>NC_072790.1:129952396-132452396 GCF_028583425.1 Eublepharis macularius
CCTCCTTCTCTTCAAAGTCTCCCTCCTTCCAGCCAGCTGGAGGGAGGGAGGGGAGACTTGGAAGGGAAGAAGGTTCTCCATGCCGTTTGCAAATGGCATAGAGAACCTCCTTCTCTTCAAAGTCTCCCTCCTTCCAGCTGGCTGGAGGGGGGAGACTCTGAAGGGAAGAAGGTTCCCCATGCCATTTTGGTGTAGGGAACCTCCTTCCCTTCAAAGTCTCCCTCCTTCCAGCCGGTTAATAATCTCTCAGTGAAACCAGAGTTGTAACTTACAACCTTGTTTGTAAATATAAACTCATGCCTTTTCTGTTAAATTCCTGGTTCAGATCCTCCCTCCATCTCACACGAAAGCTATTATTAAACTCCCAGTCTCAGTGCAAACAGCATGGGGGATCTTCTTCCCTTCAGAGTCTCCCCTCCTCCCTCCAGCCGGCTGGAAGGAGGGAAACTTGGAAGGGAAGTAGGTTCCCCACACCATTTGCAAACGGCATGGGGAACCTTCTTCCTTTCAGAGTCTCCCCTCCCTCCCTCCAGCCAGCTGGAAGGAGGGAGACTTTGTAGGGAAGGAGGTTCTCTACACTGTTTGCAAATAGTGCAGGGAACTTTCTTCCCTTCCAAGTCTCCCCCCTCCCTCCCACAAACAGCCAACCATGAACAAGTTTGTGAAAAGGGTCATGTACGTGGTTGTTCGTGATTTCCTGTTCATGGATGGCAACGAACAACAAACATCATGTTTGGGTTTTTTCCCCTGTTTGTGCCCACCTCTATACGAAAGCATTCTAAGACTGCAATCCTAAGAACATTTTCCTAGGAATATGCTTTGTTGAATAAACTGGTACTTCTGAATACACTTACTTAAGATTGTTCTATTTAGGCTCTTTGGTTTCAAAGAAGCACCATAAGTATAAAGGACAAATGGGGGCATAAACCATTGTTTCAGGGGGGAAATAGATGAAAAAGGGACCATTGAAACAGGGGCTCAGCCCCGCCCCCTGGGTGCTCTGGCCTCAAAGGAGCTGCTGCCAGGAACTGCTGCTGCTGAAGCTGCCTGCTCTCTGCTGACCAGGGAGGCTACTCCATCGAGGGCTGATCTTTTCCACCTGCTCAGCCCCGCCCCCTGGGTGCTCTGGCCTCAAAGGAGCTGCTGCCAGCGACTGCTGCTGCTGAAGAACTGGTGCTGTTTATTGTTGCTTAGGATGTTTGTATGCTGTGATAAGGGGATGGATATGAGGAAGGCATCTGAGATAGGGCCAGGGATACCAGTCCTCTGGGGACGGGGGAAGTATGGTGGTGGGGCCTGGTTTAAAGCGAGAAGGTCACGGAGATGTGGAAAGGCTCGGTGCTCTTCTAACCTACGCCCCATCCCGAGGCACGCCGGTGTTGGAGCTAGAAAAAATCCCCCTTCGACACTGATGATGTGCAATGCCAGGTCCATAAATAATAAGACCAGTATGCTGCATGATACTTTTATGGCAACTAATATGGACCTGGTATGCGTGACCAAGACTTGGGTGAGGGAAGGAGAAACAGTTGCTCTTGGTGAGCTGACCCCCCTGGGTTATGCGGTCCTTCATCACTCACGAACTGAGGGTCGGGGGGGAGGGGTGGCAATCCTTGTCCGGGAGGGTTTCTCCTTCAAGCCACTTCCCGCCCCGAAGATCTCTGGCATTGATTGTGTGGGCCTGGTGTGGAATGCCGAGGAGAGTTTGGCCGTCTGCTTGGTGTACTGACCGCCCAGCACACCAGCAGACGCCTTACCGCGCCTGCCAGAGGTGGTTGCTGGGTGGGCCTTGGAGTACCCCAGGTTGATGGTGCTGGGGGATTTCAATGCCCATGTAGATGATGCCACCTTGATACAGGCTACGGACCTGGTGTCAGCCATGGCAACACTGGGACTCTCCCAGTTTGTATCGGCACCCACACATGAAGCAGGCCACACGCTAGATCTGATCTTTGGGATGGGATTGGATGTGGTTCTGGATAAAGCAGAGTTGGTGCCATGGTCAGACCATGCGGTTGTGAAGGCCCAGCTGGGCATGCCACCCCCCCCCCTGCAAGGGCGGTGAGCAAATTTATGCTCACCCACGGAGATTTATGGACCCAATTGGGTTCCAGAATGCTCTGCGGGAACCAATGCTCCACGGTGGTTCATTAGATGAGCTAGTGGAGGGCTGGCAAGTCCGGCTCTCTGAGGCCATCGATGAAATTGCCCCCTGTCTTCCTCTTCACTCCCGGAATCACCGGGCTCCTTGGTATACAGAGGAGCTGCGGCAACAGAAACAGGAGCTAAGACGACTTGAACGCGTGTGGCGGCGATCTCGTGACGAGGAAGCAAGAACATCTTATAGGCTGTTTATGAAGTCCTATGAGATGGTGGTGAAAGCTGTGAAGAAAAAGTATTATGCAGCTTCCATTGCATCAGCTAGGTCATGCCCAGCTAAATTATTTAATGTGGTCTGTTCACTGGTCTCCCAATCAGGTGGAGACCATCAAAAGTTGAATTTGGAGATAAGCTGTGAGGCTTTTTCAAGCTTTTTTACTGATAAGATCTTGCTTCTCCGCCGCGACTTACCAGCCACAGTTGATACAGTAAATGAACTAGAGGCC
Source organism: Eublepharis macularius (assembly GCF_028583425.1). Lineage (NCBI taxonomy): Eukaryota > Metazoa > Chordata > Lepidosauria > Squamata > Eublepharidae > Eublepharis > Eublepharis macularius. Next base: position 129,955,003 of record NC_072790.1, read on the forward strand.
CCTTGGCCGTCTTTGGGACCCATATTAGATCATTTCAGCCCTCTTTTCGGGGAAGAGGTGGACAGGATTCTGCAGGTGGTATGGCCTACCACGTGCCCCTTGGACCCGTGCCCGTCATGGCTGGTGAAAGCCAGTGTTGATGGGCTTCGGGATTCCTTGGAGGCAATTATAAACGTGTCCTTGAACTCTGGGGTTTTTCCCAAGGTGCTGAAGGAAGCTGTGGTACGGCCTCTTCTGAAGAAATCATCATTAGATCCTGCTGCCCTGCTCAATTACCGACCGGTTTCCAACCTTCCGTTTTTGGGGAAGGTGATTGAGCGGGCGGCAGAGAAGCAACTGCAGAATTTCCTGAAGGAGACCTCGGCCCTAGACCCCTTCCAGTCCAGTTTCCGCCCGGGACACGGGGTCGAGACATTCCTGGTCGCCCTCACAGACGATCTCCGCAGACATCTGGATCAGGGCGGATCAGCACTGCTGATTTTGCTGGATCTGTCAGCAGCGTTTGATACAGTCAATCATGAGCTTTTGACCCACCGCCTTGCCGATGTGGGGATTCAGGGGACAGCACTGCAGTGGCTGGTCTCCTTTCTCCATGATAGGGGACAGAGGGTGGCACTTGGGGAGAGTGTCATCTCATAGGCCACTGGTATGTGGTGTGCCACAGGGAGCGATACTCTCTCCATTATTATTTAATATCTATATGCGCCCCCTCGCCCGGCTGGTGCGGAGTTTCGGGCTTGGGTGTCACCAATACGCGGATGACACCCAGCTTTTCTGTTGTTGGACGGGCGGCCTGGATCAGCTCCTGATGCCCTGGAGCGTGCTTTTGAGGCTGTGGCTGGTTGGTTGAGACAAAGTTGGCTGAAATTGAATCCCACGAAGACGGAGGTACTGTATGTGGGTCGTGGGGAGATGGCTTTGAGACCCCGGCTTCCTACACTTGATGGGGAAGCACTTACACTGGCCCCGAGAGTTAGGAGCCTGGGGGGTGATTCTGGATTCCTCCCTGAAGATGGACGACCAGATCACTGCAGTTGCCAGGTCTTCCTTTATTATCTTCGGCAGGCCAGGCAGCTTGCCCCTTATTTGTCTCCCCGTGACTTGACTACAGTGGTCCAAGCAATGGTCACCTCTAGGTTGGATTACTGTAACGCGCTCTACGCTGTGCTTCCCATGGGCCTGATCCAGCGGTTTCAGCTGGTACAGAATGCAGCAGCGCGGGTCATTGCTGGAGCACCAGTGTGGGAGCATATTACACTGGTGCTACGCCAACTGCATTGGCTGCCAGTGGAGTACCGAATCAGGTTCAAGGTTTTGGTGTTAACCTACAAAGCCCTACGCGGACTGGGACCGACGTATCTGAGGGACCGTCTCTCACCATATGAGCCCCGGAGAACTCGCCCCTCTGGTGGAAAACATCTTTTAAGTGTCCCTGGCCCTAGGGAGGCCCTCCTGGCATCGACCAGGGCCAGGGCCTTTTTGGTCCTGGCCCCGACCTGGTGGAATGCTCTGTCTTGCGAGACAAGGGCCCGGCAAGATTTGCTTGCATTTCACGGGGCCTGTAAGACAGAGCTATTCCGCCAGCATATGGCTGACGCCGGGCAGTGCCTCCGCCGTGAAGGGGGGGTTAAACCATCGCCCCTATGCGAACACAGAGGCATGTATGAACCACTATGCAGCATGAACTGTAATATTTAATGTTTTAAAATGTTTTTAAGTGTATTATTTAATGTTTTAAAATGTTTTTAATGGTGTTTGTATTTGTTATCCGCCCTGAGCCTGCAAAAGCGGGGAGGGCGGAATATAAATATAATATTGTCGAAGGCTTTCACGGCCGGAGAACGATGGTTGTTGTGGGTTTTCCGGGCTGTATTGCCGTGGTCTTGGCATTGTAGTTCCTGACGTTTCGCCAGCAGCTGTGGCTGGCATCTTCAGAGGTGTAGCACCAAAAGACAGAGATCTCTCAGTGTCACAGTGTGGAAAAGATGTAGGTCATTTGTATCTACTCAGGAGGGGTGGGGTTGAGCTGAGTCATCCTGTAAGAGTTTCCCAGGGTGTGGAATGCTAATGGCGGGAGGCTTCACTGTATCCTGAGGAGGTTCTTTTGCATATGGATTGGTACTTGATGTGCTAATCTTCTCTGCAGGGCTATTGTCGGGGATAGAATGTTTTGTTAGCCTGGTGTTTTTCAGAACTGGAAACCATGCTCTGTTCATTCTTAAGGTTTCTTCTTTCCTTTTGAAGTTTTGCTTATGCTTGTGAATTTCAATGGCTTCCCTGTGCAGTCTGACAAAGTAGTTGGAAGGGTTGTCCAGTATTTTGGTGTCCTGGAATAAGATACTGTGCCCTGTTTGAGTTAGGCTATGTTCAGCCACTGCTGACTTTTCAGGTTGTCCAAGTCTGCAGTGTCTTTCATGTTCTTTTATTCTTGTCTGGATGCTACGCTTTGTGGTCCCGATGTAAACTTGTCCACAGCTGCAGGGTATACGGTATACTACTGCAGAGGTGAGGGGGTCTCTACTGTCTTTTGCTGATCGTAGCATCTTTTGTATTTTTCGGGTGGGTCTGAATACTGCTTGAAGGTTACGCTTTTTCATAAGCTTTCCCATCTGATCAGTAATTCCTTTGATATATGGCACAAACACTTTTCCTGTAGGAGACTGTTTTTCCTTGGTTGTTTGATTCATCCTGGGTTTGATTGCTCTTCGGATTTCATTTCTGGAGTAGCCATTTGCCTGAAGTGCGTGGTTTAGATGATTAATTTCCTCATTGAGAAAGTGCGGCTCACATATCCGTCTTGCACGATCCACTAATGTTTTCATTATGCCTCTTTTCTGTCGGGGGTGGTGATTGGAGTTTTTGTGTAAGTACCGATCAGTGTGAGTTGGTTTCCTGTAGACCTTGTGACCTAACTGAAAGTTTGCTTTGCGGATGACCAGGGTATCCAGGAATGGGAGTTTTCCCTCGATTTCTTTCTCCATTGTGAATTGTATGTTCAGGTGGATGTTGTTGAGATGATTCAAAAACCCCATCAATTCTTCCTCCCCATGGCTCCAAATGATAAATGTATCATCCACAAACCGGAACCATACACTAGGTTTGTGGGGTGCTGATTCTAGAGCTGTTTTTTCAAAATGTTCCATGTAGAAGTTTGCTATAACTGGGCTGAGTGGGCTCCCCATGGCCACCCCATCCATCTGTTCATAGAATTCGTTGTCCCATTGGAAGTAACTGGTTGTCAGACAATGGTGGAATAAGGCTGTTACATCCTCTGGGAAAATCTGATTAATAAGTGCAATAGTGTTTTTTACTGGAACCTTGGTAAACAGGGATACAACATCAAAACTGACAAGTATGTCTTGTGGATTGAGTTTCAGAGAACTGATTTTGTTGATGAAATCTGCTGAATCTTTGATGTAACACGAGGTTTTCCCGATGTGGTCCTGCAGGAGATCTGCCAGATGTCTAGCTAATTCATATGTCGGTGAACCAATGGCACTCACAATGGCACTCGACAATACATCTCCCAATGGCACTCAACAATACATCGAACACCTCTACGGGGAGGAAACATTCCAACAGACCCGGAGATTGGAAACACTTCGGAACAAGAAAGCACATCTACTCTGTTCTTTAACCTTTCTCCTACGCTGCAGGGACACAAGAACCATTCCATCTTTTCTCACAACTAAAAGAATCTTCAAAACCACACAGGCGAACCGCATTTATGACTGCCTAGAACAGGCCCTCTTACGTGAGAGAATCCACACTACCCGCAGAGAACTTGCTGCCACAGACAAGGAGCTATTTTGCTTGCATATCAACACCAGCCATAAAATGAGAAGTCAGGATTGGGACAAGGTCGATAATCTCACCTACAGGAAGATGGAACAAGTTTTTACCAACCACACATCCAGACAGAAGCAAAAGTTTAACAAACTACAGGAAAAAAGACAGACAAGCCCAATGCTCGACAATGCACGCATTGTCATCAATCTGACAGACCGTCAACTCTCAACAGAAGAAACCTCCATCTTGGCAAAAGGAGGAAACTTTGCAGTCACCCCCACCAGAATTCCTGTGGAAGACATCATTGCAAATGTAGAAGCTGCCATTCGTCATCTACCTGAAGAGGAAGCTGAGGAAATAAGAGGAGAGACAGCCAGGATTCTACGAAAGGCAAAGCTTCCCACCAGCAATATAACACGCAAGGAGAGAAATGCCATCAAGACCCTCAATGCAGATCCAGACATCATCATTCTACCAGCTGATAAAGGCAATACTACAGTGATCATGAAAACAGAGGAATACAAAAAGAAGATTAAGGAACTCCTGGACCCCTCCACCTACAAAAAACTAAAACGAGATCCCACTTGCAAAATCACCAGGCTAACAAATGTGCTGATCAAGAATTCCTCACTACATCCCGACACGCACAGAAAACTATGCAAGACCGAAGCACAGCCACCTAGACTATATGGACTCCCCAAAATACATAAGGATTCAGTCCCACTCCGACCCATTGTGAGTGCCATTGGTTCACCGACATATGAATTAGCTAGACATCTGGCAGATCTCCTGCAGGACCACATCGGGAAAACCTCGTCTTACATCAAAGATTCAGCAGATTTCATCAACAAAATCAGTTCTCTGAAACTCAGTCCACAAGACATACTTGTCAGTTTTGAAGTTGTATCCCTGTTTACCAAGGTTCCAGTAAAAGACACTATTGCACTTATTAATCAGATTTTCCCAGAGGATGTAACAGCCTTATTCCACCAATGTCTGACAACCAGTTACTTCCAATGGGACAACGAATTCTATGAACAGATGGATGGGGTGGCCATGGGGAGCCCACTCAGCCCAGTTATAGCAAACTTCTACATGGAACATTTTGAAAAAAACAGCTCTAGAATCAGCACCCCACAAACCTAGTGTATGGTTCCGGTTTGTGGATGATACATTTATCATTTGGAGCCATGGGGAGGAAGAATTGATGGGGTTTTTGAATCATCTCAACAACATCCACCTGAACATACAATTCACAATGGAGAAAGAAATCGAGGGAAAACTCCCATTCCTGGATACCCTGGTCATCCGCAAAGCAAACTTTCAGTTAGGTCACAAGGTCTACAGGAAACCAACTCACACTGATCGGTACTTATACAAAAACTCCAATCACCACCCCCGACAGAAAAGAGGCATAATGAAAACATTAGTGGATAGTGCAAGACGGATATGTGAGCCGCACTTTCTCAATGAGGAAATTAATCATCTAAACCACGCACTTCAGGCAAATGGCTACTCCAGAAATGAAATCCGAAGAGCAATCAAACCCAGGATGAATCAAACAACCAAGGAAAAACAGTCTCCTACAGGAAAAGTGTTTGTGCTATATATCAAAGGAATTACTGATCAGATGGGAAAGCTTATGAAAAAGCGTAACCTTCAAGCAGTATTCAGACCCACCCGAAAAATACAACAGATGCTATGATTAGCAAAAGACAGTAGAGACCCCCCCTCACCTCTGCAGTAGTATACCGTATACCCTGCAGCTGTGGACAAGTTTACATCGGGACCACAAAGCGTAGCATCCAGACAAGAATAAAAGAACATGAAAGACACTGCAGACTTGGACAACCTGAAAAGTCAGCAGTGGCTGAACATAGCCTAACTCAAACAGGGCACAGTATCTTATTCCAGGACACCAAAATACTGGACAACCCTTCCAACTACTTTGTCAGACTGCACAGGGAAGCCATTGAAATTCACAAGCATAAGCAAAACTTCAAAAGGAAAGAAGAAACCTTAAGAATGAACAGAGCATGGTTTCCAGTTCTGAAAAACACCAGGCTAACAAAACATTCTATCCCCGACAATAGCCCTGCAGAGAAGATTAGCACATCAAGTACCAATCCATATGCAAAAGAACCTCCTCAGGATACAGTGAAGCCTCCCGCCATTAGCATTCCACACCCTGGGAAACTCTTACAGGATGACTCAGCTCAACCCCACCCCTCCTGAGTAGATACAAATGACCTACATCTTTTCCACACTGTGACACTGAGAGATCTCTGTCTTTTGGTGCTACACCTCTGAAGATGCCAGCCACAGCTGCTGGCGAAACGTCAGGAACTACAATGCCAAGACCACGGCAATACAGCCCGGAAAACCCACAACAACCATAAATATAATAAATTAAATTAAATTAAATTAATTTAAAACCACATGATGACAAGAGCTGCAAAAAGAAAAATGGCTAAGAATTGAAAACAAAATGAACTTAAAATCTATTATAAAAAACAGAGAAAGCTTTTTTTAAAAAGTGTATCTAAGAATTCATGTGTTGTGTATTAGATTCTCATAGCCATCAGGACATAACTTATTGCTTCCTATTCCACAGAGGCAGAGTAAAATTAAAGACACCCCTTTTGTACCAACTGCCCAGTAAGTTTTACAGCAAGTGGTGTGTGTACAAATGTACATCAGTCCCACTCTGACCATGATATACGTGATGCACAAGGTTTAGGTTAGCACGTTTTGGAAAAGGCACTACATTCTTTCTTATATTGCTGACAGCTTTTAAAAGCCCTGTTATTCTTTTGAATGATCACAACAAGCAAATATGATAACCAGAATTTGGTGATGCCATTTTCAAACTCCTAGCTATAGTGTTTCACTGGCATAGTTAATAAAGGCTCTCTATCATAAGTAACAGTTGTCCAGATGAAATGTCACAACTATTTCCTGTGGATAAAATGATTCAGAAATGTTACTTCTCAGAAGATCTAGGTCAAATATTGCAAATTATTTGAATCAGATGTGATTTTTCTATGATGGTAGACTGCCAAGCTCTGTAGCATTTTAATTTTGTCTTGTAAAGTCAACTCATATACCCAAAGAGAAACAAACAAACAAAAAATCATGACTCTAAAAGTGATTCATGCATCTTCATTTTCTTCTAATATAATGAGAAATGGGGCACTGACTGATCAGACCTCCCCTGTACAGAACCTGAGAGGCTATATGGAAAACCTCAGAGTCTATATGGGGGGAAAGCAGGTATCCATTGTATTTGTTTATTTTACCTGAGGCACATAATAGCACCTCTCAGGAGGGGGGCAATTTCTGCTGAGGACTCTCATGTGAGGTTGGTCTCCATTTTGGTTGACCTGCTAACAGCAATCAGAAATGTTGAGTAAAGTCTCATAAGAAGTCTTGTCTCCTCTTAAATAGGCCTACAGGAGTAAAGAGATAAGATGGACGGTCTCATCTAGTTTCCAGGTGGTAGTTGAGTTTGGTGGGTGGCAGGCAGACAGCTGGCTGGCATGGTTGCAGATGAGATGGGAGGTTGCTGCTCCCCTAGAAACTAACACCTGAGAGAACTGCCTACCTCAAGTGGTTCTGTTATAGAGCTGGGGCTTCTCATTAGTATCTTAAAGTCTAGTCAGAAACAACTTTCCTCACCTTCTCTCTTCAGAGCAACTCTTCAGGTTACTCTCCTTCTCTTAACTTGGGTGTTTTTAGCTCTTGGTGTAGAGTCGTAGCTGCATATGACATACAACTACCCGAAGAGTGATGGGCTGGGAGAAATGACATCACTGTATTGGAATGATACTGTAGGGTCCCTCCAAAACACTATGGTTTTATATGGACAGCAGGTAGACATCAGGAGTAGACATGGGCACGAACTGAAATATAAAGCAAATTTTATCACGAAATGGGCCGTTTCATGTGTTGCAAAACAGCATTTTGTGGGGCTGTGGTTATCCCAAAATTATCACAAAATACACGACTTTTGGGCCTGTTTCGTTAGCTTCATGAATGATTTGTAATTGCAGACAGGCTGTCGCTGATCCATTGATTCCCTAAGCAACAATGGACCCAGACCTTTTGTTGCCATTGGAAACCCTAATCATAGCCTACTTGCCCTTGATTGGCAGCTATCCTAGCCACCTGGAGAGCTTCCATTCTGCCCTATACAGCCAGGAACTGGGGGTCAATCCCCTAGACAACCAAGGAGGTGGGCCTTCTGTAGCCATGGGCACACCAATCTCACCCCTCCAAACCCTGTTAGGCAGGTCTGTCAGCCAACCACAGACCTCTTGTTCTGATCTATGTCAGCATTTTGCTGGGATTGGAGTGGGAGAGTGTGTGGAAGGATTTGGGATTGTGCTTTTGGCTGCTGCTGCTTTAAAGAGACTGAAAGAAGCCTCTTATTTTCGGCTCTTGGCCTTGCTGTGGGAAGGTCTTTGGGTGAAGGTGCCTTTTTTCCTCCACCCCACCCCTCACTTTGTCTTCCCAGCCCAGCTTCACCACGGCCGGTCCTTCGTCCTCCTCTGATCCAGCAACTCCTGGTCCCCGTTTCAGTCATGCACTCTGGCAGCACTTCCCTTCCTGATCAACGTATTGCAAACTGGGTGGGTGGAGGAGAACCCTATACCCATCCTGAGGCACACAAGCTGAGGTCCCTGAATAACGGTTACTCATTAATTTTATTAGACAAACTGTCCTACTTACAATTAGGCTGGTTAAAGGGTGACATTTACCTCCACATGTACATTTATGGGAGAAGCAGGGATTCATATTGTAAATATGAAACTAAGTGGGTAATTCTTTAAGAAGTGTGACCTTTTGTGCATGATGTTAAACATGGTTACACAGTTATTTTTCTTGTTATAAACCTTAACCCCTGTATTTTCTATGAATCTTCATCTTTAATGTACCGATACAGTTTAAAGAACGACCTGTAACCATCACAGACACACAATGAACATATATCCCACAGCGTAAGTATTCTACAAATACACAGGTGCTGAAACTGTAACTCTTGATATTTATCAACTTAATTCAAAGTAAAATCTTTCTACTTGTCTGCATAATGTGCACATTGCTAGATATGCCTGTAATGGGTGAGTGTGGATCTGGAAAGATTGCCTCTGTTCCAAGTAACTCAAGAAGCACTTTGTCTCCTGCAAGCCCTGCAGAGCCTTAATGTCTTTTAGTGAGGGCGTGCTCTAGTTTCTATCCTCGAGGAGGGTAAGGCTGTATCTGCCAGGTGAAGAAGTCCATGAGTTTTTTCTTATTTCTTTCTGAAGGCAGGAAAAAAAAACATTTGTGGGTATTAGGGATTAGTGACCATTCACTCTTTCTATGTACTTCCTAATTCTTGTTGTATTAACTTAGTTGTGTTTGTTTTCCTGCTTTAGTCATGGTGATACAAATAATGGCTTTCACCTCTGCAGTTAAAACAAGACTATATACCTGTAGCCAACATATCCTTACTCAGATGTGGTTAAGAGCAAAAGTCCAGTAGCACCTATAAGACTAACAAAACTAGTGGTAGGGTATAAGCTTTCGTGAACCACAGCTCACCTCTTCAGACTCTTGAAATTCAGTCAAGCTTCCACAGATATTTTGGGTCCATACTTGTAATTTGCCAGTACAGGGTGAGAATTCTGCTCCCTCTCAGCATGTGCCAGAGTATCATTTCCTTGCATAGCTGATTTCATTCTGTGTTCTCTGAGGATTCCAGCCCCGTTTTAACCAGCAGAAATGAAGGCAGGTAGGTCACATCACCTCTTTTCTCTGATTCCATATGTCTTTCCTAGGGCACATGGAGCCATAGAAAAGGGGTAAAAAGCCCCACCCACCCCCTTTTGCTGGTGAAAATGGGTGGGAGAAAAACTAGAATCTCCCCCTTCCGCTTCCCAGTGCTCCATCATCACATCTAGTGAATGAATACTTTTTAAGGTGAGTTTCCCTGAGATAAATCAGACAGTTGCGCATTCATGACCAGGCATGTGTTGAGTGTATCATGTTGTTATGCCTTAAGATGCTCTTATACAAGTGGCAGGAACTTCTGTTCAAGCCAAGGTGGGGGGAGGGGGGGTCTGTGATTTTCTCTGATTTCCTGCTGAAGCTGTACCCCCTGTTACCTCAGCGCACACTATTCCTAAGTGTCACCAGACTCTCAGAGGTAGTTTTTTTGATATTGCAAGGGACTGCAGAAGATGAGGGTTGAGGAAGAAGCAGTCATTCTGTGAGTGCAGCTCCACTTATTCCTTGAGATCCAACCCTTATCACTGCAAGATAATAGTGAGCAGAGTATTGGGGATTATGTACAGAAGTACATAGCAAATACAATGTGGACTTCAAGTAGTGAACAGATTTGCAGGGTATCCTTCTAGCTGTTGCAGAACATTATCCTTTCACTCTGAGTCATGAGACATTGGAAAGGTGAAAGTAGTGCTCTGTGTTGCTCTCAGACATGGAGACAACAGGCAGAGGGAATGGAGGGAATAAATAAGAGTTCCCAGTCTGTGCTAGGGGTATGATGATTCTATTATTCCTTGGCCATCTGATATTTAAGCTGCTGCAGTAAAAAATGCCTGGGCTAAATTTGTAGTGGTATTCCCATTACTGGTAATAATGTTCTTATTAGATAATTTCAGGGAACATTTAATAAAAGTTTAGGGAATAGATCAGACAGTTTGACTCTGTGATTAGTTTTGGCTTCCAAAATATTCTTGATTCAAATTACCTGCTTGAAAGCTTACAGGACCGTTATAAAATCTCTAATTTTCAAGAAGTGTGCAGTAGCAGACACCATTCTTTGGATATCATCTGCCAGAGGAGGAGTTCAGTAGCTGCTGTCTTTTATTGCTGGTATACAGAATAATAAGATAATGGTAATACAATGAAAAAATTGTTCAAAAATTGTTTTATTACTAGCTGCAAGAGTAAACAGTTCATCACCCTTGTAACATTTCTCTGGCAGTGTACTGCATTCAGCTTTGCCTTCTAGTAATTGTATCACTTAATTATGTGATAAAAACATTATGTTCTTTAAAGAAGCACCTGAATATTCTTGTACTCGTACTGAGCACCCACTCAAGAAAGGAAACAGTGAGACTGACTGAAACCTGGAGTTCAAGTAGATTAACACAGAAAGGAATGGTGTGATTAAGAAGTCTAAATATATGCAGAATATAGAGGGACCAGAGTAGGAAATTATGCCTATATCCTATCAAACTTTGAAGGCCTCTGCTCTAGGTTGCTTGAAAAAATGGGAGGTTTTGGACAAAATAGGAACTTGTCAGAGACGTAAAAGTGTGGCTACAAAGTGTATGACAATAGGTTAATGCATTAATCCATATTAACTAGCACCAGTTATTATTTTCAATCACATAGTGGCTGTTGCAGGAGGCAAAACCAATTAAAAAATGGCTGCCACAGCAAAAGCCTCATTTGGCCCTGCCTAGTTTCTAAAACAGTTGGTGAGTACCGGGGAAGTTGTCAGTGGGCACCACATTGGGAATCCCTGTCCTATAGCATATACAGTTGGGATATTGAGATTAATATTATCCTCTGTCTTATTATATGTGCAAGCAAGACTTACATTTCTGGATGAATAATAAGTTTTGGATAACCTTGACTGGATAGAAACATGTCAGAGATACACAACTGTAGATACAAAATGTTTTAAAAAATAGCACTTTAATCCATGTTACCTAATACTAAGCATTGATTCATTTCCATCCAGATTCAAAGTGGTTGTCCTTGGCATTTTAAATCCTTGGGTGAAATATTAGCACCCTCCTCTCCCAGCTCACCTTCTCTTAGCGACTGCCATGGACTGATGCTGTTTACTTATGAAGAACTGGTCTCCACAATCTCATGTGAATTGATTTCTTGCTTGCTTCTATTTATTTATTTATTTTATTTTATCATATTTATATTCTGCCCTCCCTGCAATCAGGCTCAGGGTGGATAGTTCTAGTTACGTACTTTTCCAGAGAAAGAACTTCTCTGTCTCAACCAGGTCTAGAAACCTGAACCAAAGTTTTGAAAAAGCCAAGAAACTGACTAAGAGAGGCAATTTTCTTTGCAACCCCCTGCCAAAATTCTACCTGGTTTTTGGTGTTTCAAAGGAGCAGAAGTTTTTATTGGAGTGATACTGCCAGAGTATGGCCATTTTTCCATATCTTAAAAATAGCACTCCACTCACACAATCATAACTGCCTGCCTTCGTTTTGGAAACGATGACATCAGAAATTGCACGAAAGAGCCACCAGCATTCCGTGAGTGGGCACTATTTTTAAGATGTAGGGAAATGGTCTATGACTCTTCCAGATTTGTATGTTTTAATTTACTTATAGCCTACCTTTCTCCTTTAGACACAAGGCGAATTACAAAATGGGAAACAATCAGTATAATTAAAACACCGTAATCAGACAGCATAGAACAATTATGTAATGGGTCTAGGGTTACAGGATCAGGAATAACGCAAGCAAGAAACTGCCTAAAGTGAAGTAACCTGTAAACAATGGAGAAAGAGGAATAACAAGTCAAGAGACAATGCAGTAAAGCACGGGGATGTCCTGCAGTAATCATTGCAGTAATGTACACTCCTGTTCCATTATAAAGGTGCCTTCCTGGACAGGTTACGCTCTGTTAAGATAAAATAAAATAAAATTATACTTACCTAGTCTATGTAAGGAGTAACAGTGGAATTGATACTGCAAAGCCTGCGGAAATGGAGTGCTTGGAGTTCCCCAGAGAGGAGGCTATGTTCTACATTGCCTTCACCAGCACATTGGGGGAGCTTACTTAGGTGTGGGAATTCATGGCTCACAAGCACCTCCTCACTAGACATGGGCATGAACCAGAAAAAAACTGAACCATGGGGTTCGTGGGGTTTCCACGAACCACAAACTGGCATGGAACTGGCCCAGTTACGAACCAGTTCATGGTTCGTGGGGTTTAAATGCCCCTTTCCGGCATTTTAAAGGGCCTTTTCCTGCCGTTGGCCAGCTGATAGTTTAAAGGGACCTGCTGCTTGCAAGCAGCAGGGCCCTTTAAACTCCCCAAACCCCAGCCCCCAGCCCCCGGGGAAATGGCCATTTAAACTGGCCCTTTAATATGAACCAAATGAACCAGTAGTCCCGTTCGTGGAAGTTCGTGGAAACGAGCTTCCACAAACCCTAGTTTGCGAACCCCGAACCAGGCTTGTTCGTGGGTTTTTTTGGTTCGTCTTTCGATTCGTGCCCATCTCTACTCCTCACTTCTCAGTGCATAATCCTCTCTTACTACCTTATGTTTATGTCTAATTTTTTCTGGTTGTGGGGGGAGATGAGGAACTTGCAAGGTCACAATTTTAGGCATATGCCACCCCCTCCCAGTGTGGAGTATGCTGTCCTTGTACCTCCATTTGAAGGAATGGAATTGAAGGTCTTATTGCAAGTTCAGCTATGAAGTCCTAAGATTAGGTACCTCTAAGGATTCTGAGATGCAGAGAAGTTAGCCGTGTTAGTCTGTGGTAGCAAAATGACGAAGAGAACTTGATTCTCGAAAGCTTATGCTAAAATAAAATTGGTTAGTCTTAAAGGTGCTACTGGACTCTTTTTGATTTTTCTAAGGATTCTGAGATTTACTGGCAATATCGCTTTCTCTTTTTGTTATTGCACTGTGACATGTCTAAGTACAACAATATAGAGACAGGGCACAAGAGAAAACATGTTTTGCTTCAGGGAGTTTAAGATCCCCTAAACATGGAATCTTTCCATTCCCTGTTCAATAAATACATGTGTGCTTAATATATACTTTTCATTTTCTTTTCATATAAGCTATATTTACATGAAAAATTCATGAAAACTATATGATGTTTGGCTATTACTATTACTTTTAATTAAGATTGCAATATTTAATTGATGAGTTGGTTTAGTTATGCTAACTGATTGAAATAACACCTAGAGAACTTTGGGTTTTTTCGGTTTTTTTTTTAAGTATACAGAACTTGGCCTTCAGTGCTCTAAAAATAACAGAAAACTTATGCTACAGTTCATAGGGCCGGTGCAAGCATCATAGCACATTAGATTGGGTAATTGTTACCTCCTTCAGTCTTCTTCTTCCAACACCAGCAGAGCATAAAATTGGCCACTTTGTCTAAGACCCAAGTTTGTCGTACTTACCCCTCACCTTGTTCCAGAGAACTTTTGGTTTCTACATCTTTCAAGCTAGGCTGTTGTTTATGAATAAACTAAGAAACAGAGTAAATAAAGTTGTAAAAATTAAAATTGTCTAAATAAAATACTTGAGAATACTTTTGTTCCATTTATATCCTTGTAGAAAATGATGTTGCGTTGGTTCCTTGACCTCAAATGTACTGATTAAACAACCAGTATTTAATTATTTTAAGTGATTCCATAACTGAAAAGAGGTTCTTTTCAAAAATACATTCTGTAGATGGCATATTGCAAGTTTCAGATGAAGGCATAATTTTCAATAGTTTAGATAAAATACTAGACACAGCCTTTAAAATGGAAAGCATAATGCAACGTTGACAGTTTTTATGGCCATCTCTATAATTATGATTGTAAATATTAACTGCAATTTCCTTTTAAAAGGGTTTTTTCCTTCTGATTCTGACTTGTATACAGTAGAGTGCATAACTGCAAATGCAAAATGACCTTTTACAATAATTAACACCAGATGCTGGTTTCTCTGATTACATCTTCTCTAATGCATGCTGCAAGCTAATTAGGCTTGAAGGAGTAAATCTACAAATGATGGCTCTGTTTTATGGGGGCAATGTGTACATAAAGAAGAGCAGTTTGAAGTGAATGGCTAAAAGGATGCAGTCCTTTACTTCTATTAATTATATAACATATAGACTGTGCCTCAAAATGCAAGTATACAGGTATACTTGAAACATATTTTTCTGCTAGATTTTTACTGAAGAAACTAGTTATCTATTTTATTTCTTAAAATAAAAATCTTAAAAATTATGTTAAAATAATAGGGTGTTTTGCCATTTGAAACATGGTTTTGTTCAAAATAGCAAACAAATCTATTGAATGCATAGGTACAATCAGGCCAAAGTCGAACACTTAGAAGTCCCATTGATTTTGAAGGGAGATACATGAATGTCAGCTTTCTCAGGATTTATGCCTGGCTTGTGCCCATACATTTGGGCAGTATAATTCCTTGTGACCAACTTGCAAGATGCTCTGTGTTTGTCTCTAGGATACCAACTTCTTCACATGTTTCAGTAGTAATGAATACTGTAAGAGCAGGAAACTTATAAAAAGTCATTCAGGAGTTGAGGAAGAAGTGGATGCTCTCACGGATCAGTGGCTGTTGCCTTTTAGCTCCTCTAATGTACTTTTTTACGGATATTGATTACTTTCTATTTGCTGTAACTGGAAGATCAGTGACAAAATATTTTCAGTGCAGAGTTGGCTATTAATAGTTTTTTTCCCCCTTTCACTACATTTAAGAAAATAGTCGAGGGTGTTGTTCTTTTATAGCTTGTAGTGCTGTCATGTGGTTCATATTGATTTCTGTCGTAAATGTTCTGCGGTACATTTATTTTCATATGGGTGCACCAGCAGTGCAGCAAAATGGAAACCATTACAGATTCTATAGTATAACTGTGTTTGATAAAACTCCAAACCCCCCACATTCTTCAGTTGTCCTAATATTTATTGGGTATAAGCTTGACTATAAGACTGTTGCTGCTAGAGAGGAATTAAGAAAGTTACAGATATTGCTTGTTTCCCTAGCTTCTCATAGGGAAACAGTTCTGTATTTACAATTTGTCACCATTCCTAGTTTATTCCAGTGAAGACTTAGTGTCCCCATCACTGCCTCTTGTCACATTTCATTTCAGCCTATTCCTCATGCTGCTGGTTCTGATCTTTGCACATTTGCTACACCTAAGCTTTCCTTCCTCTCTGGACTGTAGGCCTGTTTTCTTTTAAATAATTCTGATTGACACACACACAGACACACACACACACACACACATCCCTCCCCCCCAAAAAAGATGGGAGCTTGAGATATCTCTTTGGAACTATAAAGTATCTGGAGATGTGAGTGATCAGAAACAATCCCTCTTTCTTACAAAGAAATTTGAGAAAATGTGAATATGCTCAGATTCAATTTTAAAAATTTGATAAAGTTCAGATAATAAAGGAAAGAGGATAGGGTAATGGCTACAGAGTGGGACACTGAAGGTGGTTTGATTTAACATAAGCTCCATTGCATCTGTATAGGCTAATAGTGAGGTTGGTGCCTAAACAAATAACACATTACACATCGTCTTTGGATGAAAACAAGCCACAACTTTATTGATTGCTACCATCAAAGCATGGGCATGGCATAGGACAATGAATCCACTACAACAAATGACCTCCTGCTGCTCAATGGTACACAATCCCCAGTTTGCCTGCTGGGCACCGTGGGATTGCAGAGGGTTTATCACCCATCCAGGCATGCCCTGGTGGGGATCCCAAAAGGGAGTTGACCTGCCCAGTTAGCACAACTAACCCGTGCATCCAGCCAAATGTCTCAAAACTGCCACAAGAGGTGGGCATGCCACCTGAATCCCACCAGTGGTCCTATGGTTGTAGCCCAGTTGAAATTCCAGCCCCCCCCCCACACACACACGCTGGTGGTCCCTGCCTTGTGTCCAGGGGAAGGTGAAAAATCCCCCAGAGCCCACAGGTAATCTGGCTCCATAGGTAAAAATTCCTTCCTGGCCCCCAAAAGATGACTGGTATACCCCATGTCAGTCCCCTCAATGTTGTTTGTTGTCTTCGAATCTTGCCACCTGGCCAGTCTGCTCAGCCTTTGGCATCAATGCAGTGCCTGGAACTAGAACAGAGAGACATTAGGGCCCGACTGACCTTGATGTACCCTTTGTAAGCCCTGGAGGCCCAGTGCCCAATGAATTGGATTTAGGCTGGGGCAACCTGCTTTCCACTGCAGTGGTTATAGCCCCAGTCCTGAGAGAGTGAGACCCAAGTTCCCCCAAGAGCTGCTAACTCGGCCCTCAAGACAACGATAAATTGGAACTTGGTAAGAAAAGATCTGGTAGCATGCACCAGCAAGGGACCTAAGTCATGAGGCCTGATGGTTAGGACGGCTGACAGCACATGTAGTGTACAGGGGACTCCCTGTGCCACTTCATGTAACTGTACTCTGGCCCCCAACCCCGCTGGTCCATCTTAGACCACTAGACCCAAGCCCAAAGCACCTTCGCTAGATAGACACATTGACCAGCCCTAGTGTCCTGCCAGGGCAATCCCCAGCAGAGACAGTCACAAGTTCCTTTACCCTGAAGGGCTCATGGATCTGGCAAGCCCAGAATTCTATAGAAAAAGGAAATGGCTGCTAGGTGGATGGACATGGTCTTGGGGGCATAACCCCTGCCCTCTGCCCTATCCTCCCCTCCCGGCCACAATGTTGCCCGCCTAATATGTCTGTGAACCCCTTGTAAGCATCAAGGCATACCATGGTTAAGAAATCCTGAAATAACTTGGACAGGCCAACAAATCTTGGTTTGCCAAGCATGGTTTGTGCTGGCTATAATGTGGTATAAGGTTTAAATTGACAAAGTGCTTGACCCTTGAGCTGCCAATTTTACAGTGTGCTCCACCAATCGTGGCCACTCATCATATCATACTTTGGGGGGGCTTCTTGGTGGACAGATCAGGAGATAGATGGATTTCCCAATCAAACTGAAAACCAAGGGGCATGCATTAATGCATTATTGCCACATTTCCATCTCTATGCTCAAATTTTATCCAAAACTTCAAAGGTTATCCAAAACTTTAAACTTTCATGGTGAAAGCCAAGTTAAGTAGGCATGGACACAGGCACCTAAACATCCCATTTTTCTATTTTTCAGCCACAATGTCGCAGAAATTTTTCTGGTGCACTACCAACTTAAGCACCGATGGCTTTGGCTCTGTAGACCACTGAACCTAGAGATAGAAGTACTTGGCAAGTAGAACATGAAAAGAAGTAAGCAATGGCCATGATTTGCCTTTTGCATGTGTAGAAGTGGGGGGAAAGCATACAAGAAGATTATTATCCCTTTAATGAGGCTCAATTTTACTGCAAAAATGAAGAACTGAAATGACCAGGTACAGTCAAAGACAGGGCACAGGAAGGAATGAAAACTGCATTTCTCCTTGAAATATTTTGTAACTGCATTTAAGTTGCTGTGTGGATTAATCAACTTCAAACACATGATGTTGATAACACTGAGGGGTGTTATGACCTTGCAGATATAATACTATACCCCAGGGAAAGCATGATCATATAGTTTTATTGGGATAAAAATATCCCGCTCTTTGCTGGCTATAGAACTTTCTAATTTAATACCCATACTTGTTCTGTTGTTTTCCTCAGTGGATGAGAAAAGGCACTACTGTACATTGTACCACATGATTCAGTAACCTTGCTGAAGCTAAGGGTCTGGTCAGAGACCTCCTACAAATGTTATATATGCCACCTTGAGTTCCCTTGTAGAGGAAAGATGGGATATAAATGGATAATTTGCTCAGTAGAACACATGCAGCCATGAAGGGTGGTCTATTCTTCCTCCCACATGAGCAAGAGTACTTCTTTGCTCCTCCTTCTTACTATTTGGGCAGTTACCACAGAGCCTCAGGAGTGTTTGCTTTTCTAACTTGATACAAACAGCAAACTCATAAAGCTGCATGCTCTTACCCTTCCTACAAAGGGAGCATAAAATAACATGAGATGAAAAGCTTTGTATATGCTGATAAAATCAAACTATTTATCCCATTTTCTCTGTTTGTGCAACTCACAAAATATACACATACTAAAACTGTCAACAGAGCCTTATCTCTTAAACAACCAACAGCTGGCTTCTGCTCGATATATGTAAACCTGCAGTGATGTTTCTCAGAATGAGGAAAATTTAGTGAGGGCAGTCATTTGTGTTTTCTCTCTAAATACGGTATTTTTCAAAGACATTGTCTTTAAGATGTCTTTCTGATTGACAAAGTCTTTTTCTTCCATCCGTTAGTTACAAAATTTGCCAGATCACTAAAATTCTGAACCAAGTCAGTGTGTCAGAAACCTTATATCGATTCAAGCACCGAGACGTCGGAAAAAGTGATATATGTTTTTATGGGGGTGCAGGGAAGGTTGGATACTGCACATACAGAAGGAGTTTCATTTTCTGGTTTTGGTAGGGTGATTCCTGCTGCTGAACAGTAAAGTGTTCTCCTTCAGACTGAACAGTGGCATGCCACATCAGAACTGCAGCTCCAGAAACAACAAATGAAATGCTGACTGTACGTGTCATTCATGTTTCCTTGTGATGTTGCCAAGATCTCCCAGTGGCAGAAGTAAAATAAGAGTACAAATTGCAGTAATGACCACACTGAGACAAGGGGAAAGGTTGGGTATAAATATTTTAATAATAATTTATTTAGAAATAATTACTACATAGTTCAGTTGCACTTATTCTCAAATAAGCATTACAACTTACACACTTAAATACTTGAGGGCCACTTACTTCTAGACATGGGCACGAACAGGGGAAAAAAAGCAAACAGGCTGTTTGTTGTTCGTTCCCGACGACAAACACAAACAGACAAATGGAACCGAACATGTCCCGTTAACTAACGTGTTTGGTGTCCAGTGTTCGTCAGTGCCAGAGCAGCCCCCTTAGCACGTAGAGAGCCCATATTCACAGGGAATGTGGAGCAGGCTCTTCTCCAGCCATCAACCAAGTTTGGTCAAGATTGCAGTATGGATCTCGGAGTTATACATTCCCAAATTCAATGCCCCCATTCAACACAAATAGAGCCACCCTCCCCAGTTCACTTTGTCCCTGTGCAGTGGTCCTGAAGGTGGGCTGCCTCCCCTCTTGGGGTGGGGGGTCTGGCCGCTGGCCAGAGGAACCCCCCATGTATCCACCCGCCAAGCCTCCGGGAGGGAGGAAAATTATCCACTTATGCAGCAAAGTGGTTGATGGCTGCAGCCACTGGGCCTGGTGGGCTCAGAGAGGTGGTGGCAGGCCGCCTCCCCTCTCAGGGAGGCAGCAGCCCTGGAACCAGAAGTGATAGCTCCCTATCCCACCCACCACACACAGAAAAAAGCCCAGCTCCAATTCACTCTCCCTCTCTCTCTCCCAAAAGGCTATCAACAGCTCTGTCCCACTTCAGTGCTTACTGAAAGTGAAAGCCAGAACTGGGAGCACAGTGCCCTTTTATAAGCAGAGGTCTCATTGAAAAACGCAGGAGGTCGACTTCCAGAATGAAGCAGCGAGGGCACCACAGCTGAGTTATGAGCTCTCTGTGATCTTTCTGGCTCCTTGGGACTCGAGAATTCGGGCCCCCAAGACCCCCCCATGGAGAGGGGAGGCAGACTAGAGCAAGGTGGAGGAGCTCAAGGGGACTGGCAACCTCCTGTGAAGCCCCCACACTGGCTCAGAAGGCAAGGACCAAGGGAGAAGCCAAAATGGCTACGAAGCTGCAGAATCCGAAAGTCTGACAAGCGAAAATAAAGCAGATTCCTGGCAAGACAAAACAAAGACATCTGAAAGACCAAACAAAAGCGAACCTATTAGACTTCCCATCAAGTAAGAAGATTGTTTATGACTTTATGAGGGCTAACCAGCTTGATAAGGAGGGGATTTATTAACCTCCGGCGAGGCGGCTGCTTTTACGAATGCTGGGAGGTGGGAGCCAGGCACGGAAGAGTGATTGCAAAAAAAACTCTCCCAGCAGGGAGCTGGAAAGCAATAAATTTCTGGAACTATAAACAATAAGAGCGGAGCTTTCTACCACTTTGATGAGAGTCTTGACAGAACATCTACAAGTAACTTTAAAATGGCTTTTCTGGAAGAAATATTTCCTAAGTTGCAAGAAATTGCCAAGTTGATGAGTGAGTTATTAAGTAAAGCAGATGAGATACTTGGATTGGAAATGGACAAAGACATCGTGAAAGATATTAAATCAGAAGAAAATTTCAAAGGGACAGACTTATCTGAAAGAAAATTAGAGCGGAATGATGAAAAGCTCAGTCTACAAAATGGAGGAATATACCAGTCCTTCTTTGTGAAAATACAAGGGACAAAGGAGAAAGGGGAGGAGCAACAAAGCAGAGCTGTGGGGAAGAAACCTAGCGTACCATTTCTGAATGAAGAAAAAAGTATGCAACGTATATTAAAGAAGAAAATAAAACAAGAGATCACAGCATGTTTACTGACCCCTTCCAGAATTGGCTAGAAGATAAGAAAAGTCACCTTTGGCTGAGCACTGGAAAGGAGGACTTGTTCTATCATGTTAAAGGAATTAAGAAGAAGAAAATGAGAATGAAACTCAGATTATGATCCATTAGTACAAGCTTAATACAATGTCCTATGCGTATTTTTCTTTCTAACTTGTTATACTGTTTATGCGCTCTGAAGGGATTAGAGAGTGGGGGATTGATGGGTCTTTAGAGCCTTCTGTCTTCATTAGACATGAGCACAATTTTGGCGTTTGCGCCATCGGGACCGGACTGATCGGTTCCGTCCACGGCTCCCGGTTCAGCACTCGGGTGGGGCGCTCTATCGGGTCTCGATCGGATCGGTTTACGTTCGGGATTGCAGTCTGCAGACAGTCTTGCGCCAGCCATCTGTTCCCGAGGGAACGGAGCCCCGTAGAAATGGAGCCTGGGGAATGCCGGAGCTGTTTGCCCTCCTTCTGTCACCCTGGAAACGCGAATGGAAGCCCAGCTTTCCTTGATCAGCAGGGCTTCCTTCCAACCATGGAGCAGCCAGAAAAGCGTGCACCCGTCTCGTCCATTTGGGAGAAGAGAGGGGAGGGCAGGGGAAGGGGGTGTTCTTCTGTAGCCACGGGCACTCGAATCTCATCCCTGCAAAGCATGAGAGGCAGCTCTTACAGCCAAACACAGCCCTCCTGCGTAGCAGACCCAGGATTTATAAATAGCCATGTGCTGCGCAACAAAGTTTCACTTTCCGCTCGTGGGTGGAGTGGGACAGAGGCGAGCTCTCACTTGCCGTTTTTGGAGAGAGAAAGCGCAAGAGAGAGGGAGATAGGGAATAGGGAGCTATCTCCTCTGGTTCCAGGGCTGCCGCCTAGCTCTGGGGCCAAGCTCGGTGGGCACCTCGGCTGAGTGCTCAGGTCTGGGGGCGAGTGTTGCAGCTGGGGTTGGGTTCTGTTCCTATTCTGTCTCTCTGCTTCCAGGGCTGCCGTCTAGCTCTGGGGCCAAGCTCAGTGGGTACCTCCTTGGCTGAGGGCTCACACAGTATTACACACTCTAGTGCCTGGTCACTCTGGTCTGGGGGAGTGGTGGTGGTGGTGGGCTAAGGCTCTAGTTTATTCCCTCTCTCTTTCTCTCTCTACTTTCAGGGCTGAAGCCTAGCTCTGGGGCCAAGCTCAGTGGGCACCTCCTTGGCTGAGGGCTCACACAGTATTACACACTCTAGTGCAAGGCACACTAAGGACACGCCAAAAGATCGCTGCTGCAATCCAAAGCTTTATTCATAAATGCCGAGGGTCAAATCAAAAGGATGGGGAACAAGGGAGGAAATATTGTTGAACTAAAACTAAGAAGAAACTTGACTCTTGTCCAGCTGGTTACTTTGTACTAAAGGAATACGCTTTACACCAAGAATTTATTTGTGGCTTTTGATGAAGCTGTGAGCCTTGCGAAACGGGACAATTTAGCCAGGCAAATCTGTTGCCAATCTCCTGCCGGGTACAAGAAACAATACCGGGAATATACAGTCAGAATTTTTGGATTTTTATAACAATATATTGGTGCAAAATGTGCAAAAGTGCAAAGTGTCAACAATAAATACAATCTATAATAAATACAATCTATAATAAATACAAGGTAACAATTATACAAGGTAACAGTTGTTTGTCCGTGTTTTTGTAATGTTCATAAAGAAACGTCTGGGTGAGAGCTGCAGTAGAGCCTTCTTAGGAATGTAGGTAGACAGTCCCACAGAGGAGGGTGACCACAATCCAATCAAATGAAAATATTGATGTGCCCTTTGATGTGCGGCACATCTGTTCATAGAATTCAGTTTTGATGTTGTATCCCTGTTTACCAAGGTTCCAGTAAAAGACACTATTGCACTGATTAATCAGATTTTCCCAGAGGATGTAACAGCCTTATTCCATCATTGTCTGACAACCAGTTACTTCCAATGGGTCAACGAATTCTATGAACAGATGGATGGGGTGGCCATGGGGAGCCCACTCAGCCCAGTTATAGCAAACTTCTACATGGAACATTTTGAAAAAACAGCTCTAGAATCAGCACCCCACAAACCCAGTGTATGGTTCCGGTTTGTGGATGATACATTCATCATTTGGAGCCATGGGGAGGAAGAATTGATGGAGTTTTTGAATCATCTCAACAACATCCACCTGAACATTCAATTCACAATGGAGAAAGAAAGTGAGGGAAAACTCTCATTCCTGGATACCTTGGTCATCCGCAAAGCAAACTTTCAGTTAGGTCACAAGGTCTACAGGAAACCAACTCATACTGATCGGTACTTACACAAAAACTCCAATCACCACCCCCGACAGAAAAGAGGCATAATGAAAACATTAGTGGATCGTGCAAGATGGATATGTGAGCCGCGCTTTCTCAATGAGGAAATTAATAATCTAAACCACGCACTTCAGGCAAATGGCTACTCCAGAAATGAAATCCGAAGAGCAATCAAACCCAGAATGAATCAAACAACCAAGGAAAAACAGTCACCTACAGGAAAAGTGTTTTTGCCATATATCAAAGGAATTACTGATCAGATGGGAAAGCTTATGAAAAAGCACAACCTTCAAGCAGTATTCAGACCCACCCGAAAAATACAACAGATGCTACGATCAGCAAAAGACAGCAGAGACCCCCTCACCTCTGCAGGAGTATACCGTATACCCTGCAGCTGTGGACAAGTTTACATCGGGACCACAAAGCGTAGCATCCAGACAAGAATAAAAGAACATGAAAGACACTGCAGACTTGGACAGCCTGAAAAATCAGCAGTGGCTGAACATAGCCTAACTCAAACAGGGCACAGTATCTTATTCCAGGACACCAAAATACTGGACAACCCTTCCAACTACTTTGTCAGACTGCACAGGGAAGCCATTGAAATTCACAAGCATAAGCAAAACTTCAACAGGAAAGAAGAAACCTTAAGAATGAACAGAGCATGGGCTCCAGTTCTGAAAAACACCAGGCCAACAAAACACTCCACACCCGACAATAGCCCTGCAGAGAAGATTAGCACATCAAGCACCAATCCATATGCAAAAGAACCTCCTCAGGATACAGTGAAGCCTCCCGCCATTAGCATTCCACACCCTGGGAAACTCTTACAGAATGACTCAGCTCAACCCCACCCCTCCTGAGTAGATACAAATGACCTACATCTTTTCCACACTGTGACACTGAGAGATCTCTGTCTTTTGGTGCTACACCTCTGAAGATGCCAGCCACAGCTGCTGGCGAAACGTCAGGAACTACAATGCCAAGACCACGGCAATACAGCCCGGAAAACCCCCAACAACCAAACAACTGTTACCTTGTATAATTGTTACCTTGTATTTATTATAGATTGTATTTATTATAGATTGTATTTATTGTTGACACTTTGCACTTTTGCACATTTTGCACCAATATATTGTTATAAAAATCCAAAAATTTTGACTGTATATTCCTGGTATTGTTTCTTGTAGCTTTTGACTATCCGGGGTTTCCCTGCTTTGTTTCAATCTCCTGCCGGGAGCAGCCGGAGAGAGTGGGCGCTCTCCCATCCTTTTGATTTGACCCTCGGCATTTATGAATACAGCTTTGGATTGCAGCAGCGGTCTTTTGGCGTGTCCTTAGTGTGCCTTGCTTTGGAGTTTGGGACCGTTCCCCCTGTCCTTTGCCTTGTCTTACACACTCTAGTGCCTGGTCACTCTGGTCTGGGGGAGTGGTGGTGGTGGTGGTGGGTGGGCTAAGGCTCTAGTCTCTTCCCTCTCTCTTTCTCTCTCTGCTTCCAGGGCTGCACCTCCTTGGCTTAGGGCTCACACTCTGTCATCTCCTCCTGCATTGTTGGCTGGCAGTATGAGGATCCGGGTGGGGGAAAAGAGTGGTGGGGGGGGGAAAGTGCAGGGATTGTTTTGGTTGCGACACGGAAAACAGTGCTGCGCAGGGCTCTGGAGCAGCAGGGACTCCCGCTCCCCCCAAATTACCAGTTGAGGCTGTGGAGGAGGAGCCCAAAGAACCCTTGCTGGCGGCAGAAGAGGAACTGCTAAAAATGTTTGCGGAGGAGGAGGAGGAGGGCGAGGGATCTTTGGAGGAATGGTTAGGGTTCGAGGAGACCTCCAGCATGTCCCCATCCCAGAGTACCAGTGATGCTGTCCCTGCATGCACTCCACCCACCACTCCATCTTCCGTTGCAAGCCCCGGGGCACAGCCAGCAGCAACCCTTCATCCTCCCTCGCCTGGAAGCTTACACGGGCCACGGTTCAAGAGCAATGTTTGGAGGCACTTCTGGGCTGTTGGTAATGACCCCCGCGCAGTGCGGTGCTGTGCGTGTGGGACTATGATGCGCAGGGGCAATGACCTGCAGCACCTGTCATCGTCGAACCTCACTCGGCACTTGAAGAGGTACCACCCGAGCCTGTGTTCTCCCTCCTCGAACAGCGAAACTTCTTTGGGGGGGAAACGGAATACCGTCAGCGAGTCTGATCCTAGATCGGTGGGAGGGTCTCCGGAATGCAGCCAGAGCAAGAAGCCATGTCCTGAGGGTGCGGTTGGTGGGAGCAGAGGGCTCAGGCAGGCCTCCCTGGGGGAAGTTGTTCCCTCGGGGTCGGGGGTGGTACCGCTGAAAAGGGTGAGGTCAAGGGCTCAGGAGGCGGGCATTCATGTGGTGGCACAGACGATCGCCCTGCAAGTCTTCTCCCTGTTGGTCATGGAGGGCGTGGGCTTCCGATTCCTGCTCAACCAGTTTGCCCCATGGTTCAAGATGCCATCACGGCGCACCATTGGGCATCATGTCATGCCCACCCTGTACGAGGCGGTGCGAGACATGGTGCACAGAGACCTGGCAGCAGTCGAGGGCAGAACAGTCCACTTCACGGCAGACCTGTGGAGCAGCTACCATCACGGGTACCTGGCCATCACCGCCCACTGGGGGCAACCGCAGGAACTCCACCCCCCCAGGACAAGATCCGGTCGCCAGAAAAAGTCCTCCAAACTGAGCCTGGGCTACAGGGCGGTTCTCCTTCAGGCCCGGGGGATGGACGAGGTCCACACCGGCAAGAACATCGCCACCACTGTCAAGGCAGCTCTGAGGGAGTGGATATCCGGGGTGGAAGGGTTTGTCCATGGCTACATGGTCACAGACGCAGGAGCCAACATGTTGGCAGCCCTGAGAGAGGCATCCCTCCCGGGCCTGGTGTGCATGGCTCACAAGCTGCACCTTGTCATATGGGACGTGCTCGGGCTGGGAAGCAAGCCGAGGGACAGCTGGGACGAGGGAACCTTGCGGACGTGCAGTCTGCTGGACAGCTGCCAGCGCATCGCTTCCCACTTCTCCCGCAGCATCAACTCGTCCTGAGAGCTCTTCCACAGGCAGGGGGAGGGAGGGGACCCCAAGCACCAGCTCTTCCAGGACCTGCCCACACGCTGGAACTCCACCTACAACATGATCTGTCGTCTGGTGGGGCAAAGGCGCGTGGTGCAAGACATCCTGTCGTCCTCGGATGTGCTGAGTAGGGGAGAGGAGTTGGGCCTCAGCGCCATGGACTGGAGAGCCCTTCACCAGATGTCCCAAAGCCCTTCAAGGATGCCACAGAGCTCCTTTGCTCCTACCAGGCAAGCCTGCGTCAGGTCCTCCCCCTGATCCACGCCCTTGACCAGTTTGTGGACAAGGAGCTCCAGCAAGGGCAAGAGGTGCTGTTCCCCAGGGTCTGGGAATTTGTCTTCAGGATCAAGGCCTGAGTCGCCGAACGCCTGCACCCTCTCCGCCACGAGGCCCCCTACCAACTTGCCTCCCTCTGTGACCCCCGCATCAAGGGCAACATCGCCTCACAAGCGGGGCAGCTGCAGCAATGGAAGAAGGAGCTCCGCAGAGCGGTGCTCCGTTTCCAGAGACAGAGGGCAGGAGGGAAGGAACCGGGCAGCGGTGAGGGGCAGGCAGTGGAGGAGGAGGAGGGTGATGGCAAGGGGCAGGCAGTGGGAAGACAGCCAGGCCAGGGAACAGCCACCCTGATGGACACCTTCGATCTGTGGGCCTCGGCGGTGGGCGGAGTGGTTGGCCGCAACATGGTGGGCGGGTCCCTCCCAGTGGAGGACTCAGCGGGGGCCATGGTGCACGAGTACCTTTCGGAGCCCACCGAGCCCCCCATGCCAACCCGTTGGAGTATTGGGCAAGGAAATCAGACCGCTGGCCGGACCTGTCCATCGTCGCCACCAACATCCTTTCCTGCCCTCCCACCAGCATGCAGAGCGAGCGGGTGTTCTCCCACATGGGAGACCTCCTCCATCCCCGCCGTGCATGTCTCGACCCGGACTTGGTGGACATGCTGACGTTCATCAAGGTGAACCTCAACCTACTGGGCCACCCTCCTGTCGACCTGGACCTTCCCGTGCTCGCCTCTGACTCTGAGCCACCCTAGGCTTGTGGTGCTATGAGACACTGTTGCTGTTTTAGGACAGCAACAATGATACCTCGGTAGTCTTCAGGTTTCTCTTTCTT
This sequence comes from Eublepharis macularius, assembly GCF_028583425.1. Lineage (NCBI taxonomy): Eukaryota > Metazoa > Chordata > Lepidosauria > Squamata > Eublepharidae > Eublepharis > Eublepharis macularius. The sequence goes on from NC_072790.1 coordinate 129,982,547, forward strand.
CTTCCTGTTTTGGGGTCATGTGACTGGAAAAAACAGCAATTTAAAATCTGATATAAGAATATCTCATGCAGTGTTTCCTTTGCCAATTGTCAAAGTAACCCGTTTCCAGGTATTATTTTCTAGACATACATTTGCATAAGCCTTCTGCTCAATATTCCTTCTGCATTCATCACTGGCTGATTTCTGGTCATAGTGGCCGGCCCAGCTCGTCCACAGCGGGCTCAAGACTGCCTCGGTTCTCGAGGGGGCTTCCACGGATGTTGTGCTGACCCTTTGTCCTCCTCTCCAAGACTAGTTCCCGTTCCATCCTCTCTCTCTCTCTGGATCTGTCTAAATGGCTCCAAAGTGGTCCCCCAAGCCGCAACCACTCATGTCCTTCCCTACCTGTCCTTTCTACGAAGGATGGTTGGTGCGGTGCTGCCTGCTGATGCGGCTGCTGGCCACGAGGAGCAGCCGTGCAGCTGTTGCTGGTGTGTGTATGGCAAGGAACCCCCCCTTCGCATGGTTCCCCTGCTGCCCCTGCTGGACATGGACCATTTGGGAGAGGGCTAGCCAGTCCGTGGAGCTGATGTTGAGTTCTTCGCCCTCCTGCAAAATGGGCACAGAGGACATGATATCCTGCACCACATTTCTTTGCTCCAACAGACAAGCTATCATTTCTTCGGTGGAATTCCAATAGGTGGGTATGTCTTCGAAAAGCTGGTGCTCAGGATGCTTCTTCTCCCCCTGCCTCTCATGTGTCTAGCAGGAAGAATGAATGCTGCAGAGAAAGTAGGCAGCCAGACGCTGACAGCGGTCCAACAAGGCATGCATTTCTGATGTTCCCTGATCCCAGGTGGCCTTGATGATCCTAACCAGCATTCCTCATGACCAGGTGCAACTTGTGCACCAAGCAGACAATGCCCTGAAGGGGTGCATCATTCAGGGTTGTAGGGGACCTTCCCCCAGCCCCTCCCCCATGATGACATGTTGTGTGCCAATCACATCCCTTTTCCGGCCAGGCAGGAAGGTGGGTGCTGCCGGCGAACGTCACAGACTCTGGTTCTCGGTGGGAGCCTCAGCTGAGGACACACAGATGCTTGGGGACCTTCCTCCTCCCCCTGCCCCCCCCTCTTGATGACACGTCATGTCCCAATAATCCTTTTGGGCGAGGCAGGAAGGTGGGTGCTGTTGGCCATGACGATGGCTCTTGGTGGGACCCCCGGCTAAGGAAAGGAGGACACTCAGGATCTGTGGGACTTCCCCCCTCCTCCCCCTCCCACAGGCAACACATAGTGTCCCTCGTATCCTCCTCATGATGACATGTCCCATCCCTTTCATCCTTCTCTGGCGAGGCAGGAAGGTGGGTGAGGTCAGCTGCCGTCGTGTGCTGCGCAAAGAGGATCCCTTAACTGGGGACACTCAGGGAGGATCTGTGGAACTTCCCCTCTCCTCCCCCTCCTCATGACGGCACGTAGTGTCCCTTGTATCCCCCTCATGGTGACATGTCCCGTCCCTGGCATGCTCCTCCTGACAACAAGCCCCATCCCTCGAACCTTCTAAGTACCTCCTCTTATTGTTTACAAAGTCAAGGAATTACTTCCATTAGAATTTGTATGCTGGATAAACAGTCTCAAGGCATGACTGTTGTCCCTTCCATCCTTCTCTGGTGAGGCAGGAAGGTGGGTGAGGTCAGCTGCCGTCGTGTGCCACGTAAAGAGGATCCCATAGCTAGGGACACTCAGCACCTGTGGGACTTCATGGTCCTCCCCCTCCTCCCGATGACACATCCAGTCCCTCCCTGTATCCTCCCAATGGTGACACGCCCTGCCCCTTTCTGGCGAGGCAGGAAGGTGGGTGAGGTCAGCTGCCGCTGTAAGCACGCTAAGTCAGAAGTTGGCACTTCAGGTGCGGTCCCCCGATAGCGGGGGGAATCAGGCCGCCCACTGGGCAAATGTCAACTCCCCCCCCGTGACAGTACCGGCACACTCCCGTGGGGACAGACCCCCCCACCCCCTGAGGGGAGGCAGCTCACCGCCACCTCCACGGGACTGCCGGGCCTGGCGACCGCCATCCTCCTCACCCACCATTCGTTCAGCGCTGGAAACCGCGTCGGCCTTCCCGATTCCCGATTCTGTATCGGAAATGGGACTTGATCAGTGAGGTTCGGGTACCTGGGTTCGGCGCCGCCATGGAATCACGATCAGCTAAATCGGGATTAATTTTTGGATCGTGCCCATGTCTAGTCTTCACTATTATTTTTTGAAAGAGAGAAAGAAGGAGAAACATAATGAAATTCAGATTATGATCCAGGTCTTGTTGCCTCTCTATGCTTAATGATGCTTAACATAGACTTTTTGGAAGTTTAGATGTTTTATAACATGTTAGATATTGTATATTCACTATTAAAGGACTAGAGATAATGTGACAACTGGGTCTTTGGAGTCTTCTTCGATTATTCCTATTTCTTAGTTACTTTCCCTAGAGCATAATTAGTGTTTAAGCCACAGTCTTTTATATACTTATTTGGTTTTTCCAGCCTCATTACAATGAAAATCCAAATATATAATTTTAGATGGCTTGGATCAAACAGATGAAAGATTGAGGGAAGACTGGTACAAAAAAGTCTTTTTACATTGATATATAGTAATGGTCATTTATCTTTCTGCTCATATCCTCTGTCCTTTTCTCATATTCAGTTCCTGGAATGATTAAGGGATTAACACCCTTGGCTAGAATTCAAGGGACTGGAAATGTGATTTAAGATGAAGTATACATAACATATATAAAAGAAAAAAAATAAGAAATAAGAAATAGAGTAAGTGGATAAAAAAAGCAAAGAAATTAAATAATGATTGGAGAGATTAAAAGGGAAGATTGAAGGTATAAGGGGTGATAGCTGGGTTATGCAGTGGCTTTCTTAATTTATGGATTGATGGCTATATTGGGGGGGGGATTTCTCTTTTTTTGAAGCACTGACTACACAATGAAGGTCTTGTACACGAATCTGTTACTGAAATGTTTTTTTTTCCTTTGTAATCCCTTTCCCCATGATAAAAACCTAATAAAAATAATTTACAAAAAAAAGAAAAAAAGAAAAACGCAGGAGGTCTGTGGTTGGCAGTCAGAACTGCCTAACAGCGTTTGCAGGGATGAGATGGCCACAGAACATGCCCTCCTCCCTCCCTCCCACCTGCTGTCTGCTCCCGCGTTACCAATTGTAACCAATTTGCAGCTCCACACTTGGAAGGAAGACCTGCCCATCAAGCTAAGTTGGGCTTTGATTGAGGTGTCCAGGACGACAGAAGGAGTGCAGACAGAGTTCAGGCAGTCCCTCCCTCTGTTACTGAGGCAATTGATTGAAGGCGCCTGAGTGTCTGGCTTCCTGAATGGCAGCTGAGTGCAAAAACAAGGCTTGCGACAACCACCTGTTTGGCTGGAATAGTGCCTCACAAATGGCCCGCTCGTGAGCAGCCGAGCAGCCTGTTCGTTGTTTTTTTCTGTTCGCAATGTTGTTCGTGCCCATGTCTACTTACTTCAGTTTGGTCTTTTGTGCAACTAAAATTCTTGAGTTTGTGCTCAGAAATTACTGCTCCAAAATGTGCTGGCAGGGATATTTGTGTGTGTGTAAAAATGGACACCAGGATTGCTTCCACAAGAGTTGTCTGCCCTGAGTTCAAAGCTTTTGGGAAGTGAGGTTTCCCCCTACTTTCCCACAGCATCATGGTGGACATGTGCACCTCCAGGAGTTTTCCTGCCTTTTCTCCGATCTTTCTCAAACCTGCTTTGCTTCAGAGTTTTGGGAAAGATTGCAGTAAACCCTAGATGGCTGCTGAGTGGGTGGGAAAATTTCTATTTTGTGGCATACATGGCACCCCTTTTCCCTGACCCTCTCCCCATGGCATCCATTTCTCTACCTCCTCCCACAATCAAGGTGTTTTTCTTTTTTAAAAAAATTGGCACTAGAATATCATTATATTGATAAACAATTGTAACAATAGGTATAGCAAGTTGTCTGAATTGTCAGATTTCATTTTTTTTAACAAAACTGTCTCTAAGCCCTTCCCTTAGCAGAGATATAAGGGAAAAGGCATATCTTTGCAACCTCAGGGTCTAGAGACTTGCTTATTTAAAAGTGAAAGTTGGAAATTCAGACAACCTGCTACACCTGTAGTTACAATGGTATTTTGATATAATGACATTCTAATGCTAGTTTTCCTTTAAAAACTTGCAAAAGGCCTAGTGACCCAGGGGAAGGGGGTGACCACTACTGAGGGGTTGGGGCAGGGAAACTGCAGGGAAACGTGCCATGCAGAAGCCCTGTTGATGCTGTGCTGTACCACTGAAAAATAATCAAAAAAGCACACTACAAGAAAGCATGTACTAGAAATGCTAAGAAAATGAAGCAAGAGAGGGAAGGGGAAACCATGAATCATACTAAAAGCTTAGTATCTGTGAGATTTTGCTAAGCTCTTATATTTCTGTTCTGCTGGATGTTTATTGTAATTTACAACTGCAGAGCTTGTGTTTTGAGTAGGCGGGGAATAATTTTTATATACTATATGAGTCTGCTTGGGAAATATTACTTCAGAAATGGATTCTGTTTTGTTGTCTAATGTAGAAATGCACAGTTCAAACAGGAACATGGATATAGTGGATCAACTGGAGCTAAGAGAGCCACGTTGGGGTGGGGGGCATATTTGTCGATATAGGCTGATCCTTGCTGATCAACAGGCTCTAGGGTTACCAACTCTGGGATGAGACATACCTGGGGATTTGTGGGTGGTACCGGGAATACCAAAAATGGTATGTCCATACCCCTAGATATTTCCCACCAAGAGCCCAAGGACACTACCATAACAACACTAGGCCCTTCTCCACTAGGAGAACGTCACTAGGCCCTCAATTTTCAGCAGAGTTTGAAGTGCATGGGTTAGCCATAGATACCACCAGTGTTTCAGCAACCTCCAGTGGGCCATAGCCCCAACCAGTATCCATCCTCCATCAAGCTAGGGAAAGGGGCCAGATGAAACACAGGCATTTTGGTTGCAGGGGCAATTACAGTGCCTCAGACATGGAGGAGAGGCAGCCCCTGCCATTTGAAGACATTGGTACCTGTCTGCTGATTCTGAGTTGTTGTAGTGACCACAAATGCCTGGGCCTCACCTGGGTGCATTAATGTTAACAGGAAAATTTATCATGAAGGAAGAGAGATGATGCAAAAATATTCATTTTTTCCCTCACAAAGGAGAAATAAAATCTAAATGGAGATATTTGAATATATCAGAACATTTTCAAAATCTGGCTTCATCCCTACTATAAAGCTCTTTCTCCATGAGAGTCAATTTGGTGTAGTGTGATTAAGAGTGGCAGGACTCTAATCTGGAGAACCAGGTTTGATTCCCCACTCCTCCGCTTGAAGCCAGTTGAGTGACCTTGGGTCAGTCACAGCTTCTAGCTCTCTCAGCCCCACGCACCTCACAGCGTGATTGTTGTGGGGATAATAACATACTCTGTAAAACACTCTGAGTGGGTGTTAAGATGTCCTGAAGGGCGGTATATAAATCGAATGTTGTTAATCTGCTTTATTGGGGTATAGTAGTTGTGCCATATATAAAACTACAAACTATAGTGGAATACCATATATAATGTCAGTCGGTTAAATTAGGAACCAGGAGCTGAACCAATAGATTTTATTTATTTGAGCATTTCTATGCCACTTTTCTCCCCAAAGCAGCTTACAATGATCCCAAAATACAAATACAGCAACTGGTTTAAATGATACAATTTTAATAAATAAAACAAGCAAGGAAAACACTACCATATCCCATGCTAGCTGCAGTCCATCGAGCTGCCTAATACAATTTCCAGGTTGCAAGCAATGAGATAAAAGCCAAGAGTCATTGCCACTGGCTATGCTTAGGCTAAGTACCTACAAGCAGAAGAGAAACAAACTCACCCCAAATGGTATTCAGCTGCTGCTTTCTCTCCTGCCTAATAGTTCTATTCTGCAATATTCTTCCAATGCCTAGAATCAAATCAGTGTAATCTGATAAGACAACATGCTGTGCTGATACTGCAGGGAGAGTTTGTATGGCTATTACTGCATCAGCTACTGTCAACAACAGCATCTTTATGCTAGCATACGTATAAAAAGGCATGATGTGTCCGACTCCAGAATCCAAATACTATCCTGGATTTGTTGTATCCACTGGAAAAACGTTTTGTAAGCAAAAAACCTGGGTGATGAATAACAGGAAAGTGTCAGACCACTATTAGTACCAACAAACAATTGTTCTTCTCCAAGATTGCTTGTTTTGACTTACTGTCTTGCTTTCTAAAATTTGTTTTATATCTTTTATTACTATTTTCTCTGTCTCCTAACCTCCCCTCAGTAATTCTACTATTCATAATTTACTCACAAGTATTCACATAGACACACTGCATTAATAAATCCGAAAGAAGAAATGAAGGTATCTATCAAACCAATTTTGTAAATTAAAAAAAATGCATTGCATGGTTTCTAACCCCAGTTTTGCCATTCAAAGCCCTAAAAATAGATTGTAATGTTCCTTTCTTCCAAAAACAAAATTGTAGTTTCCAACTCCTGTAGAAAATTCTACAATCCACAGTTAATCGTACAACTCCCAGTTCTATCAACTGCAAGTTCTATCATAATCAAGTTTTTGCAATTCTCAGCTACAATTAAGCACACAAGTTTTGTACTCTCTGCTGAGTGCAGTCTTCAGAGTATACTCTGGTGATTGCCAGAAGATAATTTTGAGCAGGTAAAATAAAGAGGGCTACCACACTTCGTAGGCACCACCCACCACTGATTTCTTTTAAAAAACTGATATTACCCCATTCTAAAAAGAAGCTCTTATTCTTTTCATGGAAACCCCTGTGTCCTAAATAAAACATTTTTAAAAGTCCTAAGTAGATTGACTATATATTCCATGTGCGACAATGTACCCACTGGCCCTACCCTAGTTATAGACCTGTTGGAAAAACAATATTGGTAATGTATTGTCGAAGGCTTTCACGGCCGGAGAATGATGGTTGTTGTGGGTTTTCCGGGCTGTATTGCCGTGGTCTTGGCATTGTAGTTCCTGACGTTTCGCCAGCAGCTGTGGCTGGCATCTTCAGCCACAGCTGAACACAATAACAACACTCTATACTCAACAATAGCCCTGCAGAGAAGATTAGCACATCAAGCACCAATCCATATGCAAAAGAACCTCCTCAGGATACAGTGAAGCCTCCCGCCATTAGCATTCCACACCCTGGGAAACTCTTACAGGATGACTCAGCTCAACCCCACCCCTCCTGAGTAGATACAAATGACCTGCCAACATCTTTTCCACACTGTGACACTGAGAGATCTCTGTCTTTTGGTGCTACACCTCGGAAGATGCCAGCCACAGCTGCTGGCGAAATGTCAGGAACTACAATGCCAAGACCACGGCAATACAGCCCGGAAAACCCACAACAACCAATATTGGTAATATTTCATTTATAATGCATAGTGATTCTATACATAGCATAAGAATTGTATTGTAATGGATTTCACACCATAATATTTGAATTACATTTTCTCCTTTCAAAATCACAAAGCACTTCCCTAAAAAACCCTCAGCTTGTCCAGTTTCCATTAGTTGACATACTTTACACATCTTGATTGATATTCTGTAACAGACAAGAGAAGATTTATCATTTTTATTAGAAAAGATCATTTCTATGGGTTGCTTATATGATTAAATCTCTGTTCCACCCTCCTTTCCCCCCAATACCTCCAGTAGCCATACTTGCAGCATAAATTATTTTAATTGATTATATTTTTACCTCACTCTTCATTTAAGAAGGTCAGGGCAGTATTTATGGTGTCATCTCATTTTAGTGACACAAGGCCTCTGTGAAGGAAGTTAGGCTGAAGGGTAGTGATTTTCTCTTTCATGTCCGAGCAGGTTTCCCACATGCAGGCTCCAGCTCTCTGTTACACATTCAATCATGTTCAATTCAGCTAAAATGGATGGATTTTTTTTGTGTGTGTGTGGCTCTGGCACTTAACTCTTGTTCTTTTTCCCTCCCAGGTTTTGTGGATTTATCACTCCATGATCAGGTACATCTACTGGAATGTGCTTGGCTAGAGGTACTGATGATTGGCTTATGCTGGCGTTCCATGGAGCACCCTGGAAAGCTGTTGTTTGCTCCTAACCTATTATTGGACAGGTCAGTCTACATATTTTTGTATCTGTTATTTTAAATTAATTCACTTCTATGTAACATTATGCGGATCATTCAAGATTACCACTATGCCTTTCATGAATGACCATATTGCAGCAGCAGAGAAAAACTAGCCTTACTAATGCTGGATTACAAACAGTACTTTATATGTACTTTATACTCTCTTTATGTATTTAAAGGGAAAGGATCTGTTCCTATTGGCAAATGGCAACAGAAGATAGGACTTGAAACAATGGGTTTATATACTAATAGAGGCAAAGTACCAGCTCGACATTAAGAAAAACGTCAAGTTAAGAGTAATTCAGCAGTAGAATCGGCTGCCTAGGGATGTAGCGTGTTCCCCCTCATTGGCAGTCTTCAAGGAGCGGCAGGAAGAATACTTGTCGGGGATGCTTTAGGCTGTTCCTGCACCGGGTAGAGGGTTGGACTAGATAGTCTGTAAGCCTCTTCCAACTCTATGATTCTATGTACTTGAGAAAAACTGATCCCAGATCAGCACTAACACCCACTTCCCAGGAATTAATTTCTATACATGTAATTGCTAACAAAATAATGTTATACTAAGTTGATGAAAAGCAGAAAGATAATTTTTCCAGACTATTTTTCTCCAGTCACCTGACCGCTGCCTTAATATGTATTTCTTTAATGCACACAAATGCTCCAAAATTAGCCCTCTGGTGACCTTGGGGTTTGGGAAGACAAAGGTAGTGACTAGACATGGGCACGAATCAAATAAAAGGACCATGTGATTCATAGTTCATCTCATTCCATGAACCACGAACTTCCATGTACTTTCCCTGGTTCACGAATCGGTTCATGGTTCGTGGCATTTCAAATGTCCAGTGCCGGCTGCTGAAGCCGGTTTGAAACTGACAGCCCTGGAAGCAGCAGGAGAAGGCTGTCAGTTTCAAAACATCCCATGCTAGCTTCATCTGATCGAGTGAAGCCAGCATGGAGTGTTTGAAAGTTGCAGCATTCCCCTATCACTTGCAAGTGGCAAAGGAAGGCTGTCACTTTCAGAACACCCCATGCAGGCTTCATCCTATTGGGTGAAGCCGGCGTGGGGTGTTTGAAACAGACAGCCCCCTTCTCCTGATGCTCACGGGGGCTGAACCCAGCACGGGGTGTGTGAAAGTGACAGCCCCCTTCTCCTGCCGCTTGCAGGCAGCAGGAGAACAGGGCTGTCACTTTCACACACCCCGCGCCGCCTTCAGCTGATTGGCTAAACCCACTTGCAGGCAGCAGGAGAACAGAGCTGTCAGTTTTACGCACCCCTTGTGAGAATTAATGGATCAATGGCGCCAGCCTGTCTGGCTTCACGAACCAGGCAAAAAAGTCGTGGAGTTTGTGAAAAACGTGGCCCCACATACTGCATTTTCACGAACCACAAATCAGCCCAGTTCATGCATTTTTAAAATTTATATTATGATTCATGCCCACCTCTAGTAATGACTGCAAGGAAAGCAGTAAACTAGTTTTGGGCTGTACTAATAGCAACTTTAAAAGATAAATATTGATGTTTGAAGAGGTATTAGTGAATCAACAGATGACATTTCTTGGGGGATAGAAGATCCATGGAAAAATGTATTATGTAGTATGTGCCAGTTAGACATCTAGGCCAGGGTAAGTTTATTGATTCAGAAGAGCAGACAAGAATAGATAAATTGTTTACTCCCTTCTGGAGCTTTCCCGGTATATAATTTTTTATGGTTCAAAAAGAAAAAAAGTTAACCCAGTGATAAATCAGCCCTTCCCCTTCTCTTCATTTATGACAGCAAAAATTGTATGTCCTGTACTTCAGGAATCAATCAGAAAAGTTCATTTTACAATGTAAGTAGCAGGTGAGTTCTATCAGCTCTCTAGATGATCTAGAATGTACAGCAGAAATGGCTACACATGCTGCTGTTCCACGATTTCATGATTACATGAAAATAATCATCACTCATTTGCGAGGACCTTAATTAGAAATTAAAAGCTGCAGAAATGGTCCTCAACCTCTGAAGTACTCAAACATTCAAAACTATCTTTTCAATTCAATATATTCATTGTTCACATGTAAACTTAAAATAGGATGTATGACCAGTACAGTGCTGCTTCATTTGCATTCTATATGAACTCTCCCCACTTTGATATTTATATATTGGATGTGCAATATACCATTTCCATCACAATGTCCAAGATGGATCATAAGCAATATTATTTCACCATAACATTGTACAGCAACTTCAAAACCAGTATAATCCAATTTAAAATACAGCACCTATAATTACTTCCATACTTTAGTTAGGATCCAAAGAACCATGCAATTTCTCCTGTTAGCCTGAAAAAAACTGGACCCATGTTTCTCAAAGAACAGCCCTTCAATTCCATTGTAAACCAAAGCGGGGGGTGGGAGCTTTAAAAATCAGGCACAATCCTGCCCTTTTATGGTGATGTCTGCTGATCAAAGAGAAAAAATAAAATAAAAATCAATGGACCAAGTACAATCCTTTGGGTAACTTGAGTAACTCGAGTAATCTTAGGATTGCACAGTTAGAAACTCATATCAAACCAACCATGCCAACCAGCCCCAGATGAGCTGGAAGGGGAGGAGCCGGGGGAATAAAAGGCTTACACAGCCCTTCTAGGTGATAGGCTGAGGAGAGGGCCATTCAGGGAGGCCAGGGCAGGCTTGGAAGTAATCCTGAGGGTGGGGTAAGGAAACCCCTATGATTTCCTGTGAGGTCTAACAATGGTGGTAAGGTTGCCAACCTCTAAGTGGGGCCTGGAGACCTCCTGAAATTACAACTGATGTCCAGGCTATAAAAAGGGTTGCCAAGGGCCCCCGGGCCTAAAGCAGAAGTGTGGGGGACTGAAGGGCAGGGCAGGCAGTGGGATACATACCTCCCATGCTTCCCTGTCATACTGAAGCCCAGTTCAGTAAAAAATCGCCCATTTGGAGGCAATTTTTACTGAACCGTGCTTCAGTGCAACCCATGGCTCCTCCATTGCCAATGCAACAAAGAAGCACAGGAGTGCATCCACACTCTTCTTCCCCCTGTGCCTTCCCCTTTGCCATCCATGTAAGTGGAGTTGGGGAGCAGCAGGTGGAGGTGGGGCAATAACAGGCTTATACAGAGATCAGTTCCCCTGAAGAAAATGGCTGTTTTGGAGGGTGGACTGTATTGTATTATACCCTCCCCTGCCATGCCCAGGCTCCACCCCCAAATATCCAGGAATATCCCACATGGTAGTTGGCAATTCTAGGTCATGGTTGAGATACAGCTTTAGAGAGGCTGTGTTCCTCAGTTGGGAGGAGGAACAAGGTGGTGCAACCCCCTTCCCTGGCTGGTCTGAGGCCTGAGATCCCCCACCGATGGCAACCAGCAAGACAGCAGAGGGCCAGCTAGAGGCACTAGTGAGGGAGGAGCCTCACATATGTATAGTTGAAATTAAGACCACCACTGTACCTACATCATTGGAAAGCAACCTGACAATAAATTACCAGTGATTCAAATGGATATTCATTATGGGAGAGAGGTGTTTTATTGAGGCACTCAATAAAGGATTAAGGATTAAGGATGGTTATTACTAGACATGGGCATGAACAGAAAAAAAATGAGCATAGTGTTAATTGTTCGTTGCCATCCACGAACAACTAACACTGATGAACATTACCTGTTTATGAACATGTTCGTTGTTCGTTGTTTGTGGGGGCCAGCAAGCTCTCCCCCAGGCATCAAGATCTCTACCACACCACTCCCAGAAACTTTACCTGAGCAGGCAGCAGGAAAGGTACCAGTAATAAATAATAGCTTGGCCCCGAGCCTGTTAGCAGCCCTGGAACCTGAAGGGGTAGATCCCTATCCCACCACACACAAAGAAAATTCAAGCTCCAATGCACTCTTCCTGTCTCTCTCTCAAAATGCCAACAGCAACTGTCTCTCCCTCACTGTCCAAAACCAGAGCTGGAAGCCCCCCTCCCCCCTGCTCTTTGCTTCCTTGTAACAAATTTGGAGCTCCACACTTGAAAGGAAGACCTACCTATCAAGCTACATTGGGCTTAGATTGGGGTTTCCAGGGCAACAGCAGGAGTTCAGACAGAGTTCAGACAATCCCGGCTTAAGTTGCCAAGGGAATTGATTGCAGGTGTCAGACTGTCTGGCTTGACGAACAGCAAGGAACAGCAACGAACGAGGCTTGCAACGACCACCTGTTCGTTTAGAATGGGGCCTCACGAACAGCTTGTTCGCAAACAGCAGATCTGGCTGTTCGTGGATTTTTTTAGTTTGTATTGCTGTTCGTGCCCATCTCTAGTTATTACCCACACTTCTGAGAAAATATATATTAGGTGATAAGAAAACATGTGCTCATCAACAAGGGTATAAGAAAATAGTTGCAATGTGCACACACGGAGATTGGCCATTAAAGCCACTGGGGCCGCCCCCAACCTTTCAGTGCTTTTCTAGCACTGATAAACATTTCCACAATTCTGTCTATTGATATGGGAAAGAATGAATCCATGCCTACAGATGTAATATCTAAATATTCTGATGATGTACCTCAAGGCAGTCTTAGAAGCTTAGAAGAAAAGACTAATGCAGCCAATATGTATTATTCAGTATTAGAGGAAACGCCAATATCTTCCTGAGAACATTTAGAATAACAGGAATTCTGGAAGGACCTCGGAACAATAAATACATCAACAAATGAAACAGGATCACTGCATGTTCTTGTGAGTAACCTGGAATATTTGCATTTTCTGCAGTGATTGTCTGTAACTAACTGACCCACAGATGAAAGAGAGTTGTGGCTGTTATTTGACTAGCTGAACTGTTGCTCCCTCATGATACAAATGCTCTGAAGGCAACAACTTTTGTCTTCAGTTCCTGGAAGATTATATGAGTTCATTTTTCAGAGTTACAGTAGAGATTTTGCCTGACTTCTGCAGAGAATACTCTATGCCAAATGGTTAGGACATACACCTTCAGATATGAATGCCACATTCTCTGGTTTGTGTAAACCATCTTTTTCTGCAACACTATTAAAATTCTTGATATCCATTTGAACTCCACAAAAATAAATACTCTGTTGTGAAATTGTATATACCATATTCTACTCTCCACCATGAAAAGAAGCAGAGTATTCAAACTTCTGATCCTGATTGCTCCAGAGACATTTAGGTAAACATTCCTGTATAGTAGATGTAAAATAATCATTATCCTTCAGTCTTTGTTATTTGCTACTGCATAACAATCTAGTCCACCAGAGTTATAAACTCTCCCTCTCTTTTTTTGTAAATAGTAAAAAAACCCTACTCAAGTGCCTTGATTTCATTGCCCTAATTTGATCAGGAAAGAATCATAATGGCAAATGCTTGTGCAAAACCACCGATACAGAAGCTGTGATGGATGCCTAACCATGCAATCTGAAAACCAACTGCACTAGTATATAATTATGTAGGTCCAATATAGACATTACTATACACATACAACCAATCATCCTGTGTGTTGCAGAGGTATTCATGAGCTACCATTAAATGTTTAATGTGACAGGATGGTTGATGCCATTATAGCAGGAAACATCAGAGATATTTCATGCATCAGCTTTGCAATGCAACAAAGATGAGTAAAGGAAGTGCAGGATGTAAGAAAATATGAGCTATGTGTCAGGAGGATGGAGAGGTGAGATCATCTTATAGAAGGCCTATGAGGTGGCTGTGAAGGCAGCAAAGAAGGATTACTTTGCTGCCTCCATAGCATCTGCTAGCTCACGCCTGGCGAGATGGTTTCAGATTATTTGGTCTTTTTTCTCCCTGTCACAGGGAGACTACCAAATTGAAAATTCGGCTATTAGCTGTGAGGCTTTGGGGAGCTTTATTGCAGATAAAGTCCTGTCTCTCCGCCACGACCTACCGGCCATGGTTGACACAGTAAGTGAACTGGAGACCCCTTGGCCGTCTTTGGGTCTGACTTTAGATCAATTCAGTCTGGTTTCCCAGGAGGATGTTGACAGGATCCTGTGGCTGGTGAGGCCTACTATGTGCTCCTTGAACCCCGGCCCCTTGTTGCTGGTTAAGTCCAGTGTGGATAGGCTGAGGGCCCCATTGGAGATAATTATTAACTCATCATTGAGCTCTGGGGGTTTTCCCAGGACATTGAAGGAAGCTGTAGTGAGGCCTCTTCTGAAAAGACCAGCTTTATAGAAATTTTTATTGGATTAGATTATATAATCATAAAATACAAACATTCCCCCTTTATTAATATCTGTTTCTAACCCCCTCCCTTTCCTCCCCCCTTTTATTTGACTTCCAACAGTTTTCCAACCCTTTATCTATCTTATTACTTACTTACATAATACCTCATGTAATCTATTAAACATACACTTAAACTCTCTTCTAAGCTTGTTATTCTTTTTTTTAAAAAAAAACACAGAACTACCATTAACCCCTCCTTTACTAAATCTTATATTCTAAATAACACATTGCTAGCATTTTGATAACCTTTATATTATTAGTATAACATTTTATCCATTTTCTATTCCCTTACTTAATCTCTTTACTCTCCCTCATATAAGTTAATCAATTTAACTTATAGTCTATATATTTCTTTAAACATTTCTTATTCTTATTCTCAATCTATTTTAGTTATATAAAATACCTGTTATACTAAGAACTTAACTACAATAAAAAAAATACCCAGCTAGCATGCTCATATATATTCATAATATCTATTCATAATAATACATCTGCTATTTAATACTGTGTGTAATAAAACAGAATTTTCATCTTAACCCTGATAATAGCTTAGAATTTAATATTTAAATCCCCCTTTCCCGGTATAGCCACTTCTCTCTTCTTTTATAAAGTCTCAGTAATTTTCAAACTGCCACAGTTTCCCTTCCACATCCCATTTTTTCTCCAAATATTGCTTCAGTTTCTCCCAATCCATATTAAACTGTCCTGGATCGAGGTCTCTGAGCTTCCTTGTCATTTTGTCCATCTCAGCCATGTACAGCAATTTATAAATCCAGTCTTCAATAGTTGGTACTTCTTGCAATTTCCATTTCTGCGCATATAAAAGTCTAGCCGCTGTTGTCATGTAAAATAACAATGTTCTATGTTGTGCTGGAATATCTTCCATTCCCAAATTCAGTAGCAGCAATTCTGGGTTTCTATTAACTTGAAATGGTAAAATCTCATTAATCACTTCTATTATTCCTCCCCAGTATTGCTTAGCTACCTCACAGGTCCACCACATGTGATACAAAGATCCTTCATGTTTTTTACATTTCCAGCATTTATTTGACATGTTAGTATTCCCTAACGCAATTTTCTTTGGTGTCAAATACCAGCGATATATCATTTTATAAATGTTCTCTTTAATATTTGTGCAAGTCGTTATCTTCAAAGTCGTTTTCCACAGGTATTCCCATGCCTCCATTGTTATCTCTTTATGAAAGTTTATCGCCCACTTCACCATTTGAACTTTAACTGTCTCATCTTCTGTATACCATTTTAAAAGTACTTTGTAGATCCTTGAAATTTCCTTTTTGCCCTCTTGAAGTATCACCTCTTCTAATTCTGAATTCTCCATTCTCAGTCCTCCTTTCACACAGTCCGAATTATAGAGATCTTTTATCTGTCTATATTGAAACCATCCATAACTTGAGGACAGTTCCTCTTGCGTCTTTATTCTTAATTTAGAGAATTCCAATAGTGTTATCTCCTTATATGTTAAACACTGTTGTTCATTTCCAACAGTTCTTGGGTCTATTACTTCGAACGGAACCACCCACAAGGGGATTCTGTCCTTCATATAGTTTTTGTATTTCTTCCAAACAGCAAAAAGGCTTCTCTGAATATAGTGGTGCAAAAACATAGAGTCAGCTTTAACTTTATCATACCACAGGTATGCATGCCATCCGAATGTTTTTTTATATCCCTCCAAAGCCAGTAGCTTGCAGTCCTTCAACGTCATCCACTCTTTTATCCAAGACAGGCAAATTGCTTCATGATATACTCTTAAATTGGGCAGCTGCATTCCACCTCTTTCTTTAGCATCCTGTAATACTTTCATTTTCACCCTAGGTTTCTTGCCTGCCCACACAAAGTCCGATAATTTCCTTTGCCATTTTTCAAATTGTTTAGTGTCATGCATGATTGGAATTGTTTGTAGCAGGAACATCACTCTCGGCAATACATTCATCTTTACTGCTGCAATTCTTCCCAACCATGACAAATTCAGCCTATTCCATTTAATCAGATCTTGCTCTATTTGAGTCCACAATTTCTCATAATTATTCTTAAATAGGTCTATATTCTTCGCAGTCAGTTCAATTCCCAAATATTTTACCTTATTTGTTACTTCACAGTCTGTTATCTCCTCTAGTTCCTGTTGTTTCTGTTTAGTCATATTCTTGCATAGTATCTTGGACTTCTTTTTGTTTACATAAAATCCAGCCAAATCTCCAAATTCCTTAATTTTCTCCATCACCTTTGGCATATTCTCAATTGGATCGTCCACAATTAGCATTATATCGTCCGCAAACGCTCTGACCTTATAGGATGAAAAGACCAGCTTTAGACCCCACTGATCCGTCCAGTTACGGCCCAGTCTTGAACCTTCCATTTCTAGGTAAGGTGATTGAACGGGCAGTGGTGGAGCAGCTGCAGGTCTTCTTGGAAGACACATCGGCCCTGGATCCATTCCAGTCTGGCTTCCGTCTGGGTCACGGGACTGAGACAGTGTTGGTCGCCCTCACAGATGATCTCCATAGGCAGCTGGATCGGGGCGGGTCTAGCGCTGCTAGATCTCTCATCAGTGTTTGACACAGTCGACTATGAATTGTTGACCCACCGCCTCACCGATGTGGGGATTGGAGGGACTGCCTTGCAGTGGCTTGTCTCTTTCTTCCATGGTTGGGGACAGAGGGTGGTGCTTGGGGGGAAGCTATTAGTACGCCAACCTTTGGAGTTCCGGATCAGGTTCAAGGTTTTGGTCTTAACCTATAAATCCCTAAATGGACTGGGACTGGCATACCTGAGGGACTGCCTCTCCCCATATGTACCCCGGAGAGTACTTAGATCAGCAGGAAAATATCTACTAGTGGTCCCTGGCCCTAGGGAGGCTCAACTAGCCTCGATCAGGGCCAGGGCATTTTTGGTCCTGGCCCCAACCTAGTGGAACTCTCTGTTGGAGGATACTTGGGCCCACCAAGACCTTGTGTCTTTCCCATGAGCCTATAAGACAGAGATGTTCCGCCAGGCATTTGGTTGAGGCCAGTATTCAGATCCACCGATTGGGCTCCCTGCCTGTCTTTTATTAGTGGGGGGGCTATATGAGTCATCTGCCCCATGTAGGAATGGTGGCTAATCTCGCACCAACTCACGTCTCCACCCCTCTCTTCCTCTTATGGTTGGCAGGGAAGGGTGAAGTCAATCCCATACTGGGATATTAGGAACATGGTGCAGAGTTTGTTTTTATCCTGCTAAATCTGGCTTTTACCATTGTTTAATGTACTGATTTATCAATGTGTTTTTTCTGTATGTTGTAATCCACCCTGAGCCCATTCATGGGGAGGGCGGACTATTATTATTATTATTATTATTATTATTATTATTATTATTATTATTATTATTATTGATTATGATGATGGTGATGATGGTGATGATGATGATGATGATGATGATGATGATGATGATGATGATGATGATAGAGCTTAGGGCTGCCAGTCCTCCCAGTCCTGCCATCATAGCTTCAGCATCTGCACCAATATGTCACTTCTGAAGAAAACCTGGAAGTGATATGGGGGGTTAGTTCTAGGAATGCCTGGAAACTCTATGGTTTTATCACAAGAGTTTCTGGAAATGCCTATAGTTACCCAGCAAATCTGTCTCAGCAGGCTAAAACCTGTTTGGAGAAGGTTTATCTTTAGAGAAGAGTAGGCTGATAATCTACTCTTGGAAGACTTTGGATTTGTAAGTCTCAGAATTTATCTTTTGTGGTAAAGGAAGCTAGCATAATAAGGAAGAGACTGTAGCTGTCTAGAGGCCCCGGTTTCTGAGGGATAGTGAAAGATTTATGGTTTCTGAGAGGAGCTCACATTTACACTGGAAGAATCTTGATGAGGAAGGCCAATGTTCAGCTCAAGAATACAAGTCTGGCTGTTAACTGTTCTGTTCACCTAAATCTTAACCTCTCAAATGTTATAACTTACTGTGGCCAGCAAAAGCTGTGTGTTATCTGTTATTAGTTTTAAGCCTTATTACTGAACCTCCTTATTTCTCCTATGCCTGCTAGCGAATAAGGGTTTTTTGTGTGTATGTTTATTCTGTTTCCCTGATGTCTTATATGTAATAACTGTATTTAGAAGGCTACAATTCAGTCTTCAGAAAGCATCTCCACACCCACCACCCCTCTGCATACCCCACCCTATCCAATCATTTGTCATTTACCTGCTATTATTATTCGGCTTCTGCAGTCCCTCCACTCACCAAGATATAAGGACAGATGGACTCACATTCTAGCTGTACCTGAAGAAGTGAGCTGTGATTCACAAAAGCTCATACCCTACCACAAATTTTGTTAGTTTTATAGGAGCTACTGGACCTTGCTCTTTTCTATTGCTGTAGAAAGAATGTTGATGTAGAGACTGTTCTGGTCAAACTGCACAGCACCCTCCCTCTGCTGAAACGGCATTTAAAACCCCAAATTTTACACTTACACACACATGAGATCACAAATTCTAAATCAAGATTGTAGTTGAAATTAAACACATAGTATATTGTGTAGTTAAGGAAACATTTGTCTTGGTTTGAGATTTCTAAGCAAATCTGATAAATACTTTCATTGCCTAGAGCAATGTGTAAAAGACAAAAAATGGGAGGGAGTGAAAGATGGAACATATTTTCTTATATTTGTACATTTTAAAAAGTCAACTGTAGAATGGAGGCAATAGTAGAAATAGCCTGTTATTGAATTTTAAAGTAGGCTGAGAATTGCTATTCCATATTTAGAGGCTAAGGGTGGTGGTTCTTACTGCACGCATTTCCTTTAGAAATGAGCCAGGAAAGTGGCTCTGGATGACAGTAGCTGTGAGATTGGTCAATATCACAACACCTCATCCAGCAAAGACCACTGCTAGTTAAAGGACACTCTTTTTTTTTTACTGAACTATTTCTCTCTCCTGCCCATTAATTAAATAACAGTTAAAATTGGTTTGGCTTTGCCATTTGATAGTTCATAAACATCCCTCAGCAAAATTACCTGGAACCTGAAATTACCTTGGAACTTGAAAGTTGGAAGCTCATCTTGGAAAGTGGATGGCCTATATATTGATTCCTGAAGCAAGAACTTTTACATTGCCATTCACAGATTGCCAAAAAAAAAAAAGTTCCCATTTTCTTTATGACTATTTTGTTCAATCTGAGCAACATAAACAACTGAACTTTAAATGGACAAATAACACCCTGATCCTTTCACAGAAAATATTCCACATTTCTTTCAGCATCAGTGCTCACAGGAAGAGTGTATGCTGCAGTGTAAAATTAGGCAGAATAGGGTTTTTCCTGAAAGAATAAATATTTCTGTTTTTCCTCCAAACTTTCACATTAGATTCTACTGCTGTTATGATGAGGTACTTTTAATTTTTCTTTTGTCAGTTTACAGAGTTCTTCAAAACACATGCAAAATGTTATTTAATGGGTTTAATTTTAATAATATTCACATTGCATGAACAGAAAAATATTAGACTAGCAGACTGTCTCTCAGGACTTTAGAATTCCAAATAGCCTTTGAGATAATGTTGATTGTCACGTGTTGGCAAACCAGCTGAGAGGCTATGCTAGGGTCCATGGAATAGAATGGGTTCAGCTCTTTCTGTCGGGTAGCCTGTTAGAGAGTGGTTCAAAAAGTGATCTCTTCCAGCTGGAAGATGAGAATCTGTGGGGCATGGCATTACTCCCACTTAACATCAATATGAAGCCAATGGAAGAACATTCATAAGTTTGTAGTCTCATATTATTAATATGTTAATGGCATACAGCTCTTACTATTTCTCTGCCAATCCAGGAATGGTGATTTTGGTCACTGCATGGCTGCTGCAATAGGATGGATGGGAACTGAAAGACTGCACCTAATTCCATCAAAATTAAAATAGTGATGACTGAGGGACTTAAGCATCTCAAGGCAGGAGTGCCTGTCATTAACAGGGTATTTCTATTTCTTTAGGAACAGTTAGGGGTGTTCCCAGACTCAACACTGTTTGTGGAATCTTAAGTGGTGGTCCTGAGTACCAGTTTATTCTACCATTTTTATGTAATCCATAAGCTGCAATCACTTCCTCTCTGGCCTTGTCTTGTCACTCCATGGCCTTCTCACCTTTATCCAGAACTCTGCTTTCAAAACTATTCATTTATTTCATTGCTCAGATCAGATGATTTCCCTCCTTCAATCCTAATACTTGTTTCTTATCTGCTTTTATTTCTACATCCAGGTCATCCATAGGCTTACCAGTCCCCTGATGGGGGATCCCCCTCCCCCAGCCTCTTCCCTCTGCTGCCTCTTATCTGGCCAGCAGGGGGAAGAAAGGTGCAAGAATGCTGTGCTGGGGTGAAACGAGTTCCCACATGCTCTGGAGCACCCCCACATATGCCTGTGTCACACCAGGAATGACATCATTCCTGGCATGACATGGGAGTAATTGGTCACACCAAGGGCCAACTGCGTGAAAATCAGCCCTAAATTTAGGGTTTAAGGCAGACACTCAGGCTAGGAAGGTTTGATTGTACCTTCCTGAGAGGAACTGTAGGTGTTAAAAGATTATTTATAACCCACGATGGCTGGATGGGTGAAGCTAAAATAGGAGTGGGTAAGGGTAGGATAGGAAGAGTATGTGAAGGTATTCATTCAAGTACTTCTAGAGACCACCATTGTTCTATGGTTTTGCACACCTTGGGGGTGTGAGGCTGAGAGTTAGTCTTACTTCACCTCACACATTCCAGTACTCTTCCATATGCTGCCTAGCCAGGCAGCTTGTCTGTGTTTTAAACACATGTGGAGAGGGTCTTATGATATTCCATAATATAATGCAACCAGCCCTGAAGTGCCTTGCAAGTCTGAGAGATATCAAGTGGTCTGGAGACTTATAGAGTCAGTTAAATTATTTTCCTTTAGTAATAATTATTGTTCCATTAGATAGTATTTATAAATTCCACTTCCTTCATTTGTTTGTGCCCTTAACCCCTAAAATGATTTAACATTTTTTAAAAAGTGTTCTGCTGCAAATTGGAATCGTTAGTATTAAGGATTGAACCATAATTGAATTGATCAGCCTAAGTGGGGAGGGGTGAAACTGGTTAGCTTAAATTAATTGACTGGGGAACTGAACCACTGGGTAACAGGCTAGTAAATTTTTGACCCATAGGATTAAATGTAGATTTGTATGGCCACTGGATTGTAGGAAAATAGGTTTTGCCCATTAGGATTAATTGTAGACTGTATGGCTCAGAATTAGTTAGTACAGCTAGAAATTATTGAATACTCGGTGTTGGTTGGTGAAAGAGGAGCAAGCCAGAGGGTGGTGGATAAGGAAGGTGACTGGTATGGAGCCAGGAATCCCAGTCCTCTGGGGACAGGGGTGGTATGGTGGTGGGACCCGGTCTAAGATGAGAAGGCCACGGAGATATGACATGGCTCAGTGTCCTTCTAACCTGCATCCTGTCCTGAGATATGCTGGCTGATGAGCTAGTATAACTAGTCCCCCTTTGACACTGATGTTCTGCAATGCCAGGTCCATAAATAATAAAACCAAAACACTGCAGGACTTTTTTGCAGTGAATGATATGGACCTGGTATGCATGGCCAAGACCTGGGTAAGAGAGGGCAAAATGGTCACCTTGGGGGATTTTAATGTCCATGCCTACAATGCTGCCTCTGTCCAGGCTGTGGATGTGATGTCTTCCATGCAGCACTGGGACTCTCCCCAATTGTATCAACCCCTACACACCAAACAGGCCACATGCTGGATCTGATCTTTTGGATGAGTATTAAAGTGGATCTGGAAGCAGTTGAAATGGTGCCATCGTCAAACCACTCAGTTCTGAAGGCTCAGTTGGACATACCACCACCACCACCCTGCAAGGGTGGCAAGCTAATTATGCTCACCCATGGACACTCATGGATCCAATCGGTTTAGGGAATGCTCTGTGGGATATGATGCCCCCTGGCAGTTCATTAGATGAGCTGGTGGAGGACTGGTGTGTCCGTCTCTCTGAAGCCATTGATGAAATCGCTCCCCCATTGCCCTCTTCACCCTCGTGCCAGACTGGCTTCTTGGTATACAGAGAGCTACAATGGAATAAGCAGGAGCTAAGATGGCTAGAGCAAGTGTGGTGACAATCTCGAGATGAAGAGGCAAGATCATCTTATAGGATGTTTATGAAAGCCTATGAGATGGCGGTGAAGGCTGTGAAGAAGGAATTTTACGCAGCCTCCATCGCGTCAGCTAGCTCAAGCCCAGCAAAATTGTTTATAGTTCAGTTATTGGTCTCCCTATCAGGGGGAGACCACCAAATTTTGAATTGGGACATCAGCTGTAAGGCTTTTGTGAGTTTTTTTGCTAATAAAATCTTGTCTCTCTGCCGCAACTTGCCGACCACGATTGATACAGTAGATGAACTAGAGGCCCCTTGGCCATCTTCTGGGCAGCTATTAGATGATTTCAGCCCACTCTCCTGAGATGAGATTGACAGGACTCCATGGGTGGTGAGGCCCAAAGTGTGTCCCTTGGACCTGTGCCCATCATGGCCGATGAAAGCCAGTACTGATGGGCTACAGACCTCCCTGTAGGCCATTGTTAACATGTCCTTGGGCACTGGAGTTTTTCCTGGAGCACTAAAGGAAGCCATGGTGAGACTTCTCCTAAAGAAACTATCTTTGGATCCCACTGACCCAACCAATTACCATTCAGTTTCAAACTTCCCATTTCTGGGTAAGGTGATTTTGCAGATGGTGGTGGAACAATTGCAGAGCTTCCTGAATGATTCCTCAGCCTTAGATCCCTTACAGTTTGGTTTCTGCCCAGATTTATGGGACAGAGACGTTGCTGGTGGCCCTCACAGATGATTTTCACAGGCAGCTGGATTGAGGTGGTTCAGCGCTGCTGATATTATTGGATCTTTCAGCAGCACTGGTTACAGTCAACCATGGTCTGTTGACCCACTGTCTCACTGATGTGGGGATATGAGGGGCTGCCTTGCAGTGGCTTATCTCTTTTCTCCACATTCAGGGACAGAGGGTGGCACTAGTGGAGAAACTGTCATCCCGCCATCCTTTAGTGTGCTGTGTACCTCAGGGGGCAATACTGTCCCCATTATTGTTTAATATCTATATGCACCCCCTTGCCTAGCTTTTATAAAGTTTTGGACTTGGGTGCCATCAATATGCATCTGATGATGGATGGATGGCCCAACTCAGCCCCGAATGTCCTGGAGAGTGCTTTTGAAGCTGTGATTGGTTGGTTGTAGCAAAGTCAGATGAAATTGAATCCTATAGAGGTCCTGTATGTAAGTTGTGGGTCCTTGGGCTGGGGACTCTGGTTCCCAACTCTTGATAGGGTGACACTTGTGCCAGTTTTGAGGGTTAGGAGACTGGGAGGTGATCCTGGATGTTTCCCTGACAATGGAGGCACAGGTCGCAGCAGTTGCATGGTCTTAGTTTTTTTCGCCTACAATAGACAAGGCAGCTTGTCCCTTACCTTTTGACCTGTGACTTAACTACAGTGATCTAAGTGACGGTCACCTGTAGATTGGATTACTGTAACTCAGTCTACACAGGGCTTCCCTTGAGTCTGGTCTGGAGGTTACAGCTGGTTCAAAATGCAGCTGTGTGTGTTATTGTGGGAGTCCCGAATGGAGCACATATAACACCTACACTGCGGCAGCTGCATTGACTGGCAGTGGAGTACTGGATCAGGTTCAAGGTTTGGTATTAACAACAACAACAATTGATTTATATACCACCCTTCAGGACAACTTAAGACCCACTCTGAGCAGTTTACAAAGTATGTTATTATTATCCCCACAACAATCACTCTGTGAGGTGGGTGGGGCTGAGAGAGCTCTGGAGAGCTCTGGAGACTGATCCAAGATCATCCAGCTGGCTTCAAGTGGAGGAGCAGGGAATCAAACCCTGTTCTCCAGATTAGAGTCCCATTGCTCTAACCACTACACAAAACTGGCTCTACACCAATCCTATAAAGCCCTATGCGGACTGGGACCATCATATCTGTGGGATCACCTCTCCCTATGTATATGCCAGAAGATGCTTTGATCAGCGGAGGAACAACTATTGGTGGTCCCTGACCACAGGGAGGCCTGCCTGGCCTCAACCAGAGCCAGGTCCTGGCTCCAACCTAGAGGAACTCTCTGTCTGTTGAAACTAGGGCCTGTCAGGATTTGTTATTTTTCTGCCAGGCCAGTAAGACAGAGATGTTCTGCGAGGCATATGGCTGAGGCTAGGCCAGGCCTCTGCCGGCCATGTAGGAGGTGTAAGAGGAGGAGGTGAATGAGTTAAACCTCCTTATCAGATCTGTCCACCACCCTGTGCACGTGTTTTTAAAATTAACTAAGCAGTGACTGCTGCCACCAGGGGAGGCTATCTATTGTAATTTTTATATCAAACTATATGATGTTATAATGTTTTTATGGAACCGTATTTAATTATGTATTGTGTGGAAACCTGACCTGAGTATGTTTGTGAAAGAAAACTCAGTCATGGAAAGAGAGGCTAGCTGTGTGTTGCCTGAGCAGGTTTAAGCATTTCTGTGAAAAATATTCAGTCAAGAGAAAGCAGGCAAGTTGTGTGCAGCCTGAGTAAATTTAAGCAGTTCTGAGAGAAATATTGAGTGAGGAAAAGAGAGGCTAGCTGTGTGCTGCCTTAGCATGTTTAAGTATTACTGAGAGAAATATAACCTATGTGGAAACCTGATCTGAGTATGTTTGTGAAAGAACATTCAGTCAGGGAAAAGCAGGCAAACTGTGTGTGAAGCCTTAGAAGAGATCTGTGTGAATGAGTTTAAGTGAAGTAACTTTAAGAATTGAGAACTACTGTTATGAAACCGATATGCTTCTTGAAAAAATAAAAGTATACTTTGTTTTTGTTAAAAAAAATATATGTATTGTGTTTTAAATGGTGTGATCCACCCTGAGCCCGCTTGCAGGGAGGGCAGAATAGAAGCTGAATAAAATAACTAATGAAATAAATATGCTTTAATATCATGAGGGCAAATCTGACCACTAACAATAGGATAAATAAGTTTACAAAGACATAAGATAAGCAAAAATCCAATACAAAGTTAAAGAAATGCTGAAATAGAGCATAAGCAATTCTAGGGCTTTCATTAGACAACACAGAACTACCCAGAGGGGTCATACTTAAAGCAACAGGTAGTGCATAGAAACACTTACTTAAAGCAACTGATAGTATATAAGGCAACATAGTGGTGAGGTCTATAGTCCATAACTCATTAGTGAAGCATCTCTTTGACACCACCTCCCTATAATATAGTCCTCCTATGTGACTTAAAAGCCCTTTTGAATAATTCGATTTTGCATCATTTGCAGGAAGCCAGGAGAGTGGGGGCTCTCCTAACGTCTTCAGGCAGGCCATT
This sequence comes from Eublepharis macularius, assembly GCF_028583425.1. NCBI lineage: Eukaryota > Metazoa > Chordata > Lepidosauria > Squamata > Eublepharidae > Eublepharis > Eublepharis macularius. The sequence goes on from NC_072790.1 coordinate 130,008,419, forward strand.
ACGTAGGGCAGGGGACACCACAGAGAAGGCACATGCACAGGAAGCCGTTGATTTCACCCATGTGCAGGGCGGCACCTGCAGAAAAGGGAAGCTGCCGTGAAGGGACATAGGGAGAGAGGCAGTCCCACAGGTATGCTGGACCAAGAGCATGAAGAGCCTTGTAGGTGATAGCTAATACCTTGAACTTGATAGCTAATACCTTTTTTAACCTTTAGCTCTCCAATTCTTTCATTTTGTTTTATATCTGTATTCAATTCTTCAGGAATAAACAAAAGAGGTGACAGTGGGCAACCTTGTCTAGTATCTCTCTGTGTTCCATATTTTTAAGTCAGCTCTCCATTAACCATCATTTGTGCTATCTGAGATGTATAGATAGATCTAACCTATTTTATAAAGTTTTCTCCAAAATCCATATCCTCCAAGACTTTAAACAAAAATTTCCAGTTTAAATTTTTAAAAGCCTCTCTGCATCTAAAAATATCAATGCGGTTTGCTTTCCATTACGTTTTCCCAAATATTCCAAAATATCCAGTACTGTTTTGACACTGTCACTCCTCAACTGTCTTTTAGGTTAAAAACCACTTTGATGTTCATGAATACAATTCTAAAGAACTATTTTAAGTCTCCCAGCTAATATCATTCTAAACAACTTGTAATGATTATGTAATAGTGATATTGGCCTATAATTCCTTGTCAATGTCTTGTCCCTCTTTCAGAATTAATGTTATGTTAGCCTCTTTCCATGTCTCTGCCATCCTTCCTTCCTCTAAAATAGAATTCATTGTATTTTGTAAGGGTTGTAGAAGTTTTTTTTCTGACATGGACGAGATATCTGTGTAAGAGAATAGTTACATCTGAAGCGTCACCAGGGCCGGTGCCAGAGGCTTTGGCGCCCGCGGCAGCGTGTGCGCGCGGGCGCGCCACGGACTGCGTGATGACGTCATTGCAGACGTCATCACGCGCCGCAGGGGGGCTGGGTGGCGTGTGGAGGACCGCCGAGCGCAGAAGCTGCGAGCTGCTGCTGGAGCGGCGCACGGAGGCTGCTCCGTGCGCCGCCCCAGCAGCAGCTCACGGCTTCTACGCCCAGCTGGGGCGGAGGAGTGCACAGCAGAGCTGGGGTGGCTGGCTGCAGCAGTAGCTGCAGCCAGCCCCGTGCTGCCGCCGCCACATGCCCCAGCCGAGCGCAAAAGCTGCGAGCCGGGGCTGGGGCGGCGCACGGAGGCTGCTCCGTGCGCCACCCCAGCAGCAGCTCACGGCTTCTGCGCCCGGCTGGGGCGGAGGAGCACGCAGCGGAGCCAGCCAGCCCCGTGCTTCCACCGCCGCCGCCCCCACACGCCCCAGCTGGGAGCAGAAGCTGTGAGCCGCTGCTGGGGCGGTGCGTGGGGGCTGCGCCCGGCTGGGAAGTGTGGCGGCGGCAGCGGGGCTCGAGCGGCGCACAGAGGCTGCGCCCGGCTGGGGTGTGTGGCAGCGGTGGTGGCAGCAAGGGGCTGGCTGACTGGCTGCAGCAGTAGCTGCAGCCAAGTCATGCCAGCTTCGCTGCGCGCGTCTCCACCCCCCAACACCCCTTCCAGCGCCCCTCCAGTGCCCGCGCGCCCGAGGCCACCGCCTACCTGGCCTCCATGCGCGCGCCGGCCCTGAACGTCACAAATGAGCCCTTCAATTTATTCAAGATAGATAATGAAGTAATTTCACAAATACTATGTGATTCTGATTTGAATTTGTTTTCCAGCCATTCAAATTGAATAGTAACTGCTATGAAATATGAACATTCCTACAGTCTATTAAATGGAAATCCAATTATGGAATGTTTATTTATTATTCCCTTATAAATTGTTGAAAATGCTTCAGGAGATCACACTTGTAATAATTCAGTTTCTTGTTGAAAAGAACAAAGCAAACCTTTGACAAAGAACAGAGCAAATATGCTGTTCTATTTTACCAAGTGCTTATTAGGAAAATGAAAACGGCATGTGTCTTTGATCTGAATCATTTAATCTGTAATGAATTGCTTATCTGAATTGCCAAGGAAACAAACATGCAACACCATTTGAACAAAAAGGGTTTCAAAACACTTGGAGGAAGACCCTGGTATTCTTCCATTTGCAGACTACCAGTGAAGGATGTATGCTTAATTAAAGCATCATGTCAACAAGTCTACTTATGAAGACCTTATAGTGTCCTCAGAATAATTTGCTTTGTTTCCTAAAATCAGCAAAATCAACAGCTGCCCATACACACACACATTCTCTGTGGTGGTCTCTGTCTTATGGAATATGGTCTGCCTGAAGAAGTCAGGAAAGGTCCCACTTCCCTTGCTTTCTGCAAACAATGCAAAACTGAATTATTCAGAAGGGCTTTTTACAGAGGTAATAGGACTGTGCTCTAGAGAAATGGTTCAGATACATGATTTGGTAAAGCAATAATAACTGTTGACTATACAACTGTGTAGTATTTTTTGCTGTAACCATGTTCCTACTGTATAGTTTCTCTGCATTATTGAATAGGTCATGTCAATTTGCTTATGTTTTGTTTCATCATTGTTTCAGCTCTGAAACAGATTTCTGCTTATTTCAAATTCCTATTGTATTGTTTATTGAATGTCGCAGTTATTGAGCATATTGACTTACATTGTGCAATCTATTTTAAGTAGAGGTGGACATGGACCGGGGAAAAAACACAGACTGTGGGTTCATGGTCCGTCGATTGTCATGGACCATGGACCACTGATCAACCTGCCCCGGTTTGCAGACCGGTTCATCAGTCTGTGGTCCATTACTTCCAGGGGCCGTGGGACCACCCCCTTCACACTCACATATGCCAAACTTGCAGCAAGCCTTCAGCAGACTCTACTCCAGCCACCCTCCAAGTTTGGCCAAGATTGCAGTTTGGACATCCAAGTTACAGACCCCCGAAGCAGCCACTCCCAGGAAACTTCCAGTACATAGAATAGGAGCTGCAACTTGCATTGGCTTGCAGCACCAAAAAGTTGTAATGAAATCATGGGATGGAGTTGGAGAATCTTCTTCTGAAAATGGAATGATGGCCCCCAGTGTGGAATGACAGTTCCTGGGAGCAGAACACCTGCTCTGGGGCTGGAATGGGGAGGGAGAGAAGTACTCTTTGAGGGGATAGTCAAGGAGATGTTTTTGGATAGACAGCAGGAATATTCTTTTAAAGGACACAAGGAAAGAGACAGTCTATGAGATGAGGTTACATTTGGGGGGAGGGAGTGGACTTCTTTGGGGAGACAGGAATATCCCTGTACAGGACAGGACAGAGGCAATCCTGGGGGGAAGGAGAGTCTCCATGGGGGAATAGAAATCTCCCCATCAGGCTGCTCGAGGGGAGGATGGAAGCGCAGACTCTGGGAGGGAGAACGGTCATCATGAGGAGGCAGACCTGGGCATGGGGAGACTAAAAGACAGGAGGACTCTTGGGTGGGGGGGGGGTAAACATCTTGAGGGGACGCACGTGAAGGATTTTGTGGGGGACAGACTAAAATTGGGAGGAGGAAGATGTGGACAGCCAGGCATCAGCAGGTCTCCATTGCCCACCACCCCACAATCCAGTAAGAACTGAAAGAAAAAAAGGAGACAGAAGAGTGAGCCCTCAAGGAGCCCAATAAGCTTGCACCCAGAGCCTGACTGCAGCTCTGAGATTGGGTTGAGGCACAACCCTGGGCTATCCCACTGCCCCACAAGCAAATAAGAATTGAAAGGGAAAAAAGGAGAAACAAGTGAGCCCTAAGCCAAGGAAATCCAATAAGCTTTCACCCAAAGCCTGACTGCAGCTCTGAGACTGTGTTGGGGCACAACCCCACAAGCAAATAAGAATTGAAAGGGAAAAAGGAGAAACAAGAATGAACTCTCAGCCGAGGAAACCCAATAAACTTGCTCCCAACCATAGCCTTGCTGCAGTACAATCCCCAAGCCTCCCTCTCACAACACACAATGCAAAAAAAACCCTCCTACAGCAAGCAGTTCCTTGCTCAGTAACTGTGGGCTGGAAAGTGAAACCATGGCTCCGCACTGTGTTTTATATACTAAACACTCACATAGAGAATTATGGGAGCTCTCTGGTTGGCAGCCAGAGCTGTCTATCAAGGTTTTCAGGGCTAAGATTGGTGTGTTTCGAGGGCAGCAGAAGATCTGCGGGCAACTCCTACATTGCCTAAGGAATTGATTGCTTGGCTCCGGGATGTCTGGTTTCTTTTTTTTATATATATAAAAATTTTATTAAATGGGTTAAACATACATCTCATTAAAATCTACAATTTCATTACCCTTTAAATTCATGTATATGCCCCCCATCCCTTCCCCCTCCCCCTTTTCCCCTTTTGACTTCCAACAGCACTAAAACCCCTTTATTTCTTATCATTGCCTCTATTCACACTAAAATCCCTATTACCAAAGATAAAGTTCATATTCATTCTCCACAACTCTCAATAGTTCTCTAAGTCCACAGTTGTCCTTTCACGTCCCATTTATTTTCCAAATAATTTTTAAATTTTCTCCAGTCACATAGAAATTCGTTTGGATTCTGGTCTCTTAGTTTCCTTGTCATTTTGTCCATCTCCGCCATATATAACAGCTTTTGAATCCATTCCTCCACTTCTGGTATGTCTTCTTGCTTCCAGTATTGTGTATACAATATTCTTGCTGCAACAGTCATATAATATAACAGGTCCTGTCCCCCATATTTACTTCTTGCATGTTTAATCCTAGCAACAACATTTCAGGGCTCTTCAACAGTTTACACTACAAAATTGACAGCATCTCCACATAAATCTTAGACCAAAATATTTTGGCCTTGTCACAAGTCCACCACATATGGTAAAAAGAGCCCTCGTGTTTTTTACATTTCCAACATTGGTTTGACATTTCACTGTTTGCATTTGCTATTTTTTTCGGCATTAAATACCATCTATACATCATCTTATAACCATTTTCTTTCAAATTATTACATGTAGAAGTCTTCAAAGTGTTTTTCCATAAATATTCCCAACTTTGCATTGTAATTTCTTTATTGACGTTTATTGCCCATTTCACCATTTGAGTTTTAACAACCTCATCCTGTGTGTACCATTTCAATAAAATTTTATACATTTTAGAAATCATTTTTACTTCTTCACCAAACAAAATTTCTTCTATTTCTGTATTTTTTAATCTAAAACCCACATTACTTTTATCAGCTTCAAATACATCTTTAATTTGTCTATATTGCAGCCAACCATAATCAAATGGTAATTCCTCTTTACTTTTTATTTTGAGGTTGTCTCTATCATCCCACAATAGCTCTTTGTAGGTCAACCAATCTTCCCCCTTATAATACATATTTGGGTTCACCACTTCTGCCGGTACAATCCACATAGGTCTTTTTTCTCCCATAAATTTATTATATTTTTGCCAAATCATGAAGACATTCCTCCTCACAAAATGATGCTGGAACATACCATCCATTTTATGTTTTTCATACCATAGATACGCATGCCAACCAAACAAGTTATTATACCCTTCTAAAGCTAACAATTTTTAAACACTCCTGGAAAGTCTTTTTCGTTGTTAATCAGAAACACCATCATCTCATGTTTGGACTTGATAGTCACTCTTTCTGATTGAAAACTAAAACTCAAACCCTCAGGTATTTCCCACCTATACCTGATATTTTTCTCTCTCAATTTTCCAGTTAAGTCTCGGTATTTCTTCCGCTCTTGCAAAAAAAAATTTGCAAGCTCTTTCATAATTCTGACTCTGCCCCCTTCCAATTCCAGTGGGTTTTGAAAGTGTCTTCTTAGTATCTCCTCTTTCATTCTTTTAGTTGTCAGTTGTGCAATTATATCTCTAGGTAGGTTCTTCTGCTGTGCATAAGTGGAGTTTACTCTATAGACCAAATCCAAATTAACTTCAATTTCTTCTGGCTGTTTTCCTAGGAATTCTGCCAATATTGCAACCATTTACTCTTGTGCATTTTGTGTCATAGACTCCTGCACTCCTCGAAATCTTAACTGATTTTCTGTAATTTTACATTCCATCACCGCCACACGCTCCTGTAGTACTGGGTTTTCCAGTTGTAAACTAGAGGTCTTCTGCTCCACCTCCTGCACTGTTTGATTTGTTGTCTGAAGTTCCATTTTTACATCTTCTATGCTCTTAGCCAGCTCTATCACCTCTGCTTTTATTAAGTTTTTTATATTTTTTAACAAATTTTCCTCCATACGTTGCATAGTTTGGCCCAGCTCTTTGTTACCATCCAGCACTTTTTTCCTAATGTTTCTATAGCAGTTTACCATTCTTTCTCACCTTTCTTCATCGTGCCTGGGCTAGCTTTTGTGCCACCCCACGTGTCTGCTCTCTTTCTTAACTCCATTTTTAATATCAGCTTCTAATTCCTTTATTTTATGGTCTTGTTTTAAAATTTACACTTTAAATTAAAAATCGTCTTTTTGACCTTACCAAGATGTCGGGCGCAATTTCTCTATGGTATAATGTCCTGTTTACTCCCTTTTCCCTTCTTAAAATGGCTAACTTCTACTTCCTGCTGGTCTTTCAGTTTCAGCTTCTCGCGTTGTTTTCTTTATTTTGCTTCCACGGTCTTTTCTACTCTCCGCTCCTCCCACTTCCTCCAAGTTAACTCCTCTCTAGGCAAAAAGTTCTCTGCTCTCAGTATCCTTTATATTCTCGCGATGCTCAAGCTGGTTCTTCCCACATTTCCTCCCCTTTCTCGTTGTCGTTATCTCTTGCAAAACCACAGGTATGTATAAACAAAACTTATTTTTGTCTTTTAGCACTATATAGCTCCATCCAAATTTGCCAATTTTCTCAAGGTTGCTTTACTCCTTTACTCAGCTAACAGCCTTGTCTTTTTGTTTTCCTTCTTTTGTCTTTTTCTTCCTCTATTAAATCCGGAAAAAATGATAGTGATCTTTACCTTTTCTCGTTACTCCTGGGTTATTCGTGCTGTTTCTTCCGCTTATAGATGGTCAGACTCAGTACAGAAGCTTGGGTTCTGGTGATCTTATGCTGTAATTCGACTCCAAAGAGCTCTGGAGAGATCTTAGCTTGCCCTTCTCAGAGGGGACCTCAAGGCAATGGGGAAAATCCTTTATTCAGAACCCCCCACCACCACCGAGATCACACACTCTCAGGGTCACGTAGCATTCTGGACCCTCCCTTGCCTGGAGAGGGGTGGCAGCAGGCAATCTAAGCACCTGGCCTGCCAAAACAGATGCTCTTGCTTGCCCAACTCCCCCGGGCAACTTCAGTTTGCCATCAGCCCAAACCGGAAGTCCCGGGATGTCTGGTTTCATGGACCAATGGACCAACAGACCGGCAAAAGTTGGTTGCATCCATGAAAAAAGGTGCATTCCACAACCTGCCAGCTCGCAAATGCCAAACCAGCCCAGCCCATGTAAAATTTTGGTGCATTTTCTGGTCTGTGCCCACCTCTAATCTTGAGTATCAGTGAGAAGGTCGACTAGAAATAATGTAAATAAATAAATAAATAAATGTCATTCCATTATACCCTACTAGTATTTTAAAGCTGTTCTTCACTAGTATTCTTTTAATTTGCAGCCCAGATAGATGAATGAACCGAGGAATAAGTACTGATTTACCTTGATACGTTCTTATCCTGAAACATAGCAGAATATTTTGTAGATGTTCATAATAATTTCATAATATATAACTATATTCACTTACTCAAAAATATGTTCATTTAACCATTCCTGTAAACCATAGCACAGAAATTAAGATGATCTACCCAGAGCTTGCAATGAAATCCTGCAGTAGTGACAGTTCTCTCTTCTCAACCCCAATGGAAAGTATTACAATTTGATATAAGCACTCCTCCTCACAGACCAAGAATTTGAGTTTCTAGGTCTTCAGTTGTAAATCAAATAAACTACATAACAGAATCTGCCAAGGCCGAAAGAAATCTCTTTGAAGCTTTTGTTTCTTTTGCTTACTAAACAGAGCCAGCATTGTCGAAGGCTTTCACGGCTGGAGAACGATGGTTGTTGGGGGTTTTCCGGGCTGTATTGCCGTGGTCTTGGCATTGTAGTTCCTGACGTTTCGCCAGCAGCTGTGGCTGGCATCTTCAGAGGTGTAGCACCAAAAGACAGAGATCTCTCAGTGTCACAGTGTGGAAAAGATGTAGGTCATTTGTATCTACTCAGGAGGGGTGGGGTTGAGCTGAGTCATCCTGTAAGAGTTTCCCAGGGTGTGGAATGCTAATGGCGGGAGGCTTCACTGTAACCTGAGGAGGTTCTTTTGCATATGGATCGGTGCTTGATGTGCTAATCTTGTCTGCAGGGCTATTGTCGGGTGTGGAGTGTTTTGTTGGCCTGGTGTTTTTCAGAACTGGAGCCCATGCTCTGTTCATTCTTAAGGTTTCTTCTTTCCTGTTGAAGTTTTGCTTATGCTTGTGAATTTCAATGGCTTCCCTGTGCAGTCTGACAAAGTAGTTGGAAGGGTTGTCCAGTATTTTGGTGTCCTGGAATAAGATACTGTGCCCTGTTTGAGTTAGGCTATGTTCAGCCACTGCTGATTTTTCAGGCTGTCCAAGTCTGCAGTGTCTTTCATGTTCTTTTATTCTTGTCTGGATGCTACGCTTTGTGGTCCCGATGTAAACTTGTCCACAGCTGCAGGGTATACGGTATACTCCTGCAGAGGTGAGGGGGTCTCTGCTGTCTTTGCTGATCGTAGCATCTGTTGTATTTTTCGGGTGGGTCTGAATACTGCTTGAAGGTTATGCTTTTCCATAAGCTTTCCCATCTGATCAGTAATTCCTTTGATATATGGCAAAAACACTTTTCCTGTAGGTGACTGTTTTTCCTTGGTTGTTTGATTCATCCTGGGTTTGATTGCTCTTCGGATTTCATTTCTGGAGTAGCCATTTGCCTGAAGTGCGTGGTTTAGATGATTAATTTCCTCATTGAGAAAGCGCGGCTCACATATCTGTCTTGCACGATCCACTAATGTTTTCATTATGCCTCTTTTCTGTCAGGGGTGGTGATTGGAGTTTTTGTGTAAGTACCGATCAGTGTGAGTTGGTTTCCTGTAGACCTTGTGACCTAACTGAAAGTTTGCTTTGCGGATGACCAAGGTATCCAGGAATGAGAGTTTTCCCTCACTTTCTTTCTCCATTGTGAATTGTATGTTCAGGTGGATGTTGTTGAGATGATTCAAAAACTCCCTCAATTCTTCCTCCCCATGGCTCCAAATGATGAATGTATCATCCACAAACCGGAACCATACACTGGGTTTGTGGGGTGCTGATTCTAGAGCTGTTTTTTCAAAATGTTCCATGTAGAAGTCTGTCTTTTGGTGCTACACCTCTGAAGATGCCAGCCACAGCTGCTGGCGAAACGTCAGGAACTACAATGCCAAGACCACGGCAATACAGCCCGGAAAACCCCCAACAACCAGAGCCAGCATGTTCAGGGTCTTATTTATTTATTTATTTATTTATTTGATTGTTTATTCATTCATTCTCTCCAAAGGTATATTTCTTTTGAACACTGGCTGCAACTTTCACAGAGGAAAAAGGGTACTCTTTTACTATCTTATCACAAGAAGGATGTGTGTGTTAATACAAAATATTATTGGGAATGTAAAGATACTTAAAGCCAGTGCTGCTTGTCATATGAGGGGAGAAAAAAATAGGAGGGGAGGGAATTACATGATTTGAGGCTCATTCACCTCAGAGACTGTGATTTGTTCATCACATCAGAATGCAGTCCAAGAGATAAGCAAAGTGTAATGTTCCAACTGAAGCTCTGTTTCTAGTATTGTTTTAATTGATTATTCCTTGGGGACTGAGTGTTCAAAGGGTAGAAAATACAGTTTTTTTAGTAATTCATCTTAAAGATTTATACCCCACCTTCTGAATACACAAACTCCATATTTCTCTTCATGTCCAAACCACCATAGTTGTTTGAAATGATGCTACGGGCATCAGAAGTTCCAGAATGTATACAAAAGTACACAGAGCCAGCCTTTATGTTACTAGACTTGAATATAGGGTTCCCAGGGTCCACTGGTGGCGGGCAAAGTCCCAGGGGATTGCTGCCTTGCCCACTGATCCACCAGTGATCAGCAGGAGGTGGCAAGCCCTCAGAGGTCATGCACCACTGGCAGGCACCCCAGGAACATGTGCAGTGCGTGTGCTCCCAGGGGGCATGGCAACATCACTCCCAGACATTGCCGGCAGTGGGAGCAGACCTGTGCTTTGTTGGGGGCTGATTTTGGCCCCAAACAGGCAAAATTGCCCCTGCACAATGTGCAGAACTGATCCTGTGGCTGGCATGATGACATCACTCCTGAGAGTGACATCATCACACAGGCACTGGAATGCTCTCACACTTCACCCATGCGAAGAGAGACCACACCACTGGCACAAGGTAAGTGCCAGTTCCCCTCCCCTCCTGCCAGGAGGATCTAGGGACCTGGCAACCCTACTTGTATATAACACAAGGATGACTGTACTATGTATAATTCAGTTAATACCTGCATTGGGAAGTCAGTATGAAAATCTGCCTTAGTACTTTTTTGAAAGGAGCAGCATTGATAGTTATAGGTCATCTATCACACCAAAAAAATAAAGTACTTGATAATCCTACTCCGTGCAATCTGATAAGCAACCCTGTGAAAATGGTAAATATTTTCATTATTACTGAAGGGAAACTGCTCAAGCTATTCGCTTTATTTTTCTTATTTTTTTCCCCCACTGAACTTTTAGCTCTTTTAGTGAGAGGCTATAGCCAGAGGCCTCAAAAAAAACCAAAAACCCTTGCCACTGTCTTAGCACAGGAATTCACCTTCCAAAAGTATGATTTACTGTACAGGCTGGTTTCATTTGTTGAAAAATGTTCTTTGCTCAAGTGCTGACTGCATATTTGGACATTCACTTAAAAGGAATAAGCCACAGTTGTAAATAATTGCTCTTAATCATACCTTTTTAGAAACAGACTAACTGCAATAGTTCTTGAAACACAGACTTAAAATACTGCTGTTTGCTTTTGGATAATAAAGGTGCCGTCCTAGGAACACTTTCCTGGAAACAAGATTTATTTAATAAAATGAGGCTTATATAACTCCTTATGATTGCTCCCTGAAACAGGAATGAAGACTCTGAATGAAAATCCTACATTTGTTAGTGAAATTGATATTTTGTTTGTAGCCATTTAGGCTATGTGTGAGGCTGGCCCTGGGCAATAAATACACAACAAACAGATTTTTGGATGAAAATACACCACAACTTTATTGCTTGCAGCCATTGGAGTATTAGCGCGGCAATGGGTAGGATTCTCAGCATTGAACAACCCACCTCCCATCTGATAGCACACCTTCCCCAGCTAGCCACCAGCAGGGTACCACAGGATGGCAGGTGGTGTAGCATCTATCCAAGCAGGACCCTGGCAGTCCCTGTGACCCAGGGTGAAGTGTGCAATGGCCAGACCCGGTACGTACCCCTTGGCTTCCCCCATATCCCTTAAAGGGACCCAGAAAAAGGAGATGAGCTGCCCAGCCAGCATGACGTATCCCAATGGATCTGGCCCAATGGCCTAAAACCTCTGAAAGAGGCAGGATGCTACTCTCATCAATGTTCTGATGGCTGTAGCCTAGTTGGAGCCACAGCCCTCCCCCTTCCCCGCCAACCCAGGCAATCCTCACCCAGTGCCCAAAGAAAGGTGACCCCCCCCCACCACACACACACACTGGACCTGCAGCCAGTCTGGCCTGCAGGGAAAAAATTCCTTCCTGGCCTTCACTAGGGGCAGCCAGTAACACTCTAGGCATCTGGGTATGGACTTGCCAGGGCAACCTGTGTGTGGAGGCCCTCCAGTTCCAGCAGGCAACAGTCCCCATCTGCATCTAGCTCTATAGCTCCTGACAACCAGGCCTAGAAGCCATCCTGGCACCTGCAGCTAGAATAAGGAAGCATTAGCAGCTGGATGTACCCCTTATAGACCCTAGAAGCACAGAGTCCAACGATTGGATGTGGGCTGAGTATGTATTAAAGCATATAAATATTCAGAAACATAGATAATGCACATTTCTTGTAATTGGTCATAATTGTACTAAAGGCCTTATGTAAGAGACCAAATGACATTGATGCAGAAGAAAATCTTCAGTGATTTGTATTCTGCAACAGGTAATGAGAAGAGGTAATAATAATAATAATAATAACATTCGATTTATATTCTGCCCTTCAGGACAACTTAATGCCCAATCAGAGTGGTTTACAAAGTATGTCATTATCCCCACAACAAACACCCTGTGAGGTGGGTGGAACTGAGAGAGCTCCAGAGAACTGTGACTAGCCCAGGGTCACAAGTAGCTTCAAGTGGAGGAGTGAAGAATCAAACTCAGTTCTCCAGATTAGAGTCCCACACTCTTTACTACACCAAACTGGTGGTAATAACACCAGTGGAATATGCTGAACTTACTGGACAGACGTATTGCTCAAGTATACCTTTTTTTAAAAAAATGTACAGTTTAATAGTTAATCATATATAGCCTGCTGTTTTTAGGTACCTAGTAGCTCTCTGTTCATACATCACTCAATAATACTGATGTGCAGAAAAATCTCTAATTCAACTTGAAATGGCAGTTCCTGTTGATTATATAGATGTAGGTTTCAGTTATGAAATCACTGGAATGCCTTTTTTGATTGCACATCTACAGACAAATTGCACTATACTCAACAACAGTCAACCACACTTTGTATTGTTCTGTAGCTGTATGGAAGCTTGAGCATGGCAGTTGTGGTTACTCAGTAGTGGGGTATTCTCCATGGCAAGAGCAAACAAGGGCCCAATGCTTGTGTGAGAAACAGATTCCAAATTTCATCACCAGGTGACAGGAGCACAAAGAATATTTATACATTGTTAGTTGTGATCAAAGGAACAAGGCTCAGTGGGTGAGCTTTGCTTTCAGTTTTAGCATGCTAGCAAACATCTTTGAGTCAAGTAAAGAATTCTGCTCTTTAAGATTTACCAAAAGTATTTTTAAAAAACAACTATGTTGAAACTGAAAATTCAGAATTTGTTGTGCAATCTCCACTCATATAAAGTATAGGTTATTTACAAAATATCTCAGATGAGTTTGACTGGAAGAAAAGTAAAATATGATTGTAAAGCAAAAATTACATCACTAATGTGTTGCTGGTCTTACAGAAACTTTTTTCCAAACAAATGCACACAGATATATATGATTTGTAATGTATAGATTTTTTGCTTATAGGAATCAAGGGAAATGTGTTGACGGCATGGTGGAAATATTCGACATGCTGTTGGCCACTGCTACTCGATTCCGAATGATGAATCTTCAGGGGGAAGAATTTGTGTGCCTTAAATCCATCATTCTGCTCAATTCTGGTAAGTGATCCCTGATTATATACTGAAAAGTTCCAATTTAAAATGTATCTTTGCTACTGCTTCTGTTGACAATGTAGAACCTTCTGGGCACCCAATAATTAGAGACCAGAAAAAAACCCTTCTGTATGTGCACTTGCATCTCAAACTGCCTCTCTCTTCCCACATGTTCTGACATGTAAGGCTAGCAAGTAGTGCTCCCATGCTATTTATAAAGCAGGTGCCTGGGCAGTCTCATGGGGCTCTGATCAGCTTGTGCAGAGAACACAACCTCCTGTCTCTTCTCCTCTAGCCAGGCCAAGCCATACCAGGGATCCTCTGGCAGAGACATGAAATAGCACCTTTAAGAGGGAGCAGGCTAGTTTTTTGGGGGAACTCATTCAGTGCTACCCTAAGGGCTCTTCTTGATGACGTTTATAGAGCCAGAGGGTAAAATTAATGGAAAAATGAGGGGAAATGCGTAAAAAGAGAGGGGTTTGGGGAAGAGAATTCATTGGTGTGGGAGAAAAGGATGGAAGAAGAGGGCAAAGGGATAGAGACTAGTTCTTTTTCCGCCCCATCTCATCTACCACCTGGGTGTGTTATGTGTCTATGGAGATGAAATAGTAGATGCACATGGAGAGTTGAGGGAGAATCCACATCTCTTCCATAGATCATATGTATGTGAACTGAGCATGTTTGTGTGAGTATATAAGTAGAGAGTCAAAGGAGAGTATTCCTACCATTGCTCCAAATCCATCACCCATGTATGTAAATTTAAGCACATGTAAATGTATGTATGTGTGTGTACTATGTGCATGTTTTTCTCAGTGAAGAGACAGTGAGCATTCCTCTCCCACCACTGTTGGAAACTCTCCAACCATGATTCCAGCTGAAGTTATTTGGGAAAGGGCCAGAAGTTTAAAAAGTGTCACCCAGCACCAAAATTTGTCACAGAGATGGGGAAAAATTTGTCACACCTGAAGAATTTCTGACAGAAATATTTCAGCAGCAGCTCCACCTACTGATATATAGTTCCCTGTTGAACAGTTTTTATAGTGAGGTAATTTTTCTTAATGTTTAGAATGTCATCCTCCTCCTGAAAGGTGGATTCATGGGATGCCCATTTATTTGCCTTCTTGGGGGCATCTTTGTATATGGCAGTCTCTGCTGGGCAGCTGCCTGGAACCATGGAAGTTTGAAGAGCCCACTGGCCCAGATGGTGTGATTCCTAATGCCCCTTTCCTGGTGCTCTCCCGGTGTTCAAAAGACCAGCACGCAGGAGTGGATCAAAAATCACAGAAGTGGGTGAGCAGGAGGAACTGGTCTCTTGGCAGGGTAGGGGGAAACCGATCTCATACTTGGGAGAACACAGAAACCTGAAATTTGCCTTTCGTGGCAGTTCACACACATCTCCCATAGTGACATGTATACAACATGTGCATCCTCAGCAAGCATTTCCTGTCGTGAAACTAGTGAGTTGCTGCTTCAGGAATATACCAAAAGCATAAGAATAGGGTGCTTGAATGCCTCAGACACGCCCTTGAAGTGCTTCCTGTAACATTTGCCCTTACTTGCCTTGAATATACATTTCTGTAAATACAGCTTTGGCATTTGCCTCTTGCTCCCCAGCATCACATTCTTAACTCCTGTCCCCAAGTCCTTCTTGACTAGGACAGCTAACTGGTCCATTTTATTCTTGTGAGTTTATTCTCCTTTCTGATATATAACAAGTTAAATAGTTTAGTTGAATTAACCTTCTATTCTAACTAGCCTATTTTCTGTGAATTAAATCAAAGAATAGGCTGCTGTAGTCAAAGAAACAGACCCCCCAAATTATTGTGGCATCAGCATTCTGTACAGAATCTGCAGGAAGCCCATCTTTGCATAAAGAAACCACAATTAATATGCATGTAACTTTAGCTGAGGAAAACACAGATTGATATTTGTGACTCTTGTATTTTGAAAAACCTTGCTAAACAAAGAACAATCATGGAAAACAAAGTAGGCATATGAATATTGAGGTCTTGTCGAAGGCTTTCACGGCCGGAGAACGATGGTTGTTGGGGGTTTTCCGGGCTGTATTGCCGTGGTCTTGGCATTGTAGTTCCTGACGTTTCGCCAGCAGCTGTGGCTGGCATCTTCAGAGGTGTAGCACCAAAAGACAGAGATCTCTCAGTGTCACAGTGTGGAAAAGATGTAGGTCATTTGTATCTACTCAGGAGGGGTGGGGTTGAGCTGAGTCATTCTGTAAGAGTTTCCCAGGGTGTGGAATGCTAATGGCGGGAGGCTTCACTGTATCCTGAGGAGGTTCTTTTGCATATGGATTGGTGCTTGATGTGCTAATCTTCTCTGCAGGGCTATTGTCGGGTGTGGAGTGTTTTGTTGGCCTGGTGTTTTTCAGAACTGGAGCCCATGCTCTGTTCATTCTTAAGGTTTCTTCTTTCCTGTTGAAGTTTTGCTTATGCTTGTGAATTTCAATGGCTTCCCTGTGCAGTCTGACAAAGTAGTTGGAAGTGTTGTCCAGTATTTTGGTGTCCTGGAATAAGATACTGTGCCCTGTTTGAGTTAGGCTATGTTCAGCCACTGCTGATTTTTCAGGCTGTCCAAGTCTGCAGTGTCTTTCATGTTCCCGAAAAATACACCCGAAAAATACAACAGATGCTACGATCAGCAAAAGACAGCAGAGACCCCCTCACCTCTGCAGGAGTATACCGTATACCCTGCAGCTGTGGACAAGTTTACATCGGGACCACAAAGCGTAGCATCCAGACAAGAATAAAAGAACATGAAAGACACTGCAGACTTGGACAGCCTGAAAAATCAGCAGTGGCTGAACATAGCCTAACTCAAACAGGGCACAGTATCTTATTCCAGGACACCAAAATACTGGACAACACTTCCAACTACTTTGTCAGACTGCACAGGGAAGCCATTGAAATTCACAAGCATAAGCAAAACTTCAACAGGAAAGAAGAAACCTTAAGAATGAACAGAGCATGGGCTCCAGTTCTGAAAAACACCAGGCCAACAAAACACTCCACACCCGACAATAGCCCTGCAGAGAAGATTAGCACATCAAGCACCAATCCATATGCAAAAGAACCTCCTCAGGATACAGTGAAGCCTCCCGCCATTAGCATTCCACACTCTGGGAAACTCTTACAGAATGACTCAGCTCAACCCCACCCCTCCTGAGTAGATACAAATGACCTACATCTTTTCCACACTGTGACACTGAGAGATCTCTGTCTTTTGGTGCTACACCTCTGAAGATGCCAGCCACAGCTGCTGGCGAAACGTCAGGAACTACAATGCCAAGACCACGGCAATACAGCCCGGAAAACCCCCAACAACTAATATTGAGGTCGTTGAGAACAAGAACTATCAGAGGAGAAAGAAGGGAATATGCATATAAAGGTAACTTTAAAAGCATCAATAGTTTGTGTCTGAGAACCAGGTTCAATTCTACCATATTTTTGGAGTAGTTGCTTCTCCCTGGTGACTTATCATAGTCTTACTGCAAGGTTACTTGGAGCCAGTAATCCTTCCTCAGCCTAATCTACCTCATAAGATTGTTTTGATGGAGGAGGAGAGAATAATGCACACCATCCTGAGCTGGAATGGTGAAATAAGAACATACCTAATAAATAAACACCACTCTAGTACTCCTCCTCATTTAATGATTGTAAGAGATCTAACAGTCTTTGTATTGATAAAGAATCTTCACACAATCTGGAGGATTTATGTTAACATCTGAAGCCTTATAATAGCTCACAATATTGGCCAATATTGTGTAGAATTATCAGCTCTATCTGGAATTATCTATTCTGTCTACTCTTATCTTTTTTTTAATTTGGGGATACCAGAAATTGAACATAGAATCTGCTGCATGCTAAGCATTTGTTCTACTACTGAGCTATGGCCCTTGCTGAACTATGGGAGTCACACAGCATTAAAGTGGGAATAGGAATGCTTGAACCTATAAATATTGCATTGTTTTGGAGTTCTTTTAATACTAAGTTCTTTTTCCAAAAAGCTGAATGAAGGTGATTCTTTTATATTTGTATGACATTTCATTTATGTTTTAAAAATGTTTCAAGTGGCTGGTATAAGGGTTTTTTAAATTGATTAAAATGTGTTTGTGATGTGAAGTGTAAAAAAAACCCCTTTTTATTTCTGAGAGCAGTGAATGGACTGTCATCATTCTGTACTGTTTTGGTTCCCCTCTCTATGACAGCCTAGAAGGAATTGTAAATCTCTCCACTGTAAATCAGTGGCATTTAAAAGGATCCAATCTGTCCTCAGATTAGAGAACTAGGTGCCAGTTGATGTTACTGAAAATTGAATCTCCCTTCCCTGCCCAGAATGAATGTTGCTCATTGCTATTCTTTCTTTTTGAAATCAACCCATTCATTTTTAGGTACCAAAGTTTTTAAATTGATCAATGAGATATGATTACTTGAACGTAATTTAACTTTATTTAATCAGCTTTTATTATTTTTTCACCCACATACAGGTGAGATATAGAACTGTATAAAACAGTATAACAAGTGCCTGCAAATTTGAATTGACTTTGTATTAATACATTTTGATCCTGATACTAGCAGAATTAATATTAGGCTAAAGTAAAACTTTTTCATTCTCCCACTCTTCAGATGGAAAGAATGTAAGATGTTTGCACTTGCAAAATACAGGGCATTGAGCCCATTTGCATTTTTTTTAATCCAAACATATGGGCAGCAGTTTGTCATTTCGTGCAGGGACAGTACCAATATTTCATCAGTTCAGTTAAGAAAAACAGCATGTGTTTAATATTGCAAAAAATGAAATGAACCCATTGATTTCCATGGAACTTTAATGCAATTAACTTTCTTTGGCTGTTGAGACCAACATACCACTCAATAAACTGAAGATTCTGGTTTTAAATATGTTTAATCTTGTTCATTGGAAGGGGGGGACTCCTTGTGTATTTGGCTATAAAACTATGTCATACATATATTGTGAAGTACCACAATTGACTTGTATGGGAATTCTCAGGAGTTAATGTGTTATGGCTTATAGTCCAAGTACCACAGCTGTAACAGTTGAAACAGGCTGCCAGAATGTTGATGATTTGATAAACAGTTGATGTGGCAAAGTGAGACAAAAATCAGAGTTTGCATTGGCCCCAATTGCTTTTCTATCTGTGTGTATGTTGCTGAGGTAAAAGGTTTATTTCTAAATTTATAACCTCAGTGGGAAGGCTAAGTGGGAAGGTTAACCTCAGCCATAAGTTTTCTATGAGATCGTAATAGTGGGACACTATTTCACATGGGGCTATTTCAAACACACACCTTTCCACAGAAGATGGTACAGTCACCTGTGAGAACTTATACCACTTCAGCTACTGGACATCTGAATTCAGCCTAGACTTGGTAGTTTCCCACTGGGGCAAGAGAGCTGCCATCCACAGCACCTGTTACCCACTGCTACTCAGAGCAGAACTACAAGTGACAAATGGCACAGGTTGGACACTTGTCAGCTTCCCTCAAGTTTTGAGGGAAATGTAGGCAGCTTGGTGGAATGTTGGACAAGTGACAGTTGAAAAGTCCATTGGACAGCAGTCAGAGAGCAAAACTAGGATGCCTACATTTCCCATCAAAACTTGAGGGAAGCTGACAAATGTCCAACCTGTGCCTTTTGTCACTTGTAGTTCCGCTCTGAGCTGGGTGACAGGAGGAAATGCCTAACAAAATGGGGGTGCACGATGACATTGATTCTGGCAATGTGTTGGGGGATTTCTGTTGCTGTTGACTTCATGAATGAACTTTTTTGAGACTCGCGTATAAAATATATAGTATTTCAATTGAAATCATTTCGCCCCAGAAGAGGTCATAGGACAAAACAACAGGATACAGACGCTGGCCCTGAGTGTTGGGCGAAGGATGCCGTGAGGCATCCAGTGTGTCTTCTGCATCTTTCACTGTAAGAAATTACAAGATAAAACAGACTTCTGGTTTGGATTAATGGAGATCTGAAGCAGCCTCTAACTGGGGCTGTCCAAGACACTGTTTTTGTTGGAAAGCGGGGCGCCTCAACACCAGTTTCCATCCCAAATTCAGGCAGAATTTGGACTTGAATGCCACGCATCCCCAAGAGAGAGTAGATCTCGGTGAAGGGGGAGTACTGAATAAAGGACTCCCACCATCACCTTGAGGTCCTCTCAAAGAAGGGAGAGCTACTATCTCTGCAGTGCCTCAGGAGTCATTAAATTGGCATAAGATCATCATAACCAAGCTTCAGCAACAACTTTTACCAAAGAATAAGCAAAGGAAACAACACAGACAACCCACAGCATCGGCAAAGCTAAAGATCGTTATTGGATTATTTAAAATGGATTGGCAACAAAAAGACCAAGAGAAAATAAATTAATGGACAGACTTTGAAAGAGCTAACGATTAGTAATAGAGGCACTGCTAAATTGGAGACTTTGGGAACTAAATAAGGACTAAAAACTTGGAAAAGAAATATTGTTTACACTTACTGCGGTTAGAATTCAGATAACCAGCGTGAGAAAGCAGAGTGGGACTAGAGAAACATCACGAGACAGGAAGTTAACAGCAGAGCAGACAATTGGATTCCTAGCAAGGACAGCAAAGGGAAAGGGAAGAGGATCAGCGAGAAAGGTGCCACTTGGAAGCAAAACAAACACTCATTGGAGGGGCTACGAAGACAACAGGAACAGGAAGTACGCCATTTTAATTAAGGTATGAAGTTAAGCCAGAAACTATAGAGATGTTATAAATAAACCATAGAGAAAAAACGCCCGGCATTTTGTATTTTAAAAGAACTTTTTTTATTTTATTTTTCATAACAAAAATTAAGAGAACTTAAGATTTTAAACGATCCACCACGGATCTAAGAAGAAGGGCAGATACATGGGGAGGCTCTAAATTGAGTCCCATGATGGCAGGAAAAAAAGGAGCGGACAAGGAATGGCAAGCCTCAGTAGAAGCAACGATTGAGGGATTGGGGGGGGAAGTGGCAGAGAATCATAAAGAGTTTCTACAGAAAATGCAAGAAATGCTGACAAAGGATTTTAAAAAGATGAGAGATGCCATTCAAGCTGATGTAGCTGTATTGACAAAAAATATAGAGGGAGTAAAAGAGGACTTGCAAACAACAACTAAGAAAGTGGAACAGGTAGAACAAAAGACAAATGATATAAAAGCAGAAATGAAACACGAAAATCAAGTGATTCAGACAAGAGTGGCAATGATGGAATGCAAGGCGACGGACAGACAGTTAAGATTTCGTGGCATTCAGGAATCTGAGACCCAATCTACACAACAACAGATGACAGTGATATTGTCAGAATTTCTAGGGAAAGAAAAGGAAGAAATAACAGCAAATATGGACTTGGCATACAGAATTAACTCGGCTTTTGCACGGCAGAGGAAGTTACCTAGAGATATAATCATCCGATTAGTGACAAAGAGAATGAAGGAGGAGATTCTTAAAAAGCATTTTGAAAATCCTTTAATAAAAGAGGGCAGTAGAATCAAGATCATAAAAGAAGTGCCAAAACGGATTCTCCAAGAGAGAAAAAAATATAGAGAATTAACTCAGAAACTAAGAGACAAAGATATTAGATATAGATGGGAAATTCCAGAAGGACTAAGTTTCCACTATAAAGCCCTGAGAATTGTTATTAAATCAAAGGAGCAGATGGAAAAGTTTGTACAGGAACATGCAGAGGACTTTCCTGAATTATCAAAAATCTAACAATATGGAGTACAAATTAATATCATGGAATGTAAATGGACTAAACTCACCCCAAAAGAGAAAAACAGTTTTTCATTGGCTAAAGAAGCAGAACTGTAATATAATATGCCTACAAGAGACACACATTAAAGATAAAGATATAAAGTATTTAAAAAATAAACAATTGGGGAAAGAATATGTATCATCGTCCAAACAAAAGAAGAAAGGAGTAGTGATTTACATAAATGAGACTGTAGAACCAAAACTAATTTTTCAGGATCAAGAGGGAAGATATGTGGCTGTACAAGTAAATGTAAATGCAAAAAAAATTGTTGGTAATAGCCCTTTATGCACCAAATGGGGCAAAAGACCAATTTTTAAAGACTTATTAAGCAAGTTAGATCAGGATATATTTGACCAGATGATAATGTTTGGAGACTTCACTGGTGTAGTGGACTTGCAACTAGACAAAAAATCCAAAACAACTATAAAAAAATCAGGGAAGTTGCCGAAGACTTTTTTGATTTAGTTCAGCAAGAACAATTGGAGGATGTATGGAGAAAAGAAAATCCAAAAAACTCTGAATTTACGTACTACTCCACAAGGCATTTATCATTTTCACGCATTGATATGATTTGGGCGACTAGGGATTTGACTTTATTGACTAAAAAAGTGGAAATTTTACTGAGGGTGAGTGCAGACCATAATCCAATGTTATGGAAATGGACAATGGGGTGGAGAAAATTTAAATGGAGATTAAATGAGGATTTACTACAAAACCAGGAGAATCTGAAGTATTTGAAAGAAGAAACTAAGCAATTTTTTTTGACAAATAATAATGATGAAGTGTCGACACAGATGGTATGGGATGCATACAAAGCTGTAATAAGAGGAAATTTAACACTACTTAATATTAAAGACAAGAAAAGAAAACAGGAGAAATGGCAAGAAATACAAGAAAAAATTCACAAGAAAGAACAACAATTAAAGAAAAGACCAGGGAAAAAGAAGATTATACAGGAAATTAAAATACTACAAGATCAAACAACAGCTATCAGCAATAAAGAGCTAGAATGGAAACTAAAGACATTAAGGCAGAAGACTTTTGAAGGAGCAAATAAGCCAGGAAAGTATCTAGCCTGGCAATTGAAAAAAAAAGAAGGAAAAGAAAATTATTAATAGAATAATAGAGGATGGTAAGGAACTGAAAGAGCATCATTCAATCAAGCGTGCATTTTTTAAATATTATGCAAAGCTATTTCAAAAGAAAACAGTGAATCAACAAGATATAGATGGGTATTTGATGAATGCCCATCTACCAAGGATATCAGAAAAGATGAAACAAGAACGGAACGCTCCAATAACAGAAGAAGAAGTCAAACAAGCAATTGAAGCGGCTAAGATTGGGAAAGCACCAGGACCGGATGGGATCACAGCTAAATTTTATAAAGTAATGAAGGAGGACCTAGCACCGATTTTAAAGAATATAATGAATGATATACTTCAAGGAAAAGGCCTCCCAGATACGTGGAATGAAGCAAGTATCGCTCTGATCCCAAAAGAAAATCAAGACCTGACAGATGTGAAAAATTATAGACCTATATCGCTTATAAACAACGATTATAAAATAATGGCAAGAATACTGGCAGATAGACTTAAAATATGGCTAATGGAGTTTATAGAAGAAGACCAAGCTGGATTCCTACCACATAGACAATTAAAAGACAATTTGAGAACCGTCATAAATGCCGTTGAATATTATGACAAATGACCAGATAAAGAAGTTGGCCTTTTCTTTGCGGATGCAGAGAAGGCCTTTGACAATTTGAACTGGAATTTCATGTTTGCGACTATGGAGAAGATGGATTTAGGGAATGAATTTATAGAAGCAGTGAAAACAATTTACAAACTACAAAGAGCAACAATTTGTGTTAATGATGACCTGACAGAAAACTTCGAAATAAGAAAAGGAACCAGACAAGGATGTCCACTATCGCCTCTTTTATTTGTGATGGTTTTAGAGGTATTATTGAGAAGGATTAGAGAAGATGACACTATAAAAGGAATAAAAATAAAAGGATCTACCTACAAACTGAAAGCTTTTGCAGATGATGTGATGTTTATAGTGGAAGATCCTGTACAAACCCTGCCAAGATTGTTGGATAAAATAAAGAAGTTTGGAGATTTGGCGGGTTTTTATATAAATAAAAAGAAATCAAAAATAATAACAAAAATATGACCAAGAAGAAGCAGCAAGAACTAAGCGAATTAACAAATTGCGAAGTGGTACACAAAACTAAATAGTT
This sequence comes from Eublepharis macularius, assembly GCF_028583425.1. Lineage (NCBI taxonomy): Eukaryota > Metazoa > Chordata > Lepidosauria > Squamata > Eublepharidae > Eublepharis > Eublepharis macularius. The sequence goes on from NC_072790.1 coordinate 130,031,825, forward strand.
TTGGGGATAGAGCTTACAGCTAAGAATATAGATTTATTTAAGAATAATTATGAAAAGCTCTGGATACAAATAGAAAGAGATATAATAAAATGGAATAAATTAAATTTGTCATGATTAGGTCGTATTGCTACAATCAAAATGAGTGTGTTGCCCAGAATGATGTTTTTAATGCAAACAATACCAATTGTGAAGGATAAAAAACACTTCAAAAATGGCAGAGGAAAATATCTGAGTTTGTTTGGGCAGGGAAGAAGCCAAGAGTTAAAATGAAAGTTTTGTGCGACGCTAAGGAAAGAGGAGGAATGCAGTTACCTGATCTAAACCTTTATCATGAAGCGATATGTTTGGTGTGGATAAAAGAATGGGTGTCTTTGACCAATCACAAACTACTAACGTTGGAAGGATACAATAAACTATTTGGATGGCATGCCTACATGTGGTATGAAAAATATAAAATGGATGCAATGTTTCAGCACCACTATCTAAGAAGAAATTTATTGCTAACTTGGCTTAAATATAAGAAATATATAGAAGAAAAGAAACCACTTTGGATTATACCAGCTGAAGTAATCAACCCAAATTTGGAATACCAGGGAAAGGAATGGCTTACCCTCAAAGAGTTAACTATATTAGAAAAGGATGAGTTGAAACTTAAGCGGAATGAGGATTTGCCATTCAAATATGGTTGGTTACAGTACAGGCAAATCAAAGACTTATTTGACTCAGAAAAAAGGAAGACGGGTTTTAGAATTAAAAATTCGGGGTTGGAAGAGTTATTATTGGGAGATAATACTAAAGCAATATCTAAAGTGTATAAGTTGTTACTGAAGTGGTTTACAGAAGATGAAACAGTAAAGGTTCAAATGGTAAAGTGGGCTATAAATTGTAATAAAGAAATAACCATGGAAGCATGGGAACAACTATGGAAAAATACCTTAAAAATATCAACTTGTATTAGTATTAGAGAGAATGGATATAAAATGATGTATAGATGGTATTTAACACCGAAAAAATTAGCCATAGCTAACAAACAGTTATCGAACAAATGTTGGAAATGTAAGGAGCATGAAGGTTTTTTGTTTCATATGTGGTGGACTTGCCAAAAGGCTAGAGACTTCTGGTCTAAGATATGTGCGGAAATGTCTTTGATACTACAATACAATGTTGCTAAAAATCCAGAAATGTTATTATTATCTTTACATTTAGAAGAGGTTAATAGAAATGATAAAACATTGCTATATTATATGTTAGTAGCAGCAAGAACTCTATATGCTCAATATTGGAAAAAAGAAGAAATACCGAAAATTGAAGAATGGATAAGGAAGCTGTTGTATATGGCCAAAATGGACAAACTAACTAGAAACCTGAATGACCAAGATCCAGAAATGTTTTGGAGGAATGGAAGAAGTTTAAGAAATATTTGGAAAAGAAATGCGATGTTAAAGGACAATTGTGGTCTTTGGAGGGATTTTAAATTTCAAATTTTATATAGAAAGACTTTATTGAAAAGAAAATATATTAAGATCTTTACCATGGGAAAAGTGATAGCAATATAAAGTAACAATAATATCTATGGATAAACGAGGGGTTTGAATGTTGTTGGAAGTCAACAGAGAAAAGGGGGAAGGGAGGGAGGTGGGGTTATATATTTACTCAGAGGGTCAATTTGAACAAGGTTTATGTATTAACCAATGATGTTATATTACCTCATTTAATAAAAAATATATTTTTTAAAGAAATTACAAGATAAAACATCGTTTATTTTGACATTACTTATTCATTAAACATCTTTGGACACTTACCTGTGATACTTACCTGGGAGATGTGGATACTTACCTGGGAGACTTAACAGTGGACGTTCTCCCATTTGACTTTATACAGTGAGGAGTGTTCTCCCATCTTATATGGAATATTAACTTTTCAAATATTTATTGGTGGGGAGAGTGTACACTGTCTGTATGTGATTTATTGATTGTTATATGAAGTTGATGTGTACTGATCATGACCATTGTTATGGGAATCTGAATTATGTAATATGGTATGTGAATCATTGATTGCTATATGTTGATTGTTACTTATGTATATGTACTGATTCATATGCAATAAGGTCAAATTGGTTGCATTTTGATAATTTTGAGTACATATGTTGATTTTTTCAGTATTGTTCCCATTGATTCCTTCACATGTAGGGTTCTACTCTTTTGGTTTTTTTATTGGGTGAAGGTGCCGCTTATAATTTGTGCAATATTTCCTCAGGCTTGGAATAACCAGGGAGTAAGCCTGATGACTGGCTTGGAATCCTTATGAATCTAGGCTACTTTTAAAAAGTTGTAAATTCTTCTTTCCTTTGATATTTTTAGATCCTCCTGGATCTCTTTTTCATGAGAATCTTAACCTAATCTTGCTTATATAGTTTAAAAGCCAATGTGCTGTACAGACTCTGAATAAATGGAATGGACTGTAACCATTACACCACACTAACCCCTCTGCACTAATATTTTCTCTTTTCCCACAGGTATCTATACATTTCTTTCCAGCAGTTTAAGAACATTGGAAGAAAAAGACCATATCCATTGTGTGCTAGATAAAATTACAGACACCTTGACACATTTGATAGCCAAATCTGGTCTCTCTCTGCAGCAACAGCATAGACGATTGGCCCAGCTTCTCCTCATCCTTTCCCACTTCAGGCATATGAGGTAAGGAAGCACACAGTAAATGTTTGGGAATTGCTGTGCACATGACAAAGATTTCATAATATGTTGCAACAAATGCCAAATCTTGACATTCACCAATTTTTATGTATAACCACCACTGATGAGTTTTGTGAATATCTGAAATGTACTGCAGAATGTCAGTGCTGGGGAAGAACTGTGGCCAAGCAGAAGAGGATTTCTGGTAGTGTTAGGAAAGACCTTGCATGCTTGAGACCCTAGAAAGCTGCTGCCCGTCAAAGTAGATAATATAGGGTTAGGTGGATTAGTGATCTGAGGTGTAAGGCAGCTTCATGTTTGGAGAGTGGGGAATGTATATATTTTGAGAGGCATTTAATACATTCACCTGGGATTGTCACCTGGGAATTCACCAAATCTTTGACATACAGTATGAAATGTACAGAGGGCCATATCTATTCCATATCTTCTTCTTTTGCAAATTGCTATGAAAATTCAGAGATTAACTAACAGTCAGAGTCATCTGGCCTGGTTTTGCTATTTCTGTTCTTCCCATTTTTGCTTTTTTAAATTTCATGTTTCATTGTGGTTCTTATGAGACAATGTTGTACCTCGCCCTGAGCCCGCTTGTGGGGAGGGCGGGTTAAAATAAAATAAAATAAATAAATAAATAAATAAGACTCTGACATGGTTATCTATTTGTTTACTCACTCTCCGTTTCACTTTGCTTTTCATTGAATGTTTCTGTACAGTGCCCAGAAATATTTTAAATGTCTTTAAAATGTAGAATGGGAGTATAAGATGCTGGAGTTTTAATCTATACTGGCATCGATAGACAAAGTAGGGCAACTGAATGTGAGAGTTGCAGGATATCCACCAAAGATAATTTGCAATCAAAACTAGGTTGTCTACCACAAATACAAATGGCTTTCATGGGTGGAAAAGCTCAATACAAAGTACATCTCTAGTAGCAGCAATACTTAGAACTCTACAAAGTTCTAAGTATTGAGTTGTGCTGAAATGGCAAAATGGCACACATACATAGATAGCAGTAAATTATAAACTATATGAGACCACAGCTCAGTTGTAGAGCATCTGCTTGGCATGCAGAAGGTCCCAGTTTCAATCCCTGACATCTGCTAAGGCAGACAGCTTCATGGTGCTTAGTGGCAGCATCCATCCTAGGAGTAGAATTTCTTTGTGCAATGGTATCTGATTTTGCTTTTTTAATATGATTCTACAGCAATAAGGGAATGGAGCACCTGTACAACATGAAGTGCAAGAATGTGGTCCCCCTGTATGATTTATTGCTGGAAATGCTAGATGCTCATCGTCTGCATGCCGCACAGAACACACCCCAAGGAGAAGAAGAGCCTATGAACAAACTGGCAACCACATCCACTTCAGCGCATTCCTTGCAGTCTTGCTATGTGAACAAAATGGAAGATGAGAATGAGCAAGAAGCAATATGAGAGTCCCCATTTCAAACAGCCTATAGGTTTCTGAGAATCCCATCAGAAAGCTACCTACTTCAGGCTTAGCTGAACTGGTACCATGTGTGTAAGCACTCCAATGCTCGCCAGTCACCAGTGATTCCCAAAACATTGCTTACTGAGCTCCTTAGTGGAAAAACATCATTCTGGACATACTACAAGGATTCAAAGGCAATCCTCAGTGCCAGTTGTATGGTGACACTTGGTAAACCCACTCAAGAGGATTCCTATAGCATTTTTGCTGGTATCAGAATGAGAATTCAGGTGCCATTGACCCTTTCCTTTCAGCAGGCAAAGATTGCAGCTGAATTTTGAGTAGGTGATGTTTACATGTAATGTTTATTGGCTGTTGGGTAACCACAAGAATGCTACACCAAATTCACTAAAGTCAGTGATTCTAAAAAGTTTATTCATTTTCCTGGAACCTCCCTCACTCAATATTTATCATTTCCTTCTGGGTTTTTCTTCATTTACAAATTGACTCAAAATACAGCTATATGAATTTTATCTTGTCAGAAAAACTGTTTAGGACAGTTAGAACTGCTGTTTTAAGCAAGAAATCCACCAAATAACTTTGGGGAATAACCATGGGTACTAGGTTGCAGCAGTACCCATAATTCTTTGTCTTAGCATTACAGAGATTATCCCAGTCAAGATGGAGGAGATAGTTTTATGCTCATATGAAGAACTCTCTGTTGGACCAGATCCAACTCTTTACTTCACCTGAACAAGACAAATGCCTCTATTAACTATCACAGTCTGGTCTAAATTAAAGGATTTTGATATAAGACTATCCTTCCTATAGTTGTCTGGGAATCTCCTCTGCACTGACAATTAAAGGAATTAATAGCCACCAATTGGGATTTTAATATAAATCAATTGCTTATCACCCTGGATGCCTTTGGGTGAAAATAAATCATATACATAAACATATATACACAAACACATATAGTCCAGTTCATATACTACCTGAGAGACATGTCATCTCAGGCTCATACACTACCCAAGAGACATATTTGGTGCTTTCCTGTGGCTACATCCCAAGACCAGTGGCATAAACGTGGGGGGGGGGGAGGTCATGTGAGAAGTTTTCACATCAGGGCTTCTGGCCCTCTGGGAGGTATTTTCCCATGTGACTCACCCCTCCATTTGAAGTTGCCATTTTAGATTGGCAATAGAGTAGCATGGAATACAGTCATAGGACAATTGCACCATTCCTAATTGGGGATGGTATAACTTGGGCTTTTTTTTTAAAAAAAATGACATCCTAACTATGGTTCTGTTTCAGCCATTGTAGGTCTGTTTAATTCAATCAATACTGCACAGGTGGAAAAGAGTTTGGATCTTTAGGTAACACAAGTGATGCCTCTTCATATTGTATACTCCCCAGTATACAAAATGCAACTGAACTTAGTGCTGAGAAACCACTTGCAGACAGGAGAAGCAAAGAAAGTAAAGGATGCTTTGTGTTGCGTTGCACCAGAGGTCACAGTCTGCTATTTGTCCATGCTCAAACTGTCCCTAACCAAAGTGGCAAGTGCACATTATGGGGAGGGGCAGAAAAGATTGACATACGCAGATAACCTCTTGCTGCTTTCCTTATACGTTTGCCTTCCCTTTTGCCCAGAACCTACAAAAAGCAGTAAAGCACTAATGTTGTGGATAGTTTTCATCTCGTCTTAATTTAACTATCTTAAGCTTCATTTCCAGTGGCCTTGCTTTTTATTACTGCAGCAAAGTATTTGTCTTTTTGTGCATTCAATAGTAAAAAAAATTATGTTCTGATATTACCCAAAAACTATTGGGGGCTACTAAGTGCCTTGTTTAAAAATGAGATGTTTATTTTCAAGTGCTCATGTTATAGCTTATTTCTGTATTACTGATACACTTGTGCGTATTACATTTCATAAGCAAGAGATAACATTTATATGAGGCCCTCAGTTAAGACCCCAGTACTGTCCATTTGTATCAAAGTGCTTATAATCCCAGACAGATGTAAGTCACTGCCCCTATTTTACAAAGGGGTACTTTTAGCTATTGTGCCACATCCCCCCATATGAACATAACTGTCCTGAAAGAGTTTCCCCATTCTCTTTAATGGAACTGGTAACCCCACTGAAGGCAATCAGAGGGTTATATACCTCGTAGTAGTTCTTCCATTAAAGGGATAGGAAAACCATTTTCAGGTGCAAGAGTTCCTTGGGTACCCGCAGAGCTCTGGTTTGGGTGACAGTGAGTACAACAGAAATAAGCTATCATTGATCAACATACCTAGCAAATGCCTTAGTTATTCCAAACAATAGCCCAAATTATTTAAGTAGAGCTAAAATCATGTTGGTAATTTACAAAGCACTGATTTTAATAGACCCACTGAAATCATTATTTTGGCATGGAAAATAATGCATGTTGGGGGCGGGGGGGAACAGCTTTAACAGAAAAATAGCACTTCTCCATCTTTAGCTTTAATCCTTAAAATATGTATCTTTGACAAGACCAGCTTGGGAGTCTAAGAGAGAATGTACTGCCTTCTGTTGAATTTGTTGAAGTTAAAGAAAAATGCTAGATGTCAATATATTGTTAATTTGCTAAAAGCATAATTATTAAGCACCTTAAATAATGTGTGTGCTTGTATGCATACATGCCAAGCTCACCTGTCAGACTACTGAATGTATCTGTTCTATTTACCCAGTCAACAGACTGAAAAAAACACAAAGTCACATTTCATCTTTGTGCTTTTCAGCTATCTTCTTTTGTATGCAATCATTTGTGCCTAAGGCTTAGTGATTGTTAGGAATTCCTATTTCATACAGATTTTTATATTGACAGTAGTCAAGCCAGCACTAACATAAAAAGCCAAGTACTGAATATCTACCGAATACAAGGGGAAAAAATCTTTTAATAAAGGAACGACATTTGAGGCAGCTAATTCTGCTTTTTGCCAAAATATTAGTCATATTGTCCATAAATAGTATCTAATGGGACAAGGATTATTTTTTAAAAAAATGTTTGTACTTAAATTTAAAACAAGAAGAAATTTAAAACACCATAGACGTATAGAAAATTAAATATGACTGTGTGCCAAATCAGAATAGATCTGATTAACATGCCTTATCTAATGTCTGTTAAGAGACTTACTGTAGAGAACAAGGATGCAGTAGAAGTAATTTCTCCCCCTTTTGGGGGGATAACTATTATGTTCCTAGCTGGGTAATAACAAAGCCATTCTTGTAGTTAGTGTGATGTTGTGCACCCTCACTCAGATGAATCTCCCCTTGTGGACAATCACCACCAATAGTTCCTCCTCTGTGTGCCAAGGAAATAGCTTTCTGTATGCCCAACTCACAGAAAACAAGCACGGATCTGCTGCTCTGCCTTCTGCATGATAATGGGTGAGGTGCAGGGATCTGAGTGGACCAGTGGAGCAGAACAGGCACCATTCAGTGCAGAGCAGACAAACAACCTGCTCTTCCAGATGGGCAAGCCACAGTTCAGTGCAAAGGTTCATTTGCATTAGAGGGGTGAATGCTCATCTATGGTGAGCATTACTAACTGCACACAGCACTCTTCTGTGTGTGGGCATCTCTGGGATGAGCCTGTTGTGGATGAGCAACAATTACAGCTGCACCTCCCTGACACTTCTGTGCATGACAGCTTTTGCTGTTGCAAAACTGATTAAAAGTTTAGTCTCAAAAAATGTGAAGCAAGAATAGCTCCATTTATGTATAAGGAAGGTGACTCACATTAAAGTTGTTATACTTTGTAACATATTGCTAACATTCCAGGCCAAGAAATAGTGCAATTTGCCTGATTCTCCTAGACAATTTCCATGAACATCTAACCTTTTAAAAAGTTCTCATTCTGTATGTAATTATAGATCCAGTCTTGCTTCCCTGAAAATCAGCTGGTTCTGTACTAACTATAATCATATACAACTAGTCTAACACTTCAAATAGTTCCAGCAGTAGAGCCATGTTAGACTACTGTGGCCAGCACAACAAACCTGGTGAGACAGAAGCCACTTCATCAGATGTGTGCAGAACAAGCAGCTCTGAATGGGATGCACATTTCCATCCACATCAAATGATGCATCTAGCCTGCTTAATGGGGCCAATACAAGCATCATAATGTACATCTTCCTTTCTGTTGGTTACACACATGGAAAACCACTTCTGATCTCTCCCTTGTGTTTGCCCTATCTTTTTGGTGTAAGCATAAGCCTTCATTTTACACACACAGTTTCAAAGCTACTGCTTTTAATGCCAAGGTAGGAGCTACTTTTAAAGCAAGCAAAGTTTTGAAAATGCAGAGGCTCAAGCTCTCTTCTGCAGAAAATGTCAGATTAATCAATTACATTACAAGCTAGCTATTCTGAAAGCTCTTTTCAAGTGTACCGTGACTTTGTGAAGTGAGTCTTCAGATCTGAAGTGAGTGCCAAGTGAAGACTTGATCTTAACTCAGTGTTTTTAAGCTACCAGTCCTACCATGTACAACATAGTCAAAGTGGAGCTGTGACAAAAAACGTGGGGTACCAAAAACAGTTACATTTTAATTCAAGAATGGATGTATTTATGTCCTAAATGTTGTTTTGTATGTAATCATTGCCTTTTGAGGGGTATTTCAATTTTGCACTGTCCTAAAGTTTTTTTTAAAAAAACAAGAATCTAACTTTTGCTTGCATTCAAATGTTCCTAAACTTATATGCTGCCATGCTGCAAGCCTGTCTTTGATAGGAATGCTGTCCTGCTGTGCACTCTCCAAAAATGCAATGTACTCCGCAAACAATCTTGAAGTGCCCATCTAAAAATTATAAAGGGATGCTAGTCAGAGAATAAACTTAAAAAGCCACTTTATGCCACCTCATTGTACATATTTTTAAATGAAGCTTTTTTGTGCACTATGTTATCCTTCATTGTAAAATGTTTTCTTTATTATGAGACTCATGTGCCATAACGTATTTGGTGAATTATTCTGCTCTTTTTCTCATGCTTATAATAGTGTAATTGATGTCTCTGTTTTGTTAGGTATTGCTTTGTTTAATGAAAGAAAACTTGTTTTCTTTTTCGCACCTTTGAAAGTATGTTACAAACAGCTTCAGAAAAAAAATCAGTAGGGTACCCAATCCATGCAAGAGTTTTTCTGCTTTGTTGTCAAAATAAATCAGTGAACTACAGTACGTCTCAATTGGTCCATGTTCAGATATCAGTAAAATGTATTATCTTAAATATAATTCTTACGTATAATCAGGCACCTTTTTTCTTATTCAGATGTAGCAAAACATTGCATTTTACTTGGAATATGGAGTAATAGGCATGGGCCTCCAGAAATGCAAAATTTCACAGGTTGTTAATGTGCAGTTGAAATGGAAAAGCACTAGAAGATGATTACATAACTTCAGTAGAAAGTCGTGTGATATTTTGCCATATGACCATCTCATCCTCAGTCACAAGCAGGGAAGTCAATGTTCAAGCACAGCCTACAAGGGTTCCCAGTACACAGCACTGAGTCAAGCGGAGATGCCACCCATAGCCAATTAGTAGTGCACAATTAAAATGGAATACATCTGTGTTTCCAACTTTAAAAAGCAGTTTTGCATTCCTTATAAGTAAAAATGAGGCCAAGGTTTTTACCACCTCAATTAAAATTTGCTAAGCTTTTAGGAAGTCAGACAAAATTGCTCCTAAATCTATATCTGACCCTAGGCCACTTTCACTTTTAGAGGAAAAACTTGGGAGTATCAGGATTTTTCCTGATATCTGCAAAGGCTGATTAAGATTTTTATGCTCATAAAGATCTACTTTAGAAAACAAACCATTGGCTTACATTTATTTTATTTTATTGTATTGTATTTATATTCCGCCCTCCCCACAAGCAGGCTCAGGGCAGACATGTGGTCTGCATCCACCAGCAAATTGTGCTCTGGCACTTCCATTCATGAAAAGAGATGGAACCATAAGCTCTTGATACTCAGATTCCAAAAGGATGTAAATAGGAATTAGTAACATAAAAATGGAAAAATAACTTGAAAGGTTGTTTTCATGGCAAAAGGCAACACATAAATATATTTCAGTTGCCAGCATAGTTCATCTTCATTTTCTTCATCATCTTCATTTGTATCTTCAAGATGTGTATCAGCATCACATCCTTCTGGAAATGATCTTCAGCAGTTTTTAGTTGACTCAAACACATCTTTCTTTTCCACTCATTTACAAATGCATGACTTTAAAAATTAACCTATTGACAACAAAAGTCATAAAGCTTTCAGCTTGTCTGGAGTTCTAGAGGCAGCTTTGCTGAAAATGTAGAATTACTTCCTGATTGCAACCTACTCAATGTGTTTTACACTTTAGCCACCATTATTTCCTGTGATGCCCTGCTGACACATCTACAGATGATAGTGCAGCTGTCACGAATTAGCAGATGGGACTTTTATTAATTATTTTGTCTCATGGAAAGCTTTTTCCCACTTCAAACACCCTTCAATAACCCTCTTCTTCATTTTAGAACTATTCTCATCTTTAGGAAGGAATTTTTATTTGCACTCCTTTCAGTATATCTGATTGCCTGGCTTTCAAGTGACATCACTTCGCAAAGCTGAATTCAAATGCCATTGAAAATGCTTTCCTTCTCTGTATTTTCAGATTGTAGGTTTTGTGACATTTTCCCCAAGTTCTTTAACATCTGTTACATTCGATAGACTGCACTTATTTTTTGCATTTTTCCTTCTTAAGTAAATCAGGAATAATAATTGTATAGCATTTGCAGTAGTCTTAATGCACCCCGCCCCAAAAAGCCAAAACAACAGCAGCCTAATAACATAGGGACCAATAGAAACACCACAAAGGAGTGAGTTTTCAAGTTAATCAGAACTCATCAGGCTTCATGTCAAGCAAAAAACCAAAAGAGAAACAACGGGGGGGGGGGGATACTTCCTGGGTGCTGATCATGATTGAAAAGCCCCAGCCTGCAATTTCAAAGACTTTCCTGAGATATACGTGGTTTCCCAACTGGGCCAAATATTGTCTCCCGAGGGCCATTTCAAATCAGGAAAATGTTGCAAGAGCAGGGGGAGGAAGGGTGATGCCTCTTCCCACAACTTGCTGGAATTCTAATTCAGACAGGGCACCACATGGGAATGGAGGAGAACCTACAACTCACATCTTACTTACGCTATTAGGGTAGGGACCCCAGACCCAAACTGTGTACTCTGTAACAAGTACATTTGGCCTACTAAGACTAGCAAAATTTTAATTCTTGCATACATTTTTGTGGACTCAAGCCAACTTATTCAGATGCAGTGAGTGAACTTTCACTGTGTAGACAAGTAAGCAGGAAGAATTATACGAACAAACACAGCCAAGGGGCCATGAAATTCAGGAAGTACAGGATAGAATGCATTATGTAAAATTCACATCTAATCCTGAAAAATACATAGACATTTACCAATTATGCAAAATTAGTTAATGCTTGTAATGAATGGGAAGTCCCAGGTTTTACTAAAATAGTTAACACCTATACTATATTAGGGCTGCCAGGCCTCCCAGATTAGCAGGAAATTTCCTGCTTGGAGCATTGGTAGTAATTTTTTTTAAAAGATGCAGTGTTGGCTACACAGCTACTTCACGTCCAGGGAAAAACCGGAAGTGACAATGAGTGAGTCATTCTGGGGTGTCCCGAGAAGTAACATAGCAGCATAGCCAACATTGTCCCACCCTATGTCCCAATCCCCAACCCTCCAGCTGGTTGGGAAATTCCTGGAGATTTGAGTCAGAACCTGGGGAAGGCAGTGTTTGGAAAGGGAGTTCAGTGAGTGTATGATTTCACACAAAGTCCACCCTCCAAAGCTGCCACTTCCTCCAGGGGAACTGATCTGTGTAACCTGGAGATCAGTTGTAATCCTGGAAGAACTCTATGCCTCACCTGGTGAATAGATACCCTACCAGCATGGATTCTAGAATTTGAAGCCCTACTGTCAGTCTGAAGCTCAAGTTAGAGACTTTGTTTAATAGTTACTATGTCAGGAGAGCCATGGGAAGAAGGTCCTGGAACCATTAGTATTTCTCATCACTTCTTAGATGCAATCTTCCTTGTTTACTTACTTCATGAGTGTTCTTGCTGTTTTAACTACATGTCAGTGCAGCTGTTGGAACCTACCACACCTATTGTAGATGTTGACAGTCCTCAAGCACCTTCAGCACTTGCATCTGATCTTATCTGCATAGGCATGTTCTTGATCTGTATTGTTATTACAGGATGCATGGTTTGGGTCTGGATGGTGTGCCTCTGGAGGAATTTGTCTGGGGCCTGTGGTGGCTTTTCGCAGCCCTGCTATCCATAGTTCATTACAGACTTTAATGAATGATAAATAAACTTGGTTATTGTAATTCAAAATTAACTATTTTGAATAGATATGAGGACTGTAAATATCAATATATCTATTCTCAGTATAATATCTGGATATTGGAACAATGGAAAGACAAGACAGATCTTTCTACCTGAGAAATGTCCGAGATTTGCAGAAAAATCTGAAATCTAAAAAAAAAGAAAAAAGCATGGGGTTAACCCCTACCCCGAATTATAGAAGTATAGCCTATGGTTTTAAGAAATGATTAGTCTCAATGGCCATTGCTAGGCGACCTCAACATTGCCAGCCTTCAAGCCTTGGTTTCTGTCAGCAAAGGGCAAAGAGAAGGAGCAGTACCCTTTCCAGGGCTGTTTTGGTTGTTGAGGGAGAACATATGGAGGCAGGCATGGTAGCAACCACCAGGAGACTTGCTGCTACTTGACTTGCATGACTCACACAGGTCTAGTTTCTTTCTACTGTTCAACAGCAGCCACTTCACAAAAGTCAAAACAACCAAAAGGGCACACCGGATACAGAACTGTCAACAACACAAAGCAAAGCCGGTGTAGAGAAACAACTCAAAACAATTTTTGCAAATGCATACAAAAGTTTTTACTAGTTATATTAGCTAAATAGCTAAAGTGCACAGACAAATATATAGAATAGATATCAAAGTGAACCTATATATACGCTCAGATACAATATAGCGGTGTAATATAGTCCTCTGATACATGCAAAGAGTTCATAAATCAATTGATTCCTTTTGCTTCAAACATATAGTGCGTGGATCAATAGACTCTTTTTTCTTCTTCAGTCGTATTGCACAATGGCCAGAAGGGTGATATTAAATCCAGAACACTTATTCCAATGTATAGCTGGGCATATTCCTCAGCTACGGGTTGCAGCCAGCAATATTTCCAATACCCGTTTTGTGGTCAAAACTTCATCAGGCAGTAATGTGCAATCTGGACTGTAAGAAATATATTCAATAAAATCACAACCACAAAGGTAATATGTGCAATAAAATATTTGCTATACAAATTCACAGTACTTACTGTTCACCACATCAATAACTCACATCCACGACCCAAACAAATCAGTAAGTACGGAGCAGTGCTGGTATAGGCTACAAACCAATTACACTCTATAAATACCAAAAGTAATTACAAAGCATAACCGTTGTTTTTGCAGGTCGTAATGTAACAGCCAATGAAATATTGCCAACATGTTATACAAAATTCAAAAGGTGCAAACACAACCAATGAAAAATCCCCTGGTCAGATTGACAAAATATGTATTTCTTAAAGAGCAACCCTCATTCTCTACAGGACCTCACAAGTAACAGGATAAGTCTAATTCATTATTTAACCCGTATGGATGAAGGCTCTTGAGTTGAAAAATCCAGGATGCTTCCAATTGAAGAAGTTGTCTAGCACAATCAATATATTTGGACGTATCTACCATTCCCACCACAGAAATTTTAATCTCCTTAAGATGATGATTCTTCTTCAAAAAATGGTCTACCAGTGGTGCTTCCATGTTCCTATTTCTTATGCGGGAGAGATGTTCTTGAATTCTTAATTTTAAAGGTCTAGTTGTGCTCCCTATATAAGATAAAGGACAGCTGCATTGTACAATGTAAATAACATGCGAGGTCTTGCAAGTGGAAAAAGATTCTGAAACTAGAGGGCGGCTCAAATTTGGTACTCTAATTTCCGATAGCTTGACCATGTATTGGCAGACGTTGCAGTCTCCGCAAGGAAAGTGGCCTGTAACAACTGGAATTAAAGTGGCAGCGCTCTGAAATTCTGACTGCACCAAATAGTCCTTCAGGTTTTAATGATAACGTTATCATTTATAAACGTACAGAGAACACCTTGGGGGTCCGTCCATTTAGAAAACCTACGGACCGTTGTTCTTACCTCCATTATTCTTCTTTTCACCCTGTCCATCTTAAGAACAACATCCCTGTAGGGCAGTACTTGAGGATGAAACGTAACTCTACTGACCAGGGTGATTATAGGACAGGGAGCAAGGCTCTAGATCGTTATTTTCGACAGAGGGGATATCCACAAGCGATACTGAATAGGGCAAAAACCAAGGCTGCATCTTACCATCAGAGCCAATTACTGACCCCTAAGAATCAGCGGACCATAATATACGATGGGCAATAGATTATACCCAAATAGCTCCAGCAATTGTTCAGGTGATCCGCAGACATCGGCACTTAGTCTCAGGCATCAAGGGATGCGAAACTGTCCCTAAGATTGGCTATCGCAGAACTAAAAACAGCAACTTTATTGAACAGGCAGGGATGGGATATAGTCAGTCAGGGGATGGAATTGCTGAGGTAAAATTTGTTGGTAGAACGGAATACTTTAAAAGTAATAGGCAAAATAGCTTTTTCGCAGCTTAGTTTCAATGTTTACAATCCTTACGAGTGAGAGATGGTTTGTTTCACACTTTGATTAAAATAACAGTGTTTCTTTACAGATTTTCCTTTTTAACTCAGGTGTCCTGATGTTAGATCAATACTGTTTTCCCTTTACAACAGATCCAGGGTCCACTTTAGAGCCAAACTCCCTTCTAGACACTGGGTAGGAATTATTATTCTTCATCTAAGAAGGTATAACTCTATTCACTTGGCTTGAATGCGAGCCTCCGCTTACTACCCACTCACTCTGCCAAAAAACACACCAAGTTCTATCTTGGCTGTGTAAATGGGTTTCAACTTATGCAGGGTTTTATACTTGGAATCCTTAACTAAAAGTCTTCCTTAAGACAATGTTTACAGTTAGAGCAAACATTTTCCTTTCCCTCACTTCAGAGGGGAACCAGTCTGACCCTCCTTGTCAGACTTTCTCACACACCCAACAGCATTCCTCTGAACTCAAAATCCTGTCAGCACCAACTGTCATCTTGAGGTTTGGTTCTGGTTGGCCAATTAGAGAGAGGAAGGAGCAGCCTGTCAATTAAGCACTTATTCCAGGCAGTTATCTCCTTCCCTTCCATCTCTCTGAGTGCTGCACTTGAGAAATCTTCTTTGAAGTGAATTCTGTCTCAGGGATCAAAAAAAGGATAGACAGTATGCACCATATATGAACACTGTTCTGCTACCAGAACAATCTGTGCAGCAAAAATGGCCAGGGGGATAAAAATAAAAACAAATTACCTGCTAATACATTAGCAAGGGTATTTCCCAATGATGGGGTCCCTCGCAGCAAAAGAACAAACAAAAGGGCAGACCATGAACCATCACAGTGTGCAGCAAGTGTGCAGCCAAGCCAAATAGAGTAGATCAGAGTATGTAGGAGTTGTGTTACCTGGATGTGACTCCTTGTGAGTAAGAAGGAGAATTAGCAGCAAGGAGGAGGCTATGCAAGACGGGTAATGAAGCAGGATACTCCACCCATTTTTATGTGGTCCTCTCTCCAAGGATACTAACAAGATGGGTGTTCTTCAAATAAAGAGTGTTTTTTATTAAAAGGGATAAACACATACACATGCAAGAAGTAACTTACAAGCATACAAGATTCCTTGGGAAAGCAGTGGTGAAATTGGAATAGATTTGAGGGATTCTGGGCAATAATTACCTATCCAGGAAGCAGGGGTGGTCCATGAAGGAAGAGGACTTCTAACGTCCTGTGTCTTCTGCTAGGGAGGAGAGTTCAGAGAGAGAGAGAGAGAGAGAGAGAGAGACTCTAAGGCCACTATGCTTGGGTCCCAATAAGCATGTACTATTTGAACAGAGCAAAGCAGGACCATGTCCCAACATGGTGGCTGAATGAGGCTCACATTTGTGGGCTCTTCTGCTTTTCTGCTTTCTGGGTTATTTATAACCAGGTGGGTTGAAAATATCAACCCTAACCGGTCTCTTTATCTCATAAGAAACTCCCAAGCGAGCGATACCGGGCTGATCTGGGGAGTTTTTGGCTCTTTAATTAGAGTCGAATTCTCCCTGGCTCCTGCAGACGCACAAACATCTTCATGGAGGCAGAACTGTACATGGCTGGAATGCCAAAATGAAGCCGACTTGAGACTTGTAAATATTTTTCTCATTGTGCTAGGACCTCTCTTCTTTTTTACTTTTTCTTCAACCTTCTTTAAAAGGAAGCTTTGAACTATGACTTTTTTTCTCTGTCTGGATTATCGTCATTGTTTAAAAAATATCTCCTCTCTATGTAATGGAATTGTGAACTGCATCTAACTTTTGTGCTTTAGATAACATTCGGCGAAAAACCTCTCCATTCTTCTACAAAAGTAAGAATATTTACAGAACTATTTTAATTGTCAGGTTCAGAATGTTTTCTCCTATGTTGTAACCAAAGAGACTCCATTTTAATTCTTCTAGTGTTCTGAGTAAATTAGGACATCATCTAGATACACAACTACTCCCTTATATAGAAATTCATGCAAGACTTCATTGATCATGGACATGAAAACCGAAGGTGCCCCGGCCAGGCCAAAAGGCATAACTAAGTATTCATACTGGCCGAGGGGCGTATTGAACGCGGTTTTCCATTCATCGCCTTCCCTTATACGAACGTGGAAGTAAGCATCTTTTAAATCCAATTTTGTAAAGATCTTACCTTGAGCCACGACGTTGAGTAGATCTCTGATGAGTGGTATGGGATAGGCGTTGCTGGAGGAGACTGCATTAAGTCCCCTAAAGTCCGTGCACAGTCTCAATCCCCCATCCTTTTTTTTGACGAATAGCACTGGAGCAGCATGTGGGCTATTCGCGGGTCGGATGAACCCTCTTTGTAAATTGGTGTCAATGAACTTGCGGAGCTCCTCCCGCTCATTTGGGCTCATGGGATACAATCTGCCCTTGGGTAAAGATGAACCCGGTAAAATTTCCACAGCGCAGTCCGTCCTCCGGTGGGGAGATAAGGAGTTGGCTTCTTCTTCAGTGAAGGCTTGGACATAGGCTCTGTACTGTTTAGGTATTTGGTTAATTTCCTCCTGAGTTAACAGGGCTTGCTCAATGAGGGTAGGGTTGTTACCCCAATTCTGGTCCCACTGATGATTTTTACATTTACCATGTGAGAAGGTAATGCTTCCGACCGTCCAATCTATATATGGATTGTGATCCCACAACCATCTGCTTCCCAAAATTAATGGGTATTTGGCTGTAGTGCTAATTACGAACGATCTCGTTTCACAATGTTGTCCCATACCTGTGATGACAGGTATCGTTTCGGTAGTGACTGGATTCATATTGGTGCCATCCATTTGTTCAAAAATGACTGGAGTTTCCAGATCTTTTATGGGGAGTACTAATCCATTCACTAAAGCTGGTGCAATAATGTCTCTGGAGCACCCTGAGTCATAGACGGATATGTGTTTTTCTTTCTGGATTGACTAACGTAACTGGTATAAATAGTATGGACCCATGAGGTCTTTCCGGAATTGGAACTGACTGATTTTTGATCTGCCACTTGGGTCCTTTTACGACAGATCCATCTCGTTTCTCGAGGCGGGACTTTTGGGGTTTTCCTCACTGATTAGAGCTGTTGAATCATAGTCCATAATTTCGTCTAGCTCTAAACCTTTCTCAGGAGGATTTCTACGGAAGGTCCCTCTGCCTCTCGTCGCTCTTGGAGTGGGTGTTGGGCGGGCCGGCGTGGGAAGAGAGGTGGGGGGTGGACGCCTTGGTGGGAACGGATTTCTTTGCACAGGCCGGAATGGACATTGTGCCGCAAAGTGACTGCCTTGGCCACACTGTAGACACAATCCTTGTTGCCATCTAGCATCTCTCGCTCCTCTAGTTGCATATCCAGTACCCCTACTTCCTCTCACAAGTACGGATGAGCGCCGGTGCCCAGCGGTTTGTTGCTGTTCAACCAAGCGTACTTCTTGCATACGATTTTCAACTTCACAAGCTAATTGAATCCACCCCAAAAGTGTGGGAGGATTATCTTGCATAAGGGCCCTGTCCAACAGTCTGGGATTCATGCCCTGTTTGAACAGAATTATTTTGGTGGACTCCTCACACCTTGGACATTTAGCGGCCAGCTGTCGGAATTTTGTGACATAGTCTCTAGCCGACGTGCTGCCTTGTCTAATTGATTGTAATTCTGTTCTGGCTCTACTTTCTTCTAGGGGGTCTTCATATTGGGCTCGGAGTGCATCTACTAGACCCTACAATGAATTCAATTCGGGGGCCCCCAATTCGTAAAGGGCTACATACCATTCAGCTGCTTTTCCTTGTAAACGAGATCCCAAATGTTTGATCTGGCTGGCTTCATCTCTGAACAAATGTCCCCAATGATTAAAGAATTGTAAAGCTTGTACTAGGAAAAATCCTAATTTGGAGGGGTCCCCATCAAAAGTGGCTTCCAGTTTTACCCACCCCATTGGCAATTCTTGAGGTCTGGCGACCGGAGCAGGCAGTGGGTAATATTGTATTGGAACTGGGACTTGCCGAGGTCTCACATCAGGGTACTGCGGAGGAGGTTGCACAGGAGGTTGCTGGGGCCTCGGTTGAGGGGCCCCTTGGGGTCTCGGTATAGGCTGTACTGGCGGAGGGGGTCCTCTCGGCACAGGTGGTACTGGCGGAGGGGGTCCTCTCGGTCCCGGCTGCGGTATTGGCCGAGGAGTGGCACCCCTTGGAATTGGTCCCGGCTGCGGTATTGGCCGAGGCGTGGTGCCCTGCAGAATCAGTGCTACAAGTCTCGGCAGGAACGGCTGTCCTCGCGGCTGGGTTGGTGGCGGTTGGGGGATTGGCTGCCCTTGCGGCTGAACTGGTGTCGGTGGAAGGGCCGGAGGTTCCCCCTGCGGTCACTGTGGTGTGCCCCCGGGCTGAGGCGGGGTCTCTATAGGCTCATCTTGCGCTTGTTCCCCTCCGCCTTCTTCTACTTCCTCTTCTTCTTCTTCTTCTTCTTCTTCTTCTGTTTCATCCGATTTCTCCTCCATGGGCCTCGGTGGTGGATTTGGTGGCTGTACGGGTTGTTGCTGATCATCCGCTAACAGGAGCTGCTGTTCTTGCAGAGCGGTGCCTGTCCCTGGAATAATTCTCTGTAAATTTGACAAACTCAGACTGATGCTCTGTACGCCAGCAGCCCTCTCTTGGTTCCCATCTGATCCTCTGACCACGAGTACGGAGAGCAAATGAACTGCATGGGCCAAACTCTCTTCCATACTAGACAGTCTCTCTTCTAGTACCTGTACATGACCTGGGGCCACCTCGGTGGCCTCAGCTTCTGCATATTTATGGGGAGGTTCATTAGGGACTTGCGTAGTCTCTAAATATTGTGCATAGGACGCGGCTGCCCCAGGCCAAGGCCTTATTTCTCCCATGCCCTGGGTCCCAGTACCTTGCTCTTCATTCGATCTCCCCGCTAGGATTCCTTTCGCTAATCCTGTGACCACCAAAATTCCGGCATCTACAGCTATGGTTCGGCTTTGTAATTGTATCCACGTGTTCTCATTTGGATCGTGTTGTCCCATCCACGGAGCGACTTCCGCATAGTCCCAACTCATTATATCGTGGCGGGACGTTTCCCATGTTTGGGTGCTCTCCGAACCTCTTCGATCCCATTCCAACTGGTTGGCCTTACGGTTCCAGTGATACCAAGGTTGACTACTGGGGTGCTCTGCGATCACTCCCAAGCTCCATTGGCCTTCCAATGGGGGCTGCATGAACGTCGTACTCACTCTCCTTTCCCTCGCGTCCCTTGGCCTCGATCCCCACTGCATCGGCGTCGGCAAGGATATCAGCGGGTCCGCTGCTGCTGTGGGTCGAGTATCAGTTCTACTAGGAGCGAGGGTATAAATTGTAGTGATGGAAGACCCCGTTCCCCTTTGAATGGGTCCTTGAAATTCCAGTCCTTCCGAACCGGGGGAGGCATAAGGATCAAACAAAGGGTCCGTGTCAGGAGCGGCCTTGGTATCCGTCTGCCCCGGCTTAGGCATTGGAACAGGTGTGATTTGTAACAAAATGTCAGATCTGTGGCTAAATAATAGTTGTAATCCAGACTACCTTCTGCAATCAGACAAGAGTCCGTTGTTTTCAAAAGATTTACTGAAAAAGGCAACCATTATAGTCCACTGGCCCAGATGCAATATCTGGGCTGGTACATGTGTATTGTTACGAATGACAGGCAAAGAACAAGGTACAGAGTATCAAACCCCAGCAAGCCCAACCTCCCCCCATAGTTCGCAAAACAAGCTGCTTGAGGCTGAGAAAGTGAAAGTTTCCCAAGGCTGGAAAGGCTGTAGTCAAAACGTTCCTCTTCTGTGAGATAGCTGCTAGGGAACGTCTTGGCACCTGTAGAAGAAGCACTCAGAACACTAGGAGAATTAAAATGGAGTCTCTTTGGTTACAACATAGGAGAAAACATTCTGAACCTGACATTTTTAGGACCTTTTCCCGTTCGTAAAGTAATCAATAAAGTGACTGTAGCCCTGGATTTACCCAAAACTGCGCCATGTGCATGATACATTCCATGTCAGCCTTTTGAAAAAAGTCCCCCCAGCAAACCAATGGCACACCCGTGCCCCTCCTATTCCAACGTTGATTGATGATCAGACCCATTATGAAGTGCAGCAGATCTTGGACTCTAAACTTAAAAGAAATCAGTTGTTTTATCTTATCAGATGGAAGGACTTTGACTCTGGGTTTGATGAATGGGTGCACTCTGTACATGTTCATGCTCCTAGACTAGTTAAGGCATTCCATACTCGTTATCCACATAAGCCGGGGGGAGGAGCGTTTTAGAGGGGGCAGAAATGTCAGGTTCAGAATGTTTTCTCCTATGTTGTAACCAAAGAGACTCCATTTTAATTCTTCTAGTGTTCTGAGTGCTTCTTCTACAGGTGCCAAGACGTTCCCTAGCAGCTATCTCACAAAAGAGGAATGTTTTGACTACAGCCTTTCCAGCCTTGGGAAACTTTCACTTTCTCAGCCTCAAGCAGCTTGTTTTGCGAACTATGGGGGGAGGTTGGGCTTGCTGGGGTTTGATACTCTGTACCTTGTTCTTTGCCTATCATTCGTAACAATACACGTGTACCAGCCTAGATATTGCATCTGGGCCAGTGGACTATAATGGTTGCCTTTTTCAGTAAATCTTTTGAAAACAACGGACTCGTGTCTGATTGCAGAAGGTAGTCTGGATTACAACTATTATTTAGCCACAGATCTGACATTAATTACATCTGGGAAACTAGCCAGTAGAGATGGGCACGAACTGCATTACGAACTTCAAAAGCCCACGAAATTGGTGATTGCGTGATTGCGATCTAGCGGGTCATGATTGTCCACAGCCAATGAACCAGCATTCAGGAGAGGCCAGGTTCAGTGCGTTCAGCCATGGTTTGGGAAGGCAGACAGTCAGGCGCCAGCAATCAATTCCCCTGGCAACGGAGCCGGGGGAATGCCTGAACTCTGTCTGCACTCCTTCTGTCGCCCTGAAAACCTGAATGGAAGCCCAGTTTACCTTGATCGGCAGGTCTTCCTTCCAACTACGGAGCTGCAAAGCAGTTACAAGTTGGGAGAAGACACCCAGGGGAGGGAGGGGGAAGGGGTGTTCTGTAGCCATGGGCACTCCAATCTCATCCCTGCAAACCCTGATAGGCAGCTCTGACAGCCAAACACAGACCTCCTGCATTGCTCAATGGGACCTGTGCTTAAAAATAGCTGTGGGCTCCCAGGCTGGGTTTCACTTTCAGTGAGCAGTGGAGTGGGACAGAACTCTTGCTTGCCACTTGCTAGCCTTTGGGGAGAGAGACTAAGAGTATAATTGCGCTTGGATTTTTGTGGGAGTTTCCTGGGGGCCTTGGATTGGAGAGGGTATAACTCCAAGATCCCTTTTGCAATCTTGTCCAAACTTGGGTGATGGCTGTAGGGGAGCTTGCAAAAGACTTCCCGGGAATATGGGCTCTCTAACTGCCATGGGGGCCGTTCCGCACCCACGAACCACGAACCGGTTCGGCAACGGAAAATGTTGAGGTTCGCGACCTCGGGATCGTCATCAGCACTGAACCATGAACCGCTGGTTCGTTAAATTTTTTTGGTTTGTGCCCATGTCTACTAGCCAGCTTCGGGAGTTATCTGTTTTCTTCCCTCTTTTGAGTTTAATATATGACTTGTTTCATTCTCAGTTCTCTTTTCTGAGGAGAAATAAAGATGGAGCTGCTTTCTAAACTATTTGGAATATTGGATCACTGGATTAATTTGGAATTATAAAATATCTAGAAGGAATAACCTAAAGGACTTAAGGTATAATAACAAAGATCATTTTCTAATTTGAATTTAACTACCAGTTCATCTTGAATTCAACCTGAGCTTAACTACCAGATTATCTTGCTTTTAAATATATATTGTGGAATTAGAACTGTTGCTTCATGCCTTTTTATCCTTTTCTTTTATTACTGAACCAATCCCTGATTCTATGAGAAGGGGGTGGGGAAATATGGCTGAATACTGAATGTTTTACAATCTTGTTATCCATGTAGACTAAACTTAGATGTCACAAGCTGACTGAAAATGATAGTCTCACTACTCAGTCATCATCCACTGGCCTGAAGATAGAACTGACTTTTATGTAAAGAGCAGATTTTTTGATGTATCAGGTGAAGAGTAATTAAAGTGCACAATATGGATGTAACAATAAGGGCCAAAGTTGAACCAACTCCAGAAGATGTCATAGACATATTATCTCAAAAAAAAAAACCCTTTCTCTCTCGAGTAAAATGGAAATTTTGTTTAATGAAATAAAGCAACATTATAAAACTTTTAATTCAGATCCAACAAGTGGATGAGGAGATTCAAGAACCAGTTTCAGAAGAAATTATCAAATCAATTCATCTACAACTAAGTGACCAGACCATGCAAGGATTTTTTTATTGGATCAAGAGAAGATTGCCAGAAGATAAAAGTATGTCTACCAACAAAACCTGACTGAAGAAAGGGGACCTGGGAAATGGAATTCAGGAGAAATAATTTGGCCTTTTGCAGAACAAGCAAAAGTCTGGATTTCATGGATTTAAAGAGTGTATATCATTGGTCAACACAAGACTATCTGAAGGCTCAAGGGGACTTTGATCCAGGACGTCTGTTCTAATGAGACGATCCAATGATTATACGGCTCTGTGGAACTGACCAAACTGACCAAACTCTGCAATCAAATTAGGCATCTAATTTAGAAGGAAATACGAAGAAAAGGAACACAAATCAAGACTGAGGGCAAGATTAATAATAGAGGGAAATTAACTGGCTGAGGAAAACATTGGAAATAAAATGTTCAGGGGTCTTCTTCTATGATGATGATGATTAATTATCTTATTCAGAAGCATTAGAGTGATGATGGAGAAGCAAACTTACCTTGAATTTTATATATTTTGAAATCTCTAAGTATGGTGATTTCTACAATTAGATACTAATTGGATTATTATTTTGCTTTAAATGATTATAAGGGTTGTTTGGATGTTGATAATGAAATAATGAGCACAAATGGAGATTGAGGAAGTGATTCATTTTAAGGCCTATATATTTTGTTATAGTATAATCAAAACTAAAATAGACGAACAGTTTATTTGATTTAATACTCTAACAGTTAAACAAAATAGTTAAATTAACAAGCTAAGATGTAACTTTATTTACAGGCATTATAGGGATGATGGAGGGGAAATTTTACTTTGAAGTATATATAGTCTAGTATTTTTAATCATTATGATTTATTTAATTTGATATCAGTTGGTTCTCTCAGTCTTATTCCTTTTTTATTGCTCTTTTGTATGTCTTTTCCTTTTGTATGTTTGGGTGAAATTTTTCCATATATATAATAGTTACATAGATTAATAGTTAAAATTTAAATAGTTAAACTAACAAACTAAATAAACTAATAACACATCATTATCTTTTTTCATAGGTTGAATATAATGCTCAATATAAAATGCTTAAGTAGATGTGTAAAAGTATGATATTCAGATTTGTTATATTCTATGTTTATATCTCTTATGTAACTCAATTCTATTTTACATATCTTTTCTATTATAGCTTAATGTATTCAGTATAAGGTTCTATGCACTTTTTTTACTTCTATTTCTAAATTAAAAAAATTTTAAAAAGAAAAAAATAATGGAGCAAAGTGCAGGTTCTTAGAGGGCAAATTATGTCATGAGTCTGGAGAGCCCCCTCAGCTGTTAGGACAAAGACCTTAAAGGTCACTTCCTGGGAATAACAAAGGTTTGAGTACCTTTGACTGGTGCTACTAGGGTGGGAGAAAGAAATTAGACTGGGTTCTCCAGGTGCTTCACAAAGAAATGGTTGCTACTTAATGTTCCCAGAGCTCAGCTAATGAATTTAGACCTTTGATTAAATGTTCCCAGGCAGGAGGTACAAACTTATCAGAGCTGATTGATGGTCCTCGATCGAAGGATGGGATTCAATCATGGAAAAGAGGGGAGATTGGAATGTTTGAGTGGTGACTCATGATGAGTACCCTTTTTGTCAAGATTGCACATTCCGCAGCTTGGAGGGGGAGGAGCTGATCATGTCCAGTCCTCAGCATTTGCATTCATATTCCTTGCATGATTCACAATCCTGGGCGGGATTCGGCAATGCTTTGCTCAGGGACTCTAATGTGAATTAAGGCACATCAGATCCAAGGAGCTTGTGATTTTTATATCACAAGCAGCTCTTAAAATGGTGGACACCAGGATCGACTGCTCACAATTGGTGCCAGTTAGTTGAGGAAAACATAATTGCACTGTGTTGCAATGAGGTGGAGCATTTGCACTATAACAAAAGACAATGAAATAAGTAAGGTATATGCTCTAGGTATAAGTGGTAGTAGTATGACAAAGTCATTTTGTGCTTATTCTGAACTGCCTTTCTTTCCCTTATGGATACCTCTGACCAACTGTGAGAACTTCAAGCATGCTTGTAGGAGCAAAAAAGTTTCTAGGTTTCTGTTCATTCCAGCTGTGTCAGAACTGTCCTTTCAACAGCAATTCCCTTTTCCCAGCAAGTCCAAGCAGCCTGGAACAGTAGTACTCCCTCAGTCTGTGGCTAATGGAGAGCCACATTTGCTATCAACCAAAAGATCCACATGACTAATGTATGCACATTGGGCCACCTCAACAAATACACACATACAACAATATAAGACATGACTATTAATATTAAATATGTAACAATAACATTTTAATTAACATATTTCTGAGTACGAAAGATTGTCTCTCCTCACCACTGCTGAACACTAGCTAGCCCTTGTGTATCTGGAGTGAGGGAAAGGGCTTTCCTCTTTGCCTCCTCACTTTCTACTCAGCATGAGGAACAGCAGCTCAAGCAAGAGCATGAAATTGCCAAGGTTCCTGGAGGTGAGCAAGCTGGTTGTGGAGAAAGGGGAATAAAATCACCACCATTCTACTTTATTCCGCAGTGGATGCTGTGGTGGTAGAAATGGTGGCTGTATTTTCTCTTCTCTGTGGGCAGCTTACTTTCCTCCCAGCTGCCACCAGGGTTCTGCAATGAATGCAGAGGCTACTAAGAAGGGTAGGGGATTGTTGGAAATGATTTACTTCAATCCCTAGCATAAGGTCCACATCTGAGGTTGGCTTGTAACTTACCTGTCCTGTAGTCCCTGTGCTGGGAGCTGTTTCAAGATTGGAGCCATCTGCTATCCACAAGCGCTATAGGTAGGACAACAGCCTTGCTTGCTTTTCTGGAACATGAAAGCAGGTGCTGCACTGAAGAAAAGTGCTCAGAAGGGCCACAAGTGAAGCATTTTAACACTTAGTCTTTCTTTGAGAAGGAGGTACTCAACAAGGACAGGGAAATGATGGTGTTCCAAGATTAGGGAATCTTTGGATAGACTCCCCGATCAAGCAATGGGATACTCTGCCCTGGAAAAAAATGTATCAGTGCAAACCTCTTTGGTGGTCAGATTGTGGATGATCATTGATCAGTATACCAGTTTGTCACTTTTGCTTTCTGCTGATTAGTCTTTCCCTCTCCCACTGTTCTGCCTCCTGGAACTGAAGAGCTTCAGCAAAAAGCCATTTTAAAAATCTTCCCTCTTGATAACTGACACTGGATGCAGCTAATGTTCTAATTCAAGTAGAGTTACAAAAACTATGCAAAAGAACAGAGAGTAGTTGGTTTGGATTTTGTTCAGTTTCTACCTGGATGCAAAGCTAACTTCAATTACCATTCCCTTTCTTTATAACAGCCAGGGCCATCAAGGTTGCTGGAATTCCAACAGATAAGAGCAGGTCTGTGCATATGGCAGCAAATTCTTTAACACAACTCCATGACTCACCATGAACTCTGTTTCCCAAGATTCAGGCTAATCAGAGACAGACCTTTAATTATGTGCCCTAGACCGTGTCAATTAGACTATTTAAACACCCTCAAACCAGACAGGTCTGGCTCTGAACTATATTAGAATCAGGAAACTACAGTCAGAAAAATATTATTTTAAAGTTTTTCATCCACTGAAGAAATTGGAGAAAGGGAATATAGATGCTTACACACGAAATTAAAGGACTGTCGCTGGCTTTTGCTTAAAAAAAATTCCAATTTTCTATTTAAAAAAACCCCAACCTGTTATCAGCTCACATTTCTACCATTTATACAAATAAAAATTTCACAATAACTTTCTTTTTAAAAAGTTAACTTTTGTTATATTGTTTTCACAAATTGCAGTAATTATTACACAACAATAATCAACAAAAGGAAAGGGGAATATAGAGATAAATACTCCAATGCCATAAGAAGTAATGTTCCTATTAGGGATGTACAAATCGGGTTTCTGATTTGGGTAAAACACCCAAATCGGACCCGATTTGTAAAGATAAGAAATTTCCAGATTGGGACCAGGATGCTGAAACCCTGCATCTAAGCTTCTGAAGTGATTTGTATCGCTTCGGGAAGCTTCAGGACATGGGGTTTTAAATGTCTCTTTCCATGCCGCTGCGCAGCAGCAGGGAAAGGGACATTTAAACTGCAGATCAGCTGCTTGGTGGGGAAATCCTCACCAAGCAGCTTATCTGCACCAACAGCTGCAGAGAAAAGGCCCTTTAAGCTCCATCTGGATTGTGGGGAGAGTTTAAAGGGCCGTTTCACCACCACTTGCATTGTATTGCAAGTGGCGGTGAAAGGGCCCTTCCATGCTCCACCTGGATCATGGGGGGGGGGGGTCCCCTGCGACTAGGGGTCATTTCATAGAAAAAGAGCTGGAGGAACTCATTAGCATATGCCATGCCTCTTGCCATCACTGGAAGTGTGTCATTAGTATAACTGATTTGCATATGCCACACCCCCTGACATCTCCTATTCTGGCTGTTTTGGACCAAATCCTGGCCATTCGGGGCCAAAATTGGGCCCAAAATGGCAAAAAGGGGCTGAAAATGGCTGAAAGGGGGCCCAAAATGGTCAGGATCAGGCCGCTGATGAGTGGGAGAGTGATCCATCACCTGTCAGAGGCCTGATCCGGGCTGTTTCGGCCCCAATCCAGGCCAAAACAGGCCCAAAATGGCCGAGAGTCAGGTGAGCAGGGCCACCTGACATGTGACTGCTTGGGGGAACTGCCGTAAGTGCGTTCCTGTGCGTTCCCCCTCAAAATGAGCCCTGCCTGCTACCTAGATGGAGTTTAAAGGGCCCGCCACAAACCCCACCAAGTGGCTGATTTGCGCCGGTGGGGTTTGAACTCCCCCGCTGCTTATTTCACCTGATGGGAGGGGAAGGAGGGGGTTCCCCTCCTTCCCCTCTCATCGGGTGAAATGATCAGTGAAATGATCAGGCAGATTACAAGTAATCTGCCTGGACCCCCCAAGGCAGCCTTTGTACTCTCAGAATTTCAGATTGGCCCTTTGAGTATCTATGTTTTTTATCTTTCAAAATAATTCAGGCTAGGTCTACATTTTACTTATGTGTCATGTTATTTCCTAAAGTAGAGCACTTTCCCCTAGTTAAAAATAATTACAAATGAATTACTTCTTGTAAGAAGACACTACGTGACAATTATCCTTTTACTTTCACAATAAAAAGCCCTGTAAGTATCGGTTTGGAGATAGTTGGGGTATTTAAGTACATAAATGTGTTCCTATTTATTTATTTAGGAAATTTATATGCAAGCTCTCAAGTAAAAACAATATCATAAAATCATAAAAGGGCAATATATTATCAATATAAAAACCAAATAAGTCATTAAAACCAAGTTGGAGACATAAGAACACCATAAAATAAATACTGAGCTCCCTCAATCCATTAAACCAATCTCATAACCAGAAGCAGACAATAAAAACAGCTAAAATCTTTTTTAAAACCTTTAATTATTAACCACCTAGGGCTTAAAAGAGCATATAATCAGCATCAAGGAGGAAAGCATTCCAAAGGTGAGATGCCATCACTAAAAATGCCCTCTCTCTAGTTGACACCCACTTCACCTCTGAAGCTGTGGGCACAGATAGCAAGCAGGTCACAGGAGGTAGACTTAACTAGGGATGGGGTAGTATGGGAGGAAAAGGTCTTACAGGTACCCCCCCCCCCCAAGATGTTTAGGACATTAAAGGTAAGAACCAGCACTTTGTATTGTGGCACTGCAGGTCTTTCAAAAGAGGGGTGATATAATCCCTGTAACCAACCCCTGACAATAACTTGGTCATTACTCTTTGGACCAGTTGGACCATTTGGGACAATTTTCAAGGCTAGGATCCAGCAGGACACTTAAGTTACCAACCTGCTTCTTCAGGAGGAATGCAATCCCCTCTAGGCCAGGGAGACTGTTTCAGTACAGCTGAAACTATCTCCAGTTTACTGTTAAATATGCATCAGGATCTAAACAACTACTTTCGATGCAAGAAGGTCCTGATCACATGGAATTTTGCAGGTGGAAGTGGGTTCAGCATGAACTACTGGAGAGGAGGCAAAATGCATGATTAGCAACTCAAAATGAATTGAGGATGCAGGGAGCACACGCACTGGTCAGGTGCAGCTTGGCAGTGAAACGTGCACCTTGGTGACAAAAGATGGAGGGGGGAGGGAGTGACTGCTTGTGGAAGCAACTAATCGAAACATCCTTGACCCATCACCACTGAACCTGACTCTGCCTAGCCCCTGCGATCCCAGACTGCTTTGGATTGTGACTGGATCCTGCTGCCCAGTGAGTGGATTCTTGGCTGCTGCTGCCTGTGCTGAGACCCTCTGCACTGAGGATTTCGGCGGGTGCCTGGTTTCAGAGTCGTAGACTTACTGTTTTTTTTCTCTCGTGGACGGGGGCGGGGGGAGGGATTTTTTTTTTTTTACTTTGGATTTTAAAACTGCTTTTTGCTCTGTGTGTGGGAGCTTTGATTGGACTTTTGTGTAGGAGGGGGCTTTGATTTGGGGGGTTTGAAGTTATATTTACTGTTCATTTTGCTGCTTATTCTTCTGGGGGGGATCATTTTATCCTGTTGTGAGTAATTTGTTGTTTAGTGTTTTATTGTTCCTGTTAATTTTATTAAATTCACTTTTTTTCTGGGAGAGGGCTATTTTCTCATGTTGTGGATGCTTTCTTTGTTGCTGCAATTTTATTTATTTATTTATTTATTTATTTATTTATTTATTTATTTATTTATTTATTTATTTATTCTCCACCCTCCCCACACCAGCAGGCTCAGGGTGGATCACAACAAAGCTTAAAAACACATTTCACAGTTAAGGCCATTAAGACTATTAAAAGCATAAAATACATACCGTAGTTTAAAATATCATATCTATATAAATATAAAAACAAAAACATAGCAGCACATAATCTGGACGACTACCTTTTTCGCCATCTCCAAAGCATTTTTACCAGGAAGATATGTGGGAGATGGAAGGTGTCACTGGAAGGAAGGGCATATACTTTATTCCCCCCGGCTGGAGGGGGGCACCGCCTAGTATCAACCATATGCCTGGTGGAACAGCTCTGTCTTACAGGCCCAGGGAAATGCTAACAAATCTCGTCGGGCCCTACTTTCATACGACAGAGCATTCCACCAGTCTGGGGCCAGGACTGAAAAAGCTCTGGCCCTGGTAGATGCCAGGTGGGCCTCCCTAGGGCCAGAGATTTTTAATAGATGTTTATCGCTTAAGCGAAGAGTCCTCTGGGGTTCATATGGGGAGAGGCGGTCCCACAGATACACTGGTCCCAGGCCGCATAGGGCTTTATAGGTTAATACCAAAACCTTGAACCTGATTAGGTACTCCACTGGTAATGAGTGCAGCTGGTGCAGTAATGAGTGCAGCTGGTGTTATATGCCCCCATATTGATGTTCTGGCGATGACCCGCGCTGCCGCATTCTGTATCAGCTGTAACCTCTGGATCAGGTTCAGGGGAAGCCCAGCGTAGAGTGCGTTACAGTAGTCCAGCCTTGGACCACTGTAGTCAAGTCACGGGAAGATAGATACGGGGCAAGTTGCCCCAAAGGTAATAGAAAGAAGACCTGGCAACCGCAGCAATCATCAGGGAGGAATAAAAAATCACTCCCAGGCTCCTAACTCTCGGAGCCAGTGTAAGCACTGCCCCATCGAATATAGGAAGCCGGGGTCCCGAATCCACACTTCCACGACTCAAGTACATGGTCTCCGTCTTTGTAGGGTTCAGCCGACTTTGCCTCAACCATCCAGCCATGGCTTCAAAAGCACGCTCCAGGACAACCAGGGCAGATCCAGGCCGTCCGTCCAGCGACAGATAAAGCTGGGTGTCATCCACATATTGGTGACACCCAAGCCCAAAACTCCGAACCAACTGGGCAAGGGGGCGCATATATATATTAAATAATAATGAGGCGAGTATCACTCCCTGCAGCACACCACATACTAGTGGCCTATGGGACGATAAAATCTCCCCTAGCACCACCCCTTAAATTCACTTTTTCTTCTGGGAGGGGGCTGTTTTCCTGTGTTGTCTATGCTTTCTTTGTTGCTGTAAAATTTTGCTGGTTGTTCTGGGGGGGGGGCTCTTTTCCATGTTGTTGGGACTTGCTCTTTCTGTACAGAATTTTGGTTGATGATGCTGGATTCTGTTTTCTGTTGATATAGAAATCAGTTTGGTGTTTAGTTGTTGGTTGTTCTTCAGGGAGGGTTTTTTTGTTGGGATGCTTGGTTCATGTATTAAAATGCACCCCGCCCCCAAGTCCAATCTTCATGAAACTTAAAGTTAGTTGACAGTTAGAAGTAGGACACCTGCAAATTTGGTGAAATTTGGTCAAAAAATGACCGCCCCCCCAGCTACTGGATAGCCCAAATTGAGTTTCCCATAGGAAACAATGGGCAAATTTTACCAAATTTGCTGAACTGGAGAATGAATTCGATATTTGAAGGGGTGTGTGTGTGTGTGCCAATTTTTTTCCTCAGTTCAGTTCGATTTTTTTTCTTGTGCACACCCCTACACTGGAATACTCTTAAGTTCTTGTTCTTTGTTTCACAAAATCTTTACTGAACTTTACATACCTTGCCTCTTCCCCTTAAGAAACAGTCATCTGACCTTGATTAACCTACTTTGGGAAGTAAATCCAGAGGAGTTAGCCGTGTTAGTCTGTAGTAGCAAAATCAAAAAGAGTCCAGTAGCACCTTTAAGACTAACCAATTTTATTGTAGCATAAGCTTTCGAGAATCAAGTTCTCTTCGTCAGATCAGGCATCTGACGAAGAGAACTTGATTCTCGAAAGCTTATGCTACAATAAAATTGGTTAGTCTTAAAGGTGCTACTGGACTCTTTTTGACTTTGCTACTTTGGGAAGGAACACCATGTGGTGTAGCCCAATGTTGTCAGATTTCTGGAGCTAAGGGGGGTGAGGGGACCACTAAGGAAGACACTGCAGAGGATGGCAATGGCAAACCGCCTATATTTCTCACTCACAGCATAGACCACTTTTCTGATTTAAAAAAATGTTATTGTATTTGGGAATATCTGACCTGCTGTACAGAGATCTGTGTTTAGCTACGTAACTTTTAATGGAAGGAAATATGATTTAAGGGGCCCTCAGATGACTCTGCAAAAGTTAGTGAAACAACTTGATCATACCAAAAAACCTTTCCTGTCAAATCAAAATCTGTTTTGTTAGTTCAACAGCATAAAATGCATTATTTGTAATATAGTATATATAATTTTATTAAATGGCATATTTATGGTATTGTCTGGCAATGCAATCCTCCTTTCCACCACTCCCACCAGCACTGCAGCAGAAGGGCATTCCCAAGCTCTGCCCCTGCCCCTTTGTCAGCTTCACAGCTGCAGGCACCTCTACAGAGGTCCAGGCCACCTTCTGCGGTGGAACAGCAGCAGCTGACACCCATGACCAACCCTGGGCAGCAACCACAAGCCCTGTAGCTGACTCACCTGCCTCCTGCAGCAGCACATGCAATCCAACCTCAGCCAGGGCCATAGAAGTGCTTTGGCAACAAGGAGAGGGCAGGCACAGTCTCCAGATTTCCGGAGGAGCCACTGAGGAAGCTTCAGCAGTAGCAGCAATGCTAAGC
Source organism: Eublepharis macularius (assembly GCF_028583425.1). Lineage (NCBI taxonomy): Eukaryota > Metazoa > Chordata > Lepidosauria > Squamata > Eublepharidae > Eublepharis > Eublepharis macularius. Next base: position 130,064,783 of record NC_072790.1, read on the forward strand.
AAATGCCCCAACCTAGGCTGGGAAGGGAAGAGTGGGGCTAGGCAACTGCAGAGACTACTCCCCATTCTCCCTCTGGATAGCCTCAGAGAAGGGCTAATCAGGGAGGCTGGGTGGGGATTGGGAGGAAAGCCAGGGAAGATGAATCCTTAAAAGCACGTTCCTTGAGGCCTGAGGAGGAAGGCAAGGGAAGAGGTAGTTGGAGTGTGCCTTTGTTCTCAGGGTAGGAGAAGGAACAACAACAACAACAACAACAACAACATTCGATTTATATACTGCCCTTCAGGACAACTTAATGCCCACTCAGAGCAGTTTACAAAGTATGTTATTATTATCCCCACAACAAAACACCCTGTGAGGTGGGTGGGGCTGAGAGAGCTCCAGAGAACTGTGACTCGCCCAAGGTCACCCAGCTGGCTTCGTGGAGGAGTGGGGAATCAAACCTGGCTCTCCAGATTAAATTCCCGTGCTCTTAACCACTCCACCAAACTGGTGGTACAATCTTCTTCCCTACCTGCCTGAGGATACCTGCCTTTGACATCTGACTGGCCAGGTGATAGCCAGATAGGGACATCACTGAGGAAAGAACCTCACAGGTATTTAAAAGTATTACTGCCTCTGTTTTCTACAAGCAAAGCTGCAGATATACCCAATACAAAAGTGAGTTGCAAACAGTGGTATCCTATGTTATCATAGAACATTTCCTTTATTTCAAAAGAAAAAAAATCTATTTCAGCATTCCCTGAAATTTAAAAAAGTTTCTAATGAAAAGGTTGGGAGGTGGGGGTGGTGGAAAGTCATGATTTTCCTCAGACTAAACAATTTGAGTAAAATGTTTGACTTGAAAGCATTTCACTAATTCCAAAAGAAAACAATTCTTTTAGCGTTCCTCAGATCTCCCAGTATTTCCACTAAGCAGGGTTTCCCTTAGTTAGAAATTGGTAGGGAGATCTCCAACAAAGCCCAGGGTTGTAGAGGCAGATAATGGAAAACCACCTCTGTTAGTCTCTTGCCATGAAAACTCCACCAGGGATCGCCATAAGTTTGCTATGATTTAATGGGAGTCTCCCCACCACATTCTAAATAAAACCTTTTCTTAGAAAGTATTTAGCACATTTTAAATTATTAATAGGAGTCTTTTTCATTGGTCCTCAAAATTCTTAATTTTTCCATTAGAAATATTGGGGGAAAGTCCTCAGCAAAAAATGAAAGGAACCCCCCCCACCACGTTTTTCTGATGTTTGTTTTTATCTGTGTTGCTACTTAACTAGCAATGTTCTAATATAATCTGAAAATTAGGAGATTCAGTCATTGATCTTCTGTGCCACATGTACTTGGGGCCAAAAGAAGTATAACTGCATATTTATCCCTTGTCTTTTCCATTACCCCACCCCATCCAGGTCCAAATTTAGATAGAACATCTTTGAGGAAAGATCCTGGTTTGTTTCTTGGGGAATTGATACAGCTTTTACTTATTCTCGTATGTATGGTGATATCAATTAGTGATGACTTTGTTGCTTCAGTCTTGGACTTTTCCCTTCTGTATTAAAAATGAATAAATAGGAACCCACAAGGGCTTGGGGGGCATCTTATTCCCTATTTCCCATCCCTGAAAGCTCCCATTGCCTCTCTCGTTTGCATGCCTCCTTTCTTTCACACTCACCAGTCAACCTCCCCTTGTCTCCCCTTCTTCTTATATTCATTGTTGCCTCCTTCCCTTCCCCGGCACACTCTGCCCTGAAAAATATCACCCAATTGCACAGTGCCAGCTGCTGGGCCAAACCCTGTTGCACAGCAGGAAACCTGTAAGGACTTGCAAGGACTTACCTCATTTTCCCCTGTATCCATTTCCCCACACTATTTCCCATTTCATTCCCTCCTGGCAACCTGCATCTTCGCTTTTCTCTGCTTCTTTCTTTCCTTCCCATTCGCCTACTAACCTATCCTTTGCTTCCCATGTTATTATTTATTTACTTCATTTATACCACATTTCTCCAAAAAGGGGAGTCAAAACAGCTTACATCATTCTCTTCTCCTCCATTTTATCATCAGAACAAATCTGAGAGCAGCAGTGGAATGAAAGTGAGAAACTGTCTGTTTGACTGTACCTTGGTCTCCCAAAAGGGTGGAGGGAGAAGGAGGGAGAGAGAGCCTGAGACTGGGGGGAGGGTTCTTTCCTTGCCTTGGGCAGGCTGGGCATCATCTCTGGTGCCTCATGCTAGGTTTGGCAGGTCTGGCACTGTGGGTCTCAAGCAAGCCAGGCCTGGCACCACCTCCCTCATTTTGAATGAGACTTGGGTGGGGTGGGCACTTAGTGTTGAGGTCAGGTTTGCTGAGCCAGATACTAGTTCCCTTTCCTTGCACAGGGCTTGAATGGGCCTAGCCATATGCTGCCTCCCTTTGCATGGGCCAAGTGCCACCTCCCTCACTTGGTCTTGTGTGTTTAGGCAGGCTTGGTGCTGCCTCTCCCACTTCGCCTCATGCAAAACTGGACCAGGCTGGGTGTTGCAACCCCTATCTTGTGTCTCATGAACTGGGCATCATCTACCCCACCTGTGGAGTTTGGGTGGGCCAAACTTAGCCTATCACAGGGCTGGCCCGGCCTAGGTGGGGCCTGAGACCATCAACCCGCTGGGCCGTATGCTGGTGCTCTTAATGGCCAGTCTTTCCATGCCTGTGAGGTAAATTAGGCTGAGAATGTACAACTGCCCCAAGGTCACCCACTGGGTTTCCACAGCAGAATGGGGATTTGAGGTCCTAGTCTGAAACTCTACCTACACTGGCTTTCATGGTGTGGCAGCTTTTGAACAGCTGCAAGCAGCCAGGCTTGGGTGAGTTATGTCACTTGGCAGCAAGTTGCCCAGGGGTTGCTGCTGGGCCTGGCCCCAATGAGGCCTCTTTCAGAGGCCAAAACAGTCCTGGAAAGGGCCCTGCCCACCCCTGCCTTTTACTGACAAAAACTAAGTCAGGAATGCTGGCAAAACAGTGTTATCTAGCAACAGCTACTGGGGGCATCCATTCCTTAAAGCTACAGGTGCTCCTTTTATCATTTTGGTTTTTTAAAAAAATTTCTCCCTGCAAACTTGGGGCATTCTTCAGTTTTATAGAAAGAGCTGTCTTGTCCATTCATGGCTCTAGTCTCTGGATTTAAGTAACCTCAGATTTTGCCTAGTTAAGGATTTTATAGATTATGCGTTTTCCTCATTCTTCTACTGCTTATACAATCTTAGAAACAGAGATTCTGCTGAGCCCTTTCTTTCCTTTTAATTTGTGTCCATGAAAGCTTTTCTACTGGTTGTCTCCACAATGTAACTTTGATTGTAGTGAATTGGAGTCATGCACAGTGCTTCTAACAGGCTCAAAATTGGACACAGCTGTATTGTTACCTGAAGTGGTCTCCTTGCATAAATATGAATTATGGGGGGAATTAGCTGGCAAGGAAGACGGCTATACGAGAGGCGGTAACTGGAATCTATCACCTTTGTATACCAGGTCCCAATCCCAATAAGCCAAGCAAGTCTGGTGCTTCAAATCAATCAATAACTTATTTTAAAGTACAGAACTTCATGCACATACACGCCAATTACTGCGGGAAAGTAACCACACACACACACACACACACACACAGAGAGAGAGAGAGAGAGAGAGAGAGAGAGAGAGAGAGAGAGAGAGAGAGAGAGAGAGAGAGAGAGAGAGATGTGGAACAGCGCTTGTGGATCCAGAAAAGCGAGCAAGTATGAATGAAGAGAGACTTGGGGGAGGGTGACCCTAAGGGAGAAGCCGGGAAGCTTGCACGATTTGAATGGGGTCAGGACCTTACCTTTATAGGTAAAATGTGCCCTGAGTAGGGGGTGTGCAAAGGCACACTGTTTCGGGATTCTCGTTTCGGGTATACCCGAAACGAGAATCTGTTTCGGCAGCAGCTAAATCCGAAACGGCAAGCCGTTTCGGGTTTAGTGGTTCGGGTATCGTTTCAGGTTGTTTCGGGTTTCTTTTCAATGGGAAAAAGCCTCCGTCTTCCCGGATGCCTGGGGGAGGCATGTTCCCACCGAATCAAGCCAAAATTGGTGGAGACCTTCCTCTAACTCCTCTCTAACAACCCCCCAAGTTTCAGACCGATTGGACTTTGGGGGGCCATGTTATGGCCCCCCAACGAGGTCCCCCTATCCTCACCTAAAAAAGGGAAACGTGAACGTATTTTTAGCTTGCTGCTGCTATTCTTCTTCATTATTTCCTATGGGGAAAAAATGAAGAGGCAGGCTTGTCTTGCCAGGGGTGGCATTTTGCATGCAAAATGCCCCCCAACCCTCAAGGGCTCTTCTCCCACCTTTCCTCCCACCCCCCACCAAGGCTCAGCCTGCTCCCACTTGGGGGGGGGGCAATTTATGGCCTCCCCAAGTAGGTGCTCTTTTCTCCACCAATTCCACCTGCGGGAGGCTTGTCTTGCCAGGGGTGGCATTTTGCATGCAAAATGCCACCCAACCCTCTGGGGCCCTTCTCCCACCTCTACTCCCACTCCCCACCAAGGCTCAGCCTGCTGCCACTTGGGGGGCATTTCATGGCCTCCCCAAGTAGGTGCTCTCAGCCCCCAAAGTCCACCCCCCACAGCCCCACACAAACCCAATTCCCCCCCAGCAGCCACACACAGACTCAAATCCCGATTCCCCACATTAGCCCCTCACAGACCCAAATCCACCCCCAGCAGCCCCACACCCATAACCCCAGGAACAGGCTGGCAAAGGCCAGCCCTCCCCCTTTGTTCCCTATGCTGAGAACTTCTAAACTCTCTTTCCCAGGGCAATTCCGCACAGCCCAGGGGTGCCACAATGGTGGGCAAACTTCTGAGTGCCAACTTGTCCCTGGGAAAGAGCACCTGACCTGACACACAGACAACCACCCCGACACCCCCACCACCTACAGAGAAGCCTGGCCAGCCTGCCGTACTGTTTCCTATGATGGGAACCAACTGCACATCAAAGAATAAAACACGAACAACACAAAATAATTTTTTTAAAAATTATTTTCTCACTTTCAAAGTACAAGTAGGCAAAGCATTATGACACATTACACCAGCAGTCCCCCCCCACAGAAAAATAACATGATTCACTTAACATCAGAGAATCACAAAAACACAATTCCTGTCAAAAACACTTTATTTCTTGAACAGCTTTAGGTTACACAGTATGCCAGAAGTATCTTACACAAAAATAACACAACTCACTTCACATTAAAGAATCACCTGAAAACACAATTGCTTTCAAAAACACTTTATTTCTTTAACTGTTTTAGGTTACACAGTAGGAGGGCACAACAGGGCAGGAAAGCAGCGTACTACACAAAATAATACAGCCCACTTCACTTTTTTTGACAGCAATTGTGTTTGAGTGATTCTCTGATGTGAAGTGAGTTGTGCTGTTTTTGTGTAGTAGACTGCTTTTACACCCTGTTGTGCCTTCCTACTGTGTAACCTAAAGCAGTTAAAGAAATAAAGTGCTTTTGACAGCAATTTTTGGGGTGATTCTTTAATGTGAAGTGAGTTGTGTTATTTTTGTGTAAGATACTGCTGCCATGCCCTTTGGTGTGCCCCCCTGCTGTGTAACCTAAAGCTGTTCAAGAAAGTGTTTTTGACAGGAATTGTGTTTTTGTGATTCTCTGATCTTAAGTGAGTCATGTTTTTTTCTGTGTGGGGGACTGCTGGTGTAATGTGTCATAATGCTTTGCCTACTTGTACTTTGAAAGTGAGAAATGTTTTTTAAAAAAAACTTTGTGTTGTTCGTGTTTTATTCTTTGTTGTCCAGTTGGTTCCCATCATAGAGAACAATGGGGCTGGCTGGCCAGCCATTTCTGTAGGTGGTGGGGGAATTTGAGGGAGGGTGTCTGTGGTTCAGGTGCTCTTTCACAGGGACAAGCTGGCACTCAGAAGTGTGTCCACCATTGTGGCATCCCTGGGCTGTGCACATTTGCTCTGGAAAACAGAGTGTTATAGTTCACAGCATAGGAAACAAAGGGAGAAGGCTGGCCAGCCTGTTCCTGGGATTGTGTGGGGCTGCTGGGGCTGGATTTGGGCCTGTGAGGAGCTACTGTGGGGATTTGGATATGTGTGTGGCAGCTGGGGGAGAATTGGGTATGTGTGGGGCTGTAGGGGGTGGACTTTGGGGGCTGAGAGCACCTACTTGGGGAGGCCATGAAATGCCCCCCCAAGTGGGAGCAGGCTGAGCCTTGGGGCTGAGCCTTGGTGGGGGGTGGGAGGAAAGGTAGGAGAAGGGCCCCTGAGGGTTGGAGGCATTTTGCGTGCAAAATGCCACCCCTGGCAAGACAAGCCTCTGTTATTTCCCAGCTGGAAATAGTGGAGAAAGGGGAGGAAGAGCACCTACTTTGGGAGGCCCCCCAAGTGGGAGCAGGCTGAGCCTTGGTGGGGGGTGGGAGGAAAGGTAGGAGAAGGGCCCCTGAGGGTTGGGGGCATTTTGCATGCAAAATGCCACCCCTAGCAATACAAGCCTCTGTTATTTCCCTGCTGGAAATAGTGCAGAAAGGGGGGGGGGAGAGCACCTACTTTTGGAGGCCATTAAATGCCCCCCAAGTGGGAGCAGGCTGAGCTTTGTTGGGGAGTGGGAGGAAAGGTAGGAGAAGGGCCCCTGAGGGTTGGGGGCATTTTGCATGCAAAATGCCCCCCCTAGAAAGACAAGCCTGCCTCTTCATTTCCCCCCCCCATAGGAAACATGGAGATCAGCAGCAGCATCCACAACATAAGAGATCATCAGCAGCAAGCAAAAACCTTTCCCTTTTAGGCGAGGATAGGGGGACCTGGTTTGGGGGGCCATAACATGGCCCCCCAAAGTCCAATCAGTCTGAAACGTGGGGGGTTGTTAGAGAGGAGTTAGAGGAAGGTCTCCATCAATTTTGGCTTGATTCGGTGGGAAAATGCCTCCCCCAGGCGTCCGGGAAGACGGAGGCATTTTCCCATCGAAAAGAAACCCGAAACAACCCGAAACGTTTCGGAAATCGCTGTTTCGGATTACCCGAAACATTTCTGGTTTTCTGAAACGTTTCGGGAAAACCCAAAACAACCTGTTTCGGGTTTTTTTCGGGTATCATATACCCGAATTGCAGACCCCTAGCCCTGAGGCAGAGGAGAGTTCTCCTGGCAGTTAGGAGAAAGAGTCTAATGGTTGGTTCCTGGGTGTAACAAAGGATTCGAGTACTTTGGTTAATGGCTGTCAGGCTGCGTGCAAGCAGATGCAAAACTAGTTCCAGCACTGCACAAAAGGGACAGTTTTCCTGATGAAGTACTGGAGCCAGGTTAAGTGTTTTTAGAGAGGGGATACAATGTGCCAGGAACGACTGTGCATGCTTATGAATGCCAACTGATTAACTCCTCAATCACGGATAGGAAATCTCATCATGGGAAGAGGAACAGGAATATGCTAAGTGGGGGTGACTCAGCAAGACCTTTATTGCTCTGGACCTTTAGGAGCTTGGGTGGACAGCGAGGCCAGTTGCATCACAATGCCTCTGCATTCCAGTGCGGCATTCCGTACATGCCTGGTTCTCCACGGCAGGATCTGGCAACGACAGGGGCTCTCTGGTTGGCAGTGCTGCAGCCATTTTAAACTCCAGAGGCTTGTACACTTTTAATATCATTTCATAATATCAATGAAAACTGCTATTAAAATGGCGGAGGCCGGGCTGACTGCTCACAGTATGTTGTAGAACGACAAACTGGGAGAAGGAATAATATTACCTGAGAGATCCAGGGGAGTTAGCTATGTTAGTCTGTAGTTGCAAAATAGTAAAGAGTCCAGCAGCACCTTTAAGACTAACCAACTTTATTGTAGCATAAGCTTTCATCAGATGCATCTTAAAGGTGCTACTAGACTCATTACCCAAGAGGTAAATTAGGCTGAGAATGTACAGTTCCCCCTGCTTTGTTCATATCATATCCAGATCACTTTTCAGTAGTTATCTTTTAGGTGAAACCTAAATTCTGTACTGAAAATGCACTACCCACAATCCTCCTGACATTTGAGATTGCCTTTGTTAGGAAAAGGTACATATTTTCAAACTTTGGTGCACGCAAACATACTCATAACAAATCTAGGATTCTGATTGCATATTCCAAAACTGGAAAATATGCCATTGCCCTATTCACACAAACTGGCAATTGAGAGAACTATATGTAGTTCTACAGTCCCGGAAAATGAGGTAGGAATGCCAAAAATCATAATGACTGAAAAGGGTTCAGTTCTTGAGCTCACACTTTAAGAGAAGACTATGCCACAAAAACACTTTCATTGTGGTAATTCAAATGGAAATTTTTGGCAACCATGGTGCATTCTGTTTTTCTTATGCTAAACACAAATAATGAGGCTCTGCAAAATGTTAAGTTACAGTAAACATCTAACATGTTGCTGTGTTGTAAGTAGTGCTTAAACAAAGCTCTATCTTCCCCACAACATCTTAACAGGGATTTAAGTGTCTGTTATGATCATTTGAAATCCAGTTTTGACTGAAGAATGCTGAAAAAATAGCTGGCATTGCAGCAATGATCACCTGGGCACGTGATGCAGGAGAAGCTCACATGTATCTTGAGGTGCTGGAGGCGGGACTCCCCATCCCCATACAATTTGTTCGTGTATTCAGTGCTGTATTAGAAAGGACACTCCATTTGTGGGAGTCTGTTTCCCCATTCATACTGCCTTTGCTGGATTAGGGCATTTCTTTTAATGGAAGACTTTTCTCATATACCAGAAGATATTGCAACAATTCTTCAAAATGTAGTTTCTTTCAAATATTTCTAAGCAGATCATTGCTATGGCCTTTACTGTTGGTTTCTGAATTGCAGTGTCTGTAAGTGTATGAATGATCTGGCCTTGATGCCCTAAAATAATACTATTATTTAGCACAAATTATTCTGTAAGAAATCATTACGAACAAACAAATTTTTGCAAACTGTACATACATAAATACTTATCTTTTTAATACTTAACAATTCATGATTTGTTCATAAAGCATTCTGGAATTTCATTTATTACATCCATTACTCTTTTTTTAAAACTATAAAAACGCCATTCAGATTTACAGCTTGTACATCCAAAGCAAAAGTTGAAACATCAAGCCCCGCCCCAAATCCCACAAAAAAGAGGGGAGGGAAATAATACAGTGCCTTACAAGCTCTTGAAAATTTTATGTTACAATAGTTTCTAAAAGCTCATAAACACAGTCTTGGTGTGTATCTTTATATTTATGCACACTATAAAATCAATTATGGAGATAATGGGTAATGAATGAGGTCATCCTTCAGTCTTATGTCCTGTGCTATGCATAGTATAGGGTACCAGCACAAAGCAGGTGATTAATTCAGAGTGCTGGCTGGAAAAAAAAGATCCCATCACTTATTTCATAGGCTTTTCAGTTGCAGAAATGCAACCTGGTGCTATTCACATAATACTTGATACATATTGGACTTAAGCCATTTCTAGTGTCTGGTCAAGTAAAGGTCAGAGCTGACCTAACAGTCGGTTATTATATGGGATGTACCTGCATTTGAAATGTCCACATCCCTGTCATCTTTTCCATTGCTTCACAAAGGTGGTGGACCATTAGTATATCTTAGCATGGGGTGAAAGGAACGTGCAAAGTTATTGGCCATGGCACAGCTGTAGTCTTCTTCTGTCATTGGCACAAGGCAGGCAAGACCAATCAAGAATAGCAAGAGAAGCTGAAGTGGGAGAGCTGCTCTGAGGACTCTGAGAAGGAAGCACGGGTGCTGCTGCCGAGGTGGCTGGCTCTCAGAACGGGAGGAATCTGAGCCACCTCTTGCTGACCTGAGAAGTAATTCAATATAGAAATAAATCAATGTTTTACCATAAGGAATATATGAGTTGATAAGCTTAATGGAGAACTGGTTTAAATATAAATGTAACATCCATGTTTTAAAGATTCTAAATATATTTCATGTCAAAGAGGACATTTTCTGGGTACTATTTTGAAACTGGATTTGACTTTTTTTTTTTTAAATGCTACCTCCACAACTCTAAGCACACCAAATACTTCCATCATGTTCCATGCTGATTTTAAAAAATAACTTTAATATATATCAGTATCTAAAGTACATACCTAAATAACAATAGTAGTCACTTTAAGGGAGATGGTTTTACAAACAGGATGCAAGGGCAGTCCTAATTCTGTTTCTCAATGTTTATTTTTCTTTTAGGGAAGTAACACAGTTATTTCCGTATCATCTAGTGAACCTAATGTGCCACTACTAATTAGCTGTATTTTAACATCTATATACTATAGTACAGATGGTATATCTTCCTTTTATACCAGCATTTTAAATCCATTGTTGAATTACACATAGACTCTTTTACAACCACAAAATGTGAATTCATCAAAAAGTCAATTCAGAGTCACTTGCCTTGACAAGGACTTTTGATTTCAGTCAGGAAATATTATTCAAAGTTATACTTGGTGATTAACTGAAGTAACAGAGTCTCTGATTGCTAATCTTCAAGCAGTCTGTTGTTACTGGATGATTTATGGACATGTATTCCTCAAAAAACTCAAGAATCCCAGGAAGTTCTTATTGCTACTTTTAGTTAAATAATGGGGACTAGTATGATCAAAGCTAATAAATGATTAATTATTTGAGATTAGAGGGCTAGCAAGAGACTCAAAACAAAAGGCTGCAGATTATTTACAGATGCATCACTGGAGGCATGAGGGAAAGCTGCTTTATCTGGTATTATTCAATGCATTGAAACACTAAGGCACATTTAACAGCATCAGAGCCTTCTATATAAAAGTTCAGTTAGACCCAGCCTAACACTGACAATGCCAACAAAGGGGGGGGGGTTAATGGTTTGAAAGAGAGAGACAAAGGCTGCATTATTTGCCAACTTAGTCCACAACTATTACTTCCATGGCAAATTTCCTCGCATGACTCTTGCTTACTCCTTGGGCTTGAGGTCTTGCACACTCTGATAGGTGTACATCAGGAAAGGATCATGACTGCTGTCCTTCAAATATTGGAGGTGATGTTTGCACAAGAAGGTCTAATGGGCATATAGCTAAAGGTACATAAGCTATGAACCCATTATTTGTACCCATGAAAAAACGGAGAACATAGAGCACACAGCCATAGTTTACACATACTGGTGTGTATGCACATAGGCATCCTGTGCAGATGTCACCTCCAATCAATGTAAGTAAAGCATAGTGTGGGGAGGAAACCATCCTGAAAATGCAGTAATAGTGCACTCTTATAAAATATGCTATTCAGAATAACTTTGTATTCTCTTGCTCTTAAACTCCTAAAATATATTCAAGGATCTTGGAAAGTAATTCTCCTGTTGTCCTATATTATTTATTTAGATTTATTTATTTATTGATCAACAACTGTAACAACATCATTTGATTTACATAACAGCATTCGATTTATATACCATCCTTCAGAACAACTTAACACGCACTCAAGAGTGGTTTACAAAGTATATTATTATTATTCCCACAAAAATCACCTTGTGAAGTGGGTGGACATGAGAGAGCTCTGGAAGAGCTGTGACTGACCCATGGTCACCCAGCTGGCTTCAAGTGGAGGAGTGGGGCATCAAACTGGGTTCTCTAGATTAGAGTCCTGCTGTTCTTAACCACTACATCAAACTGGTTCTCATACTACTCTCATACAAACTGGTTCTTATATACTACTTTTCTCCCACTGGGCTGTCACTTTTTTATGTCATAATCCCTCCCCTCCATTTTATCTTTCCAATAACAATTCTGTGAGGTAGGCTGCAAGTGATTGGTCCAAGCTTCCATGGCACAGAGGGTATTTGTACCTGCCCCCCGATCTTACTCTGACACTTCAAGCACTGTGCCATGTTTGCTCAAAAATAAATCTCTAGGGACACCCAAGTTCAGACCCCAGTCATGACACTCACTGGGTGACTTTGGGCCAGTCATACACTCTTAGCCTGGTCTATCTTACTGAGATGTTGTGAGGAGTATGCCACCTGAGCTTCTTGTAGAAAGAATGCTGAGGCTTTGTGGCAGAGCATCTGCTTTCCATGTCAAAGGTCCCAGGTTCAATACCTGGCACCTTGTTAAAAGGAATGGGTAGAAGGTGATCTGAAAGATCTCCACCTGAGACCCTGGAAAGCAATTGCCAGTCACAGTAGACACTGCTGACTTCAATGGACCAATGGTCTGACTCTGTATCAGGCAGTTTCATGAATGCGTAATGGAAATACAGTTTATTACTACTACTGCTACTTCTACTAAAACCACAGACAATTTCACAATGCCAGAAATGGCTTGCATGATTTATGTCTGCTAGACTTTGCAGGGTGAGGCTATCATATAATCAAGGTCTGAAGGGCCCCATCAGCTCTATATTTACCTTTAGTGGCGCTTCTGTCATTATGAGTAGCTGTTATGCATGAGTCATAAGGAAACTGCTTTTGCTCTTTGGCCTTGCTATGTTTAACACCTAGTGTGGCAATCTCTCCCAAAGTCCAGAGCGCTGAACCAATCCTTGTGATGTTGGCCTCATGAAAATCCAAGTGATTGTCAGCCCATGGAACTCCACTGGATGGGAGGGGATGAGTCAGCCTCAGCTTAAGAAGAGAAAAGCGATCTCCCCCCTCCAGAGAGGAAATGGCAGTTCTGGATAAGATCATCAGTTTGGAAAGGATTTTTATTTGGCTTTGAGTTAGGATCTGAGGTCATGTTATGGTAGAAAACTTGTTCTAGTGATACAAACAAGCACCCGTTAAAGGCCCATCAAATTTAATTTTTGTATAGAGGTTGTATGAACAGGGGTTCTGTAGGAACTGAACAATAATCCTGTCAATTGTGGAAATAGGTTCCAGTTGAAAGTCTGGAGAAAAGGAAAACAATCTCCCATCAGTATTTGTGTATGTTAACTGAGGATCAGTTCAACATGTTAACATCCAGTAGGAAAATTTATAATCTCTGGGGAGTGAAGTTGAGAGCCAGTTGTACGTTCTATACTGAAGTATTCCACACAATAACTTTATCTTGTTACACTCATTTTCTGTTCATCACCATCTGTGTTTTGTCTGCCGTCAAAATGGTTTATACTTATCTCACAACAAAGTACAATATTCTAGCAGGTTCCCAAATGAAAGCACTTCAGGGAGAACAAAGCTTACATGCCACCAATCTGAATGAAAGTTTGTTTCCCCCCACTTCTTTACTAATTATGGGTGGCTGGGGTTTAAGCCAATAAAAGGAGGGACTGGAAAGTGTGGGAGTGGACAGTCCTCTCTCATTCCTTTCCCCCGCTATCATTATCTGCCATACCTGGTATCTGCCTTCATTTGATGTTTATCTGTTTTCTTTCCTTGTGTTTTATAAAACAGCTACTAGATGGTTAATGTTCTTCACGATTCCTTCTTATTTTTCTTGTTTTGTTTTGACTGATTCCACCATCTGACTGACTAAAACTAGTGTTGCTGGCCTTTATATAGATGTGCATCTCTCATTTAAACTACTGGTTGGGGTGGTGCAAGTAGCTGGTTTTCTTTCTGAGCTTATTTTAAGGAAGCAATTTTATTAACCCCATTGAATTCAGTGGCAGTTTCTTCTAAATAAACATGTTGTAGTTTTAATATTCATAATGATTAGTTAGATGGCACTGATGTTCATTTATTTTTATTAATATCCCACCCTTGGTTTTTCAAAAGAAACTCAAGGCAGGTAACAAATAAAAATGAGTAAAACATGTCAAAGGTAAAATGGTTAAAAACAGGCTTTGCTGTCAACTTCACTTTGCTTTAGAGTGGCAAGCCACTGATGTATTTTAAACAAGGGAGAGGCCAGCTGACAGTTGGCTAGGCAGTCTGATGGAAAGAGCCTTGATCTTCATCCCTCTTCTATAAAATAGTTGGCCATCGATGGTATGTGATGAAGATGGGTCAGGTGATATTTGGTGAGGCTTCTGACTCTTTTTAATGCCCCTGGATATATACTTTTTCAGTTTCTACTCCTCCTGCTCTACAGGGATAACTTTGGCTTGCTTAACTCTTGAATTTGTTGACTCTCTCTTTCCCATCTTATACTCTTCAATTTGATTCTTTGTCAATAATTACAGTTTTTTGGAATTTACATGCCTTTGATCTAGAGGTATGTGATTCAGCTGAATATATAACTGGATAACATATTCCTGGTATTATTAGGTTATGTTCAGCATACCTGGATAAATTCAAATATATTTGGGCATGTCAAATACTAGAGTCCTGAATAACCCAGAATAATTCAGGTTTATCGTGGAGAATTAACGTTAGTCTTTCTGCTAAAAATGTAGTAAACAACTTATAATCATTATTCAATAATGAGATTGGTCGGTAATTCTTTGTCAGAGTCAAGTCCTGCTCCTCTTTAGGTATCAACGTTATATTAGTGTCCTTCCATGACTCTGGCATTTTTCTTCCCTGTAAAATTGAGTTCATTGTACTCTGCAGAGATTGTAAAATTTCATCCTCAAAGTATTTGTAATATCGAACCAGTAATCCATCTGGACATGGAGCCTTTCCTAGTTTTGTCTTTTTTATCACTTCAATTACTTCTCTTATTGTTATTGGTCCATTCATAATTCATCTTTATTCTTCTGTAATTTTTGGTAGGTTCTGTTTTCTAATATATTCTTCTATTTTCCTCAAAGAGATATCTTGTCGTCTATACAGATTTGTACAATACTAATAAAAAGTTTTTTTAATCGTCCCACTATCTGTTAAAATAACATCTCCTTCTTGTAGTTTCAATATCATTTTCTTTTCTCCTTCCTTTCTCAGTTTATAAGCCAGCCATCTTCCCAGTTTATTTGCAAATTCAAAATTTCTTTGTTTAACATAACTCAATTTTATCTCCATTTGTCTTGCTGATAACATAGATAGCTATTTTAAACATTTCTTCATTTGAGAAATGTTAACATTACACAAATAATTTTTTTAATTCATCCTCTTTTTTATCTCCTCCAAAATGTCTTGTGTTTTCTCTTTTCTCTTCTTCTTCAGTTCAGAATTATATCATATAATTGTTCTTGATACATGCTCCCTGCTTGCACTATGCTGAGCAGGGCCATGGTGCCCTCCTTTTACAGGGCTGCCAACAACTATGTGAAGGCATAGTGGTCCCATGCTAGTGGGATAAGTGTGCACTTCTCATCAAACATCTGGACCTGTGCTCAGTTGCAGAATGCATACCACTTGCTGATTGTGCATTGGCAGCACCCTGATGACCTTCCACCAAGTGGGGGTGGGACAATCAGTGTCAGGCAGAGTGATATAGGGGCAGCTAGGCCAGCTGGGCTTTGCTCCACACTGAGGTTCTCAATGAGGTACACAGAGTGGACAATATCTCTGTTGCCACTGAGAAGCAATTATTGGGGTGGGTAGGCAGGGATGTCACCATGGGATACATGGTGACCAATAGCAGTACAAACATCTGGGCAGTGGTTGTGCAAGTGGGTCTTACAAACATTTATTGCATGTCCCACAAACTTCACCTCATGGTAATTCATGTATCGGGTAAGGGTCTGAATCCTGAGGATCCTAGACTGGATGCTATGACTCATGAATTCCAGTGTCCCTTCATGAGATGCAGATGCATGACAGGTCACTTCTCACATTGCATGAAGCCTACCCATCAGAAATTTCCGAGGCCCCTGCAGATAAGAAGACTCGAGCTTCCATTCCTCAATATAGGATAAGGTGTGCGCTGGTAATTGGGGACTCCCTACTGAGAGGGGTAGAGGGTAAATTGTGCCGACCAGACTTGTCATCTTGAGGGGTATGCTGTCTACCAGGTGCATGCATCCAGGATGTGGCAGAAAGGGTAGGAACACTTATCAAACTCACATATTATTATTCCTTCCTCCTGATACATGTGGGAACAAATGATATTGCTCGGCACAGTCCAGAATGCATTAAAAGAGACTATGTGACTCTGGACAAAAAGGTTAAGGACCTGGGAGTACAGGTTGTGTTTTTGTCAGTTCTTCCTGTCATAGGCCACAGTTTAGGAAGGGAAAGAAGAATGCTGCAAATAAATGACTGGCTACATAGATAGTGTCATCAAGAGCAGTTTGGTTTTTGGACCATGGCTTATGCTTTCAAGATGAAGGTCTTCTATCGAGAGATGGTTTGCACCTCATGAGGGTAGGAAAAATGTGTTTGGTAAGAGCCTGGCAAACCTGATAAGGAGGACTTTAAACTAAATCCTATGGGGGAGAGAAACAAAAATTCAGTGCCTATAACTGGAGAAGGGAACACTGAAGACCTGCAGGGAGTGGAACCTATGCTAGGAAAGATTTAACTTGCAGGTAAGCACAGAAACAAAAACCTCAGGGCATATAACTCATGGCTTCTAATGTCTCTACACTAATGCACAGAGTATGGGAAACAAGCAGGAGGAACTTGACATCCTAATACAGAAAGGAGACTATGACATAATAGGCATTACTGAAACTTGGTGGAATGACACCCACAACTGGAATACTAGGATTGAGGAATACAACTTGTTCAAAAGGGATGGGAAAATAAGGAAGGGGGAGGAGTAGCATTATATGTAAAGGATATATATACTTGTGAGGAAATAGATGTATCTGATCGTGGAAATTCAGTTGAGAGTCTCTGGGTAAAAATAAAAAGGAGTAAGAAATAACAGTAATATTATGGTGGGGTCTGCTGTAGACCACCAAGCCAAGCAAAAGACTTGGATGAGAAACTCCTAGAACAAATTACAAAGTTCACAAAGAGACGGAACACAGTGGTCACAGGAGATTTCAATTATCCGGGTATCTAGAGGAAGTCTAACTCTGCTAAAAATGAAAGGTCAAATAAATTACTGACTTGTCTTGCTGACAACTTCATTTTTTAAGAAAGTGGAGAGGGAAACAAGGGGTTCTGCTATCATGGACTTGGTACTCATTAACAGGGAAGAACTGGTTGACGAAGTGAAAGTAGCGGGCATTCTGGGTGGCAGTGACCATGTAATTTTGGAATTTACAGTCTTGGGGAAGGGAAAAGCTGTATGTAGTCAGACATATAGGTTGGACTTCAGGAAAGAAAATTTTAACAAACTGAAAGCTATGCTGGGTAGAATCACAGTCAGAAATACTTAAGGAGAAGGGAGTTCAAGAGGGATGGGAGTTTCTTAAAAGTGAAATACTGAAAGCACAATCACAAACAATTCCTATGAGAAGGAAGAACAGGAGAAGCTTAAAGAAGCCATGGTGGCTTCATAAACAGCTTTTTAATGAATTCAGAAATTTAAAAACCTCATTTAGGAAATGGAAGGAGGGTCTTATAACCAAGGATGAATATAAATGAATAATCAATGCTTGTAGGGAGAGTGTTAGAAAAGCTAAAGCTCAGTATGAGCTTAGGGTAGCAAGAGATGCTAAAAAACAAAACAAAACAAAAAAAGGGTTCTTTGCTTACGTTCAAAGTAAGAAAAACAGCAAGGACATAGTAGACCTACTGAAGGGACAGAGAAGTGAAATTGTAACAGGTGATGAAGAGAGGGCAGAACTGCTCAATTCCTACTTTTCCTTAGTCTTCTCCTGCAAGGGAGGGAAATGGTACTCAACATGGCAATAACAGAACACATAAGGGAAATGGTGCTTAACATGGCAATAACAGAACATATAATGAGGAAGGGAGTTACAGCCTAGGATCAGCATAGAGGTAGTATGTAAACACCTAGTTTCTTTAAATGGAACTAAGTCAGGGCCAGATGAATTGCACCCGTGGGTACTAAAAGAACTCTCAGATGTAATTTCTGAGCCTCTGTTTTTGGAGATCAGGTGAGATGCTAGAAGACTGGAGGTGGGCAAATGTTGTCCCCATCTTCAAGAAGGGGAAAAAGGAGGATTCAGGTAATTACCGATCTGTCAGTTTGACATCTATACCGGGAAAAGTCTTAGAACAAACAGTCAGTCCTTGAGCATTTAGAAAGGATGGCTGTGATTACTATGAGCCAGCATGGGTTTCTCAAGAACAAGTCATGTTAGACTAACCCTATCTCTTTTTTTGGAGAAAGTTACTACCTTGCTGGATCAGGGGAATGCTGTAGACATAGTTTATCTCGATTTCAGTAAGGCTTTTGATAAGGTTCCACATTATATCCTTGTTGACAAGTTGGTAAAATGTGGTTTGGATCCTATTACTATTAGGTGGATCTGTAACTGGTTGACAGATGGCACCCAAAGAGTTCTAGTTAATGGTTCCTCATCCTCTTGGAGAAGAGTGGTAAGTGGAATTCCTCAGGGATCAGTCCTGGGACCTGTTCTGTTCAACATTTTTATAAATGATTTGGATGAATAGAGGGAATGCTTATTAATTTTGCAGATGATATTAAATTTGGAGGGGTAGCAAATATGGTTGAAGACAGTCAGGATACAGAATGATCTTGACAGGCTGGGAAACTGGGCTAAAACAAATAAAATTAATTTCAACAGAGATAAATGCAAAGTTCTGCATTTAGGAAGAAAAAATCAAATGCATAATTATAGGATGGAGACTTGTGTGGCAGTAGTATGTGCAAAAAGGATCTAGGGGTCTTAGTAGACCATACTTTGAACATGTCAGCTGCGTGATATGGTAGTTAAAAAGGCAAATACAGTTTTGGGCTGTATCAACAGAAGCATAGTGCCCAGATCATGAGAAGTGATGCTATTGTTCTACTCTGCTCTGGTTAGACCTCACCTAGAGTATTGTGTTCAGTTTTGGGCACCACAATTTAAGAAGGATCTAGACAAGTTGGAACATGTCCAGAGGAGGGCAACAAAGATGGTGAGGGTTCTGGAGACCAAATCCTATGAAGAAAAGTTGAAAGAGCTTGGAATGTTTAGCCTGGAGAGATGACAGAGGTGATAGGAGGACCATCTTCAAGTACTTGAAGGGCTGTCATATAGAGAAGGGCGCAGAGTTGTTTTCTGCTGCTCCAGAAGGTCAGACCAGAACCAACAGCTTGAAATTAAATCAAAAGAGCTTTCAGCTAAACATTAGGAAGAACTTCATAACAGAGGAGTTCCTCGGTGGAACAGGCTTCTTTGGGAAGTGATGGGCTCTCCTTCTTTGGAGGTTCTTAAGCAGAGGCTAGATGGCCATCTGACAGCAATGCTGATTCTGTGAACTTGGGCAGATCATGAGAGGGAGGGCAGAATGGGTTACATCAGTGCTTAGTTTTCGTGGCTTTCTTACATACCCTTACAGGGTAATGCTGATCGCCACCTTGGGGTGAGGTAGTAATTTTCCACAGGCCAGTTTGGCTAGGGATCCTGGAGGTGTTTTGTCATCTTCAGGGCATGGAGGAGGGGTCACTGGGGCAGTCGGGTGGGGGTAGTTGTGAATTTCCTGCATTGTACAGGGGGTTGGACTAGATGACCGTAGAGGGTCCCTTCCAACTCTATGATTCTATACACCAGAAGCAAATCCTTGCAGGAGTGCCAGAGCATGCCTGATCAGTGACACAGGCAGGCAGGTAGATAGGTAGGTTTATTGTTTGTGGCCAAAGGCCGTTACAATCCATACACATAGAACACATAAAACACTAACATATAAACATATATACAGATATTAAATGACTAAAATGATCTAGGCAGAAAATACCAGTCAGTTAAAATCATTGCTACCTCTGGAAACAGCTCTAACCCAAATTTTCTTGGCTACTAAGGTGAACAGACTCTATAAGAAACAAATGCAGCAGTGTCAGACAAGAGAAAAAACAACTTCTCAGAGTCTGAAGAGGAGTTTAAACCGATTAAAAACTCTTCTAGGAATTTATTCCTTGGCTCTGCATAGAGTGGGCAGGATAGTAGGTAATGTGGTCAGTGACATAGGCTCTCTCTGGAAATCAATCCACGTCATGCTTGAGGGGTGGGTGGAGCAGAAGGCCAGCCTCACAATTTGGCTCTTAGAGAGCAACACTGGGAGTAGGGAGAGTTAGTTCAGCCAAGAGGATTGGCTGACCATCTCCAAGACAGTGGAGGTCCTTAAGCCCTTTAATTACTTCCCCATGATGATCTTGACAGACACAGCATCCCTGGGTCTGGTCACTCCTTTGATCCAAATGCTTCAGAGGAAGATGGCTGCCTTTCAGAACCCAAGGACAGGATGGACAGACTTTGTTTCAGCAGTGCACACACTCATGAGAAGGCTGCAACAGGGCATCAAGTCTTGCCTGCAACCTATCACCAAGAACAAGGTTTACATGTTGGTGACTATGTGTGGCCCGTGCATCAAGAGCAGCATTGCCAAACAGGTTGGGAAGGTCACTAGCTTGGGAAATGAGCTCCCTTGGCAGGTGCAGCATAATGCAGTCAAGAAGAGCACAGCAGAGGGGGAGAGCAGCGCTGCTGTTTTTCACATCTCCATTTCTCAGCACAGTTCCTCCAAGGAGATTGAGGCCACCATGGATGCACTCAGCTCTTCTGGGAATATGAGGCACATGAACCAGAATTTGGCTGAGGCAATAAGGACTACCTCTCAGAGTCCTGCAAGTTGTATGCCACTTGTCTTCTGGACTGCTGGACCAAGAAAGAGGAGGCCTGGTCAGACCTCTCTCTTGTGGCTCAGAGGCTCCTCTCACATGTAGGCAGAGCAAGCATGTCTTCTCCCATGTGGGTGACACAGTCAGCCCTCATCACACTTGCCTGCTCCCCTGGAGAGCTGAGCAGTTGGTCTTGTTCAAGATGCTGCTCTTCCATTTTCCAATTCTGGACTTTGTGAATGAAATGAGCACATCTGTGTGCCTGCATCCTTTCTCAGTCTGTGTTGAGGAGGTGGGGAAAAGAGCTCTTCCCAAAGTTAAAATGTAGAAAACCAGCAGAACTATTTAGCCAGTTGGCACACTATATAAAACCCTCATTTTCAACTTGGAATCCCCCCCCACACACACAATCAGCCCAGCCAGAGCCCTCACTGAACCTTAGCACAATTCTTGAAGAAAATTAAGAAAAGCAGCACCAAAAATGTTGTTCTCTTGCCATTGGTACAAGAAGAGAGAAGTTAGAGAAACTAGAGAATTGGCACCATAAGCCAGTATTTTAAAACCAGCAAAAGCAAAACCCACAGAAGCACCAAAAATGCAGCTAGAGCATACTGTTGTGTTCTGTTTCCTTTACAGGGGTGGGAGGGTACAGGAGCACTGGAGATGCAACGCAGCTTCTGCAGTTCTGTCTCTAGGCTCCTCTGAGCTAGTGAGTGACAGTGTAGGATGCAGACTGCAGAGAGAGGAGAATTTGGGTCACCAAAAATTACCCCTTCTGCTCACTTTCTAAGGCATTCCTTGGGAGACAGATCTTATACTAAGTGTTGTTGTGTGTTCTTGCTTGCCATTGCCAGGTCTGGCTGGCTGTGCTTGTGGCAGGTTGATGGTTCTTCTGTGTGTTTGATCCTGGTACTTGGTTCTATTCTGTTATGACTTTGGCCATGGTTTCTTCCTGGATTCTTTAAATGACATTGGTTCTGTTGGGCTTGTAACAGTGTCCCTTCCTTCACTTTGGTTCTGCTGAGATTCTCTGGTTTAATGTTGGTTCTGCTGAGATTCTCTGGTTTGGTGTTGGGCATTGTTGGTTCAGCTTGCATTCAGACTGGCTGGTGGCTAAAGATTGCTCCAGTGTGTTTAGAGGTTGGTTAAAGTTTCTTTGCCCTTGAAAGCCTTGGAATCCTCCCCCCTAAATGGAGGGGGCGAGGGGTAACTTGTTCAGGGATCCATAGAATTGGACCACTTGGCCCAACCTTCTTGAAAGTTAGGGGGTTGGTAGTGGACAGGAAGAACTAGGTTCCCTGCAGTTTTGGTGGAGTTTGCACAAGAATTGGGCCCGATCACCCTAGATCGTTCCCCATAGGGAATAATGGAGCTGAATATATTCTGATGCCCAAATAAAACCAAGATCTGAATACTAAATCAGTATTTTTAGACTCTAATATCTGCATACCAAATATATATGGCATTCTGGATACACGGATCTGAATAATACCTTTTTTTTAGTGCACATCCTGACTTCAATCCTAGTTCTTTTTAATTATCTCGTTTCTCTCTTTTTAAAAAATCTTTCTCTAACAAGGAAGAATCCTTGTACAGATTGTTACCATTTTTACTTCTGTTATTTTATATTTTAAACCTTTACTTAGCTACCGGTGCTTTTATTTTTGGCTTTAAAGCTGCTTTGGTTTCTCTAATCGTTTTTTAAAATCTTCTTGATTGTTCAGTTTTGGCTCATTGCTGTCCTGTTTCTTATTTGCATGAATGTCTTTTTAATCTCTGTTTGGCATTTTAAAAAGTTATTTCTCTTTTTGATTTTTATCAATTTCATTTCCATTGCTATCATTCATCAAACTGCACTGTTTTAAGTACTTTTCATTTCCTGTCCAAACATGGAAGTGCCAGTATTCTGCTTTTTTTGTCTTAAATTATCTCTACATTTCAGTACTATTTAATCACTCTCTTTTTTCTATTATCTTGGTGCATCTTTATTCTTAACTTTCTATAACTTCACTTTTAGTATTTCTGTTCACTATTCTCTTTTCATCAGCTTATTGGAAGCCCTCAGGTTTCTCTATTAAGTTCTTTGCTTTGCTCTTTTATCTTAGTTCTTTTAAGATTTCTTATTAAATCTTTGGCTATTATTGAATCTATTTGCTGGAAGCTCACAAGATATCATGTGTGCACAGTGGGAAAACTGGCAGTTCTTCCTCCCCCAAAGTACAATAGCATATGACTACAGAACTTTTGTTCCTGCTCACCTAGGTTTGAATTAGTCTTCAGTTGCAACATGATTATCTTGTAGCACTGACTGTTGAGCAAGAAGTGGCTAACTTAGCTCCAAACCTGAGTAGTAAAGGATGGAAGGGATATTTCCCCTCATTTCCCACTTGTATTGGATAGCTTTGGAGGAAAAACTGGTGCTGAGCACATACCGCCCCCCCGCTCTAATTTCACCTCCCCCATTTCAAGATACTATAATCATCTACATATATAGTAATGCCTTCTTTGCTGCTTAAGTCTTGGAGTCTTGGGGAGACTGTGTGCTTTTGTTCCAGTTCTAATTAATTCTACCGCCCAGATAGGTAATTTCAAATTAGTCTGAGCTCTTAAAGCTTGTAATATCCTGGATGTTTTTTGGGAGGGGGAGAGGGATTAGGATCAGGGAATGAGTGCCTCACACCACTGATGATAATTCTCTTACTCCAGGATACTTAAGCCAGTGAGATTTTAATCAGAGTCATTTTCCCTTGCCCAGTTTCTTTTCTTTTTTACTAACAGTCAACTGCCCTCAGCAATCCAGGCATCCCAGAAGCACGTCTCAAACCAATACTTTTCTGCATAAATGGGAATCCTCTAAAAATATAGAAGCCTTTACCTTGCCTGTGGGTGGGCCTATGTTACCCACAAAGTGATAAGTAAAGAATCATAAGGTTTGCTATTGAGTATTGCTGGAAATATTCAGTTGTTCCTCTTGGTTTTTTATTCCTCTCTTGCAGGTGGGCAGGAAGTGACAGGAGGCTGGTGGTAGACGGGATCGGAAGCTGCCATCTCCCAAATATGCTGCTTGATGTGACCACCTCAGATGGCCTCATTACGGAGCTGACTGTACCCTCCTCTCTCATTCTTTTTTCTTATCCCACTGCATCAATGGCTACATCCTGTTGCTTCTCACTAGAATGAATTCTTTGTTTTGGGTTGATTCCACCCACATGCTGGCATTTTTTTCTTGAATGCTCTTTTAGTTGGACTTCCATGTTATTCACATTTTAAACTTCTTATTTCCATTTGTATTCCAAAGTGGTGCAAAAGGCAGGGGTGGCTCCAGGGTTTCTGGTGCCTGCGGCTGCCCCTACGTGCACGTGCATGTAGTGTGCACACACGCCCCCTGATTGCATGATGATGTCACCGTGTGATGACATCATCACACAGCAAAGCTGGCCCCATTGGCTGGCGGGTGGCTGGGATGGCGCGTGGAGGCTGCCCGCGCTCTGCACGCCGCCCCAGATGCCTGCTGTGCCTGGCTTGTGGCTGCTGCGCCCGGCGGGGTGTGTGTGGCAGCGGCGATGGCAGCACGGGGCTGGCCGGCTGCAGCAGCTGCGGGCCAGGCACGCCAGCTCCATGGCACACGCCTCCACCCCGGCACCACTTCCGGCGCCCCAGCATCTGCGGTACCTGCCTCAATGGTGGCGCCAGCCCTGGCAAAAGGTCTCTGAACCTGACTTTCTAAGGTGACTGCTGTGTCAAGCAGCACTTGCAATTTGCAAACCTATCTTTTCAAGGGGTGGGTAACCCCACTCAAGACCAGAGAGAGCTCAAGTCCCTGGTGCGCCTTTCTACTAACTCCAAGAGCCTCTGTCCTGTCAGGATTTAGTTTTAGCTTGTTCACCTTCTTCCAGCCCTTTCTCTGCTTCTGACTGCACTGATTGCCTTTTTTGTTTCACATTCAAATTAATATCTTGTTATTTATTTTTCAATGCATAATTTTTACTAATTTTTGCTTATCTTTTATGTTCTGTACATTCACCATCTAAGCCTTTGTGGTCTACTAGTTCTCTGTTGCTTATTTAATTTTGTACTTTACTTCTGTCACACATGTTCATGTTTTTCTCTTATTGCTTCTTATTTTTGAGAATTCCTGACCAATTTATACTCAATCATTTTTTTTCTTTTGTGTAAAGAAAGCTTCAACACTCTTCTGCTTAAACTAGCTTATGTCTAAGCTGCTGTGGCATCCTTTTCTTCCGCCAGTATTAAATTATTATAATATTGTTTTGTTTTCCACATGAGATTGTAGGCTTATTTGAGCAGGTCTCTGTTTGCCTTGTGTGTTCTGTATAGCACCTAGTCTTGTAGGTGCTCATCAAATAGTAAACATTATTATTTCATGTTAGAACTGCAAAGTCCTTGGTAAATTGTCTGCAGCTAATTAACATTAACTATAGATCACATAGGCTAACATTTCCAAGAGAATTTAATTTCATTTAGCTGACCCCCAAATTACATATATTAGATCAAGCCAGATTACAGGGAACCACAAAAAGATCATTGAAAGGAGCAAAGAACAAATGACGTGTGTAGGACAAATAGTTAAAACAGTGTGTATTTCAATTAAAAGGCAACCCACACCCAAATTATGTAGGAAAATCCACCTTGTGGCTCTGGATGATTTTATCCAAGTCCATTATGGCCATTCACATTATGTACCATTATATACAGGAAGTGGTATTATTTGCTGTAAATAATGTAATTAGGAGGAAAGAGGTCTAGATTAGAGATGGGCATGAACAGCAATATGAACTAAAAAAAGCCACGAACAGTCCAATCAGCTGTTCGCGAACAAGCTGTTCATGAGGCCCCATTCTAAATGAACAGGTGGTCGTTGCAAGCCTCGTTCATTGCTGTTTGTTGCTGTTCATCAAGCCAGACAATCTGGCACCTGCAATCAATTCCCTTGGCAACCGGAGGCAGGGACTGCCTGAACTCTGTCTGAACTCCTGCTGTTGCCCTGGAAACCCCCATCTAAGCCCAATTTAGCTTGATAGGTAGGTCTTCCTTTCAAGTGTGGAGCTCCAAATTTGTTACAAGGGAGCAAAGAGCAGGAGGGAGAGGTGCTCCTAGCTCTGGTTTTGGACAGTGAGGGAGAGACAGTTGCTGTTGGCATTTTGAGAGAGAGACAGGGAGAGTGCATTGGAGCTTGAATTTTCTTTGTGTGTGGTGGGATAGGGATCTACCTCTTCAAGTTCCAGGGCTGCTGCCAGGCTCTGGGCCAAGCAATGATTTATTACTGGTACCTTTCCTGCTGCCTGCTCAGTTAAGTTTTCTGGGAGTGGTGTGGTAGGGATCTTGATGGCTGGAGGAGAGCCTGCTGGCCCCCACAAACAATGAACATGTTTGTGATCAGGTCATGTTCATCAATGTTCGTTGTTTGTTGTTCGTGGATGGCAACGGACACCATGTTTGTTTGTTTTTCTGTTCGTGCCCATGTCTAGTCTAGATATAACTGGAATAGCGTGCAGTTGTGCAAGTGTGGTTTCTAATGATGTAAGAGAAGCAAATTATGCTGCGTTATGTCCTGTTTCTAGGAAACAAAATTTAGAATCTCTAATACTAATGTATAGGTTCTATAAGTTTTTGTATTAGGTCAGAACCATTTACACATGAGTGCAAGTGAACATTTCTGATTGGGTCAAATAATACTAAGGCTGTAGCTTGAGGATTCTGAGCTATGCAAAAATATAGCAGAGGCAGTGTTCTATTCCTGAATGTGTTCCTCTGATGTTAAGCATGTTCTGCTTATTGCAAGATGCTGAGTATAAAGAGCCTAGTGCTAGAGATATGCACTCCATAACATACCATCTCCACAACAGAGGCAGAAAGGAATAGGATTCAGGCCTGTATATTTTTTTTTCACAGATATGAGAATATGGAAGAAATACTTTACTAATAGATTTGATAATCTGATCTAATTTTAAATGTAGCTAGCGGTTTCAGTTATTTTTAGTATGTTTCTTGTGATCTTGTGCACTGTAACAAACTTTCCTTGTAACAAACTTTCTTTTTTTGAAAAAAGTAACAGCTGTGTAATAGAGATGCAAAACTACCAGGCAGCTTAGCAAGAAAAACATGCAAGTTAGCTTGTACCTCTCTCCCCTTTGAACTTCATTTTTCCAGTCTGTAAGTGCTGAATTAATTTTACCTATCACTGATCTCACTTTGGAGCTGTCTGATCTGACATATATTAACATCCACCTTTTGCACATGGCTGAACAAAAGAATCAATAATCAAGTCACAGCTAGCATTTAGTTGTACAAAGTGGTTCTTAATCACAAACTCCTTGTTATGACCACATATCCACAACTTTTTTTACTTTGTGGAAGCCAGCACAATCTTTCAAACCTGGGTTATCATTTGAAATGAAAAGTGACATAAAAGAACGTGGTACTTGATGAATGGTTTCTGGCAGATTGGATCACTGGTGCCTAGACTAAAATAGAGCTGTATAATGGAGCCTATAGTGTAAACACATCAGAGCAAAAACACAGTCACTAGTTAAAATATCTATCTATACTCAGTCTCTGAGCGCAACCCATGTAACACTGTACAAGAACAGTTCTCCAGCAGCTGGTTATGACAAGTAAAAGTACTGTAATGTGCACGGCTCCATCTGTCAGTTCATTAATATATTTTCAGAGCTGACTGCTCATGACATAGGTCACAGTGCATCCATCTAGGCAAAGATATACTTTGTCCAAACCCAACAGCTTGAGGTAATAACACATTAAAACGTACAAAAAGCAACCTTACTTGCTACTTTAGCATATGATGCTGGGAACTGAGCAACACAATTTCACTGCAGCCTCTCAGTATACTTGTTTTGTGCTGCCAACAGCAGCCCTATGATAGAAAGCCAGGGTCTATATCAAGGGCTGAACAGAAGGCTGCTTGTTGTTCGAGAGTACCTTGCTCTGAGAGTGTATCTTGCCAAAGATGCAGCTTCTTCATAGATGAACAGGATACTTTAGTCTTGTTCATTAAAAAAGACCCTACTGTTCATTTAACTTTCCAGAGCAAAATTTTGTAGCATGAACAGATTGGTTTCCTGTTATATTACCAGATTACCAAGGCTGGCTGATCCAGTCCAAGATCAAACACAAAGTACTCTGATCAGAGGCATGTCAGAATAGTAAAGAACACCATGACAGTTTGTTCTCCTTTTATCAGTTAAAACCACATTACATATCAGCTACAACCTGTCTGGCTTGCTTGCTTGATTAACTTCCCTATTCAGCAGAAAGTCATTTGTTTTCCATGCTTGTCTGAATGACAAATTGATTATTGTGTTATACAAGTAAGAGATGTGTTAATAAACAGTATTGGACAAAGTGGATTTGAAAGGTGCCACATAGATGCCATAGTTAAAAACATGGGCAGGCCCCAAAGCTCCAAAGTCCTACTAAAGCACATGCTGGCTCATCAGATAACAGTTGCAGTATCAAAATCTTCCAAGAGGGCATGTGCACTTGCAAACAGAGAAGGAAGAGGAGAGGTGGTGAGCACAGAAAACCTCCATGTTCTAAACTAATTTATCAGTCTTTCCATGCCCATTTCATTCCTTGGGTACTTAAGAAAACAGGACATTGTTTGTTATTTTTCACCTTTCTTGCTGTCTTTTTTTAAAAAAATGCCTGCCCAGTCTAATAGTGATCAGAAGCACGATTTTTTTTGGTTTATCTTTTAACAAAACAAAGCGCAACTGAGAAATCTTCCTACTACCTTCCATTTTCTTAACACTTCCCAGTAATATTTTAGGGTCCATCAAATTACTGGGTGAATAAAAATCCATAAAAATGCATAAATGTGCTCCATTGGTGTAGATGTCCAATTGATTTTCAGAGAGTGTCTTTCAGGATATACAATTGCCTTTTTGTGTGAAGGAAATGGCAAAAAGTGCTGGCGAGGGTGGGGAAGAATAGCCTAAAAGTGCAAATACCCATTTATGAGTGTTTTAATCAAAGTTACCAACACATTTTTTCTGCTTTATTCTTTGGTTATGTAGGCTACACATTTGCTTTTTTATATATAACTGAAATTAATTTTGCCTTAGATACCACATTCTGTGCTCCACAATGCAATCACAGCCAAGCAATTTCCCCGAGTACATTTATCTGCTACCTTTTTTTTTGCCTTTCAACAAACTGATTTTGACATTTCCAAGTAGATGGAAGTTTTTCAGGGAAGAGGGGAAAAACTGAATACATTTCCTATCCCAATCACTTATTACTTGACAGAAAAGTGGTACAATTTGAAGAGCACATGCTGTGTAGGGTGTGAAATATTAAGCCATTCTAAACAGCACATGGCACTGAAGTACGTATCTGAACTTGTTCCTCCCCTCCCCCTTTCATTTCACACAAGAAAAAATCTGAAGGAATGGACATTAAGTGCAGAATGTGTGATTGATTGTACACTTGTTTGAATGCTTGATTTACTGTATAAAATATATCTGTCAATCTTTCCACCTTTAAAATGTATTATATTGGGCTCAAAAGGTCTCAAAATGTATTATATTGGGCTCAAAAATAAAATAAAGCCCAATCCAGCAAACTGTAGGCAAGCATAAGTCTGATGAAATGAACTGGCCTTCAGCACTTAACTGCACGTTTTAGCTCTGATTCCCACAAGATCAAGGCCTTCTTAACATTTATTGGATTGCACTGACATTACTTAGTTTTTGGCAAAGAGTATATTGACAATTTGAAAGCTGTTCTTTTCAGAGTTTGTCTGTTACTGTCTCTATATTTTAGATTCCTGCTATAAAAATCAGATGTTGACCCTGTAATAAGGTCTAGAATATGAATGTGTGTCTATATTCTGGGGCTCTCTGTTACTTCTGCATAGGGCCTGGCAGGAAGGAAAGGGTCCAGGAGATAGATTGAACTGATTGGTAAAAGAGTGAAAGGAGACACACATACACACATTAAATCACACTGACAACAGACTGCAGAAACATTGTTAGCTGCAGGGAAGACAGGTTGCTGGACACAAGGTGAAAGCTGAAAGCTACAGCTGTAGTCTG
This sequence comes from Eublepharis macularius, assembly GCF_028583425.1. Lineage (NCBI taxonomy): Eukaryota > Metazoa > Chordata > Lepidosauria > Squamata > Eublepharidae > Eublepharis > Eublepharis macularius. The sequence goes on from NC_072790.1 coordinate 130,094,371, forward strand.
CTGTTGAGAAGTTACACAAATGCAGGGTGTGCTGCACTCCAAACGACTTGTGTATGTAAGCACCTGACTGAGTGAAGGCTATGGTTAGTAAGTTGTGCCTGGAATGGAGCTAACCAAGTAGAGAAAATGTGTATTTTTAGTAAATCTCCAGTCAAAATGTTTCTGGTTTTCGGTAGTCCCTGGAAATTTGAAAACCCACAAACTGAATAAAGCTTGACAAAATTAAACTTTAAAAGGAAACAAGGATGTTACTGGCTTGATCCAGATATGTGGGTTTTGTGAATTCTGATAGACTATATTGGTGTAATACTTGCCATTAGAGATTGGCATGAACTGGAAAAAAAACAAAGTATGTGGTTCATGGTTCATCACATTTCACGAACCACGAACTTTCACGAACCTGCCATGGTTCAAGAACCAGTTCGTTTGGTTTGTGAAAATGTCACATCCAGGTCAGCAAACTGTCACTTCCGAGTCAGCAGAAGGCCACTTCCGGGTCAGCAGAAAGTCTGCAGGAAGTCCATCCCCTGTTGCCAAGGAAACTGATTGATCGGCGCCAGGCTGCCTGCAGTGATGAACCAAAAAATGAACCAAATGAACCAGCTTAAAGTTCATGGCGGTTTGTCAGAAATGGGCTCTGACGAACTGCCGGTTTGCCATGAACTTTGGTTCATATTTCGGTTCGTGCCCATCTCTTCCTGCTATAATTTAATATCTAGAAACAAAGAGGATGATAAAAGCCTTTGCCACAGATCGAAGAGCAGCTGAAAACAGTTTCTTTATGGAAATATCATGAATGTATTGCTAACATCCATATGATCAAATGCCTTTAACTAATTTAAATGTAAATTCTTAATCAGAAGCAAAAGTTGTATACTACAGAGTTATCAATACTTCTGTTTCTAAAAATATTTTCACTTGCATAAATTGATTTTTTGCAGGAGAAAGTCTATATGAACAGATTAATGTCTCTCTCTCTGGCAGATTAAATGTGGACAGGCACATCCACTGGCTGGGCAGTTTCCATCATCCTCTTGGAATTCTAGAACAGAGTGAAGAAACCATGAGAATAAGGTACCTGCTATGTGGACTGCTGACAGAGGGTCCAGGCTGTGATACACTACATTTGCCTCGTGGCTGTTTGCAATGAACAGGGGTAAAGAAAGAAGAATGTTCAGTCCAGGCAAATAAAGACAAGCTACTGATGAAAATAAATTAAAAAAGTGCAGCAAAGGAAACAAAAAATCAAATGAATTAATTACCATGAATCAAGGAAACTGGCTTTTCTGATCCAAGCTAAATGTGAAATTAATTTGAACATTCAACATGAATTTAAAAATGACACATTAGTCAATAAAATGGAACACAGAAAGTGCAATGCATTTAACAAAACCTTATGAAATACATATTATGCAACTTGTAGTATAAATTCATGTTTATCTATTCTTGTTTTACACCTACAATTTTAAAAGTCAGCAACTGTGGATTTATGGGTAGCCTTCGTCCAGTCACTATTTCTCAGCCTAATCTACTTAACCTTCATCCAGTCATTATTTCTCAGCTAAACCTATTTAACAGGGTTGTTGTGAAGGTAAGATGAAAAGAAGCTTGAAGGCAGCATAAAAATGTGGGGAATAATAATAAGTGACAGGAGTGCTATGTGCAAAAGGACTACCTAAACACCTAAGTGACAGTGGCAAAGACAGGATAACAACTGGCCAGTTGCAAACAGCTGCAATACTTGGAACATGCCACATACTAAGGTAATACCTCTCTGGTTCCTAGATTCTTGGATAAAATCCAAGTCAGGGAAGGACCAAAAATTCCAACTGGTGGACTGTAGAAAATAAAGTTAATAATAATATCATGATGGTTGTTGTGGGTTTTCCGGGCTGTATTGCCGTGGTCTTGGCATTGTAGTTCCTGACGTTTCGCCAGCAGCTGTGGCTGGCATCTTCAGAGGTGTAGCACCAAAAGACAGAGATCTCTCAGTGTCACAGTGTGGAAAAGATGTAGGTCATTTGTATCTACTCAGGAGGGGTGGGGTTGAGCTGAGTCATCCTGTAAGAGTTTCCCAGGGTGTGGAATGCTAATGGCGGGAGGCTTCACTGTATCCTGAGGAGGTTCTTTTGCATATGGATTGGTACTTGATGTGCTAATCTTCTCTGCAGGGCTATTGTCGGGGATAGAATGTTTTGTTAGCCTGGTGTTTTTCAGAACTGGCAACCATGCTCGGTTCATTCTTAAGGTTTCTTCTTTCCTGTTGAAGTTTTGCTTATGCTTGTGAATTTCAATGGCTTTCCTGTGCAGTCTGACAAAGTAGTTGGAAGTGTTGTCCAGTATTTTGGTGTCCTGGAATAAGATACTGTGCCCTGTTTGAGTTAGGCTATGTTCAGCCACTGCTGATTTTTCAGGTTGTCCAAGTCTGCAGTGACTATCATGTTCTTTTATTCTTGTCTGGATGCTACGCTTTGTGGTCCCGATGTAAACTTGTCCACAGCTGCAGGGTATACGGTATACTCCTGCAGAGGTGAGGGGGTCTCTACTGTCTTTTGCTGATCGTAGCATCTGTTGTATTTTTCGGGTGGGTCTGAATACTGCTTGAAGGTTATGCTTTTTCATAAGCTTTCCCATCTGATCAGTAATTCCTTTGATATATGGCAAAAACACTTTTCCTGTGGGAGACTGTTTTTCTTTGGTTGTTTGCTTCATCCTGGGTTTGATTGCTCTTCGGATTTCATTTCTGGAGTAGCCATTTGCCTGAAGTGCGTGGTTTAGATGATTAATTTCCTCATTTAGCAAGTGCGGCTCACATATCCGTCTTGCACGATCCACTAATGTTTTCATTATGCCTCTTTTCTGTCGGGGATGGTGATTGGAGTTTTTGTGTAGGTACCGATCAGTTTGAGTTGGTTTCCTGTAGACCTTGTGACCTAACTGAAAGTTTGCTTTGCGGATGACCCAGGTATCCAGGAATGGGAGTTTTCCCTCGATTTCTTTTCTCCATCGAGGGAAAACTCCCATTCCTGGATACCTGGGTCATCCGCAAAGCAAACTTTCAGTTAGGTCACAAGGTCTACAGGAAACCAACTCACACTGATCGGTACCTACACAAAAACTCCAATCACCATCCCCGACAGAAAAGAGGCATAATGAAAACATTAGTGGATCGTGCAAGACGGATATGTGAGCCGCACTTGCTAAATGAGGAAATTAATCATCTAAACCACGCACTTCAGGCAAATGGCTACTCCAGAAATGAAATCCGAAGAGCAATCAAACCCAGGATGAAGCAAACAACCAAAGAAAAACAGTCTCCCACAGGAAAAGTGTTTTTGCCATATATCAAAGGAATTACTGATCAGATGGGAAAGCTTATGAAAAAGCATAACCTTCAAGCAGTATTCAGACCCACCCGAAAAATACAACAGATGCTACGATCAGCAAAAGACAGTAGAGACCCCCTCACCTCTGCAGGAGTATACCGTATACCCTGCAGCTGTGGACAAGTTTACATCGGGACCACAAAGCGTAGCATCCAGACAAGAATAAAAGAACATGATAGTCACTGCAGACTTGGACAACCTGAAAAATCAGCAGTGGCTGAACATAGCCTAACTCAAACAGGGCACAGTATCTTATTCCAGGACACCAAAATACTGGACAACACTTCCAACTACTTTGTCAGACTGCACAGGGAAGCCATTGAAATTCACAAGCATAAGCAAAACTTCAACAGGAAAGAAGAAACCTTAAGAATGAACCGAGCATGGTTGCCAGTTCTGAAAAACACCAGGCTAACAAAACATTCTATCCCCGACAATAGCCCTGCAGAGAAGATTAGCACATCAAGTACCAATCCATATGCAAAAGAACCTCCTCAGGATACAGTGAAGCCTCCCGCCATTAGCATTCCACACCCTGGGAAACTCTTACAGGATGACTCAGCTCAACCCCACCCCTCCTGAGTAGATACAAATGACCTACATCTTTTCCACACTGTGACACTGAGAGATCTCTGTCTTTTGGTGCTACACCTCTGAAGATGCCAGCCACAGCTGCTGGCGAAACGTCAGGAACTACAATGCCAAGACCACGGCAATACAGCCCGGAAAACCCACAACAACCATCGTTCTCCGGCCGTGAAAGCCTTCGACAATACAATAATATCATGCTGCCAAATGTCATGCTTCTCATTATTAATGTATCTTAGAATAGTCTACTGATCACAGAAGACATGCAGAAGATGGGTAAAATAACTTGTGTGTGGAAGCTGCTCAGTGCTACAGGTTAGCAACATGAGAAAATGCCTGCATCACAGGCAGAACCTCCAGATGGCCACTGGAAGTGCTGCAGAAATGATGCTTATGAAAAAGGGATTCTGCGTAAAAGTCCACAATAGGGGGCTACTGCCATGTTGATGTAATTTCAGCTCACTTACCAATGACTGTCATTATGGCACTGTTCTAAATAACGATAAACCATGGTTTATTACTATGGGAATGAGCATTAGAATCCTCAGTGTCATGCACCTCCATGCAAAGTCACTTAATGAAAGACTTCCAGATTAATGGAGTGCCATAGTTTGTCATTGCATCCAAATCTGATTCGCATTCTTCCTTTCAGACCAGGATTCCAAATCAAGTAATGACAAAGTATCCTTTGCCACACATCCAGAAGACTGTCATAAGTGGCTGCATATAAGGAGAAGATGGGAGTGCAAGAGCATGAGGATTTCTTAGGCAGCAGGTCAGCCACTCTCTGGTTTGGCTTTAACATTTGAATTATTAATGTGTAGAGCTTCCCTTAGTCTTAACTACATGACAAAATATGTTCTTAGTTCATTTCATAAGAGTAACAGAGCTATTTGTTTTTGTTATTACCTAATTTTTGTTTATTTTCAATTATATGGTTGGAATTCAGAAACTAGCTGGGAAGAAATATCTGCTGAACAAAGGAGTTTGGGCCTTAAGAAACCATACATCTCATAGTTCATACAAAGACTGTAGATGATAAAAACCAATAATGTATACCAACAAAAGAGTGTTGAGTTAGGGATGACAAAACTCAGACTTAAATATTAAGATGGAGCTTCCTGATTTAGTGACTGTTCGAAGCTTCCTATAGTAAATCACCTTTTCTTTTCTCCAATTCATCAGCCATATTTATGACACCATGTTATATAAGTATGTCTATTGTTAAAAATGAAAATAATGACCCACAAAACAAAACTGTAATAATTTATGTTGCTCTCTTCTCTTGAAAAGCCAGTGTTCCTTTACATTCTCAAACTAGGATCTAAAAGAAACGAGTGAATGTAGTAAAATCAATTCCAAGAGGTTGTAAAGGTCTTAAGGATAGAACTCAGACATTTTATAAGAGTGCAAATGAAAATTGACAGTTTTCTAAAAGCTAAGGAAAGCTGAACCATAATTAAATTAAAATAAATAAAAAAGGAATGAAAACCCAGTTCTATACAGGGCTCAAAGTGAGAAATAGCATACTGTATGGCATGCTGACTGGCTTGTATTATATTCTAGTACAGCAGTCTTTCACCTTTCCAGACTCAGGACATGCCTTTTAATCCACAAGTGGCAGTTAGGACTCTCTGAACAGTAAGGCTGTGACAACATCACATGACAAGAAGAGGATGATCCAGAGTAAAAGAATCTGTCCCTACTATAAAGGGATCCTTTCCACTGTGGTGACTTCACCTTACCATCCTGTTGTTCTCTTTAACACGTGTGCAAAGAGACGCAGGAGGAATGTTGACCACTCTCTCTACGTATGTGCCTGAACAGCAGTTTGTTTCCAAAAGCAATAAAAAAGTCAGCTCTTTAGGGACTTCTGACCCACTTGAGGTCCTGGCACCATGGGTTGAAGACCATGGTTCTTTAGTAGTATGACAAAGGTGGCACTCTGCATTAGTGCCAAAAAAAAAATCAGAAGGGAAGGAGTACAGGAGAGCTACTACAGCACTGATATCAATGAATGTTTTGGTATTTTGTTCTTCTTCAGAAAAAAAAAACCCTGCCTCCTTCAGTAGTCAGTGTGTTATATTTATATCAAGAAATTGTTGTCTTGGAAATGAAAACAATTTGTTTTCTCAGTTTGTAGCAAAGCAAGTTGTTTTCATTGTTGCAAAGCAGATAAATTTTATCATAAGTAAGAGCAGTGCAACTCAAAGCATGCATATGTTGAACTTGTAGACAAATGAAATTGTTTTTGTTCTCTCACCCAGGACATCTTCCCTTTTCTTTCTCATCTATATCCCATTGATATGCAGCAGCACTCTGTCATGTTTCCAGATTAGGCAATGTTGCCATACTGTGACCCCGTTGCCTTCAGCCCTCTTTTGCCTGATTTGTATTGTGCCCTTGCTGTGTCAGAGGTCACTTGTGTTAGTGCTGTGCTACGTGGCAATCAGCTTGTGCTCCAGCAGCTTTAAATGCAGTGCTGGCAATTTCCATGCCATACTTGCTATATGAAATGGTACTCTCACAGGGCTCCGTTTCAAACAGCCACCCAAGCAGCTGAGTGCATGAAGGAATCAGGCCTAAGAAGTTGCACCATCAAGTCCTACTATCATCCAGGTTTATCTCTTATGGTAAATAAAGTTTTGTTATTGAGATTCTTGATGAAGCACCCAACAAAGAGAGCAGAGCAATAGGTTCTAACAGCTATGGAGTAAAACCAGATGTGTTATGTTTCTTTCCCTAGAATACAATACAGTAAAGACAACATACCATATCATGATACACTTGCCACACTTTGAGTCCTGTTTTTTAAATATATATATATATATATGTAGCATTTTATTATTCAGATTTCATGCAGGGAAAAAGATGCAGAAGGATTTGGGAAGCAGCATTTTGGAGGGAAAATTCTTCTGGGTTTGTGCCTTTTTCTGGTCTATGATACAGTGTAAACCTTTCACCTGGCTACAGCTACCTGGTACTACAACCCAAGACCTGGCAGAATGTGTCTAGTATGACATTACCGTTCTCTGTCTGCTTGGAGTACTCCTTCCAGATACTGGACTGAGAGATCCTGAAGTGTCCAGCTCATCCACTGATGACCAGGAGGACAAGTCCTAAGGTTTAGTATCAACAAAGATTAGAAAGGGCATGAACCATCTTTTAAGAAAAAAATGTCGATAAAAGGATTGGCGGGGGGGGGTAAAGGACAAAAAGGGAAATTTAACTGCAGGCAATCTGGGGTCACAGTTACTACAGGTTATACAATGCAACTTGTGAAGACATGCAAGCAAGAACTCTACCTTGCTTTGGTAAAGGAAGTATTATTTCTGGCCAAGTCAAGATTAAGTAAACAGTTTCTCTTTATTGATATTAAAGGTAAGAGGTGTTATGTACTCAATAAAAATATCCCACTTGAATTGCAGATTTTATTTCTGCAGACAGAGGTATACCAGACAAATTGAAAAGTGATCACATTTTTTGTACAGTACAATTTTTAGGAGGAACTGAAGCAGAATGGCTGTGTGCAACAGCCAGCTTTAAACCAGACGTTCAAGAATTGAGGCAGATGTATGTTAATTTTCTTCACATGTCAGATATGACTATGGATTCTACAGCTATGTGTGCAAACATAAAACATTTTGCCAAAAATATTTACATTTATATTGTAGCTAAATAGCAAGATGTACTTTTAAGTTTCAAAGGAATGAATATATGAGATGGAAAATACATATCCACCATGGGACATAAGAGAATGACTCACCAGCTGACTGCTTGAAATATCAAGGGTTTTCTCTAAGTCCTTAATGTGATGTGTGACCTCTTTCAGGAGAAGTTTAAGTTTGTTTCCAATGACATGGACCTTCTCTTTGGCTTCCAGACAATCCTTGCCTTCAGCATTGACTAGGAGTTGGCAGGACATATCTTGAAGAGATGCCACTTTCAGCTGGGATTCTAACAGCTCACGTCGGATTTGCTGTTAGAAAGAAAAAAAACATACCAGTAGTAGAGGTGGGCATGGACCGGAAAATGGACCAAAATTTTGCATGGACCTGGCCGGTTCGACATTTGTGAACTGGCGCATCATGGGAGGCTGGTTTTCCATGGACCCACAGACTTTTCATTGGTCCATAGGTCTGTGATCCGTTAAAGTCTCCTGGCACCACTGGCAAGTAGCGCTGGGAGTGCTTTAACATTTAAATCTCCCCTTGCTCTGGCTGACTGGTGGCCTGCCGATCAGCTGGAGCAGGGGGAGTTAGAGTGCTCCCAGCACCACTCCCAATGCCATGGGACAGCTGGAGTTTAAAGGGCCCTTTCCCTGGCCCTTTAGACTTCAGCTGGCCCCAGAAAGAGCCTTTTCCTTGCTGCACAAGAGGCAGGGAAAGGGCCCTTTAAAAGCCAGCTGGCTTTTAACTGACAGATTGTAATAGAATCCCCAGTAAACAAACAGGAAAGATTAGGCACACAATATACATTCTAATTTCCTTTTATGGTCCTACTTTTCTCTTCCAGGAAGCCTGTTCTGGTGTTTATTAAGACAAAATTACTGTACCATCAGCAGTCTGTGATGATCCTGCAGGGTATCAGAATCCAAGTTTGGACTGATAGGCAGGATCTCATTTTTCCTCCTGTCAATATTTTCCAGCCATAGCAGCAATCCATGGCTCATCTCATGGAAATCCTAGAGGAGACAGGCAAGGGATTAAGTTTTCTATAACAACAGGGCAAACTCTTGATTATCTTTTTAATGTCCTTAACAGATACACGTGAGCCAGATATAGCCATTGACATACAACTGATCCAGAAATGTTTGTATGCCATTTTGAACTAGTTTCCACTACTGAAAATCTTTCCTCAATGCTATACTGACAGCATAAAGAGGGGAAATGCAAAATGCAGATTTCAGTAAGAAATTTAGGAAATGTACAACAGATTTCACCCATGACTCAGAAGCTGTATAAAAGTTAAAACTTTTATGAATGAAAAATGGTTGCATGCTTGTCTGTGCTTTCTGTCTGATATAGTCAAAGAAGGATGTGATAATTCATTAAAGTCAGTCATTTAGGATAATGAATACAATTGGCTCCACAATGTCTCCCAGGTGTCCCATGGGAATGATTTTCTCATGGACCAAAACAGACCTGACATTGCATCAGAGCATTCTGTAGTGAACAGCGCCACTCTTCTAACATAGTGCATACATGATCCCAGCGCATGTTCATCTGAGATAGCCGTTCCTGTAGCTTCTTATTTTCTTCACTATCAGACTGCATAAATTCCGAGCTGCACAAGTTGATTGACAAAATGATGGCTTTGCGGTTATCAACAGCCTTTTGTAGCTCCTGAGGAATGCAAGGTATAAAGGGAAAGTTTGATATAGGAAGCATGTTAGGGAGTTCAAGAAGAAACTAGTTCTACTATCTCTCTCTTAACATTTAAAGACATTTTCTAAGATTACTAGTTCTTCCCTATGTTTAAGCGAGAAGGGTTTTGTTTTTTGCATCAGAATTCTAACTTTAGCAATTGGTTTATAAATAAGGACCACATCCTCAACTTCTTCCCTCTCAAAACCCCTGTTAATGGAAACAGAATTGGCTGGGGTCCTTTTTAAGCATTCTTTAGAGTCCCTCAGAATCCTATACATCAAAACATGGTACTGTTTAACTGTGTTGCTTCCATGTAGGAAAACTACATATATATTATAATGTGCGAAAAATACATAATGCACACTTTGCTCTTTGTATACGGGAGGAAACCATAACTGTTTTCAAATTTACACTCCATGTACATGCAATGATATAGAATGTGTATGTTGGCCACAGACTGCAGTGCACAAATGGTTTTCTTCAGAGAAGTCATATCCATGTAAAAGGGGGGTGGGTGATTTTTGATGATTCTGCCCTACGGTGGCAGCCCAAAATGCTCCCCTGAATTGCTGCTCCTAGGATAATATAAGCAATGTGCTTATTTTCGCTTTTTCATGCTTTGAATTTAGGTGACGTGAGATGCGATGCCACCTCCTTGTAATGCTCACAGTACACACACAGAGACTAGCTTCCTACTTTTTAAACACCTGTTAAAATTTTTAATTATTTGTTTTTATCTTACATTCTGAGACATGTAGGATATAGAGAAACATACCCCCTTACAACAATAAATCCAGTTCGGAAGATAACACAAACATGAGTTAGGAATTAGAACTTACTTTTAGTTTTTTAATCTGGAGCTCAATTGTCTGTATATCTGTGCTGAGATCAAGGCAATTCAGCTGTTCAAGCTCCTCTTCAGTTTTTCCTAGCCAAATCCAGATGTTGTTTAGATCAGAACTGAATTGCTGCCACTGCTGAAGATTCTGCTTCATCCTTAGTTCCTTACTTAAGGCCTGGGCCTGGATTAACTCCCATCGATCAATCACACCTAATGGGAGATCCATATATAAAAAAGCCAGTTCTCAACATTCTTTCTTACTCTCCTAATGATCTGCTATACTCTAGCATGACTGCCATCTTGAAGTTGCACAGTACTAAGCCTGTTGACTTTAATGGGCTCAGTGAGAATGATGTAAGTCTGCTTAGGATGGCACTACAGAATCCAGTGTAGGGCTTTGCAGATAAAATTGATTTTTAATGACTGGAATGACAGGCATAAGTTTTGTTCCACCACATGGTGCTCGTAAGTGCTCCTCTTTACTTTCCCCCATTTATGCTACATGTTGTGATGGGGACAAAAATCTGCCCTCAATGCTGACACCAAATAGACATCCCACCACTGATAGGGACACCAATGAGGGGAACAACTTATTTCTATATGCAAGAATTTAGCCACCTTTAAACAGGATCTTTGGAAAGAGATATACTGCACCTCCTGGTATCCTTCTAACATACAACCATAGGGGACCAGCTTTTTGCTAGTGCTATAGAGACATGAAAGTTAACATATAGGTATTGTGATTTATGCACTTTTTACTGACCTAATTAGTTGAGTAACAGTCCTAGCAAGACAGTCCCAACTCTCAAAGAACAAGTGGAACTGTGGTAAGTTTACCAGAAAATCCAATAATATGCATCAGTTGTTGTTCTCATATGATAAACTAGCTAATGAAAGGGATTAACAATAGGCTGTTTTCATTAAGGACTGCTGTGAAGTTTCATAAATGCAAACTAGTCTGAGAATTTTCCACTGGCTTCAGTGAACTGTGACCCCATCATTAAAGAAAAGTTCCAAGATCCAAGGAGGCTTCTAGTAAACCACTCATTAATCATTTCCAATGTTAGTGAAAGAGGCCTTTTAAATTTTTTAACTTGAACCATTCCTGTAATGGGAAAGGATGCAGTCTTCCCAGGGCCAAGCTACACATGATTTGGGAGATTTATGATTATAATCTCCTGTGTTTTTTTAAAGGCAAAAAAGCAGTTGTACGTGTGCATGTTTGTGTATTCTTTTTTGGAGTGGGGTTGCTATGCTAGGATAAGATGGGGGTTAACCCTTTACTTTTGTACATTTTCTAGATGAAAATGATTCCTTGTCCACAGCTGCTATTTGTCCTGTTAGGGAAAATATGCAGGTAAGAAATATATGTATCAGGTCCCCAACACCATGAGGGGTCACCATAAATTGGTTGTGACTTGACAGCACATCATCATCGTCATCATCATCATCTAGCATTAAGGAATAAGTCCCATACTGCATATACACAGCACTCAAATCCAAGATGAAATTCTGCACTCAGAGGATACTCCCATCTTCATGTCAGGAGCAAACATGAACTTCATTACTGTGGGCTGCTGCTTGCCTTCCTCCGGTGCTAGCAGGCAGTACCCTAAATCTGCTGTCCTCCTGTGCTCAACCTTTGCAGCTCTGTCCTGGAAGGACTGTGACAAAAACACCCACAGACTGGGGAACAAGTAGTTTATTACCCTCCTTGCTGGAGGCAGTGATAGTATTTTCAGTGATATGTTTATTGTTTGTGACATTTTGTCCCTTATTAATACGTTATAATGTGTATGATAACAATACAATATAAGTAGTTCAGTGTTTTCAGTGTTACACAGCTTAACATTCTATACAAATCTGCAGCTAGTCCTGTAGTGATTTTATCAGGTTGTTTGTATCCAAGTAACACACTTGTTTTTGTATACTAAATATTGTGTTTTCTACTCCCCCCTGCATCTCTTGGATGACAAAAAAAATTTACATGGGGTAAAGCAGTATAGGGTGAAGCTATTTGCAACTTTCTGGTATTAGAAGTATTTGAAACTTTGCTTGTAGAAAATTCACAAATAGTCTATTGGTTCAATTTTAAGTTATAAAGGATGTATTTAATGTTGTTAAAGCAGTAAAATAAGTTTCGGATATGTAAGAAAGCAAGTTTCCAGAAATGTTATGTTTTTACGTGGGACTCAAGAAAGTGTTGCTATCCAAGTTTGAGAGTGATATTATGTGCTTCCATGGTCCAGTGCTGCATATCATTAACACTTGTTTTTCTTACATTTCAAGAAGCAGGCTTGAATATTACTTACCTGCTGTTTGTGTCTCTGTGCTGTTTAGGTTAATAAATCCAGACAGTTTTTCCTCTTCTTCTTTCAATTTGTGCTCAAGCCTTCTTACTGAGTCTATACTCCCACTGCACTCACCAAGAAGTTTCATCTGTTTTTAAAACAATACCTCATTCATCTCAAATGCTGGAAAAACTATAAAAGATGCTAACATACAGCAATTTTTGTAATATTTCCTAAAGCAAGTCATTTCCATGTCTTAATGATTGGCAAACTTAATGTCTACTGTTTTAATAGCAGTTAAACACAAGAAAGGGAATGATTATAGGTGAACAATATACATTTTCTATTGTGGAGTTTTCAGAGATACTCACAAAAATATGAGAATGAAGTAACTTACATTGAGACAACACTTTGCTTTTGCCAGGATCTGCAGGAACCAGTTAAATGTCAGGGCCACTTCACACTACATCTTTTAGTGAGAAGTAGATTGTTGAGCAAGCACTAAGTCTATAGTCAAAAAGTTATTCATCAGGTCCAGGATCTAAAGAGCTACTGTTAGGCACACCTAATATAGTTTTAGGTTCCAGATTGTTTTTGCTATTATAATGTTACTTCTGTAACATACACATTGTTATTTTACATTTAACTATTAGGTAACAACCCTCATATATACTTACGTATCCTTTATAACTGGAATCTAGCTCTGGTCCTGTTGGTGTTTTACTGCGTATAATGTTTTCAGTTTGCTGTATTTGGAAACGACTGGTGTCTAAGGCCTTGTCAAGCTGCCGGATATGTTTTTCCAAGGAACTTGGTTCTCCTGCAGCATGTATACAAGAGCAAATAAAACAACACACTGAGATACTGAAAATGGAGCAGACAGAAAAACAGAGGTGCTAATTAGAAAGCATGACAAAGGTTGATTGCAGTGACATGTCTATGACAAATTAAATTTGTAATTAACTTTCAAGTGTGTAAACTACTGTTTGGGGTTGGATGATTTTCAGGGGAATATGTGCTGACCATCAAGAGGTTTACGATAATCTAAGAAATTCATTCTCTAGAAATAATTCTGGAAGACCAATTCAGTACTTTGTACATTTGTGCAGCCTCAGATACTTCTTCAATGTTTTTGGTAAATCATACTGTTTATTACTATACTTCTACAGAAAAACTTCATGAAAGGCTTTATTTCATGTTTCCTGCATTTGGTAGTTTCAGAATTTAAAAATAAATTACAGTGATCACTACCTTTTTTTCAAACTGCAAGACCAACAGTTACACTCACTCTAAGTGTCAGTCTTCCCTAGGAGTATTGCTAGGTTTCTAGCAAACAAGGAAGATATGGAGCCAGAATCTATGGTTATTTAGAAGCAATGGAATGTTTCAGATTCTTTGAGAAGGAGATTAAAGGCAGCAAAGAAACCAAAGAAAAAATATTTTGCTACAGCAAAGGCGGTAAGATCACAAGTTTATCTCCATTAAAGCAACTTTTAACTTCCTTGTCTCCTCAAAAATATTTTTGAGATGATTCTTCACTTGGTCTTCATACTAAAGAAACCATAAACTGTGTAATATTGCAGTAATTCAAACTGTGCAAAAGGGTCAGAAAATGCAGTGAGACTATGGATGTCAGACTGCTTTGAAATCTCCATGTCTGCAAAAGTAAAAAATACAATTGAAATTGACTGCTTAGTAATGTTATTATCAGTCTTCTTTGCCAGACACCAAATGTCTCAGAAAGAGAATCAACCAAAAGCATTACTTTAATGGACACAGACCTTTTAAACAAAGATTCATGAAATTAAACATACAATTATCCTTTGAAAAGAGTTTGAGAATCTAAGTGCACCAACTGATTTTCAAACAATAAACAGGGACCTAAAAGGTCAACGAGAGATCCACAGTGTGGTCAGAGGAGTGGACTTAGACCAGAGTATAAATCCTTGTTCAGCTCATGAAGCTCACTGAGTGATCTTGACTTAGTCACTCTGTTTTAGCACAATCATCTCACAAATCTGTTGTGAGGATATAATGGAAGAAAGGAAAACTATGTATGCCACCATGAGCTCCTTAAAGGATGAAATAAAAATATGACTGAATAATGCAATAAAAGACCAGCACTGGCTACTTGAGTCAGGTCAAATGTCCAAGCTCCATCTTGCATTGGGTTGTGCTTCCAATGGTAAAAATTTGCTGTAAACAGCACATCAGGAGGGGACAGCCAAAGACAGGGCTATGCGTGTGCTTGTGAAAGAAAGAAAACTGATTGCAGCCTATGCTATTAAGGGTGTGTGATCTGGGTCTGGGAACCAGATGAAAAAGCTGGATTTTTGCTGAGAAAGGGAAGGGGGGGGAGTGGCCAACCTGTGCAGAGCCTCTCCTTCTCTGGCCAATAAAATTCTCAGCAAAGAAGAGAACCTTTTTCAAATTGCCCTTCAAGAGTTAAAAAAGCAGGCTTGCCTCAGAGTAGTCTCAATTCTGTGGGGTCTGGCCTTGGACAGATTCTGCTGCTGCTGGCTTTCTCTGGTCTGGCCTGCTTTGCCTTTTGGTTTTACCTGTGGATTTGCTTCCCACTGGACTGTTGCCTTGAGGAAGAGACCCAAGTTTGATGGAGGACTTTGAGAGTTGTAGTCTCACTGGTTTTTCTTGTCTTTTGTGGGAGAGGGGTTAGCTTGGTATCTGGGATGGACAGAGGAGAGGGGCTAAAGGATAAGTTTATCTTTTTTAAAAAGGCTTTTGTTTTAGTGTGTGGAGTGTTTTGGCTTTTACCAAATTGTTTGCTTGAACTTTGGTGCTAGTGCTCCACTACAGTTGCTGTTCATTTTTGCTGATTCTTCTTCTTGGGTGTGTGTGTGTGTGTGTCTGTTTTCTCCTATTGTTCCTGCCTTGCATGGTGGATTAAAGGCAAGAGAGAGTAGTTCCTACTGCTTGCCATTTTTGAGAGAATTGCTCTTTTTGTGTGTGGGGAAATAGGGTCTCTTGCAGTTGGTTTTGTTTGCCATACTCTTCTGATTTAAAGGCAAGAAGTGCTGCTTGCTATTACTGTGATTTCTGTTCTAGTTTTTTTAGGGGTGGGATTTCTTTTCACCCAGAGGCGTGTTGTTCTGTGCTCCTTTTTTGTTTTTGCCGCGAGTGGAATTTTGGTGCATTCCTGTTGGCTAGTCCAGAAAAAGGCTTCTTAACATAGGCTAGTTGTAGGTCTTGTTAACAAGAAAAAATTAAAATTAGCTTATAGGGACCAACAGAGTTTCCCCATTGACAGGCTTGTGTATTAAGAAGGGTTCAGGTATGTTCCAGTCAAATAGATATAAAGGCTGCCCACAGAGACATATTAAATTAGGCTGCTGTCCACCTTTGCTCTGGCTCACTTGGCGCTGCTGAAGCCAGGCCAGGCACTTTAGAAGTATTGTTTGTATAGGTTGGCCTGTAGTCTGGGACAAGTGAAGGAGAGGTGCTTGATTCCTAGAGAGGAATTAAGCTTCTTGTCAGTGTAAGTTAATTCTGTGTACCTAAATAAGGCTTTTAAAAAAGTGATTTTTCCAACTCCAAGTTAGAGACCAAACCATTAGCAAGCTTTTAGAGTAGGTACTAGTTAGAGAGTAGCTTAAAAAAAACTCTTTTTGGCTAAGTGTTTTGAGGGGGCTAGTAAATTTTGGGGGGGTTAGTGTGTCAGTGTGAGTGAGTATAGCACAGTACAGCCAAGTTAAACAGTACCAGGGAGGCAGAATGAGTGAGAGTAGAGAGGGGTCCTAGTAGAAAGGTGGAGAGCCAGAGACGGAGAATAAGGACTGAGCTACAGGAGAAATGACAAAGTGTATGCCTCTTGGCCTGATGATAGCGACAATGAGTAGCCACAGGATAACTCCCAACCAGCTGGCTGCTGACATGACCTTGTAGCAGGCAGCTATAAAACCTAGCCAAGGAAATCTCTTAGACGTGGGAGTAACAAGTCACAATCTCTGACTTGGTGACTGCTGCATTGGATTTTGCCTTGTTCCTGAGACTCTCCGGAATCAGTCCCTAGCCCTGGAACCCACCCATGGATGACTCTTGGAACTCCACACCTTGCGATTCAGACTGACTCTTGAACTAGATGATTGACGGCTTTCAGTCTCTGTGCTTTGACCAAGGATGGAACCTTTGACTACGTTGCTTACGTTGGTGCTCTGACCTAGAACCGGACCTTTGAAAATGCTGCTTATGTTGGTGCTCTTATGTACTGATGGCGCAACCAGGGCTGGCACGCCCATTGAGGCAGGTCCGGCCCCTGCCTCAAGTGCTGAGGTGCCAAAGGGGGCGCCGGGGGCAGGGGCATGTGCCACAGAGCTGGCATGCCTGGCTCACAGCTGCTGCAGCCTGTCAGCCCTCCTGCCCGGTGCTGCTGCCACCATCGCTAACACATGCCCCCAGCTAGGCACAGCAGCCGCAGGCCAGGCATGGCAGGCATCCGGGGCAGCATGCAGAACCTCCCCAGACACCCGCCGTGCCCGACTGGGAGTGCACGCAGCCTCTGTGCGCCATCCCAGCTGCCTGCCAGCCAATGGGGCCAGCTTGCTGCTTGATGACATCGCACACAGTGATGTCATCACGCAGTCCGGGGGGCATGCATGCACACACTCTGTGCACGTGCGTGTAGGGGCAGCCTTGGGCGCCAGAAACCCTGGCGCCACCCCTGGACGCAACACATACCACCCTGGCCCAACCACGACATCAAGCATCTCTGATGGCAATGACTGTTTGGGGTGGCACTAATGTGCTAAGAGAGGGGATCCAGAGGGCAACACTTGGAAAATCACCAAGGCCTTTTTTTCATGGTTGAGGATATCGGCTTCTGCAGGCTACTTAAGAAGTCTGTCCTTGGTACACACACCTTGCTTGCACCATGCTGACCAGGACTGCCAGAAGCAGGTTAGGACAGGAGTGTTGGAGCATCACCTGATTGATGATGTTGTCACTTGCTGGAACTCCAATCATGCCATGCTCGAGTATTTGGTGGAGAAGCAGGCCTCCTTCATGCTGTGGTTCTCAGAGGGTAACACTTGGAGGGGGAAGAGAGAGTTCAGCTAAGAGGACTGGCTGACCGTCTTCCAGACGGCGGAGGTCCTTAGGCCATTTAAGAAATTCACTGTAGTGGTCTCATCTGACACAGCAACCCTGGGTCTGGCCATTCCTCTGGTGCAGATGCTTCGGACGATGATGGCCTCCTTCCTGGACGCAGACACAGGATGCGTAGACCTTGTTCCAGCCATGTGTGAGCTTGTGCGAAGGCTGCAACGAGGGATCACCTTCCAGCTGCATCCTCTCACTAAGAAGGAGCCATACATGTTGGAGACTATGTGTGACTCATGCATCAAGGGCCCCTTCACTGAGCAGACCAGGAAGCTCACCAGCTTCAGAACTCTCTCAGCAGGTGCACCCTTACAGCTGAAGGGTTGCAGTGTGTGTGGGAACCCCTTCTCGGAGGTTCCCCCCATGGCCACCTCTGAGACATCCCTGGAGATGACGTTAATCCAGTGTGTACTTAGTCCCTCTGGGAATATGAGGCACATTCGCCAGAATTTGGCAGAGGCAATGGTCAGGGACTGCCTTGTAGAGCTCTGCAAGTTGATTTCTACATGTCCTGTGAGCTCCTGGGCCAAGAAAGAGGCGTTCTGGCCAGACCTTACTCTTGAGGCTCAGAGGCTCCTCGCATACCTTCTGACGAGTGTGTAAAGTGAGTGTGTCTGTTCCCATGAGGGCAACATTGTCAACCTTCATTCTATTTTCCAGTTTATATATTATTAAGTTTGTATATGAGACTATAAAGGGGAACAATGGATTAATGTGATCCCCTTTCTAAATGTTATGTTCTTTACCAAGTGCAAAGAGGATGTTGAAAAAGTTAAGTTTATAAAGGGAAAATATTGAATGTATATTTTTGAATGCATTGGATTATATTTTTGAATATTTTGAATGCATTTGGGGGATCTTTTTGGAAGTGGGCTTTCTTATTCATTTCATGATGCTATACATTATATTTACCATGTACATAATCAATTAAGTTTGCAAATGAAGTTGTAAATGAAATTATCTATTGCAGAAAGTTTTGCTTGATGGTTACATCCTGATTTGTATTTGTATATTAATTTCAGAAAAGTTGTGGTTTTGGAAGAAGCATAACTCTTGCGAAACGGGAAACTTGCAAGCCGGTTGCCATCTCCCGCTGGGAGGTTTGGTGGTATTTTTTGACTCAATATTTATATATATCAAGCTCCAGTGCATTGTATATTTCAGTTCTACAATTTGGAACATAAAAGCTGGATTTGGTTGTTGTGGTCCCTGCGTTTTCTTTGTTTCTGCATTGACTTTGGGACGTCCCACCATTTTTTCTTTCTTTTCCCTTGGAGAGTTGAGCAATTTGTCTTCCTCAAGGTCAACTTACTGCTCTTCAATTGCCCAGCTCTGGACTTTCACAGTGAGTGAGGTGAGCCCACCTTGTGCCCTACATCGTCTGTCAGTCTGTGTTGGGGAGGTGGGGAAAAACACTCTTCCCAAAGTCAATTTTAGGTAGAAAACCAGCAGGAGGGACATTTGATCTAGTTGGCACAATGTAAAATGCACACTTCAATTTGGAATCCCAACCCCCGCCCCCCCCCCCCCCAAATGCTAGCCTAGCTGGCACACTCTTGGACCTTGGCATAAATCTGTGCAACAAATTAAGAAAAGCAGCACCAGAAACAGTCTCTTGCCACTGGAACAGGAAGATTCAGAGAGAGAGAGAGAGAGATGCTAGGGAAAGTAGGGAATGTGACACATTGTGCAAAAAGTACCACAAACCACAGAAACACTCAAAATGAAGCTAGAGAATGCTGTTGTGTATGTGCTATTCTTGCATGTAATGTTAACTTTTCTCATTGCAGGGATGGGAGAGATGGGTAGTGATGAAGGACTGCTGCAGCCTGCAGCTTGAGGCACCCTTGAGCCAATGAGAGGGGCATTGTAGACTGCAGTGCACAGAGCAGACTAAAGAGAGAGACGAGAACTTTGGTTTCCCCAAATTACCCTTCCCTCTCACTTTCATTCTGAGGCCAAGTGGGATTCATCTTATACTAAGCTACAACTGTGTTTGCTTGCCATTGCCTTGTGCTTGTGGCTGAGTACTTGCTTGGTTCTGTTCTGCGGTGTTCCCCCAATGGCCCTGGGTTCTGCCTGGCTTATCCCTTCTGTTGGGATAAGTTGCAAGCAGCATGAGTTTGGAATACCTTCCTTATGAAATTTTTCCAATATAGTTTTGATGCCAGGTAAAAACTTCCTTTTTTATCCATACCTTTCTTTGAGCGCTTTTTGGCCTGAGCCAAATCAATTCATGATACAGCTTGGTTGTGATACTAACTGGCTATTACAACTATTTCTACATTGACTTGGAGAATATTTAGTAGACTGACTTTTGTTTTAGAAGATTATTTTAAGGTGTGGCTGCTTATTTTTAAATATATTCTTACTGTTATAGTATGATTGTTGTAGATTATTGTACTGTACTGTACTGTACTATCTCCAACTGTAAGCTGACTTAAGAATCTTTAATTGAGAGAATGGGCCAGAAATATTCCAAATAAATTTGCTACATTCATTGAAAATCTGCATTTTAATCTGCAACCCTATTCCAAGCCCCAGAAAGCTTGTTAGTTGTTTGGTGACTTTACTCCTAGACATCTGAAAAATTACATCTTAAAAAATCCCTATCAGTCCATAGAAAGAGATGAAAGAAGAGTTCTTGATTATACCTGTGACACTTGCTGCTCCTCTAAGATAAGATTGTCCCTCCTCTTCTTCTTCAGATTGTAATGCCCTTGACACTGCAGTCTCCAAATCACGGCTCAGGTCATAGTCATGATCCCATTCCAAGGGGATGGAGTCCACACTAGCAGGAGTATCCCGTCCTGACCTTTCACTTCGGAGGGGCTGGGGAAGGGACAAGGAGAGGTTGGAGGAGGGATGTGGGGAGAGAATGCTATCTGCAGATTTGTCCTGCCAGTGGATGTCAGAGAGATCTGTGGATTCATCCAGATCCACTTCACGATCAGAGAGGTCATGTTCATCATCTGTAAGCTAGAAGGAAACATTAAAGAAACAATTATACCCTTCTCAGAACCACAGTGCTTCTTGCTAGGCAAATAAAACAAAAGTGTCACTGTGTAAAATTCAAGACTCATTTTGCTTTTTTAATTTTTAAATGGTTTTTTAAAAATTCATATAACATTTAATAAAATCAGCTAAAAATAAGCATGTTTAAATTCTTAGAGCTCATGTGTTTAGTTGGCTATCAGGCAATTTTTTTCCTATCCAAAACATATTATCTCCAGGCAGACAGCAAAATTATTGCAGCATTTTGGAACTGAGCTACAATAACTATAAAAAAGTCATTAACCTGGATCAGTATTGACTCTTTCTTTCAAGTTTGGAAAATCAGTATCCTTCCCCATTAGGTTGTTTTGGTTTGATTCTCAAATCATTCACACTTCCCTTCTGTAACTTTAGTCTTGGATACATAAAAGAACAATGTCTGTCTAGACAGATCTTTATTTATAGAAATACAATATAGATTCAACAGAATTTGCCATGTAGTTTATGATGGGTTTTGGAGTTTTGATCTTGCAACTTTATGCTTATGCATTTCTGAAGCTTCAGCTTATATTTTATTGGCCAACTCCGCAGAGCTTTTGCACATGGTGCAACACTACAGCTGACAGGGGAGATTAAGGTTATAAAGAACAAAATGTATAAATCTTAGTATGGTTTGAGCAATTGCATATGCAGATTTTTAATTTATTTACAATTTATAGTCTGCAAATAATTATGTAAAAATTATACATACAGGGAGACGAATTAGTTTTTTATGATAGCGTTCCACTCGGCCAAAGACTTCCTGGCAGTATCGTCGAAGCTCATCAAGCTCTTCTTCGATGACCGCTGCATCCAGGGGTTCACTTTTTTCTATCAGCTGCTCACCCTGGGCAATGATCTGCTCAATTTTGTTGCTGTTCAGTGAGATCTCCTGTTGAAAAGCCTGTAAAGCAAAGCCACATTTAAAAAAATGGTTTCCTGTACTTGTACTCCTAGACAGGTGAATATACTGAAAAAATCTTGTGTATAGCAAGCATTTGTACTATGGATATTGTGAAGAAGCACAATAACATAGAATAAGATGGCGCAACCTGAAATTCTCATGTCATGCCTTTAAAACTTCAGCTACTAAGGAAACCGATTTTTAAAAACCCCATCACTCCCTGGTTTCCTAATTAGTTTATGAGGATTTCAGAACTCCACTCTGGGTTCTGCAAAATTTAGATGGTTACTCTAGGTTACATGGAGTTGGATACAATGCAGTGTGAATGGGTGATTCTGGCTCCCTTTGAGAAATGTGCCTTTGACAGAAGAAGACAAACACTGGCTCAGTCCCAAAGTGCATAACCCATATATAAAAAGTTTTGTAGCATGCCACTTAAAGTTCAGATGCTTGGGCATGATGCTCTCAGGAGCAACACAAAGGAGTAACTTTAAGAAGGAAACACCCTTAGTCAATGTTGACTTGGTCTCCCATTTACTAGCTAATTTTCATAAAGTACCTTTCTTTTTCTCATCAGACATGGGCAAATATTTATCTTGGGACCACAGTCTCATAAAATGGCAACATTTAATGTAAAATATGTGCACAGATATAATCTACATGCATTGCTGATATAATTACTAGTACCACAGATCAGAACTAGATTTTCAGTGTGACTTCCTCAGCTTCCAGAGAGAAACTCAAATGCATAATAGTATATTAAAGTCTTCAATAGCTGTTTCAGATGTAAGTTCTCTTCTTCACATATCAGGGACTTAGGTATGGAGGGGTGGAGTTTCAAATAATATCTGCAAGATCTGTAGCAGTCTGAACAAGAATCAGGAGATTTGCAAAAGGCATCTGACCCTTCAGACGTCATGAAAACTTATGACTGTGTTGGACATTTGTTTCTTTTCTAATCACTGGTAAGGAAAGGTAATCATTGAAGCAATTCAAAGTTTACACCACTTGCTGCTATTTGTTAGGAATGCTGGTTTGTGGTAGCTTGTCAGGACAGGTATCATTGGTGTGAATTCATGTGTAGTGTACAACAAATTTTTTGTATACTATTTTCTCTTGCATTGTTTATTAAACTTGCACTGCCTGCAGAACTATATATAAAAAGTTACTTGATATTTCATAATGCTAGTTGAGCATCTCAATATTTTGTTTAGCTGCATCCCTATCAATTGTATTTATTTACCCTGAGTTGCTTTATTTTTGCTTGAACATCACACTCTGAGAAATGTTCAATGTTGGTCAACTGTAGGTCCATCTCTGTTAGCCAGACCAGAATGTTGTCACGTGCTGTCTCAAACTCTTCACGCTGGCCAATGAAATGCTGAAAAGGAGAAGATAAGGTAATGAGCTATATTCTTAGACCTTATCACTTTAATACATTGAACAGAGTTAAAACATTGATCACAATGTACCCCCCATGCACATATCACAATAAGGAATAAATGGAGCTATAAATGGAGAAGTACTATAAGCTATAAATGGAGAAGTACTTTAAGTCTGCGGAGGATCGAGGTGACTCGCTTTTGTAAGTTGTCCCATCTCTGGTTTCCTTCATGGACCATCTGCTTGAGACTACAAGAAAAGTCAGTACGGTTCTCTCGAGCCAAACGGCGATACTGTTTGTTAATCAGTTCTAGCTGAGTCAGACTTTCATGTACTTGTCGCTGAAAAGCCTACAAGAAGAGAAGCATCAAAACAGCCTATCAGAATATTGGCCTTTGAAATCATGACTATCTGTAGCATGGATTTTTTTTTGGTCAACATTCCTGAACAAGATGTGAATTATTACCAAGGCAATTACATGTGGATATAGAAGGATCATTCAAGAATAAGTGGCTTTTCATTGGTGCTTCTGTTTGTTTCAAGTGAATTTTTAATTATAAAAATATAATAAAAAAGTTTTTCATGGGCTTAGATTCCCTGCAGTTTATCCACAGGCAGAAGAATTTCTGCTTGCAAAGCTCAATTTTCTTGCTCCCCTCTCTTATGGTGTAGCAGGCCTCAAGGAAAATGTTTTATATTATATTGATTATTAACTAGTAAGTGTTATAATATTGTTCTGATTAACTAACATTTAGAAAGATTAAATAAAATCCTTCTTCAGAGTAAAATATAGCTGTCAAGTCAGCTAGATACTGTTGGAACAGGAAACCTGTAGCTCGAGAAAAGAAGAAGCATTGTGTCTCTCAGAATAGACTGCCTGAAAGATAAAACTGATGATTTAAGAGAATTTGTCTAGATTTATGCTGCACTAAGAAAAGGTCATGTCTGGGGCAATGATCTTGATGATGAGGCTAAAATATGGTAAACTGTATAACTGTATGTTGTAAGTATGTTGTAAGATTGCAGCCACAGCCAATTGTAACCGTTAGCTAGTGGGTAACCACCTTCTGTGATGTAACTGTAAGCTATGCTATATCAGAAAGGTTGCTTCCTTATACTGGAGCTCAGTTCTTTGTGGCACTAGTCACGCTGAGCTCTGCCGGCAATAAACATCATTCCTTCCTGAAAATTCTGTCTAGTCTCAATTCTTGGGAACACCGAACCCTGCTACAATGGCAGCCTGAAATCTTGTTCCTGGGGGACAGGGGCAAGAGAAACAAATATTTTCAAAGAAGGGCAAGTGTTGGTATGGTAGCTTCAGGAGTTGGAAAGGTAAGGTATAGCAGGGTATTTATATTGTAAAATAATTTACAAAACAATGAATAAGAAAAATCAAAAGTCCAAAGATTTCTTCTACAAATGGAAGTGGACCTCCTTTTATGCAAGATGGAGAATAATTAGCATTGAATCCCACCCTGCCAAAGCAGACTTGTGTATATAGCTAGCTATTTCCAAACATCTACCAATCATCAATGTTTTAAGAAGTACAGCGGGATGAAAAGGGAAGGTGTAGATAGGAAAGATCTATTCCATGAGTGGATATCTCCTTGAGAATCCGCTTTGAATCCAATCCAGTTTATTGACTGACTAAAACCAAAGCCAAGCATACAAAAATCAAATCAAGCATACAAAATAAAGTTAAGCATACAATAATACTAATGAATATAATACATAATAATACAATAATATTAATACATATAATACTAATGAGAAACAAAAATTATAAAATTATTCATCTATCTAGCTGGAGTATTAAATTCTATCCTTGAATTGCTGCATTCTAAAACAAAATAAGCTACAGGCATGGACACATTTATGACAAGCAGTGGTGTTTTGCTTTTGCTCAGATTTTTTTTTTTTGGTAATGCCTGCTAATTAAATTGAAAATTGGTAGTTGTGCGGCAAAGCCATAGCCAAGGCCAAAGTGGACTATGTAATTTGAAGCAACAAAAAACCTCAGGTTCTTATTACAAGAGCACCCTTCATGTAAAAGTTAATTAAGAATGTAAAGCAGGTAGGTAGGGGTGGGGAAGCTTTTTTAATGTGTATGAAATATTAAACATAGCTCAAAGGATAATCAGTTTCCTTTGAAAAAGAAATAAAACTTATTTGTCAGTAACACTAATAACTTAAAAACAGGCAGTCATTATGCTCAGTCAACTACAGCTGCTGTTTCACCTGTTAGCAACTTTTGTCCAGAGGAAGGACAGCTGTACATATTTTCCAGATCTCAGCTCAGTCTTACAATATGCCTTTCTTCACTGACTTCACTAGCTTCATTGAGTCTCTGGACAATAATACTATGCTATGGCATTCATGAGTGAGAACTTTCAAATGGTCTAATGCGGAATTTTCAAACCACTATAATTTTAATCTGCCCACAGCATGCAGATTAAAAATTCACACAATGGGACCAGGTAAGGAATAAGAAGATGCTTCTGCAAACCTGAGGGCTCCTTCACCTTAAACTTTTTAAAAATATACCGAGGGATGAGAAAATAAATGTACAATAGTTTGTTTTAAGATATTATCTCATGTGATCTCAGCAACAATTATGGATTATCTAACCAGATGCAAAAAAGGATAGGATTCCTATGTCTTTGAAGTTCTGTAGAATCAAACTCAGCCAAAGCAGCTTTTCTTGCTTCTGCTTCTGTTACAGTCTCTGTTCTACACCCAATCGTCCCTTCAGCCTAGTCACCCTAAATTCTTGCCCTAAAGTATCTTTTAAAGGAAAGTAGAAATACAATAGTTCCAATTTCTTTTAAAAAAATGGTTCTTGAAAAGTGCTGATACTGAGCATATTCTCTTTGTTTTCAGTAATTAAATAATTCAGCTCTCAGGTGTCTGTACAGAATGACAGGAAAGCAATTTGAAAAGAGGGTGAGATAAAAGCTATAAAAAGCTCTGGCAGAGGGACTCATGCTTTATGGGAAAATGAGTCAGCTATGAAAATAAGAGACAACTTAGATATGCTTGGTTAAATTTCATTTACTGGAATTAATTAAACATATGAATCATGATTCTTTAAAGACAGATGGAATGAATGGGCAGAAAAAATGCTGCAAGCAGTTTCAAGGAAGCATATTACTCATACATGCATATGAGTTTTTGCAGGATCAAATCCTACCTGGCCCTGAAATAGGAAGGGAAAAGAAGCACAGAAAAGAAACCTCTAAAGTTTAAAAAACCAAAGGAGAAATGAGTATTTGGGATTGGGATTATTCATCTTTGGAGCCATTCTCTTTGTAATATGATAGAAAATTGACAGTTTTGAAATATAAAAAAGGATGATATTTTATATCTTTTGAGACTCAGGACATAACATGAAAGCCCAGGTGGCAGCATGGGAACCACTGAGCTGCAAGTATGTGACATTAATCATGTGACAAGAAGAAAGGGAACCAGAGTTGTGACTAACAGGTGTCAGGACTGTGAACATCAAGCAAAGCAATCTAGGGACAGATAATACAAGCCAAATACCTGGAAATGTATGGAGAGGAACATACAAAGGACCGATGCCAATGGCAGAGCCAAGTAAGACTCTTCTCCACTGCTGAGTGGCCTGCTGCTCCTCTCAGTGTATGTACAAAAGACTGAGAATACTGAACATACATGAAGCTGCCTTATACTGAACCAGGCAATTAGTCCATCAAAGTAAGTATTGTCTACTCAGACCAACAGCAGCTCCCTAGGGTCTCAATTAAAGGTATTTCATATCACCTACTGCCTGGTCCTTTTGAACTGGAGATGCTGGGGACTGCATGAGAGATCTTCTGTATGCAAAGCAGAGGCTCTTCCCCTGACCTACACTCCTCATGCACTCAGCCGCTGTACTCTAAATATGTGTACTAACCAGGGCTTTTTTTCAGCTGGAACGCAGTGGAACGGAGTTCCGGAACCTCTTGAAAATGGTCACATGGCTGGTGGCCCCGCCCCCTGATCTCCAGACAGAAGGGAGTTTAGATTGCCCTCTGCGCTGCCGAGTGGAGGGCAATCTAAACTACCCTCTGTCTGGAGATCAGGGGGTGGGGCCACCAGCCATGTGACCATTTTCTCCAAGGGCAACCCACTGAGTTCTACCACCTCTTTTCCCAGAAAAAAAGCCCTGGTACTTGTCAGGGTTAGAGTGTATGTATGTAACCAAAGAGACTCCATATTAATTCTTTCAGTATTCTAAGTGCTTTGTTCACAGGTGCCAAGATGTTCCCAGCAGCTATCTCACAGAAGAGGATTGTTTTGGCTATCGCTTTTCCAGCCTTGGGAAACTTTCGCTTTCTCAGCTTCAAAGGGATTGTTTTGAGAACTATGGGGGGAGGTTGGGTCTGCTGGGATCTGATACTTTGTACCTCATGCTTTGCCTGTCATTCGTAACAATACACGTGTACCAGCCTGGATATTGTATCTAGGTCAGTGGACTATAATGAATACTTTCTTCAGTAAATTTTTTGAAAACAACGGACTCTTGTCTGATTGCAGAAGGTAGTCTGGAGTATAGACATTATCTAGCCACAGGTCTGACATTTTGTTACGAATCACATTTTTCCAAAGCCTAAGCCGGAGCAGACGGATACCAAAGCCGTTCCCGACAGGGACCCTTTGTTTGATCCATATGCCTCCCCTGGCTCCCAAGGACTGGAACCTCAAGGACTCGTTCCAAGGGGGACAGGGTCCTCCGTTACTACAATTTATACTCTCGCACCCAGTAGAACGGATACCCGGCCCATCGCCGCAGCTGATCCATTGATATCCTTGCCGACTCCGATGCAGTGGGGTTCGAGGCCAAGGGACGCGAGAGAAAGGAGGGCAAGTACAGTGTTCATGCAACCCCCGATGGACGGCCGATGGAGTTTAGAAGTAATTGCAGAGCATACCAGTAGCCAACCATGGTATTACTGGAACAGAGAAGCCGACCAGTCGGAGTGGGAAGCGTCCTGCCGCGATGTATTAAGTTGGGACTATGCAGAAGTTACCCTGTGGACAGGGCAACAAGACCTGAGTGAACACACGTGTATACAATTGCAAAGCCGAACCGTAGCGATTGACGCTGGAATTTCAGCGGTTACAGGATTAGCGAAAGGGATCTTGGCAGGAAGATCACAAGAAGAGCAAGGTACAGGGGCCCAAGGCATGGGGGAAATAAGACCTTGGCCCGGGGCAGCCTGTGCGGAATCATATGCTGAATATGTGGAGACCTCGCAAGCCACCGACGAACCACCTTATAAGTATGCCAACACCGAAGCCACCGAAAGGAATTCGGGTCGTGTACAAATCTTAGAGGAAAGGCTGACGAGCATGGAAGAGAGTCTGGCCCATGCAGTCCACCTTCTGTCTGTACTCGTGCTTGGGGGTTCGGAAGAAAACCGGGAATTGCCAGCAGGCCTGCACAACATCAGTCAGAGCCTGTCTAACTTACAAAAGTATATCCCAAGGACTGAGGTTGGGGCACCAGTTCAGCCGCTCCCAGTAGAGGATATACCGCAGCAACCCGACGAACCACCGGATCCCACTCTGGAGATAAGTGAGGATACCTGTGCTGAACCAGATGTAGAAGACAAAGTGGAAGAGGACGGAGACGATGGGGAAGTGCCTTTAGAGGAACCTCCGACAACCCCGAGGGGTACACCGGAATGTCCTCCAGGAGAAGCTCCCGACATCACACCGCCAATTATTCTGCCAACAACGTCCTGGGGGGGCAACCCTTCCTACCGAGACTAATGGCGCCGTTGCAAAGAGGCACCACTCCGCGTCTCACTCCGCTGCCAGGACCGATTGGAAGGGGAACCACTCCTCGGCCACTACAAATGCCTGGGCCAAGAGGAACCCCCACCCCAAGGCAACCGATCCCAAGAGGCCCTCCCCCCCATTACAGCCCATGCCGCTACAACCCGTACCACTTTTGCCCGCACCACGAGGGACGCCCCCAGCACCGCTACAACCAGCGCCGTTGTTGCCCGCACCACGAGGCACTCCCCCCGTCCAACCACTACCGATACAACCGGCACCGTTACAACCAGCACCGATGTTGCCTGCACCAAGAGGACCCCCCCACCGCTACAACCAGTTCCGGGGGGCCCTCCTCTGCGGCTTCCTCAACCAAGGCCCCAACGACCTCCATTTCAACCACAGCCACAACCAGTACCTATCGATTACTATCCGGTACCAGCGCCAGTACCAGCGCCAGCGGCCAGACCACAAGAATTACCGATGAGTTGGGTGAAGTTGGAAGCCACGTTTGATGGAGATCCTTCCAAGTTAGGATTTTTTCTCGTACAAGCCTTACAATTCTTTAATTGGTGGGGACATTTATTTGGAGATGAAGCCAGCCA
This sequence comes from Eublepharis macularius, assembly GCF_028583425.1. Lineage (NCBI taxonomy): Eukaryota > Metazoa > Chordata > Lepidosauria > Squamata > Eublepharidae > Eublepharis > Eublepharis macularius. The sequence goes on from NC_072790.1 coordinate 130,123,667, forward strand.
AATCGAACACTTGGGATCCCGTCTTCAAGGAAAAGCTGCAGATTGGTATGTAGCTCTTTATGATATAGGCGCCCCTGAGTTAAATACACTTCAAGGGCTAGTGGATGCACTACGAGCCCAATACGAAGATCATTTAGAGGAGACAAGAGCTAGGACGGAATTGCAGTCCATTAGGCAAGGCAACATGTCGGCTAGAGACTATGTTACAAAATTCCGACAGCTTGCCGCCAAATGCCCAAGGTGTGAGGAGTCCACCAAAATAATCCTTTTCAAACAAGGCATGAATCCCAAGTTGTTGGATAGAGCCCTTATGCAAGATAATCCCCCCACCCTATTGGGGTGGATTCAGTTAACTTGTGAAGTAGAAAACCGCATGCAAGAAGTGCGCTTAGTTGAGCAACAGCAACACGCTGGACAGAGGCGCTCTTCTGTACTAGTGAGAGGAAGCAGGGGTGCTGAAGATGCTACCAGAGGAGCGAGAGATGCTAGATGGCAACAAGGGTTGTGCCTGCAGTGTGGCCAAAGCGGTCACTTTGCGGCGCAATGTCCGTACCGGCCTGTGCAAAGAACTCAGCTCCAACTAAGACGTCCAGTCCCCACCGCTCTACCTGCGCCAACCCGCCCAACGCCAGCTCCTAGAACAACAAGAGGCAGAGGGGCTTCTCGCAGAAATCCTCCCGAGAGAGGGTTAGAGTTAGAAGAAATTATGGACTATGATTCAACAGCTCTAACCGGGGAGGAAAATCCAGAAAGTCCTGCCTCAGGAAACGAAATGGATCTGTCGTAAAAGGACCCAAACGGCAGATCAAATATCAGTCAGTTCCTACTTTGAACAGACCTCATGGGTCCATACTCTTCATTCCAGTAACATTGGTGAATCCAGATAGAAAAACGCATGTCCGCGTTCAAGCTCTCATAGACTCGGGCTGCTCTAGAGACATTATTGCACCGGCCCTAGTGAATGGATTAGTACTCCCCATTAAAGAGCTGGAAACTCCAGTCATTTTTGAACAAATGGATGGCACTAACATGAATCCTGTCACTACTGAAACCGCGCCAGTCATCACAGGCATGGGGCAACATTGGGAGACAAGATCGTTCGTCATTAGTGCCACCGCCAAATATCCGTTGATTCTGGGAAGCAGATGGTTGTGGGATCATAACCCCTACATAGACTGGGCAGTTGGAAGTATCACTTTTTCCCATGATACTTGTAAAAATCACCATTGGAATCAAAATTGGGGTAACAACCCTACCCTCAGTGAGCAAGCCCTTCTAACTCAAGAAGAAATCAATCAAATACCCAAACAGTACAGGGCTTACACCCAAGCTTTCACTGAAGAAGAAGCCAACTCTTTACCTCCCCACAGAAGGACGGACTGTGCCGTGGAGATATTACCGGGTGCGTCTTTGCCCAAAGGCAGACTATATCCCATGAGCCCTAACGAAAGGGAAGAACTCCGTAAATTCATTGACACCAATCTTCAAAGGGGATTTATCCGACCCGCTAACAGCCCGCACGCTGCTCCAGTACTTTTCGTTAAGAAGAAGGATGGGGGACTAAGACTTTGCACAGACTTTAGGGGACTAAACGCAGTATCCTCCAGCAACGCCTACCCCATCCCACTCATCCGAGATTTACTCAACGTCGTGGCGCAAGGTAAGATCTCTACAAAATTGGATTTAAAAGATGCTTACTTCCACGTCCGTATCAGAGCAGGCGATGAATGGAAAACCGCTTTTAATACGTCCCTTGGCCAGTATGAGTATTTGGTTATGCCGTTCGGCCTGGCTGGGGCCCCTTCGGTTTTCATGTCCATGATCAATGAAGTATTGCATGAATTCTTATACAAAGGAGTAGTAGTGTACCTAGATGATGTCTTAATTTATTCAGAATCAGAAGAAGAACATGTAGAGCTTGTGAAGAGAGTTCTGACTACTCTAATGTGTAACAAATTACCCATTGAACTGTCTAAATGTGAGTTTCACAAAACAGAACTCACCTATCTGGGATACTGTATCTCTAAAGATGGTCTGAAAATGGACCCGGGCAAAGTACGAGCCGTACAAAATTGGCAAACACCCACTACCCGCAAAGAATTACAATCCTTCTTGGGCTTTGCCAACTTCTACAGAGAATTTATAGCGAACTTTGCTCAAATAACACTCCCCCTAACCGAACTGTTAAAAACCAAAGACAAGGGGGACCAAGCCAAAAAACCAAGTGCCAAATTGTCCTGGACGCTGGAGTGCGAAGCGGCGTTCCATCACCTCAAAACTCAGTTCGTTTCTGAACCCGTCCTACAACACCCCGATGAAAATCGCCCCTTCGTAGTACAGGTTGATGCCAGCGACACTGCGATTGGAGGCATCCTCTTGCAGAGGGGGGAGGATGGTAAACTTAAGCCCTGTGCCTTTCTATCTCGGAAATTTTCTGAAGCTGAAAGAAATTGGAATGTTTGGGAGAAGGAGGCTTTCGCTGTAAAAGCAGCACTCGCCGCCTGGAGGCACTGGCTAGAAGGAGCCCGTCATCCTTTTGAAGTGTGGACAGACCACAAAAATTTAGAAGCCTTACGCAGTCCCAGAAGACTAAATGCTAAACAACTGCGTTGGGCGGAATATTTCTCTAAATTCAATTTCACGTTAAATTTTTTGCCTGGCAAAACTAACTTCCTTGCCGATGCTCTATCGCGCATGCCCCAACACAAGAGCAAGAGGGAGGAGATGATAGACACCGTCTTTTCACCTACGCAATTAGGGGGAGTGGTGACGACGTGCAGTCGCACAACCCAACCTCCCCAACCCAACCAAGGGTGGAGACTAAAACTGAAAGCTGAAGTGGAAAAGGAGGGGGGGAACGTACCCAAAGAAAAATTGCAACAATCTGAACAAGGAGAATGGCTTTGGGGAGACCGCTTTTATGTGCCCAGCAGTTTACGGAAAGAAGTATTACAACGCTGTCACGACGCCCCTACGGCTGGACACTATGGGTACTTAAAAACACTCCATTTAGTACAACGGCAATTTTGGTGGCCGGGCATGCGCAAGGACATTTCTCAGTATGTAGCATCATGCCCCATTTGTCTTAGTGCCAAATCCCGCAAGGGCAAACCGCCGGGACTATTACAACCTTTAGAAACGCCAAGCAGACCATGGGAAACAATATCCATGGATTTTATTACCGACCTACCCCCCTCCAAGGGTCACAATTGTATTTTGGTCGTAGTGGATTTATTCTCCAAACAAGCTCATTTTATACCTTGCACCACTATACCTTCGGCTCGAAAACTAGCGGATATCTTTCTAAAACACATTGTAAAACTGCATTCTTTTCCATCAAAGGTGATTTCGGATCGCGGCGGGCAATTCGTTGCCAACTTCTGGCAGGAGCTTCTACAAATTATGGGAATTGAGCAAGGTTTAAGTTCAAGCCATCATCCTCAAACCGATGGACAGTCCGAAAAAACTAATCAAATATTGGAAAAATTCCTCCGCTGTTATATTAATTTTCAACAGGACAACTAGGTTGATTTACTTCCCCTAGCAGAATTCTCATATAATAACAGTGTACATGCCTCCACCGGAGAAACTCCCTTTAAAGTTGTTTATGGCTTCCACTTCAAACCCTTCCCGTTTGAAGCGCTCCCCCCTCCTACTTCAGCAACCAAGGACGTTTCAGACTGGTGGGGGGAAGCTGCTCAACAATGGACTCAAATAAAAAAACATCTCGACAAAGCCAAACAGGATTACAAAAAATACGCAGACCGCCATCGTGTGGCCGAATGGGAATTACAACCAGGGGATCTTGTTTACCTCTCAACAAAAAACTTGAAAGTAACTCAAACCAGCCGCAAACTAGCGTTGAAATTTCTGGGACCCTTTCCTGTTTTTAAAGTAATCAACAAAGTGACTGTTGCCTTAGATTTGCCAAAAAACTTGCGCCATGTTCATGATACCTTCCATGTCAGCCTTTTAAAAAGGACTCCACCAGCAGACCAGTGGCACACTCGAGCCCCTCCTATCCCAACCTTGATCGATGATCAAACCCATTATGAAGTACAACAAATTTTGGACTCTAAGCTTAAAAGAAATCAACTGTTTTATCTTATTAGATGGAAGGACTTTGACTCTGGGTTTGATGAATGGGTGCATTCTGTTCATGTTCATGCTCCTAGATTAATCAAGGCATTTCATGATCGTTATCCGCATAAACCTGGGGGAGGGGCATCTTAGAGGGGGCAGAATGTCAGGGTTAGAGTGTATGTATGTAACCAAAGAGACTCCATATTAATTCTTTCAGTATTCTAAGTGCTTTGTTCACAGGTGCCAAGATGTTCCCAGCAGCTATCTCACAGAAGAGGATTGTTTTGGCTATCACTTTTCCAGCCTTGGGAAACTTTCGCTTTCTCAGCTTCAAAGGGATTGTTTTGAGAACTATGGGGGGAGGTTGGGTCTGCTGGGATCTGATACTTTGTACCTCATGCTTTGCCTGTCATTCGTAACAATACACGTGTACCAGCCTGGATATTGTATCTAGGTCAGTGGACTATAATGAATACTTTCTTCAGTAAACTTTTTGAAAACAACGGACTCTTGTCTGATTGCAGAAGGTAGTCTGGAGTATAGACATTATCTAGCCACAGGTCTGACATTACTAACAGAAAGTCCTTCCAAGAGTAGCAAAACAATGCTATCGCTATAGGGCTCTCTATAGGGTCCCAAGCCCTGGGTTAAAGAAGACCACTGCTTTAGATGATGTAATGTAAAGCAGTGTCCTGCATTCACTAAATAATATTTTTCTTTTTATCCTTTCTATTTATCATTATCTTTCTTTTTCATCTTTAGAAAATTTTATGTTGGAAGATGGCTGCAGAATTACCAAACATTTCCCTGTTTGAACAATGCGAGCTTTGACAAGGCAAGAACAGGATCAGAAGAGAATATATTTCAATTAGCATAAATCACCTCAAATTTTTTTAGTTCTTCCTTAGCAACTGTGTACAGGACACCAGAAGAACTAGGGAAAGCAGCTGTCCTTTCAGAAATTTTCAGCCAATCTTCAAAACGAGAATAGTCATCCAAGAACTTCTGCCACAGTCGCCATGTCTCTTCAATCCTGAAAGGAAAAACAAAAAGTAAGGATAAGATGAAATTTACTCAGATTATCATTGAATTTCTCTCCAGCTGCATGGAGAATACACACTTAAGCAAACAACAGTTACAGCAAACAAAAACTAGCTTGAAATCAAAACATGATAGTATGCTTGTTTAACATAAATGCTAGGCTGAATTCAGCCTAAACTGAAATTAAGACAGCTGCAGATTCCCCCACTTTTTATGTATTGCAAATTCTCATTTGGAATTCATATAAAGAATCATTATGAGCTCATTTGCAGGGATACTGTAAACTGAGCCCTAAGCAGAAGAGGTCCAGAAATGCAATCTTCTTTATATGAGCTACAGCTGCTCTAGTGTGGTTTACTAATACAAAACATAACTTCGTTACAGCAATGAACTCTGCAGCAAAACCTATGTTACACAGGGAAAAGGATTTTAAAAATTTAAAAGGCAAAGTATCAAGGAAGGTTTTGCTAACACATTAAATACTATCTCTTTCATGCATGTCTGCAAACTACAAATTAGATGAGAGCTCACAGAATAAACGTGTAAAATGTCAGAAAGTTCCAAATCAACCATCAACAGATTAAAAAATATAATTTGGCTGTAATTGAATGTGCAGCTGTTAGCAAAACTTCAGCTTATTGAAAGATTATTTGGACAGACTTCTTGACCTGAACAAAAGATATACTGGCCCATCTGATTAGATCCAGCAATGAGATTAGGGTTTAGGCCCATTGACAGATAAATTAAAAAACACAGAACAGCTGACAAATTTTTGTTTCCATCTGGGAAATCCTGGATTTCTTGTCTGAGTCGCCTTACTTGAGTCGCCTTTCCATTGACATAGCACAGATATTTCGCCACCTTCGGTCCAGATTCCGTGTGGCCTGCTGGATGGAGTCACATTCTGTTTCTGTAGCACAAGCATCGCAGTCATGGAGGAGGACTTCACAAAGGTTGAGGACAGATGCAACTCCAGTGCTATGCTTCTCTATGTCTCTTTGTAGTTCCTGCAAGTTAATAGATGAACTTGTGATTGTGAACCCTTTTAGATAAACCAGTGATTACGTAGAAATGTGCAGCATAAACAAGCAATGCAATTTCAGAACACTTATAGATCAATGAGGATGAAAGTAACTGATTTAAAAAGGCCAAACCTTTCAGGGTGTAGAGAAACTAAGTGCATATACTTGAAAGTAAGATTTAGTGTAGGGATGTCACGAGGTGAGGCACATAGGCACCCTGCTAGAGTTTTATACCACATGTGAATATTTCTCTAAACTTATGGATTAGATATGAACACCAAAGATCTAAACTTTTTTTAAAGTGACTGTCTGACCTTGTGATCATACTGCTACAAACATTATGGGTAATTTAAAAACTCCACTGTCTACTCCAAAAAAACCAATGCTTTTTGCAATTTGATCTTGAATGTATGTAAGTGCCTTTGTTGTGAATCCACCTCCTCACCCCACACTGAAATTTCTGCCACTAAAATCTGAAATACTCTACCCAGAATAATCAAGTGAATGGCTCTTCCAAGTAAACACTGAATAACAGGCACCTTAGATTTTTTAGATGCAATTAAGTATTTGGTGCTGAAGACCAGAATTCCGTTTCTTCTGCTTTCATCTTCAGAATATTAACAAAGTAAAAAAAAAACAGAACATACTGGGTTGGAGTCAAGGATTTCCACTGACAGAAGGGAATACAATTTTTGCCAATCTTCCCTCCTATGGCGGACCTCCAACTTCCCCCTTATACTGTTCCCAGTATCCTGTCCACACAGGAGCAGCCGGGGTGGGGGGCATTTTGGTTTGCAGTGGGAGGGGAAAGCAAGGCACTCTGGTAAGGAATTCTACCACTCGGTTGATAGAACTCCTTACCAGTTTATTACTCTACTACATTTCTGAAAGCCACTATTTCTCATAACTACAAATCAAACAGCTAATGAGGGTAATAATTTAAAAAAGTTTAGATAAACCAAGCTTTTGAGGAATGGGGGAATATTGAGGGATATAATTGGCCTGGTTACAGGAACATAAAATGTGACAATTGGGGACATCCTGCTGATGTTTTTTTCAATATGCCAGTGCTATAATATATGGAAAGGTTAGTTTAATCTCTAATACAATACGCAATTTTGGTAATGAAAACTGGGGTTGTTTTTTTTTGTTTACAAAACCTGAAGATGGCTTCTTACCTAGACATGGCCAACCTGGCTACCTGGATCTATGTTATGTTAAAATCAAAACTTAATTATTGTAATGGTCTCCCATCTAAGTTAACTAGGAGGCTGCAATTGGTGCAAAATGCTGCAGCTCAACTGTTAGCAGGAGCGAGCAGGAGCATGAACATCACTCTCATCCTACAGTCAATCCATTGGCTACCTATCAGTTACCATGCTCAATTCAAGGTATTGGTTATTATATACAATGCTCTTCATGGCCTTGGCCCAGCATACCTATGGGACCGCCTCCCTCCCCATGTCCCTCCACGGCAGCTTTGCTCATCTGAACAGGGTCTCTTGCAGGTGCCAGCCTGCACATGTGCTTTCTCTGTGGTGGCCCCTACCCTGTGGAATGGCCTGCCTGAGGAGGTCAGGAGAGCGCCCACTTTCCTGGCTTTCCACAAATGATGCAAAACCAAATTATTCAAAACGGCTTTTTACTCAGGAAGGAAGTATTGTAGGGAGGGGGTCTCAGATGCTTCGCTAATGAGTTAGGGACCATAGACTTCACCACTATGTTGCCTTGCATATTATTTGTTGCTTTGAATATGTACTCCTATATATCACCTGTGTTTCATGTTATCTAATGTCAGTCCTAGAATCGATTATGTTCCGTTTCAGCAATTCTTCAACTTTTGTATTGGATCCTTGCTAACGCTGTATCTTTGTAAAATCCAATGACATTGTTTATGAAAATGTCCTTGACACTGCATAGAAATGTCCTTGATACTGATTATACTAAGCTCACACTATGTAATCTGCCTTGAATTTCAGTGAGTATTTATTTATATGATTAAATAAATAAATTAATTAAATTTAGTGATTTTTAAAAATTGTATTCCTATGCATTTTCTGTTTACTTTAATGGGGATTGTGTAGGACTTCCCCATAAACACCTATGGTATGAAGATTGAATCTTGGTAGTGCCTGAGGGACTGTAACTATAGTATCTAACATAAAATGTTGGTTTCTTTCTTTAGTCTTTTATGGACCTAGTTTGTGGTAAATGTGATATGGGTGAATAAAGGCTATTCCTTAAAATTTGGCCACGTTTTAGGGACATAAGAACACAGGGATACCCTACTTCAATGCTACTGCTTATATGAGATGACAGACCTTCATATCCTTTCTAGATGTACATAATTCACAGCCTTTGATTATTTCTGGAAACACCGATTACATGATTATCAGAACTCCAACAGAGAATTGATGGGTAATTTGGTGGTGGAGAGCACCGTCCAGTTATACCTGACTTATGGCAACCCCTGTTGGTGCTAACAACAACAATAACAACATTCGATTTATATACCACCATTCAGGACAACATAATACCCACTCAGAGCGGTTTACAAAGTATACCATTGTTATCTCCACAACAAACACTGTGTGAGGTGGGTAGGGCTGAGAGAGCTTCTAGAAGCTGTGACTCACCCAAGGTCACTGAGCTGGCTTCAAGTGGAGGAGTCTTCCAGATTAGAGTCCCATGTTCATAACCACTACACCAAACTGGCTCTCAAGGCAATAGACTAACAAAGGTGGTTTGCCAGTCCCTTTCTCTGCATAACAACCCTTGTCTTCTTTGGAGGTCTCTCCCATCCAATTACTAACCAAGGCTGACCCTGTTTAACTTCTGTGATTGGATGGGCTATCCAGGTCAAAATGATGGATAATTTTCTTAATGCATTTTTTTCCAAAACATATTTTCAATCTGAATGGATGAGGACCTAGCAAATGCCACAACACTGGAATATGAAATGTATTTGACTTAGTAAAATAATTTAATTGCCACTGAACTTCATTAACTCCCTAAACTTCCATGCAAAATGCATGTGTAGTCAACAACAGCAGAGGTGCAGGACAGGACCACATGTAAAGTCTGAATAAATCTTGAAATAGAAAATTAAACAAATAGGTATAAGAATAGAAGGGTGGGGTAGGAATTCACTGTGCTTCTCAGGTACTAACCTGTGCTAGATTCTGTCTAAGAGCAGAACTACAAGTGACAAAAGGCACAGATTGGACACTTGTCAGCTTCCCTCAAGTTTTGATGGGAAATGTAGGCATCCTAGTCTTGCAGCTGGGCTCTCTGACTGCTGTCCAATGGACTTTTCAACTGTCACTTGTCCAACATTCCGCCAAGTTGCCTACATTTCCCATCAAAACTTGAGGGAAGCTGACAAGTGTCCAATCTGTGCCTTTTGTCACTTGTAGTTCCGCTCAAAAAGAAAAAAAATACCTGTTTGTGTATGCGTACATGTGCATACACTGTAATATTCACAGCATGCAAAACACTAGTAGAGTAACCTATTAGAGGGATTATAGAGCAGTAAGACCACCCTTTGTGTAGAAGATGTATACATTTTGTTAACTTGCCATCTATACTATTTTTTTCTGGAATATGATGAGCTTGATCAATCACTCAATGAAAAAAAAGTAAAACTAATTAGATGCAGGGTTGTCTTCTGCTCCAGATTCTTTTCTGTTTATGGAAAGGAAATTATAAGTGGTAAAGGGCCATATTTGGTGGCACTGTGTGTACCAATCTGCAAGTGACAATGTCCTACAAAGAAAAAGTTGTAGAGCTACTTTATGTGTTCTGCTAAAAAGGTAGCTGGTGTGGAATTTTTGCCCCCAAAGTCAAAAGAATTCTTGGATCATATTATGCCCAAGGCAATTTTCTGTTTACAGAAAGAAGACTGTAAGAGGCTGTACTTTGGGTTGGATTCTATGAATGATGTCTGCTGACAGGAGGGAAAGCAATTATCAACAATTTGCTCCTCTTGCTGCAGACCTGCAACTGCTCCTTTATGCTGTTCCTGGAGGTCTTGTCATCCAGGAGTAGCATTCTTAAGGAATTTGGGCTACACCAGAAAAGGGGATGAAAAGAAATTCTATTTTACTATCAGAAATCCTTCTGTTATAGGAAATTCTATGCAGGATCCAAGCCTTTGTTTATTAACATGCAGGCAGCAGTAACCAAAAAAGACAAAGCTGCGTAAACCAATTTCTTTGTGAATTCTGCCAAAAGTGCAACTAGGGTAGTCATTTTTTACTGATTGATGTTATGATCACAGATTCTAATAACTGAGAATCCTCAATCACTAAGTATGCCTAATGGGGCAAGCCTTGGGAAGAGATATTGGTGGGGATTTCTCAGAACCTTTTCAGGCATAGGTTAGAGTTCACAGTTACCTGCCAGTGGCAGGCAATCCTCTGGGGGTTTGCCGCATCGACTGCTGATCACTGATGATTGGCAGTTGATGAGGCAAACTGCCCAGTGATTGCCTGCCACTGGCAAGCAACCCAGGCAAGAACCAGCATGCACGCTCCCTGCAAGGCGAGACTTCCTCAAGTGACATCACCACGCTGGTGGCAGGCATGCTCCTGTGCTTCACAGTGGCCAATTTTGCCCCGCCCCCATTGAATTGGCCCCACACAAATTACAGCAGCACACTCGCTGTCAGTAGAATGATGTCACTTCCCAGAAGATCTACCTGCCAGTATGTGCCCCCCCCCCTCCTGGCCAGGATGGCTATCTATGTTAGGCACCCCTAACATAGATAGTGCCTAAGAGTTGGCCTAAATTAAAGATACTTGATTTTTGTCATCCTTTGTCTTGTCCCTCCATGTCTGTGTCACATATCAAGCTGCATATTTTATTTCCCTGAGGATTGTGAAATCTATGTCCTAAAACCTCAGGAAAAATCAAAGGAGCATTTTCAGAAGAAGCACTATAGATAACCTATTTACAAACTATTTACAACTAAGAACTGGTCTTGTGTGTACCTGAAATAATTTAAACAGGTTCTAGAACACTGAGTCAGACTTGTAACTACTCTAATCTTCTTATTCAAAGATTTGCCTAACAAACTCAAGATACGATGTATTTGTTTTGTGTGTATACGACTAGTTTTCTTTTATGACAGCAAACATACATGAGCACACATACCGGAAGGGAAGTGCTCGTGTACACGCAGAGTGTTCCGTCACACAGAATGAGAAGCTTCCGTACACTTGGGAAACTGTTTCATGACCATAAAAATCAACCATTTAACATCCTAGAATTTGGGAAACGTACTAAATATGTTGTTCCAATAAACTAACTTCATTTATTTTGAACTAAAATATTTGCTCCTGAACTTCTCAAAATGGAAAATACCTACATACCAAAGATTTTTCATGGGACATTTAATACTGTATTGCAAATTAAATGAGTGTCAATATGTATTCAGTTTAATTCTGCATCATAAATTTCAGTCATGGCTATTATAGTTTTGACCTGCTCAGGTTTAACTGCTTTTTCGGATTCTCATTTTTCGGATTCTCATATCTGGAAGATTATATTTCTGAGACAAAAATATAATATTCATATTATTGCAAAGTCATTTGTTCTGTTGATATCTAATCCCACTGTACTGCAACCGCAAAAAAATATGTGACCCTGACATCGCTCCCCATCAGAAAGTATGATCAACCGTAACATTATTGCAGATCTCCATGTGAAATATCTTGAATGACATTATAGGGTTGCCAACTCCAGGATGGGAAATTCCTACAGATTTTTGGGTTGAAGCCTGGGGATGGCAGGGTTTGGGGATTGGAGGGACCTCAGTGGGGTATAATGAATGCCACAGAGTCCACCTTCTAAATCAGCCATTTTCTTCAGGGGAACTGACTGATGTAGTCTGTAGATCAGCTGTGATTTCAGAAGCTCTCCAGGCCCCACCTGGAGGTTATAATAATAATATTTGATTTATATACTGCCCTTCAGGACAACTTAATGCCACACTCAGAGCAGTTTACAAAGTGTTTTATTATTATCTTTATGACAATCCTCTGTGAGGTAGGTGGGGCTGAGAGAGCTCTGAAAGAGCTGCGACTGAATTGATCTGGCTTCAGGTGGAGGAATGGGGAATCAAACCCAGTTCTCCAGATTAGAGTCCTGCTGCTCTTAACGATTACACCAAACTGGCAACTCCACATTCATACATTATTTCTGCAGTTGGAATTGTTGATAATGTTATATTTGGGGGTGGACTTTATTGCTGAAATAACAATTCATCTAAAAACTACATTCTGAAACACTGCTTCTAATTAAGAGTTTCTGTGTCTGCATTATGTGCAGAATAGTAGACGTTTATCAAAGTAAATAGCAAAAGTTGGTGAATGATGACATTCAGTGCTAACAATCACACTAATCTCAAAATAGGCCAAACATTTAGACATATTGATTAGCGCTGACAGTTATTTAAATTAATTGCCAGCATCCATGTTTAAATGAAGGGCAATATATATATAGTTTCTGGCATTCACAAGACAACTCTGGAATCATCAGCATTCATATGAAATAATTGCCACATTTTAGACATTCTCTGTTATTGTACACGTGCATGCACTTGTGCGCACACACAAACCCTCTATACATGCACATTCAAGAGGATGCACATGTAAGAATACACATGTGCATTCAAGCTTAAAATCACAACTGATACACAAAAGAACTTGATTAAGTGAGATGACTGTACTCATTTGGATGTGTGCATGTACTATTCCTGAACACATGTTAAGAATACATATGAAAAATATGATCATCTGAACTAGAGAGAGTGAAATATGAACTCATCCACTGGGTATACCCTACCATTATTTTGCTTTTTATAGCTTGATCGCTGCTATCATCTCCTGGTAGTTTGAAGCTGACCATGCATGCTGTTATATATTCTCAGATCATAACAGGGTACTTCATTTACAAACCGATGTATAGCACCCAGCATGGTTCTGAAGAGGGAAGAATAATAAAGGCGCCTTCTCCCTATTGTCCAATGCCCATTCTCCTTTTCGTTTAGGGGAAAAAAGAATCTACTGTGCTACTTACAACAGCAATACAGCATGTGAGTTAATTTTTAAAATATACAAAGAACTATGTTATATGACGATAATGAACCAACAGGTTTCTGGTATATACCAGGCCCATAAGGTCCCTTACATTCACTGGAAAGTGATTAATATGCATGATGAAGGATCATTCTCCAAAGGCCCAAGTTGGGACTTTGGATGATGCTGAAACAAGTAGGGGCGTGAAAATGACATCACCATATAATATATACTACTTTCTATTACAAATGTGTGTTAAAAATCCACATATTCCATGTATTGTTTATTTTTATATTTTACAAAATTTGTATCTCGCCTTTCTGCCCTCACAAGGGCCATCAAGGTGCCTAATAAATTGAAACATACATAATAAAATCATATTTTAAAATTAATAAAACCAGAAAGAACAATAGCAGCTCATTAAAACAATTTAAAAAACTTTATGTCAAAAGACATAAAAACAACAACTAAAACCCTAGGCAGGAAGAACGGAATGCAAAACAAAATAAAAAAGTCTTCACTCACTCATGAAAGATGGCAACAAAAGGGGACCTTATACTTATCAAGATCTCCTGGGTCCAGGGTGCATTCACTTCTTTAAAAGTGAATGCACCTCAGCCTGCTTCAAGGCTGGGATGACCACCCCTTCTCTCAAGAAGACTTTAACTATCTCTCGGACCCAGTTGGCTGGTCACCCCACCCCCAGCAGATTTAATTAGCCAGGAAGGGCAAGTATCATACAAGCAGGCGGTCTGCCTCAATCCTCCAAGAATCCTGTCCATATCCTCAAACTGCATAAACTAAAAAGCATTTTTTTAAAGTGCCTCCAGAAAAAAATCTCACTGAAAAGGATAACAATCAGACACGTTGGCTCATCTAACCATTTCACTGCTAATGTAGTGTGCAAGTCAGAACAGATGTGAGAGATTTTATCTGCAAAGTGCTGAACAAAATGGTCACAGTGGGCCACTGACCAGTCTAGGGACCCCATTCCCCAATGGTGGCCACCCCCACTCCCACCCACTGTTTTACCTGGCTGATGTGGGGGAAAGGCAGGGAATAGGCCTCCAGGGTACACTCCTGGGGCTAGCACGACATCACTGGTGTTGCGCACACTGAGAGCATTCCTGTGCTTCATAGCAGGCCAATTTAGGTCTGAAATTGGCCTGCTGCGAAGCGAGAGCATACTCCCAGCCTTGCACAATGATGTCACTTCCCGGAAGTGATGTCATTGCACCAGTATGGGACTGTGCACATGCATCCTAGGAGCACAAGGAAGGAAACCCTGGGTTTCTCACTTTCACAGGGAGGATTTGGGGATCTGGTAACCCTACCTCCTCTTGAATAGCAAAACCCAACAGACCTCTGGCCACCTGGAACAACAGCTCCTCTGGCCTATATTGTGCAGACACAATGGAGGCAAAAAAGTATCATTTCTTTGCTGCCATCATCAAAATGGAGTATGCTTTAATAACAACAACAACATTCGATTTATATTCTGCCCTTCAGGGCAACTTAATCCCCACTAAGACCGGTTATGGTCTAAGTTAAGTATGTCGTTATTATCCCCACAACAAAACACCCTGTGAGGTGGGTGGCGGTGAGAGAGCTCCAGAGAGCTGTGACTAGCCCAAGGTCACCCAGCTGGCTTTAAGTGGAGGAGTGGGGAATCAAACCCGGCTCTCCAGATTAGAGTCCTGTGCTCTTAACCACTACACCAAACTGGCTCTTTAAAATGAGCTTTCACCTGAGTCTTAAAGGATTCATCCTGAGTCTTCCTCCACTGTTACTCTAGCTATCTCCCTTGTCTTTTCATTGCTCACAGCCCCTCGGTACATGTAGGGGCTACCTGGGCTCTAACATTTACAGCATTAATGTAGATATCACACGATGTCAGAACTGGATTGTTATCCTCCTATGTAGAACCAAAGGTTTGCACACACAAGGAAGCTTACAAAGCACACCAGGCTCAGCCTCTCAAATGGGGCCTTATCTTGTAACTACTTACTCAGAAGCAAACAACACAGAATTCAATAGATACGTCTCAAAGTAAGTTTACATAGGATTTCAGCCAGCTCTTTAACATAATTACATGCAGGGCTTTTTTTCTGGGAAAAGAGGCAGTGGAACTCAGTGGGTTGCCTTCGGAGAAAATGGTCACATGGCTGGTGGCCCTGCCCCCTGATCTCCAGACAGAGGGGAGTTTAGATTGCCCTCCGCACCACTTGGCGGTGCGAAGGGCAATCTAAACTCCCCCTCTGTCTGGAGATCAGGGGGCGGGGCCACCAACCATGTGACCGTTTTCAAGAGGTTCCAGAACTCCATTGCACTGCGTTCCAGCTGGAAAAAAAGCTCTGATTACATGTCTTCCCATGAGCATGAACTACAATCAGTCAGTACAAGCACATTAAAAATATCTTGTTCAGGATCCCCTTGGTGGAAAACATATGTTTATTACCTTGGAACTGCTGTAATATCCTTGTTCATCTTGAGAAAAACATTGCTTGGCTCCATCTTATTGAATGCAACAGGCATGTAATTGTGCTCTTTAACAGCCAATTGCTCGAATTTAACAAAATCTTCAATTTGGAAGAAGTACTTGACCAGAATATAATATGTAATAGAGTAAAAAAATATCTTCCCAAGTGAGAAGACTAAAATGTCAAAAACTAATACATCATGTGCTAACTTCTTAAAAAATACAAGTGATATGTGTTACCAATTTCCTGAGAGGCAGGATCAGCTCAAATAGGCAGGAGGAGTGTCCAAAAAAATGCAAACATTTTATTTGGTTGTTAGGCCATATTATACATTTGACATAGATTTTTTGAAAGCTAGAATAAAAGCTAGCTGTATTAGGAAAGCAATCTTATAGTAATTTCCAGTGGTTTCAGTGAGACACACATTATTTGGTAGAACTTTCTCCCACACCTAATTGGGACAAAATTATTAGAAATGATACCTGTTGTCCATGGTCTCCTTCCTCCTAAAACTGAGGTATATGGGAGGGAGCATCCTTGTTCTGTAGGCAAAATTTTTACATGGGCACAAGGAGGCAACAATTGGCATGTAAGTGAGCTTTTCCATTCCCATTCCTTCCCTCTCTGCATTCCATTTATTTCAACCCTTTCAGCTTGGTTGACTGACCCCATCTGAATATGGCTAGGAAAAAATATGCTTCAAACAGAGGAGCATAGTAAGGCGAGATGGGGGTGAGGGTGGAGGGAGATCAGGTCTAACATCTCTCACCTGCACACTCTAATTTCATTTTATAATAGACCCCTTCTGCCTTAATTATGAATGAGTGCTCATATCATGGGTGTATGTGTATGTAGGCAGTGGGCACAGCAGCAGAGAATGAAATAAAATATGCACAGATGGGGCCTAATTATCAAAAAACCATTTGAAAGTGAGTAGATAGTTCAATGAGTGGTTAAAAAGTGGAAATGCTGTGCACACATCTGTCAACTTGGATAATCCTATTTAGCAAGTCCATTGGCAAACTTTTCTGGTTGATTGGACATTGTTACTTTCAGGCACATATCTGTTGAGTTGTTGTCCTTGTTGTCCTTCCTGCCTCCTGTTGCCAGGAAAAAGGAAATCAGACTAGAAATCCCAGAAAAGCTGTCAATCTGAAAGGCTTCCAAGCACTCCTGAATGTTGAAAGTTAATCTTTTTGTATTAAGATCACTTAATATATTTATGAATAGGTATTATTTGTTTGATCTGGATTAGTAAATTTTCAACTGCAACATCCCTAAGAGGTAGCATCAGTCCATCTATTATGTGCCAGCACCATTTATGTGCTGGACCTTCTTAAGATTATTGATGATGACACCTATAATAGTATTCATTTGGCAGATAAAAAGGGAATGCTTTTTACAGTCATTTTAATAGATACTAGTTCCACACACATAATAGGAGGTAGCTATGTTTAAGCCTGGCTAATGGGAGGAGGAGATTCTTGGGTGAAACAGAAGAATTAGGTGGAAATGGAAGGGGGGGCATAGATGAAGAGGTCATGGATTACCTAGGAGAGCGAAGTTTGATCATGAGGGGTATTTGATATCTGTGGCTGTGCTCACTTATGTAAAAGATGGACTAAGAAGAGATCAGAAGGCTTGTGATACAATCTCAACTAAAAAAGAAAGTAAAATAAATCCTATTCAATTACCAATCATGTGAATGGCCTAGGCACTGGACCTTCATTTAAGATGCTGTGGCTGGCAAAGTAGGTACAAGCATTGTCTTTTTGTCCTATTATAAAGATCATGAGTAAATTTATTAGCCTTTTCACTTCAGTTATGGGAAAAGCTATAATTAAATCCTGCCAAAGGTACTTTTTAAAAGCTCTGTTTAGAGAAGACAGATAATTTGGTTCAAACTAGATTTCATGATGCTGAAGATGCTCCCAGAGTTTTGTTTCCTTAAATAATAGATGCATGATTCAGATTGGGATCACGGCACAAAGGAATTATTTTTATGTAAAATGCTTCAGTCCCACATCTTTTTACAAGCAGACTCAACATGGCTTACAAACTAATTAAAAACGTATGAAACATTAAACAGCAAGGTCTAGAGACCTTCCATATGACCATTATCAACCACCAACTTATAGTTCACTCCTAAGCAGACTTTAACCTTTCTATGTCCATTGATGTCAATGTGCTTAGAAGGTTGTAACTCCGCTTAGGAAGACAGTATTAGCCATCAGTTAAACCCATCAATTAAACAATTCTGCCTTGCATAGCTTTCCAAAATTTAACCGAGTGGTGCCCTCCTGACATGAACAATATAAACCAGTATACAAATTGAGCAATATACAAATTGAATAAAAAATAAATAAAAATACAATAAGATTGGAACCATTTCAAAAAAATAGTGCAGGCTGCATTTATCTGCAAGAAAGTACAAGAAGCAGAGATGTTACACTGGGATGCACCAAGAGAGACAGCCCTGCTAGTATGTGGATCCTAAGCTATATAGGTCTTTAAATAAGCAATACCTTTAATGAGGCTTGCCAGTCCCCTACCTCCTCCTCCTGTCACCTCTCACTTAGCCAGAGGGGGGGGGGGAAGGTGCGGGAATGCAGTGGAAAGGGCGAAGTATGCTCCCACATGCTCCAGAGTGTCCCTGTGTTGTGCCAGGAATGACATCATTCCTGGCATGATGTGGAAGTAAAGGGTTGTGCCAGGGGAATATTGAGTAAAAATTGGCCCCAGACACTAAATTAGGGGGCGATTTTTACTCAATCAACCCTGTACAACCCATTACTTCCACATCACACCAGGCTGACTGAGTAAAAATCAGCCCCCCATTTTGTGTTTGGGGCCAAGTATTACTTAATCAGCCCCCACACAACCCATTACTTATGTGTTGTACCAGGAAGGACATCATTCTGGCCCAACACAGGGTTGCTCTGGAGGTAACTGCCTCCTCTACATGAATCCCCCTGCCCCTCCATCCCCTAGGTGGAATTCCAGGAACCTGACAACTCTATCTTGAACTGAATCCAGGAGCAAATGTGTAATCGATTTAACAATCTTAAAATCAAAACAATGTGTGTAAAGTGACTTCCTCGAGATGGCAAACAAGCTGCCACATTTTGCACCAACTGAAGTATCAGATTTGTCTTCAAAGCCAGTCCCATGTAGAGTGTATTAAAATACTCTACTCTCTAGGTTACTGAGGTGTAGATCAGCATGGCCAGGTCAGCTGAGTTCTGTGTGTGAAATTAAGTTGTAAAACAGTAGTGTTTTGCTACAGTACCAACCTGTTTCTCTAACAGAAAAGCAGGTTCCAACAGTGTCATCCTAAACAGAGTTATAACCTTCTAAGCTCATTGACTTCAGTGGGCTTAGAAGGGCATAACTCTGCTTAGGATGGCAAAGCATTAACTCAATAGGAATAAATTAATTAGGGAACTTTAGCACCCTTATGTGTGTTGGCCTTGTCAACTGCATCACCTCCATTTCATCTGCCTTGGGCTTCAGTCTGCTTGTTCTCAATTACATGAGCAAGGCAGATAAAGCCCAGTACAGAAAAGAGACACCATTTCTGGAGGTTTAAATAGAGTGATATATCAGCATACTGATGACAATCAGCTCCTAAGCTACAAAGAAATATTTCATGTAATATTTTTAAAAGTATGGTTGAATGCACAGAATTCTGCAGATTTCCACAGGATAAATCCCATGCTGGGCTGCCACTTTCCTGTTTCTCACCACTGCTCCAGAAACCGGAAGGAGAAAAATGCAGGGGGGGAAAGGTCAGTGATGGCATGATGTCACTTCCAGGGAATCCTAGGAACTCTTAAGATTTTACCTTAGTGTTTCCAGCTATTCCTAGAGAGGTATGACATCATTACTAGAAGCATGTCACTCCATTGCCAGCGGCACCACCCCTCCCCGTGTCCCTCACTGGCTGGCAAATCTAATCCCATGAAGCAAACTCAGTCTCATCAACCACAACTTTCAGAACCTGATCAGCTACAAAAATCACTGAAACATTTTATCCTCGAATCCCTACTATAATTTCTAAGTGCTAAAATAATGCAGTATTTTACTATGTGAAATGCTGCCAGGAGATCCACTGATATTAACAGAGTGCAATAGGAGTTAGAGGCACCCCGAACTCTCACTGGGGTGGAGCAGAGCCACTATGGGACCAGCCTGTTGGCCTTCTAGATGGCAATGTTCTGGTCACAGCAGGAATTCTGTGGGCTGCTCAGTGGACAGTCAACAACACAGACATTGCCTAACAGCAACAGGAATTAGTAAGGCAAATATGGCATTAAAGCAATCAAGGAAGGAGGCAAAATAGGGTTGTATGAGGCCGGATCTATCAACCAATCAGCTTTCAGGAGAAAGCTTGCTTTGCCACCAGAGCCAGAAAGACCCATGCCCTCTTTAGGCTGCCCTTTGAAAGTTAGAGAGAGGCCAATGGCTGGCCACCTGGGGAGGGGGAATGTAGCCCCTCTCTTCCATCAGTTGGACCTTTGCTGTCCCTCACTTCTCACCCATAGAAACGTTTTAGAAATGAGTAATATGGGCTGCTGAATTGTAAGTTTGTATGGTTTTAAATGGTAATTTTAATGTATATTCAAACTACGTTATCATCTGTTCTGAGCCCTCTTGCAGGGAGAGCAGATGATAAGTTAAATAAATAAATAAATAAATAAATAAATAAATAAATAAATAAATAAATAAATAAATAAAAATAGCCTTTGACAGACTCAAATGGAGATTATACACTTAAGTCACCAAGAGTGTCTGTTCCAAAGCCAGGACTTTAGCCAAAGTGAAAAGTTAGGGATGGATGTGTAATCCATGAAGCTCTGGAGTTGTTCCTCAGTCACTTTCCCTAAAAACATGAACTTCAAGACTGGTATATAGTTAGCTACAGCATCATTGTCCAAAGAAGGGAAGGGAGGGTTACTCCCTTCCACACTTTCTCCAATTTGAAATGGACTCAACAGTGCTGCCATTTGCCCACTGAACTGAACAGGGCACATAGCTGCTGCAATGGGGTTCTTTCAAGTTGTAAAAATGGTGTGTGTGTGTGTCAGGTGAGGGGGGAGGCTGAAACTCATCTTCCATAACACCATGGTCCGGATACAAACCAGGCTCCCATGCATGCACGTTCTCTCTCTGGAACTCTCAGTATCATATCTGGTTTGTCCTTTTTACTCAATGTTCAAGCCTACTGACAACCATTCACACTTGAATAACCCTTCCAACAGTACTGCATTGTAATTGTGACTTCCTATTAGGATGCATTTTGTAACATGAATCTTGGTTTTCCCTAATTGCTCTCTCCTGCAACAAACAAAAAAGATTCAGTTTCTGACACAGAAAGCTTTACAAGTGCCAAAACTGAGCAAGAACTAGTTTGGGGGCTAGATAAAATACTTTTGCCGCTTAAGTAGCAGAATCAATTTCTTTACAATTATGCTCTCAACAGAAATCACAACTTGGCTCCAGGAACAATTTCTTAGTAGCCTACATTTCATGTTGCAATAGTAACTTGGCAAATGCACTCTTATGATGGCCCTAAGGTTCTCCAAACTAGGGGTGTGCACCAGGAAAATAGATGCAGAGGAGTTAGCCGTGTTAGTCTGTGGTAGCAAAATCAAAAAGAGTCCAGTAGCACCTTTAAGACTAACCAATTTTATTGTAGCATAAGCTTTCGAGAATCAAGTTCTCTTCGTCAGATGCATGATACAGAGACTGGTCAAATATAGAAGAGGAGGGAGGAGGAGGAGAGAGAAGAGGCAATTGGAGGGGAGGGGGAGGGAGCAACCAAAACATTCCTTTGCTAGTATATGTAAACATCTCCTTTTGGTGTGTGGATCAGTTGGCTTCAAAGGAGTTTGCCCTGTTAGTTTGTAGCAGCCAAACAGCTAGACCATCCAATTCCAATGCAGTATGAGCCTTCGATAAAAATCACGAAGGCTCATACTGCATTGGAATTGGATGGTCTAGCTGTTTGGCTGCTACAAACTAACAGGGCAAACTCCTTTGAAGCCAACTGATCCACACACCAAAAGGAGATGTTTACATATACTAGCAAAGGAATGTTTTGGTTGCTCCCTCCCCCTCCCCCCCAATTGCCTCTTCTCTCTCCTCCTCTTCTCCTCCCTCCTCTTCTATATTTGACCAGTCTCTGTATCATGCATCTGTCGAAGAGAACTTGATTCTCGAAAGCTTATGCTACAATAAAATTGGTTAGTCTTAAAGGTGCTACTGCACCAAGAAAATGTTCATTATAACTTCAGATCTGGACTTCAGGGGGGCAATTTTTACCATGATTCCTTATTTCTGGATAGGACATTACTAGTTCAGATTCAAATCTGTGTGTTTTTTTGGCTTCCAGAGTTCTGACACCATGGCCAAATCCACATGGCTCAAGTTTGCAGCTATTTTCCCGCCATTTATGTGCTTCTCAGAGGGCTGTTCACATACTCTTACCTCAATCCCACCATTCTATTGTATCTGTTGCACTGTGCCTCAGACGAGGTTGTCACACTTTCAAATGCTTCTCTTGCACAGTTCTCACCATGGATGTGAACAAATAGAAGCGGTTCCCAAAGAGACCTCTTAACCACCACCCCTTCCTTGTTTCTTGCCTTTCCGGAACACCATCCCTCTTTGCCAAGCAATTCTCCCAACTCTGTCCAAGGTACGCTCACACCCCTGTCCTGTTTATTATTTTTTTAAAAGGGGGCATTCCTAGCGCTATTGCACAATCCCGTTCATGAAGATCACCCACAAGCGGTTTGGGAAGTGGCATTGTAAAAAGTCTGTGGAGGCATCGGGTGGGGATGCCATTTTTTTTTACAGTAAATAATGTTTCACTGCCGAAGGAGAGCCTAGATAATTTCTGATAAGTGGACTGTGCCTGCAAAGGCTGACTCTTTCCAGGGTTTTTAAAAAAATTAAAATTATCGATATAGCAAAAAAAATCGCTATTCTGTAATTATAGTTGAGCAGTAACATTAACCAATCACAGGCATCAATGGAGGTGTGGCCCTGCCATTGCAATTGAGCAGAAAATCGATATAGCGAAAATTTAGCATTAAATTTTTTTTAAAAGGCTACGTGATGTTGTCATCAGCAACGACGGATCTAAACCTGCCCTGTATCGCACGATTCTCCCAGGGATGTGAACGGAGTATAGCACGATGCTGGCACAGTAAAAGAGGGGATGTGAACACAGACTGGGGCATTGCGGGATAGAATCCAGAGCAATTATTGCGTATGAAAAGCAGAAGGTAGGGAAGTGTGGATTCGGCCCATTATTTTCTATGGGGAATTTATTCGAGGACCTAGGGCAGCTGTTTATAAAGATAATGACACCAAATTTGCACAGAACACAATCCTCCCTCTAATCTAAAGCCCCCAATTTTCAAACAGATTTAACAAAAGGGGGGGGGAATTTTACAGACCCACAAAGTAAGTCTCTCTCTGTGCAGCTACATTAGGTTCTCTACTAATTTCTAAAATGGCCATCGAGCAGGAGAGCTCCAGACAGCTACCACCATTTTAAAAAACCCCAAACCCTGTTTGCATTCATTTCATTTCCCTACTCTAACAATGACTGATAATTTTTTAACCTTTCCACTGAAAACTCTGCATTTGCCATCCTTCCATGCTGTAGTTTGCTGTTCGTTTCCTTTCAGAAAGTGAGGAAGGCTTCCATTGCAGACCCCCTCAACCTGTCCCACCCTGTCAATCTGCCATGATTTCCCATGTGGAACTTTTGTGGTGTGTGTGTAATCACTTTTTTCTCAGCCAGAGACCAAAATTGTTCTGTCTACCAAAGAACTCCCAAGTTTCAAGCAAATTGGACAAAGGAGATTGGTTTTACAGACCCCCAAATTAGGTCTCTCTCTTCACAGCTGCATTAAGTTGTCTCTACTTGTTTCTAAACTAGCCATCAAACAGCATCCAGCAGGACAGCTTCAGCCAGTTACTAGCATTAAAAAAACCTGTTGCATTCATTTCATTTTCCTACTTTTACAGTGACTGACAATAGTTTTTTTAAAATCTTTGTTGAAAACTCTGCATTTGCCAGCCTTCTTTGTTGTAGTCAACATCATCTCTGGACATTCCAATTACCTCTGATGCCTGGGAAATGTATTCTCAGAGGATGTATGAGGATCATAGCAGCTTATCACCTGTTTTGCCCATAGAAATCTTTCCTTCATGTCCTCCTGTCACTATTAAGGAAATTAAGTCTTTGGTCAGCCAACTGAAGGCTGGTAAAGCACCTGGAGCTGACTTTATTCCTCCTGAATTCCTAAAATGCAGCATCAATTGGTGGGTCTCCCTGCTGGCATCCCTTTTTACTTACATCAACCAAACTGGTCATATCCCTAAGGATTGAGGACTGGCAATTATAGCTCCCCTTTTCAAAAAAGGGAGTAGGGATGACCCAGTGAACTATAGGCCAATCAGTCTGCTTAGTGTAATCAGCAAATTACATGCATCCCATCTCCTTGATAAATTCGAAATTTGGCTTGAACAGGAAAATCTGATTGCTGATAAACAGGCAGGATTCAGAGAAGGTAGATGTACTACAGTTCACTCCATGATCCTCCAACACCTTATAGAGAAATACTCATCAACAACAGTAGTATCTTTATATGTTGCCTATATTGACCTAAAGGCGACATTTGACTCTATTTCTAGAGCTAAGCTCTGGGGTAAGTTGGAAGCCACTAACATTGATTGCAGGCTACTCTTCCTGATCCATGCCCTACATGAAAATACCTCTCTAAAGGTCAGGTTCAGTAAGCTCGGACATCTTTCAAATGCTGTTCCCACTTTGAGAGGTGTGAAACAGGGCTACATTTTAGCACTCTTCAACTTCTATATAGATGACTTGGTCAAACTGCTAAGTAACCAGGCCTTTCATCCTCTGAAATTACAGCAACGTAATTCTATTATATGCAGATGATGCAGCCATTTTGTCAAGGACCCTAGTTGGGCTCAGAAGAGCCCTAAAGGCTCTAGTACAGCACTGCAAGGAAGACTCTCTTACCATAAATTATCAAAAAACAAAAATAATGGCCTTCGGTAAGAAACAGAAGTCTAGAACCTGGACCATCGGTGGCCACTTGATTGAACAGGTACAGACCTTCAAATATCTTGGTGCAGTATTTCACGCCTCTGGTTCAGAAAAAGCGCATATTGTCCACACAGCAGATATTGGGCAAAAGTTGGCTCACAATATACTTAGATTTCTCCGAACAAAGGGAGGACATTACATCCCTGCTGCCCCAAAAGTCTTTAAAGCCAAAACCTTGGCCCAACTCCTATATGGAACCATGATAGAAGCAACATCTTCTTTTGCTCCTCTTGAGCATGTTCAATGGGAGTTTCTCAGAGCAGCACTGCAAGTCCCCAGTTGCGTACCAAATGCATTACTAATCCGCTCTGAGCCTGCATTGTGGGGAGAGCAGACTATAAGACTAATAAATAAATAAATAAATAAATAAATAAATAAATAAATAAATAAATAAATAAATAAATAAATAAATAAATAAATAAGCCTGGAGACTGGCACTGTCAGAGTGGAAGCTAAGGTTTGCCTTGCCCCTTTAAATTACTGGCTTAAGATCAGCTATTTTCAGCAAGGCTTGACCGTATTGCTCCTCCTGGATGAATATCAACCTGAATGGCTTAGGATAGTCCTTTGTAAACTGGTGAGCCTTGGCTTTTCACCCTCCATAGTTTTAACCAAAACAGACCATAAAACAAAAGATATTGGACATTGAATACCAGCTTGATTTAGGGAGGGTCCCTACTTTTTTGTTCCCTATGAACACCAGATATATAGTCAAGCCAGCTGCATATCTGTCCCTCTTGGAGGGGCATAGTCACAGGAGGGCCTTTACACTTGCAAGGTGTGCTGCACTCCCCTCCGCTGTTTTAGACAGGCAGTTTAACAGAATTCCCTACGAGAAAAGGCTTTGCCCTTGCAATGCAGGAGAAATTGAGACTGTAGATCACGTTCTTCTATGTTGTTCATTCTATCAAGATGCTCGTATCAAGCTCATCACCCCTTTGATCAATAGAATACCTGGAAGAATGAGCTTGGAATACGTTAGGCTTCTTCTAGAAGATGGAAATTCGACAAGTACAGCCTCGGTCACAAAATTTTCTTAAATAGCCTATAAAATCCATCAGATGCTTTCATTACTGTGGTTTATGTAAATACCACCAAGGCTTTTTTTCTAGGAAAAGAGGTGGTGGAACTCACTGGGTTGCCCTCGGAGAAAATGGTCACATGGCTGGTGGCCCCGCCCCCTGATCTCCAGACAGAAGGGAGTTATTTATTTATTTATTAGTCTTATTATTTTATTAGTCTTATATTCCGCTCTCCCCACAATGCAGGCTCAGAGCGGATTAGTAATGCATTTGGTACGCAATTGGGGACTTACAATGCTGCTCTGAGAAACTCCCATTGAACATGCTCAAGAGGGTTAAAAGACGATGTTGCTTCTATCATGGTTCCATATAGGAGTTGGGCCAAGGTTTTGGCTTTAAAGACTTTTGGGGAAGCAGGGATGTAATGTCCACCCTTTGTTCAGAGAAATCTAAGTATATTGCGAGCCAACTTTTGCCCAATATCTGCATTGAAACTTGGGGGGGGGGGAACTTGGATATTTTCAGGGAGGATGTTTAGTTATTCCCAGATATCTTGGATTTGTTACCATTCTGGAAAATCAAAGCAATGATTCAAAATAGGGGTATGCACACACACACATACACAAAACCCTGAGAAATCTGGATCTGGGTTTCAGAGATCTAAAAAAAAAAATCCAGGGTTCTTGAAATCCAGAGAAGATTCTCTGATCAGGTTAAGACAGATCAGAGAATCCCAGATTTCTTTGGCCATTATGCCCTATGGGGAAAACTATCAGAAGGCTATCCAGGGGCCTGGGTCGGTTTATTTTTCAAGGAAAATCCACCAAATTTGCAGGGAACCTACTCTTGTCTGTCTTCTAAGGACTCATCAAGTTTCAGGAAGACTGAATCCCAAGGTTCAGTTTTATGAGCCTCTGAAGAAGGCACCCACAGCCACTTTCCATTGTTTCCTACGGGGAGGGGATTTCTAAACAGGCTCTCAGGCAAAAACACACAGGGTTAAGACTGTCAGTGGCCAAAGGTACACTCCCAAATACAACCTCAACCCAGAGAAAGCCAAACAGAAATAAACTGAACCCCCACCCCCACCCCAAGCGCTAAAGGCAACCTCCAAATTGCAAGAGAATGCCCAAAAGAACCAAACTGAAGCAAGGGAATGGATGGAATCCCCATAGAACTAAAGTGAATCAAGGGGACCAACATCAAACCAGAGAATCATGTCAAAACAGAGAATTCCATCCAAACCAAACCGAAGCAAAAGACATGTTGCAACCTAGTCCAACTTAACCAGTGTCACTCACAGAAGTCAGGAAGACAAGGAGAGCTCCTGAATGGATTGGTCACTCACTCTTTGTTCCCTGCCTCACTCCTTTTCCCTCCTGCCTCTGCCTTCAATCCCCCCTTCCCCCTCCCATATCCCTTTTGGAAAAAAAGGGAGAAGCCCGCTTTACCCAGAAGTACCTGGATTTACTCCAGGTTCCTGGATCAGATCCCAGATTCTCTGAATAATTGGCAAAAATCCAGATTTTTCCCTGAATCCCAGATCCAGATTGCAAACTCCTATTGTGAAACAGCGATTTCCATGTATGTTTTTTGGCTTGGGAAATCTGTTGTGCACATCCCTACTCCAAACCTTTGGGAAGTCTTGAGAGAACATTTACCAAAGTCACAAAGTAACAATTCTTCTCCCCCCCTGCCCCCCACCAATATCTGGGGTCACTGTAGACTTTCATGGAAGTGCCTTGGATTGAATACTCAATAGTAGACTAAACCTTAAACAGGATGGAACTGCAGGAATCTACTCATCCCTAATTATAACAATTTTCCTTTGGGCTGGCATTTGGAGATTGGGGCTATGCTTCAAAACAAGGATTTAATAATTGTATGTTTTATTCTGATTTTAATTTCTGTTTCTGCTGCAAAATACTATAATCAGTGCCTATAACAATCCTGAAATTCAGACTAAAAAAACCTTCTATGTGAATAATTTGCAAAAGAGAAATGGGTGTTAAAACATCCTAAAAGCTCTCCCAGAGTTCCACACAGTTAAAACCCCCCACAATAAATGATGTATCCTCTTTCTCTCTTGCTAATTTTCAGTTTTTCTCCTTCCTTCTTGCATTGCATCCATGACTTGCAGGTTAGGCACAAGCATGAAAATTAAATATTGCTTCTCTATAATTCATGCTATTTTACATGCAATGGAATTCAGACATGTTTAAAAACAGACAAGTAGAACAAAACTTTGAGCATTTCTAAATATGGAGATTCTCAAGCATCTATGAAGCTTGCAATGTTCAAATGCAGAATGCTCCCTCTATGGCAATAAACAGTGCCTCACAATCCACTCCAAACTTCTCATACAACAAAAAGCTAATTATTAAATTAGCTGACATTCTGGTGATAACATCACGGTGCCTTACCTTTGTTTGGTAGGCTCAGTGAGCAGTTCCATCTTGACTGGATGTCAAAGCCAGCAGAAGATTCTATGAGTAATGCCATAAGCATCCTCTGCCTTGAAATTTAAGGGCATCTTCCTCTCACTGCCCTCTTGTAAAACTGAGCTGGATACAGCAGGCCCAAACCTGTACCACACTTGGGTCACCCTCACCATTATGCAATGGAGAGTGGTAGGGATTCATGATTTTTGTTCTTCTACCTCATATTTTTGTTTTACCTGCTGTTCATTTAGTTTCCTTTGAATCTCCTCGGAGTCACAGGTTTCATAGACAATGGGTTTGGACAGCTCTGACTCAATGTGGGCAAGCCAAGCTCTCAGGATGCTCATGTTCTTATCCAACTGTTGGACTGCAACCAGGGTTTCCTTTAGTTTCTTCATCCTGTCAGAATAACAGGTAATACAATGTATTTTATTAAGCAGTTGTTGAACAACATATTCTTCTTGGCAATCTGCAGTATGGATTTGATATTCTGCTTAACAACTGAAAAATGTAACTGACTGCTGTAGTCACAAAATATAAATGGTAATTTGACATCATAAATGTGGTCTATAATTGGTAGAGCACCTTAGTTCAGGGCTATCATCTCTAATTAAAATCTGAAGAGACAGAAGATACTCCCATGAAAGAAAATGTCTTGTGAAACTAATTAATATACACTAGTTAATTCTGAATTTTATCTGCAAAGTGAGCTACCAAAATCTCTGGATCTGCAGTTGTCTCATATATTGGAATTAAATTGGCCAAGGCTTTCTCAGTAGTTGTAAATTTTACAGTGCAATCCTAGGGAGACTTTACTATGTCTACTGAAGCGAATGACAGAGAAGGATATAACTCTGCTAGGTTGGCACTGCTAGTTATTTTGCTTTCAAAAGAGAGAGAATTCAGTGTGTTAGACTTGATGGGATGCAGCTGGGAGATTAGGAATATAAAATGAAATTGAGTAGGGCTTTCTTCGCTGCACCTTTGGGAAATACAAAATGGAGAGAAAAGGAAGGAAAATTTCCTGGCTCAGGAAAGCAAGGGACGGAGGAATGCCGCTGACTGATGAATGCAGCCCAATTATCCACACGCGAAAACAGTACAACCGAACTTAGTTGTTTTTCAAAGAACCATCCACAATGAACAAGTGCATCGTAGATCTTTCCCATGAAAGCAGATACTTCACTTAATCTGTTCATCCGTCTAGCCCTACACTGTTGCATTTTGAAATATTTGTTGGGGATGCTTTAGGCAGTTTTTCCATTGAGCCGAGGTTGGACTAGCTGATCTATAAGACTCCTTCTAACTCTATGATTCTGTGCAATCATTGAAGTAAATGGGCTTAGAAGGGTGTAACTCTGTTTAGGAGTGCATGTACTTACATATGTCAATAATGTGCACACTTGCACAGATATCTGAGAAAGTGTTCATGATAGTCCTGGGAAGAGCATAAGGGTAAAAATAAATGGAGCCACTGATAAAAACAATGTTGTGGTTGTAATCTGCTGCAGACCACCAAGCCAAGGAGCAGTTGCAGTCCCAGGGGCAAGGGGATGGGGGGAGGCAGGAGGCGAAGGAGAACAAAATCACCACCACACTAGGTCGGAGTGAAACATGGCCACAGCTTTAATGATTACAGCCCTTGGAACACTATTGCAGCATAGGGCATGGATCCAAGCATTGGATGACCTAGCTGCCATCCAATGACCACCACAGGATAGCAGGCAATGTGATCCCACCTTAGCACAATCCACTCTGTGAATTCCCTGCTACTTGGGAATGATGCCATATGATGGCCCCCAAGTTGGGCACTTCCCCGAATGGTGCCACCCTAAGATCCCTTGTGACCTCCAAAATGGGTGTAAGATGATAAGAAAGCCCTGTCTCCTCTCCAAAAGGATCCAGCCCAATGCCCCAAGTTGCCCACCAAACGTTGTGACAAACAAGCAACCAGGGAACTAGCAGACAGCTTTGCATTCATGTTCTGTCATACATACAGAGATGGTGAGCGGAGAAGCCAGACTGACCGGCCTCATCATCTGCAGCAGGCCCTAGCTATGAAGGCACCTCCTTCTGGCCTGCCTGGCCAGCTCCACCCCCTCCCTTCCGGGCAGCCTGTGGGTACATGGCTGCAGCTGCAGGAACCAGCCCAGAAGCACCCAAGATACAGGTGAAGAAGCCCTGTTCCCAGGGTTCCCCATGCACCGCCATGGCACAGTGGTGTCCAGGAGGACAAAGCGGGGGGGGGGGGAGGAAAATGGGCACATTCCCCACTGCTTCTTCCAGATTCTACTCCTGGCCGAAAATTGCCCTCTGAGTAAGTCCAGGAACCCTCCATGTAGACTATGTTTCCCCCCACTCCCATTACAGATATTTCCAGAAAAAACAAGTAAGTCATAATGGAAAGCATTAGTTATTTGCAAAACTCATACCCAAAATAAAATGAAGGTATACCCATATCTAAATGGAGAGAAAAGCTCTCTTGTATATCCAGGAGAATGAACAGAGACAATTTTTTTTCAGTGGGCTGACCAACATATGATATGACAACAGCAGAAATGAAGGATTACAGAGAATTTCTACTAATTTATAACTAAAAATTATTAGATTGACATCTGCCTCTTCCAAATTCAGCTGCAAGCAACTGATCCCCATTGCAGATCAACTGCAGTTAAAATTATTCCATCAAGAAAATCACCGTGAAGATTCAGCAAAGACGCATGACATTTTTCAAATTTCTGTAGTCGTTGGAGCTAGGCTGGTTCAGGGGAAGCACATGCTTCCTTATGAATTTTGCCATCTCCATTTTGAAATGGAGAGTATAGTAACTGTGGCAAATACAAGCATTTTCAAATTTAAAACAAGAATCTCAGAAATTTAATCCTGCCATAGGTAAAATTAGATTCAGTCTATAGGTAATATTTAAACCAAGTGGATTTTAGAAGATTAAAGTCAACACTACCACTTTTAATAGCTGTCTGTTCAGCAAGTGCATAAATGTCTTGACCAAGATCAGCAAAATAATGAGTGCCTCTAACTATATGGAAAATAAACTAGTGTCTACTACCCTATTCAGTTAGTTTTGGTCTTTAGTTTGAACAAAAGAGCTGAACGTACAGTTCTGTTTGCGTCTATTATCTAGGAAATGTACATTGCATGGAAAGACCAGTATGCAAAATCCTGGCATACTATTTGTTATGAGTCAATATTTGAGAGACAGTATAATTAATATAGTTGTGTGTGAGAAATAGCCTAGTTGCACAGAACACAATGCAATTGTACACTTTCTGAGATACATTCTTGAAAAATTGCAGTGTGTCTGAAGTGAACATCTTTAAGCATGTTGCTTTAAGAAGCTTGGGTTGAATTCCTTTTCATGTTAACAAAGATTCCACATTCAAAATAGTGGCTTGGAATCATCACATGACAGGTTGAAGAAAGGCTGTATAAATTTAGCAAGCTTGATATATATGTACAGTAACGGCTTGCAACTTGCTGTACTCTTCTCACAGTCCACAGCATATCATAGCCATTTGAACTTGTTTTCTTAGCATTAGATACTACTTACTGTACGGTATTAAAAATATCCATAACTTTCAAATAGCCTTTGTCCACATTTTCCTTAGTTAGACAGAAATGTTTTTACATCACATTTCTTTTTAAAAAGAAAGCATATGTGGGGAATATTGTTGGAAAGGATAAATTCCATGAAAACTTTTTTCAGAATTACACATGCCTTAAAATGTGTTTAATTCTAAACAGAAATTTACTATGATTCACACCCACTATGATGTATCATGAAGTCAAAATGATGATCCAGCCAGACAGCTGGTTACTAATAATAATTTAAAACGAATGTTTAAAAAAATGCTAAGATGACCTCAGGAAAAAACATTTCCCAGCTTACTTGCAGTTCTAACACTCATAATAATTAATACAGGCCTAATGGTTCCTCTTTTTTCTTTTTGGAAAAAAATGAACCAGTTGAAGTTTAAAAGCAAAAAACCCTGTAGAGCTTGGCTTAATGAGAGAAAACCATGCTATGCCAATGTCCCATTAGCAGCACACCAAAGTCTACAATCAAATGTGTTTCTACTATGTCTCATGTGTAACGTAGGACACATTTAACTGGCAGCAAAACCAGGTATACAGTTTCATTGAACATCATTTCATCGAAACATTAAATAAAATGTTTTGCTAATTTCAGATTTCTGAGAGCGCAAGCATTTTAAAGAGCAGGCCTCAGTTCATTTGTAATTAGCACCCATTTTATCCCTACAGGATATGAAATTATACAGAACAGAAAAGAAATACATAAAAGAAAATGAATCAAAAAGTTGCCTGCCTTGTCACATCGCAATTGCAGTCAGGGAGGTCTGAATCCGTACTATGGTCATCTGCCATCCTCACGGCACATAAATCTGCTGAAACCAGCATTAAACTTTCCAGGATTAAACAGAAGAGCATTCAGTCCAAAAGCTAGTAAAGACTGTGTTCCATACAACACTGAGCAAAAAATTCTCACACACGAAACAAATGTTAGTAAGTGGCTGCCTGATAATATGAGACCGGGCTGTGACAAGTGGTCATGTTTCTAAATAAAACTTACATTCATCAACATGTGCCAGGATGATCTCCTGGAATGTAGGCCATGAATGGGGGGAGGGTAGGAGGAAAAAACCTTGACTGCAGATTGTGAACAGTTGTAGACTCAACTGTCCAAAGGAGGGCGGTCCTGGAAAAAGTGTGTCTGGTTATAAACACAGCAAAATGTTTTGATATGGGCGAGAGGGAGAGATAGTAACAAGGGAGGATATTGAGGGAGAAAGATCTTTAGTGCAAGTGCCAAAACATTCAAAATGGAATCAAATAGTGATAAAAATAATGAAAAAGAAACTATGCAGCTGGGCAATACATGGGATGAATAAAACTTTAAGGAAGTTACAAAAGAAAACACAGATATTAAATTAAATACATTTCTAATTACTCTACACTGAAATCAATGGGACTTGAACAGAATCTTATATGCTAATAGCCAAGTGGCAAAAATCTGAGGATGCTGAAATCTGGAGATTGGAGCCATGAATAGACAAGGCAGGTCTTCCTACACACCTGAAAAATGCTCCAGGTTTGCAGGAAAATCTGAAAACTAAAAAACCTTTAAAAAAAGACACATGGGTGTGTGTGTTAAAAAAACCCAAAATGATAAAAGGAGCTCCTGTAGCTTTAACCAGATGCCCTCAGTGGCTGTTGCTAAGCTACCATAAGAGTTCAGCTAAACAGTTCAGCAAATATTCCAAGCTTGGTTTCTGTTAGTAAAAGGCAGGGGGAGAGGGTGGGGCCCTTTCCAGGGCTATTTTGGACTCATGGGGGCCAAGCTCAGAAGCAACCTCTGGGTGACTTGATCCCACATTATTTGCATTATTCATCATTCATGATTGCAGGCCTAGCTATGCTACTGTTCAACAAGAGCATGCCCCCCCCCCAGCCAGTGCAATGTAGTGGTTAGAGTTTCAGAGGAGGACATGGGAGCCCCAGGTTCAAATTGCCACTCTGCTGTGGAAGCTTACTGGCTGACTTTGAACCAGTCACACCCCCTCAGCCTAACCTACCTCTCAGGATTGTTGTGAGAATAATATGGAGGCAAGGAGAATGATGTAAACTGCTTTGGATTCCCATTGTGGAGAAATACAGCATGTAAATGAATTAAATTAAGAAATTTAGATGAAGCTGGGGAGCAAATAAAAGGTAAGTTATTTAGTGGTTTTGGAGGAGAGAACGATGTAGGGAAAGGTGATCATATCAGCTATCTCCAGAATGGGCACTATCCTGCAGGATTCTGCAGGGCGCAATCTTATCTCCCATGTTATTCTACCTCTACGTAAAGCCTTTAGGAGAACTCATTCACAGTTATGGAGTTGGATATCATCAATATGCAGATGACTCCCAAATCTGTATCTCGCTATCCAGGTCCCCACAGGATGCAGTAGAAATCTTGGATTGCTGCCTGATAGCTGTGGTGAAATGGTTGAAAACGAACAAACTGAAACTCAACCCAGACAAGACGAAAATGATGCTTGTTGGAGAGATCTTGAAGGAAACTATACTCCCCACTTTCGATGGAGTTCGTCTGACCCTTGCAGACTTGGATAAGAGCCTAGGTGTTATACTGGATCCAGTGCTACAACTAGAAAAGCAAGTTAAGGCAGCTGCAAAAAACGCTTTCTACAACCTCACTATGGCCTGTAAGATGGCTTCTTACCTCGACATGGCTAACTTCGCTACCTGGATCCATGCTATGGTAACATCAAGACCTGACTATTGTATTGCACTATATATAGGTCTCTCATCTAAATTAACTAGGAGGCCCCAGTTGGTGCAAAACGTGGTGCGGCTGTTATCAGGAGCAAGCAGAATCATGAGCATCACCCCCATCCTGCAGTCACTCCACTGGCTACCTATCAGTTACTGTGCTCAGTTCAAGGTATTGATTATCACATACAAAGCTCTTCACAGCCTTGGTCCAGCATAACTATGGGACCGCTCAGGGCCGGCGCGCCCATGGAGGCCAGGTAGGTGGTGGCCTCGGGCGCGCAGGCTTTGGAGGGGCGCCGGAGGGGGTGTCGGGGGCGGAGGCACGTGCAGCGAAGCTGGCATGACTGCGATGCAGCTACTGCTGCAGCCAGCCAGCCAGCTCCGTGCTGCTGCTGCCGCCGTTGCCACAATACACCCCAGCCGGGCGCAGCCTCTGGGCGCTGCCCCAGCAGCGGCTCGCGGCTTGTGCATCCAGCTGGGGTGCATGGCGGTGGTGGCACGGAGCTGGCTGGCTGGCTGCAGTAGCAGCTGCAGCCAGCCACGCCAGCTCCGCTGCGTGCTCCTCCACCCCAGCCAGTCGCAGAATCCGTGAGCTGTTGCTGGGGTGGCACACGGAGCAGCCTCCGTGCGCTGCCACAGCAGTGGCTCGCAGCTTCTGCGCTCGGCTGGGGCTTGTGGCGGCAGCAGCATGGGTTTGGCTGGCTGGCTGTGTGCGTGAGCACAGAGTGCGCGCACGCGCCGCCTCGGGCGCCAGAACCTCTGGCACCAGCCCTGGGACCGCTTTCCTCCCTATATTCCTCCACGGCAACTTCGTTGATCTGACCAGCGTCTCCTGCAACTGCTACCCTGCACATGGGCAAAATCAACAGTAGCCCATACACAGGTTTTCTCTTTGTGGAACGGCCTGCCTGAGGAGGTCAGGAGAGCCCTCACTCTCCTAGCTTTTGACCCACTATGCAAAACCGAATTATTCAAAAAAGCTTTTGTAGTGTACGGAGGGGGTCTCAGATGTTTCACTAATGAGTTAGGGACCATAGATGTCACCACTATGCCTTATGTATTATCTGTTTTAAATATGTGCTCCTATGAGCTACTTGTGCTTCATGTTGTCTAATGTCAGCTCTAGAATTGCTTATGTTCTATTTTAGCATTTCTTCACCTCTGTATTAGATTCTTGCTAATGCTATGTCTTTGTAAACTTGTATTTATCTACCTTATGGCATTGTTTGTGGAAATGTCCTTGATACTGAATGTACTAATTTCACACTGGGCAAATGCACACTTACCAGCACAGCACTAAACAGGCGGAGTGAGAGCAGCATTCTGGCGCATTTTATGACATCATCGCACCACGAGAGCGGCATCATGGCATGATGTCATCATAAAATGTGCCAGAAAGATGCTCTCACTCTGCCTGTTTAGCGCTGTGCCAGTAAGTGTGGATTCAGCCACTGTGTAATCCGCCTTGAGTCTCAGTGAGAAAGGTGACTATAAATGACATAAATATGGAGGTGGCCAAGAGTAGAGAAAGAAGAAATAATGTGGGGAAAGGGATAAAGGGAAAGTGAAGTATTTGCTGCAAGTCCTTGCAGATTCCCTACCATGCAACTGGGCCTGGCTCAGCCAGCATCACACACTTGGGCCATAGGGGAAAGTCTGCCAGGATGGTGGTAAAAGGGTGAAAAAGGTGAGCTGGCAGGAGAGAAAGAAGAAGGGAAAAGGGGAGATGATACGGGGGCAGGAAAGAAAAAGAGGGCACGGTGGGGGAAGGGGGAAATGAGATAGCTTCTGCAAGTCCTTGCAGGTCCCCACTTGTATTCTTAATAAATGTCTTTAGTTTCAACATCTATGTCTCTCTAAATCATGGTAATGTCCAGATGTTATATACTGATTTCTATAGTTGATAAAAACTGAACAATGGGGCTAGGTAAAGAAAAATATTAGATAATATTCCTATGTGTTTTGTAGTGGTCTAAGATCTGAATTATTACTGTGCTAGGGTGAATGTGACAGACTACACTTTTTTTGAAAAAGCCTGGAAGTTCTGAATACACACAGCTGCAGGACTATTATTAAGGGTTAATCCCTCACAGAAAGAGAACTTTGAGCAACAGGCTACTACAAGGAATCTGGTTGAGTAGCATGAGCTGGAAGCAGTCACAGAACTCACCTCAGACCCTGCCCAAGTAAAAGCCCAAAAAGAGAGAGACCAGTTAGAGTCTTACAGGTCTGGAAGGTGCAGGAGGATTTAAACTTGAAGTTTGTAGACATAAATGATGAAGCAGTAACAGGCTGGAGGGATACTGGGGCAGAAGTCACCTTAATAAAGCCTAAATTTGTGAAGAAAGAACAGTATTTACCAGGAAAACCATACAGGATCAAGGGAATCAGTAGCCCAGAGTTTGAGGTGAACTTGGCAGGACTCCCTATTAGATATAGAGGATTCCAGGGAAAATGGATTATGGGAGTATGGGGAGAACTGGACATTCCTATTTTGTTAGGAAATGGCCTGGCCTATCGCGACAAGAAGCTCATTTTAGAAGGGAAATGGCAAGTATATCTAATTGGTTAACATATCAAGATCTTAGAATTTTCACAAGGTGAAGTCAAAATAAAATCAAAAGAAGATAGTGAGACTTGTCACTTGTATTGTATTTGGGGTGCCAATTTTTTTTTTCAGTTCTGTATTACTGAACTGAATCAACCAATTTTTTTCCCGGTGCACACCCCTACTCCAGAGTTGTTGCAAAAGGTAATATGTTTCTGCTTATATACATACATACATACATACATACATACATACATACATACATACATACATACATACACACACAAATAAATAAAAGAAATGACTGATTGATTGAGGGTGTTGGTCAGATGTTAGCTGATCACTCAGTCTGTTCCTACAGGCACTGTTAGGGTGGCCCCTGCCATACTTTGGGGGGATTGGGGGTTCACCATTGGGCTGTAGACCTGATCTCTGATGCCATGCTTTAAAAGTGCTATTGGAGCCTGTGTATCAAACCTGCCCGAGAAACCTTGCATGTTGCTGTGAGAAGGAATGCAGTTATCAGCATTGCTACAGAGATGTGGCCAGTTGGTCGAAGAAAGACACGACAACTCCGTTTACTTTTACTTTTCCTGCTTTCTCTGCGTAGATGGGAAATTAGAGCTTAGCTATGGGGGGGAGGGAAGTAGAGTGGGTTGTGCTTGAAGGGTTTAATGCTTAGCAGGGGGAGGGGACAGGCATTCCAGTCAAGAAATATCTTCTGTACTGTACTCTTAGGTTATCATTAAAGCTTTAACTCATGCTTCCTTGGATTCATGCAGTGAAGTTCTTTGAGA
Organism: Eublepharis macularius; assembly: GCF_028583425.1. NCBI lineage: Eukaryota > Metazoa > Chordata > Lepidosauria > Squamata > Eublepharidae > Eublepharis > Eublepharis macularius. Next base: position 130,161,646 of record NC_072790.1, read on the forward strand.
TCTAAGTTGGCAGTCCCTGACAGCCACAACACTTTCTAAACAGGTTAGTATTTGTTTTTCACAAAACTGTTTATGTGCAAAAATGTTACCAATTCAGACCAGTTTGCAGACATTCGTGCCTCTAGGATCTACTTAGAGGGAGAATAGACATGATGTAGGCATGTGTTCTTTAATGTGCCGGGTGGTGGCAATTTTACCTGGGAACTGTAGTTTTAAAAGACCGAGCTGCTCAGGATCTCTGGGAAAAGGAAGGATTCTCTCACTGTCCTCTGCCACCTCTGCTGGCTACTCACCCCCCTCCCCTCTGGCTGCTATTATTGCTGAGACAATGGTGAAAATTTGCAATTGTTCTCTTTACCAATCTCAATGGGGAGAGGAATGATCAGCTCCCCTCCCCCGCCCTGTGGGATCCGCTGTTTAAATGTCTTATGAAGGTAAGCAAGCCAGATGCCAGTTCTTAAAATAAAAGTTCCAGCTCTTGCACAACAAACAGCAAAATGAGATTAGGAGTCCTATGATCACAGTTTACTTTTGTTGTTACTTAAAAGAAGTAATTTTCATACTGTTGAATTTTCCTTTACAGAACTAACAGCAGGGCATAGGGAGGGAAATTTAGTTTATGAAAATTGTACAGGAGGAAAGATTTAAAGTTTTTCTATCACCACTTCTGCAATCAAATTAGCAGTCCCATGTGGTTAGGTTTTTTTTAAACAAAGAAGATCTCTCAGATCCCCTGCATTATTGTCCTGTTTGAGCCTTAAGCAAATCTTCAGTGTTGTCCCTAGCACAGGGAGGTAGGGGAGGGGGAAAGCTGGTAGTTCCTCACTTTGCCCCCCTAGTCGGAATGAGAGACAGACACAAGTGTTTGGAGAAACGGGCCGCTTTATTAAACTGAACAGCAAATCAGAAATACGGCAAGGGGCCTAACTAGCGGTACAGGTCAGGCCCTGGGGTCATTCACTGGGACCCCGCCCTGACCTGTCTGGGCGAGCACCCGCTGCCACCGGGTGCGATCCATCCCTTGAATGGCTGCAACCCGTCCTAGCCAGGCGGAGTGTATCGCCCCTGGAGAGCTCCCCCGCCCGGCCGTACGGCAGCGGGGGGAGACCGGCTTGTCCAGGGGTTCCCCACCCAAGGGCGTCTGACCTCGCAGCAGGGCCGAACGGCAGCCTGCCGCTCCTGAAAGACCCCTGTTCCCCACCAATGGGGAGGTGCCAAGGGTGCTCACCGGCCCGCAACCAATATAACCCTAACTAAATCCTGCACCCATGGCAGCTAATAATGTCGACCCCCAAAACTCTAACCATCACCTCTAACCCAGTACGAGGTAGGCGAAAAAACTTACCACCCAAAGCCAATCAGGGCAGCCAGCAAAAAATTCCTACCTGGCCCCGAGAACGGCGACCGGCTAATCCCGCACTGAATTAGGGAGAGGAGGGTGGGCCGAGCACGAGGCGAGACTGAGCCTCCGAGGGCGGAGCGGCTGGGAAACAGTCCTCTAGCTCCGCCCTCGCAGAAGCTATGCCCGGAGCAGGGCAAGCTCGTCTGTCTCCCTCCAGCCAGGAAGGCAAACGGCTGCCACCACCCCAAGGGGCTTAAGCCCCAGGGCTGGGATGGCAGCATTGCCCCCCTAGTCGGAATGAGAGACAGACACAAGTGTTTGGAGAAACGGGCCGCTTTATTAAACTGAACAGCAAATCAGAAATACGGCAAGGGGCCTAACTAGCGGTACAGGTCAGGCCCTGGGGTCATTCACTGGGACCCCGCCCTGACCTGTCTGGGCGAGCACCCGCTGCCACCGGGTGCGATCCATCCCTTGAATGGCTGCAACCCGTCCTAGCCAGGCGGAGTGTATCGCCCCTGGAGAGCTCCCCCGCCCGGCCGTACGGCAGCGGGGGGAGACCGGCTTGTCCAGGGGTTCCCCACCCAAGGGCGTCTGACCTCGCAGCAGGGCCGAACGGCAGCCTGCCGCTCCTGAAAGACCCCTGTTCCCCACCAATGGGGAGGTGCCAAGGGTGCTCACCGGCCCGCAACCAATATAACCCTAACTAAATCCTGCCACCGCAGAGGCCAAGCCTCTGCTTAGGCCTCGGCGCCCCACAAATGGCATAAAGCCAACCTCAGCCCCTGCCGCAAATCATCCAAGAAAATGCTGTTGCCTCTATAAGAGAGGTGCACCCCATCCCCTCTGTAGAGGGCAACAGACTCGGCCCGAATCTGTGGATGGGGCAAATAAATCCCCAATCCTCCTGTCATCATTTTAAAAAGGGCTCTATTGGCCATCCGCCTTGCCCTCTCAATTGCTTTATGGTCCAATGCTTCGCGCCACGCGCGACGCGGAAGCATTGCTGACCAGAAAATCAGAACACCGGGCCATCTCTTCCTGATCTCTAGGAAGTCATCCCGCGCCTGCCAAGAAAGGGCTACCCCTTTCATCAATCCCAGGTCATTCCCACCTAGGTGTACCACCAAGATATGCGGGGGAAGCGTCGTCCTCCCTTCAAATAAAAGTGGCAGCAGCCCAGACCAACGAAGGCCTCTTCTGCCCTGCCACTCGACGGTAGACCACCGGCTGAGCCCCAACTGGGACCCGATCCAGGACCTTCGGGCTTGGTGCGCCGCCCAGAAGACCATACTGTGGCCGCAGATGAGGATCCGGACCCTCTCCTGACGAACCACAGCGCCTGCAAAACAAATCAGCATGAATGAACGTTCCCCAGCGGCCTAACGTATGACGCATAAGCCCTGGAACGCCAGCGACCTACCCTCTGGATCTCCCTGCCCGAGTATCCCATGCAGCGGCGGTAGACGCCGCCCCAATACGGAATGAGTGGGTGCCAAATTTTACCCCTTTCAAGCCCAACTTGATCAGAGCCTTGCCTGTGACTGCCCAAAATTGAAATTTGGTCAATGGTGACCCGTCCCTGTGACAAAAGAGGACACCCGTTTGCTCCCCTCGCGCCCCCACGTAGCTCCTTAAGGCTGACACTGGGCACAAGCCAGGGATGGAACAGGGGCCGAGGACCAAATCCACCCCTTTCTGCCGCTGGTCCGTCTTGGACCTGCGAATCTTGATGGTCAGTTGCTCACCCACAAACTTTACGTCCCCAGCCATAAGTGCCCGGCCTGAGCAGTCCCTAGCAGACTGCGGCACTAACTCGCTTACCCTAAGCGCCCCAAAGAATGCCAACAAAGATGCGGCATGAAACAACAGCTCCTCAAAACGCGAGCTGCAAACGCCCCCCCATGCCGCTTGCAAGCCCTCTAGGATGGCCGGAGAAATAGGCTGTCTGTCGTCCTTGGGGACGACAGACTCCCGGGACCATCCTTCCAGCATTTTTCTAATGCGGAAATCCCCCGAGGTGTCAGCCAGCCCCCTAACCTTAGCTGCGAAGGCAAGCGCTGCCAACTGGCTGCGGAGATATTTTACCCTAAGCCCTTTATTCCTTTGCACCACGCAAAAGTGTGCCACGTGCTTCACTGGGATGGGCCATAACCGGCGGAGACCTGTCTCTTGCCTAAATGCCTCAAATTGTCTTACCGCCCTGTCGTATGCCCTCCCGGTACTAGGGGCAATGGCTAACTGGATGGCCCTGGCGGCTTCGGTCTCCCAATCTTCCACAGCTCCGGTGGAACCCGGGCTGGCTCCAAATCGGCCTCGGGGGCAAGCTGTCGGAACCTGTCCATCTGCAGACGAGACAAGGCGTCTGCAACTTCATTGTTTACGCCAGGCACATGCCTGGCTGAAAACAAAATGTTAAGGTGCAAGCACCTTAGCGTAAAAGCGCGGACCAGATTCATAACACGGGGCGATTTTGCTGACAGGGAATTCACAACCTGAACCACCGCCATGTTATCGCACCAAAAGTGCACTGAGTGGTTACTAAGCTCATCCCCCCAAAGATAAACCGCAACCAAGATGGGGAAGAACTCTAAGAATGTAAGATCCCTGCGCCAGAAATCACCCTCCCAATCTACAGGCCACGGGGCAGCAGACCAGTGCCCCCTGAAATAAATTCCTAAACCCACGGATCCCGAGGCGTCTGAAGAAACTTGGAGCTCCCCTTCTAGTAAAAGCTCCTGTCTCCAAAAAGACACCCCATTAAATCCTCTCAAGAACTGCAGCCAGATCCCTAGATCCTCCCGCATGTCTTTGGAGAGCCGTATCTTGTGATGGGGCAACCGCAGGGTCCCCATGGCGCCGCAAAGACGCCGCAAGAAGGCCCTGCCTGGGGCCACTGCCTTGCAGGCAAAATTAAGGTGGCCCACCACCTGCTGTAGCTCCAGCAAGGTAACCTTACCCTTCCACAGTAGTGTGCGCAACCGCGCCTCCAAATCTACAAGCTTCTCCAACGGGAGCCTGGAGGTCTGTTGCACCGTGTCCAATTCAATGCCTAGGAAGGTCAGGACAGTTGCTGGGCCCTCGGTTTTTTCATGTGCCAAAGGCACACCCAGCTCCTCCGCCAGGCTGACAAAGCCAGCCAAAAGGCGCGCACATTGCCCTGTTGCCTGTGGCCCAACCAGGATAAAATCATCTAAATAGTGGGCGGAGTCACGGCAGCGCTGCCTACGACGGAATGCCCACTCCAGAAATGTGCTGAAGCGCTCAAAAACCGCACACGATATTGAGCACCCCATGGGGAGGGCCCTGTCCATATAATATTGACCCTCGAAGGCAAACCCGAGGAGCTCAAAGTCCTCTGGGTGCACCGGAAGAAGACGGAATGCCGACTTAATGTCGCATTTTGCCATCTCCGCTCCCCTGCCACAGCGTCTAACGACTTTAATGGCTTGGTCGAACGATGTATAACGCACAGAGCACAAGTGCTCCGGAATTGCGTCATTGACAGACCCACCCCTTGGATAAGACAGGTGATGAATTAACCGAAATTCACCAGGAGCCTTTTTAGGGACCACCCCCAGGGGGGAAACCCGCAACTTGGGCACAGGAGGGATTGGGAAAGGGCCTAAAACTCGGCCCTCAACGCATTCCTTAGCTATCTTGGACCTAACAATATTTTCCATGCCCTGCACTGAACGCAAGTTACTTGACATGAAGGAAGAACGTGGTCCTTGAAAGGGAATGCGAAAACCTAAGGAAAACCCATCTAACAAAAATTGGGCGTCCGCCCTCCTGGGGTAATCAGCCAACATGGCCCTAAGTACCCTCAGGTTTATTGGGCTGGGGCCCTTTTCCAGTACCGGGCTGCCCCCCGTGGCCACCACCCCTTTTTCCAAAGGGCTTCTGCCTCCTGCATGCCGTAATAGCATGCGGCCCCCGGCAGATAGGGCACTCGTGGCCATAACGGCAAAATTTTCTGCTGCAGGTCCCCCGCGAGGTAAATTCGAAACAAAGCAGCCGGGGCTGAACCGACTGCCCCGCAGGCACGCGGGGACCATAAAAGGCAGCAGGTGAAGCGGCCGCTCCGGCACCCGAACGCTGAACGATGTGGCCACTGTCCGACCTATCTCCTGCCCCAAATTTAGTCGGGGTCATTAGTTGAATCCATAGATGGTGGTGCACCTGGTCCCATGGCAGGGAGGGGTTCAGGGCCGCCCGCATCCTGAACTCCTCGTCATATTGGAGCCAGGCAGCCCCGCCAAAATCAGTATGAGCGCGGTTTATTATGTCTACATACTGGAAGAACGGGGCGGCCCTCCAAGGCTGGACCCTCGCAATCACTCCCGCATAAATTAGGAAACCTGGTAACCAATTGGCCCAGGTCCTATCGATCTTGCGGCGCCTAATGCGCTCCTTGTCCCTATCTTCCAGTTCCTCCCTGTCCTTCTTCTCCAGGTCCCTGAAGAGAAGGGTGAAAACATCAACATACTCCCCCCGCAGGATTTTTTCCCGCGTGGCCGGGGTAAGGTGATCTCCCAGGGGCATGGCCGTGTCCCCTACCGGCAAGGCCCTGTAAGGAACCGCCCCATAATTAGCCCAAGGTACGCCCGAATAAGGGCTCCATGTGCTAGTGCTACCCCCGGCCGGGGCAGGGGAGGAAAACCATCCTGGGGCCGCTGGTGCCTGATATGGCCCCGTCTGATGTGACCACAGGGCCCAATCTGGAAGCCTCGGCCCCACACCTACGCCTTCGGTGGGTGATCCCTGTGCATAGGTGTTATGCGGAAGTGCGTGAGAGTCATAGGCCCAAGGCCAGGTTGCGACCTGTTGCGACCCCGAGCACTTACCCTCTGCCTCAGGCGGCTGCACAACCAGTGCCAACTGGCCCGCCTCTGCCGGCCAGCATTCCTCGACATCCGCTGATGCTGCCTCCACCGCAGGTTCCTCGGCAGCCTGGCCACTCCCAGCAGCCTCCGGAACCCCAGGGCCTCTCGAAGTTCCCTCAAGAGCGGATAAACGAGAAAGAATGTCAGATAAGGCGGCAGATTTAGCGGCCGCCCGTACGGGCCTCTTCGCCAACTGGCCGGCCGCTAGTGGTGCCCTCAGTTGTTCCAGTGCTGCTATACGAGCTAATACCTCACGCCTAGAGGTGCCCTCATCATCCTCGTCAGAAGACAATGCAACAGCTTGTCGCTTAGGAGGGCGTGGGGCAGGCTGTTTCCCCTTCGAAATGCCTGAACCCTTTTTGGGGCCCATATTTAACAGTGCACTTAATGGACTAGGAGTTCAGAAGCAATGTAATAACCCCGCGCCCAGACCTGACTCAAAATGGCCCCCACTCAACCAGCGTGGATCAAAATGGCCACCTAGGAACAGGACTGGCCCAAAATGGCTGCGAAGCACAGGAATCCGCACTGGCCACACTGCACCGCAGTAATCAAAGGCTAAAATTATGACCACCCCCGCAGCACACCGCAAGAATTGACGGGGGAGGTATTTGAAAACCGCCCTCAAAAGCTCGCCAAAAGCGTGGGTGGGGTGGGGTGGGTCGCCCGAGCCGCGCGGCTTTACGCGGCTATACCCCCCTCGCCGCAGCCGCGGCTGCAGTAAACCGCCGCCGCCGGGGGAATGGGCAAACCGCCCTCAAACCACCCTCAAAAGCCCGCCAATAGCGCGGGTGGGGTGGGACGCCCGTGCCGCGCGGATGTGCGCGGCTATTTCCCCTCGCCTCAGCCGCGGCGCAGTAACCCGCCGCCGCCGGAGGAATGGCAAACCGCCCTTAAAAGCCTGCTAAAAGCTTGGGTGGGGTGGGGCGGGACGCCCGTGCCGCGCGGCTTTGCACGGCTGTTCCCCCTCGCCGCAGCCGCGGCTGCAGTAAACCGCCGCCGCCGGAGGAATGGGCAAACCGCCCTCAAACCGCCCTCAAAAGCCCGCCAAAAGCGCGGGTGGGGTGGGACGCGTGGCTATTTCCCCTCGCCGTGGCGTGGCTATTTCCCCTCGCAGCGGCGGAAAAAACCGCCGCAGCCGCGCCTACAACCCCAGCCGGAGAGAAACGGCACGGGAGAATAGGCGCGAATATGCCCCGGATGCCCTGAAGCGCGCCTCCCGGGCCGCGGATCACGGGGAATGCGGGGGCAAGAGTACCCGCCCGCCTCAGTGGGACGCAACCTCCGCGTCCACCGGGGGGGGGAGGAAAACACCCACCCGCCTATGAACACAGGGGCCCAACCGCCCCTTCCCAACCCAGACGGACTTCAGGGGCTATCCCCTACAAACCGCCCCCAGCCGCACAGGCTGGCCGTCCTGAGGCCTCGTGCCGGCGAAGAAAATTAGTCTTCCTTCGTCCGAGCACGAGGCGAGACTGAGCCTCCGAGGGCGGAGCGGCTGGGAAACAGTCCTCTAGCTCCGCCCTCGCAGAAGCTATGCCCGGAGCAGGGCAAGCTCGTCTGTCTCCCTCCAGCCAGGAAGGCAAACGGCTGCCACCACCCCAAGGGGCTTAAGCCCCAGGGCTGGGATGGCAGCACTGTTGAGACTGCAAGAAAGCAAGTGCAAAGTTCCTCTCCGCCAGCAATCCTGTGCAGCTCTGTCTTTGAAAACTTTCTAATTTTATGACCTGGCAGATTCCACCCCAAGTGGCAGGAGGGCGAGGGAGAGACCTGGTCATCCTTGTCTCAGCAATAATAGCAGCCAGAGCAGGACAGGAGGACAGGCCTGAGTAGCCAGGTGAGGTGGCAAAAGGCAGTGAGAGAATCCTTCCTCTCTCAAGCAATCCTGAGTGGTTCAGACTTTTAAAACTACAGTTCCCAGGTAAAACTGCATCACCTGACAGGTTAAAGAAAATATGCCTGGCATCACGTCTAGCTTGGCCCTTTGAAAAACACTGAAGGGCAGGATTTTATTAAAACCCAGCATTTAATTATGACTGATTTATATGATCTGTGACTGTCTATTTACACAATTGCCTGCTGAGTGGAACTGTTATGCAACAAGCATGTATGTGTGTGTGGGGGGGGGGGAGTTATGCAGCAAGTACCTATGCTGCAGTGTATGGTTAGGAAGGAATACAGTGAAGCAACCTGCTGAATAGCTATGAATAGGTCAATTGTCAAACTGATCACTGAAAAATCAACTCTTTGTGACAAGAGAACAGAATGTGATCTGAACTGGTATCAAGCATCTCTAGACAGTGTTGTTCATTGGTGATTAAAAGGCATTTGGTGTATGCTCAAAGGCATGCATTCCTTTACACAGGCAAGTTACAACAAGGTGTTTTGCAATTAATGATTACAATCAGATACCAAGCTAGTAACTGGGTGTTCATTTCCTGTGCAGCCCCCAGTCCCATCTACACCTGACACAATATCTCACTGCCAACAGTGGAGGCAATGCCCAAACAGTATTCATCTCAGTCCATTTTCTTGCCCAGGGTTTCCCTTATCACTGTGGCTATTAAATGGGGCAGAAATATATAAGAGAAAAGGTGATGGGGAAAAGATGAAGGGAAAAAGCAGAAGAGAATGAATTTGGTCAAGAAGGGGTTAACTGACTGAGATCCCACTGACTTGCAGTTGTATCACCCTCATTTCTTTTAAGACAACTGGGACGAAAACTGTTTGCATACTTTCTGTCCTATGCCGGAAACAAAAAGGGCTAGAGACTTTTTGTTAAATGTAAGCTGAAACTTCAGACACTGAGCATAACATAGTTCTGGGAGCACTCTCCCAAATCTCCACAATAGCTTCTGACTTGCCTCTATTTGACAAAATCATTCAAATGTACTACCAGAAAAAATGGAGTAGAGGGATACAGGGGAAGTGAAATGTCCCTTGCAAGTTCCCAACTTGTGCACACACACACATGCACAGACACACAAAGTGAGATTTGACTCACAATAACTTATACTCTGACAAAGTGAACTTTGATTCACAAAAGCTTATGCTCTGTTGTTTGTCTTTAAGGTGCTACCGGACTCAAATTTTGTTCTGCAAACAGAAAAATATCATGCAAACCTTTTTGGCACACCACATCCTTAACAACCAACTATCTCTGTAACAAGTACCACTTCCTGTTTAAACACTTCTAACATCTGTGAACTGTTACCTGAAACCAGAAAGGGGGGGGGGGACCTTTATAGCCTTCATCTACATATAGTAAATCAAGCTGTGACAAAAAAATATACACTTGTATATAATATATACCCATAGTATCACTGCACTATGTTAATCTATATAATGATTCAGGTCATTAAAACTTACTAAAATTGTCTTTTATCTGCTGCACAATGTTTATGAGCTTTTTTATTCAAGATATTTTGAACTGCACACAGAATTCATTAAGTAAGATTTTCTTGAATTATGGCAACATTGTAGTCATCTCACCTATAATTTATAGAACATAGACTATTCTACAGTATGGGATTTTCTGTACCCCCCCTCCCCAATTGATTCTGGCCCAGTAATGCTTCAGTTTATCCCCTGATTTCTGCACACATTTTTTGCCTTTAGTTTTTCTTCATTTTTTGTTTTTTCCATTTTTTTAAGACCACTTTTATCATGATCTTTTTTTGAAGCTGATTCTGAGTAGTTTTTGTTCCTAGTATGATAGTATGTAAATGTTTATTTTGGTTTGTTTGAACCACCTACTTCAAACTCCCTTTTTTATGATTGGACGTTCGTCATTGTTAAACCACTCCTCTCCCCTTTACATCCCCTCTCCTGTTTTCATTTTCAATCTTTATCTTTTTGAACCATCACTTCCCTATCACTGTATCAGTACACCATTGTAATAAAGAGGTAGCAGGTTCTCTGAATTCCCAGCTTTCATTTTTTTTTAAAGTCTCGTACCCCTTCCCTAGCAGAGATACAAGGGAAAGGGCATATCTCTGCACCGAAAGGGCCTAGAGACTTTAAAAAATGAAAGTTGGACATTCAGAGAACCGGTTGCAACTATTATTATAATATATCATATTATTATAATGGTATATTGATACAGCAATATGAAAGTAACTTAAAAAAAAACCTGCAAAAGTCCTGGTCCAGGGAAGGGGAGGGTGCGACTACACCAGAAAAAGGGTTTAAAGGGACATAGCCCCTGCTGCTTCAGGCTCCGTTCCCACAGAGGCTGGTTTGCCCTATTGGTGCCAGTCTCTGCCTCCTCATTGTCGATTGGCTGGCTTGGGACAGGCGTTCTGGCTTGAACTGTGTGTGGAAGGAATTAGGAATGGGCAGTGGAGCTACTCCCTTATTAGGCTTCCCCATGAAAAGACAGGCAGTGAGTTCATTTTTTATCTTTTTTAAACAATTAGCCCTTCTATTGATATACTGATATAAGCATGCACCAAAAATAGAGTGAGGTTCTGTGACACCACCAATGACATCACTGATAACAACAACACCCTCACTTGAAAATCCTGCTTATTTATGGCATGTCAGGAAGAAAATAAACCAACTCCACAACTGTAAAAATGCAGAAGGAAAACAGAACGATACTCAAACCAATTCCAATGCTTGTGCATTAACTGCTAAGAAAATCAGAAATGAGTCAAGCGTGTGGAAATGCTCTATATCTGTTGGAAATATTTCTAGAAAAAAATTCCCTCTATACCATCAAAATGTATTATGTAAACAGGGCCTAAGATGTTCTGGAAGTTCACTACATTTTCTTTAAAATGGTGAAGAAATTCTAAAGCAAATACTGAAATTCTTCATCGTTTTCTTTCTATATTACCCCAGATCTAAACAGCCATAAATCTATTTCATAGTCAACAAGGTTCTGGACCATTATTCAATTTATGAGGGTCCTTTGGTTAGAATTGTATTCTGGAGTGGTTACATGTATACAAACAGGGAAAGTATAATCTATGCAGCCCTTGAGTTCCTCTGAAATTAATTGGACTTCCTGCCACATAAAGATATCTGTGACTTGAGACAAAGCTTTACCTCACCTCCTTTATTTCAAAATGAGTTTTATCTAGCTTTCTAAAGGAGGAACTATCAGATACCTAAATGACATTGATACTATTCATAGTACATGAATCTTTCTTGGAAGTCACACTGGAAGACTAATGAAATATGCTACTGTTGGAGGTGGAACTGATACATGGTGTTTTAGAATTAAATACTCTTATCTGACATGAAGTCACAATCTGTGTGACACCACAAATTTGTGGACTTCAAAACGAAATAGACATTTTTTTTTCAGATACAGTGCTGCATGAAGAATACCAAGAAAGGAAGATTAAGAAAAATTATAGTTAGCTAAGGCAAAGTTTCAAAAAAAATTTTTCGTCTGATATGATTTTTAACACATGGTTCTGTAACAGTTGAACTATTTTACCTGGCTGCAATGAGATCTAGAAGATGCTGCCATCTGTCATTGACCTTGCCAAGTTTATACTCAATCTCCAAAGCTTTGCTTTCATGGCTTGCTTTAGCAAGTCGTTCTCCCATTTGCTGGAGCTGGATTTTATTCTCTTGGGCAACTGCAATTTCATCTTGATAATCCTAGATGGCACAGGGATACAGAGAGAGATCAGAGGGCTTATTGAATACACCTTCCTGGTCAGGACTATAACAATGCTTGAAGGGAAAAGTTAATACTTAAATACAAATACAAATATTGCTACCTAAATATATTTTTATCATTTAAAAGTTGTTTATAAGAGATACAGGCCTGAAATAAATACCTGTACAGCAGGAACTAAAATGAAAGTTCAAATGGTCACATTAGATTCTGTCCATGTGTTCATCATACCTAGTATCACTAGCATGTTAGGCTCCAATAAACTGAGAATACTTGTAGAAGATAAGAAACTAATCCTGAGAACATTATCAGAAGTATTGTACCTTTTTAAGTTTTTCTATCATTTCCTCAATGAGGATATCTCCATTCTGGGACACTTTGCTCTCCATCTGTGTCAACCACTCACAGAGCTCTTTGTTCTTCTCATTGAAGACTGCCCACTCGTTTAGTCTCTCGTTCACTTGCTGCTGTCTCAAGGAAACCTTAATATGTAATGCAAGAGGAAATACCACAGTCAGATTATGATGATAAAAGAACTCCAAGTACCATCTCAATACAGTGCAACACGGTTGTCTCTGAAGGAAAAGATACCCTGATCTATAGCTGTGCAGAACCCCTTTAACAGCTTCATGATCGTTGTGAATCTCCAGTTACTACTGGATCAAACCTTACTTAAATCAGGAAGGCACAGACAAAGATGAGAGCTCACAAGGTTGAGCTGCCATTTGAAATTATGATAGCTTTCAGCACTGCAGAAAAGGTTCATTGCTATCCTGTATTAGATGGAGGCTTAAGTTAGGGTTCAGAACATCTCCACACAAACTGATGAAAGTATGACCTGGAGCTCACATGGGATGCCTGAGCTTATTTCAACTTCCATCCATGCTAGATATGGTGCAAAAGTCCAGAACCACAGGTTGCATCTGAAAAGGACTTTTGTATAGTGTTATCCCAACCACCTAGAAGATGAAACTGACCCTGAGTAACATTTCACACATAATGTAGAGTTTTTCCTCTGGGTTTACACAGAATCATATCCAGTTCTTTGACAAGCATACTTGTCTTCACAATTCATATTTTAAGTGTACACTGAAGTGCCATATATTAAGTGGCTCCTATAATGAAATATTTTAAGGATTTTCCTGCAGGTCACTGTCAGCCCCAGCCTGAAATTCTTTCCTGACTCTTTGTCATTAACATGGTTAGGTTTTATACCCTATCTTTGCTTAATGGCATTTTTAAAAATACTTGGCCCACTAGTGCAATACCATACTGAATTCATAAACTTTGCAAACACTAGTGTGATGTATCCAGTTATGTCAGTGTAGTTTGCACCCCCACCCACATGTACCTGGACCATTAATTTGATAAATTTGTCCTTTTTTTGTACAACATACCTAAAGAACTAACTAATTACATCAAAAAGCAGTAGGCATTAAGGAAATTCCCACAGAGGCAATAGAAGAGTAAAATAAAAAGGAAATGGATGTCTGGCAGACAAATGATCCCTGGATATGAATCATAATGACTCTATTCTGACCTTAAATTGTGGACTAAAAGAAGATTAGATAGATACAAACAGGTCTTCGAAAGAAAATAACACTCATATGTGCTGCTACTTTTCAAGACAACTGCATAACAATTCAAAAGATTCCTACTTACTGCAATGTTTCTTCTTTTCTCTAAGTTCAGTTCCTTCTGACTTTACATGAGCATTTCCACTGAGGAACTGAACACTCACAAAATGACTACGGACTCTTATTTGCATGTTTGTTGTTTCTTAAAAGATAGAAATGATACTACATTTCCTTTTGTGGTTCTCTGAGCCTGAGCATTGGATCAAGTAGGTCTCCAGCTAACCTGCTTGAAAACTTTGTTTTTACCATGTAAGCGGGCCGCCACCAGAAAGGAGAATGCTGATAAAACAACTGATCAGAGTCAACATGGCAGTTACATTTCTAAACTAATGAATAAAAATGATTGGCTTTCTGAGTCAGCACAATTCTGGAATATCCTACTGATTGACAAATTGTATTGCAAGCTGCTAGATGTGTTATAAACTAATATCAGCCCAAACCTGTTATCAGTTTTAGAAGTTCTAATGCAATCAAGAATTTTGAAGAACAAAAGCGGCATCCTGGTCAAGCTCTGCTTGTATCCAGCAACACAATCTCAAAATCTCTTCTATCAACTGCTCTGAGAATTAACAGTTTAGTTGTCTCATGTATATCCTGAACTTGTGTCCTCCCCAATTCCATGTCAAAACCCAACATATTAGCCATTACTCTGCACTTCTTCTCTATTCTGGCCCCCAAAGGTCTTATTTTTTAGCTTTTAATGCTACTTTACCTGGTGACACAGCTCTTCCCACTGTCTGTGCAGAAGCTCAATGCGCTCGTTGAGAACCAAGATATCATCTGCGCTGATGTAAGCAGACAAGTTCTCCTTTAACAAAGACAAGTGGGCAAGATCATCTGTCCATCCCTCGGCAGCACTCTCCAGCTCCTAGATTTTAAGACATTTTTTTTTATAACGCATAGAGAACTTTGTTAGGTTTCGTTTTGCTTTTGATAATTTTGCACAGTCAAAGAAGCAGCATGAATTAGTTTGAACTTGTCAGAATTTGGAAACAAAGCAGGTTCAGCTATGGATAGTACTTGGATGGGAGACCACTAAGGAAGACTGGGGTTACTATGTGGAGGAAGACAATGACAAACCACTTCTGCTCGCCTCTTGCCTTGCACACCCCATGGATAGGGTTGCCATGAGTTGGTTGCAACTTGAAGGCATGTTCTTCTTCTTGTAGCCTGAATAGCCCTGACTAGTATGAGCTCATTATAGCTTGGAAGCTAAGCTAGGTTGGCCATGGTTTAGTACTTGGATGGGAGACCACCAAGGAAGACCAGGGTTGCTGTGCAAAGGAAGGTAATATCTTATATTCTGAGCAGCGTTCAGACCTTGAAGTGAGACCTAAAAACAGCTTTCACTCCTTTTGCCAGTACAAAATAATTTATAAGGTCCTTCTTGCAGTACTCTTTCCACCAAGACACAAAGACTTCTCTTAAGAGTTTAAAGAACCTTTAACTGCTGAAACGGCTTGGGATCCCATCATTCTGCACAGCATGACTTTGAGGCAATTTAGTGTCTACTGATGAGTTGAGATGTGTCTATTTGGAGCTGCATTTTGTGGGGGCTGGAGCTTATGTCATTTTTCTTAAAAAAATCTCACGTGTGGTAACATTACAATGTTGGAACCCATCACCCCACTGTATTTGCTGACTGGGCTGTCCCATGCCCACTGGAGAGGCAACTGGTGGTGGAGTTCTGGGGGAAAACATGTACCTTTCATGCTTGTTCCAGTCTAATTTTTTTTTAAAGCCAACCCAGGAAAAGGTTAAAATGCTGCTGTTTCATTCCCTCTCAGCAACTTCCCTGCTGTTTTCTTTTGCAAATGGCTGTGCAAAATGCTTATTTTTTCCTCTTTGGTATTAGGAGAAGACACTGGAAGGGAGAGAAAAGCAGCCATTTCTTTCCTGGCTTTTAAAGCCAGGAGAAATGATCAGTAACGTTACAACTCATCCCCGACTTTGAAAAAAAAATGAGTGTGTGCTCATACCACTGAGGGAGGAAGGGAAAAGCAGCCATTTAACACTTTGTTGGCTTTTAAATCAGCAGGGAACAAGCAGTAATGTTAGGACTAGTTCCTGATTTTGAAAAAAAAATGAGAGTGCATGCATATCCAGGAGGAAGGAAGTGAACGAAGAAGCAGCCTTATGACCCTTACCTCACTTTACTAATAAAAATGGCGGAAAAGGAGTTCAGAGAGCTGAGGAGGGTGGGAGTGGCTGCCGATGAACAGACCAATCAGCTCCTGAGGGAAAGCAAGAGGGGGGCACAAGAAGCAGAATGGGAGTTTTTGATTCTGCATGGACATAACACGTGCCCACAATGACTGAGTAACAGCTTAAAAAATCGTGGAATGTGTGCAGGAGAAAAAAAACTGGGAAAAGATGGACAAAAAACGTTTGTGCTTCTCATGACTCCCTTGCATGTGTGGAACTCTGGAGAACATGGAAAACAGAATAGATTCTGAAACGCTGTAAAGTGACCATGCGGAAAACACCTATGTATGGATGTGAAACTTGAACAATCCTGTGGTCTCAGCAGATCATACACTGAACATGCTGTAGCTAAAAAGGCAAATGTGATTTTGGGCTATATCAACAGAAGTATAGTGTCAAAATCACATGAAGTGATGGTATCACTTTACTCTGCTCTGGTTAGACCTCACTTATTCAGTTTTGAGCATCACAATTTAAGAAGGATGTGGACATGCTGGAACATGTCCGAAGGAGAGGAAGAAAGATGGTGAGGGGACTGGAGACCAAGTCATATGAGGAAAGGTTGAAAGAGCTGGGTATGTTTAGCCTGTAGAGCAGGCGACTGAGAGGTGAAATGGTAGCTCTCTTCAAATATTTGAATGGCTAGCCCAAAGGATGGAGTGGTTTTCTGTTGCCACAGAGGGTTGGACCAGAAACAATGGGTTAAAATTAAGTCAAAAAAGGTTTTGGCTCATTATAAATTATAATATCCCTCTAAAACCGGAACTTATTTTTTTGGATATGTGGCAAGATATTTCACTACCACAAATTTGACAGGACCTGATTACTTCACTTTTAGTTGCAGCCGAAACAACCATTGCATCATGCTGGAAATCTCCACATCCACCCCAGGTAAGCATATGGTTTAACAAAATATGGGAACATATGGCTATGGATAAAATTACAGAAAGAATACATTTACCAAATTATTCTAAATCATCAAATTTCACAGTAAAGTGGCAACTTTTTTGGACTCTCTCTCAACTAAAGATCCACAATTAGCAACTATATCCTACCTAAAATTCCTGATTATAGACCTCTGAGTACATCATAGAGTCTCTGAACTGAATTGATCATATATCTCTGCCAAAACTAAATTGCTCTTAACTCGTAACTAAAAAAATTTGATAATCTAAAATAACAATGTTATGCATGTATTTCAATCTGTTCATGGTAATTAATGTAGTGACTGTTTTCCTAGGTTACAAAACTGTTTATGTGTTTACTTATGTACTGTTTTTATTTGAATAAAAGTTAATTTAAAAAAAGAGGTTTTGGCTAAACATTAAGAACTCTCTGATAGTTAGAGCTGTTCCTCAGTGGAACAGGCTTCCTTGGGAGGTGGAAGGCTCTCCTTCCTTGGGGGTATTTAAGACGAGGCTAGATGGTCACCTGACAGCTATGATGATTCTCTGACTTAATATTAATGTAAGGATATGTGAAAAACTGTGAAAAACTAACTAAATAAACAATGAAAAATTCTATCAAAAAGTATGCACAGTTTATGAAATAAGTACAAAAGGTTAAATAATTTGTGTATTACAAACATACATTAATCCATACAACACTTAAAGATCCATATCACAATACTGGAAAACCATCATTGCAACTTATGATGAGAACACTTGATTTCAAAGCATACAATAAACAAAATATCACTCCCAACAAAGTCATTCAGGTCCAAAGATGAAAAATACAAAGTTATGTAAACTTAGTTGTTGGGATGTAAATAAAGTGCAATCCACTTATGCTGGTCTCTGGGTGGCTGCAGTCTCTCAGCTCACACCAGGCAAAACTGCTGGTTTCATTTGGTTGCACTTATGGGTGACTGGCTTAAAAAAAACTCATTTTCACAGAAGTCTTTCTCAAAGTGTAGCCAATTACAAGAAATGTTCTAATCAAAGCATCTCCATAACTGAACCAAAACTTCATGGCTTGTATAACTCTAAAGTGTAGGAATCACACGACACAGGGTTGAAGATTCTGAACACCGTTCTGCCCCATTTGGGCAGTCGTGCTTTATTTAACATAGCAGGTATACAGCAAGAAACAATGGCTGAGTAAATAGATGTTTGTCCTTTGCTAATCCCTTGCTAATCAGTTACAGACAGACACAGGGAAACTGCACGTAGCAGAGAGAAACTTTTGCATTGTTAAGCATTTATGAGTATGAGGGGAGCAGAGTGACCTTTGATCAGGGTAGGTATGCCTATCCGCTGACCCACATTCCACTCTTTTTCCTTTTATTTATTAGGAGCAGGAATCAATTCACAACACTAAAGCTCTCTGATGAAACAGAGAGCTTTAAACTTAATTGAGATGTAACTTGATGGAACATAAAACACACATGACTGCTGTTATGTTATTGCAGCTATGTATGCCTTTGGAACCTGAGGGAATTCTGACTGATCATTTACCTTGCAACGAATCTGTTCTGTATGAAGTTCATCATGATGGTCTGGCAAGGGTTGAGAGAGTTTCTTCTTGAAGGCTTTTAGTTTTTCCTGGGAATCTGCAATGCCCTTTTCACATTTTTCCCAATCCTAAATGGAAAAACAAACATTTAGTTGTTCTGAATGGAAGCTAGGTAGGGGAATAAAGGAAAATCCAAATAGTAAAATACCCTTATAATTATTTGCCGTCAAGCAGAAATATTTTATTCAGTTAATAATAAAACAAATGCTTATTTGTTAATATTTACAGCTACACCTATGTATATGGTTCTTTTGAAGACTTATAAAGATATGTTATGCAAGGATAAATGGTTGGATGAATAATGGGAAGAAAGGAGGAACATGACCTGGGCTTTTCTTTCATGCTCGGTTCCACAGACTGTATTGAAGACTATCTACTACCCATTTACAACTCTAGCATCCATTGACCCAGCCTCCTGTTCAATAAACATAAGAAAAATTGATTTTAAAAAACCCTTTTGCCCACTATGCTGAATCTAAATTTATCTGAAATGTCTTTAAGACAATCTTTTTGTGCTTTAACATTCCTTTTTAATCATATCCTTTGCCCACCACTCCTGCCTCAGACATGATGTCTTTGGTCCAACCACTTTTATCTCACATTCTGGGCTCAATGTAGGTTGCACGAACCATTACAGCATCATGTTTGTGCCTCTATGAATGGAGTTTTGAATAATGAAAATCTTCAGGCTTTCTATCCCCACAAAATAATTTCTGCTGGACCACATAACCCATTCAGTTATATTTCTTTCATAGCTTTTTCCACATCTTTCATTTGGCTGACAATGAGCTGTAGAATTGTAGAACAGTCCTGCAAAAGCTGTTTCTAAAATGCAGTACTCAGTTCTTAATGTGAAGGCTTTCAGTATGCAAGTTACATAAGTCCACTTGTGGCTTTATGCAGAAGTGGTTTAAAATAGTAAGTTGCAACATGGCAAAAAGGGCAGAATTTGAACTAGAAGTTTTTTTTAAAAAAACATTATATAAAACTTGTTAAGGGATAGATTAAGAATACAGAGATGATACTCTTAGTCCATCTCTATTCATAGCTTCAACAGGAAAATAGTTTTAATTCAAAGTGTATGCTAAGCAGAATTTTTATAGCCCATCTTGTGCATACTGAACTTATTTTCAAAAGATTTCAGACATAACCTCTGCACTTCAGGCTATATAAACTACTCTATAAACTCAAGAAAGCACATTATTTCTTTAAATGTCTACTTTATAGTCAATATTTTTGACAGAGGTTCTATTTGTTTGCAATCCTAAATAAAGTTTATCAAGGCAGAGGGGAGGTTTAAAGTGATCCAGCAACAAGCCAAGCCAAAGAGCTTTCTGGCTGAAGAAACTTCCTGCCAGCAGAAGAGGATCTTATACCACCACAAAACTCTACCATCAGCATGACAGAAGCATAAGATGCAACCTTATGTTCAAAATATCCACAAGTCATATCTGCCTTTTTGTAACCGAAAACGCTTAAGGTTAAGATTGTGAAAAAAAAAAAACCCAAACAGTCAGACACACTTAAGGTATGCAGACTAATGCTAAATATATCTTTAAAGAGCTGACCATCAAAAGATAGAACACTAGGATAGATTTCTCCATAATTCCTCATTTATTGGCAGAATTACTGAAACATCAGATACGTAGAAGAAAAAAAATGACGCAGTATAATAATAGTACCATTGTAAACAAAACAAAATGACAAAACTGAGACTATAGTATTTTGGTCACATCATGAGGAGGCAAGACTCACTGGAAAACACAATAATGCTAAGAAAAGTGGAAGAAAGTAAGAAAAGACAAAGACCCAAAATATGATGGCTTGGTTCAGTAAAGAAGCCATGACCTCTAGTTTGCAAGATCAGGCCAGGGCTGTTAATTATAGGACGTTTTTGGAGGTCTTTCATAAGGTAACCATAAGCCAAACACACACATACACACACACGAATGAAAAACAACAAGCACATGGGGAGAATGTAATGCCATTCCCAAAGGGGTATAACATTATTATTTGAGGCTCTAAATTCATGATGTAAACTTACTTTTAACAAGAATGTAAGCTGTTTCTTCTGTTCTTCAAGTCGGAGGTTGGTCAATTTCCAGCGCTCCTGGATTTCTGTAAGTTCAGTCTGTAGGGCTGCTTCTGTCTCACCATCTGCACACAGTAATAGCTGTTTCCCTCCTTCTACGGTTAAAATGTAGCTGCCTTGTTGACGAAGAAGACCTTTTTCTTTAAACTGTGAAAATCATCAATGACATTTCCCAAGCATTACTTTTGTAATATTTTCTTAGATGGAACAGAACTATCCTAAATCTCAGGCTAGTAAGAAATACTCTTCTTTTTAGTATAGGACAAGGTTTCTTAAGTTTTGAGGGAAAGATCTACCAAATTAGTTAAGGAAAAACCAAGCAATATTTACAGTGCTGAGGTTTCTTAGCAGAAATATCGTTGGACATTCATTTGCTTTTCCAGGGTAAGTGGTTTCTTTTTTCTCTTATCATTGCTTTTTTTTCTCTTTGCAAGTCCTTTCCCGGTTCTTAATTACATTATTTTCCAATATCTTCCCTTTTGTTCCCTCTACCTATGGGTCTCCTGCCAACCATTCAGTGAGAGTCCTTCCTCACCTAATGATGACTGTGGTTACGGAGTTGAACAGAACATATAAGAAGTATTTTTGTTTATTATTCTTTTATTAATAACTCCCTGAAGAAAGGTCAAAGATGCTTATACAGGACTCCAGCTTGTCTCCCATTCAGTATTGATCAGGTCTACAAAATACTTGACTTTGGTAATGTTTCAGCATCAAATGCTTCCATTTTTACATAAAAACCCTATAGTCATTAGAAGCCTGGAAACTTAAAAAAAGAACACAATGCTTTGTAGTTCCCCCTTCTCACCAACAAATTAGGAGTTTTATCCTTCTCTTTCTGTTTATTATTATAACTGCAGGAAAGACACTCTTCCTGTAGAGTTCTTTTTTCCAGTTAGCTCAATCTTATGCAGGTCTCCTCAGAACTGTACTGACATCTTTTTAATGGAGTCTACTCCTAGGAAAGTATTCTTAGGATGGCACTGTATATTTTGTATCTGCCATATTTTGCTTATATGAAAATTACATTTGATAATAAGCAGCATGAAAATTCAAGGTTGTTTAATGTTTTAGCTGTGAAACTCTCTAAAAACAAAACATATTTGAAACCTGGATTTGAGTCCAGTAGCACCTTAGAGACCAACAAGATTTTCAACAAGGTTGGTCTCTAATAGGGGTGTGCAAAAACAACAACAACAACAACACTATCATTTGGATCTGGATATCAAAAATATCATAAATATTCGATATTCTTGATATCTGGGTCAGATTCTCTAATTGGACTTGGTTTGATTAGAGAACCCGGATGTCTTTGGACATTATTCCCTATGGGAGAAACTATCCAGGAAACTGGGAGGGCATTTTTCAAGCCAACTCTAGCAAACTTGCAGTGAACTTAGTCTTTCCTGTCCACTAAAGACCCCCCAAGTTTCAGGAAGATAGGACTCTGGGGTCCAATTCTATGGATCCCAATACAAGTTTGGTTTTATCCAGCATTAAGGTATTCAGTATCCTTATTTTATTTGGGATTCTCTAATTTGATTCGGTATACCCATAGAATGCTGATCAAGCCATTATCCAGGTATATATTCAGTATATATAAATACCGAATTATACACCCCTAGTCTCTAAGGTGCTACTGAACTCAAATCCTGCTGTTCTACTGCAGACCAACACAGCTGCCTCCTGTAACTATGCTTGAAACCTAGAACAGCAAAATTACAGGAAATATTAGAAATAAATGGCAATTAAGTACAGACCACGAGACATCCTCATATTCGGATGTTATGCTGCAGATGTCAACAGTAGCTACTACTGGTGCATAAAAGCAACTTTTTCTAGTATGCGGCTTTTACGTAACTCAACAACTGCAGTCAATTACAGCACTATAGAATTAATATTAAACTACTTTAATGAAATGGATAAAACATTCAGTTACTTGGAGGGTGTTATGACCTGTACTTTCTTCGGGGTAGATTTTTCTTTTAATCTTCCCCTTACACCCTCTGGGTAGTTTGCTGCCACCAGGAATATATTATTCCAAAATATTTTATTCAAATTTCCCCTTTGGTAACATGTTTAAGCGTCAGGCTCCTTCGTGGTTCTATGTGGCCCTGAGGATATGAATGGGATATAGCAATGACAGCTACACTGGGATATAACAAAACAAAATAAATATTTATTTTTCAAGAAGCGTATTGGTTTCATAAAAGTAGTTCTCAGTTCTTAAAGTTACTTCCTATAAACTCATTCACACAGATCTCTTCTAAGGCTTCACACACAGTTAGCCTCCTTCACTAGACTCAATAGTTCTCTCACAAATACTTCAAATATAGGCAGCACACAGCTAGCCTCTCTTTCTCTGACTCTCATTCACAGAAATATTAAACCTGCTTAGGCAGCACACAGCTGGCCTCTCTTTCCCTGACTGAGTGTCCTTTCACAAACATGCTCAGTTCAGGTTCCACACAGGTTATATTTATGTCATAAACACTTCAACATATTCAGGCAGCACACAGCTAGCCTGCTTTCTTCTGACTGAAACCTTTCTCCATGCGCTGTCAGTCTAAACTGCATTCTCTCCGCCCACAATCTCAGTCAACCAATCATATCGCTCACTCATTCCTCTTTCATCCCCACTCTTCACCTAGCTCAAACCAAGCATTTAAAGACACATGCACACATTTACTTGGAATCATAACAGAGGGTATGCCAAGATTTACCTGCATTTCATCCAACAGCACTTTAGCTTGCTGCAGTGGGATGGGAAAATTGTCTAGCCCACACACAGTCTGACTAGATACTTCCACTAGCCATTTGCGCAGTTTCTCTGCCATGTCTCTGTAGCGTTGCCATTGGTGGATCTGACTGTCAATGATACCCCTCCTCTGCTGAGCTCTGCGAATCACTCCCTGCCATTGGTTACTGAGAAGGGCCAGTTTCAGATTAAATTCAACCCTGCAAGAAAATGGAACACAAGATGAAAGAGTAATGTAATCCTCCCATAAATCTGAATCAACAAACTGAATTCAAAAAGTTCTGGTTTCTACAAACTGATGATGTGGTTGCCTATGAACCTAAGAGTCCCATTTTTATAGTCACTTAAGAGTCCCTTTAACACTTGGTTGCTTACCCCTACTATTCTCAAATCCATATCGTTGAATCTTACTGACAGAAGCAGGGCAGGAAAATGAGAAGTATGACAAAGATGTCTGAAAAGCCACAAGATTCCACCAGGTTTTTGGTATTCCCTACAAGCCCCATCTGTGAATACTTAAATCCACCAACCAGGGCCACATCAGCAGAAGGCAGATTTTCCTCCGAACTGGGGGGGGGGGGAGGGAGGGAGAGAGAGTGTAATGATGTAATATCACAATGCGACTGCGTAATCAGAGCTGTAGACCATGCTTTCTGCAATTATTTTAGCTGTTCTGATCTTAAAGTAGGATTTGGAAATAGTAGGTGTAAGCAACCAAATGTTAAAGAAACTTGGGTGACTAGAGAGAGGAGAGAGATGGTGGGCAGGTGGGTGAGAAGGCTTCTGCTTACCCACCCACTCACCTCCAGAACTGTTGCTTCCCTGTGGGTGGAGAGGAAGAGAAGGCTCTCAGTTGTCTTTCCCCCTCTACTGCAGCAGAGGTGTCTTTGGGGGCTTTTTAACTCCACCCCACCTCATTTTTGAGGGTTTTAATGAACATATAGACCCTTCCAATGTTTCAGCAAGAGGACCCTTGAAAATAAGTCCGACTTTTTGTTCATTTTGCCTGTGGTTGCTAAATCAGAAGCCATATCAGGCAGGTATCCTACCAGACAAAATGTAAACCATATGAGGATGTGGTAAGCAAAGAGGCAAGAAGTCAGCTGGTTCCACTTTTCATGTCATAAACTGCTTGCAGGCTCTTTCATCATCATCCGTCTTTGAACTCTGTTGAGGCTGTGGCTAAACTCTCCCTGCATATTCAGTGTTCATTTTAAAATGTGGCAACCAGGTCTTCTGCTTAACTGGAAACTTCCCTACTCACTTGAACAGAAGGAGAAAAAGTCTGGGGACAAGGGGGGGGGTGTTATCAGCATCACCCAATGACATGATGTCACTTCTGGCACGACCTAAGAGGCATCACTTGTCATCAGATGCTATGATGTCACTTCTGACGTGTCCCAGAAGTGTTATTATTGCATTGGGCAATGCTCTAACATTCATATGGGCAAATGCTAGAGCATCATCAGATGTGCAGTCAAATCACTTTTGGGTCATCACAGTTCTGCTGGTGAAGTCAGTGCATTGCTGATGAGTCTCCCCAAGAGTAAGTCTCATACCAGTTGCTAGCCTCAAATTAGCAACTGGAGGTTTAAATACTACTAGTCCAGTTCTATCAGAGAATTTTACTTGCAAAGGAATATTCTTTGTGCCCAACAAGTCTAAAATCTTCCTAACACCATCATCTTAGTCTGCTTACTGAAATTCAGAATTTACCCTTCATTATTACCTTCAGAAAGAAACCCCCGAGAAAGAAAAGTATAACAGGATTGCACTTACCTGTAATTGTTGGTCACTGATGTCTTCTATAGTGGCACACATGGGACTGCACATGCACAGACTGGCCACTTGGATTTGTATACCTGAAAGCCTTCAAAGGGTGTGCCTCTCCCCCTGACTGTATACATGACAGCTTTCCTCTCAAAATCCTCCCAAACTCTGGGGAAGCTACACCCTCTTTTCTGTAGTAATTATGTGTTGCTGTGAGTGCCTCCTCCATATTATATTCCCAGAGAGAGCTCACAGTGGGGCAGAAGGGAGGGTATCTGTGCCTTCACAGAAGACCTGGATGAACAACATTTACAGGTAAGTGCAACCCTGTTTTCATTTTCAGTCTTCTGTGTAGTCTCACATAGGAGTCTAGCAAGCTACTTACTGCAGAGTGCATTACAGTAATCTAGTCTTGATCTTGATGTTACTCTGCCACGGATGCCTGTGGCCAGATTGGCCATGTCATGGTAAGGGACCATCTTCCTGGCTAGTCTGAGTTGGGAGAAGAACTTGTTTGCAGTTGCATCTACATGCTTACATGATTTTAAGGTTGTTATCCACCCTAAGCCTGCTTGCGGGGAGGGCGGAATACAAATATGATATAAATAAATAAATAATGCTGGATCTAGTATAACTCCTAGGCTCTTAACTGAGTCAGCCAGGGTCAAATGAATTCCACTGAAGGTCAGAAGCACAATGTCCTCCAAGATCTCTGCTTTCCCAGCCAGCATCACCTCTGTCTTGTCTGGGTTCAGTTTAAATTTGTTTGCCTTGAGCCATTTGAGGAGAAAAACAGTAACAACAACAACAGATTTATATACCACCCTTCAGGGCAACTTCATACCCATTTAAAGCGGTTTACAAAGTATGTTATTTAGTATCAAGCAGCAACTTAGTACCTCTATTGCATCACCAGAAGATTTGGATAATGAGATACAGAGCTGGATATCATCTGCATATTGGTGGCATCCAGTTCCATAGCTATGCATGATTTCTCCTAAAGGCTTTACATAGAGGTTGAATAACATGGGAGATAAGATTGTGCCTTGTGGAACCTCACAAGATAATTCCACTTTGAGAACAGCTGGTATGCAACAGCAACCCTTTTGAGTTTGTCCCATGAGGAATGATTTAAACCAGTCCAAGGCACATCTCCTGATACCTACTTCTGCCTCCAAACATCTCAACATGATGGCATGGTCTAGTGTGTCAAAGGCTGCAAATAGATCTAGGAGGAGCAATAATGAAGCATGGCCTTTATCTACATTTAGGAGGATGTCATCAACTAGAACCACTAGAGCCATTTCTGTCCCATAGCCTGGCCTTAAACCAGACTGAAAAGGGTCAAAGGCACTAGAGTTGTCCAAGAAGGCCAGGAGGTGGCTAGCTACTGCTCTCTCAACCACTTTGCCCAGAAAGGGCAGATTAGAGATTAAGCAATCATTGGCTACATCATTTTTGACGGATTTTTTTTTAGTAGTGAGTGGAGGACTGCCTCGTTGAGAGGCTGAGGGAAGGTGCTTTGATTTAGTGACTGATTTATGATGGATACTGAGGACACCTTTATGTGGTCTTTGGAAGATTTGAGTAGCCAGAATGATTACAGGTTACAAGTAGCAGCCTTCACAGATGCCAGAATTCTGTCAGTATCTGTCACTGTGACTGGGTTAAAATGATTCCCCTGGGGGATGGGTGGTATATAAATTGAAATATAAAATATAAAATAAACTGTGACTGGGTTAAAATGATTCAGAAATGGACCAGACAAATGTGTTAAGTATTTCTTCTGGCTCACCTACATTACAAGTAGGCATCCAGATCAGAGCGTATTTGAGCTATTTTATTAGCAAAGAAATTTGCAAAGGTGCTGCAGCTAACTGAGTTCTTGAACCAGTGATGGTTCAGATTTAGGGGTTAAAAGATGTTGATATATCTTAAACTATTGGGATGGACATGAATTAGCTGATGTAATTGTTGTAGAAAAGTAACGTTTCTTCTTCTTTTTTTTTTAAAGAATTTTTATTGGATTAGAAACATATAATAACAATTATAATCACATTCTTTAATTTTTTCTAATTCTAACCCCCTCCCTCCCCCCCCTTTTTATTGACTTCCAACAGTTTTCCAACCCCCTATCCACTTTCGCTCTACTCCTTCATATTTATTTTATTTGTTTATTATAATATACTTTCAGATTCTTCTAAGCACTATTTCCACTTCCTTTCACATATAAATTGTCATATAAATTGTCATATAAATAAAATCCTCTTAATCTATCTTCTTCATTAAAACTACTAATAATATTCATTTTGATAACCTGTGTTTTATCTTACTCCTTCTATTCTCTTCAATATGGGACAAACAATTTGCCCCCCTTTATACATCAATTCCAATACTTCTATACACATACTTATTATACACACTTATTGTCATTTGCTTAGGCTTCTGTTCTATATGTTGTTCTTTATCTATACATATACCATAAGTCTAACAATTAGACCTATCTTTGAATTTACGTATGTATGTATATATTCACTCTATGTTATACGGTTATCTTTCCAAAAATATAGATTAGTTAATTTCTATCCCATTAATTCACATAGTATCAACGCTATTGCTACTTAATATAATACTTAAAAATCATATAAAGTTGCTTAGAATTTTTCCATTAACTCTCCACCCCCTCGGTATAGTCACTTCTCTCCTCCTGTGTACCTCAATAATTTTCAAACTGCCACAGTTCTCCTCCCACCTCCCATTTTTTCACCAAATATTGTTTCAGCTTTCCCCAGTCCGTGTTAAACTGCCCTGGATCAAGGTCTCTCAGTTTTCTTGTCATTTTGTCCATCTCCGCCATGTACAGCAATTTGTAAATCCAGTCCTCAGTAGTTGGCACTTCTTGTACTTTCCACTTCTGCGCATACAAAAGTCTGGCTGCTGCCGTCATATAGAATATCAATGTCCTATGTTGTGCTGGGATGTCTTCCATTCCCAAGTTCAGTAGCAGGAGTTCTGGGTTCTTGTTAACTTGAAATTGTAAAATCTCACTCATTACTCTTATTATTTCCCCCCAGTACTGCCTAGCTACCTCGCAAGTCCACCACATATGATACATTGATCCCTCATGTTTTTTACATTTCCAGCATTTATTAGACATATTCGAGTTCCCTAGCGCAATCTTCTTTGGCGTCAGATACCAACGGTAAATCATTTTGTAAATATTCTCTTTAATATTGGTACATGTCGTGATTTTCAATGTATGTTTCCACAAGTATTCCCACGCCTCCATTGTTATTTCTTTGTTAAAGTTTATAGCCCACTTCACCATTTGCACTTTGACTGTCTCATCTTCAGTATACCATTTTAACAACACTTTGTAGACCTTAGAAATTTCCTTTTGGTCTTCTTGTAAAATTACTTTCTCTAATTCTGAGTCTTCCATCCTTATCCCTCCCTTCGCACAGTCTGAGTAATAAAGATCTCTAACTTGTCTATATTGAAACCAGTCGTAGTTTGGAGACATCTCTTGTTGCGTTCTTATTCTTATTTTAAAGGATTCTATTTGAGTTATCTCCTTATACGTTAAACACTGTTGTTCATTATCGACCGTTCTTGGATCTAATACTTCATATGGAACCACCCAGGAGGGAATTCCTTCTTGTAGGTATTCTTTGTACTTCTTCCAAATTGTGAAGAGGCTTCTCCGAATATAATGGTGCAAAAACATAGAATCTGCTTTCACTTTGTCATACCATAAATATGCATGCCATCCAAACAATTTTTTGTATCTCTCTAAGGCCAGCAATTTGCGATTTTTCAGCATCATCCAATCTTTCAACCATACCAGACAGATTGCATCATAATAAAGTCTCAGGTTGGGCAGTTGCATTCCAAAGAAAGTAACGTTTCTTTGCTGCTGTAACCGCTGTTTCATAAATCTTCCAATGGGCTCTGCAGCATGCTATATCAAATTCAGCTTGAGTTTCCTGCCAGCATCTTTTCAGATGTCTTCCAGTACTTTTTAGATCACCCAGCTCTCCAGTGAACCATGGGGCTGATTTCCGCTGCAAGGGAGGGAGAGGTTGGCAAGGAGCAATCTTGTCAATTGCTTCTAGGAGCTTCAGACTCCATGCTTCCACCAACTCAATAGAGCCTGAGTTTGGAATTCTAAAATCTCTCAGCGCTTCTTGCAGAGAAGTTAGCCGTGTTAGTCTGTGGTGGCAAAATCAAAAAGAGTCCAGTAGCACCTTTAAGACTAACCAATTTTATTTTAGCATAAGCTTTCGAGAATCAAGTTCTCTTCGTCAGATGCCTGTATCAGGCATCTGACGAAGAGAACTTGATTCTTGAAAGCTTATGCTAAAATAAAATTGGTTAGTCTTAAAGGTGCTACTGGACTCTTTTTGATCAGCGCTTCTTGAAATCCAGAAGGATCTATGAGCCTTCATGGGCAGACCATTTTAGTTGAGCCCCCCCCCCCCACAATTTTGTGGGATATGAGGGCCATATTCACCCTTGAGTGAAGCAGGTAACAGTCAGTCTATGGTTGAGGCCAAACCTCCAATTCCAAAAGAAGAGCCTCTCTCAAAGGCTCAGAGTAAAAATTAAGTCCAAATTGTGTCCCTTTTCATGCATGGGACTTGTCAGTATTTGAGAAAGATTTAGTGTTGGTCCCTGCCCAGAAAAAAACAGGGGCGGGGGAGCTGGGTTTGTGCTTAGTGGTGAAGAGGAGCACATCAGGAAACCTCCACTGGTTGAAAATATGCTGGACATGTGCCCCTTACAGACCACTCATGATTGGAGAAACCAAGTTTGCTTAGCAGATCTGTTTTCAAACTGATACAGCCAGTGGTATGAATAACATGCAGGGAAACACTATGTTGTACTACCTCTTTTCATATTTGTAATATTTCCACACAGAGCAGTAATGAAGCTGTACCACCTTGTATATTTATGTAAAACATGTTAGTGTAAACATTGTTAGTGTGAATTTATATTGCTTTGCTGAGGATAAAAGATAGATATCCAGAAATTTAGCTAGCCTCATAATCTGCTCTGCATAGAGTCTAAAAACTTCCATTCAGAATATAACTTTTTTATTCCCAACTGTGTCATCCGGGGATGGATATGACAGCACACTCGTGCTATGTTTGGACCTTATCACATCCTCCTCCGAATCTGACTGCTGGTCCGAGAATGAAGACTGCAGGCATCCAAATAGCAATACAATGTTAGTCTTCCTTGTAGTCAGAAACATTGCAGCCCTGTGCAGGATGGAGCAGTAGATTTCACCCCAGTCTGGTGTACATAGAGGCAGCATATATTATGGATACCAGGGTGGGCACAATTTAGGCCATACCCCATGCTGAGTGGAGTGCTGTTGGCTCCAATGGCTGGGATGCCTTTCTTGCGGGTTGGATCCAGTTCATCCCCTGACAGGAATGTAGAGGGAGATTGTGACCTAATGGAAGGTGCCTTCGGCACCTCGACTAAGACGCTGTTACTCTGGACCTCTGAATTCACTAGTCTTGGGTGGCCACTCTGCAGTGGAAGTCTTCTGTTTCTGTTCGTGCTCAGTCTTTGACTTTACCTTCTTAGCAGGCAGATCCAAAGCATTCCAACTCAGACTTCCAGCACTGAGTGACTGAAAGCATCCTGGGTGCAGATCTGACCTAGATCCAATCTGCATTGGTGTGGCCAACAGAGCTTGGGTTGATGGTTCTGATGAGTCTCTCAGTCGGAAGCAGTTTCCATTCCAATCCAAACTCAGGTATGGCAACTCAGGCTTGCATTGGTACAGAGGATGAACTGACGGACCTGCTGTTGATTACAACAGATCCAAAGGCATCGGGTCCATACAGTCTGAGTGCTCTGTTGAGGCAGATGTCTTTACTGCTGGGCTAGTGGCACTAATCAATGCCTGGTCCAAAAGCATTGCCTTCAAATGGGTAACTCTTTCCCCTCAATCTTTGTGAGCAAACACATGGAAGTGTTTACTAGCTCCAGTTTTATGCCCCTCTAGGGCATAAAAGGCATAGTGAATGGCTGTCTATTTTGGTCATTTTAGAAAGGTATTCTGTGCACTTCTTAAATAAAGCCATATCAGCCATATGAACAACCTTATGATTTTCTTTCATGGAAAATAGAATGATGAAATATGAAATATGAATTTTCCTCAGAAAACTCTCTGGATAAAGAACAAAGCTACACAAGCTCCTTTCCTCATGGCAACAAAGAAGGAACTGAGGGAAAGGGGGTTTGGCCTCCCTAGAGCATGGGGCTCTTTAGTTGGAAAGATAGTTGCATGTGTGCTTGGGGGTGGGGGAACCATCTTCAAATACTTTCAGCTATACAAATCCTCCCAGGTGGCCAGCTTGTGCATGTGCAGGGCTATGTGGGAATGCACGGAAGACTGAAAATGAACTATTTATTCTGGAATTTGTGTAACTACTGAAAATGGTAACTGTCAAGTAGTAATAAAAACGGAGACAAGTCACTAAAAATTGCCTAGTAAATCATCTGCTAGATCTGATTTTTTGTGTGGATAGTGAAATTATACTCCTGCAGACAAATATCCCAAAGAGTCCCAGAATATTTCTTGTGTCATATTCTGTCCAAACAAATAGGTCCTGACAGCAATTCAATACACACATATAAAAGGGGTGGGGACAGAAAACCTTGAGCAGCAAATCGAAGTGGAAATTGCGATGCACGTAAAATCACAAAACATATATGCCGACCCCTCTTCCCATCACCTCAATATGCATCTATTTTACAACTTTTTTGTGGAACACACACAAATGTGTAGAAATTGCTCAGAAAAGCAAGGATGTCTGTGATGCTTTGCAGAGTTTTTGTAGATATCTGAAACCACAGAGTAAAACCATGGAAACTGGTATAAGAAATAAAAAATCAAGTTCTGCATAACCCCACCTGTCATCCACCTGTCCTTGCTCGAGAAGATGCTGACCATCCACAATGATGGAATGTAAAATCTGCTGGCGACTAAACATCTCTGCCTGGAATAGCTAGTGCATAAGAAATGAACAAATAATATCAAGTAAGTTTAAAAGCACTGAATGCCTGGACTCCAAAAGAAATGGCATCTGATATTTATTCATAATACAGTTCTGTTCCAAAGTGTTCTTGATACAAAATCTCTCTCTCTTGCAAAACAATTAAAGATTGTGTAGGAATATCTCAAAAGTGACAGGCTGTAGATACATCCAACCCAAAATACAGTTCTATAAAAATCTAGATGATGAATTAAGAATTTAGGATCAAAATATGCTGCTTTTTGTGGATCCTTTGACCTTGATTCTATAGCTTCAGAAGTTATTTATTTATTTTGTTTTAGTTCATTTATATCCCCACCTTGCTCCTCAGTGGGCATCCAAAGCAGCTTACTTCATTCTACTCTCATCCAACTAATGTTCACAACAATCCTATGAGGTAAGTTAGGCTGAGAGTGTCTGACTGTCCCAAGGTCACCTGACAAGGTTCCAAGGCAGTGTGGCAATTTGAACATGGGTCCTCTGGGACCTAGTTCAGCACTCTAGCCACTACATGATGCCAAAAGCATCAAAGTATTATAAATGATAAATCGTGTTTTGCAATTTTTACACATTAGTATAAAAGACTTCTAAAAGAAATTTTAGGAAAAGTCTGAAAGTATTCAGCAACTCTCTGTGTTGCAGATGAACACTGATAGGGATGTTTGCAGTCTGTTCCCAAGAGCCATCTAGTGGCAACAAAATTTATTCTTTGTAGTTAGCCTTCTGCAATAGCTTACTTGAAAAACTAGAACAGACTTAACACTCACAAAGAAATATGCTATGGGATCTAACATTTTTAGCCAGAAGGATAAATGTGTTTGTTCAAAAAGGTTATGAATCTCACTTACTACAGACAATGGCTTTCTCTTTAACAAGAAACATTTCTCTTTAACAAGAAAATGTTCCTGTATCATAAGAGATCCTAAATGCGTATGACCCAGCCAGGACATCCTGCTTTGACAGGGAATTTTTTCTTTAGTGACAACAAGGGTTACTCCAAACATACTGGTGAGAAAATGCTCAGTTGCGGCACCAAAACTCCCCACAGGGAGAATTGTCAGTTGTTTTGTCTGGTGCTCCTTCAGTGATTCCTTCCTTCCTGCCATATGTTTTAATACTTGTTTTTATGTTTTTGTATTTTAGCTTTGTTTTTTAATGATGTGTTTTTGTTTGGTTTTAAAGGCTTATAAAACAAATTTTCATTATGTATGTTTTTAATCTGTTAGCTACCTTGGGGGCCCTGATGAGGGCAGAAAACCAGGTACAAATTTTGTAAATAAACATTAAAAATAACATTTACATCAGAACAGGTCCATCTGTCCAGTTGCAGTCTCATTATATTCAAATGTGAATATCATTGTTGGAGGGAAATTCCCTATCTGTGAATTACTTCTATATAGCTTTGCTATACTAACAGGAGACCAGGGGTCTGAGCAAGACATACTGTGGAAATTGCCATTTGGCAAAGTTACTTTTTAAATAGAGAACAGTTATAACATTAATAATATTATTATCCAAGTTGGGCAGGCAAGTGCCAGTTTTTTCCTTTAAAAATGTTACGGTTCACATATTACTGTCCACTACAACCTTTTCTTTCCTGTGTAGTCTACTTCTTTGAGTGGTGTTTCATGTGAGCCGGAAACTCATGGATTTCAAGCATAACAATCCCTTTGATAACAAATGGACCTTTTTATATTAATATATTTACTGTGGCTGTGCAGAAATTGCCTCGGCTAATATCTATGCACGTTTTCCAATCACACAATACACTGTTAATAAGCAAAACAAGTGGTTGATAGATCAAGCAGTATAGTTACAAGGCCACAGCCTTTCATTATGACTTGCCTCATGTGCCCTCTGCTGTTCCAGAAGAAGCTGGTAGCTTCCTGAAATCTCTGTAGCCAATTTCTGTTCAGTCTGAACCAAAAATTCCATCCAGGTTTCACATTTTTCTAGGAAGGTCTGTTGCTGCAGCATGAAGGACTGTAGCTTACTGCAAGTATAAAAGAATGATTCAGTAATGCCAGTAGGTTTGCTAAAACAAATGTACAGTGTTCCCTAAAGGACTTATGTCAATTCTGACCTAAATAACATTATTGACTTCTCCATCTTGAGAAGACAGAGATAAATATCAATTTAAAATGACCCACAAAAATACAAACATAAATTTCTGGCTGGTTATTTCCTAAGTCTGTACGTTAGTGAAGTATGTTTTCTTCACTTAAAACGTGCCTTTATGTCATAAACAAAAAATCACAGCTACCTTCATTTTGGAAACATTAATTTTGCAGGTTAGTCTCTGTATCAACAAATGAAGGGATTAAGAACATAAGAAGAGCACAGCTGGATAAGACCAGTGGTCCATCTAGTCCAACATCCTGTCTCGCACAGTGGCCAACTAGTTACTCTGGAGGACCAGCAACAGGGCATAGAGGCTGAGGCCTTCCCTTGATGTTGTCTCCTGGCACTGGTATTCAGGTTTACTGCCTTTAGATGTGGAGGGTCGCTTTAGTCCTTACGGCTAGTAGCCATGAATCTGTTTAATCTAATCCCCTTTTAAAGCTCCCTATGCTTGAGGCCATCACTACATCCTCTGGCAGCAAATTCCACATTAGTTATTCATTGTATAAAGAAGGTAGTCTGTTCTGAATCCTTCTCATGTCCAGAGACACAAATGTACTGGCAGTTTTATTTTCAATCCTTTTCTTTTCAAACCCCAGCATAGAGTTTGGCATTTGCTATCCACTATGAGTCCAAGATCTCTTTCCCTCTCAGTCTCAGCAAGTTCAGATTATATTAACATATATTTAAAAGTTGGGGTCTTTCCCCCCCACTGTGTATCACCTTACACTTACCTAACTGAACTTCATTTGCCACATTGCCACTCACCCAATTTGTGGAAATCCTCCTGTACCTCTTCACAGTTAACCTTCATTTTCACCATCCTGAATAACTTTATGTCATCTGCAAACTTGGCCACTACATTACTCACTCCCAGTTCCAGAACATTTCAAACAAATTAAATAGCAACAGCCCCAATATTTGATCCTTCTGAGACCGAGCCCACTGCTTACTTCCTACCATGGCAACAACTTTTCATTTATTCCTATTCTTTACTTCCTGTAATTTGACCAATTTTTGATCTGTAAGAGGCCCATTCTATTATCCTATGACTGTTAAGCTTACTCCAAAGTTTTTGGTGAGATACCTTGTTAAAAGCCTTTTGAAAGTCTAAGTATATAATTTCTACTGGGTCACTATAATCTAGATGCTTGTTCACTTTCTCAAACAACTTCAAAAGATTGGTGAGGCAGACTTCTCTTTGTAGAAGTCAAGCAAATTTTTTCTCAGCAGGCACCCCTTTGCCCAGTTGGTGCAGAGTTTTGGGTTGGGTTGTCATCAGTACGCTGATGACACCCAACTGTCTGTTGATGGCTGGCTGGCCGGCCAGGTACCACCGCAGATAATTTGGCCAGGGCCTTGGAGGCTGTTACTGGATGGTTAAAGCAGAGCCGAATGAAAATGATTCCTACTAAGACGAAAGTCCTGCACCTGGGTAGCAGGTTGTTAGGGTCTGGGATCCAGCTCCCAGCCCTTGATGGGATGCTGCTTGCACCTGTGCCAGCAGTGAGAAGCTTGGGTCTGATCCTGGATGCCTCTTTATCTATGGAGGCCCAGGTCACAGTGGTTGCCACATTGGCGTTTTTCCATCTTCGCCAGGTTCGGCAACTCTCCCCCTACCTTTTGACTTACAACCATGCAATGGTGATCCATGAAATGGTCACCTCCAGGTTGGACTCTTGTAACTCGCTCTACACAAGGCTACTTCTGGGCCTGCTCTGGAAGCTACAGCTGGTTCAGAATGTGGCAGCACATGTTTTGACCAGAACTCCATTATGGGCACATATAACACCAGTATTGTGCCAGCTGTCCTGGCTCCCAGTGGAATTCCGGATCAGGTTCAAGGTCTTGGTCTTAACCTTTAAAACCCTTAGCGGACTGGGATCAGCATATCTATGAGACCACCTCTCACCCTATGTTTCTTGGAGGACATTCTGTTCAATGGATAAACTTTTCTTGGTGGTCCATGGCCCCAAAGAGGTCTGCTTTGCCTCAACCAGGACCAGGGCCTTCTCAGCCCTGGCTCCCTCATGGTGGAACTTTCTGTCTGTAGAAACCCAGGCCCAGCAGGAATTATCATCTTTCTGCTGGGCCTGTAAGACAGAGATATTCTGTCAGGTATATGGTGGCTGTGATGGGTGGGCCATGAAACCAGCCTCTTGTCATGGGGGGGGGGATTATCCCCTGTGCTGGTAACATCTAATAGTTGGCCATCTGGCCCAATCGATTGCTGTTATTGTTGGGTCGCACAATACCTGTGCTGCAGTCTTTTAGAATTGTATTGTTGTATTTATTGATGTTTTTATCTATTTTTAAACTAACATGTTCATATTATCTTATATATGTTGTATTCTGCTTTGAGCCCATTCATAGGAAGGGCAGATTAGGAACAACAACAACATATGCCTAAATAATTCTTTTTTTACAGTCTCTACTAATTTGCCTGATACAGACATTCGGCTAACTGGCCTGTAATTTCTAGATTCTCTTTTGGAGCCCTTTTTAAAAATTGGTATGACAGGATTTGTTCATACAGCAATTGTAGAAAATTTTCTAAATAATTACAGTAATAATATTAGTAACAGTGTGCTTATATACTGCTTTTCTACACAGATTAAGTTCCCACTCAGAGAAGTGAACATTGCCCCCCCCCAGTCGGAATAAGAGGCAGACACAAGGCTTGAGTAATAAAGGGCCACTTTTATTTACGCAACAACATGAACTGCAGCAACTAAAAAACCCTGGCAAGGGCCTAACCAGCGGTACAGTTCAAGCCCTGGGGTCACTCCCCTGGACCCCGCCTTAACCTGTCTGGGTGAGACCCGCTGCCCTGGATGCGAGCCATTCACATGCATGGCTGGGATCCGGCTGGCCTGGCAGATGGTTTCCCCCTTAAAGCTCCAAGCACCTCCGCTGCAGAGCATGAGGGAAGGACTTGCCCAGGAGATCCCACCAGGCAGCCTGCCCTCTCAACTGGCTGCCGCCAAGCATGCCAGCCGATCCTCACAGGCCCCTAATATCCTCACCAATGGGGATGTGCCAAGGGTACTCACCATCCCACTAACATTCCCCCAACTAAATCCTGCCAACGA
This sequence comes from Eublepharis macularius, assembly GCF_028583425.1. Taxonomy (NCBI): domain Eukaryota; kingdom Metazoa; phylum Chordata; class Lepidosauria; order Squamata; family Eublepharidae; genus Eublepharis; species Eublepharis macularius. The sequence goes on from NC_072790.1 coordinate 130,198,753, forward strand.
TAAGGCCAAGCCTCTGCTCAGGCCTTCACGCCCCACAGGTGACTTACTGTAAGCCATAGCCCTTGTGTCAGGTCATCTAACTATATATGTATATATATGTTGTTGCCCACCACCAAAAGGTGGCCCCCATCACCTCAGTAGAGGTGGCCAAGCGGGCCTTAATCCTGAGATTGGGAAGATAAATGCCCAACCCATCCCCCCAGCTAACTAAATATCTCCAACCAAATAGTTAAGATGCTAGGCCACTGCTTGCTAATTCACAGCAAGTCAGCCTGAGCCTGCAAAGCAAGGGCCATACCATTACAAACCCAGGTCATTACCTCCCAGGTGAATGACCAATATGACAGGTGGAGGACCACTCCTCCCTTCAAACAGGAAATGCAGCAGCCACGGCCCTGCCTCTCAACCATGACCCACTCACTTAGCCCAAGCTGGGACCCGATGGGGATGATGATGATGATGATGATGATGATAAAATCTCTGCCAAACCACTGAGCCTGGTGCTGGGCCCTGGCTCTCCTCTTGTTGTTTGAAGGTATCAAGCAGGGGAATATCACAGCTTTCCCCAAGGCAGCTATAGCCTTCAGTAAAACTGGCCTCAGAGGAGCTCGGCTGAGAGAGCTTGATATATGCTCGAGGCAGCAAGAGAATGCCCCTTGAAAAGGAAAAAAGCATCCAGATAATGAACGAGAGCATGAGGCAGCAAGTGCTGATGCAGAGGCAGGGCTGTCCTGTTAAGGCACTTAGCCCCGCCCCCTTCCCATGTGACCCTGAGAGGCCGGGGAAACGCTGCCGCTTATCCTCTGCGGCGGCAAATGCGGCCTCCGGCCTCAAGCCCTTGGCTGCCGGCCGGGTGGGGGCCAAATAGTCAGTGTTGTTATCATCCCCACAATACAGCTGAGGAACTGGGGATGAGAGGAATAGCTTACTCAAGGCCACCTGCTGAGCTCATGGCACTAGAGGGATTCAAATCAGCAGAGTGCTGTCTCACATGCCAACCACTTAACCACTATGCAATGTAAAGTCTGTATTTTAAACTCAGTAGCTGCCTAAGTGTGTAAGAAACTTTCCATCTTAGGCATCACAGGTGAGGATGTTAGTTGGATGTGTGCAGACTTCTATCCAATAGATGAAGACAAATTCTATTGGGAAGCTCCCTGAATGAGTTTCATTTAAATAAATGAGAGTGTGAAGGAATATTCTCCTGCATGAGATCGGCTTCTCTCCAAAGGTTTGCCTTGAGTTTGGTGTTAGTTTGCTCTTTCTGTAATATGAAGTATCAGGGCTAGTGGCAAGCAGGTAGCTGAGCTAGGATGCTGGTGGGCAGACAATACGGTAAGTGGGAACAAACATCTGCTACTGAGGAAGCAGGCCAGAGTCAGAAGCTTTATAAGACTAGGCAGGACACTGTAGTCCCTGACGGTTACCTAACATCTGATGAACCAGTCACTACAATACGGCAATCCTGCTCTTTCTCAGTGGTGGCTCTGAAACATGGAGAAAGCAGACCAGCAGTACCATCCTCTAGTAAATTATCCTGATGCTGCAGAGAGTACTATGCTTGGCTTCCAGTGCTTATGTTCCTGATTTGGCATCTTACATGTAGTTTACATTGTTTGCTTCAAGTCACTGACATGGTTTCATTAAAGTTTTAATTTGGCAGTAGAGATGAACATGAACCAAAATATGAACCAAAGCTCCGCACGAACCAGGCCGGTTTGTGGTTCGTGAACCAGTGGTTCGTCAGAGCCCATTTCTGACAAACCGCCACGGACTTTAGGCTGGTTCGTTTGTTTTGTTTTTGGGTTCGTCACTGCAGACAGCCTGGCATCGATCAATCAGTTTCCTAAGCAACAGGGGACAGACTTTCTGCAGACCTTCTGCTGACCTGGAAGTGGCCTTCTGCTGGCCCGGAAATGACCTTCTGCTGGCTCAGAAGTGACAATTTGCTGATCTGGATGTGATGTTTTGACAAACCAAATGAACTGGTTCGCGAACCAGGGCAGGTTTGTGAAAGTTTGTGGTTAGTGAAACGTGATGAACCACGAACCACATGGTTCATTTTTCCCCCCGGTTTGTGCAGTGATCTTTGGCATGATGCTTGGTTTTTGTCCCTGAATTAATCTATAGCGGGCAAATGTACAGAGAACTGTAGGGGACTGAATTCAATAAATGTTTGCATCTCATTGAGCCTTATACGAGTCTAACATTAATTCAAAAGCCAAGGCTAGAAATGTTAAATGTGAAAAGTAAAGCACCAGTCTGCCTAAGTGTGGTTGTATATAAGTGTTTTACCTGAATCTTTCTGTGGACTGTGATGAGATCATGGACCAATGTCTATTCAAATTTTGCATTCTTTTAATTTCTTTATCATTCAAGGGTAGCCGATATCCAAGCTCATTTAGACGATCCAAGTCTGATGCCATACTGCTGAACTTTAACATTTGGCGCTGTAGGGAATAAGCAACTAGTAAGTACAAAAGCATGATTTTGATGAATAGCCCACAGAATTATGTTATACAAGATACATATTATGTTGTGGATTTCCGTCTGTGTGAGATGCCTCTCATTTTTAAGCAGAATTTTAGATTTTGTTTTCTTACATTACAGTAGTTAAACAAAGTTTGTAAGACGATTTATTTGCATTTGGAAGAAATAATTAAAAGTTAAATATTTTGCTAGATTCAAAAATTTCCAGTAGGTGCTTAGAAATCATGCTATGTTGGAATATGACCCTGTACTTTGAAAAATGGGGTGACGAAGGGCAGGATCATTAGGAGAAATGGGGAATGGTAACATACTTAGGCTGTTTTGTCAAGTGTTCAGGAGGAAAGAAAAAAGGTCACATTGTCTAGGAAGCAATATATTCAGCTGACTCCAATGCATATCTGAATCTTGACAGTGTTCCGTTTTCAAGATACAATTCCTGACAACGAACAGTAAGACTGTCCACTATTGTTGCATCCAAATTCTCACATTTCAAAAGGAAGAACCCAGCTGATTTCAATGGGATAATTATGCACATGTTTAAATCTCTCATTTGGACAAAAATATGTATAATTTTGATTGGCTCATAGCCAAACCAGACATCTGACATAGAAAATATGGCTGTTAGCTGCCTATCCTCAAGGTAAAAATACACTTCAGTTCAGGCTAGCCTTAGAAGTAAAGAACATGTGGGTCCACTAACAAAAGTCTCAATAATTTAAGAAACAGAGAATCATCTGTTGGGGGGTTAGGGTTGTAAAGCTAGCAAATCAAAAAGAGGCTCCCCTGGAATCAAAACTGGGACAGCCTCTTTATTGTGAAAAAGGTAAGTCTCTATTGAATCATTCTATACCTCTTCTTTGTAGGTGGAGCCAAGAACACTGGGGGCACAGAGAAAGCCGCTATATCCTAGCCCAACAAGGGACCGGCTAAGATATCATGTTTCATCAAAAGGCTTCTCCAGGGGCAAACTGTTTCACATTCAGAAGACCAATTTCTTACAGATCCACAAGTGGCGCACCTCAGTCAGCGACCATGCACAATTTGGGTGGACCTCATTGTTGCCCCTGAAAAGCCTTTTTCACGGATATCTTTCCTGGAGTTTTCTTTCTCAGCACACCTTGAGAAGAAAAAGATCACATTACCTTTAAATTTTACTAGTGTTGCATTATGGTCACTTGTATGCGGCCATTACTCATTGGATGTTATTCATAAAATTGAGATGTTTGTATTATTGATAGCTCTTTTCTGATTTCGCATTTTGGAATGTTCATTGTATTTTTCTATGAGTCCCCAGAATATTTATGAATATTTATAGAAGCACTGAGTCACTTTATAGAATTGATTGTCAGCACTTATAAATTCTGGCTTTGATTCCTTTTCATTGGGTTTTTTGTTACCCTTATTCCTCTGGTTGTGATTCTACTGCTACTTGGTCGGGGGTTAGGGTTGTCACAGTTAATATCTTTGTATCACTGTACTTCTTTTAAACACATTCTTCATTTGTTAACCTGCCTCTTACAAAACCCAGTATCAAAATAAACATTGTTGGTCTACTGATAACATATTTGTTTTTCACTCTTCCTCCAAACATTTCACACAGAGTAAATGAATTTCCTTGACAGTATCTTTACACCTTTTTTGGGTCAGATTATGTGCTAGTAAGAATATAATCCTGATCCTATTTGCTACAGTGCGGCTTGAGTTACAAGACTCATTCTGAATGTAAAAAGACAGGATTATTTACTCACTTTAAGTTCTTCCATCCTGTTCTGGATTGTGGATGGATCTGATGAATGAGTTGGGTCTTTTGTTTTCAGTATTTCTTCAGCTTGCTTTATCCAGTCCTCCAGCCCTTTTAAACTTTTAGTAAATGTCTGATAATCTTGTGCTCCAGCCTCAGGTTTTAGAAAAAAAGATTAATAAAATACAATATTGGTTTCTTACTTAAGGTTTCTTTCTTCCTACATAACTGTATAACACTGGAGTGATTTTTTGTATTTGTTTCTCTTTTTATTCGCAGTAACATTACCTGATGCTTTCACTGCCTATGCCTGTTGTTCCACAGGTCAGAATTTTAAAGAAACATTGCACATTTACTTATTAGCAGTGAAACCAGAACTTGAACACTTCTGCTGGAGATGTGGTTGGATCCAAGGGATCTATTCTGGTCAGGGTGGAGTCTTCTTCTGAAATAAGGGACCTTTGACAGAAGAAGCCTTGCTCCAATGAGAGGTATATTCCATCAAATGAAAGCTCTTTGCACCAGGGGAATGTCCCAGTGTTAGCAGTGTAGAATGTTAGGATCAAATCCATGCTCAACAAAACAAAGATAACCAAAATGTCAGCACATGCTGCTTGAGGTAACAATACAGGGAACTGCAAATCTGTATACAAAAACAGACCAAAAAAATCCTAAAGGCTTTCTAGTCCAGGATTCCATCACACTTACTTCATAGATGTCTGCACTGCTGTCCTGCTAAAGGCAATCCAGAGACACTGATTTGGGAGAGATAGTCACTACTAACGTGTCAATCAGCGTTGCTGAAGGAACCTTACACACAGCTAATATGGTCGCTATCAAGTAACACTGCAGCCCAAACAAATGTACTCTTTCTGTGTGAACTGACTTGCTATGCACAAGTGATATTAACTGTAATCATTGTGATATGACTGTCCAAAGACATATTACATCTAGTGGAAGGAAATAGGAGGGGAAAAGATAAAATTGTGTGACAGGAGCCAAGCAAGGCCTTCCTACCTGTAATATAGATTGCTGCCTGCTGAGAGCCTGTTCTAAAGCAGACAGGTTCTGGCTCAAAGAGCGCTGACTAGACTGGACAGCTGCTGCAGCAGAAGAGTCCACCTGTTGGTTCAGCTGTTCTCCCAGTTCATATAGGACAAAGAGAGCGTCTTTCACTGTCTTCATGCCTTTAAGTAGGTCCTGCGGAAAATGCAATAATTAAAATCTTGGAATAAAACTACAACAAGAAATCAAGTCTGTCATACTGACTAGTTTGCCAAGCCCCCCGGCCCCGATTTTACCAGGGCCGGTGTTTGCGGGCGCGCTCGGACAGGAGATGCAGGAACGGCTCCTCCTGGGCCTGGTTCTAAGGAAGTGCACGGCTAAAACACCGTGCACTTGTTGGATTCAAACACCCACAGGCAGCCAATCAGAAGCTGCCTGGGGCGGTAGGAGGTGGGAGCCTGGCTGCCGGACCTGAGCGGAGAAGGCTTCCCTCAGGTCCTCCCACCTCCTATTTAATTAGAGCGGGCCCTGGGTTCCCAGCAGACAGCGTCAGGACAGCAATCGAGGCAGAAGGGCTCTTGCTGCTTTAGGCAGCTGTAGGCCTCACTCAGCCTGCCCGCTGCCTGACCCTCGTCTCCTGCGTGGCAGAGGCCGTGTCTTCAGATTTGCTCCATTAGGGGAGAGTGCGGCGGTGGCACCGTGTGGGCAGCGCAAGGCAAGTGTTTAACGGCTCATTGGCCGTTTCAGTGAGTGTGCACCGGGGGGGGGGTTACCCAGCGTGGGCTGCCTTTTCGGGGCCCCTTCTTCTTTGGAGTCTGAGGGCCTTATTGGGGGTGCAAAATATAATAGTAGTGTTAATAAATTTAGAAGGGGCATCCCGGGCCTGCAGGGTAGCGGAAGGGCCCGCGGCAGCGGCGCTTCCCCCTGGGGATAAAGGGAGGCGCGGTTCATTTGGCCTCCTGCATTGTGCACAAAGCCATGCCCCCAAAATGGGCCAGTCGCCCCAGGGCGGGTACAGGCAGCTCTGGGGTATGCAGGTCTAAGCGAGCAGGGCGTGGGGATGCCACGAGGGGGCAGGCACGACAGTCCACTGTCCACTCGTCCTGCCAGGATGCAACTAGCAATGTGGCCTTGTCTGACATGGGTAGAAGGCCTGCCACGAGGTTGGCATCAGGGGCCTTACAGCGCAAACGGGTGCAGGGTGTCACAGTCCGCCCTGGACGTAGTTCAGGTGCCAGAAGTTTGTCCCCTGCACCCAGCCTTGGGGATGGGGTCAACCCTGCTGGTTCTGATCGGACACATTCAGCTGCAACATGAGGGCCTTCTTTGCAAGGCCTTTCCAGGGCCATACAACAATTGTCCGAAAGGGTTGATCAATTGGGGAGCCCTGGGACGCTCACGGGAACAGGCTCTTCTACCCTGGGGAGTAGGGACTCTCCTTCCAGGGGCAGGAGCAGGAACATTGCACGAGGGAGGCCTTCATGGCGGGGCAGAAGAGCAAGATCCCCATCCAGTGAGGACTCTTCCAGCCCAGGGGGTGGACTGGCGCCCGACACCAAAGCGGAGGCGGTGGGCTTGTAAGATGAAGTGGTCATCGCGGCGCAAGGAAGATTCAGACACTACAGAGTCCTCAAGTGAGTCATCCTCTGGGGGAGAGGACAGGGAATCAGATGGCGACTTTTGGCAGGTTGCGGCATATGAGCCTCCAATCCCATCCAGGGCCGCTCGGAGGCGGAGTAGGGCCAGAGGAAGGAATCCCGGTCCTGGGTCGGTGTGGTTGGAGGATGAGTCGGAGGGTATGACTCCTGGAATAGCCGGGCGGGGGGAAGATGAAGATGCCCCTGGGGGGCATCTATCCCGCAAGATGCGTCACCGCATACTGGATGGGTATTACGTTGATGTTTTCTCCCTCATATGCCCGGAAGCTGAAGAGGGCCTTTCTCACCCTCCCTTGAGGAGGAGGAAGGAGAAGGACAAGAAGGACAAGGTTGACAGGACTTTTGCCAACTGGTTGGAAGGTTTCACGGTATTTATGGGGGTAGTCCAGCTCGCATACCTGGAAAGAGGGTGGCATATCTCCAATCACTTGGCTAATGTCCTCCGTGCTTGGGCCTTGGCGGGTGAGAATACCCGTTCCGCAAGAGGGCCTCGCATAATGCATGGAGGCATTGGGATGTTATTAATCAAAAGCTCTGGTTGTGGCTGGTAGGTCCACACATGCGTGGTAAGAGTGATTCACTTCGACAAGGGCGGTGGGGGTCCAGATGGGACAGGAAGATGGTTTGTTGGGAGTACAACGTAGGGAAATGCCAACGGACACGGTGTAAATTTGACCATTTTGTGAGCTTTGCTATGGCCCCCACCCCCGTGCCTCGTGCCCCCACCAAGGGTCCAACCAGCAGCCCTTTTTGGGGGGGGCGGCCCTCCTCTACAGGCGCTCGAAAGGAGGGAACTTCCGGCGGCCCCAGCGGCACAAATCAGCCCACGACCGCCGGGAAGCAATGAGGCACCCGAGGGTTTGATTCGTGCCCCATCCCCCATTCGGATTGATGCCCTGCGTCACCTTTTGGACGGCTATCCTAATAGGGCAGCAGCGGCTTATCTGTTGGCTGGCTTTACATCAGGATTCCGGATTCCGTTTACGGGCCCCAGGGTGGCCACATCGTCAGGTAACCTAAAATCGGTGCGAGACATGCCAGAAGTTGTGGCCAAAAAGCTAGATAAGGAAATAAAAGCTGGTAGGATAGCTGGTCCCTTTGATAGGCCCCCTCTACCCAACCTGCGGATTTCCCCTATTGGGGTGGGGTGGTTAGAGAAGTAACAGAGGAAAAAATAAAAGAGGCCATCCAATCAACGAAATTGGGGAAAGCACCGGGACCGGATGGATTAACAGCAAAGTTCTATAAAGTGATGGCAACGAATTGGCACCTTTTTTTGAAAGAGGTAATGCATGAAACTATGCAAGGCCAAAAAATTCCTGATTCATGGAACGAAGCTAACATATCATTGATTCCGAAAGATGGACTGGACTTGACCAATGTTAAAAATTATAGGCCAATTTCGTTATTGAACAATGACTACAAAATATTTGCAAAAGTTTTGGCAGAAAGAATAAAAGGATGGCTGGTGGAATTTATTACAGAGGAACAGGCAGGATTTTTACCTGATAGACAAATTAAAGACAATTTAAGGACAGTAATAAATGCTATTGAATACTATGATAAGCATTGTGATAGGGAAGTTGGTTTCTTTTTCGTGGACGCAGAAAAAGCTTTTGACAACTTGAACTGGGACTTTATGTTTGCCACTATGGTAAAGCTGCAAATGGGAGAAAGGTTCATACAAGCAGTTAGAGAAATTTACAGAGACCAAAGTGCAGCGATTGTAGTGAATGAGGACTTAACCAAAAAATTGAAAATAAGTAAAGGAACAAGACAGGGTTGCCCTTTGTCTCCATTGTTGTTTATTCTGGTTTTGGAAATATTGATGGTTCAAATACGAAAGGATGATACAATCCGAGGTATAAAAATAAAAGAATTTTCCTACAAGGTCAGAGCATTTGCGGATGACATAATGTTAATAGTAGAAGATCCAATCGAAAACATGCCAAAGGTAATAGAGAAAATGAAACAATTTGGAGATCTAGCTGGGTTTTATGTGAATAAAAAGAAGTCTAAAATATTATGCAAGAATATGACCAAGCAGAAGCAACAAGAACTAATGGTGATAACGGACTGTGAAGTAACTAATAAAGTAAAGTATTTGGGTATCGAACTGACTGCGAAAATATAGACTTATTTAAAAACAACTATGAGAAATTGTGGATACAAATAGAAAGAGACTTGATAAAATGGAATAAATTGAATCTATCATGGTTGGGAAGAATAGCAGCAGTAAAGATGAATGTCTTACCACGAGTGATGTTCTTGTTGCAGACAATCCCAATTATTAGAGACTCAAAATAGTTTGATAAATGGCAAAGGAAAATTTCAGACTTTGTGTGGGCAGGCAAGAAACCACGTGTGAAAATGAAAGTACTGCAGGATGCAAAAGAAAGAGGTGGCTTCCAACTGCCCAATATAAGACTATATTATGAAGCAATATGTCTGGTATGGTTAAAGGATTGGATAATGTTAAAAAATCGTAAATTGCTGGCCTTGGAGAGACATAAAAAATTATTTGGATGGCATACATACATGTGGTATGATAAAGTACAAGCAGACTCGATGTTTTTGCACCATTACATTCGGAGAAGTCTCTTCACAATCTGGAAAAAATATAAGGTTTACATGGAAGATGGAATTCCTTCATAGGTGGTTCCATATGAAGTAATAGATCCGAGAACTGTTGACAACGAGAAGCAGTGCCTAACATACAAGGAGATAACACAAGTACAACATTCAATGCTAAGAATAAAAACAGAAGAAGAGTTGTCTCCTTGTTATGGATGGTTCCAATATAGACAGATCAGAGATCTTTACAACTCGGACTGCTTAAAAGGAGGTATAAGAATGGAAAACTCTGAACTAGAAGAAGTGATGTTACAAGAAGGCAAGAAAGAAATATCCAAAATTTATAAATTACTTCTGAAATTGTATACAGAGGATGAAATAGTTAAAACCCAGATGGTGAAGTGGGCACTAAACTTTCATAAAGAAATAACAATGGAGGCGTGGGAACACCTGTGGAAAAACACATTGAAGATTTCAACTTGTACGAATATTAAAGAGAATGTATATAAAATGATCTACAGGTGGTATTTAACGCCAAAGAAAATTGCACTAGGGAATACAAACATGTCAGACAAATGCTGGAAATGTAAAAAGCATGAAGGATCACTGTATCATATGTGGTGGACCTGTGAAGTAGCTAAGCAATATTGGGGAGATATAATTGAAGTAATTAATGAGATTTTACAAATCCAAATAAACAAGAATCCTGAATTGTTGCTACTGAATTTGGGGATGGAAGCTGTTCCAATGCAGTATAGAACATTGCTATTTTACATGACTACAGCGGCAAGACTTTTGTACGCGCAGAAGTGGAAAGTACAAGAAATACCAACTATAGAAGACTGGATTTACAAATTGCTGTACATGGCAGAAATGGACAAAATGACAAGGAAGCTTAAAGATCTTGACCTAGGACAATATACTGCTGATTGGGGGAAATTAAAACAATATTTAGAGAAAAAATGGGATGTGAAAGGAGAACTGTGGCAGTTTGAGAATTTCTAAAGGGTGGTGGGTGTAAATGAAGTGACTTTACCATTAAGGGGGAAATTTAACTATGACAATCTAAGCTAATATTATGATTAAGAAAATTTGAAGTAAAACAGATACATTAGAAAAATTATATCATATATTACATATATTATGATGTATGCTGTTAGTATATGCACTGTATACTATATTGGGATGCTATATTACAACGCATGCTAGGTTATATTGCATGGAATAGTATATAACAAATACTATATTGATAGTATATTGGATAGAGAACACGCATAAAAGAATTAGAACATGCTTAGAGTAAGCGATATTATAATTTAAGTGTTATAGATAAATACATGTTATGTTATATTTTAATGCATGCTATGCTATGTTGTATGGTACAGTATACAGCAAATACTATATTGATAGTATAGTTGACAGAGTATTTGTATAAAAGAATTAGAATATGCTTAGAGTAAGAGATATTATGATCTATGTGTTGAAGAAAAATATAAGTGAAATAGTATTAAGCAATAAAAGGGGGTAAGGGTTGGAAAGCTGTTGGAAGTCAATAGGGAGGGGGGAGGAAAAGGGTGGGGAACAGGATTAATTAGATATGAAGGGAATGTATGTATTAAATTTAAAAATTTAAACTCACCAATAAAAATTTTAAAAAAATAAAAATAAAGAGAGGCTGGCCAAGTTCCAGGCACTAGCATCAGAGCTGGAGGTCCCCTTGGCAGAGGATAAGACAGAAGGTCCGGCTTCGCGACTCACGTATCTGGGCATAGAACTAGATTCCATTGCAGGATGCTCTAGACTTCCATCTTGTAAGCTCCAGGCATTGCAGGAGCTTATCGTCTCAGCACTAAGCCGGCACAAGATCACCCTTAGGGAGATTCAGTCTCTCCTTGGTCATCTCAATTTTGCGTGCAGGGTTGTTGCACCTGGGCGTCCGTCCTTTCAGTGCCAGGTTGGCCAGGGCTACGGCGGGGGTTCCCGCTAACCATCATCACATCAGGGTCACCAAGGGCATGAAGGAAGACCTCCGGGTATGGTTAGAATTTCTGTCCAAATATAATGGGGTCTCCTTTTGGCAGGACACCTTGGATTCAGCCACAGATTTGCAGGTACATTCTGATGCTGCCGGTAGCGGGGGATTCGGGGTTTACTTTAAGGGTCGTTGGTGCGCGCGGCCCTGGCCACCATAGTGGCAGACTTCGGGATTAATCAGGGACCTCACTTTCCTGGAAGTTTTCCCCATTTTGGGAGCAGTCGTCATCTGGGCCGGGCTATTCAGAAACAAGAGGATAGTTTTTTGGTGTGACAACATGGCTGTTGTTAAGATTTTGAATAGGCAATCATCGCTCTCTGAGCGGGTTATGCGGCTGGTCCGGAGATCTGTTCTGGTGTGCCTGGATAATAACATATCTTTTTCTGAAAAACACGTAGCAGGCACTGATAACAGCATCGCCGACGCATTATCTTGCTTCCAGACCGAGAGATTCTTTGCCTTGGTGCCAGAAGCCCGGAGGGACCTGGAGCCATTCCCGGAGGATCTTTGGAGTCTTGGGAGCACAACATAATACAGGGAGTATTGTCTTCCATTGCCTCGTCCACGCTTCGTTCTTATCGTAGGTCCCTGTCTAGCTTTCTGTCTTTGTCACAACACTGGGGTGGGTCTGGCATGTTGCCGACCACTGGGGCTCTAGTTTTACGTTTCCTGGCTCACCTCAAGGATAGAGGTGCAGCCCCCCGCACTATGAAGTGCCATCTGGCGGCTATCTCTTTCTTTAGTAAGGCCCGAAGTTTTCCTGATCCGTGCACAATGTTTGCCACGAGAAGAGCCATTGAAGGCTGGAAGAGGTCTGCCCTTCCCCCTCCAGACGCTTGCTGCCCAATTACTTATGCCATTTTGTTGCGGCTGGTCGGCTGTTTACCGTTGATTTGTCGCTTGGCGTTTGAGGCCCAGCTGTTTGAGACGGCCTTCATCCTGGCCTTTTTTGGGCCCTTTAGAGTGGGCGAGTTAGTCGCTGGTTCTCGCCAAGAGGTGTCTGGTCGGGCTTTATCAGTGGGGGATGTTAGCTTGCACAGCACAAGCGTGGTCATTGTCCTTAGGAGGTCTAAGACTGACCAAGGTGGACGAGGGTCACGAATTTCCCTCAATAGGGCAGATTCGGGCCCGTGCCCTCTTCAATCATTGTCCGCCTATATGGTGGTCCGCCTGAAGGTTGGAGGCTTCTTATTGGTTCATCAGGATGGCACGCCCCTCTTGTGGTTTCAGTTTGTGAGCGTGCTCCGGGCTGCATTGGCAGCTGAGGGTTTCCCGGCCACCAAGTTCGGTGCCCATTCCTTCTGGATAGGGGCCGCCACCGTGGCATCGGACCTCGGCTTTCCTTCAGCCCGCGTGCAGGCTATTGGTCGTTGGTCTTCTAGTTGTTACAGATCTTATGTTCGGCCGGAGCTGGTCATTAATCCTGTTTCTCTTTAAGTCCCGCCAGGTTGTCCCAAGCAGGTGTGGATTATGGGCCACAGTATCATTTTTGGGCTGCCTGTTATGCGAAGGTTTCTGTCTGGGGACGCAACTTGGGGCTCGAGGACAACGTATCCATTTCCTGGTTTGGTTCAAGTGGAATGACATGGGATGCCGTGCTACCTCGTCTTCTACGGATGACCAGACGGATAGGTCCTCCAGATGCAGTCATTATTCACCTTGGCGAGAACGACCTACCGCGTAGGACCAAGTTGGATGTTCTGCATGACATACTGAGGGACTTGGGAGTTTTGAATGAGAGTTATGAAAACATGACCATCTTTTGGTCAGAACTGTTGCAGCGCCGCGTCTGGCAGGGAGCGCAGCACAACAATCGAGTGGATTTGGCACGGTGGCGGCTGACAAAGGTGGTGGGGCGTGTGGTTTTGGCTTTCGGTGGCCTAGTAATACGTCATCCTGATATCTCATTTCGTGTGGAGGCCTTATACCGTCCGTATGGAGTGCACCTGTCCAGCTGGGGGCAGGACATATGGTTGCAAGACATTAGACATGGATTGCTTCGTTGGTTGGGTCATTAGGAGCATATGGCGGGGAGCCATTTTGTGGCTCCAGTGGCGGTTTGAGCATTGGGCACCGATCCCTGGGGGAAAACGGCGCCTGCGTGGCACTGTTTTCCCACATAGTTGGGGATCCCCATATGGGATCTTGGGTCAGGCATGGAAGTGGTAAGCCCAGCTTGGGGGGCTGACAGAGCATGCCTGAGCCCAGGTGATGGGGAGCTACGCAGAGGCTACCGCCCAGTGTGGGTCCTTTAACCATCATCCCGCGGTTTCCCCTTTCAGCAGGCATGCTAAAGGGTGAGGGCATCTGCTGGCAGGCGGGTCAGCTGATGCTGGGATCCGTGCCCTATGCAGCCATCGCTCCTTTTTGTTATTCAATCAATAAAGTTGTGGCCTGTTTTCCCACCTACAAGCATCAGCGTGTTATTTCCTGCAATCAGCAACCAGTCCGATAGGGCTCGCACCGCAAATAGTTTCGGATGGGTGAATGTTATGGTATGTAAAATCATAGGATTGGCTCACATTGACCACAATACTTTAATGTTGAAAGTGTGGTGGTGTATTGGCCCTACTGCATATGAGACGGTATTATGCAAATTAGTATAACATGAACACTTGCATCTGTCTAATCTCTATAATGTTTGAAAGAATTCATATGGGTGGTAGTGGGATCAGTGCTATGTTGTACTTACGGTGTTAACTATCCTGGGGACTATGTAAGCTAGTATACTTTCTCCAGTACTTGTAAATTGCTTCCATTCACTCCTACAGGAAAAGGGCAAAATATGCCCACTGACACTGAAGGGCATCTACACCAGTGAAGATCCCATGAGAGGGCTGCAATATCCTTCTTCCCTGATTTTAAGGTAGTTCCAAGGTTGTAGAGAAAGGACAATGCCTCTGATACTGCCCCCCTCCCAAAACCCCAACCCACATTTGGAAGGAAGGAATAAACAATGCAGAAACTGACTTGCCTTTCTCACCCCAGTTTCTGGCTTAGAAGAGATGCCCCTCCTTAGAGAGATCATGTTTATTGTGAGAGAACAGGGAAACATGATATGGGGTAATGTTTGTTGGGAGAGAGCAGGGGAAAGGGTTTGGCAAAGCAGAGCTGGCCTTTTTCTATGCTCCACATATAATAATTGCCTCAGTGGTGGATGAGATGCTGGGTAGTGAGAGTTAGAGAAGGAGGGAAGTGGGAGTGATAAGTGCAGTAGGTAAACAGGAGGGGCTCTCTCACCGCTCCACCACCAAAGTTCACAGAGCTTTAACTAGCTTTTATTAATTTCACTTTGTTGCACCTTCATGCTAAGATTAACACAGCCTCAAAGTCTGCCGCACTTACATTGCAGTCATGAACCCAAGCAGTGACTTCATCATCACCAATATCCTTGCTGGATGCAACTTTCAAAAGTTCATTTGTTCGATCCTCATACTGCTGGACTGTGCTACAGCACTGCATGTAATAGGTTTTATACTTCTGCCAGAGCTGAAGCAGAGCTTTACTAGAATGCAGCCGCTCTACAATCTCTTCCAGAAGGTTGTTCCACCTGCAAATAACATATGAACTGGAGAGGAACTGACACAAAAATGGACTTCTGAGCACTGGCAAGGCTTAGTTTCACAGCATCAGCTAACAATGTCATTTGGTTAGCTGTCATTTGGTTAGCTGTGTTAGTCTGTAGTAGCAAAGTAGCAATGCCATTTGGCTAATTCCTACAGAGGCTGGAAAAGAGCCAAATATGTCAACCATTATAGTGTTCTCCCATGCATATTTCATATATTTTCCCCCTCACACAAAAAGCAAGCAAACCTACGCAACACAACCTTGTGGTTTCATACTTTTAAAGAAGCTTGTTGTCTGAATCTTATACCCATGTATGTGCTAATGCTTTAGTATGTATGCTTAGGAACATCATTCAACTGGATTTGGGTGGCAATCTCCTCGTTTGAAACAGTTTTTATATAAATATTGACAGCTTCATAGTATATTAAAAACAAGACCACTCCTATCTGTTTCATTGGGACAATACTAGAATGATGTAAAGATTTTGTTACAGATTTGACTAAAAAAATCCACTTGGAAGTAGATTCATACCTCATGTTTACTTCTTTTAAAGTGTTGTTAAGTGTTTCTGTAACAGGTGAATGACACT
Organism: Eublepharis macularius; assembly: GCF_028583425.1. Taxonomy (NCBI): domain Eukaryota; kingdom Metazoa; phylum Chordata; class Lepidosauria; order Squamata; family Eublepharidae; genus Eublepharis; species Eublepharis macularius. Next base: position 130,214,412 of record NC_072790.1, read on the forward strand.
CTTTCAGTAGCTGATTGGTCACAGATCCAAATTTCTGTAGACTATGCTCTTGTTTTTCCAATTCATCCTGCAACTTCTATATATACATATATAGGAGGAGAGAAGCACAAAACAAGAGTAAACACATTTTAACTCTTATTCAAAAGGCCATGAATAGAACTGCTTTCCTGAAAGTCCAACAATAATTTCTTTCTTTAAAAAAAATAAATTGAGTGAGGAATTCTTGATCAGCGCATCATCATTCTACCAGCTGATAAAGGCAATGCTACAGTGATCATGAAAACAGAGGAATACAAAAAGAAGATTAAGGAACTCCTGGACCCCTCCACCTACAAAAAACTAAAACGAGATCCCACCTGCAAAATCACCAGGCTAACAAATGCGCTGATCAAGAATTCCTCACTACATCCCGACACGCACAGAAAACTATGCAAGGTTTAAGCACAGCCACCTAGACTATATGGACTCCCTAAAATACATAAGGATTCAGTCCCACTCCGACCCATTGTGAGTGCCATTGGTTCACCGACATATGAATTAGCTAGACATCTGGCCAATCTCCTGCAGGACCACATCGGGAAAACCTCATCTTACATCAAAGATTCAGCAGATTTCATCAACAAAATCAGTTCTCTGAAACTCAATCCACAAGACATACTTGTCAGTTTTGATGTTGTATCCCTGTTTACCAAGGTTCCAGTAAAAGACACTATTGCACTTATTAATCAGATTTTCCCAGAGGATGTAACAGCCTTATTCCATCATTGTCTGACAACCGGTTACTTCCAATGGGATAACGAATTCTATGAACAGATGGATGGGGTGGCCATGGGGAGCCCTCTCAGCCCAGTTATAGCAAACTTCTACATGGAACATTTTGAAAAAACAGCTCTAGAATCAGCACCCCACAAACCTAGTGTATGGTTCTGGTTTGTGGATGATACATTTATCATTTGGAGCCATGGGGAGGAAGAATTGATGGGTTTTTTTAATCATCTCAACAACATCCACCTGAACATACAATTCACAATGGAGAATGAAATCAAGGGAAAACTCCCATTCCTGGATACCTTGGTCATCCGCAAAGCAAACTTTCAGTTAGGTCACAAGGTCTACAGGAAACCAACTCACACTGATCGGTACTTACACAAAAACTCCAATCACCACCCCTGACAGAAAAGAGGCATAATGAAAACATTAGTGGATCGTGCAAGACGGATATGTGAGCCGCACTTTCTCAATGAGGAAATTAATCATCTAAACCACCCACTTCAGGCAAATGGCTACTCCAGAAATGAAATCCGAAGAGCAATCAAACCCAGGATGAATCAAACAACCAAGGAAAAACAGTCTCCTACAGGAAAAGTGTTTTTGCCATATATCAAAGGAATTACTGATCAGATGGGAAAGCTTATGAAAAAGCATAACCTTCAAGCAGTATTCAGACCCACCCGAAAAATACAACAGATGCTACGATCAGCAAAAGACAGTAGAGACCCCCTTACCTCTGCAGGAGTATACCGTATACCCTGCAGCTGTGGACAAGTTTACATCGGGACCACAAAGCGTAGCATCCAGACAAGAATAAAAGAACATGAAAGACACTGCAGACTTGGACAACCTGAAAAATCAGCAGTGGCTGAACATAGCCTAACTCAAACAGGGCACAGTATCTTATTCCAGGACACCAAAATACTGGACAACACTTCCAACTACTTTGTCAGACTGCACAGGGAAGCCATTGAAATTCACAAGCATAAGCAAAACTTCAACAGGAAAGAAGAAACCTTAAGAATGAACAGAGCATGGTTTCCAGTTCTGAAAAACACCAGGCTAACAAAACACTCTATACCCGACAATACCCGGGTATTGAGTGTTTTTTCTGAATTCCACGTCCGCTTGTAATGAATATCTAAATTCAGTTCCTTTCCCCACATCAGTAGTATTCTCCCACTGTTTCTTAAGTTCTTGAATTGCTTGATTGGTTCTTTGAGATGCTTGATTTGTTTTGGACAGCCCAGAAGATAGTTCAAATCCATAATCATGATCTTCAGGAACTCCTTCCATAGCCTGATCAGCTTGCTGAGATAACAGTGCTGGTTCATTGTCTTGTGAATTTAGTTTTAGCATATCTTTCTCCCCTTGACACATGTTGGCCAAAATATTTCCATAATCTTGCTTTACTTTGCTTAACAAACTTTCAAGTTTCTTTGTGAGGGAGGAAGAGAGCCTCTATATAATTTCTTCTTGAGGCTGATTCTTGACTGCAATCATTTTTAATTCAGCAGGTTAATCTGATCAGAGAGGAAATCCCAATTATTTTATATCTCAGTCAGTAAATTCTTCAATGCTAAGCTACTTAGCAGACATCTTTCGAGTTTTCCAGTGTTGAAATAGCTTTTGTCCTGAGCACAGATACAGGATACAAAACAAAACTTCACAGTGTCTTGAAGGGAGGAAGGAGGAACAAATCACTTAAAAGGTGGAAAAAAATAAGGTCCTAGCAAGTCCAAGACCCAGAAAATAAAAAATAAAAAGATATTTGCAAGGCAGGCTTACTTGGGCATCTGCCGGCATGAAACTGTTTCTTTGCTTGATGTTGTTGTGTTGGAGGAAACAGAAGATTGTTAAGCCCCTAATTAAAAGGGCTCAAAAATCCTCTGATATTTCTCAGCACGCCTAGCTGATACATCTCCTATCATTAGGAGATGGGCTTGGGGTTTATTTTCATAAACCTGCCTTCACAGAAACAGCCAGTGTGGGAGCACACAAGCCTGTGTACTACTGGCCATTTTACTTCCCAGCAATAATAATTTCCATGATTTTGCCTACTATAACAAAAACGTTGATGTTCCTATTTTACCTGAAGGTTATATACTTGGACTTTCACTGCTTCCAAAGAACCTGTAAGAAGATGGAAGCGTGACAGAGAATATCTGGCTTCCATCAAGTAGCTATTCAGTTCTTCATAAGCTGCTTTGTGAATGCTCCACAGATCAAGGACCGACTGCAACAATATCTTCAGTTGGCCAACCTGATCAAGAAGATATAAAAGCCCATAAATATTAGAAATATGAATATCATTTGTTCAAATCACTTTAATCAAAAGAAATATGCCAGACTCTTTATTTCCTCTTTAGCTCAATTTTGCTTAAAGAAAAATTAGATTATTTCATTAGCAATGTATGTAACAATTGGTGGGGGGTTTTTTGCTACACCCATAAAAGACTTTATTTTCCAGTAAAGTATAATATTTAAACTTTGTTACGTAATTGCTCTTTACTGTTAGACAAACACAAAACAAAACAAACTTCATGTATTCTACACAGTAAAATTATGTTAATTATGATGTTTATATAACTTTTATCCCAATGAACATATTTTGTTCCGATTTCAACGAATAACTTGAAGTTATATCTTTTATCACTATAAATCTCAATAAGCAAGGCACTAGAGTCTTATACAGGCTAAATCTGTCACTCAACTTAAAATAAGATAAAATCTCAACTGAGTTTGTATATCATAGACCCAAGGGCAACAAAAGCCCAGTAATGTGTGAGCATATGCCCTATAAATAACCATGTGCACCTCAAAAATAAACAGGAGTCTTAGGACACCTTAATGACTAACAATTTTTTATTCTAGCCTAAGAGGAGCCCGCTTTTTCAGATGCTGAGTGAATCCTCACTATGCAGTCATTTTATATAGGAGGACTGAAAAACAAATAGCAGGGTCAAGGGCTATGAGTTGCAGGATGTACAGGGTAAAATGTAATTATGCTCATTTAATTATGTAATGGGTGGAGAGACACTTTTTCTTAAGACAAAGGACCAATTCACACATTACAAAATCCACATGGGTACTATTGACAGACGTGGTTTAGGAGCTCTGTACTCAGAACTCATTTCACAAGGTACTTAATAATAACTGCGCTTATATGCCGCTCTTCTAGACAGATTAGTGCCTCACCCAGAGCGGTGAACAAGTTAGTGTTATTATTATCCCCACAATACAGCTGAGAAGATGGGGCTGAGAGGAGTGGCTTATCCAAGGACACCTACTGAGCTCATGGCAGTAGTGGGATTTGAACCAGTAGAGTGATGATTTGCAGCCAAACAACTTAACCACTGTGCTACAGCAGCTCTCATAGATATAGATATAGATCAGAACCATGAGGTATGGGGAGAGGGGGCTTAAGCCTTCCCCAATGCTCTATTCCTGACCTGAAACTGTTCTGGGGAGTTGCTATTTGCCTCATAGGGGGCTACATGTTTACAGGTAGTCTATACATAAGTTTCCTCATTGAGGTAAGTATTCATTCTATAAGCCTGTTTCAGGTTAAGAAAACAGTGTGGGGGAATGCATTCTGAGCACAGAACTCTAAATGTACGTCCAATTGAAAGTTTTCATAGAGACCACATGGGAGACATCTTGAGGACACTGTAACATGTGGATTACCTAGAGGTATAATGAGCTAAAAATCTTAGTCTCCTCCTAGGGTTGGAGGTAATTAAACCTCTTAATAAATCCCAATTCAGCCATGTATGCAAGAATACCCAAATTCTGTGATGCAACAACTCAAAATCAAGGTGGAAGAATCGTAAGAATCTGGACCAAAGCTATATAGATAATGTGCATGTGCAATTGATGCTGAAATTATATTATACGTGTTAAGGAAAAATGTCTTTAAAGGTACTCTGCATTCAGATTACATTTCCCCACAGCCATCACCCACAATTAACTAAGACACCAAAAGTGATCCATAAAGAATTAATGAGCTTTATTTACAATAAAATCCAGATGCTGTGCCATGTTCCGACACATGCATAAAGATCAGCCATAGCAGAGAATCTTATATACTTTCCAAAGTTAATTGTTTACAGAAAAGAGATAAAATTGTTATACAAAACTAGATACAAACAATTCTTTGGGATCAAATTCTTCAGGAGACATGACACAAAATAAGTCTGATTGACAAGACAGTAAACTCTCTCTGTAATATAAACATGTTACATATCTGGTGCCACAAAGGAATCTTGGGTGTCTTCTTAACAGAGTGTTTATCCAAGCTAAATCCTTGAGTACAAAGTCAAAACTAGAGAGATACTGTCCTTGCAATAGGACTTTCTAACCCTACTGAACCACAGCACCATAAGGAATCTGCTTACAAATAATAACTTTTGCCTTCTGTGCAACGTATCAACCCTAATAAATGCTTGTTCATAGGTCTTTTAGAATAGGGGTCATAGAAATTCCCTAACAATATGTATAGAAGTGTACATGTATGTGAATCTGTACCAAATCAGGCATCTATCTAATTTGGTACAGATTTTCATATCTACATTTCTAAGAGGTGATCCAGCCATTAATATCTGGCATATTTAAAAATTGCATAACAGTTCTACACTCTCAAATACATTGGACCACAGAAGAGCAGGTCAAATTCCATACAAGACAAGCTACAACTACATTGCAGTAATGTTTAAGAATCTAACCAACACCTAGTCTTCTAGCTACAATCTTACATAGCCAAAAGTATCTTAAGCACCATTTAAATCAAACTTCGTATACCTGGGACTGGAAAGAGAAGAGAGGGCATATCTCTTAATTACATGCAACTCCTTTCCTAAATAACCCCTTGTCCCATAGCCAGCATGGTGTAGCGGTTAGAGTGTCAAACTAGGATCTGGAACAACCACTCTGCCATGGAAGCTCATGGGGTGAACTTAAGCCAATTATTCTTTCTCAGCCTAACCCATTTTACAGTTGTTATAAAATGGAGGAAAAGAGTATGATGCTGTAAGCTTCTTTTGGTCCCCACTAGAAAGAAAAGTGAAACATAAAAACAAAACAAACAGCCATGTATATTCCTTTGTTTTTCACCATTTCAGTTATGTCTCCTTCCAAGAGACCGTGAGTGATCCCGCACACGTTGGATAATGCACTTCCAATCCTCTTTATAGATAATTTGGAACAGATTTTTCCATGTGCGGAAAAAAAAATCCACCTCAAACGATTGATAAAGTGCATTGAAAGTGCATTATCCAACGTGTGCGGAATCAGCCCATTTCTCCATTTGATGGATTACTAGCTACAAACAAATCGGTTGCAGTGAAAATTGGAAAATGAGGTGGCTGCAAGTGGTTTCAAGTGCTTCTGCCCAGCTTCAGCTGGTGTGTCAGCTGCACCCATTCCTTGTTCAGTCAGATCTAGCCAGTGTTCTGTGCCATATTTACATCTAGACTGGACTACTGCAATGAGCTCTATTTGGGGCAATTCTTGAAGAATGTTCAGAAACAGCAGCTAGGTCAGAACGTTGTGAGTAGCTGGCTGGTTGAGGCCAGCTGTTGGGATCATGTGACCCTGATATGACAGCAATTACATGGCCTACGAGTCTGCTCCTGAGCACAATTCAAGGTGTTCATTTTTGCCTTTAAACCCCTAGATGACTTGGGATCAGTATAGCTGAAGGACTGTCTTCTCCCATACGTCCTTGCCCAGGGAATTGTGATCTCAGGGAAAGGCCGTCCTGGCTATTCCATCAACCAAAGAAGATCATCTGGTGGATACATGAGAGAGGGCCTTTTCAATGGCAGTCCCACAATTATGGAACAGCATCCCCAGGAAAGTGTACTTGGTCCCTTCACTATCGATCTTCAGGAGGCAGCTGCAGATGTTTTTATTTAAGACTGCTTTTAATTACCTTTGTATTTATGTTACTGGCAGTTCTAAACTGGGTTGTTTTAAAACATTGTTTTTATCTGTAGATCTTTTTTATTTGTAAGCTGCCTTGTGTTCCTCCTTAGTAGAATGGCAGCTACCAAATATTTTAAATAAATAAATTGCTTATCTCTTCCCTCATTTCCACTCATCAGCATTTTTAGAAGTATATCACCTCAATACCGAGTCTCCCCACATTTAAAGGTAAAAAATTCCTTTTTCCCTCATGCAGACACACCTACTTACCATGTGGTCCAAATTTGCCCAGGAATGATTGAGTTCTTGAAGTGTGTTCATGACCACAGCTGAGACAATTTCTTTTTTATTTTGTATCAACAAAAGTCCGCTCTGTTCTATTTTTTCAACTTCTTTCTCCTTTGACTTTATTAGCTCTTCCAGCTCCTGAAAGAAATATGTTCCAATGGGATTTGTTTTCATAGTATAACATTTCTAGAATTACATGAGCTTTATGAAATAACAGAAAACACTACAACTTTCATCAAAATTTGGGTCAATTTTCTGAGTACAGGTATACACCCTGTTTAAAAAATAATCTTTTATTAATTTTATAAAGTTAAGATACAATGTGAATGTTAACTTGGTAATTCATCTTAGATGATATAACATATTCATACACCTTTTCACAATAATGTTATTCAAATGTCTTTTTAAAAAGAAATGTAAACAACTATATAGATAAAGTGAACAATGTCTGGGAACATGAAAAAAGAAAGAGCCTGAAAAACATTCTTTTTGCCTTGAAAATATTTAAGAGTAAAAATTCAGTACACCTCTAATCTATTATTTCATATTTTGTGTATTGGACTCCATTTTAATTGTATTTTGTCATCATCACCTATGTTCTTTTATTTCTGGCAAAGCAACCTTTCATTCAAGCCTAGATTATAATCTTTGAAATAACTTGATGGTTAACATTTCTCTTTTACATTTATAAATCAAATGTGTTTTAACTGCTTTTATAGTAATAGGAATGGTTGAGTCACTGAAGTCTACAACAAAGTGTTCAAATATATATATAATTTTATAAATATATATATATAATTAACTGTCTTCAGATCAAAGGGCAGAAATACTCTAAGAGCCAAAAATATTTGCAACAGAAACATTTTTATCCTTCCAATCTCCTAACTCCATTAAAGTGTCATTTTGGTTTCTTATTTATTGTGGAAAATGATTTCACCTTTAACTATTTAAATTGTATTGGATCTCTATCAGCATAGGTTGACTCAAGAATTGTAGCTTTAGTATTATTTTAACTGGATGCAACATAACGTCTAAAAGCCTAGTAAAAGCATTCTTTTTTTTTTCTTTTTTAATGATCAAATCCTTAAAGAGTATATGTGTGGAGGTGTGTGACCTAAAATGACCTGCAAGGACAGCAACTTATATTAAGTTCTGGGTATGCTAAATGTTAGGAGGGTCAAACAAATTATACTAATGATCAGGAGCGACGCCCGCACACACACACACCAGCCTGCGTGATGACGTCGCATGTGACGTCATCATGGGCGTGCACGCGAGCCAGCCCGATTGCTGCGTCGGGCAGCTGGGATGGCATGCGGGTGGCCTCCCAGCTCTCCTGCTCGGTTGCCCTGCACCACCCCAGACGCCTGCCCACGGCTGCTGTGCCCAGCCGGGGGCGTGTGTTGGCGGCGGTGGCAGCGCTGGGCGGGAGAGCTGGGAGGCTGCAGCTCCATGGCGCGCGCTCCCACCCCCAGTGCCTCCTCCGGTGCCCCGCGCCCTGAGGCAACCACCTACCTGGCCTCAATGGGCGCGCCGGCCCTGCTAATGATTTCATCATACATCCTTGCTTTATTGAGTTGAAGGAGGAGGTTGTAATACCCCTTCTTAAGAATCTTCCCAGGACTGAAAAAATCTAAACAATTAGTAGCCAGTTGAAAATATCCTGTTTGGGGGGAAATTATTTGGTCCTTAATCTTCATGGGGGAAGCATGCAGGTCTTTCATTGTTTTTCTGCTTTTGCATTCCTTCTGTTATCCTTTTGACCCAGCTCTTCCCTTGTGGTTGACTTTTCACTTCTCCTTTAAACTACTGTGGCATACATACCCACAAATTGGGTAGCAAGTAGCTTATTGCCCTACCATTCTGGAAGGAAACAAGTTCTGAAGAGGTGGGTCAGAAACAGTACCAAAGCCTCGGAGGAAAGCTCTGATGAAAGTTTCATTGAGAACTGAGCTCTTTCTAACCAGTGGCCACGGAATGAAGAAAACCACATTGGCTGTGCAGATATTATTATTGAAAGGTAAAAGTTTCAATGTATTAATAACAGTAACAACATATGATTTATATACCGCCCTTCAAGACGACTTAGCACTCATATATTTATGTAATTTGGAATTTAATTTATTTCTGTCACTAATTGAACTAATCAAGGCGTTTACAGTCCATCTTATTCGGGAGGCCCCATTATAAAAACAGTGAAATGCTGCATCAGTTCTACAGTCTTCATGTGTACATGCCATCATTAAATAGGCTTTTTTCTTTTTTCCTCACCAAATTGGTGTGGTCATCTTCTACCATATGGAAGCATTTCCACACTTCAAATTCCTCAGGGAGAACCCCCCCCCCCCCGTGTTCAGCAAATAATACTGAATGAAATATGTCTTTCCAAATGCTACCAGGATTACCAAATATATCTTTACATGTAGAAAATGCCTTGCAAACATTAAAAATCTTTCATAAATGTGGTGGATGACAGTGGAAGTAGCACCAAATAGCGTTAATCCAGAAGCCCTGTTTTTTAATGTGATAACTATATCCCAAAGTGTTGCCTAGTCAGTTTCATCTGGTGATAGTAAATTGTTATCTCAATTAATTTCACGCAAAAACTTTCAAGAATACCTTCATTTATAGATAAGATAATACCTGATGATCAATCAAAAACTGACCAGATACTTGCAAGCGCAATATATGCCTCCGGAACATTACTATCCATCATTGAAAGTATATATTAGCAGGAAATATTTAAATTATTCCCATCATATCATTTGTCCTATAGATATTCTTTGAGCAAACCTGTTCTAGAATCTGAATCTAAACATGTAATGCAATCTGTACAGAAACAATAAAGCATTGTGTTTTGCAGCAATTACAGATGGGTGGACAAATGTTCAAAAGAAAGGAATAATAAAATCCTGTACAAACTCTGATTTTCTGTTTTTGAGAGAGAAATTTTTGTTGCTTTTGTAACAAAACACTACCTGACAGTCTTTTAAGGCATTCTGGACTGAAGCCTGATCTCCAATTCTTTGCTGTTTCTTCAGTCTCTTCTCCTGAGTTTCAAACCAAGTTTTTAGACATTGAACATTATTTTCATATTCTGTCCAGGATTCCAGAAAACCTTCTAAGAGCTGGATCTGAAAAACACAAATTTTCAAAATGAAGAATTCGCATAGTCAAGGTATCTAATTATTTCATTTAAAAAGTACATCAATATTCATTTATGTTTTCTTAAATCTCAACGTTACTAGCCTGATAAACACATGTGTACGTGATTACATACTTTTTCTGTTATCAGAGCCTGCAGAACCTGCCAGCGTCTATTCATCACTCCAAGTTGTTCCGCAAAATCAGTCTTGTCACTGCGTTTACTTTCCACATCCTGACTGCTAATTTGTAGTACTGACTGGTTAACAAAGTCCACAGTTAACTGTTTACAGTTTATATCGATTTTGAAACCCTAAGAAAAATGAAAAGAAGCTATAAGAAAGTGTTTGCATTTATTTCAGGAGATCAACATGCCTTCTAAGGTACTATCATACCATGCTTTGCCAAAAACATTGTCATAATGTCTAAACAATTAATTTGTAAACATTATATGCTCTTAGGATTAAGCATGATTCCTATAATTCACAAGGGAGTTAGCTGTGTTAGTCGGTAGTAGAGATGAGCACGGACTGGCATTTGCCTACGACTGCTGGTTCGGGGTTCGTGGGCTTCCATGGACTACGGTCCATGAACTTTTAACGGACCAGGCCCGGTTCGAGAACCGGTTCGAGTCAGAAAAGGCCTTGGTTTTCCCACAGATTTTCACTTCAGTTGACTTTTCCCACCAAAGGTTCTCATGTAACGCTCCTTGATTATCACTTTTCCAAAGAGACAAACAACAACTTCCCCTCCCCTATTCTGACTGACCCTTACCCACCCTTGGGGGAAGGAGAGAGACTTGTGCTCCTGTCCAGGAGAGGTCGCTGCCCACAAAACCCACCTACATGGGGCTGCATCAACAAGAGATGCCCTCCCCAGGGGTGGGGAGACCAACTCTCCATGATGGGAAATGAATGGATGTACTTGAGTGAAAGCCAACTCCGCAACAGGATCATGTAGCAATTCAAAGGCCCCTTGCTGGAATGGAAGGCATGGGAGCGATGGAAAGGATGTCTTCCACACCTTGAGGGAAGGAAACTTATGCTACCCTGTTCAGAGGAAGCCTCTTTGGGCAGTGGACAACGAGTCCCACCTTAGTGACATGGTGTGTCAGCTTGCTTGCTTTCAAGCACGCTGACCTGGGCCACTGTCCTATTTCTCACTGGACTTTGGGGATTGACCCTCAGAGGGGCCCTTGTGCTCGCAAGAGCAGGACGGTCGCCGACAAAACCCACTTCACCGAACGTGATGCAGTCCATCAAGGAAGCTCATCATGTGCCTTAGACTGTTTTGTCAGCATACAAATCGTATCAAGAAAAAGAGGAGGTACTTAGAAGGTGCCAGGGACAGGGCTTGTCGTCGGGAGGAGGATAATATATGTTTGTAAAGCTCAGTCATCATGTGCCTTACACTGTTTCGTCAATATACAAATACAAATCCACTATTTAGGGAGTGAAAAAGGCTTAGAAAGAAGTGAAGCAGACAGAGCCCCCCCAAACCTGCTGCCAGTGGTCCTAGGGTGGGTGTTTCACAGAGGCCAGTAGCAGTCTTCCCCCTGCACCTCAAAAGCCAGGCTGGAAATGTCCCCCCAAGTCACCCACTAAAAAGGCTTTGAAAGGAGTGAAGCAGAGAGAGCCCCCCAAAACGTGCTGCCAGTGGTCCTAGGGTGGGTGTTTCACAGAGCCTAATAGCACTCTCCCTCCCCTTGCAGCCAAGAAAGAACGTGGGGGAAAGAAGGCAAGAACTCAAGCAGACAACGCCCAAAGGTGCCTTGCACCCACTGTGGGTCTATGAGTGGGGTGGCGTCACAGCACAATAGAACCCACCGGCAACCCATAAAAAAGGAAGAGATTTGGGGGGGAGGGGGGATTAAGCCCGAGAAGAACCCAAGGACTCAAAACACAGAAAGAAATCAGAGTAACCCAATAGTGCATTAAAAGGATTTTTTAAAAAGTGCTCTAGAATAGAAACGAGGAGAAAAAAATTAAACAGGAATGGAAAAAAGAGAAAGCTCTCTTGCACCAGAAGCCCCAAAGCCCAGCTAAGGCACAAGCGCAGCCAAAAAAGAATGTGGGGAAATGAAGGCAAGAACTCAAGCAGACAACGCCCAAAGCTGCCTTGCACCCACTGTGGGTCTATGAGTGGGGCGGCGTCACAGCACAATAGAACCCACCGGCAATCCAGAAAAAAGGAAGAGATTTGGGGGGGGAAGGGGGGATTAAGCCCAAGAAGAACCCAAGGACTCACAACGCAGAAAGAAATCAGTGCGGTAAAAGGGTTTTTTAAAAAGTGCTCTAGAATAGAAAGGAGGAGAAATGGAGAAAAGAGAAAGCTCTCTTGCAGCTGAAGCCCCAAATCCCCAAGGCACAAGCCGTGCTCTCTCTCTCTCTCACACACACACACAAAAATTCCCCACAGCAAGCAGTTGCTAAGCTTAGAACTAACTCGCGTCCCCGCGCCAGGAGAATGGAGCCGACGCTTTGCGCGCATTGTCTTTTATACAGAAAGGGTGATCTCTGTTTGGCTGACAGAGCTGCCAATCAAGGTTTCCTGGGCTAAGATTGGTGTGTTCCAAACGGGGAAGGTGGTTCCACCGTTGCCTAGGAAATTGTTTGAGCGGGAATCCTGGCATGACGGGCCAACGGACACACGGACAGAAAGCCCCAATGTTCGGCGCTTTCGTGAGAAAAACACAAGCCCATGGCCCGTGTGTTCATGAAGCACGAACTGGTTAAGTTCGTGACGAAATTAGGTCGGTTATGCGGACCGTGCCCACCTCTAGTCGGTAGTTGAAAAATAGTAGAGTCAGTAGCACCTTTAAGACTAACCAACTTTATTGTAGCATAAGCTTTTGAGAACCACAGCTCTCTTGCATCTCACTCATCTGACAAAGACAATAAAGTTGGTTAGTCTTAAAGGTGTTACTGGAGTCTTTACTATTTTATAATCCACTAGAGATAATGAGATGGACACCAAAGATCCATTCCACAAATTGGGCCCTTAGTACAAAGAAGTTCAATCTTTTGCATCAGAGGAAGGCTCCTTGAAAAGGAGAAAGCACCCACCAGATCCAATCTATAAATATTAAGGTACTAAATTCTGGGAGTGGTTGAAAAGACTGAAAATATGAAGTTGTATACAAATCTGTTTTAACAGTAATCTCTTAGTACCAGGACCTACAGACAGTACAAACTTTTGCATATTTCAATTTCACCTGAAAAATACTTTGTATACCAATAATTAACAGTGACCAGAGTCAGAAGGCTTAGAAGGGTATAATTCTGCTTACAATTGTACTGACTGGTGCATTGAAAGTAATAATATCCATACAAAATTTGTCTTACATCTATTGGGAGCACTTAAAGTTCATAAAGTTGTTATTTGTTAGGAAAACAAAAAAAAAAGTTTCACACAAACATTCAAATATCCCAACTGAGCATAAACTCAACAGGACAAATCATCTTAATGTTTTTCATGCGACACTAAAAAAAAAAGTAGATCAATTCAAGTGTTTGAAGAAGGCAGCTCTCTGACTCTCAGAAGCTTACACTCTGAAAATCTTGTTGGTCTCTAAGGTGCCAATGGACTAAAATCCTGCTCTTCTACTGCAGACCAACACAGCTATCCACCTAAACTAATTTCATGACCTGAAATCTGTTCTACATATTTGCTATATATATATTTGCTAAAAGTTTTTAAACTGCTAAAGCAAATAACATTTATCTGAGATCCAAAACAGATATGCAACTGGAAGATGCATGAACGGCTCTTCTGTGGGCTTTTTAGGTGCAAATACCAACTGGAGGAAGAGAACCTGACTTCCCTGGGGCTGCAGGGAGTTATGCCTTCCCTTACATACCATTTACAAATTTAAATCACTGTTCCAGAGCTGCTAGGTGCCTTGTGGGAGAAATATACAGTTAACATACTTATCTGTCTTCTTCCATCTCAGGGCAAAAAAGCAGCTTGTGGGACAGAAGGGCCAAACCCACACTTCCCTACCTTCCACTGCCTCGCGCTATACTTCGTCCACATCCCTGGTAGAATCGCGCAATACGGGGTGGGTTTAGATCTGACGTCGCTGATGACATCACGTTCATTTTTTAAAATTTTTTCATCAGATTTCTGCTATAGCGTTTTTTTGCTAAATTGCTACGGGGAGGCCACACCCCTATGATGCCTGTGATTGGTTAATGTTATTCCATGCCTTCTTCTTTGAAATCCATTGGACCATTATTCTGGTGGGCTAATTTGAACTGATATTTAAGGTGAGGGTGATCCAAACTCTCCAAACGGGTAGACTAATTATTTGACGCTTGAATGTAATGTTAGAATGACGGATTTCCGCTACAACGGTAATTTCAACAGTTAAAAAAAAATTAATTTTAACAGCCACCGATATTTCCGACTGTCCGGCATCCTAAAAATGACACGGAAATGGAAATGACGCTGCCCCTTGATGTCTCTGTGGGGATTTTGGAGCACCAGGATGTGCCGGGATTGTGCAACAATGCTGGGAAAGTCCCCTTTAAAAAAAAAGGGAAAGGGTGGGCAGGCAGGCATGCTGCGGAGAGAGTGGGAAAGCTTGATAATTGCATGGCAAAGAGGGATGGTGTTCCGGAAAGGCTGCAAACACGGAAGTGGGGTGGTTTGAAGGGGGCGGTCTCCTTGTGAAACGCTTCTATTTGTCCACATCCACGGTGAGACCCGCGCAAGAGAAGCGTTTGAACGCATGACAAATTCGTCTGAGGCGCAACGTGAAAGACTAGAGAGAATGGCGGGATTGAGGTAAGAGTATGTGAACAGCCCTCTGAGAAGTGAATAATGGGCAGGAAAAAAGCGGAAAACTTGAGACGTGTGGATTAGGCCAAGGTTGAGGTCAGGGAAACAGCACAGAGAAAAAGGTTAAACTCACAACCTTGTGTTGTGGCCCTGACCTAAGTCCCTCCTCCATGGCTACTATTTACACTTTAACAATTGCAGAATGTCTGTTCATTTATCTTTTGGCACTACATAGAGTTTGGCCTGAGCAACACAGCAACAGATCTTATCCCCTGCGCTATCTCCAGGCCAGCCATCTAAAATCTCTTTACTTTTTATTTCAAATGATCTGATAACCCAATGGCCTTGGACAACATCACACTAATACCACCTTCTTAATTCCATCATTTCATTGAAGGTACTGCAGCCACAAAATTTGCCACAGCCAGCATTATACCAAAATCAACTAGCAAGAAAGCCAAGGAAGCGGAACAAGCATTAGAAGCAAACACAGGGTGAATCCAAACATCTCTCAAAGTGACCACCAACATGCAGTCAAAGAAAATATGAGCCAACATTTCAACTGCACATGATTCACAAGGACACAGTTTAAACTACTCCTTGGAATCTACCCATCAAAACAGAGAAGGAAAAGCAGTTTACCTAGTCAAAAGGAAAGGCATCCAATATTTAGGGACAGTCAATCTATAAAAAATAAGATGTAAAAGCAAGCACAATACCAAAAAAATAAAGACAAGCACACTCTACGAACCCTAGCAAGGGCTGGCTGATGATCTAAGGCCTCCAATGCACTATCCAGACATAGCTTTGCAGTACAAGGGCCAACTGATAACAGAAATGCAGTGAACAGCACCAAAAATAGAGATTTTAGATTCCAGACTTTGTCTCCATTGTGAAACATAATCAGAATATTGAAAGGAAATGAAACCAGAAGCTTCCCTTTACGAAGAGATGGAAAGTCAGCTTCTGGGCTTGGCATTTCCTTGCTCCATCACCCACTTCTAATCAGAGGGCCACAGAGACATTGCAGTGGGGAACTCGATTAATTTTCCAAAGGAAAACTTTAAAGTATTGATCAAAAAAGTGATCAAGCTCCATATATAATCTCTTTCAAAAATCTAATTCTAGGGACATTATATTGCATTATAAGATATAGTGAGCTATGTCTTCAGTGGTACCTTGACAGCAAATGCAAAATAAAACTATGATATTATTTGTAAAAGTAACAAGTCTATGTAATTTAGTCATTTATATAATGTAACCAGAAAATGTAGTTCTGCATTATAAACTGATATTTCATATATTTTCTGATCATTATCAAGTACCTTATATTTCTGAAGATAATCATGAATAACTTTATGCCCTACTACATTTTTAATATTTTCCTCATCTTCACTAATGATGTTTTCCATCAGTGAAATCCAACTCATGACTTCTGTGATTGCATGGCGAGAAGGAAGTTTGTCCATCTGGAGCTGCAAAGAATTTAGATTAATGAAATTCAAATAAAATTCACATGAACTTTCATCCATGCAGAAAAACTTGATTTTATTTTGCCCAGTCTTTAACACATACAAAACAATAATGTGTAAGTTTCTGGCTGAGAATATTGATCACATTAAAGAGAACCGGTGTCCTTAGTTGACAGATTTGTACTCTAAATTATTAAAAAGGCTGAGAAGTGGCAAGATGGCATCTCTGATTATCAGGCACCTAGAGTTTTTCACCTTCTCTAATCTTGCTTCAAATTGCATAGCCTGCCGCCCTCATATAAGACAAGTAAAGCAACAAGAGTGGATTATTTAAAGGTTAGAATTTTTTTTGAAATTGGGCAAATTCCTTTATGAAATCTGGCAATGAAAACAGATGCAGTGTTCCAGATGAAGCTTTGTAAGCGCATAGATTTTGGATGAGATGCTCCTATTCATACAAACAACTGTGCAATTGGTTTTGTTCCTCAGATTGGAATCTTAAGCATATCTATTCGGAAACGTCATAACTTACTTCCAAGCAAACTGGCTAGGACCAGGCTGTCATCATCATATTGTTCACTTCTTTTGGACCAATACATTTGTTACCAGAGGAGCATGATAGCTGCTTCCACTTTGCCCAGCCCAACATTGCTCTGGTGGCATCAGTAAATGGGATCTACCTAAATGTAGTGAATAGCATAGTTCTTCCCTACGCTTCCTTTCCTATGGGCTGGAAATACAGGAATCTGGTTATATCTGAACTTTTGTTATACACTATAACCTTACACTCTTCTGGCATTTGTTGTTTCTTAGCCAGATCTCATTCCAAGTGACAGCACATTAATGGAAAACACAGTTCCTAGGTGCTAGTGCAGGCAGTTGAGCACTATAAAACCCTGCTTACTGACCCTATAGGTGCTGGGAATTAGCCACTGAGGCTGTTGTGGCTACTGGGACTAGGCCAAGAAAACAAAAAATTTCCAACTCAGAAGCCTCAAACTCGATGAGGTCCCATCTTTCCAAGACTATGCATGGACCAGTGGCGACAACAGTAAAAAGAGATGCACGGCCCTTACATGCTAATAACCAAGAGCACGGCACAGAAATAAAGAGGGAGGCAACATCAGTGTAGCAGGATTTGTGAACGGTGTCCTGAGAAAGAAACAATCTGTATGAATAACCATTTTTGTCGGGGGGGGGGGGAATGTTTTTAAACAAAATCTCTGTAAATTAGTTTGCAGAAGCCCTGCCCCCAAATCTAGAAGTCTCTCATTTATTTCAGTTTAAATCTGCACAAACTTCTTTAGAGTTACACTCTGTGACACGGATTAATAACTTAGATGATACACCCAGGATCTGCCTTACCTGATGCAGTTTTTCTTGCACTATAGGAATCTGTGTCAGAAGCTCAGTCCATTGGTTGTCAATCTGAGACAGTCCTGCACGCAGAGCTGCAGTATCCACTTTCTTCAGACGGAGGAGTTGGTTTCCCGTGCTCAAAACAGCAGACTTCTGGGATGACTTGGCATCAACCTCTTTTGAAAATTCCTGAACAAATTATCATTTGCTATAACTAAATTATAAAAAATATGTTTGGCAAGAAAAAATGTTGCCATTGTGTACTGTGACTGAAAATGCCTAAAATTATTATACTATGAAAATTAAAAGCACAGTATTTTAGTAAAACAAATATGATAATTTCAGTGGGAAAAAAACCATTTTAAAGCCTAAAAGAGACATGATAATAAATACGCATACCCTGTGTTTCTTTTTTGATCACAATGATTTCTAGAAAAACAAATTAATTACAATATATTGTAAAGCTGGGTATGCAAAATATTTCCATTGCCCAAAATATAATCAAAATACCGTTATGACAGTAAGTGCACACTTAGCAAGCTGACACATGAAGATGGTTCACATTAACATTCAGACTTACCAAAAAAGCATTCAAATGATCTCGGACCATTTCCAGTTCTTGAGGGACTGTAACTGATTGCTGGGTCCAGAAATCTAGCCGATCCATTGCTGATTGCAGCCAATGAATTAGCTCAGCCGATTCACTTTGGTATCTGTATGCAGGATAAAAGATAATAATAGATCATGTCTTAACTTAAATACTCAGCAGTGTGTTAAGTTGAGATACTTCATTACAGAGGTTCACATAAAATCTTTTTATCACCAAAATTTGTACAAATTTCAGAGCAGGTGGACTCCATGGTATCTTTTATCTAAAGTTCTGTAATGATTTATACAGATCTGCTTCAACATATGAATGTCTTGGCGCACAAACACATCTGATTAAAGGCTGATTGCAGCCAATGAATTAGCTCAGCCGATTCACTTTGGTATCTGTATGCAGGATAAAAGATAATAATAGATCATGTCTTATCTTAAATACTCAGCAGTGTGTTAAGTTGAGATACTTCATTACAGAGGTTCACATAAAATCTTTTTATCACCAAAATTTGTACAAATTTCAGAGCAGGTGGACTCCATGGTATCTTTTATCTAAAGTTCTGTAATGATTTATACAGATCTGCTTCAACATATGAATGTCTTGGCGCACAAACACATCTGATTAAAGGCATCTTGGTGTCTGCTCTTTTCTGTTATTTGATATGGAACATCTCCAACTGGGATGCAAATTACTAAAATCTCTTACTTGAAACTAGCCCACCCCAAAACAATGCTTCTTCAGAGTAAGAGAATTATGGGCTTTAGCTTAATAAACTGATACTACAATTAGTGTAACATACACAAACTTATAATGGGGAGAACCAGCTGTTATGCTGACAAAACGTTACAAAGCATGCTATTTTGCTACAGTTGCAGTGATACTACACAAAAGTAAATAATCACAAAGGCTAAAAGCTAGTACTAGAAATATGCATTTGAATATTTAATTCAAAATTCTGTTAACAGATAACAGAGCAAGCAAAAATACATGTCTTGCAAATGTGTTAGAAATCAAAATGAATCTAGAGAATTCCTTTAAAGATTTTTGAATGGGAAAAACCCTTATTTTAAAGGCAAAAAGATAGATGAAAATAAATTAGTATAGAAGTGAAGCATGCCTTTATTCAAATTCTTTGGTACTACCTTGTCCAGTGTTTAAGGATAGTTTCCAATCTATGTAGTTCCTTGGTGACTTTGCTGGTTTTACTTAACCAGTGCTCCCCTAGTTGGTTTAGCTGAGTTTCCAATTCTGAACAGGTGACAGAAACCAATAGTCTTTTCCCATCATCCAATACCTGGTAAAGTTTGGGCTGGTACTCTGTAAGGCTAGATTTCAAATGCTGTAATGAAAAAGGGCAGTAAGAGGCAGCTTTGATTTCACCCCAGGGTTGCCAGCCCCCCTTACCATCAAAGTGGGGGATGGGGAGGTGCTGCTGGACAGCTAGGGGGCTCCCTATTTTACATGCACGTGCTCCAGAGGCCCTGATAACATCACTTCCAGTTGAAAATCAGCTTTGATTGCGACCAATTTGTCCCCGTTGAGACCTGGTTGCTTCCAGCTTTCAACTGTAAGTGACATCATCAGGGCCTCCAGAGAGTGTGCACCATTTAGCCACATGCTCCAGTGGCTCCTAGCCTTTCCTCCCTGGTAGCCTGATGAGCAAGGCCAGGGGGAAAATGTGGAGTCAGGGAATTCCCCCACCAGGGAGTTGGGCCTTTCCTAACACTTGCTATCTTTTAATTGGAGAAGAAAAACTGAGAACCTTTCTGCATGTGCTTTTGCATCAAATCATAGTCCCTTCCAAGAAAAAACTGGGTAGACACTGCTTCTGAAAACAGGATGTGAGACTAGGTGAACCATAAATCGGATACTTTTCGTACATTGCTACTGAGAGGGAAAAGCAAGATCTTCGCTATGTACCTGTGGAGCTGGCATAGCATAGGAGCTAAGAGACTGAGCTGTGGTCACTGCGGTCCCTGGTTCACATGTTATTTCTGTCATACCCTTCTGCAAACTATGTAGTCTCACATCTGTAATCTGAAGATGATAATACTGACCTAATTTACAGGACTATTCTACAAGATAAAATCTCAGGTGCCCTGGAGTATTTCCATGGGTTGAAGGAAATGCACTCACAGTGCATAACTTTTTTTCTCTCCCCTCTCCCTCTCCCTCAGCAGCCTGAAATGCAGGAATTTGAAAGGTGTTTCAGGCTGCTGTGGGAGGAGGGAGGTGAGAAAGTTGCATATGAGTGCTTAGTCTTTTGCCCATGCAAACAGTCTTGGGGGATCTAAGAAAATGTCTCAATTGTATTATAAAGTGTAATTATTGTTATATTGTACACTAGTAGCCAGTAACTTAGGCAATACATTATCTCAGATAAGGGACTACACAACAGCAATTTAAGTGTGTAATTAAGACCTGAAAACAACCATAATTGCCTGATAAAGTGCAATCCGATCAGCAAGTCCTTCTTCAGACTCCTCTACCAATCCAACAGTAGGAATGCTAGTTTCTACAGTCTCCAGCTGTCTTGTGAGTTCTTGGAAGTCCTTATCAAGATGTATCCAGGTCTGTAAAACATTCACACATTTAAAGCTGACTTGGTTTCTTAGTGATTTCCAAATACATTCTCAAATGAAAATTACATACAGTTGAACTGACTGAGATAAGACATCTCAAGTGCATCATACAAGCAAAGGCATGGCATTCTATTTCATTCATATTACTTAAAATAAAGGTAACATTTTGTTTGAGATAAACTGAACTTTATAGACATTGCAGGGAAGTCTACGCAGTTCTGAAAATATGACCCAGTAAATAAAACATTCATCTGTGGCACAGAGGCAAATGTTTGACTAAATACTGTGTGGAAAAAGTAACAATAGAGGTATTTATTTGCTTAATTTATTCCCTGCCTTCCTCCCCAATGAGGATTGAAAGAGGCTTATAACATCCTCCTCTTTTTCGTTTTATCCTCAGAAGTACACTGTGAGGTAGGTTAGGCTGGAAGCATGTATAGCAGAGTGGAGACTTGAACATGGGTCTCCCAGATCCTTGTCCAACACTTTAACTGCTACACCACATTAGTTCTCTGTTACTTTCTGACTCCTTTACTTCCTTGTCGTTCTGCTGTTATGGATTTCATGTCACAAAGGTATCATTAGATGGGTCCATCAGGCCTACTTAAACATTAAATACAAAGTTGCCAACCTCCAGGTAGGACCTGGAGATCTCCCAGAATTACAGCTGATATTCAGATGATAGGGCAGTTCTCTTGGAGAAAATCGCTGCTTTGGAGGGTGGACTCTATGGCATTGCATCCCACTAAGGCCATTCCCCTTTCCAAACCACACCCCCAGGTTTCACCCCCAAATCTCCAGGAATTTTCCAACCCAGAACTGACAGCCCTAAATACAAATGCATGCAATAAAATTCCAGTGACCACTTATGACAGAAAAATGTTTTCAGAAAAAGGAAGAAGGGAATTCACAAGCCTTCCTCCACCTGCCACTTTCCCACTGCAACTGCACCTTCAGTTGCTTCTCCTCGTGGAGCTTGAGAGAGAGAAAAGTCAATTGATAGAAGGAATGGTTGAAGAAAAATCATGGGTAAGGAAACAGTAAAGTACTCTCTTCCTGTCTGCACAAAGCAATCTTTTTATACTATTAAAAATGCAATTTGCATGCTACGTTTAGTTAGTTCTGGGCATGGAGCAGGGGTCACTGGGATGTGTGTGGGGGGTAGTTGTGCATTTTCTGCACTGTGCAGGGGGTTGGAGTAGGTGACCCTGGAGATCCCTGCCAACCTTACAATTCTATGATTCTAAGACATTTTCACTGCTGTATAGTATAGTTTTGCAGTCAGCAAGAGATAAAGTTAAATTCAGTTGACCTTTTCAGGAAAGTAGAAAAGAAAAATAACATAGAAGTTCTTACCTCTAAAATATATTCCATCTCCACTCCCCTCTTATGAGCCTGTTTTAACACCGCAGAGGCTTGTGCCATCAGTTCTACATGGGACTGAGTTTCCTTTACAAGAGCAAAACTGCTTATCTTCCTAAAAAGTGTTTCTGTCACGATCATGTGTGACTCCAGTCCCTGGAAATATTCCTGATTTCAGAAACCAATTTAAAAAATTATTTTTACAAATGGAACTTCAGTTACTTAAAAAACCCTTAAATGTGATCATATACTGACAAGATGTAAGCCACGCATCTGTCCAGAATTTGACTCTCCATACCCTTCTAAGTGCATGTAGATCTGCTTAGGATGGTACTGTTAATCTTCATTTATATTATGTAATTAATGATTTCATTATGACAGATATTAATGCATAACCTATTCCTGACATGCATTTTCCTTAATTGTACTAGACAGCCACCTGGACTTTAGAGAGTAGCCATTTATATTTGCATTCTTTATTTTAAATGTACTAATTGCTACCAGTTCCAGAGTAATGCTCTCTGCAAGAGATTACATTCATAATGTAATATAAGATAAATGACTGAAATAGAATGTACACATTCTAGGGAAAAAATCCTATGACCATTCAGCACAAGGGTCTCCAACATGGTCTCACGGGCACCATGGTGCCCACCAACATCTCTTAGGATCAGGGTGAGGCCTCTCCTTCTCTCTTGATCCTGTGGCTCTCCTGGTAGTGCTACCACCACCCCAACTAAACAGGCTTTTCCTTTGCACCAGCTGTTGGGGAAACTGGTGCATCTCTGAGAATGTGCAGTTTCAATACATTTTTTGTAGAGGACCATGGAAGCAATATAAAACACAAAACTCAGAGAAGCTGCTCTGAGGTAAATTTCTCTAGAAATCTCTGATGCATCCTACCTCCATGGCCGTGAAAGAAGGACTGAGGGAGGATCACTTACCCCTCCTCAATCACACAGTGATTAGGGCAAGAAGATATTGGTTTGCATCATGGAGAAAGCTCTAGAAAATCTTTCAAGTCTTCATCTCCACAACCAGCCTGTGAGTTGTGGACAGCATAGAGCCAGCATGTAGGACAGCACAGAAACTATGAAGATGACATGATCTCTGCAATAGTTTAAATACTACTATTTTAATAAGATATATGTAGGTGGGTTTTACCTTATGCTTGTCGAGAAGTGTTTGGACTTCCTCTCTAGAGGAAACAATCATTTTTTGGTCAACTGCCATCTTTTCTTTGCCAGTCTCAATGAGGTCAGCTAGGTCCTGCAACGCTTGTTTATACTGACCCTTAAGGGCTAGATTCTGATTCAGTCCACTACGTCGGGATCCTATGATCTTTATCAACTCATCATACATATCCTGGCATGGAAAAAGAAGGAACAACAATAATCTTTCTTCCAGTGACAGACAACCTACATTGTATGGGACATCGTATCTTACTGATTTTATTAGTTTTTATTGGCCCAGATCATTTGTAGTTGTTTTGTGGCATTGAGCCTATTTGAATTTTATGTTGGTTTCTTTTATTCTTTCTGATGCTGCTATGTGTTTTTATAATCTTTGCTGTTTATACCACTGAGATATTTATTCTTCTTGTGATTATTTTTATTATTGATGCTTTGATCTATTTAAATTGTATTGCTTTATTTTGAACACACACAAGCTTTCCTGCGCCTTTTTCTGGAGAACTGACTAACAAGCTAAATAAGAAAAAATTGTAGTTTGAAAATGAAATGTTCTAGAATTATTTTTTTATAGATCTTGTGTCCTATTAAAAGAGTTACATTAATATATAAACAAAGAACTAAAAGTTTTGCTGAAGCAACATTTAGAAGTTCTTTTAAATGGATTTCTTACCTGTAGTTTTGATAACTCTTGCATGGAAAGTTGATCTATCTGTAGCTTATCTCCACGTTTCCTTAATTCACTGATTGCTGCATCTAGCTCTTTTAGTCCATCTTCTGCTTGCTGAATAGCCTATATAAGAATTGATTACAATAATTAGGTGTACTGTCATTAAAAAACCCTATACTATCTGGTCCTTGATGTTGTCACACAATATATATGTATAGGCTGTTGTCTCAGTAGCATCTTCGATATTTAGATCAGGGCTGCATTCAGACATTGCAATAAAACTATGGTTGTATTGTCGAAGGCTTTCACGGCCGGAGAACGATGGTTGTTGTGGGTTTTCCGGGCTGTATTGCCGTGGTCTTGGCATTGTAGTTCCTGACGTTTCGCCAGCAGCTGTGGCTGGCATCTTCAGAGGTGTAGCACCAAAAGACTGAGATCTCTCAGTCTCAGATCTTTCACTGGAGATCTCGGTCTTTTGGTGCTACACCTCTGAAGATGCCAGTCACAGCTGCTGGCGAAACGTCAGGAACTACAATGCCAAGACCACGGCAATACAGCCCGGAAAACCCACAACAACCATCAAAACTATGGTTAATTTATTATACCTTGTAACAGTCCATGGTTCCTAAATCCCACTTAACCTACTGCTGGTCCCCTTTCCCACCTCCAAACTGAATCCCCAGATGCTATCTGAAGATTATAGGCATTGCTATGCTACTAGAAAAGTCTATCTACATATGCACTCCACTTGCTATTAATCAGCTGCAATAAATGGCAGAGGAACGGGGGAAAGACAACAAAGCAGTTCACGGCAAGCCAAGCTTCCTCCTCCTTGCTCCTGGCAAAGAAGCATAACCAAACCAATTCCATTGCTTGTGGGTCAACTGTTAAGAAAACAAAGAATAAATCGATCATGAGGAAAAGCCCTCCATGGTCCATTCCCTTTCTGACTAGTTATTACACTGAATTCCTGAACTTCTAAATTCTGAAACAAAACAAATTGTTTACAGCTTCATTTTTTCTCTTGTTTTTTCCTGTCTTTTAATTTTCTACTAACAAGGAGAAAAAGTCTCTAAAGCACATTCATGCTGGATGTAGCATCAGCAGCAGGGAGAGGGCATGGAAAGAAGGCAGAAGAAAAGAGAATGTCCTTAGAAAGCTCCATCAATAGCTGGATGCAGCTGGAGCAGTATAAACAGTGGTTTAGAATCCCAGTTTAGCACTAACAAACCACAGTTTTTAGGCAGCATGCATTCAGACATTCTTCCTGTATCACACCTGCCATTTTCTGAATAGATAAAATTTTACTCTGCAAAGGCAGCCCTTCATGACGGTGTTAATTTTTTCATGCAAAGCATTCCTCCCTTTGCCTCACTACTATATTTTACATTTTTCATGATATGTTGGACCAAGTGGAAGGAATTTCCATTAGCAGAATGGAACTTCCTCATCTCTCTGATCTCGCTGCAGACCAGGAACCCCCAGGAACAGCATAAGAGGCAACTATGCAGAGAACGAAGGATCCAGCAAAAAAAAAAAAATCCCCACTTCTATTAGTGCAAACCTATCACTGGATCCAATCCAGTGCATCTTTATTAGGAAACCACTGGAACTCTTCAGGGATGCGGTCATCATTGTTTCTAATGGTAAAAGGGCTTCCCCCTATTATGAAAGCAGATACCCACAGATATGTTAAGAGAATTCGCCAAGTATATAAAAAAAATTAATAAAAAGAAGAAAAGGAGGGGGAATCCAAAAACAACTTGATAATACTTTAGAGGCATGAAATGTTGAGAGTAGTTAGGCGTCAGTTAAAGAAAAACAGAGTGTGTGTGCAGAAATTAATCTGCTCAATCCTTTGAGAGCTTGTTGAATCCTGAATGAGGAATTTTGGGGGGCAGAGGTTCAAAGTGATCTTCTCTCCTGCAAAATACTCACAGACCCCCAGATTATTACTCTTATTTACAATCAAAAGCTCGCTTCCTTTACCTTTTATCAAGTCACATAACATTCAACATGCCAAAATTCAATCCAACATCCTTACCTCTACTTTCCTGGTTATAATCCTGTGACTAATTAGTCTGTTTAACTCTTATGTAGGTCAGCAAACAAAGTACAAAATTTATGTCAAATTCTGCTTGCGGTTTGACACCAGAAAAGCAGACAACGATAAAACAATTTACTGGATGAAATGTGGCTCCAAACATTCTAGCACAGTTCTAGGAAAGTCATGTCACATTTACTCCCACATAAGAATATTGAGACAGTGTTTGAAGGTCAGGCATTGCTTATCTCTACAAAGGAAGAGTGGGACAATGCCTGCTCTTTGAAGACTGTTCTGTGTGCAATTCAATGCTATGCATTACACTGGGACTCTTTTTCATATTTAGTAAAAAAAGAATATGGTAGTACCTGCATTTGTTCTGTTTCAGGCTGTTCAATGGCTTTAGCTAGCTTCTGCAGGACAATATACTTGTTATCCATCAGGGATGTAAACATCAACTTCAGGTCATTCTGTCAGTGAAAAAATGTCAGGTGAGATTTTAAAATGATAAAATAATTTGCAACAACCAAACGTTGGTTTCTTTTATCAGTGACTTGAGTATCAGTACACTGGAGGTTAAAAAAGGCTTTTGCCAGTAAGCAGCAATTGAAGGAAAAGGGATCCAGCAATGTTACTGCAGCCCAGTGTTTACTCTTAACACTGCTAGTATGTCAGCCTTGTCAGTATGCCAGTATGTCAAACATGCATCTGTGGGACACTGAATTAGCAGCCCTGATTCCTCTCTCCCACCCACCCTGCAATGGTTCCCCATAAGGGCACTGGACCCTCTTTGCAGTCCGTAGTACAAGTGCTTTTGCCTACGCTTCTCTGCCTCATGAACTGCCTTTGATTTCTTTAACTATTCATTTGTCTAGAGCAATATGGGAAAAATGGTGAAACGGATGCATAAATTCCATGGGCAGTGAACCAGATTCAAAGATTCTTCAAACCTCATGTGTATATATGTGAAAGCTTTGTGTATGTCTCTGTGTGTGTTCACACGCAGGTGACCCCATCAGACCTACAGGTCAAAACAACATCTTCACAGTAAGATAAGTTAAACAACATAAAATGAAAATAATAATGTAATAAAAAATATACAACAGTGGCTGGAGTATCCAACTAGGACCTGGGATACACATGCTAGAGTCCCTACTCTGCCATGGAAGCTTGCTGGGCAAGTTACATACCCTCAGCATAAATCTACCTCACAGGATTCTTGTAAGGATAAAGTGGAGACTGATATAAGCCACTATGTGTCCCCACTGGGGACAGATGAAATTAAATAAACAGAAATAAATACTTAATAAGAAAACAGTGTCAGAACTACACATCAAATGCAAAGTGCCACCTAAAATAAAACAGTTGTCTGGCCAACAAAGATGCGGTGGAGCAGGCATTCCTGTGGAGGGAGTGTCATAATTTGAGCGATACGGCTGAGACTGTGTCCTGAACAACCACCATTATACCTCAAATGATGAAGGAATAGAGACTTCTAGGAAGAGCTTAAAGAATGAGGAGTCCTTTATGTTTCTTGGACCCAAAATATTTACAGCTGCAAAGGTCAACACCACCACTTTGATTTGCACCCAGAAAAGAACTGGGTTTCAGGGAAGATATTTCAAAAACTGAAATTATATGTTCCACTGAGGCTCACGTAAGTTAACACTCCACAGTCACATTTTGAGCCAGATGTAATTTTTGAGCACTCTTCAAAGGCAGCCCCCTTTACTGACATGACATCCAAACTGAATGTCAGTAAAGCAAGAATTACCATAGCTAGGTCCTTTTGGTCCAGGAATGGATGTAACTGGCAAACCAGCTTGAGCTCGTAAAAGGCACTTGGCCACCACCACCACCTGAGGAGCAGTGCCAGATCCAAGACCAACATTGATGGATTTTGAAAGATGATGAACAAATACTTTCCAACCATTATAGGCTACTCTATATTGCACTGAAGACTAGTAATACACTGTCAAACTTCAGTGCAAGCAGCACTTTAAACCTGTGTGATGTCACATGATATTATAAGCAGCTCTTATGATGCAAACATGTCTGGAAAAGGTATGTAATTAGAGATACTATAATATGAATAGAAGTTAGCTATGGCAGAAAGTGTGGCAAAAGTCATACTTGTGACTTGAAACTGGTATCAGCTTTTCCCTAATGAATCACAAGGTACAGTTCACAAACAAGTATTATTCTGGTAAAAGAAGTCTATCTGTCAGCACTTTTGCCTCTTAGCATTCTTCATCTAGTCTGCCCTAGAATATGAAGATTTTAACTGGAAGCTCCTAGAAATGAAGAATAAATTGTGCCATCATGCCAACAGAATGACACTGGATATTTCCCAACCTATCTTGTTAAACCTTGTGTTTTGTATTGTTGTATTTATTTTTACGAAATTCATAAATTTGTTTTCTTAATTTTGTTACTCCAACTGCTCATTATCCTAGTGCCAAGATAATTCCTCAGTATTTTCATTAAATAATTAAAATGAAATAAATGTAACTGAGTATTGATATCTATTTAAAGTAACATTCACTACAGAAAGCAATTATTCCCGTTTATTTTGCCAGTCCATTGGCAGTGGAATGTGAGTGGTCCACATTCAATCTGATGGATCATTTGACTGGATCTTGACTTTGTCTCTACTTTGCAATATGCAATGTAGCACAACTTGGTTTTGGAATGCTGAGCTACAATAAATATTTTGGTCTTTAAGGTGCCACAAAGCTTTTCTGTTTTGACAGCAATGGACTAACAGATTGGAGTATGTTACTATGTTACTGACTATAAACGTTTGGATTATTTTTATAATGGACCAGTATGTCCATAGCATTTTATCTATCTGTTATGTACAATATTACAAATAAAATTTTTGACCTGAAAATTAAGTATTTTTTTGAATCTTCCTTTCAACTGCTGGCACCTTTGGTTTATCACATTCTCCAGTAATATTAGTCTCTGTAGCAAGCAATCCAATATATCTTCTATAACATTTTTGTTATCAGCATTCTCAGGAAACATTTGAGAAAATAAATGCTTGTTTTCATCCATTTTTTCTGCCATTTCCTTGATATCTTTAGCAAGGTTCTGAAAAATATGCAAACAGAACTTTAAATTAGATACTAAAAAAAACAGTAAATCAAATAACAATGATAGCAATAGTAATAATTAGCAGTAGCCATAGTCCAGCGTCATCTTGTTTCACAAAATTTATTTCACACTTGAATTGAAATCATGGTAGCAAAATGTAATGTTCTTAGCCCTATAGAGCAGGTATCATACCATGATGCTAAACACATCGACAGGGATACCAGTGGCTCTTGGTACATAATTGTATTTTTACTTTGAGCCAAAATTTAGTTTCTAAACAGACACAAAGGCATGAAAATATATACACTCCTGGTAACATCATAAGGTGTGCCATGGTATTCTAAGCGGTCTGAGTGTTTGGAAGCAAGCTTGTGATTAAAAGGACTATTTCTCAATGTATTCACAAATAGCTAGGTTTGGGTTTGTCCAAGCTACAATCCATGGAAAACTGGGGAGCTTACTGATCACTAGACTTACCTGAGAGTAAAATAACAAAACAAACTATTCTTCAGTGTAAAAATTCCATACTATTCTATTTATTAAAACATTTTACCGTGGCTTTGTTCTTGGCTCAAGGCAGCTTACTATAATAATTAAATATTACAAATTAAAATAAAAAATGAAATAACCCCCAAACACCTCCCTCCCCCCAACAAAAAGATGCTTGCTACTCATAGCCCATCAAAAGCCCTGACAAACAAACAAGGCTTAAACGCCTCCTAAAAATCTCCAACAAAGGAAGCCCATTCCAAAGAGTGGGAGCTATGATGGAAAAGGCCCAGGCTTTGGTTGATGACAGGCACCAAGTGTGGGAACAGCCAGAAAGTGCAGCCTGAAGACCATAGCTGGCACACATGAACATGTGGAAGGAGATAGTCATTCAGAAAAACTGTTACAGACTAGATCAGATGAGTATTCGTGTTAGTCTGTCTGTAGCAGTGGAAAAGAGCAAGAATCCAGTAGCACCTATAAGACTAACAAAATTAGTGGTAGGGTATGAGTTTCGTGATCCATAGGTCATTTCTTCAGATACGGTATCTGAAGAAGTGAGCTGTGGCTCACAAAAGCTCATACCCTACCACTAGTCATTGGCAATCTTAAATAGGAAGCAGAAGCACCTTCACTTACATCATGCTATGCTGGCAGTTCTGACCTTCCTTTCCACAGGCCTGATTTGTCTAGGGAACCCTATTTGGGTATGGATTAATGCATGGTTTTGAAACTGGGGCAAACTGCCTAATTCATTCTGGGAATGAAAAGAGCACCATTATATTTTTCTTTCTACAAAAGGGAATGCAGCTAATCGCTTAAATGGGAGCAAGTAAAGGTGTGTACACAGACAGCATTGCCTGGAGGCCTGACATGTACTCAGTTTTTTGGAACACTTTTGTTCTCTATCCCAATAGATTTTTCCAGCTGCAGTTCATTTAGTCAATGGGGCCCACTGAGAACTGAAACAGCCACAACCTTCACCTCTTCATCAGGGCTTTTTTCCCACCTAGAACGCAGTGGAATGGCATTCCAGCAGCTCTAAAAACACTCATGTGACTGTGCCCTTTGGTTTCCACCAGGCGTTGCTTCAGCTGACAGGCGGAGAAGCCCTGTCTGTCATCTGAAGCAAGTTTAAAGCCCCCTTCCCGTGCTGCTAGCTTGTGAGTGGCATGGAAACGGGTGTTTCCCACCTGGGCTTGCTTCTTTCCAGCCAATGGGAAGGGGAAGAGGGGGTTCTACCTATTGCTGGCTGCTGTCAACTCCCCCCCCCCACGTGGCTGGCCACTATTTCTGGCCAATGCAAGCGGGAGGAGGGGGTCCCTCCTCCCCCTCCTATGGCTGGAAAGAGACAGCATGGGGAGTTTGCAAGCAGCCAGCTTCAAATGCCCACCACTCAGCCTCCCCCCCCAATAAAAAATAATAGCTGTAAAAGCCTGGTTGGACTGTCTTTGCCTCAGGTAGAGTTGCCAGCTCTGGGTGGGGAAATTCCTGGAAATTTAGGGGTGAAGCCAGGGGAGGGCAGGGTTTGGGGAGAAGAGGGACCTCAATGGGAGGCAACTCTACGGGAGGTGTGGCAGCATCGCTTCTCTGTCTTCCCCCACAAGGTCCTCTTCTCCATGGGGGTGATTCCCGAAGGGTAGCTTTGTTGGATCTGCAGCAGCAGCAGCAACAAAAAAACAGGAATATAACCACACCTTTAAAACTAACAGAGCTTATTCCCATGCATCTGATGGAGTGAGCTCTGACTCATCCAAAGAAGCTACCCATCGGGAATCACCCCCATGGAAAGGAGCACCTTGTGGGGGAAGACAGAGAAGCAACATTGCCTCCTGTAGAGTTGCCAATCTCCAGCTGAGCATTTATTGGAGTTGACCTGTCGCACAGAAGGCAAAAATGTTTTCTTGTCAGTAGAATCCTTCTTCCACTCTGGTTAATAAGGGTTAGAGAGCCCTATTGCAAGGGCAGTATCTCTCTTGTTTTGACTTTGTACTGAAGGATTTAGCTTGGATAAACACTCTCTCAGGAAGACACCCAAGATTCCTGTGTGGCACCACACATGTAACATGGTTATATTACAGACAGAGTTTACTATCTTGTCAATCAGGCCTGTATTGGTGCCATGTCTCCTGAATTTGATCCCAAAGAATTGTTTGTATCTAGTTTTGTATAACAATTTTATCTCTTTTTTGTAAACAATTAACTTTGGAAAGTATATAAGATTCTCTGCTATGGCTGATCTTTATGCATGTGTCGGAACATGGCACTGCATCTGGATTTTATTGTAAATAAAGCTCATTAATTCTTTATGGATCACAGGTTTTTGGTGTCTTGATTAAACATGGGTGATGGCTATTGGGAAATATAATCTGAATGCAGAGTACCTTTAAGAAATTTTTCCTTAACATATATGGCAGAATGCTTTTGTTCTCCTGACATGCCCCTGGACCCCTCCACTCCCTATTTCCTGCTGCTTGCTCTCTCTCTCTCTCTTCTTTTCAACCTCCCCCCTAAATTTCCTCTTAGACAGGCTTGTTTGTAATGAGAATGGATGGTCCTCAGCAAGTGTGTATAAAGACATTCTTGATTGCTACTCCCCAAATGAGGGTAATAAGATAGAGATAAGAGCTGGTATGATGCCACGTGTCAGAATAATAGGATCTAAGAGACAAGGGTTCAAGTCCCCACTCTGCCATGAAGCATGCTGGGCCAGTCACACTCTGATTAACCTCCTTCACAAAGTTGTTAGGGTAAAAAAGGGTAGGGGAGCATGCTGTCCTGAGCTTTTGAGAGGAAGGGAGAGATTTGAAGTGTATGTGTACTAGGTAGACTCTTTTTAATGGGGCTGCATAATGCAGTAGCTGAGAATAAACTGAGCTGGGAAGCCCTCAGTTCAAATTTAACTTCTGCCACAGACTCCCTAGAAGGTCTTAGGTGATCTCTCTGCCCCCAATCTGCAATGCAGAGCTTTTGTAGGCATTACCGAGATAACAGCCTGTATTCCATTAAGTAGAGCTTGAAACCTTCCTCCTATTTAAGCAGTTCTTTCTCCAGTGGAAGAGCCACTTACGCTGAAGGAAGGCTCTTCCAGCCTATGTTAGGTTATTGTTGAACTTCCCTTGACAGTGTTTGATCCAACAAAGTATGTTAAAGCATGGTTGCTTCAAGGTCATCATTCAGTGGTAGACACCAAAAGCAAGACCTGAAAAAGAACTGAGGAAGTTCGTGACATGTCTAAAGTTTGGAAGCTGCTTTAAAGTTGATGCAAGTCCACAGTGCGTGAAAATAATATTATTTCAAAGAATCCCATGTTTCTCCCTCATTTCCCTCTTGAGAGTTCCACCACCTCTTTCCCCAGAAAAAAGCCCTGAGCTGCACAGTTTTCATTTCTTGGTTTGACATTAGGATATTGAAATAATTCTTCCAAGTTGATTCTCCATGTTAAATTGTCAAGAGAGAAACCACTGAAATACTGTTTTCAGATTTTGTAATGGCAGAATGCTGTAAATATAATATGCCTCAAACTACAGAACTGTTCCTGGAGCTCCATAATTGGTAGACAACCCAGGCGTACAGTGATTTCAGCAGGGGGCAGCTCCTGAATTCCAGAATTATTTCAAGATTTGGATGTCATCCAATGTTCCCTCTAAGCTTTGCAGTGTTGTGAGCTAAAAATCTACTTTGTGAGCCGAAACAACTTTCATTAGTCTTGAGTGCACCTCCTTTTTAAAAAAAACTACAAATTATTTTTATTACAATCAAAATAATTTAACAATAAAAGCCATTAGGTGAAAGGGCCACAAAAATCAGAGTATACTTCTGTATAAAAATGGATATGGTCATGCTGATTAAAAAGGGGTAGTTGTATTAGTCTGTTGCTACAAAATAAAGCAGACATGCAATGGCACCTTAAAGACTAGCACATTTATTTCAAGATGAGCTTTTGTGAGTCAGTGCTTACTTCTTCAGCCTCCTGCGCCAAGGCCAAGTTAAATGACGCCTTCACCATGGTGGTGGCTGAGGCGCTACCTCCTCTCCTCCGCTCTCTGGGGCTGAGGGGATCCTAGCGATTTCAGGCTGCATGGGTCAGGCCAGACCCGATCACTCAGCTCTGCTCTGTTCCCCAGCTAGAGAGCCAGCAGTGGCTGGAGGTGCTCTCTGGCACCACCCTGGGGGAGAAACAAGCCACAGCCAGGAAGGGAGGAGAGAAGTGGGATGAGGCTCCATCCCTGCTCCATCCCTATAGGGCCCACCTGCAGATGCTGGCTGAGTGGGAGGGTGGGGCCGCCTGAGGGTTAGTATCTGTGAGCTACATCTGAGAAGCTGTGAGCAGAGGAGTCAGAATCTGTGAGTGATTGCTCACATGCTCACATTAACGGGAACACTGATGTCATCACAAGTGAGGTCTCTTTAGGTGTGATTTATACTTTGCATAATTTTTAATTCAGTGAACAAAGGGGGTAATACATTTTGCATCTTCTTTTAATATCACATCTGAATTTGCCATCATATTTTATACTAGGGGCTAGCCCCTGCTTGCTGTGCTTACAATATTATTTTATGGGGACCCTGCACCTGTGCACTCTGTGGCGTTTGGGCCCCCCATCCCATATTGGTAAGTATTTTCGATACATGTTGTTTGACAAAATAATTGTTCTTTAAAAGAAATTAATTAGAACACCAGAATTTAAACAGCCAGCCTTGTTCTCCATCTTCATAGCTGTAAGTTGAGGCTTCACTTCAGCTTGCAGAAAGGCTTTGATCTCAAGCAGAAGACTTTAAAACAGCCCCCTCATAGAGTTACAGTGGTTGACTAGTGTTAATTAAGGAAGTATCCAGTCACAGATAAAGAGTTATTTTTGAAATGTAGCTCAGAGAAGTTGTTAAACTGCCTTTGATTTGCAAAGGAGAGGATATTCTCCACTCTCTCTGTTTGTGCTGCTTCCACCTTTTGTTGCTGTGCTTGAAGATTCCAGGGCTTAACTTCTTCCTAAACAGAGTCTACAAGTAAAGAGTAACACATGGAATGTTTTCAGGGATTAAATGCACACAGAGATTTTCTGGAGATAACTAGGGCCAAGATATTTTGATTCACTTTATTTTTGTCATTGCAACTCTGATTGTCATCCAAAATGTAGAAGCGATGTTGAAATGCCTTGCTTTATTTTCTGATAAGTTACTCCTGTCATGGACAGACATATTTAATGTTTTATTATTATAGATATCCATATGTTTTAAATAATTTAAGAACCCACTTACCTCCTGATTACAGAGGCAAGCTTCAGTCACTTCAGAAACTGCACCTGTGGCAACAAATAAATGTTCTTCAACACTATCTAGCCAGGAAGAGGCAGCTGAAACACCACTGTACAGCTTCTGTTCAATCTGCAGGCTCTCTTTTGCTGCTCCTCCAGCCTAAACAAAAGCATGCAAAATGAGAGAGGCAAGATGTCAGTGCAGTTATATATTTGTAGACAGATGATTTATATCTTATCTTTGTAAAGGTCCATAAGGATAATAAAAATATAAGGAGCCCTGTGGGATCAGACCAGTGGTCCATCTTGTCTCACACAGTGGCCAACCAGTTATTGTGGAGGGCCAACAACAGGGCACAGAGGTCAAGGCCTTCCCCTGATGTTGCCTCCTGGCACTGGTATTCAGAGGTTTACTGCCTTTAAACAAGGAGGCTCCCTCTAGTCACTATGGCTAGTAGTCATTGATAGACCTATCCACCATGGTAAAGACTCTGCCTTCAAGTGTTCACTATGCAAAGATACATCACATGAAGTTAAACACAAATAAGCTTAACAAAATATTCTACCTGGCATGATACATCTTCAAAAGCTTCATTCAAACCAACCCATAAAGATACAGCTGATGGCTTATCTTGCTCTTGTTTTCCTCCTTTGAACAGCATCATGCCAGAAACAAGTCTGTTTGGTCTACTGTAAAGCTGTTAGGGGAAAAAATATTAGAGTATGCTATACATTCTAAAATGTAAACAGAAATAAATATGTTTATTCTCTTTGTGCAATTAGTACAGTTGTGGCTTACTCTGCATTTTTTTTTATTCTTAATTACATTCTGAGTAAAAGACATCACTGTATTGCACTGCTGGCAATTTCATTTTCACATAGAGAGCACCCATTACAATACTTACCGGCTGCTCCTGCTCTTGTTCCAGAGCATTTTGCAGCAATTTTTGCTTAATACTGAATTCTTGATAAAGACTTTCCCACTTCATTTTCATTTGATCTTCAGCTGATGGTTTCTCTCCTTCTAAGCTCAGCTCTTGTGTTAACATATCTGGCTTCTTGCTGTCATGGAAAATACAAAACTGTAATGGGACATTCATTATTCCACCCAGTCAACATAACTAATTCTCAACATGGTTAAATCTGTGGTTACTTAAATTCAGAGACTGGAGCCATGAACAGACAAGGCAGATCTTTCTATCAACCTGAAAAAGTCTAGATTTGCAGAAAAATCTGAAAACACAACGAGAAAAATGCCTTAGAGGTTACCCTCCTTCTTGCAAACAGAAGCAGCACCTGAAGCTTTAAGAAATGAATGCCCTCTCAATGACTATTTTGGGGGGCTGCTAGGCAATCACAGCAGTATTGCTAGCCTTCAATCTTTGTTTTCTGCCAGTAAAAGGCAGGGAGAGGGGGCAGATTCCGTTCCAAAGCTGTTTTTGCCAGGGCCAGCAGCAACCACTGTGTGAGAAAAGGGGGGCTAAATAAAGTAAATAAATAAGTCTAATTCTATGAGATTTAGGCAAATATGGATCACTGCCTATATGAATTCACTCGTCAAAAGGGCTGTTTACTCAGTGGTTACGCAATTCTTTTGATTTTCAGATTGGGAAGCTGTTCTGCTAAAGATGCAGAGGAGTTAGCCGTGTTAGTCTGTGGTAGCAAAATCAAAAAGAGTCCAGTAGCACCTTTAAGACTAACCAATTTTATTGTAGCATAAGCTTTCGAGAATCCAGTTCTCTTCATCAGATGCATGATACAGAGACTGGTCAAATACAGAGAGGAGGGAAAGAAGGGGAGGAGAGAGAAGAGGCAATTAGGGGGGGAAACCAAAACATTCCTTTGCTAGTATATGTAAACATCTCCTTTTTGTGTGTGTATCAGTTGGCTTCAAAGGAGTTTGCCCTGTTAGTTTGTAGCAGCCAAACAGCTAGACCATCCAATTCCAATGCAGTATGAGCCCTCAATAACCACAGCTCTCCCTGCCAGATGCATCTGACAAAGAGATCTGTGGTCCCCGAAAGCCCACGCCAGGTGCCACTGAGCTCCCCCAGACCCCGCCTCTGTAAAGGAAATCTGTTACCTGTGATAATGTGATAACCATTCATAGTCCCTATTCAGTCCCAGCTTGACAGAGTCAAATTTGCATATGAATTCCAGTTCAGCAGTCTCCCGTTGGATTTTGTTTTTGAAAGGTTTCTGTTGAACTACAGCGACCTTTAAGTCTTTGCTGGAATGTCCTGGTAGATTGAAGTGTTCTCCCACTGGTTTCTGGACGTTTCCATTTCTAATGTCAGATTTGTGTCCATTTATTCTTTTGTGCAGAGGTTGGCTGGTTTGTCCAATGTACAGAGCAGAAGGACATTGTTGGCACATGAGGGCATATATCAGATTGGAGGATGAGCAGCTGTAAGAGCCAGAGACAGTGTAGTTGATGCCATTGGGTCCTGTAATTGTATTCCCTGGGTAGATATAGGAGCAGAGCTGGCATCTGGGTCTGTTGCAGGGCCTGGTACCTGTGCTGGTGACTCTGCTGGCCGATTCATGGTTGTGAGTGAGAAGTTGTTTAAGGTTGGGGGGCTGTCTGTAGGCAAGGAAAGGTCTTCCACCCAGGGCTTCTGAGAGAGAGGTATCATTTTCCAGGATGGGTTGTAGCTCAGTGATGATACGTTGGATGGGTTTGAGCTGGGAGCTATAGGTGACAACCAGTGGTGTTCTGTTGTTAGTTCCTTTAGGTTTGTCCTGGAGCAGACTGTTTCTGGGTACTAGTCTGGCCCTGTTGATTTGTTTCTTCACTTCAACGGGAGACTGCTGAACTGGAATTCATATGCAAATTTGACTCTGTCAAGCTGGGACTGAATAGGGACTATGAATGGTTATCACATTATCACAGGTAACAGATTTCCTTTACAGAGGCGGGGTCTGGGGGAGCTCAGTGGCACCTGGCGTGGGCTTTCGGGGACCACAGATCTCTTTGTCAGATGCATCTGGCAGGGAGAGCTGTGGTTATCGAGGGCTCATACTGCATTGGAATTGGATGGTCTAGCTGTTTGGTTGCTACAAACTAACAGGGCAAACTCCTTTGAAGCCAACTGATACACTCACAAAAAGGAGATGTTTACATATACTAGCAAAGGAATGTTTTGGTTTCCCCCCCTAATTGTCTCTTCTCTCTCCTCCCCTTCTTTCCCTCCTCTCTGTATTTGACCAGTCTCTGTATCATGCATCTGATGAAGAGAACTTGATTCTCGAAAGCTTATGCTACAATAAAATTGGTTAGTCTTAAAGGTGCTACTGGACTCTTTGATTTTGTTCTGCTAAAGTGATACTCTGATCGCACTATGAAGACCCACAAAGCATTGCTTTTAATCCAAGGAATTCCTTTTAATCCAAGGAGTTTTTGCAGATGCTGTACAAGAAGGAAATACTGAGGGAGAGTGTGCCAGATTATGCCTATCCCTTGCAATTAGCCTTCTCCTGTTATCGAGGATGAGAATTTTAACAAAAATCTGTTTAGATGCAAAATAGGCTGTGAGCTCAAAGTGAGAAAAATTTTAATATATTCTCTTCACACTTTTTCAAATGTAAATTACTTTTTAGACTTTGTTTAAAGAAAGACACAAAGGAGTCAACTAGCTGAATCAACAATTGTGTGATGAAGAATGACAAAATATGGTATTTGTTTTTGCTTTTTATTAGTATATGTGTAATTGTAGTTTTTTTAGGTTTGTTTTTAATTATATAAAACTTTTTTATATAATTTATATAATTTTTTAATTATAATTATATAAATTATATAAAACTTTTATATAATAAAAAATAAAATTATAAGAAAAAAAGAATGACAAAATATGGGGAATTTAGCTATCTTCGTTGAACAAAAGCATTATCAAGCAGTACCTGGGACAAATGTTATCAAGAGAAGAATGCTGGATAAGGATTTCTTCTCCATGACTTGCCACCGATCGAAGTAGGTTCTTTTGCTCTGCCAGCTCTTTCTCCAGCTCCTAAAAGGAATCAAACACAATTGCTTTGGTGTATCTTGCTACATAAAAGGGTGTGTTTGAGATGACTCACCTTGATTCCACTGTGCAGGCAAGCTCTCATGCACCCTTAACAGGGATGAGAGGTAAGTCTTGGCAACAGGGCTTGCTGAGGAGGCCGGAGCAGGAGCGCACCATGCTGTCTACTCCCCTTGCTCCCGCCACCTCCCCGCCATGCGCCCCATGCCTGCCAGCCTCCTTATGCCTGACTTCAGTGGGGCCAGAATGGGCCTCTGCTGGGTGCAGGAGCCTGCTAGGGCATCTGGTGCCACCCCCTGGTGGCGCTCCCCACTATTAGGGCTGGAACGAGCCACTGCCAAGTACAGGAGCCCAGCAGTGTGCCGCCCTCCAGCAGCACTCCCTGCCTGCAGTGGCCCGATCAGCGCCAATGGGTCCAGAAAGGCCCACTGCCATTTGCAGGTGCCTGCCATGGTGCCTGCCCCCCATCGCAGCGCTGGGGAGGGGGCAATGCCTGGCCCATCTACCCTGCCCTTTCTAGAGCCTGTTGTATTTTTTCCCCACAACGGGTTTTGTTACTAGTCCATTATGATTTCTACACTGCATTTGAGGCAGACATGATGGCAATTAGAATGTGTAAATTGTGCAAACATGTGTAAATTTCATTCACATATGGCTACTGAGAATTTATGGGACCCACCACAAACATGAGTTAGGCCCTTTCTACTTGAAAATGATCAGCCAATTTCTCCCAATACCCCCTTCTTTGTGACCTTAGAAGCCCAAAGGGTTAACCCTAAACTGGCCTTCAGCATAGCATTCTTGTCCCTTAGACAATCTCAATAAGACCTCTAAGAAATGTATATTGTATAAGCTGCATTCTATTTGCCACCTTTTGCATCTGACATGCCATTGCTATTCTGAAAATATGGTGATTTGTCCAGACCAATCACACCTGCTGACTCTTTGCAGTACTTTACGTTCAAGTGTTCTGCTGCTCCCCTAGGACTCTGATCCTCAGGCTACTCCCAGCAGACATAGGAGCAACGTGTAAAGAAAACAGGAGACTGGGATTTTTGATGGTAAGGCATCAGACAGCCTCATGTGGATATGAATTGTGTGGCTGACTCATACCATGCTCAGCAGAGTAACAGAGCTTCAGATGCAGGGATAGGGTATAGTCTATGCAGCATACTCATTTCATATAACAGCAGCTCCACTGTAGAATTTGGGCTACAGGACTGTAACAGGATTTTGTGTACCTCTGTAGCAAGGGAATTTTAGAACTTGAAGCAGAAATATGGGGTGATTCCTTTTTGTTTCCTCAAAAAGGGAACTTTATGGGAAAAGTCTGCTTTCTTCCCCCCACCCCCGCCAATATATATTTTATTAGTTTTCATTACAACTTAAACTAATAACAGATTACTCAAGCTTTTACATACTTAATACATGTAAATAAATCAAATGTTATTATTATTATTAAATACCATACATTTCAGTCCATCTCTTCTATTCCATCATAATTGTATATTCCTTTCACTGCTATCCTCCTATTATTGCTGTAGGTCTACTTTGTTTAGTTCTAATACTCATTTTCCTTTCTCATTCTATCAGTTTGTGTCCTGCTAAATCATATTTAAGTTCTTATTTTGTATTTTTGTTCCATCTATCTATAGAGCGGAGTCCATCTTCATTTCCAGTTACGTCTTTTTTATTTTTTCCTTTTATTTATTCTGTTAGCGTATCCAGTTCTGTCAATATATTTTATTAATTTTAATTCCAGCTTAATCTAGTACCTGGTCGATCAAATCTTACATAGTTAATACATATTTATTAGCTGTAATTCCAGCTTAATCCAGCATCTGATCGATCAGTTCTTACATAATTAATACATATTTATGCAGTATATTTCAGTCCATCTCTACCATTCAATCACCTTTAATTACTATCAACCTATTGTTACTATAAAGCCTACTTTATTTAGTTCTAGTACTTCTTTCCTTTTCTTGTTATTTTGGTTTCTATCTTACTTAAATATATTTAACTTCTTATTTTATATTTCCATTCAATCCATCTGTCAGGTGTGTGTGGGGGGGTCCACCTTCATTTCCAATTGTGCCTATTTTTTCTTTTTAAGTAATTGCATCATCATTCAATAATGAGGAGAGGAAGTAATATTCTCTTCTTTTCTGCCTCATACTCCAGGGTGTCTCCTTGAATATCTTCACCTCATTCCCTTTTGTATTTGCAATTTTATCTCTCATTTCCCTTGATGTTATTTCTCTTATCCTTCTCTTTGTAAATCTCACATGTACCCCTCTTGGCAGTTTAATCTTCCTTTTAGAGTTTGGGTTCACTCTATAGGGAATGTCTGTTTCTTTTGGAAGTTCTCCATTTCCCCTATTCAATATTGGTGCAGTCACCTCAAACGGTATGTCCCTCAATACTCCCTCTTTATTTCCAGTTATATTTTGTTTCATTATGACTTCTTCTAAAGTTCTCTGTCTAATTCCACCTTTTCATTTATTGTATCCATTCTTTCATCTACTTTGGGGATTAAGCATGCTAAATTGGGCTTATCTTGCCTGTTTTCTTTTAATTGTTCCTGGGATTCATCCACGGAAAAGTCTGCTTTCATGGAAAACAAGAAAGCATAACAAGGCACACAGTAAAATTAAAACTACAGACTATGACCTAATCATGAACATACTCCCACGTAAATAAAAATTAATTTAAACCAGTTGCTCTAAAATACACTTAAACTGGATCAGAAAGTGCACTGATATAGCATACTCACCTTCTGTCTCTGCTGGCTGTTTTGCTGTTGCTGTGAACGGGTTGTCCGTGCCTGTGCCAACCATTCTTGGACACTAGGACTTTGGGAGGTGATTGAATCGGATTCACACTCTTCCTTTTCCTGCAGAGTTCCCTGCTTTGAATTTTAAAAAGGGAAATTACAAGAGGAATATGAACTTAGAGAGCTGGATCTGCCAGTCTGAGGTTTATAGCCTTTCACATTCATATCAGATGTAGACTAAGACCTGATTTAAATGAAATTTTAGACAAGTGAAAAAAATGACACGGCATTCCACATCACCAGCACCTCTTTTAACCTTGTGAGAGCCAGGGTAGTAATATGATGGACTAGGTAGTGATGTGATGGACTAGGATGTGGGCAAACCAGTTTCAATTCCCCATTCTGCAATGGAAGCTTTCTGGGTGACCTTAGGCCAGTCATTAACTCTCAGCCTAACCTACCTCATACGATTGTTGTGAGGAAAAAATGAAGGAGAGAACTACTTAAGCTGATTTTGGTCCCCATTGGGGAGAAAGGAGGGGTATAAATGAAGTAAAATAAAATAAAAATAAAAACCTCCCAGTTGCAATACATACAACTTTAGAATGACAGCATCTGCTTGAGCCACATACTGTGGTAGGCTAACACTACCTGCAAAAACAGTGTCCCAATTTAAATGAGATGCTGCCTACATGGGTGCACATCTGAGCCAAGGACCATATTTAAATCAACCCCGGTTATTATAAATTATTACTACTATGAGTTTCAAGGATGGCTGCTCTAAGAAACTATAATGTAAAGTGATTTCCTATAACTTCTATGATCCTCCTTCAACAGAAAGGCAATATCCTCATTATGTAAGGATGGCATATGGTCCTACAAAGGCCAGATCCTTGCTAGTGTAATCTCTGCAAAGAAAATAAAGAGGTATATGACAGCCCTGGAATTCAGGAAACATCCAAATCTTTCTGCTCAATCCCTGGTAATAAATACCCAGTTCAGCAAGGAGCAAGAAATGGTCCTGTGGCTCACTGAAAACTATTGATGGTGTCAATCTGCCTGGCGCATAAAGTTGTTTAGAAAGTTAGTAGGTATGTAAACTTGGCTGCAAATTATTTTTCCACTGAATCAAAAGGCAAAGAAAATGCAACAGACAGCAGTAGAAGAATCCAAAAGTTCTGCATAGCATAGGGGAACTCAAGTAGTAATCTGAGTTGGCATGAACCATACTTGCTAGAAGGCTCAAGAAGAACAACTGAGAAAATGATTCCCTCTCCTTGTTAAATTCTCACGAGTGAGATCTGCTGGAGCCATGTTCTGTGAACAAAGCAACTGTACACTGTAATCTCCCTTTCAGTCGCAGCTCCTTTCTAATCACACACAGCGTATCTGCCATTTTCAGAGAACATATGCACACCTTACCAATTGAATGGCCTCCACATTACAGGCACAATTTCCTTAAAATTAACATGCAAGTATGCAGACCAACTGAAAAAATAACTAAACTGAGTTGTTTGACTGCTCTGACAGGAAGTACTGGCACTAAGGGTGTTCAACAAATGCACAGGAAGGTTTCAGTACCTGTCAGTCTCTACAGGCGATCTTTTCAGTGTGTTATCTGAGTGAAAAACAAGTGTTTTGGGTGTAAACGCACAACACCTCCACAAACAAAACTGTACATTATTACAGCTGGATCAGAGCAATAGTCTTGCTACACAGGCAATGAAGAATGTCAGCTCAGTGAATTGAGGAACAGCTTCCCGGCCCAACTGCATAGCAATTAGAATCTACTTACTCTTCTCTTCAGAATTTTATCTGCCATTAGTGACATGGTCACTTAATCAAATCTGACTGATGTGTGGTACAGCAATGCCACTTTGTCCACTATGTGATTCCCTGACTAGCTTTGGTTGAAAAATGGTGCTGATGCTGAAGTAGCATTGAGATGAGGGAAACAGCAGAGCACATTTGAAAAATAAGCATTAAATAGTGGGAAAGTAAGGTTTGTTCCCCCCTGCTTGGATACACACCTTAACACAGTGAGGGGGTTTGAGTGTGTCAGTGAAGCTGAGAGCAACACCGTCAGGAGCACAGGCTTGGTCAAGAGTCTAAACTTCTGGAAGAGTCACTCAAGGTGGAACAGTCAAAGCTGAGACACCAGACTAAGATGTATCCACCCCCTTCAGGAATCAACTGTCACATCAGCAGAAGAGGACTGAATGTTTCAATGATGATGGGAGCGGAGGAATTCTTGAGGGTTAGCTACTGGGCAGCAACAGTAGTGGAAGGTGACACTGGTGGAGGATCTTTCACAGACAATGGAAGTGTCACTACAACTAACCCTGGTTAGTACTGCGAAGCGGAAGAAGGCAATGGTAAACCACTTCTGCTAATCTCTTACCTTGAAAACCCTATGATGAGACAATCCAAAATGAAAAAAGATATAGTGCTGGAAGACAGGACCCCCAGGTTGGATGGCACTCAATTGGCTACTGGGGA
Organism: Eublepharis macularius; assembly: GCF_028583425.1. NCBI lineage: Eukaryota > Metazoa > Chordata > Lepidosauria > Squamata > Eublepharidae > Eublepharis > Eublepharis macularius. Next base: position 130,258,742 of record NC_072790.1, read on the forward strand.
AGAGGTGAGGACAAGTACGAATAGCACTATTCTTAACGGTAGGACTGGATTAAAGCTGAAAGGATGTCCAGTTGCAGACATGAATAGATGCAAAAGGAACGTCCAAAGCTGTGTGACACACATAATAGGAACATGGAATGTGAGAAATATGAAAAGCTAGAAATTGTAAAACAAGAAATGGAACATTTAAACATTGCAGTCCTGGGTGTGAGTGAACTAATGTGGACAGACTCAAGATATTTTCAGAAAATCACATAGTGTTTTACTGTGGATATGAACTCAAAAGAAACAGTGTTGCTTTAATAGTGAGGTGGGGCATAGCACAAGCAGTTAAGAGCTACAATGCAAAGTCTGACCGAGTAATATCAATCAGACTTCAGGGAAAGCCTGTTAACATAACCATCATTCAAGTTGATGCTCCAACTACGGTTGCTGAGGAGGAAGAAATAGAAAACTTTTACACAAGTGTCCAAGAAGAAATTGACTATACACCTAAACAAGATACGCTGATAATCATAGGCAACTGGAATGCAGAATCAAACATAGTTGGAAAATTTGGATTAGGATCACAGGAGAGCAGCTCATGGAATTTTGTGAAGCCAACAACCTGTTCATTGCTAATTCATGCTTCAGGCAACCAAAAAGATGATTGTATATGTGGAAATCACTGGGTGACCAATACAAGAACCAAATAGATTACATAATTGGAAGAAGAAGATGGAGAAGCTCTATTCTCTCAGCTAAAACAAGACTAGGAACTGATTGCGATACAGATCATGAATTGCTAATATCAAAAATTAGAATAAAGCTGAAGAGAAACACTAAAAGAAGCATAGTGCCAAAATACAATCTAAATAACATTCCTGAAGAATTTAAAGACCAGGTAAGGAACAGATTTGCAATACTAAGCTTAATTGATCTTGAGCCAGAAGAACAGTGGGCTGAAACCAGATATATTATCAAGGAAGAATGTGTAAAGACTATTCCTGTAGCCAAAAGAAAGGAGAAGCCTAAATGGATGACTGAGGAAACTCTTAAAATTGCTAAAGATAGACGAGAAGCAAAAGCAAAAGACAACAGAAATAGGATCAAAACTCTAAATGCCGCCTTTCAGCGGCTTGCACGCAGAGACAAAAAAATCTATTATAATAACCAGTGCAAAGAAATAGAAGAAAACAAGAAAAGAAGAACAAGAGGCTTGTTCCAAAAGATCCAAGAAATCAAAGGAAAATTCAAGCCACGGCTTAGGATGCTGAAAGATCAACATGGAAATACAGTATCTGATCAGGACAAAATAAAGGAAAGATGGAAACAATACACTGAAGAACAATACAAAAAAGATGGAAGGATGACAGATACTTTTGATGAAGAATCTTTTGATGAAGAACCAGAAATCCTAGAAAGTGAAGTAAAAGCTGCACTCAAAGCAATCGAGAGAAACAAAGCACCAGGAGTAGATGGAATATCAATAGAGCTATTTCGAGCCATCGAAATGGAGTCCATCAGAATCTTAACAAGAATATGTCAACAAATATGGAAAACAAAATGATGGCCCACAGACTGGAAATGCTCAGTCTACATTCCAATCCCCCCAAAAAGGGGATGCCAAGGAGTGCTGCAACTATTGGACAATCACGTTAATTTCCCATGAAAGCAAAGTGATGCTCAAAATTGTACAGCAAAGACTCTTACCATATATGGAACGAGAAATGCCAGATGTTCAAGGTGGATTCAGAAAAGGAAGAGGCGCCAGAGATCACATTGCAAATTTACAATGGCGAATGGAACATACCAGGGAATTTCAGAAGAAAATCAGCCTGTAATTTATAGATTACAGCAAAGCTTTTGACTGTGTGGATCATGAAAAGCTACGGAGAGTCTTAAAAGAAATGGGGGAGGGGGTGCCACAGCATTTGATTGTTTTGATGTGCAACCTGTACTCTGGACAAGAGGCTACTGTAAGAACAGAATATGGGGAGACAGAATGGTTTCCAGATGGCAAGGGTGTCAGACAAGGATGCATATTATCTCCCAACTCTATGCAGAGTATATCACAAGGAAAGCTGAATTAGATCTGGAAGAAAGTGGAGTAAAAATTGGTGGGAGGAACATTAACAATTTGAGATATGCAGATGACACCACATTACTAGCAGAAAATAGTGAAGACTTGAAACAACTACTGATGAAGGTTAAAGCAGAAAGCGCCAAAGCAGGATTACAACTGAACATCAAGAAGACTACCGAGGAATTACACGATTTTAAAGTTGACAATGAGGAAACTGAAGTTGTTCAAGATTTTCTATTCCTTGGCTCAATCATCAACCAACAGGGGGACTGCAATGAAGAAATCAGAAGAAGACTGAGACTTGGAAGAGCAGCTGTGAAGAAGCTAGATAAGATCCTTTAAGATAAAGATGTCTTTCTGGGAACCAAGATCAAGATAATCCAAATTATGGTATTCCCCATTGCAATGTATGGCTGTGAAAGTTGGATGGTAAAGAAAGCTAACAGGAAAAAAATGGATTCATTTGAAATGTGGTGCTGGAGGAGAGTTTTGCGAATACCATGGACAGCCAAAAAGACAAATAAGTGGGTACTAGATCAAATCAAGCCTGAATTCTCCTTAGCTTTAGTCTTGTCATTTTAGTTTCTATCTTACCTGTTCACATCATGAGAAGACAAGATTCTCTGGAAAAGCCAATAATGCTAGGAAAAGTGGAAGGCAGTAGGAAAAGAGGAAGACCTAAAAGGAGATGGCTTGACTCAATTAAAGAAGCCACGTCCTCCAGTTTGCAGGATCTGAGCAAGTCTGTTAAAGATAGAACGTTTTGGAGGTCTTTCATTCAAAGGGTCACCATCGGTCGGAGCGACTTGATGGCACATAACACACACACACACACACACACACGGTTTGTTTCATTAACTTTTTTGAAAACTGAATCTCAAGAAGATTTGGTGTAGTATTAGCTCATACTTCATCTCCTTTTTGAACTCAGTTTGAAGCCTTGGATAATTACTTGTCCCTAGGCACTACTCCACTTTGGTTATAAGGTCCCTAGGCAGTAGTCCATTTTGGTTATAAGGAAGGTTATAAGCAGCACATGACATGTTCTGTTACTATTCATCTCCTGCATTTGGTATATAAAGACATATTGCCTCTGAATATGGAAATTCCATTAGCTAAAATGGTCAATGGGAAGAACTTTGAGAATTGTCAGGAACCAAAGAAAGGAGTCAGGGGAACAGCTTGTCAGGTAGATATGATTTGTAGCATTTCTATCTTTTGGGTACTCATTCTCATTTTGAACTCTAACTACAGAGATTTTAAGGTCAGCTGGGGCATGGGAAACTGCAAAACTAACTTACTAGTTTATACCATTCAGGTTTCGACCTGATTTGTACCACACTGTTCAGCACAAATTCCTCTTACTATTGTCTATGTATAGCTGCAGATTATGGACAAGTCACTGAATGGCCTGTTCAAGGTCAATAGTACTCCAGCTAACACATACTTTACAATGTAGTAATTTAGAGAAGGTTTGAACTCAGGTAAGAATCATACCACTGAATTTTAATTTGCAATTACATTTGCCATTATGATATAATGGCTGGCACACAGTGCCACCTCAGTATTAGTGAGCAGGTTAATTCACTCTTCCTCAGGGGAATCAAGTGTCTGATCTCTGAGTTCCTTCCACCAATCATGAAAATAAGATGTATAAGATAGGAATCTTACACCTTTAATTAAATAAAACTCCAGCTTGTTGAAACAGGAAGTTAAAAAGGAATATAAGAGACAATTGAACATGCTCATTCCTGTTAGGCTTATTACTTGTTCCTAATTTCAAGAAACTGTGCATTGTTTAATATTTAAATGTTGTGCTCCTTTTCCAAAAGAGATGCAGAAAACAATTTCAATTAAATACATTACAAGGATGGCATATTCTAAGAAAGCACCGGTATATGTAATAGATAGTTTTCTTTTAGTTTCACTCTTTGCTTTTGGAGTCCTTCAGGTGGCAAACCCACTTCCTGCACTCTGGTAAGAACATGCAAATGTTTTTCAAAAATGTATAGTTTCTTTCTGCTACTTCCAAGATAAACAACTTGCTGATGAAACTCTGTACAACTTAATATGCTTACTGCTTCAAGGGCTGTGGTATTAAAAAGTTTCTTGATATGTTCATACAGTGCTTTGGAACAAATACAACAAGATAAATCAATAATTTATTACTGAAAATAAATCTACTTAAAGATGCATTGCCAAAATGATAAATAGGCTAATTATAAATGCTAGTTCATATACACTTGCACACATAAAATAAGGGTATCTGAGACTGCCTTCAGTGTGATATGTTGATAAAGATTATTTTCTGTCTACTTGCAAAATAGTATGAGATTAAGCTGTGAAGTGGTCCTTGTAAAGAACATTTATTTTCTTTTTAGCCTTTTCTGGCAATATAATGTTAACAAAGTCTAGTGTTTCATGTTTATGAATAAAAGTGATGGCCTCAGGTATTTTATTAGCCTTTACTTTATCCATTCTTTTTTTTTTTCTTTTGCTGGCCTCCTGCTGAGCAGGGAATGTAACCCTCTTGATTGTCTGCCAACCCACCTATTGTGTATGCCATCACCCATCCCATGGGATGTGCTAGGTTGGGTTTAGCTTATGGGATGTTGTGAAGAATTGCTGATTTTTATGCACTGAATTTTTCATGCTTTAAGGTATTTAAATGTGCTATGTATTAACATGTTTTACTGTGATTTTGTTGATTTGATGTTACCTGCTCTGAGCCTGCTTGCTGAGAAAGGGAGTTATAAATAAAATAAAATAAAAATTTAAAAAATTGGTACGTTCTGTCACACTGCATTATCACATTGCACTTACCAGCTAAAGACTCTATAAATCTTAAATGTACTGGCTATTTCCTGAATTTGCACAGTAAAGTTAAAGCTTGATATAAAAATTAGTTGGAGTCTCAGCCTCTAAAGTACTGCCCAACGCCCTGGGTCAAGCACACAGATCGCTTTGTGTGCATTTACAGCAAGGAAACTGAGTTCCAGAAGTAAATAATAATAGAATTGGACTTCTGTGTGGTTTTGGTTCATTACTTTAACCTAACAATAAACTTATGCAGTACCACAAACACGATCCAAAGAACTAAGGGAGAAATGCTCTGTAAGTAGAGGTGTTTCCAATTCCCCTCTTAAAAACAGCTGTCCCACCACAGGATAAAGTCATCAGCAGCACCAGGGCAGTTTCAGAAATATACTCCAAAGCAGTATTAGAAACTGATGTCAGAACAGCATATATACAGCATACACAGAACTCCATGCATGGGCCCAAGGACTGTGGTCATGTTGATTCATGAGATAAAGATAGAAATATTTCACATCAGATCTGTTAAACATTAATGTTATTCCCTTCATGTAACTAAATCAATGTTTCTTAAACCAAGTGAATGAGATCTGCAGGTGAATACATTTCTGCTTACAGACCTCTCTTACATCACACAAAATGGGGAACTATTAACCCTATTCCTTGATTAACAGACTATCAGACAGCTAAATCAAAGTGATTCCAGGTAATAACTTACATGATTTCATAAATTTAAAGATATTTTAGTAAGGTCACAGTATGCCAGAATATGAACACAAAGAATCCAGCCCCTAGCTTAGACAGGTTACTATCTGAAGTGGGAAAGATGATTAGAACCAGGGAGAGAAGTTAACTAAATATAGGTCTCCCAACTAGTAATCCCTCTAATATTAAATGTATTATTGCTTTGTGGACTTTGGGAGAAACAGTAAGGTAACAATCAACAACTTAAATTATAACCTAGCTGGACAATTAAAATTCATCAACAATTTAATAGATGAGACTTTATCTTTCCCAAATGTTCTTATTAGAAAGGAAAAAGATACATGCAACCTCAAACACCCCCCTTTAAAGCCAATTACAAAAGCGTCTTACTTGGATGTTGCTCTGCTTGTCATGGAGGACTCTCTGCAACTCCAAAAGACTTCCCTTTAGGGTTCTCAGCTTTATTGCCAGCTGCTCAGCCTCATCCTTGGTATGAGCTTTTCCTTCCATGAGAAGGTTTTCGTTGTGAACCGACAGTTCAGACAAAGCCACCACCTTCTGTTCAATTTCCACAAGCATGTTCTGAAGCAGCAAAAACAAGGAGGCAAATTCATACATCTTGCAGCATCCACCATGTTTTTTGGCAAGGAGATCAGGGGACTATCTTATCCTGTTTCAAATTAAGAGTACGCCAAGTTTGCATGATGGCCCTTTCTGGTTTTCTCCAGAGTCCTCAAAAATGTGCTTCCAATAGTGTGCATTTCCCAAAGGTTTTTAATTTGGACTTCCAAAAAACATCCACTAAGAACGTGCCTTGTCTGAAAGCAAAGATTTTGGAGCAACACAGGTGTTTCTATTTCAATTATCCTCAGAAGTTAAAACATTATTCCATTATTTTAGGTAATATACTAGAATCTAAGACAACCATGTACAATAAATACAAAAGGACCCCATTCCATTATATTTCGTTTTTGTCACTTCTGCCTACTATTTTCAGGGAGGCTATTTTCTCTGCCCTCCTCTCCCTTTCCTTTTCTCATTGCACCAGTTGTATTGATAAGCTTCTTTCTTTGCTGTGGATCTTGCTGATTGGTGAATGAATGGCCCTAAGATCCTCCAGATAATCTGCTTTCCTCCAGAGAATGACTTACAGTGACAAATCTCTTTGGATGTTTATTTTGAAATGCTGTTAAGTACTACTGATACATTTTATAGAAAAAGTGGTAATAATTTTAAAAATATGCCAGTGTCCTTTCCCTCAACAATTAAATCAAAAGGACATAATTTAGAAACAACAAATACACCTTTATATAAAGATTTCCATTTTAAATGATTTACATTTAATTTTTTTTTGTTTTTGAATAAAACTTAAATGTTAATATTGATTTGAGATTCAGAATAGCTTCATTGTATAGTGAAGGATTAGGATTGAACACACAGGTCAATCACAGTTTTATGGAAGGCTGAAGTCTAGAAGCACATAGTGTTCCACGTCTTAAGGAAAGTTAAGGTCTCACATGTTACACAAATTCGAGTTTTCTTTTGATGAAACCCCAACGTACCTTGTGTTTAGCATGTAACTGCAAGCTTACCTTTAAAACAGTGTGTGAGGGGGTGCAAATTATCTCCCAAATGCAAAAGCTTATGAGGTGAGGGCTGTTTGCATTAATGAAGATTTCATGGATCTGCTAATCATGCCTTGGCAGATGTGTGGAATTTTCATTAACACAAACATCTCTCCCCCACCCCAGCCTTTCTCAGCTAGTTAAAATACGAGGGGGGGGGAAGGGTGAAAGGAGGGGATGAAGATTTTTCTCCTGCCTCCGCATGGGAGAGGATTTCTGCTCCTCTGTCTTAAAGGTAAGCTTACAGTCTCATGTTAAACATGAGTGGATTGGGGTTTTCTCCAAAGCAAACTCGAGTTTGTGTAACATGTGAGGAGGTCCCTAATTACATTCATAGAAGACTTGGTCCCAATGTACGCAAGCATAAACCATTTCACAATCAATAAAAGCAACCATAAGAAAGCACATTTGTCTGTTAAGGTCTGCTTCATACATGCATATACGTCTCCTGAATTCCCTGTATCTGATCATTGTATATTTAATAGCTGGCAGTTACACAGTGCTGAATGCTCTTCCCTGGTAATGGATAATCTTCAGAAAGGGCCTGACAAATTTTGAAGGACACTGAAGAGCTCTCTCAAATCACCACCCATAAAGGAATTCTAAAATTAGTTATTTGCTTGTCCATGAACTCCATATGACATCTCCTCATGAGCCTCCAAACTCTATCCCCATGAACTTCTGAATTTGCTTACAGGGGGCAGAGTGCCGCATGGAAGATGGTGGATGGTGGCTCTGGACCTCGCCTGCACACAAACCAACTGAAAATGCCAAATCACACTTGAAAAAGATGGGGAAAATGGGGGCAGGTAAAGCAAAAGTTCCCCAGAAACAAGCTACAACCATGAGAATTTATTTATATCAGAAGATCTGAAAGCCAGCAAAGACTCTTCTCCTGGTAAGGATTCTAAAATGGCGGATCTGGGATCCTGTACTGACTGGTTGTTGAAGCAGGACTTGGCAGACTCTTTCCAAGCAACCGAGAGCAGTATTACAAATACTATCTCCGATAATTTGGCTGATAAAATTAATAATTGCTTAGAACCTATAGTCAAATAACTGAAAGATATCAAGGACTCTATATTAGCAGTATTGCAAACAGCCTAGAATTAGGGCTTATGTTGCAAGAAGAGATAAAATAAATTCAAACAATGGAAGACACGTTATTGAATTAGACTCAAAACTTAAAGCAAAAAATTTAAAATTTAGGGGTCTCCTGGAGAAAGAGGAAGGGAACTCCAATCTGTCTATATTCATCTCTTTATGGCTGGTGGCTCTTTTTCAGTTAGAAGATGGCATTGCCCCTAGCATTGAACAAGCTTATAGACTGGGCCCCTTTACACTAAATAGATCTCAATCTCCAAGAGATATACTGGTGGTGACTTTTTGGGACTACAGATCTAAAGAAAAAACTTTGCAAGAAGCTCGTAAGCATTGGCTACCTATTATACCAAAACAAAGAATTTCATGTATATCAGGATCTCCTGCCTGAAACATTAAAAACGTGCTGCATCTTAAAGCCAGTAACCAATACCCTGTCAAAGGCCAATATTAAACACAGATGGGTCAGATCTTCTCCAAAGCTGTCTGTGCTTCACAATGGAACCCTGTACTATGCCCGAAATCTGGAAGACTTTACAGAACACTTTGAATCTGAACTCCCCATCTGATTCATCCAAGGAATTGGCACCAAGGGACTCAAAAATACCCAAGTTGGCGGATAAAGGGAGGAAAGATCAACCCCGCCAATGTTCCCTCTAAGCTTTGCATTGTGAGCTAAAAATCTACTTTGTGAGCCGAAACAACAACTTTCATTAGTCTTGAGTGCACCTCCTTTTTAAAAAAAACTACAATCAAATTATTTTTATTACAATCAAAATAATTTAACAATAAAAGCCATTAGGTGAAAGGGCCACAAAAATCAGAGTATACTTCTGTATAAAAATGGATATGGTCATGCTGATTAAAAAGGGGTAGTTGTATTAGTCTGTTGCTACAAAATAAAGCAGACATGCAATGGCACCTTAAAGACTAGCACATTTATTTCAAGATGAGCTTTTGTGAGTCAGTGCTTACTTCTTCAGCCTCCTGCTCCAAGGCCAAGTTAAATGACGCCTTCACCATGGTGGTGGCTGAGGCGCTACCTCCTCTCCTCCGCTCTCTGGGGCTGAGGGGATCCTAGCGATTTCAGGCTGCACGGGTCAGGCCAGACCCGATCACTCAGCTCTGCTCTGTTCCCCAGCTAGAGAGCCAGCAGTGGCTGGAGGTGCTCTCTGGCACCACCCTGGGGGAGAAAAAAGCCACAGCCAGGAAGGGAGGAGAGAAGTGGGATGAGGCTCCATCCCTGCTCCATCCCTATAGGGCCCACCTGCAGATGCTGGCTGAGTGGGAGGGTGGGGCCGCCTGAGGGTTAGTATCTGTGAGCTACATCTGAGAAGCTGTGAGCAGAGGAGTCAGAATCTGTGAGCGATTGCTCACATGCTCACATTAACGGGAACACTGCCCCAGACCCCAGCAAAATTGCTAATTTTAATTCTTTTCGTAGTCTAACACTAAATCTGTATATGTAGCATAATCCGAATAATCTGTCCATCGGTAATAGGGTAAGGGCAGGGAGTCTGAAGCTCTCAGTATAACATTCCCCCCATTAAGTGTTCTACACACCAGGAGTAGAGTCTGAAGTGCTCTACAAACCCAACCTTTTGTGCAAGGTCAGTCCCAGGTGCTGACCAATGTTTGTGGTGTTGTTTGCTGTTCTTGTTTTAATTCGTTTTCTTTTTTGCAGAATAACTACAGTGTAAATAGCTGTTTGAGGGTAGGGATGGAAAAGGGATAGGGGAGAGATGGAACTTTTCCCAAATTTTTCTTTTTTACTAATACATTCATAAGCAAGGTTTGCTGTGAATGGGAAAGTGATAGGAATTCTTTTTTTACCTTTCTTGCTAACCAGTTATGTACACATAATGCTCATGTGGGAAAGGGCAGAAATGTTAACTTGATGAACGGCCACTATGGGAGCAGGTGTGGTGGATAAGACATGGAGGGAGGGCATTATTTGATTTAAACTCCTTTTTTATGTTAAATTGCCTACAGACTAGATGTTTTATGTCTAAGAAAACTCTGTTGCTAGGAGGGCAATACAACTATTAACTAATAAGGTGAAGAAATCTTTGAGCTTCCTATCTACTATCAAAATCATATACCCTTCTGTTAGACTTAATTTTAGAAGTAGCTGCATAAGACGGGCCATATGGTATTTTCTGAATTTCCTATCTAAATCGGTTACTAAAGGCACCACAGGTGGTATGGTAGTCATACCTGATATGACTTAAATGGTACAACATCAAACCAAGTAAACCATACCCAATAGACCCTTTTAGCATTTGAAATCATTCTCGGTCCCGGTCCCAACTTGGTGGAACTCTCTGTCAGAGGACATCCAGGCCTGCCAAGACCTTGTGTTTTTTCGGTGGGCCTGCAAGACAGAGATGTTCCACCAGGCATATGGTTGAGGCCAGTTCCAAGATCCATCTAGCCTCCCACCCTGTCTCCTATCAGTGGGGGGCAATATGGTTTGCTGCCCCCTTGTAGGAATAGTAACAAATTGTATGCCAACTCATGTACCCACCCCTCCCTTCTCCTGATGGATTGTAGGGAAGGGTGAAGGAAATCCCATCCCAGGATAATAGGAATTATGAGCAGAGTTTTATGTCACTGAATTGATTTTATGATCCGTGATTTTATTGTAAAAGACACAAAGTATTATTGTGTTTTTTACAGTTGTTGTAATACACCCTGAGCCCGTCCATGGCGAGGGCAGACTATAAATGTAATAAATAAATTAAATAAATAAATAATATTAAGATATAAAATACTTAACAAAACATTGGCCTATCGACAGATATTTTACTGTATCATGTGTATCTCTACCCTTGTATATAGTTGTAGCTTACTCCTCTGCCTGAAGAGTTGGTTTTGTAATGTTATGGTTAATACTGGTGTAAAAACAAAAAAATCTTTTATAAATAAAAAGCTTTTAAAAACATGCTTACCTCTTGTGATAGTGGCTGCTGCCTCTGCTCTACTGATAGCAATGACATGGAGAGAGAAAAGTCTCTCCCTTTACTCTCTGTTCCCTCCCTGGGGTTTGCTGGCAATTGTAGTAGAAATGAAAGGAGACAGGCAACTATTTATTTATTTATTTTATTACATTTGTATTCTACTCTCCCTGAGAACCAAGCTCAGAGCAAATCACAGAAAAAGTATACAACAGCAAAAGTATAAAACTAGTTCCAGTTTCTTTGTCCCCTTTTCCTCTCTTGCATCTTGAATGATATGACAAGTATTCAAGGCACCAGGTATCCTGGGGGAAAAATTCCATGCTCCAATTTGAATGCTGCCAGTAGCATTCAGGCACTGGAGAGGGAAGCGGGGGTGGAGGGGGGCCTTCCTCTCTATTGCCACAACAACAAAAGGCTCAGTGAGGAGAAAGAGAAGTGAAACAGACTTCCTCCTTTCAATATGGCTACCAGTATCAAAGCTGCTGGAGCAGGAAAACATTGGAAGCGGGAAGGAAAAGGGAAAATCTGAGGTAGAGAAAAACTGAGGGCTCTTTATATTTATGGAAAGCATTATTTATTTATTTAATTCGATTTATACCACGTCTTCTCCACAGATGAGCTCAGGGTGGCTAACAACATTAAAAATACATTAAAATCACAAAAACATAAAATCAACAATTTTTTAAAAATCATTAAAATAGTCCAGGAGCAGGCTATTTAAACAAATATTGGGAGTCCACATATGGGCATAGCAGATGGCCAAGGGCAGTCCCAGAAGAAGTGGTGGTCTTAGATGGAAGAAGGAGGACACCCGCTGGCACTCAGCCAAAGGCCCAGCGGAACATCTCCATTTTACAGGCCCTGCAAAACTGTAACAGGTCCCGGATCTCCAGCAGGAGAGTGTTCCACCAGGCTGGGGCCAGGGCAGAAAAAGTCCTGGCCCTGGTTGAGGCCAGACGGATGTCCTTCAGGCCGGGGACCACCAGGAGTTGCTTGTCTGCAGAGCGCAACACCCTGTAGAGGACGTAATGGAAGATGCGGTCCCGCAGGTATGCAGGTCCCAGTCTGTGAAGGGCTTTAAACACCAAGGTTAACACCTTGAACTGGATCCGGAACTCCACTGGGAGCCAGTGCAGCTGGCATAGCACAGGATGAATGTGCGCTCGGATTGGCGTTCCGGTAAGGACACGTGCCGCTGCATTCTGGACCAGCTGTAACTTCTGGGTCAGGCCCAAGGGCAGCCCAGCGTAGAGTGAGTTGCAGTAGTCTAGCCTGGAGGTGACCTTTGCATGGATTATTGTAGCCAGGTCCCGGGGCGAAAGATAGGTTGCCAGTTGCCTGGCCTGTCGAAGATGAAAAAAGGCAGACCTGGCAACGGTCATGACCTGGGCTTCCATTGAAAGTGTGGCATCCAAGGTAACACCCAGGCTCTTCCTTCGCATCGGCGAAGGTTTCAATTGTACCCCGTCGAGGGTTGGGAGCTGGCTCCCCAGCTCGATCGCCCCATGACCAAGACACAAAACCTTCACCTTCAGGGGATTCAATTTCAGGCAACTCTGATGTAACCATACCATCACAGCCTCAAGACCCTTGCCCAAGGAATCCAGAGTGAGATCAGACTGGCCGTCCATCTGCAGATAGAGCTGAGTGTCATCCGCATACTGGTGACAGCCCAGCCCAAAGCTGTGGGCTAACTGGGCGAGGGGGCACATATAGATTTTAAATAGCATCAGGGAATGAATCACTCCCTAAGGGATGCTGCATACCAAAGAATGGCAAACAGACATCTGTTGTGAAGTCAGATATTCCATATCTAGGAATTATGAACTTTGGCAGTATCACTACCAAGTTCCGGGGCTCTTTTTCTTCCACACAGTTTGGATAATCAATTTTATACAATCATCTATCAAAATCTGAAATCCCTAGACTGAAATATATGATTAGAAAAAGTAAGTCCGAAGTGATCTAACACCATAGGCTTATTTAATGAAATTTGAGACTGAAATAGAAACTCAAATAAAATTCATAATATTACTGAATAGAAGTGCTTTTTTGTTTTTTAAAAAAGAACCAGGACTCATATATATAGTTGCACTGATTTCCACCATTTCCCCCTTCATGATTCCCCCTGCCTCAGTACAGGTTAATACTGCCACAAAAGAAGCCCTGCTGGATAGTAATGGAATGTAGTTTTAGGCTTGCCAAAACTATGGAAAAGCATATTTTGTTTGGATCAAGAAGGGGGTTGTTCCTTCTTCTCCCTGATCCTTACATATGTGTTTAAAATTTCAGCATGAGTTTGGAAGAAATAATCAAGATAATGTGATCATAAAAACAAGTCCTGCTGTTATAATGTTTATATTGTGTCTAATTTGCAACTAATGAAATCTAGTTCCAACTCTCCCTTCCTTACAAGGCCCTGTTTAGATATGTTCAGTCTATGCACAAGGTGTGGAAAAGTTTTCCATGAACATGTGGTATAGCTGGGCAGGCACTACGAGCAGCAGGGAGCTTTTGGATATTTTGCTCCTTGCGTGTATCGCTGGTACAAGTATACACATACCCCAGGCATTGTATGAGTAGTGTCTAAACCAGCATTAATCTTTAACACATAAGAAATTTCCATAACTACAACAGAAGTAATACCAAATTATTTTACCTGGCAATCAATCAGCTGAGAATCCATGTCCATAGGATCTTGAGCAGTAGCCAAGGTGCTGTCTAGTGTGGCTCTTATATTGAGGAGCCAGTCATCAAGCTCATCTGCTTCACAACGATATCTTTGTAGAGCTTGTACTTGCCGCTGTTCTTCTAATTGCTCATTTAGCTTCTCCTAGGAATAAGATGTGCAATTTTGCAATTCTTTAATTTGCAGTTCTTTAATTTGAAAGGGGAAGTAATCAATGGGTTGGATTCCACATAGCATCACTGGAAAGTACTGCCAGAGGCACATCTTTTCTGATCTCCCTTTCCCCCAGCAGCTGCCTGTGAGTGTCAAAAAGAAAATGACAAGGGTGCCTGTCTGAACTAAATACCAGGCAAAATGGGCTGCTGCAGTGAGAAAGAAGAAGTCAAAAGTAGCTTCCTGCATGGTTGTCAGCAGGCTTCTGGAAAATGGAAAAGAGACATAAGATCTAACCCTTGGCTGATAACAGATATCTGTTAATCATAGTGTAGATATGGCATAATAGGTCAGTGATGGGAGAAAAAAATAAATTTCCTTGAGGAGAAAATCAGAATACAGTGTAAGACCAGAGAGTAGAAGGAGGCATGAACCAGGAATAAAATGAACTGTGCAGTTCATGGTTCGTTCCATTTCATGAATCACGAACTTTCATGAACTTGCCCCAGTTCACAAACCAGATTGTGGTTCATGGAGTTTTAAATGCCTCATTTCGTGCTGCTGCAAAGCAGCAAGGAAAGGAGTATTTCACTCCCGCAGGCTTGGATCAGCTGCTTGTCTGGGAGATCTCCGACAAGCAGATGATCTGGGGGTTGAAATGCCCTTTTTATACCCACAGGCTTAAATCAGCTGCTTGTCTGGGAGATCTCTGACAAGCAGCTGATCTGAGGTTTGAAATGTCGCTTTCCCTGCCTCTTAGCAGTGGCATGGAAAGTGGTATTGGATTTCACACGAACCAAATGAACCAGCAGACCAGTTCATGGAAGTCTGTGGAAAACGAGCTTCCACGAACTGCTGGTTCGGTTAGCACGAACCAGCCCGGTTCGTGACAAACTTTAGTTCGTCTTGCAGTTCATGCCCATCTCTACTAGATAGACTATCATATGTATAAAATTAAAATCATTCAAGATTATGGTGACTTTAAGAATTTGACCAGGATTCCTTCTAACAAAATTATGTGAGACAAGAAACCTAATTAGATTATCATTGTCTCTCCTATCTGATATACTGTAAATGGCCACAGGATTGAGAGTCTTCTCAATATCTTTGGAATCCCCACACACTGTACCATCCTATTTTTCAGATCTTCCCCTACTGACCTGAGATCATCTGATTTGGGTAAATGTTTTGATGTTTTTTGACCATTTTTAATGTATTTTGGATCATTTTAATATTCTAGGGTCTGCTGGCTTTTAAAGTTGCTGATAATTTTTTTAAGATATTGTGCTATATACAGTAGATTTTCTACTTTATAAATCTGATGAAATTCACTGAGGATGTGATAGGATAAAACGTGGTTGTAAAATGTTCCTAAAAACTAACACAAAAATGGAAATAAGACAGGGGAAAGAAAAGAGCAATGTGGATAGCAGTTTAGTAAGAGAATATGGTCAAAGTAATGCGGTCTCGTATCTAGAGAACAGTACAAAATAGAGATTGGCACAAACTGAAATACGAACCAAAGTTCATGATGAACCGGGCCAGCAGTTCATCAGAGCCCATTTCTGATGAACCACCATGAACTTTAGGCTGGTTCATTTGGTTCATCACTGCAGAAAGCCTGGTGCTGATCAATCAGTTTCCTAGGCAACAGGGGATGGACTTCCTGCAGACCTTCTGCTGACCCGGAAGTGGCCTTCTGCTGGCCCGCAAGTGACATTTGCACAAACCAAACGAATTGGTTTGCGAACTGGAGCAGGTTCGTGAAAGTTTGTGGTTCGTGGTTAGTGAAATGCGACGAACCAGGAACCGTACAGTTCGGGTTTTTTTCTAGATCGTGCCCATCTCTAGTACAAAAGCAAAAGAAATGCTTAAATCATGATCAAAATTCATGTTCACAAGATTATATTCACTAAGAGCGACTTGACACCTGTGCATACATCTCCTGATTTTTCATCATGATTATATAAAGAACGTAAATTTTTTAAAAATTACCAAAGAAATGATGACATAGCAGAATATGTGAATTGCCTCCATTTGAAAGCATTGTGTCTGAAGACATGTGAGACAAAATGAAAGTTCCAGTTTTGCTTTTGGTTTGCAATGACTCATATACAAGTAAGACATCACTTGATATAACAGTACGGTCAAGTATTAAATATGTATTTGAGAAATGTCCCTGGGACATCTACAAATGGAATATAGGGTCATCTAAAGTCATTGAAATAGATGCCTCCCATAATGTTTGTAAGCATACACTGATCTCTCAGAAACAGAACTTTAGGGGTTCAGTGTGCTACAATAGGAGGTTCATGATAGTTTAGATCCAACACAGTGAACGGTTAAAAAAGGCTTTATTCATTTAAATGTGCTGTGAATATTCATCAAAATATCAGGGTTGGATAAAAATATCTGTCCGACATCCTTGTACCTCTAGCAGCTGGCGTTTCCCTGAAGCTTTCATCTTAATAGTGGCCATCCTCTCTGCTAGGACAGTGAGTGTAGACTGCAGAGCCAACTGGTCAGCAGCATTTGTATCAAGTGGTTCAGATACCAGCTCTTCTGCTAGTGATGTTTGCAGCTCACTGATTTCATCCTGAAGCATCAGAATTTCATCCATCAAAGCCTAGTAAAACAGAAGTCAAACAGGACAAATTTGGTTGCAGCATTTCTAAAAAGAATGTGAGAACAAGCTGGGGCGGGGGTGGGGGGATGACCTAGCAGGCCTACCTGCTGCTGACTTCAGCATTAGGTTCTAGTGCTACTTATAAACTGGACCCAAAATCACTTATCCCAAAGCTGATATCATGAAGATGTGTCTTAAGTGAAGTAACAGGATGCGGCCTGACTTTGATTAAAATTAGTCACTCACCACAAGCCAAAAAAAGCAGGAAATCACAAATACACCCCCCGGCAAGTGAAAATTGTGTGCACTTATGGGACTTTGTGTCGCTAACTTACACTTATTTATTTTGTTTTATTTACTACATTATATATTGTCTTTCACTATAATAGGGGCTCAAAGCAGCTTACGTTGTTCTCCTCTCCTCTGTTTTATCATCACAACAGCCTTGTGAGATAGGTCAGGTTAACAGTGTGTGGAATGGCCCAGGATTCCAATGCAAACTTCTGTGGTAGAGTGGGGATTTGAACCTATGCTTCCCAGATCCTGATAGTCTGATGTTTAACCACTACACCACACTGGGAGTTGAACAGCATTCACAAGCCTACTATAATAAAGTAGAACATAGAGGTTCTTGTGAAAGTGTAAATCTTTTCTAGCACCTTTCTTCTATTTATTTATTGACATTGTGCGTCAATGTATGTATTTTTCTGATATGCTGATTTATTACAATGGAACTTTCCAGCTATTACTAGCCCACATAAATCTACCCAAGATGGGATCAATAGCAGTTCTATCCTGCATATTCCCCTCCCTTTCCCCTCACTACAAGAAGCAAGTAACAAACAAACAAGTGCACTGAGAATTTTTGCTACCATCTTAAAATCCAATGCCTTTCATCCATATTATCTTAAGAAGGAAATGGTTGGAATGTTTGTCTATCTCTGCAACAAGAGTGAGTAGAAAACAGTACAAAGTTAAATAGAAATGTATTATTTCAAAACCATTTTCAGGCTGCCCAGTTCGAGCACAGGTTCAGACCAGACCTCATGTATTTATGTACAACTCCATTCATTTGTAAAAAAAGTAGTGTGTGTGTGTGGGGGGGGGAGGGGGTCTGTTTTTGAACTCAAATGTAGTATGTCAGATAAAGACTTGAAGATGTGAGATATGCAATGGAAAGAAAAGTGAAAAATGAACTTTTTTTTTACCTGATGTTCAGCCATCTGACTTTCAGGACTCTTGCCAGTTTCGAGACTTTCATTCAATTTTACCTCAGTAGTTTCCATTTTTGTGGATATGGACTGGAGGGAGTCTTGGTACTTCTGCTGACGTTCAAGGGCCTCATACAGGGTGCGCTGCTTTTCACTAATCTAAAGTAAAATATGGTTATGACTACATATTCAACCTTTTGATTTACCATTACCTAGTACTTCTCTATTCCTGTTGTTATCCTATTATTTAGAAACGAAACACAAATAGAAAGCCAAGCCATGCCATTTGACAAGAAAGCTTGCCCCATCACAGCCCATTTTTAAGGTATTATAGTGATTTTTGTCTTTTTTCCATTTGCAGACTAATGATATAACAATATGGCACACTGGAAGATCAGTGGTTGTATATTGCCAGCAGTTTTAAAACAGAAATAGCAGCCTTGTGGCAATGCACAGGGTACACAAGGCTTCTACTCCTAGCCCTCCTCCACCACCTGGCCAAAGAGCCTGGCAGGGGATGGAGAAAATGAGATTTCCCTTCTCCTATGAGTCTTCCCAGGTCCCCAGCTTGCCATCATTTCTTTAGAAAATATATGTGCTGCCTTTTCAGGGAGCTGCTTTAAGTGACCCACAAAATAAAGCAAGAATAAATCATGTTTATGATTTCATGCTTTAATGAACAACCAGTAAAACTCCAAATTGTAAAGGTGCATAAAAAACCAGAATATAAAAGCACATAATGCAGCAGATTGTCTTGAACAGAAATAGTCACACTACACATTATGAGTGAGGCAATCATTGCTTTAAGAAACTTTTCAGTCATTCCAAAAGTGAAAATACTTCACAAGAATTATTTTTAATTCTTCTGCAAACTTCCACTTTTTATATGGAAAAAACTGAAGGGAAGTTCTAGGAACAAAGCCCCTTCAAATGTTTTCAATTATTTTCTAGGACCTTACATTTCTACATCGATCTGGTTAGACCCTAGAATCCCCCCACGTATACTTCAAGATTTATTTATTTATGTCATTTATAGTTCACCTTTCTCAATGAAATTCAAATTACACAGTGTGAGATTAGTACAGTCAGTGTCAAGGACACTGGGGTATATGGTTACTCTCACATTGCTATAATACTTCTGCACCATGTAATTCAACTTTACAGCTTTAAATCAACTATTCATTAGGAGGTTGTGCTAAGGAGGGCCTAACATGGATTTTAAAACAAATGGTTTGTTTACACCACTTACTATGATTTTTAAAGAACACAAACCAATCAGACAATACATTGGTGAACATCCTCATCACTACATACAGAATGAACAATGAGGAACAGAATGTTAATGCTGACAAATTTCGACATATTTTTGACCTGCTGTCATGGGTGTACATGTTTGCATGTGAATGATTCCACATCCCACCTATACTTGACAGTGGTTCACAAATTAATTTAGAAACATTTCAACACAATTAATAGTGAAAATCATCTGAATTAATATCTGAAAAATGTAGGATCCTATAAAGATTTGGACATAGACAGTTCCTACATGGAATAAGTAGGTATGAATTAGCATAATTTAACACCACCATGAAACTGCTGGGCGAGGTTGCCAATATGTGGATGATACACAGCTCTCTCTTGCACCTGAAGCTGATTCAAAGAAGGCTGTATAAACCCTGAACCATTAATGGAAGGTCATTCTGGAGTGCATGTGAACTAATAAACTGAAGTTTAATCCTGACAAAAAAGCAGAAGGTCTTATCCGGGATTTAAGATGTCACCCACATTCTGGATGGGGTTGCACTTCCCTTAAAGGAACAGGTCTGTAAGTTGGGGGTGCTCTTGGACCCAGGCCTACTGCTGGATAAGCAGGTGGCAGCTATGACCAGGACTGCCTTTTACCAGCTTCATTCGGTTACCCAGCTGTGGCCTTTCCTGGGCAGAAAAGATCTGGCCCCTGTGGTGCATAGCCTGGCTGCATCTCTAGATTAGATCACTGTAGTATGAGTTACACTGGGTTGCCCTTGAGAAGTGTTCAGAAACTTCAATAAGGCAGAATGGTGCAGCCAGGGTGTTGACTGGAAGAGGTCGCAGGGAACATATCATTCCAGTTTTGGCCCAGCTACACCTGACTCCCAATTTGTTTCCAGGCACAATTCAAGGTGCTGGTGTTGACCTTTAACACCCTATGTGGTATGGGACCAAGATACCTGAAGGACTCCTTTATGAATCTACCTGACTACTATATTCATTGGAGTCTCTTCTCCAGGTGACGCCACCTTCTGTAACCTGGGAGAGAGTTTTCTGTAGTGGTACCAAAACCCTGGAACTATCTTCCCAGGAAGATTTGTCTGTCCACCAGCAGGTGAAGATTTATTTGTTTTATTTGGAGTTCCCTCTGTGATCCCACCTTCCTGTCCATTTTAATTATCTTTGTATATATTTTAGCTCTGGTTTTAATTGTTTGAATAATGAGTTTTGCGGGAGGGTTGATTTTAATGGTATTAAAATGGAATTTTATTTTGTGTTTTAATTTGTGGCCCTTGTGAGGGCAGAAAGATGGAATATAAGTTTTGTAAAATAAAGAAAAAAATGATGATATTGTTGAGAACAGTGATAGTTTAAGGGAATTTGAAGTAAACATTCATCTTTGATTTTTATTCCCCTATTATTCAATTTTCTATTTCCATCCAAAATAAAAAAATGCAACCTTTCAGCATGGCATAATCTTGCTATGGTGTTAGTTTGGCATCTTTTTATAGACCCTCAGTATGTTCTGTGTAGGGTAGAGGATTACATATGTAGCCCCATTGCACCTTTTAAATTTCTCACACAGTTCTATAAGCCACTGTATCACAGGCATTTAGCTGAAAGCAGCATGGCTGCCATGTTCCTAATCAATTTTGCCTTCTTGAGTCAAGCAAAAGTGACCAAAGTATATTGTTATTTCTTACACCTCACCTAGTTTAAATAGGTCTGTGTTTCCTCTTCAATCTCCCCCATTTGCTTTCTTGAAAACAAACAAAACCCAAACTTTTCTGATCCAGATCCCAAGCCGGGGATGAATGGATGCTAAATGCATAAATACACAAATGGGTTTCTGGAGGAGAACTGTCCACAAACCCAAAACAAACCACAATTAAGTCATCAAAGCTGCTGTTACAAAAACAAAACTGTTCACATGAGTAACAGGAATGTGGCTAACACTCCAATAGTGGCCATTTTTGTACAGGTTATCTACCCTGAGCAATATGGGGTTTCCCCCCATACTTCCCCACGGCATTGTGGTACATTTGTGTACCTGCTGTGATTTCTGTGGCTTTTCTCCAATCTTTCTCAAAACTGGATTGCTCCAGAGTTTGGGAAAAGATTGCAGTAACGACTGGATGGCTACTGTGTGGGTGAGAAAATCCAGATTTTCGGGCCTGTGTGGCAGCGGTTTTCCCTAACCCTGTCTCCGCAGCAAACATTTCCTCACCTTGCCTCTTGGCTAGGAGTGGGGGTTCATTTTTTTTAAAGTCTCTAGCCCCTTCCATTCCAGAGATATAATGGGAAAGGCATATCTCCACAATGAAAGGTACCAGAGACTTACTTTTAAAAAAAAAGAAGCTGAGAATTCAGAAAACTGGGAACATACAAACTGAGAGCCAGTTTAGCGGCAGGACTCTAATCTGGAGAACTTGGTTCGATTCCCCACTCCTTTGCTTGAAGCCAGTTGGGTGACCTTGGGTCAGTCACAGCTCTTCCTGAACTCTCTCAACCCCACCCAACTCACAGGGTGTTTTGTTGTGGGGATGATGATAATATACTTTGTAAACCACTCTGAGAGGGCCTTCAGTTGTTCTGAAGGGCGGTATATAAATCTATTATTATTATTATTATTATTATTATTATTATTATATTGGTATAACATTATATTGATATAATGATATTCTTGTGCTAATTTAATTATTATTATTATTTTTTGCAAAAAAGGGGCATGGCTGTTGCTAGGAAAATGGAGCAGGGAAACTGCTGGAAACCTGCCATGTGGATATTTTATCAGCAGCCACACCAACAATGAGGAAACCACGCAAACCTTTTCCTGTGTGGAAAGCACCAGTGAGGCCCATGGGCTCCAGGAAGGCTGCCCAAAGATATGGATTTGCTTCTGGCACGTTGTTGCATTGCACATGCATGCCCTGGTTTGATGGCATTTGAATTCTAAAGATTCATAGAATTCAAATGCCATCAAACCAGTAATGTTCATGTTTTTCAGGTCACTTCTTTGCAAAGACAATAATGGCATGTATATTAATCTCCTTTTCTACTATAGATCAGTGAACTTACCACATTCTTCAGTGTTTCCCAAGAACGTTGTAAATCATCCAGCTTGGCACTGGTGACTGACTCTAATCCCGGCTCATAGGACTCTTGAGTGGATGAAGTGCTGGGCTGAATCTTGGAAGCTTCTGTCTGCAACTGTTCAGCAGATAAGGCTTGGTAATAAGCAATGTCCTATGAGCGTGAAGCACAACATGACACTTTCAAAAGACAAGGCTCAGCACATACCTGAAATGTCAGTATATTTTAGTTTAGTGCTGCATGCACTTATCGGACTCTATCACTGTGGATTTTAACCCCCCTGCCCCTATGCTAATATTATTTTATGTAAACTATTTGTCAGAATGCAGGATGACATAGGCTTCAGAAATTTACAAGACAACAAAGTACAGTTCAAGAAAATATAGAATTATGGTTCTGGTTGTACATTCTTTATTTCAGTACAAAAATACTCATGCGTTTTCACAGAAGAATAGGGTAGGAAGGCATTCCTAACCTTGGGGAAGCTTCTCCCTGTCAGAGAGGTAAAAATCAAACTGAAACATCTCCCCAGGACCAGGTGGAATGGGGAGCTGTGATTTGTCTTTGGACACTCTGGATGAAGAGTGTCCCATGGTGTTCTTTACACAGGTTTGTCTTCTGGCACTGAAAGGCGTTCTTGTTTCTCTTAAACTTGTGTGGTCCAGCCAGAGACAAAACAGAGTTGCACTTTCTGGTAAATGTTGTTAATCGAGTAGTCTTCTGTGCATGCACAGGCCAGCTGCAGATGTTCTAAAACTCCTAAAGATGTGAGATGCTCGCCCAACCTTCTACTTGCATCCTATGGTGAGTAGCTAGTTTTGTGGTTCTGAGCCAAGCATATCTGCAAATAACTACGGCTGAGGCTATAGCTCTGGATGAGCAATCTCCAATATGAGAGCCAGTTTGGCGTAGTGGTTAAGAGCACGGGACTCTAATCTGGAGAGCCAGGTTTGATTCCCCACTCCTCCACTTGAAGCCAGCTGGGTGACCTTGGGCGAGTCACAGTTCTCTGGAGCTCTCTCAGCCCCACCTACCTCACAGGGTGATTGTTGTGGGGTAATAATAACATACTTTGTAAACCACTCTGAGTGGGCATTAAGTTGTCCTGAAGGGCGGTTTATAAATCGAATGTTATTATTATTATTATTATTATGTCTAACCATGTTGATTTGTTGCTTAGAGAGCTTTAGAGCCTCTCCTTGGAGGATCTTAGCAAGTCTCTGTCATCTGGGATGAGATTTAGGTAGAGACTTATTTTTTCCCACAGGAAAAGTTGGTAGTAGGCCATAATGGCCTCGTAATTACCCATATGAAAGGCTAATGCTGCAGAGGCATACAATTTTCTACCCAATATGTCAAGATTTCTCCCTTCTTTGTCAATGGTAACTGAATTACACAAGCTTTTCTGCAGACCTTTCCCTTGAAAGGTTTCTGTCACAATTGAGTTGGCCAGAAGTTGAGTGAAAAGGAAACCTAATCCTTCCTGCTTGTTTTTATACATATTGCCCAACTTCTCTGACATTGCTAGAGTTGAGGCAGGTCTAGGCCATACATCTTTGGTCACATCAAGCATGCCCTACCTAATGGAAGTGCCACAGGGCCCATTGCTTCCCAGTGAAGGACTTTGAATACTGGATCCGAAAATGTCAGAGCAGAGCAGTTCAATTTCGAAGGACTTCACCATTCGAAATAACTGTTCAGTATATAAATGGAGGTCCTCGCTCAGCGAAACAGCAGTATCCTCCATGAGGAATTCTGGAGGTGATGGTATCAACACAAAATCAGAACTAGACATGGACACAAACCGCATTACAAACCAAAAAAACCCTACGAACTGCCTGATCATCTGTTCATGATCCAGCAGTATGCGAGGGTCCATGGCCAACAAACCAGCATTCGTTGGAAGCCCGGTTCGTTGCGTTCACCCGCGGTTCGTGAAGCCAGACAGTCAGGCACCATCAATCAATTCCCTTGGAAACGGAGCTTGGGGAATGCCTGAACTCCTCCTGTCGCCCTGGAAACCCGAATTGAAGCCTAGCTTACCTTAATCGGCAGGTCTTCCTTCCAACCATGGAGCTGCAAATTGGTTACAATTGGTTACATGGGAGAAAACACCCGGGGAGAGGGAGGGGGAAGGGGCGTGTTCTGTAGCCATGGGCACTCCAATCTCATCCCTGCAAACCCTGATAGGCAATTCTAACGGCCAACCCCTAGTACACTGGGCCAATGTCAACTGGTAGCTCTAACTGTATCGAGTGGGAGTTTCCTGGGGGCCTCGGATTGCAGAGGGTATAACTCCAAGATCCCTATTGTAATCTTGACCAAACTTGGCAGCTGGCTGGAGGAGAGCCTGCTAAACACTCCCTGTGAATATGGGCTCTCTAAGTGCAACGGGGGCCGTTCTGACACCCACGAACCATGAACCAGTTCGGTAATGGGAAATGCTTGTTACGGTTCATTTGTCCAGGTTTGTTGGCAGCACCAAACCACGAACCACAGGTTCATTAATTTTTTTTTGTTTGTGCCCATGTCTAATCAGAACCAACATGAGACTTGTCATCAGACTACACAGAAAGATTCACTGTAGGGTCTGGAGCCATACCATCCTCCAGAACCATGATTGCAACTGTTGAGGATTTTGCCTTATCATTATGTACACGATGAAGATCCTTATATGCCTCCATGATTGGAACCTATACACTAGATAAGATTGCCCACTGTGATCATACCTTTCCAGTACTTAAAGAGCATCACTGGCTTCAAATTGCTGAGTACATTTCAAAGTTCTGTTTCTTATCTTGGGAACAGGGTATCTCAAGGCCGGCCTGGCTCCTATGTGAACTTGCCTGACTGTTCAAGTCTAGGACAGAGAGCCTGTTCTGACATAAGATGTGTGTATGTCTCCTCTTGGCAACTATCACAAATGGTTGGGAAAGACTGAAAAGAAGCAAAACTTTGCCTGATCGTTTTGTCATGCCTTAGCAATGTACATGTAGATATTTACAAGTTAAAACTCAATATAAAGTTTTATTCACTCATATGCTTAATCCAAATTGAAAATTATTGATAGTTGGTAATAAAAAAAAACCCTTCAGATGTGTGGCACCTGACTTTCTGATGTAGAGATCGGAGAAGAACAGTGAGGAGAATATGAGTCAGCAGATAATGTAACTGACAGGGATATTTCCAGTTAGTTGATTTACATGGATCTGGTCACTATTCTGATGTGCTTATCTTTGTAAAGAGTCACATTGTTGGATCACTGGTTGACAGAAGGCTTAGATTCCATAGAAACAGTGTTTCATATATTTGCTGAAGCTGCTCTATTCTCTAGTGCTACCCCCTGCTAGGTGCAAGGGGAAATGTTTTGTTTGTGCATCTAGCATGCAGCAGGTGCTGCAGACTGTGAGGGATAGAAGCAAGAGTTCCTCTGCCGCAGCACCTTGACTCTGGATCTCCTCCCTTGCATCTGTTTATGTGGCACCTAGTTTATTTAGGAATCACATGAAGTGGCATTTTTTTAGTTTTCTTAATCTTTTGGAATATTTTACTCTTATCTCCTGTTCTTTTATCTTCACCTTTTCATACCTGATGGTCTTGTGTTGATGAGTTTTCATTTATATTTGAGTGATGAGTGTTATATGAGTTTTGGTTTATATTTGGATGCTAATGATTTTACTATAAATTAGAACGTCCTGATTTAACTGTCCAGTTATTGATTTTTGTAAAACTCCTTAGGAGCTACTTTGAGAGCATATAAATATTTTGAGAAAGATAAATGAAATAGGAATTGTTGTTGTGTTGTAATTTAAGTAGACTTCAGAAAGATTATTTTTCTTCCTCCATTTGATTTTCTTGTTTTGCCCACAGTAATTTCTTTGTTTTTATATTACTTGTTGAGTTTATTTCACCTCACTAGATACATGGTGAAACTTTGTTTGGGACAACATGTAATTTACTGATAAAAGAGGTACATGTGTTTAATGTGCTGTCAAGTCCAAGCTAACTTATGGAAACCATATGGGTTTTCAATGTAAGAAACAATCAAAGATGGTTTGCCATTGCCTGCCTTTGCCTAATGACCCTGGACTCCCTTGGTGGTCTCCCATCCAAGTACTAACCAGAGCTATCCTTACTTAGCTTCCAAGCCAACCAGGTCTGGGTGAAGGGGTTAATAGTTAAGTAATAAACATCCCTTGCCCAGTTTCTGTTCTTGACTCACTGCCTTATAACCTTAAGTATTAAGCAATTCCAAGATATTCTTGTGTGGACAAAAGTGTTGTTAGCATCAATTATATAGCATCAATTATATACAGCTACTTCTGCTATATAGAGCTAGATGCTAAACATATTGAAGTTACTGCGACAAAAGCTCACGTTGAAAGAAGAGATGGAATGAAAAAAAAAGCTTTGAACAACATAAAAAAGTGACAATATTGAAACTACAAACGCAAAGGAAGACATTAAACTCTCTTTCCAGCAATCTAATAGCAGAACTAAGATGAACAGAAAAAGTGAAATGTATCAAGTTAGCACAGGTGTATGTTTTCTCAGGATCTTCTGTACAGTTATTAAATCTTGAGCATGTGCACTTTCTCTGATGAATAATATATTCATATTTCATGTACAATAAAATTGTGTGTGATATTAATATCCTTTCTGCATTAAAAGTACACGCCCATGCCAACAATCACCAACTCCATACTTATTGCATGTTCTATAAAGAATAAGCTTGTAAACGTGATCTTGAGAAAACACTTGCAAGTGTTCAGATGGAAGAAATCAGAAATTGTGCACTGAGGATCACACTTATTTCCAGACATCACAGCAGAATGAACACCAAGAAAGAGATACCTGGTTAACAGAAGCATCTGTATTAGCCACAGGTGAAGGAGAGCGACAGGCAGGTGGAGAAGAAATCTCACTGTTGGTTCCCTCTTCCCCAGACTCCTCAGTAACAGGGGATAGTAGTGTGTGACAGCGACCGGCAGTCATCTGCCATGGGAAATGCAATCCCAAAGGATACGAAAGTCATTCAGACACCATAAAGAAGGCATTTTATTTAATGCAATCCTTAAAAAAAACGAGTCCTTGCCTCACTTGGAAACCACCACAACATCCTTGGGTCAAGAAGATACTTGTGCTACTGGAGTTCCATGACCAGAACTCCAAATGTGTGTTTGCATTAAATACTACCTACAGAAGGTGGTGCATGTGTGCATTTCAAAAAAATTTTTTTCATTATTTCTCAAATGATATGATTATAAATTTGCTGAAATTTTTGGATTATAGGCATCATTTGTAAAACCAGTTTCAGAGAAAAAAACTTCAGTTCAAGAATATTGGGTATTGGTAAACAAAGGCTTTACTAGAGGTATGGGACAACCAAAAGAAAGTGGAGGAAAAAACACAACCCTGCAGAAGAACTGTAACCAAAGAGTATGGAACAGAAAAAAGTTATATAAATATAACTACAAACATAATACAAATGAATAAAACACCAGTAAATAACTTAATTCAACAAATGAAAGTGCAAAAGTATAATTAAAAACAACAGTATAGCTCCAGAGGAGTTAGCCGTGTTAGTCTATAGTTGCAAGAGTCCAGTAGCACCTTTAAGATTAACCAAATTTATTGTAGCATAAGCTTTTGAGAACCACAGTTCTCTTTGTCAGGTGAGTATAGCTGTTTTTAATCATACTTTTACACTTTCATTTCTTGAATATGTATATCCGCCAGTGGGTAGACCTGCTATGGATTAAGGCCATGACACACCAGAGGAGGTTTTTTTTTTTTTTTAAAGCTCTTCTTCCATGCTGTTTTCCTGATTCAAAAATGTCCAGGCTACTTTTAACTCCAGTAGGGTGTAAAGGACACACGCAATATGGGCAATTTGTCTTTCTCTATATATCAGAACAGATATAAGGGTTGGCACAATCTTGTCTTCTTTTGTTTCTGTGCTGCCTACATAGTGAAATTATATTAATAGCACAGACATAATATGATAGTTTTCTAACTCTATGTACTACTGGAAAATTTAAATTAAAGTATTTATGAAAAAGCAAAATAAGGCTGAATCCACACACCCGTGGAGTGTCCCTGCGTTGTGCTAAATGTTCGCTAAACACCCGGAAGTGTAGCGATTTCTGAATTGCGCTAGAAAGACATTACACTTCCGGGAGTTTAGCGAACATTTAGCACAACACTGGGAAGCTCTGCGGGTGTGTGGATTTAGCCTAATTCTAAATATTCACAAGACATGGACAGAGGCGGGAAATAACAGGAAAAAAACTAATGACATGCATTCAGAAATGACTGAGATATATAAACAGATGTATTCTCTACATAATAGATATTTGAGGAATGTTGCAAATCTACATGCACAAATAATGCAATAAAATATAGCAATAGAGAATCTATACTTCTTTTCTAAGGCTTTCAAAATCATTCTTTATTTCAGCAATACTTTCACTGTGTTGAAAGAATTTTTTAAATTTCCCCAACTCCCAGTTTTGCAGTTAGGCATCCAACCCATACACACTAGAATTCTGCAAAAACTAAATGATAAAGAGTACAAACCCCAATTTAATATAAGCTTATATGGCTTTATATCTGAGACAAATTATTATTCCAAGTTACCGGTGAACTGGCAATAGCCTTGCCCAGGCATTTCCAAGGATAAGAAACAGGTTTGTATTTTCTTTTAACAGTCTGACTTCTATTCTCTTCATAAATAATTGCTGGTTTGCACAGCTGATGTGACACAAATGCATAAATATGAGCTTCAGCATTTTCTAATCTGTAATGCTCAGGCAGCTCATTAATGCACAGAAGCAACATGGGCTGAGGCAACAGTCTGCATAATATGGTAGAAAGGATGATGGCAAATGACAGCTGCCTCAGCCAAAGGAAAAGTTCATTGCTTACCATAACGACCGAGGGGTGAGCTGAGTGTGTTGGGAGGAGTTCTTCTGAATCCAGCTCCTCCATTCCTTCTGAAAGTCCTTCCACTTCCGTCACTGTCAGAAGCATAGTGGCATGCTTGGCTTTCATTGTTAACATCTTGCATTTAGAATTCAGGGATGCTATTTGTTCCTGGTATCCTTTGATCTTCTGTGCCAGCTCCTGAGGAAACATGTTTCCTCATGAGACTCAGATGCAGCATAAGAGCTAGTAACAATTCTGTTTCCGTTAGAGAGGCCAGCTTGCTTCTTTAAGGTCAGCCAATAAAATCACAGCTCTCTGTTTCAGAAACCCTACATCAGCAACAGCAGTAGCTGAATGACAGGATGTTTGCTGTGGCAAAAAGAACAAGTCAGGCTGCATCTCACTACACTGCTAAAACATTGAAGAGAGAGAGCTATGCAGAGGAACTAGAAAAGCACTTCTAAAGCTGGGACTGATGGGAGGAGCATCTGGCTATCATCTATCATGATAAGCATATTCTGCATGGAATCCTTCTATTTAAAACAAAGGAGAAAATAATTCTCTCTCTCTTTCTCCCCATATACTCACTCATTCAGTCTATTTGTTGTGATCGTTAATCAGCCTGGCATAAAAAGAGTAAATACATATTGCTCCATATATTAAAACAAGCTGAAAATTCCGTATGCTAGGGAAATGAGGTCATGTGATGACCTGAAGTACAAAAACCAAACAGCAATGTTCAGTTCTCACAAGTTGGATATAATGAACAGGACAGAACAGACTGCAATACACAAGGTTGCCGTGTGTATTTCCTCTTGCTTTATTCTAAAACAATGAAATCAGTATCAAATACAACAACACATCTGGCCTATTAACAATATTTCACAGGGTATTCCCCCCTTATGTTTTGTATTATGTCTCTGAACTCACAACTTGGATAAGACATAAATATAAACTAATCTGGGACTAAACTTCCATTTCTAAGTCTTGCTGCCACATTAAATATAAATATATGTTTAGGATTAGGCTTATTAGGTGCTACATGAGCCAGCATCACAAATCATATTACCTTAAAAGAATGCCACATGATGACAGACAGATACAGCAACACAAATATTTGGTCAGGGTTGTAATAACTGTGTACTGTGTTGGAATACCATTGTACTGCAAGAGCTGAACAGAAACTGAAGGTAAAATTAGCTCTAATTCACTTACACAGATGTGATAGCAGTTTGAAATGGTTGCCACCTCACCAGGTTTAATCTAAGCATTAAATTTCCTCATTTTGGATTTTGAGTAATAGTTTTTTTGAAAAAAATACAGGCTCAGCATTAATGATAAGTAGGGAACTTTGTTACTGGCTTATTTCTATAGAATGGAGAGGCACAAGAACTACTGCACTTGCACGTACACACACACACACACACACACTTTATTTCAATAGGAGCTCTGCATAAGACCAACTGAGCTTAAAGGAGACTGCAAAGTAGCAATGCTTTCCTGAACCCGATTAAGTGCTGCACTGCAAAATGCGGAGCATGGAAAACATTCCAAAACAAAACAATACAAGGATGGTCTTGACCTTTGACTTGCAAGAGACATTAGGAAAGGATAGCCAGAAGTGTATGGCACTGCCTCTCTGTGGCAAGTTGGGGGTAGGGAAGGAAGACCATATAAGGGGCTAGTATCTGCCCACCTCCCTTCTCTTTTGACCATCTACAAGGGGTTTGGCCTGTGGGTGCCAGATCCCCTTTGATCGATTGTTGTAAAATAAATAAATAAACCTGTCCCTTTTTATTGCACATTTGAAGGTGCTGGCAGTCCTTATTCTGCACCTGCATGCAAAAACCAGTAGGGAAGAACTGATGCCATTCTCTCTTCTAACTCTAGTATACATACCTTATCCTGCCTGGTTATGTAGCTGGTTTTACACTGATCCAAGACCATATAAAGATTTCTGTCCCTTCATAGAAACACAGAGCTGGAAGGGATGCCAAGAGTCATCTAGTCCAACTCCCTGCACAATGTAGGAAATTCACATCTACCTCCCCCCCCATTTTAGGTATTTTTAAAAAATCATAATGAAGTGGTGCTACTTTTGATGCCAAATGAACACAGTACAGAACTGTTGCTGAAAAGTTTAACTGGGATGGAAGCCTAAAGGCAGATGTAATTTCACATTCTAATAGTCTGAGGAAACCAGTTGCTCAGCATTTCAATGGAAATTATCCGCACCTGTGAAACAAGGAGTTCCTTCTGTGAACCACCCTGAGTGCTTAGGGGGTGAGCACCTTCCTTTTCAAACTGTATGCTGGGAATCCTGCCCCTTACCTTACTAATTATACACTTGCTTCTTTGGATTTCAGTCAGATTCAGAAGGAAACACTGGAGATGTGAATAAATTAACAATTTAATAAAGTCAAGGGGTTGTTCAGAGAAACAAGACCCTGACAGGAATGGACGCAGGTGACTAATCTGATATGTTAACTTGAGTATGGGATACCACAGCTCAGTTGACGTATCATACCAGAAATTAAGGGCCAGAAAGTATATTTAATTTTAGCCCAGACATTTTCAGTTCCTTAACCTTTATACTGCTAAGTAATATTTGCACGTGTATAAACAGTGTAATCATCAGACAAAAAAGAATTGAACGTGTTTAGTAATTCCCTTGCAAGTGCACTAGAAAATGGCTTCAGTCTGTATTGTCAATTGTCATGGGTGACATAATTTTCCATTTAAAAGGTAATAAAAGTGCTGGAAATAATAGCAAAGCTTAATATTTTAAGGCTACTAATTTACATGTCTAAAAGATGTGTGAAGGGATAACAGCATCCATCATAATGTCTTTG
Organism: Eublepharis macularius; assembly: GCF_028583425.1. NCBI lineage: Eukaryota > Metazoa > Chordata > Lepidosauria > Squamata > Eublepharidae > Eublepharis > Eublepharis macularius. The sequence goes on from NC_072790.1 coordinate 130,290,814, forward strand.
ACTACGCTGAAAAATCCCCTTTATTTTGCCTACCAATTGCCGAATAAGAACACTGTAATACAATGTTTTTTTGATAAATTCCTCATCTTGCAATTATGCATATGGCACTTAAGAATGACCTAAAATCAATGTCTACCTACAATCAATGGATGAGCAATGCATTTGTGCAGTTAGATATCTGCACTTAGCTACACTCAAGCCAATCACCCCAACCCAAAAGCTCACTGCACACGTAACATTCATAATGTCCCCATAAGTCTCTGTGAGAGCAGGGACTGACCTGTTCTTTTCAATACTGAGAGTGCTTCATAAGTTCATATTCACCAGAACCAGGAAGTTTAAGTATGCAAAGCTGGTTGCTGGATTTACAAGCCAACTGTCTATAAAAACCTATGGGACTTGGGATCAGCATACCTTAGCAATAACAAAGGAAGTAAAATCTTCAATAAAAATCCAATCATCTATTAAGATATGATATGACATAAGAAAACAGTAGGAAGACAAAGGCTTAAACTCCCCCCCTCCCTTGTACTGTGCTACTGATCCAAATTGGGACTCTGTATACGTGGTAATTGAATCCCCAATACATCTCCAACAGCAGGTATGGGGCAGTGAGGCATAGCAGGGAGCTGGGCAAGAGGTTGGCATGAAGTAGTGCCAAGACAGACTACACTCATACACTTCTTTCTCTCCTCCTCTCACTCTTCCATGTGCTGAACAGCTCCCACCTACTCTCCAGCCTCCCCTTCCTTCTTTCAGCCACTATTGCAATGTTACTAGTTGCCAGACAGCTATTCCCTGCTCATTATTGTTGCAAAGGGTGAGGTGAGAATATGAGAAGCTGGCAAGGAATAAGAGGAGAGACAGAGAAGGGTGCAAAGGGTAGAAGCCGCCATTAGGAATGGCTGGCCTGGGACCTGTTTTCAGAGGCTTTGTGACCCACTTTGGGTCCTGACCCACAGGTTGTGAGACACTGTCTTAAGTACATACTTGTGTGCTAAATAATCACTTGCCATTTCTTGTGAAAGGATTTCAGTGACCTATTAGACAGCTCTGAATTTGATGATGACGATGATGATAATGATGATGATCACAGTCTACCAGATGTTTGGGTGGAATTTTGGGGTCCTTCACCAACTTGGATTTTATCTATGAATCTAGGAGTCAATGAAGTATTGGCATAGTATGTGACTTGTCCAAGTAGTGTGTCTGTTTGCAACTGTCCAATTGTTATCCTGTCTATGCCGATATCATCTAGCTGCTTCATTAGTCCTTTTGGAACAATCATTCCTATCACTACTGGAATAACCATTGTATGTTTCTCCCAGAGATGCTCATCTTCAAATCCTAGATCTTGATATTTTGTTATCTTGTCAATCTCTTTTTCTTCAATTCAACAGTAACCCGGGACTGCCACATCGACCAGTTTGACCTTTTTACCTTCAACCACAGTACTATCCAAAGATTTATGTTTCTTATGATGGGTTTGGGTTTTGAAAATTCAGAAGATCTTAACTTCCTAATTTTAACAACTTTCTCAGGCTTATGTTCCCACCAATATTTCACAGATGGTAGCTTATACTTTTTGCATAAATGTCAATGCTGTATTCCACCTACTTAATATGGCGTTTTTTATAATCAGTTTGTGTAATCTTACTGCATGTACTGATGAGATGGTCAACTGTGTCCTCCAGTTTTAAAATTATTATTAGCATCATTTATAGTCTGCCTTTCTCATTGGGACTTGAAGCAGATTACGAATATGAATAAGAACGATTCAGTCAATTGGCAAGTGAATTACAAAGTATGATAAAAACGTATGAATCTAATAGAAAATAATCCTAGTAAAACAGAATAATGCAGTAGAGCTGGGTGGATTACAAGCAGGAGAAAGACTATTCAGTCAATCACTGAGGGGAATACAAAAATGTAATACAGATAAGTTTATACAGAACATGATATAAATGCATTGAATAAATAAATAATAATATGTATTAAAAATGGTCACCAAACAACAAAATACTTTCTTCCAATATGGCTCCCTATCTTGACTTGGCTGACCTGGTCACCTGGATCCAAATCATGGTAACATCAAGACTATGCTACTGCAATATACAGTATATAGGTCTCCCTTGGGAAAAAAAATCCAGTTAGTGCAGAATGCCACAGCTTAGTTATCATCAAGAACAAGGTGGAGCATGGTGATTACATGCATTCTGCATTGATTTGCCTTTAAGGGTGTGCACAGGGGAAAAAACTGGTTGATTTGGTTCAGTAATACCGAACTGGGGGGGGGGGGAATCTGAATCCAGAGAATACTGAATTCATTCTCCAGTTTGGTTCAGTAATACAAAGCAAGTTTGGTGTAGTGGTTAAGAGCATGGGACTCTAATCTGGAGAGCCAGGTTTGATTCCCCACTCCTCCACTTGAAGCCAGCTGGGTGACCTTGGGCTAGTCACGGCTCTCTGGAGGCTCTCTCAGCCCCACCCACACCCTCTCTCAGCCCCACCCACACCCTCACAGGGTGTTTTGTTGTGGGGGTAATAATAGCATACTTTGTAAACCTCTCTGAGTGGGCATTAAGTTGTCCTGAAGGGCGGTATATAAATCGAATGTTATTATTATTAGATTCAAAAAAATTGTCCATTGTTTCATATGGGAAACAATTTAGAAATTTCCAGTGACCTAAGGGGGGGGGGGGTGTCATTTTTTATCAAATTCCACCAAATTTGCAGCAGCGTACTCCTAGCTGTCCTCTAACAACCCCCCCCCCCAAGTTTCATGAAGATTGGACCATGGGTGCCCCCAGCCACCTCCAATCTCTGTTATTCCATATGGGAAAACCCTACAATTAGCTTATCTTAAAAACTTAACTTAAACTTAAAACTTAAAAAACTTAAAAATCTTTTTAAAAATTAACTCTTCACAACTCTCTCAGGATACCCAAAAAGTACAACCAAACACTGAACCAATTACGCCCACAAACACCCCTCCTGAAGAACAACTAACAACAATTAAACACCTGACCAAACCAAACTTCTATGCTGAAAGAAAACAGAACCCAGCAAAAAAACACCAAAAAACACCAACCAAACTTCTGTAAAGAAAGCCCAACAACAGGGGGAAACAGTCCCCGCCCCCCAAAGAGCAAGTGAATTTAATCAAATTAATAGGAACTATAAAACTCCAAACAAATTACCCATAACAGGATAAAACAACCCTCCCAGAAGAATAAGCAGCAAAATGAACAGTAAATATAATGAAGCTTAAAAGCTAGAAATCAGAGCCCCCACCCCCACAAAATCCCAACCAAAGCCCCCCTACGCATACAGAGCAAAAAAATCAGTTTTTAAAATGCAAAATAAAAGACAATCTTTTACCTTACCTCAACCTCTATCCCTCCCAGACACCAGGGCAACTCCCTCCCCACAAAAGAAAGAAAATACCCAGTGAGTCTATGACTCAGTCTCAAACCAGGCAGCAGCCAGGAATCTACTCCACTCACTGGGCAGCAGAATCCAGTTGCTGGCCAAAGCAGGCAAGGAGAGAAAGCCAACAGCAACAACAAGCAGGCAATATTTCTGTCTCCAAGCCAGAGCAAAATGGAGGCTGACTGAGGCAAGCATACTAATTTACCTCCTTGCATCAGTTTTAAAAAGGCATTCTCGTTCTTGAAAATCCCATTGGCCCAAGAAGGACAGCTGCTTCGAGGATAGGCCTCTCACACTCCCCCTCCCTTCCCCCTCCCCCTTCTGCCTCTGATTCGCTCCTCCTTCCTTCTCCTCCCTCCCATCTCATAAAAAAGGCAGGAAGCAGTATTTCTTTGCTGTTCCTTAGCAAAGGAACAGCAAGGTACAGTGCTGTCACCAGTTTGGTGTAGTGGTTAAAAGCAGCAAGACTCTAATTTGAGAGCCAGGTTTGATTCCCCACTCCTCTGCTTGAAGTCAGCTGGGTGACCTTGGGTCAGTCACAGTTCTTTCAGAGCTCTCTCAGCCCCAGCCACCTCACAGAGTGATTGTCATGAGGATAATAATAACATACTTTATAAACGGCTCTGAGTGAGTATTAAGTTGTCCTGAAGGGTGGTATATAAATAGAATGTTGTTGTTGTTGATATTCCTGAATTTTACCGAATAAATTTGGTAGACTTAAATTTGGTATTTGGCAATTTATTTATTTATTTGGTAATATAGATTTATGTTCAGTAACACCAAATTTTACCAAATCAGGTAAAGTTTGGTAATTTTTACTGCATACTGAACCCAAATTGAACATCCCTACTGCCTATTAGTCATCTAGTCCAATTCAAGGTACTGGCTACTACATACAGGCCTCTGAATGGCCTTGGAGCCTCATACCGGCAGAACCACCTCTTCTCCTATGCCTCGCCACAACTTTGCTAATCTTAACAGGGTTTTCTATAAGAGCCACACTGCAAATGGGGAAGATAAACAACTGCCTGAACATGCAATCTCTGTAGTGGCCTGGACCCTACGGAATGGCCTGCTTGAGGAGGTCAGCATGTCAGCGCCCATACTTTTGGGTTTCCACAAACTATATAAAATAGAACTCTTCAGGAAGGTGTTTTTATAAAGGAAATAGGGCTGCATTAGAATGATTCAAGAAGATGCTTCATTACAGGTAATTGGACTGTGAAGTACACTACTAACATTTTTATCTGTTGGTGCGGTATGTTTTTATCTTGCTTTCACTGCATTAATATTTCTACTTATGCAATACTATTTCTCACATTCGTTAACGTATCATGTTTAATACTTACGCCTTGTTTCAGATTTCTAAAATCCTGTTCATATTACATTTGGTTGTTGTGGATTTTCCGGGCTGTATAGCCGTGGTCTTGGCATTGTAGTTCCTGACGTTTCGCCAGCAGCTGTGGCTGGCATCTTCAGAGGTGTAGCACCAAAAGACAGAGATCTCTCAGTGTCACATTTCACAATGAAATGAAATCAGAAGAGCGAGTAAATCAAGGATAAATCAAACAACTAAGGAAAAACAGTCTCCCACAGGAAAAGTGTTTTTGCCATATATCAAAGGAATCATTGATTAGATGGGAAAGCTTATGAAAAAAATCAGCTTACAAACAGTATTCAGACCCACCAGAAAAATACAACAGATGCTACATTCAGCAAAAGACAGTAGAGACCTCCTCACCTCTGCAGGAGTATACTGTATACCCTGCAGTTGTGGACAAGTTTACATTGGGACCACACAGTGTAGCATCCAGACAAGAATACAAGAACATGAAAGACACTGCAGACTTGGCCATCCAGAAAAATCAGCAGTGGCTGAACATAGCCTAACTCAAACATGACACAGTATCCTATTCCAGGACACTAAAATACTTGACAACACTTCCAAATACTTTGTCAGACTGCACAGGAAAGCCATTGAAATTCATAAGCATAAGCACAATTTCAACAGGAAAGAAGAGACTTTAAGAATGAATAGAGCATGGTTTCCAGTCCTGAAAAACACCAGGCTAACAAAACACTCTATACCCGACAATAGCCCTGCAGAAAAGATTAGTACATCAAGCACCAATCCATATGCAAAAGAACCTCCTCAGGATACAGTGAAGCCTCCCTCCATTAGCATTCCACACCCTGGGAAACTCTTACAGGCTGACTCAGCTCAACCCCACCCCTCCTGAGTAGATATAAATGACCTGCCAACATCTTTTCCACACTGTGACACTGAGAGATCTCTGTCTTTTGGTGCTACACCTCTGAAGATGCCAGCCACAGCTGTTGGTGAAACGTCAGGAACTACAATGCCAAGAACCACGGCTATACAGCCCGGAAAACCCACAACAACCATCGTTCTCCAGCCGTGAAAGCCTTCGACAACATATTACATTTGTTTATTAGATGTCTCCTCATCCTATTGATGGTATTGACTTAGATTATGTAAATCTGCCTTTAAGTCTCAGTGAGAAAGACAGATTGTACAATAAATAAATAAATGAAACGCATCAAATTGCATTCAGTAGGGAAACCCCACATTAAACTTTCTTGCAACACTGGTGCCATCTAGTGGTAATTGTTATATACAAAGCAATGACTGGGCTATTTACATATGAATTATTGTGGTTCAGATTTCGTAACAGCACCCAGAGTACATGAAAGGGATGGAAGAATCTCCAAAAAGCCTGTTACTCTCTGTTCAGTAGCCTGCTCTCACCAGTACAGAGGTGGTACCTTTTCTGTGGAATGATTTTTAGATGCCAGATGAAGATGGTATTCTCCCAGGCACTTAATTTACCCTCTAAGGACAAACCTTCACATTTTGGTACCACCTAATGTTAACAAAAATTACTGTATTTGGGTTTTATTTTAGGAGGGGCAATCTGGTATTTATTTAACATTTTCACTAAAGTAAAGAAAGATTTTAAGAAAGATCAGTCCAAAGCTCACCACAGTGTGTGAGGAAAACAAATTTTGTCAGAATTAACTGACCCTACTAATGTTCCATATATTTTCCAGTAATTAGTTGTTAGTTCAACTTTATTCTCAAACTATGAAGTCTTTGGGAAAGATATTACACTGAACAAAAGCAGACCCATGTTTAGGTTATTAGCATGTGAGAAGAGAAACTCAGAAAATTAGAGGAAATTTTTGAAACAAAGTGTAGGGACCCACATGTTTACCTTAAGATATTTATGTATTCTGTTAAATTTAAGGGAAATATTCATTTGATTAATATAAATATATTTAGCTACTATAGATTCAAGAAAATTGTATCTTGCAACCACAAAATATAAAAGAAACTCTACCAGAACATTTTCTCACACATGCTGAACAGTCACATCTAAGTCACCTAATGAAGCTGTGACAATGCAATTGCAGTGGCATAATTTGGATTGCTGTGCAAGTGGAAGCACATCTCTAGAAAATGTTAGGAAGCATGAGGCTCAGTAGCATCTTTTGTATTTCCCCTCCACAAAGTGTTGCCTTCCCTTGTAAGTATATACTAGGGGGTGGGGAGAGAAAGGACAGCACTCATTTTTTCCTCCAGCACAGCCCAGAAAAGCCAACAGGCTGACTAATATCCAGTATTTTTGCTGGGCAATCGGAAAGGAAAATAATTTTCAAGTTTTGTGCAGTACAAATAAACATTGCACAACTGTAAACTGATCTCAGGTAACTTACCTCATGGCGTGAAATCTGGGCTTGCAGCTCCTCAATGTTACTTGTTGCAATAGGCTTGTCTTGGATTTCCCTATGAGCTGTCTCTATCAATTGCTCTAAATGTTTCATCTCCTTTTCATATTGTTCATACTGTACTACTGCTTCCTAGAGAGAAAGGGAGGTAATTACAGTAAAGGCATGCAAGAAAAATACCTTACATATATACTGTATCCTATATCTAACTCTGAAACTTGCCCCTGTGAGAACTGATGGATTTGGAATACAAGGCCAAATACAGATAAAGGGTATTTTTCTACAGGTTTACAGAACAATACAAAACCAATTTTTTTAAAAAAAATTAATGTTTTAACAAAAAGACCAAGATCATGCAATGCTATGTCACAAATCTCTGCTTTCATTTTTTCAAACAGACGAACAGCCACATGAGCCATGAAGAAAGGCAGGTGAGCAGGCAGGGGAAGAAGAACCAAAACCACTGTGCCAGAAAGCCAGCTGGCTGGCCAAGAAAGGACAAGGAGCAGTGGCAGCTGTTCCTCCCACTGCAGGCAGGTGGGGGAAAATCGGAGTTGCTGTGGTGCCCCCTCTGCTGCTGGAGGAGTGAGCAGGCAGACAAGAAGGAGGGCAGGGAAAAACAGCCAAACCTGTTGCCACCCACCTTCCTCTGCAGCAGCAGTGAGTCAGGTAAGTTGGCAGAATGGTGGGGAGGCGGAGGCTGGGCAGAACAGCAGGGAAGGAGTGAGTGAGTGAGTGAGTGAGTGAGTGAGTGAGTGAGTGAACGAAAGCGGCAGCAGTGGAGCACTGTAAGTAAGGACTAAAAATGGTGTAATAATAATAGTACTAAATCTTTTTTCCTATATACATTAAATTAGACTAAGAGCCAAGCTACAAGTAATGAATTACACTTGCCTGGCAAGTGAACAGACTTATGTGTATTCCTCCCTGTTCACTTGCCCTCCACTTGATCACTCTGTAATCAAGTGGAGAGCAAGTGAATCGCAAGTGAACAGGGAGGAATACACGTGAGTCTGTTCACTTGCTAGGCAAGTGTAATTAGTCACTTGTAGCTTGGCTCTTGCACATATGGAAAAAATCTGCCTTATTCTAAAGATTCAGTTCAAATTTAAACCATTCTTTTAACTATATCACAGCACAAAAATTATGTCAAGTATTTCAGTTATTTAAAAGTTGTCTTTTCCTACAGTTACTGCATGAGATTTTTTAAAGGCAGATGCTGCAGGAGAAACCCAGGAAGGAAATGGGGATCCTAAATGGTTGTTGTGGATTTTCCGGGCTGTACAGCCGTGGTCTTGGCATTGTAGTTCCTGATGTTTCACCAGCAGCTGTGACTGGCGAAACGTCAGGAACTACAATGCCAAGACCACAGCTATACAGCCTGGAAAATCCACAACAACCATTGTTCTCCGGCCGTGAAAGCCTTCGACAATACAGGGATCCTAAATGTCATTACACATTATCATTTGAAAAAACAAGCAAACAAAAAATAAACCAAAACAAACAACTAATGTATTTTTAAAAGAATGTGTTAAATGTAAGGGAAAAAAGAACTACATAAAGAACCACATAAAGTAAAAGATGTGAACAGATGGCCATAGGGCTGAGTAAGAAAATGAATCAGAGACTCCTAGAAATAGGAGGAGGAAATTTACAGCTTGCCCGTCAAAATAAAATAAAAATAAAACAGCAACAAAAATGCACCATTGGAAAGTGGGAAGGAATGCTATTTTATAACTTCTGTGTGCTGATAATGACTATCTATTGAATAACCCCTATCTGTATGTAAATGTTCTTAAACTAACAAACACATCAATTCAAAATATATTTATACTTAAGTGGCATAAGAAAAGGAAACATTTTTTTCATGTACTGAGTTTACCACCTGTGAATAGCACTTGCCTGCATTATGTTGCATTGTTGAATAGCCGTGTGCTGCAGATGACTAGTATTTTCCTGCAGTCTCAGGGCAGTGTGGCATATTGGAAGGCTGGTGACCACTTCCTCAGGAATCCGTAAAGCACTTTGACAGACTTGCACTGCATGAACTTTTGGCTTCAGTGACTCCATTTCAGAAAGCAGATGCTGGAAATAAGATTTGCAAATAATAAACTCCTGCTGTCATAAACCAGAAAGGCCTCTCTCTAAAATGTGCCCAGTTAAAAAAATGAGGCGAATTACTGACCATTAAATTATGCAATGGCAGGATATGCTCCAAATGAATTTTTATAGTTTGTTTTCACGTATTTTAAAAAGTCATTAATGATGGATGTAGCAAATCCATGCTATAAACACAAAATTATCATTCATTACTGAAAAGCTTCATATTATCTTTCAAATTAGTATTTATTAGATTTAAGTATTAATAGCTTTATTAGATTTAAGTTGCTGCAGTCTGTATGGTATATGGTATAATGTTTTCTCTTCCATTGTTTTCCTAACTGTAATCTGATGAGTCTCAGCAACAAAGGTGAAGTAGAAATTTAGTAAATAAAAGAAATTAAATTTGTACATCTATTGGTCGACATGACTAGTTCCAAAAGGAACCATTCTTGCAATTACTGTCTTACAAACCCACCTATAAGCTGAATATCATGCCAAAGAGTCTCAATACAGAAAAAATTACTCCAGACATGTTTTAAGCCTAGCAATTGAGAATGTTTACATGAAGTGCCACTAGAATAAAGTATATGTGTCAATCTTCATGCAAATCTTAATGATATAATCAGTCTACCTGTCGGTGAGAAAGTTGTTCCTTGAGACTCAAACGGCCTGTCTCTGTTGATGTCAAGGAGATCTGGGCTTGCTCTAAAGCTATTTGAAGAGCTTTTACCTCAGTTTCAAATTTCTTCATATCCTGGTAAAAACAAAAGCAAAACACATCTGAGAAAATCATATTGTAATGTAATCACCTGCATTTCATAAAATGGAAAAGGGCAGCATCATATGAATTTTCCAACATTTTATCAAATGAAATCAAGCGTACTTTCTATGTCAATTCCACATATGACTGCTGATATATAAAGTGAGCATGGACATTACATTACAATGGCATTCCCATTTTATTAACTCACATCCTTATGTGCCTGCAGAATTGTTTCCCTCTAAAAAAGTAAATGGAATGCCCCTTAGAGGCTGAGAAGTTCCAGGTGCATTTGGATCTCCTGCACAAGCAAGAGATTACTGGACTGGGGGGAATGAGAAGACTCTGAAGACTTCAGAATTTGGGTATAGATACTTTCAGAATGAGGAGTTTTCAACCCACTTTTCCTATGATTCTTATGCATAAATCATAGAAAGATATTGTGAGCTCCTTGGCTGTTGGCCTAGTCCACCAGTTGCTTGTCTGCCATGGTGCCACCACAGTCTTGTCTTCCTTTCCCTTGCTCCTGTGGTCTTGGTCTAGGCTGCCGGCCACGTGGTTGGCCGTCCCACCTTGGTGGGGTTCTTCCAAGGGCTCCCTCCCTTGTGGCCTCAGAAATGGCGGGTAAGAAAGTAGGGTTACGAACTCTTGGATTCTTCTCCTCACCTGGGAGGCTGCCTTTTAGACAATGGGGTCTGTCTTCCCAATCTCCTTCTCAGCTGGGGTTCTGAGCCCTCCTTATATCCTGCCTGCCTAATGTAGTCCCCACCCTGCTCCCCCGGTGCCCACCGTGAAGGCGAGTCCCAGCACCTGGACCAGAGACAGCCACACGACTCTGCCCCATCTGTGCAACCTGTTGGGGGCCAACATCTGGCCCCACCCCCTGCTCTATCTGGGCCCAGACCTTTGCTAGCCGTGGCTTGCTGGAGGCAAGGAGTGAGTGTGGCTGCCAGAATGCTCCAACTGGGCCCCTGGGTGGAATCCCAAGATGTTGGTCAGTGCAGCCGCGGCTGTGTCGAGACAGCATTGGCCAGGCCAGGCCTGCACTGCAGGCCAGCTGCCACTGTTACTGGGCCTCCCAGAGGACCCTTTCTTGAGGCTGCCAAGCCTCGTGGTCCTGTTGATGGCTGGGCCTTCTTGCTGGTGGTCTCCCTCAGTGTGGCCCCACTGCCAGCGAAGGGGCCAGTGGATGTCATCATCATTCTGGCCATGGGCCTGGGGATCCTCCAGGTGGGTGCTGCCAGTGGGGGGGGGAGCTGCAGGCAGTCCAGGCCACATTGTGGGGCCAGTTCCAGGCAGTTATAATATAATATAGGAGCACAATCTATTGTAAAATTGTCCTGTGCAAGTCTTACTGGGGAAACGTGGGAGCCTTCCATAAATTTTAATGGCCTTTGCCCATAAGAATTTTGACCAAGCACTCCATTCCCAAATGAAGACACACAACCACAATACGTTGCAAATATCTAGTTAAGGCAGGCAAAGTTTGCTTGTAAGTATCTCCTAGCACCTCAAACCAGTATACCTCAAAAAGCCTCATGCTCTATTAAATGGATTGGCACAACATCATCTCTGATCTAAATGGGCCATGAATAAATTCCAGTGGTTGCGCCCCCCAAATATAACATTATTACTACTGCATAGTCCTTGCTATAGTTTAGCTATAAAGAGCACTCCTCTGTACCTTGGCAGCATCCTGAACATTTTGCAGTCGTGCTTTGATCACTTGCTGTAGCTCATCAGTCTGTCGCCCAAGCTCTGACACTTGTTGACACATTTTTTCAGTTGTGTATACACTTGCCAGATATTCTATCCTCTCATTCATGGCTTCAATATCTCCATGGATCTCACCAGATTCTTCAAGCATGGCCTAGGCCAGAGACAGAATTTGGGTCAACCTTCAGATCCCAATTCAGCAAAATGCTAGGATTGTTCAATCATGATGAACAAAGCATTCCAAATGTATGACTTTAATTAATTTTCAAAGCATGTGGTTGAATATTTCCTTTGGACTTCAGAACACAAAACATCAATTCTATTTAACTAAGTTTCCTTGTACAAACCTCTAGCTACGTTTGTAGTCTACAAAATTCCAATTTTATTTATTTATTTACAAACAAAGTTTGATCCAAGAGGAAATGTTTATATATATATGACATTATATATATATGACATATATATCTTAATTTCAACAAAATTCTTCAGCTAATATACTCTACTGTCACTATGGTCTTTATTTGTACTGCTGCACTGAATCCTACCTAATTAATTATACATTAGACCAACTGATCCCTTGCATAACCTCATGGCATGCCACTTACTTGCGTTCCGTGAGAAAGGAAATATGAAATGGCCAAACTTACTTGCTTTACCTCCCTCGAGCTTTCAAAGACTGGGGAAGGAAAAAATCCTGAGCTGACCAGCTCAAAATTCATAATGTACCTTAAAAGGGAGAGGGTACCATGACAATCTGAATTGTGGTTGTCTGAGAAGTGGCAGGTCTTGTACAAATAACCTTTATACATTTATCCTCTGATGAAGCAATGCAATACCCAGTGGGGAAAAGGTCTAGCTTTGTGAATTGCATTTGAAGTGTGCCAAGTGCACTTGGTATAAACAGTCCAGTGATTCTGTCCCAAGCAATTGGGAAAAAGCATCCTGACAATGTGGGAAGAAGAAGGCTTTCTGATGCTGGACAGTGCTTAGCATTATGAACAAATTTTTTTTTTATTTTGGCATTGGTATGACAGGAATATTGCCTAGCTGTTCTCCTATTTCAAATTATTTTATTAAGAACATTTTAGTAGACTTGGGTCTCAGAATTATACCTCAGCCAGAAGGGTCTCACGCTGCTTTCTGCAGTCACCCCCATTTGGCCAACTACATGTTGGCCAGCTATACCTCATGGAGGGGGTGGAGCCAACAGATCTCACGGCCAGGCTCTAATTTGGACCAGGCTGCATATTTAAAAGAAGGGGGCTAGAGGCAGGCTGGGAATTCAGAGCAGTCTGCCATCATCCCTGCCATCTGCTGTTTCTTGTTGACAACATCCCCCACAATTCTAGCAAAGAGATGAGGCCAAGTCAACAGGGATACAGTAGGCTAAGTATACAGGGGTGTATATACAGCTGAGGTGTGTGTGCAGGGAAGGATTTATGTTGTGTTGACTAGCAAAGAAAAGCCCGCTGCTGCCCAGGGATGAAGTTTTGGAGGTAGAATCTCTTGCTCCACAGTAGTGAAAGTTGCTTTGGTGGGGGTGGGAAAGCGGGAACTCATCACAATATGTGTGAGCAGCAGTGCGATGGCGCTTGCTTCCAACTACATTGTTGGACTGTGGCAGCCAGCCCCACACTGTGCAGCACAAGCAGAGGGGTATAGTTGATTTCACCACATGCAAAAAGTTAACTGTAGTGGACAGATCCAGCTCCTGTGGCTTTTAAGCATTGGCTTGGGACAGAGTACAGGGTATGTAGGAGTGGGCTCCCTGCATGATGCTAAAAGAGGGGAGTCCCCTTAAGAAACTTTGGGGGTGAGGGGCATGGCAACCACCTTTGAGGCTGGCAAGCTGAGTACAGCCCTAAGAGACTGGTAGTGGACAGAAACAGCAGCTTCTGCCGCTTCCAGCCCTAAAACTTGCTCTCAAACTTGCTCTCTTTCCTTAGATACATGCAACAGGCAGGGAGAGGGGTCGCTGTCAGCTACTGCTGCTGTCCCAGAGCATGTTGTGCCAAGGCCTGAATAACCTGTAATCAATATAGTTATGGACTAATTTTCTCCCAGCCCAGTGTCTCTGTGTTGTTCCTCTCCCCCTTCTCGTCAGGCTTGTCCCCACTCTGGACACAACTGAAAAGTATAATCACCTGATGAGACACAAATTGATCATGAAGCTGAGTGGCAGTATTCCATGTGATGTTACCATGAACCAGGATTTTAGCCTTTTCTATCCATTTCAGTATGAATTCTAGCATCTCGTTATATTCGTCTAAGTGTGAACTGGCCTGCAAATGCAAGGAAAATGCACTTCAATAATAATTTGGTAGCGGAAGGTACTGTTTCTATTGGTAACTTTTCACTCTATCAACTTTACTTACTTCAACTCCTATAGTCTCTTAAAGTTTACATTTATCAATTATTATTATATAACATAATAAAATTAGAACATGTGGCATATGTATATTAGGCATATTCTTAAGTTAGATATAGCTATTTTTTTTACTTCTATATGGAGTAATTAGGACATATTTGCTTGGATATCACCGAGAATTTACACAGGCACACAGAGGGGAGCAATTTTCCCTGATTCCTCCCTTGATTCCTCCCTTCCAAAGTAGCCCAACCCCCCCCCCCCAATACTGCTTATGAGAGACAGGGGTCCCCAGGAATAGCTTGGGGAGAAATCAGAGGTCTACCATAAAATATACAGCCCTATCTGCCTGGAGCATGCTTCAATTACCACACTATAGCTACAGACCTTCAAACATAGCAAAAGAATTTGATACTATACCTGACTGAGTTTGGATGCCCTGTACTCAGCCTGCCTCACAGTTTGCTGATGGAGCCCTGTCAGTTTGTTTATCTGTCCAACCAGCTGTTTAGCTAAATGAAGATTTTGCTCTGAAAAGTCTTGGATGGCTGCATCCAGTTCTACCAGTTCTATGTTACATCTGTCCAACTCCTCTCCCAGCACCTAGAACGGGAAGAGAATGTGCTTTATTTACCAAAGAAAGTATATAAGTATCATTTCTTTTCAAAGTCTTGTGAGTAGCATTATACTCTCTGCAATGGTTTTGTTAAGCAAGGGAGCAGAACAGGATAAGAGTGTTGCTCTTCCAGAACTTCAGTTTCTTTAGAGTGATAAGATAATTTCCCTCCCATACCAAAAAGTCAAATAAATTAGGATTAAGTTCTAAATTATATATCTGTCAACATGGCATGGCTGTGACAAATGGTATATGATTATACTATGAAGCCATAAAGAATAATCTAAAAGCATAAAGAATTTTGCATGAGTATTTGAATTGCATACATAGTTCACCTATAAATATGCAAAACGATACATACTAGGTACAGTCAAATATTTTATTCTGTTCAGGTTTTTACTCTTAAGAAAGAAACATGCATAAGAAAAAAGACTTAAAGAATAATATAGATTGCCATCCTCAGTCTGTTCATGGCTTTCACACATTCATGGCGACTGCAACATCATGTAATGAGTTGCCTCTGTGAAGGAACCACCACAGATACAACACTATCCATAGAACTTCCTATCATAGCTTACCACCGCAAGACAATGCTGTAGTTGGATGTTCTGCTGAAAGATACTAGATGATGAAACATCAACTGAAGTACTGAGATATACAAACAAACTTTAGTAAAAAAAACCAATCTCAACAAAGTATTTCATATCAGGCTCACTAAGAGAGATATAGCTCTCTTGTACTGTGAAGATGGAGAGAGATCTCCTTGCTCTGTCTCCATACTTTATTAAGATTTCAGAAGGCAAAGGTCATAATATAGTATTTTTAAGTACAACTCTGGTTCCAACAGGTTCTTAAATAAGGAAACTTCTACTTGGTACACATTTTTTTCTTTACCCTTTGATCAGTTTTAGCTTGTGGTATGTTATCTGTCTTCTCTTTCAATTTGAACAGAATTGAATTAAGCTGTTTTGCTAGCTCCTGAATTTTCCGACCAAATTCTTGGTTTAACTTTTTGCTATGCTGAGATTCTTTTTCTTTGGCTTGAATCTGTCAAAAAATTGAAATGAAAAAGAACAATAATTAAGCATGTTGGTTGTTGCCAAGGGAGGAATCCACTGTAAACGTAAGGGAGTAAAAATATCACTCACAGAAATTCAATGGGTTGGATCCAGTGAATCATTTTCACAAGGTTTGTGGATCTTCCTGTGTTCTGTTCCCTATAACAGTCCCCTTGGACCCCAGAAAGTTAATTTCCAGAGTTATGGGGCCAGCATGGAGTAACAACCATGTAGGTCAGTGGGCTCTAGCAAGGAAGGGGAAGGGGACAAAAATAATTCCCTCCTTCCTTTTCTGCTAGTGCATCTTCACAGATAAAAAAGAGAGGGAAAGCAATTTCATGTCCATGCTCTTCCTCACTGCAGCCCACCAACCGGTGTAGCTATTATGCCATACAGGTCCCACAAACCCAAGAAACAATGTTCCTGGGATCAGGAGGGACTGCTGAGGCGGGGAAAGTAGGGAAGATCCATGATTGTCAGTGCCTTCCGCTGACAAATCACTGGATTCAACTTAAAATGATTATGCTTGTCCTATCAAGAAATATAGATTCTTTTAATGTGTTTATAGAGGCTTAAATTTACTTTTTTTAAAAAAAAATACTGTGACAATAAAGAAATGTGCAGACTGTTTTAGTTTTGCATACAATCACTTATTTTACTAGGAATTGGGTGCACAATCTATTCTCTTAGAAGCACTCCTGCAGGCAAGCAAGAAAACTACACAGGACTCAATGGAGCTCTTCCTGTGCTTCCTCAGCTGGTCTATGACCAAGTAGGTAGGTCGCAGACAGGTACTAAGGAGAGAAGCAGGACAGTTGGATGTATATATGGGAGGCATGGAAAGGCTTTTGCTGCAAAAGATGGCCTCTGTTTTACTCTGTTCACATGTGGATAAGACCAACCAGGCAAGAAAGCTTCAGTGTATGTATGCGTCATCAAGTCACAGCTGACTTATGGCAACCCCCTATGAAAAGATATGGAAAGAAGTAAAGAGGAAGGAAGGAAGACATGGAAAGACATGGAAAGAAAGGGAGGGAGGGAGGAAGGGAGGAAGAAATGGGAGGAAGGGAGGAGGATATGGAAAGGTATGGAAAGATATGGAAAGAAGAAAAGAGGAAGGAATGAAGGAAGGAAGGCAGGCAGGCAGGCATGGAAAGAAGTAAAAAGGAAAGAAGGAAGGTATGGAAAGGTATGGAAAGAGAAGGGAGGAAGAAAGGAAGGAAGGAAGGCTTGGAAAGATATGGAAAGAAGTAGTAAGGAAGGAAGGAAGGGATGGAAAGAAGGAAAGAGATTGAAAGAAGGAAAGAGAGAAATAGAAAGAAGGAAAGAGAAAGAAGAAAGAAAGAAATGGAAAGAAGGAAAGAGAAAGGAAGGAAGGAAGGAAGAAATGGAAAGAAGGAAGGATGAAAGAAAGAGATGGAAAGAAGGAAAGAAAGAAAGAAATGGAAAGAAGGAAAGAGAAAGGAAGGAAGGAATGGAAAGAAAGAAAAAGAAAGAAATCGAGGAAGGATCACAAAAGCGGAGCCACACAATCTTAAAGCAAGCACATGTCCTCTGAAGCAAACACACTCCCTACCCCTCCATCTCAGCTGTCCTGCACACACTTGTGGGTGAGCCAGTCCTCTGTGCAATGAATGGGGCTTCCACCCATGCAAAAGCACCCCGGCGCAGGCTGCGCTTCATGCCATGAGTGGCTCTCGGCAGCTGTGCACTTGCCTACTCGGGAGTAAGCCGGCAAGCAGGAAGTCCTGGGCCACCTCAGGGCTTCCTCGCTGCTTCTTTGCTCCTCCCTTTCCCCTTCCCCCCACGTGCCCTTCCTGGGCACTCGCTGCAAGCGCGGGGCTGGCAAAGCTCGGTGCCTGCAGAGGAAAGCCCGGCATGGTGAGGGAGGGTGGGCTGTCCTCAGCCCTGGCCCAGCCCTTCCTTGCTCCAGCATTGAGAAAGAAAGGGGAAGCACACTGGGTGCATAGATCAGGAGAGCGACTGGTCCGCTCTGCGCCTTAAAGGAGCCTGGGGAAGGAGTGAACTTGCAAGCCTCTGGGAGTTGCCAAATAAGGCTTGAAAAGCCGCATGTGGCTCACAAGCTGCCATTTGGCCACCCCTGCCCTAGAGTTTTCAAGACAAGAGACAAATAGAGGTGGTTTGGCATTGCCTGCCTCTGAACAGTGACCCTGGACTTTCTTGGTGGTCTCTCATCCAAGCACTAATCAGGGCTGACCTGCTTAGCTTCTGAAAGCTGATGAGATCAGGCTAGCCTGGGCCATCCAGGTCAGGGCAAGTTTAACTGAACACCATGAATTCCCTGCATCTATTCTCATGAAATATGTAGTGTTGTTCTTACCTGCTCATGTATATTTACAAGTGCCAATCCTGCTTCTGCTAACTGGAGAGAAAGTTCAGAAGGCAAAATGGTGTAAAGTCCTAAATATTTATTTTGCTGCTGTTCAGCCATTTTCTCAACAGCCTGGCGGTGAACAGTTGCTTCAGTGAGGAGGCCCTAGTACAGAATGCAGAAGAAATTATATTGCAGAAGAAAAATAAGTATGTTTTAGGTTTGAAGTTTGAAATTAAATTCATAATACAGATTAGATTTTTTCCTTAACATTTGATAATTTATCAAAATAATGAGTAAATCTAGATAATTCTAAGGGTTTTTTTTAAACAATCTCATTCCAACTAAGCCAACAGGAGCAAACCAGATCTGACAAACAAAACACCAATATACCAAAGCTTTTAAATGCTAATTTGCAGATTCAAGTGGCTGCTTTGAAAATGAGGGAACACTTACTGGGACAGAGTGACCCTTTGTTTCTTCTACAAACTAAAACCCATCTCCAATGCTACAATTGACTCTTATAAGAAAATTCAGAGATTCTACCTGAACTGAATCTATTTCGGTTTTTAACAAGCAGGATTTTGTTTTTTTCTGTGTGTTATATTTTAAATTTATATTAATATATAATAACAGTGTGCTTATATACTGCTCTTCTGGTCAGATTTGTACCAACTCAGAATGGTGAACAAATCCAGCATTATCATCATCCCCGCAATACAGCTGGCACTGAGACGGGTGGCTTAACCAATGTTATGTGCTGAACTCATGGCAGTAGTGGGATTTGCACCAGCAGAATGCTGATATGCAACCCAACCACTAAACCACTATGATTATCCAAGGGAGATGTCATAGCTTGGTGTCTACTCTGGACATTAATTTAGATATTCAAATCCCACTTTTCTCCCCAATAAGGACCCAAACCAACTTATGGCAGCATTCTCTCCTTCTTCCATTTTATCCTCTCAACAATAATACTGCGAGCTACGTAAGTCTGACAGAGAATGACTGCCACAAGGTAACCTACCAAGCTTTACTGAAGAATGAGGATTTGAACCTAGGATTTGAACTCTTGCTAGAGTACACACCTCAGAAACTGTGCATTATTTTTTGCACTGAAAACTGATCTCCTTGGAAGAGGCACAGATCTTTCAGCAGCATTTTAGTTCTCAGTAAGCTACAGACCATTACTGGATAAACACTTCAGACTATGGGCTTTGTTCTGCTGCTTAGAGTTAGTGTGCTGCTACTGGCCATGATGCTGCATTACCTCCAGATCTACTAATGCCTACCTGCTGATCAAGCTTTGCATCTCATTTGTCACTGAACGGAGGCCACTCCATGTGCTTCAATCTCAGACAAAAGACTAGGAAATCTACTAATGGTGATTATGGATATAAGCTACTAAAACTGTTATGATGAAAGGCAGTAGTTAGCATGCTGGACTAGGATTTGGGCAATCAGAGTTCAAATGCTCACTATGCCATGAAACTTGCTGGGGGAACTTGAGCCAGTCATTCTTTTTCAGCCTAACCATACATGGTGGTTGTGATGATTAAATGGAGATTGTATACCTATACTCAGCATCCTGAGCAACTTGGAGGAAAGGCAGGATAAAAATGTGCTAGACAGCTGGGCAGATTAAAATGGAAAGTAGTTTCTGGTCATAATAAGATATTAAATTCACAGGCAATTGACTGGATACCATTCATTTACATTGTCATTTGTTACAATTTGGATTCCGGGGCACATTCTAAGGCAAGCACTGACAGCACAGCAGAAGCCCCCTGGAGACATGCACAGAGGATCATACTGTCAGTGTTAATTAGCTGAAAGACTTGTGGTAACACTAAGGAGCCTAAGACAACTATAAGCTTGATATACCTGCAGGTCTTTAAGTTGAGCGTCTACTTCTGTTGCAGGATTTAATAAATATTCTTTGGCATCTTGAATCCAAAACTTCACTTTATTAATCTCTCTTTCAACTTCTTCACGCTCCTTGAGTTCTTCCTTAACTACTTTCCCACTCCTTTTCACCTTTTGTTGCATGCTTCAAAACACAAATAATCTTTTTACAATCCGAGAAGCACATAATGTATTTCATCTTATACTGTCACACATTTTCAAGTCTGTTAGTAATTGATTAACAGCCAAAATTATTTATCTGCTATAAGGGTAGAAGCCTATTCTTTGTTGTTTATTTCTTGCATCCAGCAATGGGAACCAAATTCAGTATGTTGGGCTCTGATCACATGCAATATCTTTATTTTAAAATTGATATTTTTCTTACTTATGGCATCTGTCTTGCATTGCTTTGATTTCTTGCATGATGGACATTTGCTCCTCAGAGCCAGATGCCATTTCTATGTCCTGAAGCATGCTACAAGCATATTGCTTGAGCAGTCCAAGTGATGACAGCTGCTGTTCCAGTTCCTGAATGAAATTACTGTGATAATCCAGAAGGTCCACAAGCTCACTCTTTGAGGCCTTTTCTATTGAGCTTTCTGGTAAGCGATCTTGCAACTGATCAACAATGTTGGTTGCTTTTTGCATCTAAAAAGTAAGGGATTTTTTAATTAGTCTCTTTAAACATGTCATAACAGGAATAACAATTTTCTTTAGGCCATTCCACACTTTCTGTGAAAACAAATCTGGGCTTGCTACCAGGTGTACTTGGGCTAGGTGCCACAGCTAATCCTAGCTACTGGTTTGATTTTACCTGAACAATACACATGATTGTTACATTCAGATTTTTCCGTAGGTTAAAAAGAAGCTATGGGTATCTAATCCAAAGCACACTGTCTTAAAATTTCACTTCACTTCATTTTTATTTATTTTACTTATAAATATAATCCACCTTTCTAGCTGAAAATCAAGGTAGATTATAGGATATAAACAGGGCAATCAAATTGTATAAGACAACCAATGAACAATGCAATAGAACTGGTATTACAGAATTAGAGAGCAACATGCACAACAAATTATTTAAGGCAAGGTATACCTATAAAGGGGAATACAAGGAGATTACAAAGTCAAAACAATGCAGTAAAATCAGGTAATACCTGCAATAATCATTGTCTTAGACAGTCCTATTCCATTATAAAAGTACCCTCCTGCGCAGTGTTAATTCTTCTGTAGGTCTAACCTCTTTTTAAACGTACAATAAATGTCACAGTAATCAGTGGGACTTGCTTTTAAATAAAGATGTATAGGATCAAGATTATAAAAGAATGCAGTGCTGGGTTTTTTATTTGCTTTGTATTTTTGCTTCTTTGTGAGATCACCACTCTGAATTATGATATCATGATATCTACTCTTTGTCTGTGTCTTGTTTGTTAGGTGAAACCTGTACAGCTTTAGAAGGAGTTGTAAAAGTCAACATGGCTGATTCTAACAGGAGGACAGAATTGTCCAATGTAAGAAGAGGAAATACAGCACCAAAGAACAGAGGAGGATGGCCCAGATGGGGCAGCAATATGATATCTGAAAATATGTGCCCTCAGTAAAATAATCATGTTTTAGTCAAACAGGAAAAATGTACAGACTATAAAGTAAACCTTCAATTAATTGTCATGCATTTACTTCTGGAATAACAGAAATTAAGATATAGTAAACAGAATCTTTATTAGCAAAAACAGGTCTTCTAAGCTCTTCTGGACCTGGGGTTCTCCAATCCTTTTTTGCCAGATTTGACAACTAAATATGTCAAAGTGTAGTTAAGATATGCAGCTGATCTTATGAATGATTACTAGAACTCTGTAATGCTGCTTAGGATTTCACTGTATATGTAGTTCCACTAGACTTCTTTTAAAATTAATTTTTAATTTTGCTGTAGATCAGTATTTAATAAACATAAAAATTAGGAATTGGTAAAATAACAAAATTAGTAAAATAACATAATTAGTATGAAGAAACTCAACTCAGAATTAATATTCTATTAATGTTAACAGAGGCCATTTCTACACGGCCTTATAGAGACAGTCCACTGAGGGAACACTGGTGTTTTTCCCCCAGGAATCCAGAGGTCTCCATTTGCAAAATGCTGGTGGTCTGTTTGGCTTCCATTTTTTGGCGCTTTTCTGGGAATGCACTTTCCAGAGTCCTAGAAAAGGTGCGGAAAAAAGGAAGCCAAATGGTCCACAAGCATTTTGCAGACGGAGATGTTGCCAATGTTCTGTGAGTGGGCTGTCCCTACAAGGGCATGTAGAAATGGCCAGAGAGCAAGAGAAGGGTTATTTTTGCAGATTCCCCCTCTCCCACTTCAGACCACTATGATCTTTGTGATCTGCCTGGGGGTGTACTTACCCATGGAGACACAACTTCAGGGTTAACAGAACACTGCATTGAGAAAGCGATGCAGAGGACTTATCATTTATGCAGTACAGTTCTGCTTAGATTTAAGCCATCATTTTTTTTAACAAAACAGCTTAATGTTGAAAAGAAAAAAAGTTATGAAAGTACAACATAAATGTCCAAAATTAGAAAATTAATAAAATGCAACATAAACTGATAGAAAAAGACAAAAGGAAAAGTTTTCTTTGAAGTATATTAGATCAACATTAATTCTATAGTTTTTTCTTCCTCTGTAACATTTCTTTTTAACAGAACACAGCTACTGAGGCTGACTTTTTAATGGGAAAATTAATATGGTAGGAAAAGAGGTATTAAATCTTTCCACTAAAACTATTTCCTTGTCAAAAATTGATACTAACAAGATACTTTAACCCACATGGGGGAGGGGAGGAAATGAGATCATCTTTATATTTTCCACAGTGGGGAATAAACCAACTTGGCAAAGGCAAATTGGGGAGGAGGGAGGGAACAGCACAAGGAGAAAAAATTATAAAGAGAAGAAACTCCTTTCCCACCACTTTCGACTCCCACTCTAAACTTCTTTCCCAGTAGCTCCTTTCTGTTAAAGTATATAATGGAGGAAGAATCCTGAAGATAAATGTAATGTGTAAATCTACCCCAAGAGTGCATAGTATTGTTGTCTTTGTTTCCTATACACACTTCTACATGATACATGAATCTGAAAGAGATACAGATTATATATGCAGAAATGGAAAACAGGGAATATTTATAGGCATTACACAACTTGGATCATCATACCTTATCATTAAATACATTCCACTTTTGCATAGATTCTTCCAAAATCCTCTCTTGCTCTTGAGCAACACTACGGAGCCTTGTCCACCGCTGCCAGACTGTGGTCATAGACCTACTTATAGTTGCCTTGCTGGCATCATTGCAGATTTTCTCCAACTGGCATGCCTTTTCCTCTAATGAAGTGATAGTCTCATGGAATGAGTTTACTGTGGACACTAGTGACTGAGAAAAACAATGGAAATAAAGTTTCCTATGACAGCAAAATTATGATATTCAGCATAAATTAAACCAAGATATTAACTTTATGAAGTTTTACAGAGTAGATATAAATGATTCCTAGATTTTCAAAAACTAGATAAATGTGCTTATAAAGTTTTACTCTACTCTGAGTTCTAAGAAAACTTTCCTATTAGAATGGGGGACCACTTGACCCGCAGTCAAAAGCTCTACATATATTCTATGCCCCTAGATAAAAAACCCAAAGGAGTCTTCAGAAAAAACAGAAATTGAAACAAACAAATAAATAATAAATAAAAATGTCTCATACTGAAAAACCTTTCTGACTAATCTCCTCAACTACTCAGCAGAGAAATAACACTAGAAAACTAATTTTTAAAATATGTGCCTCTGACACATGACACAAGCTTCCCAGTAAATATGAGTACGGGAAAATACACAAACATTCATTACAGAATCAGCTCTGAAGATATTTCAGAAAGAAATCTACATTCAGAAGTCCACAATTGATATTTGAAGAAATTTCATGACAAAACTCCTTTTAACAGTCATATTTACTTTTATTTATTTATTGGATTTATATCCCACCCTCCCTGCAAGCAGGCTCAGGATGGATCAGAACATAATAAAACCATAGTTATTTAAAAAAAATATACAATAAATAACAGTTAAAATCATAAGGCAATAAAATCAATATATATCACTCTGGGTAGGCACAACAGATCCCATTACACAGTAGAGTGGAACAAAACAGGCAAGGGACAAGCAGGATAATTCACCAGTTCTTCAACCACTCTTATAGGCCTCATGGAACATCTCCATTTTACAGGTCCAGTGGAACTGTCATAAGTCCTGCAGGGCCCAGGTTTCAACTGGGAGAACGTTCCATCAGGCCAGAGCCAGAGCCAGAGCTTGGCCCTGTCTGAGGCCAAGAGAACATCCTTGGGGCCAGGGACCACCAGCAGATGTTGATCTGCAGAGTGTGATGCCCTCTGGGGAACATACAGGGAGAGATGGTCCCGAAGATATACAGGTCCCAGATCATTAAGAGTCTCAAAGGTTAACTCCAGCACCTTGAACTTTACTGGGAATTCAACAGCGAGTCAGTGCAGTTGGTGCAGTACAGGTCAAATATGTGTCCTAAATGGAGTTCTCGTGAGCACACACATCACCACATTCTGGACCAGGCAACATAGTGGTGAAGTGTATGGTCCCTAACTTATTACTGAAACAGCTGAGACCCCCTCCCTACAATACTTCCCTCCTATCTGAGTAAAAAGCCTCTTTGAATCATTTGGTTTTGCATCATTTGCAGAAAGCCAGGAGAGTATGGGCTCCCCTGACCTCCTCAGTCAGGCCATTCCACAGGGTAGGGGCCACCACAGAGAAAGCCCGTGTGCAGGTTGCTGTTGATTTCGCCCATATGCAGGCTGGCACCTGCAAGAGATCCTGTTCAGATGAGCAAAGCTGCCGTGGAGGAACATAGGGAGGGAGGTGGTTACGTAGGTATGCTGGGCCAAGTTTGTAAAGAGCTTTGTATGTAATAACCAATACCTTGAATTGAGTACATTTAACTGATAGGTAGCCAATGGAATGACTGTAGGATGGGAGTGATGTTCATGCTCCTGCTTGCTCCTGCTAACAGTTGAGCTGCAGCATTTTGCACCAATTGGAGCCTCCTAGTTAACTTAGATGGGAGACCAATCTATAGTGCATTACAGTAGTCAAATGTTGATGTCACCATAGCATGGATCCAGGTGGCCAGGTCGGCCATGTCAAGGTAAGAAGCCATCTTCCAGGCTAGAGTGAGATTGTAGTAAGCATTTTTTGCAGCTGCCTTAACTTATTTTTCTAGTAGTGGTATTATTACTTCAGTTTTGTCTTTATTCAATTTCAATTTGTTATTTTTCAGCCATTTCACCATGGCTGTCAGGCAGCCTTCTAAGATTTCTACTGCATCCTGTGGGGACCTGGATAGCAAGATATAGAGTTGGGTGTCATCTGCATATTGATGACATCCTACTCCATAGCTGCGAATGAGTTCTCCTAAAGGTTTTACGTAGAGGTTGAATAACATGGGAGATAAGATTGCGCCCTATGGAACCCCACAAGATAGTTCTCATTCTGGAGATAGTAACAACAATAATAACAGCAACAACAACATACGATTTATATACCACCCTTCAGGACAACTTAACACCCACTCAGAGCAGTTTACAAAGTATGTTATTATTATCACCACAACAACAAACACCCTGTGAGGTGGGTGGGGCTGAGAGAGCTCCTAGAAGCTGTGACTGACCCAAGGTCACCCAACTGGCTTCAACTGGGGGAGTGGGAAATCAAACCTGGTCCTCCAGATTACAGTCTTGGGCTCTTAACTACTACACCAAACTGGCTCACACCAAACTGGCTTTCACACCAAACTAGCTGATCTCCAACGGTAACCCTTTGAGTCGGTTCCATGAGAAACCAGTCACTTGTTTCTAAATGCCTCAACAAGATGGCATGGTCTACTGTGCCAAAGGCTCCAGACAGATCCAGGAGGAGCAATACCTTGGCGATATCTGCTCCCCAAGCACCATTCTCTGTCCCTGACCATGGAGAAAAGAGACCAACCATTGCAAGGCGACCCCATGTATCTCCACATCGGTGAGGCAGTAGGTCAGAAGGTCATAATTGACTGCATTGAACACTGCCATCAGATCCAATAACACCAGCAGTGCCAACCTGCCTTGATCCATATGCTGATGAAGATAGTCTGTGAGGGCAACCAGCACTGTCTTTGTCCTCTGGCCAGGGGGAAGCTGGACTGAAACGAATCCAGGACTGAGGAATCATATCAGGAATATCAAGAATACTACTGTCTCCCTCAATTAAACAAATGTACCTTACAGAGAAGAACATTGTTGCTATTCAACAAATAAATGCTCAAGATTCACAGGACATCAACAAGTATTGAAATAATTTCCTGTTAAACTACTTTCAAAAGTACATAGAGTGTATAACTATCTACCTAAATTCATGTAGCAAAGTAAGTTATTTTCTCTTGCCAAACAAAAAAACGATAAACGACTGCTGTTTCTGCTTCGGTAGCTGCACAAAGATACGTTTGCTCAAATTAGGGTGGGAACCTCTGGATCATTAACTAACAGAATTCCTATTAGCAGAGGCGTGAAACAGGGTTGTGTGCAGGCCCCTCTACTATTTAACCTGTATATTAATGATATCAATGAGACTCTGTCAGGTCCCCAATTTATGCCGCCTTCTCTGGGACAACAGAAGATTTCAGTTCTCCTTTGTGCAGATGACATGGTCCTAACCTCCCTGACTAAGATCGGCTTGAGGAGACTCTTAGATCAGTTAGGCCATTATTGTAATGAAGAAGCTCTCAATGTCAACTACACAAAGACAAAAGTAATGGCTTTCAGGAGAAAGCCAAAAATCTCCCGCTGGAGCATTCTTGGCAACTCAATCCAACAATGCAGCGCCTTTAAATATCTAGGGGTAACCTTTAAAGAGACTCTGAACTGGAAGATACACCTTGCAATGGTTAAATTCTCAGCTTCAAGGATTGAAGGGTCAATCATACATTTCTTTTATACAAACGGGGGTTGACTGATAGATCCAGCACTGGAATTATTTAAGAGCAAGGTAGTCCCTCACCTCCTATATGGAGCTGAAGTGTGGGGTTGGAAGGAAGATATTCTAACTAGTCTTGAGGTAATCCAAAATCAATTTTTGAGACGGATTTTGGATTTACCCAAAGGCGCTCCTGCTGCCCTGATGAGGGCCAAAACAGGACTCCCCTCCCTTAGGGTACAGGTACACCTTGCAGTTTTAAAATACTGGAAAAGGATCAAATTTTCCAGTTCTGACTCCCTAAGTTGCCAATCAGTTAATTTTTTACTATCTAAAGACCCCACACACCCTGGCTTTCTATCCACCATTTGCCAAAGGTAAACCATCCCGGATGACCTGTTAGGGGTCTCAGCCAACAACCTCCCACTTAAGGAGTGGATTTACAAGTTAGATGCAGTGATGGATCGACTATCAATATTAAAATCTAAGGCAGCTCCTTGGTATAAACTAATCAAATTTGATCACTTAAGATCTCCCTACCTAGCCAGTATTTCTCATTACAACTTCAGAGTCTCTTTCACTGCTCTGCGCTTTCAGATGATGCAAACAGCTCTCTTGACAGGGCGTTATTCTCACATCCCTATGAAACACAGCAGCTGCATTTGTGGATTATCTACAGTGGAGAACCTTTCCCACTACCTACTTTATTGTCCATTATATAGTGTACCCAGAGCTAAATTCTTGGCCAGAATCCTATCAGTCACAAACACATATTCTGAAATCAAGAAGATTGTGTTTTTGTTATCTGACACTGATAACCATGTGTCCTACAGAGTCTCTCAGTTTGCACTTGCAGCCAAAAAGATAAGATCTAAGGTGGTATTGAATGAGGCTGTTTCGTGATTCCTGGGATAGTGTGGTATACTGTACTGTTTTAATTAATTTTAATTAACCTTTTCAAACTGTGATACTGGATTTAACTGTTTATTAATTGATGTTTGGAAAATTTGTGACGGCCTATGGCTATAGACAATAAACTCTTTGGTACTTTGGAGTTATTTTCTCCTCATTTAAACACTTTGAGTGAAAAACAAACACAGAGGGGAAAATGATATTTGAACGGGTGATGTGTCATAGATATAGCCAGAAATACAGGAGAACTGTTGCTGGTCTGGATTTGACCAAGAAGTTCATAGAATATGACTTTACACATAGAAACAGTGCTAACCTGGCCCCTCAACTAAGGCATGCCAAGAAGGGAGTCTGGAGGCCTAGAACAGAAGTGTCATGTATGCCATGCCATGCATCCATGCCACTGTTGTATTGTATCCCATCACTGTATCCTGATTTTTATACTAAGAACGATGTAGACAATTCTACCATTGTGGTCTCCTGCATTTTACACTGCATTTTATATTATAATACTGTATCTTATGCATTTTATGAGAAGACTCCTGAAGGTGTCCAAACTGCTAATATTAATTGCCAAAGGAGTTGGCAAGCTCTCCCTTATCACAAAGAAATATGCACTTTCATTTTTGTGTGGCCTTGGCTAAGAGCTTGCAGCTGAGTACTAACATGTATCTGTTTCACAGGAGGGAAGATTCCACTGTGTACCTTTATCTCAGACTAAACTGTTTTTTGATCCCATGTAACTTTTTAGGCTTTCGCGCCTAAATGAAAGGGGCAGGAGAACGTCCCTCTAATTGCCAGGGACTAATACCCTAGGACTGACAAGAACAACCTTGGAGAGAGGCATGAAATAGAGGAGTAACACAGTTGTGTGGCCTTGTGTAGATTCAAAGAACCATCTAACTCATATCAATAGATGCTATATGATCTCTTTAAATATATGGTGACAGCAGCGAGAGTAGTATATGCAACAACATGGAAGGTGGAACTTGTCCAGACATGACTGATGGATGAATAAATTGTATGTTTATGTGACAATGGCTAAATTAACTTCTTGTATGCATCACAGGCCAATTTCAGAATTTCAGGAAAAATAGAAAGTCTTTTTTATTATCTAGCTGAAAGATAAGGGTTATTTTTTTAATATGCTGAATATAAAATGGTAAGTGTATTTTAACATAAATAAATGAAAGGATGGAGAGGAGAAATGTTATATAGTTTTAATAATCTGCAATACATTCTGTTTTTGATATTATGTTTATTCTTTAATGTTACTTTTTGTTATATTATTATGTAGCTTTAATACTTTGTTATATATTTTGTTTTGATATTATGTTTACTGTCAAAGGTTATTTTCTGTTTTATAGTCTGCTTTTGATATTCTTTCTACAGTCCAATGCTATTTTCTGTTTTGATTAAATAATTTATTTAAAAGATGCTATTTGTTGGGGCCCAGGTGCAGAGAGCTTCTGAAAATGAGAGCAATGTCCAGCTTCAGAGAAGTTGTATTCAAAGATAGGTGTATTGTTTGAGGGTCAAAAGATATACGAGAAACTCATAATCACCAATTTTACATACTTGGTTAAGATAAAATGTGGCAAGAATGAACTAAAAATATTTATATACTTTAAGATGTTTCAAATACAGATAACCTTGTATGATATTTGAAATTATAAGGAAATTTGTTAGCCAACACTGTGAGTCCTTTTCAAGATGGACAGTGACTTACTGTTAGGAGATCATTCTGAAACCCTATAAATTGATTGGGAGCTTCTTCTTAGAAGGGGCTCCTTGCCTGTAACCTGCTTATCTTTGGGTAAGATACTTTCTTAGACTCATGTAGTTGCTCTCCTTTAATGATCTATGTGGTTATAATGGATGTTATGATTTTCTGTTGATTGAGCTAACATTAAGAATGCTGAATAATCATGTTTTAACAAAGCTTCGAATGAGGTTCTGTAATTCTATTTACTTGTGTACACTACAATACCCAGTAACAAACCTAAAACATTATTTGTGGTGTACCTCTTGCCAGGAGTTAAATGATTTGATGCAGGAAAGTAAACAAGATGTTTAGGGCCTCTTAAGTGCACACCTATCTCTGAATCAGGCCGGATCAGAGTCATCCAGAACAGATATGCTGCCACTGAACTATGTCTTCTAACACATGCTCTTCCTAGGACGTTATTGTAAGAAAAGGCAAACATGGACCTTGCAGAGAGGAATCTGCATGTATTTTACAGAAAAATGCTCAATTTTCACAGGAGGATCAACATGATTATTTAAACTTTTTGTGTCACACAAACATGGAGGGGATACCCAGATTTGAACCAGGAAGCATTTGATCTACCATTAAACACTCGGCCACTGAGTTATGCTCTATGCAGCTTAAAACATAATTCTTACAAATGCGTTATCCTGCCATATTTTGGCATTATCACCCATTGTAAAAAAAATTACTTTATTTTAAATATGTTGTTTTTGTGTCTTGCTGGACAACAAAGATAAAGATTGGTCAGTAATTCCATAGCTGTGAAATATGATCACTTGGTCCCTGGCCCCAGGGAGGCTCGATTGGCCTTGACCAGAGCCAGGGCCTTTTCAGTTCTGGCTCCAACCTGGTGGAAGTCTCTGTCTGTGGACACTTGGGTCTGCCAAGATCTATCTTTTCAGTGGGACTGTAAGACAGAGATGTTCCACCAAGCGTATGTTTGTGGCCAGTCTGTGCTATCTGGTGAGTCTCCCTACCAGTCTCCTGTTGGGAGGAGGCTGTATTATCATCCTGCCCCCCCATACAAATCAATCCAATGTTGCCTCCTCCTTCCCTTCCTTCCTCCTCTGTGCTTTATTAACAGGGGTGGATATTAAGGATGAGGACTGCCATCTTGGGGATTGCAAGCTGTATATTTTATGTGTATTATGACTATGTGATTTTACTGTGATTTTACATTGTATTTATGTCTGATGTAACCCGCCCTGAGCCCGTTCATGGGGAAGGAGGGCTAAAAATTGAACGACGACGACGATAAGATGATGAGAGCCAGTTTGGTGTAGTGCTTATGAGCACAGGACTCTAATCTGGAGAGCCGGGTTTGATTTCCCACTCCTCCACTTGAAGCCAGCTGGGTGACCTTGGGCTAGTCACAGCTCTCTGAGTTCTCTCAGCCCCACCCACTTCACAGGGTGTTTTGTTGTGGGGATGATGATAACATACTTTGTAAACCGCTCTCAGTGGGCATTAAGTTGTCCTGAAGGGCAGTATATAAATCAAATGTTGTTATTATTATTGTTGTTGTTGTTGTTATCAGAGTTATTTAACAAAGGCCTTGTGCAGGTAGGCTTGGGTGCGAGTACAGCTCCTTAACGGACAGCTGGATGCACGGACAGTTTGCCTTTGATCTAGAACTAGGGGCCAGCTGGATGCAAGTCCCACCCCTTTCTCCTTTACAAGTGCTTGCTGGGATGGCTATTTAACAGAGGCTTCGTGCATGAGGCACAAGCCTCTTGGCACAAGTCAAAGGGCAAGAGCACAAGAGCTCTTGGAACTTGGCCTGAGGCTCGCAGCTGGGGCACAGACATCACCTACACAAAGTGGAGGACACGAGAGGAGAGGAAGAGCACCACTAATTATCTATAGCTTCTGGGATGGAGGCAACACCTGTTGGATAATGCTTACAGAAATATACCATGGTTATAGCCCTGGACTGCTGTCTGAGTTGAGGCACCAGTACATTTGATATTTGAATATGTGTTTTTGGGGTGCATTTTTGAGCTTTCTTACTTGGTACAAAATGTACGGTGAATTTACTATTCCAGTGCAGATGGGAGCTGGTAGATATCGGGATGGGATTTTTCAAAGGTGGCCTATGTGAAGCAAAAATGCTTGCTATTTATCTGTCCTCTCTAGCATCTGAAGTGCTGATAATGCAGGGACCACTTCCATCCCCGATGCTACACTAATACTATGCAATATCAGATCTGTTAGGAAGAAGGTTGCATGCACTGCTGGGATGTTGCAGTAAGAGGAAATTGATGTGGTTTGCATAACAGAGATGTGGCTGCAGAAAAATGGCATGGTGTATCTGTCTCTCTCAACTAAATTACCTGATTAAATTACCAACCTCATTATGGTAGGAGGTGGCTATTATTCTTTGTGAATGCTTCAACTTCTGCAGACTTCCGGTACAAGCTATAGCTGGTATTGTCTGTGTGCTCCTGAATTTGGGAACTAAAGATAGATTAGGTATTCTGCTTCATTACAGACCACACAGCTCCCCAATAAGTACTCTTTCAGAGTTGGCAGAGCTGCAAGCAGATATGGTGTTGGAAACATGTAGACTTACTGCTCTGGGGGACTTCAATATCCATGCTGAGTGTTTCAAGTTAGGTCCAGCCCAGGGATTTATAGCTTCCTTGGAAACCCTAGGCCTCTCCCAAATAGTGACAGGCTCTAAGCATAAAACCTTGGACTTAATATTTTGCACTGAGCCTTTCAGGGAAAGGCTTGTTTCAATGTTGGAGATTTGGCCTGAACTGTGGTCAGACCATCATTTGCTGAAGACAAAAGTGAATATGGCCCCAACACCCTGTAAAATGGGGGGCGGGGTTCCAGTTAAAATGATTTGCCCACAAAGGTTCATGAATTCTTCTAGATTCCAAAATGCCTTGGGGGATTTTAGAATTCCAGACACATGTTCTATGGAAGCTCCTGTAGGAGCATGGAATGCAAGGCTCCTTGAAGCTATTGACACCATTGCTCCTTGTCAACTCCTCCAGCCTTTGGGACAAAAGCTAGCCCTGTGGTTTACCACAGGGCTGGATGACCTAAAGAGGGTTGGAAGACACCCAGAAAGATGCTGGTGGGAAACTCATGTGGAAACTGACAGAACATGCTGCATAACCCATTGGAGGACCTATGAAGTGGAAATGAAAGCGGCAAAGAAACGTTATTTCTCAGCAACCATTGCATCAGCTTGTTCAAGACCATTCCAATTGTTTAAGGTATCTCAACACCTTCTCTAAACCCTAATTCTGAACCTTTACATTCTCAAGAACAGACCAGTAGCTGTGAGGCCTTTGCTAAGTTTTTAGCTGATAAAACAGCACAGGTACACTCTGATCTGGTTGCTAGCTGTAATACACAGGAGATGGGAGAAATGCTTAATACAATCCCTGGCTCACATATGATCTGTCTTGAACCAGTTACAATGAAAGATCTTAACAGGATCCTGACATCTTTGAAAACCACTAGTGTGCTGGATCCTTGCCCATCTTGGCTGTTAAAATCAAGTAAGGACCACATAAGTGAACCACTGAGGTCTATTGTAAATTAATCGCTAACCCAGAACACCTTCCCCTAGCTGCTCAAACAGGCGGTTATCCACCTACTAATTAAAAAATCATCCTTAGACAAAAAAGATGCGGCCAATTATTGCCCAGTCCCTAAGCAGCCCTTTCTGGACAAACTGATTGAGAAAGTAGTAGCTGACCAACTTCAAGACTTCTTGGATAATTCTATTTTCAGTCTGGATTCAGTTCAGGTCATGGGACAGACCTGTGCATTTCAACAACAGCACTAGTGGATGATCTCAGACAAAGGCCATGCCTCCTTATTGCTCCTCCTGGATTTATCTGCAGCCTTTGACACAGTAGACCATGCCATCCTGTTGAGACTTTTAGAGACAGAAGTAGGCATCAAAGGATGTGTCTTGGACTGGTTTAAATAGTTTCTTATCGCAGGATTGGCATCAGAGATCAGCTATCTCCAGAATGAGAATTATCCTGCAGAGTTCTGCAGGGAGCAATCCTATCTCCTATGTTATTCAACATCCATGTAAAGCCTTTAGGAGAACTCATTTGCAACTATGGAGTGAGATGTCATCAATAGGCAGATGACACCCAACTCTGTATCTCACTATCCAAGTCCCCACAGGATGTAGTAGAAATCTTGGGTTGCTGCGTGACAGCTGTGGTCAAATGGCTGAAAATGAACAAACTGAAATTGAACCCAGACAAGACAGAAGTGATGCTCATTGGGAAGGCTGAGATCTTGAAGGCCATTGCACTCCCGACTTTTGATGGAGTTTGTCTGACCCTTGCAGACTTAGTTAAACCCCTACGGGTTATACTGGAACCAACGCTACTGCTAGAAAAGCAAGTTAAAGGAGATGTAAAAATATGCTTTCCACAACCTCGCTCTAGCCTGGAAGATGGCTTCCTACCATGATCTGGCCGATCTGGCCATGTGGATTAATGCTATGGTAACTTCAAGACTTGGTTATTGTAATGCACTATACATAGGTCTCCCAACTAAGTCAACTAGGAGACTCCAGTTGGTTCGGAATGCTGCAGCTCAGGTGTTAGCAGTAGTGAGCAGCAGCATGAATATTACTCCCATTCTGCAGTCACTCCACTGAATACCACTGGATACCAGTCTCAATTCAAGGTACTGGCTATCACATACAAAGCTCTTCGCAGCCTTGGTTCAGCACACCTATGGAACTGCCTCTCTCCCTTTGTTCCTCCATGATAGCTTCCCACATCTGAACAGGGTCTCCTGCAAGTGCCACCCTGCACATGAGCAAAATAAACTGCTGCCCATACATGCACATTCTCTTTGGTGGCCCCCACTCTATGGAACAACCTGCCTGAGGTGGTCAGGAGAGCCACCACTCTCTTGGCTTTCCACAAACAATGCAAAACTGAATTATTCAAGAGGGCTTTTTTACTCAGATAGGAGGGCTGTACTGTAAGGAGGCAGTTGAAAAGAGATGCTTCACTAAAATACAGGGACCACAGACTTCACACTATGTACTATCTGTTGCTTCAAGTGTAACCCTACTGGGCAGTTCTATATTGTTTAATGTCAGTCTTAGAATTCTTTATGCCCCGTTTCACCATTTCTTCAACTTTATATTGGATTTTTACTGATGTTATGTCTTTGTAAATTTTTATTTATATACTCTTATCACTTTTTTTATTGAAATGTCCTTGATATCGACTGTACTAATCTCACACTATGTAATCTGTTTTGAGTCTCGGTGAACTATAAATGACAAACAAACAAACAAACAAACAAATTTGCAGGCTCTTTACCTTATGTGATTCCAGTTTTTCTTCTGCTTCAAGACTAGATGTAGCTTTAGCTGTAGAAAACCCTGATAATTTCTGTTCAGCGTCATTCATCAGTTCAATTACCTCCTGTCTTACTGTCTGATATTCTTGCCACTGGAAAGCACACCTTTAACAAATAAATTATCATTAACAAAATGTTATGAAATCAGTTAGCAACATATAATTTACATAAAGACTGTTTTCACACTGCTTACTGGCCACGGAACATCGCGCCAAGCTCCTGAAACAACAGCGTCTTCCTGGCGTGACTCCGTGCGAGAATGGCAGTTTTTGTGTGAAATTGCGCCAGGAAGATGCTGTTGTTCCGGGAGTTTGGCACGATGTTCTGTGGCCGGTAAGCTGTGTGAAAACAGCCACAATATTAATATGTTGTTGTGAGCAAATATTTTCACATGCACTTTTTGAGCTCCACTTAGGTCACCTGGAGACATTTAATTATATACTTAACTTTCTTACTGAATTAAGTGGTACTATAATATTAAATTAGGATCACAAATTCAAAATAATATTGTTCTGATCTTATATGTGTACTTTAAGGTACATATTTTTGCTTTAATTTTTTTCAGTGAAGTTATAATAGACCAGAAAATAAAAGCAGCTACTGTTCTTATCTGTAAACTCCCAAATAAAGTTCAATGCAACTGGACAGCACAATAGTTTACCTGTCATCTCTAGATCTGACAATGAAAGTCGGTGTCTGTCTAGCTCAGTAATATATTTCTAGGAGTTGTTCTAGCAACCAGGACCTGCTATCACTGGCTCATGCTACCATGTAAAAAGTAACATGCAAGACACTACCACACAAAAATTTCTTCTATAAGATATTTTTACCAGCCAATGAAATCCACAAATACTCTGAAGCAATCAAGCTTCAAATAAACAATTTGGACTAGAAAGTTCAAGTGCTCATTCTACCCTTTTCCAACTGCTTTCTGAAACAGAACATCAATTTTCTTTTCGCTTCTACCTTGTCACAATGTATTGCACTAGGTTCTGGGAGGCTCAGATCTCTACCCATAAACTTACCGGGTGATTTTCTGTGTAACCTACCATATAAGGATATACAACATTCAGAGCGCCTTTGCAGAAGTGCAGGACAAAATGTGCAAAAGAATAAATAAATGTTAGGGAGCAGATCAAAGCAACTATTTGCCTCACCACTCAGGTAAGATAAAGATACCTTTCTAGCAATTCTTTCTGTGACTGTCCTTCTTCTTTTGCTCCCATACCCTTCTCTTCTAAAGCTTCTATGCTCTGTATCAGTTCTTCTATTCCTGTGGCTTGAACAAATGACTCCATCTTAAAGACGAGCACCCGTAATTCTTCCAGATGACTTTGGAATTGTTCTTCAGTGTCAAAAAATTCTATGTGGTTCCTTAGATTTTCCTCTGAGTTCTCCATGTCAAGGCCATTTTCTGCCAACTGTAGCAATTCCTGAGCATCTTCAAGCCAGTCACTAGTGGTCTGAGCAACCTGGTAAAATCTTTGGCATAGACTATATAATTTATTCAATTTATCCTGATAAAATAATGAAAATAAGACATACAATTAAAAAAAAACCTTGTAGCATCTAAAATTAGGAATTCAGTAATAAAACAGGTTTTATTTCTGATTTGGCTACTGAAACAGTCAATTATCCAGATTCTCATAAGCACTTATGTTTATTGTGAGACTGTTTGCATGGTATTTTGTAATCATCATATTCATACCAAAAGGCAAACTAAACAGATGTAAAGGATGGACTAAGGCCATATCGTTGCTAGATACTAAAAACATTCAGCATTTGGATTGTCATACCAATTGCGCTAGACTTGTTACCATGGCTGCCAACTGGCCTGGAGGGGAAAAGCTCCTGTCTCCTTAATAGAGGCATAATGGGAGGCTGAAAGTGTTCATGGCATACAGATAAATAACATTACCTGTTAAATAACATCCCATTAAGCCTTTATTAAAGGGACAGTACACTTTTTTTCTCCAGGCCAGTTGATAACCCTCCCTGGCGAAAATGCAAGCATTTTCTACATAGAACCCTGACTTTTTTATAAAATACAGTACTCCAATCAGTGATCTACCATATCTGCAGAGTGGAGTTTAAGTCTTAAAACCAAGGGTGCTCACTTTATGATTTCTTTGCCTTTAAGTTTCCTATGATGTCTGTACTGACCATGAAATCCATGCTACCAATGTAACATCTTAGTGAGTTTCAGCAGCTTAACCAAAGTTTTCAATTATATTTCTTTTTAGTTTGCATAAAAAAACAATTAAAACCGTGGAAGATGCACTGACCTGTTTTTTGTGTATTGCTTCTTGGACCTCACCATCAAGTTCAGAGAGCTCAGCAAGGCTGTGCTCTAGATCAGCAGGTATCAACTCTTTAGCCTTAATATACTTCTCCTTTTCATTATTGCTCAGTGCTGTCATTATCCTCAAGCGGGACTGCACTTCTTCCTGCTGTATTTGAACTTTACGAATTTCTTCTTGGATATTATGCAATTTCAAATTAAAACTTGATGGGTCACTTAATTCCACCTTAATGTGTCTTAGCCAGTCAAGGGAGCGGCAGATTTCAGTTTGGAAATCTATGCTTTGCACTAGCCTGTTTTCACACTCTGCCACAGTATTGCCAATGTCTGTATGCAATGTTTCCAGCATCTCCTGCCAATCTCGCACCTGTTGATTTGCTCTGTCATGTACTGATGAATCAAGCTGGGAACAAAGTGTCTCTAGATGTTCAGCAATGCGTTTTAAAAGGATTCCTGAATCTTGCAGACTGCCAGCCAAAGCATGATATATTTTTAGCTTTTCCTCCACCGGAAGTGTTTCTTCATTCACTTTTGCTTGTTCTTCCTTGACAGAATTCAGCTGCATCTCAAACTGGTTACACATCACTTCATGTTCCTGATATGCCTCTATCATATCTTCTAACTGGTTCACTTTCTGGTCTATTTGCCTCTTTAATTTGTGATGCAGAGTTGTGAGCAGCAGCATCTCTTCTGGTTGCCATGGCTGACCAGTACTCCGAAAAACTTCCCTTTTATGGTTTAATTCATCTACTGCAGCTCCAAGATTCATGACTTCACTTAGGATAGCTCTGTAATCCTGCTGGAGTGATATAGCCTCCTGGGGTAAAAGAGTAGAAGGGGTTTTGCGCATGTTTATAAGCTGGTCTTCCAATTCAGAGAGAGCTTTTGTTGTCAATTCAATTAATGACACATATTCTTTACGGGCAAAAATTGCTTCCTGGACTTTACAAAATTTGTCTTTAGCCATAATAATGACAGTATTAAATTGCTGAGGCAAAATGCTAAGTTTTTCATCAAGATAGGAACGGTCCATTTCATTAAGTGATGGTAAGATCTCCTGGCCATCTTTTTGTAGTGTCAGGAGGAGGTTTTCATATTCAGGGAATTGGTCAAGAATCTGCTGATACTTTGCTAACTGGGAATAAAGTTCAGCATTACTATTCATTAAACTGATCTCTGGGAATGAGACAATATCAGCTTGTTTCAGCCAATGGCAAACTTTATCTAAATCTTCTTTAAAATATTTTCTAGAAACTATATGCTTCTCCAACTCTACAAGTCTCTGGCTACATTTTTGTAAAACACCTTCATACGTGTTCTGCAGCTCTTGAAGTTTGTTTAACACCTCACTCTTCTCTTGTTCTGTTGTATCCTTCATTAAATCCCTCCCTTGAGACCAGAGTCCAGTGAATTCACTCTGGAAAGACTTTAGACTGGCTTGTATACTCTTGCAAGTCCTGATTTGTTTGCTCACATCTTCTGGTAGCAGACAGATAAATTCATGGAACATTACTTTCTTCTCATGTTGTTGTAGATGATTAATGGCCTGAAAGGTTGCAAGGAAGAACTGAGTCCTTTCAGATAATGCTTTATTTAGGTGTTTTCTCCTCTGCCCAACCAGATTGCTAAGGCAATCCACATGACTTTGAGCATCTGAGAGGCACTTCTTGAGCATCTGTCTTTCATCAAGTCCTAAATTAGTCATCAACCTATCAACGTCCTTTATAAGCGCTTTCAGAACAAGCTGCTTGGCCTCTACTTCACTGCAAATGGTGAGATGATCCATGAGGAAATTTTGAGCCAAGTCAGGGGGTGGGCTATGTTTGAGGGCCTCACAAATGCTAGGCTGCTGTTCTTCTGCCCACTCCATTAGTTCTTGAAGTTTGGCCTGCATCACACCCAACTCTTCTAATGTGGTAACAGACAACTGAATTTTTCTTTTGATGAGGTCCTCTAGCTGGACCCAACGCATCTCAAAGTGACCTGACTGTTCTTTCACTAATTCTCTGTCATCGAGGTTTAGGTGTTCCATTACTTTCTGCTTGTGATCTTTTAACTCTTCAAGAGCAAACTGTCTCTCCTGTAGAGTCTGTGCTAGCTTTTTCAATGCCTCAAGATGTGTAACTGTACTTTCAGCATCTGATCTGTTAAAAGAAATATTTATTATTAGATCAGTGCAGAAGTTAATATAAAACAAGTTAATATTTATTATTTATTTATTTATTTATTCAATTTATATACTGCCCATCCCAGGGGCTCTGGGCGGTGAACAGTTAAAATTGATAAAAACAAAAACTAAAATCAATATACAAATAATAAAACAAATTTACAAGGTGCAGTGGTGGGGAGAACCTTCCCCACCCCAAAGGTGGGAGGCCGACATGGCACCGCCCCCTTCAATCACCAAACGCCTGGCGGAACAGCTCTGTCTTACAGGCCCGGCGGAACGATAATATGTCCCGCTGGGCCCGGGTTTCCATTGACAGAGCGTTCCACCAGGCTGGGGCCAGGACTGAAAAAGCCCTGGCCCTGGTTGAAGCGAGGCGGGCTTCCTTAGGGCCAGGGACCACAAGTAAATATTTATTCGCTGATCGGAGCGATCTCTGGGGAACGTACAGGGAGAGGCGGTCCCGAAGATATGCCGGTCCCAACCCACTCAGGGCTTTAAAGGTAATAACCAACACTTTGAACCTGATTCGGAATTCAACTGGAAGCCAGTGCAGCTGGCGCAGGACAGGTGTGATGTGTGACTGGTAAGGTATACCAGTCAGGACCCGTGCCGCCGCATTCTGGACCAGTTGTAGTTTCCGGATCAGGCCCAGGGGTAGCCCAGCGTAGAGTGAGTTACAGTAATCTAGCCTGGAGGTGACCGTTGCATGGATCACTGTAGCCAGGTCCTGGGGCGTCAGGTAGGGGGCAAGTTGCCTGATCTGACGAAGATGGAAAAATGCAGACTTGGCAACCGCCGTGACCTGGGCCTCCATCGATAGGGAGGCATCCAGGAACACACCCAGACTCTTTACCACTGGCAAAGTTGCCAGTGGTGTCCCATCCAGGGCAGGGAGCTGGATCCCAACATCTGGCAGCCCCCGTCCCAGCTGCAGGACCTCCGTCTTCACTGGGTTCAATTTCAGCCTGCTCTGTTTCAACCATGCCGTCACAGCCTCCAAAGCTCTGGCCAGATTGTCTGGGGCCGTGTCTGGCCGGCCGTCCATCAACAGAAAAAGTTGGGTGTCATCCGCGTATTGATGACAACCCAGCCCAAACCTCCGCACCAACTGGGCGAGGGGGCGCATGTAGATGTTAAATAACATTGGGGAGAGTATCGCCCCTTGGGGAACCCCGCACACCAAAGGGTGACGGGCCGATAGATCTCCCCCGAGCGCCACCCTCTGTCCCCGACCCTGGAGAAAGGAGACCAGCCACTGTAAGACTGTCCCCCTAATCCCCACGTCGGCAAGGCGGCTGGCCAACAAATCATAGTCAACCGTGTCAAACGCTGCTGTGAGATCAAGTAACACAAGCAGCGCTGACCCGCCTCGATCCAGATGCCTGCGAAGGTCGTCTGTGAGGGCAACCAAGGCTGTCTCCGTCCCATGGCCAGGACGGAAGCCAGACTGGAATGGGTCCAGGACTAGAGCATCATTCAGGAATTCCTGCAGTTGTACCGCCACCCGCCCGCTCAATCACCCTGCCCAGGAACGGGAGGTTCGACACTGGGCGGTAACTGGACGGGTCGGTGGGGTCCAAAGATGGTTTTTTCAGGAGGGGCCACACTACCGCCTCCTTTAACACTCCTGGAAAAACCCCAGAGCTCAGGGAGATGTTAACAATGGCCTCCA
Organism: Eublepharis macularius; assembly: GCF_028583425.1. Classification (NCBI taxonomy): domain Eukaryota; kingdom Metazoa; phylum Chordata; class Lepidosauria; order Squamata; family Eublepharidae; genus Eublepharis; species Eublepharis macularius. The sequence continues at coordinate 130,332,068 of NC_072790.1, forward strand.
GATGGTCCCGTAGCCCCTCCGAGCTGGCCTTCACCAGCCAGGATGGGCAGGGGTCCAGAGGACAGGTGGTTGGCCTCATCCCCTGCAGGATCCTGTCAACATCGTCCTGAGAGAGCAGGCTGAAATGGTCTAATACGGACCCAGAAGACGGCCAAGGGGTCTCCAGTTCCCTTACTGTATCAACAGTGGGTGGCAGGCCACGGCGAAGGGACAAGATTTTACCCGCAAAATAGCTCGCAAAAGCCTCGCAGCCAATAGTTGAATTAAGAATTTGGTGGTCTCCCTGAGAGAGGGAGACCAAGGACCGAACTGTTTGAAATAATTGAGCCGGGCGTGAGCTAGCGGATGCAATGGAAGCAGCAAAGAAATCCCTCTTTGCTGCTTTCACTGCCACCTCATAGGCTTTCATAAACGTCCTATAAGATGTTCTTGCCTCTTTGTCGCGCCCCCGCCTCCACACTCGCTCTAGTCGTCTCAGAGACCGCTTCATCTGGCGAAGCTCCTCGGTAAACCAAGGAGCTACCCGTTTGCGGGCTCGGAGAGGACGGCAGGGGGCAATAGCGTCGATGGCTTCGGAAAGACGGCCATGCCAATCATCCACCAGCTCATCTAACGTACTGCCAGGGGGCATCGGATCCCGCAGAGCCGCCTGGAAACCAATTGGATCCATAAGCCTCCGCGGGCGAGCGTAAATCCGCTCACCGCCCACCCGGGAAAGGAGCGGCATGCTCAGACGAGCCTTCAGAACAAAGTGATCTGACCATGGCACTGCATCATAGGCATCCAGGACCACCATCATCCCTGCCCCAAAAATCAAATCCAGCGTGTGACCTGCTTGATGCGTGGGAGCCGAAACAAACTGGGAGAGTCCTAGGGCCGCCATGGAGGACACCAGGTCAATGGCCTGCATGGAGGCATCGTCGTCAGCATGGACGTTGAAATCCTTGAGAACCAAAAGTTTCGGGAATTCCAAGGCCCAGCTGGCCACCGCCTCCAAGAGACCAGACAGGGAAGATGCAGGTGCAGTAGGCGGTCGGTACACCACGCATATTGCCAACCTCTCCTTGGCGTCCAACACTAGGCCCACACAATCAATGCCAGTAATTTTTGGGGTGGGGAGTGGTCTGAAGGAGAAAGACTCCCGAATGAGCAAAGCCACGCCTCCCCCCCGACCACTTGTCCGGGACTGGTGGAGGACCGTATAACCTGGGGGGGCTAGTTCTTTCAAAGCGACCGTCTCGCCCTCCCTCACCCATGTCTCGGTCATGCAAGCCAGGTCCACATTCAATGCTGCAAGATAATCTTGCAGCGTTTTGGTCTTATTATTTATGGACCTGGCATTGCACAGCGCCAGTGTCGGAGAGTGGTTTAATATCCTAGCCCCACAACAGGTATATCTTGGGATGGGACGCAGATTGGAAGGGCACCGAGCCCTACCATGTCTCAATGCCCTTCCCTTCCATAATCTGCTCCCACCACCATACCTCCCGCGTCCCCGGATCACTGGGATCCCCGACCCCAAGCCGGCCTCCTCACCAATGAACATAGTGCTAACCCACCACCCTCACAAAATCAACAGCCCACCAACTATCACAGACTAAGCTATCAAACATACACAAAACCCCAATACCCTACCAAATTAACAACATAGACTACAGTAACTAACACACACAGTATAAAAACAATAAACAGTAACAAGGCGAGCAGTCCCCTAGCAGCAGTCTTATAGGCTGGAGCAACAAGGGGCGGGGCCGGGCAGATGGAAAGCCCAGCCCTTGATGGAAGCAGCTCCCTTGGCAGCAGCAGCAGCAGCAGTGCAGGCTACAACAACCTTTGTAGGCTGGAGCAACAAGGGGCGGGGCCAGGCAGATGGAAAGCCCAGCCCTTGATGGAAGCAGCTCCCTTGGCAGCAGCAGCAGCAGCAGTGCAGGCTACAACAACCTTTGTAGGCTGGAGCAACAAGGGGCGGGGCCGGGCAGATGGAAAGCCCAGCCCTTGATGGAAGCAGCTCCCTTGGCAGCAGCGGCAGCAGCAGCAGTGCAGGCTACAACAACCTTTGTAGGCTGGAGCAACAAGGGGCGGGGCCGGGCAGATGGAAAGCCCAGCCCTTGATGGAAGCAGCTCCCTTGGCAGCAGCGGCAGCAGCAGCAGTGCAGGCTACAACAACCTTTGTAGGCTGGAGCAACAAGGGGCGGGGCCGGGCAGATGGAAAGCCCAGCCCTTGATGGAAGCAGCTCCCTTGGCAGCAGCAGCAGAGAAACATTAGAACAGTTTCTTAAAATGGAAATCTGAACCATATTTAGAGTCTTGAAGCATTACAGTCACCAGTAAGCAAGTGCTCATGCAATATGCTGTCCAATTCTGATATTTATAATTGCAGCAATCTTATAAAGTGTTGTCAATTAAAAAGAAACTCTGATATCAAGTGCCCTATGACAAAGGCACTGTTTCTCCCACACAAGTGTCAAAGAAGAAAATGAAATAGCCTCTACTGTGGTTGTTGTGGGTTTTCCGGGCTGTATTGCCGTGGTCTTGGCATTGTAGTTCCTGACGTTTCGCCAGCAGCTGTGGCTGGCATCTTCAGAGGTGTAGCACCAAAAGACAGAGATCTGTCTCACACTGAGAGATCTCTGTCTTTTGGTGCTACACCTCTGAAGATGCCAGCCACAGCTGCTGGCGAAACGTCAGGAACTACAATGCCAAGACCACGGCAATACAGCCCGGAAAACCCACAACAACCATCGTTCTCCAGCCGTGAAAGCCTTCGACAATACAAATAGCCTCTACTGTTTACAAACTCTGCAGGGGAACCACAGTTTGCTTTACTCACCCTCGCCTTGCTTCTTTTTTTTCTCCCAGTCACAAAGATTTATGTCAAGGGGCATTTGCAGTGGCAGAAACAACATGTCATGGACATGTGGGTGAGACACTTGTATAAGAGCTCAGTGGTACAGCATATGCTTTGCGTGTATAAACTCTGTCATCTCCAGTGAAAAGATTTCATGTAGCCAGCTGGGGGAGTCACTGCTTGCAACTGTAGAAAAATAGTGTGCTAAAGGGATCAACAGTCAGACTGGGTATGAGTCAGTTCCCTACATTCATGTGAGTCCAATTCTGTATTGCTCTAATGAAAAGAACCCAGCAGTGCAATCCTATGCAGGGTTTCTCCGGTTTCAATGGCCTTAGACTGGATGGCACTGTTAGTAAGGTACATGTAAGTACAGTTATAGGGTTTTTTGACTTCACGTATAAAAAGATTTTTCGTACCTTGCCAAGTTGTCCCATTCCTGTGTAAACTTTTCTAAAAAGACTTCTACTACATTTATGCGATCATGGTAACTCCTTGTTCTCTGAAGATCCTCCTCCCTTTGCAGAAGCACGTTGTTTGTCTCAAGGCAAAGCTCCAACCAATTAGTGCTCAAGTGTCCTACTTCCTTGTGCTCTGGTGACTCCTGTCCTTGGGTCAATTTGCTCACCTTTTCAGTCACAGCTGTCAAAGCTGCCTGCTTAAACTGAAGCTTCTGACTGAACTCCTACATGAGGGGACACATAAAAGAAAAAAGCAAGGAATTTCCCATTAAAATCAGAGAAGTAAATAAAAACTTGAAATGTTTTACTCAGATTGCATCACAAAAACATAGTGCAGCATTTTCCCCTTTCAGTCCCATAACTTCTGTGTGGACAACTTCATGAGGAACAAAGGAATAAGAAAGGAAGTCATTAAGTTATGCAGTCCTAATAAAAACTTGGTGTAGTTGGGGAAAAGATACTTAGGTATGTGCTTGTTTTATCTGGCTTGACATTATCCAAATCCAGCAGCAAGAGGACTGACTAACAAGGACAGCATGTACATGGCCAGATCAAGTTCCTCTTTGACAAAATCTGTCCTGGATTTGCTTAGTTCAGGACAGCTCTAGGGAGATTGGATCAATACAGAAGAGAAACATTTTGCCATGCTATTAACAAGATGGTAGACAGTGTGAAAAAAATTGCTCCACAGAAATCCAAAGTAAATTTTGTGTGATTGTATGTGACACCATATTGGCATTTTGAGCTGATCCAGAGATTGCTTTGTTCTGAATTTATTACTTTTAGCATCTGAAAGTAGACACTACATTATAAAAACAAAAAAGATTTATACAATCTATGCTGGGAAGTCACTCAGAAAAAAAGATATGGGTATACTTTTCCAGAGTAATGAATTAGTTATTTCATGTTTACCAAGGAACAAGTATGAGATCAGTCCTAGAGCATTTCTCTGTTTAATGAAGGACTTGATCTGCTGGAAATGAAGTGAACTGTAAAACACAGAATAACACTAAATTATTTGTTCTAGCGCTAACACACACTAAGGCACAACTAATAAAGGGCCCTACATTCCTTGTACATACCACACTTGATTAAGAGAATATATAGCATATAGAGTGATTAAGGCTCCAAGGACACTTTCCTGGAAGTAAGCCCCAATTATAATATCATGAGAATTTCTTTCAAGAGTACCTGCTTAGGATTGCTCCCAAAAGCAGGTAAGAAAATGAACTGCTGCACAAAAACTTTTCTTTCATACAAAAGGGAGTTGCTTCTTACCTTCACCTGTAAAACCATATTCTGAGCAATGTTTAATTCCAACTCTGCCCCTCGTTTCTTCATATTCTGTAGCTGTTGCTCTGCATCCTGTAAATATATCCAAAGCTCTGCCTTCATTTGTTTTACCTCCTCCCAGCCCTGAGCAAGGTACTGCGAATTCATTATCCGATCTTCAATCTGAAAAATATAGGGGAGGGTAATAAAAACATTTTAAGGCAATTATTTACTAGCTGTATTAAATGTACACTAGCACTTTATACAGGACAGCCACTTGCAATAGATTTACAGTAGGGGGTGGAGACAGACCATAGAGATGGAGGATAAAGAGAGCTTGCATAAATCTCTAGCGTCTATAATGCCTTAACACTGCAAAATATGACAAAAAAAACTGCCATAGCACAGGGCCTCATTAGTCATTAATAATTTTATTACAATTTTATCTACAACTTGCCAAATTTTCTAGAACTTAGGGAAAATAAGGATGTATATGGATTTAAAGACGCAAGTTATAAATGGATTTTAAAGCTTGTCCTCTTCTGCCTGCACTTCAAGAGCTATTGTGACCTATATTCCCTCTACTAGATGCAGTGAAAAACTTAACATTTATTTCAGTCCAGTTCGACTGATGTATTTCTTTTGTTGTTCAGCTACAGCTGCATTACATCTTTGGTTTAGTGATTCAACCAAAATAATGTAAACACAAGAGTATATGCCTCTGCTGAATAGTCCAATAAGCTTACGTTAAGGAAAACAGCAGGTTGCCTTTAAGGTTTAGAAAAGGCAGATGCTATTTTGCTTGGTTTTTCTTTCCTTCTCTTTTATATGTCTTTCTAGAGATCTAGAAAACAATCTGTCTGTGCGTATACATGCTTGTTCAGACTACAGTTTACAGATTGTCTGGATTTGTAATATTTGTCTTTTGTTATTAACAAATTGTTTTTTGGAATATGGTTTTTATTCACAAATGGTAGCTTTATTGTTTACCCATTTTTAATAGTTTCATGCATAATTCTGTAATGTATTGATGGATATGACAGAATCTAAAAAATCTTATTAGAACGTGTTCTTATTTTGAAGCATTCTGATGGAAAATTCTGACATCTATTCAGCAAAACACTGAGAGCCCCTGTGGTGTTATGGCTGGATTAGGATCTGTGATACCCAAGTCTGAATCTGTACTCTGCCATGGAAGCTTGCTGGGTGACCTTGGGCCAGTCACTCTCACCTACCTCACACAGTTGTTGCTGTGAGGATAAAATGAAGAACAAATGTAACAATGATGTAAAGTGCAATGGAGAAAAAAAAAGCATAAATATGCTTTTCTATCAAAACAAATGAAAAACTTTCTAAAAATTTTGACTTTGAGCAAAACAGCTAATCTATTATAAGACACAATTTTAATGATGAAATGGGGTAAGTCAATATATATTGGTTAGGATTCCTGATATTTCCCTGTAGTTTTGTAGTAGTTTTAGCTCCAGACTTAGGCATCAGAAAATATTCAAAATTACTTTTTTTAGCACTGAAATCTGTCAACATATTTAAATCTTCTCTTTACACAGAGTAGTTCTAAAGAATGGTGCCCAAACTAAATCTGCACATTGTCTTTTAAATATGATCAGTTTTTAATGCATCACTTTGAAGGAGGGCGGGGAGCCTTTGTATACTGTTTCTTCAAATGAGTATTACCCAACATGACCTATGTGACAAAGCAAGACAGTTAAATCTCTAAGAAGCATTACTGAAGGTCAGTCATGGCTTATCCCATACCGTTTGCTTTGTCAGCTGGATGTCAGTCACTGTATTCTTCACTGTGCTATCAGATAAATCACACATAGAGCATAAAAGATCCAAATAGGTGTTTGCTTGCTCTTGCAGTCCTCTGAAATGCTTTACCTACAGAGAATAAGCAAATGTTCTCATGAGAACATAGACTAATCATATTTAATTGAGAATTTCTCCTCTTACCTGGAATAAAAATAGAAGAGTATCAATAGGAAATTATCTTTTTTCCTTACTGGAAATAAAATATTCATAAAATATGTACCATTATAAATCTTTGTTTATGAAATGGAAGAAGGAATGCTCAACAGAATACTTATCCTTCTGCCTTGTTTTGTATACTAAGACATACTAATAGTTCACTTTGCATTTAACATTTAAGAAACAAAAGCACCTCTTAGAGTGACATTATGCAAACAGAAATGTATGCACAACTTCCACTGGGGATTTGTCCAGTTAGAGCTTGAGCTACATATTGTCTTCAGAGAAGAAAGGATACATATGTTAGGAATCATCTTCATCCTGAGGAAATAATACTCAAGGACTGGTCATCTAAATATAAAATATAATTATTTTATATTTGAACAAATTCATCACCATCTGGTCTCTGCAAATTTCTTAATCCAGCCCTCTCTTAATGGCATTATAACTTTAAGCAGCAGCTTTCTGAGGATCTAATGCTCAAAACAGAGTCCACTCTTCATGAAAGGGATTATATTACCATTGCCAGAAGTAACATTGCATTTAGAAAGAGAACAATTGGGTGTGATAAACCATATCAAGGACAGCATAATGCATTGCCCCACTATGTAATCAGGCAGAAAACATGCTATGCAATTAAAATGGTTACTACAACGAACATTTGGACCTAGCAGTTTCTTCTATGAAGTACTCTTCTCAGTAAACTGCATACGGTAAAACTGATCTTCTGCTCCATACCACCTTTTCCTTTATCCTCCTTCCACAGCTATACAGAATGGTGCTGGCCAAATAATTCAAGCATTCAGATGGCATATGTAATGAATTTGAGATTAAACAAACCGAAGTATTAAGTAACATACAAACACACTCTGGACGTATAAAAAACTATGCAGAAAAGTTTTGGCACTTTTTAAACAAAGAAATTGATTTTAATACACAGTACAATAGCTAGCAGCAGGCTCTAGATGGGAACATATGATTTCCTGTCAGGATTACAATACATTGCATCCAATTTTGTGTACTGCACCCCATTTCCTTTCTGAAGTTTGAACAGCCAGTAAGGTATTTCAAGATCTTGAGGAACATACTTATTCCGGCTTAATAATGATACAGGAATTGACTTGAACAAATAAGCAATTTTTTTCCAATTTCTTCCCAAGTTCTTTTTTTTTTTACCTGTTTAATAGCATCTGCTAGGCTGAAAGGCGGTCGAGGACTTGGCTTTAACTCTGGCTGAACAGCAGAGAACCAAGCCTGGCACTGTTGAAGAGTATCTTGGTGGTTAACATGCTTCTGTAGTTCATGCTCCAAACTCTGGTACACCTACCAAAAACCACACCAAACCAAACATGAATCAAGCAATTAATATCTCTGATGCAAGTAAATCCTTTCTTAAGATGACAAGCTGAAAGATTAAATGGGATTTGAACTACCTAAGATTTTCCAATAAATTCCAGAATTGTCTTCTTTTGCAATGTCTCCTCCTGATGAAGGGCTGGCAGAAGAAAAGACTAGACAGTTTGAATCATATCAGCAGATTCAATACTTATTTAGTTACATGTTAGGCCCAGGTCTGAGAATAGTGAGAATGGCTCACCCAAAGACAGAAGAAAGATACAGTTCAAAGATGGGCTAGGGTTCAATGTCTGCAAGAAAGTTGTAATCATTATTTCTGATATTCATTGTTATTATTAAAAGTAGCAAGTAAAAAGTTGTTGAAATTAGTAACACTAATTAAAAGTATACGGCTTCTTAAAGGCAAGCAAAGGAAAAGGCAAAAAGCCTACTGGAGGGACAAAACTACATCTAAATGTATTATTTTTAAAAATATTTTAAAGATTTAGTAAAGTGCAATGTGCCCAAAGTGCTCAGTGAATACAATAAATATTATAAATATAATGAATAAAAGAAATATAGAAAATCCAATAAATAAAGACTGTAGTGCACTATATGAAATCCTAGGAAAGGGTAAGTATGTCTGTAGTAATCATGTACAATGCAAACCATATATACACCACTGAATACAGAGGAATGCTGTATAAATTCAGAAAAGATGCAATGATACGTGTAGTGTCCAATCCAATAAATGGAAAAATGTTCCAGAATACACTCCACAGGTGAGAAACTTATCTCCATTTTTTGTTAATGTAGTGTTTCTTTTTTTTCAGACAGATGAAATGCCAGGATTCTTCAAGAAAAGAAATGTTTTTACCATGCCATGCTAAGACAAACAGCTATTCACCACTTAAAGAGATACACCATCCATTTAAAAGACAGATCATTCATAAAAAACATGAATAGTCAATATCATTGTTCAAACCATTGGGGGTAAGTGAGTTTAATTAGAAATCCATTCTGATTCTTTTTGCAATAATTTCCATGGGGAATCAATACCATCTGCGGGTTTAATAACAGTTAACACAGTAAATTTAAAGACATTGTTGCCCAAATGGCAGTCTATAAAATGGGAGACCAAAGGGGCATCCAAGATTTCATTCTTGATCTTTGATCTATGCTCCCGTACTCTAATTTTTAAAGATCTTGACGTGCTTCCTACATACAATTTCAAACAGGGGCACTGTATTAAATATACAACATTGGCCGGTCTACAGGTGGAAAAAGTAGACTCTTGAAATGGAACAGCATTCCTCTGTATCCAGTGGTGAAACAGTATTCATCTGTATCCAGTGGTGTATATATGGTTTGCATTGTACATGGTTACTATAGACATACTTACCCTTTCCTAGGATTTCATATAGTGCACTACAGTCTTTATTTATTGGATTTTCTATATTTATTGTATTCATTATATTTATAATATTTATTGTATTCACTGAGCACTTTTGGTACATTGCACTTTACTAAATCTTTAAAATATTAAAAATTAATACATTTAGATGTAGTTTTGTCCCTCCAGTAGGCTTTTTGCCTTTTCCTTTGTTAGGTTCCACTCCGAAGAAGTGCCTCTATTTTCTTTTGTTTACATATGAATCAAGCCTGGCAAGAGTCACCTGGAATACCACCCTACCTTAAATAAAGGAAAAGGCGAAAGAGGGAAAGAAAAAACTGCTGCTCTAAATATTCCAGTGGAAGTGGAGCCACATTGTGACCTTTTGCCTGTTAGGTAGACAGAGCCACTAAGAGGAAGCCCCTCTTGTTGCTGCTCTGAGTAATACCTCTGCAACTAAAAGGACATGCCTAATCATTCTGAAGAAGGTCCCACAGCTGGAACAACTGCAGAACATAACAGTTTATATCAATATTTTAAAAAATTCTTTAAATTCATAGTATTTTCTGTTTCTATTTGTCTTTCCAACATTCTGTTTCACAAATACTTTTCAAATGCAAAGATAAGACACATTAGATTTTGTATCTTTTCCACTGAATATTATCTTGTTTTAAGATATGTGTATAAAACTATTCCAATATAGTGGAATGACAGGATGGTGGTGTGTGCTTTTTTGAATCCTATTTGCTATCTCATTTTGCTTTGTTGTGTTATCTATTAAACATGAGTGAATTACAAAGACTTACTCTTTGAGCTGTACTGCAAATAGCAGAATAGCTGTCCCTTGTTCCCTGTTGTTGGGTTTCTATATTTTGCTTAAATTTTGCTTGGAGATGATCTGCACATTCATTGATCAAGAGATCTCCTTTTCTTTTAAGGCCGTTCAGACGATCTTCAAAGCCAGCAATCTCTTCCATCACAGCCTAAAGAAAAGAGCATTTTAAAGGCCACAACACTTCAGAAAAAAATGTTTCCAACAACTTTGCTTTTTAAAAAATTAAGAGAACATTTTCCATATTTATAATTTGCCTATATAATGATAAATAATGAAAATAATGAGCAATAATGTGAAAAAAATGACCTAGATGGCCCAGGCTACCCCAATCTCCCCAGATCTCAGAAGCTAAGCTGGGTTTGCCCTGAATAGTACTTGGATAGGAGACCATGAAGGAAGTCCAGGGTTGCTATCCAGAGGCAGGCAACAGCAAACCACCTTTGCAACCCCAGCCAGAATGAAGAGACAGACACAGGCTTGGAACTTAAGGACCATTTATTAACATGACCATAAACATAAACCACGGCAAGGGCTAACTAAGCGGTACAGGTCAAGCCACAGGGTCACCCTTGGACCTCCGCCTTGACCTGTCTGGGCGAGTCCAACAGCCCCAGGTGTAGGCCATCCCTGGAATGGCTGCAACCCGGCTAGCCAGGCAAATGGATCCACCCATCAAGCACCTAACGCCTCAGCTGTACAGCATGAGGGAAGGCCTTGTCCCTGGGAATCCCCGCAGGTGTCTGCCCATGTTATGGTAGCCATCGACAAGCATACCGCACTGTTGGCAGACCCTGTTCCCCATCCATGGGGAAGCGCTTCTGGGTGCTCACCAGTCCACGCCCTATTCCCAAAACTCTCCTGCCAGAAACCTAACCAAAACAGCACCACCTAGGCCAATACATCAAACCTCTGCCAGCAGTACAAGGTAGGTGAAAAAAAACCCTTTCCCAACAGCCAATCAGGGAAAAGGGTAAAAAATTCCTACCTGGCTCTGGAAACAGCAGCCAGCTAATCCTGCACTATGACAGGGTGAAGTGGGCGGGCTGAGCATGCGAAGCAACTGTGGCCGGGGAAAGAGAAGCTGCCTGTAAAAGGCTCCTGGCTCCGCCCCCGGCCAAAGCCCTGTATGTCTGGGAAGGGAGCCTGTCTCTCCCTCCAGGCGGGGCTGCAAAGGCCGGCTCCCAGCTTATGCAGCTACGCTGTAGCTGGGTGAGCCGAATTGTTGGTCTCTTGCTTTGAAACCCCTATGGGAACAGCATAGGTTGCCTGCAACTTTATTGCACTTTACACACACACATACAAAAACAATTTTTTAAAAAAACCAGGAGTTGTAGTTTTGAAGAAATTAGAACATTTCTGATTGTCAGATTTGTACTGAACATGGGATTTTCCCCAAAAAAGGAGGCTAAAGACCCCCAAATGTTGGAAAGCTGTGATTTTTAAAAATGGAATTTCACCAAAATTTGTGCAGTTTTTTAATAACACAAAATAGGACGCTGTAAGAGGTTTTTTTTTTTTAATTTTCCCTAAGTTGAAGATACTTTCCACTCAAAAATTCCACTTAAGAGGCAAAAGTTTCTTCAAAGAAGGGAAAAATATTTACTATTAACACAATAACTATAATTCTATAAAGGAGATATAGCGTAATTGGAGACATTTTTTTTCTATTGAAAACTGCCATTTGTAGTTCTTATAGACTTACTTTGTGGTTGGCTAATTGTTGTGTTATAACTTCTAGATTACTGTTCTCCATCAGGTCAGGGGTAACCAGCCTGGTCGACATCTGTAACAACCACTTTTCCACATCTTGTAAGTTGCTATTGTACACTTCATGTTGTTTTACTTTCACCTCCAAACTTGCAACACGTGCCTGAGTTTTCACAAGAAAACCACAGTTACTCTTTAAAAAGTTTCAATATTACAATAATCTTGAAGTATAATTTGCAATAATCTCTTGGTGCATTTTTTTGCAAATGTGACTGTCTCCTTCATAAAATGCCTCAGCATTATTTACATTGCATTTGTCTCACTAATAACCAAGGTGTGCAATCTTATTTAAGAATAAATATTATTTTGAAAAATAACAGATTGGCTTATTTTGAGAAGAAATTTTTTCAGAAAATGGCTATAGTTAACTGCACTGAATATTCACCTTCAAACATTTCAAAGCAGATGAAATTTTTTAATCTTATTTTGCCTTTGCTTTCAGTTCTTTACAAGCACTGTTTCCCTAGGCTGCTGCCTCAACACCATTTACTCATCTAATAAATACTGGAATGATAACAGTTAATCTTATGCTTGCCATTACCTTGGTGGGGGTGGGGGATTCCCCCACCCCCAACCTCTTACTCCCACCACCTTTTACCTGTCTGGTGGGGGGGGGATGAAAGGTGTGAGAATGCTGTACTGGGGGCAAAGCGTGCTCTCCACCCACATGCTATTTAGCGTTTGGGGCTGATTTTCACTCAATTGGCTTCCATGACCCATTACTTCCGCTACTCCCCCCTCCTCCCATTCCTCAGTTTGCCATGCTAGGGACCTGGCAACTCACGGTCTCATATTGTGAGTATGATTATGTCAAAAATCAAGTGTGGCCCGACCAGATAGATAACAGCCCAGTTTGACATAAAGTTTCTGTCAGGCTATGGATGACAGGCTATGGCAGATAGACCCCTGTACCGTTACAGCAAGAATCCAGGCTCTTGGTTAAAAGGTTTTATTCAGGAATCAGATCATTTCCACAGATATGTACATAAGATTACTCAGAAGCAAGGTAAGCAAATAAGCAGTAAAAACAGGTTGACAGGAATGACATGTGGAAAAACCATTCCTCTTAAAGAACACAATTACTCCTTTTCCCCCTCCCATCAGCAAAACATAACTTTTGGTGTGAACCCATCTTGGGAACTTCTCACATATTTTAACTATCACGTCTAGACACTGAGAAAGCAGGAGATTAAAGCTGACACACAATAATTCATGGGAGCGGGCAGTGTACAAGGTCAGAAGCACTGAAAGCTTCAAAGCCGTTACATAAGACACCTGCAACTTCAGTAAGCCTGTGAAAGCAAAGCAGTTATGGCATTGGCAATATGGCATCAAAGTTCAGCATGAAACACTGGTTCAGAGTAACAGGTCAGCATCAAATAATGGCATGGATGGGGCACAGGCATGACAGTTTCTGGGATGCACTTTCCTCTCCAGGCAAGGAAAATTGAAACTGAGGACAGAGGGGGAGAGAACATGTCACCTCCTTTAAAACTGCAAGATGGGTAGCCATGCTAGTTTATCTATAGCAGTAGAAAAGAGCAAGAGTCCAGTTACACCTATAAGACTAGCACCTATAAGACTAACACAAAATTTGTTAGTCTTATAGGTGCTATTGGACTTTTGCTCTTTTCTACTGCTTTAAAATTGCAGTTTGGAAACCTTTCGTCACTTTAAAAAGAGCTAATATGCAGTTTGTTGCACACCATAAACCCTCCCCATCTTGGCCAACAGACAAGAAATGACTGTGAAACTCATCAAAATGGATTATCACATTTAATATAAAAATGTTTGCATAATATCACTTTAAAAAGAAATGATCTGAAGCAAAACTCTGCCCCCTTCTTAACAAAAGTGCAAATTATCAGAAAGGCTTTTTTCCCAAAGTGAAAGTGATCCATTAGAAATTCTCCATCCTTCCTTATTTTATTTCCAATTTTTGTTCAGGGAGCCGTACATATATAGATTTTGCTACAACTTTCAGGACATATGAAGGTTTTCATATGTCTTCTACCCTTTCTGTGTTACCAACGTTCACATGAATATTCACAAAACTGCAAGAAAGCATTCCTAGTGTGATGATTATGTCAATGTAGTGTTTTACTAATGCTTAGTTTAGCTGCATGTGTGCACCAGTAAAATATCGCACAAAAAGAATTTTGATGCAATTAAATGTACAGCATACAAATGCTGTTTTTATATTATTTTATCAGTTTGCATATGAATTTCTTAGGAGTAAGACCAATTGAATAACTTGGAGCTTCTAAACAGACATACTTACAATTGTTCCTAAAGGCACTGAAGTATGTATTAAACCATACATGATCTAATTTCAAAGTTGATTTTATAAATTCTCATAATTAAATTTGAATTAAGAATGAGTAGAAAGAGTTCTGAGAAATTCCAGAATAATAAAGGAACAGACCGAGGAATTCTTGCTAATCTTTTAGAAATCTAAATATTTTCCCCCCGTTTTATGTAAGATCATTAAAAGTGGGCTAAAGGTCTTGTGTAAAACCATACACTTTACAGATCAACCCTAACTGTATTCTTTTTGTGTACAAAGGAGGAGACATGTTTCATTTTGAATAAATGCTCACTTTTGAAGCAATGCTCACATATTATAGTATGTGGTTTTAATTCATTTTTAATATGTGAAATGACTTAAAGTTCATCTAAAAACTCTGCAAAGTACTCCACTTTTCTTACCATTTTATTGATAGAAACAACCTGCCCAGTTAGTGACCCAGCTGAATATATGATGAGCTGAGCCCGGAACTCTAGTATCCTCACAGTCCAAATTCAAACCTTATCAACTATACCATACCTTGGGTTTCTTTTGAGGGGATGGAGTTGAGGGGAGATGAGAGCACTCAGAATTTAATGATTTTTTTTTTAGTGTTGGAGCAACAGGTTGTTAGGAAAATTACCTTGTTATTTTAAATTAATTCTCTTAAAAACTGAAGGTTCAAGAAGAAATTATGCAATCATTTGAAAAGATTCTCATCTAAATATTTAATTAACTGCTGTATTAAGAAGGAAATTTATATCTCATTCTATGTGCATTGACTTACAACTTCTATGTTGCAGGCCTAAAATTACCTGTATGGCTAATTGGGAGGGGGGGTTCCTTTCTAAAGAACCATTCGTTTTACCTTTGTTGTATTGCAGAGCTCCTGGTATTCAGTCTGAAGTTTCTGAATGTTCTCTGCTAAATTAACATCATGCACCAGTTCAAGAAGGCATTCACCTTTTTCAGTCACGGATTTTATTGATGGTTCATGGGACAGCACCATCTGCTGGAATGACTAAAATGAAAAATTCAGTCAAACATGTTTTCACATGAATTTTAAAAAATTAAATATCTTACATCTAAAGCATAAACAATTGCTTCTTCATTGTGTTTTGGGAGGGAAAGAACTGATCAGCAATGTGTGATGTCATCCTTAACCAGTGCTCCCACTTAGAATGCCTTGCAGCGAAACACTGGATGTGGAATCTCTGACAGCATCACTCTTTGTAATTCTGAACTCAATGTTTTTGCACCCATTGGTAAGGCAAAAAACAGCCCCCCCCCCAAATAAAAGGTAGAGATTTCCACATATTCAGAATAATTCTAAAGAAGGTAGAAAATATCAGTTTGTAAATTAATCCTTCCATTCACCCAATGAACACCAAGCTTGCTCAATTACTCTAGGAGCTATGAATACTGAGGAAAATTGAGTGACAGTTAAAAAAAACACAAGGGGAATTGATCTGATTGAGATCATAACCTGGAATGCAGAAGAAAAGCACTTAGCCCATCAGAGCAATTGTGCTACAGATTTAGACTGTACGGGTTCAGGGCTACATGAAGGGCAATCTAGCCTTTGACCTCAGCAGTCGTCATATGCAAATTTGTTAGAAAGGAAAAATTTACAAAGTTTTGTCCCACAACCTCCTCTGGATTCCTTATGTGGACCCAAGTTGTGTTATGTACCAGGAATTTATCAAAAGACGTTAAAAGCCAATGTGAGTTATAGAAGCTCAGCTCAGTTGGCCTCAAGATATTCAGAAAAGAAGAGAGAAACCAATATTCAGGTTGGAGGTTATTTCTACAAGCTAAGAAAGTTATTCACATGGAAGTTATCTTTCCTTAGAGAAGGGACTGTTCTTCTTGCAGTTTCTAAAGAGATCTAACAGTATGTGCATGTGCTGTGACATTTGATAAAAGAAAGAGTTAAAAAAGCAAATATAGCAAAACAGGGGATGTTTGATTCAGGACCAAACTAGACAGGAGGCCTGTATGGTATGCTGCTCATATTCTCCCAGGAGCAAAAAGCAATTTTGCATGTATGTGCGTGCACACATGCATATGAATTTTAATTTGGAAAACAGCACAGGAGAAAGAACACCCCAAGGCCTTCTTCTCTGACTGCTTTGAACTTACACGAAACAAACACAGGGAATCTTTGGGAGTCTCATAGTTTTAACCCTAATTGCCACAATTTAAAAAACAGGATATGGAAATTCTATTCATTTGCAATCTGAACATTAATCAAAGAGAAAAGAGCTCACTGAAATACATTTTAAAGGAGAACTGGCTTTTAATGAGGCCTATGCAATATGTGACCCATTGTGTGAAGAGAACTAATCAGTCACATGGATTCACTATATTTCCTGGGGTTGACAAAAAAAACAGGGAAGTTAAACAACTGGTTGGCTATGACATATGGTGAATGGGCTGTATTTTGCTTATGTCACAAGCTGTTCAGGCCTGCTTACAAATTGCATCCCTATTTCATATTTCTGTCCTTACATGGAATCTTAGGAATGGATATTTAGCAAACAAGTGCGAACACACATACATGCCAATTTTAGCTATCAATATTTTCTGACTGAAGCATTTATTCATTTTGTAGCTGCCAGTATTCTGCTTACCTTGTATTTTGATAACTGTGCCTTTTTCTCATATAATTCCATTTTGGAATCAACTGGAGTGTGAAACATAATCTGACACTCTGACAGCCACTGAGTCTGTGCTTTGTACTTATCTAAAAATTCCTTTGTTAAGTGAAGACATTTTGCTAAGGTTGTGTGCTCCTTTCTGATAGAGCTGGTTATCTCTTCAAGTTTCTCCACACAATCACTGATCTCTTTCTTTAACTGTTCAGCTTCATCTCCATCAATGTATTTAATAGCTCTCTCTCCTTTCTCACGGGCAGATTTCAGCAAATTTTTACCAACATCCATGTCATTCATGAGATCCTGTGAACAGAAAATATAGATTGTTTATATGAATGAGGACAATACTGAATAATTCAGACAGATTTAGATATGTTCCCATGTCAGAGACATTACTTTATTGAACTAGATCTTAATTTCAATTTGTTCAAATTCAGTTTGTTTCTAAGCTAATTTTGTTCTTGTGAAAGAAACCACTTTCATAATGTTCAAGAATTTTCAAGGTCATATATAAGCACAGCTTGTTTACAGCCATTTAATATCTACCACAAAATCCTGCTGACATTTAGAAGCAAGGGATGTAAATAATGTACCTTCACATTTTCTACCTAATAGTACAGTTGGTAGTATGCTGTCAAAACCAGCGATGCTAGCAAAATGTGTAAATAGGTACTACACATTACAATTCAAACATCAAACCACAAAAAGTTCTAATTTAGACCATGGTATAAAATGAGCTTCTGCATATATACAAAATTTGCTCTTAGTTTACGTATAGTCTGAATAAAAGGATCTGGTTGTAATTCAGAAACAGGTAAGCGAATGCTATTTAAAGGGAGGTTTCTAGAGTTCTATTGTAAGGGTGGCATGCCCAGGAACATCCAAAAACCTGGAAGGAAAAGAAGCCACACAGTTCATGATTCTAATCTAATATGGAAATCTTCTCAACCCCTAACCAATGAGCCAACAGACACTTCATTATTTTCTCTGCTCTCCTACCAGTAGACTTTATTTTCTTGACCTTTTACATTTCTGCAGATCAAAAGAATTACTCCCAAAGTCCAATGTCAAATTATATTTGCATTACAAAAATGCATTTCACACTGAGCTTTGTAGAATTGCTTTAGCCCCAAAATATTGCTCAAAAATCCATGAATATGGAAATGGGTTTAATTTTACTCCCAGCACGCACAAGATTTTAATTTGAAGTGGTTTCCTTTATGTTGCTTATTAGTTTTAGAGTGCAATCCTACAGAGAGTTATCCCAGTAAAATCAGCGGGCCTAGATGGGAGAAACTCTGTAAAGGATTGCACCACTGGTCCCTTAAAAGCATAATGGTAAAATAGCAAAATTGATAAAAAGTAAATGGTTATGAATCTGCCTGAAATTGCTCAAAATGTCACAAAAACAAACTACTATAAAGCAACCTGAAATTGACCAGAGCAGTGTTTTCTCAAACTGTGGCCAGGACATTCTAATAACAACTACTACTATTGCGATTACTACTTTGCTTATAAACCGCACTTTTAGACAGATCAGTGCTCCACTCAGAGTGGTGAATGAAGTCAGTGTTATTATTATCCTCACAATACAGCAGGGGAGCCAGGGATGAGAGGAGTGGCTTACCCAAGGCCACCTACTGTGCTCATGGCAGTAGTGGGATTCGAACCAGCAGAGTGCTGATTCACAACCCAGCCACTTAACCACTATGTACAGTAATGTCTTGAGCCTCACCCTGTGGGCTATGATTCTCTTGCAGGTGAGCACCTGAGAGTTCAGAAGGAGAGTGACTAGGAAAAGGTTGATGGCAAATTTGGATTTGCCTCTGTATAATGTGTACAATAGACATGGGTTTATAGCCTGTTACTCAGCAATAACATACATTAATGAATAATTAAAAAAATTATAAACTTGTTCACTATTAACTGATATGACATTCCTGCATTTTATGTTGGGGAGGGGGAATGTAACATAGAAGGTGCCACTTCTAAAAATTTGAGAACGACTGGATTAGAGAATATAACAGGCATTTTACATTGGGCTTTTCAAAAACATGGCCCAATGTAAAATAGTAGACTGTCTCCAGGTAGACTGTCCATGTGAAATGTCAGAGAGAATACACCATATTTATTCTATTATGAACAGAACTGTTATTGCAATCCCAGGAGCAAATGAGGAGGTGGGAGGCAAAGGAGAACAAATGCAACCATCACACAGTGAGTAAAATACAGCCTTATTGATTAAAGCCACTGGAGCATTGGCATACCATACAGCATGGATCCAGGAATTGGACAACTTGCCTGAGAGATGGCAGGTACTGGGATCCCACCTGGACGAAAGCCACTAGATGATTCCCCTGCTACCAGAGACTGAAGCAGGACAACTGCCCCCGCTCCAAGCTGGACATGTCCCTGAACAACTCTACCCCAATATCCCTTAGGAGGATCTCAAAATATGGGGGAGATGGCATGCAGACATTGTCTCTCCTCCAAACAGATCCAGTCCAATGCCCCACTGTCCCCACCAGAAGGTTGTGACTAGAATATATAACCAATAGAATAAGTAACCATGCATCATACCCATGTGACACACAGATAAGGAGAAGGAAGGTGAGGAAGCCAAGGCAGACTGAACTTCAGCTTTAAAGAAGCCAGGCAGAGCAGAGGGGAAATTTCATCCCTCTGGTCCGGTTGACCCAAGAAACCCTGCTCTTCCCACCCCCCACCCCACCCCCAGCTCACCAGGGTAGCCTACAATTGGGCACCCTGACTGCAGCCATGGTAATCTGCTCTGAAGGCCTCCAGCATATCAGAGAAGCCCATCCAGGAGGTTTGCTGAAAGCTGCTGTGATGGCAAAGAAGGGGAAAGGGGTTGTACCCCCACACTCCTTGTATCCCAGTCTCTGTCCTGGGTAAGTCTGGGAATTCTGCTTCATTATTTGTTTATTTATTTATTTACATTATTTATAGTCTGCCTTTCTCACTAAGACTCAAGGTGGATTACACAGTGTGTCAGTACAATCAGTTTCAGAGACATTGCAATAAACAGTGTAATACAGTATAAAAATGCAAACTTGCAAATATTTAAAACCACTAGAAATCCAATACAGAGTTGAAGAAATGCTGAAACAGAGGATAAGCAATTCTAAGACTGACATATTAAATAACATAGAAACTACCTAGTAGGATCATACTTACAGTAACAGACAGTATATAGCAGTAAAGTCTATAGTTCCTACCCCTCTCCTGATGCATCTCTTTGAAACCACTTCCTTACAGTACAGCTCTCCTATCTGAGTAAAAAAGTCCTCTTGAATAATTCAGGTTTGCAGTTTACAGAAAGCCAGAAGATTGAGTTTTCCTGAACTCTTCAGGTAAGCCAGTTTGGTGTAGTGGTTAAGAACATGGGACTCTAATCTGTAGAACCAGGTTTGATTCCCCACTCCTCCACTTGGCCAGCTGAGTGATCTTGGGTCAGTCACAGCTTCTAGAAGCT
Organism: Eublepharis macularius; assembly: GCF_028583425.1. Taxonomy (NCBI): domain Eukaryota; kingdom Metazoa; phylum Chordata; class Lepidosauria; order Squamata; family Eublepharidae; genus Eublepharis; species Eublepharis macularius. Next base: position 130,352,408 of record NC_072790.1, read on the forward strand.
CGCTCAGCCCCACCTACCTCACAGGGTGTTTGTTGTGGGGATAATAATGACATACTTTGTAAACCACTCTGAGTGGGCATTAACTTGTCTGGAAGGGCAGTATATAAATCGAATGTTGTAGTTGTTGTTGTTGTTGTTATTCCCTAAGGTTGGAGCTACCACAGAGAATGCACATCATGTAAACACAGCTATTGATTTTGCCCCTTTGCAAGGTGGCACCTGTAGACAGCCCTGTTCAGATGAGCAAAGCTGCCATCATTGAACATAGGGAGAGGTGGTCCCATAGATACAATGCCCTATACTATCTCTCCCAAAGCTATATAATCTTTCCAACCTTGCCATTTTAATGTTCACAAGAGTATCAAGACAGTAGGCAAGGGTGACTCCTAAGACAAATATGCTTACTCCGAGCCCATATAAATAGCGCGCGCACACACACACACACACACACACACACACACACACACACACACACACACACACACACACACACAAAATCTGAAAGTGTATCCTAGAATTTGCCTTAAGATCCTCTGCAGCATGTAGATGTTTCAGGATTCCTCAGCAAACAAATCAAGGTTTCCTAAAAAGAGGGAATTTTAAACTCTCTATTTTATAGAGTTCTAAATACTACGAACTGTTCCATTGTTTTAAACAATGAATTGCAGGGGTGTCAGAAAGTTAATTACATAGCAACATACAAAGACTGCCAGCATGCTGTACCTCAAGTTTCTGCATTTTTTTCTCCATTGCTGCTTTATCAACTACATCAGATTTTGTTGCTACTTTTCTGAAATTCCTGAGAGTAGCTCCAAACCAGTTTTGGTAAGCACTAAAAGCCAGTTCTGATTCCTCCATACTTCGAATTTCTTCTTCAATCAATTTTATTTGTTCCTGCAAACAAAATGTAAAATGACACTGATAATTGTATATTGTCTTATATATTGTTGGTTTCATGACAACCACATCTTTATGAATAAATGCTTTTTTAATAAGTAAAACTATAGGAGATACACCTACTTTTTATTACCACTAGATCACAGTTTCCCTGCACATACTCTATATCCTCGTAACCATCTGATGAAGCTCATATCCTGATAAAATCAGTTAATACCCAGGGCTTTTTTTCTGGGAAAAGAGGTGGTGGAACTCAGTGGGTTGCCCTCCGAGAAAATCATCACATGGCTGGTGGCCCCGCCCCCTGATCTCCAGACAGAGGGGAGTTCAGATTGCCCTCTGTCTGGAGATCAGGGGGTGGGGCCACCAGCCATGGGACCATTTTCAAGAGGTTCTGGAACTTGTTCCCCCGCGTTCCTGCTGAAAAAAAGCCCTGTTAATACCTATATTAGGATTGTTTTTGTTTTGCTTCTGTAGATTATAATAGTTATACTTCCATTATATTCTGTATTCAGCTGAAACAATGATAGGTGCCGTGGCAATTAATAGGATTCTCTGAGAAAACACTGCTCATCCAGTTTTTCAACATCAGACATATTAATATAGCTCAGAATTTTGAGTGGACAATTCACTGGATCACATTTACACTTTGGGGGTTGCATCCAACTGCTTTTTTTCAGTAGCAGAAGGGCTCTTCCAAAGTGAAGGAGCAGGATTGTTTTCATTGGTTTCCCCCTCTCACTGCAGACCCACTTGGCCCTTATGAGCAAAATTTCAGGGTGCTCAGTGGGCTTCAGTGGGAGGGGGGAAAGTCGTGTCCCACAAACACTGCTCCACTTATGGTTCATGGTAAGTTACACTGTATTTTGAGCCTGTGTTCCTTCTGAAGCAAACCCAAGCTCTTAGTTGGGAAAAGATTTATATATACAGGAAGGATTGGGAAGAATGAGGGAGTAAAGCGAGTGTCAGACAGGAGACACCCTGTCCACTAGACAGTCCTGGGCAATTGCCTAGGGTGCCGGTGGAGGAGGGGTTCCAACCAGCCCTGTTGTCCCCTCACCCTCTGCCTAGCTAGGACATCAAGGCCTGTTCTGGGAAGTGCTCCTGGCCCAGTGGGTGGATAGTGGGAATACTGCTCCTTTGCTCCCTCCTTCCCTCCCTCTGTTGGGGGATAGGCAGTGTGCCTCACCACCTCACCACCAGGGTGTTTGTGGAGAAGGCCAGGGGTGACTTCTTGCCATGGTGCAGGAGAGGGGAGGCACTACCATGCCTTGCCTTGCTCCTGGGGGTCCTGGTGGGAGGGCATGTCAATGTTGCCCAGGATGAGTCCTATTTAATAGTATGGTCAGAATCAGATCAGGGGGGTTGTTTTTGGTGGCATCTTTGTACACATTACACTGAAATGGGGGAAAGAAAGATTCTGCAGGAAGACTTCTAATCTGAATCCAATATGAGGAAAATAATCTAGCTGCTCTGATATCTCCAGAATCAGGAAATTTCAAGACATGCATTGACACTGGGAAACAAGTCATCAAAACTCCAGAGGCTTATCTACTCTCTAACCCTATATTCCATCCAAATTTATTATAAAGGATTTAAACACACATGCATAGGAAAAAAACAATATAGGCACACCACAGGAACCTCAACCAGGCATTTTCTATCATTTGCCCAAAACACACAAGCCTAGCAACCCAGGACACACTGTCGTCTCTGGCTGAGCTACTATGTAGGGATATTATGAACTTCATTCTCAGGCCCTATATCATTAATACCCCCGTTGAATGTGCACAAGCACCGACTTTCTAAGGAAAATGCAATCTATTGACAATCTTCCAGAAAACACTATTTTGGCCAGGATGCAGAGCCTCCATATACCAACATCCCTCACAGAGACGAAGCACAAGCCATTAGGAGTGCTATCACTGACAACACTACAACTAACCCTGCTACCAAGCTTTGATTCACAACTATTTCAAATCTGGTAGTGATTTATTCCTTCATATCACTGGCACAGCTGTAGGTATTAGCATCCACATAGCACCACAATATGGCAACATTATCATGGCTCCTACCCTTTAATGTCTCTCCGTACTTAATTTAATTTATTACATTTATATTCCGCCCTCCCCACATCAGCGGGCTCAGGGCGGATAATTGAGATTTACTGATGAAATGTTTTTAATCTGGACACATAAGAAACAAACATTTGAGAAATCTCAGGAGGCCTTCAGCAACTTTCACCCCACTATCAACCTAACTGTGAATGAATCAATCGACAGACGAAGTATACTTCCTAGACATTACTGTACAAATACATGACAGACGCATGAACACTACTTTATACCAAAACCCAACTGATCACCAAACATATCTACCTGCCTTAAGTAATCATTCTAAACACAATAAACAATCCATTGTATACAGCCTCTGTTATAGCCACATCAGCCCCAGTTGCTCTGTCAGAGATTCTCACATGAAGGATCTGTAACAGACATTTTTGGAATTACAATTTGGAATTACAAAAGACACCAGATGTAGTCAAGAAACAGGCTGAAAAAGCAAGAACACTACCCAGGGATAACCTGGTCCAAGTTAGGGCCAATAAAACAATAGAACATTACTGGCAGACACATACTGTTCACAGCTAAAACCAGTTCAATGCATCATTGAACTGGTTTTAGCCTATAACCTATGCTAGATAATGATATTCCTTTCTCACAGGCACTAGGAGACAGACCTTTGCTCACAGACAGTCTGCTAGCTTTAAATAATTTCTCACTTACAATAATGCTCTACTTGAACTGGATGTGGACTCCAGACCATGGCCTGTAATAAACCAAGATAAACTCTGTCCCCATATTCACTCCAATACCACAATCCTTGTGCCTACCAACATCAGCCATACTATCTCAAGTGGATTAACTTGCTGATACATGTCATCAAATGCCAACAGTACCCTTCTACACTGTACACTGGACAAACAGGCCAGTCCCTACACAAAGGACTAAATGAATAGATATCTGGCAATAAAAATCACAATACACAGAAACCAGTAAGAGAACATAATAATCTTCCAAAGCATTCTATTGCTTACCTAAGAGTGACAGTTCTCCTACAGAGAAGCTTCAAAGGGAAATTACAACACAAGGTTGCTGAACTAGAATTTGTTAACCAGTTCAGAACAATGGACCCAGTCCCCTCCCCTGGCCTGAATAGGGACATAAGATTCTTATCTCATTACAGATGCTTATTTTCAGAATTTCCCATGACAATAACTTGCATCTATTTTGTAGGAAAAATAGTTATCTTGAAAACCACAGTAAAAGAAATGAAAGGATTCAGTATCCTAGATTAACTTTGTTTATGACTTAAACAAATTGAAAGCAATGCCGCTTTACTGTCTGTAATTTTTGTGTGCTTGTGTGTTTTAATATTGCTCCATACAAACGAAGTTGTCTTTGGGAGCACACTATTAAATCAAAGGCAGTTTTAAGATAATTGCCTAATTTTGTTTATCTGTGAGGCACTTATGCTAATGAAAAAAAATGTTCTTTTTCATTAACATTCTGAAATGATATCTTTAAAAATGTTTCACTTCTCACCAATACATGAAGGATAAGAGCCTGATACCGAGAGGTGAGGTGTGTTGCTTGTCTTCCCATCCTACTGGAAGTACGACTCTCCTCTAGGATCTGCTGGGCCAACAGTCCAACTTCTTCAACTTCATCTTTATAGACTATGATTTCTTCATGCCACTTCTGAGGCAAATAAATATAATGCTTGTAACATTGCAGAGTGACATAAAGTGTGGTTTAAAAACAGAGAACTGAAAATGTCTCTTATACAATAAAAAGTTTTAATTATGTTGCTTTCATAAAAAATAGTTTTTTATTCAATGAGGAGAAAAAAACTGAACAAATGAGGTACAACTCCAGGGAAGGTGATCCTAATTAATACAAACTGTTGTGGATTTATTTTTGTTTGTTCGCTTGCAACAACTTGTATCCATTATCTGCTCACTCTCATCTGGATGGGTAAAGCAAAATAGGCTGAGGTGGAATCTGGTGAAGACAGAGGTACTTGGGCCACAGGCCGTTGGACTTGGGAATCCGCCTCCCGACCTTTGATGGGGCACTGCTTGTGCCCATTCCATTGGTCAGGAGTCTTGGAGTGACATTGGACTCTTCTCTGTCAATGGAGGTCCAGGTTGCAGCAGTTGCCCAGACTGCATTTTTTAATCTTCGGCAGGCCTGGAAGCTTGAGCCCTATCTGTCGACCCGCAACCTAGCTACAGTGATCCATGCAACGGTCACCTCCAGAGTAGATTACTGTAACTCGGTCAACACAGGGCTTCCCTTGGGTCTGACCCGGAAATTACAGCAAGTCCAGAATGCCGCTGCACATGTCCTGATGGGTATACCATGCAGGGCACACATTACACCGATCTTGCAGCAGCTGCACTGGCTCCCCGTAGAGTTCCAGATCAGGTTCAAGGTTTTCGTTTTAACCTTTAAAGCCCTAAATGGACTGGGACTAGCATACCTAAGGGACCATCTCTCCCCATAAGTACCCCAAAGAATGCTTTGATCAGCAGAAAAACATCTACTGGTGGTCCCTGGCCCCAGAGTGGCTTGGTTGACCACAACCAGGGCCAGAGCCTTTTCAATCCGGGCCCCAACCTGGTGGAACTCTCTGTTGGAGGACACCCGGCCCGTCAAGACCTAATATTTTTTCAGTGGGCCTGTAAGACAGAGCTGTTCTACCAGGCGTATGGCTGAGGCCAGCCTAAGGTTTCTTTGGGAATACCTACTGACCGGTCTCCTACTGGGAAGGGTCTACATAACCATCTGCCCCCTCATATGAGAAGTCACAGTGATAACACCAGTTGTACCCCCTCTCCCCCTTGTTTATGCTACGATAAGAAGAGTGGGGGTGGCTGCCATCTAGGATTTGATTGTATATATCAATTATTCTAATTTGAATGTATTTTAATGAATCTAAATGTTCCATTTTTGTATTATTATACTGTTGTAACCCTCCCTGAGTCTGCTTGCAGGGAGGACGAGCTATAAATTAAATTAAATAAATAAATAAATAAATAAATAATACCCACATCACTTATTTGACTTCTTCACTCATAATATCCACCTCTCTCATTTTTACGTATTCAGAGAGTAATCTCCTCTCAAGGATAAGTCACAGGCTCAGATTCAGAGGAAGATTTTTATGACTAGATGGTAGATGTGTGATTTTCACTGATGTCCTGATACCCCTCTCCACCCTCACCCCCATGCTGTTCTTGGGGTTCTCCTGTGTCCCAAGAACATTTCAGGTAGTGTTCTGGACTAAAACAGCAGAGAGGCATTGGAGAAGTCTGTCAATAGAAATTATACCACTAAATCCAAGCCATATTTGCACACGTACCAACACTAGTGTACTTATTTCTGTATGCAGCGGAACACCTAATCTCCACTGCCTTCACATATATCTGTACGTTTTGTCATCAGTGGCACACATCCACTTCTGTTCCTAGGTCCTGTGACTTGGGATTTTAATTTCTTAGCACTCTGAATGTTCATTAGTGTTCCACAGGAACAAATTTAGTACCGAATCTACGTACATTTGCTCACTGTAAAGGCCCATAATTATATCACCTTATTACCTTCATCTGTTGCAGCTGCATCTCCTTTGTAGCTCTGTCAGACTGCCGGCTGGTCCTGAAATTAACTTTCTCCTCTAGAGTTCTGAGCCAGTTATCCACTTTCAGAAATTTGTCTTCCATCAGCCTCAGTTTGCTTAGGGTAGTATTTAGTTGTGTCCTGACTTCAGAAAGCTTCTGTTGATAGATAGTCCAGTCTTGACGAACAGACTCTAATAATCTGTCGTCTAGCTGTGGTATACCACATGGTATCACTTCATCTCTAAAATGCAGTGCTGTGTTAAGCAATGCTTGCCCCTCAGCACAATGTACTTGTAATTCCTGAAAATGCAAAATATTAGCATTACTCATTTATTCATTCTCTTCTGAAATACCTTAGGTACTGTGCAGTAATAAAATCAGAATTGAGTGCTTTAAGTCAATATACACACACAGCAAATCACTGCAGTTTCTGGAGACATATTTAAGGTAATTTGGAAGTAAATACCACTATAAACGTACACAGCACAATGCATCATATACTTTTGCAAATATTCCCAACTCAAATATGTTTCCGATAGTCTTTATATGGAAGACTATTTTTGATTCAATATGTAAGAAACTTTACCTGAAGCTCCCTGAGTGTTGCTTCATGTCTCTCTGCATCCCCTTCAAGGTGTGATAAGCTGCTGAGTTTTTCCTGTTCTTTTTCTAGCCATGTTTCAAAAGCCTTCAGATTTCTTTGATATTCATGATGCAAGTGAACAAATTCCTCAGCTTTAGTTATTGCCTCCTATTATTAGAAATATTATTATTAGTATTTAAGAGGGAGAAAAAAATATTGAAATATATTGAGTCTGTAATGTCTGAATCTCATTTTCTAATATAAGGAAGTTTAAGTGGAGGATTGTTTGGGGTGTATATGAAAGAAATAGCCGAGAGATTAATATACCGAACCCAAACAGAGAATCTGCCATGTAAATTTGCCTTCTAAAATTAAGAGTTTAAGATAAAATTAATCATTCATAAACATATATTTCAAAATTCCTTAGCATGAAATGCACATCTCCAAACCTCCTCTGGGAATCAAACTTGATGTGACATAAAAGATCCATGAAAAGAATCACTTACTTTTTTTTTTAAAGTAAATTAGCAGCTGTATGCAAGTGCATAAAGGGTTTCTGGGAAAGGGCGCTGATGAATTTATTTCTCCAATTGTCTCCAAAGAATTAACAGTACAATCCTAAGAAGTGTTACTCCAGTCTAAGCCCATTGATTGATTGACTGAAGTAACTCTTCTTAGGATTGCACTGAGAATCTCTCCTCTGAAGCTGCAGTTTGCTCACAGGAGAAACAAAATAGAGGTATCACTTTTTCCTTCTAGGATTGCCAACTGCTAGGAAAAACAAATGACCTGTCACTTTAATGGAGGCTTAATGGGATGTTATTTATCAAGTGATGCTATTTACCTTCATGTCATAAAAATCTTCAATGGTCCATTTCCACACATTAAGCTGCTATTAAAATGACAGGGAATATTTTCCCCCAGGCCAGGAGGCAACTGTACTTCCTCCCAGGGATCTAGCTGCAGCTTTAGAGTGGTGTCATAAAGGACTTGAAGAGATTTGGGAGGAAAAGGTTAACACTCCCTCCTTTCCTACATTTGTCAATTGTCAAAGCTGCTAGTTAGCTTTCTAAAAACCATGAAAGATTACAATCATAGATTTCTCAGGTCATATCTGGTTAGGTCCTGAATGATTTTACACAAGGAGAAAGATGGTAGTGTTGTCAAGGGAAGCAGTACCATTATCCTGTCTTTGAGAAATTGGTATCTTTCTTGAAGGTCCTGAAGTTCAAGCTGAGTTACATAATGTTCAGTCATGCTCATGCCTTTAACTTCAATTTTGTCCAGCAGCACACTGTGACTAAACACTTCTTCTTTAAGTAACTACAGAACAAAAACAAAACGTTGACAGTTTGACTAATACAGCAGAGTAAATGAAACTGACAATTATGAATTGTAGTCTCTCTAATTTTATTACAGGGTTTCTTCACAAATTGAGTTGTGAATGTGGGAAGATTTCTTGAGTAAAGTGTTCTAACCCTGAAAGTTCCATTTCAGTCAGAAGAAAGCACAAAAGGCTATAGTTGGAATGCTTGCCACTGAAACTAAAGGTGTACAATTCTGTATTTTTTCCCCATTTAAATGTTTTGTTCCATTTTGATCCTATTTTCTTCAGCAAATTTGCTGTTTTTATCAGAGGTCTGTTTATAGCATTTTACAACATATTTACACCATATTTTATGTCATTTGCCATTATAGTGTCATTTATATGTAGTTAATGGAAGAAAAGGTGCCAATTTTAGGCCCAATATTTCTCCCAAATTTTATTAATATGCCAAGGAAACAGGATGTGAAGAAATTACAACCAACACCTGAAGCTTTAAACTGAACTATAGTTGTCACAAAATTTGGCAACATCCCTAACAGAAACCAATGTAAATGTCATTTGAATACAATTACTCCAGCCATGTGACTCAACAGTGTTAAAGAATATGAACATGTTTAACAAATAAAATGAGCTAACTTACATAGAAATATAATGCAAGTCCTGAGAAATTATTTGATTCAGCTGCTCCCATTTTAGAAATAGTTTATGAAAATAACAAAATATTCCGTGTTGTGGGTGAGCGTGCTATGATAAGTTATCAGAGGCTGATTTCTGCACAAACCTTAGCTCTGCTGAGTGAAGCATTTTTTTCCCGCAGTTCAGCACTCTGCCTTTCAGAAGAATTCATGACTGCTTCCACTTTGTCCATCCAGCTAGTAAATTGTCGAACATCATCCTGGTAACTTGTCCATTTGGACAGTGCTCCTTCCAGCTGGCTGCAATTTATACAAATATTTACACAGCTGAATGAACAAACGAACGAACAAACTCTTTAAAATGTTTGTAAATCCCAACTTTCTCCTAACCATCTCACAGTGGGAACAACAATCCCCCAATGAGGCAAATAACATCCCCTGGGGCCATTTTGAGTAAGGAAAACAGCATGGTGAGGAGGTCTGAAGTCTGTATTGGGTCCCTGTAGCACTCAGGAAATGAGTTCCTAGCAGCTGGTGTCTACTAGGGCCCTAACACACCTGAAGACAGAGAGTATGAGTTGAACACCAGCCACTTACCTCAGTGTTCAATGGACACATTCCAATAATGGAGTAGCAGTCTGTTATTTTATTTGAGTTGTTCCCTATTCAAAGGATGGAACTGTAGTAAGCCCAGGTGCATTCTATGACTTCTCCTCCAACAGCCATATATTATTTTACCTTTTACAGTGTATACAAGCAGATAAAAGGGAAGACCACATATCCTTAAGTGTTGTTAATTGCTGTTCAATAACAGACATTCCTTCTTGAGATGTATTTTGCAAAACAGATTCCCCTCTTGTCAGCACCATTTTCATTTGGATTTCTTTCTCCTGCTTTACTGAAAACAGTCCCTGTAAAATAAACAGATCTTGTTTCCATTCTTATTATGCACCTACTCTTCCACAAATAGAGGAAGAAATTACCAAATGGGAATTATATTCCTCATCCCACCCACACTCAGAATAACATCAGAAGAAGTGAGTACGAACTCAAGAAAGCCAATGCTGGAATAAATGTTAATCTTTAAGGTGCTACTGGATTTCTGTTTTATTCAGAAAAACTGTCAGTCAAAAAGTCTAGATGTAACAGTTTGTATTTGCTATAAGAGAAAATAACAGAAAAGAAATTAATCCCCTGGAAGTCACTCTAGTCATTCCTGGACTAACTCTGCTGCTTTGAGAAGTGATTTTTATGGGCAGAGGAGACACTTTTGCAATCCTACTCATAGGACCAAATTACATGTAACATACAAATATGTGTAACTTACTCCTGAAGCAGGTTTTCAAGGAAAAGACAAATGCAAGTAGAGAGGGGAACACTTAACCCTTTATGTGCCTGCTATTTCCTTGTGCACTGAAAATATGAGTCACAATTTAAGCAGGAAATTGTCAGTCCGGGAAAAGGGTTAAACGTCTCCCTTACCATTTTGCAGCTCTTAATTGTTTCATCCCAAATTGGATTTTCAAAGGGAAAGGGGTCATTGGCCTACAGTTACTTGCACTTCGAGGTACCGGTAGACTGTGTACATCTAACTAAACAGATTTCAAGATCGTTCTCACTGCATTATGGCAAAAAAGCCTTGATTTGGTTTGCAGGAAGAGTTTTCTTACAACCTAGCTTATTTCATACTACATCTGTTGTGATGGTCCATCTCTGACTACTTTAAAAGGTTGAGCAATAATGAAATAATTTTGGATTACATAAGAAAACAATGGTCAGCAATCTGCTCATAATATCTCTTGTTTCGTATACCAGAAATTGTAGCCTTTGTGAATATGAAAAAAAATCCAGAAATGCTAATCATAATGTTTCAAAATCAGAAGAAAACAAAGAATAATAAAAAATAAAATCCCTAAGCTCTACATTCATAAAAAGAACCTCATTTTTAAAAGTCTGATCTTTATATACATTGCATGGAATTTTTTTATTATAACATGATTTTATTCATTTGGTACACAGTTTTCTTTGTCTTAGTATACAGTTTTAGAAACTGAGTGATACCCAGTATCTTGCAAGGACTTTAAGGAGTGTCTCACCTGGCTTGATTTATTTCTGACTGTATACTCTATCACTTACTGTTTGTATTATAATTTAAAATAAGCTGAAAAACAGACTTTGGGCATATGCAAAAATCTGTAGTATTACTATCAAATGACATCTCAAGAGTTAATATATTTCCTATTCAATATCTGCCTTGTGTCCTCATTTACCTACCTCCAGCTTAGCCATTCTACTGTCAAGGACACTTTTGTCTGCTGTGGGGTGGCAATAAGATTCTAGCATCTGAATTGCATCTGTCATCCAATCCTGAAGCTCTTTCAGACCGTGAGAGAACTGTTGGTGCTCTGCTACAATCCTGTCCATTCTGGAGACCTTTTCCTTAAATTCACACAGACATTAACATTACTAATCATTCAGATAATCTACTATTCCACTACAGGTGAACAAAAATCACACAGTGCCATCTCAGAAGACAGACTTCCAATTAGTTAACTGGCAGAAATTTAGAAAAATCAACTGGACCCATTTTTCCTTCAACATCTTTGATTGGGATACACTTATCAGTTGCAACTTTGGGAAACAGAAGTTTATGATTTGTACTCATGACAGTAATGTACTTCTTCTCCTTTTTTCTTTCTTGTTCCATCTGCTCTCCAAGTACATATTCTGGATAAGCTACAGCACTTCTCCACAGCATGTGTACACATTTTTTTTAAAATTAGTATCTATACTTTGCAAGAATTACAAAATACATTGAATGTGCAAGCAGGTGCTAATGAATCATAGAATCATAGAGTTGGAAGGGGTCTTACAGACCATCTAGTCCAACCCTCTGCCCATTGCTGGAACAGCCTAAAGCACTCCAGACAATTATTCATCCAGCCACGCCTTGAAGATTGCCAACGAGCAGGAACCCATCATATTCATAGGCAGCCAGTTCCTCTGCTGAATTACGCTTAATGTGAAGTTTTCCCTAATGTCCAGCTGGTACGTTCCCTCTTGTAGTTTAAACCCATTGTTTCGAGTCCTATCTTCTGTTGCCAACAAGAACAGCTCCCTTCCCTCCCCTAAGTGACAGTCTTTTAAATACTCAAAGAAAGCAATCATGTGTCTCCTCAACATCCTCTTCTTCAAACTGAACATTTCTAGGACCCTCAGTCTTTTGTCATAGGGCTTGGTCTTCAGGCTCCTGAAGTGAGGCCTCCAGAACTGCACACAATACTCCAGTGGGGCCTGACCAATGCAGTATATATGGGGACAATGACATCCTGTGATTTGGATTTTATACCTTCATTGATACACCCCAAGATTGTGTTCACTTTTTTTGCTGCTGCATTACACTGACCACTCATATTTAGGTTCACATCTACCCAAGATCTTGTTCACATGCACTGCTATCCAGAAGTGTATCCCTCATCCGGTATGCATGCTTTGCATTTTTGTTACCCAGGTGAAGAACCTGGCACTTATCTATGTTAAACAGCATCTTATTCAAATCTGCTCACTTTTCCAGTGTTTCAGATTTCACTGAATTCGATCCCTATCTTCAAGGGCATTTGCTACTCCTCCCAGATTGGTGTCATCTGAAAATTTAATGAACAATCCCTTCACACCCCTTTCCCAGATCATATATAAACATATTGAAAAGCACTGGATCCAGAACCGAGCTCTACTAAACTCCACAGGACACCTCCCCCCAATCAGATGTGACGCCATTGACAAATACTCTTGTGGGTGCAGTTATCCAGCCAGTTCCCTATCCATCTAGCCATCCTAGAGCCCAGTCTACAGTCTAACAGTTTACCCATCAGAACATTATGAGGAGCTTTGTCAAAAGGTTTACTGAAATCTAGATTATGATTTAACAGTTGACCATTTTAATACATTTCTATGCATTATCTCCCATTCTTGTAGAACGAAACATTGGAAAGACATTACCTGAAGGTTTCTTCTCTTCAGTGGGATGAAGGCATCCAAACTGGTTAGGTCACACCTCCTCTCACTCCAAGCAGGGCTATGAAAATTTTTGTGTATGCCTTATGACATTGTGTGTATGTGTGTGTCCTTCCAGATATAAAATAGCCCAGTGCAGGATGGGTAATTCAAACTTTCATTATAATAATTTCTTTTTTTTAAAAACCAAGAACAGCAAAAACAAATAGTGTCTTAGTTTTAACTTTACTGTAATATAATATAACTGCAACAGTAGCAACACTGAAAAATGGGTGGGAGAATTGGATGCCTTTGCCCCACTGAAGAGAAGAAACCTTCAGGTAAGGTCTTTCCAATGTTTCGTTCTCCTTCAGTGGGGGAAGGCATCCAAACTGGCTATGTAATCAAGCACAGCTCAGGTGGGAAATACTTAATTTACTGTTCCAGCACCCTTTGGAGCACCCTTCTCCCAAATGCAGCCTCTACAGAATTTTGCCAAACAATTCTATAGTGCCTTACAAAGGTGTTAAAGGACAACCAAGTCCTTTAAAGGAGCCCTGGTAGAAAAAGCAGCAGAGGCAGCTGCCGCCCTGGTGGAATGAACAGAGAATTAGGCCGTCCCTGTAATAAACTATGATGCAAAAAGGAGGGAGGTAAATCCCACAGGGAACAAAAGAATCAATTTCATGCCATGCCAGGGGTGAGGTTGACTGCGGTTTTTATAACTCACCTCATGGCAGGAAAGCCTTTCTACTTTATATTTATGAATGTATAAGAAAGAAGATCTGGAAAGAAAGTAAAAAACTGTTTCATCAAGGATTTACCCGGAAGTTATGGACTATTTGGAGAATGCTCATATATGAAATGTTGCCTTGTATGGACTTGTATGGACATTTGTGAATGGATATTTATGAATTTGTTATATTGTGGGAATATTTATGAATTGTCAGCACTTTGCACTTTCAATTGCACTTATAAATTGACTCATTGTATTATAAGTGGCATGAAATTGATTCTTTTGTTCCCTGTGGGATTCACCTCCCTCCTTTTTGCCCTGGTGGAATGAGCTGTCACATCCATGGGTGCCCCAAGGCCTTGAACCTCATAGGCCTTACAAATGATCATTCTTATGCAGTAGGCTATGGTTGACTTTGAAACCTTTTTGTCTAAATTTTGTGTTCCATGGGACACAAAGAGAGAATCAGATTGTCTGAGAGTGGCTGTTCTTTTGATATGAATACGAAGTGCCCTCCTGACGTCTAATTTATACTATAGCACCTCATAGCACCTCATTTAGGATTCTTGGGTTTAGGGCAGAATGAAAGTAGTACCAATTGCTGGTTTATGTGATGGGGGAGAGTACCTTTGGAATGAAAAAAGGATCAGTTCTAAGTACCACTGAATCCTTATGAAAGGTACAAAGTTCCTTCCATATAGAAAGGGCATCTAGCTCAGACACCCTCCTTGCTGAGGTAATGGCAACTAGGAAGGCAACCTTCCATGACAGAATGTTAAGTTCTGCAGAAAGCAAGGATTTGAATGAGCCTTTGTGAGGGCCTGCAAAACCTTGGACAGACTCCATGCTGGAAATCTGTGTTGCACAGGGGGTGCTAGTTGCATCGTCGCCTTTATGTAATGCCTGATTTTCTTATCAGAGGCTCAGTTACCTAATTTCCTGTTGCTACACACAACAGCAATGGCTGCTACTTGTCTTTTCAATGTATTGGGCCATAGACCGTTTTTCCAACCCATTCATAGAAAGGAGATAGCCTCCTGTCTAGACAGGTTCCACGGGTCCTTATTTTGGCTAATAGACCAGGAATAGAAGGTTGCCCATGTATAGTTGTATATTTTCCTGGTGGCCGGTCATCTGGCTTGGAACATAATGTCTGTGATCTCTCTAGGTATCCTAGAGAGTCAGCTTCCATGCCGTCAATTTTATCCAGGATGGATCTGGGTGATATATTGGTCCCTGGGACAGCAGGTCATGCCTGATCGGAAGTCTCCATGATCTCCTGATGCACATCTGTATCAGTTCGGAGAACCCCATTCTCCTTGGCCAATATGGGGCCAGTGGAATGATGTTCACTTTTTCCTGCCTTATTTTTGCTAGTACTCTGGTGATGATTGGCAGTGGTGGAAAGGCATAAAGTAGGACTTTAGGCCAATTCCAATACAGGGCATCTATCCCTTCGGCCTTTCTCTTGTTGAATCTGCACAGGAATCTTAATACTTTCCTGTTCTCGACAGCCACAAACAGGTCGATCACTGGTGTTCCATAACATTTGGTGATGTCCTGAAACATTTGGTTGTTCAGAGACCACTCTGCCTGGTCCACATCTTGTTGACTCAACTAATCAACCTGTGTGCTTAATGCTCCCTAGATATGTTGAGCCGGCCCAAAGACTTTTTAGGTGTTTCTCTGGCCACTAGAAGATCTGTATGGCTTCCTGGTGCAGAGGGAGGGCTCTTGTTCCTCCTTGATGGTTTATGTATGTTTTGGCAGTTATATTGTCCATCCTTACCAGCACAGACTTTTCTCTGATCTGCTTCTAGAAGGCCAGTAATGCCAGTGTTATTGCTCTGAGCTCCAGCCAATTGATGCTGTTCATTCTCTCCATTTGGGACCATTTCCCTTTTACTACCTTGTCCAGGCATTGGGTTCCCCAACTTATTAGGCTGGCATCCGTTGTGACTATGATCTGACTGTTCAGGCATTAGGAAGTCTCCCTGTTGTATTGATTGCAAATTGGACTGCAGGGATTCCATTCTGAATTTCTGCCGTAACACCCAGAGATTGATGTCCTTTAAATTTAAAATACCTCTCCAGTACTCCAATTTCTTGGGCACTAAAAAGAGGATAGAATACACCCCTTGGAAACATTGTTGAAAGGGGACAGGCTCTGTGGCCCCAATTTCCAGCAGGTGCTATACTGCCTCTTGCATCAAGTTTGCTTTGGCTGTATCCAGGGGTACTGGTGACTGTATGAAGCGACATGGGGGAAGCATCACAAATCTTGTAGCTGATCTTCACCATGGATAAGACCCAATGATCTGTGGAAGTCTTTTCCCAATTGTTGGTGAAAAGCGAAAGTCGTCCCTTGATACTGGAGTAATGCTGAAAGTTTTTTGTTTGGAGTACTCAAGTCCCAGTGTTTTGTATTTGGGAAGTGCCTTCCGTGGAATCTGGACTGGTAAGTAAATTGCCTTCCAGGTCTTGATTCCCCGTTGTCTCAGGATCTGATTGGTGTCCTGTAGGAACAAAAGGACTGAAAGGATTTTGATTTGCAGTCCTTCTCTTTATTAGAAGAGGTAGACGGCATAGCCTTCCTCTTTTCCTTGGTTTCAACCAGGACCTTGTCAAATGCTCTTTTTCTGAAGAGCAAATGACCAGAATATTTTTCAGTCGATAGATTAGACTTAGATAGGGTGTCTACCTTCCACTTTTTCAGCCAGTCGTTCCTTCTTACAACAACCTTTGCTGCTTGGACTCTGGCACAAAATTGGATGCTGCCCTGTGATACATATGAGGCAAACAGAGCAGCTCTCTTTATTTTTAGCAGAAACCTTTTTAGAGCCAGTGGATCTGCTCCATCCATCCATATTACAATTGCACAGGTGAAATTGGACAGGATTGCTGAAGCTCTTATTGCTAACAAACCTGCCTCATATGACTTTCTGAGGACAGATTCATTCTTTTTATCCACTCGGCCCTTCAATACATTATCCCCATTCTTTGACAGCACTGCGCTTGAGCATAGTACCACTACAGGAGCGTCCACTGGGGAACTTTGAAATTCTCCATGGTCTCATCAGGCAATGTATAAAATCTCTTTGCAATTGATTGCAGAGTAGACCCATAGCCAGGAATGGACCATTCTGAATATATGACTTTATCAAAGTTCTCAGGAAAAGAACAGCTGGACATCTTTTGGGGTGGCTTTTTAAACCCTCTAGTGTCCAGGCTGGGTGGGTTGGTTTCTGAAGTCTTTTCTTGGCTGGGAAAATTTAAAGCGGTAACCACCTTTTAAAGCAGCCTCTGAAAGAGCTCTGGCTGGAACACCCTGGCTGAATTGTCCTTTGTATCCGACTCCGAGCATGACCACTCTCCCTCCTCTCTATCTGATGTCATGATAGCTGAAGGGTTAATTGACACAGAATCCTCCGTGCCAGAGTCCTGTCTTAGGGAGAAAGAGCTCCTGAGTGCATCTGTGATGTTTTGCGGGCTGAGGAATGGATGGGAATTTGGTTCTGTCTGATCTTCCCCTCTTAGTGTTTTTATTTGACTCCTTAAAATGTTTATGCCTGGGCTGCACTCTCTCCGGAGTTCATAAGACAGAAGAGTCTGAGGACTCCAGGGCTGTGGAGATTGTGGATCTGTTGACCCCTGCTTGATCAAGAGGGAATGAGGTTAATATTGGGTCCCACAACTTGTGATGGGTTCATCCAGGCTCCAAGCCTGCATCATCCACTCAATAAGGGGTGATCCAAAAAGAGCGGGGGGAAATTGCACACTCACCATATTCATAGCTCCTGATGTAGCCGGTGTCCCCTGAATGGCCATCTGAGCTTGCCAGAAGGGGAAGAAACTTGCCAAAGAACTTCCAATCCTGGGGTCTTGGCCCACCAGGAGGGGACTGAGGGGGGATTGAGCCATCATTTGAGGCAACAACTCACCACCCATGGGACTGTTAATGCTTGGTGTGAAGGTATTTCAGCTCAGCCTGGCAACCTCCGTGTCACAGAGAAGCTGACCCTCCTCGTCTTTCCCATGCTGTCGGCAAGGGTAAGTAGATTTGACCAAGGAGAGATCAGAAGTGTCTGAAACTCCTGATCAGTCAGCTTGTATGGCAGTGGAGCCAGTCTCTCTCATTTGCCCATCCCCTTTGCCCAAGCCCTCAGACAGGGAGGGTTTTTCCTTCACATGATCTCTCTTCTCTATATACCCAGAGCCCTGGGTCTTTTGGGAGGGATTACTTTCCATTGTTGTCCATCTGTGAGGTTGAGTTTCCACGCATTTTTTCTCAAGACAGTTATAGCTAAGCTCTAGTGTCCTCCTGGAGCAGCAGAGCTATTCAAACTGGAGCGATGCACACGCACAATCCTAGAAGGCATACATAAAAATTTGCATAATCCTGCCTGGAGCGAGACGAGGTATAACCTAACCAGATTAGATGCTTTCCCCCACTGAAGGAGAATACCACGTATGATTAACTAATTGATGATTAACCATAAAATCTTATATCATCATTTGAGACACCATACTGTTACATGAGCACCACATACTTCTGTTGGGTGATGCTCTTGATTCATCAGTGAATTCAAAAGGCTACAGTGATTCTTCTCTACAATGTTATACTCAACAGGGAACAGTACAGTCCCACTTTCTTCTAAAAACTCTTAATATGGTTAGGGACTATTAAGTGTGAACATCTCTGCCCTTGACCATTACTTCCACAATCTTATGGTACACTTCTACACCAGCTAAGACATTACTCAAGAAATGGTTGTTTTCCTGGTGATCCCATGCATCTGACCTAGGATTCCGGTGCTGGATTGAATATTCTGCTACCGGTATGTAGATTTTTGCAAGTATTCTCGCTAAGAGTGGGGGTGGGGGGTTTGGTCTTTACTTCTGTTAACAGAGGTAAAGACCAAACAGAGGTTAACAGAGGTAAAGCAGATAGGCAAGAGCAGATAGTTTGTGTAAAGTCTCCTGTCTGCTTAGGTTAATGCAGATAGGAGACTATCTGCTTTAACCTAAGCAGACAGGAGACTTTACACAAACAGAATTGCAGAATTCCATAAAGTGCACATTCACCTTTTTTACTTGTTAGCAGCATAAAAGCACATAGAGGTGGATGCATTACCTTCGTTATATTGCTCAGAGCAAGATACTGAGAAGAGAGCTGAGATACTCTGTGTATGAAGGTTTTGCTGGCAGCTTGTTCTTCCCAAAGCTGCTGAGCTTTTTCTTTAAGCCTGTTGAGCTGAGGCTCATGACACCTTATTTCCTCAAGGACAGACTGTAAAGCATAAGCATGTTTCTGTTAAGCATAGATGCAAGTGATAAAGAAGGCAAGAAGCAAGGAAATTAAAAGGACAGCCAGCAGAAAAGTTCAGTTAATGTACTTAGACACAACAGGCCGTGCAGATGATCAGGTCATAATGTGATAAATGTGTAATTGCCACTCATTTGTTTAGAGAGGGGATTCAGCCCTCCTTCCTCCACGGACAGCTCTTGTTCAAGGGGTATCACTTTTTCCCACTTCGTGGGAAAATCCAAACATTCTTCTTCCACCCTCTCAGTATTACCTCTGTTGTTATAAATGTTGCAAGAAATGTAATTAATGAGTGTTACTGACATCTATGAGATAGTGGGTTGAATTCAATGGGCCATTTATGTGAGTACAGAGTTCTGCTTGAAGAGTGTGACTTTTGCATCTTCTTCCATCGGAGCAGCCCCAAATGTCATTGGAGGGGGGGGCTCATTTTGTGCTGCCATTGGAGAGGGACGTGCAAAAGTCATTTTGCATAGGCAGTAGTCCTTGTGCCTATGGAAACGCACCACTGAATCCATCCCATGTGTATGACATCACTATTGATGAGAAATATCCCCTTCCTACCCATTTGTTAAACTTTGTTCCATTCATTACGAATGCTTTAGTGACTAAGAGAGCAGACTCACTCAGAATTCTCAGTTATATACAGTGAGAGGCTTATTCTCATGAAAGTGTCCTTAAGACTTCCCTGTGAAAGTCCCAGGTGTACAACCCAAGCATGGAAGCAGTTGTGTTGCTGTTATTGTTGAACTGGTAAACAATATTCATGTCACCCTCTTCCTCCATATTTATCAAAGGTTTTAGTTGAGAGATGAATAGCATCCTCTCCAGCACACTTCTGTTCCCAGTCAAAGACAGAACTGGGCATAGTGTTGTTGACTTTCAATTGGGACTTGCCAGACTACTCTACAAAGAATAAAATGCTACTTGGCTGTGCTTTGAATTGATCATCTGAATAGCCAGTTTGTGAGATAAATAAATGAAGTATTATGACACAAATTTCTAAGAGGACTGAAGCTGCAGAAGTATGATACAATAGCATTTATTGTGAATAGCCAAAGACCATGACAAATACAGATAGCATAAAACATAAATCACAAATAAAATCACTAAAATAACTGAATCCAAGAAATATCTAATTGGGGAAGATGTAGCTGTATAAACATGCATATCTATCATAATAACCTGTAGTTTCTGCTGTTCTCTTTTTTTGGCTGGGAGATCATGTAAACGATTACTGCTTTCTTGCACCATTTTCCTGGTTTCAGTTAGCCAGTCCTGAAGAGGTTCAGAACTGGCTTCAAAGTCTCTCATCTGAATCTTTAAGTTCTGAAGAAAGAAAGAAAGAAAGAAAGAAAGAAAGAAAGAAAGAAAGAAAGAAAGAAAGAAAGAAAGAAAGAAAGAAAGAAAGAAAGAAAGAAAGAAAGAAAGAAAGAAAGAAAGAAAGAAAGAAAGAAAGACACATTTGATTTACATTACTGCAGCTATGTTTAAAGCAAAATAGAGGAATTAAAATGGAGTATAAGCACCATTTTGTCATAACTGATGATGGTGGGTTGAATTTAATAATATATTTCTAAGTATCCTCTTGTCTAGATAAGTTGTCCAGAAATGTATACATGTAAGCCAGGGGTGGGCAATTGTTTTGGCTCGGGGGCCACTTTGTGGGAGCGGAGGTTAGCGGAGGGCTGCACCTTTTAAAATGATTGCATTCATTAGTTAACTTTGCATTTCAGAAAAGGTATAAATTGTATCATAAAAATCAGTAAATATAAATTAAATAAAATAGTGGTAGTTTTATTCAATTTATTTATTGTGCTAATTTCATATCGCGCACGGGAAGGAAATCTCGGTTCAAGGCGGATTTTCTGACTGTCTTGGCGGGCCACAAAAAACTCTGTAGCGGGCCGCATGTGGCCCGCAATTTGCCCACCCCTGATGTAAGCCATTGTTCCTGAAAAATGATCTACCTGGTTTGGGGGAACCATGCAAGCCAGGGCTTACTGCCAAAGCTCATACAGAACAAGCTCTCAGCTGCTGTTGACAAGAAGTTTGAACTGCAGTTAAGTTTGATCATTCCTGTAAGAATTCTTATGATTGTTTTTTAAAAATTTATGCTACAGCTACCTTGTAGAACAGTTACTATATTTATATATTACTAAATGAAAATATAAAGATATATCCCTTATGTTTCAGATGTACCCTTTGAAACATAGATATTACTTTAATTTTTTTTTTGGTTCAAAGGCTATAACCATGTTTGACAGCCCTTTAAATATGCCCCCCGCCCAAAACCAGGTAACATGAAATCTTAGGACTAACTCAAAATCACAAAAATGTGGTGTCAGGCTCTGTTACACCTGAGACCAGAGTCCAGAGTTGCCCCCACCCTTGTCCAGCCTGGATATGGGGGAAGAGGCCTCAGAAAAGGGAGAGAAAGGGTTTTTTTTTGCCTCTGCCCTGTTCCCTATTTCTCTCCAGCTATCTGCCAGTCCATGCAACTTTATAGTATAGCCATATTCTTTCTCCCTGGCCATTGTCTGCCAGACTATTTAATGGAAGAACAACCCCAGGCTCACAGAACCAGCCCCCCACCCCCGAAGTGCCCTGAGGCTTGAAAAGGAGGGGGGAATGGTTCTCCCCTGCCCTGCTTCCCTCTATGAGGCCTTTCCTTTGGGGGTTGGCCTGTCCCTGCCTACCTGTTCCTGTCTTCCTCCTCTGACAGTGGTTGTTGGCCCAGGGAGGGTTCCTCCCCTAGCCATGCCTCTTATAGGCCCCTCCCCGTTGGGGCTTGCTTGCCAGGTTTCCCAGCTGCATGCCCTTAAGAAGGGCTGTCTGCTCCAGCAGCTTCTTTAGCCTCTACCAGGTCAGGTGCCGCGCCATCACTGTGGGAGGTAGCACTCTACCCAGTGCTCCGAGCCTCGCCCTCTTGTTCCTGCAAGGTGGTGGAATTGCAGCCATTGCTGCTATCAGCTATGTTCAGCTGCCACCTCCTCTGCATTGCTGCTGCTGCCACTGCTCCTCTTGGGTTCCATAGGGTCAGGAATGCAGGGATGGGGCAGCTGACCCCAGAAAGTGAGCTAGTTTTCAAGTTTCACAGAATTCTCTCTCAGATTTGAATTTTAAAAAGAAAATGAGGATGAGAAAGATGTTGCTGGTAGAGGGTGTGGTAACTACCCAGTCTGCAGTATATTGAAGTTTTATGACAGAAAATCAGGAAGCTCTTTATGGTATATTTAGATTAGGTTCCACAAGTATATTCCACATTGGAACAAGAAAACAAAAGCCATTCTCCTTTGAAATATAAAACCCAAGTCTGCTGATATTTACATCTGTCACTAAAAATAATCAGAACTTGTATGTCCCCTGTAAGTAAATTAGTTTTCACGAAAACATTTTTACAACATAAAAGAAAAAAAAACTCACAATTTTTCTTGTGCTCTTTACAGAGCCAATATAGTGTTGTGGTTAAACTGCCGGAGTAGGACCTAGAAGACCTATGCTCTAAGTCCCACTTGGTCATGAAGCTTATTGGGTGACTTTGAGCCAGTCACATACTCTCAACCTAATCTACCTCACAAGGCTGTTGTGGGAATAAAATAAAGGAGAATAATATTGTGTAGTGGAGCAATATTAAACAAACAACTTCCTTTAACTTAATGGTTTATTTTGAATGACAACAAGAAATCCAGGACTGACAATTTGGCTTAAAGGAAAAAATGTAACAATACTAAACCATGTACTTTTCTGACTCTTGTGCACCAAGACACAGAACTGCCTGGTTTTGAACACCTAAGTTGGTCCATCAACCCTGCAGGTTATCAGCAATCAAAATGAAGCTATTTTCCTCCTATTCTTACACAAAACCTACTTACACTGAGACTTTCTGTATTAGCATCTTAAAGAGACAGCACACAGAGAGAACCATGTGCTCTGTCCTGAGCATCTCTGAAGAAGAGTGGGATAAAAATTTGACAGATATTATTATACTAAATACAATCTAAGCATGCCTAAACTGAAATAACAAGGTAAATGTTTCTATTCAATCCCCTTCTTTTATGGTTTGTTTCATACCTCCAAAACTGATTCCTTCTGGTGCAGGGTGGAGATAAATTTTTTCCAATCCTCTTTAGCTGTAGCAACTTTAGCTTGGATAGATTTAGCTTTTTCTTTTAGAAGAATAGAACTTAACAGCTCTCCTTTGGACACCACCATGTTTAATTTATGCTGGCCATTTTCAGTTTCACCTAAGAATTCCTAATCCAAAAGAGAAGACACTTCAATAATCATAAACCAGCACAAAATAAGTACAAATACTTGCAGGGAGAGCGGGCTACACATTCAATAAAAATAAATAATAACAAAATTTAAAAAGAGGTTAAAAGATTAATTAAGTTCTATGGGAATTTAGCTTCAATCAAAATAGCTATTCCTTTCACTAATATTCCTTTAGCCTTGATTTTTATAACAGGAAGAAGACGGCTCTCCCAGCCGCGGCATAACGCCGCTCAGACTCGGAGCCGCCCCTTTTCAGCCCCGCCCGGTGAGGGAGACAGCTGGGGGCGGAGCCTGGAGCCGTTGTGCATTGGCTCCGCTCTCCCAGCTTTAGTTGTGAAGATCGCTCAGCCCACCCACCTCACCCTGTTTTAGTGCAAGAATAGCCGGCTGCTGTGACCAGAGCCAGATAGGAATTTTTTCCTCCCTTCCCTGATTGGCTTTGGGAAGGGGAGTTTTTCGCCTACCTTGCACTAATGGCAGTGTTCTGAGTTTTGTGGTGGTGGTGCTGTCTAGTTAAGTTGTTGGCAGGAGATTATGGGAATAGGGTGCGGGTCGGTGAGCCCCTGTGGCATTCCCCAAGGCTGGGGAACAGGGTCTGCCATTAGGGCGGTATGCCTGTGGCGGGGGGGGGGAGACGCCTGAGGGGATCCCCTGGCACAAGGCCTAACCTCATGCTAGACGGCTGGGGCGCAACAGGTGCTTGAGTGGGGATCCTATGGCCTAGCTGGCCGGGTTGCAGCCATTTGTGAGATGGCCTACACCCGGGGCCTTTGGGGCTCGCCCAGACAGACAAGGCGGTGGTCAGGGAGCTGACCCCAGCGCTTGACCTGTACCGCTTAGTTAGCTCTTGCCGTGCTTTATCTTTATGGTCAATTTAATAAATGGCTCTTTTATCCAAGCCTGTGTCTGTCTCTTTCTTCCAGCTGGGGCTGCAAACCGCATTATCTTTCTATTCACAGATTTAGGTTTCTCGCAAACAAAGAACAAATTTCAAACCCTTCATTATTTCAAGAGTTCTGGCATACAGTATTACCTTTCATTGTCTTTTACATATTGAAAACTAACTCTTTGCTGAGAACCACACACCTGGATATGATTTCAATTTCAAATTTATAAGTACAACTAAAACACAAAAAGTTGCACAAGCTAGTTATTTGTATTTTAGTTATGTTTTGAAAATGCTTAGTTTACATGGTTGGAGTTACCTGTATTTTCTGTAGGTTGGCTGCAGCTTCGTTGACACTTTGAGGCACATCAAAACATTTGGCAGTAGTGATTTTTGAACTGACCAGCCATTGCTGGAAGTCCCTGAAAACTGTTCGGAATCTTTGCTGTAAGGCCTGCTCTTTACTCTGGCAACCCTTTGAAGCTTGTAGACAAAGACTTTGGAGTGGCATGCCAATTGAATGAAAACATGGATTGAAATTATGTTAGAATTAGGTAAAGATTTTTTTCCCCAGAATGACACACAAATTAACATAATTATGTTCACATAACAAAATTGTACAGGTTTGTCAAAGAATGCAGCAAAACAGAAGGAAAATATCAGTTTTGAATCTTGGGGAGTTTAGTTCCTGGCACTTTCACAACACTTTAAATTACTATGTCCAGTAAAATTCAAAGAACAATTTCATGTTGAATCACACAACACGCATACACATACATCTAGGGTTCTGTACAATGGAAACTTACCTGTTGTATTCCTTAATTAACTGTGATACCTTTTCAGAATAGATACTCAAGTCTTTGGAGAATCTACAGAGATCATTTAACTGAATCTTGATATTATCACTCATATCTTCAGCCTTTGTGAGAGCATCCAGCATTTCCTAATTGAAACAAAATACCCTTGAAATATAGTATAATATACGCCTGACTATTCATAAGTAATACATGAGTGGTACTCTGTTCTCTATCATTCTCTTGGTTTGGATCTTAAACAAAGCTTTTCAATCTTATACTTCCTGCTGTGCTTACTGAAATCCTCCTCCAAGACTGCTAGATCATCTTCCCCTTGTAGTTTGCATGAGTGGATGGAGAAAGCAGTATTTTTATTTTGTCAGAGGTTCATAAAATAAAACAAGGTAAAATCATACAGACATAAAATCATTAAAATTAACCATAATTAAAAATGCAGCCAATAAAAATCCTGTATCAGGCAAGCCTAGGGTTGCCAAGTCCCTCTGTCTTCCCAGTAAGAGACAGGGAACCCAGCACCTATCTTATCTTCTGTTTCTCATGCACGCTCTCCTGGGTCCATGTGATGATGTCACTTCCAGGGGCCCTGAATCGGGCTGCTGCAAAGTGTGGGAGTGTTTCCATGGGTACACTGAGTGGGAGAGCACCCCCAGGAGGCCCATGCCTCCCCCACCAGCCAGGTAAGTGGGGCAGTGGAAGAAAGAGGGAGCGGGGGAATCCCTCGCCCCCAGCAGAGGACTGGCAACCCTAGGCAAGCCTCAAAGGGGAATGCCTTCCACAGACAAGATGTCACCACTCTTCTTACTTCTGCAGACAAGAGTACAGGCAGCTGGGCCTGTGAGGAGGATCTTATCTGATGGGCTGGACACTATGGAGGAGGCAGTCCTGCAAGTACTGGTGAGGTGTGATTTTTGCCCCAGAAAGCATTACTTCATAAGAGATGCTAGTAATTATTGCATTATACCGGATGGAAGACAAAAAGGGAACATTTTGGTGCTACATTTCAATTTAATCTGTAAGTAAATTCTGAGAAAAATGTTTAATGCATGTAATACACATTTTGCTTTGCCTGTTTGCATTGGGTTGGAATCAGCACAAGTATCCCAAGGAACGTTATTCTCAGTGTTATGGGATCAATGTAGAATGATAGCAGATTGGGAGATACAGTGGGGAGGGAAAGGAGGACAAAATTTCTCCCTCCTTCCTGTTCTGACAGGAAAGTTCCACTCACAAAAGAGGGGATAAGGAGCAATTTTGTCCTTTCCCCTTCCTTGCTTCCACCTCCTGAACCATGAGGCTATTTCTTCATACAGGTCCCAGGACACCAATAATATACTTTCCTGGGGTCAGAAATGGCAGCTGCAGGGAGAAGAAAGTGGAGAAGGCCTGCGCCCATCAGTGCATTTGTTAACAGATTGCAAGATCCAACCCATATTTAAACAGAGTATAGATCCATTATAATTATTTTGAACACCCTTGGCCCAAAATTAGACAAACAGTGCAATCCTTTGGAGAGTCACTCCAGTCTAGTCCCATTGACTTCAATAGGCTTAGACTGGAGTAACTCTCCATAGGATTGTGCTGAAAGTGTCTAAGTTGCTAACTAAAAATTTTAGTTTTGTTCCTTTAAATTCATTCTGACAAAGGCAGGCAATTTAGTGAAAAACTTTTAATCCAAGGTCTTTAGGGGCTGTTTGCTATTTAAATCCATTGAGACCAAGCAGTTTCCCTCAAATGAAACAACAACCACTTTCTGAGTAAATTTTTTCAGTTTAAGACAGTCTTTGTTATGATTATATATTGAAGTATCTTGGAAAACAACAAAAGTTATTAAACAAAAGTTTCACAGCATCTGCTCAAAGGCTCCATTTACTGTTATAAAGACTGGAAAGTTTAATGTAACCATGTGGGCGCACAGGCGGCCATGGAGCCATTACACACACACACACACACACACACACAGAGAGAGAGAGAGAGAGAGAGAGAGAGAGAGAGAGAGAGAGAGAGAGAGAGAGAGACTAGCTTCCAACTTTTTAAACATTAAGTACTGCCATTTCTTTCAATGTTTTCCTACCCAGTTAAAAGTACATTCTGAAATTTCCAGTTTACCAAGGACAGTATGCTACATTCTCTTGTTTTCAAGCAGCATGTCTCTTCCTGACTTTTACAATTTAAAAAAGAAAGAAAAGAAAGAAAACAACAGAAAACACCAAAGTAAAAACAAAAACCAGCTTACCTTTTCTTGGTGCCAGCATTCCACTATTTCTTTGTCTGTGTGCTTACTATCCAGCGGGGTCAGTCTTTCTGACCAGGTTGCAAGAAGTGTGCTGAAACGCTGCAGGGCCTCTTCCAACTGAGCAGCCTGAGTAGTAAATTCCTGCTCTGACAAGGCCATTTGACTGACCAACTCCTCCAAGCCATTTCGAGTTTGGCATACACTCTCCTCCCACTGCTTCCAGTCAGATTGGAGGGCCTGCATTTCAGTGTCTATGTGTTTGCGCCCCTGAACAGTTGTGCTCTTTTTCACCACAGGAGCCAGCGTCTGAACTCTGCTTAGGCGACTCTCACCAGTCTGCCTGGAATCTATCAACTCCTGCAATGGAATATCACCATGGTAACTGAAATGGCTGTGATTTGCTTCAGCTGGATAATGGCACACTTCCTACAAACTGTGGACAGCAGAGCAGTTGCAGTGATTGCCAAATGAGTGATCACCAACTAGGAAGCAGTTTCATGAAAAATATAATCTGAACACTGGCCCCATACTAAATACAATGTTAGAATAAATATGCAGAAAGCAGAAAGCCCCAAAAATGCAAACAAGTTAAATTTGACTAAACTTAGAAGAGCATATGGACTTTTATAAGATTTATCAATTTGTTGATATAAAGTCAGCAATGGGCAATGTAGAAATATTACTTTGCAACATGGTCTCACATTTAAATATTACCTCTTCTGTGGGAAGAAGCACTTTTTACTAGAGCCTTACGCCTGTTGTTTTGGGTATCATATGTAAAGGTGACATGATATATACAGTCACAAGGAATTACAAAGTAGCTAACTGCCAGTGGAACACATGTTGATCCCATTAGTAAGTCACATTTCTGATTCTTCTTTCTGTATCTGTATAACCCAGTTCTACTAGATTTGAGGTACATGGGTCAAAATTATCTTTGTGAGCCAAAGAATTGTAGTATTTCAGATACCTGTGATTAAAATTTTAATTAGTATATATATGCTTGCAGATGAAATTTGTAAAAATTAAAAAGTGTTTCCTTATTCTTAATCAGTATGCTCTATCTTAATGCATATTGTCAATTGCTAATAAAGCTACTGCTGGAGAATTTCTCACTTTTATTTTGGTCACTTTTTTCTGTATAGCGGATGAATCCCCCGATGCATCTGACCAGCGATGAAGCTCCTCTTTTGCTGAATGGAGCCAGTCCGTAAATTCATGTACTGCATCAAGATACAGTAAATGATCCTTGACAATGTCTTCTGCTTTTCTCATTTTTTCCTGCAAACCATAGAAAATGTGGTCAACAAGGTAGGTCAGCAACAACAATCTAAAGAGTTGGATCTCAGTTCATTGGATGTTTTGCCTTGGCCTCTGCCCAAACTAATAATTCTCAAATTTTCAAAACCCAGGCAGCTCTCTTATTATTTTCAATTTTCACTTTTTGAATTAGCTTGTTGAATGGGTGGGTTGCTGTGAAGCTTCAGGCTATTTGGACACTATTCAGTTTCTGGATGCTTGGCACCTTGGCTTTTGATCCAGATATGGTACTGAACTGTACTTTGGCTGTCCTCGACAATTTAGAGAACAAAAATAGAAAATTTAAAAAATAATAAGGTCCAAACCTGATGGTCTAATTAATACGTTTTTTCCAGATTTGAAGGGAGGAACCGATGCTTTATTTGTATAAATTGTATGCACATTTCCAGTTAAATGGATTGCCATCTAATTCTAAGGCAGATGAAAACCTGACAGTGCTTTTAAACCAGGGAAGGATCCATGAAAACTTGCATTTTATCGACCAGTCTCACTGCTGACTACTGATTACAAAATTCTTAAATCAGTATTAGAAAAGCAATTAAAGAGTATTCTAGATAACTTTATCAAATAGGCCTTTTAAAGGCTCAATAATCCTGAAGTAAGAAAAGATTTATTAATCTGGTCAAGTTACAAGGTATTCCCTTAGTATTTTATGTTGTTAACAGAAAGTGTAAAATAAAAAGCATTTGAAAGAATGTCCTGGGTATTTCTGAAAGCAATCTTCATTAAGTTTGGTTTTGGAATAGATCTTATATATAAAGCTTCCAAAACCAGGGTATTGGTGAAATGGTGATCTTTCATTGCAATTTGAATTACTCTGTGGAGTGGACAAGATGTTCATCTTCCCCATTATTGTAAAGTCTTAGCCTAATAGGTCAGAGAGGAAATTGCTATTTTGGGAGTATGTAAAGGTTTTTCTTATGACTAAGCTATTGCTGTATATAGATGAGTCAGTGTTTGTGGTGACAGAAATACTGTACAACTATAGTTCTGTATCAGGCTAAACATTAATTCAGCTAAACTGGGGCTTTAACCTGTTGAAACAGGAGGAGGCTGATATAAAGGCTGTGCGATGTTGTAGACAACATGAGATATATTTAGATGTGATATTTTAGATCATATTGAGGATTTCATGGCTAATAATTTTGAACATATAGCTTATGGCTGCAGCTTTCCTTCCACTGACTACTTCTACATTCCAAGGTGGTAAAAATGCTCAGTTTTTCTAGAGTTTCCCTGTCTCCCCAAAATAGGGATATTATGAGAAATTCTCTTAGCTCATCTTTATCCAGTTTTTCCTTTAAATCCAACAGTCCTTTTCATTTCTTCTTTTAGGAATATGGAGTGAATTTCTAATCAATTCCTTTTTCAACAAAGAGGAATTTAAAGAAATGGCAGGAAGGGAGGTTATGCAAAAATTCAGAATTTCACTTTGTAAATGCTCAGAGGCAGGCAATGTCTTTCCATCTCCCTGCTAGAGCACCACCCTGTGGTGTGTAACATAAAACAACTGCAAGGGATGAAATTGCTCAAAGATAAAGGAAAGATAAATTCTGACCTTAAAAGGAAAAAAAATAAGAGAAATCAATGGCTTTATCTTTAAAAAGTGAATTTCTGAGGGAGTGGGAATTCCCCACCTCATAACTGCCCTGTGCCATAAGTAATTCCTGGTAAATGAACCACATTTACTCCTGGAACTCATTATGCTGGGGTTTTACTTGTAGCCACAGGACAGACTCAAAATAGACTGTAGACACATGCCTCTGTAACTCTTTTCTTTCCCTGAATAATATACGTCACAGGTCCTACCCTCTTCCTAATGATAATTTTTATTAAATATGTATTCCCTGTTTTCTGAAGTTTCCTTACATTTAGATATTATTATTTTTCAAATGCTCCGTTGCTTGCTGCACTAGCTGGGAGGGGGAGGAGGCTCCCCCTTGCATTGGATGAAGCCAGCAGCCGGGCATTTGAAACGGAAAGCTCCCCTTCCCCGCCGCTTGCTTCACCAGATGAGAGGGGGAGGAGGCTCCCCCTCACATCGAGTAAAGCCAGCAGCAGGGCGTTTGAAAGCGCCTCTTGCTGTGCCTCTTGCTTACAGCACAAAAATTGTGGCTTTGAGCTCCGATGTGCTCTGAATCTTTATGGAGCATACCAAAGCGATTCAAACAACCAATAATTCGGGTTATTCCGAATTATTTTCCCGAAGTGAGAAACCTGAATATTTTTCAGGTGCTCACCACTGATGATCATCCATATATTCATGCAGTTAATAGGTATGACTAAAACCACATGGGGGCGTGGCTTTGACGGTATGCCATGCAGAAGCCATTATCTGTTGCTCCTATGTCTCTCACTCTTAAAATAACTTTAACTTTTTAATATAACTTATTAATATAGCCCGTTATATGCCCAACCTAGGACTAAATTTCTTTCTGAGATGTTGTCCAACCTTTGTATCCACTCAGATCCTGAGAAGATTGCAGTTTTATTCGCCGACTCTGATGCTAACATATCCCACAAAATGGCTTTATATGCCCTGGCTGCAAAAAAAAATACAGGCTAATGCTGTGCTTAAGGGATAACATTAACATTGAACACTGGGGATTTTTACTGTTTTTACTGTTATAACTGTGTATACTTTTATTGTCCTATATGAATTTGACAACCAGAAATGGTTTGATGGTTGTATCTAGTTTTAAATTTTAATGCTTTGACCATGTCACATCAATTTTATTCAAGCTTGTGTTTCTGTTTTGTTTGTTGTTTGTGACTTGTAATGGCCTATGGCTGAATACAATAAACTTTTCTACTATTAATATAAAGCAAATTAGTCTTGGAAAATGCCACCCAAGGCTTTGAAGGCTAAACAGAAACTAAAGCAGAAGCAGCCAGCACCTCCATAGCGTCATTGAGTCATGGATATATAAACAATGCAGGCTCGCTCCTAACGACAACATTCTTATTAGAAGCCTTGGAGAAACAGTGTCAAGAATTAAAACAAGATATGATGGACATGACAACTCCTTTAGTTCACTGTATGGATGAACTGGAGACTCAGCATAAGCAAACTACTCAAAAATAAGAAGCTTTAAAGAAAGTTGCTGGCTTGAAAAAAAAGATTGGAATAACTTCTCAAGATGGCTGGTCCAGAGAAAAAATCATGATACTGGATTCTTGTTTAAGAGATAAAAATTTAAAATTTCATGGGTTTTCATCAAACGCTGAAGCAGCAACGGAACTCACTATTTTTATGGTGTCCTGGTTAGCTACTTGGCTAAAACTGGAGGAGGGGGTGATGCCTTTAATTGTGAGAGCCTACTGATTTGGCAAAACAACAAATATTTCTGAGGCAGCCTCTCCCAGTAGGGATATGGTGGTGGAGTTTGCTGATTACTGGACCAGGAAGAAAATCTTGATGGAAGCACGCCAGCAGAACGGCTTGGAATTCCAAGGAAGTAAGATATCTGTATTTCCTGACCTCCCTTCAGAAATGCTCAAGATTTGCAGAGACTTAAAACCCACTATTTCTAAACTGCAGGCAGCTGGGGTTAAGTATCGTTGGCTACGCTCTGGCAAAATGTTTGTGGAGTATAGCGAAGCTCAATATATTGCATATGACCATGCTTCTGGAGCAGCTCTACTACGTGCACTGGGACTGTCTACTTTAGAGCAAGTGGGAACTAGAGCTGGAAAAGGAAAGACTCGATCTCCACTGACTTCAGCTAAAAGCAACAAATGTGTTGTTACTGAAGAAGCAGAAGATGGAGAAATAGAAATAGAGAGACTCTAAATACTAAACTCTGAAAAGTCTGGAGATGCTTCAATTAGTAAGCTGAATATGTAACAATCTTGAATTTTCTGTACGCAAGGAGCTAGGGAATATGGGTAGCAATTAGGTATGTGCTCCCACATAACTGGTCTATGGGCATAACAGAATTTCTTTTTTTGGTCTTCTTTCTCAGCCCATCAGTTGGGCTTCCCTAGACCTGCTCAGTTTTTTCGAGTCTCTGTATATATACCTGTCTGATAATTAGTTGTATTATATGGTTTAATACAAGAAGACAGAAGATCTTGAAGAACCTGAGAAGTTAGAAATTGTTGATTGTATCATAGCATGTAGAAATGATAATGCTGCAAAGTTAAGTAAGGGAAAAAGAAGAACATACCTTAAATATAGGACCAGCAATGGCACTGTGCTATCACTATCTAATGTTAACTTCATGTTAGGTTGGGTGTGTATTGTAGAATCTCTATAAGGACTTGAAATGTATTTTTGTTTGGTTCTGTATTGTAATTAATTAGTTGTATATGGTTCTGCAATAAAACTTTATTTAAAAAAACACATGGGAACATTTCTTCAGTTTGTTGAAAAAATTCTTGAATTACTGAAGTAATATTAAAAACACTCACTATGTACTGTTATCAAATTTTGTTAGAGGAATGAGAGAAAAATGAATTTAGTGTGAATTTTCATTCTCAGTTTCTTGGGTGGGACAATCTCTGATGGCAACTGCAGGTACCTCCTCCTCTTGGCTGTAGACAGGATCTTATGTCTAAGCAACACTATCTTCCATATCATCTCAGAACTTGGAAAAGTTTTCTCTTATTTCTGAATAATTTACTTGATATAAAATACAAGTGAAAAACTGCATTTTTAAGATAAAAGAAAATGTTATTTTAAAAGGGTACATTGACTCTCAAGTTGGAAATTCTGGAAGTCAGGTTCTGTCTCCTTTCCAGCAGCAGAAACCACCACACATTGAGTCTACTGACCCAGGCACCATCAAACTAGTTAACTGGAAGGGAGGAGCATAAGTCTCAATAAATTGTCAGAAAGACAAGACAGGAATTTATAAGGTCTAATAAATTCCTGAATTGACTTACTGACAACTTCAGCTTCCAGAAAGTACAGAAGGAAGCAAGGAGGTCTGCTATTTTGGATTTGATTCTCACTAACAGGGAAGAACTGGTTGAAGAGGTGAAAGTAGTGGGCACCCTGGGTAGCAGTGACCATGTAATTTTGGAGTTTAAGATCCTGGGTAAGGGAAAACCTGGACGTAGTCAGACATAGATTGGATTTTAGAAAAGCTCATTTTAACAAGCTCAAAGTTACGCTGAGTAGAATCCCATGGTCAGAAATACTCAAGGAGAATGGAGTTCAAGATGGGTGGAAGTTTCTTAAACTCCCCCTGGTTATGTGGTCCTACACCAACTTCTCCATAGTAGCCGAGGAGGAGGGGTTGCTATTATTCTTCATGAGTCTTTCAACTTCCGTAGATCTCCAGTGCAAGCTAAAGCTGGTATTGACTGCATGTACCTGTCTCTGGGAATTAAAGATAGATTGGGTATCCTTCTTGTGTATAGACCACCTAGCTCCTCCATAAGCACCCTTACTGAGTTGGCAGAGCTGCTAGCAGACATGGTGTTAGAGATACCTGGACTTATTATTCTGGGAGACTTTGA
Source organism: Eublepharis macularius (assembly GCF_028583425.1). Lineage (NCBI taxonomy): Eukaryota > Metazoa > Chordata > Lepidosauria > Squamata > Eublepharidae > Eublepharis > Eublepharis macularius. The sequence goes on from NC_072790.1 coordinate 130,386,586, forward strand.
CATCCATGATGAGTGTTCAAAGTCAGGTCCAGCTCAGGAATTTATAGCTTCCCTGGCAACCCTGGGCCTCTCGCAAATTGTGACAGGCCCTATATATGAAAGAGGCCACACCTAAGACTTAATATTTTGCACTGAGCCTTTAAGAGAAAACCTTGTTTCTATATTGGAAGTTTGACCTGAACCATGGTCAGACCATCATCTACTGAAGGCAAAAGTAAATATAGCCCTAACTTCCACAAAATTGGGGGTCCAGTTAAAATGATTTGCCCACAAAGGCTCATGGACCCTTCTAGATTCCAAAATGCCTTGGGGGATTTTAGAATCCCGGACACATGCCCCATGGTAGCTGCTGTAGGAGTGTGGAACGCTCTGATCTAGCTGCTAGCTGCAATGCAAATGAGATAGAAGAAATGCTTAATATTTGGCTTATATTTGGACTGCTTTGAACCAATCACAATGACAGCTCTTAATAGGATCTTGATGTCTATGAAAGTCACTATTTGTACACTCGATCCTTGCCCATCCTGGCTGTTAACATCAAGTAAGGACCACATAAGTGAACCACTGAGGTCTATTATAAATCAATCACTAACTCAGGGCAGCTTTCCCCAGCAGCTCAAACAGGTGGTTATCCATCCACTATTTAAAAAACCATCCCTAGACAAAAATGATGTGGCCAGTTATTGCCCAGTCTCTAATCTGCCCTTTCTGGGCAAACTGATTGAGAGAGCAGTAGCTGACTAACTCCAGACCTTCTTGGAAAACTCTAGCGTTCTGGACCTTTTCCAGTCAGGTTTCAGACCAGGGCATGGGACAGAGACAGCATTAGTAGCATTAGTGGATGATCTCTGTCTGAATATTGACAAAGGCTATGCCTCCTTATTGCTTCTATTGGATCTATCTGCAGCTTCTGATACAGTAGACCATGCCATCTGTTGAGCCATTTAGAAACAGAAGTGGGCATCAAAGGATGTGCCCTCGACTGGTTTAAATCATTTCTCTTGGAGTGGACGCAAAGGGTTGCTGTTGGAGATCTGCAATCTCTAGAATGGGAACGATCTTGTGGGGTTCCACAAGGTGCAATCTTATCTCCTATGTTATTCAGCCTCTACATAAAGCCTTTAGGAGAATTCATTCACAGCTATGGAGTTGCATGCCATCAATATGCAGATGACACCCAACTCTGTATCTTGCTATCCATGTCCCCACAGAATGCAGTAGAAATCTTAGATTACTGCCTGACATCCGTGGTGAAATGGCTGAAAAACAACAAATTGAAATTGAACCCAGACAAGACAGAAGTGACGCTTGTTGGAAAGCCAAAGATCTTGAAGGACACTGTACTCCCCATTTTCAATGGAGTTCATTTGACCATTGCATCCAGTATATAGGGGTTATACTGGATCCAGTGTTATTACTAGAAAAACAAGCTGCAAAAAATGCTTTCTACAACCTCACTCTAGCCTGGAAGATGGCTTCTTATCTTGACATGGCTGACCTGGTCACTTGGATACATGCTATGGTAACATCAAGGCTTGACTATTGTAATTGTCGTGGCCCAGTCTGAGAGCGAGGTCTCCTCTGGAGGAGAGGAGCCTCGTGTAGCTAGCCAGGACTCCTCAGAAGAGGAGTTCTGTGTAGCCAGCCCTAGCCCTGACTCAGCAGAAGCCGGCAATCAGGAGCAACAGCTGCTGGCTGATCAGAGCTTACAGCCAGCAGCTGAGACACCAGCACCCTCTAGCCCCAATACCAAAGGGGAAGCTCAGCCAGAGACATCCCAGGCTACGGGTGCAGCGCAGCCAAGGACCTCCACTCCCCCCCCCCCCCCCCGGTTCACCCACGCCCAAAGAACGCCGCAGACAGCGCCAGAGACTGGAACTGCAGGAGAGACGGCGCAGCGCTCACCTCCTGAGCCAACGCCAGCTGCTGGAGAGCGATGATGAGTAGCGTCAGGATGGAGCCCCAGCAGCTGACTGAAAACCATGCCTGGCTATAAAAGCCAGTCTGGAGGAACTGCCAGGTGTGGAAGCAACGTGTCGACTACCTGCAACCACGCTGTGTTCCGTGTACCTTGCTCGTGCCTGCTTTTGGACCTGATGCTATCGGTAACCAACCTTGGACTGTACCTGACCTAGCTCTTGGACTCTGGACTCACTCCTGGTGTTATCTTGTGCTCTGACCATCATTCTGACTTGGCTCTTGCTCCTGGAACTCCCCATTGGACTTGGTGTTGAGGTTTGGACTTGAACCACCCTGCTTGGGCTGGCCCAGCTCATGACAGTAACACTCTATGCATAGGTCTCGCAACTAAGTTAACTAGGAGGCTCCAATTGGTGTGAAATGATGCAGCTAGACTGTTATCAGGAGAGAGCAGGAGCATGAACATCACTCCCATCCTACAGTCACTCCATTGGCTACCTATCAGTTACCAAGCTCAATTCAAGGTATTGGTTATTACATACAAAGCTCTTAATGGCCTTGGTCCAGGATACCTACGGGACCACTTCCCATTCGATGTTCCGGCATGGAAGTTTCACTCATCTGAACAGGGTCTCCTGCAGGTGCCAAGCTGCACATGGTTGAAATCAACAGGAGCACGTACATGGGCTTTCTCTGTGGTGGCCCCTATCCTGTGGAATGACCTGCCTGAGGAAGTCAGAAGAGCCCCCGCTCTCCTGGCTTTTCATAAACGATGCAAAACTGAACTATTCAAAAAGGCTTTTTACTCAAATGGGAGGGCTATATTGTAGGGATGGGGTCTCAGACGTTTCGCTAATGAGCCAGGGACTGTAGACTTCACCACTATGTTGCTGTACATATTATCTGCTGCTTTAAATATGTACTCTTATGTACCACTAGTGCTCCATGTTGTCTAATGTTAGTCCTAGAATTGATTATGTTCTGCTTATGTATTTTTTTCTACTCTGTACTGGATTCTTGCTAATACTATGTCTTTTAAACTTGCATCATTTACCCAATGGAATTGTTTATGGAAATGTCCTTGATACTGTATTGAAATGTACTTGATACTGATTGTACTAATCTCATACCGTGTAATCCTCCTTGAGTCTCAGTGAGAACGGCAGACTATAAATAAATAAATAAACAAATAAATAAAAAGCGAGATATTGAAGGCATAATCACAAATGAATCCAATGAGAAGGAAAAATGGGAGGAGCCTAAACAAGCCAGGGTGGCTCCATAAACAGTTTTCTAATGATCTGAAAATTTAAAAAGACACATTTAAGAAATGGAAGGATGGCCGTATAACCAAGGATGAATATAAGCAAATTGCCAGTGTTTCTAGAGAGAGTGTTAGAAAGGCTAAATCTCAATCAAAAAGGGGATCTTTGGGTATGTCAGGAGCAGGAAAAAGAATAAGGAAGTGATAGGCCCACTGTGGCAAGAGGAAAGTGAGATTGATAAAGTGAGGGCAGAACTGCTCAATCTCTACTTTGCCTCTGTCTTCTCTTGCAAGGGGGACTGTGCTCAATCTGGCAAAAAGAGAACACATGAGGAAGGAAGGGAATTGCAGATTAAGGTAGACATAGGCGTGATACGCAAACAGCTGCTTTAAATGAAATCAAGTCCTCAGGGCCAGATGAATTGCATCCTAGGGTACTAAAAGAACTTGCTGATGTAATTGTGGAGCCTCTGTCTATAATTTTTGAGAGTTCTTGGAGAACAGGTGAGATGCCAGAAGACTGGAGGTGGGCAAAGGTTGTCCCCATCTTCAAGAAGGGGAAACAGGAGGATCCGGGTAACTATTGACCTGTCAGCTTGATGTCCATACCTGGATAGATTTTGGAACAAATCAGCAGTCAGTCCTTGAGCATTTAGAAAAGACAGCTGATATTACTAAGAGCCAGCACGGGTTCCTCAAGAACAAGTCTTGTCAGACTTACTGGACTTTTTTTCAGCTGGAACGCGGTGGAACGGAGTTCCGGAATCTCTTGAAAATGGTCACATGGCTGGTGGCCCCACTCCCTGATCTCCAGACAGAGGGGAGTTTAGACTGCCCTCCGCGTTGCTGGAGCAGCACGGAGGGCAATCTAAACTCCCCTCTGTCTGGAGATCAGGGGGCAGGGACACCAACCATGTGACCATTTTTGCCAAGGGCAATTTAAACTTTTAAAAACTCCCCCCTTGTTCCAGCTGACCCAAAGTGATGTCATTGGCCCTGGGATATTGCGCGCACTTTGGGCGTGCACATGTAGTACCAGGGGCATCAACTCCTGCCAAGAGTTGCCCCCTGTGCTGGCAACCCACTGAGTTCCACAACCTCTTTTCCCAGAAAAAAAGCCCTGCAGATTTATTTGCTTTTTTGAGAGAGTTACTACATTGGTGGATCAGGGGAATGCTGTGGACATAATTTATCTTGATTTTAGTAAGGATTTTTATATGGTTTCACATGATATTCTTGTTGACAAGTTGGTAAAATGTAGTTTTGATCCTACTACTGGATATGTAACTGGCTGACAGATCAGACTCAAAAAGTGCTTGTAAATGGTTCCCTATCCTCTTGGAGAGGAGTGACAAGTGGAGTGCCTCAGGGAATCTGTGCTGGGTGCTTCATTGTTCAAAATCTTTATAAATGATTTGGGTGAAGAGATTGGGAGGATGCTCATTAAATTTGCAGATGATACTAAATTGGGAGGGGTTGCAAATACTGCAGAAGACAAAGGCAAGATTCAAGGTAATCTTGATAAGACGGAAAACCAGGCTAAAATTTACAAAATAAAATTCAACAGAGATAAAAGTTCTGCATTTAGGTAGAAAAACACCACCTACAGAGTTCATGGCAGTAGCAGGACTTGAACCATTAGTGCTGATTCACAACCCAACTATGCTACAGCAACTTCAGATACTAGCTAGGTTATAGCAAGTTGTTCAGCAGGGCTACTAATATAGGTTTGTATTGAATAAACAAATACATAAACAAATGATTGCACAGCTAAAATGACACTGAAAATATCACTTGCCTTCCTTTCCCAGAATCCTATTTCTGTCCCAGCTTAGAAACTTTACTTTTCATGGGACCTGACATAAGCTTTTTTCATGTAACCATGTTCATTGGTTAAGATTAGCACCATATTGTTTCAACTGCAAGACCTTACTATGAAATTTCTCTATGGGGCCATGTCTTACCTTGACCACCATTGTCATGTCACTGAGCTGTGTTTTCAACTCCTCTTCAGCAGCTTCTTTGAATGAATCATCCTCTGTTTTCTCATGCAGTTCTCTGGTTTTCTCTATGAGTTGGTGCAGGTCTTTAGAATGATCTTCTATTTCTGAAAGAATTGCTTGGAAATAGTCCAGTTGTAAAAATTTTTCTTTCAGTCCATTCTGAAGTTCCAAAGGCTGTTCCACTTTGTACTCTACTGACTCCAACCATTGGTCTAGCTGATCTTTCCTCTCCAGATAGTCATTCCACTGATTAATTACAGACTCCAGCAAGCTTATATTAAAGAAAGACATCGTAAGCAGAAATCCTGCACAATATAATGACGATGATGACGACGACAACAACAACAACTGTGTTATTCTGGACAGATTAATGCCCACTCAGAGCAGTGACTAAAGTCAGTGTTATTATTTTCACAATACAGCTTGGTCTAATGGATTCACAAATTCAATCTAATCAGCCATATTTAATATAATAGCCATTTAGTAGAAACTAAATACAATTTATTCAGTAATGGGTGTCAGTTTGATCCAGTAAAAACGGTCAGACCTTTTAGCAAAACAATAAGTTATCTACTGAACAAAGTCAGACTCAGAACCATATGCTCAATGCTATGAGACCACATTCTCAGCAAGTGAACTTACAGCCTCATTTCAGCAGACTTTTGTTACTTTATGCAAGTGAAAAAACTCTGATTAATAGAATCTAGATTAAAATTTATGAAGTTCTTTATGCTATACAATAAATACTGTTGAAGAAAGGAGACAAAACACGTTCAGCAGGACTAGAGTTTTTTATTAGACTAAACTGACTTCTAAAATTGAATGATTTTCAGATTGTAAAGTTGATTGATTTGTAAACTTCATTATATTTGAAATTTTCCCACTGAAGGTTAAGTTTTATTTCAGTTGTATACTGAAATATACTTAACAAGGGTGAATTTGTTTATATTGTGTATATTATGTAATTGCCTCCCTCAGAGAGGGGGTGGTTGCACCTACCTTAAAGAAGGCAGGGGGAGCAGTGATGTGTCCACTCCTAAAAAAACCTACTCTGGTCCAGGAGATTTGAGTAACTAATGTCCAGTCTCAAATGTGCCATTCTTGAGCAAGGTGACTGAATGAGTGGTAGCTAGCCAGCTCCAGGGATTCCTAAAGGAAGCAGATTATTTGGATCCATTCCAGTCTGGTTTCAGGCCTGATTATGGGACTGAAACAGCCTTGGTTGACCTGGGGGATGACATGCACCAGGAGATGGACAGGGGAGTGCGACCCTCTTAATTCTCCTGGATTTCTCAATAGCTTTTGGTACCATCGATTATGGGCTGCCTTTCGAGATTGGGGCTGGGAGGCACTGTTCTGCATTGGTTCTAGTCCTACTTTGAGGGTAGGTTTCAGAATTGGGGCCGGGGAGCTGCTGCTGTGCCCTTTGACCTCAAGGTTCCATCTTGTCCCCCTTTTTCAACATCTTTGTAAAGCTGCTGGGAGAGGTGATCTGGAGATCTGGGGTGAGTTGCCACTAATAATGAATTGTTATATTTAATGTTTTTAAATGTATTATTTAATGTTTTTAAATGTTTTTAAACATGTTTGTATTTGTTATCCGCCCTGAGCCTGCGAAAGCGGGGAGGGCGGAATATAAATATAATAAATTAAATTAAATTAATATGTGGATGACACTCAGCTCTATCTTGTGCTACCAACAGATTCCTGGAGGCAGTTTTGGGGTGGATGAGGGCTGATAAGATTAAACTTAATCCCAACAAGATGGAGGTGGTTGGTAGGGGGAAGATTTGGCTCAAGAAATGAATGATCTCCTGTTCTAGATGGGATTGCACTCCCCCTAAAGGAGCAGATTCATAGCTTGGGGGTACTCCTGGACCCGGACCTCCTGCTGGATAAATAGAAGGCAATGGTTGCCAGGGGTGCATTTTATCAGCTTTGGCTGTGAGCCAGCTGTGGCCCTTCCTGGACAGGAAAGATTTTGCTACTGCAGTACATGCCCTGGTAACATCAAGATTAAGCTACTGCAATGCACTCTTCATGAGGCTGCCTTTGAAGACTGTCTGGAAGCTACAGTTGGTACAGAATGCTTTGGTCAGAATGCTGATTGGAGTAGGTCACAAGGACCATGTCAGTCCAGTCTTGTTCCATCTACTCTGGCTCCCAATTTGCTTCCAGACCCAATACATATAGGGTTTAAAGCTCTATTTGGCTTGGGACAGGCATATCCTAAGGACCACTTTCTTCCATTTGAACCTACTCGTTCACTCCAATCATCTTCAGAGACCCTACTTCAGATGCCTCTGCCATTTGACGCTAGATGGGTGGCAACCTGAGAAAGGGCCTTCTCAGTCGTAGCACCAAAACTTTAGAACTCTGTCCCCAGCTAGGTTCTTCTCCCCCCTTTATTGCAATATTTTGCTAGAGGGTGAAGAACTTTGGGTTTGTCTGCCACACCCCCATAACTATTATTGGCTCCTGTCCCCATTTTTTGTGTTGTGCGTTTGTGTGTTTTTATTTAATTATTTTAAATACTGTTTTAAATGTTTTAAAACTTTAAATTGTTTGTTGGAGTTTTAATGTTTGCTGCCTTGGGAGGTCCTTATTTTGGATAGAAAGGCAGCATACAAACATTATAAATAAATAAATACACAAATAAATACATTATTAGATCAAACTTATATTAATAAGTTTTTTTTGTTTTCAGTTCTGTAATTTACAGGCTTGTGTATTGAATAGGGGGAGGAAAGGCAGCTTGGTATAGCCTGATCTTGTCAAATTTTGGAAGCTAAGAAAGGAGGACCACCCAGGAAGTCTCTGCAGGGGACGGCAACGGGAAACCACGTCCGTTTCTCACTTGCCTTGAAAGCTCCTTGTTGGGGGCGCCATAAGTCAGTTGCAACAGCATATACGTATATATTGAACAGAAAATGTAGCGCCTGATCCACACTTTCATTTCAGCACTGAAATACGTACCCAATGAATTGCTGTTATATTGACAGTTATTGTGCAAAAACAGCCCTGAGTGAGTTAATTGAACAAAATATTTAGTTGCTCTCAATTAAAGTAATTACTAAATAATTATTGTATTTTAGAACAAACAGGAATGAATATACATACCTTTGATAGCTCAGTGAAGTTCTGATAATGCTACTCCACTCATCTTTTAATGTTTGTAGCTGATTCCGTATCATTTTTTGCCCTTCCTCATTACTACTTTTAAGGGCTTGTTCACCTTTGCCAAAGGCCATGTTTAACTTGACTTCTCCCTCTCCTTTCATTAAAATGATGTCCTAGAAAGCAAAATTATTCTATTTTTTCATTTCAGTAGTTTTCAGATAGCCCCATATCAAACTTTGCAACAATTTAAGACTACATCAGACTACAATTTAAGACTTCTTCATCAACAGAAGGAGTTATGCATATAGCCTTTTTGACAGGCAACACTGTGACATGGATTCTAGATTTCTCTGGGTTACTTCTTACATATTATTACCTTAAAATTACATTACATTAGAATGTAAGAAGAGCCCTGCAGGATGAAACCAGTGGTCCATCTAATCCAGCATCCTGCTTCACACATCCAAATGCCCTGGAGGGTCAAAAAACTGGGAATAGAGGCCAAGGCATTCCCCTGATGTTGCCTTCTAGCATGGGTATTCAAATGACAAAACGTATTAGTCTTTAAGGAAATGAACCTGGGCAATTGACATGATTGCACCTAGATGCCCCCTCTCTGATCTAAGAGCCCAGGCAGCCCCTTGGTTTACTAAGAGACTGCAGATGTTGCAAAGACAAGGGAGTCAGCTAGAGTGACAGTGGAGAAGGACTTGGGATGAAAGGCTCATTTTAAACCCTCTCTGTGGCGGTTATAGTGGCAAAAAACAATATTTATCCACCACCACTGCATTCATACAATGTAATAATATAGTAATAATAATAACATTTGATTTATATACCGCCCTTCAGGACAACTTAATGCCCACTCAGAGTGGTTTACAAAGTGTTATTATTACCCCACAACAATCACCCTGTGAGGTGGGTGGGGCTGAGAGAGCTCCAGAGAACTGTGACTCGCCCAAGGTCACCCAGCTGGCTTCATGGAGGAGTGGGGAATCAAACCCGGTTCTCCAGATTACAGTCCCGTGCTCTTAACCACTACACCAAACTGGCTCACAGTTGGCTGTAAACCTGTAGAACTCATCCGAGTGGTCTGGAGCCTATTGGGCTCTGGGCTACAGCACAACGTGGATTGCTCTGCAGTCTACTGTGATAATTTTGCTAAGCACAGTGGATAAAATCTCTTGCATCTGTTCCAACTTGGACTCAACATTAGCAGTTACAGGAGTGGACAAGCCCAGGTTGCTTGCCCAGATGTGTAGATATCTTTCAGCTAGTCCACTCTGAGGGTGTGGGCAGGATTCTTCAAAGTATGAGGTGGATGTCTGAGACCTTCCACCTTCTAGTATGACCCTTGACTCTTCTACCTGCAAGAAGGGGGCTGGAGGACCGGTCTGGGAAATGAGGGAGTCACTCCTGTCTTGAAGTGGGAAGTAGTCCATCCATTCCTAAAGAAACCTACTGTGGACCTAGGAGAGTTGAGTAAGTGCTGCCCAGCTTCAAATATACCATTCTTCAGCAAGATGATTGAACAATGGGTGGCTGGATTCTTGAATAAGAAGGATTGTTTGGATCTTCTTTGGACTGGATTTATTTTGCTACAGTAGACTAGCATGGCTACCCCATCAGAAAACCTTGAAAACCTCTGATGTATAGCAATAGTTTTGACAGCTACAGTTCCCATCATCTTGTTACAGTACCTGAATTTGCAAAAGACGTTTTTCTAAGGTAATTTTGTTTCCACTGGTGCCCTCTGCAGAGACCAGCTTTTCTTGCACATCTTTCACCCAGGTCCACATGTTCAGCAGAGCTTCTTCAAAAGCTTGGTGCTCCTGAAAGGCTACCCGAGAGGCCCTCAGCTTTTCTTTGACTGCTTTGACCAGTGTCTGATATGCAGCAAAATATTGAGCCGCCAGACGGCTCTCTCTTCCAGCACTACATCCTTTCTCATTTAAAACCTGTGTCTTCTGAGAAAATTTATCAAAAGATTCTCTAAAACAAAGATGAAAATTAATGATGGACTCAAATATAGATATGAAGCTATGGGCAGCCAATATAATTGGCAAGACTAATTAAATATGATTCAGAGGTGAATGCTAGCAGTTTCTTTTAAAGATACACAAGCAAAATTACAGTAATTGAAAATATAATTGTTACCACTTTTGGTGGCACCACTTTTTCCAACACTGGAAGTGGCTACCCCCCTTATCCCACACCGGCTCAAAGTGCCAAGGGGGTGGCAATGTATGACTTACCATTCATGGCTGTCGTACGGCTAAGTGTGTTGGGTTGGGGAAAGCAATGGTGAACTATCCTGTAAAAACTTCACTGCGAGACTCTGAGGATCTCCCTTGACGCGCTATAGGACAGACAGGCCTGGAGGGGGACGATCTACGGAGTAGCCGAGGGTCGGGCGCAACTGTGTGGCTTGGATCGGATCGGAAGTGGCTACCCTCCTTCCCTGAGCCACCATGGCCTTTTCATTTTAAAAAAATCTGCACAAAAATATCTCTATTGTGTTATAGCATTGTAACAATAGGTGTAACAAGTTCTCTGAATTTCCAGCTTTTATTTTTAAAAAAGTAAGTCTCTAGCCCTTTCCTTTGCGGAGGTATAAGGAAAAAAACATATCTCTGCAAAGGAAGGGACTAGAGGCTTGCTTTTTTAAAAAAATGAAAGCTGGGAACTCAGAGAACCTACTACACCTATTGCTACAATGCTATAGTGGTAATCTATATAAATTCAAAAAACATGGTAGAATTGGTTGGAAAAATAAAAAGGCAGCACTGTCAGAAGTGTGACAGACATTTCAAGCTGTACTCCATGGTGAATGGGAAGTACATTGAAAGCCTGAGAACAGGAATAACAGGATTAAAAAAAAAAGACTCAAGCCCTCATTGCAAATGGGACACAAGTGGCTTTGTCTGAAAAGGGGGAAAAACCCTTTAGCAACTAGTAGCCAAAATGGTTTACAAAGACTGTGTAAAAAATGGCCTATAATATCATCACAGACATTGGTTAAAAAGGAACATTTAGTGAAGTTGGTTTTATACCTTGCAGCCAGTAGTTCTTCCAGAAATGCTTCCACTTTCCGCACCTCATTTTTCTTATCAGGAATGTGCTGTTTGGTCTTTCCCAAAGCTTCTGTACTTATCCTCTCCTCCATTTCACGAAGCCACAGGCTCTGATTCTTGCACAGATTTTTAAAACTATCAACAAAAGAAAAATATAACTATAAAATAACAGTTGTTTCTAGATAAGCCCAGAATCAATCCACTAATTTTTACATAGTTAGCATCACTGAGAGCCAAGCTACAAGAGACGAATTACACGAGGAGGAGCATGTGGAGAGAGTCGCAATGTTAGCTGGGAAGTTGAGTTTTAAAAGTGATTGGAAGGCTTTGTCAATTTCCCCTCTACAGAGCCAGGGAGATCGCTGCTCAGAGGGTTTGTTGATTTCCTCCTTGCCTCCCAACTGCTCTGTCAGTTTTGGCTCCCCTTCTAAGAAGCAAAGAGGAAATAAACAAACCATCTGAGCAGTGATCTCCCTGGCTCTGTAGAGGGGAAATTGACAAAGCCTTCCAATCACTTTTAAAACTCAACTTCCCGGCTAACATTGTAACTCTCTTCACATGCTCTTCCTCATGTAATTTGTCTCTTGTAGCCTAGCTCTAAGTAAGAGATTTGTCTGGATATCAGTTTCATTATCTAGTGAATGAGAGTTGAACAAAAATATCTTCTGCACTGACAAGTAATCTAAAAATACTCAACAAGAATCTAAATATGTTGAATAAGTCCATGGAAACTACAGTGCAAATGGAATTTTCCAAATTTTAAAATGGCACAGCTTCTTTTTTATCTCAAGCAATGAGGAAATGGATGACAATGGTATTGTTCTCTGTATGGTAATTCAAGATATCAAATGTTTGCACGGTTGTTCTCTGACTGCTAGCATACACACAAACACACAGAATCAGAGCTACCACCTCTTACCATGGACACCAGATAGTCCTTTAAATCTCCAGGTACACTGGGGAGTAATTTAGCTCTTCTGTCCCATATCCGTCTTGACTCTGTTGGAATAGGAGACTCAGCCTGCCTTTGGACACTGGGGGGCGCTGCATGTCTCTTTGAATGTAATGTATAAGTCTAGCAATCTGCCACTCTCTTGTCTAAGGTGGGAACGCCTACTGACTCCTCCTCTCTTGCCTCTATGCCTCTTGGGAGATTTCACACCTTCCCTCATGCTCTTCCAAGAAAAAAGATGTAAAGCCACCATGCTCCTCATGGAGCCCTTCTCTTTGTCCACAAACCTGCACCTACAACCTCGCAGCCTAGTTTCAGGCCGTGGTATTAGCCTAGAGAATGTAACTCTTTAGATAGGATCTTTCCCTTGTTATTACCAGAAGATATTGCTATGGAGAAATCTGCTACAATAAACTGTAAGTTCTATCTTTCTATGAATTTTGTCTGAGGATTAATTAATACACGTTTGTGAGGGTTTAAATGCTTCTGACTAAATTGCTCTGCTCTATGATACTCTGCTAAGTTACTAAACTAAATATATAAAATACCATAAATCTCTAACAGACTCCTGATATACCTGTCCATCCTTACCTCTTGTGAGGTGCCCTGGATACCCACTTACAAAACAGTTGAGGGAAATCAGCAAGTGAGAAATTTCAGGAGAGAAAAGGCTTCAACTTGTGTTTTACGAGGCTGCATCCAGGATAAGAGGTAGCAAGTCTATCTCACTTCCAGTTGAATAATGGAAACTGTAAAAACTGCTTGGCAGATATATACGAACAAGTATTTATCTTTTTTTCTGCAGCTGTTAGTATTTGAATGGAAAAAGACTATTTCTCTCTAGAAAGAGAATTATCTTGAAATGATCACCCATGATTTCACAGTACTGAATTATACATCACTATTTTTAATTATATGTCACTTTTTCAAGCTGTTTTTTTAATTAGGGCTACTGCTCAATGGGACATAAATATGTGTAAGGACCCAAGTTCAGTTCCTGCCATTTCCAATTAAAAGAACTTGGGCAAGCAGGCTAGGAAAGTCCTCTGTGAAACACTGCTAATCAGTAAACGGTACTGGGCGAGATGGACCTGTGATATGAGTAGGCAGCTCATATAACTATTTTGACAATGCACCTACCTTTCAAGCTCTGCAACACATTCTTCCAAAACTTGTTTGTCTTTCAAGCATTGTTTCAGGAATCCCTCAAAGTCCTGATGAGCTTTGGCTATCTGTTCCTGAATGCCACTCACAGATGATTTTGGCAGATAAGCATACAAATGTTCTCCTTTCTGGGAAGCTGCCTCCAGTTTCTTCCTACCGTCATCAACAGAATCCAGCACTTTCTAAGAGAAACAAACATGTTTTTTACATAGGTAAAGAGGCAGGAAAAGGAAACTGAAGGGAAGGCTGTGTCTTTCATCCCTTCAGTCAAATACTTTGAAAGTGGAATCTAGATTGGCAGATTAATTACATGGTACAGAGATCCTATGGAAGTAAAAGGAAAGGCTTGCTAAAATCTATTCAGCACAGGCTCAATGTGACACTAGGGCTGTGTTGGAACTGAAGCTGGAACAGCTCTCAGTACAGACAGGGGGGTACAGATCAGGTCAGGCGAGGAGTGGAAGTGATGGAAACCGGGGTAAAAGGGTACACAGTGCCATGGAAACCCACAATGTTACTCTGAAATATTATGTCCTGGATAAGGCTGAGAAAGAAAACTCCAAAGGAGAAATTTTGAGAAAACAAGAAGTGCACACTTCAAAAATTATCATTTTAATTTTGCATTGGAAAGTCAGGAAGGGCATAGTTTATTGTTTTCATTAAATATCATGAGTAGGGGTGTGCACTTTAGGTATCCGATTCAGGTTTTTAACCTGAATCAGGTCCGATTCGGATTCGGTATTTCCGCATTTGCAAACAGCCAGCGAAGTTCTGAAGCAAAATCAAGCTTCCCACACTTACTTAAACGAGGGAAAGGGGAGAAGGAGCCTCCTCCTTCCCCCGCCCATTTTGTAAAAACAGGCAGGAAGCTTGAATTTGCCTCAGAACTTTGTTGGCTGAGTGCAGTGCAATGCAATGCAATGCAATGCAAGCAGCCAGCAAAGTTTGTAGAGATTCCTGCCTAATTTACAGGATAGGAGGGGTGAGGAGGGGTGAGTGACTAGACTAGGAGTACAAGGAGGAGGAGGGAGGAGGATCGGGGAAGGGAGGGGGGAGTTAGGAGTGTCCAGTCCCACAGCTGCATCCTCCTTCCAGCCAATGGATTCTGTGGAAGGAGATGCAGCAGGAGATTTAGATTACAGGCTGGCCTTTGGGCTAGCTTCCATTCTGTTCCTGGCCTAGAGAGACTCCCACTGCTGCTGGTAGCGACTCTCTGTCTCCATTTTGGCTGGACTGACTTCAACTGGAGGACGCCTGCCTGATTCACCGCTGGACTTCAGGACTGGTGAGAGAGTCAGTGACTCACTGGGTTTTCTCTCAGGGGGGATTTTTTTTTGCTTGTCTGGGTGGGTGGGGGGTAAGGGGAGGGATTTTTTAAAAAATTATTTAAAATAATCTTTCATTTGGGGGGGTGGACTCTTGCCTGTGTGTGTGTGTGTGTGCGTGTGCGTGTGCGTGCACGCGTGTGCGTGCGCGTGTGCGTGTATGTGTGTGAGAGGGCCTTTTTTGGTGTGAGCGGCTTCTGGCTGGGGCATTTGTTTTGGGGGGGGAGGCTGGTCTTTATTTCCAGTTTTAAATTTTGGGGAGTTTAACTTTTTTCCAGAAGTTGGGGGGGGGGACCGTTCCTGTTGTGTGTGTTGTTTTAAAATTCACTGTTGGGGGTATAAATTTTTTCCAGCTGTTAGTGGGGAGGACACTGTTCCTGTTGAATTGTTTGGTTTAAAAGTTTACTGTTGAGGGGTTTAATTTTTTTTTCCAGTTGCTGGTGTGTGTGTTGGCGAGGGGGACTGTTCCTGTCTTGTTGTGCTGTTTAAAAGTTTACTGTTGGGGGTTTACATGTTTTTCCTGCTGGTGGTGGTGGTGGGGAACTGGTATTGTTTTTAAGTGTGTGTGTATGAGTGTTGGGGAGATGTAGGTAAGGTTCAGGTGGGGGCTTGCTTGGGGGTTCTGATGTTAACTGCTGTGCTTAAGTGGGTGGGCCTGAGTTTTTAATTTCATTTTAATTTGGGTTTTGCTACTTTGTTGTGAGTGTGTAAGTGTCTGTGTATGTCTGTTGGGAGTTGTGAGTGAGATTCAGAGAAGGCTTGCTTGGGGGTCCTTGTTTAAATTGCTGTGCTTAAGTGGGTGGTCCTGAGTTTTTAATTTCATTTTAATTTGGGTTTTGTTTTTTTGCTGTGTGTGTGTGTTAGGGAGTTGTAGGTGGGATTCAGAGGGGGCTTGCTTGGGGTGTCGGTGTTTTTTTTACTGTTGGTGTTTGGTGGTTGGCAAATTTTATAGTTGGTGTTTCTTAGAATAATTGGTGTTGGTGTTTTGTTGGTGGGTTTGTTGTTTGCTGCTGCTGTTGTTGTTGTTGGGTGGTTGTGGTGTTTGCAGTTATAGCAGTGTTTGGTTAGTTGACTTTGGGTTTCAAATTCTGATAGATTTAAATAGTGGACTTGCGAGGTAGGCTAGTAGTAGGCTTTTGTCATTAATTAATATTTGCCCTCTAAAATAAATTTTAGGGAACGAAGGCTAGTTTTCCCCATTAAATAGGCTTCTGTAGGAGAAGAATTAGTAAGAGTTAGTTAAGGTTCTGTTCAAATATAAATAGGCTGCCCAATAGTAGTCCCTTAACTAGGGTTTCCCTGCCCACCTCTGGCACCCTTGGCACATTTTTTGTAATAGGCTTTCCCTTAACTTGAGGTATAGGGCCAGCTTGATTCCTTGAGGAGGGAATTGGATGGCTGGGTAGGTGAGTCCAGTAGCACCTTTAAGACTAACCAATTTTATTGCAGCATAAGCTTTCGAGAATCAAGTTCTCTTCGTCAGATGCATGATACAAACTGGTCAAATACAGAAGAGGAGGGGGGAGAGGGGGGAGAAGGAGAGGAGGGACAAGATGCAATTAGGGGGGAGGCAACCAAAACATTCCTTTGCTAGTAAATGTAAACATCTCCTTTTGGTGTGTAGTCAGTTTGCCATGTTAGTTTGCAGCAGTAAAAGCATCCAATTTCTATGTAGTATAAGCCCTCGATAACCACAGCTCTCCCTGCCAGATGCATCTGACAAAGAGAACTGTGGTCCCCAAAAGCCCACACCAGGCGTCACTGGGCTCCCCCAGACCACGCCGCTGTAAAGGAAATCTGTTACCTGTGATAATGTGATAACCATTCATAGTCTCTATTCAGTCCCAGCTTGACAGCGTCAAATTTGCATATGAATTCCAATTCAGCAGCCTCCCGTTGGATTTTGTTTTTGAAAGGTTTCTGTTGAACCACAGCGACCTTTAAGTCTTTGGTGGAATGTCCTGGTAGATTGAAGTGTTCTCCCACTGGTTTTTGGACGTTTCCATTTCTAATGTCAGATTTGTGTCCATTTATTCTTTTGCGTAGAAAACAAAATCAAAAACAAAATCCAACGGGAGGCTGCTGAATTGGAATTCATATTGGAATTCAAGTAATTCAGTGTATGTGTCTATGATTCTCTGGTTTGAGGGTAGCTGTGGTCCTATCTAGGAGACTGTTGTGATGTGATACTAATCTCATTTGCCTTTAATGCTGTAACTGAAAGCGAAAAAATAATTTTTTTTAACTTAATTCAATGTGTATGTGACTCTCTGTTGTGAAGGTTTGTCCTCATTGAGAACAATGAGAGTGGCTGGCCAGCCTGCTCTGGGGGGGGGGGTGGATTTGGGGATGCGTGTCTGTGGCTCAGGTGTGCTTTCCCAGGGATGAGCTTGCACTTGGGAGTGTGCCCTCCACTGTGGCACTCCTAGCCTGCGCATAATTGCCCTGAGAAAGACAGTTTAAAAGTTCTCATCATAGAGAACAATGGAGAGTGGCTGGCCAGCCTGCTCTGGGGGGGGGGAATTTGGGGGGTGTCTTTGGGTCTGTGGGCCTGCTGGGGGGGTAGATTGAAAGGGAGATTATGCCTGTGGCCATGGATGCCACATTCCATGTGTTCCTGCTGTGGGAGTCTGTATTTTCCTACAATAGGAACCAACAGACAGTAGCTGGCCAGTTTCTGCAGGGATGGTTAGTTTTTTGGGGGGGAAAGGTGTAGTTCTGAGGGGCTGCTTGGGGTGTGTAGTAGCTGGACTGTGGGTGCGGCCATTGGCAGCCACAATCCATGTGTTTCTATTCTGTGGGAGTCTTCCCCACAGTAGAAATAAATGGTGTGGTGGGAGAACAACTTTTGAGGGGCCATAACATTCCCCCCTATCTCCCTGAAACTTGGGGAGGGCATGGTAGGACAGGTAGGAGCAGGTCCACCCCAAGCCACCTAAAAGCCCCCTTGTTTTTCCCCACAGGGAATAATAGAGAGTGGAGGAGGATGGGGGTATCTTCTTTGGGGGGCCATAACATGGCTCCCCCGAAGTCCAATCGTTCTGAAACTTGAGGGGTCATTAGAGGAGAGTTATGAGAAGCTTCCCACCAAATATGGTATGATTTGTAAAGAAAATGCCTCCCTCAGGCTCCCGGAAAGCCAGGAGAATGTTCTCCATTGAAAATAACAGCCGAATCATTACGAAGCATTGAATTCCAGGCTTGCCACTTCCGGAATTCACTTCATTCCGAATTTTTCTCCGATTCTGGTAAACCTAATCGGGAAACCCAAATCACCCTGGCATTGCACACCCCTAATCATGAGTATTGTTATCATACCAGTCATGTTGGGGAAAATTTCGACTTTAATGAATATTGGAATAATCCCAATTTCATAAAAACGATAACCATGCCTTTCTGGACTTATGAAATGAAATGTAAGTGATAATAGAAATACCTCCCCACAGAGGCTACAGGAGTAAGGAGAGAGGGGGGGGAGAGAGAGGAAGCACCCCTCGTCTCCAGCTGGTTTGTGGCACATTAGCCCTTGAACCTTTAAAACCATTTTTTTCAATGGTTTGCCTTGATTGTTACAGATCAGATGAGGCATGTTTGCTCTCTCTCCCTCTCTCCCCTGTCTTACTGCTCTTGCTTCCTGTGAGAGAGCAGGGAGCCCATAGCTGGCATTAAAGATAACAGATGGTAGCCTGGCTTCCAAAGAATCCAAACTGCTACCCTTTCCAAATATACATACAGGGGAGGAAACAGGGATGGTTTCTGTAGTAGGAAACTGTACTATTTGGGCCCTGGTCTTCATAAGTAGAGTTTTACTGTGAACATGAATAGGACATCCACAGATGCTATGAACAATGGGGAACTTATTATTTTACTTATTTAGTTAGTAAATATGTATGCTCCCTCTCCAGACCGAGGTAGCTCAAAATATTAATGCAAGCTATTCTTCCCTGGAGCTCTCTTTACCCTCCTGTACCTTGCTAAATTAATGAAAGGAAAATGCAAGTAGAGGTGATGGTGGAATCCTACTGTAGTGAGCTCTCTAAGTCCTGTTTCATTTCCAGATAGAGACTGTAAGATACTTAAGATTGTAGGGATGTATAAGAGTGGTTTTTTTCTAATCATACCTTCAATTCATGGAGCTTTATATCTATGGATTTACTGTCACCAGAAGTAATGTGTAAATCTTTTACAGCAGTCTTCAAATTAGAATACCAGTTTTGGAATTCCCCCATTGACGCTTGAAATGGAGAGAGAAAAATAATTAAAATGCTGCATTAGACCTTCTGTTCTCAAAGTTCAGTTAGAATACTGTCTTAACTGTTTAACAGCTGCCACCATGGAATTATATACCGTACTCACTGCCACTAAAGTAAGGGCATTGATTTTAATTCACTAATGGAAGATTGAACCATTACCTAAGAAACTCAAAGAGAAAACACTTTGTGTTATAAAAACAGTGCCACCTCATTGCAATCTAGTGTTATTAGAAAGCAGGAGGAGCGCTGGAGTGAATTCTGACCAGTGGATTAGCAAATATCTTAAGATAGTACATACTGTCCGGGGTCTGAGTCCAAGCCCCCAGACTTGCCAGGAGGGAACAGTGGGAGGCAACCGGGAGGCAGCGGCCCTGCCACCCCAGCCAGCAGCCAGGTCCAGAACCTGCCTACTCCAGGGGGAAGGGGCGAAAGGCCAAAGCCTCAGAGGGCTGGAGGGAGCAGGGAGAGACCAGCTAGTCCCACCCTCCAGGGGGAGGAGAGGGGGCTAAGCAGGCCAGAGGAAAAGGGCCAAGGCAGGGGGAATAGGGACCCAGCAGCAGCCCAAACGGAGCCCTTACCAGCCAAGGAGGAGAAGCAGCCACTACAGCCCAGAGCCACACCCTGGCTAGAGGACAGCAGCCTGGCTCAGGAGTGGCTAGGAGCCAAGCCCCTCCAGGTGGAGCAGCCACAGGCATTCTGGGGGAGGAGATGGGTAGCCCCGCCAAGCATCAATGAGCAGGCAGCCCAGAAGCTGGCCAGGGCAATTCCTCGCAAGCAAGGCCAGGGAAGCTCAGCAGCACAGAAGCTGGCTGGGGCAGCTCCTCGTGAGCAAGGCCAGGCAAGCTCAGCAGCTCAAATGCCTACTGGGGCAGCTCCTTGTAAGCAAGGCCAAGGAGACCTCAGCTGGGGATGACTCGCATTCAACCCCACCCTGCCAGCAAGGCAAGGAAGCCTAGAAGGGATTAGTGATAGGAGGGAAACACCTGAGGGGAGGCACAGCTGGGCCAAGTCAGGAGAGGGAACAAGCCTGGAAGGAGGGCGGGGTGGAGAAAGGAAACCCTATAAAGGGTGGCTAGGAAGAGCTCTGAGGTGGTGGGTGTGAGTAAGGAGTGATGGCGTGGAGTGAGAGCAGAGCAGTGCGAGAGTGGAGGCTTGGAGGAGAGTTCTGGGAGGAGGAGATGATGGAGGACGCAGGGGGCGAGCAGGCCAGGTTGAGCAGGCCAGCGAGTGGACTGAGAGGGAGTCTGGGTGATGTATACCGCCCCTCTTTCCACAGAGCAGGGTCCTGCAGCATCCCTGGTGCCCCTCTGATGTCAGGGCTGGCCCAGCCGGCGCCCTGCCCAGCGGTGGCAGCGACAAGCCCTGATACATACAAAATGGTTACGTGGCAAGGTCAATAAAACATGCTTTTGGCACTAACAGATTTACAAACGCTTGTGCTCAAAAACAATTCTGTGAAGTCAATGGAAACTTTCCAACATGATCATCTTAAGCAGTCACACACATTCCTGTGATCTAAATGGCTAACATATTAACAATCTTGAGGACTCACAGAGAAAATGTTTTTCCAGGGACTCCTGCATGGAATTTTGTGCTTTCAAACTTATTTGATTCACAGCATCATACTTCTTAATCAGGGAGGTGACAGCGCTCCCAAGAGTTGCCAGTTCCATGGATGGATATTTACGACAGAGGCTATTGAGGGTCTCCTGTGTGGAATCAAAGTTGCTCTGCTGTTGCTGGAGCTCCTTTTGTATTTTCTAAAGAACAAATGTGTGGCATTAAGTATATCACATGATGTTACTTTTATTGTGTCCACATATATGCCAACTTATATTAACAGTGCAATCCTGTGGTAAGTTACTCCAGTCTAAGCCCCTTGACTTCAATAGATGTAGACTGGAGTAACTCACCAAAGGACTGCACTGTAAGTTTCTTAAATTTTAATTCTAAATCCCCTCCCCCATTGACTGTTGCACTACTGGCACTAAAAAGGCATACTGAGGTTTTACAATTCTAGCCTTTTTCATGACTCAACTGCAGGTTAATGAGCAAGAACTGCAAATTCTGGAAATATACATGCAGCCTCATATACATTTCAAATGGCTTAAGCCTGGTACTAATTTGTACTTTCAATGTTTTGTCACTGAGTTGAACAGAGTAGAAAATCCCTCCAATCTGCATCATGCAAAAGCTATTGTACATTTAGATACAAACAGAAGATATATGTGATCATCAGACCATTGTAACAAATGTCCTGGCTGAGTCAGATATACAATTATCTAATTCCTTCCCCCCATAAGGAGCTCAGGGCAGCTTACATGTTTGTTTTCCCCTATTTTATCCTTGTAATAACTCCTTGATGGGAGTTAAGCTGAGGAAAGCAGTGAGTAAGTATCATAGAATCAGTGAAAGGAACATGAAGCTCAAAATATATACTTTTTGTGCTACCCACCTTGATTGTACTTAGACCTAAGGGATCCTGGCTATGAGCACAGCCAAAAAGTGATTCTTCCATTTTGGCAAGCCAATCTTCCATCTGATTAATGAAGTTCTGTAACTGTATCTTCTGAGTGCTGAAATCTTTCACTGTTTCTTTTGCTATTTCACTCATTTCTTTAGTATGCATCAGCTTTTTCCTTAAATCTGCTTCTAAAAACTTTTAAAATATAGATGAATTTTAAACAATCATCAGTTTTGTCATTATACTCAACTGAAAAATAATCCTTTAAATCTTATGCCTAAATATGAATTTGCATATAAGAGGTACTGTTGGTTTTAAGTTTTGCATTAAAACTTTTTTTTTAAATCCCTACAAGGAAAGGAAAAGGCCAAATCAAATCGAATCAATCTCCAATTTGGAAAGAATTCAAATTGAGCAAAAAAATTAGGCAAAACCCTGTGGTAGAATAGTTTCTATATTGTACCACTTCAATCTACATTTTTGAATACTCTCCTATGTAAAAATCTCCCATCATTTAGAAAGCTAGCATATCTGGGATAAAAGTTCTAGTTGAGTGCCTGCCTCCAACGTGTAAGGTTTTAATATGACTGGATTTGTCCTCTGTCTTGAGACAGCATTAACCTGTAAGTTCCACCTCCTCAGTTTGAAATTTGGTAATTCTGGGAGAATTCTTCTCTTAGAAATTATCTTTCTATGGTTACACAAACTTTTAAAAGAATAGGCATGATTTATTCTAGTTAGGCAAAACCGTAAAATACTGCTATCTTTAAAATAGGTTGTTACTCACAAACTCTGGAATAAGTAAAAAAAAATAATGAACATGTAATGTATTACTTTGGTTCAAACACAAGCTGCATATAAGGGAAGCAGACTTATATAAGGGAAGCATATAAGGGAATTGCTTTGTCTATTCCAGTACTATGACCAGCAGTGATGCCTAAAGATTTCAGACTGAGTTTTCTCCTGCTATCTGACATTGTTGCAAATGAACTTAACTTTAATTTATTTACAGTCTGCCTTCCTCACTGAAACCCAAAGTGGATTACACAGTGCAAGTCAATAAGAACAACAACTACGGCATTCCGTGAACAAGCACAATATGATCAATAGTTAGAACATTCAATGAACAAATACAATATGGTATGGGATGAAGAAATTTGAAATGGTCATAAATCAGAAACCCAGAGATGAAGCATTGCTGAAACAAAGTGTAAGTAATTAAATATGACATGTTTACCAGTTTGGAAACTATCCAGTAGGAATGTATCTACATCAACAAACATTACCCAGTAGAATAGTCAACAGACCCTGTCCCTATCCAAGGCATCCTCTCCAAACCAGTTCTTACAGCACAGACTTATTACTTTTAAAAAGCCCTCCTGAATAATTAAGTTTTGCATAGTTTGTGGAGAGCCAGGAGAGGGGGCGCTTTCCTTACCAGCTCTGGCAGGCTATTCCATAAGGTACCACCAAGAAAATGTATGTGCATGCAGTTGCTGATTTTACCCAACTGAAGGGTTGGTTATCTGCAGAACGCCTTGTTCAGATGAGCGAAGCTGCCCCGGTGGAGAATAGGGAAAGGGGTCCTCCAGATATGGCCAAGCCCATGAAGGGCTTTGTATGCGATAGTCGAAACCTTGAATTGAGCCTGGCAATTGATGAGGGGCCAGTGGAGTGACTGCAGAGTGGGAGTAATATGCATCTTCTGCCTAACTCCTGTCAGTACATGAGTTACTGCCATTTGAATAAATTCAGTTGAGGAGACCATAGATTGACTTCACCTACAATTTTTGTGAAGGCTGCTAAATGTTCCACAGTGCGTTGCTGGTGCTGTTATCTGTGCTGTGTTCGGTCAAATGTCTCTTGAAGCTAGGGCATGGTTGTTTGCTTTTAAGATATGGCTTAAACTCCTTTTCAGTCCAGATGGACATTTAGCTCATTTGAAGCAAGATTCTTACAGGTCCTTCTGGCAAAAAGCTCTTGGTCAATCAATTATCATTGATTGACTTATCATCAGATATGATTAATTAATTCAGGAAATCAAAAGATTTTACAGTAATAAAAAACT
Source organism: Eublepharis macularius (assembly GCF_028583425.1). Classification (NCBI taxonomy): domain Eukaryota; kingdom Metazoa; phylum Chordata; class Lepidosauria; order Squamata; family Eublepharidae; genus Eublepharis; species Eublepharis macularius. Next base: position 130,410,193 of record NC_072790.1, read on the forward strand.
ATTAAAGAGATTATGCCAACACAGTGTTTTGAGTGCATCACGCCTGCTAATTCCAGTTCTTTAGTATTCCTCCCCCAAGACCCTTCCCATCATACACTTATCAACTCTATGCTTTTTAAGAGCTTTTTTCCTTGCCATACTAAATGCTAATCCTTCTGTGGTCATGAAAGGCAGATATCTTAAGAAAGGGAGATATCTTATCTTGTCTGAAGGTAGCAATCAGATGTGAGTTAATCACTTCAGCAGCCGTGAATGCCTGCTGAAGTAGTTTGTACTGGGTTTTCCTAAGACTTCAGCTGTGCGAAGATGCTGCTGATTCAAACTGATCAGCAGTCATTAGCTCCTCTAAAGACTATTTAGATGAGCACTGAGGAGTAGGATTTTATTGAAACACATTTATTAATGACTGATGTATATGATTTGTGAGTGATTGTCCATTTAAACAATTGTCTTTTTAATAAATTGCCTGCTGAGCAAAGCAGTTATGTGGCAAGGATGGAAAGGCAGTAGACCTCAATCAGGCTGCTTGAGAACCCACATGCATGAAAAACCAATTGCACTGTACTGCATGGTTAGGAATACATTGAAACAACCTGTAGAACACCCACAAACAGATTGATGAACTATTGAAGTGATACCGAAAAATCATGTCTCTGTTCGCAACTAGAAAACAGTGCATGAGCTGAACCGGTAGCTGTTTGTATGTCTCTATTTCTTATCTACATTGATTAGAATCAGGGTATTTGAAGGGTATTTACATCCTATCTTATACTCCTCCCATCTTTATCCCAAACTCTGCTCTATGCATCCCCAAATTGAGCTGAAGCAGATGACAACCAGACACATGGCTTTTTCAGAAGTGGTACTCTAGCTGTAGAATGCATCCTCCCAGAAGCTCACCTGGTGCCTACCATTTGGACTTTTAGATATTGGATGTTGTTATTTTCCTGAGCTTTTGGCTGAGTTAGTAATTTTTCCTGACCATCAGTGCAATCCTATGTGGGGGAGGGGGGCAAAAGAGCTCAGGAAGCCAATGAGCCCCCACAATGGAGTATCTGCCTACTATGCCATCATAAACCTGACTTAGGTTGGTTCTCTTAGGCACCATTGCACCTGGGTTTCCCCCCTGCACCTGGCCACACAGTTAACTCAAGGGATGCAAGTTAGTCAGTGTTCTAAGCCGATTTGGGCTTGGGAATGTCCCCTGCAGCGACAGGAAGTTACGCCACAAAAAATGATGGCATAGCCCATAGGCACCCATTATGCAGGAAAAGTAGCTCCCCCCATGCCTGGCCCTGCTCAAACAACATGGAGGGGCATAGGATGCTGACTAGAGCCACAACCAATCCATGTGCCCCTAAGGGGGCTGAGCCCTCATCCTGGCACCCAAGCACAGCCCCCCTACATAAAGTCTGACCAGGGCACTCGTTAACTCAATTAAGTGTGGGCATAGCATGAAGCTCTGCCTGGGAGCCCTCTGCTGTGGGGACTTAGAGCATGAGGAGGGAGAGAGAGAACACGATGGTAGGGCAAGAGCACACGGGGCACTTTGTGAAATTTTGGGAGCACTTTGCACTCACACAGAGAAGGAGAGCTAAGTCCAGAATGTCTGACTAACAACTTCTGTACAGGTTCACTTACAGGTTACCTGTGACAGATGAGAAAGAGCTGTGGAGCAGGCTGCCCCAGCTCGCTCTCCTCATTCCCCTCACACAGGCCAGCACCCCTCTCCAAATGCAGGGCTCTATGGTTGAGGCTGGCTGGCAGCCAGTAGGGCAGCCCCTGCTCTCAAGGCATCATGGCCCATGCCTGCCAAAGAGGCAGTCGCCCAGGGAACCACACTCAACAGAGCTTCCTTGGATGGGGTGGTGGGGATGCTAGCAGCCCATGTTGGGACTGGTGCAGCCTCTCTTGGCTGCACTCCCCCCTCATGCAGAAGAGAGAGCACAGCTGTGGATCAAGGTGACTGGGTGCTCACTCTTGTAATCCCCTGTGAGGGAGTTCATGCAACCCTTCGACTGGTTCCCTCACAGGATCAGAGCTCCAAGCCACCATGATAGCAGTGCAAACATCCTGATGCAGTCAAGGAGCAATTTCTCACCAGAGGGGCATTCATCATCTGGTTGCTGGCTGCCACCGCCCCTGGCCACAGATACTCTCTGAGGACATGGCAGACCTGGCTGTGGCTTGTGCGATGCCAGGCCACTTGCCACACATTTTTCTGTTTCCCTTTCAGGCAGGTTGCAAGCCATCGGGGAGTCGAGGCGCATGGCTGTTCAGCCCCCAGTAATCCTTCTTGATTGCCTTTCCAGCCCAGCCCCAGGAGCAGTTTCCCAGGCAGCCTGCGATTCAAACTTGCTCCTGAGAAAGCAGCACAAGGAATGGCTCTCCTGGCTCCAACTGCTGCGCAAACAGGCACAGCTTCCTTCCTGGGTAAGGGAAGTTGGCAACACTTTGGGCAGTTCAATCAAGTCCGTGTTGAACAACAGCTCCCTCCCTGTCTTGTTTGCTTGCCTGTGGATAGCAGTAGCTTCCCCTCTCACTTCCCCTTTCACACATCCTGGAGGATGGTCTCTGGATCTGGGCTGGAAAGGAGGCTCCAGATGCCTCTGCACCTTTGTGTGGCTTTGCTGCCAAAAAGAGCATGCACCTTGGAGGCTCCAGTCCCACTTAGCTTCCCTCTCCCCTTTCCTCCTTCAAATTCACTGCAGGCAGCGGGGTGGAACTTGGAGTGTTGCTTATCTGTGTCTGGCAAAAGGGGGCACCATGGAGGACTCTCATTCTTCGACAGCGCTACTCGCGTCTGATAAGCCAGACAGAAGACTGCTACATGTGGGGTGTGTGTGTGTGTGAGGTTGATGCCAGGATGTGAGGGTGGGATGTGGAGTGATGTCCTGGGATCTCTAGGGCTCCTCCCCCACAAGGCCAGACCACTCTCCCTTTTGCTCTTTCTGGAGGCAGCTATGGACTTCGGGAATCTTGCTCTGGTGCTGGGATGACAGCCCCCAGAGCAGTTTTTCTGGTCGCAAGGGCTGTCATTCCACTCTGGGGGGGCCATCATCCCAGCACCAGAGCATGACTCTCAAGGATCATCCCAAATTTTCCATGCATCTTTCCAATGCAGTAATGTATTTCAATGGAGCCACTGCAAGTCAATGGGCATTCTCCCATCATATTCAATGGGTCTTCAAGCCTGTCCCATTGTTTCCAATGGGCATTCCCATCATTCATTTCAGAACACCTGCCCGCTTATCTCTAAGGAGCAGCCTCTCTGAGATTGGGGGGGCTGATCCTAAGTGCCAGGGACTGCAGGTACAACCCTCACTGAGTCCTACTGCCTTTCTGGTCTTACTGTTCTGGATGGCAGTGCATGTTTCTTGGAGCAGTGGCAAAGGGAGAGTTTGCTAGCGAGCAGTGCTTCACCTGCCCATCTGGCCCTTATCAGAAATGGGAGTTGGGCGAGCGGGTGGAAGGTGGGCGTCCTGTCTGCACCTTCAGTGTAACTCCCTCTCCCCCGCAGGGCAGGGCTGCTCTTGGGACAGGTGCCTCTGTTGGGGTACGGCAAGCCCAATCCTGGCAGTCTTTCTATCCTGTGCACTTGCTCTTTGCAGGCAGGGGGTAGCATTGGCAGCAGCAATGGCAAATGTGGCTCAGCCTACAGAGTGACTACGCCTTTCCCTGCCAATTACAACACTGTCAACTGCAGCTGCCTTGCAATTGGTGGATTCTGCCAGTGTTGCTAGAACAACTAGGGAGCATTCTCACCTGGCCGTGCCTGGCCGAGCCTGCCATGTCAGCATTGTGTGCTTGCGAAAGTCCTCTGGGAAGGAACGAGCAGCACCAGGGTTCTACACTGACAACCACATGATGGCAGAGAGGCAAGGCTTAGAATTACACTGCCCATTTTGTTTTTATCATCATGTTAATGTTGCTTATATTACAGCATATATGCCAATGGCATTTTGGACTGTTTTATTTGGCTTGTGCTGACTTTGTTTTCCCCCCGTTTTACTAAAATGATATATAAATTTCCACATGTGTAACTACATAAATAAATACAATCAATATATTCCTGTAAAGGTGAAAAAAAGGAATTCTAGCAAAATGTATAACCTGAATTAAGTACTTAGTAAAATCTCTTGCTGAATATTATTTAATTTATGTGTTGGATTCCAGTAATTAATAGACAGATGCCATTGTTCTGTAAACATTTATTTTTTGCCTAGTTTTTCTTTTCTCTTGAGTACTTAACAGCTGCTCCTTTCCCCATATACATTATGTACCATACTTTCCCAAGCCATTTATGCATATAGGGGCGATTTTTTCTCGAAAATTAAGAAACTGAGATTTTTGCTCCTGCTAATACATTTAGCATCAGTATTCTACATTTACTTAGTATTTATGGAGGTATGATCCCTAAAATACTGGCATGGTCTGATCCATAAAGACCCCCCAGAATCTTTTCATTAGCCCCTTTTGTGATAGAAATTTGAGGAAAAAATTGTCCAGATTTTGTGAGTCCTCTCTATATGTACCAAACTTCTTATCCAAAACTCGCACAGTTCCTTAACTACATGTACAGATAACTATTTCTTGCACTGCATCAAAATGTATTATCAGATGGGTACCTCTAAAATGTATTAAGTTAGTCAAGCTATGTCTTTCCCATATACAAAAGTTGCCAGATTCCCTGGAAATTATGGCCAATAATTGGTTCCATGGTGACATTAGAAGTGGTATATGTTTATCCTGAAATGTCATCAGTTCAGCCCATATCAAATTGGATGTAGATTCTTCTCTATCCCCTTTCTCCTACCACATCCAAGTGAAAGTACAGTATCAACACCCACCTGTTTGGTATTTTAAGATATACACAAGTTATCTCCCCCTAACCATAATGATAAGGCCTTCAATTCTCGCTTAACCATAATAATAGGACCATTTGGTTGTGAGGGTTCTTGGATACACTGGAGTTACAAATGGAGCCAAAGATAACTTTTATTATTTATACTAGGAAGAAAATGGCTTCATGAGACATCTCCCAGATGTCCAGGTAATTTTCAACCAAAGGAGACTTCTGATCCTTACGTTTGGCTAGTAGTAGTTCACATCCGCCCTGAGCCTGCTTGCAGGGAGGGCGGAATACAAATACAATAAAATAAAATAATTAGAAATATTCCTGTTACTTCACAGATAAACCCTCCTGCAGTCATTTACAGACTTAACTCTCTAGGAGCTTGCCACAAATCGAGCTCTCCCTCCACTTTGGATTCTGACACTGGAGCTGCTTCCCTAGTGTCTTTCAGAGAGTTGCCTACTTCTAAAGGCTCTGGGCTTTCCTTCTCTTTCAGTATCCGCATCCATTGTCATCCAAGCTGGGAACCTGCTTCTCCTCCCTCATCATTCTGCAGAGCAGAAAGCTTGTTCAATCCTCCTCTAGAGAGTGGTGCTCCCTCCTGCCAAGCTTGCTGTCTCTCCCCTCTGTTCTCTCTGCTGACATCTGCCTCAGCCCTAGCCATTGACGACTGCCTGTCTCTTTCTGCTGGCCTGTTTTTATTTTCGAGTTGGCAAGGAGAGTCAGGAGGCTGTCCCTAGGCTCCTTTGGAGTCGGTGCTAGCAAGAGGGGGAGAGTTTCAGTAAGTTTTGCTCCCGCTTCTTTCTCCCAGCAACCGGCTTCCCCTTTAACACTCTCCCTCCTGTGCTTGGCATTCTGACACTGCTGCTGACTCCTTACGAGTCAAGGCAGAGGCATGCCTCCCTGGGCTCTCCCACCTCTTGGGGCTCTCATCGGGATATGCTGTTTGCTGCCCTCTCACATTGGTATTACTGTTCCTCTTTTAAAAAATGGTAGTTGATGCACCTTATTTTCTGTCCTCAGATGTTTATAATTCCAAATACATTTATTAATCACTGCCCGGATTTTATCAGAAAATTTCAGAGGGCAGTTGAGAGGGGTATCAAGAAATGCAAATACAATCCTGGGTAATATTGTTATCTTTACAAGGGCTATTTTTTCAAGACACAATGTATTAAACTTTGCCAATTTTTTGAGACCGGATTCTATCTTCGGCAATATACACTGCAGATTTTCTTTATATTTATAGAAATACAGGTCCCACAGACATTTGAGCCTGTTAGTAAAATAACACCTGTTTGTTGCATTTCTGATATATCTAGAAACATGAGTCATGCTTTTCTTAAGTTGATTCTATAAGCAGAAAATAAATTCCTATAAGAGTCTTACTAATCTCAGGAAAGAAGTGTGAGGCTGACATACTATAAATACTAAACACACCATCTGTGTACAGAAGAATCTTTGTGGTGCCATCTGGGCATGGGATTCCTTGTATGCCATCATACTGTGGCAGTTTAATTCCTATATTAAATAATAGGGGAGATAATGAGCAGTCGTACCGGACAGCATACAGCACTTCAAACCATGAAGATAGATATTATTTTCACTGCAGTCTGTGGTTTACGGTAAAGAATATCAATCCAGTTAATAAAAAAATGGACTGAATCCAAACAATCTTAAATTTTCTTTCATACATTTTCACTTAAATGCCTTTTCTGCAACAGTATAATAAAATCTTATCACCTCGATTTTGCAGTCACTCCATTGGCTTCCTGTCATTTACCAGGCTCAGTTTCGAGGTCATGATGATCACTTTCAAAGCCCTTCAGAGCTTTAGGCCCTCATATTTGTGTAACTGTCTCTCCTCCTATATTCTGCCACGGCAGCTATGCTCATCTGAACAGGGCCTTCTGCAGATACTACCCTGCAGTTGGGCAAAATTAACAGCTGCTTGCACATGTGCTTTCTCTGTGTTGGCCCCCACCTTATGGAATTGTATGCCTGAGGAGGTCAGGAAAGATCCCATTCTCCTGGCTTTCCACAAACTATGAAAACTGAATTATTCAGAGGGCTTTCTGCCTGGATTATAGGACTGTGTCATGAGAAATAGCTTAGAGGGATGCTTTGATAGGGACAAGGCCTATATGCCATGATATTGGATACTGTATGTTGATGCAGGTATGTGTCACTAGGGAGTTTCCATGTTGCTTAACATATCATGTAAATTAGTTATGAGTAATTTCAGAAAGATTTCATCTCTATGCTCAACTTTATGCTATTTTCAAATTCTCTGCTACTGTACCCTATTGTATATGTTTCATGGAATGTCCCAGCTGTTGCTCATTATTGTATTTGCTCGGTGAATGTCCTAACTATTGATTGTATTGTATTTTACTTGCACTGTGTAATCTGCCTTGGATCTCAGTGGGAAAGGCAGACAATAAATAAAATAAAATCTGCTTTTTTAACAGATTTATCAGATCTCTTAATGTGCCATGACATCTATTTGCCAATCTCCTAATGCCTTTCAAAATCCAGGCCTAAAACCATATTAAGATGTTTGGCTAAAACTGATGCCAACATATTTGTGTTAAGCAGAGATATAGGCTTGTAAGAGGATGTGGCCTCTGGCTTTGCTTATGTTTTTATTGACATTTTATTGTTGATTTGTAGGGGGGCGTGTTTTTACTGGTTTGGGCTGTTTGGCTATTTTTCATCATCTGATGTTTGACTATTTTAATTATTACTAATTATTATTAATGATAATTGTATGGTTGGATATTGTTTTATGAGCTGACTCAAGCAGCTATGTTCTGGAGAAGTAGCACAAAAAGGTTCTAAATAAATAAAAAACAAGATTAAGAGATATACTTGCTCTCTGAATGTAGGGATATTCAGTGGCATCTTTGTGCAATTGCCAGTGCGGATTGTCCTGCTTTACAATAGTGGATTACAGTATAGAACTTCCAGTTTCCTTCAAACTCAATATGCATTACATCATAACTGCTATCACATTCTGTATTTTGGACTAGGATTCTTTAATAAAAAGTTTTACAGTTAGATCCAGTATCCTACAGACTTATGGCTGCCTGCATGCTTTTCATACCAATAGGTTCCTTCTGCATCCAACACATTGATAACATTTTGAATTGTTGATCTTAAACAAATTGCATAATTGAAGTTAAAAGGAGATGAGGTGATTGTATTTTGGTTCCTTCTATGAAATTCTCTAGAATATTATTTATCAGCTCAGCAAAGCGACAAGCCTCATGCAACTTCCTGACCTGCCTGGCCAATAACTTCCTTTTTCAAATAGTGGAGGAAGCTACAAGGGGCTCAGCCATACTAAATATTAACCAACCGGGATGAATTGGTAGATGGGGTGGTAGGGACCTTAGGGGGAAGTGACCATGTTCTCCTTGAATTCCAGTTGCTTTGGGGGGCTAAGAAAGTTCATAGCCAGACTCGTAGGTTAGATTTCCGTAGGGCTGACTTCAAATAACTCAGAGGCTTGATGAGAGTCATTCCATGGGGGAGTGTGCTGGAAGGGAAAGGATCAAGTGAAGGGTGGGCTCTTCTCAAACATGAGCTTTTGCAAGCTCAAGCCCTCACTATTCCAGCAAGACAGAAACATAGTAAGGGCTCCAAAAAACGATGTGGATGAACAGAGGGCTCCAGAATAAGCTAAGGGAGAAAAAGGAAATGTTCAGGAAAAGGAGAGAAGGACAGACCTCTAAAGAGGAATATATGAGGATTACTAGGTACTGCAGATCAGCCATCAGAGAAGCCAAAGCTCAGTATGAGCTGGGATTAGCGGGGGGGGGGGGGGCTGGCTACAATAAGAAAAACTTCTACAGATATGTGAGAAGTAAACATAAGGTGAAAGAGGCAATTGGACCGCTGTTGGGAGTGGAAGGCGAAACTCTGATGGAGGACAGAGAAAAAGCAGACAGGTTTAATGATTTTTTTGCCTCCGTTTTCTCCCTGAAGAACTTGAGCCCATCTAGAGATGGTAGTAGACATGACAGGATGCCTGGGGGGCTAATTGACATTGAAAGAGAGGTGGTGCAGAGGCACCTGGCTGCACTGGAAGAATACAAATCCCCTGGGCCCGATGGTGTACACCCAAGAGTGCTCAAAGAACTTTCTAGAGAACTTGCAGAGCCTCTGTCCATGATCTTCAAGTCCTCCTGGATGAGGATTGGAGCAAGATTGGAGAAGAGCAAATGTTATCCCAATCTTTAAGAAAGGGAAGAAGGATGACCTGGGAAACTACAGGCCAGTCAGTCTGACTTCTGTTGCTGGGAAGATATTAGAGCAGATTTTAAAGGGATCGATCTGTAAGCATCTGAAGGACCGCTTAGTGATCCAGGGAAGTCAAAATGGTTTTGTCCCCAACAGATCTTGTCAGACCAACCTGGTTTCCTGCTTTGATCGAGTGACAAGCTTACTGGATAATGGGAACTCTGTTGACGTGATTTACCTGGATTTCAGTAAAGTTTTTGCTAAGGTTCCCCATGAGATTCTAATGGGTAAACTAGAAGACTGTGGACTGGACTATAGGACAGTTCGGTGGATAGGGAACTGGTTAGAGCACCGCATCCAAAGAGTGGTGGTCAATGGTGTTTCATCAGATTGGAGGGAAGTGTCCAGTGGGCTGCCGCAGGGCTCGGTTTTAGGCTTGGCACTTTTCAATATTTTTATCAATGATCTAGATGAAGGGGTAAACGGGCTACTCATTAAATTGGCTGATGATACCAAATTGGGAGGAGTGGCAAACACCCAAGACGATAGAGTTAAAATTCAACAAGACCTGAATACTCTGGAGAAGTGGGTGGTTATGAACAGGATGCAATTCAACAAAGACAAGTGCACAGTATTACATCTGGGCCACACAAATGTGAAGCACAAATACAGGATGGGGGATACACTTCTGGGTAGTAGTGTATGCAAAAGAGATTTTGGGGTAAGAGTGGACTGTAAACTAAATATGAGCAGTCAGTGTGACGAAGTGGCAAAAAAGGCAAACTCAGTCTTGGTTTGTATCAAAAGGGCCATTGCATCGAAATTGCAGGAAGTCATAGTCCCTCTCTATACTGCCTTGGTCAGGCTGCACCTGGAGTACTGTGTGCAGTTTTGAAGACTTCACTTCAAAAAGGATGTGGACAAAATCGAAAGGGTGCAGAAGAGAGAGAAGAGAATGATCAAGGGTGTGGAGACTGAGCCCTACGAGGAAAGGCTGAGGGTCTTGAGAATGTTTAGTTTGGAGAAGAGGAGATTGGCGGGGGGGGGACATGATTGCTCTCTAAATATTTGAAAGACTGTCATTTGGAGGAGGGCAAGGAGCTGTTCCAGTTGGCAGCAGAGCACAGGACTCAAAGCAACGGGCTTAAATTATATGCCAAAAGGTACCGGCTGGATATGAGGAAAAACTTTTTCACGGTCAGAGTAGTTCAAAGGTGGAATCAGCTACCTAGAGAGGTGGTGAGCTCCCCCTCACTGGCAGTTTTCAAGAAGAGTCTGGATGAATATTTGTCATGGATGCTTTAGGCTCATCCTGCATTTGGCAGGGGGTTGGACTAGAAAGTCTGTATGGCCCCTTCCAACTCTGTGATTCTGTGATCATTCAAGTACAAAGTGTTAAAAATAATACTTTACCTGAAGATTTGTGGGAAGTTGTACTGTATTTACTAGTTCTTTAAGTTCACATATTTTTGGACTGAGTTGCTCCAAGTTCTGCTCTTTGTGCTTAATTTGAGCCTGTAAAAGAGCATGTGGACAAATTTATTTCATAAATATCAAGTGTGAATGAGGTTAGCAGTAATTTAGAATGAACAAATTCATAATTGTCTTATTTTAAGAAACAACAACAACAACAAAGCATTACATTTCTCATTTCCTCAGATTAGTCCCATTTTTTCTTTTCTGGTCAAAGATTAATTTAACTGAAATAAAAGAATAATTTTTGAATCTTTAAGGAGTGGATAAAATACTGGATAAATCTAAGTTACAAGTGGGAAGCCATGTTCATCTGCAGAAGAACAGTAAGATTCGAGGCTAGCAGCACCTTAAAGACCAACAAGATTTCCAGAGTATAAGCTTTCAAGAGTTGAGCTTCCTACATCAGATATCTGACAATGGGAGCTTGACTCTCAAAAGCTTATATCCTGAAAAATGTATTGGTCTTTAAGGTGCTACTGGACTTCAGTCTTGGTGACAGCAGTAACTATACTATATGTCAGAGGTTAAGAAAGGTATTAAAGCTATTAGGCGAATGGAATTCCATTCAGTGCAATGTACACCCTTTTTACCCTCTCAGCAGGTCAGAGGTGAGTGCTGATTTGGCAGTTATTTAAATACTTAGATTTCCAAAGATTTCCATGGCATGATGAGGTATGATATGAGGTATGAAATGATAGGTGAAAAAGTAAAATGGGGGGGGGGGGAATGCAACAAATATCTTAAAGTGAAAACTGCATAGCAGTAGATATGTCCCAATGATGGCAGCAGATGGCATACATTAATGCCAACTCTTTGGAGACAGTTTCAGGTATCTGAAGAAGGGAGCCTTGATATATATCCTGAAAATCTTGTTGCTCTCCAAGGTGTCACTGGACTCAAATCTTGCTGTTCTTTGGAGACAGTTCAATTGTTTGCTAAGCAAAAATGAATCTATATAAAATTCTGCATTCTCTTTGTATCAAAGGGTGAATCCAATCCACATTATTCCACAGAAATACAGTTGCATCCAAAATTTGTGAGGTTTCCCTCAGAGTTTATCCTTGATGCAAAGAGTTATGCAAAAAAAGTCTCAGACCATGATGTCTAAGGGCAAAGCTACAAGTGACGAATGATAAAGGTTGGTCACTTGTCAGCTTCCCTCAAGTTTTGATGGGAAATGTAGGCAGCTTGGCGGAATGTTGGACAAGTGACAGTTGAAAAGTCCATTGGACAGCAGTTGGAGAGCCAAGCTGCAAGACCAGGATGCCTACATTTCCCATTAAAACTTGAGGGAAGCTGACAAGTGTCTAACCTGTGTCATTCGTCACTTCTAGTTTGGCCCTAAGTGTGTAGAAAGGTATCTTCCATCACTGTCTAGTGTGAGCAAGAAAAAGAATTAGGATGTGACAGTACAAATGGGACCATGCCTTGCAGACAGAAGCTGGCTTGACTCTCCATGTCTGAGGTCACTAAAAAGAGGACACTTCAATCTCCATCTTAGTAGTACACCCAAGTATACTCCTTTACTTTCTCTCATGTAAGTAAACAATGATTCTGGTGAAATGCCTCACAGCCCAGAATTTGCACACCCCAAAACGGGTATCAAGGTTTCTCATAACTGGGTCTACACTGTGTAAAGGCTCAGAGGGTACAAAGTGACTTTTCTGGCTGGGAGAGGGAGCAGAGAAAGGACAGTGGGACTGACTCCCCTTCTGGGGATCAAGTACCTTATTTATTTACATTATTTACAGGCCGCCTTTCTCACTGAGACTCCAGGTGGATTACTCAGTGTAATTCAATACAATCAACAGCTGGGGCAATCAGTCACCAATACAATAGGGTACAGATTGCAGGAATTTGAAAACAAGTGGAAATCTGATACAAAGCTAAAACAATGTTGAAAGAAAATACAACAAAGCAGAAATGCAAATGGACCAAGCCAGGGAAGGATAAGAGGTGACTCATTTACACCCAGGCTAGGGTCACGCCGAAGGGCCTAGGAGCCCAAAAGGGAAAGGACAGACCTTTCTTTTGGGACAGGAAAAGAAAGATGACCTACAAGGGGTAAGCAAAGGGGAGATTATATAAAGATGTAACATTTTTGGAAATTTTGAAGCCATTTTGGGAGGGGAAAACAAATCTGGGGGAAAATAGAAATATATGAAATACTTATTTTCTTTTCAAACAAACTTATTTTAGTTATTGAATAGCATAAAACACATCATTTATACCTTAGCATACAAAACTGTACTATTGGGCATATTTATTCAATTAAAAGTATAAATATTTTCATTTTCTATAAGAAAAATTGCAAGTATATCCAATACTTGAGAAAGGTTTGAAAACTGTTGCACTCTATACTACAATGCTCTGTGTATCTTTATTTTTTGCCATCTGAGAGGTAAGGGGAAAAAAGCAGAAGATAGAAAACAAATGTTATAGTAAACAAAAGAAAGTATATTATTTGGATAAAAACTCTCATAGGGCTGCCAACATGTTAGGATATTAACTTCATGAAAACTGAACTCCTCAATTAAACATATTATAGCTTATTAATTGTTACTGAAATTATTACATTTAAACAAAAAATTCTGAAAGTATTGTATATGCCTATAGTATAAGAGGTTTTTTCTAGCACTTCCCTAAACTCACAATTTTTCCATTTTCATGCTGTAATGCTGTACATTTGGAATCAGTGAACATGCTTTGTTAGACAAGCCACTCTGGGCCATCTGGGCTGCAAAGCATATGTTGAAAATATGTTGTTGAGACCATAGGGGAAGATCCCGAACCACTGAACTAAGTTACTGGAGTATTTCTTCGCAAATTTAAGAATCCTATCCTAATATTTCATCAAATAAGATATGTAAGAATTTGGGTCAGAGGATAACAGTTTTATCACCTGTTCCTTTGTCTTTTCTCATTCTGTCATGTTTCTGAATGATGTGTGCACTTTTTATTTTCTTATAGAATGTTTTGTAAACTGAATATTGCAAGTCAGATCTCTGTGATGACATTAAGCCCTAATCAGTCACACTTATCAAAGAGTATTAAGAAGAGGGGCAATGGTTGATTCCTTCATCCCTAGTGTATGCAAGAAAGTGTTGCTAGTCCCTGCAGAATGAGTGAAGCGGCACAGAGCCAAGGCAGAGCCTCTAAGTGACAACAAGACATAGGGTTTTCTGAGTTTCTCTACACAAGAGATCTTACACAGGGACACTTAGGTGAAAGATCTTACACTTGTTCTCCCACTGTTGATACACATGCACTGCTAGGGAGACAGAGTACATATAAGACCACACAGAAAGTAAGTCATTTGAGCACCCCGTGTAAAATGTCTTGTGTAGACAGACTCCTAATGTTAGTCCTCAGAAGAAAAGTACCCTAATAAATTACTAGCTGGCAGCAGCAGCATTTAGACAGAGTAAAAGAGTATGTGTACATTTCAGGAGAAGACAGAGAGGGAAGCCTGGCTGGACAAGAGGTCTGGGCTGGCTAAGTGACTTTCTCACTCACATGTGGGTAGACATGAAAGCTTGCAAGTTCCATTTACCCAGCATGGCCATCCATTCCTTTGGTAAAGTAAAGCTTGTACTTGGGATTAGGGGTGTGCAGGAGGGGGTTGATTCGGGTTTCCCGCTTCGGGTTTACCCGAAATGGGAATTTTTTTTGGAAATTTCGGCATGCCGCTTCGGAATTAAGGTACTTTACTCACTTCGGTATACTCTGTAAATATTCGGAGCATACTGAAGCGAGGGGGGCAACTCCCCTACTACCCCCCACCCCCCATGGGGCAACCCTTCCACCCCCCACCGCCCTGCGGAACCCCTCCACCCCCCATCCACTTACCTTACCTGGTGGGTCAGCTGTGCTGCGGGCTGCTGCCGCTGCTGTGGCAGCGGCACGAGGCTGCGATGGCCTGGAGGCCCCAGGCCGTCGCAGCAGCCTTGTGCTGCCGCTGCCACTGCTGCTTTACACATAAGCCAAGCTCCTTTCCAAAAACATCTGTCATCTGATAATACTGTATATATATTGTTGTGGTACCTGAAATTCTTCCAGGAAGGCCTCAGTTCCCTCACAGCTAGTCAAGTTGTTTATGATGTCATTCAGCTGTGAGACAGAATTACTACACCAACTATCAATATCATCACCAATTGCCAGCACGTCTTCCCATAGTGATACACTAACAGTCAGCTTATCTATGTTGTCATCAAGCTTCTCTGATACCTGTTGCAATGAAAGAAAACAGTACCTACAGTACATTTCCTAGAACCAAATTACTGACATTACAAGAAATCTGAGAAATGGCTTGAATCCAGTGATGCCAGCAGAAGGAGCACAGATTTTCATTATATCCCCCCTTCTATTTTGACCCCCAGAAAGATGATTCCAGGGGTTATGACACCCTCATGTACAAACAGCCATAGAAGTTAGGGCTCTAATTAGAAGGTGAAAGGAAACAAAATCACTTCCCTTCTTCACAAACTCAGCTCTGCTAATGAAGGAGGGAGGATGGGCTTCTCCCTCCTCACTGCAATCCCCTGGCTCATGTTATCCACATAGGTCATACAACTCCAGGAATTATCTTTCCAGGAGTCAAAAGGGACTGCAAGGAGATGGGAACAGAGAGGAAATTCATATCCAGCAGAGCCTTCTGCTGCACCTGGATCCAAGTCAGTGTGTGAAATAATTTTCAATGCCAAAAAGAAGCTATTTATGCAAAACAATATTTTCTAAGACCAACTAAAACCACACTATGTATGTGTCATGACTAGAGGTGGGCACGAACAGCAATACCAACAAAAAAAAGCCACGAACAGCCCAAAGAGCTGTTTGCGAGCAAGCTGTTCATGAGGCCCCGTTTCTGACAAACGTGTTTGTTCCAAGCCCTGTTCATGGTGTTCATCAGCCATTCGTCAAGCCGGACAGTCTGGCGCCTTTCAATCAATTCCCTTGGCAACAGTAGGCATGGTCTTGCTTAACTCTGTCTGAACTCCTGTTGCCCTGGAAACCCCAATCTAAGCCCAGGGGCACTTCACCCCCGACTCAGCTGCTTGTCAGGGAAAACCCTGACAAGGGCTGATTGCAGCCTGCCAGGGTTTAAATTTCCCTCCCCCTGCTGCTGCACAGCGCAGGAAGAGGGACATTTAAATCCCACACTCACTTGTTTGTCAGGGAAACCCCTGACAAGCGGCTGAGTGCAGCCTGCCGGGGTGAAATGCCTTTCTCCCTGCTGCTGCACAGCAGAAGGGAGAGGGACACTTCACCCCCGACACAGCCGCTTGTCCGGGGTTTCCTGACAAAGTCTCCCCCCTCCCTCCAGCTGACTGGAAGGAGGGAGACTTTGAAGGGAAGGAGGTTCCCCATGGCATTTGCAAATGGCATGGGGAACCTTCTTCCTTTCAGAGTCTCCCCTCCCTCCCTCTAGGCAGCTGGAAGGAGGGAGACTTAGAAGGGAAGGTGGTTCCCCATGCCGTTTGCAAATGGCATGGGGAACCTTCTTCCTTTCAGAGTCTCCCCCTCACCCTCTAGCCAGCTGGAAGGAGGGAGACTTTGAAGGGAAGGAGGTTCCCCATGCTGTTTGCAAACGGTACGGGGGACCTTCTTCCCTTCAGAGTCTCCCCTCCTTCCCTCCAGCTGGCTGGAAGGAGGGAGACTTTGAAGGGAAGGAGATTCCCCACGCTGTTTGCAAATGGTGCAGTGAACTTTCTTCCCTTCCAAGTCTCCCCCTTCCTTCCACAAACAGCCAACCATGAACATGTTCGTGAACAGGGTCATGTTTGTGGTTGTTCATTATTCCCTGTTCGTGGATGGCAACAATGAACATTGTGTGCATTTTTTTCCTGTTCGTGCCCACCTCTAGTCGTGACAAAGATGCACAGAAAGATGTTTTCATTGGCCAGTGTACAGTAATGGAAGCTCCTTCAAAGGGCAGGATAAAAATTTCAAGAGTGAAATGCAAATGTTTTTTTAAGGGAAACATTCTAAAGAAACAATATTCTGCTTCCTCTGGTATTATGGTCAAGCCATTCTAAATTATTTTAATGATTGCATATTTGCTTCTTGTTTACTTCAATGACTGATTGTGGCCTGCTTGCACAAGAATTCCCTTATGGGTAGAAATGAATTTCACACTGAAATGAACTGAAATGGGATTATTTTGTTTTGATTTCCATTAGTTTTTCTTTCACAATCAATGGGTAGTTTTCCGTTCTTTCCCCCCCCCCATCTTTCATTTGCTTAGAAATTAATGAATTAATGTGCCCAACATTACACTGCAATTATGCTTTTAAGATTTCATGACTATTTAATACTTTTTCTTACATCTAGCCATTTGTCCACAGTATTGTCCATATCTGTTTTCAATGGCCCGGGCTCACAATTTGGAATCTTTTTCAGCTCAGCTAGCAAGTGTTTTCCTTTGCTTGTGAAGGTATCCAGTTCTTTCTGTCTGTCATTCAGCTCATTCCTAGCTGCTTCATGCTGTGAACAGAAATATATTCTTATTACACACAGTTTTAAAGAGGTCCACCATACACTGCTTAATCATACCTAGAGACCTAATTTTAAGATGGGAGTATCATTGAAATTGTTGTGATTAACTTAAAATCCACTGATTTCAGTGTTACTTAAGTGCAACAACCTGTCTCAGGATCACTGCATTAACTTACACATCCATAATTAACACTGTAATTAGGATCACATAGATATAATGCTACATATATTAACCATGATCCGGCAGACTGCAAGCACAGCAGTTCTTTTGTTTACTCAGGTACCTTGTATGCAGTATTACATTACTGGATATGGGTTTCTGTCCCATATAGTGGTACCTCTACAGATCTGAGTATGGAATTCTGCCTCTCGATCATGCCAACTATGCTCCAAGTTGCTGAAAACTTTTCCAATACAAATCTAAATTATGCTTAGTAGAATTGTTCTCATCCACTTCACCTTGAGCCTTCTGTATCTGGAGTTTGTTAAGATGTAAATTCTACTTTGTTCAGTGGTACTCCCATGTAAGTTTCTTCCCCAAGACCATTACTTTCGTCTTGGCAAAGTTGATGTTTAAAACCTCACCCTTACAGAAACTGCCCAGTTTGTTCAGCATCCTCCTTAAACCAATACAAGTTAAGGACACCACCACCATGTCATCTGCATATAGGAGAATCAATACTTTCTGACCACCCCCCACCCCCCACCCCAGGATAGTGGAAAGAATACAGGGCCTGACAAACCTGGAACCAGTCATCTAAATGCAGATTGAAGAGCAAATGGGCCAAAATGCACTCGTTTGACCCCTCTGAGAAATCGGGATCTCCTCTGTTGAAGAACCTGTGGGGTCTACCTCTGCAAATAGATTGGAATGTAATTCCCAAATCAGGAACCATAGGCATTTATTGATATTAGTGCCTGCTAGTTTCACCTACAGTCAGTTCCAATCTACAGAGTTGAACACAGCAGTTAGATCCACAAATGCTAAGAATATTGCCTTGGTGGGGCCTTAATACTCTGTTGAGCTACCTGGTAAAGAATCAGGCAGTGTTCAATAGTGCCTACCCCCTTCCTGAACTCTGCTTGCTCAGTCTGGATAACTTGATTGGAAGTCTCCCACTCCTATAGTTTGTACAGCAAAAATTTGCTGTACAACTTGGAGGCTATGTCCAGGAGGCTAATTGGTCAATACTTTGGGGAAACCAATTTGCAGCCCTTTTTAAATACCGGGGCTACAATACTTAGTTTCCACCCTGAAGGAAAAACACCAGTTAGATTGAACTAGGTAAACAACTTGGTAAAGGTGGGTACCTACCAATCAGGAAAGAATTTAAACAAGTCAGGACAGGTCCTCGCCAAGGAACTGACTAAAGTAGAGAGAGGTGAGGCCTCTTATTTCAAACAGGAGACCATTGTGGTGAGGTGGACAGATCTGATATCTGCCCCACTACCTCCTTCTCCCAAATGCAGGGGTGGGGGATGAATACCTGGCTGTAGTGAGCTTGCCAGTCTTTTGCTGAGATTTAAGCCTCCAGCAGAGAGGGAGGAGGGGGGAATCTGCCTATGCTAAAGGAAGCAAGTTCCAGAACCAGGACTCCCTCTTTTCTTGGGCTGCCAGACCTAGTTCCTGCCATTGCAATTTAGAAAAGTCAAACTTCTTCTGCCTAAGGAGCTTCTTATAAGCTGACCTTAAAGAGATGAGATGACTGATAGATGTTCCTTTCTTATGATGAAGAATCTGTCAAATATAGTGTGCTAGCTCTTTCCTGGTAGTTCTACATTCCTGATCAAACCACCCTCTGCCAAAATGAGTTCAAATTTTAGGGGGTCTGCAGACAGAAAGCAGAGGTTTGAGGAACTGGCATCAGAGCCATCCTGCATTAGTTCTTGGCGCAGATACCAGAGGTCGCCCTTCACCAGAGATTGAGCAAAGCTGGAGTGCAGCTGTGTGGGGACCATTTGATTCTCCTTACACAAGAGTGAGATCTCTCTAGGGGATCATGGGCAGGACTAAGCAAGACATTCCTTTAAAACGGAAGCAAAAGCCTTAATGGGCAGTTATCACTATTGGTTCTGCAGCCAATTTCCAAATAAAGGGTCTGGAGCAGTAGTGAGGATGATACTGCTATGTAATCTATTGTACTGACTCCTCAGGTGGATAAGAATGGAAACATACTGCCAGAGATATCAAACCTTGTGTCATGGAGAATATGCGACTGATAGAGTGACAGCAGTCTTAATAATCTTAGGCTTGGCTTGTTTATAACTACATCTAGTGATGACCAGTCAAGGAAATAGGCTTGTTCAGCAGCCTGGCTATTAATGTGGGACGAGAAACCAGAAAAGCCAGGTCCTATTCTGGCACTGAAATTTCTGCTTAGCAAAAGGGTGCACAGTACTGCAGGTTTAGTATCACAGAGAACAGTTCCTAGTGGCTTCTGCTCATCATTTAAAATTCCTGTAGAGTAAATTTTTAATTGCTGCAATTCATAAACCAGGGCCAAGACATATCAATCAAGAAACCATTCATGACAAACAAATCTATTTAAATACAAAAATAATTAATACAATTATTAATGTGTTAGCAAAAGCATATTTACATGACAGTAGGCTTGCAGAAAAAGAAAAAGAGCCCAGTGGTGCAGAGTGGTAAGCTGCAGTACTGCAGTCCAAGCTGCTCATGACCTGAGTTCGATCCTGGCAGAAGCCAGGTTCAGGTAGCCTACTCAAGGTTGACTCAGCCTTCCATCCTTCAAGGTCGGTAAAATGAGCACCCAGGTTCCTGGGGGTAAAGTGTAGATGACTGGGGAAGGCAATGGGGAACCACCCCGTAACAGAGTCTGCCAAGAAAAATCATGATGTGACGTCACCCCATGGGTCAGTAATGACTCGGTGCTTGCACAGGGAACTACCTTTACCTTTAGGCCTGCAGAACTTGTGACATATCACACCACAGTTCAGTATTATATGTACTGCAGCCTGACAAGGGCTTGATGAATTTAAATTGTCTGCTTAAGACAGTTTTTTTTAAACTGTGTGCTTAAGACTGCAAATGAATGTAGTTATCAAGCACTTGCCAAATCAGATGACTGGTGGACTATGTTTGACTAGTGCCCTACCAGTTGTCCAGCCAAAAATGAAGGAAGATAGATGCTTGTTTTGTCTGATAGAAAGTAAAAAGAGGACAGAAAATTGGAGTGTGTTTGGGCTTCTGCACATATGAAGGTCTTTACACAACTCAACTGAAACAACAAAGCAGAATGTCTCTGCGAAAAGAAATCTATCCTATGGTATAAAGACTAATTTATGATCTCATTAAAAGCACAAAATGTTTAACTATATAAATAATTCTGTCATTATTTTAACATGTAAATTACCTTTGATAAGGACCATTTCACATCTTCTTGATCTTTTAATATGGTTTTGATCATTGTCACATTGCTAGAAACCTCTATGGCTTTAGTTACTATGGATTTCAGACTCTGATATTCTCTCATGAGGTCAATGAGGATACAACACTGCTCCTGCCTGTCAAGAGATGTGATGATATATGTTTATTAATTAAAGTATTTATATCATACCTCTTAAAACAAATAGATATATACATTTATAAAATAATACAATAAAATAAAATGTCAAGAAATTACAAAGTGAATCAAAGCCAGTCAATTAATGCCATAATCCACGGTACCAAATAAAAACACCACTATCTGTTCCACTGCTATCAAGCTTAGCTAGTTTCATAGACCTGTCAAAATAAAATGACCTGCAGTTGTTTCTTGAACAGCAACAGAAAAACATCCATACAGATGTCTCACTGGGAAAGCGCTCTATAACCTTTAAAAAGGCTGTGTCATATGCTTCTCTAAACTTTACTTCTAATGGTATAGATACACAGAGCAAGATATTAACCTCCATGGTATAATGGCCCATGGTATAATGTCTATCAGATACTTATCCTGTCGTTCCTCCAAAGAGTTCAGGATGACTTATATGGTTCTCCCTTCCTCCCTTTTACCCTCACAACAACGCATGAGCTGGGTTAGGCTGAGAGAGAATGACTGGCCCAAGGCCAACCAGTGAATAGACGGGCACAAATTGAAATATGAATCAAATTTCGTGATGAATCGGGCCGATTCGTGTTTTGCAAAAAGCATTTTGTGGAGCTGCGGTTTTCATGAAATTCACAACTTTTGGGGCTGATTTGTTTGATTCATGAATGATTCATGATGCCAGACAGGCTGGCACCGATCCATTGATTCCCTAGGCAACATAGGCCCGGAATGTCTGCAGACATTTTGTTGCCATTGGAAACCCCAAACTTAGCCCACATAACCTTGATAGGCAGCTTTCCCTGCCAACAGGTGAGCTTCCATTCTGCCCTATACAGCAAGGAGCAGGGGGGAGGGGGTTAATCCCCTAGGCAACTGAGGATATGGGCCTTCTGTAGCCATGGGAACAGCAATCTCATCCCTCCAAACCATATTAGGAAGGTCTGTCTGCCAACCAGAGACCTGTTCTGCTCTACGTGAGCATTTCTTATATAAGGCACAGCTCTCTGCCTTGTGCTTTTCAGTTCCAGTAGAGAGAGAGAGGGAGGGAGGATTTGTTGCTGAGATTTGGAGTGAGAGAGTGGAATTGGGAGTATTTGGCTGGGTTTGCTGCTGCTTTAAAAAAAGACTGAAAAGCCTCTTATTTTCAGCTCTTGGCCTTGCTGGGAAAGTCATTGGGTGAGGGTGCCTTCTTTCCTCCACTTCACTCAACCCCAGTCTCAGGGCATTGCCTGGCTCTGGGGTCTAGCTTGACTGAGGCCTAACTTTTTTTCCTTTAACTTTCTTTGCTTATTTTTTTTTTGAATTTTTTTTAGTAGGTGAGTACAAATTACAAATAAATTTTTTATTTAAAAACCTAAATATCAATTTTCCCCCACCCTTTCCCTCCCCCCTTTTCCTCAGACTTCCAACAGCTCTCCAACCCATATCTTATTTTATTACTTACTTATCTATTCCCTCTATATAATATTATCCCGTATTTCCTTAATAAACTAATAGTATCAATTAAATTCAGATCTATTCAAAACTTAAACTTAACAATAATTAAAACTTCACTTTAAATGGTAAAGATCCCTATCTCTAATAATTCTCCCAGTTAATAACTTTAAAATTGCCATAATTTCCCCTTCACGTCCCACTTTTTCTCCAAATATTCCTTCAATCTCCCCCAGTCCTTGAAAAATTCTTCAGAATTCTGGTCTCTCAGCCTTCTTGTCATTTTGTCCATTTCTGCCATGTACAGCAACTTTTGTATCCACTCTCCAATAGATGGTATTTCTTGCACTTTCCATTTCTGCGCATATAATATTCTTGCCGCTGTTGTCATATAAAATAACAATGTTCTATGCTGCACAGGAACATCTTCCATGTTTAAGTTCAGTAGCAGGAGTTCTGGGTTCTTTATTATTGAAATCTGCAAAATCTCATTTATCGTTTCTAAAATATCTCCCCAGTACTGCCTAGCTACCTCACAAGTCCACCACATGTGATACAATGATCCTTCATGACTTTTACATTTCCAACACTTGTCAGACATCTTAGCATTTCCATAGGCTATTTTTTTTGGCGTCAAATACTACCTATTTGACGCCATCTTGAAAACATTTTCCTTAATACTGGTACAGATTGAAGTCTTCAATGTATTTTTCCACAAATACTCCCATGCTTCCATTGTTATGTCTCTTTGGCAATTTATAGCCCACTTCACCATCTGGACTTTAACAGTTTCATCCTCTGTATACCACTTCAAAAGTATTTTATAAATTTTTGAAATTTTCTTCTTACTTTCTTGTAGTATAGCTTCTTCCAATTCTGAGTCTTTCCATTTAATTCCATCTTTTGAGCGATCCAAGTTATATAAATCCTTTATCTGCCTATATTGAAACCATCCATAACAAAAAGCTAACTCTTCATCTGTTTTAATTCTTATCATATTTTGTTCCTGGATAAGAATCCTTTTATAGGACAGACATTGGTCTCTATTATAAATAGCTCTCGGGTCGATAGTTTCAAATGGTACCACCCACGAGGGGATACCTTCACCCAAATGTCTTTTATATTTTTTCCAGATTGTGAAGAGACTTCTTCTAACATAATGATGCAGAAACATAGAATCAGCTTTCAATTTATCATGCCACAAGTAGGCATGCCATCCAAACAATTTTTTATAGCCTTCCAAAGTTAGTAGCTTACAGTTCTCCAATGACATCCAATCTTTAAGCCAGACCAAACAAACTGCCTCATAGTATAATCTGATATTCGGCAACTGCAGTCCACCTCTCTCTTTGGCATCACACAAAACTTTCATTTTTACTCGGGGTTTCTTGGCTGCCCATACAAAATCAGAAATCTTCCTCTGACACTTTTCAAATTGCTTACTGTCTCTAATAATTGGAATTCTCTGTAATAAAAACATGATCCATGGTAACACATTCATTTTGACTGCCGCTATTCTTCCCAGCCATGACAGATTTAATTTATTCCATTTAATCAAGACTCAATCAATCTGCTGCCATAGCTTTTCATAATTGTTCTTAAACAAGTCAATATTCTTCGCTGTAAGCTCAATTCCTAAATATTTTACTTTATGCGTTACTTCACAATTTGTAATTTCCGTCAATTCTTGTTGTTTTTGTTTGGTCATATTCTTACATAATATCTTCGACTTTCTCTTGTTCAGATAAAATCCAGCCAAATCTCCGAATTCCTTTATTTTATCTAGCAACTTTGGCATATTTTGTATTGGATCTTCCACAATAACCATCACATCATCTGCAAAAGCTCTAACTTTGTAGATAAAATCTTTATTTTTTATGCCTCTTATAGCATCATCCTCTCAAATCTGAATCAATAGCATTTCCAAAATCAAGATAAACAACAATAGATATAATGGGCAACCTTGCCTTGTACCCTTTCTGATTTCCAATTTTTTTGTTAAATCCTTATTAACTATAATTGCTGCACATTGGTCTTTATAAATCGCTCTTACCGCTTGAATAAACTCTTTTCCCATTTGCAGTTTTTCCATTGTGGCGAACATAAAACTCCAATTTAGATTATCAAAAGCTTTCTCTGCGTCTACAAAAAAGAAACCAATTTCTTTCTCACAGTGTTTGTCATAATATTCTATCGCATTTAAAACAGTTCTCAAATTATCTTTAATTTGTCTATTTGGAAGGAAACCTGCTTGTTCTTCTGCAATAAATTCCACGAGCCCCTCCTTTAATCTCTCTGCCAAAATTCTTGCAAAGATTTTATAATCATTATTCAGCAACGAAATAGGTCGATAATTTTTAACATTACATAAGTCCTGTTCTTCCTTTGGTATCAATGATATAATGGCCTCATTCCAAGATTCTGGAACTTTTTGTCCTCTTAAAATTTCATTCATTACCACCTTCAAAAAGGGTACCAATTCATTTGCCAATGATTTATAGAATTTGGCCGTAATTCCATCTGGACCTGGTGCTTTGCCTAATTTAGTCGACTGAATAGCTTCCTTTTCTCTGTCTCTGTAATTTCCGCATTCAGCTTTTCCTTCCATTTTTCTGATATCAATGGCAATTTAATTTTATCTAAGTATTGTTCAATAGCTTCCAAATTTACTTCTTTCCTTTGATACAGTTTTGCATAAAACTTAAAAAATGCTCTACTAATCGCTGGTTGATCCATCAATGTCATTCCATTTTCTTGAATCTTAGTTATCACCTTTTTTTCTTTTTTCTTTTTCAACTGCCACGCTAAATATTTCCCAGGTTTATTTGCCCCTTCGAATGACTTTTGGTTTAATATCTTCAGTTCCCATTCCAACTCTTTGTTCTCCATTGCTTTCAATTGCTCTTGCAAGATTTTAATTTCTTGATATAGTTTCTTTTTCCCTGGCCTTTTCTTCAGTTGTACCTCCTTAGTTCTTATATTCTCCACAATTTCTTTCTTTTTTTCCTCTTTTCTCTTTTTATCCCGTGCATTTAAGTCCATTAATACTCCTCTAATAACTGCTTTATAAGTATCCCAAACTTTGTAGGTTGGAACGGTGTTATTCAAATTATACTGTATAAAGAATTTGGTCTCTTTTTGTAACAATTCTAAATTGCCCTTTTGCTGCAGCAAATCCTCATTTATTCTCCATCCTCGTCTTTTGGTGCATTTTCCAAACTTCCACATAATTGGATTATGGTCTGAGCCTACTTTTGGCATTATCTCCACATCCTTTGTCCATACAACCAAGTCCTTAGAGGCCCAGATCATATCAATTCTTGATAATGTCAAATGTCTTGGCAAAAAATACGTATACTGCTTTACCTTAGGATTATTCCTTCTCCAAACATCCTCCAAATTCTCCTGATCCTTAATTGCAAAGAAGGATTTTGGCAATAGTCCTCTTTTCTTTTGTGCACCCTTTGTTTTTTTGTCAACGTCTAAAGCCGTAACTCCGTTGAAGTCACCTGCCAAAATTATTTGTGAGTAAGTTAGTCCATCCAATTGATTCTGTAGATCCTTAAAGAAATTGTCCTTAGCACCATTAGGTGCATAAATCCCAATCAGCAAAATCTTTTCCGTATTCCAAATAATTTCCACGGCTATGTATCTGCCTTCCACATCGTTAAATATCATTTTAGGTTGCAATTCGTCTTTAATATATAAAACGACTTCTCTTTTTTTTTGCTTCGATGTAGCTGCAAATTCCCTTTTCAATTTAGCATTTTTTAAATATTTCACATCTTGTTTCTTAATATGGGTCTCCTGTAAGGAAATTATATTGCAATTCTGTTTAGATAGCCAATGGAAAATAGTTTTACGTTTAGAAGGTGAGTTCAGTCCATTTACATTCCAAGATATGATTTTGCACTCCATAATCAAATTCTGGATCTTTTAGGTAAGTCTTTTTCATTGTCCATAAAAAACCTCTCCATCTCATGCCTGGACCTGATCGTTTTCTTGACTGCTTGGTATTCAAAACTCAAACCCTCTGGTATCTCCCATCTATATCTAATATTCAAATCCTTCAACATTTGAACCAATTCTCTGTATTTCTTCCTTTCCAACAAGACTCCCCTAGGTAGCTCTTTCATTATTCACACTCTTTTTCCAGCAATTTCCAAAGGGTTTTTAAACTGCTTACTCACAATATCTTCTCTTGTTCTTTTTGTTGTAAATTGCACTATCATATCTCTTGGTAGATTTTTTTGAGCTGCATATTTTGAATTAATTCTGTAAGCCACATCCAGAAGAGCCGCCACTTCTTCCACTTCCTTGTCCAAAAATTCTGCAAGTATTTTTGATATCTGCTCTTGGGCTGATTTCCCTTCTACTTCTGGGACTCCGCGAAATCTGAGTTGTCTTTCCATGTGTTTACATTCCATCACGGCCATTCTTCCTTGCAAACCCTTGGTTTCTATCTTAAAAGAAGCAGACAATTTATCAACTTCATCTTCCATTACTTTAACTTTCAGCTGCGTCGTTTGTAATTCCTTCTTGACCTCATCAATACTCTTGGCTACTTCTGCCACCTCCGATTTAAGTGTCTCTTTAAAGTCTTTCGCCATATCCCTTATCATATTCTTAATCTCTTTCTTTCCATCTGCCACTTTCTTATCCAGGCTCTCCAACGCCGACTGCCACTCCTTCTTTGACATCGTGGGGCTAGCTTTACCTCGCTCCCATGAGTCCGCTCTCTTCCGCAACTCTGTGGCGAAGATAATTTATTATTTTCAAAGTTAAGTCCTCTATCTTAAACAAATTCTTCTCCAGTTAAAAAATTCCGGTGTCCAAAATGGCGGGCGTCTTTTCTCTATGGTTTTGGCTCGAAGCTTCTGCCCTTATCCTTCTCCAAGAAGGCCCACTTCCGCTAAGGTTGAGGTCTTGCCCTTTCTCTTTTCCAAAACGGCGCACTTCCTTTTCCGGGTTTCCTTTAGCCGCCGCTTCCAACCCGTTACTCTATTGCTTTGACGCACTTCCTGCTCCATCATGGCCACACAGCAGTTCTCGCGTTTCTTCAAGTTTCCCACAGTTCACTGTCTCTCTTAGACCACAGGTATGTAAACAATAATCACTTTTCCGCTCTAATTCTTCTAAATAAATTCTTTTTAACTCAGTCACTTTGCTGGAACATAGCCAGTAAGTTTTTAAAACTTAGCAATTTTTATCTTCCGAATTAATTCAGTTCCTCTTATCAAAATTCTTCTCGAAAAGAGAGATAGCAATCTTTACCTTAAAAGTTCTACTTGCAGGTCGTAATCGCTGTTTCAGTGCTTAAAATGTTCCAAATTGGTCCAAATTAATTGCTGAAGCTTGGGTACGATGATCTTATGTCAATTCAATTACTCCAAAGCTGCTGCAGAGATCTTTGCCATCCTTCATAGAGCGGGACCTCAAGGCTGGGTGGGCTATCGTTGCGCAGATCTCCCCCCACAGCCGAGATCAACGCACCCTCTGGATCCTGAGCGTTCATGCCTGTTCTCCGCCTGAGAACAGGGGGCCGCGGGCGATCGAGCACCCCACTAGCCCTCACAAACAGCGGCTCAGACAGCTCCGCTCCTGAGCTGCGTCAGACCACCATGATCCCAAACCGGAAGTCCCCTAACTTTCGTTGCTTATATTCTTATTTAGAGCATTTGTTCTTCCTGGCTTGTTGGGTGAGGGTGGGTGGAGGAGAGCCTGCTGGAGTCTCCCTGTGAGTTTGGCATCTTTGGTATGAAGGGGGCCATTGAAGTGCCCTGGGTTCTGACAATCACAAAACTAACAAATCGTTTTGTAAAACAGGACAATTTTGTGAAATTTCGTGATTCCTGGAATGCGACAAAACATGAAATGTTCATTTCGTTTTTTCCCCATTTTGTGCTCATCTCTACCAGTGAACTATATAGAGCAGTGTTTCCCAAAGTTGTCTGGACCGCGACCCATTTAAAAAAAAATTCAAAGTGCGGGACCCACCTAATACAATAACCATATATAACGCACCCGTGCCTAACATGAAGAAAAAGAAGCAGCGTTATATTGCTGCTGCAGCATTTTCTCGTTAATACATATCGTAACTATGTGAAGGACTGTTCAATTAAGAAAAAAAGAAAAACACCCAGTTATAATTGAAATTTTTACTTACTAAATATAAGATGTGATATTTCAATGAGAAGGATGTATTTGTTTCCTATTTCTTGCCATTACAGCTTTAGCGTCGACTTCGATTTTAGTCACCTTTAATCGCAATGAATTAGTTACATCCAATTTATTTTGGTATTTAGTTTTAATATGAACCATGGCTGAAAATCCCACTTCACATAAGTATGAGGTAGTGAAGGGGAGGAGGACTTTCATGGCTTCATCAAACAGGCAGGGATAGGTGTCAGCAACTGAAAGCCAGAATTTCGTTAATTGCTTGCGATTAAAAGTGTTTTTCAGCGATGTATCTTCTGATAAATCAATAAGTTCTTCATTTGCTTTTGTTGACATTACAGTTGGTATGTTGTCTTGAAACGGGTTACAAATACAGCTCATCATGTTGAACTTTTTCATCTCTTCCCCAAAGTAGGCGTCAAAGTTATTTTCCAACTCTGTTAAATGAGTGGAAATTGCAGACACTACATTGATATCTGGCTGCACTTCGTTTTCTATAATGAAAGTTTCAAATGTTTCAAAACAATCATACTTGCCTTCCTTGATACATCTCTTCCACAACATAAGTTGTGGCCCAGCCAACGTGTTGCGACTGTTGCCCTATCAGTTTCAGGGCCCACCCAATATCCGCTCGCGACCCACCAGTGGGTCCCGACCCATACTTTGGGAAACAGCGCTCTGGAGGATTCCGTTTCATCAGCGCTGATGAAATCAAAGTTACGCCTCCCCTTTTTTTTTGCTTTCTTAAAGGCAGGATAGCGCTATATCGACCTTTCATTGAACTTAAAGTAGTTCAGACCTCCACCCATCACTCACATGATAGGCTGCCTCTTTGCCTGCCACTTTCCACAAAAAAAATCGGTGCTTTTCTGTGGTGATTTGGTTTGAACTGCTTAAAAGTTTTTTTCTATTTGGAAGAGCTTTTCTGTCAGGAGATCCATAGCTTCAAAGAGTCTCAACCATGGCACCGCATGCTGCAGTACTGCTTGTGGTTGCCCAATTGGTTCTACACATGATCCAGACCTCGATGCATCTGTACCTGGCATATCTTACACATCATGCGAAAGCGTAACACCCATGTCCGCTTCCGAGTTGCCCTGGAACGTAGGCAGAAGTTGAGAGAGAGGCACGGGACCAACAGGCAACAAAGCAAGAAAAGCAAATTGAATGATCTTCTCAATTGTTTTGTGCAATAACACCCTACAAAAATATTTTTTTTAAAAAAGAAGTGAAAAAGGACAGTTAAGTGAATGATTGATCAAGCCACCAAATAATTGGAAAATATTTTACACATCAAATCCACTCAGCTGGTTTACAGCTCAGAGATGGGGGTGGGGTGGGGGGAATCTGAGCTGCGATTTCCTGCCACAAGAAAAAGAATGGGTGGGACTGACTCTCTCTCTCTTGCAAAACACCTCGGCTTTTTTCCTGTCTCTTGTTACATTGTTTCCCACCCCTAAATTCTCAGAGAATTTTTGAAAGAGTGTGTGTGTGTGTGTGTGTGTGAAACTCTCCCTCCCTCCCCAGCTGAGAATCGCATTGAGCTGATGGTTTTTTTTAACTACAATTCCCAGGGATCATTGCAGGATCTGACACTTGCCCATGTGTCTTGTGTGTTTTGACCATGAGAGTCAGTGACAGTGGGAGTGGCCAAATAATCATTTGTGGCGGTACTTGGGAAAAAGCGTTGTCATGCGTTCTCACGCATGGGGGAAATAGCAGTAAATTCCTGTCACAACATGGAAAAAAACAGAACAAGAGCTTTAGCAGTTAAAGCAGAAGAATAGTAGGACGTTAATGGCATGTGCATGGCATGATTGCAAAACAGTGTGGACAAATGTGAATAAAACGGTAGAATTGTGCTAATGTGACGCTAAAATAAGGCAGTGTGGAAACGGCCTGTTTGTAACTGGCAATCAAGTCATGATGATCCAAATTTGTGGATTTTTATGCATCCCTAACAACATCTAAACATTGCATTTAACTATGTACTTACTTTTCCAGGATTAGTTTCTTAGTATCCTCCCAAGTAAGTTCCAAACAATTTATCTCTTTGTCAACTTCTGGAGCAAGGTTTATATCTTTTTGAACTATTTGCTTTGCTTTGCTCATTAGCCATTTAAGTTCATGTTGGTGAGAATTCAGTTCATCGTCCAACTGATTAAAAACCCTTAATCTGCAAATTAACAAATCTGTATTATGTATTAATAATTCACTTGTTAAATTTATATACATTGCAACATAAGAGCAACAGATAAAAATATAGCACAATGACTGCTTCAGTATTACAAGAACAATCTGAAATTCATGGCGCTGCTGCAGATTTATATAGATGTAATTGACAAAAAATGATATAATCCTATCTTCATGTAAATATTGCTTCCCCACCCACTCCAGTCACACAATGTACTCGTAAATATTTAATAAAAATATAGGCTAACCTTTGTCTAAAGTATATCATCACATTTGATGTTTTATATCCAATGAGTGTACAGCACATATTTTTGCTTAATTTAAATAGGCTGCTGGCCTGCAGTTGAAGATGTTGAAAGACAGTTAAGTTCACACTTTCAGTTGAAAAAAAAAATATTGCCTCCCAGCTTGGCTCATGTTGTTGAACAACTGTTTATGGTTAAAAAGGTTAGTGACTTCTTTCTGATAGCTGATGAATGGGCTCAATAAAAGTTTGCTGTTTTCTACAAAGAATTTGTCATGTAATAATTAAAATTGTCATGGGAAGTAACAGATGTATACATATCTTGGTGTTCTCTCTCTCTCTCTCTCTCTCTCTCTCTCACTCTGTGTGTGTGTGTGTGTAAAATGACTGAGCTAGTAACATGGAAGCAAGATTGTATTGCTATTGCTTTATTTTTACTTTATCAGCCATCTCCTTCAGCAGGTCTCTGGAGAGGCGGCATATACATTTTATAAAATAAATGAGACAAAATTACTGTGACAGCTCAAAATCTGAGTGATAGGACACAGGCATCCCCTTAGCTTCTTGAATACATCCTTGTTTTGCTTTATTAAAGTGTGGAAAAATTCACTTATGGTGCACAGAGTGTAGCAGTACTTTGCAAAACTGACGTTCCTGTGAGAATGGAGTCTGTATCTCATCTAAGACTTGAAACTGTTTAATGTGTTGATTACTGAATGTTGGAGCTGCTAAATCAGAATTAAGGAGATTCCACCTTTCCTGAATTTCATCTGGATGGAAAAGCCATCCTCACTCATTCTTTTTCTTTACCTTTGCTGAATTTCTTGAAGACTTGGTTCTTTCAGTCCTTCCTTGTCGGCCCTTTCTTCAATGCCCTCAATGCTTTTTAAAAGCTGCTCTTTATGCTCCATGACAGACTTATGCAGTGCAGCAAGGGCTTCTGCTTCATTTTGTTTGGTTCCCAGCAATGACTGGACAGATTCCAGTTCTATGGAGAGATTGTCAGCAATATTCCTGCAAGAGGTCCTTTGCTCAGAACCATCATGTTTCAGATGATACTGGGCTTTAGTAAGGGATGCATCCAAAGTGCTTGCAGTAGATTCCAGTTTGCTGACATCCTGAATAACTTCACTCAGCTCTTTCTTCAGCATTTTAGATTTAGACTTGTCTATATTTCTAGTGGTTTCTACCATCTGTCTCAAGCGGGAGAGTACCTTTGATGCAGCAGCACGAAGCTCTAGGAAGACCTTGAGATGGGGCAGAAGCTCTTGCCTTCGACTAATTACTTGACTGGCCTCTTGGTAAAGCTGGAGACAGTCTTCAGCCTTATTCTGGAACAGACTATGGTCCTCCGGCCAACTGAAAGAGCACAGCTTTTCAACATGACTCCTCAGTCTCTTTAGGTCTTTATACTTATTTTTCACTTCCGCTTCATGATCCTGTAATATGAACAATAAGGAATAAATGTATTTAACGCATTAAAAAGTGAAATATAGCACATTTTGTTAACACAAGCCTTGCTCAGAAAGCCAGCAGAATTTGTTATTAAGGTGCCACCAAACATTGATCAGTGTTTTTTTCCAAATTCCAAATGCTTTTTTACAAATTCAGAATTCAAGCTTTACATTTGTGCAGTCCAAAGCAGCAGTCTGTGTTCTTCTTTCTAGAGGTTATTTTGTAACATTAAGACATCAGTCAAAGGCTCACTCTGGCCTTTGCTCCATCAACAGCTATGGCCTCGGTAAAATGGTGGATGAGGAACTGAAGGACTCTTTTCTTATTTTCCTCCCTGCATCTCCATCACTTTAGATCATCATGATGATGGAAAGTGCCATTATGGTGACCGCTGCTGGGGTTTTCAAGGCAAGAGACTGACAGAGGTGGTTTGCCATAACAATGCTGGTCTTCCTTGGTGGTCTCCCATCCAATACTACCCAAGCTGTCCCTGCTTAGCTTCTGAGATCTGACGAGATGATGCTAGCCTGGGCTATCCAGGTTAGGGCAAGATTACTATAAGGGCACTATATTTCAACTTGCT
Source organism: Eublepharis macularius (assembly GCF_028583425.1). Classification (NCBI taxonomy): domain Eukaryota; kingdom Metazoa; phylum Chordata; class Lepidosauria; order Squamata; family Eublepharidae; genus Eublepharis; species Eublepharis macularius. Next base: position 130,442,904 of record NC_072790.1, read on the forward strand.
CCTGTTCATGGATCGTAGTATCATGTTACACTGCAAATAGAAACTTGGAAAAGTTCTGTGCATGTAATGTTTTAATTTGGATATTTTATTTTAAAAGCATACTTTACCTTGTTGTGACATATAGCTGGCTGTTGATCAGCTGTATTTATCTCAGACGTAGCATGGAGTTTACCAAGGAATTGCTTAATCCAGTCAGAAAAACTTAGGAGGAGATCATCAAACTGCCTGTGTTCAGCAACTGCAGCTTGGAGCAAACTGATTCTATAAGACAACAAAGTTAATTTTTTAAAGTTTTCTAAAATCTCCAACAGGTGAGCCAATAAAAAATATGTCCAAGTTAACAGCAAAATCCACTGAGAAAGTTTCATGCAAATCTCTCATTCATTTCAGTAGGATTTATAAGAGAGTATTTCTCAGTGGGTGGTACCTTAAACCTAGAAAAAGAAATGAAAATAGATGAGGCAGGGATTGTATTCACCTCTAGCCAAGAGTATGTAGTATAATGGCATGAAAACAACAGTTGTTGCAAGCAGAGTTTAAATAGGGACTTCTGATAAGTCCATCATTAGTTTTTTACATTAAATTATAAAGAAATATATAATATTTAGCATTAGAAGTGTTCAAAGAGTCTATGTACACTATCTTAGTAATCTTTACAACAAACTTAAGGACTTTTCACCCATATATAATTTCAGATGCCTTTAGATGAGAAAAGAACTGATTCTTGCAATTCTGTCCTGTTCTAAGTTTGATCTAGAGATTTTCCATTGAAGCCTGTGAACATTAACAGAACAGAACCCCAAGGTGTGCAAAGAGCATACCTCCCCTTTCCTCACCTCTTTTCTTTTTCCACAGTGTCTGCAGAGATTGCTGACCTGGTACAGGGAGATTACCGTACTTTAGAAGTATACTTGTGCAACTCACAATTTAGAGACCTTGATAAATCCACTCCTGTAACTTCCCTAAAGTTTTCTAGTGTTAGGAAAGACATGGGAATACAGTTGCAAAGGTCTCTAAATCTTAGGATCTCACAAGTGCACTCCTATGTCACTATTGATTAGAAATCCCATGGAATAAGATTTGGTCCAATTAACAAGTCAGAGGGACGGGAGACCCTGACTGACTGTGAAATCCAATCTAATTATATTTTACAATCATCCCTCCTTTAGCTCATTTGAGCAGGTCTTTCTTAAAAGTCTCCATGCTTTCTGCAATGAGCAGAGCAAGACAGACCTTCTCAGTTGCTGCTCCTTTGTTACAGAACTTTCTTTCTAAGGAACTCTGCAAACCTCACTCTTTAATGAGTTTTAGAAAGATTGTTAAAACCTAACACCCTAAGCAGGCTTGTTTTGCTTAGAATATTAATGCAGATGTTATAAATGAACCGTTTGATTCAGTGATTTTATGTTCTCGTGATATTTTTAAGTTTCTTTTTTGTACAATATTATTTTGCTACAAGCAAACCAAACAAACCACTGGAAGCAGTGCAGATGCGCAGCAGAGCAGGTAAGCATGCTTTCAGTGGTATTGTGAAAGACAGCTTCTACAGACAGGTCTGTTGATCAGACCAGAACAATCCTGAACCCTGTAGCTGAAAGCTTTCCATTTAGAAAGAAGAAGGCAATGCCAGTCATTGCACGTGTCCAGAATTCTCAGATCCCTGTACTCTCTCTACTTCAGAACACCCCCCCCCCCCCCCGTTTTCCCTAAACAATATGACCAAGCTTTTATGGACACATAATGAAAAGTTTCTTCAATTTGTGGCATTCTGCATTCTTCACTGATCAGCATTCCTATACCAGTTAAATACTATTCCATAGCTAAAAGCAACAACAATCCAAACCTTTTGCCAACTTCCTGAGGTAGAACTTTCCATCTTCTGTCTAGCTTTCCCAAATCTTCTTTCATTATTTCTGCACGTTCTTTGGAACTTGACTTAAACAGTGACTCACTTAACAGCAATAGGCTGTTATACAATGATACATGGGATGCAATATCGGTTTGTAAATCCTGAGAAACAAAAAAGCAGACCTTAAAATGAACATTTACAAGCAACTATATCTAGGAAAAGTATGTTGTGTGTATGAAAAATCCTAGAAAGGTTGCTAAAAATAATACAGAGACTCCTAGCAGATATTCTTACAGAACTAGACATGGTGGTTAGCCATGTTAGTCTGTCTGTAGCAGCAGAAAAGAGCAAGTGTTCAGTAGCACCTATAAAGCTCATACCCCACCACAAATTTTGTTAGTCTTATAAGTGCTACTGGACTACTGCTCTATTCTAGGACTAGACATGAAAGAATTTTTATTAAAACGTTTGAAATGATATTAGATGGGAATATTACACACTAGGAACAATAAACAGCTGTGTTATTTGAGGCCTATAATCAGCATGGCAACCTCCTATATCTCCTATAGGTTGGTAGAAGTAATTTGCAGGACGGTATAATTTAGGAATCTCCTATTTTATCAGGGGCAGACTGGCCATTAATCTCACCAGGACAATTCCTGGTTGGCCTCCGTCCTGGAGGACAGGTGGCAAAACTAAGCAGGCCATCAGCCATGGCAGCAAGCAGAGATACCTATGAAGAAAGAATGCAAGGAAAGAAAAAGAGGCCTTCCAAGGGAATAGGCTGGGGGAGGTGTCAATGCTGTGGAAGAGAAAGGCTACATAGGAGCTACTTCCACTGCAAATTCCTCCACTGTGATTTTGGGCTTCTGTGGCAGCTCCAGCCTAGCTAGGATTGCCAGGACCCCACAGCCCCTAGGCGGGAGGCTTGAGGCCTGGCACCTAACTTGCCTTCTCCTCTTTGCGTGTGTGCACACTCCCAGCCTGCACGATGACATCACTTCTGGGAAGTGACATCATCAAGCCGGCTGCAGGCTGCTCTGGGAACGCTCCTGCGCTCCACGGAGGGCTAGTCTGGGCCCTGTTCAGGCTGATTAGGCTTGAATTGGGCTGCTGCGGAGTGCAGGAGTGCTGCTGCTCTCTGCAGTGGCCCGATTCAGGCCCAATCCCATTTGGGTCCAATCCAGGCAGTTGCAGCACGTAGGAGTGCACCATTCCACATGGGAGCATGCCTGGAGGCTTGTTCCCCCACCTTTCCCCCACACCAGCCAGGTAAGCAGGGGCAGGAGGTGGGGGACTGGCAACCCTAAGCCTAGCCCAGGTTTCTTAGATGAAAACCCACTGTGATCTCAAAACTTCTACTTCTCTACTGAGTGTGCTGCGCTGAGGGCTGCAACCATAATTTGATGCATATTCTAAAACTTCTACACATGCTTGCTTTCATATTTAATACATAGTCAATTTCCATGTAAGTTTGTATTATTTTGTCTGGTAAATAGCCAGCGTGTTCAAAGTCATATTATTATGACTATACAAATACCTTGTACATAGTGTGTGGAAGTACTACTATTAATATAGTTGACATCACCAGGCCCTACCCAATGATCCTTGAGGTTTAGGGTGATCGGGACTTGGCAATTATAACCCCTCCCCTCAGGGTCCTCATCCCTCTCATAAAATTTCTGGCTACAAGCCTGTCTATGCACAACTTGTGATGCACCTATATCAAATACACTTTCACTCTTTTGGCAGTCTTAGAGATGCAGCAAAAATAGGATATTTCTTGATTGCTGAGTGCACTGCATTAGATTATAAGCTGTACGGATCTGAACTAGGCACCCTGTGAAGCTGCCAAAAAAAGGATGAATTTCTTCATTCCTCTACAAACTGTTAAAAAGGCATATGTAGAAAGTACTTTTTTGTCAGTATATGATTAATACCTCTGGCAAGTCACCAGTGTCAAAGAGATAACTTCAGGTTATCAGCTTGGAAATAATGAATCCAACTATTCTATCTGCACAAAATGTGAACCCCCCTCCCCCCCCAACCAACTCCAACTCACCATCCAAGTATGGATGTTTAAAATAAGCTGTATTAAGACTCTGGCATTGCAGGCTTCTTGGAACTGCAGAAATAGGCCATCAAGCACTTGGGCAGCACGTTGTGGAGGCTTGGTTTGTATATATTTGCTACTCATCCTTAGGAATGGCAGTGCACGCACAGTGAAATGTGGAGTCAAGAAATCTATGAAAGCCTGTTTTCATTATTTTGTCAATGTAGAGAAGACATGGGGGATTGCTTAAATCAATATATTTAGCCTTCTAGCTGTAAGTGACATGTACTGATCTCATGGATCTTGACACTATCTCTGAACTCAATGTGGTGCAGCAGCCTAGATTCAATTATTCTACAAACGTTTGTTTCTGTAAAATACTAAGCTCACCTGAGTGAGCAGATTTTGCCATCATACTGTAAGCTAGTTTCCTTCTTTGCAAATACAAACAATCTATAAAAATACAGAAGTGTTTTATTAGCCAAGTCAAAAACTTACTCTGAGTAGCTGCAGTTCACTTTCCAGTTTGACTCTGTCAGCAGAAACATATTGTTCTGAAGGTTTGGCTGCAGCCTCACACCTTTCTAACCATGCCAGGAAGGTAGACAGATCCTTCTCCTGTCTAGTGGAATATAACCCAAATGCCATTAAAAAAACCCCTGGATGAAGTTTGCAGTTGTTTCTCAAACCAAGTAAAACACACAATTGCTTACTCACTTCTGCCACTGCGCTAGGTGAGTCTCTAGTGAGGCTTGTTTATCTTTAACTTGGCTCATAATGTTTTCATGTCTTTGCTGTAGTATTAAAACATCCTGAACTGCATTTTCCTTGTTTGTAATTTTGCGCCCACTAGATGACAGAGAAGCCAATGTTTGTTTCATTTTTTCCAGGGCCTGAGAGAGATCCTGTTCAATTAGAAGCAGCAAATAAAATGCAATTACCACCATCATCTCAGAAAACCACGGCCTTCAGAAAGAGTTGGAAGTTAGTTTGAACAGCTGTTTATTTGATGCATGTGCAACTGCAGTGATTTCAGACAGCATATAAACACAGTCAGAGCAGGCATTGTTCCAGACCCTCTGAAAACCTGTGGTGTGCACAGCCATGGCACCCACACAATGGAACACCATCTGCAATAAGGCCCACCATGTTCCCACTCTGGAAATTTTTTGCTGGCAGGCAAAAACATTTTTATTTCAAATAATTTTCTCGCAAATTAGGTAAAGGGCATCACTATTTTCATCAGAGTTGATATTTGCTGCAAAAGGTCATGTTTTAGACTTACTCTTTTGGTTTTATTGACATTGTATTATTTTTAGTGTCTTTAGCACTTCATTGGCAAGTTGCTTTTAAGCAGAAAGATAACAGGGATATTCAAATATAAACAAATAAAAGGTCTGGGGAAACTGACCTAGTACAAGGCAATCAGCAGGAAGCAGCAAAGTAGCAGGAAGCAGGTAAACAAAATGCAGTCAGATGGGGGAAGGGTGCAGGCTGTCACTGTGCAGCTGTAGGAGACCCACTGAGCACCCGGGCTGGCTGGTCACTCCTGGGAGGTGTTGTACAGCCACAGGAAGACAGCAGGAGCACCACAGAGGCTGCCTAGGCTGACTTGCCCCTCCTGCCAGCATCGTGCATGAGGCCCTCATTTGGGAAATTGGCAGGGGAGAGAGAGGTGTCCGGTATTTCGGGAGCATTTTCCCCAGACATTCCCCCAAATACCAGACTGTCTGGGTGAATACTGGCCACCTGGCAACCCTAGGCATTATGTGCATGCCAGTAAAGCAATAAGTTCACTACTTACAGGCCCTTCTCCCCAGGGGTCCCCTGCCCGATCATATGTAAACAAGGTCTGTACCTGGATCTTCAGTCTTATAGTAAGGTTCCAAGAAGTTCTTTATTCCAAGTGTCCCTTCTGTTCTCACAGGCCTGTTCCTGGCAGTAATTCTCTCTCACATTGCCTCTCTCCCTGTTCTTCCCTTTTTCTTCCTCTCCCTTCTCCCCTCAAGAAAAGGCAACTGTTTCAGAGACAGGGGCTGTTTGGAGATATAACTTCTCAGAAATTCCTTTTTGAGCCTGTGGGTGCCTTTGGAATGTTGACACAGGGTGGTGGGTACAACCTCAAAATGGCTGCCACAAGAGGTGGAACTAGGATTGCCAGGACCCTACACCCTCACGCTGGGAGGGGGGAACCCAGCACTTACCTTGAGCCAGCAGCGAGGCCCTCGTGTGTGCACTCTGGTGCCTGTGCGATGACATCACTGCCGGAAGTGATGTCATTGTGCTGGCCACATAGGGTTCTCAGCTCCAGTTTGGGAAATTCCTGGAGATTTGGGGGGTGGAGCCTGGAGAGGGCAGGGGATGGTGAAGGGAGGGACCTCCTCAAGGTAAAATGCCATAGAGTCCACCCTCTAAAGCAGCCATTTTCTCCAGGGGAACTGATCTCTATGGCCTGGAGATCAGTTGTAATTCTGGGAGATCTCTGGCCATCACCTGGAGGATGGCAACCTATGGCCATGAGAGTGCTCTTGTGCTCGGTGCAGGGCCAATTTGGCTTGTTTGGGGCCCAAATTGGCACCATATGATGTGCAAGAATGCTCCCACGGCCAGTGTGATGACATCACTTCCGGAAGTGACGGCTCCACGCCTGTTGGGAGCACGCATGCGGCATGTTCCTGAGGTCACTCAGTGGTGGGCGATCACTCAGAGCTTGCCACCTCCCGCCAACCACTGGTGGGTCAGTGGGAACCCTAGGTGGAACCAACCACAAAATGGCAGGGAGATATATACACAACTCAAATAGGAAATGCTCAACACTTAGGGTAGCCAACTCTGGCTTGTGAAATCCCTGGAGATTTGGGGGTGGAGTCTGGGGAGGGCAGGGTTTGAGAAAAAGAAAGACCTCAGCAGGGTACAGTGCCATAAAAGCCAACCTCCAAAGTAGCCATTTTCTGCAGGGAATGATTTCTGTAGTCTGGAGATCAGCTGTAATTTCAGGCACTATCCAGACCCATCTGGAGGCTGGCAACCCTCTATGATTTCAGGCAGAAACTCTGTTTAACAGGATGCCTTTTAAAATTAACATATTATTTTACAGTAAACACAGTGTACTTTCCATTACACAGTGAAGATTCTTGTGCTGTGGTGGCACCTGCCACCAAAGTAACATTTTTTTAAAAAATTAAAATAGCTTTTATTAATTTTTTCCAACACAACAAAAAATCACACCATCTAAACCACAAATATAACATACAAAATTACATATAAGAATAAAGAAAGGAACATATAATGCAACAAAAAAGGATTAAATAAGAAAGGGAATAAAAATGAAAGAGAAAGAAAAAAGATTAAAAAAGAAAACAGTAATTGTTGACTCCAACTGTTAATGGAGGACTTTTCAAATTTATCTTGCACAATAAAAAACATAAGAGAGTATTTAATGGCATTTTTTTCTGAAACATTTCTATATATACTATGAATCTAATCTCTTTTCCATCACTTGAGGAAAGGTTCAGATAAATATTGGTATTGGACACTGTTCTGATTAGTACATAAAATTAAATCTTGCATGTTTCATAAAAATCTGACATTCTGGCATTACCTTTAACAACTCTAAGTTGATGTGTCAATTTTTCTGCCATAGCTATTTGCCATAACTCGGCGTACCAATGATGTAATGTTGATCATTATAACATATTTAAAAAATTGAACAGCTAATCAAAAGCCCTACTGTTCAAAAGCTCCATCTGGGCCGACTCATTTTCCAGAAACACTTGGTGGTGCCAGAAAAGATATTGATGGGGCCCATGCAGGGATGCCAGCCCCCAGTGGTAGTGAGGAATCCCCCACCCTTACCTTCCACCCCCCCAGCCCCACTCACCTGGCTGATGGGGCAGAAAGGAGGGAGAGGTGAGCCAGGAGACACCGGAGCATATAGAAAAAAGGTGTGCATGCACTCCAGAGGCCCTAATGACACATTTCCAGTTGAAAACCAGATGCTACAGGGTCTCGGTGGGGCCAAATCATATGTTTCGGGGATGATTTTGGCGCTGCCAAGACCCTGTAGCTGTTGAAAACCAGAAGTGATGTTACCAGGGACTCTAGAGCAGGCACATGAGGAAGAGGAATTGGGGCCCTCTCCTACTCAGCAACCCCCCATCCCCTGCTTTGATATAAGGGGAGTTGGCAACCTTACTGTCATGGCAATCATGGGCACTACATTGGGCATTCCTGCATTACAGCATTATTCACTGGATCATCCAATGCAGACCTCTAGGAAAGTAAATTGAGTTTTTTCACTCAAAAGGCCACCTACTGCCACTCCTGCACAGGACTTTGGTTATTTATCCTTCTCTGCTTAAGGAAAGTCTGTACAAAATTTGTCTTCAGACTTCATGTATGATAGATTTTGGGCCTATGAGACCCCTCTCAAGTTCATTATAAAAAAACCTTCTGATTTGCCAGGCCTGGATAACAACACTGGATCCACGAGTTTAAGGACTATTATTCCTCATGGCCGGTGAGAATAAAACACTCTTGGGGTGTTCCAAAGCTGAGGAGTTTCATATACCAGATGATGACTTAGTTCCTTGCCTGTGAAAAAGGTTGTTCTACATTTGAAGGGAGTGCCAGTTTGGAAGTGAGGATGCACTCCAACAGGAAAACAAATTGGTTCAATCACCATCTGCACTTCATGCTGTTTCCCACTCAGTCCCCCCCCCCCCCCAAACCTAGATCCCTTTAAGATTCCCCTCAGACATTCTTCCAGGCGCTGGCCAAAGTTTTTTAAAGATGAAGAATGTCCACCTTATCTGAGGATTCCTGGGCTTGTGTATATTTCCTAAGGCAATCAGGCTGCTTCTACCTCTGTGCTTTTTCCTGGAGGCAGGAAGGCTAGTCTACTGTTGTACACTGCCTATTGAAGGCTCTGTCAGAAAGCCTTCTCTTAAAGCTTATTCATGCTTAGGATTGCCAGGTTGTATCCTGAAGAATTATTTTTGACTTTAAAATTTCCCCACCCATTTATTGCTAGTCACCACTCCACCTACTAAAGCAATAGGTATCAAGCCAAAATATTTCTGTTTACCCAGGCTTTGAATTAAGGGGTTGATGTTTTACCTGCATTTTAACAGTATCTTTTAGCCTGAGAATTGATATAAATTTTAAGCTGGTAACTGGTATTCATTTTATCTATGTTTTTATGCTCTGCTTAATAGTTTTGTGAAGGGTTTTAATTAAGCATTTTTAATATTTTATGTTTTTATTATGTTTTATTTTTTAAGCTGCCCCAGGCAGGTTCCCAGAAGAGGTGACATAAAAATTCTCTAAATAAATAGACATTAAACATATAATCAAATGGCAAACCTTTATCTATTCTTACCATATGAAGCTGAAGAGCTTTGTGAGTTTCTGCTGATGAAGAGCATATAATATCTGGCTCTGCCAGTTTGGATTCATATATACACAGGTCCTGTTGAATCTAAACCAATTAAATAAATAAAAACAAAGATGCTTAACAATTACACTGTAGTTTTGACATAATCATGTATTCTTTCTACATTTCAGGAATTAATCTTATGCAACATTTTGTAGACTTTATGACCTGAGGGAGCAGCTATTTCTATAGTTTGGTGTAGTGGTTAAGAGTGGCAGGACTCTAATCTGGAGAGCAGGGTTTGTGTTCTTACTTGAAGCCATCTGGGTGAAGCCAGGTAGCTGACAGCTCTCCCAGAGCTCTCTCAGCCCCATCTATCTCACAGGGTGATTGTCATGAGGATAATAATGTTAAGTTGTCCTGAAGGGCATATATAGATCGCATGTTGTTATTGTTATTATTAGTTTGTTAGCATTGCTATAGTCTTATATGACTCTGTTATTCTTTATTTGTTTTGGTTTTTAGTTCTAACACTCTTAAATCCAAATATTTAAGCAATTCAAAAGATTCTATGCCCGTTTCATATTTCTGCTTTAACACAGTTGCTATCTGCTGCTGCCTTAACTTTGTGTAAAGCGATGTAGGGAAAGCAGTTTCAAACAGAATTAACATCTGTTTATGAATTGTATGTGAATCCCTGTGGCCATTTCAAACAGTGCCACTTTTTCTAATAGTAATAATAATAATAATTAATAACATTCAATTTATATACCACCCTTCAAGACAACTTATCCTCATGACCATCAGTCTGTGAGGTGGGTGGGGTTGAGAGAGCTCCTAGAAGCTGTGACTGACCCAAGGTCACCCAGCTGGCTTCAAGTGGAGGAGTGGGGAATCAAACCCAGTTCTCCAGATTACAGTCCTGCACTCTTAACCACTACACTAAATTGGCTCTAATGCTGGCTCTAAAGCTGGAAGTGGCTCCCAGGCCTGTCCCTTGGACCACCAGGTCTTTTGCAATTTTTTTTTAAAAAATGGCACAAATTTGTCGCCATAGCATTGCAGTGATATATGTAGCAGGTTCTCTGAATTCCCAGCTTTCTTTCTTCTTCTTCTTTTTTTTAAAGTAAGTCTCCAGCCTCTTCTTGTGTGGAGATATGACCTTTCCTTTATATCTCCACAAAGGAAAGGCCTGTAGACTAATCACTATCTGGTAATAAAATACAGTACATTGGAAATGGGCAGGAAAATAAAAAGGCTGTACTGGTGAAAGCACCGCTGACATTTCAAACAGTGAACTGTAGTGAATCAGAAGCTCATAGAACACATGAAAATGGAAGAAAAGGGTTTTCAGAAAAACTGGCTGAACCCACCAATACAAAGGGATACTAGTGGTTTTTTTTTTCCTGAAATGGTAAAAATTAGTAACTGGCAACCAGTTTACAAAGGCTGTGTGAAAAGGGTCCTAATCTTAATCATATGACATATAATCATGAATGTCCCCACAGTTCTAGCAGGATGGCAGTGATGGATTTGTGTGCATTTATGTCCATGGGCTGATAAGCAGTCTAATTCCATGTATGTTATTGTTCACTTGAATGTAAGTGTAATACTGACTCCTGTGACATTACAGAAGACAATGAAAGTGAAGGAAGAGAGACAGAAAGTCTGGAAGATAAAAAGATAGGGGAAAGAAATTGGGAGAGAGAAAGGGAGAAAGTGGAGAAGCTGAAGAGAGACCCAAGTGAGGAGAGGAACAGAAGAAACTGAATAGACATGACACTGAAAAAGTGGACACATAGCAGCAAAACTGACAGCCTGTGAATGTAAGAAACTTTCAAAGGCTTCAGTTTAACCAGTACAGCCAACAGCATTGTTACATTGAAAAAAAGCAATTTGGAGTTGGGGTTCTTTTTTTCTGTTACAGCTGGTAATACATTAGCTGTGTTGCTTAAAGAAATATGGTTAAACATTCACTAGTTGAAGCAGTTACACCCTTCGAAACCCATTGATTTCAATTGACTTAGGGTCTCACCACACAAGACAAAATACACTTGAATTACATGGGTAATTTGAATGTATTTTGTAATTCGAGTATATTTGAGTGTAATTCAAATGGGTAATTCAAATGGCTAATTATATGGATAATTTGAATGTATTTTGTAATTTGAGTGAATTTGAGTGTAATTCAAGTGTTAATTCAAGTGTATTTTGTCTTGTGTAGTTTGACCCTTAGAAAGTAGCAACTCCGCTTAGAATTGCATTGTAAACTTGGCCACCAGTCTATCTCTCCACTGTAATTACAGTAAAAGTTTTGTTATCCCATGTTCATGGAGAAAGGGAACCAAACCCCACCCAACTGGGAATGCTCTGGCAACAGCCCCCATTCCATCAGGACCATTCCCCCCTCCCATGCCATTAAGCCATCCTACTCAGTAGACAGAGAAGCAGGAGAGTTGCCTGGGAGTCCTCCAGAACAGCTGGCTGCCTACCACTTGAGGCAGGCTGAGGGGGAAGAAGCCATCTGAAGATTATATCAGCTGGAAGCATGGGCTGCCAGAAGACGAACAATGGCCAGAGACATCAAAATGGGTAGCTGGAGAGGTGGGAATGGGGCATACATGCCTGAAGATGCAGGGGTATAGTGGCTGAGGTGGCCCTCTGGATCTTCTGGGTAACGCCAGTTAAAGATAACAATGCTTTTAATTGTATTTCAGGATCTTAAGTTCTAATGAATTCAATGGGACTTGTAGTGAAACTCTATGCAAAGTTATTCCAGGCCAGTGATTTCAATTAGCTTAGACTGCAATAACTCTCCATAGTTTTATACTTTCACTCTCAGGAATAGGTATATATTGCAGCCGTTCTGTAAAAAAAAAAATCTTATTCGGATGGATGTTTGAAATTGAATTGAAGCTCTTTGAATAAACAAAAAGTACAATTCTTTTAAGTTGTTGTAGAACACATGATGACACTGTATATTGATTGCTGTATATTCTAGAGATAGTTGTCACCTACTGAATTCTCTAGAAAGAGTTTACGGAGTCTACCTTTGTGAATTTTTCTTCATATTTTTGCTGTATCAATGCTTTCCCTGCAATTGTTTCTTCAAGATGCTGTGCACGATCTCTGAGTTCTTCCCAGTACCTTCTGATCTGTGTCAGCTTGGCTTTTATATGAGCTGATTCTCCAGAGGTAAGATATTGAGAAAATGAGGGAGTATCCTCTTCAAGACTTGGGATTTCATTTTTCTTGCCATCTAGTTCCTTAAAAATAACCTAAAACGTAAAGTAATTCGTATATAAAAACTGACAGTATCCATTAACTATTTGCCTGTGAACTAGTACTTTATCAGAAGTCAGTCTCCCTCTCTCCCCCCCCCCCCCCCTTAGAACTACTGCATACAATATAGCCACCACCTGAAAGAAACTGTAGAGCACTCCAAATGGCATCTACCAACATGGCGACTCTCTTTGCAGATGAGGCTACAGTACACTAAAACGGTATTTTTAAGTATATATATTTATCACGGCACTGAATTATAATTAACTATTTAATAGGTTTAATGTGTTACTAATGATAAAACTGTAATATACTTTAGCTAATTTTGCTACTAGAAAATACTGGGTTTTTCAAACTGTATAGTAGATGAACAAAACAACAAAATAGTTATTATATTGCAGAAACTATAAGGTGATTAAATGGCCACCTATTCTAAATTTGTTTGCAATATGCATTTGGAAATAATTAAAATTATAATATGCTATTGTTGCCTTTCAATACTATTGCATGTGGAAAGGCACTGATTTCCACTACTGTAGCCAAAATACTGTAAAGCAAGTAGTGATTATGTAAATTTACACCCACATTAATCATCTTACAATTAGCTAGGAGTGTAGGGGGATTACTGAGATCAGAATCCTTTGGAGCTGCTGTCTACCACCTGTTATTGTGACAAATACTATTGTCTGGTGTTGACTTATGTGAACCTTCAGACTAACGTAAAATTACTCCTCATGTAGCCTTGTGACTATATTTACATAAGAGAAGCTCTGGGTTTGTGAACTACAATAATCTATTTCTTGTTCTCCAGAACTATTTAAATAGCCCTTTGTTGAAGTTAGAAAAAACATAAAAGTTGTGTTATGGTTTTCTCAATAGGCATACATAGTATACACCTTTGCATTCATCAAATTTATCAAGAGATTAATGCAAGGATGTGTTCTAAGCACTCTTACAATAAGCACTGCATTGAAAGAAACAAGATCGTCAGGCAAGGAAGGGTGTCTCTGTGCTGGTGAGTTAAACCAGTGTTCCATTTTCGTATGCTGATCTAAGATCATAATAAATTACTTGTTCATTCACTCATACACTTCCCACAATTCTTTGGGGGGAAGACATGACATAAACTGATAATATAACAATATAAAACAATATAAAACAAAAGACAAAGGAAAGAGTTACATGAGAAGTGTGTAAATTTTTAAGTTGCACTATGTCTAAACTATAACAAAGCATGCTGAGAAGAGAAATACAGTCAATTTCTAGTACATTTTGAAGTACAATTCTCTTTATCATGGGACTGTGTGAAATACATAACAGTTTATTTACAGTTAATTACATCCTGAGGGGACCTGGATAGTGAGCCCTAGAATTGTTTATGTTCTGTTTCAGCATATCTTCAACTTTGTATTGGAGTCTTACTAATGCTATGTCTTTGTAAAATTGTGTTTGTTTACCCTATGGCATTGTTTATGGAAATGACATTGAAATTGACTGTACTAATCTCATACTGTGTAATCCGCCTTGAGTCTCAGTGAGAAAGGTGGACTATAAATGACATAAATAAAATTGTTTTCAGCTTTACATTAAATCTAGTATTTAATATATTTGATTTTGGACTTACAGCAGAACAAGACATTCTTACATACACATTTCTTGTATACCTATTATCTTTTATTTTGCTTTTTCCTCCTTCGTATTGTCCTCTTTTAGTTTTTATGGATAAAACTAATATAATCAGTTAAAAACATGTAGAGACAATTGATGTGCTTCATTCTGATATACAAAAATTTAAAACTTTGTTCCAATGTATGTACATATACCTTATGTTAAAGTTGAGGAAAAGCTCCACTTTATTCTATAATGACAAGCCTCAATCTTGAGGCTGCCCCTGTAAGATATTTTGACTTCAGATAAGGATACTTAAGCATAAAATACAGATATGTTGTTTTTTAAAATATCTGGAAGCAAGAGAGTTGTTCTATTCCCACTTGGGAGTTCCATTTATTTTAAAGAGAAAAAAATATATTAGAAATCTGCACTTATCCTGCAGAATGGATGCAATATGCTTATATTTTAGGCTTTGGCATTTCTGAAAAAAGGGAGTGGGTGAAGAGGATAAGCATTTGGAAGTATATGCTTTAACATCACTAGTGATGGTCTGTATTCTTGGAGGCCACAGTGCTCTTCAAATAGTGGGCCAAGGCAAGAAGTAATTTCTTGTAGTACAATGAAACTTTTTTTTTTACAGATGATAGAGTCTAATAAGCAAGATTCTGCCACTTAGTAGTAAGGGGGTTGCAGATTATTTATTTTATTCTCATTCAGTTTAAAATATTTATATGCTCCCCCTTCTTTTTAACATCTCAGGACACAAGGCTTAGGAAGCTTATACACTTGGTCATTGCTTGAACTATCTAACATCCAAAGAAATACAATTGTCATCTTTTTCTTTCTCCCTCTATATATTTTAAAAACAATATTAGTTTTCCTACACTGAAAGTTGAAGGAAATTTAATCCTATTCAAAGTTACTCCAATGAAGCCTATTGAAATCAGTGGGTTTATACTGGAGTAACTGTAAGATTCAACTGTGGGACTTGTATTGGTAAAGTACATAGAAATCAAATGAGATTATTTCATCCCTGTGTCAACCAATAGTTCTCTTTAAACCCACAGTACCTGAAAGGACTGAGATTATTCTTCCAACAATGACAGGGTCCAATACATTACTAAACCCATGCTGTGCCACAGAGAGAAGCAGTAAACAAGATAAACAAACTGTGGATGATTAAAACAACTGAACTAAGGCTGTTTTCACACATACTGGATAATGCACTTTCAATGCATTTTAATGACTGTTTGCAAGTGGATTTTCCTGTTTCATGCAGGAAAATCTAGTTACAAATGATTGCTGAAGTGTATTGAGAGTGCATTATCTAATGCATGTGAAACCAGTCCAAGTCTCTTCTCGCTCCAGGAATCTTACATAGGACAACAGCTGCCAGTTTGTGAATGAAGGACAGGTGGATCCGGATGGTTATCTTCCCATTTACAAGTGGTTATATTATTTCTATGAATAATACCTTTCTCTATTTCATGTATTTATAATTTTTTTGGACAGACCCCCCCCCCGCTAGTTTTTACTCTGCTGATTTCTTATAATCTGCAATGTTCTTCAATCCTCTATCAGATCATGCATGGTGCACTATCAAGTGGATGAGTATGTGCGATCCCCTCCATAATAAACTACTTAGGGAAGGCGAAGCGCATGCACGATTCAGAATTAATATTGTGTGTGATCCAGATACTTTCATTTAATAGAATTATTTTACATGAAATCTATTCCATCATTCTTTACAAATAAAAATATATGATATGATATAAATGACAGAGACATACATTTGTGCAGTAATTAGGAGAAACTGGAGCAGAGAACTATGCATGCTGCCCTGAAGTCCTTGAAGGGAGGACAGGAAAAAATTGTGACAGAAATTGCTTCAGATTTAGATGTAATTTCAGAGAGTATTTTACTCTACTGCAATTAAGACATGGGGGATCTGATTAACGCTTAATGAATAAAAATTTATACTACTTTTCTATACCAGTACTCAGAGTACTCAAATTAGTTTTATAGGATTTTCAAAAACTCTATCAAAAGTATACCTCCCTCCATTCCCATAAAGGATTTGGGATCTTTTAAAATATTTTTTAATCTCTCTGCATCTTTTAAAATACAATTTAACTAAAATACAGCAAGTATTCTTCTGTTGTCTGAAATCTTGTGCCTTTTATGAAAACTTATGACCAACTGATTTTAACAAAATTTAAAAGGCACTTACTGGGTCCAATATTGCAAGTTTGAAATTGATTGCAAACATTTTCATCCATGGACATGTGTGCCCCAATCTAGCAGAAGCACCCTTCTAGACCCAATTTCATATTTGTCCTAGCACATTGTAGGGGAGGTGGAAAACCCCCCTCTGTATTCCGCTTCCAAAAGTGTAGACACTGTGATCCTGCAACGCAAGACTGTTACTTTGACAGCACTGATCAGGTGGCTAGGGCTAGTTGGATATAGTAACCCCTTCAACTAAACAGATGATCAGTGTTGAAAGATCTAACAGTATAGGCCATCTATTTGGTGCAGGATCTCCTGGCATATGACAGCATAGCTTTCTGCCTTACGTAAACTTCTTGAGACTGAGGCCAAAGACTTTGAAAATATGTGTACATATGAGGTGGCAATAGAAAAAAGAATATTGGGGAACAATTCTTTTCGTGAAAGAAACTCTTGTGTATCTGAGGTTTAGTATTGGACCAGGAAAAACTGGAATCTATTGCGTAAAAGAATTCAAAATATGTAACAAAGGGCTAAGGATATAGATGTTACCGAGCATTGTAGTTTCTTTATTATTTCAGCATTATTGAGAAATAAGATACACAAATCTTATGTAAATTATCTACCATACTGAAATAAAATACTACTAGCTGCCATACATGTTACAATATAAAACATTTTACACTCTGTGAAAACATACCATGAGGATATTTTGCAGGCCAGGAATTTTAACTGAAAAGACATTTATTCATTGAAATTGTGATGTGTGTTCATCTTGCATATCAAGGACGTAGAAGTGAAAATTGCACATTAAAAATAGGGAAAGAAATCAACATATACATTTTATTTCAACTCCTGCAAAACCTTCCATCTTGGTATTTTTGCCTCAAAGTGTGATATATTTGTACATTGCTGGAGATGTGAAAATGAGTTAAACGCCTTTTCCTCTCCTCTGTGGCTTTCTAATGGAGAAAAGAAAAAAGACTGCTTTAATGCTAAATATAATGGGAACCAATCACCTTAATTTGGTTGATTTGCATATCCAAGGAAGATGAGGATGTTTCCAAGGTATCCAGCTCTTTTTCTTTTTCAGTGATCCAGATGGACAAAGCTTCAAATTTTTTGCCAAAATGATCCCACTTGTTTTTCACCATTTCCATGGTTTTAATACTAAAATCAACCATATTTAGTAGAAAAAATAAACAGTCTGTTACTGAGTAACTGTGCCCATCATCTTACACACATAATTTAATGAGAATGTTTGTATAATTACCCTTAAAAGTTGTGTTATTTGAAAAACTGATTGAAATGTCTGTTTCTAAGTTTACCAGAGTTTGCTATAGCATTTTATGGACCTGTTCTTATATTACTCCAGCACTACTGGGGCTGATTGGTAACATTACCAGCTAATATTGTTGCACCATTTACCGAAGGGGTAATGCTGGTGCAAGAAGTAGCCGTATCATCAATTCCCCACATATGGTCTCAGGGCTTTTCCATTATTGGAGCTGGATACAGCAGCTTCTGCTCAGCTAAGACAATATAAGAGCAGGTTCTTAATAACTTGATTTTAATTCCAAATTATGTTAACAATTTTAAATTTAACATTGCAAATTCAGTGCTGAGCCATTAAATTCAATTCAAGCTTTGTCTATGAATTCAGTGAATTGTTCTCCATATGTATGTGACAGTTGGCCATGAAACCAGGCCAAAATGTAGAAGGATTTAGAGGTATACTTTTAACGGCAATGGCCTGAAGCTCCAAGCACAATAATTAAAAGCCGATTTAATCTATTCTCTGAAACTCAAGGTAGGACTTCACATATTTCATGTATGTACAGAACTGCAGTGCACACAGTGCTATCTTAAGTACAGGCAGGAGATATGCCTTTCATGCCCAGCACAGCTCCTTGTATTTTCCACTTTATTACTATTTCATTTCTTTCCCCTACAATCCCCACACCTCCTACCCCTTACTTCCCCAAACCTTCATGCATTTGCTTCATCATACTTGTCATTGTTTATGATTTTGCAATTCTTTTCTACTATATATTTTAAATACTTTATTAAAAACAACCCTGTATTATTGTGCTTGTGCCACATGTATGTTTGAAGAGGGTACAATGCTGTACAGCAAACGGTGCATTGAAGATGGCATAAGATCCAATGACACAGCATCCTTTGGTTTGAACTCATAGTTGTGCTGCATTTCAAAGTTAGCCTCATCCAGTTCCAAAGCAATTTGTCAGTCTTTCGGATGCAAATGTTGGCTACAAAGAATGCATGTGCAATATTAATTATATAACTATACCTACAGACCACTTATCTGTGTGCAAGAATGTATCTGAGAAATTCAATCAGTTGCTTAAATAAGTATGGATATTTTGCAACTTCATTGAGATCGTACCTGGTTATCAGATAAACTACTTTACATCCAAATAAAAATCTATTCAAAATTTGCACTGGAAAAAGACCATGGCTAGTTTAGCTGGTTTTAAATTAACATTAAAAAGTCACTGGCAGAAGACACCGGATGCTGAAGAGAACTTTTCTATGTATAGTAAAGAAAAATGCCTGTTAAATAATCTATATAATGGAAATCCTGAGGATTTCCTGCCCCATGGCGCAGAGTGGTAAGCTGCAGTACTGCAGCCCAAGTTCTGCTCACAACCTGAGTTCGATCCTGGCGGAAGCCGGGTTAAAGTAGCCAGTTCAAGGGTGACTCAGCCTTCCATCCTTCTGAAGTCGGTAAAATGAGTACCCAGTTTCCTGAGGGTAAAGTGTAGATGACTGGGGAAAGCAATAGCAAACCACCCCATAACAAAAAGTTTGCCAAGAGAATGTCGTGATGCTACGTCTCCCCATGGGTCAGTAATGACTTGGTGCTTGCACAGGGGACTACCTTTACCTTTACCTTTAATGGAAATCCTAGCCATTCAACAAAACTATAATATATCATATTATAGGACAGATAGCCAGCAAAGACAGATTACCAGGACAGATAGCCGGCAAAGAATAAAGCCATCAACAAGGAAAAAATAGTATTACATGTTTCAGGATTAATATTGAGGACAAAATGGTCATATTAAAATGTACTCTTCTTCAAAATTGTTAAAATTCAACATGAATGGCGTAAACAAAATTAAGAAATGCTATGCATCTTCTCAAGAAACAAAGTCTTTATATATGATGAAAATCCAAGCAATGTATAGGATAGTCATTATACAGTAGTATGTTTTGAATCACCATGTGAAGTTCATTACAGGAGGAAGAGTGATCCTGGGAACAGAGAACTGGGGTGAGACCAAGGAGAACCTGGCTTAACTCTCTGCACAGATAGGAAATTGCCTTGAGAAAGTTACAGCCTTAGGTTCTTATCTGTAAAATGGAAATATTAATGACATACCTTATAGAAATGCTGAGAAGATAAACCTTTCTTTAAAATATTTTATACATTATATTCTGTTTCGCACGTTTAGTTTGGTCTGCATCTGATCCCAACAATGTATGAATCGGGAAAGTGTTTTAGAAACAGACACCATTCTTTTGGATGTTTCCTAGGGTTTCAACACTTTCACTACAATGTGATTGGGTCCAAGAAGCAATAGCTGCACTGGTCAAGATTCTAGACCATACAAGATATTCCCTACATGACTATTACCAGTTCTTGTTCTGATCCCATCAAAGTAGCATGAAATTAAGTAATGTCTGAAGATTTTTGTTAGCAATAATGACAAACTGTGAGACGAGTGTACTAATTCAGGCCTTTTGAAAATATTATTGATTTGTTCAGAAATCTCCTATCAAAATTCTGCTGAAGCTAATATCTTATTTACTTATTACTTCTAAAACCTTCTTAATTGTCTTATTTTATTGCCTGTTGTAAATAGTATGTCCACAACATAAGACTGTCACACGAGGGATTTTATTCATAAATGAAGTTATCGAAACCATAACTTACAAACTGTCCCTAAAACTTCTAAAACTTGTACTGCTGTCCTTGATCCAATAATATTATTTACTGAGTATTATTATATTCATGCCATTGGGAGCACATATTATCTAAGCTGATGTTCTAAAAGAAATTTTCAGCAGGAAATATTCCGTTCTAGTCTGCAAAATGTGAGAAATATTTCTCTTTTGCTACATTGTACTAAAGTATGGGTAACTATGCCTTTTATAATTTTAAATAGCAGTAACAGGAAAACCAAACTGGGATGTAATTCCAATGAGAGAAGGCACATTTTGATGTTCTTGGGCACAGAGCAGAAAAAAAAGTGTCAATACTTCAGCAAGTAGACTGAGATATTTTTCTAAAGGCTCTAGGCACTTTGGGACATGGCAGTATTATCTGAGCCTGAGTGGAATTGTCTACTGTATATTAGTAAGACTTTAGTTATCTGTCCAGTTAATAGTGCTCAGTTGCATTGAAGTTAATGGGCTTAAATACATATAATTGGATTCAGAATTGCAGCCCAACATGGTAATTCTAAGGACACTTATATGGAAGTAAGCCTCACTTAAATAAATGAGAATTTACTTCCAAGCGTAAAGAGTTTATGATTGTCATTATTTTCTAGACTTGTTAGCTTTGATTATTGGATACCCATAGCTACCACCACAGCCACCACACTATCTGAATAATGTGGTATTTTCAGGTTTATAAATTACTTTCCCATAACAAACTAAAGTTTACAAAGTTTTGGACTAAACAGTGCATTTTGATAGGAAAACAAAAGGAGCCATCAGGGAGAAAATACTATGACTTTTTAAGAACATACTCTTCTTCAAGGGTAGCTTCCACATTTTTAACTTGTTCCTGGATTGACTTGGCTTGTTGCTGAAGGCTTTGCTTGCTCTTTGCACCAAGCTGTATTGCAAAGGATTTCTTGACAAGATTCTCAGCTTCCATTGCCATAGCCACTGTCTGCCTAGAAAGTTCCTGTAAAAGTATGCAGTTATTTAAAAAAATGTTTGATCATAGTTTCCAGAAATATTTAATATTTGACTGAAAATTATATTTACTTAAAACATACATAAAATAAATCTCAAAAAGCTTTACAAAATTAATGCTTCAAGAATGTCTAATCAATTTCTGTCCATACATTTCAAGACACTGATTAAACAAATTGATGAGTGTGTTTCTAATATTCTTAAATATTTAATATGATTTAGTCATTGTATAATCATCATCATCATCATCATCATCATCATCAATTTATATATTGCCCTTCAGGACAACTTAACACCCACTCAGAGCAGTTTACAAAGTATGTTGTTATTATCCCCATAACAATCACCCTGTCAGGTGGGTGGGGCTGAGAGCTCTGAGAGAGCTGTGACTGACACAAGGTCACCCAGCTGGCTTCAAGTGGAGCAGTAGGAAATCAAACCTGGTTCTCCAGATTAGAGTCCCATTGCTCTTAACCACTATACCAAATGCAGCATCCACATATAGAAGATTTCCATTGCATAAATATAGACCTGTTTTCTACCTTTACCTCTCCTCAGAGCATACACATGACACAAAAAATGCATAAGCAGAATGAGAAGCCACTTCTGGAAACGGGAGTGCTATGCATGTGCATACCATTTATAAGCAACTTATACTAAGAAGACAAGGGCAGGATGTGAAGGTCCATTGCCTTTCCCACCATCTGTAATGAGCTGATGCAGTTCCTGCATACACCGATAGGAAAGGAAGGAAAATTATGGCTCTGTTGAACCCACTGGAATCCTCCATGCTTGGATGCCAAGCTCCTGGGAGCCTGTATTGTATTGCTATTTTATTTATTTATTTTGAAAATCACTACACCACTTTTTAAAAATCCCAAATAGAACATTAAAGGAACTAATTATGGTTCAAACATGTTGTAAAACATTTCCAGTTATATAATACACATACTTTTGTTTTTTCCAATTCTGATGACAAACTCTCTAAGCTGCTAAAATGTAAGATGCGTTCAAGTGCAGAACTCGCTTGACTAAGATACTTTACAACAGTTTCTTTATCTCTTTCAAACTGCTCCCACGTGTTTACAGTGGTCTGTAAGGGGGAAAAAAAGGTAAGTTAAAGAAAAACAGAATGGCTAATAATTACTGAAAAGCTCTGATTAGGGATAAAATCAACAAAACAGTGTCTGTTATTGCTGTTGTTGCTGGACTGTGGCTTATGAACCTTCATGTTAGAGATCCTGGCAATATTCAAAGAGTTAATCAGAATGAATGAAGATACAGAAGGGGAAATCCCACCCATTCCCATTGGTCCTCACTTCCTCTTGCAGCTTTCTGCCCCCCAGCTTTCTCACTCTCCTGCACCTTCTCCTTCCTGTTTCTGTCCTTCTCCTCCATGTCTACTGCTGCTGCCTAACGAGCCTCTACTGCTGCTCTCCCACCTCGCTTGCTCACTCAGCTGCCTGGCAGTGTGTTTATTTTGCCCCCATGCCACTGCTTGCTCCTTCTGTCCCAGATGCCTCACTCATCTGTGCCTTCTTCTTCCCTTTCCTTGCTTGCCTACCTGACAGTGCATCTTCCCCCCCCCCCAGCTGCCTCCTCCTTCCTTCCCACTCTCATTCTTGCCTCAGTCATCCATGCCACCTTTCTTTCCTACCTTCCTTCTTCTATCCCTTATGTGCTCCTTTGCTAGCATACCACAAGAAGCAGCGCCTTCCCCCTTCCTTTACTGCAGCCAGGCTCAGTTATGGGGTTGCTAAGTAAGTACATGCAACTTGAACATGGCAGCTGGTTTTTCTCTGTAAGGCAGAGGTTTTAAGGATTTTTAAAAGTCCCCTCACCTTTTTTCTTCACTGTTTTTTTCCCCAAACCTTGTGGCTTCCCCCAAGTTTGCAGAAAGATCTCCCTTCTCTGTAGATGGCCCTGATTTGGAGATTTAATGATCTGAATTTAGGGCCATCTTCAGAGTTATATATAACAAGTAGGGACCTTCAAGGACTTATGGAGGGCACCTCATTTAAACCTCCAACACTATTTCCCTTCCCTAGAAGCCCACAGTGTCACCTCTTTCCCTGCTTTTTTCTCTCCTTCCCATCCACCAGTCAATGCACTTTTATCTGTACTTCAACTTTCCCTCCCTCCCTCCCCCTGGCAGATTCTTCCAGGGAAAACAAAGGTCAAATTGAGTGGTGCTGGCTGAGTTGGGACCAGTTGTATGGTGGGGAACATGCAAACACTTGTGGGGGTACCTCACTTTCCCCTGTACCTCCTCCCTACACTATTCCCTCTTTCCCTCCTCCCAGCAGCCTCCATATCCTCACCATTGTCTGATTCCTTCTCTCCTTCCCACTCACCAACCATTTACCTTTTATATGCCCTTCCATCTTCAACTACACTTCTTATTTCATTTATACTCTGCCTCTTTCAATCACGAGGATTCAAAGGAACTTACATCAATCTCCTTTCCTCCATTTTATCCTCACAACAACCTATGAGGAAGGTTAGGCTGAGAGTTTGCGACTGGCCCAACATCAACATGTCTACAGCAGAGTGCAGATTCAAACCTTTAGTCCTAAACTTTAACCGCTACACAACACTGGCTTCCATGGATTTCAACTAGCGTTGTACAGTAACAAGCAGCCAGCCCTGGTGTGCCATGCAAGAACCTGGTGATTGCTGCCAGGCTGGGACCAATGAATTCTCCCTCAAAGGTTCAAACAACCCTGGAAAGGACCTTGCCTTCTTCCCTTGCCTTTTACTGACAGAAATCAAGGTTTGAATTCTGGCAATATGGTTGTGGTTGCTTAGCAACAGCCACTGAGGGCATCAGTTTTTTAAAGTTACAGGTTCTCCTCTTATCACTTGTGGGCTTCTAACTCCTGCTCTAATGTTTGTTTGTTTTTTAAACCCTGACTGCAATTTTTAGGTTTCAGATTTTTCTGCGAATCTGGAGGGTTTTTTTCAGATTTATAGAAAGATCTGTTTTGTCTGCCTATAGCACCAGTCTCTGGATTGAATTATCCCCAGATGGGACCAGATTGAGAATTAGATATATTGACAAGCAGAGAAGGCGGAACTTCACTTTCCCCTCTTCTTTTCCTTCCCTGAAATCTCCCATACCCTCTCCCCTTTACTGCTTCCTTCTTCCCACCCACCAGCCACCCTACCTTTATCTGCTCCCCATCTTCAACTACATTTATTATATATTTAATTAATTTATACCCTACCTTCTCCATAGAGGAGACCCAAAATGGCTTACATCATTCTCTTCTCCATTTTATCTTCATAACAATCCTATGAGCCAGACTAGGCTGAAACTGTGTGACTGGTCCAAGGTGAGATTCCACAGCAGAGTGGGAATTCAAACTTCAGTCTTCTAGAACCTAGTCTGAAACTCTAACCTCTATCACTCTGGCTTTTCTGGGGTGCCTGCTGTTCAAAAGCAGCAAGCAGCCAGGGCTGGGTGAGTTACACAATTCAGGTGGTAGCAAGTTATTAGTGGTTGCTGCTGGCCCTTGGTCCCAATAAACCCTCTCTCAAAGGCCAAAACAGTCCTGAAAAGAGCTTTGCCTCTCCCCCTGCCTTTTACTGACAGAAACCAAGGTTTCAGGGATGGTAATACTGTTGCAGTTGCCTAACAATGGCCATTGAGGGCATTAATTTCTTAAAGCTACTGCTTTGTGACATCTTTTATTCCCCCAAAATGAACGAAGTGCAAAGGATTCCCCATCTCTGCCTTACCATTCTTTAATACAACATCTCTTTCATTCAGGTTTACATTCCCCACTAAAACACTGGGAGCAATTTTACTATGACATCTTACTAGGATGCTGCAGTAAGCATTTGGATACTGGAACCATGTGAGCAGGGCCAGTTATGTGGTTTCTTCACATCTGATCACTGAACGTGATGATCAAGTGGGAAGAAATTATGCAGCTGTCCCCAACCATATAGTTCTTGTATTGTGTCTCTACAAACAAGAATAATCAGGATGTACTGACTTCATATCAGGGTAAAACTTAATATATAGTAACTCATTTTAAACATGAGATTGGAGGTTTTCTGCATCTCTATAGTTGTAAAAGAACACTGACCTGCAGTTGATTGCCACGTTTATCCATAGATTGCTGCATGTTTTCTAATGTGCTTTCCAGCATCCATAAATCTTCTTGCACAGTGGGAGACAGACCACCTTCAATCTGTAGCTGCTTACCTCGGGCAATTTGTTGCTGCACATCTTGCCTCTTTGTCTGGAGCCTCTTTGTCTTTTGCTATGAACAAATATTTAAAAAGTAGATGTAGATACTACTTGATTCACTATGGAAATAAGCACTATTGTGCTGCTTGCCAAGGGAGACAGTTCCATCAGGGGCTGGTTCCTTCAGCTGTTCAGCCCCACCTCCTGGCTGCTGTTTCTGTGGTACTATGATTTTTTATATTGTTGCTTTTTTGTTTTTGTAAGCCACTTTGAGTCTTGCTTTGCAAGAGAAAAGTCGAATAAAAATACTCAAATAAATAAATAAATTGTGTTACATTCTGTCTAATAAAAGTAAACCAAACAGTCACTCACAACACAAAGTACAATTGCAGAAATCAAGCATCTTTCAGGATTGACATGACAGAAGATTACTATGTCTTCCACATAGCAGCACTGCTCGTGCTACCTAACATTAATCTCAAGATTTACATAAACTGCATCTGCAATTATGTAAACATGTGGTTGTCGAATTACTTTAAAAGAACTGTTGATACAGTTTACTGTAGGAAAAGCTATCGGTGCTAGCAGCAAAAGGCATAAGCAGCCTACTACAGAAAAAAGATGAAGGTTTATGTGTGGACAAATGTCCTACCAAATGATGTTGAAGAAGTTGCTGAGTTTGTAGCAAACTTCCTGTATCTAAGATTTTCTCAGCCTCTTCCTGAACTTCTTTCGAGTTTGTGATTAGTTCTTCCAAGTTGTCTTTCACTTCTTCTGTGTACTGGACACAATCACTGACAGCAACCAATGTCTTCTCAGTCTATATTTAGACACAATATTAGAACTTTCAGAAACTGGAAAGGTTCCAAGTAAACAATACAGTTAATAATGTAAATAGATTTTTGCATGAACTGCATTTATAGCCTTAATCTATTATTTCTGCTTTAATCTTTGAACATCGAATGTTGTTACCGCTAGCCCTAAGATGTTATCTGTCTACACTGTGCTGCTCTGCATCTCTTTCCTACCACCTCAAAGTCACCTACTATTCTAACAATCTGAACAGCAAGGACAGAACATAAGTAATGTTCAGTAATCTGGCTGCTCAATGCAAAAAAGTAATGGTGAAGGGTCTTATAGTGAAGGATCTTATACTATACCTCTGTCAACAAACTTAAGAGCCTCTTGAAATCACTAGAAAGTTTAGAAAGTTCATCCCCTTGTTTTTTTACTGCATCCTCAGAAGAAATCTCAGACAGAGCTGAAAGCCTAGATTTCAACCAAGTGATAATTTCTTCTTGCTTGCAAGCTTCTTGCCTGATTTCCTGAAACAGAATCAATATATAAATTAGAATTACAAGTCAAGCAATTCTGAACAGCAGTAGTGAACTAACTAGTACAGATGGATGAGTCAGTAAGGGAAGTTTCACAAAGTTACATAAGTCCTACACAGAAAGCATTTTCATATACAATAAAAGCCATCTATAGATTGTAAATGGTGAGGGTGGCTTCTCGGTGTATGTATATGTGATTTAAAAAAAAACACATATGGTTACATCTTTTCAGTAAGAGTTCTTTCCATGCAGACACATTGAGAACACATGGATGTGCATTTTTATTCTAATACCTAAGCTCTCTAAAGTACTATACAAGTTGAATTTGGAAACATATTAAGTGATCCTTAATCCCAGTTTCTGATCCCCATCTGTAGAAACTGTGTTATAGCAATCTATTGCAGAGATGTTTTGAGGACATAACAAAATAAGAATTGTGAAATACTGTGTACATTTAAAATCAAATACGAATGTCAGATGCTGCTGCTTAATAATCTTATTTTCAAATTGCACTAAGATCTAATTCTTCAAAAAATGATACACACTAACCTCTGATTGCTGAAGAGACTCCTGCTGGTTGCACTGTGAACAAGGAAACACTGTGCTTTGACCACCCCCATCCACATGTTGGCATTACCAACAGAGGATTATGCTTGTATGTCGCTATGCAATTTATTCATGCCATTTTTAAAAGTTATAACTTACTGACTTCCCTGCAATCTATTGTTTAAAACAACAGATGGAACAGTACATACGTAGTGTTTAGAACTCTACAGAATAGAGAGTTTAAAACTTCCTCTTTTTAGGAAACCATTTCACATTGATTTGTTTGCTGAGGAATCCCAAAACATATACATGCTGAAGAGGATTTTAAGGCAAATTCTAGGATACACTTTCAGATTTTATTTATTTATTATTATTGTTGTTGTTGTTGTTGTTGTTAATGCTATGTATATGTTGGGCTCTAAGTAAGCATATTTGTCTTAGGAATCATCCTTGCCTAATTATACTGCCTTAATATTCTTGTGAACATTAAAATGGCAAGGTTGGACAGATTATATAGCTTTGAGACAAATGGTATAAAGGCATCGTATGGGACCACCTCTCTCCCTATGTTCAACCATGGCAGCTTTGCTCATCTGTACAGGGCCTTCTGCAGAAGCCACCTTACACACAGGAAAAATCAACAGCTGCCAATGAACATGCATTCTCTGTAGTGGCCCCCACTCTGTGGAACCACTTATTTGAAGAGGTCATGAAAGCTCAATCTCCTGGCTTTCTGTAAACTATGCAAACCTGAATTATTCAAGAGGGCTTTTTTACTCAGACAGGAGAGCTGTACTGTAAGGAAGTGATTTCAAAGAGATGCATCAATAAAGAGCTAGGGACTATAGACTTTACTACTATGTACTATTGTTGTAAATATGATCCTACTGAGCAGTTTCTATGTTGTTTAACCAGTCTTAGCATTGCTTATGCTCTGTTTCAACATTTCTTCAACTCTGTATTGGATTTCTGCTTGTTTAAAATATTTGCAAATTTGCATTTATGTGCCCTATTATATTGTTTATTGAAGTATCTCTGAAGATGATCATACAGTTACACACTGTGAAAACCACCTTGAGTCTTAGTGAGAAAGGCAGGCTATAAATAACATAAGCAAACAAACAAACAAAAATAAGTATTAAAAGAATTGCAGCATTTGCTCTAAATCCAATGGTGCCACTTACTACAATCCTGTACATATGGTGTCTTCTATTCATTATATTTGGTTTCTCTGTGCCTGCCATTTTTGACTGTAGGATGCACTGAAGAACATAGGTTTGTTTGCTTTTTCAGATAAGGGGAGAAGCCTGTCTCCCTCTTTTGAGTGGATGATGAAAATGGGCAAACTTTGCTGAACCCTTCTAAATAGTGGATTATGTCAACAGCACCTCTTCATTCAGAGAAAGCCTCCTTCTATGAACAACAAACTACTGCCATGAATGGAAAGTAGCATTGGATCTAACCCAGTGTCCAGTTCAGCTGGATTAACATCATTACTCCACATAGAAGTGAATGATACATATAGTTTAGAAAGCATTATGCAGAGGGAAGTGACAACTTTATATAATTAATTTTCCTGGTTCATATGCATACTCTGGTTTTTTATCATGATTCCTTTTATTTGCTATCCATTATTTACAATTCCTACCTCATTTACCATTTGCAGGCTGAAATAGGCTGACAGATTGTGTCCCAAACCACCCTTTAAACTGTGTTTGACCAAGGATTTTAATCAGCGTATCTCACATCCTAACTCTAGTCTCTCTCTCTCTCTCTCTCTCTCTCTCTCTCTCTCTCTCTCTCTCTCTCTCTCTCTCTCTCTCTCTCTCTCTCTCTCTCTCTCTCTATATATATATATATAAAAACTGTAAACATATATTTTATAAGTGAATGACAGACTGTCCACATCTGTCATTCTCTTATAACATCTGTTTGGGCTATTAATCACGGTCACTCTAATTACTTTCTCTGCATAATCATGCTTAGCAATCTGTCATTTATATTCACAAGATTCTGCTGTATTAATCTGTATTCCATTTTAATAACATGCAGTATTCCCTTCTAAAGAAGACCACTTCCAGCCAGCAGCCACACTTCTTGGTTTTGTCTGTCCAGGAAGTATGAATTCTGTTACATTTCACTGTATGTATAAAACGTCTATTATATTTTTATAGGTTACTTGTCCAACTCTAACACACAAATCGTTGTCTTGATTGTCCATTTCTGCCACCATGGCTAAATAATACATCCCAATCTTTTCTGATATTATCCCAAACATACCTGTGCTGATGTTTTATAGTGCTTATATTTTGCAGCATCAGTGGCACTGTACTTAATCTTCCTAAGCTGGGTTTCCCTTGATGAAATCCAACTTTCTAATTCAGAAAACCTGAAACATAACCAAGCAAGTCACTGAACATAAAATTAATTCCATAAATTTTATCAAAGTTAAAGGAAGCCAACTGGCTCCGAACTTAATGGGGCTGGAGTTTGCAGGCCTCAGGCAAAGGTGGGGGCTGGCCAGCTTCTCAGTGCCCCAGCCAAATCCCTTAGCACAGCTCTGGGCAGTGCATGGAGCTGCTAGGTTTAAAATCTCAATTGGCCAACCAGAGAAGCTGGCTGGGTTGAGGGAGGGCAGGCTCAGTCTCCAACCTGAGAGGAGAAGTTTCCTCTCAGGTCCACCCTCCCTCTAGTTAAAGGAAAGCTGCCTGGGGCATTTGGCAGTTGGGCTCTGAATAGCGATCCCTCCCACCCACTGCTTCTTTTACAGTTTTACTGCAAGTTTTTTTTGTAAAGTTTAAATTTGGTACAAAAATATCGCAAGGTTCTGTTTATGGTAATCTTATAATTATTGTCACAACTTTGGGGTGATTGTGATTTTTAACTTGTCATGAACATGGGGGCCTGTATTGGGATTGGGTTTTTACTGTATTGTTAACTTGTCACAACTTTTGGTTGGCGGTTTGGGTGTTGGGCACAGATCCCCGTTGGGGGAAAATGGGGTCTGCGTGCATAGTTTCCTCATAGATGAGGATCCCCATAAGGGATCTTGGATCAGGCATGGGCAGTGGCAAGCCCAGCTTGGGGGTTTCCGGAGCATGCCTGCTTCCAGGTGACAGGGAACCACGTAGAGGCTACCATCCAGTGTGGATCTCACTAACTGTCATCCCACAGTTCCCCTTTCAGCAGGTAGGCTGAAGGGTTGAGGGGTCATCGGCTGGCAGGTGGGTCAGCCGATGCTGGGATCCATACTCTACGCTGAGCAAACACTCCTGTCACTGTAACCAATAAAGTTGTGGCCTCTTTTCTCCATGCAATGTCTCATGCGTGTTTATTGCCTGCCCAAACATCCTCAGCCTTTAAACTGGTCCCACAAATGAATTTCTGAAATTACTAAATAAAATGCAGATTTGTGATTGACTGCGGGCAGTACTTTTGCCACTTTTAAAAATGGCTGCTATAAAATTGATAAATATACTTCAGAAACATTATCTACATTTCTCTAATCTTTCAGCTCTTCAGGACAAACTTTATTTTCTAACTTCTGTATATATGTGATGTTTTAAAATTTCCTCTTTTTCAGATAATCCAATTTTACACATAATGCTGCATATTTCTTGGGCCACATGTCAATGGGGATTGCCATTGCTATTTTAATTATCTCCTTTCATACCTTTAACATGTCTACATAAATTGTACCTATTTTTGTAGTCTTTCCATTTATCTGGGTGGTCTATTAGCTTCATATAGGCATTGGCAACCTGGGATTTAAGTTCACCAAGGGAATTCTTGCAACTTTCAAAGGTTGCTTTAAGGGGATCCCATTCCGGTAGTTTCAAGCAAAACTCTTCAATCAGGAGTAGTCTCTTCTCGCATAGCTGTAAGGGTCCTTTATCACCAAAGGACAACTGAGGGCACAAAAGAGAAATGACTGCAAATTCTGCTGATGTTGCTGATCAAAAACTAATACATCTTCCATTACGAGCATGAACATCTTGATGAATGCACTAATATAAATGAACTTATAAAACCCAAACTTCAGGTCATGTCAATGGTTATTTAAAATCAAAGAAATAAAGTCAGTAATTTTAGGAACACTTATGGGCCATTGCAAATGTTAAATTGGCATACTAACGTTGCTGACTCAGAAGGTCTATTCATTTCAACATGTGAATGCCAAGATATGCAGGCCGCAAGGTATTCCAGCACCATGCTGATACTAGTATACCCCAGCACTGTGCAATATTATGCAGCATCAGGAGTGTTGTGGGAGAGCACCAGGGGTTAGCTGGAGTCTTAAGCCTCTTCTAGCTAACTCTTGCCTTGATGCCAGCATAATGCTATTCTAGTGGAGACCTTGCCATAATTGGAAAAGGCTCCATAGACCTCATGGAGAATGAAAATACAAATGCCTAATCTAAACCTCTTGCCATGTTCCACAGCACAGCTTATGATACCAACCAATCCTGCAGCCAATCACAGCTCTCTAAAGTACCATACAAATTCAAAATGGGACATCCATAGTTCAGATAATAAGGTGTATGACATGGGGCTCACTCTAGCCTCATGTCAGGTACATTTGAACACATACCAAAAACTTTGGTGATGGGAACTTTAGAGAAAGGAAAGTTTGCACAAATAGATAAGAAGGAGCATAAACACTTACGTTGTACATTTCTTTCACTGCTCTGCTCAGAACCCTTACATTTCAAGATACAAACACCAATCTGAAGCCTCACTCCTCCAAATGGGTATATAAGAATAATGAACCCCACACAGGTAAGCAAAGGAAGGGTGATCCCTTGACTCAACCTGTGACTGCTGCAAATGTTTCCCTATGCCCCCATGTACCTATATGCTGCTTTAACCCTTTCTCCATCAATAGCTGCTAGCGTGTGCACATGTAAAAAGGGGGCTTTTCATTGCAGGCTGTCAGTGCAATGGCATACTAGTATAACACAGAGGTGGTGGACACAGTGAGCATTACCACATTCCTTAGTGACTAACAGTAATTCCACTCTAAGCTTTGCTACTGCTAGCCAAGTACTCTTGCCTTGCAATATCAGAGCACTGCCCCAGCAGAAACTGCAGGCATAGTTGTGATGCAGATCCTTAAAATGGATGAGTAAACATTGGCTAAATGGGTACACTATATGCACAATAAATGCATCCCACAAAGTGTTAATTCCCAAAGGAGAGGAGGTTGTTGACCATTGTGCACATCACCTTTGTTTTCCTGACTCTAAAACAATAGCTTTTCTCTGTAGCAAGACTATTACTCCTGCAAATCTACTTTAAACATTGTTTATATTAATTCATTGATACAAAATTGGCAAAAATGATCCTACTGCTTCAGAACAAACATTGCCTGTAGAAATCCCCAAATTGGATTGAGTGGTGATGCAACAAACTAGGAAGAGCTGAGCATGTGGTAAAGCAATCACACAATTGATTTATCACATGCTAATTCCTTCGTCTACACTCTCAACACTTTTGTCATATGAATTAGCTTTAACTTGGATTCACAGAGGATTTACTTTCAAATACCAGTATTAGGGACACAATTGAAATAATTACCATATGGAGGTAATTTTCAACATGTCACATGCCTTCATGAGGATGAATTTCTAGAAGTATCCTCTTGATTATTATAGGGCATACCTTGTGCTCTCTAATTATCTTCTCACTGCTCTCCTTGGCCACCAGCTCTTGCTGTCGAGCTAATTCACCATAACATTCTTGCACTGTTCCTAGGAATTTGTTCTTTTCCACTTCAATCTTTAAGCGAAGTAAATGGTATGGTGCTTCTGACTGGAGATCCTGCACTCCACAAGAGGTTGAAAAGGGGGAAACTAATATGATACTAATTTAGAAAGCAAATAACCTTTTAGAATATGGGTAACACCAGGTCACTACAGCAAGGGGAATATAGGCCAGCATATGTACCAGTCTTCCTCAGACAATCCAGATATTTACCACTCCCCTCCATTATCAAGTCTTTCGAAATTTTAATATTTCTTACTCGTAATTTTGTATGAATTATGTATGATTTGATCATTGATCAACATAAATATCTTTTACTCTTTTTAAAAAAAAATCAGAGATTTGGGGAGCAATCCCAAGCAATTCTACTCAGAAGTAGGCTCCATTTTATTCAGTGCAGCCAAGGATCTTACAGTGTGATTCCATCAGCACAGCAGCAGATCCTCCAAGAGAAAGGCTTTTTTGTTTATAGAGGAGGGGAAGGCAATTTTTGTCAATCCCTCTCCCGCTGTAGATGCCAGAATTTACTGACACACTGAAGAAGCATGATTTTGGGAGTCAAAGAAGCCTGCAGTGAAGGGGGAGGGGGGGCAGGGAAGCCACTTTCCTCTAGCGTGATTCTGCTCATACTGCTGAAAAGCCAAGCCTAAGTCTTCTGCTTTTGGGTGGGGGGATAATAAAGTACATGAAGTATTAAATGCTCCTTATCTTGGAGTCTGCCATGCCATCTTCATGTCCTAGCAATTTTATGGCACTGTTGACAAAAGTAGTCAATATCCTTTGTGAAACATTGTAAAGGAAATCATATCCAAATATAAAACTACATAATCATGCATACTTTCTGTAACGGGCTACATCATAAATATATGAACATCATTAAAAAACTACAGTTCTACAAAAATAATTCACAAATGTCACTTAAAGCATTTAGTGTGCTCATGTAAAAGAAAGTTAGCTTTAAATTAAGAATGCTCAAACATCTGCAGATTTGGCTTGTGTCCTGTTTGCTGGTTGTAAACAGAGACCTGATTTTTCGATGATCAGTCCAACAATTCATCAGTCTGGTTATAGGTGTTCAGAAGGTTGTTTCACTATAGTCTTTATTAATCATGCAATACAGCACAATTGTTTTTTTTGTGCATAAGCATTCACACACAGCCCAATGGAGTTCTACTATTCTCCCCATCCTTCCTACATGAACAGCTTTCCTGAGCTAGCAGTTGTTTAAAAAGACAAGTAGATAACTCACAAATACATCTCTAATCAATAAATGTTGTGTCTCAATAAAATCCTGCCCTTTGCTGTTCATCTAAGTAGTCCTTAATGATGCTAATGTCCACCAATCAGCTTGAACTGGTAGCATCTTAGCATGCAACATTCTGAGAAAACCTAATGCAAACCAGTTCATTTGGCAGCCATTTGCAGCTACTTGCCATGAACAGACTCAGAGTCTTTCTACACAAGACCTCTTACATGAAGATGCTCAAGTATAAGGAGACACAATGTTAGCTGGGAAGCATAGTTTTAAAAAGACAGAGCTGGAGATCGCTCCTCAGAGGATTTGTTAATTTCATCTTTGCCTCTTCAAAGAGGAGGTGAAATTTATAGAGCCTTGGGGGTGGCAACGATGAAATTAACAAATCCTCCGAGGAGTGATCTCTGTCACCTCTGTCTTTTTAAACTACTCTTCCTGGATAACATTGTGTCTCCCTGCACTTGAGAGTCCTTGTGTAAGAGGTCTCGTGTAGAGAGACTCTGAGTGATCAGCTAACATCTGATCATCAGCTTCAAGCACAATAAATTCAAGATGCTTCTAAATCATCAGGTTTCTCAATTGATGACTGGGCAGGAAAACTGATTAATTTACACTGTTCCTGTTTTTTATGGGTGACTTTGGTCATAGCGGATGTATGTGAATAGGTACTGCAAAGTTTCGCAATTAACACCATTTCAAAATAGTCTGATAAGAGTTTTATATCACGTCCTTATTTTGCTCTCATCAGTGATAGCAAGGCCTCATAAAACATCATTAAGAACATAATTTGGCTAATAAGTGTATTGGAAATATCATTTGAAAAACTTAGCTGCCTTGCCGGTCTCTAGAAAGAGGGCTATCCAGAAGCTAGGTCCTCTAATGAAAACAACATTCACATTTATGTTATGCTATCACTTACACTATCATTAAATAAAATAACTTCATCCAACTTTAATATCTTGAAGAAAACACCATTTGTAATGTGTGAACTACTGATTATCAAACAATCAGGTGTTTGAGAATGAAAAATCACTTATCAATATAGTTTATTGCATAATGTTAGGTCAATACAAAGCATGTCAATTTTAAAATGTCTAATTCATGAACATATTTTTTGCCTCTGCAAGTCAACCTGGAAGAACAATTTGAAGTCAAGACCTCTTTTATGGAAAAAATGGATTCTGAAGTAAATCACTTATACTCTGTATAAGTAAACTCCAAAAAAAACTAACCTTCCATTGTTTATGTAGCTTCCTAACAGCTTCCTGGAGACTGTGTTGTTCTTGCTCAGGAAGGATGTCAGTAAGTTCATCACAAGCTTTCAGGAAAGCATTTAGCACCCTCTGGTCCAACTGGCTGAAAAACTCCTGATATTGAAAGAGAATGTTCCACATTCATAATCATAATGTTGTTACTACAGAAAACACAAAGCTGGCTTCAAAATCTCAGATACTGTACATGCAGGGGGCTTAGATTTCTGCTCTTAAGGCTAGTTTTATTAATGGTATCTAAATCAGAATACCCCAAGCCCATATCGCCTCAATTTATGTCACCAGGGTCTAAGGCCATTTTGGAGTTTTGAATTCTTTTGAGTTTTGAGTTTGAGTTCTTTTGTAGCCAATGGCCAAGTCAGTTATTGGTATAAAAGGGCAATAGCAATGGTCCCAATTTTACTATTCCAATAGCAGCAAAAATCAAGTTTCTCCCTTCTTCACATCTCTGTTGACAGTAAATTATATGTATATATTTTTATTCATTTATAGCTTACCTTTCTCGCTAAAACTCAAGGCAGATTACACAGTATAAAAGGTTTTTTTTAAAAAAAAAGACATTACAGTCACATAGTATGAGACAACCAAAAACAACGCAATAGGACTAGGATTAGTAACAATGCAAAAAAAATCAGACATGAGATGTCATAACACATAAATAATGAAATTATAAAAGTAAAAAAGTGTAGTAAGAGCAAGATAATACATAAACACATAATGATTGTTAAGTTTATAATTTTTAAAAAGCCACAATCAATGTTCATTTGTAAGAGATTCTAATTTATTTCTATGAGTTGTACTTCCACATATTGGAGGACTGCAGTTTGTTTATTTCTGAGGAACATGCATAGTCTATGAATAATGGTTGAAGCACTGAAACTTACACACAACTAAGGGAAGGGAAGGGAGCAGAGAGTTCTTGACTGAAAAATATGCTGATCCTCTCCCATAGGCAGAACTTGATTCAGTAGGGGAAATAGGCTGCATGGATCATACCCTTTCATATAGTTCTGGAACTGGATAATTCTCCAATTTAAAATGAACATTTTGAAAAATCATATTCTGACAGCGGCATAGATGGAAATGCTGATTCTTTGTTTATTCTGTTCTATAACATAATTTAATTTTTCTGATTCCCTCGTCTTTCAAATAGGGTCCAGAAAATACTGGAATGTTACTACCTTGATTTGGAGTAACTCTTGGTCTTAGAGAAGTAAAAGCCAGTTGAACCTCCCTTGAAACAGTTAGAAATTACACTGCTGCCACCTCCCCACTCCCCACCCCCAGGCAAATGATTTTCCAGAACCAAATGGCTGTTGGCCTCATACCAGCAAGCACGCAAGGTGGGAGAGTGTGCCTGGTAGGCTCAGAACGTTGTGTGCATGTCCCAGATGAATCTGATAATATTTTAAGACCAAGCAGGAAGCATAAAGTCTGTGGCAAATGTACTTCACAAGAACAATGCTAAATGGAGTTCTCTGGGATTGGATGGGTAACTTTTGGGATCTCTAACAGCCCAGATATTTCATTGTGTTCTAATACTTTTAAATCTGTTTTGGGGAGGTGGGATTATATGCTAGTTTTATGTTGATTAATTGCTGCATCAGTGTTTGGCAGAACAAATATCCACTCACAGTTATACACAGTCGTTGGACTTAAAAAAGCTTGTCCAATGCTCTAAGCAAGACCACGCATATCAAGGCAAGGTATTAGCCTTCATCAATATAAAGTTTTAAGTGTAAATGTGGCTCTTTTAGAGCCAAAGGAGGGATTGATGTGGCCGGTTTATTATAATCCATTTCTCTTTCTTTGTAACATGCTCTTTGTCCTGTAAAATGCTTGACACGTATGACACCAGAGATTGTAAAGCTCATGTTCTGTCCAAAACAAGAGGCATAGAGTTTCTAATCAGATAGATAATGTAGTTAGACAAACAAGTGAACTTGCAGTTTTGAACTGAGTTCAAGAGGTAAAGAAAAACCATGTGATTCATCACTGTCCTTACAACAGAGGGTTTTTTGTCTGCAAAGGTATTTAATGTGTGCTGAAAATATGTATGGCACTGACAACCCGTCAGCTTCTTAGGCTGGTAAGAGCAGTGAGTCCACAGCTGTGAAATTTTGTGTGTGTATATGTATCTCTGTGCATTTCTGTCACTTTGTGAATTTTTTTTATTCTAAGCTTGCTCCTGTTCTCAAATAAAAGATCTTTCACAGATCACTGTTTTCAGATGCATGTGTTAAAACTGCCACTACATCAGGTTTACAGGGTCAAAGGGGTTGGATATCTGTGCAGTGCTCCAAAATTCTCTGTGATGCAGTGAAGTTTATTGTAGTTCCACATTGTTTAATTCATTAATGCTAAATACACACTGCTAACAATTAAACAGAAAGCTGTCCAAAGATCTCAGTTATACTTACAGTATGTTTCCTGAGAAGTTCTTCAGGATTACCACTTTCCTTCAGACAACAATATGCAATCTGTAGCACATTTTCTAATTCTGATCTAGATTCTTCAAATTTCTTCAGCAAACGGCTATTTGCCTCAACATTTTTCTTCCAGTCATTTGTCTTCTTGACCATATTCTTAATATATAAGTGAAAAAGAAATAATGTTGTAGCCAAACATTTTATGTTTTGGTATTAAAAAAGAAATGTGACAAAATGTTAGATCCTGTGCAAGACGCATGTAAGGATCACCAATCTTCCCAGCTTTCTGCTTCCTCCAACAGCCATTTCTGATCCTGGGAAAGTTTATTCCCAGGATGATGGAGCCTACATGGAGTAACAGCCATGCAGCGAGGCTGTGGTAGGAAATTGTTCCCTTTCTCCTCCTACCAGTGGAGCTCCTCTTATGGAAGGTGCTACAGGAGGAAGCAATTTCACCCTTTCCCACTCCCCCGTGCAACCTCCCAACCCATATGGTTACTACTCCAAACTTTCCTGAGTTTTGAAATGGCTCCCAGGGAGAGGGAAAAGCCGGGATATTGGTAACGGTCAGTGCAGAATCATGGCGTCAACCCCAACTGGTGTTGTTTCCTTTCCTTGCCAGCATTTCTTCAGGTGAAATTTTGAAATAATCTGTCTTGTATGGAATCAGATTAGATTTCGATAATTTTAATTTGAATGTAGCCTGAAAATTAGATCTTTAAGAGCTTTGGTGCTTAAATCTCAGTTTCTTAATCTATTAATCTATTGAAACAAACATTTTGTTTGTTTCAGTATAGACAGGATTTATCATTTATTTGATATCAGGCTGAGAACAAATGACTTTTTGTAACACTTCAAAATAAAATAGTTAATAGTAAATTAGGCTTAGTTTAGTACCATGTCACGCTGACAGTGAGAGTTGTACAAGGAAAAGGGGCAGGTCAGGACAAAGGTTCTTCTCCTTGGTATAGTTTTCGGTGCGGACAGACTATTTGTATGGAGAAAAATCGATCATAAGAACCCCACCTGTAATCTGAATAGATACAGCCCAGGTTTCCTAATTGAGTGAGAAGTAGCGGTTAGGCTCCCCCGCCCCCCAATCATAGAAGCATCACCAAAAAGTAAAATGTGCAAAAGGTAGAGAAAGAACTTAATATGTACCAACGGTAGGACTTCTGCAATAAAATGAAGTTACCTACCCAAGCAGGTAGGTATATACCTATAATTATATATGGTCACATATCACCTCTGTTGTTATACAGAAAAAGATTAATTTCGAATTCAAAAGCAATACCTTAAGTGATCAGTACCAAATAATGCAGTGCCAATGACTCACCAGCTGTGTTTATCTAACTATCCATATCTTCCGTCAAGCTGTTTAAACTGTAACTGGTTCTTTTACCTCAGCTATGTTCAGGGGGATATATTTCTATAACATCTCTAACAGTTGGAAATTCACTGTATAGGAAAGAGTAACTATAGGCAGTCTTCTTGACTATGAGTGGTTTCCTGCAGCCTTTTATCCAGCCGTTCTCCCAGTGAAGTTCAGAACATGAATTTTCAGGACAAACATATTGGAATGCCACTGGAGGATTGGTAGTGCAGGTAGGGAAAGGTTAAGGCCTCCCTCCCTACAGCTTTTCTGCTCCAAGTTCTTGCCTTTTGAAGCTGTTTTTCTTTTTAAAAAGATGACATTAGGTCTATGTTCAGTTTCACGTCATATATTGTAACCTCTCACTCCACTTATTCTTTATTCCAAATTCCTACCTCCTAAAGTTGCCTTTCTATTTAAAAATGGTTTGGTGGATATCAGTGCAGTCCTAAGCAGAATTACACTCTTCTGAGTCCACTGAAGTCAAGAAGGGTGTAGTTCTGTTTACTCATATTTCTGTATCACATTCTGCTAGCACCTCACAAAGGTTCCTCAAAATACATTCTTGTTTACATTATTTTTAATACTTTTCAAGAATGGCTCATATAATTTTATGAATTTGTATCAAATGTGAACCTGCTCATTTGACATATTTGGGTAACTTTGGCTTTCTTTTCAGCCACACTGGATATTCTTCAAAATACACTGACCTTACACCCGACAAATTACCTGAAAAGCAGCTTGAATTTCTGTGACTTTTTTTCGAATCACTGACAAATTGAGGTGTTGTAATGCCTTACTTGAGGCCACAAACTTCACAATGCTCTGACTATTTCTCTCAATTAGTGACAAAGCCTTTTTGCAATTTTCTTGATAAGCTACTAGATCCTAAAAGAAAATGAAAGAGAAATTAAAGCAGAATGACATCACCGTGTGGTTCCTATACTCTAATTACAAGTGAGATTTTCAATTTTATTTTATAAACAAATTAATGGATTTTGATGTTAATATCATCTCACAAACTTCTTTTTTAAAGCAGCAATCCTATATTTAGGTATGAGCATTTAAGTCCTATTGCTTGCAAAAGACGCTGAGTGTTTGCAATGAAACTTGACTGCTGTTATTCTTCAAATGCAACGTTGTAATAAAAAAACCCATATTTAATACAGATTCCACAGAAATTTACAAGAACACTATGCAAATATATTTCTTTGTCCCATACCCACTAGAGATGGGCATGAACTGGGAAAAAAATGAACCGTGTGGTTCGTGATTTGTCACATTTCATGAACCACGAACAGTGAACCTGCCCTGGTTTGCAAACCGGTTCATTTGGTTCGTGAAAACATCACAGCCAGGTCAGCAAATAGTCACTTCCGGGTCAACAGAAGGTCACTTACAGGCCAGCAGAAGGCCACTTCTGGGTCAGCAGAAGGTCTGCAGGAAGTCCATCCCCTGTTGCGTAGGAGACTGATTAATTGGCACCAGGCTGTCTGCAGTGACGAACCAAAAAACAAACCAAACAAACCAGCCTAGAGTTTGTGGAGGTTCATCTAAAATGGGCTCTGACGAACTGCCGGTTCACAACCATGAACCAACCCAGTTTATCACGAACTTTGGTTCGTATTTTATTTCATGCCCATCTCTAATACCCACATTATGGGGAACATGCCTGACTTTTACCATGATTTTTATCATGGAACAAGCAATTGCTGTGAATTAAGCAAAAAAAATTATAAATATAAAATATTTATTAATACGATCTCATTTAAAACCATGATTACTACTTCTTGCACTTTTGTATTTGTGTGAAGACTGTGGGTCTCCAGGAGTCTTATTCCATGGAAAACAATTACCTAGAGTAAAAGCATATAAACTGTTTAAAATTCTAGATTTCAAAGCTTTTTAGAAATGAATCTCTGCAATTTATTTATGATTATGGTCTTATTCATCAGCATCTCCAATGCTGTATTTGGTGAAATAATAATCCTGTATTTGCTGAAAGAATACTATCTTACGAACTGAATATGCATGCAAGGCATACCTGATGTTGCTGTTTAAAAACATCTGCAGGCTGTACTTGAGGATCTAAGACGGAAATAATTTCATTGACTTTTTCAAGAGATTCATAAAAGTTTGTGATTTGCTTCTCCAATTCTTCAAGGGAAGGAACCATTTTTTGAGATTCATACAGCAGAATAGGGCAGGTCTCATTAATCTGTGGGTAATAAAAAGATATTAAAATTCTTGCATCAAAGTGTCAAAACAGGAAAATACACAAATATACACAGGTGTGTGTGTATTATTTATGTTATGTATTATCTGGCTCTAATAAAATATTCATATAAAAGCTATCACTAACATAAAAGGCTTAAAAGAGTAGGATGGTCTGTACAGTATTACTAATTTAATATTGGTTTAATACATAGTCATTAAATATCATTAGGACATCTGCGTAGAGAACTATTTATTTTATTCAATTTGTATTCCACCCTTCCTACAGCCTGCAGACTCAGCTCCAGCTTTTTCCTCCTCACTTTTACTCATTTTTTTCTCTCTCCCAGCATTCTAACATTCTTGCAAAATGTCCTTTTGATACTATTCTTTGTCTTAAAACAGGAGTTTTCATATCCCCCTGTGCCCCGGTATTAAGTATCCTTTTTCTTTTTTCTAAATTTATTGCCCTGACTCTGCTCCCTTTCACATGAATATCCTGTAAATAATGCAAAAGCTTTGCAAATGAAATATCAAAATAACAAACCATATTACATCTTCTCCCCAACATTATGGGAAAGCACTTACCAACATATTTGGTTCCTTTGTTTAAAAGCTCAGAATTCAGATTTGAAACACACACACATACACACAAACATAGAGGCCTAAACTGACATGGGATAATTTGGGCTGCTTTGTATGCAATCATTCAAAGTCAGTTCCAGATCTAACCATTCAGCACAAAAGTTTCAGCCTTCAGCTCTTTTCCCATTGCCAAGTCAGATTATGTTTTTCTTCCTTTTTGAATGTTATTTAATTAAGTTTCACAGGCATATGTTGCTTTTATGAGTAAATTGTGAAGAGAATGTAAGGAAATCATTGGGAGGCCTCAAACAGGATGCTGTAGTAAGACCACTATTAGACCCTAGAGGCTGCCATGAATAAATGTGATAATCCCAAGGACGATGAAAACCATGGGGGAAAGTAGTTTCTGTTTTAATGTCATCCATGTTTTAATATCATTGCAGCACCAAGGAGTGCTGGGAACCATGTTTCCCATAGTTTCCAAGTGCCCTTAACAGCATTGCACATTCTCACAGCAGTGTCTTGGGTCTGATAAAGGTCCCTAGCATATTTGGAGATCTCTCCATGACCATTTCTTACTTTCAATGCATAGGAGGGCTCCAGGCATCTGAAATAAATCAATTTAGAGTTCTGAACTTGACACTAAATTGAGGATGGAGGGGATCTACTAAATCCAGAGTCTGAACTTCCCCTTTTCAGGCCCAACCATATCAGTAGCCTTAGGTTTTGGACTCTTTCTAAGAACGGAACAGTCACGTGAGCAAAAAAAACCCCAAGTGACCTTGCTGAGATGTACTTTAATTCCTGACATGGTTGAAAGCATTTCATTGATGTCTTCTTGAGGAATTTCCTTAGTTATAAGTTGTGCTGTTCTTGTAACCATCTTGTACTGAGCTTCCATCACAGGCACTTTTTGT
The DNA here is from genome assembly GCF_028583425.1 of Eublepharis macularius. Lineage (NCBI taxonomy): Eukaryota > Metazoa > Chordata > Lepidosauria > Squamata > Eublepharidae > Eublepharis > Eublepharis macularius. Next base: position 130,486,139 of record NC_072790.1, read on the forward strand.
TTAATATCCTGCAATAAATATGTAAATATGTGTAATTTTTGCATATTAGCTTGTTCATATGCCAGCTCTAGGAACCATCCAACAACTAACAAAGCTGATTTTTCTTCAGTCACATCAATACACATGATTTCATATTACATTAATTATATATGAATTCAAGGTCTGTACAACAATTTTTATGCAACTATTTTGTGAAGATTTCTCATTGGAAAAATCCATTGGCATTGCTTCAAAACACTTGGAAAAGAAGCAAGGAAAGCATCACACTTTTGAGTCAAGTATTCAAATTAACTACAAGAACATTTTTAAGCCTTAACTTTCTTTAAAAAAACAGTGATAATTGTTTTATCAATTATCTTTCCATCCTGAATCTAGTTCACCAACTCTTTCCTTTCTTTGACTCAGCCAAACTGCCATGCTAATCCATGCTTTTGTAATATTGTGGTTGGATTATTGTTACACATTCTACATACAACGGGCTCCCAAAATCCAGTGTAGTTTAGCAAGGGATGGGTGATGTCCCTGTTAGCCTAGTTCACATTACTAGTGGTTGGCATACACGGAGTGGGGGAGCAAGAGAAGTTCAAACTGTGCAAGGAAAAAAGCCTCTCTAAATCCCATTTGGCACAGCACTCGAAGGAGGGTAAGACCCAGAACATGCCCCTCCAGCCCCCTAAGGAAATGCTTTTCAAACTTTCAAACTGCAAGGACTCTTATTTGGGTTTTAAAATTTTATGGACCCCCGATTTCTTCCTTTCTCCCTCATTGGTATACCCCACATGCTGGACAGCCCCTTTTCAAAATGCATGCCACAAGCCACAGAGCACCATGGAGGTTTCTATTCTCCTAAGTCCTCAAAATAATACAGAAAAAAAACCACCAGATACAACGTAGAAGCACGTTTAAGAAAAATGTTTTTATTTTCTGTGCAAGGCAAATCTCAAAGTTAGCAGATTAATACTGACCCACTGACCAATACTCTTATCTACATGCCTCCAGCTACCACCCTAAACATACTACTCAGTCAATTGTCTACAGCCAAGCCTTACGTTACAACCGTATCTGATCCAATGCTCTTGATTGGGGCTCTCACTTAAGAGATTTACAACAAGCATTTTGGGGGCTAAAGTACCCACCAAATAAGGCGAGGAAACAAATCGACAGGGCCAGACTAGCACCCAGAAACAGTCTGCTCCAGGACAAACCAAAGGGAACTAACAACAGAACACCACTGGTTGTCACCTATAGCTCCCAGCTCAAACCCATCCAACGTATAATCAGTGATCTACAACCCATCCTGGAAAATGATGCCTCTCTCTCAGAAGCCCTGGGTGGAAGACCTCTCCTTGCCTACAGACAGCCCCCCAACCTTAAACGACTTCTCACTTACAACCATGAACCAGGTAACAGAGTCACCAACACAGGTACCAGACCCTGCAACAGACCCAGATGCCAACTCTGCCCTCATACCTACCCAGAAAATATGATTACAGGACCCAAAGGCATCAACTACACTATCTCTGGCTCTTCCAGCTTCTCTTCCTCCAATGTGATATATGCCCTCATGTGCCAACAATGTCCATCTGCTCTGTACATTGGACAAACCAGCCAACCTCTACGCAAAAGAATAAATGGACACAAATCTGATATTAAAAATGGCAACATCCAGAAACCAGTAGGAGAACACTTCAATCTACCAAGACATTCCATCAAGGACTTAAAGGTCACCATAGTTTGACAGAAACATTTCAAAAACAAAATCCAATGGGAAGCTGCTGAATTGGAATTCATATGTAAATTTGACTCAGTCAAACTTGGATTGAATAGAGACTATGAATGGTTATCTCATTACCAAAAGTAACTGCCCTCAGGTATTCCATTTAGATTCTGCCATGGAGGAGAGGGGTCACTTCCAGCCTGTATTGTGCATTCCACCTCTTTTGTGAACTTATTTACATTTATATGACCCTTACTCCCTGCACCCTCTCTCTCCCCTCCCCTCACCACCTATATATCTCAGGCCAGTTTCTTCATACCCTTCATGCATCTGATGAAGAGAGATGTGGCTCTTGAAAGCTTATGCTACTATAAAGTTGATTAGTCTTAAAGGTGTTACTGGACTCTTTGCTAGTTGTGTACTGTTATTAATCTCCATCATCCTCTAAAATAAAATTTCTAAAGAAGGAAAAGCAACTTGCCTCCATTTCTTGGATAAACATCTTCATGTTTAAAAAGGACACTTCTAAAGGGAAACAGAGTTTCCTATTTGCTTCGTCAGTAAAAGCAGACAAGACAGCAACACCATCCAAATATTCCTTCTGCATTCTGTCTAATTCATCTGCTCGAGCATACTAAAAAAGAGAAGATAATGTCAACGTAAAAGAAAAGTCATCTTCTGACTGTTCCAGGAATAAGTGTTTACATTTCATTATAGCTTCTCATGCCATCAACTGGAACCCCAGTTGGGTTATGAGTGCCACCTGCTGGGTCTCACAAACCCATACAGTGTCACCCTTTTCATTGTTTTTGGAAGGACTGTGTGTGGAGAGCAAGGATACCACTTCTCATGCCTCTGTTTGCACAAATGCTGAAAAAACACAAGGGTCACAAACACAAGGGTTAGCAAAACAGGGTCACTAAGCAGCAGAGAGGATTCAATTTTTGCATAGACAGGTTGACTGCCCCTCTCTATAAAAGCTTTCCATTGCCTTTTCTCTTATCCCCCACCTAGCAGATTCTGGCCATTCCACCACTGGCAGGACCTCCAACGCTCTGTGCATTTCCTTGCAGAGCCCCCTCTTGCTAAGATGATCTCACAGGGTGCTTTGTTGTGGGGATAATAACGGCATACTTTGTAAACCGCTCTGAGTGGGCATTAAGTTGTCCTGAAGGGTGGTATATAAATCGAATGTTGCTGTTGTTGTTGTTGTTATTATCATGGAGAGGCTCTGCACTGCAAGCACAGGCTAGGAGCATCTGATAACTGACAGGGTAGGGGTGGTTGGGCTAAGAGGGGGAGAAACAGAGAAGGCAAGGAAAAGCCCTTGTGGGGAGAAGAGATATCGCGGAACCTGCCTGTTCTAGCTTACTCCTCACTACAGTTTATCTTCTCAGCTTTTGCTTCCTATGCCCTGAGATCATAGTGTGTCATCCACAGTTCTGGCCTTGAAACTGCTGAGGTAGTAACTCTGGCCATTTCTTTTCCTGATATATGACTTGATGTCACTTGGCTGCTATGTTACATGAGTTCCTGTCATGTGCATGGCACTCAGTAGTTTCCATCCTACCAGAGAAAGGTCCCAGGTTTGGAAACCTTAAAGATCACTGCCTTAAGGTATATATTTTGGTTTACTTACACTATGTTAAGTAAAATATAAAACTTTATTAGATTAAGGATGAGTTAATTTTATATGCTTACTTCATATCAATTGATTAATAACTGTGGAAGAAAAAATGTTAAGGACATACTTGCTTAACTTGCATAAATAATTCCCTCCACCGTCCATTGAGCAGTAGAAGCTGTTGTTTTAAATCTCTGGAAATGGTTTCATCACAAGTCTCAATCAGAAAATTCCCAGCATCATTCATAGCAGTGTGCTGTTGTATCCAATGAGGTAAATGCCGGAAGAAATCCTAGGAAGAAAACATCTAGCATTGCTGAAAACGTTATAATCATGTCACACCATATGATAAAAATGTTGCTAGTGCCCACGGTTTCTCCTGATTTTCATTCATGCTTAATATCCAAAGACAGGAAGCAGTTTGGGCTGTAATACTCAGTATATGCTCTACAAACTGTAAAAAGTTTGTTACTTATTTCTGAAGGGAAAGGCCCATTAATGCTCAGTTTCATTTGATATGAGCTAATTTTACTGCAGAAATGGAGATTTAAGACATTGACCTTCAGCCCTGTTTTATTTTCAGTTTGGGTTCTCTGTAAAATAGTCATAGAATTATTCACTGCCATGGTGATAGAGGTTCCATACTACTCAAGCAGAGATGTTCTAGTCCAGTATAAATCTGTTAGCTTTGAGGTGCCACAAAACTCCTGTTTAGCAGGATCTCACCCATTATCTGGAATAACCCACTATGTTTCTTTTCCATCTGACTTTGGGATTCATTCAAATTTGATAATATTTTAAATATAAGCTGTTGTTCAAGGCCTAGGATCATATATGAATTCCTTATCTAGATCTAGATAACGAATTCATATATGATCCTAGGCCTTGAACAACAGCTTATATTTAAAATATTATCAAATTTGAATCTAGATCTAGAATCTAGATCTTGATCTAGATCTAGATAGATAGATATAGTACAGCTAAAACACAGAGTATGAGCAGATATTATTAAACATAACTGAAAAATGCAAAAATCATAAAAATTAAATTGCAGATATATTTCTACATTCGTTCAGAATTTTCAATTTCTATTTTGATGTTTAGAGTTGATGTTGTTGACATTTCCTGAACTCTGACCCTTAGACAGAGTATTCATAATATAACTGTGGTATTATAATAATGTCAAATCCCTGCTCATCAGTTATACAATTGTACTCTTTTGCTCTGCTCCAGCAAAGATGATATGGATACAAAAGCATCTATGCGACAACCAAATCCTCACTGAGAATAGGAACCATATGAACAAAAGTATGCTTCTCAAGCATTTGACATTGTTGAATTAGGCCTGTGCACACAGTGTCCAACTGACAACTGGAGTAATCAGCTCTGACAATACCAATTACCTGTTTGATTCATTTATTTTATTTACAAAGTTACACGCTGCCTTTCTGCCCAGTCAAGGCCATCGAGTTAGCTCAGTGGTGCTGATGGTAAAAAGAATGAAAACAGCTTTCACTTTTCCACTCCAAAAGAAGATCAATGCCACTAAAGCTAACAGAGCTAACAATTTAATAAATGGGCAGATGCACCCAGATTCTCAATGATGTGCATCACATGAAGCTGCTTTCCACTGAGTCAGACTATTGGTGTATCCAGATCAGAAGTGTCTACCCTGACTAGCACCAGATCTCCAGTACTCAGAATTCTTTCATGACACCAGCTACCAGAGTGTTTTAACTGGTGCTGGGGTTGAACCAGGGACCTTCTGTATACAAAACAGATGTCCAGTACTGGTTCCTCTCAATCTCTGTTGAACAACAGTGGCAAACAGCTGCTGCAAGATTATGGAAAAGAACACTCCTTACCTTTTTGGCATGTTCAGGTTGATTCAGCATTTTTTCAGCATCCTCCAGCCAAGCCTGCAGACTAGCCACTGTGCTGCTGTAGCGATCCCAGTTGGTGATGACTTCCTCTAACATGCTCCTCACGCTTCTCACCTCTACTGACAAGTGCCTCCACTGTGTGGTTGTCTCATTCATGAACTTCACCACAGACTCTATTTCTTCCACTGAAATATAATACTAGGAATTAATATAAATCTTGAAACAAATTATTATTCCAACATGATGATGATGATAATGATGATGAAATGAGGAAGAGAAGGAGAGGGAGAGGGAGAACCTTCTCAGCAATCCTTATAATGACTCTGCAAGATGTCAATAATATTATTTCAGATGTGGGATGGAGGCTGAGAGATAGTGGCTTGCTTCAAAGTCTAGTTTTTTTTATTAAGAAACATATCTCAAAACACACTCCTACAACCATTACAATTTAAAAGTAAGAAATTAAGCAAATTGTAAAAACACTGGCTCTATTCAGACATCTCACAAACACATGGTTTAATTAATTAATTAATTGACTACGGTTAGTGTGCTGCATAATCACAAGGTGTAGTTAGTCAAATTGATGTCTGGCAAGCCAAAATCTGAAACCATTTTTTGAATTTTGAATTTGTTGTGTTTCCATGGCACTATCTGCTCTTTTTCAAGATCTCATGTCTGTTAAAAACACAGATATGCCCAGGGTTTAGGGGAAAGCAGAACTTCTAGCAGGAATAAATTGGAAGTGATGCACTGTGCAGTTCCCATGCCAAGAACAGATTGATACACAGATGTCTGTGCATGTAAGGCGTGCTTCCCAGTCATTGACAATAATATGAGCACTACTTGATTAAACTGACGATCTATCATTGGTTTTCAGTGGCCAGCCATAAACATCCAGGAAGCCCACAACAGCTCTCCTACTTTGGTCCCATGAGCAAAAGTATTTAATGGCATACTGTCACTGAACTTAGGGATTCTGTTTAGCTAACTTGGCTAAAGACTACTGCCAGACCTATCAATGAAATTATCTAACCAGTATTTAAAGCCATTTAAGCTTGTAGCTATCAAGTCATCTTGTGGCAGTGAATTCCATAAACTGGTAATGGAGTCATATAGGGTTTTTTTGCTTATCCCGAGTCTGTTAATTTCTCTGTGTCACCTCAAACACTGTAACCTTTCTTCATAACGATGCTTCCCCAACTTCTTGATCATTGTGGTTGCCATTTTCTGAACTGTTCTAAGTTCTACAATCCCCTTTTGAGAGGGGACAACCAGAACTGTCCACCATACTGTCCAAAGATGGTGGTACTATAAACTTATATAAGAGTATTACTTTACAGGCTATTTTTATTTATCCCCTTCCACTGGTCTAGATTAATATATTTTATTTTTTTAAAAATAAATCTTTTATAATGATTATTCTAATTCAGTCTCAGGCAGTGATCAAATATACAATTCTGTGCATATGTTTTTTGGCTACATGATAAATGTCAATAGAAAAATTTAGGCCAATATAATTTCCTGTGTGGAAATACTATAATGACATCAATTTCCATGTTTTTACAAGTCTACCCCATATGGTAAAATGTTGCATCCATATTCTGACATTTCCAACAATGTCTACTGTAGCCCTTACTGATTCTCGCAATGTCTTTGGGAGTAATGTACCATCTAAAGAAAATTTTATTCCAATTTTCTCTCAATAACTGACAGTCTGTAAATTTTATGTCCTTAGTCCATAAATTTTCCCACAAGTCCATCAGAATAGTTTCCTCAAAATTTTGCATCCATTTTATCATACAAGTCTTGACTTGCTCCATTTTTGTATGGTATTGCAGTAGTATTTTATAAATCTTCCCCAAAAGATGCAACAAGTCTCCAGAAATTAATCATTCATATTGTGTTTTTGCTCTTAGCCTCCACCTTCTTGAGAATTTGGTCCTTCAATCTTGATACTATTTGGTGATAAGTCAGCTATGGAACGTTTTTGCCTTGAGCCTGGATTTCTTGCCAAGTTTTTATGTTTCTTTCTTTGTCTATCATTAATTCATAACTGAGTTGATCAATTCTGTTTCTCACTGCTGCATCGTAGTAGGCGTTAACTGATGACATCAGTGGAAAAATTGGTGGGCTCAATCTATTTCTGCATTGGAACCATATTTTAAACAATCCATCCCTTATAATATGGGTCTCATCTTGTTTATGAATGGATTTACATAATTTATTTTTCCATAAATAATTGTGGATACCTTCTTTAGCATCTGCTATCTCCAATTTGATATGCCTGCCACTTGGATTCATGATCCAATCTGTTATCCAAACTAACACTGCTGCAAACTAATGCTGCTGTTCCTAACTGATTCCTTTCCTTCTATATGTTTCAATGCAATAAGAAGAATACACCACAAAAACATAGATTGCTTAGTATCTTAGCAAAAGTACATCTCTAAAATGTATTCATCTTGTTGCCCATGCCCCTGATCTCACACACTTGAACTCTAATGTTGTCATTTTTCAAATCACTTAGCAACATCTACAGTTCAATATATTGTCGAAGGCCTTCACGGCCGGAGAACGATGGTTGTTGTGGATTTTCCGGGCTGTATAGCCGTGGTCTTGGCACTGTAGTTCCTGACGTTTCGCCAGCAGCTGTGGCTGGCATCTTCTGAGGTGTAGCACCAAAAGACAGAGATCTCTCTGTGACACTGAGAGATCTCTGTCTTTTGGTGCTACACCTCTGAAGATGCCAGCCACAGCTGCTGGCAAAACGTCAGGAACTACAGTGCCAAGACCATGGCTATACAGCCCAGAAAATCCACAACAACCATCTACTGTTCAGCTTGACTGCATAATAAAAATGGAATCCTAACTAGTACTTTCTAGTGGTGCCAGTGATAAAAGAAATACATCACTACTTACCTGAGCCATTAGCTTTGGCATACATCTCAGCTGCCTTCTTCAGGATTTGGTATGTAACTTCATACTGCTCAAAAAATTTGTTATTTTCTATAACAGTCTGAAAACAAAATAAAAAGATATTTTAAGATATTAACAAAGTTTATGGGGAAATAGTAATGTTCTATACATCCCATTATGTTAAGCAGTTTTGTCCACTATCATTATTCTTCTCCATGCACTAATAAATCTATATGTGAAAATGTCATTGAATAGTAACAAGCTTCACATCATCCATAAAGTGCCCTTTCTCCCAGAAAATGTGAATGGAGATCAAAGAACCTGCTATAAACTTTTAAAGATTTTGACGAAGTGCTTGGACGGTGACAGATCTATTATTTACTAAAAATAATGCCATAATTAGAGATGGGAATCTCTTTTTGAAAAGACAAAATCTAACAAACTTTAAGCACATCTATTTCAATGGAAGATAGGGGTTAAAATGCATTTGGTATCTGTGGGACTTCTCTTTGCTTGGATAATATCTGTTGTCTGGAATGTTGAAGTAGAGGACAAACTTCTGAGCGCCCAAAGAGCTGGGCAATTGTTTAGGTTTGTTCTGAAAGGAATGCAGAAGTAATCGCTGCCTGGATCATATGACATCTGTCTTTTGTTTCTCAAGGTATGATCCTTTGATCTTATCTCTATGTTGATAATGAGTTGCATCAGCAAATACAGAAACAGCATACCCTCACAAATATGTTGGATTAGTATTAGGGGCTTAACCAGGAAGACAGCATGTGAACCTACACTGAAAGGTGGGCTGGTACCATTACAACAGAAATAACCTCTACTATTTGATGCTAACCAGAATCCATGCATAAAGCTTTAAGTGGAACCAAAAGACTTGAAAAGAAAAATTAACAGGAAGTTGGATGAGTCACCTACAACTACACAAAAATGTTTTGGATACTTATTATCCAGTTATGCCAGGGTAAGTCTGTCCACACAATGGCTTTAATGCAGACTATTGTGAGCAGTGCTTTCCAGTCTTGCCTTCCATTTCCTGCCTTTCCAGTCTTTCTGTAGTCCTCTGTGTCTCCCTCCAAAGTCATTCCTGAGAGCTAAAACACGCAAGACGAATTACACGAGGATGCTCAAGCGAAGGGAGATGCAATGTTAGCCAGGAAGCCAAGTTTTAAAAGACAGAAAGGAAGGCTTTGTCAATTTCCTCTCTCTACAGAGCACCAAGATCACTCCTCAGAGGGTTTGTTTATTTCATCTTCACCTCCCAGAAGGCTCAGTCAGTTTCACATCCCCTTCTAGGAGGGGAAGATGAAATAAACAAACCCTCTGAGGAAAGATCTTGGTGGCTCTGTAGAGCGAGGAAATTGACAAAGCCTTCCGTTCTGTCTTTTAAAACTTGGCTTCCCAGCTAACAGTGCATCTCCCTTCACTTGAGCATCCTTGTGTAATTCATCTTGTGTGTTTTAGCTTTGAGAGTCTAGGAATCCTTAGAAACAGTGTGAAATGCAGCATGGGTGGGTATAGTGAGAAGGGGAGACTGGCAGGAATGATAACCCCCAAAGTCTTTCATGAACTGTTGCTCCATTCACACAGGAATATGCGTAATACAAGGGAAGGATGGGGGCAAATTCCTTCCATTTCACCTTCCTATTGCATTCACCTGCTCCACATCCTATTATGTTGTCAATGGTCCCCCATCAACCCTCAGGAGTGGGTTTAGAGTGACATAGATGGTTGCAGAAAGGAAGCAGCAGTGGAAAAGATCCCTTCTGAAGATGCAGTTCCACTTCTGATCTACCCCAAAATATGTAAAGGGCAACTGTAATGTAGTACTGAAGGATGAACCTGACATCAATCAACACTAGTTATAGTCATTGCTGTTCTTGTTTTGTCATTTTAGTTCATGATTTCACAGTATAAACTTTAGCGGTAAAGACACATGAATAATTCACATTCTTATTCACCAACTTGCTGAATAAACCCTTTAAATTGTTTCTTAGGTTAAAAATAGATTACTGCTCATCTAATTAAGAGCAAAATATTATTTCATCAGTATTGTTTCCTATATATTTTATTGCTCATAAACATATTCCCTATACTGTATGAAAAATATCCGTTTTAAAATATTTGGTATTCACAATTTCCTATTGTCTTAATTTAATTTTCTGCTCATTTTTTCAAATTACAAGTTATCGACAAAGGCAGCATTGCAAAAGGCATCTGTCAACTGATATGCAATATCTTTGTGGACAGATTCCCAAAACCACAATAGACAATGTATACAATACATATAAAACATTAACTGAAACATGCCTACCCAATTATATCTGAAAAAAATTGACAGCTTTCATTTAATCTTTTATGGCCAAACCAGAAATGTCAAAATAGCACAAAAGACCTATTCTCACTGTTATTTTTTATTTTTACTGGGAACTGAACAACCTATCAACATAAATATGATTTTTGAATTTTGTACAAAATTAGGAAGCCTAAATTCTTCAAATAGAATTCAGAAGGAATAGTCCCTTAATTTGCCTTCTCCTACCCATCACTGACTGCTCCTCCTTTCCACAGGCTATAGTAAACCCAACCCCTTTCCATCTCACCACAGTTAAGGAAAGATATGCAGGAATAGCCTTCTCTCGGTCTAAGATTTCAAAAGAAGAAGCGGCTCATACTTTTTCAAGTTCAAAAGCCTGAGAGCTTTTGAGTTTCCCTTTAATAATGAAATGAAAGCTAAAATAATTAAAGCTGAAATTTCAGAATTTTATAAAGTCAACTATTATTGTCAGTAGAAAAAAAAATCAGATTATGATTTCACAACCACAGAAATTTCTGGGCCCTGTAGCCTCTAGGAAATCAAGCTATAGTTACATAGCATAAAGATCTTAAAAAATCTGAAACTTGTAAATTTGTTCAAACCAAGGTCAAGTAACGAATGTATGAGGATTCCTATGCATTCATCGTGTAATTTTGAAATATAGACTTTCCCTCCTTTTTTTTTGCTGTAATTGCAGTGCTAATTATTACTCAATAAAAGCCATGGGGAAAAATCCTATCCTGGTCTTTGCATTCCTAATCCTTTGCTTATTGAAATTTCACAATATCTTTTTAATTTTCATTCCAGAATGGAAAGAGTATGAAGGTCTGAAGAAGTGCTCATAGTTATATACTGTCTAGCAAGTCAAGCTACTCTAAACTCCTACTGCTTTAAGATTACCAGTAGACTGGGATACAAGAGAGCAGTATATTAATGTAGCACTATTTCTAGGGACTGATGGGAGAAAATAATAGATACATTGTCTAGGGGGGAAGCATTAACATCACATATATAAGCACAAATTTCAATAACCTCAACACGTGGAACATTTTCAGTATTTCCAGATTCTGTGTACATTTCTGCCTCTGTTCATGAAAAATGCATATTATATTGAGCGCTGTTCATTATCCCTTAGTTGGTTAGTCAGTATGTGTGTGTGTTCTGCAATGCCTACATAATAAGAACATGCTCAATATAGGAGTGTGTGCCTTGACTCACCATGACGTGGGAGGTTTCCATCCTCAGCTATCTCCTTATAATTCTCTTTTGTATAAAATAATGTACAGTCTAGAGAGATATTGTTTGAAAAAGGTATCATTCAGAATAAGCAATTTATGAGATAATTCTCTTGCATCCTTGGGTGTTACATTTTCTTTATGTCTATAGAACATGTTTAAAAATTTAAACTTACCATATAGTTTTGAAGCAGAAGTTCAACAGATTCCCTTCTTCCATATTTAATAATCCATGATTTTAATTTTGACTCTGCTAGAACCAAGAGCGATAGCAGACGGTACTTCAATTCCAAGAACTCCATTTTCAGCAGATGAAGCTCAGATGAAGAGGCAACAAAATTAAACCTAGGTAAGAACCACGCTATATCAAAACAGTGAAACAATAAGTAGAAAACCTGTTTTTCAAGCTGCTAATGCAAAACCTGAAGGTAAATCTGATTTTGTATTGTTGTTATTACTCTTCCGATTGCTCATTAACAGCAAACTAATCACTATATTTATTAAGCAAAGAAAAACACGATTTATAGATAAGATCCTAAGCATTCTTACTCAGATCTTATTTAACTCAGCAGAGTTTAGTTTCCATTAAATAAGCTTAGGCTTGCAGACTAAGAAACTTTCATTATCAAATGATATTAAGTAGATCGCTTTCTCTCTTCTCCCATAAGAATTATGAAAATATTGTTACACAATGTTCCTTCTATATCTATCTAAGTAGCAACTATAAATCAGTCTGAACAAAAAACCTCTTTCAGAATCTGTAGCTCATTTAATTTCAAGAGAGTTTTTTTGTCGTTAATTACTATACTGCATGGCATATTTTTTATTTCCACAACACAGAAATACCCACTGGAAAGCTAACAGACACTGACTTTTAACTGAAAAGAACATAAAACAAACTGGTCCTTTACCCACTGCATCCGCGAAGAATGAAATCAGACTTACCTCTCTGCCATATCATCTAGCTGCTCTGGTGGAACAGGAACTCCATTGACAGATTGAGCTCTGTGGATCTCCTGGAACGTTTTTTTGCAGCCATCTACATTTTTAAGCACATCCTAATTTGGATTTGTGAGGGGGGGAAAGGCACACAGTAAGCAATCAAAAAGGTACAATTTTTAAAAGCTGCACTGATGACTCAATGCATTAAGCATTTGGATCATGCTGTCACATTTATATGTGAGGAAAAGCATTTACAGCAGCATGAGCTTCAAGAGAAGGAAAGTGCCTTTTGAGATATTGTACTAAAATTGTGCCTTGTAATTTAAAATGCCTTATATTTGTGCCTTATTGTGCCTTATATTTTAAAATAGGCAACTCTGGCACTGCCTAAAACATCCAGAGCTTTAAAGGAACATGTTGCCTGAGCTATCTATCCATATTTTTCTCGAGAGAAAATGATAGCTCTGCAACTGGTAATATTTTATAACGGCAATCCCTCCCCCAACTAACTGCCTTGTTTCAATGTTTTCTGCACCTAGATTCATCACCCCTCCACAAAAAAACCGAAGATCCGATCTCACAAGGTCATTGTGTGTTCAGTGTATAGTGACCTCTAGCACATAGCATTTAAATACTCAATGGTTATGTATTCTGTGTTAGAGAGTGCAGCTTCTAAACCATACAGCAACGATAAGATACAAACCAGAATAATCTTCATAATAGGATCTCTTTTCTCTAGTATCTAAGCAACAGCACTTTGCAAGGTTTACTGGAGATAACTTACTAAAATGAATGACTAGCAACCATCACCTAAGAAATATTCATAAATAAAACATGCTGAGTCTTTAGAAGACTGCCAGAGTCTGAAGATTTAGTCAGTTATACAATCCTTGCTTGATTGGATATCAAACAGCTTTGTCTAGTAAGAAAACCCCTGTCTCAGTTTGAACGTCATATTATCAAGCTCATGGTTGCCAAGAAGAATTGTCTTCTCAAGAGGTGAAAACAATGGAGAATCATCCTTCTGGACCACCTTTAAAGGGAGGAGTGAAGGATAAGGACCACCCCCATATTCTATCTATTCACTGGGAATGTCCGGAGACACTTTTGGTGAGAACAGTAATTTCTCTCTTTTGGTGTAAGTGCCAAATATGAATGAACCCTTCTAGTAGCTTAGATTTTACTTGGATTTCAAACTAAAATGTAATTTGAGGTATGTTTATCATAGGTTGGGATTTATTGTTTGAGCTGATGAAACTGAAAATGTTGCAAGTCCAAAGCATTTGTTATTGGGGATTTTGACACTCCTGTAAAGGCCTTATATGCTCTACTTTAAAATTATATAGCCTTTTTTGAGCCATATATCTGTTCCCACACCCTCTTGATCTGGTGTTTTGCTCTGGTCATGGAGACAGAAGAGCCTTACATAATTTACTTATCATTGGCAAACTATGACCCGGTAAGAGAATTAGGGCAATACTGAAACTCCACAGAGTAGGGGCATGAGTAAGATGGTTGACTTTCAGAAACTGATGGAACTAACTGGTTTTCTGAAAGCATTTTCCTACTTGTGCAGCTGGAAGCCTGCCAAGCACTAGTCAGTCTCAGGATATGGAAATAGCCTGAGTTATTGACATGATCTCTCTTAGTCACCATTTCCCAGTCACCTCCTGAAGACAAAAAAAAATGGCCTGAGAATGGCAGAAGTTCTGTAATGAATCCAGGCATGCATAAGTTAGAGTTCATAATAGAGCTCTACTGTGCTGGTTAGAGTGCTGAAGAAAGCATATCTTTTCTACCACCACTCCATTTGTAGCATGCTGTTCATAGAAGGAGTTCCAAATGGTTAGGAGGCTGTTACATCTTTGGCCACAGGGTAAGTTGAGATAAGATGTGGTCAGTTTGTTAAATTAATTGCAGATAGAACTGCTTTCTGACTTGGATGGCACATTAAGTTCCGGATGGCACCAAGGACTCTGCTTGTCTTGTTCCACTTTTCTCTTTGCAAAGGATGAAGATGTGGGAGGGATCCTTAGAGAAGTGAGACCCACTACTAGGAATCTAGCCTGTCCTGGCTTATTAAACTTCCCAGGAAGGAGCCATCCTGTTGTATAGTGGAAATGACTAACACATTCTTGAGGGAGGTAGTAAGTAGTAACCCCTCACAATTTTGAAAGAAGTGGTACGATTATTCCTGAAGAAGCCAACATAGAACCCAACAGATTTTGGTACCTATTGGATAGTCACTAATCTCACATTTGTGTGAGATATTAGCCAAATATGAGCTTTGTGAAGAGAATGCTACTTGCACTAAAGCATAAAAAGTCAACAGGAGTGTTTTCTCTTTCTCTCTCCAGTTAGAATTGAACAGTTGGGACAGGAAACTGGAATTATGAAAAGTATATCTTGTGGCATGCATCCTGACACTAGATTCACCTTCATTCTAAGATACTGTAAATTGGTTACTATCCTGAGTATGCAGAAACCCCTATTTTGTCTGTAGGTAGCTGACATGCATGCATCTATCAAGTTTATTATTGGAAGGAAAGATATAGGGGGGGAATACATGTATATGTAAAACACGCTGTTTTTCACCACAGTTTGTTATGATGCTGGAAATTCTACAGCCATTATTTTATTTATTATACACTCCTAGCCATGAAAATAGAAAAATATTTCCTATTATTGGAAGAAATTGAATGAAATTTTGCAGAAATTGTATAAACAGAGTGGTGTATATTCTGTGTTTTTAAAAAAGAAAGTTCAGATATGCAGGAGTAACCTGTATTCTGCACCAAGAAAAGCTAATGTTTCCCAATTTTTGCATAATTTATTCTGCTTATGCTAGTCAGGTTGTGAGAAGCAAGTGTACCATTGAAATGCTGTTTCTCCTCTCTCTCTTTCTCTCCTCCATTTTCTGAGAATTCATCAATCATTGATGGTACAATTTTCCTCAGGGTTGAATACTGGCTTTTTACAAAATGAGATTTTCATGGTGCCAAATTTTACATTTGCACAACACAATTACAGCATATATACCACTCTGGGTAAAGTACATACATAAATGCGTAATTAAAATATAATTCTTGAGTTTCTGCTTATCAATTATTTTCTACATCAGTGGTTAGCAACGAAACTGGCAGTTAGGCCAAATTCAGTGTCACACCACATCTAGAAGCCAAACGACCCCCTCCCTTTCCACACCCTCATCTCTTCTACCATCACTGACCATAACCGACACTACCAAAGCTCCTTCCCAAGTACAAAAGTTGGAGATAATGACTCTGGTCCTGCCATTTTACAGTAAGGTAAGGTAGCAGCTGCTTCGTTTACTATCCATATTTGTATTGAACAGGCTAGTAAGGATTAATCTGGAAAAGCAGAGGAGGGCAAAACCGGAGGAATCACATTTTTGGTTGCTTGGTAACCACATAAGCCTTTCTGGATGCTTCGTATTAATTCAGAAGCAACAGCACACTCTTATTTCATTGCCCAGCCACCACACATGGTTTCCCTTAATTTTTTTCTCCTCTTCCCTATTCAGCTTAACCTTTAACAAGCCTGCTGATATGAACATTGAAACCAAGGTGGCTGCTGCAGCAGTGTTTAATTTAAACTGCCAGTGACAGAAAAGAGAGCATTAACCCCCAACTTGTTTACTCCCTTGTAGAACAGAAACTGGACACTGGCAGCTTGCAGGGTCAGATGTCAGGCTTCCAAGAAATGAACCCTACCTGCAAGCTGCTAGTTTCCATCCTCTGTTCTACACAGAGTATTACAAAGCATTATTAGAGTATAAAACATTTCATTCAAATTCTCACTCAGCTCTAAAATTTACCAGGTAACATACTATTTCCTAGCCTAAACTGTTTCACAGAAGCGTTCAAGTATAAAGTACACTAGTACCATTATACCTTTCTGAGCTCCTTGGAGGAAAGATACAGATGTGATTGATAAAATGACTTTTATATATATATATTAACCAATTGGAATGCTTAAAAATCTGAAAACCAAAAACAATTCTTACGGTTTGCCCATCTAAAGATAAGTACTTTTAATCACACAGACTTCACTTGAGGAGAAGCATGTACTTAACTAATTTTCATGTGGTAATCAAGGTGAATTGAAACTGGTTAACTTAGGCACACTGAACACATTCGATTTTGAAAACTGCCATATAATGCATTTAAATTAGAAAATTTCTTGCAATGTTTTACTTTGGATTATAGGATTTTTAAAATGTAGGTATATAATGACTAGCATATATATTTGGGGCCAGGTTTTACAAATATCATAGCATGACTAGAGGTGTGAGCTTCGGGTTTCGAATTTGGGTAAAATACCCAAATTGGACATGATCTGTAAAGATTCGGGATTCCCAAATCAGGGCCAGCATGCTGAATCAAATCCCGAATCAAAGCTTTCCTGAAGCATTTGAGTTGCTTCGGGAAGCTTCGGGGCCCAAGTTTAAAGGGCCTTTCCCCTGCCTCTTGCAAGCAGCAGGTCTCTTTAAACTTCAGCTGGCAGACAGGGGGATTCCCTCACCTGACAGCTGAAGTTTAAACTGGCCTTCCAGTTTAAATGACCGGACAAAGAAGTTGGCTTTTTCTTTGCAGATGCAGAGAAGGCCTTTGACAATTTGAACTGGGATTTTATATTTGCATTAATGGAAAAGATGGATTTAGGTAAAGAATTTATAGAAGCAGTGAGAACAATATATAAAGAACAAAGAGCGACAATCTGTGTCAATGACGACCTGACAGAGAAGTTTGAAATAAGGAAAGGTACAAGACAAGGATGTCCACTATCACCTTTGCTCTTCATTATGGTCTTAGAAATATTACTAAGGCAGATTAGAGAAGATGACAACATAAAAGGGATAAAAATAAAGGGATCTTCTTATAAGTTAAGAGCTTTTGCAGATGATGTGATGTTTATAGTAGAAGACCCAATACAAACCTTGTCAAGATTACTGGATAAAATTAAAGAATTTGGAGACTTAGCAGGATTTTTTATAAATAAAAAGAAATCAAAAATAGTAACTAAGAACATGACCAAGAAGAAGCAACAGGAATTGTGTGAACTTACAAACTGTGAAGTGGTACACAAACCTAAATATTTGGGAATAGAGCTGACAGCTAAAAACATTGATTTATTTAAGAATAATGATGAAAAGCTCTGGTCACAAATTGAAAGAGACATGATAAAATGGAATAAATTAAACTTATCGTGGTTTGGTCGGATTGCCACAGTTAAAATGAATGTGCTGCCCAGAATTATGTTCTTAATGCAAACAATACCAATCATTAAAGACAGAAAGCAATTGGAAAAATGGCAGAAGAAAATATCAGAGTTTGTGTGGGCAGGAAAGAAACCCAGAGTAAAGATGAAAGTACTTTGTGATGCGAAGGAAAGAGGTGGAATGCAGTTACCTGATCTTCGACTTTACCATGAAGCAATATGCCTAGTCTGGTTAAAAGAATGGGTGTCTTTAACCAATCATAATTAGTTAACCTTGGAAGGCTATAATAAGCTTTTTGGATGACATGCATATATGTGGTACGATAAGTATAAAATGCATGCAATGTTCCAGCACCACTATTTGAGAAGGAATTTATTGTTGACTTGGCTAAAGTACAAAAAATATATAGATCAGAAGAAACCACTGTGGATTATACCAGCTGAGGTGATCAACCCAAATCTAGAGTATAAGGGAAAAGAATGACTTACCCTCAAGGACTTAACAGAAGTAGCAGATAAGGAGCTAAAGCTTAAACCAAATGAGGAGTTGCCTTTTAAGTATGGGTGGTTACAATACAGACAGATAAAAGATTTATTTGACTCAGATCAAAGGAAAACAGGTTTTAGAATTAAAAACTCAGAATTTGAAGAACTTTTGTTAGGAAAATACTAAAGCAATTTCAAAAATGTATAAATTGTTATTGAAGTGGTTCACAGAAGATGAAACAGTCAAGGTACAGATGGTAAAGTGGGCAATAAATTGTAATAATGAAATAACGATGGAAGCATGGGAACAATTGTGGAAAAACACGTTAAAAATATCAACATGTACCAGTATAAGAGAGAATGGCTATAAAATGATATATAGATGGTATTTAACACCGAAAAAATTAGCCATAGCCAATAAACAGCTATCCAATAAGTGTTGGAAATGTAAGGAGCATGAGGGCTCTCTATTTCATACGTGGTGGACTTGATAGACATGTGGTGGACTTGATAGAGACTTTTGGACTAAAATTTGTGTTGAGATGTCTTACTCCAGTATAATGTTGTTAAAAACCCAGAAATGTTGTTATTATCTCTGCATTTAGAAGATGTTAATAGAAATGATAAGACATTGATATATTATATGATAACAGCAGCAAGAATGTTATATGCTCAATACTGGAAGAAAGAAGAAATACCTGAAATTGAAGAATGGACAAGGAAATTGTTGTACATGGCTGAAATGGACAAGTTAACAAGAAATTTGGAAGATCAAAATCCGAAAAGGTTTTTAGAAGATTGGAAAAAACTAAAAAAATATATGGAAAAGAGATGGGATGTTAAGGGACAATTATGGTATTTTGAAGGGTTTTAAAGATATTAAGTAAGATAAGATATAGTTAAGATCTTTACCAATAACGAGACAAGAACAACTATAGTATAGAAATAATGTGATAATAATAATGGGGGGATTGGAGTGCTGTTGGAAGTCAACATGGAAAAGGGGGAGGGGAGGGGTTCGGGAAATATAGCTGTGGGAAATTAAATGAATTGTACATGAATTTTAATTTGATTGTATTGACCCATCCAATAAAAATTGTTAACAAAAAAATAAATAAACTGGCCTTCCCAGGATCTGGCCTTCCCAGCTGCCCTGCAGGCTGCTACGGACCCAAAGGAGGAAGCGGAGGCTCCAGTCCTCCCCGCAGCCCTGCAGACCCGGAGGAGGCAGCAGTGGTGGTTCTGGCCTTCCCCACCTGGCCAGGTAAGTGGGTTGGAGGGGACAGGGGGCTAAGGGGGGGTAAGGGGTGTGTGGGTGTGGGTGCTGAGAGAAAGCCTAGCCCCCTGAATCACTTTGGAATGCTCCAAATCTTTACAGAGCATTCTGAAGCGATTCAAATACCCGAATCCAAAGTGGCTTGCCGCTTCAGGTTTTGGGTATTTCCGAATGTTTTTCCCACTTCGGGTAAACCTGAAGCGGGAAACCTGAATATTTTCAGGGTGCACACCCCTAAGGTCCTCAAAACAGTAAAGAAGCATATTCCCCTTTTAGTAGGTAGTGGCTCGCTGTTTATGACTCTTGTCCTGAAAACATTAATCAAGAAGAATCATATGTTTGTTCAGGTCATGATTGCTTTTATCCATTGAAAAGAACAGCAAGTTGTAACATATTCCACTCTTCTTTCTTTATTTGCAACTTCTATTGCAATAAACATATCTTCCTAACTCTACAGTGCCTAAGTTCAGAAGATTTTATATTCTCATTGAAAAAAATTATACTGCATACAAACCTTATGCTGTTCAAGCTTCCTATGTATCATATTGGCCGTTTCCTCATGAGCTTGCTGGACAAGGATTTCTTCTCGAAGAGCAGTCTCTGCCCTATAAAGCCAGGCACCAATAGAGCCCAAAGGAGCAGGAAGAGATTTATCAAGTTGCAGGTGCCATTCTAATAACTGGAAAAGACAAATGTATATATATATATATTTTATGTACACATGGTCTGATACTTGATCTTACTGAAAAAAGTGAAAATTACGAATCCATGGATCCCTGACCCATACACATATAAAATATATGAATATTAGAAATACAAGTTAAAAAAATAATTCAGCCTTTACCCTCAAAATTGAGATTGCAGTCCCAAAATTATTCATGAATAAGCTGACAGTTGTGTAACTAATAGATGGCAGATATAAGTTAATTAAGACAAAATCAAATGGCTAGAGATACAATTCAAGTATATACATGATCATATACACTAGACATGGTCACAAACCAGGAAAAAAACGAACCGCGTGCTTTGTGGTTCGTTCAGTTTCACGGAACACAAACCACGAACTTTGCTGAACTTGAGCCGGTTCACGAACTGGCTCGTGGTTCAAGAGAGCCCAGAACAGGTCCTGTCATGCTCAGAGAGCCCAAACTCGCAGGAAGTTTTCAGCAAGCTCTCCTCCAGCCACCCTCCAAGTTTGGTGAAGATTGCAATACGGATCTCCGAGTTATACAGCCCCAAAGCTGGTGCTCCCAGGAAATTCCCATTTGATAGAATTGGAGCCATCTCTGCCAGCACTGGCTGTAGAAGCGCTCAAAATAAAAGTAAAGGGCACTGAAGGGGTGTGCAGACAAGTCCAGTGCGTCCATTGAGGTGGTGCTGGCAGCCACCTCGAGTGCTGAAATCTGAAGGAGGAGCCCTGCTGGCCCCCCAACGATCAGCGTTCCTTGTGTGCTCTCCTGCGCTCGTGCAGGAATTCCTTTTTGGCACAGAGCATTGCTTCTGGAGCGCAGAAGGGCAGCCCTGCCTTCCCGCTCAGCCAGTGCCTGAGGAGAGGAGGAAGACGATAGAAGGCGGTGCCTGCCTGACTCTCCAGCCCTCCCACCAGACACAAGGGCAGTGAACTGCCCAAAGTGGAGCTTCGAGTTCAGCCCCATCAGCGGGGACATTTCTCTCTCTGCCCTTTCCCCCCTCCTCCTCTCTCTCTCTCTTTCTCTCAATTTAAGCCTCGGGTGAAGCTTCTGCACTGGAGTAAGCAAGAAACACTCTAGCTGGCTGGGGAGCAGCGAACTCCCGTCTGACTTTTTGTTCCCCTTGCTCCCTCCTTTCTTTCTTGCTTCCCCCTCCCCCATGTACTAAAAGGAATGACAGGAGGATTGCCCATTGGAAATAATAGGAGAGGCTTGAAGGCCCATTGGAGATAATGGGAGACAGGGATGCCAATTTACTTGCCTGGGCTCCACTGAAATGCATCACAACACAAAAAAAGTTGCAAAGAAAATGCGGAATGGATTTCAGATAGAATACTTTAGGAGTGGAATGACAGCCCCCCAGAGTGCAGGGATGGTCCCTAGCTATAGAGCTTGTGCTTTGGGACCAGAAGGACAGGTTGCAGAGTGGAATGACAGTTCTTGGAATAGGCTCAGTGCTCTGGGACTGGAAGGACAGCCCCCAGAGTGCAGTGCAATGACAGCCCCTGGGAGTAGAAGAAGTGTTCTGGGACTGGAATGACAGGCACCAGACTAGAATGACAGACCGTGGGAGGAGCAGAAGTGTTCTGGGACTGGAATGACAACTCCCAGAGTGCAATGACAGCCCCTCGGAGCAGAATTTGTGCTCAGGGAAGGAATAACAGGTTGCACAGTGGAATGACAGCTCCTGGTAGTGGTAGAAGCATTCTTGGAGTGGAATTACAGACACCTCAATGGAATGACAGCCCCTGGGAGTAGCAGAAGTGTTCATGGACTGTAATGACAGCAGAGTGGAATGACAGCCCCTAGGAACAGAACATGTGCTCAGGGACTGGAATGACAGGTCGAAGAGTGGAACGACTGCTCTTGGGAATAGGGTCAGGGCTCTGAGACTGGAATGACACCCCCTGTCATTCCATACCCACTGCCATTCCAGTTTCAGACCACTGATTCTTCTTCCAGGGACTGTCATTCCACTCTGGGGCCTGTGTTGATAGATCAAGATGGGTAGCTGTGTTTGTCTGTAGCAGTAGAAAAAAGCAAGAGTCCAGTAGCACCTATAAGATTAGCAAAATTTGTGGTAGGGTATGAGCTCTCATGAACCACAGCTCAATTCTTCACTACTGGACTCTTGCTCTCTTTTTGTGTTGTAATGCATTTCAATGGATCCCATGCAAGTAAATTGGCATTCCTGGCCCCCATTTTCTCCAATGGGCCTTCAAACATCTCCCATTATTTCCAATGGGCAATCCTGTCATTCCTTTTAGTACATCCCTTTCCCCCTCCCTGGCTACTTCTCACCTTTCCTCAGGCTTTTGGGGGGGGGGGCTGCTCTTGGTGGAAAGAGTGGCTGGTTGTATGTGCACCGCCACAGAGGAAGGAGGAAGTGAGGTGAGACACACACAATTCCATTTCAATCCCTGTGCGACAGGTAGGAGCAAATCACTGTTGTTGGGCTTAAAGTTGTTGTTTTAAATTCTATTACTTTCCTCCTCCCTTCTCCCTTTCGTTCTCCCTCCCTCTTGCTATTCTCTGATCTCAATGCTGCTTCCCCTTCACTCCAGCAGAGCAGCACCCCACACTGCGCCCCCCTCTTTATCACCTCCCTTCTCTCATCCCCTAGTTTCCATATATCACCCCACCTTCCCCCTCTCCCCCAATAGTTTATTTCAATATTTATACACCACATGCTTAGCTGTCAGCTGCAGTTCACTTCAAATCCAAGGGAGGTGGAAGAATGAGCATGGAGGGTAGTTCCCAAAAGGG
The DNA here is from genome assembly GCF_028583425.1 of Eublepharis macularius. Classification (NCBI taxonomy): domain Eukaryota; kingdom Metazoa; phylum Chordata; class Lepidosauria; order Squamata; family Eublepharidae; genus Eublepharis; species Eublepharis macularius. Next base: position 130,509,240 of record NC_072790.1, read on the forward strand.
ATTTCTGACAAAGGTGATCAAGCCGGCTCTGTCAGAAAAACCCTTCTTCTACTGCCAAGAGTCTCTGGGATCAGGGCAACACAGGATCACTCTGGTTGGCAGGAAGACCTGATTAACATGGTTTGGGAGGAAGAGATTGGTGTTATCATGGCTACTGAAGGCTCCATCTCCCCAGTTGCCTTAGAGATTCTAACCCTCCTCCCCTTTTCCTGGCTGGATGGGCCAGAATGGGAGCTCTCTAGTTGGCAGGGACAGCTGCCAATCAAGCGTGGAGGCCTCAGATTGGGGGCAACCAAAAGACTGCCACCGTTGCCTGGGCGATGGATTGAATGGTGCCGAAGTGTCTGGCTTCCTGAACCGGCAACGGAACAGTAGGAAAAAGTTGTTTGTTTCATAAAAACGCGGCCCCACAGAACATGTGTTTCTTTGACTATGAACCAGCTGTTCCATCCAGAATATTGTTCCATGGTTCGTTTCATGCCCATCTCTAATATACACTATCTTGCCCATTCCCAGTTCATACATCACCTCCACCAAAATATCCAGGCCCATCCATTCTCAGCCTTTCCCTCTATTCTTATCATTACCAAATGTCTCAAAGCTCAATCACACCCAGCTCCAATGTCTTACCTCCTTTTCTCTACATAATATGGCCATATTCTGTGGCTTTTATGTCCTGTGGAGTGGGCTATACAAGTGGGAGAAACAATGAGTGACTGAATTTCAGTCTTATTTCCCTACGTGCCACATATTTGAGGAAACATGAGGAGAATCGGGGGGGGGGGGATCTGGCTGAGAGGAATCTGGCTAGTAATTTCAGGGGCACAGGAGGGAGCTCACTGCTGTAATATGAGTATGTATAATGGAATGTTGGTGTGTACTGGCTGAAAAGATTTTGATAGTAATTCTAAGAATAACTTTACTACAATTTAATATCCCTTGTTTAGCAAGTTTATTGGTAGGAATAGAATTCAATCAACAAAACTCACATGGATCACATTATGTTTAAAAAGTTTAAAATTATCCAAAGTATTCAGCAATGTCTTCCTCCTTTTAGAATTATCAATAACTTTATGAAACTCCAGTACTTATATGATATCATGACAAAGACTACAAAAATGACACTATTCCAATAATGCCCACATTTATTATTAGGAAGCAAAGATTTTTGTGGGAGATGAAAAAGGGTTAGCAGTCTAATACTAAACAAGCAAGCCCTTAGCGAGGTTTATTTCCTATTTAGGAGCCTTAGTGTTAGAGACGACAGTGATAGCATGTGCCTACCCAACACACTTTTTGGCCCTTTTTTCTTATATCATAAAAGCTGTGAAATATCCATAGATGTATTTTCTTTAACTGTTATTGGAATTGCATAATCAACACATGAAAATTCAAAATGTGGTTACAACATTTATCACGAGTGATAAACCAGCCTTCATTGTAGCCAGTTTATACATTATGACAGCCACATGAAGCCCAGCCCTCTAACAAATCTGTGAAAAAAACCCAAGCAAAATTTCTAATGTGGCCTGGGGATAAAAATGTCCCCAAAATTATTGTGAGACTGGTGGAAATGTGGATGAGGACTTTCTCTGTTGCTGCCCACCAAGCTTTGAAACTTCTTACTCTTGGAAAGCCAATTGGTCTCCTCTGTGACAGTCTTCCTCCTCTTTGATAGTGATAGACTTCCAGAGTTTTGTAAAAAGTTATTCTTTTCCAGAGGGCCTTCACAGTAGGCTAAATCTTAGTAGCATTACCATGTCTCTTGCTATAGTGGGAGGCCTCTTGGCAACCAAGTATTTTACCTACCAATGCTTCAAGAAATGGGAGGTACACCAGTGTTGTGCCAGCAAGCTGAAAACACTTATGGGGAAAACTGGAAGTGACGTAACAGGAAAATTCTGTTGACCATCTCCTGCCATCACTTCCATTTTTCACTGGAAGTGATGTCAGCTCAGTGCACCAAGCTCCAAGCCTTAAAATTCTCCAGGGGGTTTTTGGATGTAGCCAGGCAACACTGCTTACTAGCCCAAATTGGCTTGGTTTATTCCAACCATTATTCTGTGGTTTGCTTTGACTTTAGCTCTTTAGTATTATTGGGTGTTCTGAATCTGAGTTCTATTATTCTGACTGCTGTAGCACTTGGGGATAGGGGAGTCGTTTTGATTGTTGTGCCCTATGTTATTAATGTTTATTGTTTAAAATATGTTTATTGCTTTACATTATTTATTCTCTTGTAAACCATGTAAACCATCTTATAAACCATTTAAAGAAGAAGGGCAAGAACTAAAGCATTATAAATGAATAAATATAATAAAGTTTTGCTTTGCCTTAAATGTTCACACAATATTTTTATAACTTACCCGGGAAGAAACTCTGTCCCATGCCTGCTTCACCAATGCTTGATCAAGTGACAGTTTGCCATCCTTCCTTACAGACTGGATCGCAGGTTCAATGTGTTTCTTCTTCATTTCATATTGAACTCTAAAATGTTTAAATGACTGCCAGAAATAAATGAGAGAAATAACAAGGTTTTGAGGAAAAAATGGGCTAGAATGATACCAGTTTTAATATATTTATAAAGATCTGCTAGTAAATCCTTCTAAATCTTTTCTAGCAAAAAAGAAAAAGACATGAGATACCGTAAGGACCAGGGCTCTTTTCTGCCAGAACGTTCTGGAATGGCGTTCCAGCAGTTCTCAAAACTGCTCCCCTTTCCTGGCCATTTCGGGCCTGAAACGGGACTAAAACAGCCAAGATTAGACCCGACTGAAAAGGGGAGGGATGGCAAACCCCGTTATAATCTGGTATGTAAGAAAGGACAAGCCCACGGGGAATACAATGAAACAATGCTTCACAAAGTGTTAAATTTTTAAAGTGCCAGTGCTATATGATTCATACATTCATACATATTTGTGCAACTCTTTCAGAAACAAGAATAAATCCATCATACAAAAAGTGCATTCATGAATATTGCAACATGTCCGGGTGTAATAAAGTCAGTACAAATTCAAATCCTTGCACTGGTCTCTTTCCTTCTTTCTAGTGACCTTACCATGCACAGAGCAAACGCAGAGGTGGGATGGATGTAGAAATCCTCCTCAGGCCCGACCTGGGGCCGGCTTGTAAACCACAGATTTCGTGTCCTCTTCTATGGGAGCACTGCCTCTGGTTCCATATGCTTGGAGATTCTCACATTACATCAACCGGATTGGGCGGCCGTCTATTCCAGGGCCGGCCCCAGATCGGGCCTGAGGAGCCGGCCCCAGATCGGGCCTGAGGAGGATTTCTACATCCATCCCACCTCTGCGTTTGCTCTGTGCATGGAAAGGTCACTAGAAAGAAGGAAAGAGACCAATGCAAGGATTTGAATTTGTACCGACTTTATTACACCCGGACATGTTGCAATATTCATGAATGCACTTTTTGTATGATGGATTTATTCTTGTTCCTGAAAGAGTTGCACAAATATGTATGAATGTATGAATCATATAGCACTGGCACTTTAAAAATTTAACACTTTGTGAAGCATTGTTTCATTGTATTCCCCGTGGGCTTGTTCTTTCTTACATACAAGATTAGACCCGAATCAGGCTGGAACAGGCTGCTGTCAGGCGGGGGAAACACTCCCCCGCCCGGCAGTGGCCCGATCCTGACCGTTTCAGGCCTGAATTGGACTGAAATGGGCCCAAAGTGGGCCCAAAATGGCCAGGATTGGGCCTCTGCCAGGTGGGAGAACATTCCCTCATCCGGCCACCCGGCAGCAACCCAATCCTGGCTGTTTTGAGCTCAAGATGGCCAAAACCAGCCTGAAATGGTTAGGATTGGGCCCAAAACGGCCAGGATCAGACATCTGACAAGATGGCAGAACGCTTTGGGCCAAAAGGGGCCCAAAATGGCCAAAACAGGCCCAAAACAGCCAGGATCAGGCCTGAAACGGCCTGGGGTGGGGATGCAAGCGGACATGAATCATGGGAGCCCTCCTGGCATGGCCACACTCTGTGTGATGATGTCACTTCCCAGAAGTGACGACATCACATGGTCCTGGGAGTGCACACACGCTTCGCATATGCGCATATGGTACCCACTGAGTTCCACCTCCTCTTTTCTCAGAAAAAAAGCCCTGGTGAGGATCCTCTTCACACTCAATACTGGAAGGAAAGGAGGGGGCAGACAATGTACTTCCCATTATGATTAAACAGGCCAGGTTGTTAATTCATAGGGTTGCCATAAGTCGAAAGTGGCTTGACAGCATATAACTCACACACCCCAAGTACAATTGTCCATGGCCTGTGTGAAGCCTGGCCTTCAGGCTATAAAACATTACTATATCTCTTTCTCCTGCTATTTCTGGAATGCTGTTTGTGTCACCCAGATAAAATGGGATGGTAGAGAGGACCACATTGACACTAAAAGGGGCCCAAGAGACTTGGAAGCCTCATCTTGGCATACCCTCAATTACATCATTGCACTTTCCCCCAGAATCTTGGACTTTTGCACCATGAGAACTAAATCCACTACCTGGCAGATTCAGATAAATATCTAGACATCCAAATAATTAGTCTGATTCTTCTTGGAAGAAATTGAGTGCATTCACCTGTCCTATAAATTGTTTTATTCAGTTTTAACTAATCCCATTTGTGTGGTTGAATGTGTAAAACACTTCCTCCTCTACCCAAACATAGATAAAACTGGCTTGTTTCAGGAAGAAAACTTCCCTGCAGTGCAGAGAGGGAATGGAGGAATTCTGGACAGAAAATACCAAGCTGGAATATTTACATAACAGAAGCTAAGCTTATCTTTTCATCTGTAATTTTTCTCTGAAGGATAATTTGACAAACAGTGTAAAACAACTATGTGTGCAGCAGTCAGGCCTTCCATAATTTTGACTCAGGCCTTCCTTCCATACTTGGGAGAAAAGTAAAAATAATAATAATAACATTTGATTTATATACCACCCTTCAGGACGACTTAACACCCACTCAGAGAGGTTTACAAAGTATGTTACCATTATCCCCGCAACAAAACACCCTGTGAGGTGGGTGGGGCTGAGAGAGCTCCAGAGAGCTGTGACTGGCCCAAGGTCACCCAGCTGGCTTCAAGTGGAGGAGTGGGGAATCAAACCCGGCTCTCCAGATTAGAGTCCATACTCTTAGGCAAGATCATAAACTAGGGGTGCCCAACATGGTGCCTGTGGGTGCCACCAAGACCTTTCTTGGCATCTGCCAAGAGATTGTAGAAAGTGAGTGGTGTCAAGAGGTTTTTTTTTTTAGTTTCTGATGTTTATAGTATAATGCTGACAGTGGCATTATGTAAAGTACTTTACCTGTGCAAATAGCGGAGTGAGAATCTAAAAACCTTCTGACGAAACTCGGTAAGTCAGCAGGGCTAAAACTTCTACTAAAGTCATCAGCTCTAGTGGTGTGCATCCCCCCCCCCAAAAATCCAGGAAATCTGGGTTTCAGGAATCCCCAGAAACTGCAGGATTCCTAAAAACACAGGAAAGATTCTCTGATCTGTTTAAGACAGATCAGAGAATCCCAGATTTATTCAGTCATTATTTCCTATGGGGAAAACTATCTGGGTACTATTCGGGGGCTATCAAGGGGATTGGGGTGGGGTCATTTTTCAAGCAACACACCCAAATTTGTAGGGAACCTACTCCTGACTGTCTTCCAAAGACCCTTCCCCCCCAAGTTTAGTTTCAGGAAGGTTAGTCTCTGGATCAAATTCTATGGGCCCCTGAACAAGGAGCCCCCACTCTCCGTTGTTTCCTATAGAGATACATTTCCAAGCAGGCTCTCAGACAGAAACACATAGAAGCAAGGCTGCCGGTGGCAAGGGGATAGCTGCCACCCCTCAAAACCAAAGTGAATCAAGAGGACCAACATCAAATCAGAGAATCATGTCAAAACAGAGAATTCCACCCAAACCAAACTGGCGCAAAGGACACTGTTGCAACTTAGCCCAACTGAACCAGAGTCACTCTCAGAAGCCAGGAAGACAAAAAGAGCTCCTGCAGGGATTAGCCACTCATTCTCCCCTCTCTGGCTCAGTCTCCCTCCCTCCTGCCTCTGCCTCTACCACATTGGGATTAGCCACTCATTCTCCCCTCTCTGGCTCATTCTCCCTCCCTCCTGCCTCTGCCTCACTCTCCCCTCCCTCCCCATTTGGGAAAAAAGCAGGAGAAGTCCAGGAAGGAGCCAGCCAGAGGTTGAAGCTACATTTCCCAGATTTACCTGGATCCTGGATTCTCCAGCTTTATTTGGGAAAGTCAGAGTTAGCAGGATTGGTAAACATATGGCTTCATTTCCCAAATCCCAGATATATTTTCTATTTCATATGGAAGCTGATAATAACATAACTACATCAAATTTTGATCACTTTTCAAAAACCATTTCTGTTCCTATGAAAATCAGGCCAGAATCCCTCTCTTACTGTACACATATGCAAAGAACCCTCACCAGCTCTTCAGCATTAATTGTAATTGTCACAAGTGATACTGCAGGTTAAAAATGGCTGGGCCCATGAGAGGTGGGCTCATCTAAAGCAGGTAAAAGGCCAGAAAAAGCATTTTCCCTCTTTCCCTGTTGTGTGTTAAATGCCTGCAAAATGAAGACTGCTAGGTGAGGGTTTCTTAGCTAGCTCAATATGTATAATTGATTTGTATGCATGCCAGAAAATATGTGTAAACAATATGTTAATTTTAAAAAGCTTCTGCCTGAACTGTTCAAGAGCCACTATCAGAGTTATGCATAACCTTACTCCCTGACATTTTGTGATTGGCTTCACCTCCTGCAGCAGCCATTTTCTGACTGGCTCCACCTCCCACAGTAGTATTTTGTGGTTGTGCACACCAACTTCTCTGAAAATTCCAAATGTGGCTGCAGACTCAAAAAAAGTTGGGGAGCCCAGTCATAAGCTACACACAATCCTATTTGCAAACCTTTCTTCAAACAGTTTTACAAATTACATTAAAAAGTTTCTTAGTAAATGATCAAACAAACAGAATAATATTACCTGGTATTTCTCTTGCAAGCTTACTTCCATCATTTGAGCTCTTGTCAAGTCCCTTTCAAATTGTTCTACCCAGATTTTCAGGTCTCGGAATATTAGTCTGTCCTCTTTCTATGAGAGGTAAAAACAGTCAAAATAAAACAGTTCATCTCAAAAACATTAAATATATATGAAATTATTGTTTAGGAACCTGATTGTTCAAAACACTGTGTGAGTGCATTTGTGCGGGCCTGAACCTCTCTGTGTGTGTGTGTGTGTGTGCATGTGCGTGTGTGTGTTTAGGTGATCTGGAAAATTTGATCCTATCTTCAATGTCAGCAGCTACAGTACAAACCAAGGCATTTGTTGAGAAATCTTAACAGCTAAAGTGAAAGCCTGTCTCAGGCAAGTGGATCAGAGGTGTCCTGCTGTATGAAAGATCCACAAAAAGCCTTTACTCCAGATTTTCAGTTGTACAGTGGCAATGGCACAGACATCTGGAAGATGAACCTACCAAAGATGAATTTATTTGTAAAACTGGTATTCTGTGAAATTAAACTAATGCAATATGATGCTATTTAATTAAACTAATATTCAAGTTGATGTAAATCATGCACATTTATTTGGTAAACTGATAATGAAAGTTAATTTGACTGGAAAAGGTGATACAACTTCAGTGTTATCAATATATATTTACATAAATTATAAACAAAAAATTACAAAAACATATTCTGAATGGATTTTGCTAGATCAGAGAATGCAATTCTCTACCTAGATCCTTTTTTGGTCTAGCCCCCATCCTGGGCATGACACTGAAACCACCCTGGTCTACCTTTTTGATGATCTACACCAGTCTACTAACAGGTGGAGTACATCCCTCTTGGTTCTTCTAGATTTCTCTGTGATTTTACAGACCATCACCACTGGCATCCTGGCTTTAGTACAGAGTCAGGAATTGTTGCATTCAAGCTCAGTAGACTAGGTGTGTTTTCAGACAACAACCAAAGAGTAAGAGAACTCTCAAACATTAGACTGGCACTAGTTCAACTCACTAGTAATTATGCATTACCTAGTCCCCATGGTTGCATGACAAAAGTATTGAAGAACTATTGAAGAATTACACAGTTTTAGGGTTGACAATGAAGAAATTGAAATTGGCTCAATCATCAACCAATAGGGAGACTGCAACCAAGAAAGAAGACTGAGACTTGGAAGAGCAGCTGTAAGGGAACTAGAAAAGATCCTTAAAGATAAAGATGTCTCTCTGGGGACCAAGATCAAGACAATCCAGACTATAGTATTCCCCATTACTATGTACAGATGTGAAAGTGGACAATTAAGAAAGCTGACAGGAAGACAATTGATTCATTTGAAATGTGAAACTGGAGGAGAGTTTTGCGGATACCATGGACAAATAAAAGAGTTCTAGATTAAATCAAGCCAGTATTCTCTCTATAAGCTAAAATGATGAAATTGAGGCGATCATACTTTGCTCATATCGTGAAAAGACAAGACTCACTGGAAAAGACAAAAAGGCTAGGAAAGGTGGAAGGCAGCAGGAAAAGAGGAAGACCCAAACTGAGATGGTTTGTTAATTCATAGGGTTGCAATAAGTTGGAAACAACTTGATGGCACATAACACGTGTATGCAGCTGCATGAATGGGAGCTTTTTTCTTTAAAAATGAGTGGGGAACATCAGTAAATGCTGGAGCACACAGTAATTTTTTAAAAAGCATTGGTGAAATTGACAACAGTTCTCTCAATCAGGACCTGAAGTTGAGAGGACTCCAGTAAAACTGACAAGCCTTGTATGTTTCACCAGGCTTTTTAATGACACCAGTGATATTTTTTAAAGAAATCATGATGACCGCAGGGGAAAGAGAATTGTTTCACTGTGACTGGAGAGGGGGGATTAAACACCAACAGTCACCACATCATAGATCTCTCCTCTACACCAGGTGAAGCAACACTACAATCATTTCATACCTGAATGGGCTGTGATGAAATTGTGGTGCAACTGCAGCAAATCAACACATGAAGTGACAACAGGGAAAAGAGGAATGCAATGGCAATGCAAATTTTCCAGGAAAACGTCGTCTAGATTCTTAGTAAGAATTGAATGGGCAACAGTGTTAATAATGGAGAGGGGGAAGCTAGTGTGAATGGGGACAAAAACCAAAAAACAGCCCAAAACCATAAGAGGGATCCACCTGTGGAATGGCCTGCCTGAGGAGGTCAGGAGAGCCCCTATTCTCCTGACTTTCCACAAATGATGCAAAACTGAATTATTCAAAAGGGCTTTTTACTCATATAGGAGGGCTGTATTGTAGGGAGGGGGGCTCAGATGCTTCGCTAATGAGTTAAGGACCATAGAGTTCACCACTGCATTGCCTTATATACTGTTGCTTTAAGTATGTGCTCCTATGTGCTACCTGTGCTTCAAGTGTGATCTTACTGGGTAGTTATATGTTGTCTAATGTCAGTCCTAGAATTGCTTATGCTCTGCTCCAGCATTTCTTCAATTCTGTATTGGATTCTTGCTAATGCTATGTTTTTGTAAACTTGTATTTATTTACCCTATGGATTTTTTATGGAAATGTCCTTAATATCGATTGTACTAATTGCACACTGTGCAATCCGCCATGAGTCTCAGTGAGAAAGGCAGACTATAAATGACATGAATGAATAAACGAACAAACAAACGAACGAATGAATATAGAACACATATAAAGAGACTGTTTCATACTTCAGACTGAGGCATACTGCTCAAAAGCATTGACAATCCCATAAGTACTATATACATATTTATCTGTAAAGCCATCTTCATTTTCAATTCATAAACTTGGAGGCAGAATATGTTCTGCATTCTATGATTTCATGCTTCTTATTCATCTATTCTGTAGAGAGGAAATGGCATTTTATTGCCAAAAACAAATGCCAGGGCTCAAATACTGGAACAGAGGGCTGCAAGACAGGATCTTATACTAACACCATACTGCCACTAGGGCATCAGCCTTTTCATAATTCAATCAGTAACTGCAACACTAGCGCTGGTTTCATCCTGTGCTATTTCTTTTTTTTTTTTTTTTTTTTTTTTAATTTTACATACATACCCTACAAAACAGTAACTACAAAAGACTACAATAGCACAAGGGGTAGGAAAGAAGAGAGAAAAAAGAGAGAGGGAGGGAGGGGTGGAGAAAAGGGGAAGGTACCCTACAAACACTAAACACTAAACACTACATTTCTGTTTTCCCTTCATACTGCCATTATTCAAAAGTTAAAGCTTTATATTATATTGATGGAGTGGTTGACCTTACTAAATGCAAATTACAATTTAATTTCAAGTTAGATTTTTCTTCCCCTCCTGGGTCCCGGACGGAGTTCTCTCTGCGCAACTGCAGCCGCAGTGCTCGTTTCCTCCCCCTCCCCCTCAGGCTTCTCCTTTTCGTCTAGCTTGGTGCACTGGAATTCTGGGTTCCTGTCCTCAAAATCCCTTAGTTGATCTTCTGATAATATCTTAAAGGCTTGATCTTTATGGGTGAACCAGATTCCTTCTGGAAATAACCATTTGTACTTTATTCCACGTTCTCTCAGAAGAGCTGCGAACTTTTTATACTTAAAACGTCTTTTCCGGACTAGAAATGGGACGTCTTTCAATATCTTAATTTTATTGCCCAAAAAGTCCAAATCCGCATTATATGAATTGTATAGGATAGTGTCCCGGATCCTCTTAGATGAAAAATCGATGATGATCTCGCGCGGCAACTGACGCTTCATTGCATACTTTGAAGTAGCCCGACGGGCTTCCAAAATGGCGCTTTTAACTTCTTCTTTAGTTGCCCTCGCGGGTATCGCCAATAGTTCCGAGACAAGACCCCGTAAGTCCTCGTTTTCCTCCTCTTTCACATTCTGGAGGCGCAAAATTGTCTGTGTTCGTTCCACTTGTAGCCCGATCAACTGATTCTCCACCAGTTTAAGCTCTTTATTCGTAGCCTTCACGAGTGACGCACTTTCCCGAGCAGACTTCTCTGCCCCCCCCCGCTGCTTCCTTGATGGTTTTCACTTCGCTCTCAATTAAGCCCACCCTTTGATCTGTTTCATTCAGCTTGTCAACAAAGGGTTTTATAGCTTCACCAACTGCCCTCCGTACAATTTCCTCCAGCGATTCTCCCTTTAAGGCAGCCGAAACTGACTTGCCAAGGGCAGGACTTTGTTTTTTTGTTGCCATTTTGGGGGGGGGGGGCACCAACCAAATTTTGAGACTCAGCAAAGGGGAAGAGTGAGCCTTCTTAGCTTCAGATCTCACCTCTCCTTCACGTACGCTTGTAATAACAGAAGGAATTCGCTTACTTGTAGGCTCTCGCCTAGTTCTGCTCTTTGCCGTTTCTCATGGCCCGGCAGCACTCGAGGCGCCGCGCACGTCCGCCGGCCTCCGTAGGGACAAACGGGCAATTAACCCCCCGCATCGATTCCGGGGGGCTCTTCCCGCAGCGTCCCGGACCCAGCCTCCCTCACTGGGAGTTTTGGGGGCTAATCTTCGCAGATCAGCCGCCCGGACAGGGTGCTCGGCCGCTTCCTCTCGAGCCAGCGAAGAGGAGCGTCCGACATGGCGGAGAAAACGAAACCGAACCCATCCTGTGCTATTTCTAATGCAACTGTGATGTACATGTTCAAATATCTCTAAAAAGAATATTGCAGAAAAATGCACCTAATGGACCCATATGAGAGTTATGTTATGAAGTGATTATCTAGCCATTGCATTCATCAACAAATACATTAATAATTGTGCTGTTCCGATAAAATATGACAGGAAGATATACATTTTAAATATAAGTAGAAGTTATGAGATAAACACTTTGCCCTTCATACTTAGTGTGTCATGGTTGCTGTTTCAGACCAGAATGGACAGAAGGTCTCCATTCTTCTCCGGCAGAAATTGAAAGTTATTGCTGGGAAGCACCAGGTGCTTCTTCTCCATCGTGTTGATTTTGAAAAGCTGAACAGATTGTCTCACAGTAGCATTCATATTCTTGCCAATTAAAAGATTGTATGATCAGGATTAGAAGGCAAATGAAGATTATTTGCTGATAAAAATACTACTGATAGGCCAGTCCAACAGGAAAACACACAAGACAAAAACAAGATTCAGGCCCAGTAGAACCTTAAAGACCAACTAGATTTCCAGAGTATGAGCTTTGACTTCCAAACGCTCATACCCTGGAAATCTAGTTGGTCTCTGAAATGCTACTGAACCTGAATCTTGCTCTTCTATTGCAGATCAGCATAGCTACACTCCTGAAACTATCTTCAAGACAAAAAAAGGTTTTCTAGAATTACTAATCCAAATAGATTAAGAAATTCATTAATAAGAACAGATCATTACTTCCTTGTGTCAACCGTTTGCACCACAAGTCCACTGTACACTAAAATATGCTTAACACCTTAAAAGGTTCAAAGAAATCCAATGAATACAAAGTTTGTAAAAGTTTGTAAAAGTTTACTGACATCAGTACTCCTTAAAGCTACATAGAAAAGCTCATGTTTCTTTAAACTATTTCAAATCTCCCTTGAGGCGGGGCCACAATTAAAGGCCCCTCTATTGCTATTGCGAGTGCTCCATGAAACTGTCCTTAAATTGGCTGAATGATCCTCTGCCAACTAACAGATCATTATTTCAAACTGTTAGTTTTTTTTTTTAAAAAAAGATTCCAAATTATTTTGAAAATAGGAGTAACAACTTGACTTACAGTGCAATCCTATAGAGAGTTACTCCTAAATGCATTGATTTTACAGCAATTAGATTGCAGTAACTGCATAAGATTACAGGGCAATACACACATTATTTTATTTATTTACATTATTTATAGTCTGCCTTTCTCACTAAGACTCAAGGAGGATTACACAATGTGAATTAGTACAGTCAGTTTCATTTCAATAAACAATGTATTAGAGTCTATGAATACAAATTTGCAAGGATTTAAAACCAGCAGAAATCCCACACAGAGAAATACTGAAACAGAGCTTAAATAAGTCTAAGAATGATACATTAAACAACATAAAACAACTTAAAACTACCTGGTAGGATCATACAAACAGCAGCAGATAGCAAACATTAGCATAACAGTAGTAAAGTCTATGGTCACTGTCCCTCTACTGAAGCAATCTGAGACCACTTTCTAACAGTATAGCCCTGCTATCAGAGTAAAGCCCACTTGAATAATTCAGGTCTGCATAGTTTGCAGAAAGCAAGGAGAGTGGGAGCTTTCCTAACTTCTTCAGGTAGGCCATCCCATATGGTGGGGGCCACCACAGAGAATGCACATGTATGGACAGCTGTTGTTGATTGGTGACTATCAATATCTAATTCTAAATGCTGGCCATAAAGTGTGGATCTAAAAAGACTTGCAAATTGGGGCCATGTACTGTTGGGGTTCTGAAATTCCAGGGAGAACTCCCAGGTTTGCATAAAAATCTCAAAATTTAACAAAAAACAAATGGAAGGGGGTTAATCCCTCCAAATGGAGAATGCTTCTTGTGAAATCACATGAGATCACTATCGACACTGTGTGGTTGCCTAGCTACTGAGCCTCTGAAACTTGGGTTCAGGCAACTCATATCTGCAGATTAGGGGACAATTGCAGTAGAGAGAAGCAGAGAGAGTGTTGAGCAGGGACAGAAAGACAAGAAATGGATGAGGGAGGAAAAGTAAAGAAAGAACTGGGAAACTAACTGGGGAGGGAGAAAGGTCTAGGAAGGGAGAGTGGGGAAAAAGTGGGTTGGAGAGAAATTTAAGAAGATAGAAGTAGAGGGATGTAGATAAAGGAGCAGGGACCTATATGGAGGAAAGGGATTTCCATCCCTGTTAGTCTTACAGGTCCCCACAGCTTGTATAAATTATAATTAGAAACGTACGTCAGTCTCTTGTGATTCACTAGCTGCATTATGAAGATCAGGGTAGAGTTTCAGGAACTGTGCCACATAGGTCATGACAGATTTTTCATCTGGCTTATCCACATCCACATCTGAAAGAATGAGGATGATAGTAAGTTCACACATAATTGATTTGCAGAAAGTGTTGGAACAAACATTGCTTAAACTTGCTAAAAGTACAAACAAGCTCCATCCTAAATATGACTTTCACAGTGCAACCCAAGAACACCTTTCTGGAAGTAAGCCTAATGAATAATTCTGAATAGGATTTATTTATTTAAAATGTTTACATGCTCCCTTCTTCAGAGCACTTCAAGACTCAAGGCGGTAACAAAAATATAAAAACAATTTTATAAAACAAACACTAAAAATGAGTTGACAGATATAAAAGCACGTGTGCAAAGTGCTTGCAAGTTGCAGCCAACTTATGACAACGCCAGAGGGTTTTTGAAGCAAGAGACGAACAAAGGAAGTTTGCCATTGCCTGCCTCTGCACAGAAACCATGTTCTTCCTTGGTCATTTCCTATCTAAGTACTAACCAGGGCTAAACATGCTTCACTTCCAAGATCTGACTAGATTGGGCTAGCTTGGGCCATCCAGGTCAGGGCATAAAAACATTAAAACCAGTCTAAAATCACCTTACACCAACCACGCAAGGGTATTCTCCCTTAACCCAGGCTAAGGCTGCCCCAAAAGCTCCCTGGAAGAGCTCTGTTTTGCAGCCTCACAGGAAAGCCAGGAGGGTAAGGGTAAGAGCACCCTCCCCTGACCTCTGAGAAGCTGTCCCAGAGTGATGGGGAAATCACTGGAAAGGCCTGAGTCTGGACTGTTGCTAAAAGTACCTTGGGAAAAGGGGTGGAGGTACTGATAGTAGATCCTGATAAGAACAAAGCTGCCATAAGGGAACATGCAGGGAGAGGGGGGTATTCATGCAGTTGGGCTCCAGGTCATGAGGTAATCAACAGTAAACTTCAACTCCCTGAACTGGACCCAGAACCTAAATGGCAACCAGTGAAGGAACCTCAGAATAGGAATAACAGGGTTCCACTGGCCACCTTCAGAAAATAAACGGTGGCCACATTTTGTACCTGCTGCAGTTTCCAGATTGTCTTCAAGGGCATATATGTGTTCGTTTATTTACTTAACATATACCCTCAATGGGAATCCAAGGAAGTTTACATTATTCTCCTCTCCACCCTTTTATTTGCACTGCAATCTTGTGAAAGTAGAGTGGTGTGACAGTAATATAACCTCGAGGCTACTGAAGCATGGATCAGCATGACACCTGCAAATTGGGACCAAGCTCCAACAAGAGATCAACATTTAGCAAGAATCTCAAGCATTTTTCTTCAATGGTAGGAAGTACAACCCCACTTAAAGTTCTGCTCAGGATTCTGAGTAGTCCTGCTTAGGAATACTCTCAGAGCACAATATGATTTAAAGATTACGCTACCTTCAGGATCAAGAAGTCTTGGGATTCCCAGTTCTGACTCTGCAATTGTAAAGGCTTCTTCCAGATTTTCCCTGTTTGATCTTGTTTTCAGCTTTTCCAAATCCACTAATTCTGGACGAATAGCATGAATAACTGAATGAAACGCGACACCACTCCTCCAGCTTTGTCCAAAATCCTTGACTTCAACGCCAGCTTGCCTTAATAATAAATAATTTTGTAACAGACTGTTCAGACTCTTAACATTGAACCTCAATTCTTCGCTTCTGCCATCAATCCAGAGTGCGTTACATTTTTGAAAGGTCTCTAAAATAGAATTTATTCTTTTCTAGCAAGGTCATTGGATTAACTGCAGTGCAATCCTAAACAAATTTTCACCCTTCTAGGTTCACTGAAGTCAATGAAATTAGAAAGGTGGAACTCTGCTTAGAAATGCAGTTTAATTTTTAAGTAAATCCACTTCACTCACTGCTTCTAGATGTGTGACGCTATACAATGTTATTTTAAAAGATCACTTTTTCCCTATGTGAACATATTTTAGAAGTTTTATTTTAAAACTTTATGGTGTGAAACTATGTAACTATTTTTCTTTCTACATAATGTAAATAAAACCCCAACATAAACTATATGTGGTGTGCCAAAAATATTTTTAGTTTATTATTCTACTTTGTTTTTATGTGGCTAAATGCCATTATATTTTTCAGCAACTCCCTCTGCAAAGGAAACTTTTCAAACTATCCCCAGCCAATTTACATTTTGTGTTTTTACATTACAGAATCACACAATTACATGAACACAAAGGGGTTAGTTTAGATGATCTTTCTTTTCTTTCGTTTATATGTTCCACAAGGACTCAAATGCATTGGACTACAACATACAAACAAGAAAACAATACGTCCCTTCAAAGCTTGTATGCCAAAAACATTTTAAAATATGTTTTATTGGAAACAAAAAGTTTTATTTGGATGGGGATTGGATGGGGTTTCCTTTCTGTTTGTGTTTTTATGTTGCATCCTTTGTAATGTAAAAAAAAAAGTATGACTTTAAGAAACATAAATGTAGGTATTCAGATAGATATCAATAATGCTTTGGCACAGAAGAAGTTAGTTTTGAAGGGAGTGTTTGTTTTTGTTGCTTCAATGTTCCAAGGCACAGCTTTAGAAGAATCTCAGATTCTGATATTATGAGCTCTGTTGTGGGAAATATTTGCAATATTAAAAACCCTGAAATTCAGGAAACAAGCATTTAGGAGACATCAACAGTTAAATGCATAAGATACTTTAAGATATTCTGTACAAGCACTCTTACTTTTATATTAAAAAAGGTGATTCAAGAAAAAAAAAACGGCCGAGGTATTATTTACACTGGGTAGGATCCTAAGCCATTTGAGTGCATTGCAGACCACCACACTACATCCCATTCTGTTCTAAAGGGTATACACCACACCTAAGAAACTGAATTTCAGGGAGGAGAGCGGGCTGCAACAAGAAGGATGGTGTTAGAAAATTCTATACCGCAAGTGCAGTTCCACTCATGCTGCATAGGATACATTGTTTATTTTGCAGCTACCAGGTTTACAGTTATTTTATTTTATTTATTTTATTACACTTCTATTCCGTCCTCCCCGAAAGTGGACTCAGGGAGGATCACTGTTGGAAATACAATGTTTTGTGTACACAGAAGGCAGAAGACACAGAATACCTACAGGGGGCAGCAAAATACGATCCTTCTTTCTGCCTCTCTTCTATCCTTTTTGCATGTCTCTAGATTGGTATTCTTAGGCTACTTCCTGTTTCTTCCCAGAAGTCCCTCTCTTCCAGCTCAGTAAGGTAGTTAATATCTATTCTGTTTCTCTGCTTTCTATGAAAGTTGTAATTCCTGAATAAACTCTCTTCATTCACTCCTTAATCAGACTCAAGGTCATTCCTAATATATACCAAAGCCTACATGGTAGCAGAAGATGGTTTGTGGATTGCTCGCTAGTTAAAGGACTAAGACTCACCAGAGGCCCCCTTCACAAGCTCTGTGAAAGAGAGACCCAAGGGACAAAATGGCTGCCTATAGCATTCAGCAAGTTGCAGTGATAGAAAGGCTGAATGAAAGAAATGTAATCTGGAAAGCCCACATTCAGACTCATTTCATGGAACAAGGAGTTTGGGACGCAATTAAAGATCCAAGAGTGGCAAATAAGGAACCTGAAAAGCAAAGAAAATGGGACGAACACAGTGACAAAGCCAACGGGATCCTGTTTAAAGGTTTGGAGGACTGGGATATTTTGCAGGTGATTCATATTGATAAAGGTAAAAATATCTGGAAAGAAGTTCAAAGACTTTATGCAGACATTTTGCTTAAGGGTAGAATGTTTTTACAAAGGAAGTTGTTCTGTATTAGAATGGGAGAGCATCAGAGCTTGCATGAGCACCTGGATGATTTTCTGGCTTTAGTCCAGCAGCTTTGATGAGCTGGAAAAGATCTCCTTGATGAAAATCGCATAGTACTGTTGCTGATCAGCCTGCAACCAGAGTATGAAAGTTTCATCAATCAGAGTCAAATCTTAAGAAAGATTTGACTCTGAGTCAAGCCATAAGCATGCTGGAGGAGTATAATAGAAATAAGGAATTCCAGAACTCAGACAAAGGGTCTGGACTGAGGGACTGTGAAGGTTCTATGGGTGCTGTAAAGTTAAGCAAGAAAGCTGATGCATTTTGTCATGTATGTGGGGAAAGTGGGCACTTCAAAAGGGACTACCATCTCTTCAAATAAAAGAATTCCTCCCGGAGAGGAAAGGGAAGGGCAGTGAGGAATTTCCAACGTGACAAACCAAAACCTGCAAAGAAATACTTTATGTGAGCAGAAAGAGAACCTAAAGAGCAATTTTGGTATATTGACTCTGCATGTACAGCTTACTTGACAGGGAATAAAGCTTTCTCTGAAACGCTAAAGGAAGAAAAAAGGGAGGTGTTGCATGTAGCAGATGGCAGATTTGTAGAAATAGCAGGCAGAGGGTCTGGAACATTAAGATGCAAACTTCCAAATGAACAGGCCTGGGAAATTTTGCTAAAAAAGTGCTTCTATGTGCCAACTTTGGAAACTAGCCGGCTTCCTGTAAGCTTGCTTGCAGAGAAAAACATGCAAGTATTTTTTGGGAAACAATGTCTCATTAAGGAAGACAGAGAAACAATAGCTGTAGCTAAGAAGTGGAATGATCTATGTGCCCTGGAAACATGCCAGCAAGCAGCTGACTTTGCAAATGCAAAAGACTTTGCAAATGACATAAATTGTCTTTAATCTGGCACCGGCGTTTTGGGCACCAAGATGTAAATTCAATCAGCCAACTTCAAAACAATAATCTGACAAAAGTCATGCAATTTACAAAGTGTGTTTTTGAAGAAAAATGTGTATGCGGCATTAAAAACAAGGCAGTCCGACCCAGCTTTAGAGGAAAAGGAGCTGAGGAAAATGACGCAAGGCAGCCATTAGATTTAATATATAGTGACCTATGGAGTCCAATAAGAATAGTGACACCAAGTGGTAACAAATATATTCTCACCTTCACTGATGCATTCTCCAAGTTTACTGTAACATACTTGATCGGGAAGAAAAATCAAGTGCTGGAAAAATTTAAAGCTTATGTAGCAACGGTCAGTAACAGGTTCCAGAGAGGGCCTTTGGCACTCTGCACTGACATTGGAGGTGAATATGTAGGACATGAAATGAAAAATTATGACCACACAAGGGATTCAGCATCAAGTTACAGTGCCATATATGCCAGGGCAGAACAGAGTAGCAGAGAGAAAGAATCACTCTCTCACTGAAATTAGTAGGTGCATGCTCCTCGAAGCAAGGCTACCTGAGAAATTCAGGGGGAAGCAATTAACACTGCTACCTACCTGCAAAATAGACTGTCCACCAAAGGTGCAAACAATACCCCATATGAACTATGATATGGGCACAAACCCAGTCTGAATCACCTCATGATCTTTGGATCAAAAGCCTACAGTTATGTTCCTAAAGAAAAAAGGTCTAACATGGATCTCCGAGCAGAAGAAGGAATTGTTGTGGGATATGCACAAGGACGCAGATGATACTGAATCCTTAACCCAAAGACTGAAACAATAAAAATCTGCCACATTGTCTATGTTAATGTAAGGAAGATAGTAGACATTGGTGAAAGTGCACCAACAGAGAAAATGAAAAGTCATATATCAGGTGGTGAGAGAGAGTAAACACGAACATACCACCAATTTCTGGCAAGGACAGAAATTGTGCCTGAACCCTCCACATGGGAAGACATAACAAAAATGCTTGCCAAAGAAGCAAAGGGCAGCAGAGGAAGAGACTGAATCTCTCATAAAAAGCCAGACACGGAACCTTGAAGAACTCCTTCCAGGGAAGAGAACAGTGGGAGGCAAGTGGATTTTCAAGACCAAATGTGATACAGAAGGTGAAGTGCAAAGATACAAGGCAAGATTGGTTGTCAAAGGCTACACTCAGAAATACAGTGAAGACTATAAAGAGACCTTCGCACCAGTGGTGCGGCACACTTCAATAAGGGTGCTCCTGAGTATAGCTGCAGCGCAAAAGATGCACATGAAGCATCTAGACATAAAAACAGCTTTTCTGCATGGTGAAATAAAAGAGGAAGTTGACATGGAAGAGCCACGAGAATTCGATCAATCCCAGAACAGGCATCTCATGTGTAAACTGCAAAAGAGCTTATATGGGCTGAAACAAGCTGCAAGGTGTTGGAATGAAAAACTATACCAAACGTTGACCAAAGAAGGTTTTAAGCATGTCAAAGCTGAACAATGTCTTTACTCAAGGTACCAAGACAATAGATGGACTTTCATTCTGGTTTACACCGATGATCAGATCTTGTGTTATGAAGAGAAGAAGGACTATGATGAAATAGTCCAACATCTGAGTCAAGAAGTTGAAGTGAAAGAGTTACGAGTTATCACCTATTACCTAGGAGTCCAAGTAGAAAGAGAAGATGGAAGGTCTTCTCAGCCAAAACCAGGAAGTCCTAGAGTTTCTAGAACACATGCAAATGAAAAATTGTAGGCCAGAAGATACTCCTGTGGAAGTAAATTACCTAAAGCAACAGGGAAATGATGAACTTCTGCCCAACAATAAACAGTACAGGGAAGCAATTGGAAAATTGCTGTATGTAAGTACCCTGATGCATTCAGATATAGCAGCAGCAGTTGGCATGTTGTGCAGGAAGGTTCAGTCACCAAGCAAAAGAGATTGGAATGCAGTCAAGAGACTGGCCAAATACCTGAATGGGACTATGCATCTGAAACTGAAGTTGCCAACAAGAGATAATCCCAGGTTGGTGGGATATATGGATGCAGATTGAGCAGGAGAAACCAAGGGCAGAAAATCTACCAGTGAACATTTGTCCTTTTATGGCAATGGAGCAGTGAGCCGGAGCAGCCGAAAACAAGAAACTCTGGCTCTGTCCTTGACTGAAGCTGAATATGTATCAGAAGCAGAGACATGCAGACAACTGAAGTGGATGCTGCAACTGATGAATGACTTTGGGACAAAAGAACCCAAACAGAAAAAACAGAAAAAAAGAGCCTACAATCACAACATTTAAAAACAATACATATAATTAACAATATCCGTCAAATTTTCATTGAAACACATTATAAAATTCACACTCATGACAATAATGTAAAGGTTTCCAAGATGGCAACAGTCGCTGGCAATATTCACCAACAACTGAACAGTAAAAAACAGGGCAGTAAGCAGGTTCGAAAAATTAAAATCAATCATCCCCCCCTCCCCACAAAGGAGGATATTGGCATATCATATAACAGTAATATGGCATAACTGCAACAAACACACATTTTGGAAAAGGATTTAGCTGCCTGAAATGACTGCATAACACACTGATATTCATATTCTTTTCATTCTCTTATTACTCTGTCTAAATAGATGTATTTCCTTAAAGTCTGGTATGCATATAGTTGTGCAGAGGATCTTGAGTCATATACAGAACATCCATCAATCAAAGCATTTTTGTTCAAGTTCTTATCATTTCTCTTCTGCTCTTAAACATGACAACTCTCCATGATGGTGTTCAGGAGGGCCTATCTGTTATAGGGATGGGCGATTTATATTCAGTATTTGGAAAAATACCAAATTTTACCTGATCCAGTAAAATTTCGGTATTATCAAACTTAAATTTGTATTACCAAATAAATTTGGTAACTCGGTAAAATAAATACCACATTTAATCTAACTGAATTCATTTTGTAAAATTCGGTAAAATTTAGGCATCGCAGCAGGGATGTTCCTTGCTATTCCTCGTTGTTCCTTTGCTGGAACAGTAAAGAAACAGTGCTCCCCACCTTTTTTAAACCGATGGGGGGTGGATAAGGGAGGGGAAGTGAGGCAGAGGCAGGAAGGGAGGGGGAAGTGTGAGTGGCCAGTCCTTCCAGTAGCTCTCTCTTTGGCCAATGGGATTCTCAAGAAGGAGAGTGCCTTTTTTAAACTGCTGCAAGGAGTTAAATTAAGAGGCTTGCCTCAGAGCAGCCTCCATTTTGTTGCCGTCTGAAGACTGAGAGAGCTGCTGCTGCTGCTGCTGGCTTGGCTCTCTGTCTCTGGGGCTGGGGCTGGGACTCTGGTTGGCCTGCTTTGGACTGTGACTGCCTAGATCTTAGAGTGAGTGATTCCTGCTGCTGAGACGTGCACTTGGAAGACTTCTGAGTCTGACCTGCCTGGCCGATAACTTGCCTCCAGCCCTGCCTCCAGCCTCTGCCCCCCTCACCTGGCTGAAAGGGGAAAAACAAATTCGGGAACAGTGAGGAAGGCAAAGTGCACTCCTGTGTTGCACCAGGAATAACATCATTCCTATTGCGATGCAGAATTAATGAGTTGCACTGGAGGCAGACTGAATAAAAATTAGCCCCCAATTTAGCGTTTGAGGCCAATTTTTACTCAATCGGCCCCTGTACAACCCATTACTTCCGTAATATCGTTCCTGGTGCAATGCAAGGATGCTCTAGAGTTAAGTGCCCCCATGTGACTCTCACTGCACCCACTCCATCCCCCAATTTGACACCCCAGGGACCTGGCAACCTTAGGTGGGAGGAGTGGACCAGTTAAGAGTCTCAAGTGCCAGAATTGCAGGCTCCTTTTAGAGAAGTCTACACACGTTTTTACAATTCTCTACTGTTTTCATTGCTCTTTGTCATAAATCTTACTTTGCTTATGCAAAATAGCGTTGCCCTATTTTAACCCACAATCAAGTAAATCCATAGATTACTTACTTTGCTGCTGTGTATTGAACCCATTTTAGCAATGCCTTCTTTGCATTCCCTTTGACTTTGGATACCACCTTTCGCTTAGATGGTGGACTGGTAGCCTCTGAACTGACAACACTGTCCACAGATGAGGTACTGTTGGATAATGACTGCAGCTGTGGGAGGTTGCTTGTAAGTTCCTCAATCTGTATATGGAACAAAGTCTGTTAACTGCAGTGAACAATTTAGCAATTGTCCATTTCCCTGTTAGTTATTACATTGCATTAATAGTCTGAACTGTACACACTACATGAAAAAGTGCCCCGATTAAAAAATTTTTTTTACTTGTAATCTACATTTTAGAATTCATCCTACAAAGAATGTAAGACAAGTCAGTTACTGCCCATGCAATGTTATTGGACAGATTGTTCTCATGTACAGGTGTTATTTGTTTGAACTACCATCTCCACATAGCTGTGCATGCTGTTTTTTGATTTATGTGACTGTGGTCTTACATCTTTCAGCCACTACAATCCTATAAATTGCATGTAGTACCTGACATGAGGCATGAATTAACATAAATTCACCCCCAGATAAGTGTGGCACAGCCATGTGGCCACAAGCAACCCTTTATACTCCCAAGGCACTTGTGAGAGAAGCTTGCAAGTGTAAACTAAACAGTTTCATAGAACATTCATAAAACAAGAGGTTTGTACATTGTAACCACCATCCCGGGACTGCTTCACACAATCATTTTTCATTTTTTTTCAACACTGAGTTATTCAAGTCAGTCAACGTAGGTTAAAAGCACATATACTACATTGATTTCTCTTGAGTCAGATTTAATAAATACGGCCCATATAAGTGCCTTGAGATCAATGGGCTTAAACTGGTGTAACTCAGCATAGGATTGCTCTGTTTGAGTACTTTCTTAGTCAAGGAGAGGAAAGCACCATTATGGTTGATGATTTACTTGGCTTGGTTGGGGGTCTCTAACTTAGAAGTGAATTGTTTTTATTTTGAATGCAGTTTTATTTCAACTATTTGTGTTTAGGATTGAAGGATAAGGTGCTTAGTTTTCAAGTTTTAAACATTCACCAACTATCACTGAATTTCACATTTAGCATTTAATAACTGTCTATTTTATCTTAGTGCTCAATGTTAAACGTTCACAAGTAATTTCAGAATTCTAATGTAAATTTGGAACTGGTGTAAAGCTTTTTCTTATTGTTGTTTTGCTAACTGTACTAATCCCTAAACGGTGGAATTTCAATAACTGATTTTTCTTGCAAATAATACAGTTGGGCTAACGGGAGGTGGGGGGTGGGGGGGCAGGGGAATAATTTGAGCTCTTCTTCTGATCCAAACATACAGGTATGTTTTTTTTTAATGTGGTACTTCTGATCACACTGCACAACCAGTCCATTTTTCTTATACTCTAACAGAGAGGAACTTTTCCCTCATGACATTCTTCTGAATTAAACAGGCAGACATGGGAAGTGTGATACAGTTGATTACAGTTACTTATGAAAATTACATTTACTGATAAAAATTATTTATCATTCCTCCAGCAACTTAAATATTTGAAAAAGAAAAGCCAATTGGAAAAAATCCCCACTGAGAGAGAAACCTGATACTTATAACTGGTTAAGAAAACTACCAAATAGCACAAATGAAACTAACAAATTAGAGAAATTAATGAAGGTTGCAAATTATCAAACAAATATATTGAGAATTGGACTTTGTTTGTTCCTTAGTGGAACACTATATAACACAGTATGCATCTCTTTCTGTTGTAAAATGTTGTTATAAATATGATATAATTCATTTATGTTATATAGGATGGTATAATTCAGTTTTCCAAAGTATGAGGCACTTAAAATAAAAAATTACCTGCCATCTGAGAAACATAATCCTAAAGTGGAAGGAAGCAAGCCTGAACAGGCACTCATGCAGGGATGCAATGAGGTTCACAAGAGATTCGATTATGTAACTAATTTACTTCTCATAGCAAACTATGCTGTACTTTCATAGACTACTAATATGCACCAGTGTACACTCTCTGAATTACTGATAAAACTGTTGGAAGTTTACTTTAAACAGTTTTTTTAAAAATAATAAAGGGAAAAAGTACCTGAAAATACAAAATGATAGTCCACAACAATCCAAGCACAATAGATGGTCTACCATCCGCAATGTCAGTTGAGTTAATGTTTACAAGCTTAATCTGTATTGGGGGAAAAATATTGTTATAATTTGCAACAGAACTCCGCAACAGCTAGTTAGTGTTTCTAGGGATGAAGGGTTTTTTTAAGTAATATGTTTGAGAGAAAATATTTACAGCTTATATTTTTGATATGAAAGTTAAATCTATCATTATCCCACAATCTGAAGAAAGATAAAAAGAAAGTCAACATCTACGCATAGAGTTTGCAATTTCAGTTCACAAACATACATTCCCTATCCTCTCTATCACTTCCTTGCTCATTCATTGCTGTCTTCTCTACCTCTTCCTGACTAGATGAACAAAATGAACAAAACTTCTTGAAAGCAATTCCTATCACAGGTTCTCAGCTACAGTGCGGTTTGTTAATTTTCTCTGGGTAGAGCAAGAACAATAGGAGGAGACAGTAGCTTGGATCCAAAGGTGTCTTCCCAAGAATGAGAGTGATTTTTGCCCTTTCCTCTCCCTGTACAGATCCTCACATTGCATCCGCTGCTGTTCCTGAGAGTTCCAAGATCCCCAGGAACAGTCTATTGAGTACCACCATGAGCTGGAGGGGAGAGGTGAGAAAGACATTCTGTCCTCAGGACTTTCCCACATGAGGGCTTTTCCCTGTATTTTCTTAGCTGTTGATCTAATAGCTCTCCCAGTTGTAATCAAACAGAGTATCATGAGTAGAATGCTTACCAATAGAGAAAAACAATTGTCAAAACTTACTAAGTTAACCAATCAAATGTGATAGATCATTTAACAGAGCATTTAAATCACAACTATGTCAAAATTATATGCTTTTGTCAAATATCAAGAATTACACATGTGTAGAAATATATATTGAGTCATCCTTCAGAACAGTCACTTGCTTTCAAGCAGCCAATACTTAATGTTTAGTCATGTAAAGCAAGAACAATGAAGTATGCCAGTGGGCCATTCTGCAACAATCCTCACCAGAATTGAAAGTTATAACAAACTCCCTATAGCATGTCAAATTCCCACAAAAAATGAAGACAGTAAGAGGGGGCGAGATATCAAGGCACAGGCATGTCTACTAGAGATATATCACTATTAGGACTTGATTGCCCCTGTGCCTTTTTATAGAGATACTAGAAAATTTACTGACACAAGGGATAAAAATTCCCTATTACCAAGATGAGGAGGGGACAGAATAAGGTGGGATTGTCCCACAGTCGCAGTTCAGTTAGTGGAAAGTGGGGGAAGAGGTGGGAAGAACCAATAAATCACAGGAACAAATGCTACTCAAAACTGGTTGTTTGAAAAAGATCGGGCTTAAAGTGGTCCCAAAAGAACCAGAAAAAAATCAAGATAGGAATAATGTGCGGTGAAAACTAATGGCTAAAGATAACATGTGAAAGCCACAGTATAAACTGCAGTACTTTTGGACCAGAAATGATACAATAGAGTTAGTGCCATGGTCAGACCACGCAGTTCTGGAGGCTCGGTTGGGTATGTGAGCAAATTTATTCTCGCCCCTGGAGACTCATGGATCCAATTGGTTTCCAGAATGCTCTGTGGGAACCAATGCTCCACAGCGGTTCATTGGATGACCTGGTGGAGGACTGGCAGGTCCAGCTCTCCAAAGCCCTCAATGAAATTGCTCCCTGTCATCTTCTTCGTTCCCGTAATTGCCAAGCACTTTGGTATACAGAGGAGCTACGGCGATAGAAACAGGAACTAAGACGACTTGAGCGCATGTGGCGGTGATCTCGTGATGAAGAAACAAGAACATCTTATAGGTTGCTTATGAAATCCTATGAGATGGCAGTGAAAGCTTTGAAGAAGAAACATTATGCAGCTTCCATTGCATCAGCTAGCTCTCACCAGGCTAAATTGTTTAATGTGGTGCATTCATTGGTCTCTCACTCAGGTGGCGACTGCCAAAATTTGAATTCGGTGATAAGCTGTGAGGCTTTTGTGAGCTTTTTGGCTGATAAAATCTTGTCTCTCCGCCACGACCTACCAGCCATAGTTGATACAGTATGTGAACTAGAGGCCCCTTGGCCGTCTTCAGGGTGGATATTTCATCATTTCAGCCCTCTTTCTGAGGAGGAGGTGGACAGGATTATGCAGGTGGTGAGGCCTACCACATACCTCCTGGACCCGTGTATGTCATGGCTGGTAAAAGCCAGTGTCAATGGACTACGGGGTTCCTTGGAGGTGATTGTAAACCTGTCCTTGAGCTCTGGAGTGTTTCCCAGAGCGTTAAAGGAGGCTGTGGTGCGGCCCCTTCTGAAGAAACGATCACTAGTTCCCACCGACCAGCTCAACTACCGCCCGGTCCGTTTCTGGGTAAGGTGATTGAGCGGGCGGCGGAAAAACAACTGCAGAATTTCCTGAAGGAGACCTCAGCCCTAGATCCCTTCCAGTCCGGCTTCCATCCAGGACACAGGGTGGAGACATTGCTGGTCGCCCTCACAGACAATCTTCGCAGACATCTGGACCGAAGCGGATCGGCGCTGCTGATTCTATTAGATCTTTCGGCAGCATTCAATACGGTCGATTATGACCTTCTGACTCACCACCTCACCGATGTGGGAATTCAGGGGACAGCATTACAGTGGCTAGTCTCTTTTCTCCACAATCGGAGAAAGAGGGTAGCACTGCGGGAGAAGGTATCATCCCGTAGGCCACTAACATGCGGTGTGCTGCAGGGAGCGATACTCTCCCCATTATTATTTAATATCTATATGTGCCCCCTCGCCCAGTTGGCGTGAAGTTTCAGGCTTGGGTGTCACCAGTATGCGGACAACACCCAGCTGTATCTGCTGTTGGACGGACGGCCTGGATTGGCCTCGGCTGTCCTGGAGCGTGCTTTTGAAGCTGTGGCTGGATGGTTGAGGCAAAGATGGCTGAAATTAAACCCTGCAAAGACGGAGATCCTGTACTTGAGTCGCAGAAACGTGGACTTGGGACCCTGGCTTCCTATAATCGATGGGGAAGTGCTTACACTAGCTCCGAGAGTTAGGAGCCTGGGGGTGATCCTGGATCCCTCCTTCACAATGGAGGATCAGGTCACTGCGACTGCCCGGTCTTCTTTTTGTTATCTTCGACAGACCAGGCAGCTTTCCCCTTATCTTTCGTCCCGCGACTTGACTACAGTGGTCCAAGCAATGGTCACCTCTAGGCTGGACTATTGTAATGCGCTCTATGCTGGGCTTCACCTGAACCTGATCCGGCGGTTACAGCTGGTACAGAATGCAGCAGCGTGGGTCATCACCGGAATGCTGATGCGTATGCATATAATGCCGGTATTGCGTTAGCTGCACTGGTTGCTGGTGGAGTACAGAATCAGGTTCAAGGTTTTGGTACTAACCCATAAAGCCCTATACAGACTGGGACCGGTGGATCTGCGGGACCGCCTCTCCACATATGAACCCCAGAGGACTCTTTGCTCTAGTGATAAGCATCTATTAAAGATACCTAGCCCTAGGGAGGTCCGCCTGGCATCGACCAGGGCCAGGGCTTTTTCAGTCCTGGCCCCAGCCTGGTGGAACGCTCTGTCCAATGAGACCAGGGCCCGGCAAGATTTATTAGTTTTTCACCGGGCCTGTAAGACAAGAGTTGTTCTGCCAGGCATATGGTTGATGCCTGACAGTGCCCCCTAGCTGGGGGAGTACAGATATGCCCTCCCTACTAGTGACACCTCCATCTCTCATATTTCCTTGCCAAAATACTCCGGAGATAGCTAAAATGGTGGTCGCCTAGATTGTGTGCTGCTGTGTTTATATAAATACATATATATGTATGTATGTATTTTAATCTATGTATTTAAGATGTTTTATGGTTTTAAATTGTATATACTATAAAATATGATTTTAAACTTGGTTGTACTCCACCCTGAGCCTGCTGATATGGGGAGGGCGGAATATAAATTGAACATAAATAAAATAAAATAAATAAAAATAACTCCATGTGGAAATGCCCTCAGTCCTTTGTAAACAACTTAATGGAAGTGAGGGAGTGGTAGGAAGGGGAAGATAGACTATATGAACTGATGTTTGATTTGATGTTATAAAAGACAGGCTGACGGAAAAATTCACTGTGAGTCTCCAGTCCTAGGGTTGCCAGGTCCACTGGAGTCCAACCTGGGGGATGAGGGAGGGGCACAGAGTGTGTGCAGGGGGGAACTTACCTCATGCATGCGCTTTTTATGCGCATGCAATCTGGAGCTTTTCCTTGTCACGTCAGGAATAACATCATTCCTGGCATGAAAATCGGACCCCATGGGGAGATGTCATTCCCAGCATGACAAGGAAGGGCTCTGGAGTATGCTCTCACATGCTCTGGAGCTGCTAGGTCCATTCCCTGCATTTCTTCTCTCACCCCGCTGGCCAGGTGAGTGGTAGGGATGGCAGAGACTGGGAGTGGGGGATCCCTAACTCTGACTGAGGGACTGGTAACCCTAGATTATCCTTCATATCCTTCTCCTAACACCAGTTTCCCACAGTTTTTGCTCCCTACATAGAATATTTAGTAAAACAGGGTGCAAAAGTTACACTATTTAATTTCCACTTAAGGATTATGCTAAAGTTACACTATTAATTTTATTAACACATTATATGATTATTTCATACAAACACTGTACCAACCGGTGATCCTCTGTACACGGACTAGCATGAAAAAAAAATAAAATGTGACCAATTAATTACTAGGATAGGGATGGTAAAATAAGAGACAAGACGAAAATGGTTATATTACCAGATATGATATTTAGATTTCCACAAGTTTTGTGAATTTTTCAGCAATCAGTAAAGATCCTAAAGAATCAAACTGCTTACGTATATTACTAGGAGAACACAAGTCTACCATATAAAAAGAGTGGGTACAATCTAGGACCAAAAAGGGCAATCCCACTTTGCTCTTGAAGCATCTGCTAAAGTAGAGCTTTGAACACATGACTTTCTCAACCCACTGTATTTTTCTCCATTTTCTATATATACTTAGGAGCAGGGCTTTTTTTCTGGGAAAAGAGGTGGTGGAACTCAGTGGGTTGCCAGCAGAGGGGGCAATTCTTGGCAGGAGGTGGTGCCCCGGTACCACATGCGTGTGCGCAAAGTGCACATACGCTCCCAGGACCGCACAATGACATCACTTTGGGTCAGCTGGAACAAGGGGGGAGTTTTTTAAAGTTTAAATCGCCCTCAGAGAAAATGGTCACATGGCTGATGGCCCCGCCCCTTGATCTCCAAACAGAGGGGAGTTTAGATTGGCAATCTAAACTCCTCTCTGTCTGGAGATCAGGGGGTGGGGCTACCAGCCATGTGACCATTTTCAAGAGGTTCCAGAACTCCGTTCCACCACATTCCAGCTGAAAAAAAGCCCTGCTTAGGAGTAAATCCCATTTATTTATTATTTATTGATGTTATTTATCATCTGCCTTTCTCACTGAGATTCAAAGTAGATCACACAATTCAATGCTATCAATAGGATGAGATATCCAATAAGCAATGTAATAGGACTGGAATTGCAGAAATCTGAATAAATCGTAAACAAGCAGTATGTTAAAATGTACTGAGAACAAGATAATGGATACAGATAACAGATAACACATACCTTACATACACACACGCACGCACGCACACACACACGCAGTAGTAAAATCCAGACCCATCCCCTTTCTTGACGCATCTTCTGAGCCATGCTATAGCCTATCATCTTTATTAAAATGTAGAATGTCAGTTGTGTGGAAGCCTTCCTGACTTCTTCATGCATGCTGTTCCACTTTGGGTTGCCAAATGGGCCCTTCAAAAATACTGAACATATTTCCTCCCCATAGCCCCCCTACTCACCCAAGATAGGATCTTTCAGCAAGAGCAAAATGTGCACTCCTGGCTCCAGCATTATGACATCAGTTTCTGAAGCAGCAGCAGCTGTAGAGGATAGCTACAAGAGGGAGGAGGCAGGGAGGTGGAGTGGGAGCTCCTGCTCTCCTTGATAATCAGGGCAGCTGTGCTTGCTTTCTTTGGTGGCAGGCTGCTAGAAGCGGGGTGGGGGGGCAGACACAGGGAGGAGAAGCATCAGCTCCCACTTTCCTCGATGGCCTGGGCAGTCACACTTGCTGTTTTTAGTAGTAGCAGCCACTGAGGCTGGCTGCTAGGAGGAAGGGAGGCGAAGCATGTCTGGTATTTTCATTCGATTTTGTTTGGACAATCCAAGAAAATACCAGCATGTCCAGGTGAAAACCAGACAATAGGTTTGTTTATTGCTAACTGGAAACTTCTTGTAGACTTCTTGCATGAAACGGATAATGATTTGATGATTTTTGGGTTTGATGAATAAGAAATTTGGATAATAGAAAAAAGAAAGTTTTTCTTTGGAAACAGAGTAAGAGAAAACTTTGTAACTAAACATATATTTGTCTCAGAGAAAATTGGAAGCCTCTTTTTAGTTTATATAGTTTTTCTCCGTTTTCTTTGTTATTTCTCTGTTATTTGCTATTTTTCATTTATTAAAATTCTTTTTTAAAAAAATCCCCAACAGGAATATTGGAAAAATTGGGTGGGAGCACTGAGAAAAATCTTGTCTTATAAAGCGTTTCAGTCTTCCAAAATATACAACACAAAAAAGTCTGAGGTTTTCTTAATATTGCCAGTGGAAAAAAGGAAATTTGCAGGAGCACTGATTTTTCCTATGTCTCAGACAGCAAAAATTAAAGATACATGTGCTATGACAACATATGGTGCAGCAGTTTACATCTGTTTTTTAAATAGTGGTTATATTTTCAATTTTATGAAGATGAAGATATTTATAATTTTATATTCCATAAATATGAAAATAGTACAATCTTATATGCTAAGTAAATTATAAATTATGCATTTTATATTTTTAAATCAGTAAAAGGAGTAAAAATAGAAAATGTTTCCTCCTTTGTGGTACAATCCTATGCAGAGTAATTCCATTCTAAATTTACTAATTCCTGTGGCCTAGACTACAAAAATTCTGCAAAGGACTACACTGTTAGCTTCTTTGGTTTGTCCTGTTTGTATTTTTAATCTCTTGATGATATTCCTATTTCTCTTTCACAATACACCTGTGTCCTGGGATGGCCCCGGCTCCCGCAGTCGCTCCCCGGATGAGCAGCCACCCTGAGTCCGCCCCATACGCCCTGTTCGCCGCCACAGGCACTCACCTGGAGGCTGGGGCTCTTCGCCGCCCGGGCCAGCCGGCCGCCAGAGACATGCGGCAGCGGCGGGGTGGCCCACGGGGTGGCAGCGCAGCCCGAGAGCACCCGGGCCGATGTGCCAATGGAGCTGGAGCTCGGTCGCGGAGGATGCCCTCAGGCCCAGGGGCAAGCCAGCAGCCAGGAGAGCTGGGCGGGCTGATGCCGGCCGCGGGAAGGCAGCCCTGCCGGCCCAGCAGCCAAGGGCCGGCCCACCGCGCCCAGCCAGGGGGACGTGCAGCCGCCCCAGAAGCCGAGTGGCGTGCAGCCTGTATAGGCCCGCCCTCCAATACCTGACGGCCACAGGAAATTCGCCCAGGGCCGTATTGGCCTGGGCCGGGCCGGCAGGGGGGCGGGGCCCTGGGAGAGAGACAGAGGCCAGAACCTCTCAGGGATGACCACGAGGTGGAGCCACCAGCTATGGCCACACCTGGCTCAGGTGTTGGGAATCACCCTGGGATCCAGCCCAAGGAGGAGTGTGTGTGTGAGGCTGAGACCTGAGCCTGAAGCCAAGGGCAGGCTCAGCCGGGACCTGAGGGAGACCTAGGGGCCAACGCTGGTGCCTAGCCCAAGGAAGGTGCCCATTCTGAGGTCTGTGGGAGGAACCTTCGCTCTCCCTCCCCCCCACCACCCAAGTTCCAGGGCCGGGGAGGAGAAACTTTAAAGTGGCGCCAGCTGGGCGACCTCTGGGTAGGCTGAGGAGACGGACCTGCCGAAGGGGCAGCCAGCATGGCCTCTACCCCGCCGACCACACCCACGGACCCGCCCCGGCATGATAACCAGGAATCTAGGAATGATTTTCAGTTCATCTTTGTCTTTTATACTGTATGTTTGGGCCTTTCCAAAATCTTAGCATTATCAATAACCTCCTAAACCATGTTCCTTCTTTGAAGATAATGTAAGATTCTAGTTCATTTATTTCATTTTATCTAAGATTATTACTGCAAGGCTGTCATTGTTAGCCTTCCTTTATGTCATCTAAAATTACTGATACCCTCTATACCTTGTTCTCATTTTTATTGCCCATAAAATTCAACTATGCTCCTCATCATGATTTTCCTTTCTTTATCAGAATTGTTATAAAATCTTTTTTCTGTATACTTGCACTTTGTTGTTCTATTTGTTATGTTCCTTCTCCTCAAGTCCTATTCTCCTCTGACACTGCTGGTTAAACTAAAAAATCACATATATTATCTTACGCATACATCCATTTTCTTTGGCAGTACCTTACCTTTGGGAATTACTGCCCCCAGACATTACTATAGTCCTTACTCTTCAAGAACCAGCACAACACACACACACACACACACACACACTCAAATACATATACATAAATCTTTTTGTAATTAAACAAGGTATTTCAACTCAGTATATGTCCTCCTCCATTACTTCCCCTTATTTATTTCTTTTCCTTTTCTCTGTGTGTCTTATCATAAGCCCATGGATATGGTTTTGCTGACTTTTATTCCATTCTTTATATTACACATCTCATGTTTTAAGAAATAATAATTCCAAAAGGACTAACAAAAAATCTATGCAATATTGGCATACACAGGATAATAACTGGACTGTTGCAAACCACATACTAAGGCAGTAACAGCTCACTGGCTCCTAGATTCTTGAATAAAATCCGAAGCAGTGGACCAAAAAATTCCATCTTGAACATCTGGTAGACTGTGGTAACATCACATAACAACAATAACAACAACAGAACAAAACCAAAGTGGAGTTTGTGTATGTTTGTATGCCTCCCATTTTTGGTGATTTTTAGAGTGATGTCTGAGAATGAATGTATCACTGTTGCACAACATCCACCGATTTTCTGTACAGAATACTGTAGCCATGCAACCACTGCAGTTCAGAATATGCCTCTAACAATGCAATCCTAAGAAGAGTTACTCCAGTCTAAGCCCACAGAAATCAATGGGCTTAGACTGGAGTAACTCTATTTAGGATTGCATTGTTAGACAGGTTAATGTCTATCCATATGATATATTTTCAGCAGGACGCAAATATGGGATTATGACAGTGTGCTGTGTATATGAATGCCCCCTGTTTGAGATTTCATACTAACTGTTTTTGTTCCCCCTTTCCCCTTAATCCACTCCTCCCACACATAGATTGGAGATCCATTTTGCAATGCAATGCATGTGACATTTTCTAAGGAAATATACATGGAGGGGGCAAAATATCAGGATGTCACAAGGTGGAACTTACCCGTCGTCCTTCCAGGAACTTAAGGGCTACACCAATGTTGGCTACTCCATGAATTCTCTTCATTTTACGCCCCTGTTCACAAGGCTTTAAAAAGTACAAATCACAATGACAATTAAGAAAGTACAGAACATAGTACCAATATGTTTTCTGAGGCTTGTGATCAGACTTGTTCCCAGGTATATAAGCTGATTTTTACTGACCTTTTAAAGCCCCTGCTAAGTGCATGCAATTCAACTATAACTCAATTACTGTAAGTTATTCATAAATCTTCTTTATTCTCAGAACAGGTAAGTGACCTGCACTTACCCCTAATACGGCACAACATAAACCAATTTCATTTCTGTTTGCTTTGATTACATGCTTATCCATGTAAGCTCCAGATCTGACAGAACATCCTTGAAACTTAGTAGTTCTATTAAACAACCTCTTGAATATCTCTCATTCTTTACATCCTACAAATATAGGGACTACAGGTTTGTATTTTTGAACATGATGAAAGGAACTACCAAACTTTATTTAGTAATATTCTACCACAAGAGGGAGTATGTTCATATCAAAATATCAAAAATAATAATAATTAAATTTAACAAAGCAGGGCCATTTAGTAACCAAAAAAGCAGCTATGTGACATTGGTGATCTGTGTCTAGATCCCCAGGCATGAAACTGAGTTTCCAAAAGTAGCAAGGAGGAAGCCGCAGCTCCAGGGGACCTACTTCAGTTCCCTTGCCAGAAATTATCCCTCTGGACTGCTTTTAGCCAGGGTACAGGGGGAAAATTAGGCACATGTACTGTGCTTGTCACTTATCCCTGCTGAGGCTTAAAGCAGTGGAGTGGAGGGAGCACTACCAACTGGGAAGCAGTGAGAGAAGAGAGTTAAACCTGATGTTCCTCAGCGCTGTGCCTTGATCCGAATCATGCCTCTTGCAGCTGCATCAGATGTTTCATGTCTGGGAACCCAACAAAAACTCTTTCTTTGGATTTGTCAGAAAAGTTGACCAAACTATGACTTTTCCATGAGCAGCATGACCTGACTACATGAGGCTACCTCCAGAGGCTGTTTGAAAGTTTCAGTTCAGGAGCAAACTGGTCATTTTATTTGGATGAAATTTCCCAATGAGCCACTGCACACTAGAGTGGAAATACACACTGCAAATTACCTGGGAACACTCAATTGTAGGATTTTATGTGTGGTCCTCAATTCATGTGCAGGCGTGCATGAATGCAGCTTTTATGGGAGCTCCCTTTGACTGACTGCATCTGCAAGTGAGTCCTTTGCTGCAAGAACAAGTACTATAGGCAACTTTGACTTGACAATTTGCATTTCTTTAAGGTGTGAGACAGTGTCAAGATCTGCATTTCAAGGAATGGATGTGAGGAAAACTGGGATACTTTTACCAGCTGAGAAGGAACTGATATCAAGCATGTGAATGTATCCACATGGAACAAATTAAAGTGTGACTGTGCAAGCGAGTGCATGGGAAGTTGGGGGAGGCCCTAAGTTGTCCAGAATGGACCAGAGACAGGTCCTAGGCTGGCATTCCAGCCCCAGAACTCCCCTCTCCCAGCAACTATTTCCTTATACATTAGTTTTAGGTTCAAAGAGAACCCTATTCGTTTCTCCCAGTGTTTTGGTTGTCTTCTTTTTCCTTCAGTTTTTATCTGTTGATACTGGCTTACTATGAAATCGTTTCATTGTTGGTCCCTGAAAAATGATCTGACACATTTATGTTTTGTTTATTAGTGATATATTATTGTTAATTTGTTTTATGATGTTCTTGGTGCCTTTTATATCTGTTACTTTTGTAGAGTATTATAAACTTGATCATTTTATTGGTCTTTTATATAGATTTCTGACTCACAAATACTCAGAGAAAATTTAAATACCTTAAATAAACATATAGGTCAGCACAATGGAAAAATAATATTAAAAACAACAATAATAATACAGACAAATAATGAAACATAAACAATGGACATTTCAATGGAAAATCCTTACCAATTTTTGTCCTGAGAGAACCTCCAAAAGGGCAATCAATACTACTCCATCTTTGATATCTTCAAATAGATCATTGACTATCATGGGAGGATTGCGCTGGGAGGAAAAAGTGGGAAGAATTCAAGTGTGAAAATTGGGTTACATTTTGTTACATTTTGTTTCCCTACCATTGGTTGTTCATATCTATTCTATTCCCAGCCACTAACCCATATCATTTCCATCTCAAAGGAGTGGGAAATGGCAAATTCAACTGGATAAGCTGGCACTCCCTGGGACTCTCCAACATATAAGAAACTATTTTTATTATGACTTTTAATACAGACGTATTCTAATCCATTTGCACTTATTGACCCACCACCTCTGTGCTTAAGAACACATCGTTCTTTCCTCTGCTTCCTTTAAATGCAATTAAATATTAAGATGGCACCAATGTTAACCACAAATAAGACTAACCACAACTACTGCAACTACTTTTTAAAGAAGATTCTACACACACACAACCCTAGCTGCTGTGTGTTATGTTTTGTGCTGAATCCATGCCAATTATTACAATAAAATACAAATAATGTTCTTACTCATGAATAATTATGAGTAACCCAATCATTCCATCTATTAATGTATATAGGCAGCTATTTCATGAGCTTATGAAATATACTGTATATACTCAAAAGGAAAATGGTCCTGAATGTAGGGCAACCCCCTATAGTGCAAATGCACAAGAATCCAAAGGAGGCCTAGGAATGGTGTTGCTAGGTGGCTGTTGTTCTGGCCCTGGAATATATTTATTAATTGCCTCAGGCTGATGAAGCCTATTGCATATAGCTGTAAGTAGGGATATCTTTTGTTATTCTTAGCCTCTTGAGGAGGGAGAGTATGACACTAGGTGTCACTGATCATTAGACCTGACAATAGGGTTGCCAGCTCCAGATTGGGAGATTTGGGGGGGGGGGCATGAATAGGGCAGAGTTTATGAGGGGAGGGACATTAGCAGAGCATAATTCCATAGAGTCCACCCTCCAAAGCAACCATTTTCTATAGGAGAACTGATCTCTGTGGCCTGGAGATCAGTTGTAATTCTGGGAGATCTCCAGCCACCACCTGAAGGCTGGCAACCCTACATAACAAGCATGACTAAGCAGGCTAAGTTAGTATAAAATGTGGATGGAAGAAGGCTTAGAGTGCTTCACCGTAGGCCAGCACACAGATAAGGACGCCGGGCCTTCTGCTATAGAGGTAGGCCTTCAGGCAATTCCCTTTGATGCCTCACTTTACAACGGGCCCGATTTGCATTCTTGGAAATGGTTCAGACATAAGATCAAATCATGGTTTATCCTAACTAGGGATTGATTTTGAAACCAGAATCCAATCCACAGCCAAAACCTAGTTTACCTTAACAAATGGTATTTTCATAACCTTTGCGCTTATTTTTTGGCATATTTTTATTCTGCCCTTCCTACAAGCTCAGATCAGCTTACATCATTCTCCTTTCTTCCATTTTATTCTCACAACAACCCTTTAAGGTAGGTTAGGGTGTGAGTGTGTCACTGGCCCAAGGACATCCAGTGACCTTCACACTCGATTAGAGATCTGAACCTGGCCCTGAATGGCATGTCACTCAACATGGCAAGGGCAATGTTGGGGAATAAACCAGTTAATAAATAATAATCTACTACCTGATAAAAGTTGAGCCATATTGGCAACAACTCACCTTTTATCCTGGTGCAGATGCAGTCCTCTCAAGCCTCTGCAGCCTCAGAAGGGCCTGCAGCAGGTGGCTCTGCCTTCTCCAGCCTCGATCAGGCCAGGGCTGGCAGTGGCAAGGATGAGCACACCTTCGCAGCCGTTCCCAGTGGCAATCAGGGCAGCGCCGGGGTGGGCAAGCCTGGCTCGCCTGCGCTGCCCCCCAGCCTCAATCGGTAGGGAGAGGCATGCCTGGCTTGCCTGCACTGCCCCACCAGCCTTGAATGCACCAGCCCGATTTCCACCTGTTTGAGGGCAAATCAAACAGGTGCGGGGCTCAGGAACACTGCCTGGGTGGCGTGACAGGCCCTGGAGCGCTTCTATGCTCTGCATCAGCCTGATTTCTGCCAGTTTGAGGTTGAATCGGGCCAGTGTGGAGTGCAGGAATACTGCTGGGGTAGTGCATGCCCTCACAAGGCCCCACTAGAGCTCATTGTATTGTTAAACACAGTGGGTCTTGTTGCTAGTAGTTAATAAATAATAATAAATCATAGTTAAGACTAATTGGAATTAATAAACCAGTTTCAAATCATGGTTTCGAATTCTTGTTTGATGTATCCTAACCACAGAGTGGAGTGTCCTTTGTGCGGATGATACTCTAATTAAATCATGGTTTTGTATACCATCTGAACGAAGCCTTTATATTCTAACAGTCATCATTTGTTGGTGAAAATGACAGCCGTCAGGTTTGTTAGTCTGGAGTCATATTCTCTTTCTTGGCACTCCTACCAACTGGATTATATGCCTGGTGATAATTTTGCACGTATCAATAACCTCCTTAATTTAGCATCATTTCACATACTTGGAGGCTGAGTGCACACCTAGCAAGATGTAATGACGTTAATTCCTGATTATGGCCCCAAATGGGGCAGTACTAAAAGAAATCAACCCTGTGCAAAGTGCAGGAGCATTCCCACACAAAATAGATGTCCTTGTATTGGCACCGGGAGTATGCGTGAACTTCATGCATGCACAAAGAGCTCCATGCTGGCAGGTCCCCCCTTCCCACCAAGAGAATATGAGGACTTGACAACCCTAATCAGAAACCAAAATGGTTTAAAGACTGCATTAAAAAATATCACAGAACCTAATACTGTGGGTCCACCGTTGATGGGTGAGGGGGCAAGGGCATGTGGCACAAAGACACAGGTACAACTTGTTGGATTAAAAAAAGCCACAACTTTATTGGTTTACAGTTTATGGAGCCTTAACGCAGCACAGGGCACAGAGCCAATCACTGGACAACCTACCTGCCAGCTGATGACCCCTCACCCCTTCAGGTTGACTGCTGAAGGGGGGCACCGCAGGATAACAGACTCTGGAATTCACATGGGCGCAAACCTCCCACTTGGGAGTGAGCATGCCCCAACAGCTCCCAAATGGGCTTGTCCCTCCAATGCCTCACCCACAAGATACCTGCAGCAGATCCCCAAGTATGGCCTAACACATAAAACACAATCATCCCAGGTGCTGCCAATCCAAAAGCAACCATCAGCATAGAATTCTCTACATCCAAGAGACACAAGGGTAGGATGAGTGGGAAGCCAGTTGAAGAGCAGAATCTGGATGCCTAGCCAGCTCCACTATTTAACCCCAGCATGCAGTCCAGATGGCAGACTTAATCCTCAACATATGTTAGCCAGGGCCCTGCTCCACCAACCAGCCACTGATTTGAACCTGAGGCACTAGGGAGCAGCTAGGTACCTGAGAAGATGAGGGCACCATATGTTTTGCTCCCTCCCTCCCCCCAGAAAAGGGGTTAAGTCCTTGGCTGGATGCTTACAGAGACACTATAACAAAAGCATGATGGCTCTATGGGCAAGTATGCCAGAACTAATGTTTGTGTCTACTGTGTCATATGTGGAAATATTTATGGAACAGTTTAAAGATTTCCAGTCACCTGGATGTTGAAAATTTTACTCTGAAATAATATACATTCATTAATCTATGCTAATGGGTAATTTGAGTTGCATACTTATTTCTTTCTAAATGCCAGAACACAATAGTGTGACAGCTAAGGATCTATCACAGCTAACCTTTCCATAAGCACATATAGTTTGCGGTTTTACTTTTAGCAGGTATGATATTTAAGAGGGTGTTTGACAGTGTTCAACACTGTTGGTGAGAAGCCGTCGTAAGAACACAGTAGGAGGCATAAAATCAAGGGGAAGATTTTTTTAAAATGGTCCGTTATCTTTCTGCATTCTGCTCATTTAATAAAATATGATTGTTCAGAACCGATTACTAATGAAACATATGAACATAAGCGCATAAGAAGAGCTGTGCCAGATCAGACCATTGGTCCATCTAGCCCAGCATCCGATCTCACACAGTGATGACTGATTTATTAATCACTAGTTACCAAAAAAAAAGTCCTGTGATACAGACTCTAAATATGTTTTAGTCTTGTCTCTCTACTGATATAAACATGCAGAGCTTTTTTCTTTTCACAACTTTTATATTTGAACTAGAACATAAGAAGAGCCCAACTGGATCAGACCAGTGATTCATCTAGTCCAGCATCCTGTCTCACACAATGACCAATCAGGTGCTATGGATAGGGTTGCCAGTCCCCTACTGGGGGGAATGCCCATTCCCACCCTCCATCCCACTCTCCTGCTTACCTGGCTAACAGGGGAAAAGGTGGGGGAACTCATCTCCTGAGGCGTGCTCCCAGGTGACACAGCGTGCTCCCACATGCTTCAGTGGGCCGATTTCAGCCTGAAACTGGCCTAATTTGGCCCCAAACAGGCTGAAATTGGCCTGCTGTAGAGCATGGGAGAGCTCCCAGGGCAGCACATGGCCTGCACAATGATATCACTTCCCAGAAGTGACATCATCGTGTAGCTCTGGAAGTGGCAAAGCCATTAAGCTGAGTGCCAGTTCTCCAACTTCCCACCTGGAGAGTAAGGGGACCTGGGAACCCTAGCTATGGAGGGCAAACAACAGGGCCTAGAGGCTGAGGCCTTCTGCTGAAGTTGCCTCCTTGCACTAGTATTCAGAGGCTCTCTGCCTCTGAATGTTAAGATTCCCTTTAGTCACCATGGCTAAGCCTCTGCTAGACTTATCCTGTGAGTCTAATCCCCTTATAAAGTCTCTGTCAAATCTCCTTTAAAGCTGTCAACTGTAAGTTGACTCCTTATTTGCAGATGCCCAGTTTGGCCACACTGATCCGTATTTCATTAACCTCAAGGCTAGATTATGGTAAAGCAGACTACATGGGTCTGCCCTTGAAGACAATACAGAAACCTCAGCTAATACCAAGTACTGCAGTCCATTTAGAGTTGCCAGCTCCAGACTGTGAAATTCCTGGAGAATTTGAGGGTGAAGCCTAGGGAGGGTGGTATTTAGGGAATTAAGGAACCTTAGTGAGGCACAGTGCCATGGAGTCCACCCTTCAAGGCAGCTGTTTTCTCCAAAGGAACTGATCTCTGATATCACTTGTAATTCCAGGAGATCTCCAGGTCCCTCCTGGAGGTTGGCAACCTTGATAGCTTCCTAACGTAGCTAGAAAACAAAGCCGTATTTGTTGTTGTGATATTCACCTGTTTCTCCAGCAGGAGACCAAGTTCCAACAAGACTCCTAACTAAGTCTTCCAATGAAATTGTACATCATCAGTGTGCAATTTTCATTTGTGGGCCATCAACATACACAGTACAGGGTATCTATATTTAGCTTTAATGAAAATTATCAAACGAATGAACTTCCAGTTTTCAAGAATTTTCCCACTCCTGTATTTAGTGTACAGATCCCACAATTATCTTAGAATGAAAGTTAAATACGTGTAATTAATTGCTTTGCCAAAGAGAAAACTTACAGGTGGCTTTGAAGCTACAAACCTAGAAATCTGATTCTCATTCTAAATCAGAATACTTGGAAAACTGTCTTTTTTAGTGAAGGGGAAAATGGAACAGAGATTAAATATACTTTAATTTCCTT
Organism: Eublepharis macularius; assembly: GCF_028583425.1. Lineage (NCBI taxonomy): Eukaryota > Metazoa > Chordata > Lepidosauria > Squamata > Eublepharidae > Eublepharis > Eublepharis macularius. Next base: position 130,551,169 of record NC_072790.1, read on the forward strand.
CATAGACCTTCCTGACCATTCTAGACTTCATACATTGAGGGCAGATAAAAAAGACTCAAGCCTCATCCTGACTTGGCTGGTCACAACTTCACAGACTGCAAATGTTTGCATGATAGAGACAATCAATAAAATCACATATCAGCGAACTATCTAGAAGTCCTCATTTTATCTGTGATTCTTTTCTTTCAGCAGCCTTCTACATCATAAAACTAGTCCTTTTTTTCTTGGTTGCTTAAAGCACTTCACATATCATAGGGATCTCATTCCCCCAGTGGGGGTGGGGGTTCCCCTGCTACCAGCCTCTGCACCCCACCACCTCTCACCTGGCCAGCAGGGGGGGAAGGTATGGGGAATGGGCCCAGGAGCCATGCAGCATGCTCCTACATGCTTCAGAGCACTTCCTTGTTGCACTGAGAATGACAAAATTCCTGGCACAACAAGCAAGTGAAGCCCCCTGTGCAGGGCTGATTTAATAAAAACTGGTCCCCAGTCTAGTGAAGGGGGGCTTCACTTTCTTGTCATGCCAGGAATGACATCATTCTGAGCATGACAAGGTAGTGCTCCGGAGTGTGTGTGTACCCCCCAAGCCCCCATTCCCACAGGGGACATGGCAAACCTACAAATCTGTCACCTCAATAATTTGCAGACCAGCTGTTTAGGATTAACCAATTTCATTCTCCATATTTTAGATAAGGGCTGAGATTTTTCAAAACTTTCATGTGCCTTTGTGTTTAAGCAGAGATTTGAATGAGGGGCTTCAGTCTCAGAGTTTGTGCTTCAGGCCACTACCATACTCTAGGTCCTTCGTTTTTGTCATTCTTTGTAAACTATGAGAATGCTAAAATCAGTTAAAAGTTTATTTAACTCTAAGACTTTGTTGTTGTTCTATTTTACTTCTGTACATTGTTTTTGTTTGTTTGTTTGTTTGTTTGGTTTAAAAAAATAAAAGAAAAAAAATTGGAAAAAAAAAGTTTATTTAACTGATTTTAATAATGGGTTGGAGCAGAAAAGTGCCATTGGATGCAATCTCATGAAAAGAAGTCCTCAGAAAACGTGGTGTGGTAGAGTGCCCTCAAGTCAAAGTTGACTTACAGTGACTCCTGGTGGGGTTTTCATGGCAAGAGATTAACAGAGGTGGTTTATCATTGCCGCCTCTGCAACCCTGGTATCAATGCTAAAATGGTTATCTAGAGAAAATAACACAGTCCCTTATTTACAAATTCAGGCAGACAGACAGACAGACAGACAGACAGACAGACAGACAGACAGACAGACAAGAAAGAAAGAAAGAAAGAAAGAAAGAAAGAAAGAAAGAAAGAAAGAAAGAAAGAAAGAAAGAAAGAAAGAAAGAAAGAAAGAAAGAAAGAAAGAAAGAAAGAAAGAAAGAAAGAAAGAAAGAAAGAGAAACTTCCTTCCAGAACAATGGCAGTTAACCAGTCTGGCAGCATTTACACTTCATTTCATTTTTGTCTTCATAACTTTGGTGTAAATCAAGTATATAGAATGCATTCGAAATACATCTCACATATTGTTTGTGGAATGCAGTCAAACTTAATATAACAAGGTACATTTAAAAGGTTTTTCTTTTATTTTGGGAAATGGAAATAAAAGTCCTTAAAAGAACTATATCTAATTTCCCCCTTTCCTTTTTATCTTCCTGTTCAGAATAACAGAGGAAACACAAGTTATTACTGATAATAGTTAACAATTGCTGCTGTCATACAAATTTTCATCATGAAGGAGATTTTGGTCATTAGATCATTGAAGTATGGAAAATATTATCTATTTTACATTTTTAAAAAGCTGAATTAAGCCATACCATAAAGAACTAAACATTCTGTCTTATGCATCTCAGATCTGATTTCTTTTCTCATATGACTACTATTACAGAATTACAATTCACTATGTAAAAAAATCAAATAACATGGCTACAATCCTGGGAGTGGATCCATCAGATAAATAAAACATACCTGAGTAGACTAGGCCTGTCATTTTCTTTCCTGCAGCAGGTAAACCGCTGTCCTTGGCCCCAATCCCCCATCCACATCCACAAAACAGGCTTGACATCCCCCGCCCCCACCTGAAAGCCCCCCAACCCCACTCAACTGCCAGTGGGGCAGAAAGACACAGTGAGGGGGGGAAAGAAGCATGTAACATGCTGCCATGCTCCCCCATCACATTGGTGATGGAGGAGCCATAGGGCATGTTGAAGCCCAGTTGAGTAAAAATTGTCTCCAAACAGGTGATTTTTACTGAATTGGGCTTCAGCACAACCCACAGCTCACTGTCACACCAGAAAATGATATCATTTTCCAACATGACAGAGGAGCCGTGAGTTGCGCTGAAACCCAATTCAGTAAAAATAGTCCTTTTGAAGGCGATTTTTACTCAACTGGGCTTCAGCATGCCCCATAGCTTCTTCATTGCACTATAAAATGATGTCATTTTCTGGCACAAAAGGGAAACACTCCTGCTTTGACCCCTGGGCCTCCTGCCAACCAAACAGAAAAACTGAGGAAGGGAAGAAAATAATGGCTGGAAAATGGTCTCCATAGTGCTGCTCTAGGAATTTCTCTATGTCTGAATTTTCTTTAGCAAAGAAGTGAGAAGAAAGTCCTAAAACATTGCCCAGAAGTTAATGTCACATCCTCTCCAGACTTCACCCTTCCCAGGCACTGCCCTCAAAATCTCCTAGCTCTTACCGGATCAATGTTGACAAACCTAGAGTACACCTAGTTAGGATAGCTATATATATTACCTTGGCCAGATGAGTGTTGATCCATTTAGTGAAAGTCCTCTTTTGCACAGACTCTTGCTCATCTGAAAAAACAACAGCAAAAACATGATATCACAGTGGTGTTCCTGATACACGGCTCTGGCACTACACGCAGATCTAAACTAGTCCAGATCTTTAGGATACAGGTGTACAATGTCATTCTGTGTAACTCTACAATGCAGCTTACATCTGACAGGTTAAATAAAACAAAACACTTGATCACTACATGATCCTAACCTCGTACCCTTAAAACGCACCATCCAACAAATATTACAGCTTTCAAAAGTTTATATTTCTACACATATATAAAGTACAGGGTGCTCAGTTACCAATAAATAGTAATAAATAGGCAAGAGTTAATAATACAAACAGTTCCCATCCAATAATAATTGCACATAATAAATTACAATATCACTTATCAGATCATGAGTGCTTGCAACACCGAATATGAGATATATTCATAATTTGTAGTGGAAAAGTAAAGCAACTATTTAAAAGAGATTTTATGTTTGGTCTCTTAAAAGTGATTCTTACTTGGCGTAGGTAAGCAGGCAGGCAAGTAGCTTTTTATAAGCCTTCATTATGGAAAAAAGAAACCAGAAACAATCTTAATAAAACTAGAAGATAATTATTATCATGATTTTCTTGTACTGCTGTATTAAACTCAGTCTATTTACTTGCTTTGGACAGGAACCTGGGAGGTATAGATTTAACAAAAACTAGACGATACAAAACAAATAATCTTTCATAGCTTCACTCAAGGCATTGGTCATGCTGGATGATGAGAACTGTGCAGCCCATATATAGGGAGTTAGTCCTGACGTCTAAATCAAAGATTTCCAGTGTGGAGCTAATGGGTGCCATTATGTCCACCAATATGTTTTCTGGTGACTACTTGCTTCTTCCCCAAAGCTTCTCCTCCAAAGCAAACAGCCAATTCTGGTTTCTTCCACTTCACTGGAGTAGGAAGTGTTTCAGAAAAGCTCAGGAGGCATCATCTTTTCTCTCTGCAAGTAGCAACCATTTGGAAACAGCTCTCTCCATCATAGGAGGATACTTGGCTTGGAACTTCCTATCATTTTGTTAGATCTCCCAGTGTTTTGTGACTGGACCCAGCCTCTATGGCAGCAGTTTTGTTATGGTGCCCACTACCTATTCTCAACATTTCAAAAGTGACCAAAGTTTCAACAAGACTGGGGGACCCTGATCTAGAGAATACAGTTTCCCACAGAAATATTGCATGAGTGCTGGAAAATACTGAGAGTGGCAGGAAGTTGGAGAACATAAAGGCTGCATAAATGGTTCAGAGGTATGGGAATTTTGGTGGTGGAGAGTGCCTTCAAGTCATAACTGTCTTATGGCGACCACTTGAGGGGTTTTCATGGCAAGAGACTGAGGTGGTTTTACAAAAACATTTTTTAAAGCAGACTTAATTCTGAAATCCCATAATGATGTTGTTTGAAACTAAAATTATTAAGAGTAGATTCAGAGGTAGAGATCTGAAAAAGCTACTTTAAGCAAACCCAAGGCTTATGTATACCCGAAGGATTCTTTTTTAACGCTCCTCATTATATCAGAAAATGCTTTCAAGAGTCTTTTCAGTTCCAAAAACATTTTGTCAGGCTGCACCAAGAATGGCATGCTGTTTGGGAATTGTAAGTCTAAAGCTCTCTTGGGCATAAGAAATTAGCTGAAGGGTTCTTTGGATCCTAATCAGAAATCTGAAGTACTGTTGTATAACAGTCCAGCTATAACAGAGTTCTGATCTGGAGGCTGGTAAATATCAAGAGCTATCAGTACATAAGTTGTCCCTCATTAGGAGGCAAAACAAAAATAAAACCTTATTGATTTGTTGCTCTAATTTCTCTCATTTTTCTATAAAATAGAGTCTTCTTATTCTGCCCTGCTAATTTTTTAGTTGGATCTTCAGCACTGCTAGGAATTGTGCCAAGAGGCAATTAAGGCAAGGGAAAGTACCAGACAAGCTACTTCTTGCCATAAAATCACCTAAAAAGATGTCACTTAGAACTGAAAAATGTACCTTGGGCCATTCACCACTGCAAATGTTCTTCCTTGCAATTTCATATTGAACACTTCACTTACATTTACTCTTTCATTTCTTAATTGAGAGAAATTTTTTGAAAGGAAATCGCACCAAGTCAAATGGCACTGGGCTGTTTTGTTTTTAGTTGCAAAAGGAAGGAGACTTGACAGAAAGGAGTTATAGGATCCAACCCAATAAATGAGAACCAGTGTGACGTGTGGGTTAGATTATCGGATTATGATCTGAGAGTTCCAGGTTCAAATCCCCACTTTGCCAGGGAAGCTTGCTAGGTGACTGATACACTAAGTGTATCCTACCTCACAACCTGTCATGACGAACGTAGGAGAATGATGAAAGCTGCTTTGAGATCCCAATGCGGATGAAGTTGAGATATAAATGATGTTAAATAGATAAATGCATCTCTTTGTAATGGTGTGTTCTGTTGGCTTTTCAAGATCTAAAATTCTTTCATCTATGTTATGTACTTGTCTTCTCTATAGCTTTTGTACAGACACAGGTGGGAAAAAAGGGAAAACAGAATAGAAGATGAGAGAAGAAGTGGTTGCCTCAGCCTTGAAACGGGTTGTGGTATGTCCACTTTTAGAGAAGCCAACTCCAGACCCAGGAGATCTTAACAACTATCAACCAGTCTCAAATGTTCCATTCTTGAGCAAAGTGATTGAACGGGTGGTGGCTGGACATCATTGGTGACATTGGTCACAACTTTGGTGACCTTTGGAGGCCCTGCTTCAGATACCCTGCCTTTTGAGATTAGGCAGGTGGAAACCCAGGAGAGGATCGTCTTTGTCATGGCACCAAACTCTGGAACTCTCTCCCTTTCTACTGCCATGTTCTGCCAGCAGGTAAAGACTTTTTTGTTCTGTTTAGCGTACCTTCAGTGACCCCTCTTTCCTGCCCCATGTTTTAATTGTTGTTTTTATGTTTTTGTGTGTATTTTAGCTCTGATTTTAATTGTTTTAATGTGTTTCATTTTTGTTTTGATAATTTTTGTGATTTTATTATGTATATTTTATGTATGGCCCTGATGACTGCAGAAAGGCAGAGTATCATTTCTGTTAAATAAATAAAGAATACAATTTTCTAGGGCAGGGAGTTTTGCTGTCTGAGGAAAGTTAACACCATGCCCATAGCTGCTTCTTAAGCTTATCTCTTCCAGGGCTTAGGTGCACTGAACACAGTAAGCTTGCCTTGACTTTTGAAACACCAGAAAACCAGAAGTTTTCATTGAGTAAAATTGTTTTCGGTATAGCAGGAGGCTGAGACAACTCAGCCTTATCTCTACCCCCAAAATGTATTTAAAATTTATAAGCACCTTCAGAGGCAGTAATCCTCTAAATACTAGTGTTAGGGTTCAACACCAGAAGGAGGCCTTGGTCTCTGTGCCCTGTTTGTCAGTGTTGTAGGTACATCTAGTTGGCTACAGTGTGAAACAGGGTGCTAGATTAGATGGACATTTGGTCTGGTCCATCAGAGCCGCTCTTATTTTCTTATATTCTTTTCTCCTCTCTTCAGCCTGTTTAGTATGACTCAGTCAACCAAGCTGTAGCTTTCTCTCAATCTTCTCCTTCTGGGTCTATGAAGGTAGCAGAGGAGACTGAGTAGAACCTGACTGCTTCAGAAGCCCCACATGATGTTACTCGTGGCCTCAGCTGGCAGCAAGGCCTGGTGATGCCAAGGCTTGGGTAAAGATGTCTTTAGTTGCAGCAGCAAGATTTCATAAGTGCTTCATATTCCCCATCAGCAAAACTACTTCCTCCTTCTATGATCTAAGCCTGGCTTTGGCACTCACCCAGCCCCTCAATACGATGTTATATAGTAAAAAGGCTGATGCTTGCATTTGTCCATCACAATGGCCAGTTTCTGTTGCAGTGTGCTAACATATGTTCAGCCCTTTTAAAGCTCTTTGTGGGGATTCCCCTCCTCCAATATCAGGGCCCAAGGGAATTTTTTTTCCTCCAGACTTGGAGCATCCCTCTCATATGTATTGACCTTACTACTCTTTGTGCCTGGCCATATTGTGCTGCTTCTCTATCAGCACAAGGATGAATCGATGTCCTATTACAGAATACAAGCTGGAGACCCACAAGGAATTGCAAGTCACCAATATAATGAGCTTTACACATAATATAATCCTACACAGAAAGTATAATACTATTATGCTCTGCAACTTAGACATCTTTCTCTGGTTTTCTTCTGATAATGTATTCATATCACATTTTTTTAAAATTTGGTTTTAGAATTTTAACATGGGTCTGTGAAAAGAAATGCCTAGTACACCAACTGGTCTATTTATGGACCATTTTGACCCAGTTTCTTGATGGATGTTGACAAGATTCTCAGGTCTGTGAAGGCCACTACTTGTGCTCTTCAATCCTTGCCCATCTTGGCTGCTAAAATCATGTAAGGATCACATGTAAGGATAACTCACGGCACCTTCCCTTAGCCTCTGAAAGAGGTGGTTATTCACCCATCACTTAAGAAAACATCCCCAGAGAAAAATGATGTGGCTAATTATCACTTAGTCTCTAATCTGCCCTTTCTGGGCAAAGTGATTGAGAGATCAGTAGCAGACCAACTCCAGGTTGTAAAGGAATTCCAACAAGCCTGCCTGGATCCCCAGGTGTCAATCACCTAAGAGAGTGTCAAAGAGCAAAATTCCAGAAGCCTGGCAAGTGATGCCTCACTAGCCAGGAGAGTGACCTGCCATCTACCTTTTTCTAACCCTCACCTTGAGACTGAGAGGCAAGCCTTAAATCTTCTGGGTGCTAACAGGCAAAACCAACCCTGCAAGGTAGCCATATCATAGGCTTGATTCAGAAAACAAATAATTAGGTAGCTTATGGTACTGGATTCATATTAAAGCTACAACACTTAATAACTCCACAGCAACATAGGTAAAGGAAATTTATTAAAGAAAATGGAAAATTCAAATAAAGAAACAAAATATATAAACAGGAAAAGCAAAAATAACAACAGCTAATTAGCTAGACTAATACATACACTTGCAAACCTATTCTAGATGTTACCTTTCAGCAACAGCTTCAGAAGCAAGATTTTGTTTCAAACAGGAGCAAAAAGGTTCTCCTGAGAAGAAGTGTTCCCTGGGGGAGGAGGAGAGACTAAAAGATAAATTTTTAAAAGGTCAGCTGCCTGCAGCAGGCCTGAACGACTTAGCCAATTACAAAGGACCAAACCTATGACAGCAGACTCTGCAGTTGACTGTCTTCACAGATGGGGGAAGAAGTAATTACTCCACTCCCACAATGCTATGCGTTAACAATCTAGAAGGGTGGTGCCAGCGTCCCTCAAGCTTTGTCCTTGAGAGATGTTAAGATTTTGGCAACTGCAATAGCAAGGCCTCTCTTATCTGGCTGGAAACTGAAAGTGCCAACCAGCCTGAGTCTCCCAAAAGAAAAAGACTATTTCCTGAGGACTAATAAATGTATAGCTTGACCAAAAGCTTGGAGTGTTTGAACTGAACAAGAAACTAATTAAATAAATGAGTTTATTTTCACAGGTCATCTTGGATAATTCATCTGCTCTGGACCTTTTCAGTCTGTCTTCTGGCAAGGCTAAGGGACAGCAACGGCCTTGATGGTTTTATTTATTTATTTTATGTATATACATACATAAAGACAAGTGTCCTGACTGACTCATCAACGCCCAACCCAAACCCCTGGACCTAGAAACATGAAATTTGGGCAGGACATTCCTTTTGTGATGTAGGGGCTCACTAAGAAAGGATTTTAAGAAATTTGCCCCCTAAGGGGGTAAAAGGGAGTAAAATGTGTTTTCCCATAGGGATACAGCTTCCCTGTGTGGCTGGCAGGGTCCCCCCCCCCACCAACTGCCACTCTTCCCTGAGGTCATTTGCATATGCAGCCTTGATTGGTCATTTCTCCAACATGCTAAAGAGTATATACTTGCTATTGGGAGTCACTGAATGTGTCCTGAGGTAAAAATACACCTCCCAGTCTAGGGTTGCCAATCTCCTTGTGGGGCCTGGCTTTCCTGTGTGGCTGGCAGGGTAATGGGTCAGCTGTGGAATTCTGTGTTCTGAGGTAAAAATTAGGTAAAGGAAATTGCACACAGTTGAAGAAAGACAGTACAAGACTCCTGAAAAGGGATTTTATATAAAAATCAGTATGGTAACTGAGTTTTTAAATGTTCATGGGAAGATGGTGCACAACCTTTCTAGGGGCCATTTCAATGCGAACCTCTCACATGAACCTGCCGAAGTGCCCACCACACCATCCTTCCCTCAGTCCAACTCCACCGAACACCTCTTGCAGCCATCATCTCTTACTGCCCCCAAGAAGCCTCCTGGCAGACATTGTGCAAGATATACCCATGCTCAGGGCTCATTTCGAGGGGGAACGCGCAGGAACACAGTTCCGTCAGTTCCCCAAAGAGGTCACATGTCAGGTGGCCCCACCCACCTGACTCTCGGCCATTTTGGGCCCATTTCAGCCTGGATTGGGGCCGAAACGGCCCGGATCGGGCCTCTGACGGGTGGTGGATCACTCTCACGCTCAGCAGCAGCTCGATCCTGACCATTTTGGGCCCCTTTTCAGCCATTTTCAGCCCCTTTTTTCCATTTTGGGCCTAATTTTGGCCCTGAATGGCCAGGATTGGGTCCAAAACAGCCAGGATAGGTGATGCCAGGGGGTGTGGCACATGCAGATCAGGTATGCTAATGACACACTTCCAATGATGTCAAGGGGTGTGGCATATGGTAATGAGTTCCTACAGCTCTTTTTCTATGAAATGACCCCTGCCCATGCTAAAAGGAGGAAACAACTTAGATATGCGGCAAAGAAATATGCACATTGTACTCCTGCGGTACACTGAGCAGCAGTGGCCAAATACCAGCAAGTCCCGAGTTCAAGAGAAAGGTGACCATTCCCGCAGGCCTGGGCACAGCAGTGACGACCCCAGCAGACCTAACAGCCACAATATACCCTGGAATCGCCACTATCAGGGAGTAGTCCATGGACAGGCTGTGCAAGCGTGCCATTCTGACCCTCAAGAATGACAAGGCTGCCATCATTAATGAAACACAACTTAACTCCCTCGAAGGGGCAGAAATGGAGTACAGATCAGTAGACTCAGTGGTGCAAATGGATGATGCAAATGGTGCAAATGGATGATGCAGTTCACTACCCTGTGGAGTTCCTCAACATGTTCAACCCTCAACTCCCAGTCATTTAATGTGTCCTGAGGTAAAAATACACCTCCCTGTCTGTCCCTCTGGGGATGCCAATCTCCTTGTGGCGCCTGGCTTTTCTGTGTGGCTGGCAGGCTGATGGGTCAGCTGTGGAATTCTGTGTTCTGAGGTAAAAATCAAGCAAAGGAAACTGTAGACAGTTGAAGAAAGACAGCACAAGACTCCTGAAAAGGGATTTTATATAAAAGTCAGTATGGCAACTGAGTTTTTAAATGTTCATGGGAAGATGGTGCACAACATTTCTAGGGGATATTTCAATGTGAACCACTCACATGAACCTGCCAAAGTGCCCACCACACCTCCCCTCCCTCAGTCCAACTCCACCTCACACCTCTTTCAACCATCACCTCTTATTGCCCCCAAGAAGCCTCCTGGCAGACATTGTGCAAGATATACCGAAGCTAAGAGGAGGAAGCAAGTTAGAGATTCGGCAAAGAAATATGCACATTGTACTCCTACAGTGCACTAAGCAGCAGTGGCCAAGTACCAGCAAGTCCCGAGTCTAAGGGAAAGGTGACAACAATAAAAACCATACAGATTAAAATACACTAAGACTCAGAAAACACGGTACATATAAAATCAGCAGTAACACAAGCCGTCTGCTATCTGGACCTAAAAAAGCTATCGATTGCAGGCCAAAATTATAAACATCCAGAGTGGCAGGATATAGGGTGTAGCATCCAGGAGGAATGATTGCCAACATCTCAACCAATGGCCTGGCAGAATGTTGCCATCTTGGAGGCCCTGGGGAACTGCAACAGATCCGGCAGGGCCTAGATCTTTATTGTGAGCACATTCCACCAGGCTGGAGCCCGAGCCAAAAAGGCTCTAGCCCTGGTCGAGACAAAAGGCAAATGTTCCTCAGGCTGGGAACCACCAATAACTGCTTACCCACAGAGCATAAAGCCCTCCAGGGGACATATTGGGAGTGGCGGTCCCACAGGTACCTAACAACCACCCTTTCAATGTAAACAAGGCCATGTCTCTTTGTTGTTTCTACTGGATTTATCTGCAGATTTGATACAATGGTCCATGCCATCTTATTGAGACAGTTGGAGGCAGAAGCAGGTATCTATCAGGGGATGTGCATTAGCCTAATTCTAATCATTCCTCACAGACTGGGCTCAAAGGGTTACCGTTGGAGACAAGATATCATCAATCTGGTACTTATCATGTGAGGTTCCACAAGTCGCCGTCCTATCCCTCATACTTTTTAATCTCCATGTAAAGCCCTTGCAACAAACATTTTGTAATTTTGAGGTCGGTTGTCATCAATATGCTGCTACTGATACCCATCTCTATATGTCTTTATCCAAGGCTGAATGCACACTTACCCGGCACAGCGCTAAGCAGGCGGAGTGAGAGCTTCTTTCTGGCGTGTTTTATTTTATTTTTTTTATTGGATGGGTTTACAAACACACATATAAAAATCATTATCATTATTCACCCCATTGCATTTTCCCCATCCTTCCCCACCCCCCACCCCTGCTTTTCTGGTGACTCCCAGCAGTTTTCCATACCCAACTTAATCTAAAAAGTATATCATATAAATTCTTAAGGTCTATAATAATAATGTAATAATGTAATATATATCTATATTATACCTATCAAATCTCTTTAATTATCTTAACAATCTACACTTACTATATTGCTTATCTTAGTTAAAAATATAAAAATTATATAAGTAACAATAGGTACATATACTAACTAAAAAACAAACAAACTACATATGTATATGTAACATACTATTCCTTACATACCAATTAACTATATTATCTATATTTCACATATACTCCCTATAACCTTATTACTTATAATTATACTCCCCTGTAAATATACTATACTAATCCAATAAAATACAGTAAAATATACCCCTTTTTAGCCTTAAGTAAGTTTCTATCTCCCCTACTTCTCCAAAGACCACAGTTTCCCCTTCATGTCCCACTTTTTCTCCACATATTTCTTAAATTTTTCCCAACTTAATGTATAGTCCAACTCTTCTTGTTCTTTCAATTTCCTTGTTAGTTTGTCCATTTCTGCCATGTTCAGAACTTTCAAGATCCAATCTTCCATAGATGGTATCTCCTGAGTCTTCCACATCTGTGCATAACACATTCTGGCCGCCGTAATCATATAAAACACCATAACTCTGTCCATTTTATCAAAATCTTCTAGGTTCATACATAATAACAGCAATTCCAGGGTTTTATTTATATTCCTTTGTAAAATATCTGACATAACTTTAACTATATCCCCCCAGAACAGCTTAGCCTTATCACAAGTCCACCACATATGATAGAATGAACCTTCATGCTGTTTACATTTCCAACATTTATCAGACATCTGGCTATTACCATTGGCCAACTTCTTCGGTGTTAAATACCATCTATACAATATTTTATATACATTTTCACGCACAGTGGTACATGCTGAAATCTTAACTACATTTTTCCATACCTTTTCCCAAGCTTCCACTGAAATTTCCTTATTACAGTTTATTGCCCATTTGACCATCTGAACTTTAACAACTTCCTCCTCTGTAAACCATTTCAGTAATATCTTATATATTTTAGAAATTATTTTCTTCCCCCCCTGAAGCAAACAATTCTCCATCTCAGAGTTTTGTAGTCTAAAACCATTTTTCCTTTTATCTTTCTCATATAGATCTTTTATCTGCATATATTGAAACCATCCATATTGGAATGGCAATTCTTCATTACCTTTAAGCATATAGTTATTCTGTTGTATCTCAAGAATTTCTTTATATGTCAACCAGTCTTCCCCTGCATATTCTGTTCTTGGATTTACTACTTCCGCAGGGATAATCCACATTGGTATAGTCTCTTCTATATATTTCTTATATTTAGTCCATACAGCAAACAAGCTTCTTCTTACATAATGATGTAAAAACATAGAGTCTGCTTTTACTTTGTCATACCATAGATATGCATGCCATCCAAAAAGTTTATTATATCCTTCCAGTGCTAACAACTTCAAATTCTTCAATGTCATCCATTCCTTTATCCAGTCCAGACATATCGCTTCATGGTATAGTTTAAAATTCAGTAATTGTAGTCCTCCTCTATCTTTTGCATCGTAAAGTACTTTCATTTTAACTCTGGGTTTCTTTCCAGCCCAAACAAAGTTTAACATTGTTCTCTGCCACTTCTCAAATTGCTTACTGTCTTTAACAATAGGTATTGTCTGTAGTAAAAACATCATTCTTGGAAGAACATTCATCTTAATTACTGCAATACATCCTAACCATGACAAGTTCATTTTATTCCATCTAATCATATCTTTATCTATTTGTTGCCATAACTTGTCATAGTTATTCTTATATAAGTCAATATTCTTCACTGTCACTTCCACTCCCAAATACTTAACCTTGTTCACTACTTCACATTCCACCTTATCCATCAACTCCTTTTGTTGTTGTTTAGTCATATTTTTACACAATATTTTGGACTTCACCTTATTAATTACAAAACCCGCTACGTATCCAAAATCCTTCATTTTCTTCATCAATTTTGGCATGCACTCTATTGGATCTTCCACTATCACCATTATGTCATCAGCGCTCTTACTTTGTATTCAAATCCTTTAGTCCTCAATCCTCTTATTGAATTGTCTTCTCTTATTTGCCTAAGTAAAATCTCCAGTACCATTACAAACAGAAGTGGGGAGAGCGGGCACCCTTGTCTTGTTCCTTTTCTTATTTCCAACTTTTTGGTTACATCCGAGTTAACAATTATATTCTTGTAGGCAAATCAAATTACTTGTTTAGCTAACCAATGTAACACAGCTTTACGTTTAGAGGGTGAATTAAGTCCATTAACATTCCATGAAATTAATTTGTACTCCATAGTTATAATCTGGATGAGCTAGGAAAGTCTTTTCCATTTTCCATCAGAAAGACATCCATTGCATATTTCGATTTGATCACTTGTCTCCCTGATTGAAATTCAAAAGTCACTCCTTCCGGTAGCTCCCATCTATATCTAATTTCCGCTGCTCTTAGCTTTTGTGTTAAATCTCTGTACTTTTTCCGATCCTGGAGTACTTTAGGTGGTACTTCTTTCATAATTCGAATCCGTGTCCCGGCTACCTCCAATGGAGTTTCAAAATGTCTTCTAATAATTTCCTCCTTCATTCTCCTTGTGGTCAATTGGACAATAATATCTCTTGGTAAGTTCTTTTGTTCCGCATATTTTGAGTTGACTCTATACGCGATATCCAAATGGGTCATCATTTCCTCCTCTGTTTGCCCCCAAAATTTTGCCAATATTTCAGCTACTTGTTTAAGGGCAGATCCATCCATTGTTTCCGGAACTGCCCTCATGCAAATCTGTCTGTCCATTGCTTTGCATTCCATCATCACTATTCTTTCGCCCATACCCATAGTCTCATTCTGTAAATCCTCTGTTTTTTTCTCCCCATCCTGCACCAACTGCTGCGTTTCTTGCACCTTTTGTTGGGTATTCTGTAAATCTGTTTTTGTTGCCTTCATCTCCTTTTTAACTTCCATAATTTCCGATTTGATTGCTTCTTTCATTTCCATCATTAAATTTTGCTGTAATTTTTGTATCATCTCCCGAATCTCTTTATTTCCATCTGTTATTTTCTTATCCAAATTTTCAATGGCAGCCTGCCAGTCCTTTTCTTTTTTGGAGGCCATCGGACTTGCCTTAGGTCCCCACGAATCAGCTCTCTTTCTTAGCTCCGTCTTCTTTTTAATTCAAGTCTCTATTTTTATATATCAAAAAATTTTGACGTTTGCCCACAGTTAAAATGGCAATTGAGGCTTCCCTTACCCTTAAAATGTCGGACGATGTTTTTCTATGGTTCAAAATGTTGGGCGATCTTTCTCTATGGTAATACAGTCACACTGATGATCTTCCCTTACTTTCAATGGTGAATCCTCTACTTCCGTTTCCTTTCCCTTAGTTTCAATGGTGGGTACTTCACTTCCTCTTCCAGCTTTGTGGGTCCTCCTGCTCTTCCTGACCTCCCTCGCCGCTCTTTCTCTCTATCTCCTCTCCGTCTATTGTTCTCCACTTCCTGTCTCGCGGCACGCCTTCCAATTCCCACAATCCGCCCACCGCGTCGCTATCTCCCCAACCACAGGTATGCAAAACAATATTCTTCTTAACTCTTTTTAACTTTTTCTCATTCTCAAAACTCCCATTAAATTGCTCATTCTTTTAATATACTTTTTCAGCTTGGTAACTCAGTCTTCAGTTCTTTTAAAATTTAAGTCTTTATTCAGTAAAACGGTCCGTTAGGGGAGATAGTAATCTTAACTCAATACAAACTTCTTGGGATGTACTCACTGCTTCAAACGTCCAAATCTGTTCAAATCCGTTCCCGAGGCTCGGGGAACAAAGAGCCTATGTCAATTTAATGACTCCTGAAGCTGCTGAAGAGATTTTGGCCGCCCTTCTCCGAGGAGGATCTCAAGGCTCAGGGGAGAAGCCCTTAATTCAGAGCCTCCCACCCTCCGAGAGCCTTCACTCTCAGGGCTAAAAGCGTTTTTGCCGGATTACTGACTAAAACCCGGGGGCTGTGGGCGATCTGAAGGCCCCACCAGCCCAAAAAACAGCACCTCGGATGATCCGGAGCTCCAAATCACGTCGGTCTCTCCATTACCCCGAACCGGAAGTCTCTTTCTGGCATGTTTTATGATATCATCGCACCACGAGAGCGGCATCATGGTGCGATGACGTCATATATTGCTCCAGAAAGACGCTCTCACTCCACCTGCTTAGCACTGTGCCGGTAAGTGTGGATTCAGCCAATATCTCCTAGTGATGCGGTAATGGTCTTGGATCACTGCCTAGCTGCTGTGGTAAGTTGGCTAAGACTGAATGAATTGAAACGAAACCCTGGAAATACAGAGGTAATACTAGTTGGGAAGGCAGAGATCTTGAAGGTCATTGTGCTCTCCACTTTCAATGAGGTTCAGGTGACCTTTACTGACACAGGTCAAATCCACATTCACCCATTACCCGCATGTTTATCGGATATCTTCCGTTTGCCTCCAATCCGCGATTTTTTCCTCTTCATTCACATTCCTGCTTCCAATCCATCTTTCTTCCGCGTCCCTCTGGTCACACGGCCGCTCGAAAACCGCTTTTTTGGGCGGGACCCTTTTTCCGCGCCCATTTTTTTTATTTTTTTGAGCGCACTTTTCTGTTATTTCGATCTTGCCTCATAAAGAAACATCATTGAAGATAATGATGCCTCTCTTTCCCCCACTGACAGCACTGATGGCTCTCTCCCCGTTTCTTTCTTGGAAATTTGGAAGCATGTGGGAAGCTTTCGTGGGCATTTCCTATGCAGGACAGTTCAGTGCCTGAATTTTACTGGTTTCACTTCCTTGGAGTGTCATTATTTCGATATTTCATAATTTCGATATTACAGTAATATAAAATTTAAAAAAAACAGTTAAAAAGGAAGTTTCGCAAGTCCGTTCTGAGGATGGATTCACCCCAAAATGATTTTTCAAACTACCAGATTTGATTCAGAAACAGCATAATCAATAAATCCAATGCTATGAAGTCAAAAACAGTCTTTTGCAGACTACGGAGCACTTGCAAGTTGAATCAGCCAATAGGAACTCTCGGAACGGCCGGAGAGACAGGAAGGGGGGTGGTTTTAAAAAAAAACGCGTAAATTGCACATTGGCCCGTTCACGGCCACCGTGAAACTCCCGTTGAAAACCTGTGACCACATATTCGGGAGAAATGCGAATGAAATGCGTCTGTTTAATGAGGCAACGTGACCGGCACTCGGGATTGCATGGGGAATGCGGGGAACATGCGACTTAGAATGAGTAATGTGGATTTGCCCACAGTTAAGAGCCTTGGGCTTATACTGCTAGAGAAGCAAGTTAATGCAGCTGCAAAAACTGCTTTCTTCCAACTCAGTAACATAGAAACTAGATTACTGTAATGCACTCTACAATGGTATCCCTTCAAGGTCAGCTCAGAGGCTCCAGTTTGTGCAGAAGCTGAAGCTCAACTATTATCAAAAGCTAGGTGAAGCATGCATATTAATTCCATTCTGCAGTCATTCCACTGGCTACCCATCAGTTACCTGGTTCAATTCAAGGTACTGGCAATCATATACAAAATCCTTCATGGCCTTGGTCCCTCATTATCTGCAGAACTACCTATGCTCCACTACAGCATTTTCACTTTCTTGTTATTGCTATTGTTATTGCTATTGTTATTATTTGATTTATAGCCTGCTCTCCCCACAAGCAGGCTCAGAGCGGGTTTCAGCAATAGGTAAAATACAACAAATAAAACAGTAAAATCACTAATCTCAAGGCATACATTTCAATAAATCAAAATCTCAACAGATATAAATTCCAGTATCCTAAGATGGGGCCCCCTTCACTCTTCCCTGCCCACCACACAAAAAAGGGTGGAGTTGTCAGCTAGTATTCTGTAACTACACGTGCATGGAGAGCAGATGACTATGTCCCCCCCCCCCACTAGTGGAAGACTGTCAGGGAGGCTTATTTGATGGATCTAATGCCGGCCTCAACCATATGCCTGGCAGAAAATCTTTGTCTTGCAGGCCCACCGAAAGGATACAAGATCTTGGCAGACCCAAGTATCCTCTGACAGAGAGTTCCACCAGGTTGGAGCCAGAACTGAAAATGTCCTGGTCTTGGTCCTGGTTGAGGCCAGTCAAGCCTCCCTGGGGCCAGGGACCACCAGTAGGTGTTTACCTGCTGAGCTACGTGCTTTTCAGGGTACATACAGCGAGAGGCAGACCCTCAGGTATACTTGTTCCAGTCCGTTTAGAGCTTTATAGGTTAAAACCAGAACCTTGAACCTGATCCGGAACTCCATGGGGAGCCAGTGTAGTTGCTGCAAGACTGGGGTTACATGTGCCCTGTATGGCGTGTAATTTCCTAATCAGACCCAAGGGAAACCCTGCATAGAGGGAGTTACAGTAGTCCAATCTGGAGGTGACCATTGCATGGATCAATGTTGTTAGGTCATGGGTCAAAAGACAGGGGGAAAGCTGCCTGGCCCGCCGAAGGTGGAAAAAAGCAGACCAGGCAACTGCACAACCTGGGCCTCCATTGACAGAGAGGAGTTCAGCGCCACACCAAGATTCCTGACTGATGAAATGAGCACAAGTGGTGTCCCATCAAAGGCCGGGAGTGGGATCCCCACATCCAACGCCCCATGGCCCAAGTACAGGACCTCTGCGTTCGCAGGATTCAACTTCATTCTACTGAAGATCTCATCTAAATAGGGTCTTTTGCTGGTGCCTCCCTGCAAATGGGCAAAATCAACAACTGCCCATACACACGCATAACCTGTTTTGGTCCCTGCCTTATAGAATGTCCTGCCTAGAGAGATCATGAATAATAATAATAATAATATTCGATTTATATACCACCCTTCAGGACAACTTAATGCCCACTCAGAGCGGTTTACAAAGTGTTATTATTACCCCACATCAATCACCCTGTGAGGTGGGTGGGGCTGAGAGAGCTCCAGAGAACTGTGACTCGCCCAAGGTCACCCAGCTGGCTTCGTGGAGGAGTGGGGAATCAAACCCGGCTCTCCAGATTAGAGTCCCGTGCTCTTAACCACTACACCAAACTGGCTCTCTGGAAGATTCCCACTTTCCAGAATTTCCATAAACTATACAAATCTGAATTATTCAGTATGGCTTTTTTACACAGGTAATAGGGCCGTACTCTAACAAAATGGTCCAGAAAGCTACTTGGGTAAAGGGTTCAGGAGTCAGGACTGTGGTTTATTTACATAATTTGTACTTTCTGTTGCTTTAAGTAGGATGCTACTATGTCATTACTGCATCACTTAACATGTCATGTCAGTACATATGCTTTGCTTAAGCTCTTTTTTTTTTTAATTTCGGGGTGGTTCCAGATTTCTACAACACAAATCCTATTTAATTGTTTATAGAATGACCCATCCTATTGATTGTATTGACTCACTCTGTGTCATCTGCCTTGACTCTCAGTGAGAAATGCAGACTATAAATTACATAAAGCTAGGCCCTCTAAACCCACTCACTGTATTCTGATTTGTCAAGGTCTGCTTTCTAAAGATATTCCTCTATACGAATTTCTAAAGATAAAGGTCTATATATATTACTGCTTCTCTAAAGATGCATACATTATCCTGCTTCATAAAGTCCATTAATGTATGTCCTTTATTCCCAGTATTGGCATAGGCTGTAGGAAAAAACTGGTAGAGACAGGAGAAACTGAATGCAACCCATGCTACATTTTTATTGCAGAATGTAACTATTTGCTTTTTTTGCTTGCGCTCAACTGAATGTTAAGTAGTTTGAGCCACTTCGCCCTGGTAATTCACAGTGCCAATGATCTTTACAATAATGACCTTCTTATTAAGCAAACAATATGAACCCCGCCCCCATCTTAGAAATGCACTGAAACTGTTTCCAAGGTGGTTGAATTCTTGATGCAATTTGATCAGTGGTTTGTTTCCAGTCTCTTCAAAATGCTATTTTTATAGCTTCACCATCTTCTATGAGGCTACTGAAACAACTCCCTCCTATTATTTTGAAGCTATTAATACCAACTCAATTACAACTAATTAAGGGAGAAAACACATTCTTTTCAAAAACCAAGTTTTACCCAATAGCATGGAGTTGGCCTGTAAGATACAAGCTGAGGTATATATCATATATCAGAGCAGACAAGATTGGTTCCTGCAAGATTCAAACAGTCATTCAAACTTGTCTTTTGACACTGGGGAACAGGGACTGGTATGAATGAAAAAGGACAACATGAAACAAAAATGACTTACAGCAACCAAGAGAACTCTTAGGAACATATCTGCTAGCTGCTTCAGACTCAGGCTAGGCTTCTGTTTCTTTCCTTTTGCTGATATTTAACCCTGAATATTGCTAGAGGCATGAGCCAAAAAGCTCATGGCCCTTAGTTCTTGGCCCACGCCTTACATCCTTGGGCTTTGTGAGAGATCACCCCAGGATCCTTACCTCAAGAGGACCCCTATTTTGATCCTCATCTTGTCTCAGTATAGGCTTAGAAATAAAAGACGGAGTCTGCATCAAACCAATATCAAACAGCAGGAATGCAAGGCAACTCATGCATCAAAGCCCATCCTAAGAGAGACTATACCAGAGGGCTATCTTCTCAAGGATTTTGCAGCCTCCTTCCTAAGCAATTTGACCTTAATGAACAACCCAAGTTTTCCAAAACAATAAGCAATGGACTGATTCCAACCAGTCCCCATCCCCACATCTTAATGACTGAGAAGGAACATTCTTGCCCTTTCCTAATCCTATCAATCATGCAGCCATGATTTTATCTTCCCTAACCTCCTCAAGGCAACACATTTTTATTTTGCTTCATTAGTCTGTCTGTCTTTTACTTTTTCATTTTGCTCATATTGCTTTATGCAAACAAGGAAAAACTCTCCTTTACAATATTAATATAACTTCATCACTCAAACTTGCTGATCTCCGGAAAACTGAATCTTTATCAGTCTCCCATTCAGATGCTAATATTTCTTTCCCTCCTCAGTACTGGCAGAAAAGGCAGAAAAAATTATCACTCTATATGGAAGTTGCCAGCTAAAGCCAGGATTCTAGTAAGAATGGCTGAACTTTGGTCCAGTGTTGGGAGTGTTTGCAGGCTCTGGCCTAACCTAAAATGTGCTGGCTAAGCTGATCAATTAACACCTGCAAGCAGTCTCTGAGTTCCCTACTGATTCAACCTTAGGAGACTGTCTCTATCTGTTCTCCCTGAATGTTCTGACAGCTGTAACACTAATTAACAGCTTGGCCCTGATTGGCTCTTGAATGCTGGGTGATGCACTGAGTTCTAGAAAAGATGGCTTCTAGAAAAGATGGAGAGGGCACACATTCTATCAGATGGGTAAGATTAACAAGAAATGAATGCCAACCAGTGATGCTTAACATAGCAACATCTTAAGTTTAAGATAAGCAGACTATTAGATAGCAATAGTAAGGCTTTCTTGTTTCATGTCCGTTGCCTGTATATGAGTGCTTTATGCTTTGCAACACTCTTTAAAGCTAACAAATGTAATTTTACTTAAGCTGAGTCTGGAATTCATGACTTGGGTGTAGAGGTGGGCACGAATCGCAATATGAAGCAAAAAACCCCACGAAACGGGGCGATTCGTGGTTTGTGAAAACGTGGTTCGTGCGGCCGTGTTTTCTACAAACTCAACGGCTTTTTTTTACCCGGTTCGTAAGAGTTGTCGGCAGCCAGACAGGCTGGTGCTGCTGATCTATTAATTACCACACACGGTGAGTGAAACTGACAGCTTCATTCTCCTGCCCCCTTGTGTGGGGTCAGTGAAGCTTACAGCCCTGTTCCCCTGCCGCTCGGGCGGCAGGAAAAAGGAGCTGTCAGCTTCACAGACCCCGTGTTGTGTTCAGCCAATGGGCTGAACACAGCGCTGGGTCTGTGAAATGACAGCCCTGTTCTCCTGCCCTCTGAGGGACAGGGGAATGGGGCTGTCAGCTTCACTTACCCTGCAATGGTGTCATCCCATAGGCTGAACCCAGTGCGGGGTCTGTGAAACTAGCATCCCTGTTCTCCTCTCCCCCCCCCAAGGGGCAGGAGAAAGGGGCTGTCAGCTTCACTCACCCTGCACCAGCTTCAGCTCATCGGCTCATTTAGATAATGGCAAAAATGAACACCTTGACCTTTCTCTATTGCTTTGGATACTACAAAAGGCTAAATTGCTACGGTAATCAATGAGCTTGTGGCATTTATCAAATGAATGTTTATACCCAAATGGGTCTATGGTTCATAAATGTTTAACATTTGCATGGCCTAAAGTATGAGCTACTATGTGTACTATGGACAAGAGACTACAGAATATGAAAAAACAGAATGGTTTTAGGTGGACCTAGCTAAACTGGGGTATAGCTGCTGTCTGGAAGCCTGCTGCAACATCAGTAGGTTTGCTACCAATTGAAGGAATGTCAGTTTTGCTTCCAATATGCTCTGTTTATATATTTTAAATGAAGCAAGTGTTATAAAGACAATTAAAAGTGGTCAGGGCTGTCTTAGCCAAATAAAAATAAACCTTGTAGCACAGAGCACATGCCATGGGAAGTGGGGCAAACAAACGGGGAGGTAAGTATTGGCTAACTACTCTACATCTTTTGACGGTTGTTGGCATTTCCAAATACAGTAGTAGTTATTAGACAAACTGTTCTTTCAGTATTATTTAACTGACATGGGAAAGCACCCTTTCTTATTGTCAATGGGTAGAACATCAAACAAACAAACATGCCCAGGCATGTCTTTCTGGACATGGTGCCACAGCAGGCAGTGCTCTCAGTATTTCATGCATATAGTATATGAACTCTATCCCTCACAGATTTTCCAGTCAAGTCATACATAGTTTTCCTGTCAAGACTTACTGCTTAAGAATAAATAATTTATTTACGTATCATAATAATGTTTTCTTTCTTGAAAATTAAAGTTTAAATTCATGTATGAGAAAGGTCAAACCAAAGTCCCTCAAATTTTGTCACAGCATCTCCAAAAGTCAAGGAAAGGCAGTGGCACTTGAGCAAAAAATGGTTTATGACAAGTAATAGCGTACTTCAGCAAATGCATGAAGCAGAATGAGAATTCAGTTCGAATATAAGTAATATTGAATAAGTTTGAATAAGTAAGGACTGGGGTATAGTGGAACTTGTATTTATTTAAGAAGCTTAATTTTCAAATAGCTAGATACATTTGTCTGATTGGTATCAGCCTTCAGAGGGCCATCTTGAAATCCATTACCATTTGGGGTTAGTGCATAGCATTTATAAGGAAATGGATTAAAATTCCTCTTCTTTTCTATCCTGTGCCTTCTGTTCTATCTTGCAATAGGTAACAGTAGAAGCTCTCTGTCTCCCCAGAAACACACTCTTATTACCTGCTTAGGATTGCCAGTCCCTCTGCCTGGGGGGGGGGGGGCGGGGAGGCACAGGAAATGGGCCCAGGAGACAAAATATCTACTGGGCAAGCCTACACTAGGCATGCTTCCGGCAGGGCACAATGATGTCACTTCCAGGAGTGACATCATTGCATCAGCCACAGTAATGTTTCCCTGCTTTGTCTGGGGCTGATTTAGGCCACAAATGAGTTGATTCTTAAAGAATAGGCCCAGTGCAAAGTCTACTCTTTAAGTGTCACTATTCCAGAAGTGACATCATGTTGGCACCGGGAGAGCACACACAAATGATTTTCTAAGAAGTAAGTGTTGGGTCCCCACCACCACCACCAACAGGAGGATAAGGGGACCTGGCAACCCTGTATCTGCTACTCTGGCTGGTCTCCTTGCTTCTCTTTCACATGTAATCTTACACTATGGTTGTTCTAGGGCTGAACTGGCATACCATTCAAACCAAGCTAAACTTTGCTTTCTGTCCTGACTAGGTAGATATGGCAGACTTAAAAAGTGCAATGCAAACCACAATAGAGAAAAAAGTATTAGAGTATTAGTGGTTTGAAAGTTTTCTTAGACCTCTCTTTTCTTTAAGTTAAACCATCTACTACATTTTAACTATTATGAACATTCCTTAAAAGGTTTGGATGAGAAAAATTATCATCTATTTTAATATGATGTTTTTACCTTCAAGTGATAGCAAAATGAGCAAAAAGGATGAGAATTAGAGATAATACAGAAAGAAAGACATCTTTATAGAAGAAAGCAAGCTTAATAATTTTAAATGGAATGTCTGCCTTCTAAGTTATCAGTAAGACTGACTAGAAGAAGTTGAGCTTCCAGGATACTCATCCGCGTTATAATTCCTCTGAGCAGCATTTATTTTTAGCTTTCTTGAAATGAAATGTTAAATCAATATTGTAGAACTATTCTTTCCATTGAAATGTGACATAATCACTGAGATCAAACACTGCTGCATCAAGGCATTCCACAGAAGTAGATAGAAGCAGAGATTCCAGCAGCAAGGAGGGGGGGAGCGTTGTATAATGCCCGCACTATACACACAGAGGGTCTATCTGGATTGGGGAAGGGTAGGCGTGCCTCGTGTCAGGCAGAGCCTTCTTAAATAGCCGAAAATATGTCCCGAGGTGGGGGCCCTTCAGGGCTGCCTTGGATGGTTCTCGGGATGTTTTAACAAAAGATATGATGGGTTAATGTTAGGAATTTGATGGGTCGCTTGAGAGTCTAATTGTGTGACTGTGACACCCTTGGGGATGGGACAAAAGGAAAGGAAGAAGTGCCGGGTGGGTTGACTGGATTTGTCAGGAAGCCAGATTACTCTTGTTGAGATCGGCTCGGAATGTCGATGCTTGATGGGCATATTGATAAGCGTCCATTATTCGTCCTGTACAGTCAGCACGTCGCTTTCATCTCTGCGCTGTCACAAGCGATCTGCATATCAAGGCGAGGCATGACCTCGGAACATGACAGAAGCCTTGCGGTGAGATGGCAGACTTAGGAAAAACCGTCCGTAGTAACTGCCTGCTGTCTGGGAACATGGCTCTCCTCTGGTTCACTGATAGTCCGCATCCATGGGCTCGCTAGCATGCTGCTCTGGGTAGTATGGCAGACCCAGGGCTGTCCTGCAGTGGCTTTCCTGTGGGAGCGGGCCAGGGGGCACCTAGTCTGTCTCACAGAGAACCCTTCCTGCTTGTGCGTTGTTGCTAGCTGCCAGGTCCTTGGCCCAAGGAAAGTTCATGCCCAGCATAAGGCATGCAAAGGGTCTTAGGGTAAGAAAGAGAGAGTCCATAATCCAGGGAGGCAGAGGACAGGCATTGGTGACACAGTCCATGATTCAGAAGGGGGTGGCTGGCAACAGTTCTGAGGTACTTACTTGCTTTTTCCATCTGCTTAGCTCTCCCATCTCTAGCTGCCGTGGTCTCTGAAGACAGCAAGAACTATAATTGTGGTTTGTCAATTCAAACTATTATGTCAGACCATAGTTAGCATAAACCATAGTTCACAAATTTGTCAAACCACTGTTTATGCTAACATTTAGCATGAAGCCTCAGTTGACAAACCAAACTATTTATTTGCATTGCTCTCTCCTCTTAGGAATGGAAGATTTTTTCACTTACCGTGAAGCTTCCTTTCTCGGTGGTCCAGGAGTGGGGCAGTCAAGACCTCTGGGTAGCTCCTCCTCCGTCTCTTACACAGGGCCGGACAGATCTGCGATCCTAGGGGGAGGGGCTCCCAGGCAGCTCAGTTCCTTTTCAAGCCCTTGTTGACTCCCCATACAGTTCGTTCCCAGGCTGCCACCAACCTGCTTCAAAAAACTATAACAACAACCGATGAACTATCCAATAACGTAACAGTGTAAACCACACACTCACAGCGAGTAACCTAGACCAAGTTGACAACTTGCTCCGTCTGCTCATGTGTCCTATATGACTGCTTCAACTAACCCCTTTCCTGATTGGGTGGGATTGTGACTGCCCCACTCCTGGACCACCGAGAAAGGAAGCTTCACGGTAAGTGAAAAAATCTTCCATTCTCCAGTGGTCCGGAGTGGGGCAGTCAAGACCTCTGGGATGTATGCTTAGCAGTGTTCCATTTGGGCAGGTAACTTAGGAGTCTAGTATGTGCTGTAGCACCCTCCTGCCGAAGGCTGCATCGGAAGACGCAATCTGATCTATTCTATAGTGCCTAGTGAAAGTGTGAACTGACTTCCAGGTTGCAGCTTTACATATCTTCTCCAAGGATGGAAAAGATCTATACGCTGCTGAGGCGGCCGTCCCTCTAAGGGAATGAGCCGTGATGCCTTCCGTGGGCGAAAGGTTCCTGGCTTTGTACGCTAACCCTATGCACTCCCTGATCCACCTACTGAGTGTCGAAGTCGTTACTTTTCCGCCCATGGAGTTCCGCCTATATGAAACAAACATGCTCTCCCCTTTACGAAATTGCTTAGTCCTATCTATATAGAAGCTCAGAGCCCTTCTCACGTCTAGCCTGTGCCACTCCTTTTCCTTATCATGCTTGGAATTAGTACAAAAGGAGGGCAAAACGATGTCCTCCCCTCTATGGAAGGAGGAGTTTACCTTAGGAATAAAGGCAAGATCCGTTCTCAACACTACCTTATCCTGGTGGAAAATACATAGATCCCTGTTTACAGAAAGCGCCCCTATCTCTTATACCCTTCTAGCTGAGGTCAGACCCACCAGAAAGACTGTCTTAAGAGTCAGATTCTTCAGAGAACAAGTTGCCATTGGTTCAAAGGGCTCTCTAGTGAGTGCGTTCAACACTAAGTTCAAGTTCCATGTAGGAAAACGATGCACTTGAGGTGGATTCAGCAACGTGGTCCCTCTCAGGAACCTCTTGACGTGGGGGTGTGTAGTCAGAGATGTCCCGGACTTGGTTCCCCTAATGGCCGAGATCGCTGCCACCTGTCGCTTCAGCGTGCTTGTACTGAGTCCTTTGTCCAAACCATCTTGCAGGAACAGGAGGACCTGTTTCACTGTAGCTGACATGGGGTCTTTGTCATTCTTAATGCACCATTCATTGAAAATTTGCCATGTTTTATTATAGCTCTTGTTAGTAGATACTTTCCTTGAAGCTAACATCGTGGAAATCACCCTTTCTGAATATCCTAAATCCCGAAGTTGACCATGTTCAATCTCCAAGCCGTCAGCCTTAGAGATGTAGGATCTGGGTGCCGGATCTTCCCTTGTGTCAGAAGATCTTCCCTGCATGGCAGAGACCACGGTTGCCCCCGAGCCATCCTCTTGAGGTCCTGGAACCATGGCCTCCATGGCCAGAATGGCGTAATCAGAACAACGTCCGCCTTCTGATCGAGGATCTTCTGAAGCACCCTGTGTATTATCTTCGGAGGGGGAAAGGCGTAAAGAAGGCATTACGGCCACTCCTGAGTCAGCGCATCGACTCCCATTGCTTCTGGCTCGCTGTACCTCGAGAAGAACTGAGGCACCTGCCTGTTCTCCACAGAAGCGAAGAGGTCCACTCCCGGGGTGCCGAACCTCTGGCAAATCAGCGCAAATACTTGTTTGTTCAGAGCCCATTCCGACTGGTCGAGTCTGTTCCGACTCAGCCAGTCCGCCGTGGTGTTCTGTTGTCCTGCGATATGACTGGCTCTTATCGACTGCACTCTGCTTTCCGCCCAGGAGAAGATCCTCTCCGCCTCCTGGTTCAGAAGCTTGGACTTGGTGCCTCCCTGCCAGTTTATGTAGGCCTTTGCCGTCATGTTGTCGGTGAGTACCATCACGTGACTGTCCTGTAGGGTGTTTTCGAACTCCAGTAGCCCGTTCCTTATGGCTTTGAGCTCCAGAAGATTTATACTTGCTTCTTTCTCCTCGGGAAGCCACTCTCCTTGAGCCACTCTGCCCTTTATGTGGGCTCCCCAGCCTAACAGACTTGCATCCGTAGTCATGGGTATCCTGCTCGGTTCCCTGAGCGGCGATCCTTCCACAAATCTGCTCGCATCCAGCCACCAGTCCAATGCCCTGGACAACAACTGAGGGATCTGCACCAGCCTGTGCCATTTGTGGCAAATCACGCGTTGGTATGGACGTAGGAACCGTTGCAGTGGCCTGGTGTGGAATCTGGCCCATTGCAGTGTGTCCTGGCAGGACACCAACATGCCTTGCAGCTTGGCCAGTTGCATTATCTCCACTGGTTTGCCCGCTTGCACTACCTTGATTAAGGACAGAATTTTTTGTTGTCTCTCCGGCGATACAAAGGCTTTGTCCAATACTGTGTCCACTGTAACTCCCAAGTGGACGATCCTCTGAGTAGGGAGCAAGATGCTCTTTTGCCGGTTCACAATAAAGTCGTGATCCTCCAGGCAAGCCAAGGTCCTTGTGACCGCTGTCTGTGCTGCTTGTAGGGATGGCGCCTTTATCAGGATGTCGTCGAGGTACGGGGACAGGGCAATGCCCTGGACTCTGAGGAAGGCCACCAGCGTTACCAGCACCTTGGTGAACACCCTTGGTGCAGATTTCAGGCCGAAGGGGAGAGCCCTGTATTGGAAATGTTCCCCGTCGTAGGCGAAACGTAAGTACCTCCTGTGAGATGGTCGCATAGGGATGTGTAAGTAGGCCTCTGACAAATCGATGGATGCCAGGAAGTCCCCCTGCTGTATGGCTCTGGTGGTGGACTTCATCGTTTCCATTTTGAACTTTCTGTCTTTTATGTGAAGGTTCAACCACTTGAGGTCCAGAATGGCCCTGATCTCCCCGTTCTTCTTCGGGACGATGAAGAAAATAGAATACACCCCTTGTCTCTTGAATTGTGTGGGTACTGGTTCTATCGCCTCGATCTGCAACAGGTGCTTGATAGCCTGTTTCATTTTCTGATGTTTGTGTTGCGACTGACTGCGAAACACTTGAATGAAGCGTCTGGTTGGCACCTCCTCGAATTCCAAGGAATAGCCCTTGGATACCGTCTCCAGTACCCACCTGTCGGATACCGTTCGTCTCCATTGGGGTGCAAAGGCTTGAAGACGACCTCCAATCTGGTTT
The DNA here is from genome assembly GCF_028583425.1 of Eublepharis macularius. Classification (NCBI taxonomy): domain Eukaryota; kingdom Metazoa; phylum Chordata; class Lepidosauria; order Squamata; family Eublepharidae; genus Eublepharis; species Eublepharis macularius. The sequence continues at coordinate 130,579,733 of NC_072790.1, forward strand.
GACTTCCCCTGACACGGATAGTCATGCTTGATTGTTCTTTTTCTGTCCTTTGGATTGGGTGACTGACTTCCTGAAGGCAAACGGTCTGGCATCCGATCTCGGCTTGGTTTGCCACCTGTTCCTGAAAGGTCTTTCGGAGTTCTGTCTGGATGTTCTTCTGAAGTCTCGAAAGGAGTGTCTTCCTTTATAGCTCGTGTCCTTTCTCTTGGATGGCAGCACCTTCTTCTTTTCAGCGTTTTCCACTAAATATTTGTCCAAGGCTTCACCGAAAAGTTTGGAACCCGCGTACGGAATCGCTGCCACCCTGCTACGAGCTTGTTGGTCCACATCCCAGCTCCTCAGCCACGTGTTCCTACGGGCCGCCACGTTGAAGCCCATGGCTCTAGAAGACATTTGGAATGAGTCCAAGGTGGCGTCTGCTGCGAATGCTACTGCCAGGGCTATTTTCTTCACTTCATTTTTAATTTCCTTAAGGACTTCTCTGCCTGCCGCTGCCAGATCCGAGGCCCAGGTATAGGCCGCCCTAGCGAACAAGGACCCAGTTGCTGAGGATCTTAGAGACGCTGCTGATGCCTCGAAGTCCCTGCGCAGGGCCTGTTCGATCTTCTTGTCTGATGGGTCCTTAGGCATGCCCTCAGCATCCATGGGCAGAACCGAGGTGGTAGCTAGACTGGTAACAGGGTCATCCACGATCGGCAGCTTGATCTTTCTGGCATCCTCTGGGTTCCAGGAGTAGAATTTGTGAAAAACTGATTGATACAGCTTAGGTTTTGCTGGATTATCCCATTCCATTTTCAAGACGTCGTGGAAAATAGCAGGTAAGGGCACCCCTGAGTGTTTAGGCCCCATCTTAGGTAAGGCTCTCTCCAGACCTTGGGGGTAGGAGGATTCCGTATCCTCTTTGCCTGCAATAGACTGTGATATCTCCAGAGTTCTTAATACCTTTGAAAGCAACTTAGAATACATATCAGGAGGGAAAAGCCTAGATTGCATTTGGCTAGTATCCACCTCCTCCTCCTCAGATAGCTCCCCTTCTTCACTCCCTGAGGACTTGTGGGATGATTCTGAATCTTCCAGGGAGACATCTGAGTCACTGGAGTCTTCATCCTCCCACTCCCTTAGTTTTCTCTTTTTGGTTTTAACTAGGGTAGTGGGTTCTGCACGCCTTTTCCCTTTGGAGGTACTTGGCTGTTTGCCTTTCTTATGGGAAACTGGCTTCAGATTCTTGACTGCATTGTCTATTCCTTTCTTAATCTCAGCTTGCAGCCAGGCTAAGATATTTGCCTTTGCATCTGGGCCTGCAAGATCAGGGTCACTGCCCCCCAGGCTTTCCCCTTGAGAAGGGTGTAGCTGCCTTGTTAACTTTGGGGGCTCCATGCTGCTTAAAGCGGATTCAGCCACTTGTTGCTCTGCTGTACTGGCCTGTGATGTCATTCCCACCAAATCTTCCCGCCTAAATGGAAGAGAAGCGTAGGCGGGCATTACAATGCAGCCAGAGCCTAATAACCCCACATCCCTCAATCCGCAGGAATTAGGGGAAAAATAAACAAGCATTGACCCTCCTCAGCTTCCAAAGGCTACAAAATGAGCAGTTTGCACCATTCGGGCCAAAGGCAATCAGGCTGCCACTAACTGGACTGGGCCCAAGAAAGGGGAACTCGAGGGAAAGAAACCTCTGGTTTTCTCTTTTTTGGTTTTTTTTTTTTAATAGCCGTTTCTGTCCCCGTGCCATTTAGGGGCTTACAAGTAGATTCCCCCTCCCCCCCCCGCTTCCTCGAGGTTCCGAGGCCTCTCCACGGGGTCCATAGGAATACTCACGAGCAAGACGCTAAATACGAGGCCGCCGCCGCTCAGGAACCGCGCCGGGCGTCCTTCTCTTCCCGCGGCTTTTCTACGGCGTTTCCAGCCGTTTGCAAAGTGGCGCCTCCGCAGAAGCCGGGTCCTAGCTTCCTAGGATCGTCGGCTCTGCTGCTCGCTCCCGAGGCCTTCAAGCCTTGCACTCGGAACAGGAGAGGGGGGGAGGGGTTGGAGGAATACTTCCTTCCTTTCCCCAGCGAGCCTGCGTCTCTTTTCTTCTTCCTAGGATCGCTGCTCCCACGGAGCAAAGAAAACTATGTCTGCCTGCAGAGCAGGGCCGGAAAAAACTGAGCTGCCTGGGAGCCCCTCCCCCTAGGATCGCAGATCTGTCCGGCCCTGCGTAAGAGACGGAGGAGGAGCTACCCAGAGGTCTTGACTGCCCCACTCCGGACCACTGGAGAATGTTGAAGCACCTGCCAGTTCAGTTCACATCCTGTTCACCAGAGGCAATCAGGCAGCTGTTTGGCTATTCACAATCTGTTCACAACTATTTACAGAAAAAGGCTATTTGCAGCCACCAGAAGCTCTGTACCCATCATTTTTTAAAAGTAAGAGAGAATCAAGAGTCAACTCACAGATGAACACGGGGATTTGGGGCAGTCAAGCTTTTTAAATCCCACCCTGTAAACTTTGCTGTGTCCCAGACTTACTGAGATGCAACAAATTGGAGGCAGGTAATCAGAAGCCCACCTGGTTCCCCTTTTCTTCTTCCCCTTTTCTCCTGTTTTCTGCAGCCCAAGCTTTTAGTTTTGGATAGGGAAGAAGAGAAAGGTAACTTCTCCCGACCTTGAGTTGTCAAATTGGGCAGCCAAACACATCCTTCATTGGCTGACAGTCTGGTTGCATTGAGTATGGTAACCTCAACTGCCGATCAGGTTCACTGTGAAATTTACAGTACCCCTACCTCATCCAGAGGCTACTGCAACTAGAAATAAGAGTGCTGAGCAAGTGGGAAGCCAACATTTTTGCCAGTACATTTTGAAGCTGAAATATTGGTTTGGGTTCTAAACTAAAATCAGTATAAATCATCGTATGGTATTACATCTAAACCACTGGTGTGTGTATGGGGGGAGGGGTGGATTTTGAAATGTAAACGTTCAATGTGAGAAAGTAAACAGTTATTTCACAAAAGGAAAGGCCCTTGTTTCTTTCCCAGCCCCTAAGTAGAAGAATATGGTTTCTGCTCAACTTTTGCACTTTCCTTCCAGTTTCTGCACAATATAACTCATACTGTGTGAATCTTACTGAATGGTGGCAGTCTCCCTCCACTTCCAACCAACCACCATACACAGCAACTATATATTTTGACCCACCTTAGCAAATAAATGCTTAATATACTGTTGCCAGGGACCCCCCTCCTCCGATTATGGGGCCTGCCATGAACTATGTCAGTTTCTTGTGTTATTACCTTAAGATCTACCAAGGACTCTGTTGAAAGGCAGCATTGCCCATGCCTATTTCCTGTTCTCCCTGCTGCAATGGACTGTGCAATCTATGTCTGTTTCCTGCCTCCTTGGGCACCTATCTCACCTGGGCCCAGAGCCATGCTGCCAGCAGCACAGTGCCAGATGGAGGGGATTTCCACGAGCCTGGCCAGGCACCCCCTGGTCAGTTCCCGCGGAGAGGCCCCTGCAGGACGGTCACTGAGTCTGCCCTCACCACTGGGCAGCCTGATAGCAAGCCCAAGCCGTGCCAAGGAAGAAGCCATGTTCCCGAGCAGTAAAGAGCCAGCCTGGACAGTCTACTTCAAGGCTGCCATTTCGTGAAAGCAAGCCGGTCATGTCCGCAGCAGCCAGCCTCGCCCTGCTATGCTTATCTCGGAAGCCACCCCAGAATGGAAGCTATGTGCCGGCTGTCCAGGACACTTAATGGATGCATCTCAATGCCACTGCCGCATTCCAGAGCTGATGCCATCAAGACAACGCCAGCTTCCTGGCAGATCCAATCAACCCGCCCGGCACTCCCCTCCCCTCCTTTGTCCCCTCTTCTCGAGGTGTCACAATCATACAATCAGATACTAAAGTGGCCCATTACGAATAGTTGTAGACCCATTAAGCCTTTGTTCCCCTTTTGAGAACCACATGGAAGGCACTAGCCTCAGGGTACGTTTTGGGGTACTTAAGCAGGCTTCCCCTGCCATGAGGCGCGTGTGCCATTCCTATCCTGAACCTCTACTGTCACTCTGCGTGTCTACTGCAGGCATTAGATACTGCCACGCTTCGCTGCTACATCTTTATTCCACGCCGTGACCAGGTGAGTATACCCAGTTCCTTCGATCTCAAGTGGGTTCTCCTGCTAATGCAAACGGCTCTATTTTTCCTACTCTTTATTTCCTAGTATCTTGTATGTACCTTGTTTGTGTGTGTTATTATAGGCATATGCAACGCTATTAGTAAAACACGTTTTATCTTTATTAGTCTCGCCTCTTTATTGCACGAGTAATCTGGAAGAGGGACTCCGGTATAGCTGGTTAAGATCTGCAATAATTAAAACCCAGACTGCAAGCTAATTTCCCCACAAAATAGCAGTTCTGGTAACAATACTATATACCAACTACTGCACCAACACAAGAAACTATTTGTGAACATGGCTAGAAAAGTAACACAGGTATGGCATTAACAGTTATACCTCTACTGGAGGCATTACATGATACTAATATTTAGAAACCATGACAGTTGAAAAATTACATATTTTGTTTTTAATATTTATATACACTGCTTTCAATCAAATTTCTGAGATAGTTAACAGGAAACGTTAAAACAATGACGAATCAGTAAGGTATAATAATATATGTTTGAAACAAGACCACAGCACTGAATTTAAAATCAGCTTTGTTAGGTTTGAGGGCCAGTGGGGTGTAGTGGTAGGAGTGTTGGACTAGGATCCGAGAGGTCCGGCATTGAATCTTCATTCTACAGTGGAAGTTCACTGGGTGACCTTGGGCCAGTCACACCCTCTCGGCCTAACTTACTTCACAGGGATGTTGTAAAGATAAAATGGAGGACAGGAGAATGATGTAAGCTACTTTGGGTTCCCATTGGAGAGAAAGATAGAGTATAAATGAAGTAAACAAATGGTTAAAAACAAAACTACAATAGCAGCACTAAAAGCAGCAGCAACTTTAATACCTAAATAAGGATATAAATTAATTAGGTTATATTAAAAAATAAAACATTTTAGAAGGTCTCCCGAAACCACCTTCTTAAGATTTCCCAAGAGACAATCAGCACAATTCTTATAATTTACCTCTAATTCAGTTATTGGTACTGCAGTTCAAAATCCACTGAAGTCAGATAGTTAGAAGGATATAACTGTGCTTTGGCTTGCACTGCAGGTCACCTTGCAACATTTTGGCACCTGTAAAATGGCTGTCTACAGAAGGACATTTTGACTGGGATCCTTAATTATTAGTTTGATAAATAGCTTGAGTTTTATTGGCAAGAGGGGACAGAAGGGACAGGGCTGGTTTTCTGGCCAAATCACCCAAACTCACTGCTTGGGACATCACAGAGAGGACGGTGCTGAAGCACCAAAGGTCTCAGCTTGCTCCCAGCCTCCAGAGATGTCAGAGACAACAGGCATCACTTGCTGGGCCAACATCACTGCCAGCTCAGTACAGCTGAGCTTGCCAACAGCCAGGAGTGGTGTAGGAAAGACAATGAGTATCTTGAATGGGGCAACAAATACCTTGAACCAGCCCCTGGGGAGGAATAACTTCATAATGATGTCTTTTTGTACTTTTTATTTATAATAAATAATTAATTTTAAATTTGTAAAGGAAGGGGAAAGTTTCACATTTTAAAAATTCACCATGAATTGAAACAGGCAAGTTCTAACATCCCAAATATATTATCATTTTGCAGTAGTGATGCTGTGTAACATACTAGACAGTTGCTCTGCAGCAATGTGAAGCCACTAATAGGAGAAATGCCAGTCAATGATTAAGTTAATCAAGACACAACTGTTTCATAAACATAATAAAATTAGTTCAAATTCAGTGTTATCTTTCATGAGGAAATGTCTACCTTGATACTTGTTTACATGTTCTTTTAAATCTCTTCACAACCCCATTTAGCTATTTTCAACTACATATTTGCGCACACGTTCAATAACTAAATGTATTAAATGGCAAGGAAAAACATCATTTCCCCCTTGTCCCATTTCTCATGTCGGGTCATTAATCATATAAAATGGTGCTACATCCAATATCTAAAAAGCAAGCAGACAACAAAGGAGTGCATTACTAACACTGCACACCAAGCCATAGTTAAAGCTATATGTTGCATTTATTTCTGGGGTAAGTGCATGCTTACATTATCTGACTGAAATCAAACAGCTTAAATTAAAAGTACTTTAATTTGACTGAATTGTGTTAAAAAGATGCATTTCTAGTTTTCAGAAGGCCCTATCCTTCCTTCCTAATCAAATGCTCAAATCATCTGACTTAATGCATGGCTGAACGCTATTAACCAAATGAATGGGGGAACTCAGAACAGAATTCCCTCTTTCACAAAAATGTGTGTAAGAAAATCCCAACAGGCACTTCTAATTAGGACAATGGAGCTTCTGAAGAAGGTAATTTAATGCACTAAGAAAGCATAGAATGGCCATATCTTTGCTTCCTTCACCCACCACTTTTCTGCAGCAACTCTCTCTCTTATAACACAAGCCACTCCTTGTACTCCACCAAAAATTAGTACTGGAAACTCACAACTAGGAGTGGATACTAAGACACAATAATCAAAATTATTTTTATATTAATTAAATAAGTGCAAAATGCTTCGTGCTAAATTCATATAAATACAGAATAAATGCATACACAACAAACAGCTAAAAAGCATACAAAATATCCACAATCCAATCAATACAATAGTACGGCCAACAAAATCCATAGACTGTAATATGAAGCTGATATCCAGCAGAGAGCGTTATAGTTGATTATTTTTTTCTCTCTACATGTGCAACAGCAAAAATGGATCCCAAAGGGAATAAGAACTTCTACAGGTAAGCGTCCAAAGTAAGCGTGCTTATTAATTATTTTTTCTTTTTGCTGCAGGTGGAGCCGGAACCGGAGGGACCAAGTTCCACAATCCCAACGAGGAGCTGGCTAATAAGTTTCTTGCTTCATTGGACCAAATTCATCAGGGGATATTAATAAAGTCCACCCTGCATCTGGAATGAAAACTATCATAATAAATATTTTTATATTTACACCCAAGAAAAGGTAAACAGCCTTGTGGCGCAAAGTGGTAAGCTGCAGTACTGCAGTCCAAGCTCTGCTCACGAGTCACGACCTGAGTTCGATCCTGTCCCTTTAAAAGAGGTTTAATGGGATGTTATTTACCAGGTGATATTACTTACTTCAATGCCATCAAAAGCGTCATTTACCCATTTCTACACATTAAGCCTCTATTAGAGGGACAGGACATTTTTTTCTCCAGGTTCTTTGGATTTGTTTTTCATTTTGCCTTAGTTAGTTGGTCACGGCTACTGTTTCTTTCCTGCATTATGTATTTTATGCATATGTATACATATACAGCTTTCAGCCATGATAAGCACTTGTTTGGACTATGAAAGCCCAGTTCTTTTTACAGGACGTTTAAATCCTCCATTGTGCCATGAACAGAGTTGCCAGGTTACTTGGGACTGAAAAAGGGGGGGATGTAGGAAGTCGTTAGGAGGGATGCATCCATGTTCCAGAACACTTGTGTGTCATGCTAGGAGTGATATCATTCCTAGCATAACGTGGAAAAAATGGGTCATGCCAGGAGCCACTTCAGTAAAAATCAGCCCCAAATTTAGTGTTTAGGGCCAATTTTTACTGAATCGGCCCCTGGCAATGGGAATGACATTATCATCAAATTTTGTTAGTCTTATAGGTGCTACTAGACTCTTGCTCTTTTCTACTGTTATCATTCCCAGTATAACACAGGACTGTGCTCCAGAATTTCCAGTCTCATTCCCATGCCTTCCCCTTCCACACTGACCAGGTGAGAGGGGGGAGGGGGGTGGCAGAGGCTGGGGGTGGTAGTAACCCTAGTTATAAACCCCAATGGATAAACTTGGACCAGTAACCACCCACCTCAGTCTACCCTACCTCCTAGGGATGGTGTAAGGTTAAAATGGAAGAAGGGAGAATTATATGCACATTGAGAGCCCTAGAGGAAATGAAGGATCAAAATGTACAAAACACATTGTTCAATGAATGTGTTTTCATTATATACTTTATTGCTCTCCGCTTTATCACTTTGTCCAAAACAGCTGGTACTAGAAGATCACCTGATTTTTTTATCATTTAAAATTACTGGAGTGTTAGGAAACAGAAGCGTGAAAGTTACAATAAATTCTGAGTGTTAGCAACTAAGCATCTGTGTAAGTCTGACCATGGGAGGTAAAACCTCAATTTTAATAGCCCTTGCTTTTTAGGAAGCGTTTTGGTATTGCTAGTAAAACCTCACAAGCTTATCAGCTTGTTGAAATTCCACATATGTTATGCTGACTGAATGAGCTATGATTAATTTTCAGGCAATTAGATGACAAACATGCTCCATCTGCAGCAGATAACAAAATGAAGGTGTCCTTGATTTTTGAGCTTGTCTTTTTATTTACGGCCAGATCAATAAAAGCATCAACAGTAAAACTCATTAGTCTGGGGTTGTCAGGTGTGATTCTTTTTATAAACAGCTGATGAGGAAGAACAGCCAACTGCAAGAAGCACAAGCAATTATTCCTGATGGCAAAGCCCAGCACACAGAAGGCTACTACAGTAAAGCACTGTAGCCCTTGCCAGTAACAGTATCATAAACCTTAGAATGAAGGAGGAATAACCAGATTTAAAAAACATAGATACATGAACAGCTAACAGAATTGACCTAAGAAACAATTTAAGAAGTGGATGAGAAGTTATTTAAAGTCATTTCTACAATATGTTGGCATATCATATATATCAGACTGTTATAGAAAGAGAGAAAATCTCAATCTGATAAATAATGTTTTAGTAAATGAGTGCAGGGAAATTTTGACAGACCATTAAAACAATGGATTGGATCCAGACTAAATTGGCAGTTCCCACCAAGTCCCCCTTCTCACTGCAGACTCTTTAACATGCCATTCCACAGGGTACACTGTCCCCCTGGAGAAGAATTTTGTTGAGATCAGAGGGCTGCAGTGGGAAGGGAGATGAAGAAAATCCATGTTCTGCCAGTTAGAAATTTAGTCTGCATCCAACACAGTACATTGTAATACCTGCCTTATAAATAAATGTGATGGATTACAACTGTTGTCTGATCTGATGGCACTATTTACAATATAATTATATACCTATCCAGTTTCCCAGTTAAAGTAATGTCCACATCAGCTGCCTGTACCAGGTCAGAATACAGAGAAAAGAATGAATCCTTCTTTCATCTCCACCCCCCACCCCACTTTGGCTTTGTACCTCATTAGCAATGGTTCAGACTTTTGCAAGCTTTCTTTCCATTAGTTATACTTTAAACTGTTTTTACAAATAAAATATTTATCATGGAAGTGTATTTAATGGCTGTTATATGTATAGTAAAGTATTCAGACATAAGGGTGTTTCAAAAGTGACACAAATAACACATTTTGCATCACTCATGGATGTTGTTGATATGGTATACGTGTGGAAGATGACCAGTTTTAAAAGAAAACGTTTTAGCCAATCAATGGCCTTTAATCAAATTATAGATATAGGACAATCAAATGTATTCATAATGTGTAAAAAATTACAGGATTAATTTACATCACCAGTTTTCAAGACTGCATTTAATCAAATCTCATCATTCTTATAACAGGCCAAAAGAACTGTCTAAGACTGTAAAAGAAAAAAAAAAGACACTCTGGTAAACCAGGGGAATAAGGAGGACCATAAAATCATTCTACCATTTTCATCCATGCAAGAACACCAAAAGAAGAAGATCAACCTGACTGATTAAACTCCACACCCTTTCCCTGGTGTTTCTTGTCAAAAGAACAGTCCCCCCCCCTCTCTCTTTACTGACATAAGTGACTTTTGAGAAAGAATTATCTAAAATGTAAGATCTAATGAATGAATATGTAAGTAGGGCAACAGCGGCTGGTTTTGCCAAGTACAGAGATACTTGATTCAATTACTGCTAGAAATTACTTTCAAGAAATGTTCACAGTAGGACAGCAGATGGAGAACTGTGCAGGGGAGGATTAAAACAAAAGTCCAAAAAATCAGTATAGGTTGAAAAGAAGATCTGAAACAAAAGCATTTATGTTCATCCTAACAGTATGATCCTACACAGAGTCACATGCCCGTCTTAATTCAATCAAGTTAATAACTGTTTAGGATCACACTGCAAATTTCACACGCAAAAATATACTTCAGTGAGGTGGATTTCTCTGTTATGTCCTAGATCGAAAGGTCTTTGCAAGGACCTGTTTACCCTGGACTATAGCCAGACTGCAGCCACATTGCACCATTCCACAAACTACTCATCATACTCAGGAAACACTTGCGAGTGGTCTCTGATACTATGCAAATGAGTTGGGAGAGGGTGAGAAAAAGAAGTTCTGGTGTGAAGAAATTAGGATTGCCACATCCCTCTACTCTCCTGGTGGTGGGGGGGGGGGGACCCAGCACTCATCTTCCTTCTCTCCTCCCAGGAATGATGTCATTGCAGAGGCCCTAGGAGCACTCTCATTTGGGGCTCAAATCAGCCTGGCACAAAGCACGGGAGCACTCCCAGGGCCTGCGTGAGGACGTCGCTCTTGAGAGCCACGTTGTCATGCCCCGCCAGGAACACCCCTGGAAGACCTGTTCCTTGCCTTTTCTCCCCTACCACCAGGTGAGTGGTAACAGGGGGCAGAGGCTGGGAGCAGAGGATTCCCTCGTCCCCACTGTGAGACCTGGCAGCCATAGCAGAAATGTTTGCATGTATTAAAGAATTATATGAATTCTTGCCTCAACATTTCATTTATTGCAAGTAAAATTAGTTCACAGACCTAAAGCCATGACTCAACAAAATCACAGGTACATGATGACAAGAACAGTATGGGAACTTTTGCATGAAAAATACTTCTAAGAAAACACTATTCACACACAACTTTGGATTGTTCACACACAGTTTTGGATCTAGGACAAGCTACAGAGAGAGCAAAAAAATTCTAACCTAATTTAACAATATAAAATTACAAACAAACCTCATTTATTTAATATGGCATGTACGGCATCAAAATTTGGGGCTAAGCAATATTTAGATTTATGAGATGACAACAGTAATAATTCTACTATAAAAAACCTTTTCTTAAAGATGAAGTTATTAAAGCTAATAATAGGCTGCTCTTTTGGTTAACAATAAAAGTAATAATTATTTAAGAAAGAATTCTTTTTATTTCTTCCTTACAAAGTATATAGATCATTTAATATCTAGAATACTGTCTGAAACACAAAATTATCATCTAAGTTACATTTTCTTTACTGTCCAGATTTCATTTCTGGAACACTGTAGATGGGTGGAGAGACACAGAGACTGGAAAAATGGCTATGACCTCATCTTCTGTTCCTCGTAAAACAAAACAACTGGGCCTCCTTCTGTGTAAGTGTGGAAAATGTCAGTATGTTTTTATAGTGTGGTTTTCAGCCAAATTTAACATTTAGAAGACAGAGAAGAACAGTTTTTAATAGTAGAAAACAAACAAATAGCAATAAAAGATCTATTTAGCTTAGAATTCAGAAAAATAATTCAACAAATTGAATGTTGAAGACATTACTTTGATCTAATTTAAGGGTGTTTTACATATAGTTTTAGATTTACTGGTTTGTCCTTTATTGTTTTACAGTTAAAATGTTTGCTTTCTTATTGGTTTTGCTAGCTTTATAAGGCACCTTTGTAATAGTGTTAATACAAATTAAATTTATAAATAACTTTCCTGCACTGTCACTAAGAAAATATACACTGTATTAGGGCAAATGTGTGAGGCACATCAATAGTTTCAAGTTTTCTGACTTGAAATTCATTTCCAAATCAGCTTGTTTGACAAGAAGGCTGAGTCACCACAAGCCACCTGTCTAGCTTCCACTTTAGCAGGAAGAAGTGTGGGAGACTTCCTGACCTTGGGCAAATCCATATTACTCATTCTAAGTCGCATGTTCCCCGCATTCCCCACGCAATCCCGAGTGCCAGTCACATTGCCTCATTAAACAGACGCATTTCATTCGCATTTCTCCCGAATATGTGGTCACAGGTTTTCAACGGGAGTTTCACGGTGGCCGTGAACGGGCCAATGCACAATTTACGTGGTTTTTTTAAAAACCACCCCCTTTCCTGTCTCTCCAGCCGTTCCGAGAGTTCCTATTGGCTGATTCAACTTGCAAGTGCTCTGTAGTCTGCAAAAGACTGTTTTTGACTTCATAGCATTGGATCTATTGATTATGCTGTTTCTGAATAAAATCTGGTAGTTTGAAAAATCATTTTGGGGTGAATCCATCCTCAGAACGGACTTGCGAAACTTCCTTTTTAACTGTTTTTTATTTTTTTTATTTTATATTACTGTAATATCGAAATTACGAAATATCGAAATAATGACACTCCAAGGAAGTGAAACTTCAGTAAAACTCAGGCACTGAACTGTCCTGCATAAGAAATGCCCACGAAAGCTTCCCACATGCTTCCAAATTTCCAAAAAAGAAATGGGAGAGAGCCATCAGTGCTGTCAGTGGGAGAAAGAGAGGCATCATTATCTTCAATGATGTTTCTTTATAAGGCAAGATCGAAATAATGGAAAAGTGCGCTCAAAAAATTTTTAAAAATGGGCGGGAAAAAAAGGTCCCGCCCAAAAAAGCGGTTTTTGAGCGGCCATGTGCCCGGAGGGACGCGCGAGAAAGATGGATTGGAAGCAGGAATGTGAACGAAGAGGAAAAAATCGCGGATTGGAGGCAAACGGAAGATATCCGATAAACATGCGGGTAATGGATGAATGTGGATTTGACCCTTCTCAGGTAGGGTTTCCAGATGGGTTCTGGAAAATTACTGGACCCTGCGTGGTGGTGGTGATGGCGCTCTCTCATGCTCCTGGCCCCAGCTTGCTGACATTATCTCCAGAAGTGACATCATCATGCCAGGCTGTGCAGGCCCTCAACCTGAGTTTCTCAGTGGCAGGGGTGCATAGTTGGGGACAGGTGGTGGGGAACCCGCCTGGCCAGCCAAGCCCTCCCAGGAATGCCCTTCGATAGGGAGCAAAGAGGCAGAGGTGCTGCGGGCCATGCCTGTGAGCGGCAGTCAGTGGAAGGGCTTCCTGTGCTCCATGCCACTCCCTCCCTTTCCTTTCCATGGGTGATTTTCATGTCAGTTTCTAATTTATATTTTGAAGATTTGGGAGGGGGGGTCTATTTACTTATTTAATTTTTAAAACTTTTATACCATCTCTTCATCATATTTAGTGCCATCTTTAGTGCCATGCAACCAGTGTGCTTTGCAGAGGATGCCAGGACATGTTTTTACACTGACAGTCAGTTCACAGGGAGAACTCATCTTGATCCTTACTTTCATCCCATGCAGTGATACTATAACCTAAGCTTTGCTTTGGAGCAGAAGATTACAGAACTGTCTTTCAGGCAGACTTGAGGACCGTTGATGATCTTTGTGCTCAAGAACCACTGACAAACTTCCAAGAAATTCTAGGATTCCCAAGTACATTGTTTGATAACCACTACTTTAGATTAAATATACATACAGTCCTGTGCAAGGGACCTGTGACTAACTCATAGGAGTGGGGAAATCCCATCATCCCACAGGCTCCTGACCCACTTGCATCACAGCTTCCACCTATGTGTTTTCCTCCTGCCACCTCTTTCATGCTCCTCAATTCTCTTGCCTCCAGCCTCCTCCTCAGCCGCTGCCTCCACCATCTTCTACATTCTTTTCCCACACACACCACCTCCCCTCCCCTTCCTGCTGCTTTCTCATATGTGACTGGCTATGACCTCCTATTTCTCCTCCTCCTCCCCAGGTCCAGGTCCTGCTGCCCCCTTTTGCTTTCTTCCTTCCAGATCCTCTTCACCAGTATCTTCCCCATCAATAGCTACTTGAATTGCTTCTGGACCCTGAGGCATTGCTTACTGGGGTTACTACACAACTGCCAAAATGTAGCACTACGAGATGAGATGTCTCTTCTGTGAGGATGCTTCCACATGTAGATTTTGCTCCAGTCTGGCATACAAACTGGCATTTTTGTTTCTTTTGTAGCATCCACACAACATTGTCTCCAAATTGTCCACATTCCAGGTTTCCCCTGCTTTGATGTGATCTTTCCCAAATGTGGTTCATACATCTTTCTAAAAATATCAGAGCGCCTTTGCATGGCATGTGGACAGGAAGGTGCAGGGTTTTTATGATTTATCCCATGTTGGCACCATTTTTCTTGCCTCAGCCCCCCCTTGTGGCCACCATTTCCCTAGCATCACTGGAAGGCTTTATCAGCCTTTAAATCAGCAATTGCTATGTTACTATGGCCGAATCCACACTTCCTCTTTGTTTCCGAGCCTTTTTCACAAGTGGTACGCTGTTCATGCAGATACTCACACGCTTTCCCATTCCGCATGTTCCCTGCCATCACCACGCCACAATTGTGCCTTCTTTCCAAACCACGTGATAGTGGTGGAAATCCGTTTTCTCCCCACCTTTTTTTTTTTTGCACAGTGCAGAAAGGTCGGTATACCAGTAAACCAACTGTAGTGAGAAGCGGTTTGCGCGGGAAAAGAAACGGTCACCGGAGCATGCGCATGTCACACAGGGACTGTTTCCCTACTGTGTCCCACCATTTTTAAGAGTGCGAGGAGCCAAGCCGAGCAATCCTGTATTTCCCACAATGATCGTCTCCAGTAAACGGCAAGTGCAGAAAACAAATATATTCCTGAAAGCTTAGGATGCAGGTGGGAGATTCTACCATATGCGAAAGACAGAATGCATCATCTCGTAGTGTCGCGTGGCTGTGCTGCGAAGCATGCCAACCACAATCTGAGCCATCATCACAAATATCACACTCTGAGCATCCATGTTGTTAACTACTAAAAGCAGAAAACCACTCTGAGCAGCAGAATTTCCAGACAATGCCTTTAATGTGACAATCTAATTTCAAATTTGCCCGCCATACCAACCAGCCAATTGTTAGAAAGTGGTCTGTGACGAGAAAAAATGAGCCAATCAAAGATGAGGGGGAGGGTACATTGCCATTTCTTAAAAGTCGGAATATCAGTATACCAGAAAATTGACCTTTTTTTAAAAAAAAAAAAAAGGGAAGTGACGTGCGCCGTCAATTCTGATGGCGGAGGATGGAACCGCCCACTGTAACGCTTTACTCAGTGGTGTGTGGAGAAATGATTGTGCCATGAAGACGCACTGGAAGGGTGAATGTGATGATCCACAGCACGGTAGCGGAATGAACCCGATTGCCACGACTGCGCAACATAAGCGGATGGTGAGTGAGTGTGGATTCAGCCCATAGTTCAACAAAAACAGCTAAAGGCTTATTTTTAAAACCGTCTGCTGGTGGGAGTGGAAGGGGGAATGGCAGCAAAAGAAGGCTTAAGCATAGGTGGACCTCTTATTGAATCTCTGCTGGTGCTATACATTCCTCTGCAGTTAAATGCCTCAAGAATGCGAATAATTCCCATGTTGCAGTTTGGAAAGGGTTCCTCCTTACCATTTTTTAAAAATCACATTTTTCTACAAAAAAAAATCCTCCATGTCTAT
This sequence comes from Eublepharis macularius, assembly GCF_028583425.1. Taxonomy (NCBI): domain Eukaryota; kingdom Metazoa; phylum Chordata; class Lepidosauria; order Squamata; family Eublepharidae; genus Eublepharis; species Eublepharis macularius. Next base: position 130,595,329 of record NC_072790.1, read on the forward strand.
ACATGACTCCATTATGCATAATTTTTTATCTGCACTCCAAGACCATGTTCAGAATTGGATATAAAGATAAATGGTTATTTACAGTAGATTTGTGGTTTAATTCTCTCTGGGCAGTATGTTAATCTATTGCATTAAAATGGCTTCTACCCCTTTTTATGTAATTCCCTCATTTCCTTCCTTTGTCTTGGCAAACCATAAACTGCCATTAAACATAAACCAGACTCGCTACAATTTAACAGAAAACATAATTTGCTCCAAAACAAGAACTACGAAGTATTATCAAAGCATGCTTTATGGATTTAGTTTCCAGGCAAAACATTATTTGCATAAAGTGCAGTTTGACTTGTTCCCATATAACAACAAAATATGATCAAGAATGGAGAGGCAAAATCACACAAAGGGGAAATGGAAGAGGGAACATGTGAGCCTGTGGCACATATGCAGTTAACCCCCCTCTGAAGAGTCTTGTTACATTTTAATGACCTACAGATTGACAGTGCGATTCTATGGAGAGTTAGACCATCCTAAATACACTGTGAATGTAGACAGGAATAACTCTGCATAGGATTGCACTGCAAATGTTGCATACAGTTTCATGTACTCCTAAGAAAAATTAAGAACTCACAGAGGAAGTTAGTAATTTTGGAGTTGGTAGAATTGCGTTGCCAATGAATGCAGATTAAGTATGTGCTGCTCATTTATTTAGTATTATTTCTACCCTCCCTTTCTGCTCCCACAGGAGCATGTGGTACACATAGAGTTGCCAAGTCCCCCAACCCCCAATGGGAGGTTGGAGGCCTGGCACCTACCTTTGGGTAGTCCTTCTCAAGTGCACTCTCCTGGCCTACATGATGATGTCACTTCTGGGAAATGACACAATCGTGCAGGCTACGTGCCACCCAGGGAGCACCTGAATTGGGCCACTGCAGTGCACAGGAGTGTGCCATGCTGCCCAGGAATGCACTGCACCACCTGAGAGTATGTCCCAGGAGGCACATCCCCCTCCCTGCTGACCAGGTAAGCAGGGCAGGGGTGGAGGGTGGCAGCGAGGGATCCTCCACCTCCAGGGGGGACTGGCAACTCTAGGTACATGTGAGCATATGTAGTGTGCATCATAACAGCACACCTGTGCATTTACCTTGTCTTTGTGTGTGCGCACACATACACACACACACAGCCACACTCTTCCTCCTCCAAATGATCACAGCCATCCTCCCCAGTTTACCAGATCACTAACTACAGCAACATTTTCCAGAAGTTTCCAAGCAGGAAAATGTTATGCACGTATAGTTCTTATCATTCTGAACAACCAAACCCATGGTCCAAGAAAAAGACCAGCACAGGATTGCTCTCCAAATGTGGCATGTAATTTCCTTGACCTTAAAGAAACCAAGAACTGAGAGAAAGGGGGGAGGGTGGATGCTAGAGCCATTTGTGCTGCAACACTTTTGCTGTTGTCTACTTTTTATTTTACTACTGATTTAGAACTAAACACATTTCTCATTAGAACCAGCACAAATATGATTTACAGCTGTATATGCAGGGCATGACTGCACACTGAGAAAATCCTCCAAATTCCACATCTGATACTTGGAGCTGAATAAGAGAAGTAAAGGTAAATGTTTCTAAAAATTACTTTTCAGTTTTGAACTTCGCACATATTGGATTTTCATTTTGGCACATATGTGTCTTAGTTTAAACATAGATCCAGAGGAGTTAGCCGTCAGATCTGACAAAGAGAACTGTGGTTCTCGAGAGCTTATGCTACAGTAAAATTGATGAGTCTTAAAGATGCTACTAGACTCTTTACTATTTAGTTTAAACATAATTTTATTATAGAAATAGAGTCATCTTGTCAAATTATCAGTGTCCTTTTTAAAGGGTTAATACTTTTCTCTTCAACAGATATATAAAACATATTTGTACAGAGTGGAAACCATTTTGGATTTTCCAGTACTGTACATTTCCATTCAAACTTATGGAAGGCATAATTATGACTTGAAAGATGTGGAAAACATATATTATTCCCCTCATTTTATGCTCTAATAAATATAGTGAGGTATAAGCCAATGAAAACCTCAAGTGTCTAATAAAATAAATCACTCCAGAATTCACGTTGTGTTTGTCCCTCTCTTCTTGAGACTAGAATTTCTTCTTGTGAGGACATTTTTATTACTATGTGTGTCTCAAACGCACAAGAAAAAGATCACCAACACGATCACCTGGAATTTTAATAAATTAGGGACATGAAAATCGTAATCAACTCGTGGGTAATCTACTTCTTACATATGTTGCCAAGTAGGCCCCCTCCCCTGCTTTAAAGCCTGCCATGGACTGTGTTAAAGTTTCCTGCATTGCTGTTTTACTGCTACACCAAAGACTGCCTTGCACGTGTGTGTGTTAGTGCACGTGTCAGTTTCCTGCCTGCGTGTCAATTGCCTTACTGCTGCAATAGACTGTGTAGTTCCCTGACTCCATGTTTGGATAACTGCACAAAGGACTCTCTTTCTGGGCAGCCCTGCCCTGACCTGTATCTGGACTTCCCAGTGTGTGTCTGGACTTTATTACAAATGTGCCCTGTGCCTGCATTGCCATCTGCCACGGACCGTGCCTGTTCCCTGCTTTGGACTGTGTTTTAAAGTGCTGTTCCCCCTGCCTCCATGGAAGCCTGCCTCATATGGGCCCAAGCCGCTGCTAGCAGCCGGGCGCCTGCCGGGGAAACCTCCAGCGAGCCTGGCTAGGCGCTCCCTGGTCAGTTCCCGCCTGGAGACTCCCGCGGGCTGGTCGCCGAGCTTGCCCTCGCTACTGGGCAGCCTGCTATCCAGCCCCAGCTATGCCCAGCCGGCATCCATGTACTTAGGCAGCCAGAAGACCCAGAGGAAGAGACTGCTTTGGGAAGCCATTTCGGCGAAGCGGGCACACCACGTCCGCAGCGAGAGTACCTCGCCCCGCTCTGCATATCTTAGGAGCCGCCCAGGAGAAGGAACTAAGTGCCGACCATCCCAAGCACTTAGAGAATGCATCTCAAAGAAACCTCCGCATTCCAGAGCTGATGACATCAGGACAAGCCCTGTCCGCTGGAACATCCTTTCAGCCCACTTGGATTTCCCCCTCCCTCTTTTGTCCCCTCTTCCTGAGGTGTCACTTATCGCAATCAGATTACCAAAGTGGCCCATCCAAGCCATTCAGTAGCCCATTAGAACCTTTGTTTTAATCTGTGAGAACCACCAAGTACAGCACCAGCCCCAGGGTACATTTTGGGGTATTTAAGCTGGTCTCTCAGACCACTCGGTGCTTAGGCCATTCCCATCCAGAACCCCTCGCTGTCTGTGGCTTAGGCCATTCCTATCCAGGACCCCCCCCTTGCTGTTCGTGGCGCGTGCCATCCTATCCAGAACCCCTCGCTGTCCGTCTGTGGTCCCAGTGCTGGCATTGGGCCACCCTCGCTGTCGTGTCTCTGCTTCGCTTCAGGATAAGTGAGTATTCCCCACCATCGTTGGGAACCAGCTAATGAGAACGTCTCTGTATTTCCTACTCTGTATTTCTTAGATCTTGTGTGTTCTTTGTATGCTTGTGCAAGTTTAGGCTTACGCCACACTAAATACACGTGTTTGGAACTTATTTGTAGTCTGCCTCTTTTTCACTTGAGTGTCTGGGATCGGGACCTCCGTAGACATAGGTTAAGATCCGCGCTAATTTAAGTTACAGACTGCTAAAGCTAATTCCCCATTATAATAAAGAGCAGTTCTGGTAACACATAAAACTAGCAGGATGGATTATCCCTTATTTAGCTACAGTTCCAGGTGTAAAGTTCAATTATGAGAGCAGACACAGCACCACATCAATTATTCTTATTTGTCATATTTGTTAAACATGACTGTCACAGTCCTAAACTACTATACCATCATCATCTATCTGTACAATGGCTCTGCCCAAGGAAAAAAAGGTTTTTCCACTGTAAAACCAGAGAAACTATTAGATTCTCAGAAAAATCCCAAACTTTTTTAAAAATTGGGGTTTAACTCCCCCCCTTCCTGCACAAACACACAACTGGAAAAGTGAAGCACGGCATATTACAAATACTGCAGAGCAGTCATACTGGCCACACAGCAATGTCACAGGCTTGCCAGTCCCCTGGTGGGGATGAGGGATTCCCCACCCCCAGCCTCTGCTCCCCCACCTCTTACCCGGCCAGTGGGGGGGAAGGTGTAGGAATGCAATGCTGCACTCTCATGCACTCTGGAGCACCACCTCCACCACCACATTCCTGTACCTTCCTCCTGCATCCCTATTTAAGCATCTTCATGTTGCCGTGAGTTTTCTTTTTGTTTGGGATTAGTAAATTTTTTTCAATATAATACTTTTTCATAGACAGATGTCTCACTTTATTTAATGGGGCCTATTTACTTGTTTCTTACCTTTCTTAGTTAATTAACTAGCAACCAAGCGGGTTGTGTGAACAAATACAATGGGCTCTAGAAAACGGATTTGGTGGGTCCCCTCCCAGCAGCAATTGGCCTCCCAGGCCATGCCTCTTGGCCAAGCCCTGCTGTTGCCTCTGCAACCATCATGGGGTCTGCTGAAGGCTGCACTGCCAGGTCTGGCCTCCCTGCCATCTCTGCAGCCACTGCAGGGCATCGTGAGGGCAATGCCACCATGCTGGGCCTTTCCACCACCTCTGCAGCCACTGCAGGGCCTTGTGAGGGCTGCACCAATGTGCTGGACCTTCCCACCATCTTGATGGCTGCTGCTGGGCCTTGGGAGAGTCATGCCGCCACACTGGGCCTCTCTGATGCTTCCACAGCCTCTCAGAGGCCTGGTGCAGATGGCAGGGAGTCCTGGCACGGCAGCCAGGACGGTGCAATTGGCCTCCCTGCCAGCGCTCTGGGCCTTCCCACTGCCTCTGCAGCAGCTGCGGGGCCTTGGAATGGTCACACCACTGCGCCAGGCCTCCCTGCCACCTCTGTGGTCTCTCAGAGGCCTGACACAGGCACACCTGCATGCCCTTCAATGCACCTGCACCAGGATAAAAGGTGAGTTGTCGGCAACACGGCTCACCTTTTATATATTAGAGATAGTGTGCTTGAGAGTTCTGGCTAGACACTCAGTTGGAGAGAATTCCTGATTCTGCTTGCCCCTGATTTGTTGACTTCTGTATCTAATTTCCCTGAAACTGGAACTTTTCACCAAAATCTCTTTGTTATCTTAGAAATTCAGGAATTTCACTACTATGAAATTTGGCTTTCCTTTAGGTAAGATCTGTAATGTTACTGACCCATCTCAACTCAATATTCCGCTCCAAGGGTCATTTTCTAACAGTCCAATGAGAAATGGTGTCTGTCACTTCTGAGCCCATTTTAAATTCTCTGCACCTCAGTTTTCAGTACTACTTATTAAGTAGTTCCTTGCTGAGTAAAGCCTAGCTTCTTCAGTGTATATTCCATACGTATCTTAAAATCTACTATGTGGTTTGCTGAGATTTCTAGATCAGAGACTCTACTGGATTGCTCTTCAGTTGCATTGTTTAAAAGAGGAATTAAAGCAGATAGTTCATATGACTTTCATCTTAAAATATCTTATAATTAAGAAAATATCTCAAACTCTGTTTTGGTAGAAGTGTTTACAAAATATAGCATATCTCATTTTCAATACCAGTCTGGATGGTGGTCCAAGCTCAATGTCTTCCTATTTCACTTCAGAAACTAATTTTCTAGATTTTAAATTATATGGGGACTCTTATTACTAGTAATATCAGGGGTCCTTTGCTTCATCCTCCATTGTTTTAATAGTATAAAAAGGATGATGCCAGTTTTGGGAAGCTTTTTGTGGCGCTCCCATGGAAAATTAAAAGCAGTCTACTATCTTGTACTGGCCCTGCTGGCAGTAATTTTTAAGGATGAGAAATAATAATGACCAATAAAATGATGAAACTGCAGTAGAGTAATCCCAAACCTAAATAGGGTTCAAATCCCTGTTCCAATATGTGTTTCCCATCTTGGAAAAAAAACCCTGTATTTCAATAAACCCACACTACAGGATTGCTGAAATTTACTTACCTTCTCCTCTTTTTGAGAGGAAACTATAAAAACACAGGTATTTGTCTTTCATATGATAGGTATCTACAAACATAGAGAGCTAATTGTCGATTTCAATAGGTTCAGGATCTTCTGAGAATGCCAAGCTAATCTCTCAGATTAATCTGAGGTTTCCAGATTATTCATTGGCAGCTTTAGAACCTAAAATATTTAGCACTTCTACACTATACTGCTTTCAAGATTCAAAGCTTTTCGTGTATGGTTCAAAATCTCCCAACAGCCCAACGAAACTAGGTTGTAACCCTATTTTGCAGATGGGGAGATGAGAGCGAGCAGCTTGTTTAAATCCACATAATAAATGCGTGAAAAGGCAAAGTCTGAGCCACAGACCACACTTCTTAGCCACAATGCTACAGTAGCTATGGTGCACATTTTACTAGTAGATTATAATCTTTTTCTTTAATCCAGAGCCCAGGTAAGCATTGATTTCAATGAAACTAAAATATACTTTTATTTAACGAGATTAATCAAAAACAGTCCAGTAGCACCTTTAAGACTAACCAATTTTATTGTAGCATAAGCTTTCGAGAATCAAGTTCTCTTCGTCAGATGCATGATACAGAGACTGGTCAAATACAGAAGAGGAGGGAGAAGAGGAGGAGAGAGAAGAGGCAATTGGGGGGGGAGGGGGAGGGAGCAACCAAAACATTCCTTTGCTAGTATATGTAAACATCTCCTTTTAGTGTGTGTATCAGTTGGCTTCAAAGGAGTTTGCCCTGTTAGTTTGTAGCGGCCAAACAGCTAGACCATCCAATTCCAATGCAGTATGAGCCTTCGATAACCACAGCTCTCCCTGCCAGATGCATCTGACAAAGAGATCTGTGGTCCCCGAAAGCCCACGCCAGGTGCCACTGAGGTGGGGTCTGGGGGAGCTCAGTGGCACCTGGCGTGGGCTTTCGGGGACCACAGATCTCTTTGTCAGATGCATCTGGCAGGGAGAGCTGTGGTTATCGAAGGCTCATACTGCATTGGAATTGGATGGTCTAGCTGTTTGGCCGCTACAAACTAACAGGGCAAACTCCTTTGAAGCCAACTGATACACACACTAAAAGGAGATGTTTACATATACTAGCAAAGGAATGTTTTGGTTTCTCCCTCCCCCTCCCCCCCTAATTGCCTCTTCTCTCTCCTCCTCTTCTCCTCCCTCCTCTTCTGTATTTGACCAGTCTCTGTATCATGCATCTGACGAAGAGAACTTGATTCTCGAAAGCTTATGCTACAATAAAATTGGTTAGTCTTAAAGGTGCTACTGGACTCTTTTTGATTTTGCTACCACAGACTAACACGGCTAACTCCTCTGCATCATTTAACTAGATTGTCATCAGTAAAATTCTCCTACTCATAATCTGCAGCACATAACAGGGAAAATTAATTCAGTTTTTTCTTCGAGTAAACAGCAAATTGGTAGCATATTTATATCTACAGATAGATATCTGTAGCTATAGATATACACACACACTGTGGTTTCTTGGCAAAGCTGATGAACATGAACCTCTTAGCTGTCCACTGACTGTATTTAGAACATAGCTCTGGGGCAAATAATATTCTGTTCAAAACCCAACTATTTATGATATTCATTGAAGAGAACATATAATGTACATACTTAAAACCACTGAACTGAAAAGTATTCTTTGAGAGGACAAACAGACATAAGGGAAAAGGGGGGCAGCTCTATCCAGGATCCTCTGGAAAAGCTGCAGTCTGCCCCAGTGGTGTCACAAAGTAAAGTACAAAAAAAACAGGAGTCCTCACTTTCCAGAGTAGCACGCCACCACCAGCTTCTCAAACAACCCCATAGCTTGAGACTGAGAGGTAATCCCCAAGCCCTTTGGGCACTATCCAAACAGAAATCAACTTTGTAAGGCAGGCACCCTGCAGGATGAGTCCAAACAACAAATTACTGGGATAGCTTACTGCAAATTGGATTCAGATTGAAGGAGTAACCTTCAATAACTCTACAATGCAATATGCCAATTATAAGAGGTTATAAGAGAGCTGCTGTAGCACAGTGGTTAAGTGGTTGGGCTGTGAATCAGCATTCTACTGGTTTGAATCCCACTACTGCCATGAGCTCAGTAGTTGGCCTTGGGTAAGCTACTCCTCTCAGCCTCAGCTCCCCAGCTGCATTGTGGGGATAACAATAACACTAACTTGTTCACTGCTCTGGGTGAGGCACTAATCTGTCTAGAAGAGCAGTATATAAGCACAGTTATTATATAGGTATGTAAAACAGGAGAAGCAAAATAGCGACTCAATAGCTAAACTAAAATACACTTGAAACTTACAAACCTAATCCAGATGCCCCTTCCAGGCAGTTCTTGAAATTCTGCAGGGCTTTAAGATGTTACATCCATAAGTCCAAGAGACAAAGACAAACGGGACTCTAGCTATATGAGTCCATCTATAGCATAGCCCTCAAAAGCAAGTTTACAGATGAGGTGAGATTTGAAGCAATACTGTTCCAGATTAAAACGAATTCTCATACTCTGTGTACTAAGCCAGAAATATTTTCCAGATAATAGCCCCGTGGCGCAGAGTGGTAAGCTGCAGTACTGCAGCCCAAGCTCTGCTCACAACCTGAGTTCGATCTTTGGGGAAACCAGGTTCAGGTAGCCGGCTCATTTGACTCAGCCTTCCATCCTTCTGAGGTCAGTAAAAAGAGTACCCAGTTTCCTGGGGGTAAAGTGTAGATGACTGGGGAAGGCAATGGCAAACCACCCCGTAACAAAAATCTGCCAAGAAAATGTCATGATGCGACATCCCCCCATGGGTCAGTAATGACTTTGTGCTTGCACAGGGGACTTTACCTTTACCTTTATAAGCTGTATTCAATGCCATCTTACAAGACTGATCATGTGATCTTTAGCTGTTCCGATCAGAATGACTCTTAGAGGACAGAAAAAAATTATCTGCATAGAACTTTCCAATGACCCTTACAACACAAATTTAGCTGCTAGGTTTCTCAAGAACTGAGCAGATGTAGTAGAACTACAGCATAGAAGTCACGTGGTTTGGTTGTAAAGCAGCACTCTGCTGGTTCCAATTCCACTATTGCCATTAGATCAGTAGGTGGCCTTGGGTAAGCCACTCCTCTCAGCCCCAGCTCCCCAGCTGCAATAACAACACTGTTTACCACTCTGACTGGAGCACTAATTTGTCTAGAAGAGTGATATATAAGTGCAGTTATTATCGTTGTTGTCGTCATTGTTAACTTTGACTCATAGCTGATAGGCAGAAGTTGTCTCTTTTTCAGAACATGCTTCCCTACTGTGATGTATAAAATATTTGTGGGTCACATTCATGGGTACTTTTATTTGGTCCCCAATCCCAAATCAACCTGAGCTCTTGTTTAAAAATATTTTCCAAACACCCTGCCAGTCCTTTTTCCTTTGCCTATCCATTCTATTAATTCCCTTTGTGACATTTGAGGCAGTAGCCTCAAAGAATTCTCACTGGATTTTTTTTCATGGTTTGTTTTATTCATATAAACTTGGGCACTATGCTGGTGAGCACCTCGGAGACTAAGAGCCAAGCTACAAGTGATGCCTGACACAGGTTGGACACTTGTCTGCTTCCCTCAAGTTTTGATGGGAAATGTAGGCATCCTGGTCTTGCAGCTGTAATGGAGAGCCAAGCTGTAAAACCAGGACGCCTACATTTCCCATCAAAACTTGAGGGAAGCAGACAAGCGTCCAACCTGTGTCAGGCGTCACTTGTGGCTTGGCTCTAAGTAAGAATGATCCAAATGCTGACAAAATTCAGGCTAATCACCTCACACATTGCCTAGTCACAGGATCCTCCCTGAACTTTCACCACTATTTGATTTTCTTGACAAAAAAATCAAAAACTATCATGCAACACATATACTTTGTCAAGGTAGCAGCAACACTAATGCCATGTTAGATGTGGCTACACAGGGATGAAGCTGCCTTGGTGCTGCTGGTTATCCTTGTTTGCTGTGACCCTTTATCGTGAAAAGGTAATCTACAGATAAAACATAAGAGACTTAGAAAAGGGGTCTGCCAGAACTGAGAAATTTGTAACAGGTCAACTGAACTCAAAGTGAGGAGTGTTAGGCGGTTATTTTGTTCAGGAATGAATATTTGTATAATGTACGTGTACACATACATTAATAAATGAAAAAGAAATATGCCTCCATTGTTTCCTAATGCTTACCCTATTTTTAACTAGATCTGAATGATACAGAGGCATTTTCAATTGAAATTTTAACTGCTTTGCTTTAAGTGAGCTGGTATCAGTTTTGGGGGAAAAACCCCAACTGAACTCTAGATTTTATGCAGATTTTTAGTTTGAAATGTCTTAACTTTTTCTTTTGCATCAACAGTGTTACTTTCAACAGCTTGGCCAAATACTGCCTATGCAGTTAAAGCAATGTGCACAAATTTCAAAGTAATCCTCTAATTCTAACTAAACCCTATGTACCATAACAAACCCCATAGTGACACAAGGAAGCAAGGATATAAATCAAAATATATGTACTGATTAATACTTACAATGCAGTCTCTGAGGAACATATGTTTACTCAGGTCCAATTTTAGTAAATTTACTGAGAACTTAAACATTGACTTTCTTGCTAAGAATCATAACATTACATATTTTGTGCTATAAATTTTGTTTCAGTGTTATCATTGTGTTATAATTTTTTGGAACATCCAAAACCTTACTGCATCAAAAAATGAATGCTTGCAATTGACCATATGGATCTTAGTGCCAGTAAATTTCACAAACCATGGAGCAACATTGTGGGAAGTTACACCAACATGTTTTGAGAACAAGACAGCAACAGGCATAATTCGTGAACTTAAATGATCACCCCACGATAGTATGACAGATTTTATTTCCCCAACATCCCAAAGATGACATAAATGTTGAATTTGAAAATGGGCAATAATACTTCTGAATAGGTCATAATAATTTAAACAGCCTTCCATGCTAAGTTGTCATTCAGTCTGCAAGAAAGAAAGATCATAGTACCTATCAATACATTTAATTCTTAACATGGCCTAATCTGTGGATACTTGAGAGACTGGAGCCATGAACAGACAAGACCTGAAAAAAGCCCTGAAAAAAGCCCAAGGACTGCATAAAAATGTGAAATTTAAATTAAAAAAATACACTGAGGGGTTAATAATAGAAGCAACACCTGTAGCTTTAAGAAGCAAATACCCACTAAGTGTCATTATGAGGGTTTCTAGGCAACTTCGCAGTATTGCTAGCCTTCCAGATTTGGTTTTTGTCATTAAAAGGCAGGGGGCAGGGCCCTTTCCAGGGCTATTTTGGTCTGGCAGCAAGTACTGGGCAACTTGATAACATGCAATTTGTATGATTCATCCAGGTCCAGCTGCTTGCAACTGTTCAACACACACCAAAGAGGCTCCCCCAGTATACAGATCTAATGCAAAAAGTGGTAAGCCCACACCCACTGGGATAGAAATATCACTTATGTCTATATTAAATATATATTTATCAGTAACAAATTTTCAGTGTACAAAGTGACTACGTGCTTATATAAATAGTGATAAATATTTTAAAACTCTTACAAAAATCAATCAACATTCCAAGTATAGACTATCACATTACAGTCAAGATACAGTCAAGATACACATTTGTGGATTCAATAACAATGACCCCTGATTGTCAAGCCATGATTATACATTCAATATCAATCCCCAATATTTTGGGAATCATGCAGTCTCTTTTTCTCTAGGTGCGCAGACGATGGATGCTCCAGTGGGAACACTGTTACTTCAAGTTTTGAACGCAAAAGATCAGTGTCTAATCCTGTTGTTTTTTTCTTTTTCAGGTGGATCCACAGACAAAGGGTGTGGGTAGACAACCCCTGGCCCGCAAGGGGCTGGCTATTTATCAAGCTTGTTTCATATGTATACTTCTTCAGGGGCCACGTACCCGGTCCACCAACACTCTGTCAAATCCAAAGACAAATATTTTACAAGTGCCAGTCTCGGCACACCACAGTCTCTGGCCAAGGATACTAATAAATATTTATCAGTATTTATATAAGCACGTAGTCATTTTGTACACTGAAAATTTGTTATTGATAAATATATATTGTCTATAGACTTAGCGATATTTCTATCCCTGCAGCTGTGGGCTTACTACTTTTTGCATTAGGTTTGCAACTGTGCAACAGCAGCCACTCCACAAAAGGCAGTTTGGTTTAGCAGTTAGAGTTTCACACTAGGAACTGGTATACCAAGATTCAAATCATCACTCTGCTGTGGAAGCTCACTGGATGATTTTGAGCCAGTTGCAAATTTTCAGACTTACCTATCTCACATAGCTCTTGCGAGGTAAAAATGGAGGCTAAAAGAATGGTGTAAGCTGTTCCAGGTCCCCACTGTGGAGAAAGGCAGGATGTAAATGAAGTAAATAAATAATAAATATAGCTGAAAATGGGGAAGATATAAGGCAGGTTGGTGGGTGGATGGGAAGAAGAGAAAGAGTAAGGAAAGGTGAAGTCACAGAGATTGCCAGGAGGAAAAGAGGAAATAGTATAGGAAGGATGATACAAGAGAAAGTAACATGCCCTCCACAAGTCCCAGCAGGTTCCCCACAACTGGGCCCTGTCCAGTGACTGACTGAGTTTTTCCAAGGAGAGGCTGCCAGGAATAGGGAAAGAGGAAAACTGGAGGCAGGGCAGGAGATAAAGGTTGGTGGGTGGGAAGAAGAAAAGAAAGCAGAAAAGGGGGAGAGGGTATGGAGGCCTATAGGAAATAAAATAAGGAAACAGTGTAGAAGGGGAAATTAGATGCCCCCTGCCAATTTTTGTGGGTCCCTTGCTTATCAACATATCTAATTCTTAACATGGCTCCATCTGTGGATGCTTAAATTCAGAGATTGGAGCCATGAGCAGAAAAGACAGAGCATTCTACAAAACCGAGAAAAGCCCCCATTTTCAGAAAAATCCGAAATAATAAAAAAAAACTGCAGGTTAACACACTCCCCACCCCCTCATAGAAGCAGCATCAGTACCTTGATGAAATGAATGCCCTCAGGTCTCAGTGGCTGTTCTGCATTTTTTTAAAAAACCACAACATTGCCAGCCTTCAAACCTTAATTTCTGTCAGTGAAAGGCAGGAGGAAGGCCCTTTCTAGAGCTATTTTGGCCTCCCAACTTGCCCTCCTCCACTTCCCTGGACTTGAATGAAAGATTCAGTGCCAGACCCAGAAGCAACCACCAGGCAACTTGTTAGAATGCAATTTATGAAACTCAAGTGCAGCAGTGGCTATTGGATGACTTCTTGCCACACAAATCACTTGGGTCCAATGGCAGCCTCCATACAACTTGAATGAGTTGGCCAGTCTCAGCAGTGGCCACAACATAACTTACTTCAGTGACTTGCTACCACTCAACTTTTTACAGCTTGGCCAGACTTTTATCAGGGAAGGCTGCTTGAGGGGGAGGGGGGAACCAAGACTAGGATCTGGGAGACCCAGGTTCAAATCTCTACTCTGACAGATCCTAAAGAGGGCTGTGTTTGACCTAGTAAGCCACAAGTTATGTAAGCCAGTTACAGTGTTTTCATATTTACAGGGCCCTTTGCAATCCTTATTTCATTTATGTCTGGTATCTGCTAGAGGCAAAACTCTTAATTCATGAAGGCCAGAAAGAGCGCACTGCAGATTGTCTGCTCATCCATAATGCAGGACTACAGCCTAAAAAAAGAATTGTGCTCAAGATCAGCAGAGGTGAAATATTTATTTAATTACAGCTTGATCCTGCAGGGGAAGCCAGTTGCTGACAATACATATTGTATCTTTATTTTAGAAGCTAGGAAATGAGCAAACAGGTTAAAAGGCTTTGAATACATCAATAAGCTACTTTACATACCAATTTACTACCTTCCCCTTCCTTCTGCTAAGTGATTCTCTTTTATCTAGATGTCTCTCAAATGTCCATGTGTATTTTAAAGTCTGAATCAGAAGTAGATTGAATCATCAAAAATACATAGTTCCAGAATGATTGGAATAGCCAGCTTGTAAACATATTACTCAACTCTCTCCATGATCATCAGATTCAGTCAGAAAAACTATATACAACTTTCACAATGTTAAAAAAGTGGTAGAGAATCCACCCCCCCCCCCCGCTTTTTCTTCAAAATTCTAAGCAACAGATAGTAGTACACCATCAACTTTTCCTTTAAACACCCAGAAGTGAGCATTCAACTTTTGCTCAAGGATGATAATTCCCCCCCCCCCCGGATAAATCCCAATAATTAATGCAGGAAAAAAGTATGAAGTACAGCTGAAATTTCCTTTGAAGCAGCGACAGTGACCATCCAAAAAGAAGCAAGCTTTTTGTATACTGAATAACTTGCCCTTTCAGGAAATTAAGGCTCCAGTTCTGACACACTCACCAGATACTTTACTTGGATTTGAACAGACTGGTATCCTGGCCCTAAGGTAAGGCTGCCAACTGGCTGGTTTTGTGCAAGGGGCTCATCATGGTAGCAGCATTTTACAGAAGGCAGTTGCTGAAAGGAGTTGGATTCTGCCTCCATCACATTCATCAGATCAGAGCAACAGCAATGTAGCAGTGCCCTCAGCACAGGGGATGGCAGAATGGGCCCAGTGACAGTAGGCACAACCAGCACGGTCTAACCAGCCAGGCAGCTGTGAGCTCACCAAATCACTGTCCTGCCTAGCATACATCATTGAAAGAAGGAGAGACAGCAAGTCTCTTTGTTTGCCCTCCCTGTTTTATATTTACCTCTGTCTTTACCCTGCTCTGTGAGTCTGACCTGATTGGCAGGGCTGGCTGTCTTTGAGAGCCTATCACAGATTCACCAGCTTGCATTAGCAAGTCATCTCTTAGCTCTCACATTTCTTATTGTGTAAGTCACCTTCAGCAGGACTTCGAAGAGGTATCAGAGAGATATTCTAAATAAATATATAAAATCTTTGCTTAGGCACATTTTCAAGATATTTAATTCCTTAACCATAATGAAGGTATATTGCAGTACCAAAATAAATTTACAATTTTGAAAATGTTTTAACATTTGTGCCTGTGAATTTGATTCATTAAAGAACAATTGCATTCCACAGCTGCAACTTTTTTTTCTGTGCAAATGACTGGAGGCTGCATAATGCCTCCAAATATATTCATCAAGTCTCGCTGGAGGTCTCATGCAATACTTATTAGTCTTCAGTAAAAGTAGAATAATTTTTTCCTCTCTTACAAGTAAACATATGCTTTTTAGCTATTAATTTGGAAGTTCAAGAAATTTCAAATGTTTAAGGCTATATATAAACATAATTCTTCTTTGGTAGATATCATAGACAAGGGAAGATAGTGAGAGATCTCTGTCTTTTGGTGCTACACCTCTGAAGATGCCAGCCACAGCTGCTGGTGAAACGTCAGGAACTACAATGCCAAGACCATGGCTATACAGCCTGGAAAATCCACAACAACCAAGGGAAGATACTGTCCCTTTAATTGGGAAAATTGCTGAATTAAGGTTTTATACAACAATCAATATTCTGACTCTATCTCTGTACCTATCAAAATGATATTGTGTTTATTCTCATATACTTCCAAATGACCTTAATTAAAAGCTTACTATTAATGAGTTAGGAACAGGAGATAAAAAGTCACAGGTAATTTCCTATGGACTTAATGAATGCAACAGCACATGTCCCATTCATTTCAACAAGACTTGCCCCCAGAATTTTCTATGGATTGGACAGTTACAAACCAATCCAATAATATCTGTGTTCTATACTGAACTTGAATAGCGTAAGAAAAAGAGAATGCAGCATGAGAGTTGCTGTAGCACAGTGGTTAAGTGGTTTGGCTATGAACAGGCACTCTACTGGTTCAGATCCCACTACTGCCATGAGCTCAGTGTGTGGCCTTGGGTAAGCCACTCCTCTCAGCCCCAGCTCCCCAGCTGTATTGTGGGGATAATAACAACACTAACTTGTTCACCGCTCTGGGTTCATCACTAATCTGTCTAGAAGAGTGGTATATAAGCGTAGTTGTTATTATTTTTATTAGTTGTTGTCACTTACCTTGGAGTCTTTGCATGACACCAGCAATGTCCCGGGATGTTCTTGCGACTAGCTTTGAGGAAGCCATGGTTGCTGTGTAGCAAAAACCTTTCTGTATGTAAAATTTTAATCAGATTCTACTTTAAGAGTCCAGATTTTGATCACTTCCTTTTACAAAGCATCATTAGTTGCAGTCACAGTCATTTTTCAGCCAACCAAAGGACAGCTCTCAGAAATGACAATACTGTTCTCTTTCTAGAGACTTCAAGTCTGAAAAGAGAGAAAGAGAGTGTGCCTTTAGAAAACACCTACAGTCGTTGTTATAAAAATACTTCAACCCACTGTCACTAACGTAAGTCATGTGGAAATTCAGTTGCCTGGTTCTGTCCCAGGTGACTAATGACCTAATTCTATGAGGCACTGCATTGAAAGAATAGCACTATAAGGCACAAGGACTGCTGTACCAGGGCCACACTGCATCTTGAAGATTTATGCTGGTGGCAGGATGCACTGCATAATAAAGACGGGGTTATGTGACTAGAAGAATGGCAGAATGGAGAAAGAACTACACACACTACCACCTTACAGCTATTTCAAAACCAAAATATTTTGTTCATGCAAACCTACATTCCTGACATTCCAGAATAACCATTTAGCATTTGAGATTTCAAAACAGAACTTGCTATAATTACTTTATTGAAACAAGGCTTCTGTGTATTGCATGGCTAGGTACTTGAATTTGGATCAGTGAATGTTTTACCTTGGTAACCAAAACTTTTAAAACATTGTTTTTCATTAAAATGTTGAGATGTTTTTTCAGGATCATGACAACAATGTATGACTTAAGCATTACCATGCTTAAATGAAGGCACTATGGCAGCATACTTCTGAAGAAGCTCTCTCTTCAAGAAGCTTTTCATGAAGAGAAGTAAGAACATCACTTAGAAGATAACACTCACTTAAGCATCTGTTAAAGGGATAGGACACTTTTTTCCAGGTCATATAAACTAGCCTTCCCAGGCCTAGTCTGACATTATAACCACTATACCACACTGCATCTCTGCCATCTTTATATCAGGAGAATTATAGTAATATTTTCCTACCCCTCAAAAAAAGAAAAAAGCATAAAGTAGAAAGACTGAAGAGAAAATATCTATTGTTCAACTCACCCTAACTAAACAAGTCTTCAAAATTTTAAAATATCAGCACTAGTACATCGGGAAACATTACTTAAATAATGCTATGTATTCAGATCACAGAGCTTGATTAATCCTCGTGCCACTGTTCAGGCTTAACATATTTTCCAACTTCTTGTGACTCTTGCATATTTTCAACAAATACTTCCAATTTATATATGAAGTCATGTTTGGCAACTTCCATTGCATTAGTAAGTGTGCAGCCACATTTGCCATGGTTAACAAGGGTGCAAATACTGAATAGAAGCAATGGAAGGTTTCACAAATAATATGTTTTCCAAGCTCTCACAGGCAAACATTTATACCTGGAGGCATTGGCTTTCTTTATCTTTTTTACATCATCCTACTTTTTAGTGTTGCAAACATTAAACACATCTTGGAGTTAAAAAATCTGTCATACAAAACATTTGCTCCTTGTACAGAAAAATCAGCAAGTATTCACAGCAGCACTGCAACTTTAACAATTTAATTATTTTAAATTATCTGAGCCAGTCATTTATAAGAGTATAACCAATCATGATCAGCTAGGTGCCATGGGATTCAAAATAACTTGCTTCTTATAGAAGCGATCTTTACAACTTATGTATCATGAAAGAATAGATCTGATACCAAAATTTACATATTAGGGCTACCAGACCTCCATTGCCCACCACTGCTTCAAGAGGCGGTGAGAGAACAATAAAGAAAAAAATGTAACTGGCCTCTGCACCAGTAGGTAGCTCTAGGATAACGGGTAGCTCTAGGAATCACTGGAAACTATTTGGTAAAACTTGCCTTTTCAAATAGTCCTGTGTATTCACAGAATGAAAAAAAAATCAACATTAAAAAATGAGTGGAATAGGGAATCTAGAACAGGTATTTTTAGAGCAAATGGCTCCAAACTTGCAGGTAACTGTCCACCGTGTCCTCTCAAGACCCCCCAAGTTTGAAGGGGATTAAACAAAGGGGTCTGACTTCACAGAAAGCCATGCCAGGCTCCATTATTCCCTATGAGGAATTAGGGGGTTTTCTGGGGAGTCAGGAGAAGATGTTTGTAGAACAAAATGGCACAATAATTTCAGGGTGTCAAGTCCTCCCTCTCTCCTAAAGATCAAGTTTTAACGGAATTGGACTAAGAGATTTAAAGCCACCACCAGCCATTTGCCAAGTATCAGGTCTTGGGTCACTGTGTTCAGGGGTGGGTGGGTGGTGTGTGTGTGTGTGTGTGTATTTAGCAAGCAAGCAAGCCTTTATTGGCATATATAAAATGTTAAATGCAGACACTCCATACAAAATGAGATTAAAATTTTAGATAGGAACAGGGCAACAGTGCAGCAAAACCAGTATAGAATATTACTTGTCAGGGCATATAGCCATGGCACTGTAGAGAAACTTTGCTACTATTTCAGTTATTTCCCCATCTAGGTTGTCAAGCAGAAACTGAACCTTAAAATAATCAGAAAACTCTGAAAGTTGGGCTAATATAGGATGTAGAAGATCCCAGCGTGGCACCAGATAAAAAGAGCACTGAAGAAGAACATGGGAAACAGTTTCAACACAGTCCATCAAACAAGGACAACACCTGCTATAATAAGGAATTCCATGAAATCTGCCAGAAAAAATGGCTGAAGGAAGAACATTAAATCTGGCAAGAGAAAAGGCTCTACGTAAATTCGGAGCCAGGAGTTTGGTTGAAACTCCAAGGGTATAATTTGGCTGAAATATCCTCCCTAAGGGCTAAACTGCAAGTAACACCAGCCATGGGTCCATCCCATGGCCACCAACACCATTTTAGAAGCATTTGTAGTTCTTTCAAAATTGCCCCAGAGTATATATATAGCAGCCCCAGGAGTTCTTCTATCTGCAACCACCCCACATACATTTTCAGATGCCAAAACAGCCCCTCCCCATTGCTGCGTTGGCACCTTAAAAGGTGCAGAGGGAGAAACACGAACTCCTGTGGCCACCAAACTGCATGAGCACTCTTAATTGGAACCTCACAGCAATTCTAAAAGAACTACAAATGCTTCTAAAATGGCATTGGTGGCCATGGGATTGACCCATGGCTGCTGTCACTTGTAGTTTGGTCCTCAGACAGAAAAGGGCAGGGGGTTGAGCACCCCTCCTCCCATTCCATCTCCTCTCCCCAGCTGTACTCTCTTCTTAGCTAGGAGCCAGAGCTGATAAGTCCTTCTCAGCCTCTTCTCTCAAGACATTTAAAGGCCTACACCAGGCCTGGGGCATGGCCAAGTGTATTAGAGACCAACAGCACCCTGGGAACAACCTCTCTCTTGCCACCCCCCTTTCCCAAGTGGAGCTGCCAGACAGCTGATTGTCAGGCCTCTGGCTGTTAAAGGTCCATCTGTCACTGACCAGCTGGTTATCATGTATATCTTTACAAGCTGCATTAACAGCCTCAATAGACCTGTTGTATGCTGGCTGTGATGCCATGGGGTATCAAGAAGGGGTCTGACATTGTCCCCACCATCCCACATTGTGAATGGCTAGACTAATTTGCCAAATTCACTGCTCTTAGCACAATGCAGTTAGGACCAGAAAAAGCTGCATCTATTTAACACGAGGTCCCTACCTGTGCATTCAAATATACATACACTATTTACAACTGAAGGTACAATGTGTGCCTTTTGCTATCAAAGAACCCTGATGCTTTTGGTACCCTTGTCCCTTGTTTCTCAAAAGGAAATGGACATTCCTTTGTGTTTGGGAAACTAGATCAGGGCCTCACAGCAATTAGGGATGTTATTGAATTTCACTGTTGAATTATCTGCTTCAGTTCAAAAGTTCAGTTTTTTATGGTTTCTTCATAGGATGAAACTATGGTTCCCCCCCCCCAACCATATTAACAAAAATTCAAAAGAAATAGTGTCAGTAAAATTGAAACGTGTCTGTTCACTGACTTGGATCCAGTGACGCTCAAGCCAAAATGTAAATGGACTGTGTAACATCCATAACACCTAGCATTTTCCTTCCTATATCTTATAGTGCCCAGAAATGTTCCTGTACAATATGTTGCAGAGTCAGGAAAATGGCTTGGGTTATGTTAGCACAAGGGTCCAGCATGAGGGTTTTTCTTTCTGTGTACACTAGGATCCTAACACATCTGGAAATCTTCTGGCGGATTCAAGCTATTGTGTACAAATGGTATAAACATGGAATATATAGGTGATGTTAAAATGGCATAAAATGGTACATAACATTAACATGGTATAATAATGTTAAAAAGGGGGAAAGCTAACATTTATTCAGTTGGAATTTAGGAAATAAGAGCTCCAGGCTTCACTTCACAGTTTGGATATGCTGGGTTTAAAGGAAAGAAAATATGAAGTCATCCTGTACTTTTTACATGTATTTTTTCAAAGGATTGAATCATTAATTATTTAACTGTTGATGCACATTGGGCTGGATTCAAAATATCATTAGCAGAGCTCCATTGACAGAACAGAACTTTGCTGCCTCCGCTGCTGCTGCTGCAACTTACAAGTGCTCCAAAATGCTAGGACAGGGGAAATGCAGGGGAGGCACCCTCCTCTTCTGATAGGCACATTGTATGCATAGAAAATAACCTTTGAATCCTACTCATTATAACCAACTGTATAAAACACTATAACGAAAGATGGAAAACAGATGGAAAAGAAGCAAAATAGCTGGATTCAGGGTTTTTTTTAAAGAGTAGAGGGGTAAACTTGCAGAATGAAGAAGTTTAGTTCCTTGAACACTAAAGAATCTAAAAGTAACCAATAATTGACAGATTTGTACATTCCTACTTTAAGGACGCCAACTGCCTAATGTACTCAGTATTGCTATTCACTGGTAAAACCCTTAATTATTGCAGTCTCAACAGATGTGCACTCTAATTTTAATGAACATATTTATGCATTAAAAATCTCATTAGGATATACCTCCTTGTAATGATGAATCCAATGTGATCTTATGTGAGTTTACTCAAAAGTAAACCACAGAGTTCAATAGGATTTCTATCAAGTATCAGTGCAACCCTAAACTATGGTATACCCTTCTAAGTTCATTGAAGTCAATTGGCTTAAAAGAGTTAACTCTGCTTAGAATCACAAGTTATTAACTGAAAATACAGGCATTTTGATATATTTTAGTCAGATGGGTCAGTCCATACATTTACTGTTGTTATCACATAGGAAACCCAGCAGGTGTTGCAGTGTTTATAAAGTAACCCATTATTTCTTTGTGCGGCTGGGGTTTTGAGTCTCAAGAGTCATACAAAATTGGGTTACCAAGATGGGTGAACTCCTATTGGTTAAAGAAGAGGTTCTCTTAGACACCAGAGCTCCTATCATTAAGTGTAAATCATACTCTTCATCACAGTCAGTGGAGCCAGGTCAATTTACTGAAACAGGAAATCTAGCCATAAAGTTAAAAATCTCTTCATTCTTCAAGTTTCAAATATACTTTTAACATTCCAGAAATATACATTCTAATTTTTAAACTTATTTAGACCCCTTTAAGTACACATTCCATTTGAAACATATCCTACCAATTACTACATCACATATGGTATGAACAGTTCAAAGATTAATGTACATCCTGCTGGACTTTATAATAAGTAACAAAACGGGAGAGGGGGAAGCCAGTCACTAGACAGATCTACAGCAAAGGAAGAAACCCTGCTCAGCTTTACCACAAATGAAAAGAAATTCAGGAAAAACATAGATAAGTACTGTAAATGTATCCTCTATACTACTTCAGGTTAACTTATTCTCAAATGGTACAGTGGACTCCTCTTGAGGAGGGGATGGGGGTCATCTGGGTGTGAATGTGTGTGTGAAATTCCATGACAGGTGGTTTCTTCTCCTCCTGTCAGTCAAGATCTGGGTAGACTCAACACCCTCTGGCAGTGGATTCTCACTAATCCACACCGGATTTGAGGAGATGACTGCACCCTCACTGTCTCATCACCCCCAACATGATCTGAGGGAGAAAGACATTCAGTTTGCAAAGAACTGCTGCACTGCTCATTTGCTTCTTTTCTTTAGATATCTCGGTGGGATTACTACCCCAATCCACATAACCTTCCACACAAAACCAGCCCTGTGTGCAAGAATCTTTTCATGATTAGGCCATTGTAAAATTTTAAAAAAGTTCAATCAGTAGAGGATAAATTTATATTAAAACCAACAAAAAAAATAAGGCACCTCCAAAACTTAGAAATTTATTGCAGCATAAACATTTATGGGCTAGAACCTTTTTAGTCAGAGGCATGAAGACATACCACTCCTCTAAGGTGTCACAAGACACTATTGCTCTTGTCATTGCCCACTGTTTATTTACAATTTACTAATTTCATACTACATGGAAGTAAAGGTGGCATTGACTTCAATGGGCTTAGAGTGGAGTCACTCTGCATAAGATGGCACTGAAAGTTCCTAGGATGCTTGTCATACAGGCACTGAACCGACACAGGCCAGCTTAGCTTCAGGAAGCTGGACTGATTTATTCTATGTTAGGTAGCCTGTGCATCCCCTAGAAGAGCTAGGAAAAGATTGTGTGGGAGGGGGAATCTGCTCTAGGCTGTTGTTTTTGAAAAAAGCTTTTATTCCGCAGGATTTTCTTCCATGCTGCTTAGCTGGTATCTTCAGTTTTAGTGCTCTTTCTGATCCATGTTTTTTTTTCTTTCATGCTCTAGATATTTTTCACTACTCAGAAGTAGCTCTCATCAAAGAAAAGTTGGGCAGCTCCAGTCCTAACCCTCTGAAATGTCTTCTTGGCTACCATTACAAACTAACAGAGCAATCCTAAGCAGTGTTACTCCAGTCTAAGCCCACTGAAATCAATGAGCTTAGACTGGAGTAACTTTGCTTAGGATTGCACTGTAAGGATTGGATCCTTCTTCCATCCACCAAGTCTTCTTCCAACACAGACTTTGTTGAAGACAGAAAGCCTTCCTTCCATCAGAGATAATTTTTCTCCATTGGAAGAAGTCTTTTGCCCTTGAAGAAAAAAACCGCATAAAAAGAGTCATAGGATTCAACTCTTAAGTTTATCATTTGTATTAAAAGCACCCTATACATACTACTTAGAAATAAAATCTGGATGAGGTAAAGTTAATTTCTTGATTAACTTCTGTTGCTCTACTTGATTGTTTTGTTTGTATACTTTTCCAATCTGCTCTGAAAATAGGATGGGTGGGGTTTAATTGTTTTAAACAAAAAGTAATTATTTCTTCAATTTATTATCAAGTCCAGACATTTTTCATCATAAAAGATTTAACTGTTTTTTTTCAAACTACAGGAAAACAATTTATTTTGCAGATATAAGATCTGTCCAAATGTTAAAATACTTCTGTTTCTCTACTAGAAAAAAATACATAATTCACAGTTCAAAAATCCTGACCAATGTTGATATCACAATAAATGAATTTATTTAGCTTTACACTGGTACCAATGTTAGGTGCTTTAGGGAGCAATCCTAAACAGATGTACTCAGAAGTAAGGTCCATTTTGGGAGGGTTTCCTCCAACTAAAGCATTCTTAGGATTGCAGCCTTAGGCAACATGTGTACAACTAAAATATAGTTGCATCCTCATCCTACATGAAAAAAAGGGTGCCACCTCTTTAGAGATAAAAAGAACCATGCAGAGGTAGGTACCAGAATTACAATTTGCTGCACAATAATGTATTACAAGAAAAAGCCTCATGGCGAAGTCTGAACTTTACAGACCACCAAGCACATCAACAGGGTGGCTTGTTAAGTCCAGTGCAGTACTTCTTCAGAAACCTAGACTCAAGAAGAGACTCAAAAGACTCAATAGCAACAGCATCTCCAGATGATGGCACTGCATGAACCATGGGCAAAATTGCAGATTTTTTCCCACGGTCAGCATTTCAGCAATTAATTTTGGCTCTTAATGTTGCTCCTCTTTAAAATTTGTACACATGCAATATACATAGGCCACTCAAACTCCAGAGCTCTTCTTTTTGCAATTATCTTATATATTGTAGATACCTGCTCTTCATTTATAAAAACACATGGAACAGACAATTGTGAGCCATCTCTTCTTAGACAAAACTTATTGTCCCTTGAGCTGCATGTGTTGAATTTTAAGTGCTGACATTGGCATGCACATCTACACTTGCAGATGCTTAGCCAAAGCCTATAGCCAACCTTCCACAGTCATTCAGCCCCTCTCTTTCCATTCCAATTTTCCTTTAGGAGCTGGGCTGGCCCTTCCTTGCACAAACTGAGATCCACACATCCAGGCTCTAAATTGAAAATGATTTTGCCCCATTCCCTTGAAGGCAACAGACTAAAACCTTTTCGGATGCAACTCTACGCCAGTTTATGGCTCCCAAGCACAAGGAGGCTATCTGGAAAACAGACACTTTTCTATTCCTAATGAAGGAGCGTGTTTCTTTCAAGAAAAGCCCTACAAATGCTGGAAGCCCAAAGGGCGGCAGAAATGCCACCTCTGCCAACCTGCCTGTCTCGCTGATCTTATTCAGACGGAAATGACAGCGCAGAAAGCAGAAGCATCTCCTCGGAGCGGGGGGGCCGGAGCCCGAGAGCCCGCCAATATCGCTGCTTCGTTTCCTTTGCAATTAGCCGAATACCGTTTGTACCTCCTTCAGGCTCCTCGCCTGGGACCCTTCGCAGCTATAGCTGCTGCTGCCTGAGCGCCCGGCTGCCCCTCCGCGCTCCTCTCTGAAGACGCCTCCGCCGCGCCGCTCGCAGCTACTCGCAGAGCTTCGGCGCTGACAGGAAGCCACAACCGAGCTCCCTGGTTACCGAAAGCAACAATCCCACCCCAGCGACCGTCGTACACACGCACTGCTGCACCTAGCAGCGGACGCCTGGGCTCAGGAGACTCCGCCCTCGCTGCGCTCCAGGCGTCTTATTTTGTTTGTGCGGGAGGGAAACAAGGCAGGTGCGCGCGCGCGGCTGCGGTGAGGAGTTACGAGGGAGAGGGTCGCTCGGTGACTCGCGCGCTCCGTAATGTTCGCGACTGAGGGTGCACGCGCCAATGGCTCTGCGGGGGCGAGGCAGGGCTCTCCCTTCTCGAGTAATCTCGAGAGCCCCCCACGCGGGCGGGCGGGCGCGCACTCGCCGGCCTATCATTTCACGGGGTTTCCCAGGCAGTAACAGCAGCTGCGCGGCCGTTTGTTGGCAGCGTTGTGGGTAGTTTGTGTGGAAGAAATGCTCCTGCTTTTCCATTGCGTTCTCCTCTTTTTCCCGCTTAGGGATTTTGCCATCCAGCGGTTGCAACAAGCCTCAGTTACGGTCCGGTGGCCAAAGAAAGGCGGGGGGGGGGGGCTGTTGGGAGGTGGGAGGAAGCGCTTCTGCTTAGGAGGTCCTCCATTTTTCAAGGACAAATTCTCTCACGTGATGCTACAGAAGCGAAGAGCATCGCTTCAACAACCCCGCCGACTTGTCTTGTTAAAAAATCTCTGCCAGCGCTGAAACATTTCCTTCCTTTGGAACTGACATTTTCGGGCGGATTAAATTTTCCCCCATACTCGGGAACAGGGATCGAGTGAATCATAACATGAAAATATTACAATTAGGCAGAGCCCCACTACTCTTGTTCCATCCTATGCCCTGTCGAGGTCAGTGTTCCTTTTCTGGCAACTCTTTGGCAATTATGTATGTATGCATACAGAACTAAAGAGATTATTCCAATTTGTTCGTTCTTATTTCATACATAGCAATAGAAATGCAATCCTGTGCACACTTATTTGGCAATAAATCCCATTGTGACACTTGACATTTGAGAAAATATGCCTTGGAGTAGGATTCACAGTTGTGGCTGATCATATGCCCACTTAAGTACAAATCCTGCTGAAATTATTCAGAGTAATAAATTTAGGATGGGACTGCAAAACATCAGTCCTATGCACACTCAATTGGAAGAAAGTTTCATTGAAATCAATAGTGTTTACTTTGAGTAAATTTATTTTGATTTCAATTTGAGCTGTAAGAATCTCATTTTAAGCCTTTTGTACTTGTATGTCTGTTGCATATGAATGCAGGACACAATTCAGAACAAAAATGAAATGCACATCCTAATCAATACAGATTTAATTATCTTACTGGGAGCTTACTTGAAACAAAACTATTGGTAGTCCTCTTGAGATAATAACCTTCATGCCATTAATTTCCACCATCACAAATGATTTCATGCATTCATTTTTAAAATGATGAAGCAATTCCAAGGTGATTTCCTGGTGTATTGAGGTGGTCTTGTGGATATTCCAACATGTGACTTGATTATCAAACTGCAAAAATGAGATGAGACCAAACATGGAGAGCTAAAAACCGGACATAATTTTTATGGCTGGCCTGGACAGTTCAGCATTGGGCCAACATTACTTATAGATTAACCATGTCCTAGACATCTAGTCTTTAAGACCTGGTTGCAAATGACAAATTGAATTTATGCCGTTTTCACACACACAGATAACCTCATGGCATGAAGCGTCTTCCTAGCGTGATTTCCCGGTGTGATCCCCTTTAATGGCGCTATGATGTCAGAAAAGATGCCATTGTTAGCCCCATAGGGACCCTCACAAGTACAAACCAATAATACACATGAGGGAACCAAGTCTGGAATGAAAAGCAAAGCTTTAATGCATTAAAGCTGGGGGAAACCATCCCAAGTTCTCCCAAGAAGCTGGGTTACAAACGAGGCTTATATACGTTTTGAGGTTCTGCTGGAGAGCATCAGAGAAGGTAATGATTACACAATTCTAATTCAATGGTTGATATTCAACAATAGAGTATTGTTCTATTGCTTTGGATCATTAATACATTACATTAATACATTAACTCCATGATTCTCTTATTCAGTGGTTAATAGTTTAACTACAGAGTTTTGTTTTATTGTTTTGCAGCAGTAACTATACAGTTTACAAAGCTCTGTCAATACATCAACAACAAGGTTTCGCTTCATCACCCTGGTCAACTACAAAGCTTCACTTCACTGTTCAGGTCAACTACAAAGCTTCACTTTTCAAAGCCCTGTCAATATATCAACTACAAAGTTTCATTACATGGTTCTGGTTAAAAAACAAGTTCCATATGGAGGTCAGTCTGGACCTCTCACAGACTGATCAACACATTTCTTATACCAGGATACCTTTATGGTTTTCATAGAACCAAACTCAGGTCCATCACCATTAAATGGGATCGTGCCGGGAAATCGCACTAGGAAGACGCTTCATGCCGTGAGTTTTGCACGATTTTCTGGCAGGTTAGGGTGTGTGAAAATGGCCTTACTGAGGGATATTTGTAAGTGTTCATTCTGAGAATTGCCTCCTGTCTTTTAGTGCTATGACCATCTGGCCTCAGATGGCATGGGGACCTGAAACAGGGCCTCTGAAGATGATCAGAGTAGATAGGTAGGCTCGTACAGGATAAAGTGGTCCTTAAGGTATGCTGGCCCCAAGTTGTATAGGGCTTTAAAGGTTAAGACTAGCACCTTGAATTGGGCTCAGAAGCAAACTAGGAATGAGAGATGGAACAAGACTGGAGCGATATGGTCCTTATGACCCACATCAGTCAGCATTCTGGCCAAAGCATTCTATACCAACTGTAGCTTCCAGACAGTCTTCAAGAGCAGGACAAGGCAACATATAGTTAGGTCACATATTAAACTAAGCCACATATTAAAGTTGATACAGAGTAAAAAACAGTGATTGTGTCAGACTATGGAATCCCAGTTATCTAGAGTTTGTCTCCCCCCTTCTGCAAGAAGCACAAAGTTCCTTGGTTCCAAAAGGTTTATTGAAAGACTATGCTCAGGATACAGGTGTCCATAATCCAAAGGCTTTAGAGGCCCTTGGCTGGACGAAAGCTTTGTTTAGAATGGCATGCAATGCAAACGTTACAATACTTCAAACACCCATTCCCAGCCTCCCCCCATTCCCAGCCTCCCCCCCTAGTCCTGTCTGCGAAGGCATGGGAAGACGAGGAAATCAAGGCCGTTGGCTGGACTGGATAGATAAGGACTCTTCGCTTACATGGGTATGAGCGGCCTGGACGACACCTGGGCCTAGAGGGAGGAAAACTAGACAACTACTGATTATAACACAAGTTAAAATGGCGTAACTCAGGCTAAAGAACTGACACCCTGACAGATTGTGTGAGATGAGTATTAGATAGTAATATAGTGACTGGGCAGTGGGAAAATAAGACTGTGGACATAGGCGGCATCAATTTTAAGACTCGAGCAGTGCGATCTTTAACAAAGTCAATGGGCTTCGGGGATGCCAAGGTGGGACATGGCAATCTCCTGGAATTACAAGTAGTCTCCAGACTACTAAAATCAGTTCCTCTGAAGGAAATGGCAGCTTCAGAGATTGGACTCTATTGCATCACATCCCCACTGAGCTATTCTCTCTCTCTCTCTCTCTCTCTTGGGTTCATGCTGTTGTGTACTGGGAGCTTCAAGTGAACAAGCCTTTGCAGAGAGGCTTCTGGAAGCTGCAATCAGATTGGCTGGATTCATGGAGTTGGCCAATCAGAACACTCCTGTGGACTGAGGACTAGCCAATGGGCTTTCTGAATACCGAATGTCTGCTATTGGTTAATTCTGTCTTGGGGGCATGTCTTGGGTGGGGAGTTGAGTGTTCTATAACTGCTGTTTGATGTTTTGTGCTTTTCAGTGGTGATGTTCCTGTTAATAAAAGAATTATTGGAAATCAATTGAACTGTCGTACCCACTACATAATACATGCCACAAGTACTCAGCTGCACTCAGGCCATAAGTACCTGTACAGGAAACAGGCAAACATTCAGCCACGGTCAGGGCCAGATTGAGGGGGGGGCAGGGGGGTAGTCTGCCCCCAGCGCCGCCAAAGAGGGGGCGCCGGGCGCAGCTGCCAGACGCTGGGAGCGCACCGGCGGCAGCGCGGGCAGCTGAGCCACCACCTGCACGATTTGCCTGCCCAGCAAGACAGGGAACGTGCAGCAAGCTGGCTGTCCTCTCAGCTGGGCAAGCAAATGGCATGGAGGGCTGGGAGGCTGCCCGCGCCACTCGCCTGCCCTGCTGAGGGGGCGGCCAGCTTGCCACGCACTCCCTGTCCTGCGGGACAGGCGAATGACACGGGCGGCCGCCCAGTCCTCCGTGCCATTCACCTGCCCAGCTGAGAGGGCGGCCAGCTTGCCGCGCGCTCCCCGTCCTGCTCCACTCCCACTTTCTGACCCCTGGCCCTAATCACCTTGTCAGCTGGGGGGAACAGGGGAGATGCGTTCGCTCCTGCACTCCTCTGTCATTCTGGAAAATGACATCATTTTCCAGTGCAATGGAGGAGCTGCAGGTTGCTCTGAAGCCCAGTTCATTAAAAATTGCCTCCAAATGGGCAATTTCTAATTAATCTAGCTTCAGTGCAACTTTTAGCTCTGTTGTCATGCCAGAAAATGACATCATTTTCCAGTGTGACAAGGAAGTACCCCACTGCCCCCCCCACCCCCAGGTCCTGCCTCCTCTGGTTTGGCCCCTGGGGTCCTGGCAACATATCGAATACCAGTTTCTCATATGGTTTGGCCCTTAGTAATAATAATAATAATAATAGCAGCAGCAACAACAACATTCAATTTATGTACCACCCTTCAGGATGACAACACCCACTCAGAGCAGTTTACAAAGTAAGTCATTATTATCCCCACAACAAAACACCCTGTGAGGTCGGTGGGACTGAGAGAGCTCCAGAGAGCTGTGACTGACCCAAGGTCACCCAGCTGGCTTCAAGTGGAAGAGTGGGGAATCAAACCCAGTTCTCCAGATAAAGTCCGCACTCTTAACTACTACACCCAACTGGCTCTCAGTTACACCCAACTGGCTCCTTAGTTACATCGATTTATTGTTGAAAACAATGGGACACATTAGATGTGATAATATCACTTAACAGGGTTTAGAGATTGAGTTTCCATGACAGAAACAGTGTTTAGACATTGAGAGTAATCAAGAAGAGGAAGATTTGAAAGGAAAAAATGAGAAGTTCAGTCTTGGATTTACTGAGTTTGAAATAGTAGTAAGACTTCCAAGCAAACAACAAGTTATTGGAGATCTGGAAGGGGGGTGATGAGGAAACTTGAGTACTACCAAGTAGCAGGTGATTAACATTGCAATCCTAAACAGAATTACACCTTTCTAAGTCAATTGAAGTCAATAATTAGGATTGCACTATGAAGTACTGAAAACTGTTCCATTTAATGAGGCTACCCAGGGATACTGAATATAGAAAATTTACTCTGTTTCAACACAGCAGTGATTAAGTCCTGGAGACAATATTTTTCTTCTACACAGGACAAGATCTTGGTAAAATACTATCATGTTTAAAACATGCACACTCACCCAGGTTTTGCTCTTGTGCCTTTCTCCATCTTTATTGCACTAAAGGAAGTTTGCAAAGGAAGTGGTTGGTTTCATTGTCACCTAGCTTTCCTTTTTAAGAATACAGGTCTTGATCTGCAACTGTATATACAAATATTTTATTTTAACACTTCTTAAAACTTTTAAAGAAAGTTCAAAGTATTATACTGTAAATAATTAGAGAATAGGAAAACACTATGTTAAAGCTGAACAGCCATGCTTTAAGTTTTCCACAAAGAGGTATCCCCTTCAAGTAACCACTTTTAATTTCTTTTCCAAATGAGATGTTTGAACAGTATGGTCAGAAATCATGTTCCATGCCCCAAAAGTCCTTTCTCATTCTGTTCCCAGGATGGTGTGATCTAGTTGTCATTATTAATTGTAGTTAATCAGGGGCATATCTTTTCTTAGTATCTCTTCAAAATGTCCAGAGGCAGGCTAAGCACTGAAAACCAGTTCAGGCGCTGAACCCCTATGGTTCTATGTTACAAAGGTAAGGTTATTGTCACATAGGTGGTTGACTTGATGGTGACAGTGTATATCTTATATGGGAGCTGGTACACTAAAAGAAAATATGGCCAAGTATGAAACAACAGACAAAGTGAGCAAATTACATTAAGCAGCACAGGGCAGAATCTTACAGAAGATGCTGCTAGAAATGTAAACATGAGTCTCCATGTGAATAACAGGGAACAAGAATTCACTCTCTCCAGATCATGTTTCTATACATATTCTAGTTATGTATTTTCTTTCTTTCTTAACTTCATTTATACCCCCTTTCTCCCCAGTAAGGACCCAAAGTAGCTTACATCATTCTCCCCTCCTCCATTTTATCCTCCCAACAACCCTGTGAAGTAGGTTAGGCTGAGAGTGTGTGACTGGTCCAAAGTCATCCACCAACTTTCCATGGCATAGTGGGGATTAGAACTGGGTCTCCCATATCCTAGTCCAACACTCTAACCACCATACCACACTGGCTTCTTTTATTGGGCAGCATCTTCTTGAATACCCGAAAAGAGTCGTAAGCTTTGTTATAAAGCACCACACATGTAACAAAGGTTGTCTTAATTTATAAAGTAACAGATCTTCCTGCTTTAGTACAGGAGCCCACATTCGGTATGGCTCATCTTGTTTGACCTTCCTCTAGTGGGGTGAAGAGCAGCTTCATTTGGGGACTAATATAGCCCTTCTTTCACATTTGTGCCACCCACCACTGTTCTATGAGTGCACTGCATCTCAGCCAGCACATTCACTTCAAGGGATGCCAAAAAGCCGCCATTTGGCTGTCTCTCTTTCTCACCACTCTCCACCACAAATCCTTTTTTACAAATCTTTTCTACTCCCTGTCTTTGCAAATTATGACACATAAGCACAACAAACCAATCCTCCTCCCTTTTTTTTCCAGTAAGAGAATATACTTGGCTCACTCCCTTGCCCCTTTCCCTCTTCCCCAACGTTAAGCTTTTACTCAAGCCCTTTGCCCTATATTTGAAGTGAGACTCTTTTCCCTAATTGTGCCCTGCCTTGCCCTGTACAGTGAAGTGCACACTTCTGGCTAGCACCAAACTACCCTGTCTAAATAGCTGTGGAAGTACCCATTCTAGACATATTTGAGGTGTCTCCATTTCCACCCGGCCTCTTGCTTCCCCTACTTGAGAAGATAACTTTTGTAGTGTATGGATGTTTGGAACACTGGACTTCATTTAGTTAAGTTTTTAGTATTAGTATTATATTCATAGTATTTTGACAGCTTATATGCACTAATTCTCCAGTCTAAATATTTGTATTATTCCTCTCGATAACCTTTGTTTCTGGTTTCATTCTATATACATCTCATTATTCCTTTCAAGACTAAAAAGGCAGCACTTGCCAAAGATCTGTTATAACTGTTTGTATGGGTATGTCCAGATTAGGGGGCATTCCTTTAAGCCAGGTGTACAACATGTGAGCAGCACCTTTAGTATAGGAGTGAGAGTCAGCAGAATTCAGGCCTGAAGCAGAAAGTGGGCCCCATTCACTCTGATATGTGTCTAGGATACACATATTTTCTGACCACACATGGTAACAACCTGATCTCCCCAAGCCTCAATGCACCACCTATAATTTGGGAACAGCTGGTCATTGAATGGTTCAACATGAGGTGTGGGAACCTTTCCCTTGAAATGCTACAATGGCTGTAGGGTGGTACAGATAGAAAACAGCAGAGGATTAGCATCAAATTCTGGCAGGGGAGGGGAGAGCTACAATGATAATAAATCCCGCTTCTCTGCACCTGCTTTCTGTGTCCAGAGCAAGCAGGATTGCATCCCAATAGCGGCAGTGTATTCTCTGAAGTAAAGTGCATTCCCAAATTTGTAGAGTGCATTGCAATGTGGTGCAGGTCTTTTAATTCTTAATTTGAAAAAGATGTGACCTTTGCTGTAATATAACAAATACTGCAGCTTGGTTGCCCCTGAGAGCTAGGTGATAAGGAGCATGCACATCACACCCATTCTGCAATCATTCCATTGGTTACCAAGCGGTTACAAGATTCAGCTTGTGGTACTGGTCATCTTTTACAAAGCCCTTCATGGCCTTGGACCCACATACCTGCAGGACTGCCTCTACTGCTAGGCTCCACTGTACTCATCTGAGCAAAACCTTCTGAAGAGGACAGCATGCAAATGGGTAAGATTGACAGCTGCCTGTACACGTGCATTCTATAAGGAATTCACCTTACAGAATGGCCTGCCTGAAGAAGCCAGGAAGGCCTCCACACTTCTGCCATTTCACAGACTATACAAAACAGACAGGGTCACTTTTATATCCTAGACACATAGGATATAACATAGGATACACACTGTGTATCCTAGACCAGAGTGAATGCGACCCACTTTCTGCTTCAAGCCTGAATACTGCTGACTCTCACTCCTATACTAAAGGAGCTGCTCGCTTATGTTGTACACCTGACTATACAAAACAGAAATGGTCACTGTTATAAAGAAATTACAACTATAGTATAACTAAGGAGGATGTTTTTCTAAGGGAATAGGACTGTAGCATATAGCAATATTTATTATATTTCTCACCTTGCTGCTACTTCAGTATTTTCTACCTTTGTGACCCACTTTTTGTATTTTATTTTACTCAGAATTGGATCCCCAACATAGTATGGTATGCCATGTCTTAGATTTTTTTTTGTTTTCACTATTTTCTAATTTTATAATCCTAGTACTGTTGTATTGTTTATTGGATGTCTTCTACTGCCTAATTGAACTGTTTTTTTCTAATCTTCCTTGAATCTCTGTGAGAAAGGCAGGCAATAAATGACATAAATAAAACAAAAACAAAACCATACCATAGGTCATAATAACAGCATGATGAGATAACTGCAAATAATGTTATGGAAATAAAAATAACCAGAATACATACAGGTTCAAGAAAAACCTGGAAATTATGTACGCAGTCTGGACATCAGAGTTCAAGAGGGATGATATGGGCAAGAAGCCTTAAAATCAAGAGGGAATTTCCTCTTCCACAGTGCAATCCTAAACAGAGTTATGTTGCCAGGGGCACCCCCCTCCCCTTATGGAGACTACTCTGAACTGTGCCAGTTTCCTGCCTCGCTGCTTGAGACTTTGTTTCCTGCTACTTTGGACACCTACCTTGCCTGGGCCCAGAGCCATGCCTCTAGCAACACAGTGCCAGCTGGAGGGACCCTCCACGAGCCTGGCCAGGCACCCCCTGGTCAGTTCCTGCAGGGAGCCCCTTGCAGGATGGTCACTGGGTCTGCCCTCACCACTAGGCAGCCTGTTAGCCAGCCCATGAGACGTACCAAGGAAGAAGCCATGTTCCCAGACGGCAAAAACAGTTTGCTCTGAGGCTGCCATAGCAAGACCCAGCTCCTGTCACGTCCACTGAGCCCAGCCTTACCCTGTTATGCATATCGCTGGAAGCCGCCCCAGAATGGAAGCTACGTGCTGGCTGTCCAGAACACTTAATGGACGCATGTCAATACAACCACCGCATTCCAGAGCAGATGCCATCAAGACAACTCCAGCTTCCTGGCAGATTCAATCAACCTGCCCGGCACTCCCCTCCCCTCCTTTGTTCCCTCTTCCCGAGGTGTCACAATCATACATTCAGATCCTAAAGTGTCCCATTAGCGACAGTTGTAAGACCATCAAGCTTTTGTTTCCCCTCCTGAGAACCACATGGAAGGCCCTTGCCTCAGGGTACGTTTTTGGGTACTTAAGCAGGCTCTCCCTGCCATGAGGCGTGCGCCATTCCTCTCCTGAACCCCGACCGTCACTCTGCGTATCTAGTGCAGGCATCACCCCACTTCGCTGCTGCTTCTCACCGTGATCAGGTAATGTATTGCCCCGCTTCTTCGATCTCAAGTGGGCTCCCTGCTCAGGCAAACGGCTCTATTTTTCTACTCTGTATTTCCTAGCTCTTGTACGTTCCTTGCTTGTATGTGCTATTGTAGGCATACGCAACATTTCTAGTAAACACGCTTTATACTGATTAGTTACTGCCTCTTTATTGCATGAGTAATCTGGAAGACGGACTCTGGTATACATTGGTTAAGATTCGCACTAATTTAACCCAGACTGTGTGCTAATTTCCCCATAAAATAGCAGTTCTGGTAACAGTTACATCAAAGACATCAAGAGAGCAATCCTAAACTGGTCTACTCAAAATCTTACTGAGATATAATCAATGATGCTTACTCCCAGGAAAATGTTTTTAGGATGGCATTGTAATACTATTAAACCAGTGTAAAGATCCTATATTACCATAATTATGATTATGCAATACACAGCATTAGATTGTTATCTGTTCTCTTACTTCAGAGATTAAAGCTACAGCCCTATGCATACTTACTTGGAAGTAAATCTTATATGCCAGAAATACCCAATACCTAAATGGTATGTAATTCTTATATATACAGCCATTTTCAAGTTCTTCCTGCTATTACGAACATATTTCCTGAGAGATGTATGATAATATTATAATTGTATCAATAAAGAGGCATCAACATCATACCTCCCTCTGTTAGTATGAACAAACTGAACAACAAATAGTATTGGTGGTGTTTACTAGCAAATATAATTTATTATGTTCTTTTTCAAGGTAAAACTGCAGTCAAGTTAAGTAACTTTACTCATTAACAGTGAGATTGGGTTTAGGCATATTAACCTGCTTCTAAAATTCCTTATTAAACTTCTAAGATTAGTTATACGGGGCCATTATATGTATCATATATCTTTATTATGAAGTAATTTTTAACTGAAAAGTGGGTTAAAGAAATAATAAATAAATTGTATAAGTGGCCATTTATATAAAATGTAATTGAAAATGATATTATACTGATTTAGATTTTGGGAATTTCCAGTTACTGACAGTAGTGATAATGTTAATTTTAAATAGTTGTTGTGGGTTTTCCGGGCTGTCTTGCCATGGTCTTGGCATTGTAGTTCCTGACGTTTCGCCAGCAGCTGTGGCTGGCATCTTCAGAGGTGTAGCACCAAAAGACAGAGATCTCTCAGTGTCACAGTGTGGAAAAGATGTTGGCAGGTCATTTGTATCTACTCAGGAGGGGTGGGGTTGAGCTGAGTCATCCTGTAAGAGTTTCCCAGGGTGTGGAATGCTAATGGCGGGAGGCTTCACTGTATCCTGAGGAGGTTCTTTTGCATATGGATTGGTGCTTGATGTGCTAATCTTCTCTGCAGGGCTATTGTCGAGTATAGAGTGTTTTGTTAGCCTGGTGTTTTTCAGAACTGGAAACCATGCTCTGTTCATTCTTAAGGTTTCTTCTTTCCTGTTGAAGTTTTGCTTATGCTTGTGAATTTCAATGGCTTCCCTGTGCAGTCTGACAAAGTAGTTGAAAGTGTTGTCCAGTATTTTGGTGTCCTGGAATAAGATACTGTGCCCTGTTTGAGTTAGGCTATGTTCATCCACTGCTGATTTTTCAGGTTGTCCAAGTCTGCAGTGTCTTTCATGTTCTTTTATTCTTGTCTGGATGCTACGCTTTGTGGTCCCGATGTAAACTTGTCCACAGTTGCAGGGTATACGGTATACTCCTGCAGAGGTGAGGGGGTCTCTACTGTCTTTTGCTGATCGTAGCATCTGTTGTATTTTTTGGGTGGGATTGGGTCGTTCTCTGGCAGGGGATCCCTCCCCTGCCCAGCACCTACCCAATATGGGCTGTTCTGGGCCTGATCCAAGCCAAAACATGCCCAGAATTGCCATTTTGAGCCTTTTGGGGCCTGTTTCAGCCTGGATTGGGACCGAAATGGCCCTGATCGGAACACTCCCCCTTCTGGCAGCAGCTGAATCCTGGCCATTTGGGGCCAATCAAGGGGCATGGCATATGCTAATTATTTATGCTAATGAGTTCCTGCAGCTCTTTTTCTACAAAATGCCCCATGCACAGATGGGTCCATTTCTGACAGAGACAGTGGTGCAGGGGATAAGAGGCTGCTGTCTCTCCCCCTCCCCTTTTCAGTAGCTGAAACAAACGTGGGATTGTTATTTGCCCCAAAGTGATGCTAACATTTCAAGCATTCAGAGCATGAGCAGCCTCGTGATGGAGTGAATAATGCCTGCCCTGGTATCCCCCCGGTAGTTTCAGCCGCAGAAATTTCTCAGGGGAGGACAGAAGCCCTTCCTCCCCCTATGCCACTGTTCCAACCAGAATCAGGCCCATCGGTGCTTTTTACACATGAGTTTCATGGGGACTTGCAGCTGCAGTATAGTGAAAGTCCCCATAGAAAACTTGTGAAAAAAATAACCTCTAGTTTTTCTCTAAGTAAGCATGTTTAGGATCACACTTCTTGTCACCTATCGCTAAACAAACAGCAAGCAAAATCAGCAGCTAAAAATAGCCACTATTGCATAATGCTTAATAAACTTGTGCTAAAAAACCCAAACCATTTGGAGAATTTAAATAAAAAGTAGTTGCATACTACCACCTTCTGGTAACATGGCCAACTTCTTCAGCAAGCACTCTGCTGTATATTTTAGGAGGGGTAGTCAGAGGCAAATTCATTAAAAAGGTAAATATTTCATCAGCTTCATGCATGCATACTCTAGAACTGAAAGATTAAAAACAATTCCAAAACTCATACAACTAAACAAAAGATGGAACCAACAGAACCAGTGTGATGTAGTAGCTAAAAGACTAGGACCTGAGAGCCCAGATGTGATTCTCTGCTCTGCCATAGAAACTTGCTGAGTGACCTTGAGCCAGTCACAAATTCTCAGTCTAACCTACCACACAGGGTTTGTTATGAGGAAAAAATGGAGGGGAGGAGAATGTTGTAAGCTGCATTGGGTTCCCAACGGGGAGAAAGGCATGGTTTAAATGAAGTAGAATAAAAATAAAAATAAATAAACATTCCAGTCCTTCTGGTATCAAGCATGTTCTTCTCTTACTTTCTCCTTTGGCATTGGAGACACTGAACCACCTTCAGTGTACTCTGGGCCAGGAGCCATTGCTGGTGCTGCTCAGGTTCAGCAGTGCCTTGTTTTCTTCTTCCAGCCACCCTAGGTTTATATGTGATGATCTCAGGATGGAAGTGGGCATAATTACCCTGTGAGGTTCATGTTCCTGCTGCCTCTAAACCAACCTCCTGTCACCCAGCCAATGTCCTAGAAGTGAAATTACACTTTTAAGTTGCTGATTTGAGATTTACGACTGTTTTCAAAACCATTTGTTTGTTTGTAACCATATTGTGACTTTTAATAAAATAAATGACAAACCATCAATTTGTGGAAAAGATAATGTTTGAGAAATTATACACTCTACTTTCTGCTTTCTAGTTTTTGTAGAATAGTAATCCATTTACCATCCTCATTTATACAAAAGTCTGTTCCTAGGTTCAGGTTCTTTCAGTGCAGCCCTAAACAGTCAATGGACTTAGAAGAGTGCCCTGTAACTCTGCTAAGTCCTGTGCAGTTTGTCATTGTAGCGTAACTAGGAAATAGGACCCATGATGGAGCTATACAGATGAAAGAGCACAGCTATGCAAATAGCTATCAGTTCCATTTTCAACAGTTGCTGTGGAGAATATGTCTTCCTGTTCCAGATATTGAACATATTGAGGCAGGGAACAAGTTTAGCCTCTCTTCTCAACAGTGTCTCTTTGCTTCTTAATATGAAATTTTATTCCCTGGTAAACAGGTAGAAGAACCCTGTGCATGGAGACAGTCTCACAGTGGGTGCTAAACCACTAGCGTAACCCTTACACTGGGGGTGGCAGCCTGAGGGAGATGTAAGAAAGAAATAGTGTAAGGTATTGCTTGTCTATCGTTCATGGATCTTGTAATGCATACAGAGTCTATACCTGAAATGCTACAATGGTTTTATTAAGGATTGACAATACTGGGATATTATGAAGGAATACAAGAAAACAGGTAAATTCACAAACTTGGACATTTGGGCAGAAAACTGTCAATGCTATTCATATAGAAACAGGTTAATCTTCTCCCCATGTCTAAATTGAGGATTAAGAAACCCAAACCATGATCGGATGAGTTTCCAAATGCAAGTACCTTGCTACAGCAAGGACATAGGATATATATCTTAGCCATGTGTGCCCCTGATAGATGTAGCATGTCATTTTTTTTATTTGTGACCCAGCTTGGGTCACAGTTACCTGGGGGAAAGGCACGTTTGAGTTTTCATTCTAATGCCTGTCTTGCACAGGAGGGCTGGTACTCACTAAACATTATAAGAACATGGAGATAACTGAAGATGCCATTATGCAATAACTTTTCAGGGCAGGGGGTCACGGAAACACTAAGCATCCTGGGTAGAGCGGGAGGGTTGGTAAAAGGGGTTCTTCTCAGGGGAAGGGCAAGAAAGGGGCACAGTGTGTTTCTTGTATTCAGAGTACTCTCTCACACAGAGAGGCTTTATGCACCCCTAAAGATCCATGCAATAAATAAGCTCTTCCAAAGCTCCTCTACCTGTCATAATGATGAACATTCTACTGGGTTAAAAAAAATAAATGATACATTTCCTAGTCACATCTAACTCTTTGAGAACTCTTTATGCCAGAAATCTGTCACTAATACCATTTGAACCTCATTTCACTTAGTTTTTCTCCCTTTTGATGTTAACAGAACTCTCCTTTCCCTAGAAATATCTATGCTTTTAATCTAAGCTATTTTAAGGCATCAAGGGAACAACACTGCTGCCTTTGTTTTCCAAATGTCGCAGTGGAAAAAAGTACGAATTCTTGAAAACAAAGTTGCAGTTTAGGCCTGATATTATTATATTTTACAAACTAACTTAATTTTACCACTCAAATACAGTTGTGAATTGTGTGGTGGTTTGTTGTTGGTTTGTTGGAGAACTATCTGCTTCTGCCACAAAAGACTGCTTGTCTAGGTGAGAGGAGTTTCAAGTTCCATATGCTTTACAAAGTCCTCGTATTTGTTGGGGAACAATACAAGGACTTTGTATCACGTGCAAAATTGGATTTCTGTGCCTCTCAGGCACACACCAGCTCCTTTCCGAAGTAGGCAGGGAGAAGCAGCTGTAGCCTCTCCCTCCTGCTTTTTTGCACAATTGGCTCCATTGTGAAAATTATGTGTGGCCAGGTAAGTATTTTTTTTTTTACAACAGAGCCAATAGAAGCTCCATGGAGCAGACTGCCAATACTAAAGCAGCTGGGTGTAGAGGCTAAAACTGGTATGCATCTGGGAGGCACAAAATTCCCATTGCACATGAGATGAAAAGTCCTTAAATTGTTCCCCGATAGACATAAACACTTTGTAATCTGTAGCTGGAGCTTGATGCTCTTCCCTGAAAGCTTACAAATAGTGGGTACACATGGGCTGCTACTGCAATATTATGTAGACATTCAGCTACCAAGAATTTATTTATGTATTTATTTATACTTCATTTATACCTCGTCTTTCTTCCCAATGGGGACCCAAAGTGGCTTACATTGTTCTTCTCTCCTCCTTTTTGCTCTCACAACAACCCTGTTCCCCTCACACAAGGCCGGTTGCCTCCCTCACAACGGTGGCCCCCACAACCAATGCCAGCGGCATGAGGAGCAGAGCCTAGCCCTCTAGACACCATGGCCCATGTCTAACAATGGAGCAGGCTTCCAAGGAACCATACTCAACAGAGCTGCCTTGGATGTGGGAGCAGGGGTTACATGCAGCCCAAAATAGGGCTGTTCTCAGACTCCCTCAACTGGACTCCCCCCTCCCTTTGGGCAGAGGACATGGCACAACTGTGGGTCAGGGTGGCTGGGAGCTTCTCATCTGTGCCCCCTTGATAAGGTGGCCAAACAATCCTGGGATTCATTCCCTTGCAGGATTAGAGCTCCACACAACAACAGCAGCAGCAAAAAAGCCATCTCCAGGATGCTTGATAAGTAAGTGTCATAGGGACAGCAGCAGCATCTGCCTCAGTGGGGTATCCTGGCTCTGCAGCCCCAGCATGGGGCTATAGTTTCTCCCAGGGAACTGCAGACTTAGCTGTGACTGAACAGAAAAAAACCTGAACATGGTGTTCGTTGTTTGTTGCCATCCACGAACAACGAACATTGAGGAACATGATCCTGTTCATGAACATGTTCATTGTTCGTTGTTCGTGGGGGGCAGCAGGCTCTCCTCCAGCCATCAAGATCCCTACTGCACCACTCCCAGAAACCCTACCTGAGCAGGCAGCAGGAAATGTACCAATAATAAATAATAGCTTGGCTCCACAGCCTGGCAGCAGCCAGGGTAGATCCCTACCATACCACTCCCAGAAACCCTACTTGAGCAGGCAGCAGGAAAGTTACCAATAATAAATAATAGCTTGGCCCCAGAGCCTGGCAGCAGCCCTGGAGCCTGAAGGGGTAGATCCCTATCCCACCACACACAAAGAAAATTCAAGCTCCAATGCACTCACCCTGTCTCTCTAACAGCAGCTGTCTTTCCCTGAAAGCCAGAGCTGGGAGCCCCCCTCCCTCCTGGTCTTTTCCTCTTGTAACAAATTTGGAGCTCCAGTCCACATTTGGAAGGAAGACCTGCCTATCAAGCTAAATTGGGCTTAGATTGGGGTTTCCAAGGCAACAGCAGGAGTTCAGACAGAGTTCAGACAATCCCTGCCTGAGTTGCCATGGGAATTGATTGCAGGTGCCAGACTGTCTGGCTTGATGAAAAAACCAACAAACCGGGGAACCACAATTCTAGAAATTAATTGTATATATTTTTTCAAAGTGCAAGGTGCAAAAGTGCTGAATGAGTTTAACATGCATCATAAATACATTTACAAAATACAAGATCCATCCGATAGAACATCAAAATCGTCACAATTTCAAAATCTCAAAGTCCATCCATTTATAAACTGGATCATCTGGCTTGATGAACAGCAACAAACGGCAATGAATGAGGCTTGCAATGACCACCTGTTAGTTTAAAATGGGGCCTCACAAACAGCTTGTTCGCAAACAGCAGATTGGGCTGTTCGTGGGTTTTTTTAGTTTGTATCGCTGTTTGTGCCCATCTCTATGACTGACACCGAGATGGTGCTCTTTACCAATGCAAAACATGACTCTTTTTTCCTTCATGCAGGTGGCAATCACACCAGGAGACTTGCGTGCATGGCCATTGCAGTTCCCATCACTCTGCTCAGACTGTATTTCCAGCTTGGTTTCTGGAGCATCCTTCCTGAAGCAGCAGTTTGACCTGAGATTCTGCCTTGCTCATTAGCATGCAGCACTAGGGATGGCTTAGCCTGCCTTTACAAGTTAGCAACCTGGGTCTGACATTCCCTCAACTTTAAAAAACAGAAATGGCACCAGAGGTATTTTTAAAATTCCAAAAATAACTAACTAGTTTATTTACTTTAGAGGGGAAAGTTCAGGGTTGAACATTTCTGAGGGAATTCAACAGTGTCTGAGGACACTCGGGTCCACCAGGATCTTGTATCATTTAGGCAGGCCTATAAGACAGATGTTCCACCGGGCATATGGTGGAGGCTAATTTTAGTCCATCAGTGCCAAGCCTTCCACCGGTCTCCCTCTGTGAGGAGTTATGGAGGGTCCACTGCTAGCTGCCCCCAAAAGGGGTACAGTAGTCTGTCCACTACTACCTCCCCTTTTTGTATGCTGACAGGCAGGAGTGCAGGACTGCCCTGTCTTGGAATGGTTTTATTGATTTTTATGCTGTGATTATTGTTTTTATGTTGTATTTTAATCAATGTTGTACCTCACCCTGAGCCCGCTTGCGGGGAGGGCAAGTTAAAAATATAATAAACAAACAAATATATAAGGTAAAATCAGAACATGCACAGACTTTAGTTCTTATGCTCTTCCCAGATACTTAAAAACTTATGTTCTGAGGCTTTTGTGCTCGTTTGTCCCTAATTACTCTAGAATACTTTATTTTCCTATTCTCTTTCTCTTTTGGAGTTCGGAATGCTGGTATCTACTTTCTAGTACCCCAGTCCCCTTCTCTTCACACACCTGTGCTTTTGTTCAGTTGTTAATGGAAGAATCTGAAGGTCTCCATAGGCAGTTTCCAACACCACTTGTCCAAGGTAGACATGGGCACGAACAGAAAAAAAACCCCAAACACCCTGTTTGTTGTTCGGTGCCATCCATGAACAACAAACAACAAACATGGACGAACATGAACTTTTCCTGGACATGTTCATTGTTTGTGGGGGCCAGAACCCACCCCCACCCCACCCCCACCCCACTTAACTCCCCCTCTTCAAACCCACTTACCTGGCCCTTTAAAGATCCCTTTAAACCATCAGCTGGCAGGCGGCAGGGGGGATTCCCCCCGCTGCCTGCCAGCTGATAGTTTAAAGGGCCCTTTCCTGCCACATGCAAGGAGCAGAGCCCTTTAAACACCCCACAAAT
This sequence comes from Eublepharis macularius, assembly GCF_028583425.1. Classification (NCBI taxonomy): domain Eukaryota; kingdom Metazoa; phylum Chordata; class Lepidosauria; order Squamata; family Eublepharidae; genus Eublepharis; species Eublepharis macularius. The sequence goes on from NC_072790.1 coordinate 130,638,851, forward strand.
TGACCTTCCCAATGTCCAATACCCACTAAATTTGCAGGGGACATAGTCCTCACTGTCCCCTGAAGACCCCCCAAGTTTCAGAGAGATTGCACCCCAGGAAAGGCATGATCCATGGGTCTCCCCATTGGCTGTCATTTTCCCTTCACAGTGGCAAAAATGGGACTCTATGCTGGAAGTACTTTGAAGGGTTAAAGCCAGAAGGAAAGGCAGAAGGAGTTCAGACAGAGTTCAGTCCCTCCCTGCCTCCGGTTGCGAAGGGGATTGATTGCAGCAGGCTCCAGACTGTCTGGCTTGCCGAATGGCTGCTGAAGGCAACGAAGGAGGCTTGCAACAACCACCTGTTCTTTTAGGATGGGGCCTCACAAACAGCTTGTTTGAGAACAGCAGATTAGGCTGTTCGTGGGTTTTTCTGATCGTAATGCTGTTCGTTCCCATGTCTAGTCCAAGGATCTCTTCACTCTCTAGAGCTACCTCCCTGTTTGACTAGGTTGGGAAAATCTCCTCTCCTTAGAAGATCTATCCCTTTTCTTTGGCCTGTTTAGGAGTCTGCTCCTACTTCCCAAACCTCCTTGTTGACTTTCCCTAGTTCTCCTGCTGGTGTTAAAAACTGGTCTCCATTAGGACTCCCTCTCCCAAATCTTCACACTTGATCTCTCTCTCTGCTAAGACTGAAAACAGACCCTCCTCTTTCCAGCTCATGCTACCCAATCAGATTCCTTGGAGTAGTCTGTCAGTCAAAGCTATCTGATTCTGTGAAGGATTAACCCTAATATTCCTGCAGCTGTATGTACAGCACTTCCAGGCTTCTTTAAAATGTGCAGTCTGTCACACTGGGTCCTGGAATCCCCTTCATGATTTGCAGTAAGTTTGGGTTGTTCAAAACCTTTCTCCTTGTCTGTTTGTGTGCTCGTGATATACTGATCCATCTTTTGCAGTTTGTGGGGGTGGGGGGATTCAAACCCAGGGCTTTAGCCTGCCTTTTCCTTCTGCCCATGTGGAGTTTGAACCAGGAGTCCCAGGCATGCAATCCCAGTGCCTTTCCACTGAACCATGCTAATCTGTGCAATATTCTCTGCATGTCCCCATGTGGCTGGTGGTGATATCAAAGTTGCAGTGGGGTGTCTAGTGCCTGCTTTCATGTCTATTAGGAACCTCCTCTCCTGGACCTGGGATTACAGGGCTGGTCTTGAGTGTCAGGGGGCTGTGAAATCAAGGCTGGTCTAGGTCTTTTTGGTCCCTTTGCCTTTCTGTTTTTACTTTTCTGGGGGAAGGGTGTATGTGGCTCAGAGCAGGGGTGTCAGTGGTTGGCACTTTTGCTGCCATTCTGGCCCTTGCCGGCAATGGAGTGGGCACCCAGTCTGCTACTGGAGGGGAGGTGTCCTTTCCAGGCTGGGGAGGGGGCCTATCAAGCCAAGTTGTTAGCAGCTGCACTGAAAGGACAGTTTATAAATATGGAAAGTACAAAACACTGCCTAGCAAGGCAGAACGAATGCCAACCCTGGCTGGAGTTGGAAAATTGCCAGATCAACTAGCTGCCCTTCCATGCCCCAGAGAAGAACTTAAATGAAACAATGAGGTCTTCCAAGAAGCTCTTGAGTTAATTCATCCTTACCCTTCCATATTTCCTTCACCTATCTTCCTAATCAGAGCTATTTAACTCTGATAGCTCTTCCTATCTAGTAATAGCAGGGTCATCAAGCACTTTTCACATCTGTAGTCCACTTTAGGAAACTTCTCCCAATTCCATTGTCCACCTCTGGAGACAGAGATCAAGCTATTGTTTGATTGCAAGATGTCAGCCTTGCCCCAGGGCACATTTCACTCTATAAATGGTCTGCCACCAATCATGTGCAGTGTGTGTTCTGGGACCCATCCATGCACCCTCAGATTATGTCTGAGCCCTCCCTTCTCTTTGTGAAGCGCAGGTCATTTTGCTTTTCCTCCACAGACCTCTTCTCCTTCTTCAAGACTGGTAACTATAGCCTTCCCTGAAACTGCTTTCCCATTTCCTCGCTGTTTTCTTAGTTAGCGTTATGTGTATGCTGTGTGTGTTTTCTGTACACCTGCCTCAAATTCCTCTGTTAATAAAGAAACCTTTCCTGTTAAACATCTGACTGTATATTTGAGAGTTCTCTAAGAGAACAATCCTGGTATATGTTGGTGGAGATCCCTAAGTTACCCCCTGTTGCTTCAACTCCTTTAGTGCTAATTTCTGCAGTTCACAAGAAGACTCCCCCCCACCAATTAGGGTAACAAAGTGCTTTTGTCAGAATGCCAGAGTCGCAGGTTCTTTCCACCCTGTCCTCTGACTCTGGGGGCGGGGGGATTGGCATTGAGAGGCAGTAGCTACATTCTCTGCTAGAGATTGCATCCTGCAGCAGTCACTTATGGAGCTGTCAGTGGCAGCTGCTGTGTGATTGGTAGATGCTGACAGGAGCTCTTTCAGCCCCACCCATCTCACAGAGTGATTGTTATGAGGGTAATAATAACATTGTAAACTGCTCTGAGTGGGCATTAAGTTGTCCTGAAGGATGGTGTATAAATCAAATGTTATTGGTGTTTGATACATGGAATGCTTTCAAATTAATGTTATAGTCTTCGCTTATATTTTCTTCGTCCTGTTTTACTTCTTTTTTGCTTCAGTAACTGCCGTAACTGCAGTAACTTCACTAATCTGATGTTGAATGTATTGCTGACCAAGCCTCGTATAAGAGCTTAAAGACTGGCAAAGGTGATTATTTCTGCCTTAGTAAATGGGAAGCTGTACTTTTGTCTTTCGTTGTTGCTGTTCAGTGCTAGTGCTAGTGTGGATTGTAGTCATTAAATCCATTATCATTCCTATTTATGTCTATTTTGAGCTAATTAACATTTTTTGATTACGCCTCAAGAGGTGTGATTACTTTGAAGTTAACTAGGTGAAGTTAGGCTCGAATGTAACTGAAAAGAGTCATCAGATTGCTTTCTAAGTTTTGTGGTGTTTCCTCCAATAACAAGGGATAGTCTCTGCCCACTGGGTCCTATTTAGCGTTCAGTGGCATTGTGTTTGCTCTTCAAATATGCTCAGAGGTGTTGCGATTATATATTTATATATTTAGTTTGGTTTAGTTTAGTAACTTAGCAGAGTAACATAGCAGAGCAATTTAGTCAGAAGCGTTTAAACCCTTACAAATGTGCATTAATTAATCCTCAGACCAAATCAGAGAAAGATAGAACTTACAGTTTATTGTAGCAGATTTCTTCCACAGCAATATCGTCTGGTAATAAGAAGGGAAAGATCCTAATCTAAAGAGTTACATTCCCTAGTCTAATGCCATGGCCTGAAACTAGGCAGTGAGGCTGGAAGTGGGTCTGTGGACAAAAAGAAGGGCTCCATAAGGAGCATGGTAGCTTTACATCTTTTCTCTTTGGAAGACCATGAGGGAAAGTGTGAAATTTCCCAAGAGGCACAGAGGCAAGAGAGGAGGAGTCAGTAGGCGTTCCCACCTTAGACAAGAGAGTGGCAGATTGCTAGACTTACACATTACATTCAAAGAGATATGCAGCACCCCCAGTGTCCAAAGGCAGGCTGAGTCGCCTATTCCAAGAGGGACACCTCTAGAGGTCAGGGGGCAAAGCAGGGTAACCATTTGGTAAATAATCTGGGATCAAGAATGAACAGGATGTTGTCTATCATTTTCTCACATTGGTGCTTATGGAGGCTTCAGTGGAGAGGACAGGGAATGAGACTGTATTAGGGTAATGATATGGCTGCTTTTAATTGCATAATTATGCATTTGAGGAAAATATTTTCTTTTTGTCTGTCCTGACTCTGCTGCCTATTAACTTCATTGTGTTTTACTTACTTTTTGCTTTAGGTTCAAGTATTTTGGAGAGGGGGAAAAGTTATTTCTATCAAGTTTGTTAAGGATATTAAAGAATAGATGGGATTTGGCTTGGATTTTCTACATGCACCTCCCTATCAAGAATTGGCTATGATGCTCAGAGGAAATTCCGAGAGAGAAAAGCGGGCAGGGCAACTGGTACAGGCATTATTGAGTTCATAGCTTCCAGTGCAGTCTTCTTCAAAAATAAATAGGAAAGCTAGACAATTAAGAACGGCCATGATAAATGATATGCAGGAAATTCATGATCATATCCCACATTTTTTTAAAGGTTAAAGCTGCTTGGGGGGGGGGGAAGCAGACTGGAATCATGATGCTGGAGATGGAGTTAATCTTTGCCTCTGCACTGTTTTCCAAATTTAAACTATTTGTCTCACAGGTGAAAATATAAAAATATTAGCTTGATGCTCGTGCTTCGCTACGGTATTTACTACTTTAAATCCTGTTATACTTACATACTTTCAAAAACAGAATCCAACGGGAAGCTGCTGAATTGCAATTCATATGTAAATTTGGTTAAGTCAGGCTTGGATTGAATAGAGACTATGAATGGTTATCTCATTATCAGAAGTAACTGATTTCATTATCAGAAGCCAACTGAAGCCAACTGATCCCATTATCAGAAGCTACTGATTGCATCTACTCCCCACCTATATATCTGACCAGTTTCTTCTTACCCTCCATGCATCTGATGAAGAGAACTGTGATTCTCGAAAGCTTATGCTACAATAAAGTTGGTTAGTCTTAAAGGTGCTACTAGACTCTTTTCGATTTCACAAGTGCAAAAGCAGATAAAATATCAATGTGTGTAGGAAGCATAACAGTAGTGTAGAGCACATATGCAAAATAAGGCACAAGACACAATACAGATAGCAAGCATACTACACAGGCTGCAAACTGACTTGCAAGTAGTTCAAGATGTTTGTTAAGCATATGTGCAAACCATTGAATCAAACAATCAGTCTGCCACATTTCACAACTATCAAGAAGGGAAAGCTTGAGTGTCAAACTTGTTTGCAGTGAAAATCACAACATCCCTAATCCTACAGGCTTTGTCTAATATGGTATGGCTGGGTGAAGCTAGAACCTGTTACTACAGATGGATTAAGAAATATCTGTGGTCAAAACCCTATCAGGATTTGGAAGATGTGACCTTTCTCTTTTCAGCTGAAAGGAGGATGGTTGATGTTTGTGAAGAAGCAACTAGATTTCTCTGGAAGAGAAAAAACAGAAATTGAGAAATACTGCTGTCAGTTCGCTGAAGCACATGGTGTGAGCAGTCCGCCTAGCTCTCCACCATTTAATATGCTCTTATGATTGGCAAAATCATAAGGCCTATAACTAATGCGCTGCAAGCTGCAGTAGCAAGCTGCCCGGCTGGGCAAGACGTTGCTGGCTCCCACCCAGGAGACTAGAATGTGAGTGAAATGCGAATGGAATGCTGAGTGATTAGGTGTAGTTGGTTCCTGCCCTCCCTGCTGCAGATGTGCGAGATTCCTGACAAGAAAGGTGCTTGAGGGATTTTCCTAAAAGCAAACACTCAGACATTCCTGCCTCCTCTCTCATATTCAGAGTTGGTTGGAATTCCAAATGATCAAATCCTATTCAGCAATCAAGGGCCATCAATCATCTCTGACAAGTTTAAGTTCTTCCTGGGAACACTTAATCTAAACTCCAAGTTCTTTATCCAACCCTGGAGACACTTCACTAAAACTACAGTATCATTGTCCAGCATAGGGAATGACAAATCTAAACCTCCCCATCTCTCACTGTCACACCCTGAATGCTAATCAAGGCTTCGCAGGAGAGAACCATTGTCTGTCAGGCTGAAGTCACCTTCCAGCCCAAGGCCCCCTTTGCCCTATAATTGTTTGGGCGTCGCCCCAGCCAAAGTATGCACACTTACTTGGATCCAAGTGCCATGCCCTTAGAATCCTCTGAGCCTCCCTGCAAGGAATGCTGGTTGTTCAAGCCTTCTTCTTTCATGGACCTCTCTACTCCTCTGATAAATACTATTACCCAAATCCTACAACTATTCCCCATTATCTCACTACTTTCCCTAGGATTCTTGTGTGCTTGTGATTTTTATATATTTATCTCTTGCTGTGTATGAATTTCTCCTTTAAATAAAATATTATTTGTTTTGGAAAACACCCATCTAGTCAGTTTCCTCAGGGAAGGGACTTGGTATACATTGGTGGAGGATCTCACTTGTTACCACCTCTTGCAATTTTCTCCTTGTTTGCTAATTCTCCCTACTTGCAAAGAGGCCCATCTAGGTAACAATGGAGGATGCAAGATCTTTGTTTTTGAGATCTAATATGGGGTAACAAACCTGCTATCCGTAGGAATGCCTCTATTTGTACAAGCAATTACTACAAACAGGCTAATATGATGAATCTTTTTTTTTACTTAAGATCAAATGCTTTTGTTCCCATCAATATATCCCAGCAACATCAATATTAGCTTGTTTCCAGTGATGTGCAAGCAGAACTATAAACAGATTTAGCACAGACTGGTGAATGTATTCAGCAGCTGAACATACCATGTTGAAGAAGTTGGTCATTAATGGAATAGGTGGCTCAGCATGCTTTGGACATATAATTGGAAGCTTTCCTCCAGATGCATTCAGGAACCAACTAGAAGTTTTCCTGCTAACATAAATCATCTGAAGAAGAGAACTTTCCTTAAAACGAACGTCTGTTACAGAATCTATGTAGGTGTTTATATCATCATTCTCCTCTCCTCCACTGTATCCTTACAACAAACCTCTGAGGTAGATTAGGCCAAGAGTCATAGATCCAGAGGAGTTAGCCGTGTTAGTCTGTAGTAGCAAAATCAAAAAGAGTCCAGTAGCACCTTTAAGACTAACCAATTTTATTGTAGCATAAGCTTTCGAGAATCACGTTCTCTTCATCAGATGCATGGAGGGCAGAAGGAAACTGGCCAAATATAGAGGAGGAGAGGGTGGGGGAAGGGGGGAAGGAGGAGAGGGGGGATGTAAACAACTCCTTTGATATGGAGATGCAGACAGCTCCTTTTGGTGTGGGGATCAGTTTGCTTGTGTAAAGATTCAAAGGAGTTTGCCGTGTTAGTCTGTAGTAGCAAAATCAAAAAGAGTTCAGCAGCACTGCAGCACAAGCCCTCGATAACCACAGTCCTCCCCGCCAGATGCATCTGACAAAGAGAACTGTGGTCCTCGAAAGCCCATGCCAGGTGCCACTGGACTCCCCCTGACCCCGCCTCTGTAAAGGAAATCAGTTACCTGTGATAATGAGATAACCATTCATAGTCCCTATTCAGTCCCAGCTTGACAGAGTCAAATTTGCATATGAATTCCAATTCAGCAGCTTCCCGTTGGATTTTGGTTTTGAAAGGTTTCTGTTGAACTACAGCGACCTTTAAGTCTTTGGTGGAATGTCCTGGTAGATTGAAGTGTTCTCCCACTGGTTTCTGGACGTTTCCATTTCTAATGTCAGATTTATGTCCATTTATTCTTTTGCGTAGAGGTTGGCTGGTTTGTCCAATGTACAGAGCAGAAGGACATTGTTGGCACATGAGGGCATATATCAGATTGGAGGATGAGCAGCTGTAAGAGCCAGAGACAGTGTAGTTGATGCCATTGGGTCCTGTAATTGTATTCCCTGGGTAGATATAGGGGCAGAGCTGGCATCTGGGTCTGTTGCAGGGCCTGGTACCTGTGCTGGTGACTCTGCTAGCCGATTCATGATTGTAAGTGAGAAGTTGTTTAAGGTTGGGGGGCTGTCTGTAGGCAAGGAAAGGTCTTCCACCCAGGGCTTCTGAGAGAGAGGTATCATTTTCCAGGATGGGTTGTAGCTCAGTGATGATACGTTGGATGGGTTTGAGCTGGGAGCTATAGGTGACAACCAGCAGTGTTCTGTTGTTAGTTCCTTTAGGTTTGTCCTGGAGCAGGCTGTTTCTGGGTACTAGTCTGGCCCTGTTGATTTGTTTCCTCACTTCATTTGGTGGGTACTGTAGTCCCAAAAATGCTTGTTGTAAATCTCTTAAGTGGGAGTCTCGATCAAGAGCATTGGAGCAGATACGGTTGTAACGTAAGGCTTGGCTGTAGACAATAGACCGAGTGGTATGTTTAGGGTGGTAGCTGGAGGCATGTAGATATGAGTATCGGTCTGTTGGTTTCCGGTATAAGGTGGCATTTATCCATCTGACGAAGAGAACGTGATTCTTGAAAGCTTATGCTACAATAAAATTGGTTAGTCTTAAAGGTGCTACTGGACTCTTTTTGATTTAGGCCAAGAGTGTGTGACTAGCCCAAAGTCGCCCAGCAAGCTTTTGAACCAGGATATCCCAGATCCTAATCAGTGCCACAAAGATTTTAAAACTTGCAAATGCTAGTCTTAATCCATATTGGGAACCCTCCCCCCCCTTTTCATTGGATTGGATCCAAGTAACTGTGAATTGGTTGAAGTCTATAAAATGGGACTTTCCTGTCTCCTGCTGGAGCCCACTGAGCCCTTCAAAATTATACTTTTACTGTCAGGGAACCCTCACAGACAGGAAGAGGACAAAAAGTATGAGTCTGCAATGGGCACAGGGAATCTGCAAAAATTTCTCTTCTACCAATACCATTCTACTGGCATAACCGTCAATAAACCAATGGAACAGCTCCTTTGGGGGCAATTCATTATATTTGTTAAATGGTCAATAATAAAAAAGCACATTAAAGAGAAATTGTTGTCAGTCGCTATTTCTCACATATTGGTCTTTTTAAGTGTAGCCAGTTTGGGATTTTTCCCTCTCTTTTATTGTCATCACCTATATAGAAGTACAACACTAAAAAGTGATGAGATTAAAAAAAACTTAACAAATGATCAAAAGTCAAGAAAACCAAGAAACAAATTTGCCTTGCATTGAATAATTAATTGACAAGATCTTTAAATATACTCTAAAATTGTTTCTTTCACCTTATTTCTTACAAGGTCTATTCTATTTAAGTAGTTTATGAAGGGCTTCCATCAGCCTATAAATTCCTCTTGAGCAACTCTCTTTCTGTAACATAACCATTTGAAAACTGTAATTTTGTCCATGGTCATGACACACCAAACTTTCCAAAGCCATAACCCTGCCTTTGGAAGCTTAGTTCGCCTCTGATATTCTGTTACCAATATCCTTGCTGCAAATAATAGCTTACTAAGGCTGTCACCTCTAAGTGACAGCTTTTTAAATACTTAGAGCAATCATGTCTCCCCTCAGCCTCCTCTTCTCCAAACTGAACATCCCCACATCCTTTAGTCTTTCCTTGTAGGGCTTGGTCTCCAGGCCCCTGATCATCCTGGTTGCTCTCCTCTGCACCCGTTCCAATTTGTCCACATCTTTTTTGAATTGAGACCTCCAGAACTGCACACAATACTCCAGGTGGGGCCTGACCTGTGCAGTATATAGTGGGACAATGACATTCTGTGATTTAGATGTTATGCCTTTGTAGATATACCCCCAAGATTGCATTCACCATTTTGCTGCTGCATCATACAGCTTCCCATCCACCCATATCCCAAGATTCTATTCACACACACTGCATTTTTGCTACTCATGTGGAGCAACTGGCACTCATCCATGTTAAATCACATCTTATTCAAATGTGTCCACTTCGCCAGTGCGTTCAGATCTCTGAATTCTATCCCTATTTTTAAGGCTGTTTGCTACTCCTCCCAGTTTGGTGTCATCTGCAAATTTAATGAGGAATCCCTTCACATCCTTGTCCAGATAATTGATAAAATATTGAAAAGCACTGAACCCTGAAGTGAGCCCTGTGGCATTCCACTGGACACCTCGCTCCAAACAGACGTGATGCCATGGACAACTACTCTTTGAGTGTGGTTACCTAGCCAGTTCCCTATCTATCTAACCATCCTAGAGTCCAGTCCACAGTCCCATCAGAATATCATAAGGAACCTTTTTGAAATCTTTACTGAAATCCAGACAAACTACATCAACACCATTCCCATGATCCAGTAAGCCTGTTACTCAATCACAGAAGGAGATGAGGTTTGTTTGGCAGGACCTGTTGGAAACAAATCCATGCTGACTTCTCCATATCACCATGTTGTGCATCAGATGTTTGCAGATTGATACCTTTCATATCTGTTCCAGTAACGTCCCTGACTGGCCTATAGTCCTAGGATCGTCCTTATTCCCTTTCTTGAAGACTGGGATCACATTTGTTCTCCATCAGTCTTCCGACACATCATCTGTCCTCTAAGAGACCTGGAAGATGATCAACAAAGGGTCTGCAAACTGTTCTGAAAGTTCTTCAAGTACTCTCAGGTGTACCCCATCTGGCCCAGGGGATTTGTACACATCCAGTGCAGTGAGGTGCTTCTCCATAATTTCTCTGGTACCCATCACACATCATGGAAGTTAAAGACTCTCATAAGTACGAGGTTATGATTCTTGGATCCCTGTTAAGCTGCTCATGGAGGGCAGAATCCACCTCGTCTCCTTGGTCAGGCGGTCTGTAACAGACCCCAACCACAATACAGCTTGTCCTTTCTGCCCTTATCATCACCCAGACACTTTCAGCTGGGTTGTCACTTTCCTCCGCCATTATTTCCAGACAATCAAACCCTTTCCTTTATGGAAAGACTAGCTTGATACCCATGCTTTGCTATGGTATTTAATTACTTTAAATCCAGCTAAAATACTTATGGGTGTGTAACATTTTTTGGTTTGTACAATGTGCATATTTCTTTGCCACATCTCTAAGTCGCTTCCTTCTTTTAGCATCGGTGTATCTTGCATGATGTCTGCCAGGAGGCTTCTTGGGGGCAGTAAGAGGTGATGGCTGCGAAAGGTGTGAGGTGGAGTTGGACTGAGGGAGGGGTGGTGTGGTGAGCACTTTGGCAGGTTCATGTGAAAGGTTTGCATCGAAATGGCCCCTAGAAAGGTCGTGCACCATTTCCCCATGAACAGTTAAAAACTCAGTTGCCATACTGACTTTTTATATAAAATCCCTATTCAGGAGCCTTGTATCATCTTTCTTCAACTGTCTGCATTCTCCTTGACCTGATTTTTACCTCAGAACAGAGTTCCACAGTTGACCAGTCAGAGAGAGGGGGGTGCAAGCAGGCAGGAGCCAGGCCCCACAGGGAGATTGGCAACCCTAGTGAACTTGTAGGAGAAAACTAGGAGATGCATTTTACCTCAGGACACATTCAATGACTCCCAATAGCAACTGCATACTGTTTAGAATGTTGGGGTGAGGACCAATCAGGCCCCATATGCAAATGATCTTGAAAGGCTGGCCCAATCAGAAAAGAGTGGCCGAGCTGGCAGTGTGTGGGGGCGCAAGCAGGCAGTAGCCTGCCAACCACACAGGGAAGCTGTATCCCCTTGGGAAAACACGTTTTATCCCTTTTTTACCCCCTTAGGGGGTGAATTTCTTAAAATCCCTTCGTAGTGGGTTTTTACATCATGAAAAGAATGTTCTCCCCAAATTCCGTGTTTCTAGGTCCACGGGTTTGGGCTGGGCATTAATGAAAGCCCAGAGGAAAGCATATGGGTAGAAATAAGGGGAGGAAGGACAAAGGGTATTATTGCTGGAGTCTGCTACAGACCACCTGACCAGCGAGAAGAAATGGATGCTGCCCTCTTTGAACAGATTGGTAGAGTATCCAGACATCAGAACCTTGTAATTATGGGTGACTTCAACTTCCCCAATGTGTGCTGGGAGACAGGCTCAGCAAAGCGTCATGAATCACGCAACTTCCTGACCTGCCTGGCCGATAACTTCCTTTTTCAAAAGGTGGAGGAAGCTACAAGGGGCTCGGCCATACTAGCCTTGTTATTAACCAACAGGGAAAAATTAGTAGATGAGATGAAGGTGGTGGGGACCTTAGGGGAAAGTGACCATGTCCTCCTTGAATTCCAGTTGCTGTGGGGGGCCAAGGAAGTTAATAGCCAGACTCGTAGGTTAGATTTTTGTAGGGCCAACTTCAATGAACTCAGGGGCTTGATGAGAGTCATTCCGTGGGGGAGTGTGCTGGAAGGGAAAGGAGCGAGTGAAGGGCGGGCCCTTCTCAAACACAAGCTTTTGCAAGCTCAAGCCCTCACTATCCCAGCAAGATGGAAACATGGTAAGGGCTCCAAGAAACTGATGTGGATGTACAGAGAGCTCCAGAATAAGCTAAGGGAGAAAAAGGAAATGTTCAGGAAATGGAGAGAAGGACAGACCTCTAAAGAGGAGTATATGAGGGTTACTAGGTACTGCAGATCAGCCATCAGAGAGGCCAAAGCTCAGTACGAGCTAGGTCTGGCCAGGAGTCTCGCTACAATAAGAAAAACTTCTACAGATATGTGAGAAGCAAACACAAGGTAAAAGAGGCAATTGGACTGCTGTTAGGAGTAGATGGAGAAACTCTGATGCAGGACAGAGAAAAAGCAGACAGGCTTAATGACTTTTTTGCCTCTGTTTTCATCCTGAAGAACTCAGGCACATCTAGAGATAGTAGAAAATGTGGCAGGACATCTGAGTGGCTAATTGACATTGACAGAGAGGTTGTGGAGAGGCATCTGGCTGCACTGGATGAATACAAATCCCCTGGGCCAGATGGGGTGCACCCAAGAGTGCTGAAAGAACTTTCTAGCGAACTTGCAGAACCCCTGTCTATCATCTTCAAGGCCTCCTGGAGGTCTGGGAACGTGCCACAAGATTGGAGAAGAGCAAATTTATCCCAATCTTTAAGAAAGGGAAGAAGGATGACCCGGGAAACTACAGGCCAGTCAATCTGACTTCTGTTGCTGGAAAGATATTAGAACAGATTTTAAAGGGATCAATCTGTAAGCATCTGAAGGACCGCTCAGCAATCCGGGGAAGTCAGCATGGTTTTGTTCCTAACAGATCTTGCCAGACCAACCTGGTTTCCTTCTTTGATCGAGTGACCAGCTTACTGGATTGGGGGAACTCTGTTGATGTGATTTATCTGGATTTCAGTAAAGCTTTTGATAAGGTCCCCCATGACATTCTGATGGGCAAACTGGAAGACTGTGGACTGAACACTAGGACAGTTTGGTGGATAGGGAACTGGTTAGAGGACCGCACCCAAAGAGTGGTGATCAATGGTGTTTCATCAGCTGTGAATAGGATGCAATTCAACAAAGACAAGTGCACAGTATTACATCTGGGCCACAAAAAGGGGAAGCACAAATACTGGATGGGGGATACACTTCTGGGCAGTAGTATATGTGAAAGGGATCTTGAGGTAAGAGTGGACTGTAAACTAAATATGAGCAGTTAGTGTGATGCGGTGGCAAAAAAGGCTAATTCAATCTTGGGTTGTATCAAAGGGGCCATAGCGTCGAAATCTCAGAAGGTCATAGCCCCTCTCTATACTGCCTTGGTCAGGCTGCACCTGGAGTATTGTGTGCAGTTCTGGAGGCCTCACTTCAAAAAGGATGTGGACAAAATCGAGAGGGTGCAGAGGAGAGCGACGAGGATGATCAGGGGTCTGGAGACTGAGCCCTACGAGGAAAGGCTGAGGGCCTTGGGAATGTTTAGTTTGGAGAAGAGGAGGTTGAAGGGGGACATGATTGCTCTCTAAATATTTGAAAGGCTGTCATTTGGAGGAGGGCAAAGAGCTGTTCCAGTTGGCAGCAGAGGGTAGGACGCGAAGCAATGGGCTAAAACTCCATGCACAAAGGTACCGGCTGGATATTAGGAAAAACTTGGTCAGAGTAGTTCAAAAGTGGAATCAGCTGCCTAGGGAGGTGGTGAGCTCCCCTTCACTGGCAGTTTTCAAGAAGAGGCTGGATGAATACTTGTCAGAGATGCTTTAGGCTGATCCTGCACTGGGCAGGGAGTTGAACTAGATGGTCTGTATGGCCCCTTCCAACTCTATGATTCTATGAGTCAGTCAGGACACTTGTCTTTATATATATAGATATTTGTGCTGCAGCATAACACATATAGATAAATCTAGTCTTCTTTTTTTACTTCTTTATGCTAACTGTGTGCTGTTTAGATGTCCACACAAAATAAATGTTGCCATTATATAATTGTTTCTTTAAGATGTAAATAGAAAGTATCTGAAAAAGTTACAAATATCTTGGCTCCACATCATTTTATGGCTTCTACTTTTCTGTACTAAGATCAGTTCAACTCATTCCAATGGGGATTTTTTTTGAAGTTTCTGAAATACGATTTTCTTTATAGACCATGTTCAGGTACCAGCAGATATATACTTCTACTAGATATTTGAAGGGCCCTTTTGTTCATCAACATTGTAATTGTTACTGCAGTTCTGATAGAGAGCCAGAAGGTGTCACCATCTGCACTGCATCAGATGACACATAACAAGTGTGGAGACTGTTAACTGGTCTGCTCTGTGTAAAGCTATTATGTTAGAATATTTACCTGCCATTCTCATTCTGGTTTCTGTCCTATTTTTTCCTGATTTGTTCTATGTAAGAATGATTGCCAATACCAGCTTGAAGCAAAGTTACACCCTGGGCTTAGAAAGGTGTAACTCTACTTATGATGGCACCATAAAACTAATACTAAGGCTGTAGTCTTATGCTCATTTTCCTAGAAGTAAGCCACACTGAACATAGTGGGCTTTATTTATGGTAGGCATACATATCAACACTGCACTGTGAGAGCTAATCTTGTTGTGGGCTTAGAAACAAACCTAAAAGCAAACCCCACAGGAAAACCAAAATGAAATAAAGAGTGCAACACTACTCAGAGTTTCAAAACAGTCCTTAGTAGGAGGTCAGATGTGCGATTTTGCTTGTTCAGGAATGCAGGGTGAGGCCTTCCGTGCACAGAAATGCTCTGGGGAAGGGAAAGGAATCCTTCTCCTTCCCTTAGTGATGAGTTGGATCCAACAACAAGCAGAACACAAGGGGATGGAGTATTGTTCTTGGTCAATTCACTGTCTAGCCAGGGAAATGACGGGGAGGAAATTGTTCCTCCTGACTCAGGAACCATGTGGCAAGCCAAGATAAAGCAAACAGTTGCTAATTTGAGTATAAAAGCAGGAAATGTGACACGCTGATTTCCTTTCATGTTAACAAACCAATGTGAGGGAATATGTAAGGGCATTTTTTCCCCAAGTCCAATCTCTAACCAAGTCAGAAACCAAGTGCTCTGCTGTGAATTCCCAGTTTTAAAACTTTTATGGTTTTGAATGTGATGGATACCAACGGCACTAGCTATGAGGGTTCATTGCCACCTAATTTCTGGAGTAAGTATTTATAGAATGTTCTTTTTTAAAAAATAAGTAAAAGAGGAAAAATTTCTATACTATATTCTTTCTGAATTCTCTCTCTGTTATACAGTTGGGTTACCTATTATCCTTCTGGGACTGCCTTTCTGGGTAGGGATTGGAAGGGCACTGTTCTGCAGTGGCTCTAGTCCTTTCTGGAGAGTAGATTTCAGAAGGTTGTGCTGAGGGACAGCTGCTGAATTCCTTGGCCTTCGGCCTGTGGGTAACTACAATGTTCCTTCTTAATTTCAATGCTATTTAACACATATATGAAACCACTAGATGAGGTCATCCAGAGATTTGGACTGGGTTGTCACCAATATGCAGATGACAATCAGCTCTCTTGCTTTCTGAGGGAGGCTGTAGAAACCCTGGATTGGTACCTGGAGATAGTTTTAGAATGGATGGGGGCTAATAAAATGAATCCTAATGAGAAAGAAGTGCTACTGGTAAGTGGAAGGTCTAACATGGGACTTAAGGTTTCACCTGTTTTAGAGGGGCTTGTACTCCCCCTGAAGGAACAGATCAGTAGTTTGGGGGTGCTCTTGGACCCAGGCCTATGCTGGATAAGCAGGTGGTAGCTATGGCCAGGAGTGCCTTTTACCAGCTTTTACTGGTTACCCAGCTGTAGTCTTTACCAGGCAAAAAAGATGTGGCCACTGAGGTACATGCTCAGGTTACATCTACATTAGATTATTGCAACGTGTTTAACATGGGGCTGCCCTTGAGAGGTGTTTAGAAACTTCAATTGTTGCAGAATGCTGCTACCAGGATGTTGACTGCAGCGAGTCATAGAGACCATCTCACTCCAGTCTTGGCCCATTTATGCTAGTTCCCAATTTGTTTCAGGGAACAATTCAAAGTGCTGGCGTTGACTTTAAAGCCACATATGGTTTGAGACCAACATACCTGAAGGACAGCCTACTCCCTTATGAATTTACCCAGCCACCAAGGTCATCTTTGGGTGCCCTTCTTTGGGTTCCTTCACCTTCTGGGATTAGGCAGGTGACAACCTGGGAGTACAGCTTCTTGGTCATGGCACCAAAACTCTGGAAATATCCCCTCAGGGAGATTTGTTTGTCTTCTCCTATTGCCATCTTCCATCAGTGGGTAATTTTTTTTTGGTTTCATTTGGCATTCCCTCAGTGATCCCTCCTTCCCTTGTTGTTTTATGTCTTATTTTTAATTCTTTTAGTGATATGTTGATGTTCTTTTTGGTTTATTTTAATGGTTTTAAAATGTGTTTTTATTAAGTATATTTTAATTTGTTAGCTGACTTGGTGGCCCCTGTAAGGACAAAAAGGTGGGATATAAATTTTATAAAATAAACAAAATTCATGAGGTGACTTAAGAGTTTGCTAGAATTTTACAACTGGCAATTCTGTACATACTTTTAAGAGGTATGTCCATTATGTCCAGTGTTTTCTTTTCTGATAAGCGTACGTAGGATTTCAAGCTTAGGATTTTTTGGGTTTTTTGATGGTACAAGAAGTAGTAGTAAGAATTCAAACCAGAATGGGAAGAACGGCGGTAGAACTGGCAAACAGCTTCATTCTTATACCATTGATAAAATAATACTGGACTGACAGTAATTTATACTGAGGCAGAAATCAGCATTGTTATGAACGTGCTGGAGACCATGATTCATATATGTCAGGAAATGGAAATTATGATATAATTTCCCTCCCAATGCACAGCTTGTCTTCTTAGCCATATTTCCCCCATGCTCTGTCTACATCACTCACAAAGCCATGCATAAGGCGGGGTGATTTGGAAAGACTCTGTTTATCAAATTTCTAATGTATTTTGCAAATGTTATTGCCTGATACTTTGTTAATTGCTGCTTCTGTTGAATTTCCTTCTAACAAAGAAACACCTGAAGCCACTAGCTCCACATCAGGCATTCTACTTGCCAGCTTTGCAATGGCTGCGTAAAGCGGTGGCTGCCCAACAACGGCAGGAAACTGGAACATCCACCTAATTTAACTATGATTTGGAGTATAGGTCATAAATCAAAACCCATTGAAATATGGCACCATTTTCTTAGGAGAGATAATTAGCCCTTGATGATGTTATTGTGCTTTCTTTCCTGTCCAAGTGCCTTCTGGTACTGTGTGATTATTATATGCTATATTGCATGTTATCCTCCTATTGTTTAAGAAAACAGCCACACACACTTCTCTATCACACTTTAATACTAGAAGGACTTCTCATAAAGCACTTCTTGGTATATATGGATGTACTGAATACCTAATCGTGCTGTTTTTGTAGTGGCTCTTTTGAAACAATCTTGAAGGTTTCATATCTTCTCTCTTAAGAATCTATTGAAATTCTAAGAAATTATCATTCCATCCAAGACAGTTTCAGTGAAAGGTACTTCCGTGAAAAGTACATTGAAAGGGTATATCACCACTTGGAACTACAGTGTGAAAATAATCTATTTGTTCTATTCCTATTCTGCCTTTCTTCCATCTTGCAGCATAAACAGGGTTGCCAGGACGCCTTTCACTCAGATATTGACTGACATTTAGGCCTGCTTTGCTTTGGCAAGGTGCCAACAAGTGTCCTTCGTTAAAACTGGTGTCCTACTCCAAATATTTATGTAGAAAATTGATTTTCAGGAAATACCTCCACAAGGTTCCTCTTCTATACCTTTATTGGGCTCTGGATAACAAAATCACACAATGTAGCTGAAAATAAGCAGGTCTGAGTCTGGTCAGTACCTGGACTGGAGACCTCCTGGGAATCAGATGCACAACACTTAGGGTTGTTTGATGAAAGAAAATCAGGATATAAATGTAGCATGTAGCATCTTGCCTGGCCTGCTCTGAGCCTTGAAATGCTGGAAACGGTGAAATTTTCATGGCTTGGAGATATGAGCATTATCTCCTGTTAATGTCTGGACATCTAGCTACTGTTAAGGGCTGACTGAAATTGGTAATAAAAGCTGGCATCCTAGCTGATATTAAGTAAACATTATTTTAGCAACAGTATTGAATATTGTGATATGCATGTATGTTGTGAAAATAATATAAAAGGGTTCAGCATTCTCCTAAATATTTTAGAATGTCTATGGAACCTTCCTGATCTCTTTTCAGTGGCTGTTTGGAGTGGGGTTTTTTTGTTAAAAGCTGTGATACGTAAGTTGATTTATCTATTCATGTACATTTCCAGCTTATTATGTCATTGCTGCATTGGTCTAAGGATGTGTAACTCACCCTCACACTGTCTTGCTCTCCACCCTGAGAAATTTTGCCAAAACAAATTCTGACCAAAACTCCTTTGGCTTCCTTTGAAATCCTTTAGATGTTTCACTTGGACGGTAGCATCCTCCTCAAATTTGCTTCAAATGTCACTTTAGGAAAAAGGAAGCTTTTGATTTCCCCATTCCAAATGTCTACTCAGCAGAACAGTTTAGTGTCCCACAGTGTATTAGTATTTATATTTTTACAAAGTTGATCTGTGCAAGAAAAGTCATTCACCAATGCCATATAGTCACTGGAAGAACTCTTTCACATTGCAGCTGCTCTGAGGATCCTCCTGAATCATGGTGCAGCCCACCAATGAAAAGCACCATCTATCCATTCATTAAAAGCTTCCTAGGAATTTTAACCCATGAATGTTTACTACTGTATCCTTTTTATATTGGCCATAATGTAACTTTGGCTGCCTCCACACTTCATAGGATATTGTGCTATCATTGCACTTTGACAAGTATTTGTCTCCTAGCTTGTCTTGTCCACACAGGAAAACCCAATTGCAATTGACTAGAATAGTGTAATACTGTAATGTCTAATGAACCGTGTCAATGAAGCCATGGTAACTACTGTAGTCAGAATGAAACAGGTTCAGCTTTAAGAAAATCCCTCTCATTTCATGAAAAAATTTTTCCAGTACATAAGTAATAACAGAGGAATAGAGAAGTAAGGATGGCTACAAATGGTTCAACAATATATGATGAATTTCAACACATATTATTACATGGGTAATTCATGCTAAGGGAGAGAAGTCATCATGGTTTTTTGTCAGATCTCACAAGCTAAGCAGGGTCAGTATGTGGATGGGACACCACCAAGGAAGGCTGCAGTGGAAGGCACTGGCAAACCACCTGTGCTTCTCACTTGTCTTGAAGGCCCCTTGCTGGGGTCACCATAAATTGATTACGATTTGATGGTACATACATATGTAACTCAAGCTTGGTGACATTAGGCCTAATGCTAAGGCATAGTTGCCAATTTTTAACTAGGTAAGTTATAAACAGTAGCCATTCACCATACCCTTTGGGCACGTTAAATACACATTGCTGTAAAGAAAGTACAAACATAATACTAAGGAAAGGTCAATTGGATGGCACATGTTATGGAAGAGAATCATTAAAGATATGCAGAATTGTACTGTGATAGACATTGCTTTGAGAACTATTTGTAGATGTAGATTTCTACTTTAGTGCATGACTGTGGAATATAATCTCCATTGAAATATGTAGTAAAACTTTTATCCTTTGTGTTTTTGTAAAGATATCATGAAGTACATAATAACTAATCACACTGCTCTTTTTCATTTTTAGATCAAATAATAATAGCATTTACAGTTTCTGTGATCGTTGGACTTTTAATCGGAGGCACAATCTGGGCTTTGTTGACTTGCCTATCTAGTCGCAGAGCTAGTGCACCTATTTCCCAGTGGAGCACCTCATCCTCTAGCCGGCGTTCCAGAGGTTCCCATGGAAGTGCTGCTAGCAGACCAGGATTTTATCGCAACAGCAGTTGTGAACGGCGTAGCAACCTCAGTTTGGCCAGCCTTACTTTCCAAAGGCAAGCTTCCTTAGAGCAGGCAAACTCCTTTCCAAGAAAATCAAGCTTCCGTGCCTCCACATTTCATCCTTTCCTTCAGTCCCCTCCACTTCCTGTAGAAACTGACAGCCAGCTGATTACACTGGTTCCTACCAGTACGACTACAACTGTTACTGGAAGCACCACCAACAGCCCAAGTCGTCCTGAATTTCACTGGTCCAATAACAGTCTTCGTGTCTGCCATTCAACACAAACACCACCTCCTGCCTATGACAGTATCATAAAGGCTTTTCCAGATTCTTGAGTTGGATTTTTGATTTCATAAGTATCTGAGAAAAAATCTTAGTTCTATGATTTCCTGGAGCTTCTGAAGATTCCTGTGAAGGTTCTCATAGCAAAAAGGACATATCGCATGAGACATGAATGACACTGATTTGATAGAAGGATGCACCGATAATTTGATAGAGGGATGCACATTACTCACTTTGCTCACAATGGTCTGCAGCATCAATATGTATTTATTTTTTAAATCTGCACTGTTTCACTTGCCATTTTACCAACTGATACCTTTGGAAAAACAAACCAAAGAATACATAAGATTTATAGCAATCCTTCTATGAACTGCAAACACAATATTGTCATTCCTTTCATAAGATTTTTCTTCTGATAAGAGGTTTTCTTTCCAAATGTTTTCTTCCCATCACTTTTTCATCAGTTGGCAACAATCATGTGTGTCTTTAAGATCTTCAGGAATTCTTCAGCAGATATGATTTAAAATAATTGTAGCATTGCTATCATCATTACAAGGATTAGGATAGTTGACTTACATTTTTAGGAATCAGTTTAGAAATCCAAAGTGCCGTTAGATTAGGAAGTGTCTTATAGAGCCAAAACCAAATGTCTGTGTGGGTATCAGTGCTGGCTCTAGATTTTAGGGGGCATTTAACAAGGCATCCGCAGTGGGGCCCCAAACCTAAAACAAATGAGGCATGCAAACTGCAAATTCTCTCAAGGGCCTCTCACATACCTAGGTGCTCTGTGTAAAGTGAGAATGGTGATAAAGTCATGGCAATGAGCCTTTTGCTGGTTGTGGGGCCCAAGCAAATGGAAACTTCACTTGCCCTTTGGAGCAAGCCCATGAAAGACATTATATCATAACCAGATTTTACCTACAGCCGTTTTAAAAAAATCCATATTTAGGAATGACAGGACTTTTAGATTAAAGCAATAACAAGCCAAATACTGATTTAGCAAAATTAGACCATGCACTTTAAACAACAATAACAACAAAGTAGACATGTTAATTCCCTTAAGGATTTCATACTTATTCGCAAGGAATGTAATATGAACGACAACACTTTCTACAGCTTCAAAACTTAAAAAAAAAGAAAATCTAAACTTTTGGCTAGGAATAATTTTAAGAGGTCAGGCAACTACTTGGGACAGTTGAATGGTTTGCCTGTCTTTTAAAAATTAATTGTACAAAATATGTCAAATATTTAAAACACAAAAATCTAATAAAGATACAATAAGCAAAATAAAAATCTTGAATGGAGTTAGGTATAAGACTTATGCCATTATTATAGCATTTAATAAGAAGATATAAACTTACCTGAGCAATGAAAAAAGTGCAAAAGGCTCAAGGTCACCAAGAAATTTGTCATTCGACATAATATTAACACAACCTATTACCAAGAAAATGTATTTCACATAATTCATCCTACCTAGACTCATATAATATATGAAATATTTGGCATTCTAGTGATGTCCCATATTCAATACAGCTATAAAAAATAGGAGGTGAGAAAAAGTACACAGGAATCAGGTAGCACTTTAAAGACTCACTAAAAGCTGATGCAGAATTAAATGTTGTTAGTCTTGATGGTGCTGCCCAATTGCTGTGTAATTTTGCTATAAGAGGCTAACAGGGCTACCCCTCTGGAATGATTATCAAGAAGGTGAGGGAAATTGCCCTATTAAGAGCAATTTTCATGTTAACGGCTTTCAACAGATCAATTATTACTTTACAATTATTCTTTTCTACTAGTTTTCAAAGATAATTCAATATTAATAATGGGTCATAAGAATTTTATAACCTGTAATCTATTCATTATATAGCAAAACTATTTTTTGGAAACATCCAAAAATTTAAGTATGTTGCCTGCATGGGATTTTTCTGTATAGCCAACAAATATCAATACTCATTGGAAAAAAATCAGTCCTATTTGGTTAGCTAACAGGGATGGTATACTTTCCATCAAATTGGAGATAATTAACAATGCGATCCTAAGCATTTTAGCCTATTGACTTCAATAGAATTAGAAGAGTATAACTCTGCTTATGATGATACTGTAAATTACCAGAATTACTCCTGCAAATGGTTCAAGGAATTCCTCCCCCCCCCCATCCCCCCATTTTCCTGGTTCGCTTTTCTGGTTTGTTTTATAGTTTCTTCTTCCTGGTTGCCACCCCGGATGGGATGGGATGGGTGGTAAATTCTCTCTTGTACTTCCAACCATCCTTCTGTGTCAAAGAAATCAGCATTAACTGCCACAGTAGTCTGCTGCAAACAAGAATGTAAACATACATTCATGAAAAGGACAAAACTTTGAACAATGCAGTCCATGGAATAATATTTATTTAACAAAATTAAAAACGAGAATGGGGAGACCATTGTTTGAATTACAATGTTGGAACTCATCATAAGTGAAGCTCTATTATAAGAAATTGCCTTAGACAGAGTTGGAGCATTGGTCATTTAGCTAAGTATGGGGAAAGCTTTGTAATCTGGCATTCATGGGGAATGGGGGTTTCCCCATTAATCAAATGTGCTGGATACTGCAGCTTATTGCCATGCCCCTCTGTCTATACAGAGGAATCTGCAACAACCCTAGCAGCAGCCTAAACTAGGCAGGACTCTTCCTTTCCCTCCAAGCCATGGATCCATAGGACACAGCAGGCAGAAAAACAGTCCAGCTGCACAGGAGCCCTCAACCTGAAGCTGCCTGAGGCAGGCTGAGTGGGGGAGAAGGCCCCTGAGGGCATCAAGTTCCCGGCAAAGCCAGTTAACCGAGCAAGCTGGATAATCAAGTGCCAGATAACAAAGACTTTAACAGTAGCTCTGTAACATCTTGGGCACTTTGTGCTGAGATCCTTTACCTGGAGACACCCAGGAGTAATCATATTCCTATCTATCTTTACTTCATGGCAAACCTCAGTTTCATTCTACCACTCATTCCCTCCACCTTGTCCTCATTGCATTGACTATTTTAAAATGTGCATTTCCAAATTTCTAAGTGCTCCTAAGAATGTGGAGCAACCATATGGAATAAGGGGGTGCTCTTCCTTATTGCTTGCATGAAGAAGTTCACTGCTACCATAGCCTTTTGCATTGTCTAGCTTTAGATCATTTGTCCCTTATAAGACTGCCACCCTGTGATTTAAAATATGCAGCTACCTGGGCTGGGACAGAGGCTGAGCTTTGTGCAGGCCAGGGAGCATGGAATGTGGATGTGAGAACAACACACACAACTGTCAGGATGCCCTGCCATCATTCATCTGACCTCTCTCAGCTCAGCCAAACATTTGGGGGAAGGAAGCACACACATATCCCTGTGAAGCACGCATGTCCACACATTATGTACTCTCACCTGCAAAGACAAGTGAAATGTTGCAGCATTCAGTACTCCTGTATGAGAAGATGCCATTGCCAATATCCACCCATCTACAGAAATACTGATATTTCCACTGTCTGCCTGTCTGTTTCCAAGAACAATTCAGGCTAGGCTTAGGGCCATGTTTCTTGAAGGAATGCCTCTTCCTGTACTGTCCAGTCTGCCAGCTAAGATTTTCTTGCACGCTGTACCCCTCAGAACTTGGAGGGAGAGGAGTAGCAACCAGAGATTTTTCATCAGTGGTGCCTCAACTGTGCAATGCCCTTGCCCCTGAGCTTACCTAGCACAACACGTCTTCACTACTTGCTTTCAGGCACCAGGCCAAAACGTTTCTTTTTAATGCATATTTTAGGGTTGATCTTTTAGCATCATTTTATAGTTTACATTTATCCTCAGAACTAAATGAGACTCTTTTTAAGATGCTCAATGATTTATGCTGTTTTTATATCCTGGGTGAGTTTTTAATATTGGCTTTTTAATTGTGAACATTTATTGTATTATGCTTTTTTTTTTTTTGGTAACTTGCCTTGAGCAGGTTCTCTGAAGAGGTGATATTTTCTAAATAAATAAATACATCTTTTTCTCGTAGCCATCCTCACTGTGGAAGTGGAGCCAGAGCTGGGTGGTTGTACCTGAACCCAGATATGAAATCTGACCATTTCCATGTGAATTATTTGCGCCTGGTTCCATGCTGCTGGGAAGCGGGGGAGGGGCTGTTTCCTGCTTACCTACAGCATTGAGGAGAATTTGTACACCTCCCAGGTATCCTGGCTTTTCTCATATCTTTCCCAAACCTGTTTTCTTGTGAAATTTTGGGAAAGATTGCAGCAAAGCCTGAATAGCTACCATGTGAATAGGAAAATCTGGATTTTCCTGGTCCTGCCTATGTAGCAGATATTTTCCCTGCTCCTGTCCTTACAGTGGCAATTTCCCCCCATCTGCCACTGGTGAGGGCTTTTTAGATTTTTTTTATTGCAATTGAATATTATTATATTGTTATAACATTATTACAATCTGCGTATCTGGGTCCCTGAATTCCCATCACCCATTTTTTAAAAGTAGGTCTCATGTCCCCTTTGCTGTGGATAAAGGGGAAGGCATATCCCTGCAACAAAGGGGCTAGAGACTTTTTTAAAAGAAAAAAAAGCTGGGAATTCAGAGAACGTGATGTCAGATAATATATTCTGTCAAGCAGATTAAATTTCTGATTAGAACAGAAGTAAAAAAAAATGCCAGGCCATTTTTGTTCTGGTTCGCCATCCTTTTCTCTTGGTCAGTAATTTTTAAGAGATTTATGTAGGAGCTATGCATATTTACTCAAAAGTGTTTCACAGAGCTCAATAGAACTAACATCCAGGTAAGTGCAGTTAGAAAAAGCATCATAGCAATTCTAACCCTATACTGTCTGGAGTTATCCCCTCCCCCATGCCTGTGTGAAAATTTTTATTGCAGAAAACCAAGATCAATAGACATGACAAACATACAAACAATGCAGGGAAGGCCATGGCTCAGTGGAAGAACACATGCTTCTCAGCATGTATACACTTTTACTTTTGAGTAAAGTTGATGCAGTTTTCACTTCGGGTGCCTGCTTAAAATACATTCTTGTCTTGATACCTTTGGTTAAAAGATCTCAAGGAGCAAGTCTATATAAAGAGCTTTTTGTTTCTGAGACCTTGGAAAGCCACTGCCCATCGGAGTAGACAATACTGACCTAGACTGCAAATGGGCCAACTAAGTTCATGGCAGTTTCATATGTTCATATGACCACCTTCCAATGTTGAACAGCTACAGATGTTCCAGTGAAACAGGTGTGTGACAGGAGCACCCTGTCCTCTGCTTAAAGGTCAGATACAACAGCAAAACGTGTACATACCCCTTCGCCATAGGAGATGGATGTTTACCTGATGTGGGAAAGGAACATTCATCTCCCCAAAGATTTCTGGAACATGAATCTCCTCCTCACAGCACAAGACAAGGAAGTGTGGGGAGAAATAGAAGTAGTTCATGAAGCGGCAGTCTTGTGCATCATATTGCTATTAAATCATATAATTTCAGATTCCCTGCAGACTTTAATGTAATCTAATGCTTAGAAAGTATCTGAGGTCATGATTGCCATCAGTACATTTGGTAATATGAAAGTGAGAGCTTCTACTTTGCTTCTGTAGTATGCAAAGTTCAGTCTACTCTGGAGAGAATGGTAAACAAGATTTTATCACATACATACATACATACATACATACATACATACATACATACATACATACATACATACATACATATATATATAATTGAGTTGTTTTGCCTTTTTGTTCATTGATAATGATTTGTTCAGTGGAAAAATAGCTGGAATATATATTTTGTAAGCATTGTAGAAACTTCAGGAGGTTAAATAAAAATATAAAAATCTTAAGTGCTTTTTTATTTAAATAACCTTTCCAGTCTATACCTAAAATAATGTATTTTTGAGGGCTCATAATGATTCTGCTTGGTGCCATCAGATGTCTAAATCTTTGCAAATATGGTTTTCACAAGGCCCTTAGACATTCTGATTGCTGTTTAGCAATAGAAATGTTTAAGAATGGGGGCAGGGGGGTATTTTCGCAGCCTCCAGGTGGCCCCCCCTACCACCCTGGGTAGGCCCTGGTCACAGGAGCTGTGCTTGGGGACACCCACTGAGGCCTTATCCAAGGGGTGGGTGACAGCTTCCCTACCTGATGATGCTGAGAACAGCATTTCAAGCCAAACAGTGGGGTGATCAAGAAGTATCTCTTTTCTTAACTCTACCATCTGTGTGCTACATTTTAATAACTATGAGACGTGGACAGGTATTCTTCATGGCTCTTCCTTAGTTCAGGAACTCTTTTCCTGATATAGGATGTTATTTGGTTTTTCCAGGTAAACATGACTGTGCTAGCATCCATTTTCTTAACCATTTTCTTTGCTTGATTAATCTTGATTCTTAAAATGAAGGATAGAAATCAACACATGGCTGACACACTACATACTATAGGCCAAACCAAAGATCATGTGTCTTGGGTGCTCTCTGAATTCTTTAGATTTGGTTGGGCATCACAACCAAAAAAAAATCACAATTTATATCATCTGCAGCTTTTGGCTACAAAAGAATCCTCCTCGTAACACAAAAATTGAATGAATGGTACTTTCCCATCCAGTACAGTATTCTCTAACGTATCCACAGATACAAGATTCTCTCCCTTTCCAATCTGGCCCACTAGAAAAAGAAAGAACTTATACCATAAATTAAGCATAATTGCTTTAACACTTAACAGAACTGCTTACTGAAATCCAGTTATTTCTCCATATATATAATTTACATGCAATATGATCATATTCAGCTTATTTTATTGTATATTTTGTAATATATATATAGTACATTTTTTCTAAGATCCCCCCCACCCGATCTTCAGAGTTTTCATTTGTAGGAGAAGTAGACAGATAAATACATGAGGGAGAAGTTGAATTCTATAGTGAATGGACAAAATCTTATGATTCCACACTGCTAAGATTTACCTAAGCCCAAGCTTGGATCTCATCAGTATCCTAATTGAGAACTCAGAAAGGTTCTCTGTTACCATTGAGTTTATTTTAAAAATGGGAAATGGACCTTTTAAAAATGGGAAATGGACCATTGTGTATCACAATGCTTTGTAATTGTAGTTTTGTTCCCATTGATCCCTCTGAAGTTATAATAATGCCAATTTTACAAACTCTATTTCCCAGCTATAACTATTGAGTAATTACTATTTTCTTACTGTATGTACTAGTCACTGTTCCATACTTCCATTTCAAATTTTTACTAATATTAGGACACACAGATCCCGCTTTCAGATGATGTTTATGATTATGTCTATCAATAATATCTGGTACAGGATTAGACATGGGCATGAACAGAAAAAAACCCAAGCATAGTGTTCGTTGTTCGTTGCCATCCACGAACAATGAACAACAAACACTGATGAACATGATCCTGTCACGAACTGTTTGTTGTTCATTGGTGCCAGCAGGCCCTCCTCCAGTCATCAAGATCCCTACCACACCACTCCCAGAAACCCCACCTGAGCAGGCAGCAGGAAATGTACCAATAATAAATAATAGCTTGGCCCCAGAGCCTGGCAGCAGCCCTGGAACCTGAAGGGGTAGATCTCTACCGCACCACTCCCAGAAACCTTACCTGAGCAGGCAGCAGGAAAGGTACCAGTAATGAATAATAGGTTGGCCCAGAGCCTGGTAGCAGTCCTGGAACTTGAAGAGGTAGATCCCTATCCTACCACACACAAAGAAAATTTAAGCTCCAACGCACTCTCCCTGTCTCTCTCTCAAAATGCCAACAGCAGCTGTCTCACTGTCTGCAAAACCAGAGCTGAGAGCCCCCCTCCCCCCTGCTCTTTGCTTCCTTGTAACAAATTTGGAGCTCCACACTTGAAAGGAAGACGTGCCTATCAAGCTAAGTTGGGCTTAGATTGGGGTTTCCAGGGAAATAGCAGGAGTTCAGGCAGAACTCCATTTTCTATTCCCTTACTTAATCTCTTTATTCTCCCCCATATAAGTTAATCAATTTAACTTATATTCTATATATTTCTTTAAACATTTCTTATTCTCAATCGGTTTTAATTATACGAAATATCTGTTATACTAAAAACTTAACTACATTAAAAATACCTGGCTAGCATGCTCATATATACTCATAATATATATTCATAATAATACATCTATTATTTAATACTGTGAATAATAAAACAAAATTTTCATCTTAACCCTAATAATAGCTTAGAATTTAGTAATTAAATCCCCCTTTCCCGGTAAAGCCGCTTCTCTCTTATTTTATAGAGTCTCAGTAATTCTCGAACTGCCACAGTTTCCCTTCCACATCCCATTTTTTCTCCAAGTATTGCTTCAGTTTCCCCCAATCCATATTAAACTGTCCTGGATCAAGGTCTCTCAGCTTCCTTGTCATTTTGTCCATCTCAGCCATGTACAGCAATTTGTAAATCCAATCTTCAATAGTTGGTACTTCTTGCAATTTCCACTTCTGCGCATATAAAAGTCTAGCCGCTGTTGTCATATAGAATAACAATGTTCTGTGTTGTGCTGGAATATCTTCCATTCCCAAGTTCAGTAGCAGCAATTCTGGGTTTCTATTAACTTGAAACTGTAAAATCTCGTTAATCACTTCTATTATTCCTCCCCAGTATTGCTTAGCTACCTCGCAAGTCCACCACATATGATACAAAGATCCTTCATGCTTTTTACATTTCCAGCATTTATTTGACATATTAGTATTTCCTAGCGCAATTTTCTTTGGTGTCAGGTACCAACGATATATCATTTTATAAACGTTCTCTTTAATATTTGTACATGTCGTGATCTTCAAAGTCGTTTTCCACAGGTATTCCCACGCCTCCATTGTTATTTCTTTATGAAAATTTATCGCCCACTTCACCATTTGAACTTTAACTGTCTCATCTTCTGTGTACCATTTTAAAAGTACTTTATAGATCTTGGAAATTTCTTTTTTACCCTCTTGAAAGATTACCTCTTCTAATTCTGAATTCTCCATTCTTAGTCCTCCTTTCATACAGTCCGAATTATAAAGATCCCTTATCTGTCTATATTGAAACCATCCATAACTTGAGGACAGCTCCTCTTCCGTCTTTATTCTCAATTTAGAGGATTCCAATAACGTTATCTCCTTGTATGTTAAACACTGTTGTTCGTTTTCGACAGTTCTTGGATCTATTACCTCGAACGGAACCACCCACAGGGGAATTCCGTCCTTCAGGTAATTTTTATACTTCTTCTAGACAGTAAAAAGGCTTCTCCGAATGTAATGGTGTAAGAACATAGAGTCAGCTTTTACTTTATCATACCACAGGTATGCATGCCATCCGAATATTTTTTTGTATCCCTCCAGAGCCAATAGCTTGCAATCCTTCAACGTCATCCACTCTTTTATCCAAGTCAAGCAGATTGCTTCATAATATAGTCTTAAATTGGGCAGCTGCATTCCACCTCACTCTTTAGCATCCTGTAATACTTTCATTTTCACTCGAGGCTTCTTGCCTGCCAGCCTCCTCCTTCCCTGGTTGTGGGGTGAGTTGGGGGATCTCGACGGGAGGACGGGCTCCGCTGGGGCCGCAGGGGAGGGTGGGGCGGGGCCGGGCTGAGCCCAGTCCGGAGCAGGAGGGCCCTGCTCCGGACATGTTGTTTAGATCATTTAACTTCAGTGTTGCATCAGATTGCATTGATTACGTATTTGCTTCCAAAGCCAGTTCAAAGTTAGGATTGTTACTTTTGAAGCCTTTATGGCCTAGGGCCGTTATCAACCTCAACTCCCAGCATACTTCAGATTTCAGTGGTGCTCTTCATGCACTCTTCTCCTTGTGGTGCCTTTTCATGATTGTCTATCTGGACACAGTCAAGCCATGGGATTTTTCTGTGGTAACTCCAGTCATTGGGAGCGGGAGCAGAAGGTTCTTGCACCTTTGCATCCCCTATTGTTTTCCCCCATCCACTTTTATTAGGAGATACAATGCCCACTTAGCTATCCACTTAATTCCATTTATGGAGAATACAGAAGGTGAGATGCTTATAGTTGAAAGGACATTTAGTTGAGGATAACTGTGTTGGCAGATCTGTGTGTTTTTGTATCTGCATATCTTGCATGCATCTTGTTGATTGATTTATGATGTTTTTTATGTTTGCAACATGTTGTTACTTTGTTAGAGGATTTGTTCACACATTGGACCACCTTCTCCACTCCCTCCCACCGTGAGCTACTTAAAGGCAACTGAGGTTCTAACAAGCAGGGAGTGGGAACTGAATCTTATCAATTGAACTCCAGTCACACACAAACACATTAGGACAGCAATCTATACATTTGATGAACAGCAACAAAATACTAAAAGCATGTCTGATGATTTGCCAGTTCTCTTTTTTTGGGTGTCTGTGTCCTAAGTAGAGATGGGCACGATCGGACTCACGATGTGGGAAAAAACCCAATAATGGCGTTTGCGCCATCGTGACTCAGCTAATCAGTTCCGTCCATGGTGACCGATCCAGCGTTGGGGGGGGGGCTTGATTGGGGGGGGCATCGTGATCTAATCGGAGAGCCAGACACTCAGGTGCCAATAATCTATTCCCCTAGCAACGGAGCCAGGGGAATGCCTGGGCTGTGTTTGCCCTCCTTCTGTCACCCTAGAAAACCAAATGGAAGCCCAGCTTTCCTTGATTAGCAGGCTTCCTTCCAACCACGGAGCAGCAACCCAGGGGAGGGAGGGGGAAGAGGGTGTTCTATAGCCATGGGCACTCCAAATGTTTTTTGCTTTTTAAAAAAATGGGGCTTTGTAGGAGGAATGGCTGTTTTTCTGTCTGTCAGTCTCTGTTTTTAACCTGCTTTTAAAACACTGTAGTTTGTGGGAAAACCTCAATCACGGCTCTGTGTGTGTGTTTAAAATATGCTTTTGGAAGACTGGCTGCTTGCTTTTAAAATTGGGTGGGGAGGAACGGAGGATTCTGTCCCTGCTTTTTTTTAAAAGCTAGCTGAAACATGTTGATGGGGTGTCTCTCTCTATTTGGAGAGGCAGGGATAGATTTCCCCCCCTCTGCTCTAAGTGTGTGTGTGTGTGTGTGTGTGTGTGTGTGTGAATCAGGGCCGGATCAACGAGGGGGGGTAGTCTGCCCCCAGCGCTGCCAAAGAGGGGGTGCCGGGCGCAGTTGCCAGCCCCAGGAGCGCGCCTGGGGAAAGTTGAATGGTGCGGGCGGCCTCCCAGCCACCCGTGCTGCCTTTTGCCTTTCCTGCAGGACAAGGGGTGGCTGGCTGCGGGAAAAGCAAAAGGCAGCGCAGGTTGCTGTGAGGCCGCCCGCGCCATTCGTTTTTCCCCAGGACAAGGGGTGCGCGGGCAAGCCAGCCACCCCTTGTCCTGGGGAAAGGCAAAAGGCAGCGCGGGTGGCTGGGAGGCCGCCCGCACCATTTGCCTTTCCCCAGGACAAGGGACGTGCGGGCAAGCCGGCTGCCCCTTGTCCTGAGGAAAGGCAAAAGGCAGCGTGGGAGGCTGCCTGCGCCATTCGCCTTTCCCCAGGACAAGGGGCGTGGGGGCAAGCTGGCCGCCCCTTGTCTTGCAGGGCAGTTGAATGGCATGGGCAGCCTCAGAGCCACTCACACTGCCGCCAGCTCTGCAGTGCACCGAGACAGCCGGTTTGCTGCATGGGTGGGGGGGGACCCAGGAGCGTGTGCGCGCAAGAGCCTGACTACAGTTGCCCTTGGTGCTGGCAACCGTAGATCCAGCCCTGGTGTGAATGTCCCCTCCCTGAGGGGAGGCAGCTTGTTGCCGGGTTAAAAACTCCCCCCCTCTGCTCTAAGTGTGTGTGTGTGTGTGTGTGAATGTCCCCTCCCTCCCTGAGGGGAGGCGGCTCATTGCCGCCTCCCCGTGCCCACTGGGCCTGGCGGCCGCTGCTGAGAATAGCAGGGCACCTCCCGCTTTGGCCTCCCTGATTCCCGATTCAGGATCGGAAATGGGACTTGATCGGTTAGAATCGGTGACCTGGGTTCAGCGGCAGCCCGGATCCACGAACGGCTTGATCGGTATTTTTGGGGGGATCGTGCCCACCTCTAGTCCTAAGCTACAGTACTTGTAAAGATTCTTACAGAATAGTATTAGACATATGCTACGAAAGCATTTGACTCCTCCCTTCGCTGTTTGTGCTCAGAGCTCATTTTGTGGGGCTCCCATCACTCAAGTCTCCTCTCTTCTGTATGCTAAATATGTGCAACAAGATGTCAGATTAATATAGTCCCATGCTGTGTGCCTTATCATCTCAACTATGCTTGTTGGAGTTTACATAGTGCTTTGGAGAGCTGTGATGAATTGCAGACTTATTCGTTGTTCTAAGCTGCTCTAGTACTTGTGGTTGGGATGGGTGAGATGGATGGCTGTTGGTGAATTAGGAGTTACCCCCTTACATGGGATGGTTGAGAGATATGGCAGGGTTTTCAGTAATGGAACATTGTACTGGTCTCTGGGACTGAAGAAGCTTTGGAAGCCAAGCATACCCCTGATGTCACCCAACTTTATGCTGGCACAGGGGTTATCAGTGTGACAGGGCATTTACCTGGCATATCTCAAGATATGCTGCTGTATCTTCAGGATGTGTGTGTAAAGTGCTGTCAAGTTGCAACTGACTTATGGTGACCCCTGCTGGGGTTTTCAAGGCAAGAGATTGACAGAGGCACAGTGGTGCATATCTGAATTATACTAGCATAGGTTTTATATGTACCCCCATTTGTTACTATATTATTATTCATATTGAAGTTATCCTACCACGTACCCATGATCCTGAAATCAGAGCCTGCATTACTACGTTTATGGTGGAAACTAGTAGCTACTTTGAGAGCTCCTGGTGTTGTGGAGATGATTTTCAATTTTGTCCTGTTGTTATTCTTCATTTGCTTCACGTGTAGAATGATTGAACTCTAAACTCTAGAGTTCAGGAAGCAATTTCCTCCAGGCCAGTTCAGCTAGGGATCTTGACAGTAATTTGCCATCTTCTGGGCATGGAGCAAGGGTCATTGGGTGTGCTTGGAGGAAGAGGAGGTAGTTGTGAATTTCCTGCATTGTGCAGGGGGTTGGACTAGATGATCCTGGAGATTCCTTCCAACCCTATGATTCTATGATGTATTTTGTATTTGCTTTGCAAGGATGTTTGCAATGTTTAAGATTCACCATTGATGTTTCCAGCAGATGGCGATCATGTTACAGTCTCTGCTCACTTCTGAGAATACCTTTTTGTTCTGAAGGAAAAAAGAGGTTGTTCTGATGCAAATCCCATTCCCTAACTCATATGGTAGTGGGGTGGGGAGCAGTGTTGGGTATGCCCTTTTTGAAGGAAAAGAGGATGAGACATTGGGGGGTCCTGACTATTGATACACATTTAATAGCCAACTGGGTGGGAGTTTGGCACTGTAATTGATTGCAGCTCCACATCTCTGTTAGTTTCTTACCTTGAAAACCTCAGTGGAGGCGGGGGGGGGGGGTCCACTAGAAATTTCCCCTGCTTTATACTTTCTGTCTTGGGTGGGTATTAGATTACCTAAGCCTAATCTTGAGACTGATTAAGCCCTAACTGAATTGGCAGAAAAGTGGGCTAATCAAACCTTGACAGAAATTTGCGAAGTACCCTGAGTATGTAAGTATGAAGAGAGTTCACCAAGCAACTATTTGTTAGATGTTGTGGCCAGGGGATCTTTGGGATCTTCATGGTGGGCAGCATAATATGAGACCTAGCTGAAGAAAGACAACAAATATTTGTGTCGAGTTTTGAGCTGCTATGTAAACAGCCTTTAATGGGCTACTGCTCAGGTTTAACCTACACAAATTCAAGCAGAGATAAGGTAACTTTCAAATTGCTGCTGCCGATCACCCTTTTAGTAAATCTAGTTTAACCCAACTGATGTCCTCTGAGTCTCCAGTCCAGGGAGTGTGAACTATTGTTCATCTGAAATTTGAAACATAATCTGTGCACATTGCCTTGATATAATTGTACGGCTGTCATGCTGCTTTAAGATAGTTAAAAGAGGTTGTTCAAGGCTCATCAGTTAATGACTGGGAATGTGATAATTCATCAGCATTGATCAGCTGAAAGGAAACCAGTGACACCAATTCTCTTGCTACAGTGGTATGTTGGACACAAGTGCATACCCCAGCTAAACCTCTACTTGCAAGGTAGCATGAAAATGGATAGCATTCAGAATTCTGAATGTTATACCTACTGAACTTTTTCTGATCCCTGGAAAGATCATTCCTGGGATCAAGGAACATGCATGAAACAATAGCTCTGGAGGAGGAGGGGGGTGCGGAAAGGGGAAGAACAAGACGCAGTGCTGGGAAACTGCTATTCATTTCCATGGCATTTATGCTATCCGGGTCCCACAGAGTTCCATCGACATGAAACCACTGTTGAGGTGCCACCAATATATGGATGACACTCAGCATTACTTCTCCTTAATAGCTGAGTCAAGTGGGTCTGTGGAAGTCCTGAACAGGTACATAGAGAAGGTAGTGGGGTGAATGAAAGCCAATAGATTGGCGGTTAGTCCACAGAAGATGGAGGTGCTGCTGGTCAATGGCAAAGCTGCTTGAGGACTGCAAAGTCAGCCTGTCCTGGAGGATGTTGCACTCCTCTTGAAGACGCAAGTTAACTGTTCGGGGTGCAGCTGCATACTGGCCAATAGATGGAGGCACAGGTCTCCTCCAAGTCATGTAAGGCCTTTATCAGATCTTACTAAGGGTTTAAAAAAAAGATTTTATGGTCTGTTTCTGGCTTGAAGTCTTTTAATGGGTCTTTCTTTGGTGTGCTCAGTGGTTGTTTTATGTTGTTTGTATGGTTTGTTTTATATTAATAATTTATGATGTTTTTATGATTTTGTGGTATTGTTTTACTTGTAAGCCACCTCAAGGTGTCATATGATTTTCTCAAATAAATAAATAAGTTGCCATTTCAACCTCTCTGATCTGTTTTATACCTTCAGGTAGAAATTACCATCTTCAAAGGAATCCACTTTTCTTGCCATGATGACATACATTTAATGTTACTTAAGGTTTTATCTCCAGCTACTGGAGTGTTGACCTATCATTGGTGAAGATCTCATAGCTGCCCATTCAGAAAGATACTACTTCTGCTGTTGTCATATTGAATGTGCCAGGCTTTTGTGAAATCAAATTTTTAAAGTTTACCAGCAATTGAGCACATGTTTTGACTCATCTCGGTATCTGTTCTTAGGTGTAAAACTGGCAAATGCTGCGTTTACTGGAAATGACTTCTCAGACCCACAGTGACACACACCAGATCCCTGACCTATAGATACTTTATTAAATTAGAAGATGCCAATGATGCAGTTCCTTCTGTAGAGGAATAAAAAAGAGAAGAATATGAAATGTTGCCCTAATGTGTCAGAGTGGATAGATAAGATTTATGAATATGCATCAATGGCCAAATTAACTACATATCTACATAACAGACCAATTGCTGAATTTTGGGAAACACGGAAGGATTTCTTTTACTACTTAGGCAAAATTAACATTAATTAAAGTAACTTAGTATGAAGATAAGAAAATAAAACACAAAGGATTAACTAAAAAGTTAATATTATAGTTTGTATAAGTAACAGGAGAGCTATTATACAGTTAATTGCTGCCCTAGTCGGAATGAAGAGGCAGACACCAAGTTGGATCTAAGGGCCACTTTATTAACTGTTCAACAACAATAAAACACAGCGCCAAGGACCTAAAGCGGTACAGGTCAGGCCACGGGATCCCCCTGTACCTCCGCCCTGACCTGTCTGGGCGAGCTCCGAAGCCCCAGGTGCGACCCATCCGCTGGATGGTGCGGACCCGGCCGGCCAGGCAAATTTGGTTACCCCCCTTTCGAGCTCCTAAAACCTCAGCCATATAGCAGTGAGGTAAGGCCTCTCCAGCGGGGGTTCCCGAAGGCAGCCTGCCCCCTGCCACTGGCAGCCGTCAAAGCAGTACCAGGCCTTCGGGCAGGCCCCTCTTCCCACTAATGGGGAAGCGCCAAGGGTGCTCACCGGCCCGCACCTTATCTCAACCCAAACCTGCCATGGCTTGACTAAAAGCCACACCCTGAGCCAATAATCTCAAACCCCTACTTGGTCCAAGGTAGGTGAAAAACCCCTCCGTCCCCGTGCCAATTCGGACCGAGGGGAAAAAATTCCTACCCGGCCCTGTAAACAGCAGCCAGCTATTCCTACACTAAGTATAGGGTGAGGAGGGTGGGCCGAGCACAACAAGCAACTGTGACTAGGTGGGGCAGCACAGCCTGCTAGGCTCCTGCTCCGCCCCACCCAGCAAGGCCATATATGGAAGAAGGGGGGAAGGGAATGGTGCTGCCTCCCTCCTTCCAGCACGGCAATAACCGGCACCCAGCTTCAGCAGCGTTGCTGCACGCCAGGTAAGTGCCGCATTGCTGCCCTAGTCGGAATGAAGAGGCAGACACCAAGTTGGATCTAAGGGCCACTTTATTAACTGTTCAACAACAATAAAACACAGCGCCAAGGACCTAAAGCGGTACAGGTCAGGCCACGGGATCCCCCTGGACCTCTGCCCTGACCTGTCTGGGCGAGCCCTGAAGCCCCGGGTGCAACCCATCCGCTGGATGGTATGGATCCGGCTGGCCAGGCAAATTTGGTTACCCCCCTTTCGAGCTCCTAAAACCTCAGCCGTATAGCAGTGAGGTAAGGCCTCTCCAGTGGGGGTTCCCGAAGGCAGCCTGCCCTCTGCCACTGGCAGCCGTCAAAGCAGTACCAGGCCTTCGGGCAGGCCCCTCTTCCCACTAATGGGGAAGCGCCAAGGGTGCTCACCGGCCCTCACCTTATCTCAACCCAAACCTGGCAACGCCAGTGCCAAGCCTCTGCTTAGGCTCTGGCGCCCCACTGATAGTCTAAAGCTAACCTGAGCCCTTGCCGCAGATAGTCCAAAAAGATGTTGTTGCCCTCCACCGACAAATGCACCCCATCACCTCTGTACAGGCCGGGGACTTCGGCCCTGATCCTGGGGTGAGGCAGATAAACACCTAACCCTCCTTCCAACGCTTTTTGCACTGCCCTGTTGGCCTTCATCCTGGCCCGCTCAATGGCCTGGCGGCCACCAGCCTCCCTCCAAACCAGCTGTGGAATCATGGCTGACCACGAATGGGTGCCAAAATTAACCCCATCCAAGCCAAGCTTGGATAGGGCACGCTTCGTCACCACCCAAAATTGGTAACGGGTCAATGGAGCCCCACTCTGGTGCCGAAACAGGCAACCTTGCTCTGGGCCCCGCAATTTCCAATACTTCCGCAATGCCTGGACTGGGCATAACTCCACCTCAGCACAGGAACCCAACTGAACCACCGCCCCCCTACGTCCCTGGTCCGTCTTAGACCACCGCACTGTAAGGGAAAAGCAGTTCCGTTCAAATTTCAAGTCTGTAGCCCTAAGTGCACGACCAGAAGTGTCCCTAGCAGACTGCACCACCAGCTCACTCGCTCAAAGGGCCCCGAAAAAGGCCGTGAGAGCCGCTGCATGAAAGAGGGCAGCCTCATACCGGGAACTACATATATCCCCCCAAGCAGCATTGAGACCCCTAAGCACTGCCGGGGAAATGGGTTCCCTACTGTCCTTACAAACAGGGGACTCTCTAGCCCAGCCCTCGAGCATCTTCCTAATCCGGAAATCACCCGTGGCCTCAGGCAATCCCCAGGCCTTGCTAACAAAAGCCAGTGCGGCTAACTGCCCCCTAATTCACCTGACTGCCATACCCCTGCCCTTCTGCCATACACAGAAGTGCATAATGTGCTCCACTGGGATCGGCCAACCATCCCCCAACCCCGCAGTTTTCCTGAACTCTGCCAACTGGCCTACCGCTCACTGATATGCTCTCTGCGTGCTGGGCACGATGGCTAACTGGATGGCCCGAAACGCCTCGGCCTCCCAAGCCGCCACAGCTCCACGGGCATCCGCGCCGGCTGCCGATCGGCCTCCGGTGCAAGCCGCCAAAAACGCTCCATCTGAAGGCGAGACAAAGCATCCGCCACGCCATTATTGACACCAAGAACATGCTTGGCCCTAAACAAAATGTTTAACCAGAGGCACAGCAGCGTGAAAGCCCTAACCAACCTCATCACCCTGGGTGACTTGGAAGTCAATGAATTAACTACCTGCACTACCGCTTGATTGTCACACCAAAAGTGGACCGTGCGGTTTGCCAATTCCCGACCCCACAGGTGGACTGCCACCAGGATAGGAAAATATTCCAAAAATGTCAGATCCCTAGATATGTCAGAAGACTTTCAGTCCGGCGGCCACTGTTCAGCACACCAATGCCTACGGAAATACACTCCGAAACCAGTGGAGCCGGACACATCCGATGTCACTTGCAGCTCAGCTTCAAGCAACAACTCATCACGCCACAAGGAGACCCCATTAAAGTCTGCCAGAAAAGTCCCCCAAACAGCCAGATCATCCTGCATGCCCTTTGTAACCCGCAATCGGTTATGGGGGGTGCGCAAGTGGGCCATAGCATCACATAAGCGACGCAAAAAGGCCCGCCCAGGCACTATTGCCTTGCAGGCAAAATTAAGGAAGCCTACTAACTGCTGAATTTCCACAAGGGAAACCTTGTGCTTTCCTTCAAATTCGCGCAAACGAGCCTTAAGCTCGTCCACTTTATCCATTGGCAACCTCATTGCCTGCTTGATGGTGTCCAATTCAATCCCCAGGAACGTAAGAATCGGTGTTGGCCCCTCCGTTTTTTCCTGTGCCAATGGGACGCCCAGTTCTTTGGCGAGTGCTACGAAGGTAGCCATGAGACCAGCACACTGACCAGACCCCGCCGGCCCCACGAAAAGAAAGTCATCCAAATAATGAGCCGTATGGCGGGAAGCCGCTCTGCGCTGCACCTCCCATTCAAGAAAACAGCTGAACTTCTCAAAGGCTGCACAGGAAATGGAGCAACCCATTGGCAGGGCCCTATCCATATAATACGCTCCTTCAAAAGAAAACCCGACTAGCTCGAAATCATCTGGGTGCACTGGAAGAAGACGGAATGCAGACTTGATGTCGCATTTCACCATTTCCGCATCCAATCCACAATTGCGCACCACCTGGACCGCTTGGTCAAAGGAGGTGTACCGGACAGAGCATAATTGCTCTGGTATAGCATCACTTACTGATCCCCCCTTTGGGAACGACAAGTGGTGTATCAGGCGAAACTCCCCAGCCACCTTCTTAGGCACCACTCCCAAAGGGGAGACCCTAAAATTAGGTGTTGGCGGGGCCGAAAACGGCCCCAGAACGCGGCCTTCCACGCATTCTTTCCTAATTTTCTGCCTAACTATGTCCTCTTTCCCCAACACAGAACGAAAATTATCGGCCATAAAAGGGGACCTTGGTCCCTGAGCCGGAATCCTAAAACCATCCCTAAACCCCTGAAACAAATAAATTGCGTCTTCTCGCCTTGGGTAATCTGACAACAGCCCCTCAAGGACCCTCAGTTTTACTGGGCTGGGTCCCTTTACCAAGGGGACCTTGCCCACCAGCCCCCCCTGACTTCTTGCCACCCCAAACTTGCTTGGACTTGGAGCAAGCGTTATAGGAGTGGGGGCCAGCACAGGAGGGGCATTCATGCCTGAAGCGACAAGGCTTCCTGAGGCAGGTTCCCTTATAGGCGAACTCCCAGCATAGCAGCCGGGGTTGAACCTGCTGCCCCGCACTGCCGCAGGTGCTGGTGGCCTGCGAAGAACGATGGACTACATGCCCACTGTCTGACCTGTCCCCCAAATTGGGTTTGGCCGGGGACATCACCTGCAGCCATAGCTGCTGATGGATGCGATCCCACGGCAAGTTAGGGTTCATCGCTGCTGTCATCCGGAACTCCTCGTCATACTGCATCCATGCAGCACCCGAGAAGCCCGTGTACCCTTTCAGAATGATGTCAAGGTACTGAAACAATTGAGGGGCCCGATGAGGTTGGGCCCTAGCGATCACCCCTGCATAAATCAAAAACCCTGGCAACCAATTGTTCCAGGTCCTATCCACCCGCCTCCTTTTCAGGCGCTCCTTGTCCCTGTCATCCATTTCCTCCTTATCTTTTTTTCCAGCTCCCGAAAGAGAAGAGAAAATATGTCAATATATTCACCCTTAAGGATCTTATCCCTAGTAGCCTGGGTGAAGTGGTCCCCCAACGGCAAAGCCGTATCTCCAAATGATATAGCATTGAAGAGGACCTGCCCATAAGCCACAGATGGATAAGGGCCAAAGCCCCAAGGAGATCCGGGGAACCCTGACCAGCCCATAGGAACACCCATATAAGCAGCCGGTCCAGGTACCCCCAAAAGTGCAGAGGCCGACGAGTGCTGCTGGGAAGCAGACCCCCATCCTTGTCCTAACCAAGTTGCCTGGCTCCCCCCATCAGCAGGCCCGGAGCAAGGTGAGACAGGCCCTTGTGGTAACCCTGTTGAAGCAGAGGCCGCAGCCTGGCCCCAAGGGCCCCAAGGCCACGGAGCACCCATCTGTGATGTGGGGTCCTTACTTCTTGTATCCACCGGCTCAACCGCCACTGCAACAGGAGGTGCATCCTCCAGGAACTCCTGGTCCACATCCACTGCTGTCTCCTGGAGCTCCATCATCGGGGCTGCCTGAGTGCTGCTGCTTCCACCCATTGATGTTCCACCTGCGCCCTCCAAAAGAGACAACCGGCGTAAAATTTCCCTGTTGGTGGCATTCCTGGACGCACTACGCACAGGCCTAGACCTACCCCCACTTTGAGATGAACTACTGGGGGTGCCCCTTGCCTGCTCCAATGCAGACAAGCGCCTCAATATGTCCTGCTGGCTAATAGGAGTCCCCTCCTCATCTGATGAAGATAAAGCTGCATGAGGCCGTTTGGCTGCAGCCTTCTTTGCAGGCTGCTTCCCTTTCTTGGGTGGCATACTCCTACTTCCCAAGCCCCCAAACAAAGGCACAATCCCCTCCTAACACCACCTTCTCACCAACAAGATGGCCGCCGAGAGCTACCACAAGGCCTCCCAAAATGGCTGCCACCCAGCCCACCTACCAGTAGCCTACAAAATGGCCACCAGGACTAAGCAGGCCACACAAAACGCTTCTCCCCCAGCCCACAGGCTCCAGCCCAAGAACAGCCAAAGCCCCAACCAAGAGGGCTGCCGCTCCTAAACCCACCAATGTATACTGGATGGGGGGGAACGTATAAGGGCCCAAACCCCTGGGGGGGGATCACAGTGATGCCCAACCTACAGGCACCCACTCACACACCCAAGCCAGAGGGTTTACTCCAGTGCCTGCCGCCCCCGCTCCCACCAGGTCGCCCACCAGCGCGCTGCGCTGCAGGAGCCCGCTTTCCCGAGCCTCCCCCAGCTAATGGTTGCCTGGCGGGGAAACAACAGGCAGGCCGCAAACACACACTGCCTGGCCGGCGGCAAGAAACTTCCCCCCGACGCTGCCGCGGCAAGCCCAAGCAGAGCTGCGCAAACTGCGCAGCACCAACGCCTCTGCCTCACAACCGCATGGGGGAAGGACCCGCCGCCAAAGCCACCACAGCCCAGCCGCCTAATGGAACACCGTCCGACGCCGCAGGCCCCTGCGCCGCTCTGTCTCCGTGACGCTCCGCTCGCCCGCTACCGCACTGCTCGCTCGGAGCTGGAACGTCCTTCCCCTCCGAGCACAACAAGCAACTGTGACTGGGTGGGGCAGCGCAACCTGCTAGGCTCCTGCTCCGCCCCACCCAGCAAGGCCATATATGGAAGAAGGGGGGAAGGGAATGGTGCTGCCTCCCTCCTTCCAGCACGGCAATAACTGGCACCCAGCTTCAGCAGCGTTGCTGCACGCCAGGTAAGTGCCGCATTTATGACAAATTAAATTATGACAAATTCTGAATATATTTTTCTGTTAGTTTAATTAAATTTTAAATGCAGTGCCTGTATAAGTTTCAATCCAATTTCAAATGTAGTGTTTATATAAGTTCATATATGTCTCAATTTAGTTTCAAATGTAGTGTTTGTATAAATTTTAATGCACTTTCTACTGTTACATCTTTTCTTTTTAAATAAAATTTCTACACTGTAAAAAAAAAAGAATACGAAATGTATTTCTGGTATAGTATAACACAAAATCGAGAGCTGATGTGTCATAGAAATGTAATAAATGTTTGGTATAATGATTTTTTCAACTTATAGCTAGCTGTTTAAGTGAACTTCTGTATATATTTGGGTTTGTGATTCCCAATACATCACTGAAATATTTGTAATTATTGTGCATATGGTAATCCATTAATGATCTTGCCTTTATTGGAATTTATTACATTATTAGTCAGAATGTCTGGACCTTATTTGAAAAAGTAAGTTAGCCTGAGGACATATTTTTCAAACACAGATGTCCATACAAACCATATGATAATTTGTTAAACATTCGTGAGTTGCATTTGTTCATAGTATAGTAAGTGTTACAGTGGGTAATGAGTTTTAAAGGCATTTGTCCAAATCTAGCACATTAGAGAACATAGTTCTCTCTTCTTCAGTTTAGCCTGAAGCCTACTTGCAAGAAGAATGGACTATAAATTAAATTAAATAAATAAAAATAAATCCTCACAACAACCCTGTTGAATGACTTGGGCAAAATCTCAAAATCTTTGTCAGACTCTCTGCCCTCTGACTATAAAATGGAGACCAAAATTCATCAAAGTATAGATTGTTCTGTTACAAGTGTTGGGATCTATAAGATGCCCAAAGTTGAACTTCTGAAAGGAAATGACCAAAAATTATATCCTTTTACTGCAAGTGACAAATTAAACTGTATTATTATTTTCCAGTGTATTGATTTGTGTGTGCTTCTCTCATGATGTTATTTGGTTGCAGCCTCTATGAAAGAAAATGTGATCTATCAGAATCCAGGTGTAGACATGTCCCTTTGTTTAGTGCACAAGGGGCACATGAGCCATAAGAAATACTCTAATGTATATCTTTCATCTCTTAATCTTTGGCGTCATAAAGTACATTTAAATGCATTTACTAGGATCACAAAAGTGCTTTCTTTTCCTGTAGAGCTCAGCAATGACACTGTAGATTGATTTAATGGCATATTCTATAGAGCATGTTCAAAAAAGATTTAGAAACAAGCAGTAAGGCTTTATGGAAGGTTTGGGTGGCTTGATGAACATTCAGAGGCTCATTTATCAGTGATGTAAGACTTTTCAAGGTTAGCAATTTGTGTGGATCTCTTACATCTTGTCAGCAAAATACACTTCAGATACTAGGGAGTAATAGATTACAGAATCAGAAGAGAACCAACTTATAACCTTTCCTAAACCAGTGTCTCTGTCTGAGATGCTGAAACTTAGAAATGAAGATTATTGATATTTAAATTTCTTGTGATTAACTGTTAGAAAGCCAGTGTACTATAATGGTTTGAATGTTGGATTTGTGTGGAAAGGTGGCACACAAATGTTTAAATAAATAAAATAAACAAATTAAATGACTAATACACTGTTTATTTTTTTGTCCATTATAATATTGGAACATGCATAGTAGCAGGGCTTTTTTTCTGGGAAAAGAGGTGGTGGAACTCTTTATTATTACGTTTGTGCATGCAAAGCGCGTGTGCGCTCCCAGAAATGCGTGATGACATCACTTCCGGAAGTGACATAACTCGCAGAAGTGATGCTGCTTCCCAGAACCCAGCACAATGCATTATGATGAGATAAATATTAGTAAGCTTCGAAAATTACAGTATTATGAGAAAGGGTTTTTCCCTTTCTGTATCCTCTACAAAAAGTGAAATCTTCCATTCCCTTTCCCAAACATTTCATTTCTTTGGAATTATATTTTAAAATATGCAAGAAGGTGGGGGCCTCTAAAAATCCAAAACCCATCTCACAAATCTAAATTCTAACAGATTCCCTCTGCCAACATAGGGGGAAAAATCCAAAATTCTTTCTCAAAATTCCACAGAGTCTGAAATTCCTAATCTAATGAATATTGAATTTTCAAATTTCCAGGGAGGGTTTTGATGTACTGGAGCAATTCAACAGAAGATACTCAACTTTAGCTGCATTAGATTTATACTTAGTTTAAAATGGCTTTTTTTGTTGCCTGCCAACTCTACCTTACCAATGGCTAAGCTGTTGTGACATTGTAAAATGCTCATAAATATTCCAATGTCCCAGACAAACAATATTCATAAAAACTTCCTTAACACCCATATGTCCGCTGCAATTTCAATGATGTTAATCAGCTGAGGGTGAGGAAGACCATTTGAGTTACAGCTATTAAGACATAAGAACACCTATATGCTGATGAATATATTGATGAAAGCCTTCTGTGACTTGGACACAGCTAGCCATTCCTAGCATAAAAATGGAATAGCCATAACTGATATTTTAACTAATACAAATAACC
This sequence comes from Eublepharis macularius, assembly GCF_028583425.1. NCBI lineage: Eukaryota > Metazoa > Chordata > Lepidosauria > Squamata > Eublepharidae > Eublepharis > Eublepharis macularius. Next base: position 130,683,427 of record NC_072790.1, read on the forward strand.
ATAATTGATATATTTAACTAACACAGAACCAATCTGCATTTAAAAGGTATGGGAACCATAACAATGTTAACTTCAGTCAACAAAAGAATGAAAGCAACACACACACACACACACAGCCCCACCCCCATGAAAAGAAAGCAGAATGAACTCAAAGCAGCACACACACACACACACACAGCCCCACCCCCTGAAAAGAAAGCCGAATGAACTCAAAGCAGCACACATAAACACACACACACACATAGCCCCACCCCCCATGAAAAGAAAGCAGAATGAACTCAAAGCAGCATACACACACATACATACACAGCTCCCACCCCATGAAAAGAAAGCAGAATGTACTCAAAGCAGCGTGCACACACACAGCCCCACCCCCATGAAAAGAAAGCAGAATGAACTCAAAGCAGCATACACACACACACACAGCTCCCACCCCCTGAAAAGAAAGAAGAATATACTCAAAGCAGCGCGCACACACACACAGCCCCCCCTGAAAAGAAAGCAGAATGAACTCAAAGCAGCTTAACCTCCTCTGCAGAGCCCGCACCAGGCCTGAGCAGTATCTGCTCTCTCTTTCTCTCTCTCTCTCTCTCTCTCTTACACACACACACACACACAGAGGAATGAAAAGAAAGCGGAATGAACTCAAAGCAGCTTAACCTCCTGTGCAGAGACCGCGGGCTGAAGGAAGAAGGAATCACATGGGCAGATTCCAGAGCTGCTGGAATGCTGTTCCAGGGTGTTCCCCCTCAAAAAAGCACTGCATAGTATTATAAATTACATTACATAAAAACTTTTTTACTTTGCTCTAACTGACAAGTTGAATCTAAACAAAAGCATATAACATAATTCTAAGTCTGCCCTGACCTGAATGGCTCAGGCTAGCCTGATCTTGTCAGATCTCAGGAATTAAGTAGGGTCAACCTTGGTTAGTAGTTGGATAGGAGACCGCCAAGGAAGACCAGGTTTGCTATGCTGAGGCAAGCAATGAGAAATCACCTACATTAGTCTCTTGCTTTGAAACCCCCAGCAGGGCTTTCCATAAGTTGGCCATGACTTGACAGCACTTTCATATCACCTTGATGTGTGTGTAAAGTGCTGTCAAGTCACAACTGACTTATTGTGATGCTAGCTGTGGCTTTAAAGGCAAGTGAGAAGCAGAGGTAGTTCACTGTTGCCTTCCTCTACAGTCTTCCTTGGTAGTCTCCCATCCAAGGAAGGATGGGATAGCCCTGCTTAGCTTCCAAGATCGGGCTATACGATGCCACCTTCCCTCCCATCACCTTGATAGTTTTGCTTACAGTTTGAATTGAATACCATATTGAAAAATGACTACAATTTTGTTCCTGCCTAGTAGCTGCTTCTACAAGCTTCCCCGTATAAGTTGTCTACTGCTGCAGATTCATGTATACTTGAAAACAACTAGTCATAGTAATTCTTTGCCTAGGGGATGTTAGGTTTTTATCAGAAAAAATAAAAGGAGCTCATCTGACTTACCAGAGGGCCAGGCTGCAGCTGCATGGTGAGGTGTGCTAGCCACCATCATGTGGGGCAGGATGGCCCCCCAGCTCCTGCATTCTGCCAGGTGCCCTATCAGGGCATTGGATATTGGGGGGGTAGATAGACTTCTTGTTGCCCCGTAGGTTTTCCTGGGTCTTGTTGCCATTCTGCATGGTGCTAGTGATGAGATGTTCACCCCCTCCTACCATGTGGTGCCAGCATCTGCCTGTCACAACTTTTGGGTGATTGCAGGGCATTGAGCTGGATCCACTGTGGAAAGTTTTCACCTGCTGAGTCTTTCATCCCTTTCGGGGTCCCCTTGAGGAATCTGTGGAGAAGCCAAAGAGGGCTGATGGCAGGCTTCCCTCTGGGTGGCAGGGAATTATCAAGGCTGTGTCTGGGGACAGGCGTTACACATCCTCCCATCCCATATTCAATGGCAAGCCAGGTGGGCCATCAAATAGCAGATGGGTCGGTCAGTGCCAGGGATCCATGCCCTACGCCATACCAAAGCTCCAATGGCTGCAATCAATAAAGTTGTGGCCCATTTTCCTCCCAATTTGATGCATGAAAGTAAATTATTTCCCTGCAACACCAGCCTCACACGTGCCAGTACATCAGCAACTACTGCTCTTATGAGGCAGTGTGAGACTGCCTCTGCATTCTGGAACTATTCTAATTATTAGAGTGAGGATAGAAGTTGTGTCGCTGAATTGGGAAAAGGTGGGAGTAGGGATTCTCAGTGGAGTGGAGAAGATGCAAGGGAGTGAGGATACTGAATGTTGGGAGGATTCGTTTTTGAAATTAAAGATGCAGAGTGGCTGAATCAAAGAAGAGGGAATGAAAAAGATAACCAGGATGGGGGTGGGGAGGAAAAAGCCACCCATGAAATGTCATAGGCTGTTTAACTAGTTAATATACAAAACCACTTTACATTTATCCAAAGGAAGATATGAAGACACTTATGAAAAGAACAAAGATGAGACTCCTTTTAATGATTTTGGCATGCGTGCTTTATTAATGCATTGGGGTGTCTTCTGTTTTAAACATTTGCGGGAGTCAGGGTTTCCAGTATGGTTTATTTCTAAACTGTAAAACATAACTGACCAAGTTTCTGCCAAGTTAATAATATGGAATATATTGATTGCTCATTCACAGCAACATGTTTAGTCTTTTCATTTGTGCAAGAAGAATAAAGAGGCATTGATGCAGATTTTAAGGGGGGATGATGCAAATTCACTTTTCTAGTAGAGGACAAGCTGTAGTTTGAATACTGCGGTACATTTCTGTCAATAGAAGATGGAGTGCTTGCCTCCAAGCTTTCTCTCATCCAGCTCTAGGAAGGCCTTGGCTAGAAGAAAGGGGAGCAGCAACAGACAGTCCTCAGCTGTATGGGCACCAACCACCTTGTGCATGAGGACTCAGTGGTCCTGGAACCATAAATGTTCCTGGATTCACTTGCATTCAGCAGTGCCCCTGACATTCTGAGCTGCCACTATGGGCTCCAGCAGCCTGTCATCCAGGCCCCTGGTTCAGGGAGCCTCCCTTGCTTGGGGCAGTGGCAGCTGTTGTGGATGGCCATGTTGCAGACTATGGCGCATACAGTGAAGAGCTTGGCAATGGCCAGAGGATACATGACCCTGCGGCTGCCTGTGTTGTTCAGGCAAAGGAAATGTATCTTCAGTTGGCTGAAGGCCCGTTTGATGACCATGAGTATCTAATGGTTAGCCTAGCTGTAGGTTGCTTGACTCACTGACTCATATCTAGGATATAGTGTGAACAAGTATGAGAGCAGTGGGTAGTTCCGGTCACTTGCAGTGGGTATAGAGGCAGACATCAGTGCCCAACCCACTGGTTCCCTCTCAGCAAGGCCAGAAGTGGTGAAGACCTGTGCATTGTGCACACTGCCCAGAAATTTGGCCATGAGGTCTGTTGAAGATGCCAAGGTGCTCTCACATGGCCTGGACATTCAAACTGTGGAGGTGGTGACAGTTCTGGTAGTCTTGGGGAGGTGATGGTGAATGGGTGTAGTCCGCAGCCCCCATTCAGGAAGCTTACGAATGAGGCATAGCTGGCCCAGATGGGTGCCACTTTGTCTTCCTCCATGGGAAGGACATATGCTGCTGCAGGTGGCATGGCTGCAGAGACAATGCCTCACTGATGACTGGGACACCTCAAGGACCTCGGCCATGGCCCCTTAAAAGGAATTACTGGCTAGGAAATGAATGGACAGCACCTTCTGTGGGATGGGGATGGTCCAGAGGATATCTGAGCTTGGTACACAGGGCATGGATGGCCACTCTGTCCAGGCAGAACAGGTCCAGGCAGGTGCCTGAAGAGAGCTGCTGCACACTGATTTCTGCTGGGTACCTCCTGGCACAGTGCCTCCTCTGACGTCAATGTACCACCCCAAATGCACAATGTTGACAGGAGATGGATGAGGTGTACCTCTGGGGAGTGGCAATAGTAAAAGACACTATCTAGGGGTGGGTTGCCTGGAGCCTGGGGGGATGGAGAGGTGGTTAGCAGCATGGGTTGCACTGGGGGGCTCTCTGCATCCAGCCCCAACATCCAGGGCCCCCCATATGCTGTGTCCCTGGCCCCTACCCCCTTCCCCAGGGGCTATGTCATCCTGATACCCCACATCCATCCCGTATTGGGTAGCAAGGCCACTTGATTCTAGGCTCTGGAGGTTCCCATGGTGGCTGGCCCCGCCTCTGCATTCTCCGGTGTGCAGGTACCCTGGCTGCACTGGCCCCTGGTGGTGGTGATTCTCACTGCCAACCTAACTGGACTGAGACCAAGAAACTGCTCATGTATGGGCTTGTGGTAGAGCAGGCCAGTGTGACCCTCAGCACTGCCAGAGGCAGCTCTGCTATCACTCACCACCATGTCTTCTGGCGCATGGCAATGGAGTGGGTCTTTGCCCTGGGCCATGCCACCTGGCTGGAGATGTCTGCCCTGAAGCAGTGGAATAACTCCTTCGAGCCGGCTCAGAAGTCTATGCATGGTCTCATGGCTCAGGATATCCCATATGATTGGGCAGTGGTGGAAAGTGTGCCTGGAGCTGAGGCCCATCTTGGTGGACAGCTGCAGCATCAAGATCTTGTTCAAGGTCTTATCCAGTGGGTATCTGGTCTTGGGTCATCAGTGGGATGTGGGTAGGTGCATGCTCACACCTGCATTTCTTCCCTGCAGGTGAGTCATTTGGTGGTGATGCTGTTGCTAGGCTGTTGGGTGCCAAGGACAGGAAGGGAGCTGAGAGCTCAGGGATTATGGGGCCAGGCAAAGATCTGGAGATGCCCATTGCTCCATAGCAGAGCCCTCATAAATCCCTGTGGGCTACTCTGCCAAGACTCCAGCAGACTGCTCCCCTTTCCTGCAGAGGAGGGCCAAGAAGTGATGGAGATCAGCAATGGTGCAGTGGCCCCTACGCTGTGGGTGTGGCTTTCAGTAGGGACAATAGGGGCAGGCTGGTGCACATTGAAGAGCCGCATGGGGACCTTTGATGGTGATCCATGGCCTTGCACTGGCCCCCATCTCTTTTGTCACCCTCCCAAGGCAGCAAGAGTAGCTTGGTACTTGCCCAGTGGCTGCCCTCAGCATCATAGCCATGGTGCAGGGAGGTGCCATTGCTGGTCACCACCAGGCACCTGTGACCAGGCATGATCTTCTTCTGCTCACCCCATGCCACTTCCCTGGGTGCTTCCCAACTTTGCCTTATATGGGGGTGTGCTCTTCTGTGGATTTGGGGGGGGGGTTGCTGCCCTCTATTTTTCTCTGCTTCCCCTGCTCTGTTTGGCAGGGCCCTGTGCCTTTAGGTGGTTGGGTGTGTGCCACAGGCATGGTCCTGCAGAACACGGCCCTCTAACTTCCTGCCTCTCACTTTGTGTTTCTACTGGGCTGGGTCCCTGTGGTTGCCAGCCCATGACTGGTTGGTTTCCCATCCAATAGAGCCTTGCTGTTACACCCCTATTGTGATGTCTTGTGGGTGCAATGGCATGATTTGTAGCAATGCAAGTGTGGTTGTGATGTGTACAACCCATCTACCAGCTTCTTTGCCCTGTCCCAGCCTCTGCCGGAACCCTTTAGGGAACAGGCTTGCAGTACTACAACTGCATCAGTGGCTAGCCACCTCTGTCTCGGTGACTCTCAGTACTATATAATATAGTACTGTACTCAAACAGCACAATGTCAGCATTGTGCTGTTTGAGTTTTTTCTGCAGTACTATATTATATACATTTACTATTTGCGGACATTGGGAATTATGCTGTATGAAATCAAAAGCTATATAAAAATCTTTTAAACCACTAGGTGGCAGTCACAGGACATGCTGAGCCAAGGAATTAGCAAGTATGGTTCTAAATTTGGGGTGCTTGTGTGATTGCTATGGAACTATCAGAATAAAGATATGAACAGTATGCAGGTTTTCATGTTACTTTTAAAAAGGTAAAAGGTTACTTTTAAAAAGGTATGTGCAAGCACCAAGTCATTACTGACCCATGGGGGGACGTCGTATCATGACTTTTTCTTGGCAGACTTTTGTTATAGGGTGGTTTGCCATTGCCTTCCTCAGTCATCTACACTTTACCCCCAGGAAACTGGGTTCTCATTCATGTTCTCATTTCATGTTACTGAAAACAATTCAAAATATTTGAATATCTCTAAATCCTTAGACCCAGAGTAGTTTACATGATCCCCAAAATAATGGTTTCCTGTTTTTATTTATTTACTTATTTGCTGTATTTGCCCTGATTTGGATAGCCCAGGCAAGCCTGATCTCATCAAATCTTGGATGCAAAGCTGGGTCACCCTTGTTTAGTAATTGGATGGGAGACCTCCAAAGAAGACCAGGGTTGCAGAGGCAGGCAATGGCAACCTCAGCTAGTCTATTGCACTGAAAACCCCAGCAGGGGTCGTTGTAAGTCATCTATGTCTTGAGGGCACTTTCCACCACACATTTATTGTATTTATACCCCACCTTTATCCTCCAATGGGGACCTAAAGTGTCTTATATCATTCTCCTCTCCTCCATTTTATTCTCACAACCTTTAACCTTTTGTCCTTTTCTCATGCAACTTCTTATTTTTTACTGTTTCAGTATCTGAGCAGATAAGGCACAGTCAATCAGGAAGCTTTTCTTACATTCATTCAAAAGTTTATAACTTGCTTACTAGCCCATTCTGGGATCTTGAAGTGGTTTTCTTGCTCAAGCCCCAATAAAATGAAGATCAGGACAGCCAATGGAATCTTCATGTTAAATGACTAGTAGCTATTAATAAATTGAACTTCTGTGTTTACAATTGTACTGTTTCTGAACATAGAAGATCCCGTCTATATCTACAAATATTATTATTTATATTAAAATATCTGTATGCCATCTTTCTACCCAAATAGGGTCCCCAAGGCAGCAAACATTAAAACATTAAACTTTTTTTAAAAATTAAGAAGCATAAAAACAATTCAATAAACACACACAAACACACAATGTTAGCTAATGGAATCTCCATTTTCAGAGGCTGTATACCTCAAAACTAGGATTGCCAATCTCTAGACAGTTCCTGAAGTTCTCCCAGAATTACAATTTATCTCCAGAGGACAGGGAGCAGTTCCTCAGGAGGAAATGTCAGCTTCAGAGGGCAGACTCCATGATATCACAGGAGCTCCCTCCTCTCTTCAAACTCAGTCCCACCCCAGACACTGCCTTAGTCTCCAGGAATTTCCTGTGCCATGGTTGGCTACCCTACTTGGAGACATAAAATGGGGAGAGCCCATTTTCATGCCTTGTTTATACTTTTTCTAGAGGTTGTCCAGGGTCTGAGACTCAGCCCGCGGACTTACCAGGAGGAGGGGATGGGAGGCAGCTGGGGGACAGCTACCCAGTCACCCTGACAGACACCTAGGGCCTGAATGTACCGACAACAGAGGGGGGGAAAGAAGCACCCAAGCCATAGAGGGTCAGATGGGGCAGGTGGAAGCCAGCTAGCCCCACCCTCTGGTGGGAGACCAGAGGACCAGGCAGGGAGAGTGAGGACCACCAGGAGGGAACCAGACCAGAGGGGGAAGGCACAGGAAGCAGGGACAGTCAGCCAGCAGCAAGCCAGCCAGAAACCTTACCAGCAGTGGAGAAAAAACAGCAAAGGCAGCACAGGGCCATGCCCCAACCTGCAGGCAGGCTAGAAGGGGTTAGCCAGGACCAGGTGAGGCTGAGAGCAAAGCAAACACAGGTGGGGCTGCCTGAGACAATAAGCAAAGAAAGCCCAGCGTCCAGCAAAGAAGGCACAGTTGTGGCTGCCCAAAGTAGCCAGCAGAGCAACCCCAGATGTGGCTGCCTAAGACAGCCAGGGCCATGGCTAGAGTGCGGGGGGGGGGGGCTTGGTGGAGCCAGGTGGAGCCAGGAATGGGTAAAGGGATATAAGGAAAGTACACCCACAGGGCAGGGTGGGTTGTGTAGGAGTGTGGTGGAGTTTAGGTGAGTGAGAGAGAGAAGCTGGGAGGAGGAAGAGTAAGGAAGATGAAGCAGAGGCAGAAGAGTGAGTCTGAAGGCTTTGGGAGGCAAGGAGTAAGGGGAGGCAGCCGGGGCTCTGTCAGGTTGAGCAGGCCTGCGAGTGGACTGAGAGGGAGTGAGGGTGATGTATACCCCCCTTCTTTCACAGAGTGGGAACCTGCACAGTCCCTGATGGCCTCCCAAGATCAAGGTCAGGCATGCCGGTGCCTCATACACCCCTGGCAAAATCTGACAGAGATATCTAGTTGGCCATGTTGGAAACAGGACATTGATGGAACCTTGGTTGAGAAGGACCCTTTGGAATGATACCTGCTGAAGAGGACTTTTGATTTTGTACTGTACTGTTTCTGTTCACCTCAGTGAGGCTTTGCAGAACAAATTTCCAGTGGATTCTGAACTTTGTTCTCTGTATCCCTCTTTCTGTGCATGCCTTTGGGAACTACAAAGTCAGGCAGCAGCACTTTTGCAAAGTTAACAAGGAGCTAGGTGGTGTCAAGAGATTGATGCCCCTCCTGCCCTTTTAGAAGCCAAGTGCTTGTTTCCCAACCGGTTGTATAGTAACAAAAGGAGCAAACTTCCTGGAATTAGTCCTTTTCAGGAACTCTGGTTTAAGTCATAACTGTCATCCTGAAAACAAATTTCCAGACAATTTTGGGGGGCTTAATTCGTTTAATTTTTATATAAGCGAATTAGCAAATATAATTAAGGATCACTGAATATTCACTGTATAAGCTCAAGTTTATATAAACTCACAAATAAATGAAACACAGGAAAGTTGGAGAGCTTATTAGGAGGAAGAGGAAATGTTCTGCTTCTGTCATGCTTTGGGGATGTGAGCCTAAACCCGTTCTCTTAAGGCCAAATATTAACAGAATTTGTTAATGGTGTGTCTATAACTATATATCTATTTATATTCACGTGTGTTTTGGTTTGAACTTCTATGACTGAAAATCATCTCAAAGTCAGGTCTTGCAAAGTGTCAGGTGGATAGCAGTGTTGGCCTGTAGTGGAAGAGCAAGATTTGCATTCAGTAACACCTTAGAGACCAACTAGATTTCCAGGGTATGAGCTTTTGAAAGTCAAATAGATGATAAAGGGAGCTTTGACTCTTGAAAGCTCATACCCTGGAAATCTAGTTGGTCTCTAAGTTGCTACTGGACCCTAATTTAAGTCTTGCTAAGTTACATTAATGTTTAGGTCTCCCATTAGAATCTGTGAGACTGTTAAAAATGTTTAATTGTGGCTGCATTATAGCTTATAGTACAATAATATTTTAGTGTTTAACTACAGTATTTTCACAGGTTTTTCTTTGGATCTATATTTAAAACATAAATGAAAAAAATGGCTGGAGGAAAAACATTGAAATAATTCTGTATCTTATGCCTGCCTTTTTAAAAAGTGTGTTGCCATGCTTAATATATAAAACAAATCAATGCCATAAAATTTGTGGAGGTGTGGAGTGAAGGAAGTCCCTTCCCTTCCTTTATGTAATTTTCACTGTAGAGAAGCTTCTGCAGTATGCCCGTATTTTGCAACTCTTCCTCATTTGTTTCAGAACATTCTGGTTATTAAAAAGTAATTTAATAGCAAATACTATTTTTTTTTAGTTCCTCCCTCTCCCACTACCAGTTTTTAATCAATTATTACACATTTGATTGGTTCACACATGCATGTACGTTGTTCATCATTATTGAAACTATAAACAGAACCAACTTATTTACATCTCACCCAATTGGGACAACAGAATTTGGGGGGGATTCATATAAAATTAGAAATGTATTATTAATCTCACTGCATTTTAGTTTCCCTTGTTAACCTCAGATAAACTCTAACATGATACCAATTCCACCATAATTCAGGTTTACTGTTCTGTTTCCCAGTGTCAAAGATTTTGGTAGAGAGAAGATGACTGGCTACAAACTCTATGGCACCAAATGCTTTTGGACTAGAAGATAGTTTTAGGTGGGTAGCCATATTGGTCTGCAGTAGAAAAGCAAGATTTGAGTCCAGTAGTACCTTAAACACCAACAAAATTTCCAAGGTATAAGCATTCAAGAGTCAAAGCTCCTTTTCATCATACCTGATGAAAGAAGCTTTGACTCTCGAAAGCTTATACCCTGGAAATTTTGTTGGTCATTGAGGTGATACTAGACTTGAATTTTGGAAGAAAAGAGCTTCCATCACTTTCTATTTCATTTTACATATGCACCAGAGAGTCTGAATGAAAGTTACAACTATATAAAATACATACAGGATAGGGGAGCAGTTTAAAATGAAAAGCAGCAATGGGAGGTGAATTGTTTGAGGAAATTAAGGTATGATCTACATGGAAATGTTGTTACACGAATGCTACCAGTATTTGTCCCCTGGCCTCAAGAGAGCAATTCCAGAGTGCAGACTAGCACCACTGGAGCTAAAATTTGTGGAGGACTCTTTACTCATATACCAGTGTCCTCTAGAGGTGCTATTTCTCACTACTAGGGACAGGGCTTTTTTTCAGCTGGAATGCATGGAATGGAGTTCTGGATCCTCTTGAAAATGGTCACATGGCTGGTGGCCCCACCCCCTGATCTCCAGACAGAGGGGAGTTTAGATTGCCCTCCATGCAGCTGAAGCTTCAGTGGTGTGGAGAGCAATCTAAACTCTCCACTGTCTAGAGATCAGGGGGCGGGGCCACCAGCCATGTGATCATTTTTGCTGAGGGTGATTTAAAATTTTAACCCCCCCCCCTTGTTCCAGCTGACCCAAAGTGACATAATTGGCCCTGGGAGCATGCGTGCACTTTGCACGCACACATGTGGTACCAGGGGCACCACCTCCCACCGAGAGTTGCCTCCTGTGCTGGCAACCCACTGAGTTCCACCATCTCTTTTCCCAGAAAAAAAGACCTGAATAGGGGAAAAACAACTTGAAAGGGAAGGGAGATTTCATAACATTCCCATGTCTAACCAGTCTTAATGGGGTATTACCAAGACCTTAGCAATTACAAAGGGGAATTAACTAGCCAAGTTACTTAATACTTAAAGTAAGGATTTATTATAGCAAGATAAACAATGTGACAATCAAAAAAAGAATGGCAAAGATCACAGAACTATAGCAAGAAACATTAGACTTCCCACTTCCCATAACACTGAACAGTTACAGAAGCAAACCTTGAAACTCCCTAACAACCAACATGAGGCTTTGTCAAAAGTACATACAGTAACATGGGAATAGAGACCAAAACAGAAAGACTACAATGAAGAAAACATAGGCAAACAAAGGAATGTTGATTTGCACATATTGCATAGGCAGCAGAGATTTAGTTATGCCACACACTAGTGATATTAAGTTTAGCTGGGGTTAGGTGTTGTGAGTTTCCTACTGTATGTTTAAATGTGAGTGCAAAAGAAATCATATGACCTGTCCTGAAGTGGGAATGGATGGTATTCTCTTCACTGGAACTCCTGTGGGGCAAGCCTCCAAAATGACCTGGAAGGTGGATGGATACACAAATATTTGTTTCCAAGTAATGTAGAGTTCCGCTTTAGAGCAAGGCAAAATCTGTTCCTTTGGGGGTTACCTTTATACCAGGCAATCTATAAACCATGTAAATGATACTAATTGGCACAGACACTTGGCATGTATCTCTGTGCCAGTTGGGCATCTTGGGTTAATTTGGAAGTTGGGCTGCTTGAGTGTGCTGCAGAAAAACAAGGGATACATAATGGATTAACCATAAAAATTGTGTGGAGACAGAGGTCTGGATACCTGAGGTTAGAAGATCCCCTTAATGTGACACCTTAAGTGTGAGTAATAGGACTCTGAAGGTATGTGATATCCTGGGTGAGTCCTCAAAAGATGGAAATCCACATCCTGTTAGCTTTGATGCACAAGATGAATCAGAACAATACAGTATACGTAGGTACAAATTAACAGGAACTGAGACCTTATCGCGGTTATACTGACTGTCCTGCACTCTACAGGCAGGCCAGGTCTGGACTCCTCTGGAGCAGGGACACCAGCAGAGGACCTGGGAGCATAGGACTTACTCCTAGTGGACCACTTGATCCAGCAATGCGGCCTTCTCAAGTCTCAGTCTAAACAGGCTGAGGGGCAATCTGGCTCAGCTGTACCTGCTGGCTGGTTCTGAGGCTCTTGCAGCCATGCTGTGCTCTGGTCAGGATCCTGTGAGGAATTACCACTCTCAGTGCTCTGCTCTGGGTTTACACTGTTCCTGTGAAGTGGGAGAGGGTCCTGGGGGCTGGGTTTGTGTCCTGCCTGGCAGGAGTCTAGTGGTTATCTCAGGGACCAGTGGTAAGGGCTCACTTTCCTGGCAGGCTGGTCTCTGGCACTTCTGGAGCATGGTCAGCAGTCACTTCTGCAGCACCTGGCCCTCCCTGACCCTGCTGATCCTCCTGGTTCTCTGGCCTTGGTTCCTCAAGTTCACCAAATTAGAGTCACTGGTCTGTTCAGAGGGCTAGTCAGAAGGGGTCATGATGACGCTGACACTTCTCCATTTGGTTTGCCTGTAAGAGCAAAATCTGTGAATTCAGAGACATTTCCTTTCCCTGTGACTTCAAAGCAATTGGTGTCCTCTCTTATTAATGTATTAGCAAGATATAAAGAACCATGATTTATTCTAAATCATGGTGGAACTACAGGGCTTTTTACAGGTTTGCCATGGATATTATTAGGTCTTGTAAAAAAAAACTATATTAACTATCTATTTTTAAAGGATTAATCTCTGTGCCCAGAAGCAGGAAGAACAGATATATGACAAAGGGGGAGGAAGTAAGCAAATGGCAGCATCATTTGGTGGCAAGCCTGAAAGCATTTTTCCCTCTGCATGTACTCTGTGTCTGTGTGTGTGTGTAAGAGAGAGAGAGAAAGAAACTCGCCACTGTTTGCCTCTAGAGTGCGGAGTTCCTCCATGAACATGTGTAGTCCAATTTTGAGGGGGTCCTCCAACCCTAAACATGCAAGCCACTGGTTCAGGGAATGACACTTGCTGTACCCTATGACTGAATTGTGGACAAGGCTATCCCCTGGGGGTATCAGCTTCTCTATGGCATCTCTTTGACTGGCTTCAGTTTAAAAACACCTTGGCACCTTGTATAAAATGGAGGCTGTAATGTCACAATATCTGGGATTTTAGCTGGCTTAAAAACCATACCCTCTGATCTGAGAGACTCGTTCAGTTGCCATTGTGGGTGGCATGGCTACTGAATGTTGAGGAAAAGGAACTCTACACATGGCCTCTGTGTAGAGTTCTCCAGTTTACCTTCAAGCAAAACCCCACCCAATTCACTAAGGTGCACTAGCAAAAAGGACATAGAACTTGTCACAAATAAATCCTAACATTGGATACTGGAAAGCCAAACTGAAAACTGGCTCTTCTATTTTAATGACTGACTCCGTGACATGAATGTGGCAAATGATGAGGGGGCCCAGGCAGCTGCATGCTGAGTGTGCACAGGGCATGCCCTCCCCAGCTGGGCCAGCTGCTCCTGATTGGCCAGCTAGGCCCTCCCCTGGGGTAGGCTCCTGTCTGGTTGTGCTGGAGCCAACAAGAGTTGCTTGGGCAAAGCCACTGCTACAAGCCTCTGCAGCTCGCTCTCAGCCTGTGGCCCCGAAAACCAGCCCACCAGTAAGTCAGTCAGCTGCAGCTTATATGCATCATATATTGTAGGCCTGAGCACTGGAACTACAGGATGGAATCTGGGCCTTGGCTCCAATGAACCTCAGAATAAACACATCTGTAGTGAAAAGCTGGAAATTTCATTGAAATTGAATGACCGGCCTTTTCATCTTTCTGAGGCTAATTGTTGACTTTCTGAGATTTTTCATTTCTGAGATTAACACCAAGAATTGGCTTAATTTTCTCTGTGTTTTCCCCTTTACATTACACTATGTTTAACCAGCTAATACTAGGGAATCAATAATGCAAACAAACTAGACAGTCAAATGTCAGCCATTATTTGGTTTAGTTTAATGGTACAAGTCTTGACTAATGCTGAAGTGGGCAAACATACTTAAAATGAGAGAACAGAAGATGGTAAATATTCTTGTCTATCCTGAAGGTATACCTAATGATACAGATTTTGAAAGATGTATCTCACCCAAGCAAGGCACCCTATGGTTATTTTTTAAATCTTTCAAAAATAAGCTAAAAGAAATTATGTGAAAACTAGTTCTAAGATTCTTACTGAAGCATTTTCAGAAAGATAGTCTCACTGCAACCCAAATTTGAGAGATACATAGTGCAATCCTAAGAAGAGTTACTCCAGTCTAAGCCCATTGAAGTAACTCTGTTTAGGATTGCATGTCAGGGAGGGGTATTAGGGTGTGGCTACCTTATATAGGCCCAGTTATATGAACTTCATGTTACTTTATTAAACCATCTAATTTGTTCCCTCTTAAGGGAACAAATGAAGTATGACACCTCTGACCATAGAATGACACTTTACCAAGGACTACTTGTTTCAAACTGTGTTCTGCTTGTTCTGGATTTATTTTGGGTATGAAGTATAAAATGTTTTTTCTGAAGGTTAAGATAATGAGAACAAATCTGAAGAAGTAAATAAACTAGAAAACAAATTTTCAGGCCTACTTTGTTCCATTTCTATACCACTAAAATCAGAGTCCATGACAGGGCTTACTCCCAAGAAAGTGTTCTTAGCATTGCAGCCAAAGGCATCCCAAATAACCCTGTCATGAAAAAAATACCACAGAAACTAACTGAGCAACAGAGAATTGCAAGTGATAAATCCAAGAATCTCAGAAGCTCTCCTAGAGTGCCACTTAAATGCCATCAGAGAAAGAGCAAATTTCCCACAATTTTGGCGACCTTTGGCATAGCCCTACACCAAGTAGCCCTCTCACAGAACTTCTGATGGTGGGGCACATGAAGCAGGGCCCCTGGGATGCATCCAAGATAGATATGTGTGGGGCGATGTATCCTCGTTGTAAGATTATATCCCAATCTTGTTGAGTATAATGAAGAACAAGACACTACCTAAGTAGTGTCCGTGTTAACAGAGAAAAGCAGAAGGCTCTACTGAGCAAGATACTCAAGTTTTCTTCCCTGAACTACATAAAAATGGTATGTAACATAATTGCAAGCTTTCTGTGCTGCAAATATTTTAAGTCAGAGTGCTTTAGGCTTAGCCTCAAAGTTAGTAGGCAAAAATTATCTTAAATGCATGTACTCCAACTCAGCTGTTCTTGAGGACAGCGTTAGAAATGAGGGGCATATGCAAGTCCTTCTAAGGTTATTGCTGATCCAAATTCCTTGAAACAACGCAAAAGTGGCTTCTGGCTTCCTGGCCCATTATTTTAATTGATTCAGAGAGGGAAAAAAAGAGATCTGATATCATTAAATAATACATTTTATACAGCTGCTTCCATGTTACTGAAGGCAGTATTTGATCATGCATGAATTGTAAAAACGGGATGCTTTGGCCAGTCCAAAGTTACTCATATTAAATCATTCATTAATATAGCTATAAATCAGTTTCAAATGGGAGGAGGATCCAGTGCTTCCCATGAATTAAATATCAACTTCCCCTGTCTCATAATGTCCTGAACAAAGCAATTGTGGATTTTCCATTCATTCCCTTGGGAATAGTGACGTCTTCAACATAACGTGATTGCTGTTTCTGAAGCAGAAAAGTCCTGTGTATAAACCCTATAAAACTGAGGCAGCTTGAAAGGCTGTTCACATGCACTGAAGGGGAGGAAAGGCATCAGTCTAAGAAGGATAGCTGGTAAACTTCAGACCAGCAGGAGCGGTCTCAGGGAGCACGCCAGACCCTTTCTTTGTGCATTCCCCTTCAGTAGCCGGAGAAGGATCTTGCAGAGCGCCTACCAGTTGCGGAGCAATTCAGGACTTAGGAGAGCTCCCAGTGCAGCTTGCGCTCCAGCGACTGCCCGTTCCCAAGGAGAGAAGAGCCTTCCTCTTTTGCTTTGTAAGTAAGTTTGAGTTTCCCTTTCTCCTATCAAATCTGACTTCAGATCAGAAAAACATCTTGCTGAATTTTGGGGGGAGGTGGGGGTGGATTCCTGTAAAAAATACAAGCTATTTCCAAAGTAGAATGTAAAAAGTGTGTGTAGTTTATTATATACAGATTGAAAATGAATTCTTTGCACTCTTTAGCTATTCATCTTCCAATTCTTTGAAGCTTTCCTTGGCTTCAGTCAAAACTTCCATCCTCTTGCTCCTAACCAGCATTTCACAGATGCTCCTCTGAATGTTGATTTCTAGTTTACCTTCAATAGTTTTTACCTTCAACAGTCCTTTAGACCACGCTCTTTACATTCTACCACAATTGTGTGTGCTGCCCCCCTCCCCTGTTCGTGTGCATGATCAGTGTAGTAAGACAATGTTGTTTGCTTGACCATGAAATAATGACAGCTGAAGGCATCACAGAACTCCAGCTCATATTACCTGGGTGCTTGTCCAAATCTACAGAATATTAAAAACCTGGACTAATTCTTACAGATTTCTGCAGTTAAAAAGCTGCTGTCCTTAATGGCAAATTGCCTTTATTTGTAATCATGGTCCAAAGCAAATGGACAGCAGCATCTAAGAAAAGTGCAACTCTTCTTAGGATGGAACTGTGAGGAATTTAAGCCTGTGTATGTTTAACTTTACAGCTCAAGTCTATGCAGAGGAGCTCCAGTTTAAGCCTATTGATTTCCATGGATTTAGACAGGAAGGACTCTGCATAGGATTGCTCTGGTGCTGTGCAATCCTAAATATACTTAGCCAGAAGTAAGTCCCACTTTGCTTAGCGGGCTTACTCTCTGGTAAGTGTGCTGAGGATTACAGCCTTAGTCTAGCAGAAGCGTAGAAGCTTTGTAATGTTATTCTAGCAACCAGGCTGTGGAGATCAAAGTGATTTTAAGCACAATGGTGTCTGTCAGCCAATCTCTGCACCCATCTATTTCCATCTGTGTCTGCTGATCTATATCTCTGCCTCAGCCACTGACTTCTGATGGTTTGTTTAAAATCCAGTTCAATCTACTCTGAAACGAATACACTGTGTTTCACAACAGAAAACAATTGAAAGGTAGGAAAGAGTAGCTCAATGTTTTTAAGACACTACCACTACCATCATCATCATTGTTGTTGTTAAAACTGTGGTTTATACAAGACACTGGGAAGTAAACTTTGTATCATCCTTGACAATTCAGGTCCAGAGATGGAACACAGAAGTGGTTCCCAGATTCTCCTTTCCCTTATACTTCTTTGTGTCCTCTGCTCGCAAGTTCTTGCTTTACCTCCTTTGGGATCATACTCAGCTATGAGGTAAGGGCTTCTCTCTTGCACTTCTCTCTTCTCATTGCGCTCCTCTAGCTAAACCAGTCACTGTCCCAATAAAACAAGTTTCTGAATTTGTCACACTGTAAGAGAAGAAAGCCTCTAGCTTTGCAGATGGCTATATATTCTACATTTTGGGAGCTGCATTTCTAAGCATTTTGGGAGCTGAAAAAATCTTTTTTCATGGCTGGCCATGGTGCGAAAGTCATATTTTTATCTAATATGGCTTTAAATAGATATATACATTGAGTCTGTGTCACTGGCACTTATCTTTATGTGTGGAGCAGATCATTGAATGGGGGGGGGGGAGAGAAAAATGGATAAGATCCATTGATTTAATGAACAATGGGCCAAACTGTTAATCAAAGTATTAAGTTTGATGCATTTGAAAAACAAACCTGGATTTGAAAAACAAACCTGCAAATGTGTTTACAGTGGGATAATTACAGTGAAATCCTAAACAGAGTTACTCCAGTCTAAGCCCATTGATTTCAATGGGCTTAGACTGGTGTAACTCTGTTTAGGATTGCATTGTTATTATTTTTCAAAGTGATCTACCCCAGGAATAAAACAGGTGGCTGAAATACTTCCTTTGATACAGGAATGTATCCTTAAATGTATAGGAAAATATCAATCTATACTATAGACATATTCCAGTCTTGTTGTGGGGCATCTTTGCAGATGAAGAGGATTCTTTTGTTTTATCTGAAAATTAGTACAGAGGATAGTTGTTGAAAGCCAGCTCTCCCTGCTTGTGGATTTTCCTGTAGCAGCTGATTGGCCACTGCTGGAAATACAATGCTGGATTAGATAAAGTAGAAGTATGTGCTTTCCAGCTGCAACTGACTCAAGGCAACCCCACCCATGAGGCATTCCAGGCAAGAGATAAGCAGAAGTGGCTGGTCACTGCCTTCCTCCACACAGCAATCCCAGTTTTCCTTGGTGGTCTCACATACAAGTACTAACCGTGGCTGGCCCTGCTTCATTTATAAATTCTGATTAACTTGGGTTAAGCTAGGGTAGATGAACCATAGGCCAAATCTAGCAAATGTCTGTTAATCTTGATTGATTTTAGCAGCAAGCGTCTATGTTCAAGGGCCTTTTTCAGTAAGTAGGTCGCTTTTCTTAAAACAGTAATTCTTTTCAACTCCTAATTAGCTTCTGTGGAAGCACAAGCTAAAATAAAACTTTCACTTATAACTGAAAATATAAGATCTTGTGTACTTGAAAAGACTCAACTCTAACAACTCTGTATTCCTTTTTTACTAGAAAAGTGTAAAGCATTCAGCTTCAAGTCAACCTTAAATTATGTCAGCAGGGGCTATAAATCTTTAATATAAAACACAACATGAAAATATTGCAGAAGGAGAAAAATCTAGATCCACACCACAGTTATTGGTTGCATGGGCAACATGAACCAGCACTGAAAAAAATCAGTTTGGGTGCCAACTCTGCTCCAGCCATTAACAGTGTTGAGTGTAAAACATCTGATGGCTTGTTAATATGTGCTGAAGTGGCAGGGTAAGATGAAAGGAGCTCTTGTACAGCTGCTCTTTAGATGATGTTATTGGCTTATCTGAAACAATTTGATCATTCAAAAAGGGCTTCCCATTATTGTTATGATAATCATTAGATGAGGACTGATAGAATGGAATTCCATTCAAAGAGATGGCGAGATTTAACTAAAGTGCTGTACACAAAGTTAGCTCCAGACTTTCTGCAATGACTATTTTGATCATAACTACCCATTGCAAATCATGAATGATTAAAAAAAAACCTTTCTCAAGCGCTTATCATATGTTATATGATTATATGTTACTGTGGGAGAGTCAGTGTGTTTGCCAACTCTTGCAGTATTTACTCTAAGAGTAAAACTATGATTTCTTCTTTAACAAATATACCTGTAGGCATATAGAGATTCTGTTAAATCATATTACAATCTTTTATCAACGTTTTCCTAGTAATGATTAGGGAGTAATGTGGCTGTCTGTCTCTCTTTCTCAGCGTAGAAATCTCATGCTGCATGACTTTTTTCTTTTTATAAAGACGGAAAAAGAGAGAGAGAGAGAGAAAGAGGGAGAGAGAGAAGAAAAACATTCTAAGTTTATTTTCAAGTGATCTACCAACAAATAAGATAAACATCTGATATATCACCAACATAACTCCTATGGTCCAATCCTGGGAATACTTTTGCAGGGGTGAAGTGAACGATGAACTTATGTTTGGGAAAAAGTATATGCATTGTTATGAATACACACAGAATAAGGCTATCTTCTTGCCTTGACAACATAGCACCTTAAGATTTAAGAAGGGAAAACTGTTTGCAGTGGATAGAGTGCATTTTGTCTCTTCACAGCACTGGACTGAGCAACTCTTTATAATTTTTTTTAAAAAGAGAAAACAGGTTTTTATTACTACAAGGCAAGTTTCCTTGAAGCAACCCTTCCAGTGTTCATCAGCAGACACTTATTATTTTGAAGAAAACACCCTATTAGGAATTCCCAAAATAATAATATTGTACAAGCTTGGCTGCTTTAGGAGAAAAATGACTTGGTAGGATTCCAGCTGCACAAGTACTCTGTATCCGAGCCCTTCATGCCTCTGAGTAGTCCAAAAGATGACATTTATCCATAGTAAGAGTATTGGCAAGTGGTCATTTTCCAGGGTTAAGGAAATTGTGTGCTGTTTTGCATATCATACATTTTATCTCATTACTGTCACTGGGCTGGAGAATGACAGTTTTAGGTCACATAACATAATTAAATTCTCAAATGACAATTTAATACAACACCTTACTTGCAAGAGTTACAATGGCTAGACAAAGTATTTTGTATCATGCCAAAGTATTAAGTGCACCATAATTGTACTGGACAATTCAGGACAGAATGTGAGTCACAAAATCAAAAGGTTTAAAGAGACTCAACAGGTCCATGTATGAGTATGCCTTTTTATCACCTCTTCTGTACAAAGAAGCAGAGGACACTATTGAACGAGTGTCCCAAATCAAGGATGATTGCCCAATCCACAGAATAGCTTATTAAAATATATATGACAAAGATCTTCCTGTTCTGGCTCTGAAAGGGGTAATGAACACTGATTGTATTATGGGTGTAGATGGCACATGAAAAGAACTGGCCTGTGCAGGCTGCTTGCACTAAAGGAAGGCTCCATACTTGTAGCTGAACAATGTGGTAGGATGCAGCCCCATTGTGTTTAATAATTTAATGCTTTGATTTGCTCCAAAGTCCTGTTTTGATCTAATTCTAGCAATTAAAGTGTTGTTTTAATTTGTCATTTAATAGCATAATTAAGTCACATGAAAAAATAAGCCAAATATTTGGACACCACAGGCACAATTCAGTGATGGCTGATAGTGCCCAACATGTGGCAGGCAAACTTTGAAATGCTAATCCTGTCTGAGTTACATTTTTGAAGTGCAGGGTCAGAATGGTGATGCACTGCTATTTTACCTGGCAATACAATCTTAAAAACAAAGGTTAATTTAAAAAAATCATGTGTTCATATCAAGAAATATTTATTTGCACATGTCCTGTTCATGAGCTCATTATGACTACAACCCTATGCACATTTATCTGAGACTAAGATCCAAAGCAGTATGAAATCTTACTTAGGATCAGGCTCTCTTATTTAGTGCGGAAAAGAATTGCTGCTTGAGGAAAGTTTCGTTATTATTTTATACTTGAATATAATCCCTGCTATAGTAGTTGCAAGGCCATTTCACATGACATTTATGTAGTATTACAATATTGGTGTACAGTATTATGTTTATTACATGTTCTGAGAGAAAATGTTATATAAAGGTTACATGTTCATCAATACATCTAATTCTAAACATGGCCACATTGGTGGATATTTAAATCTGGGGAGTAGGGCTGTGAATAGACAAGACAGATGTTTCCACAAATCTGAGAAAAGCCTCAAGTTTGCAGAAAAATCTGAAATCTAAAAAAAAAATACAGTAGTGTGGTTAACCCCCTCCCCCAAATAATAAAAGCAATGCCTGTAGCTTTAAGAAATGAATGTCTTCAGTGGTTGTTGCTAGGCAACCACAACAATATTGCCAGGCTTCAAATCTTTGTTTCTGTCAGTAAAAAACGGGAGTGGGTGTGTGTGTTTTGGTCTTTGAGAGAGAACTCATTGGGGCCAGGCCAGGCAGCAATAATCATACAACGAATACCATGCAATTTATGCAACTCATCCAGGTGGGGAAGTGGTTACCAGATGACTTGATCCCATACAATTCAGCTGGGCCCAGTGATAGCCTTCACACAACTTGTGTGATTTGGTTGGTCCCAGAGGCAGTAGCTACCACACAACTCATCTGACTTTCTACCAAATGACTTTGGCAACTTGGCCAGACTTTTCCAAGGGAGAAGCTACTGGAGAAGGAGGAAAATGAGGGAAATGTGAGAGCCAATGTGGTGTAGTGGTTAGTGTGTCAGATTAGAATCAGGGAGACCCAGCCTCAAACCCCTATTCTGCAATAAAAACATGCTGAGTGATCTTGAGCCAGTCACACTCTCTCTCATTTACCTCATAGGATTGTTATGAGGATAAAATGGAGAGCAGAATTATGTGAGCTGCTTCAGGTCCTCATTGAGGAGAAAGTTGGAGTATAAATGAAGTAAATAAATAATAAATAAAACTGAAGCCTGTGGGCATATATTTAAAAAAAGATTGGTTGAAGAAGAGAAGGAAGCAGGGAAAAGGGATAAGGGGGCTGCAAGGGGGGCAGAAAGAGGAAATAGTGTGGGGAAGGGGATGCAGGGGGAAATGAAGTGACCCGCTTCCATAAGTCTGTGGGTGTTCCCTGCTTGTACATTTATAATCATGTCAATTTCATATTGATACTGTTTTAGGTCAATTTGTATGGATGTGATCCAGAAGTTAGCTAATTCTAAGTCTTACTGATTTGAATGGTACTATCAGTCACATGTAAATATCTCTCCCATTGAAATCCATAGAACTTCACTTTGTCTGGATCATGTTCTATATTATCTTGTCAGCACACAATACTTCACTTTGCCTGTACCTTCATTCTTCATGAACTTGTTGTAAAATAAATGTTTCTTAATAAAGATATGCATATAATACATGCATCTTATTTTAGAACATGTTGCTGTTAATAATCTTTCTCTGCTTTGACTCTTTTAACTTAAATCTCAGAATTCTTTGGCATTTATAAACATTGTTTTATCCTCCCTCCACCAATCAGATTAGGAAACAGAATGCCATTTGATGGAGCAAGTGAATCAGATCAAGCTCTGGGCTCATTAAAACCGGAGGCTGACATTTTGCAAACTACTCTACCAGATAATGACAAATTCTATTTTGATGTCTCCAGAGCTATGGACAGGTAAGTTTGTTTTATATCTAATAACCACTGCAAATTCACAAGTCTGTCATGTTTAATTAAGGGAGAGAGAGTTGATGGTAAATTGAAGATTTCTGACCATTCCTCCTTTCTTACTTCAAGCCCTGTTTGTGTTACTAGAAATTACCCATTAGAAACTATGTGGTAGCTGTGTTATACCTTGTAACTAAAATGACTGGGTGGATATGCCTGGATTAATTGTAACTATCAAGCTGCCTGGTGGAGTGGGTGGAGTGTCAGACTAGGGCCTGGGAGGCCCTGGTTTGTGCTGCAGCTCTACCATTGTAGCTCATTGAGTGAGCTTGGGCCAGTCACAGAGACTCAGCCTAACCTACTTCATAGCATTTTTGCGAGGATAAAATGCAGGAGAGGAGAACAATGAAAGCTACTTTAGGTCCCCGCCGGGAGAAAGGCAAGGTATAAATTAAATAATAAATAAAAAGTAATCCAAAGACTGTAGATCACTATTTTACAGTAGAAATCTGCATTACAGAAACACAAGACATGCCGATGGACTGTTCACAAGTGGCTACAGCAAACTTTTGGGTCAACTGTCTGCAAGAAAATACCTGGAATCACTTATTGGAAAAAGAGTTGGGTGAGTAGTATGCATATTTTAAAAAATTCCTTTGTTATAATGTTTGCTTTAATCACACTACTTTCATGATGAAACATAGTGAACTTCCTTGAGTTGATTCTGTGACTGCAATGATACTACAATGAAAAAATGGTCCTTAGTGTCCAGGCAGAAGTGCTTTTATACTCAAAATCTGAGTTTCTTTCAGAGTATTTTTATTGAATTGTTTGATTTTTACTCTGCCCTTCCTCCCACAAACTCAAATTACTATACACTTTTCTTTTGTCCTATTTTATTCTCTCAACATTCCTGAGGGATTGATTAGGATGAAAAGGAGTGAATGACCAAGAATTACCCAAGAAACTTCCTGTCTGCATGGTGATTTGAATTCAGACCTTTCCAAGGGAATATAAGCGGCATTTAATTAGAGAGAGAGGTTAAAAAATGAGGAAGGAGCATTTGACTTGTAAAAAGAAAAAAAAGAGAATAAACTTGTTACCAGCTAGTTAAATAAATATAGATTTTGGATTTTTAAATTCTGATACTTATGATTGATTTGCATCGTGATGCATTAATTTCAATTGTCTTTTATGTTCAAGAAATAACACTCCCCTTGAAGAACAGATGCCCGTCAAGCGCCACTCAGATGCTGTCTTCACTGACAACTATAGCCGCTTTCGAAAGCAAATGGCTGCAAAGAAATATTTGAACTCTGTTTTAGCTGGGAAAAGAAGGTAGGAAGAAAGAGCTTCATCCAAATGCACAAAAGAAACAGATTGTCTGGAGCAGTAATGAGCTATTAACACAATTTTCCTTTTAACATACAGAAAAGCGCTAGCAACTTTTTCTACCAGTGGCTTTCTATTGAGGACCGTTTATAATAAAAATAACTTGAAAGAACAGGAATTTTGTTCAGAAAGAATAGGGATCATGATCCAGGCATATTTTTGCACGCTTTGTATGCAAGGCATGATTCAGTAAGAATATGAAAACCAGCCCACTTGTTCTGAAGCACTAATTTTATAATCATTAAATAAAACGTTCATCATTGTGCTTTAAGTAAAACTGATTTCTATAAAAGCACTATATATTATATATAATTTTATATAGCAATATCATTTTAATAAAGGCTATTTCATGAAATAAAAGAGCCCCTGGGGATGGGCAGTATATAAATTGGAAAAAAAAAGTTACTGAGTTGAATGCCCTTCTCTGAATTAAACATTTATGTTCCTGCTCTGCAATAGTCAAGAAGGACTAAACTCTGCCAACCTTCAGGATGAAACAGAATTCCTTGAACCTGCTTTCTCGGAAACCTATGATGATGTCACTGTAGATGATCTGCTGAACCACCTCCCATTGGTAAGTCAACATTTCTTCTGAATCAGTAAAGAATCGCTTTACCCTTAAACATGTATATTTTTAACTTGGACCCAATAAGAGGTTTTGCAGAGACAGTTCTAAACGCATGAGCAGTATATGATATTTCCATAGGACTGATACCTTAGGTAGATTATTGCTTTATTAACATAACAGTACAATGCTATGTGAAGAATTCCTAAGGAAAATTAGCATAAGATACCATTAATTCACACAGCTCACTTGGGTCATAGATTGTGTGTACCAAAGCATGAAACTAGAACTGACTCATTTAATTATGGTGAATACCGTGTCCCTGAGGATAAAAACAATAGCATTTTTAAGTTAAAGAATGTCTGCCACAACTTTTGCTACACATCTTTCTGTTTAACCAAAATTTAAGCTGCTCCTGAATCTGACAGAGCAGGCCCACATCTTTGGTTTCTATAAATGACTCTCAGATCCTGGGTTGGTAATGGTAACTTGATATGTATCCAGTGGGTCAAAAAGGCATTGTAGAAAGGTCTTAAGACTATGGGTAGATTCAAACAAGTGGTCCCCAATATTTGATGCTTCTCACAACTGCCAGGGTTTGAATGCAGTAGAATTAAGATAGTCAAATATGAACAAAAATAAAGCAGCCAAGTGGCATTATTATTTGTAACAGGATTACAGGGACACCTAGTACAAGAGCAAGTTATCTAACCCCAGGCATTGCTTGGATGACAGAATGGTGTGTACGTTCTCCATGCCACTGCTGTAGGGAGATGTGAACAAGTGGAACTGGCAGGAAAAGACCTTGATAGGAGTAAGGTATTTTAGTTCCTTTATGTGGATTTTGTGTGATTTCTTGACCCACAGAAGCTGCAGAGACCAAATTGAACTCTAACTGTAAGAAGAATTGGAATGGCAAGTAAAGAGGAGCTAGTTGGCTCCTCTCCAGTTGGCAGACACTGAGGGATTCCGCATGATCAATTTTGATCGGACTTTCTGAGCAGTCGTGCTGCAGTGGTGTCCTACAAATCCACCGCTCCCCGATTCCACATTAAGGCTTTTGTTTTGCATTGACATTTCATTTCATCATGCTCAAAGTCCATCGTGCGGAATTTGGCAGTATAAAAATCGATTCTTCATTGCTTTTTCCAGGGGAAGGGACGACAGACGTGCATCTTCTTCATTTTTTAAAAATTCCCCCCACCAAAAAACGATGCTACATATAAACATTGCATCAAACAAACACATCTGTTAGGTCAGAGCATTTCCCGCCAATATCGTGGGATGAGTATTGGTTATTGACATTTGGAGGGTGAATTGTTACCGATGACCCCACTTTCCCTCTGCCTCAGAAGCTGTCAGCTGTCAGCGAGCAACAAGTAACAAATTTGGCATGTTGAAAAACGGACCCATTATTGGTCAGCTGCCGTTACATGACACAGGATATGTTTCTGCATAGACTTGTAGAAACGTTGCAACGTTTTTTATAATTTTTAAAAAAAAAAAACGAGAGGGGAAGGGAAAGGTAGTGGGTGTGGCTTAGAAAACGTGATTAGCCAATCAAATTAAGTTGATTCGAAGGGCGAGAGAAAAGGGCAAGGGTGGGGAGAACATCGGATAAAGAATTTTGCATGATTAAAATCCCTAATTTGCTGCGAATGGACAAATAAGTCGGGGAAAAGCAGGATGGAAAAAAAATGGACAAAACCTGCAGAGACTTTGAAGCTGCTGCTAGGATTGCCTTCCCACGTGTGGAAACACAAAGAAAAATCGAGGTCATTTGGAAGCTGAAGCACGGAAAACCACTAGTGTGGAATCACCCAGTGAGGACTTTAGCAGCAGAAGCATGTGAGTCTCTCTACATGAGACATCTTACACGAGAATGCTCAAGTGTAGGGAGATGCCATGTTAGCTGGGAATAGTTTAAAAAGACAGAGCTGAAAGCTTCTTACAAAGCTCAGCTATAGTGGTTGTAATTTGAGTGGGATGGGACGAGAGCATCAGGTAAACATCAAATGGAATGAGACTGACGGGTGTGGAGAGACTCCTAATTGTTCTTGATACATCAGCAGTCATGGGATGAGGAGGGTGAGATTCTTTACCAAAATCCAAAATCTTTACCAAGAAGTTGGGCAGAAGAGAAAATTGCCATCGAATACAGGAAAGGAAGAACTGCCTTCACAGGTGCCCACCATTTTTGTAAAGAAATGTCCCCGCTCCATCCCCTCTTCTGTAAGAAGTTTCCTGAAGTTGAGCTTTGAAAAAGGAGCATAAAAGGTTCAGCCAGAATCAACACCTCTGTTTTCGCAGATCTCCCAGTAAGGTCGCTTGCAATAAACATTAGTTTCTCCCGCATCTCCTTTGCCTGGTGGCTTCATCTGACCCACAAATTTCTTTCCAGTTACTGAAACTCCCATCCCCTGTGTTTTCAGGAAGAATCGGGCTGCTCCCCTTCCACAAAGGGGAAGGAGGCTTTTTCCCAGAGTATGTAAATATATTAAAGAGAACACAAGCAATGGTGATAGTGATAGTGATTTAGCTGTTGCCTTTTAAATCCCAGAAGAGGCTCTAAAAGAGTCGGAACTCTTTACATCTCCCGAAGGGGAGGTGAAAATGACAGAGCCATTGGCTCTCTGTCTTTTAAAAATATGCTTCCTGGCTAACATTGCATCTCTCTATACTTGAGCATTCTTGTGTACAGAGATTCTGTGTTGCTCTTTATTCTGATGTACTCAAAGCAAACTTACAAGATAAAGCAGTAAGAACAATGTAAATGGAGTTAGCAGCAGGGAGAACACAGCTAATGAGTCTTAATTTTAGTTATTCATACCAGATGCCAAGACAGCATATCAGTATCATTTGTGCCATATCAGTATCATTTGTGCCATATTTGTGTTTTCCCTTCATACTTATATTGGATCCTGACCACATGCAACACAGCCAAAAAAATCTTTTAACAGTGTATGAACTTGAAAGGATCCTGGGTTTGCAATAGCTAGATCATAGTCTGAGGATGAAAACTAGCCTTGTAAACCAGGCAGGACGACTATATGTGCTGAGCTTTGAAAACCTTCTTTAGATGCAGAAAGTACTGGAGATGTAAAACATAAGTGATAGTATGAGGCCCCTGGAATTTATTTATGAAT
Organism: Eublepharis macularius; assembly: GCF_028583425.1. Lineage (NCBI taxonomy): Eukaryota > Metazoa > Chordata > Lepidosauria > Squamata > Eublepharidae > Eublepharis > Eublepharis macularius. The sequence continues at coordinate 130,711,211 of NC_072790.1, forward strand.
ACAACATAAGTGATAGTATGAGGCCCCTGGAATTTATTTTAATCATAGCCCTAAACCTGCCTTCCAGCAACTGAATCCTGAGGCTGGGGAGAACACCCAGACATCTATTTTCAGTTATGGCTACTCACAGAGACATGTCATTGCAAATTGCAAAGCTTTTTAATCCACGCATTGGATAATGTGGTTACAGTGTCACTGGGCCATAAAAAGGAGTATGGAAACTTTTTTTTTTAATAGATTTTATTGGACGAGGCGATATAAAGTAGTTGGTTAATACATACAACTGATCCAAATTAAACCTTTCTAAATATATAACCCCCTCCCCTCCCCCTTTTCTCTATTGACTTCCAACAACACTCGAACCCCCCGTTTATTCATAGAGATTATTATTTCACTATAATACAATTATATTATGTTACCCATGGTAGAGATCTTATATATATTCCCTTCGTTAAAATCTTAATAAGATTTAAAATCCCTCCAAAGACCACAATTGTCCTTTAACATCGCATTTCTTTTCCAAATATTTCTTAAACTTCTTCCAGTCTTCCAGAAAAATTCCTGGATCTTGCTCTTTCAGATTTCTAGTTAATTTGTCCATTCCGGCCATGTACAACAGCTTCCTTGTCCATTCTTCAATGTTCGGTACTTCTAAGGAGTATGGAAACTTTACGTGTATATGGGCCCCACATGTAGATTAATTATTGGCCCTAGATCCCTTCCAGTTGGGGTTTCACCTGGTACACGGGATGGAGTCATTCTGGTTGCCCACATGGATGATCTTCGCAGACACCTGGATCGAGGTGGATCGGCGCTGCTGATATTATTAGACCTTTCAGCAGAGTTCGATACGGTCAACTACGAGCTTTTGACCCACCACCTTGCCGATGTGGGGATACAGGAGAGAGCACTACAGCGGCTAGTCTCTTTTCTCCGTTGGTTGGGGACAGAAAGTGGCACTGGGGAAGAAATTGTCCTCCCGCCACCCGCTGGTATGCAGTGTGCAGACACCTGGATCGAGGTGGATCGGCGCTGCTGATATTATTAGACCTTTCAGCAGAGTTCGATACGGTCAACTACGAGCTTTTGACCCACCACCTTGCCGATGTGGGGATACAGGAGAGAGCACTACAGCGGCTAGTCTCTTTTCTCCGTTGGTTGGGGACAGAAAGTGGCACTGGGGAAGAAATTGTCCTCCCGCCACCCACTGGTATGCAGTGTGCTGCAGGGGGCAATACTCCCCCCCCTTATTGTTTAACATCTATATGCGCCCTCTCGCCCAGCTGGTGTGAAGCTTCAGTCTTGGATGTCACCAATACACTGATGACACCCAGTTATATCTGTTAATGGGTGGCCGGCCTGGCTCAGCCCCAGATGTCCTGGAGCATGCTTTTGAAGCCATGGCTGGATGGTTAAAACAGAGTCGGCTGAAATTAAATCCCACAAAGATGGAGATCCTGTACTTGAGTTGCGGGTGCGTGGATCTGGGACCCCAGCTTCCTGTTCTAGATGGGGTGGTACTTGTACCAGCCCCGAGAGTCAGAAGCCTGGGAATGATCCTGGATGCCTCCTTGAATACAGAGGCTCAGGTAGCTGTGGTTGCCTGGTCTTCTTTCTTTCATCTTTGGCAGACTTGCCCCTTATCTCTCAACCTGCGACTTAACTACAGTGATTCAGGCAACAATCTCCTCTAGGTTAGACTGCTGTAATGTGCTCTATGCAGGGCTTCCCTTGAATCTGATCCGGCAGTTGCAGCTGATCCAAAATGCAGTGGCGTGTGTCATCACCAGAATGCCGAGAAGTGCACTGGTATTGCGCCAGCTGCATTGGTTACATGTAGAGTACTGAATCAGATTCAAGGGTTTGGTATTAACCTATAAAGCCCTATGCGGATTGGGACCTGTGTATCTTTGGGACCGCCTCTCCCCATATGTGCCTCAGACGATGCTTCGATCTAGTGATAAACAGCTACTAATGATCCCTGGCCCCAGGGAGGCCTGCCTAGCATCGACCAGAGCTAGGGCCTTTTCAGTCCTTGCCCCAACCTGGTGGGCCCGGCGGGATTTGTTATCATTCTGCTGGACCTGTAAGACAGAGCTGTTCCACCAGGCGTTTGGTTGATGCTGGGTAGGGCCCCTGCCAGCTGAAATAGGGTAGAACGGGGCCCTCCCTATTAGAACATCAACCTCCAAAAAAAAAAGTTTCCTTCTTCTTAAACTATTTCTCAGTGATGGTCAGAAATGGATTAATGAACTGTTTGTGCTGCTTGTGGCTTCTAAAAAATATTCATACTGTATCTATTATGTTTTAAACTGTGGTTGTAATTTTAATGTATACAAATGTGATCCACCCTGAGCCTGCCAGTGCAGGGAGGGCAGAATACAAATTTAAACAAATAAATAAAATAAATATCTAAGTTTGATGTCCATCACGTGAACCTCTCGCACAAAGGGGGACTTATGAAAATACTATGAGCATCTAGTGTCAAGAAATGTTGTCTAAATTGGCGTCAGTTCTGCTTGCAAGAAAGTCAACTGGGTGGAGATGCTTACATTTTTGTTGACTTCCAGAAGTTGGGTCAATAGAAGTATTTCTTCCTAGTCCGTATTTCTGATTCTCTGGAGTGCCATGCCAACAATTCTCTATAGCAATTTCATATTAACAGTTGCTTTACAACAGGCAGATTCAGAATCCACAACTCATTTCCACCAAGTATATTTATTCCTTTTAAAGTATATTTTATTAAGTATATATTTAAGTATATTTTATTCCTTTTCAATCTTCGCATAACATTTGAAGTAATGTTGTCATTGCTTCTTAAAATTAATGTCTCTAATACAAATATTTTTGGTTTTCCCCAGAACCTCTGAAGACACTTCAGTTCAAAATTTCTCCACAAAAATAAAGACAAGATCAAACTATTTTTGAGTTCCTCATAGTATTTCAAAGAAATGATTTCATTATTTAAACCAACACAGATATATTGTGAAGTGAAATTTGTGATATTTTTGTTTCTAATTTAATAAAAGTGGATGTTTACACTGTAAATATTACTTTAGAGTGATCTACCTAAAGCTGTACATATGTATGCTAGTTCAACTCATACAAATCTTGTGATCTCTTATGCTGTAAATCTGTTATTTTGATAACTGCATTTCAAAGAAAGGTGAACACTACACACAATAGTGAAGTGCATTAAATTGCAGCTTATGTCTGCTTACACAAAATCAATGACTGCAAAAGGAACTGTCCCTTACTTAAACCACCATTTTAACTCACTATTTGGGTAGTAAAGGAGTTAGTAAAAACTGAGTTCTCATCCTTGTAGTATATACATACAAATAAACTTTAAATATTACCAGTGTTATTTGACCATGGACAGCACCCCCCCCCCCAATAAGTGGGTTCTAGATCAAATCAAGTGAATTTTCCCAAGAAGCTAAAATGACTAAATTGAGGCTAGCGTTCTTTAGTCATATCATGAGAAGACAGCACTCACTGGAAAAGACTGTAATCCTAGGAAACGTTGAAAGCAATAGAAGTCTCCACATGAGGTTGCTTGACACAATAAAGGAAGTCCCACCCTTCAGTATGCAAGACCTGAGCAAGGATGTTAATAATAGGATGTTTTGGAGGTTATTAATTCATAGGGTCATTGTAAGTCAAAAGTAACTTGACACACAACACACACATATCATAATTGTAGCCACATTTTGCCTGAAGTGATATTCCAGAAGAATTTCAAGGATCCTTCTAAGACAAAATATTTGTAGAAATTTCTAGGGATTACATAAAAAAATTAAATAAGATTTTCAAAATTTGTCAGGTGGTTCTCATACATTTCTGCTGAATGTTTCCTAAAGCAAAATTCACAGTGGATTTGAAGGGCCTTGCTTAGGGAAAACGTCTTTAATAATTTTCTGAAAACTTCAAAGAATTTCATTGAGACTGAAAATTCATAAGGGGGTTGTACACACATGTAGTGAACAACAAATCAATAATGACAGTTTTACAGTGACATGTCACATCCTAAACAGTCATACATTTCTAAGTCAATTGAAGTTAATGAGTTTAGAAGGATGCAATTTTGTTTAGGATGACGCTGTTAATCAATTTATTGATCGGGTGTGATTTAACATGTATGCCCCACAACTGTCCGTTTTATTTTAATAACACTGACACATCAGAAGAGTCGATGTGTTAATCCCTTTTCAGAGCACTTCATATGTGTATTTAATAGGAACTAATTCCATACAAGTTACATAAATTTTTATGAAAGACATTAACTAAAGTAAAAGGGAATGGCATTGGATGGATTTTTCATAAAGCCTTTTACTGTAAAATTGGAACTCATAATCTATCAAGTAAGCTATAGTCAGATATGTATGTATCTTTTCCATGTAATGAAATACCACAGGGACTTTGTTTAATCCATGGTTGGCAAAGCATATTAGAAGATTAATTCTATCCCTTAATTTGTTTTATGTGCTAAAATAATTGATGCTAGAATTATTCTACTTTGAACTCTGTATACCTTTACTGATGAAAGTATTCCTAGTATATATAAAAAAGTAGAACTGGAGACACTTTACTATTTTTTCAAAATGAATGTAACCAATGAAATATGCAGACAATAAAGACATTTTATTATCACTGCAAATATCATTGGTTTTGTTTAGTGTTGGGAAATCATCAGATGGTAAACATTATTTTATGACCCTGAAGGACAGAGGCAAACCTTGGGTGAAAGGAACTCCTACCTTGTGTTTTGCCCTTTTCCAATGCACTTCATTGCTAGAATTGGTGTTAGTGCAGATTTATACAACATATGCCTCCAGATGCATACAATGCACATGTAAAGCGTCCATCAATTTACTTGCAGTCCAAATGGCTCACACAGTTTTTTCTTGTGAAAAGGGACAATTTTTGGTAGGGGTATCAGTACTTCATTGCATGGCTACCGTGGGGCTAAAGTGGTCCCATTACCTGCCCCTCACCTGAGTTGTCCTCCACTGCTTCCCATTCTGCCCCTTCTGGGATTTGCAGGATCTCAGATTTGGAGAAGTGAAGGAGTTCACTGCACCTTGTTCCTCCTCCTCTTCTTCCAGGTCTTCTCTCTGCAGTCTGAGGAGCACCCGAATGTGCATCCTTCCTGGCCTGCCACTGGGTGAGATGCTGTGGGACCTTGATCAAGAGGTGTGCCATCTCTGTTTGGCTGGCAGGGGCTGCTGCAAGTCTGGGCTGTTTCATTTCTTAAGGAGTCTCTAATCCTGAACAGTCACTGTAATTAATTTGAAAAACATACACTGCAATTACTTAAAAAGAAGTGGTAGCATAAATAGCGCTCATGTATATGAACAGTGGAGTGGATCCTACCTATATCTTACCACTCAGCAAAGTCTGAAGCCTTCTTCCAGCACGAGGACACTTTCTCGAAGTTAATTGACTATTCTTCCACTGCAACAGCCATTTAAGTTGGAGGAAAGCTCCTTAGAGAAGGTTGGATCCATGCTACTGGTTCTCATAAATTGTACCTTTGTATAAGCATAAGTGTGCATGCATACTCAATATTAATTAACATTGACATCTTACTTTTTAACAATGATAGGACTCTCTTTACACATATTTCCATCATGGGACTATGCAACTGCAGCATGGAAAAACTTCTATATGGTGCAAACTCATGCTTCAGAGAATGCATTTGAATAAAAGGACGTGTGGGCCTGCATGGCTGGACATCATTGGCCTTGGCCACATGATTTGCCTGTGGATATACATTTGACCTGGGCTCTAGAACTAGTTTTTTTACTTTCATGTGAAATGTAAACACTCAGCAAAGAGTTTTCTAATGCCAGTGTGGTTCTTCCAGTTTGTGTGTGATTTTGACGGATAATACCCTGGCACTCACATCATAACTTCAATTATCACATGCTTACTTGATAGTGTTAATGGCTCTATCAAAGACTTATTGAAGAAAGAGTTTTCTTGCTACACGCAGGGCCGATGTGTCCATTGAGGCAGGTCCGGCAGCCGCCTCGAGTGCTGAGGTGCTGGAGGGGGTGCTGGGGGTGGGGGCGCACGCTGTGGAGCTGGTGGCGGCACTGCTGGTGGCTGAGTGGAAGGGCTAGGAAGCTGCCCCCCATGCCACCCCAGCTGTCTGCTGTGCCTGGCCCGCAGCTGCTATACCTGGCCGGGAGTGTGTGCTGGTGGCGGCAGCAGCATGGGGCAGTCTGAGTGGGCAGCCTCCCAGCCCTCCTGCTTAGTTGCCCCATGCTGCCACCACTGCCACCAGCACACAGTTGCAGGCCACGTGCGGCAGACAGTCAGGGCGGTGTGGGACAACTGAACAGAAGGGCTGGGAGGCCACCTGCATGCCATCCCATCTGCCCGCCATGCCAATGGGGCTGGCATGCAGTGATGTCATCATGTTGTCCGGGTGCACATGTGCACGCTTTGCGCATGTGCGTGGGGGTGGCAACAGCCCTGAAGCTGCCCCCAGCCTCAGGCACCAGAAAGCCTGGCACCGGCCCTGGCTACATGAGCCAAAAATGCCAGTCTGATGAAGTGACACAACTTCTGTGGAATTAGCCCTTAGTGCAGACCAAAAAGTGGTAGCTTTGGGGAATTAAATAATCTGAAATAAGAGGGCATGTACTTGTGTTTCCAGCCTACATTACATCTGGCACACTTTTTTTTCTCCCATCAAGATGTGGTTAAGACCACATGCAGGCTTTAGGAATACCATCATTGACACCAATATTATATACATAAAATGTAATGTTCACAGGCACTTTATTGCTTTAACTGCAAGCTGCAACCAAAGCACAATTATTTCATAAACCAGAAGAATATTGAAAAGGCAAATCTAATAGGTTTAGAAGAAGATTTGATGACACACTGGCCTGTGCAAATGTAAGCAGCCTAAGAACATGCAATGAAACACTGACAACCCAACTTCCTACTCAGTGTGGTAGTGGAATGAGAAAATTTGCAGCAGAGAAATGACAGACAAGGGAGCCACCCCCCCCCACACACACACACGTGTTGTTTTTCTGTTTCCACAACAAGGGATTTTACTTTTGAGTTTCCAGATGGCTAATTATTTATTTAGCAAATATACATCTGGAAGTCTATGGGGTGGGAGAAGTAGTTGAGGGAGGAGAGAGGGAAAGTGGTGAGTGGGAGAAAGGTTAAATTTCTCCACTTTGAACTGCTGCCTCTCAAGGCTGCTTTTCAAGGAAGAAATTAGCCATTGGGGTTGCACTCATGTGCAACATAATGTAGTGAGACTTCAGAAACATCTCCATAAATGTCTAGATATATGTTTGGTCAACTGGTTTCCCAGGTTAAGCTAACTATATTTCCATTTTCTTTGCACACATTGTTCAAGCCACTACCAACTTAAATCGAAAGAAACCATGCAGCCTGATCCATCCTACCCACATTTACTCACGTATAAATTCCATTGAGTTCAGTGGGGCTTACTCCTTGGTAAAGGTGCACAGGATCACATCCTTTAGCTGTAATGCAAAGCATATTCTCTTGGAAGTAAATTGCACTGAAATTCATGGGGACTACTTCTGTGTAAACATAACTTGGATTAAACTGCAGTATTTGGTGCACTATGTCATTATGAAAACAAATGTTCATGAATAGTAACATTTGCTATTAATGACAAAGCTCAAGTTTGGGTGTGAAGAGCACATTTCACCAGGTCAGCTGGCTGACATTTTCTTAATGTCATCACACTGATTGGTGTTTCTAAAGCTCAGGGCATAACCCTAGAGTGTCGAACATCAAAGAAATCCCAGCCTCTTCAATTAGGAAATGGTTTAATGGAAGTTTAGTGGAACAATGGAGAATGTTAGTCAGTGACATGTGTGGTGGTTAACTTTCAGTGGAAATGAATGGGGGTAGAACAGTTGATATGAAAATTTTGAAGGTCTGGCAAAAAATATGTCCATAACGCGTTGAAATTAATTATCTAGAAAACTGGCAAAAGCATAATTTAGGAAGCGGAACTCTCATTTACATATTCTCTCTTCCCTGTTTCCAAGCAACTTCCCAGCTCGAATTAGCTTGGTTTACTGACTTCTACAGCACACTGACCTTTCTGTTGGATAAGCTCAGCTTCTGTAAGCCAGCATGTGCGGCCTCTTGAGACATGACTTACTCAAATAGCCACAGATTATAATCAACTGGACAAAGCCCAGAACTCAGATTCATACCGGAAACTTCAAAAATAAATCACTTGCCAGTTTGAAAAGCCAGCTGAAGACTGAAGCTGACAGAGTATTGTTTTCTTCTAAATCATCCTTAAAGTCTGAGTAACCAAACCTTCAAATGCCTAATACGACAGCTGGCACCTGTAGAATATATATCACATTTTACCATGCTGATGGTATTCTTTCCCCTTCAAAAAACCTTTTTGTGTATATTGAAGTCAACATATGTTTATATGATTTCAGCCAACTCTTTAGGATGTTCTGAGTTATGATCTTGATGCTCATTTAACTATTTAAAGACTGAGCACAAAATTGTAGGGATTTTTTAAAATCAAAACAGATGTTTACACTGAGGTTGTAAACCTGTGATTGGACTGCACTGCTTCAACCTACAGGTGGAGCCTCATAGGATGAAGTGCTTCCCCATGAAAGAAAAATCATTCCTATAAATAGAAAGCTAGCATATCATGATGAAGTGTTGGGATTTTTGCAAGTGTCATACATTCAGGCCTTGAGTAAAAGTTCCCTCCATAGAAAGGGAAGTCTTTAGTCTTAAAGAAGGAATCCAGGATTGTCTATTGGATGAATCAGTTTATTGGGGGGCAATTAACTAGAAACATATACTAAGGGTTTATTGTTCTTTGTTCAATTCAGTTCAGTGTTCTGTGTCTAAGTCTAAATCTCAGTCTTTCTCTCTAACCATCAAGATGTAGCTAGTTAGATGTTCTTTATTTTCTTACCAAAAGTACCCTTTTCCCTGATATGTAGTAAAAGTATTTTTCTAGAGCTAAAACCACACAAGTCTGTCTACTTATTTCAAATGAAATACTTGTCAGAGATGCTTTAGGCTGATCCTGCACTTGGCAGGGGGTTGGACTAGATGGTCTGTATGGCCCCTTCCAACTCTATGATTCTATGAAATGTACTAATATTAAACTCTGCAACTTTTCTTCTGTCTTTTTAATCTCACCAACTAATATGAAGGCTAAGCCTTCTCACTGACATTTAGCTTGTAACTGCTGAGCATTTCCTTTTGTGGAGGAGTCATGTGTGTATCCCCAGTTGCAGTCTGAAGTGGTAAGACCAAAATACTGGCTTATTGTTGAGATCAGGAGTAGTGTAGTGGTTAGCTTTGCCAAGTGCCAGCTTATGATGGGCAACTCCAAACTATTAATGTTTCTGCCTGTCAATTTCCAGCTGATCACCAGGAGAAGGCAAGCTGGAAAAATGGGCACAGAAACGGAAATGACCCTGTTCACAAACATGTTCATTGTTTGTTGCCCCTTAAAGATCCCTTTAAACTATCAGCTGGCAGGCGGCAGGGGGAATTCCCCCCTGCTGCCTGCCAGCTGATAGTTTAAAGGGCCCTTTCCTGCCACGTGCAAGGGGCAGGGCCCTTTAAACACCCCACAAACTGACCTTCCCAAAGTCCAATACCCACCAAATTTGCAGGGGACATAGTCCTCACTGCCCTCCAAAGACCCTCCAAGTTTCAGAGAGATTGCACCCTGGGAAAGGCATGATACATGTGTTCCCCCTCCTTTGCTGACATTTTTTCTTCACAGTGGCAAAAACGGGACTGCCTGTTGGAAGACAGCTACTTTTAGGGGTTACAAACTGACCTTCCCAATGTCTAACACCCACCAAATTTGCAGAGGACATAGTCCTCACTGTTGTCTAAAGACCCCACAAGTTTCAGAGAGATTGCACCCTGGAAAAGGCATGATCCCTTTCTTGTCATTTTCTGTCCACAGTGGCAAAAATGGGACTCTCTGGTGGAAGCTACTTCGAGGGGTTACAGACTGATCTTCCCAATGTCCAATACCCACCAAAGTTGCAGTCTGTCATGTCACCCCACCTGCCTGTGCATCCTTCCTTCCCCCTTCCCACAAGCCCTTTACCTGAGAGTGCTGCTGCCAGGACTGCAAGGAGCATTGCTGCTGTGCACCAGAATGCTTTTCCACCATGATGCTGAACAGCATGTTTAGCTGGGAGTGCAGGTACTGGAGCATTTGTGAGTGGGTAGATGAAGAGCGGGAATCAGAAGAGGGATTTGGGTGGGGGTTGAGGTGGCAGCAGGCCCCACTAGAAGCCCTGGTGGTGTCATGTCACACCAACAACTCCAACTAAAAGAAGAAATTTAACTGCTGCCACTATCAGGTGTTTGCATTACAATTGCCAACTCCATTCTGAGAAACTCCTGGAGATTTGGGGGGCAGTGCCTGAGGAATAGAGAATTCATGGACCAGCCAAACTCAGCAGAACAAAGAGATGCAGAGGACTCTTCTGAGGAAGAGGCAGCCAGCAAACCTGAGCCAAACCCACAGCCAGTGGCAGGCACTGCAGGAGGAGGTGGTTGCTGAGAGGTCAGATATAAATCTGCAGCCAGGACGCAGTACATTGGCCCTGCAGCTTCCTAGCCCTGGGCTGGCAACAGAGAGCCAGGTACCGGCCAATTCTCCCCCCTCATCACCAGAGTCTTGGGAACACCTTTGGAGGAGGATAAGGAGAAACCAAATCAGAAGATGCAGTGCCTGTCTAGCAGCACAACACTGGCCCAGCATCAACAGCGATGCTGAGTGCTTACAGGAGTAGGACTGAGACAGCAGGCAGGTGCATGATGCAGCACAGCTGGTTAAACAGCATGGGGCTTAAAAGTAACAGAGAAGGAAGTCACTGTGTGGAAGTGACTGATCTTACTGCTTGTGCTTCACATTGATTTCCTTGTCTCTGGCCTCAGCCTGCAACTGAGAAATCTGATCCTGGAATACCTCTTTGGATAAGAAGCTGAGAGTGTTGCCTAAACCATGACTGAACCTTGGAACTGTACTCGGATAAACTCAGATGTCTAGGGACTACCTCTGTCTGCCGGCTGTGTGTGTCAGTAATTGGGATGGGAGTTTTGTGAGGGTTCTCTTAGAATCTGTGGTATAGTTTAATCCACTCTCTGAAGCTGACATTTTTTCCAGAACTGATCTCTGTAGTTGTGAGATCAGTTTTAATCCGGGAGAACTCCAGCTCCCAGACATGTCACTTTTCTCCTTCTGTAAATGGAAAGGAATGGCTATGTGACTACTCTTGATACTTCAGGCCAATGTGATGTGGTTGTTACATTATTTGACTTGGAGTGGGAGCAGGGCCAGACCAGGGCAGAAGGGAGGCCATTTGGCCTGGTCCCTAAAGCTCAAATAGGTTTCATATTTAGACATGTGTTCCTGGTGGGGAGGAACATATGTTGTCATTTTTCACTTTTATTATCATTTTATTAACATGTTTATTATGGATATGTGCCTCAACAGCTGGAAGTGATCCAGGGGTCTCTGGACCTGTGTGGATGTGCTGTAGTCACTTCCAACTTGTAGAGAACCTATGAATGAAAGACCTCTAAAACATTCTATCATTAACAGACTTGCTCAGATCTTGCAAACTGGAGGACGAGGCTTCTTTTACTGAGTCAACCCATCTTGTTTTTGTCTTCCTCTTCCTACTGCCACTTTTCCTAGCATTATTGACTTTTCAAGAGCATTGTGTCTTCTCTTAATGTGACTAAAGTATGATAGCCTCAGTTTTGTCATTTCAGTTTCGAGGAAGAATTCATGCTTGATTTGATCTATTACCCACTTATTTGTCTTTCTGGCTGTCCATAGTATCCACAAAACTCTTCTCCAGCACCACATTTCAAAGGAATCAATTTTCTTCCTGTCAGCTTTCTTCGCTGTCCAACTTCCATATCCATACATAGTAATGGAATACCATAGTTTGAGTTATCTTGATCTTGGTTCCCAGAGAGACATCTTTATCTTTAAGGATCTTCTCTAGCTCTCTCACAGCTGCTTTTCCAAGACTCAATTATCTTCTGATTTCTTCATTGCAGTCTCCCTTTTGGTTGATGATTGAGCCAAGGAATAGAAAATGTTGAACAATTTCAATTTCCTCATTGTCAGCTTTAAAATTGTGTTATTCCTGAGTAGTCATTACTTTTGTCTTCTTGATGTTCAGATGTAATCCTGCTTTGGCACTTTCTCCTTTAACCTTCATCAGTAGTCGTTTCAAGTCTTCACTGGAGGAAGACTTCACCTCAAGTCTTCCTTGGAGGAAAAGTGGGATACAAATGTGCTTGATAATTATATATATATTTTCTTCCAGGTTCCTCACCATTTGCTTTAAAATACTCTGAGAAAAGGTGTTTTTGCATACTTTGTCCTCACTAGGGATTAGGGTTCCCAAGTGTCTTCCAGTGGCAGGCAAACTCCCAGGGATTTGCCTGCTCATCCACCAACAACCAGCCACCAGCAGGCACTTCAGAAGTGCACTGTGTGCATGCTCCCAACCAGTGCAGCAACGTCACTTCTGGAAGTGATGTTGTCACACCACCTGTGGGAGCATTGTCACACTTCATTTGGGGCTGATTTGGGCCCCAAACAGACTGAATCATCCCCGTGCAGAGCACGGGAGCACATGTGCAGCCAGTGTGGTCATGTCACTTCCAGAAGTAATGTCATTGCACTGGCTCTGGGGCATGCGTGCTCTTTGACCTCGTGCTCAGCACAAAGTAAGTGCCAGGGATTCTACCCTCCCAATGGTGGAGGTGAGGGGTACCTGGCAACCCTACTAGGGATGCTTGAACACCTGGCAGTTGGGCTCACCATCTGTTCTCCAGTCATTAACAGGAAACTGATTGTCCACTGATCAGCTTGCTGTTTTCAAGCAGTTTGAACCTTTTAATTGAATTACAGTAAATTGTACAACAGAGATATCTGCATGCACATTTTCACAGAGCCCATGCCATCTCTAGCCCTATCTGGGAAGGTATTTTAGGCTAGCTTCTGAACATCAATGGAATGTAAATTAAATCTCTCTTTGCCTATTGTCTGTCAGATGAGTAGTTTGAATGTAGAGTGACAGCTTAAGCTACTGCAGATCTAGACTTGCCTTCTATGTTTAGACCAGTCTAATGTCTTATGCACTGAATGAAAAAGAGTGTGTACTTGAAGTAAGGACACTCATAACAACAGTGGTTTGATTGGGAAGCTAAAGTTTCTTTTTTGGATTCTCCACACTGACTATATTAACAAAATTGGATAGGAATGTTGCCATTAAAATTGATGCTGTTTTTTTGTAGAAATGTGCAATAATTGTTTGTGAGCTAAAACAGGTCTATACTGCCTGATACATCAGACAATGGAAGATGACTGGAACAGGTTTTCCATTTACTGTACAAAATGGATAGGGTGCTAAAATTGTAGCTGTTTAGTGGCAACTTTTAAAAATATTAATGGAGTTTACATGTTACTTTATTACATCTTTAGCCTATTCTTCCTCCAAAAAGCTTCACAAGAGCCCTGTAAACTAGCTTAAACTCATATATAGGCCCAATGCCAACATCGTGATTCATATCTGCAAGGAACATGTTCAAGTTTTCCATAGTCTTCCATAGCAAGTTCTAGCTACTACACCATCCTGGTTCAGATATTGTCATGGATTGCTCACTCCTTTCCTTTTAAGAAATGGATGTTTGTTGTTCATAATTACGACCATCCCTACAGCTATAAGTATGCAGTGATGCACTGGGCTTCCCTAGTCCAGCTTCTGGCTTATAAACGTGTTTACAAAACTTCTCTTATTCCATAGGGGTTTACAGAGTCTCTACTCCAGAGTTCAGCATATTTCTGAGAGCTGAACTAATAATGAAGACACACTTCATTGTTGTATCTAGCAGGATGCACTTTGTATGAATAAGAGTAAGGATTATATGCTCTGAGAAGAGCTCATCCTGCAAGTCACTGTTCTGGGCATCATCTGTGGCCATAAAATTCTGTTTCATCTCTGCATTAAGAGGGACTGAATATCAAGATCCAATCACATCGTACAATGATACAGCTGCACAAGGCAGACTTCTCTGTGGAGAAGAGCTTGGGAAGCTTTAATGAATCAATTAACACATTGTTCCATATAGCCCTGCACATGTGACTTTTCAGTGCCAAGCCAACATACATAAAAGGGGCAGTAGAAGCATACTAACCCCAACTTTTTCTCACAATTATATGTATGGGTTTCACCTCCTCTTGTGCACACTCATGTGAATGCCAGCACTGAAGCCAGCACACATGAAAATTGTACATGTGTATAGGGGTGTGCACAGGAAAAAAATTGGTACATTCGGGTTCAGTAATACCAAACTTGAAAAAAAATCAGTATTCTCCAAATACTGAATTCATTCTCCATTCCTTTTGGCAATATAAAGCAAATTCAGTAAAAATTGGCCATTGTTTCCTATGGGAAACTTAATTTAGCTATATCTGGTGGCCTGGGGAGAGGTCATTTTTTGACCAAATTTCACTAAATTTGCAGGGTATCTCCTACTCCTAACTGTCCTCTAACCCCCGCCCCTCAAGTTTCACTTCACAACCCTCTCAGGATACCCAAAAAGTATCTTCAGGCCAGAGCAATATGGAGGCTGCTTTAAGGCAAGCCTGCTTAATTTAACTCCTTGCAGACAATTTGAAAAAGGCACTCTCCTTCCAGAGAATCCCATTGGCCAGAGAAGGATTGGCCACTCACTCTCCCCTCCATTCCCCTTCTCCTAAGGTTGACAGGTCCCTCTCCCCTTCTGCCAGAAGGGTAAGGAACCTGGAACTTACCTTGTGTTGGTCATGAGGTCCTTCTTTGCATGCACACTTTGTGCGCACGCCCTTTGTGACGTCACTTCCAGAAGTGATGTTACCATGCCAGCTGCACAACTGTCCCCATGCTTGCATGGGGCTGATTGAGCCCATTTGGGTTGTTCAAGATGGCTTACAATTCAACCAAGTCACAATATTAAAAACAAACCATTAAAAACAAGCCATTGGGCATAAGCAGCATTAAACCTCCTAATTAAAAGCCTTAGTAAAAAAAGATGTGTACTGGCCTAGCACCTAAAATGCAATAAAGTAGGTGCCAGGCAAGCCTCAAGGGAGAGGTAAAGTGCCACCACAGAAAATGTCCCCTCTCTAGTTGCCACCTGCCTCACCTCTGAAGGTGGGGACAAAGAGAAAAGGGCTTGAGTGACAGATCTTAACTGGATGACAGGATATTAAGGGAGGAAGTGGTCCTTCAGGTACTTAGGCCCCAAACTGTTTAGGGCCTTAAAAGTAAAAACTAGCAGCACTATGAATTGTGTATCCAGAAACAGATGGGAAAGCAGTGCAAATCTTTCAACACAGAGGTGATACAGTTCTTTTAACCAACCTCTAGCAGTAGCCTGGAAGCTACTTTTTGAAACAGTTGAAGTTTCCAAACTGTTTTCAAAGGCAACCCCACAGGATCACTGCTGCAGCCTGCCCTTCTGGTAAGGCTGAAAATTCTTGGAAAGTGCAAATCTGGCAAAGGATGGACCCCACCCATGGATAGAACCAGACTCAGAACCCACCCTGGATCCAGTGAGGTCAAAGGATAGAGCTCAAGGTTAGAGATGAGAGGACAAAGGGTGGAGCCAAGGGGGGTACTGGGCAAATCAGTACAAAAATACTAATATGGAAGGCAAACAGCTCTCTCTCTTTCTGATTGGAGAGATATCAGGATGGTAATGGAAACAGAATAAGTACTCAAAGACAGCTGCAGTGTTTATAGAAGCTCCTTTTGAAACGCCTGAGCTGAATACTGGCTGCAAGTCTTAGTACTGAAATGCATGATATAGCATATGCTTTTGTGTTAAAAGAGTCTAAACAGTTAAAAATTGACATCTCTCCCATTCCATTCGTTATATGACAAAAACCCTCATCTGGCAACTGGCCAGAAGGGAGAACAACTGATTGTGCCAGTGGAAAACTGACTAGTTGGTCCTCTTTGCTGGTATGTTATTTAAAATAGCACAAGAGTACCTCTGAGTTTGAAACTGTGGGCCAAGCTACACATGACGAATGACACTTGAACGGCAAGTGGATTGAGTGGAGGGCAAGTGAACAGGGAGAAATACACTTGCCATTCAAGTGTCATTCGTCATGTGTAGCTTGGCCCTGTGATTACTTGGCTTATATTGCTTGAATTATATAAAATTTTATATTCATAATCTGTTGTGGAAGCTATGAGGTACTTGCATTGAAAAATATTTAGTCACTGTTCTACTTCCGAAGCCAACCTAGTTCACAAATAAATCAGTAGATTTTTTTTTGTGGTAGAAATGAAAAGCAAGTTGATACTTTGTTTATGCCCTTGCCTTTGTATACAGGGAAAAATAAAGCTTTCATTTACATTTTTAGTTTCCTTTTAATAAGAATAATAAAGTTTTATTTTTATCCAAGAGAGCTTCTCAAGCTGACATAGGTTAGGGCCTCAATCATGTTGTAACTCAGCCCTTACTGCATATTGTATAAATATTCAACATTTTAAAAATGCGCCTCTTGTAATGATGGCCATAACAATGATGTTGAAGCATGATGCTGGTACCAGTTGGGGGAGGATGAGGAATTGAGTGGTCTTCTTTTATCCAAACTAAATGGATTTTCAGAAGGATTACCTACTGGATCATTAGCTCACTGCTGTGCAGGCACAAAGATATCCAATGGAAAGCACAGCTTGGGTTATTACTCTGATTCATTTAGAGCTTGACAGAGGTGAGAGGGCCACAAGTGCTCACCATACCTTTCCACCCTAGAAACAGGACAGACTTTTGAAAGCAATAGCTGGATTGCCTGCAATGGATTTTATAACACAAGCTGTATTTAAATGTATTTTTCTTCAAGTATGGGCAACTCAACATTTCCGTTTCCCCAACTTTTAATTCAGTAGAGCTGCGTCTGCATGTTCATTGTATTTCAAAGAGTTCAACGGACACACAACACATGGAGCAATTAGCAAATAGTACAGAACATCAGTTAATAAGATCTGAACAGTGTCTTGTTTCTATAAAATCACCCATTCTTTTGTTTCTCAAAACGACTTAATTAATAAATATACAGGCTTATCTAAGAGGTTGGGTGCCAAATTTAGATGAACAACTTATTATATCACTCTTTGTGAAACTGCTTAATATATAAAACATAACTGAAAAGTCCTGGGTAATGTGTAGTAGATTTGTCAACCTGAAAATAAAGCACCAGGCTGCCACGTACATGGTTTTAACTACAAGACAGTGTGCCATTAACAGCACCTGTCAATTTGTGTCAAGCACTATGTTGTAGCAACAGTTACAGATCAATGTTATAAAATGGATGGTGGCTATAAGATTCCCACATTTCTTAGCTCCAGAAGTCTTGGCAACGGAAGTAAATATGTACTTTAGCCATGGCCAGTTAGCTTATCATAGCGGGGTTATTTTCATCGGGTGTTCAATATTTTCTTCATTTGGTTATCAGAGACATCAGCCTTGTGCAACCCAACTCTCCTCCTGTCCTCATAATGTGCAAAGGTGCTTTGACCGAGATCTTCCCAAAAAGATTGTATCAATCCCAGTTTGGGAAGGATGAAAGCAAAGCAGAAGAAATCACAGAAATAGGATGAACAGAAGATGATATCATTTAGCTGCTCTTTCAGCAGCATGGTTTTCAAGGAAGCCAAGGTGGAGCAAAACCGAATCTCCAAGCCCCACAGGCAGAGGAAGCAATTTGAGAGGGAGGCAGTTTGGATCAGGGAAAGGGTAACTGGGAAAGGTTAAGTGGACACAGACTCGTTTCTATTCTCAATCTCTCTCTTGCCACAGTGATTTCCTAAGAAAAACAGCAGTTTGGTTTTTCTTTCACGTGGGTCTATTTCTATTAGATCTTGATCCATCACCTCAATGCCACTATACTGTCCCTTTCAGCTGAGCCTGAGCTTCTCCCATTTCATATCCAGATAAGAAAAATCCTGAGAAAACCTCCTGCCCTCTTATGTAATAATTATTAGGTGGGTGAAAGAGAGCTAGGAATAAGTGAAGAATCAATAACAAATAGAGGCCAATATGGAGGATGGGCCATCCTCCCACTCTGAGTTGGGAGCCCTTTTCATTATTATGACCCTGTGTTCCAGTGTGAAAAATACAAAACCGTTGATTAAATTTGTTGCTGTTGCCTGGACACCTTAATCATAAGGTTTTATTCGTCTTTACCTCTTATAATGGAAACCGTTGCAGCTTTTATGGGGTTTCTTTGCTAGGTTGGGAAATTTAGAACGCAATATATCTGTGTGTTTTCTTTGTGATCTTTCATCAGCTCTAATCGCCTTCTTCTTTGATGTAATTAGGAAGCTTTTCAAAACTTGCTTTGCCTTTCCTCCCACTTGGGAAAATGTGGCAATCCCAAGAGTATGACCTTTGGCTTTTAGCATGACGACAAACCTAGAATTTATTCAAGCTAAGAGCTATGCAGTGTTATCATTCACAAACTTTCCAGTTTGGGTATATTCCCCAGTATCTTCATAGAGTCTTTTCCCTTGCAGGTTTATTTAATATGAGGAAAGTGAAGTTTGTTTGCATTAGTTTCTTTGAACATTTTTGCAACTTTACTTTTACTATAAGAGAACATTTCAGCTATATTTTTATAAGGAAAATCTACCAAACAGAACTTAACTTTTAGAACAAATAGTGTTGATTTATAGTCCCACTCTTATGATCTCACATCATGGCCCATTCACCGTTGCTCTATCTGTTTGTATCACTTTGGATTACAAATTGGGGTTCACAGATTTTTTTGGAGTAAATAGCCTACTGAAAATTTTCCAATATTTTTAACAATGATAATAAAAATAGGGGGGGAAATAAACAACTTTAAAAACTTGAAATCCAGAAAAGCAAACGCATGGGTTGGGCTGTCTCCAGCTCATGTGAACAGAAGGAGTTTGTGCAAGTGGATCTTACCCACATTCTTTTCTCAGCAGCAGCTATGCATTGTGAAAAGTTGCTGTGAGTTTGGTGGGGCTGTGGCAAAGAAGGGCAATTGGCGCGGTTGCCAACTCCGGGTTCAGAAATTTCTGAAGATTCAGGAGTGGAACCTGGGGAGGGACCTCAGCAAGATATGATATCATAGATTTCACCCTCTAAAGCAGTCATTTCTTCCAGGGGAACTGATCTCCATAGTCTGGGGAGCTGTTGTAATTCCATGTTCTCCAGGCCCCACGTGGAAGTTGGCAACGAGGACTACCCAGTCTCCCAATATAGCAGGAGACCTACCAGCCCCAACTGCTTTTGCCCATCATCACTCAGCTCGGCAATGGGAAGAAATTGCTAGGGAAAATACTGGGCATGATCTGCAGTGCCCAATGCAATGCTGCCACTTCTGGTGCAATTGGGAAGTGGCATCATCATGTTGCGTGACTCTCTAGTATTCTCTATAGTTAAACCATAGAGTTTGGGGTGAATGCCAGAGCATCATCCCTGCAGTGATGATGATATCACTTCTGGGTTGCATGACATTCTTCTGGTAGGGATGCCTATTGCCCCCACAACTGTAAATTCTTGCCCCCTCCATTGGGAAACCTAAAATTGGGTAAAATCACTCCTAGTTCTTGAGCGAATAGAGTAAGCACTGTGATTGAAAAGCTTGCACAAAAGCTTGCAAAAGCAATTCCACCTGCTTCTTCCTCCTTGCTGCATTTCTAGTGCCACAAGTTCAGGAGGGACTTCCACTACTCAGTTGCAGCTTCCCAGCAGGCTGCTAAAGAAGAGATAAGCAAGAAAGGTCCACTTCTGCATGTTCTTTCTGTAACATTCCACAACTAGTCAGGAATATGTTTGATGGTCTTCTTAAGTAAACAAAGTTCAACTTTATTCAGAATAAACAAAGCAAAGAACGCAAAGCACCCTAGAGCAACTGCCCATACCCTTGAAAATATTTCCCATTGAAAATGATGGTTTTCCTCTGGGAACACTAGGCCCGACGCCTAACCAACAAACACACCTGGTATATGAGCTGAGCAGAAGTGAGAAATTAGTTTTGTTTGTTTTTTTGCTCCTGCCCCAATTACATGGTCCTGCCTCCTGACTCAATTTCCCCATTGCAAGCAGAAAAAACAAGGCCAAAATACTATAAAGCTCACTCCAACTTTCTGCCAGTGTGTGCATTTGCCATTGTGGCTATTAAAGAGAGGATAAGCAAACAAGAGAAAGGAAAAAGGCCCAGCCAGAAAAGGTTATAGAACAGAGCCAATGAGAATTAATTTGTACAAGAAGGAGTTAACTGACTTAGATCAAACCATTTTACAATTTCCCCTCCCCTGTTCCTTCCCAAGTAACCTGACAAAATCACCAATTTCCTTTTTATTTCTAAAAAAAGGCTACATATTTTGTGTTTTTTTAAAAATGAAAGCTAGGAATGCAGAGGCAACATTCCATATGCCTAAGGGGCATTGCCCCCATAACTGTATCTAGATAATGCCTAGTCTTTAAAATAGTGCCATTACATTGATAAAGATTGAGGTGCCAATCTTTTTTGAGGCCTTGCTCCTTTGTCTTTAATAGATTTTTCAGGAAGAGATTACACAAATTGCCTCATGGGAGCTGGATACAGGATTTGTGAGTTTGCTGCTTAATGGTAGTATAGGGACAAGGGAACAGGGATATGTTGCAATCTTTCTCACATTTTTTAAAAGGAAGGTCATAAATAGAAAATCTCCGCTGATATCAGTAAACAGTGGGAGGGGACACAATCATGATCAGAACAGCTCTCTGCATGGATGGAATAATTCAGGATGGGTATAATTTCAATTGTTTAATATCTACCAGTGTGTGGATACTTCACTGCCATTATACATACAGTTGAATATAAAAACAGCTAAGCAGTGCAAAATGATTATACATTGCAAATATCCATACAGAAATTAAACAAGTGGCTTTTCATTTGACTTTATCTCCAGATAATACCTCCAAGTTGGCCATTTAATAAACCAATTTGAGGTTTAAAGTACTTTTCTATGCAAATTGGCGGAATATGAAAACATTCTAAAAAAAATACTAAAATTAATAAATGAGCTATTTCAAAATTATATAACATACTATTTTCTATTGATAATCCGAAATCCTTTATTAATATGAAAGCTTGGAATCTAGACTGTAATCTGAATATATCAAGTTTACAATGGTCTAAAATTTGGAATACTCCAACCTTTAAATCGAAGTCCATAAATGTCAGACTTCAATCCATCAAATTATTAAATATATGGTACCTTACTCTCTCTAAAGTTAAAGGTGAGCAAATGCTGAGTCATTGCTGACCAATGGGGGGGGGGGGGGAACGACATTGCATCATAACATTTTCTTGGCAGACTTTTTACGGGGTGGTTTGCCATTGCCTTCCCCAGTCATCTACACTATCTTACTTCCTCTAAGCTTCACCATATCAACAAAGGAATCTCTCCTAAATGCTAGAAATTATGTGGAGAAACTGGCTCTTTCATACACTGCTGGTGATATAATATCTCGAATATAGTATCTCGAATAGAACAGATCACTGGGTACACTATCTCTATGAACCCAGAAACAATCTTACTAAACTTATGGTCAGACTTTGATTTGACGAAAAAATCTAGTAAAATAATTGCTATTCTGCTAGCTGCATCCAAAACAACTATAGCTAATGTTTGAAAGAGCCCCCAACCCCCAACATTAAAAATGTGGCATAATAAAATCTGGGACCATTATCTGATGGAAAAAAATCACTGATCAACTCAAGACAACAGAATCAGCTACTTTTCAATCTTTTTTTTGAAGAATGGTTTCCAGTTATTAAATATATGACTAAGTTAATGTTAAAAATGACAAGCTTTACTTACATGACCCATTCATTATGTGAATACTTATTTTGCTGCTCTCTTCACTATTGGTCAATGTCTTCTTATTTCAGATCTGGAATATGGTTAATTGAATATGGTTAATTAAATGTGCACCATGAAACGTCTCAAGTTCTCTCTTTGTTTAACTTTATAGTTACTGTTATTATTGTTCATTAATGTATGCAATTTCTAAAATAAAACATTTTTATTTGCTTTCTTTACAGAATACAAGCACAGAAAGACTCCTACAGAGCAACATATCTACTGCTTCAAATCAGATCCTGAAAGAGAGAGGTCCTGTCTCCCAAGGGGCTACAGCCACTTGCCTGCTTCTCCCTATCTATGTATTCCAGCGTTTAAATCTGTGTTTTCTTTTTATATACAAACACACTTGCCCACTCTCTTCAGAGAAGGGTCACCACCTCCAATTCCTGATATTGTTTGACCAGAACCATTAAAACTGACTGAGAGGGATTCCTACAATTAAGGAGCATTGCCATTTCTTTTATTGCATAGGATAGACTGAGTCACAGTGACCAGAACCCAAGTTTGTTAAAGTATATATATATACACACACACACACACACACACACACACCAGGATTCCCAGCCTAATCTTCAGAAGAAATTATAGTGTTGTTGTTATTGCTACAGCGTCTGTGGCAACATTACAAGATAAGATGGATGTGTGTTTCAGCTGGAAGGACGACTAGCTTCCTTAATGCAGGAGGAACTATTTTGTTCAAATGTTCACTGTAATGGAAGGAAATAATTAAGAAGAAGATGCATGAGAAATAATATTTTAAGACTTGTTAACTGCAAGACGGCTAAAATCAAATCCATGGATTTTATGATCAGAAGAATCAGCAAAAATGAGGAAAAGGCAAGAGTCAGAATGCCCTTAACTGCTTTAAATTAGGGCAAAGCACTCTGAGCCTTTCTCATCCTGTTTTGTACCATGTATGGGTGACTGTTACAGAATAAAAAGCAGAAGACTGCTTTTTAATGTAGATTTTATATTCACATTATAGCTTAAACTTCATACATGAAAACGCCCTTAATCTATATCAGCAGCCCTTTCTGATCTGCAATAGTAGAGGTAGCAATCTCAGAATCATTTCTAATCCCCATTCAGAATATTGGGAAACAAATTAGGTCTCAGCATACTTTGGAAGGGGAAATAGGTAATCTTCATAGTACAGGGCAGGAAATTATAAGCAAGGCAATTTGTTTGTGTATTTGCAGGAAACATTGGATCAAAGGAGGTTTGAGAAAGCAGGGAGAAATCTTGAGGAAACTGCAGAAAGCCAGAAATCAGATAATGATGCCATTAGGAATCCAAACCACAGCAAGAAGTTCACATGTAAAAGACTGAAGTCACTACTGGCCATTTGTGAAATGCTGTCATGCCCCCCTCTGACCAGCTCTCTGACCAGGCCAGCCACTAAGATCTGGAGGGCTCAAAGGAAGAGCCTGAGGATCAGCAGGGCCAGAAGGGGCCTGGTGCTACAAAGGCACCGACAGATCATGCTCCAGAAGCCACACTGCCAGAGCCTGCAAATGTGTCCTAAGTTGAGAGACCACCACTAGGGCACAGCCAGGCAGGATACCAACAGGGGCCCATAGTCCTCCAGATCTCCTCCCACGCTGAGGGGCAATGGCAGCAAAGGATCCAGACAGAAATAGCACAGAGGAGGTGAAGTGCAAGACTGGGCATTTCCCTGCAGACTCAGGCAAGAACTCTGACAGCTGTGCATCCTTGCAGAACCATGGCAGAGCAGAGCCCTCTGAGCCCCCACTCCTGCTGGCAGATGCAGCTGAACCAGATCTCCCCAAGCCTATTTAGGCTGAAGCTTGGCAGCGCTTCAGTACTGGATCAACTAATTTACTTTGTGCAAGTCTTCTGTTCTAACTTCCAAGCGCCCTTGCAGGCCAACTGGTCAAGCAACCAACTCCTGAGGAGATCATCCAACCAGGTACAGGACAAATGCTGAAGAACTGAAAATTAATGGAAGAGATTCTTTATATCTTATGTTCTGCAGTTACGTTGGAAGTAGCCATGCCTTCTATTTGACTGTGAGAGTCAGTCATTCTGCCACTATAGCTGCTAAGACCATGTAAGACCATGTTCTGAAGAATATTAAGGTTAAATAAAGAGATGGAATCTGCTTCTTTAGTAGGCCAGCAATATCAATATTGTACTGGTAGGGGAAAAAAAACCTGTGCACCAAGATCAAGTATCTCTCTCTATTTTAATGTCATTTTAATATGAAATTATCTTCTTAGCACCAGAAATTAGATTAATTTTTAAGCTCAGGACTCGGAGTCGGACTTTTGTCTGCCTATAAAGAACACATGTCTTAAAGAAATAACTTTATTAAGTTACTCAATATCCCTTTATTAAATTACCTTTATCCATTTTCTGCACTTTGCCATACATATTGCCACATCATTCAAAGATCCCCCCCCGAACACTTAAAATACTGCTGTGATACTACTCTTTTAAAAAATCCACCTTGAGTCTGGAGGAATCTTGGGTTGGCAAAGTTGGAAGCAGCAGGTGGATGGAGTTTGGAGCACTACCAAGCACCAGTGAGGACTGATTTTGGCCGGGGTGTGTGTGTGTGATGTGGATTTCTTGTAAAAATAACAGTTTGCTTATTTAATTAAAGTTGTTATAGTAGAAATGTAAAGGATCATATACCTGAAAACTGCTTAAGACTGGCAAATGAATGCTCTTGGAGGGGTCATTCATCTATTAGCCCCAACTTGGCTACAGCATTGCCAAAGCACCAAAAATAAGGATGCATAGCCACTTTGAAGTTGTGTGTGCATAGTTGTTTCCAGAACAGTCACATTACAAGCTATGTTTTAGGACATTGAAATTTAATCATGTTTTCAGTTCTCTGATACTAAAGATTTACCAAACAGGACCCTGTAGCCAAGCCATTAAAGGCTATGGCAAACACATTGCAAGTTAAAAAAAACACTCTCTCCCTGACATCTTAAGCTGAGAATGAATGACAAGTGAGAGTTTTTGTCTTTTTCGAAACTCTCATAGCCATGTTCTGACAGGGATGAGATTATCTATCATCTTTAAATCATCTAAGCTTCAGATTTAACAACCTCTTGACAGCTCTTTTAGCCTCTTTGCTTGTCAAGGTCAAGGCTTCTGAACCGTGTGGTACCAACATGACAATAAAAAGAGACATTGAAAGAGGTACAGCTTGATATAGATAAATACTGGTCATAAAATGTCCATTCATGAGAAGGACATTTTGCATGACCCTCCACACCCAAATGAGATCATCTACGTCTCAAATAAAGCAACAGTCAAACAAGAGTATTCTTGAGAACAAGGGCCAGTGAAGTGGTTAGAATGTTGGACTAAGAGACCAGAGAGACTGGTGTTCACAGCTTCATTTGGCCCCAAAGAATCCTGTGTCACTATTGACATGGTTGTTGTGAGTATGAAATAAGGAAGAGAAACCAAGGAACATTGCCCTGAACTCCTATTGGCCCTGAAATTTCAATCTGCTGTCCTGACAGTGAGCTCCAAATCCCAATTTTCAGGGCCAATGCCTAAAAGGGAGGTATCATAAACCAATTTGAAACAACAAAAATCTGGGTAACTCTGATATACTTACAGATTTCTTAATTTACACTGAAGTGGATTTTATTTCGATATGTATATTCCACTTTTCTCCCCAATGGGGACCTAAAATGTCTTACTTCTCCCTTCTTCCATTTTATCCTCACAACAATTACACTGTGAGGTAGAGTAGGTTGAGACACAGTGACGGGCCCAAGATCATCCACTGGGCTTCCTTGGCACAAATGGGATTCAAACCTGGGGCTCACACATCATTATCCAGCTCTCTAACTACTACACAACTCTGGCTCACCCTGAGTCCGAACGGTCTAAGTGTTCAGGTCGAGCTTCAAATGTGACCACTGATTGATACATTATTAGCAATGCAGTCCAATCAAGATGTGATGTGATAGGCCACTTCAAGTATTTGAAGGGCTTTCACGTAGAGGGTGGAGTGGAGTTGCCTCAGAGGGTTGGACCAGAACCAATGGGTTAAAATTAAAGCAAAACAATTTTTAGCTAAACATTAGGAAGAACCTCAGTACAATTAGAATGATTCCTCAATGGAATATCAGGAGGTAATGGGCTCTCCTTACTTGGAGGTATTTAAGAAGAAGTTACATGGGCACCTGATAGCAATGATAATTCTATGCCTCAATATGAATGGGAGAAAAGGGAGTGCATGAAGGGATTAGCTGGTGCCAGGCTCTTGTGGCTCTTTTTATATACCCAGGTTAACGCTGAACACAACTTTGGGGTCAGGAAGGAATTTTCCTCCAGGCCAGATTGGCTGAGGATCCCAGAGGTTTTTTGCCTTCCTCTGGGAATAGAGCAGGGGTCACTGGGGGGAATGGGGGTGGTGTAGCTGTGAATTTCCTGCACTGTGCATGGGATTGGACTAGATGACCCTTGGGGTCCTCCCAGCTCTATGTCTCTATGTTTCAATTTAGCCTCATTTAACTAAATAATATTTGCGCTTGCAAACATAAAGCCACAACCTAATTAACTGCAGTAATGGTCCATCTAGCAGTCTGAGAGGCTTCTAAACAGTTAAAGGAATTGCCCTAATGTAGAAATAGAACTTTCTAATCCTGATTTCCTTCACAAATTGAGCCATTCAAGAAGACCTCAGGTTTCAGTTAATGGCGGGGAGGGAAAGAAGGAAGATGGCAGGGCCAGAGGTGAATGTTGTACTAGAGAATATCATCTAGTTAGATTTTATTCAATCTGTAAACCATTGTACATCCTCTTTAGAAACTTCATTTCATGTTTTTACAAATGATTTCTTACATTTTTAGCCTCTTTAAAAGTGTTAGCATCAGAACCGGAATGCAGAGTTATGTAGTCATAGTGAGTACAAAGTAATAAAACTGTAAAAGTGATCTATTTAGGACTGTGAGTCCTTTGTTGTATATCGATATTCTTCTCTCAACAGATTTTACAGGACATACAGGAGAATAGGGTTACAAACAGTGTGAAGAAAGATAAGGAAGGAGAGATGCCAATTAATCAACCTTTTAATAAAACAGGAGGTTCCTGAGCTGCATACAGATAAATACCACATTATACCGGAAACCCACAGACCGATACTCATATCTACATGCCTCCAGCTACCACCCTAAACATACCACTCTGTCAATTGTCTACAGCCAAGCCTTACGTTACAATCGTATGTGCTCCAATGCTCTTGATTGGGACTCCCACTTAAGAGATTTACAACAAGCATTTTTGGGACTACAGTACCCACCAAATGAAGTGAGGAAACAAATCAACAGGGCCAGACTAGTACCCAGAAACAGCCTGCTCCAGGGCAAACCTAAAGGAACTAACAACAGAACACCACTGGTTGTCACCTATAGTTCCCAGCTCAAACCCATCCAACGTATCATCAGTGAGCTACAACTGGAGGGTAAGCAGCTTTGAGCTCATTCTGCTTTATTTTCAGGAAATACCTGGAGATTTTTGGGGAAAGGGGCCTGAGGAGTGGGTGTTGCCTTCTGACACACTTCCAGTGATGTCAGGGGGTGTGGCATATGCTAATAAAATATGCTAATGAGTTGTGCTAATAAGTTCCTGCAGTTCTTTTTCTATGAAATGACCCCTGAATTAAACAAATAAGATTGTTTTCTCTCCAGAGGTTGAAAGAGTTATAATGAATGGCACGTGTGAACCAGTTTTGGCATACAAAAGAAGAAAGTGGGGAAACATGCGGTGCCAATTTGTGCCTTCTTTTATCCTGTATTTGTAGCACGTTGAGTAAAAATAAATTGCTTTGGATAATTGGAGGGAGCTCCAGCTTATTGTTCCATAAGGATTCTTGTAAAGGCCTGGGATGAGTGTACATACTTTCTATAGGTAGCCAATCAGCTTGATGTGTGTTGCTTAGCATGATTAATATGTAGGAAAGTCTAGAGGCTTCATAATAAAGTTTGATGTCAGGGAGACCCAAGCCTCCTTTTGAAGCTCCTTTTGAACCCATTCCATATAAAATTATTGAAAAGATTTTGCCACTTTTTTAGTGATTTTGGTGAGGTATAAATAGGTATAGCCCCAAAATAAAACAAGAGTTTAGGGGAAATAAGGGATTTGACCAAATTAATTTTGTCTAACCAGGACTGGTTTAAATTTTCCCAGCTACCTACAGACTGAATAGCACTGTGGTAAAGTTTTGAATGCTTATATTTCATTAGGTCCTTAAGCTTTAATGGTATGTTTATTCCCAGGTATTTCCAGCAGCTTGTGATCCACTCATAAGAGAATATTTTCACAATGTAGTTGGTATCTTCATGTGATAGATTTATAGGGTACAGCTCTGTCTCTGAGTTATTGACCAATAATCCTGAGATCTTGCTGAATTCAGGTAATAATGCCTCTAGAGTCAGTAATGAGTTTTTAGGGTCTGAAATATATAAAGTAAAATCATCAGCAAATAAACTGCTCTTATAAGTATGTTCTTTGAGGGTTATGCCTTTAATTTGAGGGTGGTGTCTAATCCAAGAGGCTAGTGGTTCTAGTGCTATGGCAAACAAAATTGGGGAGAGAGGTCATCCCTGTCTCGTGCCTCTAGATGGCTGAAAATGGTTGAACAAAAGCTGTTGACTTTCATTCTTGTTTTTGAAGATGCATACAGAGCTTTGATTGCATTTAAAAAGTATTGTCCAAAGCTCATATTTTGCAGTAGTGGGATTAAGTGGGTTATTTCCAATATGTCAAAGGCTTTTTCTACGTCTAAACCCAATAAGAATGCTGATATTTTTTTTTCATATTGCAATAATTGATTAAGTTTAAAGTTTTTCTGGTGTTGTCAGTCAGATTCTTTGAAAGCATAAAGCCAGTCTGATCTGGGTTTATATAGTTCATGATTAAATTAGCTGGTCTTTTGGCCAATACTGCAGAAAATTTTTTTGATCTTGGTTTGAAGAGAGTGAGCGGACGATATGAACCTAGATTATTAATGTCCCTACCCTTTTTTTGGAATTACAATAATATCAGCTTTGGCCCATGAAGGAGGAATTTTACCCTCAAACAATATTGAATTACATGTGGCTGTCAACACAATTAGAAGTAAATCTAAGAATTTTTTAATAAAATTCAACTGTAAAGCCATCTATACCTGGTGATTTATTTAATTTAAGTGATTTTATAATATCTTTATCTTCTTGAGTTGTAATAAATTGATATAAGTAGAGCTTATGTTCTGGTGAGGGTTTGGATATAAAGTCATGTGATGTTATGAACTGTTGGATTTGATTCCTGTCTGGATTATCTGATTTGTATAAGTTGTTATAGAACTCTGCAAAAACTTCCGCTATCTTTTCAGAACTAGTCTGAAGATTGCCTTGTCTATCCTTCATAGATTTAACACAGCTAGATGACATTTTTTCTTAACTTTCAAGGCTAAGTATTTCAATAATTTGAGTGATCTATGCCAAAATTTTTGTTTGGTGTATGAGAGATCTTTTCATATTTGATATGTTTCTAAATTTTCTAGTAATTTCCTTTCAATTAACAGTTGTTTGTAAGTTTTTCTACTACAGTTGCTTTTGTGTTCCACTTCTAATTTGCTTATCTTAGCTACAGTTTCTTCTCTAATTTTATTTCCCTGTTTCTTATAATAGGTAGCAATAGAGATCAACTTTTCTCTTATGACTGCTTTCATTGCATCCCAAGTTATCATCTGGGAAACTCCATATTGAGAATTTAAATCAAAATAATTTTGGATTTCTGAAGAGATTTCTGAATAAACTGATTTGTGTAATAAAAGTGATTTATTAAGTTCCCAATTTGAGCGTTTCCTATTTGTTAGCGCATTTACCAAAGTGCATTCAGTCAAAGCATGGTCTGTCCAGAATTTATCTCCAATATGGGAAGAGGAAGACTTGTTTAATAATCTAGAAGATGGAAATATATAATCTATTCATGTGTGTGCTTTGTGGGTGGGTGAATGAAATGTGTAGACTCATACCCCAGGATGCTGTAGTCATCAGATATTGTGCAAATTTTATTTATCAGAGTTGCTACTTCAGGGGTACTTTTTTCTGCTGGTGGCACTGTTATCTTGAAGATCTATCTAATTCAGAGTTCATAACAGAATTAAAATCTCCTCCAATGATTAATTCACCCTCAGAAAAATTGCTTAATTGCATCATTGTTTCTTCAATAAACTGTAATTGGCCCTGACTTCCGGCATACAGAGAAGCCAGGATAACTGGTTCATTATCTAGCTTACCTTTTAAAAATAAATGTCTGCTTCTGGCATCTCTTATAGAAGCTGTCAAAGAAAATTGGGTGTGTTAAGATATCAAAATTGCTACACCCCATGATTTAGATGAGCCAGGGGCCTGATATTGTTGCTCATACCAATTTGAACTAAAAATTGGGATTGTTGGCTTTTTAAAATGGGTTTCCTATAAAAATAAAATCAACGGTCATAAACTATTTAAGGCAGTCATTATTCTTTTAACTTTGATTGTATTATTTAAGCCTCTGCAATTGACAGAGATTATTTTATAGCTGAGAGTTTACATTTTGAATCATTATGTATACAACATATTAACAATCTCATATAAAAGAACATCAGCAGAATGATTTTATCAACAGAACTATTAGATCATTTTGCTCCAACTTTCTGTAAGCTATGTAAACCATAAACTGTGATGTTATTCTGAAGAATACCTTCTTTGACAATAATGATATCATTAAAAACATATTTATCATTGAATTTTTCTTGTTCTTTCCACAACACATAATGAAAATTATTAACAACCCTCCAAATCCCCCTGCCCACCTTTTTTTTCTTTTTCTTTCTTTCCTCACTATTAAGAACTTCTTCAGGACGACTGATCTGAAAGGTCAGAATGGTTGAGGAAATCCTCATCACCTGAAGGACCCTATCTAATTGGGAGTAAAAAAATGTCAGATTCCCCCTCCCCATCCCAGCAGGCAGTCTGCCCTCATAGCTGGAAGCCGTGAGGCAAATGGTTAATCAGGAAGGGTGGAGCCGCCATTCTGTAGGGTTCTGTCCCCTACTGTAGGGTTCTGTCCCCTGCTCAAAGATAGCCAGGAAGAAGTGTCTTGTCATTTCCTCTCCTGGGGAGGCAAAGGCAGCCCTCGGCCTAAGTGGTTATCACCACTGGCTGGGGGGAGTCAGATTGTCTATGGCACATGGTGACCATTTTATGTCCCCTGAGGAAAATGGATCTGTTTCTGGGAGTAAACGCTTAGAGGGAAATACAAACTTCTGTTATTATAGCACAAACAAACTGGGTGAGAAGTCACTAGTTTATGTCAGTTTGCAAAGCCCTGGAACATTGTATGGTTCATGCATGAGCATGGAAATTGCATTACCAGGTGAGAAGGAAGTTATTAAAGTAGTAAATTGATTTGCAAATCTCAGATAATGCTTTGTGGCATTAGTAATACAGAGTTCTAAATAATAATTAGCCCTAAAAAAAGGACTTCATGAGTTGACACTGTAATTTTACCAAAAGCAAATCTGAAGCTGATTTGCATCTTTCTCTTTAAATGAAACATCTGACAAATTCTGAGCATGCCCTTAAAGAGTTTGGATAAGACTAGCAAAATTTCTTAGAGGAGTTTCACACATGTAACACTCGTTGGGATTTTTGGTTGTACTAAGCTATAACAACCAGAAAAGACTGCAGGGTGGGCCACCCAAGCACCATGTTGTATCTTGATTGAAAAACATGATAAGTACACTTGTAATAAATTGGAAAATGAAATAACACTGATGTTCTGTATTCTGCAGAGCAAGAAAATGACTCATGCTCTGAATAAAGCCAGTTCATTTCTGTAGGAGCATTTATATCTTATTACAGCTCAAGTACTTACACATCATATAGGTCTGGCTTGATGACTTCATTGTTGCTATACATGTAATTGGTAAAGTAGCTTCTATCATCACATTTTTATGTATTGTTCCAAGAACAATTATTGTCTATATTTCTATATTATGCTCAGCTAAATATAATTTCATAGTGTATGAAACTCAAAAATGGTTTTGTGGACCCACACTCCAAAGATGGACAGACTTAGAGAAGAGTGGAAAATGAAGGACGGGCTGCAGATACTGCTAAAAAAAAATTCTGTTAAACAAAACTGAAGTTCCTCACTAGATAATTGTCTGTTATCTCGTAAAAATTACAAAGGGCACATGTACCCTAGTCTGAGACCTATGTGATCCTAGTAAATGCTGTAAAAGTAAGTTCACATACAGCACAACAAGACTTGATATATAATTTAGCCCCATCATTTCCACTGTTAACTGTTATAACATACTCCTATTGATAAAAATCATATGTTTACCTAGAATACGATCCATCTCTGTGTGTAAGTAGTACAATTATTTTTAAAAAGCATTTTAAAATATTCTATTTTCTACATTTGTAGGAGCTAGTTGGAGCATGAATATTACTCCTGCAGTCATTCCATTGGCATACCATCAGTTACCAGGCTTAATTCAAAGTATTGGCTATCATATACAAAGCACTTGGTCCTTCAAAGAGAGCTGCATTAGTAAAGGAATAGGCAATATAAACTATACTATTATATTAGTCTTTGTTCTTCTGTACAGCCCCACATTGGGACTGTGCATGCGCAGGCCTCCTTCAGAGAGAGATTTCTAGCTCTAAAAGTTTTGGTGTGGAGGAGGAGACATTGAGTTCCAGTGCTCTGGCCATCCTGAGCATTTGCTCAGAGAAAAGCCAAAGTCCTTAGTAGGAAAAGACGAAGCTGGATCCCCCCACGACTTCCTCGGGTGAGGGGTCGGAGGCCAGATCAAAGATCCTATCAGACTGGGATACAGTGTCCATCTCGTCCTCCATTTCCAATGCTGATTTCAATGGAAATGATGTAAGGATGAAGCCAGTGTCTCAGATGGCGAGTGTGGAGATGGAACCAAAGAGTTTGCAGTTTGAGGCATGAGTTGAGCTGACTGTAGCCATGCCATGAACTCCTGCCAGTTGGGATCCGGAGGCTGATATATGGGTGTGCCTGGCCACTGCACTGGAGCTAACAGATTCAAGGTCAACGGATCCATCTATGGCATCCAAGAATATGGGTTGAATAGTTGTGTTGGCAGCATCAATTGCATTTCAGATCCTGGCACTGGAACTGATGCTGATGGTGTCGGGGATGTTGGATCCGTGTGTGTTGGTCTCAGAATGGGGGCTGAAATGTATGCCCATTCCAGGTCCTCGGCTGTGCTCTCTCCCTCATCTCTCTGCTGTAGGGTGGGAGTGGGTGGTGGAGATGGAGTTGGTGGAGGTTGGAGTATCTCCTCCTTGATGATAAGAGACGGAGTGGAGGAGGCCAAATGATGCTTGCCCCTATGGAAGGGCGGGGATGCAGGCCTCTTCAAGTGCTTCGATTTAGACTTGGCCTTTTTGGCAACCAGTTCTGATGAAGTACATTCCAATCTCATCAAGTCTGAGGAATGTTGTTTTGAGGAGCTCACCTTCCATTCCAGGTGAGTATCGGTCCCTATTGCAGCTGGTTCTGACACAGTCAATGGTGCCGATTTGTGCTGTGGATGGTCGCGTTGCCTCACTTTCAGAGCTGAGGTCTCAGAATGGGCAGTTGGGTTTCACTCAGTGAATGGTTTGGCTGCTGGTCCAACAAGACTATCTCCCATAGGACAGCCTTCAAATGAGATGCCCAGTCACTGGATGCCTTTGGGGTAAATCGTTAGCAGTGGTGGCAGGCAGCTACGTTGTGTGATTTACCCAGACACAGCAGGCATAGGCTGTACTCGTCTGTATGCAGCATCTTCATGTCACACCTAGAGCACTTCTTGAATAGTGCTTTTTGTGGCATGGTAAGCTGACACAGTAAGTATTCACTGTAGGTATAAATGGTAAGTATACAGATTGTCCAATGTATTCCGAAGGAAAAGAGCAAAGAAAAAGAGTGAAAAGAATCTCTCTCACTGGCAGCAAAAGAAGAACTGAGGGACGAGGGAGCACTCCGGACTACGGTGCACATTTGGGCAGGAGGACACTGTGGATGTGCACTATGGCTGGGAGCACCCCCTTGAGACTTTTAGAGCTAGAAATCACTCTCTAAAACAGGCCTGCTTGTGTGCAGTCCCAATGTGTGTCTGTACAGAAGACACTCAATGAACAACAGTTACAGGTAAGTACAATACTGTTTACTGTTTGTTGCTGTAAGTATCTTTCTATTGGGTAATTTCTACACTGTTTAATATGTCATGTTTAATTACTTATGCTTTTTTTCAGTGTTGTTTCAACTTTATACCAGACTTTATTTTCAATTTTTTACAAATAATTGCATTGTTCATTAAATGTCCCAGCTGTTGATCATATTGACTTACACTGTGCTATCCACCTTGATTCTCAGTGAGGGAAGTAGACTATAAATAATGTAAATAAATAAATAAAGTTTAGTACCATTTTGTTAATGAAAGAATGAGCTTTTAAATGGTGACTAGCTTGACCAGTTTGGATCTAGGAACTGGGGGGAGAGTAGGAAGTCCACACCATAAAAATTACAATTTTGTATCTTTTTCAGAATTAAATTAGTTCCCCCTATTTTTTCCTACAGACTTGACAACAGACTCATATATACCTTCCTATACTATCCAGATGTTCTCAATTTTCATGAATTCTCCTCCAGTACTATTCTTTGTTGAGGAGAGTATACATTCAGATATTTTGCATAGGTGGGCCTACAGCAGACCAAGAAGAGGCTTTTCAAAGTCAATTATGTGATTCCTTTATTAACATGCTCAAGTTTATGTTGATGTAATATAATCCAAAGTAAAAAGTTAGTGTCAGACATCTAAGAGTCTCTTCTTTAATAGAGATGGGCATGACATGGGAAAAAAATGAAATGAGTTTCACATTTTATCACGTTCCACGAATCACAAACTTCCACGAAATTGTCCTGTTTCATGATACGATTCATTAGTTTTGTGATTCATCAGAACCCAGGGCACTTCAATGGCCCCCTTTCATACCCAGAGATGCCAAACTTGCAAAGGGACTTCAGCAGGCTCTCCTCCAGCCACCCTCCAAGTAGCTCTCTTTAGGCTCTCTTTGCTGACTTTCCCCTCCCGTCCTCCTGGCCTCCTGCTTTCTGTAGCTACTGGAAGAAAAGTCAAGTGGAGTGGATCTGCTTTGGTTTTCCTTTCTTCAGGTTCTCTTTGCTGGCTTTTCCTTCCTGTCCTCCTGCTGCTCTGACATGCCTTCCCCCCACCTCCAAGTTCTCGCAGGAAAAGCCGAGCAGAGCAGATCTGCTCAGGATCTGTTCCGGGGAGCTTGGGGGCAGGATGGGTGAGAATACATGTCAGAGCAGCAGGAAGGCAGGAGGCAGAGAGTCAGGGAATGGTTCCTAAAGCTGGCAAGCAGTGAGCAGCAGCAGAAGGAGCTGCTGAGGCTGCTGCTACTACCACTACTCCACCATCCCATTCTTAAAAATGGAGAAGAGAAACAGAAAGGGGAAGGAGTCTCCAACTACAGTTCCCAGGTAAATTTGTGCAGACCCACATTGCTCAGCTCTCAGATTAGCAGGGAGAGCAGCCTATCAAGGTTATGTGGGCTAAGATTGGGGTTTCCATAGCAACAAAAGGTCTACAGATATTCTGGGCCTATGTTGCCTAGGGCATCAATGGATTGGTGCCAGCCTGTCTGGCATCACGAAGCATTCACGAATCAAACAAATTGGCCCAAAAAAGTCATGGATTTTGTGAAAAATGTGGCCCCACAAAATGCAGTTTCACAATACACGAATCGTCCCGATTCGTCATGAAATTTGATTTGTATTTTGATTCATGCCCATGTCTATTCTTTAATCATATATATTGATCTGAATAGAGCTGATATAGACGTGTATAGAATTGATTTCATGGCAATTTGCGCTGCTGTTAAATCAGACAAATAATTAAACAGAAATGTTCACTTTCTACCCAACAATATTATTTTCAGAGTTGTACTATGATGTTCAGACAACAGGGATCTTATGATTATCTAGAAAGAAAATGAGAGTGTTGGCATAAAAAAGAACTGATGGTAGTAACTAGTAACTGGTGGTATTCCAAACATTCATTTTTCTACAATATTGTAACTGTTTTTATATGTATTTTCAAAATCTACATTTTGCTGTTGGCTTTAGCAACCCTCATTCATATTAAGATGTTCCTTGTGCTTTAATACAAACGTTTCCTGTGTAATTTGCAGCTAGTGTAAGCAGAATGACTAATAAACTACATGCAAGAGCGGCCAAAGAACATTGTAATAAAAACAATTTGAAACATATCCCTTTACAGTCATTCTTGTATGTAACATGTCTGAAATAGTGCTGAAGTGCATTTATGGAGACAAAATCCTGTATGCAAAAAGTTTTGCATTTATAACCTGCACTAATGTCGTATTTCACTGGATTTGTAAAGTACCGGAAAAATGAAACGAGCCACCAACAATCTGTTCAGGTTTATCATCTGGCTACATTTGATCTCATCTTCTTACATATTACATCTTCTTACTTATTACTTGGGAATAATCAGAGGATTAAGCAAAAATAGTACAAAAACTGTAAAAAGACACGAGAATTGTCATTAACAGAGGACATACTAAGTGAAAGTATTCAACAATACAGAGAGGTTGAGCAGGTGGATCTAGAGATCAGGCTTTCAGGTACTTCCAGTGGAATTAATGCTGCTTACCACTCTCATACATCTGAATCCATGTCATCTGTCATATAACCTAGCTGTCAGATGCGCCCTGCTTATCTGCCATGTATGTCTATTGCACTCTGTGTTATATTCTGGGCCTCTGAGAATGTGTGGAGGAATATCTGTGTAGCTGGGTAACTGTGTAGCTGTGAATCTTGCAGATGGCTACTTTCACTTTCTCGGGTGGCATGGGAAAGTGTCCTTGAAGTGCCGGTCTGAGCCATATCTCTCTGAAACATGGAATGAGCTCATCCTCCTCTTCCCCTCCCCCTCCCCCCTTCTAGGCCCTGTACGTCTAAATTCTAATGGTCCTTATCCCAGGGCGGGAACCTTGCCCTATAACTAACATTGCTTTCCCCTTTTTCGTCACTTCTGCCAATGCTGTAGTCTGAGGGCACTGATACTGATGGATCTCTAATAAAGAAACTTTAACTGGACTCTTGGAGTGTCTACAGTGAAGTATCTGGGGATCTTACTGGCAGAGCCTGACAGTAACACACAGGATTTTCTTAGCAATACAATCTTGTACAGTTATCCCAGGCAAAACCCATTGAAATTAATGGAGTAACTCTGCATAAGATTAAGAATTAGAGATGTTCCTGATGAGTCCTTGGAAGACAAGGAGGTTGTGGTGACTAACCCTGTAGGGACCAAGATCTTGGAAGACCCTGCAATTCCTGGCCCTTTGAGACCATAGGATGAGAAAGCTAAAGGGCTCATGAACATGAGTGAAACACGGGGGGTACTGAAGAAGCTGTCATTGAAACCCTCCCTTCACCAGGGATCCCACAGGCACCCCTAGAACCCCTGGAATGGAGGAGACTGAGAGAGTTTCAACTCTGGTGGTGGAGTGCCCAGGTGTCCACCCATGAAGTTTGTCATGATCCAGAACTATTGTGAGGTTTTGCAGGACGCTGGACTAAGTCCAACTGTAAGTGCCTACATAATTCTGGCCTTCTGACAGCTACACACTTGCCCTTCCTGCACAATTGTAGGATCAACAGTTCCATTAGACCTTGACTCTGACCTGTCTTTGCTTAAAAAGCCATGACTTGCTTGGAGAGCAACTAGGACAGTGTGTCTTTCACATCACCTATTACCGGATCATTTTAATTGAAGATGCCTGGGACTGAACTTGGGACATTCTGAATTGAATGCAAATGCTCTACCATTGATCCATGGCCCCACCTGCAATGGTGGGTCTAATGGAAGATTAGGAATTTTTAACCCAGGTCAAGTATTCAAAGTGCTTGTCCTTACTATTGATTTCATGATTGAGGTTGGAATGGTTGGTAGTAGAGGTGGGCATGGACTGGAAAATAGACCTAAATTTAACAGACAGGCCTGGTTTGTCATTCGCAAACATGTGGTTCATGGGACTCCTGTTTTTCATGAACTTTGGTCCGTGAGTCCAGACATCCTGGTGCTGATCTATCAATTCCCTAGGCAACAGAGGGGACGTCCGCAAACCTTCTGCAGTCCTTAAAAACTTGATAGGCAGCTCTGGCTGCCAAGTAGAGAGCTCCCATTCTTCTCTATACAGGCAAGGAGCAAGAATTAATTCCCTAGGCAACGGAGGGGATGGACGTTCTGCAGCCATGGGAACACCAATCCTAGCCCTCAAAACTATGATAGGCAGCTCTGCCTGCCAATCAGAGAGCTTTCATTCTTCTCTATGTGAGCAAGGAACAAGAATTAATTCCCTAGGCAACAGAGGGGATGAATGTTCTACAGCTATGGGAACACCAATCCTAGCCCTCAAAACCATGATAGGCGGCTCTGCCTGCCTGGCAGAGAGCTCCCCTTCTGCAAGGGAGGTGTGGATGTTCTGCAGCCAATCTTAGCCCTCAAAACCTTGATAGGCAGCTCTGCCTGCCAACAACAGAGCTCTCATTCTTCTCTATGTGAGCAAGAAGCAAGAATTAACTCCCTCGACAATAGTTGGGAAGGTGTCTTTGTGGTGATGGTGAGGGGGCTCTTCCCCCACCCTTTTCTGTTTGATTTTGCTTCATTGCAACTTTTTGGTGCTGCACGCCAATGCAAGTCACTTGGCATTTGCGACTCCTAGTATCTACTGGAAGTTTCCTGGAGGCAGCCAATTTGGGGGTCTGTAATGCAGACGTCCAAAATACAATATTGACCAAACTTGGAGGGTGGCTGGAGGAGAGGCTTATGAAGATTTGCTGTGAGTTTGGGCTCTCTGGGTGTGAAGTGGGCAGTGCCAGGGCCCATGGAAATGATGGACCATGGACCAACAAACTGGTCCATGAACGGGCTGGTCTGTTAAAAGTTCGTGGTCCCTGGTCTGTGAAACTTGATGGACCACAGGCCGGTAGTCTATGGAGTTTTCCCAGTCCATGCCCACTTCTAGTTGGTACCTTATGATTTTTAAAGTACACATTTAACGTTGGTTTTGACCTGGGTTTCATTGTCTGCTGGAAGGATTTAAAAGGAGAGAAATGGAGTGCTTTGGGGGCTTTAAGTGGCCAAGTAAACAGTTATTAAACTGTGGTCTAATAATCCCTTTGTACAGCAAGATGGGGTGAAGTTTGCTAAGACCATGGTTGGTAGCAGCTGGGAATGTTTGGGCTTAATAAGGTAGAAGAGTGTCTAGTTAAACATTGACCTTGTATGCCAGGTGAAGTGGTCAAGTGCAAACAAAATGTCTCTCTATGACATTTACTGATACTACAGCATGATGCTAAATATAAGCCAGAATCTTGGGGGCGGGGGGGGGGGGGAGAAGAAGTCTTAACACAATGATAACAACACTGCAGTTAGTTTAGTTCTGGCTTCTTACAGGTGGACTATATGATGGCTGTTTTTCATTGAAATGATGTGGGCTGGGATGTGCAAAAGCACCAACACTCCAAGGTCATACCACAAAAAGAATGTAAGCTACATAACTGACAAAGAAAACAAAGACGGGTCTATTGTAAGACTCCCAGGGCCCTTTTTTAGAGCTACATTGAATAAGACCCTGATATGGTGGTACATGAACTTTATTTCTGAAGTATCTCTTTGTAAGAGATGAAATCATTTGTGATGGCATCCTCTTCAACAGCTTTGGAAGTTCAACTCTTTGTAACTTCTTGATCTATATCATTCTCTAGAAACTTCCTCTGAAACTGACCACTTAATATCAGCTGGAAGCATTCATTCAAGCACCCTTGAAACGTGCAGGCTTGCCAGGTCCCCTGCCCACAGCCTCCTCCAGCCTTTGTCCCCTGCTGCTGCTCGCCTGGCTGGTGGGTGGGTGGAACCAGGAAATGTTGGAGGAAGGCTTCAGGCATGCGTGCAAAGTTTCTGTGTGCTCGCCTGCAGCACCAGAAAATAATAGGGGTGGGGAGCTAGTTTTTGTGTAGTGTTTAAGAGTGCAGGACTCTAATCTGGAGAACCAGGTTTGATTCCCCACTCCTCCACTTGAAGCCAGCTGGGTGACCTTGGGTCAGTCACAGCTTCTGGGAGCTCTCTCAGTCCCACCCACCTCACAGGGTGTTTTGTTGCAGGGATAATAATAATATACTTTGTAAAATGCTCTGAGTGAGTATTAAGTCGTCCTGAAGGGTGGTATATAAATCGAGTGTTATTATTATATGTTATTATAATGTCATTTCCAACAGGATATGGAAGTGATAGGCCACACCGGGGGTGGGGGGGATTTAGTAAATTGGTACTATTTTGTGCCAATTTTTAGAGAATATTGCAACACATTGCTTCTGTGTCCCACTGGCAATTATGTCATTTTCCACCACTGCAGGCAAGTGCATGTACACTTTGCAGTTATGTGCCTGCTGCCCCCTGAGCCCCCACCCCAAGTTTGGCCCCAGGGGCCCTGGCAACCCTGCTTACATATGAGACAACTAGTTACACTGCCAAGAAGCATTCTCATAGAGACAGTGTACAAAAAGATGTCTTCATCTGAAGTTGTTTTCATGGCTGTTATCATTTGCATGATCATTATCTAAATTTTAGTAGTCATGCCCATGGTCCAAATTTAGAGGCATTGACAGCACCTGCCTAAGTAGACTTTGGTAGACTTAGAAAGGTGGCATTTTAGTTTACACAAATGTTGTCTGTATATGAGCACTGACCTGGCAGATACTCCTTGAAGCAGTGATGTGTGAAACAGCCATTAGAGACAGGATACAAATGGCAGGCTATTTGTTTGCAACAATATTCCAATGATTTTTTCCAGTTTTGAAAAAAAATCTCCCCCTTTCTATATGTGGAATCTACAACAATAAAAGGGGAGTTTGCAACTTGACTTTAATGGAATATTGACGGCCATTTTATTGCTTTTATTAAGTAATATAGATTTTAAAAAGCAACGCTAGATAATATTTTAGTTTTATTCAATTAAATGTTCAGAATACATGCAGAGAAAGAAGTACAAGAACACCACTGGAATTTGTTCTTTATTTGTATATAGACTGGAACCTTCTTTATACCAACCTCTTCACCACCACAGCAGACTCTTTGAAAGTGATGCTGGATGCTCAAACATGCTATAATCACAAGAAAAGTTACAGCTCATTGACATTTTCCATCAATGTTCCCTTGCACCATATCCTACACTGAGTGGATAAAAGATTTCCACTTATATCAAGAAAATAGTTAGCTTGTCAACAAATCTCTGCAGTTATGAAGTGGTGGTCACTTGCAGGGCTATCTATCTTAGCCAAATGAAAAAGAAACAACACAAAATAAAATGTATTTTGTGGGAAACTACTTAATTTAAACAATTTCTCATAAAATAAATTTAATATGGACAACTCTCTCTATATATACTCTTTCCTCAGTTTCCTAGGTAGGTTGGATATTACTTGTGGTGTAGCTGAAGAAAGTATTTCTAGTTCCATTTTTTGTTCACTTTCCAGCAGCATCCATACAATTATGGCTCATCTGAGGCCCCTGCCTTAGATAAGCCAGTCTATACTGAATGAAATCAATGAATGAAATAAATTGCTGCCAGAATCCTGCCAATCAGAGGTCTCAGATCATAATTAATCTCCTTTGTTTCAGGACTCCTCTTTCCTTCTCTCTTTGGCTCAGGCTAATGTCTGACATCATGACAGTTACAGACAATAAGAAACACATACACATGTAGAAAGAAAGTAAAGATACAACTTCACATATAGGGTTGCCAGCTTCAGGATGAAAAATTCCTGGAGATTTGGGGGTGGTGCTTGCGGAGGGAGAAATAGAAGGAAGGATTTCACTTAGAATCTAAGGTATACCATAGAATTTGCTCTCCAAACCAGCCATTTTCTCCAAGGAAACTGACTACTGTAGTCTGAAGATCAGTTATAATTCTGGTAAATCTCAAGGCCCCACCTGGAGACTGGCAACCCTACTCACATATTAGGTACATTAGACTTCATCAGCCAGAGATCCAGAGCTACCCTGTTAACAATCTGGTACAACAAAATTCCTCTAATGCACTGTTGAGCCCATTTGCCACCTGATAACAAGCAACCATTCACTATAAAGAATGTTGCAGGTGCTGCAAATCAGCCCCAATTGCACCCAAAGATGCCATTTACCTGTGAAAAGGTATACTGGAATGTGGATGGGACTACACATTTGAATGCATGTTGAAACAAATGCAGTGCAAACAGATTACAGCCATGTTTGGTTTTATGCTCATGGTTTTTGATCCAGCAAGAGATGAAAGCTAACTGGAATTGGTGAAAAAGTCCAAAAGATTTGAAGGAAACCTGTGTAAGCCGATATGATGAATGTGTGGTAGGAGAGAGAAAAAGGAATGTGTGGGGAAGGATAGAGACCTTAACGGGCTTTGATTATCTGCTGTTAAGCCATGAAAATCCTAGGTGCTTATATGACTCAGGCGCCCAAAGTTCAGAACTATTCCCATTCCCTACTTGTAATCTCTATCCTCCAGCTATTTTAGCAATTAGTGAAATAATGATTCCCTTTCCCGCTTATCCACAAGTGCTGAGACAAACCTGGACTCTGCAAAATGTGAGCAGAATATGATTCATCAGGCACATTGGCTTGTCAGAGAGGTCTGTACAGCAACAAGACACCCCTTGCTAATAGATCTGAAGGGGCCATCAGGGGCACTAAGCCTGATAGAATCCCAGATGTAAAATGTCACGTTGTAGTCATCCTACAATTTTCTTTCTGTTTCTTTCATGTAGTATTTCATGTTGCAGCTAATTTCTGTGCATTCTACAGAGTGTAACCGATTGGTTAATAGTCAATAATAAAGAGAGAGTTTTTAAAAAAAAGATTACTGGGATCCTCAAATACCACTGTCCTGGCAGCAACTGAACTTTTGCCTGATAATTTCCAAACAATATGTAGAAATTCAAGACACCTCTTCTCCTTCCCACCTCTTTGGGTTCCCTAGCCCAAAGTATTTGCCCCCTCCCAGTCAGAATGAAGAGGAAGATTCAAGAGTTGGGAATTAAAAAGGGCTGCTTTATTAAATAACAACATCATAACTGTCAACACAGTGAGGGCCTAACCAGAAGTCCAGGTCAGGCCCTGGGGTTGGTCTTGGACCTCTGCCCTGACCTGTCTGGGTGAGCCACCCTCTGCCCCAGGTGTGAGCCATGTAAAAATTCAAGATTTCTTTTCCTGCTCACCTCTTTGGGTGCCCCAGCCCAAAGTACTTCTTGTATCTTGTTGCTGAAGAAACTTGCTGCCCTTAGATCTCTGTATCTTGGAAAGTAACAAACTCACATAAGGCATATATAAATGGCTTAGGTACAGCTCCCACCCCCAGACCAAAACCACCTCAGTCCATCGAACAAAATTTTGCCCAGGGCCCCAGAATCACTAAGACCTATACACACCAGCTTTGACAATGGAGATTTGGGAGTGGAGTGTGGGCAGGGTTTAGGGGGAGGGAAGGACCTCAGCAGACTGTAATGCCATAGAGTCCACCCTCCCAAGCAGCCATTTTAGCCAGGCGAGCTGATCTCTGCCGTCTGGAGTTGTAATTCTGGGAGATCTCCAGGATCCACCTGGAGGCTGGCAACTAGGTTTACTAGGCATAGCTGGCAACCAGTGGGAATCCAAGGGGGGTAGAAAACCCAGAAGTGATATCACGTCTCTCTAAGAATTGCTGGAAACTCTATGGTAAAACCATAGTTTTCAGAGATTCCTAGAGCAGACTAATACCACTTCCAGGTTTACCCATTGCTGACTTTTTTTTTACATTATTTTTCTTCAACCAGCTGCTAGATCCTGGGGCAGGGGATTCCCCCACCATCAGTGGGAAACTGGGAAAACTATTTGCAACTATGTGCTATGGCATCACATCTCAGCTGAGCTCCTTCCCCTCCCCAAACTCCATCCTCCCTAGAACCATCCCCACACTGCCAGAAATTTCCTAAGCCAGAGTTGGCCACCCTGCTTTCCCCCTGCATCTATTTTCGCCTCACAAATTACGAGGACATTTAGACTGAAAAAATATGACTGTCCCTGCTCACCATGAATTCCATAGTGAGCAGGGACATAGCTGTCCCTAGGCATAGTTCAGCACTCTAGTCACTCTACATCACTGTGTGTATATATGCATGTACCAGTACGTGCACACATTGTACAAGTACATATATACATAGACAATGACAAATAGACAAGTTTTCACTTAGCCAATCAGAAAGTATTACTGCTTGAGAGCCAGTGTGGTACAGTGGTTAGTATACTTGTAAATAGAGTCACTCCCTTCTAAGTCCTTTGACATCAACGTGTGTTACTTTGCTTAGAAATATACTGCTGCGCTCAAATCCCCACTCTTCCATGAAGCAAACTGGGTGATCTTGGATAGTCATTATCTCTGCCTAACTCACCTCTAAGAATTGTTGTGAACATAAAATGAAAAGGGGAGAAATATGTCTGCTGCCCGGTGGGATAAAAATGTAATACAATAGATGCTTCTGTTTATAAGAGAAATCCAGAAAATTAAGAGCAAGATGGATTTGGCACAATGCAATGGTTAGCAAAGCTTTGTCTTAAGGGGTTCCTGTGCTTTTACTGCT
Source organism: Eublepharis macularius (assembly GCF_028583425.1). NCBI lineage: Eukaryota > Metazoa > Chordata > Lepidosauria > Squamata > Eublepharidae > Eublepharis > Eublepharis macularius. The sequence goes on from NC_072790.1 coordinate 130,755,970, forward strand.
TGCCTTGCATATGAGAATTACCTGTGGTGAACGGGGGAAGCTACACCTGTTAAACACGTATACTCTTCTTTGCAAAAGGGCAGAAGTGTTCTTTGGAACTGATGCTGGATTGGTACCTGCGCTCACTTCTAATTTAATGCTTTTTTCCTTATGTCTTTTCATCTCCTTGATGGAAGAGAGCAATGCCTCATGGTATTAAGAAGTTCAGTATATGAGCAAAAAATAAATCTTAATGGTATCTTGACATTGTTAGTAGATTGGCAATGCTAGGGTCACCAACCAGTGGTTGGCAATCAGTGGGAGGCAAGAATTAGGAGGCAGAATATCACTTCCAACAAATACTGGAATTGATGTTACGTTGCCAGCATGACATAGATGTGGCACGTTAGGATTTGGGCAAAATGTATGTTAAAACCATAGAGTTTTGCGCAAATCCTAGCGTGTTCTATAGATGCCATGCCAGTGACATGATGTTACCTTAGGCTTGCCAGGTGTGTGCTTATGACCAGCAATCTCCTGGCAATCTGTGCCTCTGCCTTCCAATCATTCTATGTCACTTCCAGATATTCCCTGGAAGTAATGTCATGCCACTGATGCGGCACCATTATTTAAAAAGAACCCTTCTGCTAAGTCTTAGCAGGCTGGTGGGCAATGAATAGGGAGAGTGGGATGCAGTGCCATTCTAAGCAGAGCTATACCCTTCTTTGTCCATGGATTCTCAATGGTATTTGTTTCTACACACACACTGACAGTTTTGTTAGCCCTGGATTCTTGCATTTAAGGGGTCAAGTACTTGCATTTTATACATTTTGACTCAACATAAGTCTGTAAAAGGCAATATTTCTTCCTTGTGTGAGGCATCTATCATGTCCCATGTGGAATTAACAGCTGTGATGTCAGCCTGCTGGGCTTAGGCAAGTACAACTGTATGACGCTGAAAGATCTTCAGTGTCTAACATGATTTAATCTGGGATTTATTTTAGAAGATTGAATCATGAGTCAGCTGGGGTTCTACCTGAAACCCGTTTCTGAGGCACACATTTTAGGTCCAGATTTTCTGTGATTCTTTATAGTTGATGAAACATGATTCCCAAAAATAATTTCACAGTCAGCTCGCAATGCTGAAAAAGTTCTGTTGACTAAACTTTATTTTTACTTTTACTTATCCTCCCAAACATTCAAGGAGCTTTTTGCTTCATGACAGCTAGGGCTGCCAACTCCAGTTTGGGAAATTCCTGGCAATTTGGGAGTAGATCCTGGGAGAGTGGAGTTTAGGGAGGAGAGGAAACTCAACGAAGCATAGTCAAGGGTGAATACAGCCCTCATATCTCACACAATGGGGAGGGAAATCTAAAATGGTCTGCCCATGAAGGCCCATGGAACCTTCTGGATTTCAAAAAGTGCTGGGGGATTTTAGAATTCCAGACTCAGGCCCTATTGAGGCTGTGATGGAAGCATGGAATCTGAAGCTCCTAGAAGCAATTAACAAGATTGCTCCTTGCTGACCCTTCCTTCCTTTGCAGCAGAAAGCAACCTTGTGGCTCACTAAAGAGCTGGGTGATCTAAAAAGGTCTGGAAGATGACTGGAAAGATGTTGGCAAAAAGCTTGCGCTGAATCTGATAGAGCATGCTACAGAACCCATTGGAAGACTTATGAAGCACAGTTATAGCAGGAAAGAAACATTAATTTTCTACAATGATTCCTCCAGCTAATTCATGTCCATCCCAACAGTTTAAGTTATTGTGACATCCTTTATCTCCTAAATCTGAACCTTCACTGGTTCAAGAACAGACAAATATCTATGAAACCTTTGCAAAATTCTTTGTTGATAAAATAGCTTAAATACACTCTGATCTGGATGCCACCTGTAATACAGGTGAGCCAAAAGAAATGCTTAATACCCTGGGCCCTTTCTACATGGCACACTTTAAGCCGGCAGTGCTGAGCATTCCTGCCGATCAGTGCAGAAATGGCTTGGAGTCCCATCATTCTGCACTGCAGAACCTTGAGTTGATTTGTTGTCTGCTGACAAGTTGAAATGTGTCTGTTTGGAGACACATTTTGTGGGAGCTGGAGCTGATGTCATTAAAAAAAAATATTTTTTTTGCATTCGTCATAATGTTGCAATGATGTAACCCATCTCCCCCCTCCCTGTATTTGCTAATTGGAGTGTCCCGTGCTCACTGGAAAGGCAATTGGTGGCAGAGTTTCTGTGGAAAACATGTACTTTTCATGCTTATTCCACTCTAATTTTTTTTAAGACAAGCCAGGAAAGGTTTACAATGCTGCCATTTCATTCACTCCTGGCAGCTTCCATGCCATTTTGTTTCACAAACAGCTGTGCAAAACATTTGAGTTTTTTCTTCTTCTTTGGCATTAGGAAAAGCCTGAAACAGGCTGGGAGGGAGGAAGAGAAAAGCAGCCATTTAACCTTTTCCTGGCTTTTAAAGCCAGAAGGAATGAGCAGTAATGTTAGGACTCGTTCCTGGGTTTGGAAAAAAATAAGAGGATGGGTGCATACCTAGGAGAATGGAGAAGCAGCTTTATGACCCTTATCTCACTTTACTGATAAAAATGGTGGAAAAGGCGTTTAGAGAGCTGAGGAGGGTGGGAGTGGCTGTTGGCGGACAGACCAATCAGCTCCTGGAGGAAAGGAAGAGGAGGACATAGGAAGCAGAATGGGAGTTGATTCTGCATGGACATAACATGCGCCAGCAGTGACTGGGCTGCAGCTTAAAAAAATCGTTAGGTACTGACAGAATTCTAGTATATGAATGCCACTACTTGTAATTTGGATCCTTGCCCATCCTGGCTACTAAAATCTTGCAAAGACCACATAAAGGAGTCCTCAGTGTTCATTATAAATCAGCCACTAAATCAAGGCACCTTCTGTCAGCCACTCAAAGAGGCGGCCATCCATTCAGAACTTTTAAAACATCCTTAGACAAAAATGATATAGCCAGTTATCGTCCAGTTCCTAATCTGCCCTTTTAGGCAAAGTGGTTGAGAGAGCAGTAGCTGACCACCTCCACTCAGGTGCCCTGAACCCTTTTCAGTCTGGTTTTAGGCCCGGCTATGGGATGGAGATAGCCCTAATGGCTCTAGTTGATGGCCTCCTCCTAAATGTAGAAAAAGGTCATGTTTCATTATTGCTCCTCCTAGATCTGTCTGCAGCCTTTGACACAGTAGACCATGCCATCTTGTTGAGACATTTGGAGGCAGAAGTAGATATCAGGGTGTGTGTCTTGAATTGGTTTAAATCGTTCCTCATGAAACAAATTCAAAAAAGAGTTGCTAATGTAGACCAACTGTCCTCAGAGTGTGAATTATCTTGTAGGTTTCCAAAGGCATAATCGTATCCCCCATGTTATTCAACCTCTACATAAAGCCTTTAAGAGAACTCATGCATAGCTATGGAACTGGATGCCACCAATATGCTGATGATACCCAGCTCTATATCTCATTATTCAAATCCTCTGGTGGTGCTGTAGAGGTACTGAGTCACTGCTTGACAGCTGTTGTCAATTGGCTGAAAGAAAACAAATTGGAACTGAACCTAGACAAGATGGAGATGATGCTGGTTGAGAAAGCAGAGATCTTGGACATTGTGGTTCTGACCTTTGATGGAGTTCAGTTGACCCTGGCTGACTCACTTAAGAGCCATGGGGACCCAGAAAAGCAAGTAAATGCAACTGCAAAGAAGGCTTTCCCCCAACTCAAACTAGTCTGGAAGATGGTCCCTTATCTTGACATGGCTGATCTAGCTACCTGAATTCATGGCACAGTAACATCAAGACTAGACTACTATAATGCACACCCCTCAAAGTCAACTCAGATACTTTATTTGGTGCAGAACACTGCAGCTCGTTTACTCTCAGAAGCTATACACTCCTATTTTGTAGTCACTGCATTGGCTTCCCATCAGTTACTGGGTGCAATTCAAGGTCATGATCATACTGAAAGCCTTCATGGTCTTGGCCCCTCATATCTGTGCAATCACCTCTCCCCCTAACTGCTCATCTGAACAGTGTCTTCTGAAGATAACCTCCTACAGTTAGGCAAAATCAACAGCTCCCTGCACACATGCTTTCTCTGTGGTAGCTGCCATCTTATGAAATGGCCTGCTTGAGGTGGTCTGGAAAGCTCCTACTCTCCAGGCTTTCTGCAAACTATGCAAAACTGAATTATTCTGGGGGACTTTCTACCCAGATTACGGAATTATGTCATAAGAAATAGCTCAAGGAGATGCCTTGGTAGGGATGAGGACTGAATGCTTCACTTTTGGATACTGTCTGCTGATGTAGATATGTCCCTACTAGCGAGTTTCCCATGGAAAATAGTTCATGCTTTATTTCAGGTAGATTTTATCTCTGTGCTCAACTTTATGCTTGCTTAAAAATTTGTCTGCTACCATTCCCTATTGTGTCTGTTTCCCTTACTGTTTATTATTATACTTTTCTCAGTGAATGTCCTAGTTGTCAATTATATTGTATTTTCACTTGCACTGGTGTAATCCACCTTGGATTTCAGTGAGAAGGGTGGACTGATGATGATGATGATGATGATGATGATGATGATGATGATGATGATGCCACCCACTGAAGTTGCCATTTTCTCCAGGAGAACTGAGCTCTGTAGTATGGAGATGAGAGTTGTAATTCTGGGAGATTTCCAGGGCCCACCTGGAGGTTAACAACATTAATGACAGTCCAGATGTGAGTAACTGCTAATTGGGGATTTGAACTTTGATTTTAACAATCCAGGACCTCAACATGGTATCTGTCTCACTACTATGTCTTGCACATAATATTGACTTACTTTATTTAGTTACTTCTTTTATAGTCTACCTTTCTCACTGAGACTCAAAGCAGATGACACAAATTAAAAACAATGCATTAGAGGAGCATAAAACATCATAATTTTATTACACCAACCATGTAATAAAATTGTATTCCACAATTAGTTAACAGCACACCAAAACCAGTGCAATCATACAATAAAACAGTGAGGAACATACAACAAAGCCCCTTACACTGTCTCTGACCTAAGAAACCTCCCCTTTTTCCTGAAGGGAGGAGGGAGAGAGGAGAGAGAGGAAGGAAAAAGAGGTCAGAGGGAGAAATGCAATGAACAGCATACCAGTGAGACCTGGAAGGGCACGAGCAGGGAGAGATTCCAAGGACCTGGGCTGATGTATGAGGAGAGATTAGTGTTCAGGAGTATGAACCACCCCCCACTGTCTCCAGGTTTGCTTGTCCTTTTGGTGGACTGATTGTGCTTCTAACCAAAGTACAGATAATACTAATCTTGACAGACTAATGGCTGGATTCTGAATAGGGCAGCTTTGTATGTTCACCATTGTTTCCATGTGAATCTTTTGAGAAGCAAGGAAGAACATTGGGTTGCTGAGTTTCTTGGGTTGTTGCCATCTGGTCTCAAATGATGGGATCACCTTACGCATGCTCTGAAGATGACTGGCGATGTTGGGTAGGTTTATATGGGAGTAGGCTGTCCTAATGTTATGCTGGCCCCAAGCCACATAAGTCTTTAAAGGTCAAAACCAGCACCTAGAATTGGGCCTTGAAGCAAATTGGAAACCATTGTAGGTGGAACAAGACTCGAGTGATATGGTTCCTATCCTCACATCAATTGGCATTTTGGCTGCAGCATTCTGTCCCAATTTTAGCTTCCAGACACTCTTCAAGGGCAGCCCAAGCAGAATACATCTCACTAGTCCAATCTAGATATCACTAGGGCATATAATAACAATAACATCAGTCATAAGCTCTTATTTGCCCAAGAATGCTGGTGGCCCACAGGCAAAGCTGGGGAGAGAGGCTCCTAGCTGTGGCATATATAAAGTTTGTGCCTATTCTCTCGGTACTAGATTCTTTTATAATTCCTCAAACTTCAGAAGAAAGTTTGGAGTTAAACAGAGGTTGTAGAAAAACCAAAGAAATAGATATCTCTGAAAGAGAATGAAGTATTCTGCAGCACCTAATATAAAATTTCTGACTCAGACTCCATTAGTTGCCCAACCACTTCAGTTTCCCCCATTTCCAATTCTCAGCAGCATGAGCATCCTTAGTCAAGCATTCTTTTCAGCAGCCTCAAATTTTGTGATGAGTTTTTCCTGTAGGTGCAACAATGGCAGCGTAAGGTCAGAAGGGTCAAACCAATTAAGGCTTCAAAATATTCTTTTTTCACCCACTTTCAGAACAATGATAACAAGTAGGAAGCACAAATGAAACAATATGGAAAGATAAAATGAAATCAATGAGTCTTATTTTTTTTAGAAGTCTATAACACTGCATATAGAGCAGATACGGCTGCATTTATTACAGCCATAATTTTACTGGTAAGCTTCAAACAAGGTCTAAAGTTCCACTTTTTTTGCCTGCTATATAGAAGCATGTCAAATTGATGGAACAAAACCTCACTGAAAGCATTAAAAACATTTGTTAAGCTAACAGCATCCAGGAACAATAACCCTATGATACTACAAAAATGGCTCCTACTGCATTTCTCCCCCTGACTCTTGCAAGTCAGTGTTTTTAATTAATTAATTTTCTCTTGATTGAAATACTAACACCCAACTTTTCCTTCTCATAAGAGATACTGACTTGCCCACTTGTATGCAATCTTATGCTTCATTCAGTCAAAGGTCTCTTTTTTTCTGCTGCTTAAGGTATGCCTGACATGTGCCAGGTCAGGGATATGGGACTGGACTTGCAATCAGATATACATTGGAGGAACACCTTTAAAAGCACTTATTCACTTGGTGTTGTGAGGAGTTTGCCCTTCCACCCTACTTTTGCCAGTGAAAAGATGGGTGGGGAGGCTACAAAAAGCAGAGTGGGAGGGAAAGTGGAAGCTCCTTCTCCTTGCTTGCAGTACCCCTTCGCAGCACTGAGTGAATGAGTGCTTTTTAAGATGAGTTCCCCCAATGTTAATCTGTCTGCAAGTCAGATCATGCACCTGTTGGCACATGTTGAACGTATCATGTAGCCTGGCCTTTTGTTTGTGTGTGGGTTTGTTCTGGTGGTTCCTTACTGTTCCTGTTGTCAGGTTCTGATTGTGTTTAAACCAAAGAGACTCTATTTTAATCTTGTCAGTGTATTAAGTGTTTCTTTTTTAGGTGGGAAGCCTATTGATGGAAGCTTACAGAGAGAAGAGGAATGTTGTGTCTACATATATCTGTCTTTCTGACACCCTTGAGAAACTCACTTTCTCACCCTCGGGCCGTTTGTTTTGAGAACCGTGGGGGAGGATGGGGCCTGCAGGGAACTGCTTATTCTGTACCTCAGCCTTTGCTTGGCATTCGTAACAATTTCCTAGTTCAGCTAAGATCCGTGTATCTTGGAATGTGTACTCTAATGGTTGTTTATCTCCAGTAAAGCCTTTTGAAACCAAGGGACTTTTGTCTTATTGCAAGAGGCAGGCTGAGTTGCAACTTTTAGCAAGCCACAGTTTGACACCTGTATAGCTGTCCTACCCAACATGATAGTTAAACTCATAGGAAGGCATATGCAAAGTTTCAAAAAGATAAACCTTTGATTTTCTTAATCTTTCCACTTCTTCCACTTGGGTGGGAAGGAGACAATACTACGTGGAGAACAAACATTTTGAGTTGGCTGCAACAAACTCTTGCAAAGTAGCCAAAGGCATCAGGTGGGCTTGAAAGAATCTGTGTGTGCATCTCAGACGCAAGTTTCCAGCAGCCCTACACTTACCTATCCTGCACCCTCTAATTCTTTGCAGTATATGATGAACTACTCACTTTCCCCCTTCAATTGACTCAAATGGGCTGAGGGTCAGCAGGAAATAGGAAAGCCCTAGAGAATGAAATTCTATATTTCTTTGTTCTGTGATGTTTAGGGAAGGTTGAGAATAAGGTGATGGATTGACTCACTTGGCATTAGGTTACAATGGCAGGGACAATACATGCAAGAGAAGGATGTGCGAACTAGGTGTGCAAACTTTGAGGATGAAGGAGGCTTCCTTAGACTGAGGTTTCTTGGGTCTATTGTGTCAGTGAAACAAGGGACAAGGGCCATATTGTGTCATCTAATCAGAACTAAGGTGTTTGATAAAGCAGCAGAATGAATTAAAAAAAAAAGAACTAAGGTGTTTGGGGAAGGGGGGAAGCAAGCCTTCATCACTTTGGATACACCAATCCTTATCTACTGAGAATTAGGTCCCACTATGTTCAGTGGAGCTTATAGCATGTATAGGATAGCACCCAGAAACCTTCCTCCTTATTTACTGGTGCTTCTGTGCAAATAACTTACATAGGGACTATATACTAGACAAGTTCATCAGGTCATGCATCAGGGAGAGAACAAGGTTTTATCCTATAGAAAAATATTTTTAATTATTTAAAACATTGATTTGCTGCCTTTCCACCCAAATAGGGTCCCCAAGGCATTCCCCCTAAAGAGGACACAACCAATGCTCAGTTCTTTGGAAACTGATATAAAAAGTCTTGTGCACTTTTCACCGTCTTATACGTCATGGCTGCTTCTCCTCCTTGAACTATATTTGGAAAATGGGTTTTGTCAGTAAGAATTAATAGCTTTTCATGTGTTAGGATTTCAAAGCTTTCATTCTATTAAGATTAGAGACAAACTACAGGGGTTATTTTGCCAGCACTGTAGCTCTGATGTGAATCAGGGCTCTGTTCAGCAGCTATTAGCCCAAAACATTGGGAAGACATGATCAGGAATAGCCCAGCATCATGTCTATTGGTGCGCTTGCCATTTTCTTGCAGTTTTCAAATGCTTGCAAAAGCTATTGCCCATCTTCAGCTCTTGAGAGGTATTTATTTCACTTAAGAGTTAAAAACATTATGAATAGATGCTGGAAATGTGAACAGCAGGAGGGAACATTTTATCACTTATGGTGGAAATGTAACAAAGCCAAAAACATTTGCATACAAATCATTTCATTAATTATTTAGAAGATCTTAAAGACTAATATATAAATGAAGCCAGAGGCTTTTTTGTTGGGACTAATGGTCCTACTCATGGTACATTTTTTCTGTATATGACAACAGCAGTGAGATGGTTATATGTTAAAAATTGGAATGTTACAAGATTATCTACTAGAGAGGAAAAGCTGGTGAAGATGATGGAACTTGCAGAGATGGCCAAACTTACTTCCTTGATTAGGGAAAAGACATTATCTAAATTTATTGTTACCTGGAAACTCCTTATAGATTTTTTTTTTGCAGGAAACTGAAAGAACTGAACTGATGATTTGTTCTTTTGAAGATTAAGAGGCAAAAAGATTTTTTAGAGGGAAAGGAGAACCATTTATTCATGATAATTTTATAGTGAGCGTAAAATATGTAATGACTATATATCTTTCACAGAGAAAATTGAAGATTATTCCTACATCGTTCTTTATATGAGTGTTTCCTTTTTTCTTTTTTGGCTCTTTTATATTCTGTTTAAAAATTCTTAATAAAATTCTTAATTTTTTAAAGAAGGAATTGCCCAGCATTACGTCTGTTTTGGTGCTCTTGCCATTTTCTTGCAGTTTTCAAATCCCTGCAAAAGCTATTGTCCATCTTCTGCTCTTGAGAGGTATTTATTTCACTTAGAGTTAACTTGATTATTTTTATAGCAACCTGAACAGCAGCCACTGTTCTGTATTTCTTTTCTATATTTCATTACTAGCTGATCATGTTATTGAATTCTATGCTTAAATCCAGCTGAAGAATCTATTATGTTCCTTTGCATTCAGCTAAGCTTTTCATGTTTTTCAACTTGTTAAAGCCTGAATGCAGTTTTTAAGACACAGCGCTACCCTGTGTGCAATACCATTCTGCTATTTTAACCTGCTCAAATCCAATTTGTGATTTAATTTTCATTTCTTGATCTGTTTTGCAGACATCCAACCGTTTATAAAATTGTGTGCTTTGCACATCACACAAGCTTGCTTTTTCATATTTTTTCCTCTAACGTTATTACCTTTTTTAAAAGTAGGATTATACCATCTGATGTGTAGCGCAAAGATTAAGCTGCTACGTTAGCTATTTTCCTCCAAGGAACCAACAGTGACTTCCTATTCAGGCAGTTTACAGAGTCAGAACAATTTAGCTTCAGCAGGAGAATAGCATTATGAACAAACTGTGGCACATATTACCTGTTTGCTGCACGTATTGCACTGTTGTTGCTCCATTGTTTTCTACTGATGCAATAGCATTTTTCTGCACTCTATGTCATGTCTAATGTGCTATGCTCATTCAGATCTCTGTAATCCTAGTCTTAATACAAATACTTACTAGATATCTCTTCAAATTAATTGTTTCAGCTTGCACAGTATAACCTATTTTGAGTCGCAGTGAGACTCTACATGACCCACCCACCCCCTGATGATCACAATGCCACATTAGATTTCTGCACAGAATGTTTTTGCTCCTGAGCCCAAACTGATGTGATCAAGAAACATCCTCTCCCACAACACAACCTCACCCACGCTGAAAGAATTGCTGTAAACCACCTCAGAAATAGTCCAGACATCACGATTAAAGAAGCCGACAAAGGAGGAGCAGTCATCATCATGGACAAATCTGACTACATTCAAGAGGCCAAAAGACAACTCTCCAATACTGTGTACAAAGAAGTAACCTCAGACCACACTCAGGAATACCAAAGAAAACTAAACAGGAATTTAAATAAATTACCCACACGCATACAGGAACAAATCTATATGGACAGACCACAGGAACCTTGACCAGGGACTTTCTATCTTCTGCTCAAAATACACAAGCCTGGAAACCCAGGAGATCCGATTGTCTCAGACCATCACTATTGGATACATGATCATAGATCCAGAGGAGTTAGCCGTGTTAGTCTGTAGTAGCAAAATCAAAAAGAGTCCAGTAGCACCTTTAAGACTAACCAATTTTATTATAGCATAAGCTTTCGAGAATCAAGTTCTCTTCATCAGATGCCTGATCAGGCATCTGATGAAGAGAACTTGATTCTCGAAAGCTTATGCTATAATAAAATTGGTTAGTCTTAAAGGTGCTACTGGACTCTTTTTGATATTGGATACATGGACTCCATTCTCAGACCCTATGCCATCACTGCTGTGAGATGACAGACATCACAGACTTCCTGAGAAAAATATAATCTGTTGACAATATCCCAGGTAACACTATTTTGGCCAACTTGGATGCTGAGTCTCTATACACCAATATCTTCCATAAAGAGGGACTACAAGCCATTAGGAACACCATTTCTGAAAAAACCACAGCTGACCTTGCTACCATGCTCTGCCAATTTATCCTTGCTGCAATTGGCAACCCAGTATGCCTACAATTTGATTGCCTGGAGATTAATTACTGCATATTGGGGGAAATGCTTCTGACTGGGTAATTCTGCTACTAAACAAAATATATTTCTAATAGTACTCACTCGCAACTACTTCAAATTTGGTGAAGATTTGTTCCTCCAGATCAATGGCACAACCATGGGCACTCGCATGGCATCACAATATGCAACATTTTCATAGCTGACCTGACTTGGAACCGCACTTTCTCAGCTCCCACCCACTAACACCGCTCCTGTAATTGAGATGTATTGATGACATTTTATCATCTGGACACAAGGGAAAGAAGCACTGGAGGAACTCCACCAGACCTTCACCAGCTTCCACCCCACCATCAACCTGACTATGAATCAATCCACACAAGAAGTACATTTTCTAGACATGACTGTACAAGTAAATGAAGGAAACATAAAAACCATTCCATACAGGAAACCTACTTATCAGCAAACCTCTACACATCTCCAGTCACAATCCTAAACACACCAAACAATCCATCATTTACAGCCCAGCTGTACTTCACAAACATATCTGTTTCAGTCCCTTTAACAGAGATTCTCACCTGCAGGATCTATAATAGATATTTTTGGAACTGCAATGCCTGTTAGCAGTCAGATTCCCTCCCCACACTGCAATAACAATTTATGGATATAAAATATCATAAACCCCTTGCTATAAGTCCTAGGCACTGCCCGGCTCCAGGCAGAGAGGATGCCAGCCGGCCTGGAGACTGAAAAGTTACCAAGGCATGAGTCAGAGAGGGAGGTGACTGACTGACAGCCCTCCATGCCCCGGAAAGCAGTGGACAACTCCTTGCCTAATCTCATCAAAACCTTCATCTACCACCCCTCTCCTACTTAACTAATCAAGACAATTCAGCACATCTGATAGCCTTCCTGCCCAGCACTTAGCAGATCATCAAGCAATATTTTTATCTATAGTCCATCCCAGTTATTCATATCAAATTGTTCCCAATCCTTTGTCTACCTTTGGAGACAACAATTAAGCCATTGTTTTGGACAAAGACGTCACTTTTGCTCCAGGGTAACTTTTGCTCTATAATTGGGCAGTCAAGTCATGTGTTCAGTGTGCGTGTGTTCTGGACCCATACATGCACCCTTAGATACTTCTGAGTCCTTGCCATAAAGTGCTGGTCATTTTGCTGCTGCTCCGATGGACACCTTCTTCTTCAGGACTGGTAATTATCACCCTATCCCAAATTACTTTCTCCCATTTTCCTCCCTGATTTTCTTAGTGAGCCTTGTACGTGTGCTTTGTGCTTGTTTGCAGGGCCGATGCACCCATTGAGGCCAGGTAGGTGGTGGCCTCAGGCGCGGGGTGCCGGAGGGAGTGCCGGAGGAGGCGCGGGGGGCAGGAGCACGCACCACAGAGCTGCAGCCTCCTATCCCTCTCGCCCTACGCTGCCGCTACCACCAGCATATGCCCCCGGTCGGGCGCAGCAGCCGCGGGCAGATGTCTGCGGCGGTGCAGGCAACTGAGCGGGAAAGCTCAGAGACCACCCACGCAGCGATCGGGCCGGCGGCAGCGCGCACGCTCCCATGATGACGTCACACTTGATGTCATCACGCAGGCCAGTGTGCATGCACGTGCGGGGGGGGGGGGGTGGCCAGCTGGCCCCGAGTACCAAAAACCCTGGCACCGCCCCTGCTTGTTTGATTGCTGTTTATTCTTCTGTCAATAAAGAAACCTTTCCTGTTGATTTGAGAATTCTCTAAAGGAACAATCCCAGTGTACATAGGTGGAGATTCCTAGTTACCCCCTCTTGCTGCATCTCTCTTAATGCTAATTCCCCAAACAAATTAGGGAGACCTCCTATTTGGGTAACAGACCCATCTGATGTAGTAAGGAAACAGAGAGCTGCTGTTTCATAGCTGTAGCATTAAGTGGCTGGCCTGCAAATCAGCACTCTGCTGGTTTGAATCCCAGTACTGCCCTGAGCTCAGTAGGTGGATTTGGGTAAGCCATTTCTCTTAGCTCCAACTCCCCAACTATATTGCAGGGCTAATAACAACACTGACCTGATTCATCACTCTGTGTAGGGCACTAACCTGTCTGGAAGAGTGGTATATAAGCATAGTTGATACCAAAGCCAGAATGATACCGAGGGATAATCTGCTACAAGGTAGGCCCAAATGAAACAACAAAGAACACTGCTGGTGGTCTTATACAGCTCTCAGCTCAAACCAGTTCAGCACATCATTAATAACTTGCAACCTATGCTGGATGATAATTCTCTCACAAACATTGGGAGATAAAACTTTTCTTACCCACAGACAGCTCCTTAATCTTAAACAACTTCTCACTCACAATAATGTACATGGATTCTGGGACCAGGGCCTGTAACAAACCAAGTTTCCAATTCTGTTCCCATATTCACTTCAAAAACACAGTCACTGGACCTAAGAACAGCAGTTACACCACTTATCTTCCAATGTTATATATGCTATCAAGTGTCAGCAATGCCCTCCCACTTTCCACATTGGACAAACAGGTAAGTCCCTACACAAAAGAATAAATAGACATAAATCTGACTTTAGAAATCACAACACTCAAAAAACAGTGGGAGAACATTTTAATCTTTCAGGACGTTCTGTTGCTGACCTAAAAGTGGCTGTCGTCAAACAAGGAAGCTTCAATGGCAGATTACAACATGAGATAGCTGGACTTGAGTTAATTTACAAGTTCACAACAATGGAAACCACCCCCCATCACACCCCCCAGGGCTGATTAGAGATATAGGATTCTTCTCTGACCACAGTTGTTAAATTCTGCTCTAATCAAGCTGGATTTTAACTAGAGTTGGGCATGAACAGCAATATGAAAAAAAAAAGTCACGAACAGCCCAATCTGCTGTTCACGTACAAGCTGTTTGTGAGGCCCCATTCTAAACAAACAGATGGTCGTTGCAAGCCTCGTTCATTGCTGTTCATTGCTGTTCATCAAGCCAGACAGTCTGGCACCCAGCAATCAATTCCCTTAGCAACTTAAGCAGGGATTGTCTGAACTCTGTCTGAACTCCTGCTGTTGCCCTGGAAACCCCAATCTAAGCCCAATTTAGCTTGATAGGCAGATCTTCCTTTCAAGTGTGGAGCTCCAAATTTGTTACAAGGGAGCAAAGATCAGGAGGGAGGGGGGCTCCCAGCTCTGACTTTGCAGACAGTGGAGAGACAGTTGCTGTTGGCATTTTGATAGAGAAAGTGCATTGGAGCTTGAATTTTCTTTGTGTGTGGTGGGATAGGGATCTACCCCTTCAAGTTTCAGGGCTGCTGCCAGGCTATGGGCCAAGCTATTATTTATTATTGGTACCTTTCCTGCTGCCTGCTCAGGTAAGGTTTCTGGGAGTGGTGCAGTAGGTATCTACCTCTTCAAGTTCCAGGGCTGCTGCCAGGCTTTGGGGCCAAGCTATTATTTATTATTGGGTACCTTTCCTGGTGCCTGCTCAGGTCAGGTTTCTGGGAGTGGTGCAGTAGGGATCTTGACTTGGAGAGCCTGCTGGCCCCCATGAACAGCCAACCATGAACATGTTTGTGAACAGGGCCATGTTCGTGGTTGTTCGTGAGTCCCTGTTCGTGGATGGCAAAAAAAAATCATGTTCAGGTTTTTTTTCCTGTTCGTGCCCATCTCTAATTGTAACATTATACCTTTACATCCTGAGTCCCTTCTTTGATTCACCCCACCCACCTCCTGACTGGGATATAACACCTCAGGATATTCACTCCTCCCTGTATCTGAAGAAGGGAGCTCTGATTCTCAAAAGTTTATATCCTAAAAATCTTGTTGGTCTCTAATATGCCACTGGAATCATAACCTGCTGTTCAATGAGAAATATGAACTATATAGCATTTTTCCCCCATTTATATACAATTGGTGCAAAAATCAATATAAAATTTTGTGAATATGATCAAAGAAAAAGGAGGACCACAGTTTCATCCTGAATATGGAGAAGCTGTAAAGGAAACCTGAACTTCCAAATCAACATTGTCTTAAAAGTAAGTAACATTATCTCTGAAAACAAAATGTATATTATAATATTAAGATACCTAATTGTTCTGAGAGCCAAACTGGTGTTCATTCATCAGTTCACTTATCAGTCTGTCTATTAGTATTTATGATGGGCTATAGAAGTGTATGGAAGTTATGTTGGGACAAAAACTGTGATCTCTGAGGAAAGGTAGACGTAGTACAGAAGGATGTAAAAGAGAGGGTAACATTTCTATCTTCTACTTTATTTCCCCTTTTCTTTTCTAAAATACTATAAGCTGTTAATTCATCAGATACACACCTCAGACCCTGAATCATGCTGGTTAGATGTGCACGGAATTAACCTCTAAATTTGGGGTGATTGTAAGAGAACAATTAGACACTAAAATCACATCCAGTGACTCATTTCCTTGCAATTTCCGAATAACATCAATATAGCAGAAGCCACAGCTTAGTGAAAACTGGATTTGGTGAATCCAGAGACACTGCTCTCATGTCTCCTCTTATGTCTGAAATGAAATAGGTGTGCCCTCAATTTGAAAAGCAGGAATAGGAAGAGCCCCTTATAAGCATCATGTCTGAAAACACATGCATGTTTGACGATAAATTTATTTATGCCCAAAACAGTCCACATATTTGTCCCACATGTTTTTAAAAACATTTCCCTCCAAAAAAGATCCAATATTTTTTATCAAATATCTAACAGCCATGAGCAGCCCACTATTTAGATTTTACAAACTCTGCACAATGGAACAACCCAAGGCTCGGGTAAATGTTTCTACAAACCCAAGGGATCTCCCAGGTTTGTAGAAAAACCTTACCTTAAAAAGAGGGATTTAAATAAAAACACAAAATAGTTGTAAAGTGCTGAGATATTTTGAGATTACATCATGAAGGCTCAGTCACCATTTGGAGTTGCCTAGGTTACAAGAGAGAAGTGTCTTTTTAATCCCCTTTGGAGAAGAAGGGGGCCAGAAACAGAGATTGGGGATAAGAGAATGGAAGAGGGACTATGAAGGGTGGGGAAGTAAAGCCAGAAAGAGATGGAGATGGCAAGTGGTGGAGTGGGGAGACTAAAAGCAAAGACCACTGGATGGGGGAGATTAGGAGCTAGAGCAAATGGGGTAGGAAGCAGGGGGGAAGGTGGGAGAGTGCTATCTCACATCTCCTGTCTGGCATCTCAGGTATCTGTATTTGAGTGTTTTAAAATGTTGAGGGTTGGCTGCAGAAGTGAAGCAGCAACTACAGGGAAGGGTAAATGTGCTCTTTTATGTGTGCTTGTTCCTGTTGTTACCTTTGTGAGTTGGGGGAATTAGCATACAAAGAGAAGCAGCAAGAGGGGTAATTAAGCGAGATTTCTCCACCAATGTATATGAGAATTGTTCCTCTAGAGAACTCTTTAATAAACTGGTGGATGTTCAACAGGAATGGTTTTTTTATTAACAGAAAAGTAAAAGGCAAGCATACGAAAAGCTCACACACAGCAAGCACACAGAGCTAACTAAGAAAATTAGAGAGGAAATGGGAAAGCAGTGCCAGGAGAGTTATAGTTACCAGTCTAGAAGACAGGGGATGTCCATAGGATAGCAGCTCTGAGTGACCAGCACTTCGCGGCATGTAGAGAGAGGCTCAGACATGCACCTGAAGGTGGGTGTAGGATCCAAGAAGATGCACACAGGGCCTGTGGTTGGGCAGCCTCATTATTGTGTGTAACATACCTGAGGCAGAACTGTGTTTCTCTGTCCCAAAACAATAATTCTTGGTTTGGAGGTGAAACTATAAAATTGGGAAAGGCTGGCTGGTACCTTCCTGGGAGGAACTAAAGAAGAGGAAAATGATTGATGACCAGCCATGGCTGGACAGCTGGGGCTTATTTGGTCCCTGAATAGTCCAAATTGGGACAGTGGGTAAGGGAAGATTGGCAGGGTGTAGATGAGATTAACTCAGGAGCCTTTGCACATCTCTGGGGTGTAGGGCTGATAGTTTTACCTATGACTCATATGCCAGTGATTTTCCAGCACCCGACTGGGGTTGGCAACCATTTCCTGCCTTGCCAGGCAGCAATTCTTTGTTTAAAACACATGAGGAGAAGGGCTTATGATATATCCATATTCATAAGTTTCCCTATTAGCGTGAGGGTCAGGATTAATTGCTAACAGTTTCACCTGTCATCCCGTTCAGCTTTTATTTTGTTTCTTCTCCAACAGCTTGGAATGGGTTTGGTGCATATAGCCAGGGATGAAGGTAGAAGGCTGAATAATTATTTTGTAGTGGATTCAGAAAATCCTATTGGCAACCCTGTGGAAATCCTTGAGGAGAGGTATGACTGTGCATACCACAATGATGCTTTTGTATTACCCTATTCAACCCTTGCGGGGGGCGGGGGCGGCGGCTACCACCTATTTCCAGTTTAGGAATACTTTGAGGTTTTTCCATAGATCTCAGCCCACAAAAACACAGTTTAGGCCTTCCATTTTTTGTTTTTGGTCAAAGGTGGTGGTGAAGAGTGCCCTCAAGTCATAGCTGACGTATGGTGACCCCTGGTGGGGTTTTCATGGCACGAGACTAACAGAGGTGGTTTGCCATTGCCTGCCTCTGCAACTCTGGTCTTTGTTGAAGATCTCCCTTCCAATTACTAACCACGGTTGACCCTGCTTAGCTTCTGAGATCTGATGAGATCAGGCTCTCCTTGGCTATCCAGATCAGGGTCTGGTCAGAGGTACTAGAATATGAATGCTTTAAGATGTAGTGCTGACTTGTCCGTCAGAGAGAAGAGTCTTGTGTAGAATTCTAACCAATTAGCTTTTTGGTGGCTCTATGGATCAAATAAAAAATAAGTAGAACATGACAGATCTTATTATTGATAATGGGAGAGCTATTTCAAGGTATGTTGCCATCTCAAGCAAGATAAAATGTACCCCCCTTCCCATTCTTGCATGAAAAGTACAACCTGAGTTCAAGGGAAATAAGCTACAATTCATGTCACACACCCTTTAGCTCTTTGTACCCGCCCCCCCCCCCATGCTGTCATCTCTCACCCTTCAGAAAAGAATCAGATTGCATCTTCTTCATCTGCTTCCCATCTCAGTACTGGGTGCCAAGCTGTACATACCCAGGAAGGCACCTTGAACTCTTGTGAGACTCCCTCATCTTGTGTGACAGTTTGGGCACCATTTTGGATGTTTTCACAACCCCATTGGATGGCAAAGCATCCACCCCACATTCTGCCACATCCGCTCAGTTGAGAGGTCAGTAGTATCACCTTAGCATTGAGTTTCTGAGGCAATTTCAGAAGATATTTTTCTTCTATAACTCTACACTCTTTTCATTACCATGTAGATTTTCAAGACACAGGAGCATCCTTCAAGACAGTCAATGACATCCTGAAATAACATGGGGAATCAATCCAGAATATGGCGGACAGCCTAAGAAACTGCTAAATTTATATGTTGCTTGTCTGCTTATTTTCCCCCTTTGATGTCTTCTGTCCCAGCGCACACATCTGGTCTTTCCACAAAGCAAAAAGAAAACAATTAACTCAAATAAAGCATAATTTCTTCAGGAAGCACTTTTGTAAGGGTCTGAAATAATTTTTAGTCACACACAGGAAGTGGTTATCTTACCCCATCGATGGAGGGGTTACCTTGTTTTTTCCCCCTATTTTTTGAGGTAAAGGGTAATCTTTATATTTGAAGGTACTTTAGTCTACATTAAAGTGAACCTGTTTACCCTCATCAATCATTATAATAATTAATACGTCTTCTTTGCTATGCATTGAGATGAGCTCAGAAGAGATATTCAAATGTAATTGCCTACAAATATGCCATGTGTATTGAGCAGGAGCAATACTGCAGCTGCTTCCCCAACTCTTCCTTTGTGTAAATGTACAATGTGTTGTGTAAAGGACATGAGGTAACTGTGGAACATAAGCTGCCAGCTATTTGCATAAAGTACCAGGAGAACAATTTAATTGGAAGTATTGGTTGGTCAGGAAGAGCAGCTGTGGATCAAGAGTGGCCACTCTAGGTTAAGCTTTACTTTTGCTGTCATTACATGATCCAACAGGGCACTAACATTCAGATACGAGCCAAATTTTTCCAACCAGTTATTGACCATTCATCGATATGTTGCCTGGACAGTTCCCAAAAGTAAGCCAGAATAAGTTACTGGACATGCAAGAAGTACACTGGCAACATGGTAGAAATATGTGAAAACTCCAGCTGGTATTATGGCCCACTTTTTGCTTTAAATAAAAAAGAGCACCTGTCTACTATGTTGTGTGATGTTCTCTATTTAAACTAAGAAGTGGACCACAACTACTAAGTCTGCCTGTCAAGCAGACTTGGCCCCAAGACTAGCACATATTTGGCAAACCACTGCTCATTACAGTAATCTTATCCATATATCTTCCATTAGCAGTTTGGTAATGTGCAAAGAGCACCCCAATTCCCAGCCTGTCGGAATACCTCGAGCTTTATACAACAGCAGCATCTCTGAGGAGACTGAAGAGTTGGGAGAAAGGCCTTTCCTTGTCCATTAACAACAAAATCAATTCAAAGCTCACTAAACATTGAATGTGACTCTATGCAATTCCACTCTATCTTCATCTTTACTGTTATTTTGAGCATACCCAGACCAGTCCCATGACACTGCCTGAGTGAAATAGTTGAAAAATGGTGTTCCTTATAAATTTACCTTCCAGCTTTGAGTTGAGAGTTAGCCTAGATATTGTGTCACTCATATACGTTCAGTTCAGCACATTGCACTCTCTTTTTACTCCACAATAGTAAAAATTGTGGCTTACCTTATTCTGTACAATAGCGAAATCTCACGAGAAGATGATGTTATCGCGCGAGAAGACACAATAACAGCGTCTTCTCGCGAGATTTCGCGCGAGATTTCACTATTTTGCAGAATAAGGTAAGCCATGTGGAAATGGCCTTTGTAAGAGTATGTTCTTGAAAATGAATTCCCCCATTTCTGATTTTATTTTAGTTTGAACCTTTGAGCCATATTGTATGGCATTGGCAGCAAAATTGTTTATCAAGGACGAAACAAATATTCAACTATTGCAATGCTTTCAATTTCACCATCCATATATTTGAACAAGAAATTACCATTCAAAATATGAACATTTCAACCACAATGCTTTGTACCATATCATGAATATTTGGGTTTTGACAGAGGAGGCACCCCAAATACCTCTTCTGGTAGTTGGTTCTAAAAGGCAGGTGATGCTACAGAGAAGGCCATTGATTTTGTGTTTGCTAAACATACCTCTCTAAGGTGGTATGTCTAGTAGAAGTTGGTGGGCTGACTGAAAATGAGTAGGCCTCTGTAGGGAGAGATGGTTCATCAAATATTTGAAACACAAACCATGAGGGGTTTTAAAACGGCTTTAAAACCAGCACCTTGGCTTGAATTGTGCCTGAAAAACAAGACTATTAATATGTTCAAACCTTGCAAAGCATCAACTTAAACATTCAACCCTAGAAAAATGTGGGAAATGGTTAGGAAATATAGATAAGCATATTCAAAGAATATCTGTCATCAAAACTCAATAAAGAGAATTCTAAAAATTCTCACCTGACAAAGAGAGCTGTGGTTCTCGAAAGCTTATGCTACGAATAAGCTGGTTAGTCTTAAAGGTGCTACTGGACTCTTTACTATTTTGCAACTCCAGACTAATACAACTAACTCCTCTGGATCTAAAAAGTTTTGAGAGCAATTTCAGATCTACCATTATTACCACTTTTACAGCACTCATAAATGAAACACTATAACCACAGTCTGCTCTTTGTCCTTTATCCCTTATAATCCTTCTCTCACCTATATATAAATGTAGTGTTGGCCCTAGAAAGCATTTTGAGATAAAAGACAAAGCATTCATACTGTACAGTAATTAAACTATATGTCACTGTTGAACTTTAGTTTTAGAACATCCTGAACAAAAATTATTTTATGCTGGCTGTTTATGAATAAAGTATACATGTTATTTGTTTAGTGCATACTGCTCTGAGCAAGAAATTCTTGGTACACATGAAGGGGATCCATTCTATCTGCAATTACAAATTAATTCCCCACCACCACCACCTCAAAGGTTCAGTTTGGATACTAGCAATAATTACAATAGTGTTCAACAATGCCAACTAGAACAACAGTGCATTAGAAATACTGAGCAACAGTTGTTAAAACAAAATTGTTGTTTTATGAATGGGTGACCTAAAGAGGGCTGGAAAACATCTAGGAAGACACTGGCAGAAAACTCACACTGAAACCGATAGAGCATTCTACAGAGCCCATTAGAAGACCTATGAAGTGGCGATGAAAGCTGCAGAGAATATTCTTTATCTGCAACCATTGCATCAGCTAGTTCACATCCACCCCAGTTGTTCAAGATACCACAACATCTTCTAACTCCAAAATGTGAACCTTTACAGTCTCAGGAACAATTAGCTGTGATGCTTTTGCAATTTTTTTTTCTGATAAAAATGCACAGGTAAGCTCTGATCTGGAAGCCAGCAGTAATATAGGTGAGGTGGAAGAAATGCATAATACACTACCTTTGAACCAGTTACAGTAATGGATATTGACATCTGTGAAGGCCACTACTTGTGCACTGGATCCTTGCTCATCTTGGCTGTTAAAATCATGAGGACCACATAAATGAGCCCTTGAGTTCTATCATAAATCAGTAGCTAACTCAGGGCACCTTTCATCAGCCACTCAAGCATTCACCCACTCAGGGCTTTTTTTCAGCAGGAACGTGGTGGAATGGAGTTCTGGAACCTCTTGAAAATGGACACATGGCTGATGGCTCCGCTCCCTGATCTCCAGACAGAGGGGAGTTTAGATTGCCCTCCGCGCTGCGGCGCGGAGAGCAATCTAAATTCCCCTCTGTCTGGAGATCAGGGGGCAGGGCCACCAGCCATGTGACCATTTTTTCTGAGGGCAACCCACTGAGTTCCACCACCTCTTTTCCCAGAAAAAAAGCCCTGTACCCACTACTTAAAAAACCATCCCTAGACAAAAACGAAGTAGTCAATTAGCACCCAGTCTCTAACCTGTCCTTTCTGAATAAAGTGATTGAGTGAACAGTAGCTGACTAAATCCAAGTCTCTTTGGATAACTGATACTTTGGACACTTTTCAGTCTGGATTCAGGCCAGACTATAGAAGAGAGACAGCTTTGGTGGCTTCAGCGAATGATCTCCACCTGAATGTAGAAAAGGCCATGCTTCTTGTTGCACCTCCTGGATCCGTCTGCAGTTAAGATTTACAACTTGCCATCTTGTTGAGGTGTTTGGAGCCAGAAATATCAAGGGATGTGCCTTGGACTGGTTCAAATTGTTTCTCATGGAATGGACTCAAAGGATTGCTGTTGGAGACCAGCTATATACAGAATAGGAATTGCCTTGTGGGATTCCACCAGGCACAATCTTATTCCCCATGTTTTTCAACCTCTATATAAAGCCTTAGGAGAACTCAGTCGTAGCAACAGAGTTAGATTCCATCGATAAGCAGGTGACACCAAGCTCTATATCTCACTATCCAAATCACCATGGGATTCAGTAGAGATCTTGGGTCACTGCCTGATGGCTGTGGTAAAATGGCTGAAAGCAAACAAACTGAACTCAGACAAGATGGAAGTGATGCTGGTTGGGAAGGAAGAGATCTTGAAGGACATTGTGCTCTCCACTTTTGACAGAGTTTGTCTGACCCTTGCAGACTCGGTTAAGGGCCAGGGGGTTATTCTTGATCCAGCGCTACTGCTAGAAAAGCAAGTTAAGCCAGCTGCAAGCTTTCTATAAACTCACTCTGGCATGGAAGATAACCCTCTACCTTGACACAGCTGATCTGGCCACCTCAATCCATGCCATGGAAATATCAAGACTTGACTATTAACACACTGTACATGTATCTCCCCTTTAAGTTAACTTGGAGACTCCAGTAGGTGCAGAACACTGCAACTCAGCTATTATTGGGAGCTAGGAGCAGCACAAATATTACTCCCATTCTGCCCTTACTCCTTTGACCTTCCTATCAGTTATCAGGCTAAATTCAAAGCATTGGCTATCACATGCTCTTCAGGGCCTTGGTCCATCATATCTATGGGACTGCCTCTTTCCCTATGTTCCAGCATGACAGTTTTGTTCATCTGAACAGGGCCTTCTGCAGGTACTACCTTGCACATGGGCAAAATAAACAGCTAGCCTGTACATGTGCATTCTCTGTGTTGGCCCCCTCTTTATGGAATGGCCTATCTGAAGAAGTTAGGAAAGCCCCCACTCTCCTGGCTTTCCACAAACTATACAAAACTGAATTATTCAATGGGGTGTTTTACTCAGATAGGAGGGCTATAATATGAAGAAGCGGTCTTAAAGAGATGCATCATTAAAAGGATAGGGAGTGACTATAAACTTTACTACTATTGCTGTAAGTATGATAGACTACACTCTATTACTATTGCTATATATATGATCCTACTGGGTAGTTCCTACGCTGTTTAGTATGTCATTTTTAGAATTGCTTATGCTCTATTTTAGCATTTCTTCAGCTCTGTTTTGGATTTCTGCTAGTTTTAAATATTTGCACATTTTCATGAATATATTCTATTGCATGGTCATTGAAATGTCTTTGAAATGGACTATACTGACACATTATATAATCTGCCTTGAGTCTCAGTGAGAAAAGTGGACTATAAATAATATAGATAAATAAACAAATAAACTTAAAATTGAAACTGTATTTTAGCACACATCCAAAAATTAGTTCGTAAGGATTAGTTCTGAAAGGATGAGATGAACAAAAAATTTAGACGTCATGATTAAACTATGTGATCATGTGCCTCCTCAGATTGAAAAACAACCTATAAGACAGAAGTAGGTGACCCATGGCACGTGTGCTGAACCACAACACTCTCACCATTTCGCTCAGAATGCAGGGACAGTTTCCATTCAAGGGATCAAAGCAAGCATCGAGGTATTGGTGGCACTGCTGGGGCTCAGCTTTCTCCCAGTATGTCTGGTCAAGTACAAGTGTTGTCTCCTCCACTTCTGTTTCCCGCACAGCAATGTCTTCACAGGTAAATTGCGGGGGGGGGGGGGGTGAGCCAACAAAGCTGTTTGCCCCTATTTAAATTCTTACATGCACAAATTAGGATCATAGAGGTGCTTGAGCTATATCAGATTGCACTGTAATACTGAGACATTGTCCATATAACTGTACTGCACAGGATGATGCTAGACTCAGAAACAATGGAGGCCCAGATCACTGCAGTTGCCAGGTCCTCTATTCACATCCACAAATGTACTTTCAGCTTTAATCCAGTTGCATCATCAAGAACAGTGCTATTGGTCTTGTCCTCCACTTTCCCCCAGTAGCTAATTGAGTGCCAACCTGGGGATCCTGTCTTCCAGTGCTATATTGTCTTTCAGTTTGGGTTGTCTCGTCATAGGGTTTTCAAGGTACGAGATGATCAGAAGTAGTTTACCATTGCTGCTTCTGTGCAGTACTAACCAGAGTTAGCTGAAATGACAGATTTTAAACTCCTCATGGTATTGCTCTCAGCTTCACTTACACACTGAAACCCTCTTGCCACATTAAGATGTGCATCCAAGAGACAGTCAAATTAAATTCCTGTAAATAAATTTCAAAGTCTGGCCCATAGCCAGTCTGTCCTTGTTGGACAACTTGCAATGCATGAGATCTTTGAATGGCTGGCTGTTCTGCTTTATGGCTTCACTGAGTGAAAAGCAAGATGATGGGTTGGATCTGTCTAAATTAACATTTTTCACCAATTTCCCCTTCCTGCTGCAGACCCCTCTCAAGACATTACTATGGGTCTCTTGTCCCCCAGGAGCAGGATTTTGTAGACAGCTGAGGATTGCAATGAGAGGAGTAGGGTTGCCAGCCTCCAGATGGGGCCCGGAGATCTCCTGGAATTTCAATTGATCTCTACAGAGATCTGTTCCCCAAGAAAATGGATGCTTTGGTGGATGAATTGTATGGAATTATACCACACTTCCTCTCCAGCCTTGCCTTCCCTAGTCTCCATCCCAAATCTCCAGGAATTTCTTAACCCAGAGTTGGCAGGCAACCCTAGGGAGGAGGGAGGCAGAAAAAATCCCTTCTGTCATCGGATAATTTTGTCTGGATCTAACCCACTGAGAGTTGGCCTTTACAATATGCTGCATTGGATCCTGCCTGCTTTTTCTTTCAGTCTTGCTCGATTTTTATCCTCACTGCATACCTGTTCTGCATGACTTTTGCTCTCTAGGGTCCCATAACTCCCAACATAACTATTTCAATGGTCAAAAAGAGGCACCTTCATTCTCTTTCACCAATGGAAAAGCAATAAGGACCCAACCCTCTGATGTACTTTAATATAGTGGGATTTTTAAAAGATGTACTCTTCCCCCCTTTTAAAGCAATTTGCTTTTCAAAATGTGCCATTTCTATAACTGCAATTTAAATACTCTAAGGTTCATTATTTTCAGTTGGGAAATTAGGCCAGCTCCGCATTCCTAATAGCATTAACTTTCCTTCAGAAAAATCAAAAGAATATTAATGATTTTTTTACATAACCCCCCCCCCATCATGCAGTTCCTTATTCGTGCATGATTTTTATTATGTCAGTTAGCAAGTGGGAATATCCCTTGATCGGGCCTTGAGTTATATAATATGCAAATCTGGTGTTTTCACTCAGAAAAGAGTACAAAGAGGGCCTTTCTCCCTAACACACACACATTCATATGAAGAGAAGAATGGTATAGATCTGTCAAGAAACCATTGCACGGCCTTCCATGGAATCTCTCTGGGTGACTTTTGGTACAGTCTCTCTAAGCAGGGCTGTTGTTCTTAGGATCCAACAGAGTATGGTGGAATAATAGTGTAAGCCACTTAGGGTCCTCTCTGTGCATTTCCATAAGTTAGTGATACAAGGGCCTACATGCTTCTGTTCTTCATTATACACAATAAACCATTACTTCTGTCTTTGGAAACAAATACACACATACACATATATCACTTGATACCTCTTCGCTTGATCACAGATTAATATCTGAACCGTCTCCTCTGCAGTGTTTTGTGTAGGATTGCCAGGTCCCTGGAGGGTGAAAGTGGGAGGTGGGGGGTTGTGGGGGGAAACTCGTCTCCAGAGGGCCCCCACATTGTGCTGGAAATGATGTCATTCCCAGAGCAGTAAGGAATTTTACTTAGCTGGCCCCAAACACTAATGATTTTTACTCAATCAGCCCTTGGCACGATCCATTACTTCCTTGTCTCAACGGGAATGATGTTATTTCCAGTGCGGTGTAGGGGTGCTCCAGAGTGCATGGGAGCATGCTTCACTCCAATCCTGCATTTCACCCCCTCCCCACTTAGCTTGGGGGTTTTAGTCTGGAGCTGAAAAGAAGATTGATCAGGAGAGAAGACCTGTTATGTACTCAGAAGTCTCTTCTCTGCCTTTCTCATGTTTGTGTCTCTTGTATTTTCTTTTGGGGGTGGGGTATTGTAAGCTGTTTGGGGTATCTACTGGGGAGAAAAGCAGGATACAAATAATTTTAAAAAATTTAAATTCCCAGGTTGGTCTGAGATGTAGCATTTCAGGTACATTGGAAAGAGCCTTTGAGGACCTCAGAGATGTGCAGCCTCCTCTCCTGACCAGCCCTTAATTTAGACAAAAAGGTCGCAGCACCTTTCTGGTCCTGAAGAGACTGCAATCATTGTGTGTGCTCAGTAGCATTTCACCACAGAATCTGCCTACTTGAGCAGCAGAGAGGCCCCAGCTTTCGTCCCTCTTCCAGTACCAGCCTGCACAGTAAGAGAGAGCAGGGAGGAGGAGAGGGGGATAATGAATTTTTTTTTAAATGACAAATGAAAAAAGTGAAGGCTTTAAAATAAGAGTTGAAAAAAGAGAGAGAGAGGCTTGATTGTACTCTCGAAGTGCAGGAGTTTGGAGAATGGACATAGATATGATCTCCTCCCTGTTCCCAATTTGCTTTTGAATTTTACTCTGTCCTTTTGTTTCTTGTAATTATAATGGAATCTTCAGAGCCTTTGTATCCCTCAAGCATATAAAAAGTTGCTGAATAGAATGGGAAATGTATGGAGTGAGGGTAACTCCTGTACTCTGGGAATCTCCCTCCTCCTCCCCCTACTAAATGAAGTCATCATCATTTTATGTCCGCACCATTACTTTGCTGAAAAATGAATATTTAATACTTTAGTTAATTACAGCATTTCCACACTGTTAGTAACCAGTGAATATAAAAAGGCAGTTGCTAAAAATTTTTTTTTAACTCCCTAAAGATCAGTTCATAACGGAAAGTTAAATAATTTATATCTCTGAAAATTATGTTTTCCCCCACCCTCAAAATTTCAGTAAAGAACCTTTGTAGCAGAGATAATTAAAATCCATCCCCCTAAATTAATCCATCTGAAGTGTGGTCTCAGCATATTGAGACTTCATTTTTTGACTTGTGGATTTCTTAAATAAGGAGGTCCATGTACTTCAAAACAAAATAGATATCATAAACAAGAATAGCCTTCATTGTAGTAAGCTGCAATCCACAAACTCCACTGGGTTCATTTGTGAGTAGGGGAGCCCCTGTTCACCTCCATAGCATTTATCTTCCATAGAACTTGAGCATTTATACATGTACATTCCAAAGAGCCCTTAATCTATTTTCTCCAACAGCATATATACCACCATTTGTGGGTCGGTTTATTTTTTTAATTATATTTTGGTCTGTGCTACTATTCCTTGTGTTTCTGTGGAATGCTATGAGCTGCTGCTTCCTAGTTAGTTTTCAAAAGGTTTTAATGTTTTTAATTTATGTAAGCTTCCTTAAGACTTGAACAACAAGTGGGGCATATATTTTAAAAACAAACAAAATGTCATTAAATAATGTCTCTCTGGTCCCTTATACTGAACATTGTGTGTATGCACACACCCTCCTTTGTGATTCTGCAAAGGCAGATTGGACTTCAAAGTAGGGATATACAGCTGGAGGTTTACTAATGAAGATTAGACATGGGCACGAACTACAAAAAAACGAACCATGCAGTTCGTGGTTCGTGGGGTTTCCTCCCCCCCTCCTCTCGTGGTTCATGGGGTTTCATGAACTCCTATGAACTGGGGCAAGTTCCTGAACCAGTTCAAGGTTCGTGGTTTGTGGGGTTTAAATGCCCCTTTCTGGCTGCTTAGCAGCAGGAAAAGGGGCATTTGATCATATAAAGGGCCCTTTCCTGCTGCTTGCAAGCGACAGTGCCCTTTAAACTATCAGAGAATCCCCCACTCTCTGCCTGCCAGCTGATAGTTTAAAGGGACCTGCCGCTTGCAAGCAGCAAGGCCCATTAAATGGCCCAAACCCCAGCCTCAGCCTCAGCCCCAGCCTTACCTTGATTCTGCTTCCCAGCCGCCCTGCAGGCCCGCAGCCTCCTCCCCTCTTCCTGCAAGGGGCAGGAAGGCTGTTTTTGGCCTCTTCTGCTGCTGTGCGGGCCCATAAAGCGGCGGAGGAGGGTAAAATGGCCTTCCTACTCCTCAAGTGGCTGCTGTGGCAGCCATTTGAGGGGCAGGAAGGCCGTTTTTGGCCTCCTTCGCTGCCCTGTGGGTGAAGGAGGCCAAATTCCTGCCACTTGTGGGAGGAGGGGGAGGGGGCTGTGGACCCGCAGGACAGCAGGGCAGCAGATTCAAGGTAAGTCTAGGGCTGGGGCTGGGGCCGTTTAAAGAGCCCTGCAGCTTGCAAGCGGCAGGTTCCTTTAAACTATCAGCTGGCAGGCGGCGAGAGCGGATCCCCCCGGCTGCTTGCCAGCTGATAGTTTAAAGGGCAAATAGAAGAGGGAAAAAAACAATCCACAGGGAATACAATACTAGTCTACAAAATTACAAAAATGTATTCAGAGTGCAAAGGCTACAAAATTTCATCACTGTGTTCAAATAAATACTCTTAATACAATTTCCAGGCACATACATGAACAATACAATGCTTTTTACATAATCATATAGGGCACATTGCAGTGGACATCCACAGTTTCCACAGTCTTTTTGAAATAATTATAACAATTCTTTCCAGGGCTCCCCTAGGCAAGTGAATGGTGAAGCCCAGCCGTGAAGCAGACTCCAACCCACGCTCAATCTGGGGCCGGCTATCTGTGGCAGATATCGGAATCCTTCATCAGGAGCGTGTGGAATGCTTTACAGCAGAAAAGGAAACTTCCAATGTATTCAAATCCTGCATGCCCAAAACATAAACTTGAAAATCTCTTATGCGCATAAGAGATTTACGCTCCTGATGAAGGATTCCGATATCTGCCACAGATAGCCGGCCCCAGATTGAGCGTGGGTTGGAGTCTGCCTAGGGGAGCCCTGGAAAGAATTGTTATAATTATTTCAAAAAGACTGTGGAAACTGTGGATGTCCACTGCAATGTGCCCTATATGATTATGTAAAAAGTATTGTATTGTTCATGTATGTGCCTGGAAATTGTATTAAGAGTATTTATTTGAACACAGTGATGAAATTTTGTAGCCTTTGCACTCTGAATACATTTTTGTAATTTTGTAGACTAGTATTGTATTCCCTGTGGATTGTTTTTTTCCCTCTTCTATTTGCTGTTTCATAAGGGAATAGCCATTTTGTTCTGGATAGTTTAAAGGGACCTGCTGCTTGCAAGCGGCAGGAAAAGTTTAAATGGCCATTTAAACTGCCTTTTAATACGAACCAAACGAACCAGTAGACTAGTTCATGGAAGTTCATGGAAACGAGCTTCCACGAACCACTGGTTCATGAACCATGAACCAGGTTGGTTCGTGGGTTTTTTTGGTTCATATTCCGTTTGTAAATATCAGAAATGTTCTGAATATGAACAAAAAGATTTCTGACATTCTGCAGCAGGCCTTCTGATCTGTTGATTTGTTCTAGTGTCTTGCTATCTGGTTTTACTGTCCTTGGAAGAGGGCAGTGAGAGAGGCAGTGGGGGAAGAGATTCAGCAGATCTGTGTATGGTATTGGCACAATTCAATTAGAAGAGTTAGCCCGTCTTCCTGCCAGGCAGGATTGTCCCCATTGGTGTTTTCTGTTCTCAGTGTTTGTACTTTCTGCCAGTCACTGCACAGTTTCATTGGCTTTGTAAGAGTTTTCTAACTCTATATAAATACAATTCCTGGTTTAACTGAAATCCTGTTCACAAGTTACAGTGAACACATGTACAATCTGTGTACAGTGTACACCTAATTATTTTTTACATATGAGTTGAGTAATTCTTATGCTTCATTAAACATAGAACATGTGGTTGAAACTCCACATTTATCTAGGTACTGGTCTCCAGTTTCATTTGTAACTTGAATGTGTGTTGGCTGTTTCTTACAGACAGTATATGCAGGTTGTATGTGCATTCACTGTAACGTGAACAAGGCTTCTTGACTTACTTTGTATGGCTGTGTGCATGCTAAGCAGGCAAGCTTTGGACTTTGTGTCCACTGGCCAATAGCTGGGGGGGGGGGAGAGAATAAAAGCACAGAAGTTATGTCTTGTCTACTGTATGACAGATGATGCCAGTCCACCTGCAATCAATGAAGTTGCAAAGGAAAATGGTTTGCTTATATCTATAGGCAGGCAGGCACGGATAGGGAGAAGGGAGTGAGTGAGATGTTTAGCTCATCCCCCCCAGTAACTGGTATTCCACTTTCCCTGCAAAGAATGGTATATTTCTTTATTTATATACTTACAGCCACTTGGAGGTTGATAGAGTGAGAGGGTGAAACAACATTCCTTAAAAATAAATGTCCTGTATACGCCTAACAAACCACACAAGATGCATAAAGAGGGATTAAAGAAACCCAGAGAGGGGAAAGTCTTTTTAAAAACAAAACTGGAGGGCACAGATCAGGGGAACTAAATCCTGTCTTACTCTGCATCCAAATTGGTGATTTCAGTCCTAATTTCCTGGCAAGGGTCATATGTGGAAAATTAGCCAAGTTACTGATTACATGGGGGTGGGGGGTGAGGTTTAGGTACTCCATTTGTGTAAAAACAAGGTTATTAGAAAGGCCTGTTTGGCTTAGATTTTAAATATTTACTATTTGAATGCACGTTTTTATCTCGTGGAAAGGAACACTTGAAAAGAAAACAAGGAAATGAACACAGTTTAAACTTGTGATCAGTTCTTGCAATCAGTTCTTGAATAGGGATGTGCGTTTCGGCATTCAGAATGCCGAAAGAATGCCGAAACAAAAGTGTTTCGGCTTCTTTCGGGGAATGCCGAAACGTTTCGGGGAATGCCGAAACGTTTCGGGTAGCCGAAAGAAAAAAGCCGAAACGTTTCGGGATTCTTTCGGCTTTCTTTCGGCTTTTCAATGGGAAAATGCCTCCGTCTTCCCGGACGTCTGGGGGAGGCATTTTCCCACCGAATAAGCCCAAAATTGGTGGGGACCTTCCTCTAACCCTTCTCTAACAACCACCCAAGTTTCAGACAGATTGGACTTTGGGGGGCCATGTTATGGCCCCCCAAAGCAGGTCCCCCCATCCTCCCATAAGAAAGCGAAGGAGCAGCATATTGTTAGCATGCTGCTACTCATCTTCTTCATTATTTCCTATGGGGAAAAAATGAAGAAGCAGGCTTCCTTTGCCAGGGGTGGCATTTTGCATGCAAAATGCCCCCTCACCCTCAGGGGCCCTTCTCCCACCCCTCCTCCCACCCCCCACCAAGGCTCAGCCTGCTCCCACTTGGGGGGGCCATTTCATGGCCTCCCCAAGTAGGTGCTCTTTTCTCTACCACTGACAGCTGGGGAAGGCTTGTCTTGCCAGGGGTGGCATTTTGCATGCAAAATGCCCCCCAGCCCTCTGGGGCCCTTCTCCCACCCTTCCTCCCACCCCCCACCAAGGCTCAGACTGCTCCCACCTGGGGGGGGGGGTTATTTCATGGCCTCCCCAAGTAGGTCCTCTCAGCCCCTAAAGTCCACCCCTTACAGCCCCACACAAACCCAATTCCCCCCAGCTGCCACACACAGACCCAAATCCCCACATTAGCCCCTCACAGACCCAAATCCACCCCCACCTGCCCCACACCCATAACCCCAGGAACAGGCTGGCAAAGGCCAGCCCTCTCCCTTTGTTCCCTATGCTGGGAACTTCTAAACTCTCTTTCCCTGGGCAATTCTGCACAGCCCAGGGGTGCCACAATGGTGGGCACACTTCTGAGTGCCAGCTGGTCCCTGTGAAAGAGCACCTGAACCACAGACACCCTCCCTCAAATTCCCCCACCACCTACAGAGATGGCTGGCCAGCCAGCCCCATTGTTCCCTATGATGGGAACCAACTGCACAACAAAGAATAAAACAAGAACAACACAAAATAAAGTTTTAAATGTTTTTTCTCCCTTCCAAAGTACAAGTAGGCAAAGCATTATGACACATTACACCAGCAGTCCCCCACACAGAAAAATAACACAACTCACTTAACATCAGAGAATCACAAAGCACAATTCCTGTCAAAAACACTTTATTTCTTGAACAGCTTTAGGTTACACAGCAGGGGGGAACACCAAAGGGCATGGCAGCACTATCTTACACAAAAATAACACAACTCACTTAACATCAGAGAATCACAAAAACACAATTCCTGGCAAAAACACTTTATTTCTTGAACAGCTTTAGGTTACACAGTAGGAGGGCACAACAGGGCATGATAGCAATGTACTACAAAAAATAATACAACCCACTTCACCGTTTTTGACAGCAATTGTGTTTGTGTGATTCTCTGATGTGAAGTGAGTTGTGTTATTTTTGTGTAGTACACTGCTTTCCTGCTCTGTGGTGCCTTCCTACTGTGTAACCTAAAGCAGTTACAGAAATAAAGTGCTTTTGACAGCAATTTTTTGGGGTGATTCTTTAATGTGAAGTGAGTTGTGTTATTTTTGTGTAAGATACTGCTTCCATGCCCTTTGGTGTTCCCCCCCTGCTGTGTAGCCTAAAGCTGTTCAAGAAATAAAGTGTTTTTGACAGGAAATGTGCTTTTGTGATTCTCTGATGTTAAGTGAGTTGTGTTATTTTTGTGTAAGATAGTGCTGACATGCCCTTTGGTGTTCCCCCCTGCTGTGTAACCTAAAGCTGTTCAAGAAATAAAGTGTTTTTGACAGAAATCGTGTTTTGTGATTCTCTGATGTTAAGTGAGTTGTGTTATTTTTCTGTGTGGGGGACTGCTGGTGTAATGTGTCATAATGCTTTGCCTACTTGTACTTTGGAAGGGAGAAAAAACATTTAAAACTTTATTTTGTGTTGTTCTTGTTTTATTCTTTGTTGTG
Source organism: Eublepharis macularius (assembly GCF_028583425.1). Taxonomy (NCBI): domain Eukaryota; kingdom Metazoa; phylum Chordata; class Lepidosauria; order Squamata; family Eublepharidae; genus Eublepharis; species Eublepharis macularius. Next base: position 130,789,614 of record NC_072790.1, read on the forward strand.
CAGTTGGTTCCCATCATAGGGAACAATGGGGCTGGCTGGCCAGCCATCTCTGTAGGTGGTGGGGGAATTTGAGGGAGGGTGTCTGTGGTTCAGGTGCTCTTTCACAGGGACCAGCTGGCACTCAGAAGTGTGCCCACCATTGTGGCACCCCTGGGCTGTGCAGAATTGCCCAGGGAAAGAGAGTTTAGAAGTTCCCAGCATAGGGAACAAAGGGAGAGGGCTGGCCTTTGCCAGCCTGTTCCTGGGGTTATGGGTGTGGGGCAGGTGGGGGTGGATTTGGGTCTGTGAGGGGCTAATGTGGGGATTTGGGTCTGTGTGTGGCAGCTGGGGGGAATTGGGTTTGTGTGGGGCTGTAAGGGGTGGACTTTAGGGGCTGAGAGGACCTACTTGGGGAGGCCATGAAATGCCCCCCCAAGTGGGAGCAGTCTGAGCCTTGGTGGGGGGTGGGAGGAGGGGTGGGAGAAGGGCCCCAGAGGGTTGGGGGGCATTTTGCATGCAAAATGCCACCCCTGGCAACACAAGCCTCCCCCAGCTGTCAGTGGTAGAGATTAGAGCACCTACTTGGGGAGGCCATGAAATGCCCCCCCCCAAGTGGGAGCAGGCTGAGCCTTGGTGGGGGGTGGGAGGAGGGGTGGGAGAAGGGCCCCTGAGGGTAAGGGGGCATTTTGCATGCAAAATGCCACCCCTGGCAAAGGAAGCCTGCCTCTTCATTTTTCCCCCATAGGAAATAATGAAGAAAGATGAGCAGCAGCATGCTAACAATATGCTGCTCCTTCGCTTTCTTATGGGAGGATGGGGGGACCTGCTTTGGGGGGCCATAACATGGCCCCCCAAAGTCCAATCTGTCTGAAACTTGGGTGGTTGTTAGAGAAGGGTTAGAGGAAGGTCCCCACCAATTTTGGGCTTATTCGGTGGGAAAATGCCTCCTCCAGGCGTCCTGGAAGACGGAGGCATTTTCCCACAGAAAAAAGCCGAAAGAATGCCGAAATAATGCCGAAAGAATCCCGAAAGCCGAAAGCCGAAAGAGATTCTTGTTTCGGCTTTCGGCTTTAACGATAGAGAATCTTCTTTCGGCTTTCTACTTTCGGCTATAGCCGAAATTTTTTGGCTTGCACACCCCTATTCTTGAATATAAGCAATTGACTGTACAGGCACAAAAGGCAATCTAGTTGATATTGATCATTTGAAGAACACATCTGATTGTACAAGTGCAAAGGGGGGGGGGAGACAAGCAGGTATTTTATTTAAAAACTTTCTATGCTACCTCTTCAGAGATCCTGCTCAAGGCAGAAGCAATTCCATGCTTTACTGTTTCGTTATCTGACCTCCATGACCCTGGGGAAGAGATGCCTCTTCTCTGATAACTTGGGTTACTTAAGACCTCTTTACACATCACCCAAAATGTGAGTAAAAGTGAGTTTGATTGGGGGAAACCCCAACCCAATTTCTGTTTCACATGTGACCCAATGCTTACCTTTAAAACTGTGGGGGGAAGTGCAAGTCATCTCCTGTGCATGTGTGGAGGAGCATCTTTGTTCCTTCCTATGTACCCCACGTGCTTAACTAGTGAAGAAGGGTTATGTGGCTCCTGGGCAGACATTTGGAACCAGCTGTAAGACAAATAGCTCTTCCCCTTGTCTGCTAGCTAAAGCATGTGTTGTACAAAGGAAGGAATGAAAACTCTCCTCATGCCTCTGTACATGCACAGGAGCCAATTTGTTCCCCCCCGTCCCCCCCCCTGTTTTAAAGATAAACATCAGATCACACATGAAACTCACATTAGGTTGCATTTTTGACCAACCAAACTCATGTTTGCTTGCATTTTTGGTAATGTGTAAAGAGGCACCCAGTTTTCTGACTGAGCAAAAGCAGCTGCAACCTAACAAGCTAACTTCTTACAGTGCTCAAGATGAACTTCACCAGGGAGCAGTAAGCTCAAGATGAATTTCATCAGGGAACACAAAGGTGATCCAAGCAGCAGCCAGGTCAAACATAGGGCAAAACCCACAAGGACCAGCTAATAAAGAGATGCACATTGATCATGGGGGCCGTAATTACAATTTCTGAGCTGCAATATCCACCTGCAAATAAAAGGTCCATGAGCTTCTTCATCTTGATCTATTTATTTTAAAAGGTGGACTTTCCTTCATATCTCAACTGAAGATGGCTCTATATCATAATGCGCATAAGTTTATGCACTGTAAGATAGTTCATATCTTGAATGTGGTTTCCAAATGGTGTGTTCATATGTCTAAGTGCATAATTAGTACAAGATGGATAAGCACAGTAACAAAAGACATCTGTGCTGGCTGAAGAAACACAATGAAGACAGTTTAATAGTCTTTGGAACAAGAAAAATATATCCCAGTCTGGATTTCAGCTCAAACAAATCCACTAACTTTTCAGTGGAAATCACTTTAACCTACCTTTGTAGCCTAAACATATGGAACTTGCAATCCCCTGTTTCTTAAAACTTGTCTTTAGAGACATGGACTGTACCATAAATGAATTTATTAACTACTGCTGTACAGAAAATAGAATCACCAACCTGTGACTCAGAGGAAACAGTGAACAGAAAGCTCTGAGATTCACTGAACAGTCTAATCCTTTAAGCATATTCACTAAAAAAGAAAAACTGGGTTGAATTATCATTTTGTAATTTACCAGTTAACAATTTGTATACTAACAACTATTTTTGTAAAATCTCTCTCTCTCTCTGTCTTGCTCTCTCTCTCATGCTTTTTGAAGTACTGCATTTTCGCATTCAATAAGCATGTTAGGTAGGACTTGATATTTATTTTATCAGATGGAAAACTGAGACTGAGGGATTGTGTAACCTTGGACATCTTTGGAGGAGATGGAATTTGAACCCAGATTCACCAGATACATATTAGGCCACAACCATTTCAAGACATTGTAAATATGAGTTGGTGAGGTGCCCCCTGGTTATAACACCCTCTCTAACTGCAATGCTCCTAACTTGCATTCCTGGGGGCCCACTGTCTCACAGGGGAACTATTTCAGATGTCATAGAAAATAGCAATAGGAGGAGTAAATGTCCTGTTTATGCAGCTCAGCTCCATTCGCATTGCATAGGATCCAGTCCTTTGTTTTGATCGGAGAAAGTCTGGCAGTTTCCTCTTGACAACACCCTGACAACAGCTACCTCTTGACAACACTCTGAGGAGCCAAGCAATATCAGAGGAGACAGAGAGGAATGTTTTGGGTATGACTTGAGTAGGAATGTTGTAAGAACATGCATTTTTGTCCTCTTTGGCAAAAAGCAAGGTGATAAAGTAAAGCAAAGTGATGTTAATACCTCTGTTTGCACCCTTGGTCAAGGGAAATGGATAAAAGGCAGAAGGCTGGATGGTTCTAGTCAAATAGCTATGGTACCTGGGCTAAAGATCCACTAGAGCCATTCTGGGTTTCTACCGAGGCCTTTGAATAGGTAACTATGGATATATATGCTTTATAGGCCTAGAATAATTTATTAATTTAGCTGTAAATTAAAATTGGTAGGAGGGTCTTTATGGAGGCCAAAACAGAACCGTAGGTCCAATTCAATTATATTTCCATGTAACCGTGTACATATTCTTTTGCTAATTCCTTTCTATGCTTCCATGTACACTTTTAACGTTTTTAAATAAACATAATCCATGGAAACATAGAGTTGGATGGTATTCCCAAGGGTCATCCAGTCTGCCCCCTCACAGGGTTATCTAGTCTGCCCCCCTCTCAATGCAGGAAATTCACAGCTACCACCCCCCACTCCCCCAGTGACCCTTGCTGTATGCTCAGAGGAAGGGAAAGAAAACTCCAAGATCCCTAGGCAATGTGGACTGGAGGAAAATTCATTCTTAACCCCAAAGTAGTGATTGGCATCACCCTGGGCACGTAAGAAAGGAGCCACTTTCATTTTATTACTCATTCATACTGAGTAATAAAACTGTCAGGAAGTTTTTTCTAATGTTTCATGTCAGTTAAAACTAAAAAGGAAGGTTTCTTCCTTACTAATCCAGTGCTTGCCTACTTAGGCAATATAAGGACCATTTTCACCTCTATCCTCTAAGCCTGTAAAGAAGATAAGCTATTAACCTGGGCTCTGCCTCTATCCCATTCTCAGTGTACATTTGCCTGCTATCAACTAGTATAAGTAAAGTGTTTTCCTTTATTATGCCCTCCAGAGGTTACCTATCACCGGGGGAGAATTAACCTGAATCTCTGCCCTCAAAGCTGCTTAACCCCCCTCCCCAGCCTATCCAATCTTGTTTGCCTCTCAAGAGATATAAAAAAAGGGATGCCTATCATTGCCTAGCAATGAACACAACCCCAGATAACAAAATAGGTTATATGAAAAATCTCCATTGTTATATAAAATTAGAAAACCCTCCTTAATCCAGAGGAGATGCAAAGATTGGTGATGATTGATGATCCTTTTCATTGGTAATACCGTGATGATTGTTTTCTATGAGAACATCTGCAAATTCTACTGTTTGGATGACATCCTTGTCAGTCACATATCTACTAAGACACTCTTCTCTCCCCAACATCCTGGAATTGGGCACATAGTTATTAGGAGCAACGTGAACTAGACCATGCACACAGATCCAGCTGTGGTAATTTCCAGGGCTTTTTTTCTGGGGAAAGAGGTGGTGGAACTCAGTGGGTTGCCCTAGGAGAAAATGGTCACATGGCTGGTGGCCTCGCTCCCTGATCCCCAGACAGAGGGGAGTTTAGATTGCCCTCTGTGCCTCTGGAGGGCAATCTAAATGCCCTTCTGTCTGGAGATCAGGGGGCGGGGCCACCAGCCATGTGACCATTTTCAAGAGGTTCCGGAACTCCGTTCCACCACGTTCCAGCTGAAAAAAAACCCTGGTAATTTCCATGATTACTGAAAAGTCTCTTGCTAACAAGGAAATGACATTTATATTTGTGCTACCCATTTCATGTAAACATTCATATCATGGACACAGGAACACTTTGGTCTTTAAAAACAAAATAGCTTAGTCACGAGTAGAGATGGGCACAATCCCAAAAAAATTAACGATCCAGCTGATCGTGGATCGGCACCGGCAACGATCCCAAATTAATGATCCACACTGATCATCTCCCGTTCCCGAACTGTGGATCATGGATCGTGGATGCCACAGCAGGGCACGCTAGTATTCCCAGCTATGTGGGAAGATGGGTTGTGGTGGCGGCCAACTCTCTCAGTCTCTCTCTCTCTCTCCAAAGGCTAGCAAGTAGCAAGCAAGAGCTCTGTCCCACTCCACTGCTTGCAGAAAGTAAAACCCAACCTGGGACCCCCATGGCATGGGTCCCATTCAGCAACACAGGAGGTCTGTGTTTGGCCATCAGAGCTGCCTATCAGGGTTTGCAGGGATGAGATTGGAGTGCCCATGGCTACAGAACACCCCCTTCCCCCTCCCTCCCCTGGGTGTCTTCTCCCAACTTGTGACTGCTTTGCTGCTCCATGGTTGGAAGGAAGCCCTGCTGATCGAGGAAAGTTGGGCTTCCATTCAGGTTTCCAGGGCAACAGAAGGAGGACAAACAGATCTCAGGCATTCCCCTGGCTCCGTCGCCAGGGGAATAGATTGCTGGCGCCTGAGTGTCTGGATCCCCAATCCGAGCCCGATTGCCCTGATGCAGGCCTCTCCCGACCACTGGATCATTGGCTGTGGACGATCATGATCTGCTGGGTCACGATCGCGCGATTGCCATTATCGTGGGTTTTTTTCTATCATAATGAGGATCGTGCCCATCTCTAGTCATGAGGAAGCCATAGCTACAGTTATTTGCACTGTTCCAGGACTCTCCAGAGTCCAAACACATAGGACAAACTAAAACTATTAAAGTGGAAACTTACCTGAATGTCTGCTTGAGCATATTACACCTCCTATGAATTGCTTACATGAAAGGGAGAAGTGTAAACCAACCTCTGCATTAAGTCACAAAACCCACCCTAGTACCCAGTACTGAAACCAGATTTGCTTAGTGTGTTAAATGGGACTACAGTAAGTAATATTATATTCTAGTGAGAGACAGATAAAAAATAACGTATGAAGGAGGGGGGAACCTGTGAGCAATGTTAATAAAGTAACACCAAATTAGCTGTAGCCTCCTTACTCTGCCTCCCCCCACAAATTTATTAATCTGACGTTAGCTTGATGCCCTTTACTAAAAGGCCTGAGAACTTCTGAATCATAGATACTGAGTCACTAGAACGCTGGAGTATTTTTAATGAAATGTTAATTTTTAAGGGAAATCGGTATAAAATTATGAACTTCAAGCAAAATTATATTTCTATTATGATCATCATGCAGGTCTATTAGGTTACTGAATGATCACAATAAGAATTATGGCATTTAATTTCCACCACAGCATTTAGTGCATCTGTAAGACTCCTGGGAATCCCTGCTTTCAAATGTTTCTCTTTTAAAGAGCAACTATAATATGGATCTCGTGGTCGCAAATATAAATTGCCTGCCTCAGCCATCAATTGAAAGGATATAAAATGTTTCAGTTTCCTTAATACATTTATTATATACAGCTGGAATAAAAAGTGAACATCTTATCTTTGTGCAGAACTTTCCCAACATCATTAAATTAGAACTGAGTTTGTATTGTTTTCTGATTGTTAAAGGGGAAGCCAACATCTGTTCATGCTCATGCAGATGCTTAAGCACTCCAGGGTGGTTAGTGCTCTACAGGATGATTTGATGGGCTGCTTTGAGATAAGCTTTGTTTTTTGTTTGTTTTTTTAAACAGCCCTTTGCAACCAGCCACCATAGATCATGTGGAAAATTATGAAAATAATAATGTGGGCACTAGATGATACCAATAACTTAAATATTAGTGAACTCTTTAAATTGCTTTGGCTCTAGTCGCCTCTTAATAAGGCAGCATGTGGTTTCTTAACAAGTCCCAAATAGCCAACTGAGAACTTCAGCATCTGCATGAGACACAGCACATGTCAGCATTGACATGTGTATTGTGGTTCTGGCATCCATAAGGGATACTGAGTGTGCATGGGATACTGAGAGCCAGTTTGGTGTAGTGGTTAAGAGCGCGGGATTCTAATCTGGAGAACTGGGTTTGATTCCTCACTCCTCCACTTGAAGCCAGCTGGGTGACCTAGTCACGGTTCTTTAAGAGCTCTCTCAGCCCCACCCACCTCACAGGGTGTTTTGTTGTGGAGATAATAATGACATACTTTGTAAACCGCTCTGAGTGGGCATTAAGTTGTCCTGAAGGGTGGTATATAAATCGAATGTTATTATTATTATTTTATTATTGAATGTGCAATCATTTTCTACTGAGAAGGTAGAGAGCTCCTCATATGGGACTGATTGGTAATACTGGATGAGGTCCTTGTATGTTTTTGTATATGAGTGAGATATTCTTTATAAGGAACCTCAGGATTAGAGGTGGGCATGAATTGTAATATGACTCAAAATTCGGCATAAACTGGGCCGATTTGTGGTTCACAAAAACGCAGTTCATGGGGCTATGTTTTCCACGAACTCCACGACTTTTTGGCCTGATTTGTCAGAGTCGTGAGCAGTTCATGAAGCCAGACAGGCTGGTGCCGGCCAATTGATTCCCTAGGCAATGTAGGCCCGGAATGTCTGCAGACCTTTCGTTGCTGTGGAAACCCCAATCTTAGCCCACCTAACCTTGATAGGCAGGTCTCCCTTCCAACCGCGGAGCTCCCATTCTGTTATATGGGAGCCAAGAGCAGGGGGGAGATAGGCCTTGTGTAGCCATGGGAACACCAATCTCATCCCTCCAAACTCTATTAGGCAAGTCTGACTGCCAACCAAAACAGGAGGTCTGTTCTGTGACAAATGTGAGCATTTGTTATATAAGGCACAGCTCTCTGCCTCCTGCTTTCAGTTTCAGCAGACAGTGGGAGAGTGAGGAGCTGTTGCTGGGAAATGAATGAGAGAGAGGGAGAGTGGAATTGAACTTGGTTGCTGCTGGTTTAAAAAAGACTGAAAAACCTCTTCAGCTTTAGTCTTGGCATTGGTGCCACTGCCTGGATCTGGGTTGGAGCCTAGCTTGACTGAGGCCTACCTTTTTTCCCCTTGGATTTTCTTTGTTTCTCCTTATGCCTTCTGGGTTTAATTATTATCTATTTTGTGCACCTGCCCTGCCTGCTCAGATCAGGTGTCTGTGTGTGGTGGGGTAGGGCTGTATCCCACCCCCCATCTCAGGGCCACTGCTAGGTTCTGGGGCCAAGCTAAGTGGGCACCTCCTGGGGAGGGCTCACATTGTTCTTTCTTTTTGATTTGATTACTATCTCTTTATTTTGTGCCCCTGTCCTGCCTGCTCAGGTCAGGTGTCTGTGTGTGGTGGGTTAGGGCTCCCACGCAAGGGGGATTGATGTCTCCTTCCCTTCTGGGTGCAACTTGCCCCTATCCATGGGACTTGGTCTCTCACCCTCCCCAATGGGGGAAGGGGTTCTGTCGGTGCTGCCATAGCCGGCAGGTGGGTGATGTCAGCAGCCACATCTTCTTGGGCTGGCGGGGCAGAAACATTTCTGTGCATGTTCTGTGTTGTCACCCCCCCGGCAGACCTGAAAGAGGCATCCCTTGAGGGCCCTGTTTGCCTATAAGCTGCACCTGCTCATGACGGGATGTGCACCATGAAGGGCGGTGGGACTTAGAATAGCCTCCTCCCAAGGAGGGGGGGAACCTTCTCATCTGCCACGGCTGACAGTTGGGTGATGTCTGTGGCCACTGCTCTTGAGCACGAGGGACAGCGTTACACATATAGCTGTGCAGGACCATAGGAGAGTCCCCTATCATGGTACTTGGTGTATCCCTCACCCCCTGACTTAGGGGGAATGGGTTCCATCATTGCCACCATGGCCAGCAGGTGGGTGATGTCTATGGTCACTGCTCCTCAGCACGAGAGATGGCTTTGCACATAAAATTGTACAAGATGGTGGGAGGGCCCCTGATCAATGGGACCTGTGGTCTCCTCTGCACTGGGGGCAAGGGGTTCCATCCTTGCTGTCACGGCCGGCAGGTGGATGATGTCTGTGGCCGCATCCTTCAATGGTTCCTAATGGGACCTGCTGTCTCCTCTGCACCGGGGGGAAGGGGTTCTGTCGGTGATGCCATTGCTGGCAGGTGGGTGATGTCTGTGGCCGCCACATCCTATCCCTGGGACTTAGAATGGCCTAAGGTGGGGAAGGCATCCATGACTGCCGCTTCATCCCAGAGGTGTCTTTTGCCAGTAGAATCAAATCCACCTGCTCAAATAATGTAATATGTCATAATGTGAGAATACACAACAATGTGATATGAAATACTTTGATAATATGAGTATATGCAACAATGTGATATGAAATACTGTGATAATATGAATATATGCAACAATGTGATATGAAATACTGTGATAATATGAGTATATGCAACAATGTGATATGAAATACTTTGATAATATGAGTATATGCAACAATGTGATATGAAATACTGTGATAATATGAATATATGCAACAATGTGATATGAAATACTGTGATAATATGAGTATATGCAACAATGTGATATGAAATACTTTGATAATGTGCGAATATGCAACAATGATATGAAATACTGTGATAATAATTGTGTGCCGCAGAGGTTTGGGTGGGGTTTCTTTGGTCAGTGGCCAGGTCTTCTAGGGTGGAGGGGCCTCATGCTGTTGAGATCATAAGCTGTGGGAGGTAATAGGACCCCCCAAACCCCATCAGCGGGACTTAGAATAGCCTCCCCCAAAAGAGGAGGAGGCATCCCTTTTGTCCCCACAAGCGGACTTGGAATAGCCTCTCCACAAGGAGGAGGAGGTGTCCATCAGTGCTGCCATGTCCATGAGAGATGGGTAACAATCAGTCTTTTTACTGTCCTGAGGGCCACCTGGCACACCATCCATGGGACTTGGGCTCCATCCGGGGGACTTAGTCTTACCCTCCCCAACCACAGGGAGGAGGGGGTGGCCACCGACATCATCCATCACCCATGCCTGACAGTAGCTACCCATTGGGGCATGTGGGCAGGCATAGGGGGTGCCTCTGGCTGGTGGCCAAACCCCCCCACCTCTGAGAAGGGAGGCGGCTGACCACCTTCTCAAGCCCATGAGGTGGGGGCAGCCACCGACATCACTCATGTCCCGGACGTGATGGTGGCCACCCATTGTGGCATGGGGTGGGCACAGAGGGGTGCTGCTGGCTGGTGGGCAAACCCCCCACCCCTGAGGTGGCTGACCACCTCCCCGAGCCCACAAAGAGGGGGCGGCCACCAACATCACCCATGTCCCGGATGTGACAGTGGCCGCCCATTGGGGCATGCGGGTGGGCACAGGGAGGTGCTGTTGGCTGGCAGCCACACACCCTGCCCCCGAGAACAGAGGCAGCTGACCACCTCCCCTGCCTGTGAGGAGGGGGTAGCCACCAACAAGTCAATTGGCATTGATGGCTCCAATTCTATCGAATGGTACTTTCCTGGGGCACTGGCTTTGGGGGTCTATAACTCAGAGATCCAGGGCTCATTTGGAGGGGGGACACACCAGAATGGCGTTCCGGTAGAGCTGAAAAGTGGTCATGTGAGTTTTGGCCCCGCCCATGTGATTCCTTTCCTCCCCTCCCCTCCAAAGGAGGCTAAGCTGCTTCAATTAATTCTGCAGCTTTATTTTCATTTGTGAGAGTGAGAGTGAGTGAGTGAGTGGGTGCAAGCTGGGCTGCTGGGCCGGGAACTCCAAAGGAGGGTAAGCTGCTTCAATCCATTCTGCTGCTTTATTTTCATTCGTGACTCATGAGAGAGAGAGAGAGAGAGAGAGAGAGAGAGAGAGAGAGAGAGAGAGAGAGAGAGAGAGAGAGAGAGAGAGCAAGCTGGGCTACTGGGCCTGGATCACCAAAGGAGGGTAAGCTGCTTCAATTCATTCTGCTGCTTTATTTTCATTCATGACGAGTGAGTGAGTGCATCCATGCAAGTAGGGCTGCTGGGGCTGGCTCTCCAGAGGAGGGTAAGCTGCTTTGAGTTCATTCTGCTTTATTTTCAGGAAATACCTAGAGATTTGGGGGGAAAGGGGCCTGAGGAGTGGGTGTTGCCTTCTGACACACTTCAGGTGATGTCAGGGGGTGTGGCAAATGCTAATCAGATATGCTAATGAGATATGCTAATGAGTCCCTGCGGTTCTTTTTCTACGAAATGACCCCTGCAGAGATCCATATTTCAATCTTCACCAAATTTGGAGGGTGGCTGGAGGAGAGCCTGCTGAAAACTCCCTGTGCGTTTTGGCTCTCTGAGTCTGCAGGGGACCATTCTGGGCTCCGACGAACCATGAACCAGTTCATGAACCAGGTCAATTTCATCAAAGTTTGGGATTCAGGGTTCGTGAAATGGAATGAACCTTAAACCTCGTGGTTTGGGTTTTTTTCGGTTCGTGCCCATCTCTACTCAGGATGTGTGGAGATCTGACAAAGAACTCTCTAAAACTCCATAATCCTGTTGTCAGATTTTGAGTCATCAAATTAGGGTCAACTGAGATTTCTGTCAGGTTCTACTCAGCCAGATATTTTATGGGCCTGCAATTTTTTGGTTCAGGCAATAAAATTATTGGCAACATGAATAAACACAGCTACATCCTCCATTCCCATCAAACCCATGAGTACTGTGAAAGTCACAGTAGCATTCATTGTGTTAATCTGTAGGGCATGCAAGTGGGTGCCAGATTAGGTCCTGTCAATCCTTTCCCATCCTCACCCCACAACAGATTAACACTATGGATTTCCCACTTACTGATACTGGTGTAAAATTTGTTTTCCCATGGCTTGTTCAAGTGACATGAGTACAAAGTAACTACTACATTAGAGGTTGCCAACCTCTTTGGTCCTGGAGATCTCCCAGAATTACAACAGATCTCTAGGCGACAGAGACCAGTTCCCCTGCAAAAAATGGTTGCTTTGGAGGGTGGACTGTATGGCATTATACTCATTGAGTTCCCTCCCCAAACCCTACATCCAAATCTGCAGAGTTGGCAACCTATATGCTGATGACTCCTTCCCAAGCAAAAACCGCTCAGTTGGAGAGGTGACATTGTTGTACGAAGGAACTGTGACCTCACCTATTTAGTCCTGAGATATATGTTACTGAAAAGCCATGGGAAATGGACCCTGTGGCACCTCCAGTAAGTGTGAGTCAACCCTATGACAGCATTGTTCCAGAGACACTACAGCCAGTAATCTTTCAGGAGCTGCTTAGTTTGCTTCTACCACTTTCCCCTGAAAGTGGACCAAGGTTTCTGAGATCCACTCCAAAGTCCCAAGACAGATTTTTTCCGGGCCTCTCCTAATATTCAGAATACGCTGGTTTCAAACTGAAATGCTGCAACTATCCACCAGCTGCACCTTTCCTAGCATTCTAGACCCTCAAGACAGATCTGGAATTTTGTTCCAGCTCCCAGTGGCCCTGAAAATGACAGCACTCTCTAGCAGTTCTAGACTCAGACATGAATTTATTTGGGGTACCACTGAGTCCAAAAGGACATAGAATTCTTTTTAGGAAACAATGAATGGTGTGGTTCTATACTTTGTTTGTCTTTTTAACCTGGAAGATTTTTAAAACGAGAGAGCAGGATACAAATATTTGAAAGAAATATATTATAAATTACTACCATTATTGTTATTATTTATATTCCTATTTTCTTATAAACACCAAAGTGGCAAATTAATTTGAGAACAGTTGCCACAAAACACAAGGCCTGGCTTGGTCAATTTTGTGAAGAACAGTGAGATCTCTCCAAATCAAAATGTAATAAAGGCACATGAAAATATAATAAAATTATTCTGGTAAAGTATGAAAATGACATAAATCTGTGGAGCTTACTCTTAAGTAGCTCTGCTGTTCTACAGGAAAACAGCAAGATTAAGGCCAGTAGCTCCTTAAAGACTAACAAGATTTCCAGGGTATAGCCTTTTGAGAGTTAAGCTCTCTGACAAAGGGATCTCAACTCTCGTAAGCTTAGACCCTGGAAATCTTGTTGGTCATTAAAGTGCTACTGAACTTGAACTTGCTCTTAAATAGACTTCTTTAGGATCTGGGTGAAACATATTTAGGATCTGGGTAAAAGAAAATATTGATCCTCAAATGTCTTCTTTCACCAGAAAGAGAGATTGTATTCAAACTTTTAACTAGATAATGTGGATAGTTTTGATGAGCCATAACTACAAGTCAATTTCTCAGTGCAAGGGAAGCTAAATGATAGAATTACATACTGTCTCTCAAATAGCTAATAGTGTTTTCTTTCAGTAGAACCTGTTCCTTAGAGCAATACAGTTCTTTGGAATGTCATTAAACGAACAAGTAATTAACTTTCTGTATAAACAGTCTGTACATTTATTAAAAGAACTGGTCAAATATTAAGAAACTGAAATCTACTGCCAATATAGCTATATTGCAGAATCACAAAACTTAATACTCACAATTGCACAGTGGCTTTGAAAATATGCAGTTGACTTAATACCATTCACAGATTGCATTAGGAATGACTAATATCAGAGGTGTAGCATTAACAATCTGTTATGCTCTCGTTACTTTTTTCTTAGAATAGTTTAGTCACCTTAGTCTGAACTGAAGATGGAAGTGCTGCATCTGGGACATGGGACAATGGGTATGGAGACCTGGCTCCCACCCTTTGACATATTGGGTTTTAGTTAAGGCACGTTAACTAAATAAACTGCATGCAGATAGCTCTCATCCAAGTTAGAGAACCAATAACTTTATTTATCTAATGAAATATATTTATATAAGTTTAGTGGAGAGAAAGAAATAGTAACTGATCTAACCAGCTAGGATGGCTTTAGGTTGAAAGTAGGTCATCTTTCTCAGGAGGAGACACTATGCTGCCTCTTCTGGTACATGCAGGAAAGAAGAGAGAGAGGAGGGGGAGAGAAGGGAAGGAAGTTCCCCTGGCAGGAAGGAGACTGATAGCAGCCTATCTATCTAAGTGATTCTATGGTTGTTGCCTTCCTTCTTCTCTGCTGGCAGTCCCAAAGGCCTGAGCAAGAGACATCACTAGTCCTTTCTTCCAACATGACAGAGGGTTAATGCCTGTGTTGATAATTAGGAGCCTGGGTGTGATCCTGGATGTCGCCCTTTCAATGGAGGCCCAGGTAGCGGCAGTTACCAGATCTGCATTTTTTCCTCTTTGGCAGATCAGACAGTTTGCTCCCTACTAGACATGGGCACGGAACAAAAAAAAAAACAACGAAACATGAACCATGGAACTGGACCAGTTACGAACCAGTTCGTGGTTCGTGAGGTTTAAATGCCCCTTTCTGGCCTTAACAGCGGCAGGGGAAGGGGCATTTAACAGTTTAAAGGACCCTTTCCTGCCTTGCAAGCAGCAGGTCCCTTTAAACTGCCCATGTGACCTCTTTGGGGAAAATGCCCAACATTATTGGCCTGAGCTTCCAAGCACATGCACAAAGCGAAGTCTTGTGCCACCTTAAAGACTAAATGTTTCATTTTAGCATAAACCCACAAAACTTTATGCAGGAATGAAATGTCCTTCATCTTTTCATCTGTTTTTGGCAGGGAAGCCGAAAACAGCCTGCCTGCCCCTCAAATAGCTGCTGCAGCAGCCATTTGAGGGGCAAGAAGGCCGTTTTCAGCTTCCCTGCCCCTCAAATGGCTGCCACAGCAGCCATTTGAAGGGCAGGAAAGCTGTTTTCAGCCTCTTTCATCACCCTGCAGGCCCCCAGGGTGGCGGAAGAAGCCAAAAACGACCTTCCCACCCCTCCTGGGAGGAGAGGAAGGACGCTGCACTGCAGGATAAGGTAAGTGTGGGGTTGGGGCTGGGGAAATGGCCATTTAAATTGCCCTGTAAATAAGACCCAATGAACCAGCATGGAAAGGAGCTTCCACAAACCCTGGTTCGTGAACCCTGAACCGGCCAGTTTCGTGGGTTTTTTTGGGTCATATTTAGGTTCGTGCCCATCTCTACTCCCTACCTCTCCTGTCAGGACCTAGCTGCGGTCCTGCAACAGTCACCTCACTCTACACAGGGCTGCCCTTGGGTCTGGTCCAGAAATTGAAGCTGGTCCAGAATGCAGCGGCACATGTTTTAAGGCACATAATCCATCCTGTGCTGTGTCAGCTGCACTGGCTCCCAGTTGAGTTCTGGATTCAGTTCAAGGTTTTGGTTTTTGACATTTAAAGTCCTCAACGGATTGGGACCAACATACCTGAGGAACTGCCTCTCCCCATATGTGTCTCAGAAGCCACTGCACTCTGCACATAAGAAGTTGCTGGTGGTCCCCAGCCGAAGGGATATTCTCAGCCCTGGCGCTGGCCTGGTAGAACACTCTCCCAGTGGAGAGCCAGGCCCTGCAAAATCTGTTACAGTTCTGCAGGGCTTGTAAAATGGAGCTTTTCTGCTGGGCCTATGACTGAGGGCGAAGCTACAAGTGATGAATGACACTTGAACGGCAAGTGTATTTCTCCCTGTTCACTTGCGCTCCACTCAATCCACTTGCCGTTCAAGTGTCATTCGTCACTTGTAGCTTGGCCCTGAGGCACTGGAGTTTTGTCCCTCCTGACTGCTGTATTCTGCCATGCCTGCCCTGGATATGAGTCCATCTTGCCAGCTGCATTTTTATGGTTTTATGATAGCCTTTTTCCTGGAATCAATAGTAGATGCCTTTTGTAGTGTATTTATTACTATTTATATAGTTTTATTGTTTTAATGTAAATTGTATTGTATGTTTTAGTACTGTTGTGACCCATGTGAGCCTACTTGTGGGGAAGGTAGACTATAAATCTAATAAGTCAAATCTAATCAAGTGCCTTTAGGGAGGCACATTGACATTTAGGCTTTCTTCCTAAGGTGCTGACTTTCCATGGGCAGGGAATGTGATGATTAGACCTACATTCTGGTCCTCTCATGTGCTTTTTCTGAACATAATTCCATATAGGTAACCATATTGCTCTGTTGCAACAAAAATAAGCGAAGTCTTGTGCTACCTTAAAGACTAAATGCTTCATTTTAGCATAAACCCACAGAAGTTTATGCAGGAATGAAATGTTCTTCATCTTTAAGACAAAATTTCTGTTTATTTTTCTAAATATATCAGTTCTAAGGTACACAGAGAATAGCTTCCTAGTTCCTTAAGATAGTTTTTCAAAAGCTTTTATTTTATTTGCTTTTAGAATATTACACTGCATATCCCCATAGCACTCAAAGTTGTTAACAATAAAATCAAATAATTGCATTAGAACAGTCCAAATAAAACAACTCCAACATAAAATAAAAATCCAAATGATAAATCCCATCAAAACTAAATACCCTATCTACAAAATAACATTTCCATCTAAAAATGTGCACTACCAGTCTTTTGGGGTTTAGCTGCACAATTCTGCAAAGTTTCCATGTATTGTTAAATCCAGTCCCCGGGAGGAAAGGAAAAGTGAGAAAATCCCTATCTCTGTTTGCACTTTGCTAATTTCACTTACTACAGGGTTGGGGATGGAAAGTGCACAAATTTCTCAAAGTGAATTAGAATAAAGGAAAAAGTGTCTGATCTGGAAGAAGTAATGCAGTAGGAAGAGCAGGTAGTGTTTATTTTTTGAGTATTTATGAAAATGTAGAAGAAGAATGGTATGGTATGGTATGGTATGGTATGGTAAGTTGTATTACTGACTGCTGTGATGTCATAGACTCCATGTATCCACTAATCACACAGCATTACAAGCACTATTGGGGGAGGGGGCTGAATTTTTCCAGCTGTATTTTAAGAAGTGGGTTTCAATATTAGGAAAATGCAATTTACCCACACTGAAATATTTCTTTTAAGTAAATATGTCTGGACTCCTGACAACATCTGAGTTACAGCTACACAGGGTTTTTTCATAAATTAGAAACACCCTTACTTCTCTTTCTCAGACATATAGATTACAAAAAGAAATGTTAATTATTTGTTCCACTTTGTAAGTACTTAATAGATTTGTCATTCCCTTTAAATCCCTTTACTGGCATCCTATCCTTTTTTGTGCCCAGCACAATCTGTTTGTCCGTACCTTTAAATCTGTTCTTGACCTTCCGGTATATTGTGCCACCTTTTTCTCCCTTTCTTCCATCCTCAAAATCCCTCCTTTCTATTTTGCTAAAGGTCAACAGCTTTCACTGAATTATCAAAGGTTTAGAACATGCAAATTTCCAAGAAGTGAGGGCTAGCATTGCAAACCATGACTATAATAATGAGGATCATATAGAAGTTCAAAGAAAACCATACATTGCAACAGTCAACACAGATGAACCCTTCCATATGTGCAAATATGATCATGAATTTGTACTCAAGGTATTTGTTTTCAGGGCAAATACTATGTGTTTGAATCACTTTCACTATGCGTAGAATGTCTGTTTTCATCCTCTGCTTGCATCTGAAACTACAGCTATTTATTTTTCAAATCGAGTTTTATCTCCTCCACACAGAAAATTCATAGATATCCCTCAGAAGAAAAGCATTTCAGAAATATCTGCCATCTTCTTTCTAATCCACTCAAGCACTCTGTTTATGCTGTTTACTGCTTGATAATATTTTGATAGCTGAATGTATAATATGATTCTCATCTTTGCACAGAAATGATAAGAAAAATATCACAAACAAGAACTAGAAAGAGAAGGTATTACATAGGGTTGTAAAAAAGAAATCTTACTGTTGTGATATAAACCTATGAACTTAATTTCCAGGTATAATTTGTTATATAATATATAAAATATATAATTTTGTTATATAGTAACAAAAAGAATGCTATGTGGGGGGAGAGAGAGAATTATAGTGAAATAGGATAAAGTGATGCTCAAAATTCTTACCATATATGGAGCGAGAAATGCCAGGTGTTCAAGCTGGATTCAGAAAAGGAAGAGGCACTAGAGATCACATTGCAAATATTTTACGACTAATGGAACATACCAGGGAATTTCAGAAGAAAATCAGCCTGTTTTATAGATTACAGCAAAGCTTTTGACTTGTGTGGATCATGAAAAGCTATGGATGGTGTTAAAAGAAATTGGGGGTGCCACAACATCTGATTGTTTTTATGCTCAACCTATACTCTGGACAAGAGGCTACTGTTAGGACAGAATATGGAGAAGCAGAATGGTTTCCAATTGGCAAAGATGTCAAACAAGAATACACATCTGTTCAACCTCTATGCAGATCTGAATTAGATTTAGAATTAGAGTGAAAATTTGTGGAAGGAATGTTAGCAATTTGAGATATGCAGATGATACCACATTACTGGCAGAATATAGTAAAGATTTGAAATGAGTACTGATGAAGGTTAAAGGAGAAAACACCAAAGCCAGATTACAGCTGAACATAAAAAATAATGACTACTGAGGAATTACGCAGTTTTAAAGCTGGCAATGAGGAAATTGAAATTGCTCAAGATTTTCTATTCCTTGGCTCAATCATCAACCAAAAGGTAGATTGCAACTAAGAAATCAGAAGAAGAGTGAGACTTAGAAGAGAAACTGTGAGGGAACTAGAAAAGATACTTAAAGATAAGGATGTCTCTCTGGGGACCATACAAGTTGCTGAAAAGCAACATATAAAAAATAAAATTGTATCTGTGATAATCCAAGACAATCCAAACGGTGATATTCCCAATTACTATGTATGGATGTGAAAGTTGGACAATGAAGAAAGTTGACAGGAAGAAAATTGATTCATTTGAAATGTGGTCTGGACTTGGAGGAAAGTTTTGTGTATACCTTGGATGGCCAAAAAGACAAATAAGTAGATTACATCAATCCTCCCTAGAAGCTAAAATGACAAAACTGAGGCTATTGTACTTTGGTCACATCATAAGAAGACAAGACTCTCTGGAAAAGTCAATAATCCTAGGAAAAGTTGAAGGCAGTAGGAAAAGAGGAAGACCCAAAACGAGCTATCTGGATTCAATAAAAGAAGCCACATCCTCCAGTTTGCATGATCTGAGCAAGTCTGTTAATAATAGAATATTTTGGAGGTTTTTCATTGATAGGGTTGCCATAGGTTGGAAGCAACTTGATGGCACATAACACACACAACCCGTAACATTATCTGATTTGTTTTAGAAAACATTTTAAACATAGATCTAAATATTTTAGGAGCTATAAGCATCCACGGGCATCCTCAGAGACTGTATGATGTGATTCATTGTCATCCAAATGTCACTGAACTTCTGCTCTCAGTTTAGGCTGCTGGCAGTCTGGCTCTGGTTAGGCCGGGGATGCACAAGTGGAAAGAATTTGATAGAAATAAAACAGTCGTCATTTGACTGAAGCAAACACGAACAATACCAGCCTTTGGTTCAGTGCAGCCTGACACCTGTCAACATGCAAAGGGAAGGAATAAACATGACAATAGTCTTCTAGTCAAAACTTCCTGTTTTAATTTAATTAGATTGACCTTTGAATCCTTGAACTCATTTATTTTGAGGCAGGCTGCATTAATCTTAAATGTGCCTTATTTCAAAAGAAGCTTTTTTAAAAAAAAGATCATACACTATTTGCATCAATGCATGAAAAAAGTGTGTTTGTCTACAAATCAGGCAACTTCTTTAGGGTTCTGATTGGGGGTCTAATATGTGCAGGCAGGGCTAATTTCAAACACAGAAACCCACATACATCCTCAAGAGTAAATATACCAGCTACAGCTAATTTTGGCTTCTTGACAAGGCTACAACATGTATTTGGAAGCACATGTATGTCTCATTTTACATTAATGGCTTTAATAAACATGATAGCAATAACTCAAAACTACAACCAAGACATCATTTTAGCATTATAGAAGTTTTCTATATGTACAACAGTCCTTTTGCAAGCAGGAATACTAAAATTACTCCTCGGTGCCTGTTTGTGATTGTATCCTCACTGTCTTTTCTGCATGTATAAGACATGGCACAAGGGATTTCTTTACAATTTCACAAACAAACTAAATAAAATAATGTGAACCATCTGTTAAACATTCTGTTTGTTTTAGATAATTCTGGTAAGGCCCGACATATATAAGCCTGTACTTAAGCTCTAGACATCTGACTAGCTTTCTGACATCAGATCATTGAACTCCTATCAAGAGATACATTTCAGGAACTTTTTTTTGTTTATTTAGGGTATAGTATGCAAGTAAAAATGTTACTAGAGAATCTTTGTTTCCATTTTATTTTTTTATTAATACATAATCACTAACAAATTTGACATTGACTAACTTAAAATAATATAATAATACCGTCCATTGTTTTTACACAGATAATTAAAACAGCGTGAATACATGTGGGCCAAGCTACACATGACGAATGACACTTGAACAGCAAGTGTATTTCTCCCTGTTCACTTGCCCTCCACTCAATCCACTTGCCATTCAAGTGTCATTCGTCATGTGTAGCTTGGCCCTGAGTCTCAAGTTTTTTTTATCTTACCAAAAGTAAGCAGCTTTCATAAGGTAAGGAGTATTTTCAAAGACGACACTCCAGATCAGTTCTAACTATAGCTAACTGTCCTAGGGATTAGCTAAACTAATTGTTTTATAACTTCAAACATCATACAATGTTATTTATATTCATATTCTAAAAAATATAAACGTTATGTTAATACCCTCTTGCTGCTTTTAATAACAGCAAAGGATGTTAAAAATAGTGATTAAAAGCTTTTCAAACTTAATGACTATCTGATGGACACCAGCCAATATGCCCCACCTTTGAACTATATCTTCATGTTTGTATTTAGTTAGATTTTCTTGCCATTCTCAAATGTTTATCATACCAGAGCCCCTACATATATTAAATCCACTGCTATGGGCTAGATAATTTCTTATCTACTAGAATATATATTAGTAATCCTTTCTCCTTTGTCCCTTCCTCCAAATTATGCTATTATTGATTCTGCATTTGACATATCTTAGCATTTATCTGAGAGATAGGGTTGCCAGATCTCCTTTCCCTTCCAGTGGGAGGGGAGACTCAGCACTCACCTTTCTTTCCCTCTTCTGGGAAGTGATGTCATCAGGCCTGAGAGCGCATGTGAGCTTCTCACCGGGCTGATTGGGGCCCAAACAGGCTTGTTTTGACCTGTTTGGAGCCCAAATCAGCCTGGTGCGAAGTGTGGGAACGCTCCTGGTGCAGCACGATGATAATAATAATAATGATAATAATAATAATAGATTTATATACTGCCCTTCAGGACAACTTAATGCCCACTCAGAGCAGTTCACAAAGTATGTCATTATTATCCCCACAACAAAGCACCCTGTGAGGTAGGTGGGGCTGAGAGAGCTCTTAAAGAACTATGACTAGCCCAAGGTCACCTAACTGGCTTCTCCAGATTAGAATCCTGCGCTCTTAACCACTACACCAAACTGGCTCTCAGTATCCCATGCACACTCAGTATCCCTTATGGATGCCAGAACCACAATACACATGTCAATGCTGACATGGGTCAGATCCACATTACTCATTCTAAGTCGCATGTTCCCCGCATTCCCCATGCAATCCCGAGTGCCGGTCACATTACCTCATTAAACAGACGCATTTCATCCGCATTTCTCCCGAATATGTGATCACAGGTTTTCAACGGGAGTTTCACGGTGGCCGTGAACGGGCCAATGCGCAATTTACGTGGTTTTTTTAAAAACCACCCCCCTTCCTGTCTCTCCGGCCGTTCCGAGAGTTCCTATTGGCTGATTCAACTTGCAAGTGCTCCGTAGTCTGCAAAAGACTGTTTTTGACTTCATAGCATTGGATTGATTGATTATGCTGTTTCTGAATCAAATCTGGTAGTTTGAAAAATCATTTTGGGGTGAATCCATCCTCAGAATGGACTCACAAAACTTCCTTTTTAACTGTTTTTTATTTTTTTTATTTTATATTACTGTAATATCAAAATTATGAAATATCGAAATAATGACACTCCAAGGAAGTGAAACTTCAGTAAAATTCAGGCACTAAACTGTCCTGCATAGGAAATGCCCCTGAAAGCTTCCCACATGCTTCCAAATAAAAAACGGAAGAGAGCCATCAGTGCTGTCTGCGGGGGAAATAGAGGCATCTTTATCTTCAATGATGTTTCTTTATAAGGCAAGATCGAAATAATGGAAAAGTGCGCTAAAAAAAATAATAATAAATGGTCGGGAAAAAAGGTCCCGCCCAAAAAAGCGGTTTTCGAGTGGCTGTGTGACCGGAGGGACGCGCGAGAAAGATGGATTGGAAGCAGGAATGTGAATGAAGAGGAAAAAATCGCGGATTGGAGGCAAACGGAAGATATCCGATAAACATGCGGGTAATGGATGAATGTGGATTTGACCATGTGCTGTGTCTCATGCAGATGCTGAAGTTCTCAGTTGGCTATTTGGGACTTGTTAAGAAACCACATGCTGGCATGACTGACCCAAGGTCACTCAGCTGGCTTCAAGTGGAGGAGTGGGGAATCAAACCCGGCTCTCCAGATTAGAGTCCTGCGCTCTTAGGGCCAAGCTACACATGACGAATGACACTTGAATGGCAAGTGTATTTCTCCCTGTTCACTTGCCCTCCACTCAATCCACTTGCCGTTCAAGTGTCATTCATCATGTGTAGCTTGGCCCTGAATCATTATACCAAACTGGCGATGGTGTTACTCCCAGGACTGATATCATTGTGCTGCCCTGGGAGTGCACCCTGGAGCACTATTCCCCTGCCTTCCCCCTCCACACACACACACACAGTGTGGTGGGAGTGGGGGATCCCCTGCCCCCACTGGGGGAATGGCAACCCTATTAAGATGACTACACCTGACTGTGGCCTGCAACAGCATCCTCCATCATCATAATTTAATCAAGACCAGCAATTGCTTCCCTATATTTCTGGCTAGATCTGTGACACACTGCTATATTTTTTCTCTTATATAGTTAAAAATTATACTGAAATGTTGTGTGTTGATGCAGCCCTTGTGTTATTGCTTCTGCAAGTGGAATTGCACTAATTACATTTTCCTTTCTCCTCATGCACTGCTGGATCTACATTACTGGCTGGAACACAGTTTAATAAACAACCATGAATTCATCTGGAGAAAGACTGCTCTTCAAAGGAGACTTTGCTTATGGGGGTTGCTTGGCCTACAACCACTAGGTAACATTATACAATTTGGCTTCTATTGACTCTTTACTTAGTGCAAAACCTTAAATAAATGTCCAGTTTCATAAAACACTATGCATGGTTCCCGTCTCTTTCATGAGTGGCAGAAATGTATGGGGCTACTCAATGACAGAGTAATTGCTTCTTAGGTTGCAAACCTGAGCACATTGATTAGGAAAAAAGCCTACTGAGCACAAGGAGACTTATCAGTGTTGGCATTAGGTTTTGGGATGTCCTAACTTTGTGGTCCCTACTAAGCAATTTGACTTCATGTATCAACATGCATATATACATGTGTGACTCCTATGACTTTTTCATTATCCTTGTTGGCACTGACAGGACTCAAGAAGCATGAAACACTTGGAATCTGCTGCTTCCTGAGTAGACATGGGCACGAACAGCATTACGAACAGAAAAAACCCACAAACAGCCCATTCATCTGTTCGCGAACAACCCGTTCATGAGGCTCCATTCTAAATGAACAAGTGGTCATTGCAAGCCTCATTCATTGCTTTTGTCAGCCATTTGTCAAGCCAGACAGTCTGGGGCCTTTCAATCAATTCCCCTGGCAATGGCAGGGACTGAACTCTGTCTGAACTCCTTCTGGCTTTCCTTCTGGCTTTAACCCTTCAAAGTACTTCCAGCAGAGAGTCCTGGTTTTGCCACTGTGAAGAGAAAATGACAGCAAAGGGGGAGACACACACATCATGCCTTTCCCGGGGTGCAATCTCTCTGAAACTTGGGGGGGGGGGTCCTTCGGAGGACAGTGAGGACTATGTCCCTGCAAATTTGGTGGGTATTGGACATTGGGAAGGTCAGTTTGTAACCCCTCAAAGTAGCTTCCACCAGAGAGTCCCGGTTGTGCCACTGTGAAGAGAAAATGACAATAAAGGGAAAGGACCCATAGATCATGCCTTTCCCGGGGTGCAATCTCTCTGGAACTTGGAGGGTCTTTGGAGGGCAGTGAGGACTATGTCTCCTGCAAATTTGGTGGGTATTGAACATTGGGAAGGTCAGTTTGTGGGGTGTTTAAAGGGCCCTGCCCCTTGCACGTGGCAGGAAAGGGCCCTTTAAACTATCAGCTGGCAGGCGGCAGGGGGGAATTCCCCCTGCCACCTGCCAGCTGATAGTCTAAAGGGATCTTTAAGGGGCCACGAACAACTAACCTGTTTGTGAACAGGGTCATGTTCATTACTGTTCATTGTTAGTTGTTCGTGGATGGCAACGAACAACAAACAGCTTGTTCTTTTTTTTCCTTTCTGTTTGTGCCCATGTCTATTCCTGAGTACCCTGGTGCAGATTGGCAGAGGTCACTCTTGAAACTCCTTTGGCTTCTAGAGTAATCTATTTGGTTGATCTCCCATTTCCTACTGGGAGGAATGCTCCAGGGAAGGAACAGAGTGTGACACTTCAGTGTTCTTTGCTTGCACCATTGCAAAAAATTGGCTATAACTTTGTTTCTAAAACAAGAAATCTTGAGAATACAATTCTCCTTCTAATTACAATGATGTCTCATTTGACCTTTTGCTTCAAATAACGAATTTCCACTCATAATTGCTTCAGCACACTTCTTGGATTTTATTTCCACTTATGATTCATTGGCATACTATGTTGTCAAGAGATTTATCCCATTCAAAAATTTAGCTGCTTTCAAGAATTTCTCTTAATTATTTTCCTGACAAATCTCACCATGTATATGAAATACACAGAATACAGAACTTATATACAAGAACTCAAAGACATGCAAGGAGGCATCTCATTTTCCCCTACCCCACTATTTCTTCTTTCCCTTCCCAGAAAGCCTCCATAGCCTGTCTCTTTTCCTGCTTCCTTCTGTACTACCCACTAGCCAACCTACTTTTATCTGACCTCCTGCATTTGGCTTTCCCTCCCCCGGGACAGCTTTGGTTTAGTTGTACAGTGGGGAACCCACAAGGATGTGGAGTCATCTCACTTACCCCTATATCCACCTTCCTCCATTACCTCCTCTTCCCCCCATAGACTCACTTTCCCCTTTCTTCTCCCCTTCCCACCCCAAAACCATCTATCTTTTATCTGCCCTTCATCTTCAGCTATATTTATTTATTTATTTACTTCACTTATACTCTCCATTCTCCACAATGGAAACCCAAAACATTTTACATAATTCTTCTCTCATCCATTTTATTTTTACAATAACTCGGTGGGGTACGTTAGGCTAAGAAAGTGTTCCTGGCCCACGGTCACTCAGTGAGCACTACGACAAAATGGAAATTTGAACATGGATCTCCCAGATTTTACTCTGAATCTCTAACCACTGCACAATATTAATTGTTGTGGGGTGCTTGCTGTTGAATTGCAACAAGCAGCTGAGTCTGGGTGAGTCATGGAACTCTTGAGTATAAGTCACCCAGGCTGCTGGCCCTAGCCCTGAGGACTCCTTCCTCAAGGCCCAAAACAGCCCTGGAAAGCTCACGCGCATGCGCGGACACACACATGCAAACACTCACTCCTTTACTGACAGAAACCAAAGCTTTAGCTGGCAATACTGCTGTGGTTGACCAGCAGTGACCACTAATGCCATTTGTTTCTTAAAGCTACAAAAGCTGCCTCTATTAGTTTGGGGTATTCTTTTAAGCGTTTAACTTTTTCTGCAAATCTGGGGCTTTTCTTGGGTTTGCTGAAAAATCTGTCTTGTCTGTTCATGGCTCCACTCTCTGAACATGAGTATCTACAGATTTGGCCACATTGAGAATTAAATATATTGACAACCAGGAACTCACAAGTACTTGGGCAGGGGGAAACTACATTTTCTCCTCCTCCATTATTTCTCTTCCCAGAAAGCACCCATAGCGTCTCCCTTTTTCACCCCTGCCTCTTTTTCACCTTCCCACACACCAGCCAACCTACTTCTATCTGTCCCCGTCTTCAGTTTTCTCTCCTTCCCTCCCCTAGCAGCCTCTACCTGGGAAAACTATGTCCCAGTTGTGCAGTGCCCATTGCCAGGTCAGGCCCAGCTCCACAGTGGGGAACCTGCAAGGACTTGGAGGGCACTTGATTTCCCCATATCACCTTCCCCACACTATTTCTTCTTTTCCTCCTCCTGGCAATTCCCATATCCTCACTTTCACCTGGTTCCTTCTCTCCTTCCCACCCACTCGCCAATCTAACTTTTATCTGCCCCTGTGAGTCTACTCTTCAGCTATATTTACTTCATTTACCCAGCCACTTATTTCTACAATGGGAACCCAAAGCAGGTTACATCATTCTCTTCTCCATTTTATCATCAGAACAACCTTTCAAGCAAAAGTGAACTGGGAATGAAGAACTCTGAAAGGGGCTAGCTCTCCACGTCACTGCCCCACCAAAGGAGGGAGGGAGAGAGGAACCTGTTTAACCAGTTGGCTAGGCATTACTTTCTTTGCTCCACACAGGGTTTGGGTGGGTTGGGTGCTACTTCCCACTCCTTAGGTGGGCCAGGTACTACTTCCCTCGCCTTGGGTGGGCTGACTGCTGGCTCACCTTGTGCGGATCTTGAGCAGATGTTGCCTCCCTCATCTTGGGTGGGGCTTGAACGAGCATCATCTCCCTTACCTCACTGAGGGCATCTGTTTCTTAAAGCTACAGGCATTCCTTTTTTCACTTCAGGGGTTTAACCCTCAAATGGGTTTTTGTTTGTTTGTTTTTGGACTTCACACTTTTCTGCAAATCTGAGGCATTTTTCAGGTTTAAGATCTGTCTTACTTGTTCATGGCTCCAGTCTCCAGATTTAAGTAAGCTCATATTTGGCCAGTTGATATTGAAGAACCTATTGAAACTACAGTTGGTATAGAATACGGTAGTTTACCTTGTTAGTTATAGCTTGCAGAGTATATCACTATTGTCTTGAAACAGCTACATTTGTTACCAGTGTGGTGAGGGATTTATGTATGTGTGTGTGTGTGTGTGTGTGTGTGTGTGTGTATGTCATTTATAGTCTGCCTTTCTCACTGAGACTCAAACCCTACACAATTTAGGGCTAGCTTATTTGAAGGACTTGTCTCTCATTATCAGCATATTCACTATCTCAGTTCCTCGCAGGGCCTCTCCCTGGTTGGCCTTCCCTATTAGCTGCACAGCTGGACACAGCACAGGTCTGCTGTTTTTCAGTAGCAGCAACAGTGCAATGGAATACCATCCTCATGGAGCTGTCTACCTTCCATAAGAAATTTAAGAATATTCTTTTTTAGAAAGGCATTTGGCAGTTAATTCGTTAAGGAGAGTATTATCTTGATGGGAAGTCATGTATGTTTTTGTTGTATTTTCTAGGTTTAATAGTTTGTTGCCTGACAGTTAAGCATTGCATAAGCTGCCTTGGCCCACTGTACTTGGTAGGCAAGGCAGAATTTAAGCATTTTAATAGTTAAAAATAATTTTAAATGCATTACAATGTGCATTCTCTATAGCACTCCCCTCCCAATGGGACAGTCTGCCTGAGGAGGTCAGGAGGGCGCCCAGTGTTTTGGCTCTCCACAAGCTAAGTAGAACTATTCAGGAGGGAATAAAAGAATATGGCTGCATTGTAACAGAATGGTTCAGGAAGACCTTTCAACAGAGGAAACTGGATTGTGGACTACAGTACTAATATGTATTATCTGTTGCTGTTTGTTTTGATCCTTGCTCTCGTTGCATTTTATTTCTACTTACATAATACCATTTCTTGCATTGTTCAACACACTATGTTTCATACTTATGCCTTGTTTCAGATTTCTGCTATCCTAGTCCTATTACATTGTTAGATGTCTCCTCATTCTATTGCTTGTACTGATTTACATTATGTAATCCTCTTTGAATTTCAGTGAGAATACAAATAAATAAATAGATAAATAAATAAATAAAAATCCAAGCTGATTCATCTCTGTTATTTAACATATTTAATATACCAAATCCAATTGCTAAAAATCATGACAGTAACTAACCTCTGAAAATCTTTTGAAAATAACCCCATTGCCTGGTACTTTGCTGTCTTATTTTCAAAGTTGTGTCATGTGGACTGGCAGATAGAGAGAATGTCTTTGAAACAGAAGATTTAGCAGACTTTTCTACCAAAGAAAATCATCCCAGTAGGTATCTCTGTACACGGCAGATCCACTTCCCACGGCAATGTCTGTAAAAAAGAGAATCTAAAAGAAAGAAAGTACTAATCGTATACCAAGTAATTGTAGTCGCAGAAGAAGGTTGATTCATGAATGAGATACCACATTTCAACCAATAATACTCTCTCAACACAAATTACTGCAACTGCTATCTCCTCTATTCAATGGTATAAAAGTTTTTGCAAAACTCAGGAACCAACCGATGTTTCTGGGTATCAACATGGAGCAAGAGGTGTAACAATCAGATGAGGAATCCAGTGTTCTCTGGTATTTTCTGAGTTTTCTCCTCCTTGGCTTTCTAACATTTCTTCCCAAACAAACAGCAGGATTTGAGTCCAGCGGCACCTTAGAGACCCAACAAGATTTTCAGATCATAAGCTTTTGACAGTCAGAGTTCCCTTCTTCAGGCACACCGCCAAAGGAGCTATGACTGTGTCTGAAGAAGGGAGCTCTGACTCTCAAAAGTTTATGACCTGAAAATCTTGTTGGTCACTAAGGTGCCACTGGACTCCAATCCTGCTGTTCTACTGCAGACCAGCAGGGCTACCCATCTAAACTATCCCCAAACAAGAATCCAATGCAGTTGTTTCAGAATAGGTGTAATGTGCTGGGGAGGAGTTGTGGCTTGCAGGTCCCAGGTTCAGTCCCTCTGCATCTTCCCTACAAGGGATTGATGCAGGAAATCCATGGCATCTCCATATCATCTACTATCATCCTTTTAGATCAAGTAGTAGGTTATAAGAAATACCTGTACTTAAGACCCTGGAGAACTGTTGCCAGTCTGAGTAGAATACTGATCCTGACGTACCAATGATCTTATTCAGTATGAGGCATCTTCATGCGTTCAAATATGCTCACAGTGACAGACAAGTCAAAACATTTTTCACATTGAAATTTCTGAGTTACTGGCAGGGTGGGGGGGGCAGCCCCATACTAATACTGAGGCAGAGGAGGGAGTGCATGAATCTCTGCATTTCAGGCTCGTTCATATCACAAGGAGATTGTAGTTTGTTCATGATGTCTAAATGTGATCAATGTACAAGAAAGTACCCAATGCTTCAATATATCACAGAGGAGGACAATACAATCCATAGATTTGAAAATAATTGTCCTTCCAAAATTTCAGATGACTGGAAAAAGAATTTAGGTACTATTTTTGATTATTTTATTTAGATTAAAATTAAATTGAAGTATATAGTGCAATGTGAATTAATTGCTTAGTCTGGCAATATATTTCTTTTCAAACCAAAATTACATAAAGGTCTAGATATAAATAAATGATTTTTTGTCTAACATGTTGTGGTGGATAACAGTAATTATCAATAATTTTGCACACCCAGAATTAAACAATCTCATGCTAAATATAAAGCTTGTTGGGGCCCTTTTGGGAAAAATCAAAACAGCTGAACTACACACAACCTGAAATAACCTGGAATTTTTTACTGCATTATTAAGAGTGATTGCTAATTATTTTTCAGATTCTTGACACTTTAAGTAGCATTATATGTAAAAAGTGGAGTTATGTATCAGACCATGTGACTTCCTAAACCAAATGAAGCTCTTTCATGATCTAATTGCTCTAATGAGCATGCAATTTCAATCACAGCTCATCTCTTTAAGAAAGGGCAAGAGTATGATTAATGGCATATTGTCTCAGAAATAAATTATGTTAAGTCACAAAAACTGGAGCCACTCAAACTGGAGATTCAGGAGAATGATGATGTGCCTAGAGGGTATATTTCCTTATGATTATCCTTTACCCAAAAGTTATTAGGTTCACTAAATGATTAATTTTGTCTTTTCCAACATACTTGGTGTCAATAAACTTGCAAAGGTAGGTAAGGCCTGATCTTGCATGGGATACTGCTTGACT
This sequence comes from Eublepharis macularius, assembly GCF_028583425.1. NCBI lineage: Eukaryota > Metazoa > Chordata > Lepidosauria > Squamata > Eublepharidae > Eublepharis > Eublepharis macularius. Next base: position 130,819,740 of record NC_072790.1, read on the forward strand.
TGATGAATAACAACACAAAGAACCATAATAGCATCTAAAGTATGTATCAAAGGAGGGAAAATATTTATTGATTGTTTTATAGCTTCATTTCAGTATATAATATGCAACAGCATACAAGCCATTGTATAGAAAGGAATACCCATGTGCATCTCCCATATCCATTTGTATTGGCACCATTAATAAAAAAAGACCCTGTTGTTAATGTAGCCTGCTAGACTTCTGAAGGTGATGGGTCATGGAGTAGAACCTGATTTAATCTGCTTTGTGTCCCTCCCCCTTGCCTTCCCCACTTCAGTACTAACCGGGCCATATTTTTTCCTTCTGGGAGGAAGTTGTCACCATTTCCTTTCCTTCTATAATGGTAGGAGAAGAAGCAATAAGAGCTGGAAAGAGAAAAAGAGAGTGGCAGTGAAAAAAGTCCAGTGTCTCATAACAGATAACACCTATGCACTACACTATGCACTATAGTAACTTCTTATTGTGGGGACTCTAAATACATGGAGAGACAAATATCTGTAGCCAATCTAAGCTCAGACATGCTATATTTCCTCATTTGAAAATTCTGAGCTAGAATAGTCAATTTTAACAAGGAACCTCTGCATTCAAAAGCAAAACACCCAGAGATGGCTATTACCACTATATTGTCTTAGTCAACTTTCCACATGCTGCTGGTAGCCAGGAGAGATGTATATCTAGATATTTCCTGTTTGAAAATATACCCCAAAATACCAGTAAGGTATTTTTTGGCTATATTCTGGTCAACTTGAAAGAGTATTTGGGATTCTAGAATAGTGAATATCAATTCTCAAAAGATTCTGGAAATATTCAGGAATATCTGGGAATATTCAGGGCCATCATTTTAAGGTTCACAGGACTGTTTTTCTCCTATTTCTCAAGGTTTCCCGTCAACAAGAGGGGGGGAGAGGCAGCTGTCTCAGGCAATAGGATCAGATATAAGGGAGCACTTGAACTGCCTGCCCAATCATGAAGATTCTCACATCCCTCATTGGCTCTGAGCATGGGCAAAAGAAGATAAAAGCATCTTGACTCCTTTTCAGAGCTCGATTTTTTGGAGTGTGCTGCTGCTTGCTGCTCCTATTCTGGTCTCCATTAGATTTCTACTGCCTGCCAGGGAAGGCCTTCATTTTCTCAGTTTACTGGTCATCTTCAGGACTTGTGGAATTTGTTTCAAAATATTACTTCAGTTTTTTCAGGTTTTTATTTTTTTGCTGAGGGGTAGCAGAGGGGGAAGTTGGCTTTTTCTGGGTCTTTAAAAATAGTTTTCTTTGGTTTTGTTTTGTGTTAATTTTAAAAGGATTTAAAAGGCTTCTGGTGTGTTCTCTTCATTTGGCTTTTTAAGGATTTTTTAATTGCTTTGCATTTTCTCGGTTTCTAAACACTTTTTAATTTTAAAGGGTATGCTTGTACATTGGGAGCATTTTTCAAGTTGTTACCATTTTTAAAATGTAACCCTTTTCCATTTCTGGTTCTGGTTTTACAGTTGTTCTGCTATAGTAAATATCTTTCTGTTTTTGTGTTGTGTTTTTTGGCAGAGTGCTTTCATAGAGTTTTGGGGGCGTTCCTGTTGGTTTTTAAAAATTTAATTGTTGCAGCAGATTCAGAAAAAAAATCTGGTTATGTTTTAATAACAGTTGACTGTAGGTGAGGGTATTTTTGAAAAACACAAGGTTGCTTGGCTTGATTTCTCTGTTTTGACATTGGATTCTCTAGTTTGATATTGGTTTTGTTGGGCTTGCTGTTCTGTTTGCATTGGTGCCTTTGGGATTGTGGTTGCTGATGTTTGTTTGGTTGTTGGCTTCATCAAATGTTTTTCCAACAGGAAGAAATGGAGACAAGTTGAATGGCTGGGGGCATCTTGTTAAGGGCCTACAAAATTGGACCTCCTTGGTCCAAAGTCACTAGAATGTAAATCTTTGGTAGATAGTGAACGCTGGGTCCCTGGTAATTTTTGTGTTATTTGTCTGAAAAATAGCCACCCTCATCCCACTGGAAAAAAACTCTCCACATAAGGAATAATGAAACCCGAATAATTCCAGAATCTCTCTCCCACCAACTCCAAATCCTGAAATGGTATTGGGGGACCCAAATACTCTCTGAATACTTGTGTTTATTCCCTTTCAAAATCCATTTTTTTAAAAAACCCAGTGTACCTAGTGGCCAATGCTGATGACAGATTGGATGGACCATTGGTTTGGACCAGCAAAGCATATGGTATATTACTATCTTTCCAATGAACACAGCTTTTCCATGTGTGTTAATGCCTTGAACTGGCCAGAAAAAGATAAGAAAAGAGTCAGGTCCATTTTAATGGAAGCTGAAATGATTTGATAACAGCCACACTCATTTAATTACATCACTTTCATAGTGTTTTGACAAGAAAGTTGTATCTTCCTGAGTTACAATTCTAAATGGATGGTATCTGCGACAACAGCAAATTGAATAAGGGTGTAAGCTCCTTCCTACTGAAGTAAATTATAAAGAAATCCATTTGTTTTAATAAAGCAAAGCTGGATTCATCATGTACACTATTACATGTTTTTTTTCAATTTTATTAGCAATAAAGTCTTCATGCAAGTGTACTTATGTAACAAAAGCTCACTGAATGCTACAAGCAAGACTGATTCCAAACCAGTTATACTGAAGAAATAAAGTTTAAGATAATTGACTTTAAGTGTATTTTTGTCCCTCTTAAGTTAGTGAAAAGATGCAGCTTAAACACACTTGGTCACCTTTGATAATTAGCATTATGTGTTTGCTTGCATGTGTGCATGAGACATCAAATTATAATTCATTGTATATGTAAACACAACATTTTCAAATTTCACATTCATCTGAGAGTCATCAAGTGAAGTAAATGCATGAGCCTTAACTCAGTTTAAAGTACTCCTGTTTCTCAACGGGATGACTAAATTTCAGAAAAAAGACTATAAAAAGACTATTAAAAAGACCAGAATGAGGGACACCCAGTTTCAATTACAGAAACTCAGATTAAAACCCTCACTTACCATGAAAAAGTTAATGGATGACCTCTAGTCACTCAGCTCTTTCTCAGTGTTGCTATATTAGGCAGGAGTGGTATGTTGAACATTTTGGGCTTCATCAACAGATGACCTGTACATGTGATGCTTCAGAAGCATGGCTCTTTTTATGAAACAGTAGTGTCTGACAATTAATTAATTGCCCATCTTCCCATGTGCTCCCCCCAAGACACATAATGGTGCTAATTGATTTCAGGTTTGGGAGGAGGAAGAAATGAGCAGTGACATGACAATTCTGGAAAATTCCCTAAAGTAAAGTATCCCATTGGTTAACACCAGTCAGATGGTAGAGCAGCTAGAAATCTATAACTTAGCAGGAGCCAGTTTGTACTTTTCAGCCTATGGCTCTTGTTATAATGACCCCTGCATCTCTACCAAAGATTATGTACTACTGGTCTGAAGGCTTTGCTACTGCTCAAACAATTGCTGTATGTTGAGGACTGATTTATCAACTGGACTCCAGGTACCAACTGTGTTATTTAGAACAGTTAGTTTTATTATTTTGTTGCTTAATGACCTGCTGAGACTATACTGAATTTGAATTGCTTTTGCATAACTATTATTACCCAAATAGGCAGTCTCCTAATTAGCTGGGGGAATTAGCTTAAAGGAGACAAGTGAGAGGGGGTAACTGAGATTCTCCACCTATGTTTAGGGGGGTTATTCCCTTAGAGAACTCTCAAATAAGCTAGGAAGATGTTCAATGGGAAAGGTTTTTATTAAATAGAAATAAAAGGGCAAACATACAGAAATCACATACAGGACTCATACACAGCTACCTAAGAAAATCTAGGAGGCAAGGGGTGGGGGGAAGCTGTTTCAGGGAAGGTGATATTTACGAGTCTCAAAGATATGGATTCATGGATGCAGCAGTAAAGTGACCATTGTTTCATGAGGAGAAGAACACGCCCAAACAAATATGGGGGCATGAGGATGGATCCAGAATACATACACATTCACTGATGGCCAGGGAGTCCAATTATAGGGCAAAATATTCCCTGGGGCAAGCTGACATCTTCTCCAAAAATAATAACAATGGGTTATCCAGAGGTTAGAAAATAAATTGGGAGAGGATTGATGCGTCCTATCTGAGGTGGACAACAGATGAAAAAGTGCTTGATGACCCTGTAAGTATCAAATGGGAAAAGCTACCAGGTTTGCTGAACAGCTTGATTAGGGTAAGTGGATGCAGGGAAGTGAAACCAGGTGTTGACAAGATAATTCTTGGGAGACCTCATTGTCCTAGGCTGTGTGTTTCTCTCCAGGGAATGGAGGGGCATCAGTCAGTCAGCTGCTCTGACTCTCACTGGTAATTTTCCAGGCTTCCGCCTTGCAGTCATCCATTTTGGACCAGGCAGTGCCCTGGGCTTACAATATATGAAGACAGGTGTTTATGATATTCCGTCTATAAACTGCCCTCATAGCATGAGGAGAGGTCTGACTGCTAACATTATTAACTAATAAAAATCTTTATATTTCTAAACGGTAGTTTTTATTTCTGAATAAGACTTCCTTGGGACCCAGCAAGTGTTCCCTGGAGGTTTTACCAGGTTAAAGAAAGGCTTCTCTAGGTTCCAGGCTTTGAAACCAAACAAAAACAACAACCATCTTGCCTCTCTGAAGAGTTTAGGCTGCACAAGGGGGGCAAGGGAACTTCATAATCTCCTTTGACCTCTCATTCTTCAAGGCTTTTGTCTACTGTGCCCTCATCTTTTTACTCTGGCTCCCACTGGATCCTTCTCTACTATTTTAAAGCCAGTCGCTCAGTGATTTCTTCCCCAGTTCTCCCAACACATGTATCCTTTCTCCAGTTAACTGGCCAATAGGGAGGCTGGGTTGTAAGGGAAGCAGCAGGCATCACTCACACTGCCCTGGGATAGTTGTAAAGGGGTCAACCTACAGATCCCCCCCCTACCAGTGGCCACCCAGGAGGGTGTTCAGCAGGGTGCATCTCACATTCAGCCTAATCTTTGCACAATAATAACAACAACAACATTAACAACATTTGATTTATATACCGCCCTTCAGGACAACTTAACGCCCACCCAGCGGTTTACAAAGTATGTTGTTATCCCCACAACAAAACACCCTGTGAGGAGGGTGGGGCTGAGAGAGCTCCTAGAAGTTGTGACTCATCCAAGATCACTCAGCTAGATTCGAGTGGAGGAGTGGGGAATCAGACCTGGTTCTCTAGATTAGAGTCCCGTGCTCTTAACCACTACACCAAACTGTATAAAATGGGGGCTAGGATAAGTATGTACACTTCCCTGATCCCCTTGGAGGAAGGGCAGTGTTAAAATAGAACAGACAGATGTTCATAAGATTAACTGTTCTGTTTAAATAGGGTTAAATTTATAGGCCTGTTCATATTTAGAATGAAATGGGATCTGAAGAAATATCTAATGTCACTTTGACAAAGAATGACAGCAACATTACTGGAAATGCAAATGGCCTATTATGCAAATTAAGTGATATTAAGGACTAGAAAGACTGTATATTTCAAAAATATATGGCCCAAACAGAGGCAGAAGTAAAATGACCTTGAAGACTGTATGGGAGCATATCATTCAGGAAAACCAGAAAAAAATAGGCAACTGAGAACAAATGGGCAAAATGTATGCAATCTGGCCTGTGGTGTTTGTAGCCTAGTATCGTAACTGTTATCCAATGAAATTGTCACATGGATAGAATATTTATCTTTAAAATGTTCATTTAGCACTCTTATTCCTAGCTCAGTTTTCACTTTACAGCATGGTTGCTACTTCCTCATGGTGTTTTTATATCACTAGCCCAAGCCACACATATATGACCAGGGTGACTTGGGAAGAAGCCACATAGAAGCAACTCTCATATACCTAAATGAAAATGTGAAATTGGCTTGTTCTGAGAAATAGAAAGACACTATGACATGCCTGACCATGCTTTAAAGGGAACGTGACACATTCATGGGGGTTAAGTCCATCCGTACTTAATAGACATGATGGCTAAACAGAACTTCCATGTTCAGAGGCTATGTAGCACTGCATATGTTTTGCTAGAGGGCAATATCTGGGGGAGACTTTGACCTGTATACCCTGTTTGTGGGTCTCTTGAGAGAAACAGGATGCTGAACCACATAGACCATTGGTCTGACCCAGCAGTGCTCTTCTTATGCTCTTTTTTCGTTCCATAAAAATACCTTGCCAGCATCCATATTTTCTCAGAGCCAGTTACATGTCATCTGAACTCCTATGTTACATTTTCAGAACTGGTAGATAGTAGATCAACTTGGATACTCAGTCTGGGATGTAGGGAAAAGGTTTATGGAAGTGTTTATTTTTTTAACGTCTGGCTTTCAATTCTATATGAATGCTTTTAAAATTAGCCTGCTGCCAGCACAGCAGTATGACTGAATCATCAGCTATATCTATGGCGTATAGCCTATGCATTTTTATGGATCATAAACGATGAAAGAAAAGATAGAGTGTGGGATAAAAGGACTGAATTTATTAAATGAACTTGCATTTAAGTGGGATTAAAAGACAAGACATATTTAAAGTAGATTAATAAACAGTTATTTTCATTTAAGTTCTTTATAGAAAAAAGCAGATAAAATAAACAGAAAGAGACATGATCACTGCTTAGATTTTCTTTTAAATATTTTAATTGAATCCAGCGTTTTACATATTCTAAAGTATTAATTTTTTTAACTGTAAGCACTAACATTTGTAAAATTAAACTGTGAATGGGTTGAATGAACCATTACAAAGTTCACCATTAGCAGAAACAGCTGTATGATTGTTTAAGCACAACTCATCTCACTTTTACTGCAGTTTAAATGCATCTTCAGTATAACCAATTCTCCACATGGCCCCATTGGTGGATACTGAAATCAGGAGACTGGGGCCAAGGACACACAAGACAATTGTTTCCACAAACCTGAAAAAAAGCCACAGGGTTGCAGAAAAATCAGATATATTTAAAATATATACATGGGAGGTTTAAACTCCCCAAAATAATAGAAGTAGCACCTATAGCTTTAGAAATCGATGTCCTTAGTGGCCATTACTAAGCAATCACAACAGTATTAACAGCCTTTAGTCTTCTTGGCTTCTGTGAGTAAAAGGTAGTGGGAGTGCCCTTTCCAAGGTTGCTTTGGTCTTTGAGGGAGGAGCAACCAACAGATTTGCTACCATGCTCTTTGCATGACTTACTAAGTTCAGGCTGCTTGCTATTCTTCAACTGTAGCTACCCCGTGAAAGGTGTAATGGTTAGTTTCAGGCTAAGATCAGGGAGACTGAGGTGACATGCTCCTCTGATTCCTTGCAAGTTCCCCACTGTGCAACTGGGCCCAGCCCAGCCAGCACCAAGCAACTCAGCCGAGCCTGACAGCTGGCAATTCACAACTGAACCAGAGTTTTCTGTGGGAGAGGCTGCCAGGAATAGGGAAGGAGGGAAAGCTGAAAACAGAGGGGCAGATAAAGGTAGGTTGACTGGTGGGTGAGAAGGAGATAAGGAAGCAGTAAATGAGCAGAGGCTATGGAGGCTTGACAGCATTTCATTAAATTATGCTGAAATCTTTTGAAACTACAATGGCAAATGTATGTGTTGTAAATGGGGATTGTGTGGATCTGTGGCACATGCCATCACTTGCTTGGTAAAAAAGGAGCATGGGCTAATTCAGACAACCAAAGTGTCAAAAGGGCCAGATTATACATGATTTAGGGGGTTCATCATGACTAGATCTTCTGATGTGTGTTTAAGCTGCAAAAAGTCTTCATGGGGAGCTGAATAAGAACATGGAGTCGAGAAAGAAGAGGTTTATTCTTTGTTTCTATGCCATTTCTATGATCAAACCTCCTACCCCTGTCATACTCAGGATTGGTACATTTTCTCAGGTAGAGCTTAGATCAATCATGCATAAGAAAAGTGAAAGCCCTCCCTTCCTCAGAGCTGTGGCCTTAATCCATATTGCCCTGCCCCAGAATCTTAACTATAAATACTTAATGTCACTTATAGCTAGGGTTGCCAGGCCCTCTCATCCTCCAGGTAGGGGACTGGCTCCTTGCACTTACCTGTGGAGGGAGTGTGCATGCACATGCACGTAGTGAGTCTGTGCGCTCCCGCAAGCGCGCTGATGTCACTTCCAGGAAGTGATGTCATCACGTGGCCCCTGGAGCATGCCTATGCTCCGCAGGGGCTCAGTTTGGAGCTGCTGCGGAGCGCAGGAGCACTGCTGCCCTCCACAGCAGCCCCAAATGTGCCTGTTTTGGCCCAAATCAGGCTCATTTGGGGCCGGTTTTGGCGTGGGTCAGGCCCATTTTGAGCCACTGCGGAGTGGAGGAGTGCTCCTGTGCTCCGCAGCAGCCCAAAACAGGCCCAATCTGCACCAAAATGGGCCCAAAATGAGCCCGATTTGGGCCGAAACCGGTGTGTTTTGGGTCTCTGTGGAGGGCAGGAGCACTCCTGTGCTCTGCAGTGGCCCTGATCCAGGCCCAAATGGGCCCAATCCAGGTGGCTGCTGTGCACAGGAGCATGCAGCGCCTCAGGGGAGTGTGCACAGAAGGTTGTGCCCCCCCCGCTCACCAGGTAAGTGGGGGCGGGGGATCCTCCACCTCCACCAGGGGTCTGGCATCCCTACTTATAGCCTATCCATAAATTACTATAAGCAACATTTGTCAAAGAGAGAAATGTGGGGAATTGCTTCATTTATTATTCACTTCATATATACGCCAACTTTCTCCCCAGTGGGGACTCACAGTAGGTTTCATAATTCTCTCCTCCATTTTACCCTGACAAAAGCCCTGTGAGGTAGGTTAGGCCAAGAGTGTGTGGCGGGCCAAGGTCACCCAGAAAGCTTCCATAACAGAGTGGGGATTCAAACCTGGTTCTCCCAGATCCTAGCCTGACACTCTAACCACTATACTACACTGTCTTTCTAATGATGATAAGGTGTTAATGTTGATTGTTTAAGCACTCATCATAACTTGGTCTGTCATGGCATGAGCTCAGGCCTTTTCTACGGCTGTCCAGGCTTTGTGGAGAGCAGAGTACTCATTAGGAAGCACTGGAAGCAAGATCATATGGCAAGTGTGGTTGGTTGGTTGACAACTGCTGTTGACTATTTTGTAGTGGTGAATGGGCTTTGCTCACCACCTTTCGTATTTACATAATATTTCCCCAGTTTTAAGTTCTGTGAGTTGTTTTGAGTCCTTTGTACATGAGAAAAGCAGGGTAGAGATGTTTGAAATGAAATAAATCTATTAAAAATCAAACAAAAACATTGTGGATCCATGATCAGACCTCCAGAAGTGTATTTAAATGGTAAAAGAAAGGGTTGCCAGGGTTCAGTTCAGATTGGGGGAATGGCACTGGACCCTCTGTTCCAGTTCCTGGCTATAAATTGGTGACTCCAACCTGATATTAGCTCATCATGGGTGCCTGTTTTCATTGGTGGGGCAAATAGCAGCTGGGGGGAGGGGCACTGAAATTTCATTTGGGAAATTGTTCAGGTTATCTCCTTCTTACCTGTTCATGCTGAGAGATCTGGCCATGGATCACCAACTTAATGTGCAGGTTTGGCCCTTACAAGGGCTTAATTGGGACTTATAGGCAAAACCACTTAATTATAAGGTGGCTCAGTTCAGAAAGTGGACCACTCATGCTTAGATTTCTATAACAACTTTCTTTCCAAGACAAATTAAATAAGTAGAAATAGGATGCACCATAAAATCCTTCTTTAATAAGATGCTTTTGGTGAAAAGGCCAAGAACCCCCTAATGGGGAAGACAGGAACAAATCACCAGCTTTATCTTGTTCTTGTTTGTGTTCCTAACGAAGTTCCAAACATGAGCTTATTTACATTGGTGCTCCCAGTTCTACATTACTCATGGATCACTTTTAAAGTTGAACTAATAATTTTGCAGGGCAGCTGCAGCACTTGTTTGCATGGATGTTCATTTAATTTAATTTATTCAATTTATACTCCGCCCTCCCCACATCAGCAAGCTCAGGGCGGATCACAACAAGGCTTAAAACATATTACACAGTTCAAACCATTAATATGTTTTGAACTGAATTAATTAGAAGAATGTTGTCTTCTAATTAATTCAGTGGCATGCACTTTGGGATGTATGGGCTGTATGTAGCACTCCAGCTACCAATCCTTCACAGTTTCAAAATAGCTGATCTCTGGCTCCCACTGGCTAAAGGATTCTGATGTCACTCTCTTGGCAGAATATAGGGAATCTTTGTGAGCAGAAACTACATATAGCAGCAGCATTCATGCTTGACTAAAGGTATCCAAGAAGGCATGACATTAGTTACATGATCAGGAACCCTACAGGAATTTTCTGTGCAACAGGACACAGTGTTAAACTGACATTTACTCATCAGACCAAAATACAACAGTGCTCAGGGTGTGTTGTGTGCTGAAGCAAAATGCCAGAACAGAGAAGGATTCTGCTTTGACAGAGCAAAGTAGATTGTTGGGGGTGCAGCCCTGTGCCAATTAAAGATGTATACATTCAGTGGAAATCAATTAGGCTTATGTGGCCTTATTTGATGCCAAGTTTCAGGCTCTGCCTTAATTTTTTCCATCCTTTCCTTGCCACAGGTTTTATATTTCTTTTTCAGATGTTTATAAATGTGTTGTTAATTTTCCTAGTTCTTTAGTCCTAAAATCTTATTTGGCATTACAATCTTTCTGTGATATAGCTTAGTCAGAAAAACAGTGAATTGTTGAAGAGCACTAGGGTTGCCAGCCTCCAGGTGGTAGCTGGAGATCTCTTGGAATTACAACTGATCTCCAGGCAACACAAACCAGTCCCCCTGGAGAAGGGTGAACTCTATGGAATTATACCCCACTGAGGCCTGTACCCTCCCCAAACCCCGCCCTCTCTAAGCTCCATCCCCCAAGTCTCCAGGAATTTCTCAACCTGGACCTGGCAACCCTAAAGACCACTCAGTATGTTACTGAGCAGAAAGCAAAATGTGACTGTCCGTATCAAACCTTTATGCTTTGTGGAGACCTGCTTTGTGCCACTCTTTATAATCTATATTATATATGAATAAACCTATAGATGTTTTCACACTGCAATCCAGTGACCAAAGAGCAATCTTGTATTAATGGAGATACTGCTAGCTACATGTAACCCTGACTCCACTAGGGGGCTAAAGTGCTGAGTTATTCCATATAACGGGGGGGGGGGGGGGGAGTGCGCAATCTCACTAGAGTGATTGGAGGCCTTGAAGTAGCAAGTAGGAGCAGGAATCCAGCTTGTCTGTAAACTTATGCATCAATATTTTAGGGACTACTAAAAAAAGACCTCTTGGAAAGAAAGAGAACAGACAACACAAAGGCACAGCAGAGCCGCAGGTCCATTCAACTCCAAGTGACTGTCTTGATTAAAGCCAGAAGAGACTGTGAGACCCATGGTCTGATTGGGCACAACAGGCCTGAATTGTTTTAAGTGGGTTATTGTTCTATGGATTGTTCTATTATCATTTCATAGGCCATATTTGATTCTGTACTGAGCCATATTTGGCAACCTAGACCCATTTGTGGCTGACCCCTAAAACAGGGAAACAACAGGCCAGCTTCCACAGTGGGATTCTCTCTCTCACACACACACACACACGCGCGCGCGCGCGCGCGCGCATATTTTCTGGTATCTGATAAGTGAAGCAATAAAACTAGATTACTGATAAGTGAATAAGACTACAGAAATTTGAAAACAAAGCATAAGTATTAGATAATGCCAAAAGGTGGAATTACATAGGTAGATAAGAATGTAGCAATATAAAACATACAGAAAACAGATAATATATACTATACAAAGTAGTGTAGCCCACAATCCCATTCCCTTTATTAAATAACTTTCTTTAACCATTGCTTCATAATATAGTTGTTGGAAGAGGAGGATTCAGCGCTGTCTCTTTCCTCATGTTTCAGAGGGAGACAAACCAAAGAGTTAGAAAGACGAGAGGTCAGGGCACTCTGTTTACTGCTCTGACTGTCCTTTGATTCTCAGGATTTCCTCCTCCTGACTTCTTCCATTTCACCTCTTCTCTTCCTGGCACTGTTCCAGGCAACACCTCTCTCCTCTCCTCCCTCCTTCTGGAAGCATGGATGCAGGACTTGTCCTGGCATCCATGTCCATCCTTAGACTGGATAGGTAGTTGGGATCTGTCTCTCCTCCTTTCCTATCAGAGTATGGAGTTCCTACAATAAAGAACTCTTTATTTCTTTTCTAAATATGAAGCAAGTGTATGATTTGTTATTTTCTCTCCTGCACACACACCAGCTAGCAGAACCAGCTCACAACTGCCTATAATCACGCTTCCTATGCCAAACAATAGACTCTGCTAACAGCCCAAACATCGAATTGTTTAATTAGATTTCAGGGGCCTACATACAATTTATATCTCAATAGTCTTATTACCTTTCTAAAAATGCCCTCCCAAACAATCCTCTTTTACATAGTTTACAGAATGCCAGAAGTTTGGGGGTCTTTTTGACTTTTTCAGGCACGCAGTTCTACAAGGTGGGGACCACAACTGAGAATGTACATGTATCGGCTGTTGTTGATCTTGCCAATTTGCAGGGTGGTGCCTGCAGAAGGCCCTGCTCGGATGAGCAAAGCTGTCGTGGAGGGGCATAATGGGAGAGGCTGTCCTGCCTATATGACAGTCCAAGGCCATGAAGGGCTTTGTATGTGGTGAATTGAGCCTGTTAACTGATGGGCAGCCAGTGAAGTGACTGCAGAGTGTGTGCAATGTTCATGCTCCACATAGCTCCTGATAGTACCCAAGCTACAGCATTTTGTACAAATGGAATCTCTGAACTGACTTCAGGGGCAGATCTATGTAGAATGCATTATAATTAGAGATGGGCACGATCTGAATTATGATTTCAAAAACTCCCCGATTTTGGCGTTTGCTCCATCATGACTCAGCTAATCGGTTCTGTCCATGGCAACCGATCCAGCGGTCGGGAGTTTGCTTGTTCGGGACATCGGATGGGTCAGTTTCTGTTCGTAATTGCAGACACTCTGGCGCTAGTAATTTATTCCCAGGGCAACGGAGTCAGGGAAACGAGCTGTGTTTGCCCTCCTTCTGTCACCCTCGAAACACGAATGGAAGCCCAGCTTTCCTTGATTAGCAGGCTTCCTTCCAAACACGGAGCAGCAACCCAGGGGAGGGAGGGGGAAGGGGGTGGGCACAAAGGAAAGGCAAAAGGCAGCACGGGAGGCTGGGAGGTCGCCTGTGCTGTTTGCCTTTCCCCAGGACAAGGGGTGCATGGGCAAGCCGGCCGCCCCTTGTCCTGGGGAAAGGCAAATGGCAGTGCAGGAGGCTGGGAGGCCGCCTGCGCTGTTTGCCTTTCCCCAGGACAAGGGGTGCGTGGGCAAGCTGGCTGCCCCTTGTCCTGGGGAAAAGCAAAAGGCAAAAGGCAGTGCGGGTGGCTGGGAGGCCGCCTGCGCCGTTCGCCTTTCCCCAGGAGAAGGGGCGTGTGGGCAAGCCGGCCGCCCCTTGTCCTGGGGAAAGGCAAAAGGCAGTGAGGGTGGCTAGGAGGCCACCTGCACCGTTCGCCTTTCCCCAGGACAAGGGGCGCGCGGGCAAGCCGGCCGCCCCTTGTCTTGCGGGGCAGGTGAACAGCACGGGCAGCCTCTGAGCCACTTGCGCTGCCGCCAGCTCCACAGCGCACTGGGACAGCCGGCTTGCTGCGTGGGCAGGGGCAACTCAGGAGCGTGCGCGCACACGCACAAAAGCCTGACTATGGTTGCCCTGGGCGCTGGCCTCCCCGATTCCCGATTGCGGACCGGAAACAAGAGTTGACCGTTTAGAATCGGTGGCCTGCGTTCGGCAGCAGCCCAGATCCACAAATGGCTGAATTGGAATTTTTTTTGGGATCGGGCCCATGTCTAATTATAATACTCTAGTCTAGATGTTACCATGGTGTGAATTCAGGTGACCAAACTGGCAGAGTCTAAGTTGGGGGACACTGTCTACGTTAAAGAAAATTGGAAGAAAACATTTTTTGCAGCTGCATTAACTTCCTTCTACAGCAGGTAACCCTGACATTGTAGCTACCTCATTGCACAGGGAATTAAGCTGTACATAATAAGGAAAAGAATATTAATTTCTGTTGCAGTATGAAATGAGGGGAAAATACCTTTAATGGAACAAAAAAATTCCTTTTGAAAATGCCTTGTTTGATTTAATTGTGGCTCGACTGGATTATACAGAGGCAATACTTTTTAATTTTAATTTAAAAGTCAGTGCATATATTTACATGGAAAGATCTATCTCAAGATTTCTGTATGCCTATGTGTATAAGAAAATTGGACCAGAAATCGGAGGCCAAGGAATTCTCCATCTGTTCATTCAGAACCCTCTTTTAAAGTAATTCTATTTAGGGTTTGAGGAGGAGTTTGACTGCTACAGACTCTGAATTACAGGCTTTAGGTAGCTTTTAAGAGATCTCTCAAAGACTAGGTTAAGGGCAACTGAAAGGTGTACAATGAATTAGCTGTAACATCAAAAGATACAGAAACCTGGAGACAAGTAAAGGCTGTTTTGTATGTTACAAAATTCTTCCCAGATCAGATTTAACTTGATTGATTCTGGCTATCCATTATGTGATAAACAGTTTTGCCATTCAATTATTCACTCTATACAACATTCAATGGCTCCATTTGGGGGATAGGGTTGTCCATCTGACCTCTGATTCGAACAGTAGTAACACCCAATGGGAATTCATGTGAAATTTTCTGTGCTTTTATTACATGAGAAACACAAGTTGGGTCAGGAAGGATTCCTCGAACTCAACTCTCATTACATGTCTGACCAGGAACTCACCTTAAAAATTGCTTGGTGTCCTGGTTCTGCTGCAGGCACATGAAACCTAGCAGTGAGACAAATACCACCACCATCACCACCCCCAGTCATGGCCCTATTTTGATCATGAAAAAAGTGTGGGATGGAAGGGAGAGAAGGCTGAGGCTCCTCAGCAGAACTGGGCCTTCGTGCAATTTTTTATGCTGTCTCCGTAAACGTCTTGTGTAAGAAGTGCTTGGCTTCTCTCCGGGGTGGAACTATGGTCTCATGTTCCAAAGATGCTCACCATTTCCTTCATTTCATCTTGGATCTGCTTCTCTCCAATAAAGACTCTAGATAGACGACAAATAAAGACAATGAAAATTCTTAAAACAACTGAAATAGTGCAGTAATTACATCCCATACTGAGAACATATATTGAGAGCAAGTTCAGTGTTTGAGAGGATATGAATGTGTTTTATTCTCTAACTCATTTGACTGGTGAGTTGATAGAGTTAGTTGAGGTGGCAATTAAGTGTTAGACTTGTGCATTTCTTTCATTATTAATTACAACAATTACAAAAATAGAGTGTTTTGTAATTATAGTAATTAATATGAAAACAGAACAAATTCATTACCTAAATAGACTATATGCAAAACATATGCAAAACAGCTTGTCACAGGGAGCAGCCAACATTATCAAGAGATGAACATTTCTCTTTTCATTTCTTTTTGTCTTCACATGTTATTAGGGTACACTCTTTTTGTCCACCCATGACAATGTTGATAATTCAGTTGGGTTTTTTTTGTGCAATATGACACTCCCAGCCAGTGGCAACAGACGCGTTGGCTGGGGGCTGCAATTTGCCTCCCTGAAGGAGGAGGAGGCAGCTATACTTTCCTGGCTGTATGGGAATGCTGGAGGGGGTGGACCAAGAGGCTTATAGGGCTGCTCTGCCCCTCAGTGTCTCATGGGTGGTGGAGCTTTAAGGGGAGGAACCACTTCGCCTGGCTGGGCCAGGTCCCAACCATGCGCATGGATGGCTTGCACCCGGGGCAGCGGGGGCTCGCCCATACAGGTCAGGGCAGAGGTCCATGAGCGACCCCAGGGCCTGACCTGTACCGCTAGTTAGGCCCTTGCCATGTTGACAGTTATGTTGCTGTAATTTAATAAAGCAGCCCTTTAGTTCCCAACTCTTATGTCTGCCTCTTCATTTCGAATGGGGAGGGGGGGGCAATTTATAATATGTATTGATTGTTTAAATGTATACCATACATGTAACACTAATTTATTGACAAAATAATTATGAAAATATGTGTAAAGATGTAAAGAAGCAGAAAATAATGCAAAAATGAAGACTCATGATATCAATCTATGCAAGAGAAAAATAAAATAAAAATGGGATTTTTTGCGTCAGACCAGCAGGAAGAGCAATTTTATAGCTTTTCTGGGCACCATACAGAGGCATTTTCAAGAGTGGTCTTTAGTGTTCAATTTCAATCTCACTAGATACATACCCACATTAGATTCCCACCCCAATCCCTATCAAAAACTTAGTAATGCCTAAACAAGTACCAGCTCAATTAAGTTCTGAATGAGTCGAAGAGAATGGGGATAAGCAACAATTGTGGCAAGAAGACAGAGGCTATTAAACATATGGTTTTTTTTTATAAAAATTTTTATTGGATTAGACACATATAAAATTTATTACAATCACATTCCCTTAAATTTTCCAATTCTAACCCCCTCCCTTTCCCCCCCCTTTTGTTGACTTCCAACAGTTTTCCAACCCCTTGTCTATTCTCCCTCTACTCATTTCAAACTTATTGTACTTATTTATAATATACTTTCAAACTCTTCTAAGCTTTTCTATAGTAACATAGTGCTATCTCTAATTTCCTTCCCAAATGGGTAAAAGTATGACAATCTTAACTTATCTTTTTCAATAATAATAATAATCATTTTGGTATTCTGTACTCTATCTTACTCTTTCTAAGTACTTCAAAATGGGACAAACAATTTGTCCCTCTTTATGCATAACTTCACATACTTCTATAAACATTGCATACATTTATTATAAATCAATCAATTTGACTTGTACTCTATGTGTTACTCTTTACTTTCTTTTACATGTCTTGTCCTTTTTGATTAACTAATTTCTCCATTATAAAACTACACAACAAACCATTCATGTACACATTCAACAAAAGTCTATCAATTAGACCTATATTATGTATGCTAATGTATATTAATTCTCCATTGTACAGTTATCTGCTTACTTAAAAAAAATTAATTAAATTCTATCCTTATAATCCTTATAATAGTAACACTATTAATACCCAACTATTCATACTAATCAAATAAAATAATTGCTTAGAATTTTTTCACTTTACTCTCTCCCCCCGGTATAGTCACTCCCCTCTCCTTTTGTTATATTTCAGTAATTATCAAACTGCCACAGTCCTCCCACCTCCCATTTTTTCACCAAATATCGTTTCAGCCTCTCCCAGTCCGTGTTAAACTGTCCCGGGTCAAAGTCTCTCAATTTTCTTGTCATTTTATCCATCTCCGCCATGTACAGCAATTTGTAAATCCAGTCCTCAATAGTTGGCACTTCTTGTACTTTCCATTTCTGCCCATATAAGAGTCTAGCTGCTGCTGTCATGTAAAATAACAATGTCCTGTGTTGTGCTGGAATATCTTCCATTCCCAAGTTCAGTAGCAGGAGTTCTGGGTTCTTATTAACTTGAAATTGTAAAATCTCACTCATTACTCTTATTATTTCCCCCCAGTACTGCCTAGCTACCTCACAAGTCCACCACATGTGATACAGAGATCCCTCATGCTTTTTACATTTCCAGCATTTATTAGATGTATTCAAGTTCCCTAGCGCAATTTTCTTTGGTGTCAAATACCAACGATAAATCATTTTGTAGAGATTCTCTTTAATACTGGTGCATGTCGTAATCTTCAATGTATTTTTCCACAAATATTCCCACGCCTCCATTGTTATTTCTTTATTAAAATTTATAGCCCACTTCACCATTTGCACTTTAACTACTTCATCTTCCGTATACCATTTTAACAGTACTTTGTATATCTTAGAGATTTCCTTTTTTTCTTCTTGTAGAATTGCTTTCTCTAAATCTGAGTTCTCCATTCTTATCCCTCCCTTCACACAGTCCGAGTAGTAAAGATCTCTAACTTGTCTATATTGAAACCAGTCATAATTTGGAGACAACTCTTGTTGCGTCCTTATTCTTATTTTAGAAAGTTCTATTCGCGTTATCTCCTTGTACGTTAAGCACTGTTGTTCATTATCAACCGTTCTCGGATCTATTACTTCATATGGAACCACCCAGGAGGGGATTCCTTCTTGCAGGTAGTCTTTGTACTTCTTCCAAGCTGAGAAGAGGCTTCTCCGAATGTAATGGTGCAAAAACATAGAATCTGCTTTTACTTTGTCATACCATAAGTATGCATGCCATCCAAATAATTTTTTATATCCCTCCAAGGCCAGCAGTTTGCGATTTTTCAGCTTCATCCAATTTTTCAACCATACCAAACAAATTGCATCGTAATAAAGTCTCAAATTGGGCAATTGCATTCCACCTCTTTCCTTTGCATCCTGTAATACTTTCATTTTCACTCGAGGCTTCCTGCCTGCCCACACAAACTCCGATATTTTCCTCTGCCATTTGTCAAACTGCTTAGAGTCCCTAATGATTGGTATTGTCTGTAACAGAAACATCACTCTTGGCAACACATTCATCTTAACTACTGCAATTCTTCCCAACCATGACAAGTTCAATCTATTCCATTTAATCAAATCCTGCTCTATTTGAGTCCATAATTTCTCATAATTATTCTTGAATAGATCTATATTTTTTGCAGTCAGTTCAACTCCCAGATATTTCACCTTATTTGTTACTTCACAGTCTATTAGTTCCATCAATTGCTGCTGTTTTAACTTGGTCATATTTTTGCATAATATCTTTGATTTCTTTTTGTTTACATAAAAACCTGCCAAGTCTCCAAATTCTTTAATTTTTTCTATTACCTTAGGCATGTTTTCAATTGGATCTTCCACAATTAACATTATATCATCTGCAAATGCTCTGACCTTGTAGGAAAAGTCTTTTATCTTTATTCCACGGATTGCATTGTCTTCTCGAATCTGTATCATTAAAATTTCCAAAACCAAAATAAACAACAGTGGAGACAACGGGCAACCTTGTCTAGTACCTTTGCCAATAGTCAGTTTTTTAGTCAACTCGTCATTCACCACAATTGCTGCACTCTGGTCTCTGTAAATTTCTTTCACTGCTCTTATGAATCTTTCTCCCATTTGTAGCTGTTCCATAGTGGCAAACATAAAGTCCCAGTTCAAATTGTCAAATGCTTTTTCAGCATCTACAAAGAAGAAACCAACCTCCTTATCACAACGCCTATCGTAGTATTCAATAGCATTTATAACTGTCCTTAGGTTGTCTCTGATTTGTCTGTTTGGTAAAAAACCTGCTTGTTCTTCCCCAATAACTTCGGATAGCCATCCCTTTAGTCTCTCTGCCAAGACCTTCGCAAAGATCTTGTAATCATTGTTAAGTAAGGAAATAGGTCTATAGTTTTTAACATTAGTCAAGTCCTGTCCTTCTTTAGGGATCAATGATATATTAGCTTCACTCCAGGTATCTGGAATTCTTTGATCTCTCAAAACACCATTGGTCACTTCTTTTAGAAATGATGCCAGCTCATTGACCATTACCTTGTAAAATTTAGCTGTAAGTCCATCAGGTCCCGGCGCCTTCCCCAAATTTGTTGACTGTATTGCTTTCCTTATCTCTTCCTCTGTTACTTCACTGTTCAATTTAGCTCTCCAATCGTCCGAAATTACTGGAAGCTTAATTTTCCCCAAATATGTCGCTATTGAATCTTTATTCACTTCTTTTTTGTCATACAATTTAGCATAAAATTTATAGAAAGCTCTACTTATAGCAGTCTGTTCCAAATGCACTTTATTGTCCTCACATATTTTGTTAATTGTCTTTTTCTCCTTTCTCTTCTTCAATTGCCATGCCAAATATTTCCCAGGTTTATTTGCACCTTCAAACGACTTTTGATTCATTCTTTTAAGATTCCATTCCAATTCTTTATTATTCATTGCCGTCAACTGCTCTTGAAGGATTTTAATATCTTGATAGATTTTCTTTTTCCCTGGTCTTTTCTTTAATTGTATTTCTTTTGCTTTTATTTTTTCCATAATCTCCTGTCTCTTCTCCTCTCTTTTCTTTCGAGCTCTTCCATTTAATTCCAATAGTATGCCTCTAATTACTGCTTTATATGTATCCCATACCTTGTTGGTTGGTACTTCTCGATTCATGTTATGCTGTATGAAGAATTTAGTTTCCCTTCTCAACATCTCCATATTTTCTCCCTCTTGTAACAAGTCCTCATTTATTCTCCATCCTTTCCTCTTAATTCTTTTTCCAAACTTCCACATTACTGGATTATGATCTGAGCCTACCATGGGCATTATTTCTACATCCTTAGTCCAAAGCACTAAGTCCTTTGAGGCCCAGATCATATCGATTCGTGATAGGGTAGAATGTCTTGCGGAGAAAAATGTATAATGTCTGCCTGTGGGATTCTGCATTCTCCACACATCTTCCAAAGTTTCCTGTTGCATTAATGTAAAAAAAGTCTTTGGTAATAGTCCTCTTTTCTTTTGTGCAGTTACTGATTTTTTATCTTGTTCTAAATTTGTAACTCCATTGAAGTCTCCTGCAAGGATTATCTGATCATAAGAGAGTTCATCTAAATGCTTCCTTAAATCCTCAAAGAAGCTCTCTTTTGCTCCATTTGGTGCATAAATTCCAATCACCAACACTTTCTTTAAATTCCATGTACATTCCACTGCTATAAATCTGGCTTCCGCATCTCTAATCATTAGCTTTGGCTGTAGCTCCTCTCTTATGTATAATACCACTCCCCTTTTTTTCTTTTTTGAGGCCGCTACAAACTCATTGCCCAACTTGCCCAATTTAAGATATTTTACATCCTGATTTCTAATATGGGTCTCTTGCAAGCACACAATATCACATTTTTGTTTTAATAGCCAGTGGAAAATACTTTTTCTCTTATTAGGTGAATTAAGTCCATTTACATTCCAAGATAGTACTTTACACTCCATATTCATAGCCTTGTTGTTGATAAGTCTTTTTCATTGTCTCTCATAAACTTTTCCATCTCAAATTCAGATCTGATGCGCTTTTTCAGTCCTCCGAATTCGAAGGATATCCCCTCCGGTAATTCCCATCTGTATCTTACTTTCATGTCCTTCAAATTCTGAACTAAGACTTTATATTTTTTCCGATCAAGCAGCACCGATCTGGGTAATTCTTTCATGATGATAACCGTCTTGCCATCAACTATCAATGGATCTTGAAACTGCTTACTCACTATCATTTCTCTTGAATTCCTTGTCGTAAATTGCACAATCACATCCCTTGGTAGTTTCCTCTGGGTCGCCAATCTGGAATTTATTCGATACACCACATCAAGGATAGCCACAACCTCCTCCTCCTCCTTTCCCAGGTATTCAGCTAACACCTCTGTAACCTGTTCTTGTGCTGTCTTTCCATCTATTTCCGGCAAACCTCGAAACCTCAGCTGCTTCTCCATGTACTTACTCTCCGCAACTGCCATCCTTCCCCTCATCGCTCTCATATCCGTTCGTTGCGTCTCTGTAAGATTCTCCACCGCCTTCTCGACTACATTGACTTTTTGCTGCGCTGCTTGCAAGTCATTTTGTATTGTTTCCATTCCCTTCTTTACTTCTGCCAATTCATTTTTTACTGTCTCTTTAACATCTTTGACTTCCCTCACCAACTCCTGTTTTGTCTCCTTCAATTCCTTTAACATTTCCAGAAATTTTTTATCCAGGTTCTCAATAGCCGTTTGCCACTCTTTTTTCGACATCGTGGGGCTTGATTTACCTCGCTCCCACGAGTCTGCACGTTTCCTTAGCTCCGTGGCGTTTAAATTTATGTCCCTCTAAATTAATTTGACTGTCCCGATTCTTAAAAAAAGCAAAGGATGTTTCAAAAAGTCCAAAATGTCGGGCGTCTTTTCTCTATGGTTTTTCTGTAGTCTTTTTGCAATCCAAGATGTCCTACTTCCTCTCCTGTTGAAGTCAAAGTCCTTCCCTTTTCAAAAATGGCGATTCCCTTCTTCCTGTCTCCAATAAGGGTCGTCTCTCTCCAGCAGCTCTATCACTGTGACGCACTTCCTGTTTCCCGTCTCTCCACTGCAGCTCTCGCGATGATAAAAATTTTCTCACAGCCTGCTATCACTCTCTGACCACAGGTATGAAAAACAATTGTCCAGTTTCTTTAATAGCTTCATTTAACTTAGTCCTTTTTCTAAACTATTTCTTGCCGAGTCTTCCCCTCATTATATTCCATCTGTTGCAGTTGAAAATTTCACTTTAAAAGTTCGTTACTTTAAGCAATCCATCCCAATTCGAGAGATAGTGATCTTTACCTTTTCAAGTGTCTTTCTGGGTTGTAATCACTGCTTCGATCTCAATTTCTTTTCCACCTACTTTTCCCCTGTTGAAGCTTGGGCATGTAGGTCTTATGCTAGCTGCACTGGCCCCGGTTCTGCCACAGAGATTTTAGCCGACCTGTCTTAGGGTGGGACCTCAAGGGACGAGAGAGAATCCTTAGCGCAGAACCCCCCCTCGCCCGAGATCGACGCGCCCTGAGGTCTTTGAGAGTTCTTTGCCTGTTCTCCGCCTGAGAGCAGGTGCCCGGGGGCTATTTGTGCCCCTCCGGCCACTGAAATGGCAGCCCGGTCAGCTCTGCACTTAGAGCTGCGTTAGACCTCCATGGATCCCAAACCGGAAGTCTCCGGCTATTAAACATATGTTGATGGTAGTGAAAGAGGTGGGCACGAATAGCAATATGAACAAAAAAAAGCCACGAACAGCTCGATCAGCTGTTCGTGAGCAAGCCGTTCGTGAGGCCCTGTTCCCAACAAACATGTGTTCATTCCAAGCCCTGTTCGTGGTGTTCATCAGCCATTCGTCAAGCCAGACAGTCTGGCGCCTTTCAATCAATTCCCTTGGCAACAGTAGGCACAGCCTTTCTGAACTCTGTCTGTACTCCTGTTGCCCTGGAAACCCCAATCTAAGCCCAGGGGCACTTCACCACCCCGTCTCAGCTGCTTGTCAGGGAAAACCCTGACAAGGGCTTGTTGCTGCCTGCCAGGGTTTAAATTTCCCTCCCCCTGCTGCTGGGCAGCACAGGAAGAGGGACATTTAAACCCCCCACTCAGCTGCTTGTCAGGGAAACCCCTGACAAGCAGCTGAGTGCAGCCTGCCGGGGTGAAATGCACTTCACCTCCAACTCAGCCGCTTGTCAGGGGTTTCCTGACAAAGTCTCCCCCCCCTCCCTCCAGCCAGCTGGAAGGAGGGAGACTTTGAAGGGAAGGAGGTTCCGCACGCTGTTTGCAAACGGCATGGGGAACTTTCTTCCCTTCAGAGTCTCCCCCCCTCCAGCTGGTTGGAAGGATGGAGACTTTGAAGGGAAGGAGGTTCCCCATGCCATTTGCATTGGCATGGGGAACCGTCTTCCCTTCAGATTCTCCCCTCCCTTCCTCTAGTCAGCTGGGAGACTTTGAAGGGAAGGAGGTTCCCCAGTTTGCAAACGGCATGGGGAATCTTCTTCCTTCAGAGTCTCCCCCCTCCCTCCCACAGACAGCCAACCATGAACATGTTCATGAACAGGGTCATGTTCATGGTTGTTCATGATTCCCTGTTCATGGATGACAACAAACAACGAACATCGTTTTCGGGGGGTTTTTCCTGTTTGTGCCCACCTCTAGTAGTGAATAGGGCCAGCCATTGAAACCTTATCTATTGCCTCTCTGGATTCTGAACTATTTTTAGACTCTGACAATAAATTAAAGTTCTTCTATATAGTCATAGAGGGCTCAAAATATACAAAATGATGCCTGATATTTCAGGGTGTTGGTTTCTGTATCAAATACCAGATAACATAGGCAGTATATGCTGAGATCAAAGAAGAGATACCTCAATAACAAATAAGCAGTTAAAACAACCCAAGCTCCCTGGATGAATGGAATTGCACACCAGTAAAAATGCTGTTAGTAATCCTAAAACTCCATCAATGATATGTGTTTCCGAAAGAATACTTTTAGAGAAGAGATGGAGTGATAGAAAGAGATCTGCTTCCCAGAAGATTTAGGGCTTTATTTCAAGGAGTGATAAGTACTGTCAGATCTGGAACAGAGTGAACTTGAAGTCAATAAACTCAGGAGGCGGTATATGAAGATTAAAGCTTTCTTTATCCAGGTCTGGCTACAACATGCTTTTGTGAGGGCTTTAATAATATAATTATAGCAACACTGCATATAGGACAGGAAGATGAAGTAGCATTATTACCTGATTCTTATTGTTGCCTAAGATGGTGGGCAAGAATTCTGCAGTTAGCCTAGTTTTATATTCTCTTTGAAGATTAAAGCTTGGGAGATATACAATGACATACATTCTTACTTTCCTACTACATACATGCAAGACAAAAAGCCTCTAATTACTGAAGAGGTGGAGAGATGTCGAAAGAAAGAAAGAAAGAAAGAAAGAAAGAAAGAAAGAAAGAAAGAAAGAAAGAAAGAAAGAAAGAAAGAAAGAAAGAAAGAAAGAACTGTATGAGAAGAAATAGTCACAACCAAACATCCTTTAGAGCAATCTCTACTCCTGTAAAACTTCTCCATGGACCAGGTGATTTATGCAATTATCATTTCATCACAAATATTCTCCTTTTAAGGTAAGATGCTAAGTGGGCAGCTGTAGCCCAATTCTTTATATTCCTGCATAATATGGAATCTAGATCCATTTCAATCTGGCTTCTAATCCAGTTTTTGGACTGAAACTGCCTTGGTCTTCCTTACTGATAACGAGAGGTGGGCCCAGACTGGAAAACAGACCAATATTTGACACGAACTGGCCCAGCTTGGTGTTCACAAACCAGAGGGTCGCAGGATGTGCATTTTCCATGGACCAATGACTTTTGGACTGGACCATCATCCGTTGGTCCATGCCTTTAAAGTGCCCATTTCCGTGTCCTTTGCTTGCAGGCAGCATGGAACCGGGTGTTCCCACAGGGCTGGCTTCAGCTGATAGGCGGGGACTTCCCTGTCTGCCAGCTGAATCAAGGTGCGAGGTTTTAAGCACCCGTTTTCATGCCCCTCACTTCAAGAGGCATGGAAAGAGGCGCTATCCCATGGGGCTGGCTTCAACTGACGGGCAGGGGAGCTTCCTCCCCAGCAGGCCAGCTGAAGCAAGTCGCGCCAGTTTACAATGCACCCCATTCCACCAGCTTGCAAGCCTCAGAGAAAGGGGCGCTTTAACACTTAAATCCCCTCGGCTTGCTCCAGCTGACCTGTGGGGACTCCCTCACTGGTCAGCTGGAGCAAGCTGAGGGGGGGTTGCAAAGTGCCCCTTTCCCTGCAGCTTGAGAGCCGCATGAAAGGGGAGCTTTAACTTCTTAATGTGACAGACAACGGACCAACGAACCAGTCTATGAACTGGGGCAGGTCCATGAAAAGTTCATGGTCCATGGTCCATGAAATGTGATGACCATGGCCTGATGCCCCTTGTTTTTTTCATGGTCCATACTCATGTCTACTGATAACCTTCTCCAGGAGATGGATAGGAGGAATATGATCTTATTGATTGTTCTGAATCTCCCATTGGTTTTCTGTACTATCAACTATGGTATGTTCCTGGATCATCTGCCTAAAGTAGAGACACTGAGTACTTGAGGTTTTTGATCCTACCTGACAGGTAGACTTCTGAAGGTGGTTCAGCGATAGTGGTAGTTCTACACCTTGTGGCTTCTATGCAAAAGGCTGTCACAAAGTTCCTTCTTCATATATATCATTTTAACAACTACATAAAACAACTAGAAAAAACTGAGAAACTTAGGTGCTAATGGTATGCTGTTGACACCTATTTCAGTGTCTCTTTTTCATCTAACTGGACATGATGAGAGCTATAACTGAAGCTTAATCTGGACAAAATGGACATATTGCTAGTAGTTCATTCAGCTGACTATGGCAATGATGTTCAGCTTGTTCTTGATGGAGTTACATTGCACCTTATAAATAACATATAAATAACAGTTTCAGAATGCATGTGTGAACTATAATATAGACATTAAAGCATAGCTCACCAGATTGGTAAACAATGCAGGGAAACTATATATTACATAAAACAACTAATTATAAAGTTGACTACAAAGTTAGAAACCAATGCAATAAAAACAGTGTTATACATACAATTAAAATTGCCATAAATTTCATAACCACAGTTTCTTAAAATTGCCTTAAATTCTATTAACTACAATCTTATCCACTCTGTAAAACTACAATCTACAAAACTATTAACTACAAATTTATTCTCTCTAACAATATCTGTCTGAACATTTTCAGTTTACACACTTTACAGAACAATAGGAATATGGGAACAACCCATATGTTCACAAGTCAAAATAAGCAGTATTGGGGGTGATTTTGTAACTATTCAGTTGGCAGCATACAGTATGACATCTGACTGGGTAGCCCTAGACAGCACATGCTCACAATCTACTGGATTGCTAAAATTATGTATGCCCTAGAGTCATCATGGGTATTTCATACATCATTCAAAAACAGATACGTAATGTCTTGCATGTAATTAAGTTTGAGTATTGTTTTTAGTTGGTGTGTGAATGGTCTGCTCTGATTGGACAGTAGTTGTACCCTAGTGGGCAGAGTGAACTGCAGCTTTTTGTCAGTGTGCTGCGAGAAGTATTCATTCTGGCTAAGTCAGGCAAACTGTGTGGAGCCTGAGCTCTCTGTTTGTATCTGAGAGAAAGCATTTCTTCTGTCTAAATCAGGCAAACTGTATGTGAGCCTGGGCTAGTCTGTGTTTACCCCAGAGAGAGGTTATTCTGTCTAGGTCAGGCAAGCAGTGTGGAGACGCCTGAGTGAATATACATCTGTGTGGATGAGAGGAATGATTATTCTGTTAGTAAAGATCTGTGTGGAAAATTAGTTTTTGTGACTGGTTCTATGAATGTGTAACTTTTTTAAAAAACTGCTGAGTTAAAGACCTATTCTGAAACCAATACAACTTATCAATTCTCTGCAACTAACATGATTATGTACTTATAAATTCTACTTTTGTTTAAGAAAAAATATTCCTTTTAAAACTTTACAACCACCCTCAGGCACTGACCATTCTGTCAAATTACCATCTATAACAAGCTGTTATCTAATACCAGTTAAGCTGAAGAGATCTAAGGTGAAATTCTTTGGTGGCCGCAAAAACTTTTTTGGAGGCAGCGATACATACATTACACAACCAGGGAAAAATGACATAGGTGGTATTACCAGTGGGGTCCTTGAGGTATAAACCTGGGTAAAGTAGAGAATACCTGAAGATATGTATTTGGGGAAATAAAAGGAGTGTTAGTTCTGACCGGGGCCCTCCTGAAGTAACAGTTTAAGGGAATGTAAATAAAGCTCCAAAGGCAAGATTATAAAAAAAAAACCATTCCAAGATACATTTCATTTCATTTGTGTGTACTGCTTTTACCCTTGTGCATGCAGCAGTTCATTACTTCATTTATTACTTGACATGTGCTCAGAACTTAGCAGACTGAACTATAGTTCCCAGGCATCACAATGAGCAAATAATTTGCGATCCAATATTGCACCCCAACTCTCAATTAACAAAGTCATATTTGGGAGTTAGGAAAAATGGGCAAGGATGAAATACCTGAGAAACACATCATGCATGCTATTTGCCCACCCCCCCCCCACTCTAGGAGAATGGAAACAAGCACAGAAAACACCCTTGGGTCTGTTAATTCTTTTTTCCTGCTCAAGTGAGCTTGCAGATGGCAAGATAGGGGAATGTGACAGTTGTAAGAAACTTATGTGAGAATGTGTGTGGGGAAAACATTTGCAATACAATTTAAAATAACTTGAGTGCTTGATTTAAAAAGCAATCTTGTATTGTTTAAGGAAATGGCTCACAATCTGTCATAGGGATGTATGCTTTGGGTTTCCAATTTGGGTAAAATACCCGAATCGGACCCAATCTGTAAAGATTCAGGATTCCCAAATTGGAGCCAGCATGCTGGACCTGAAATCCCGAATCAAAGCTTCCCGAAGCATTCAGGTTGCTTTGGGAAGATTTGGGGTCCGAGTTTAAAGGGCCATTCCCTGCCTCTTGCAAGCAGCAGTTCCCTTTAAACTTCAGCTGGCAGGTGGAGGGATCCCCCCACCTGAGAGCTGAAGTTTAAAGGGCCCCCTTCCTGCCACTTGCAAGTGGCAGGGCCCTTTAAACGACCCAACCCCCCCAGCCCCAGCCTTCCACCACACCCCACTTACCTTGGCCATGCTGCAGCGGTGGTATAGGCAGTGGCATGGCAGTGGTGGCTCCGGCCTTCCCGGCTGCCCAGCAGGCTGCTACAGCCATGGAGGCAGTGGGGCAGCGGTGGCAGCAGTGGCTCTGTCCTTCCCCGCTGCCCTGCGGGCCTGTGAGCTGCAAGATCCGGTCTTCCTGTCCACCTTGCAGGCTGCTGCAGGCCCGGAGGAGGTAGCATGGTGGTAGCAGCAGGGGATCCAGCCCTCCGCACCACCCTGCAGGGCCACGTGGTGGAGAAGGATGTGGAGAAGGCCCTTCCTGCCCCTCAAATGGCTGCCATAGCTGCCATGGCTGCCATTTGAAGAGCAGGAAGGGCCCAGAGGGGTTGGTGTGGCAGCAGCTCCAGCCCTCCCTGCTGCCCTACGGGGCTGCGCAGTGGCAGAGGAGGCTGAGAAGGCCCTTCCTGTCCCTCAAATGGCCATCACAGTGATTTGAGGGGCAGGAAGGGCTGGAGGCGGCAGCTCCAGCCCTCCCTGTCAGAGGAGGGGCAGAGGAGGAGGCATGGGCTCTCAGGAGCTGGCTCCATGCTTCCCCGTTGCCCAGCTGGCCACTGTGGTGGCGGAGAAGGCAGTGCGGGCCCTGCAGGAGCCGGCTCCATGCTTCCCCACCACCCAGCTCACCGCTAAGGCGGCGGAGGAGGCAGTGCAGGCCCTGCAGGAGCTGGCTTTGTGGTTCTCCATTGCCCAGCTGGCCGCTAAGACAGCAGAGGACGTAGCGGGCTCTGTAGGAGCTGGCTCGGCGCTTCCCCACCACCCAGCTGATTTGCCTCCCCTCTCCCTGCTAGCCAGGTAAGTGGGATGGTTGGGTGGGGGTGGGTGGGCTTGCCCCAGGGGGGTGGGGGTTGGGGGTTTGCTCCCCCTCATTTCAGTATGCTCCGAATCTTTATGGAGCATACCAAAGCAAGCTAAATACCAGAATCCTGAAGCAGCTTGCTGCTTTGGGATTCTGGTAATTCTGGGTTTTTCCCCCAGTTCAGATAAACCTGAAGTGGGAAACCCGAATTTTTGGGGGGTGCACACCCCTACTCATCAAATTGTCACAAGCTGGGTCAAATGAGTGACTGATCGAACAGAAAGGGGCTGCTTAATCTTTTCTCTTCTGGCTTTTGTCTCCAACTCAGAATTATCTTTCCCAAGATGCTTTCTCACTTGGAGGTGGAAATGGAGGGGAGGACAATCAATTGCACAATTCCAATTAGTGATAATAAGGCTTTAAAGCATATAGTCATTTCTCTGGCATGATTATACCATGCAATGCCCACACTGTAAAAATAGCAGAGAGCTTAAGGAAGATTACTTGTCTTATCTGGCAACTTGGGGGACTTTATAGTTCTAAAAAAATAATTTGGACTGAAATATAACATAATTAACATGACCAATGCTACTCTGAGTGTAAAGTGTCTTGAGGTTTCTCACTTATGGAAGCAGTATTGAAAAGATACAATATTTATTGCCAAATGAGACACAGATTGTGGTTGGAACACAGCTATGTGGGAAAGTGTGCAGTACACAATATACAAAAGAAGCAAAGAAATAACAATTGAAGTATTTAAATAGCATATTTCTAGTGCTCATAACTCTTCATATTTGCAATAATTCTTATAGAATATTATTCTATAATTCTTATAGAATATTACTGTAAATATGAATGTTCCTGCAATATGAACAATTATAGAATGATATATTTATTTAGAACATTTTAGCCAGATATCCTCCATGAAGGACTCATAGCAGTTCACAATGTTTTCCTAAATCAAGGTTGACACAGAACACAGCCAATAAATGGTAGGTCATAGTTTTTATACTGATATTGTAGCTGAGGCAATATTTAGTTTTATCTGAGAAGAGATTGAACTAAGGACTTACTCGCTCAGAATTCATGATGTTACAAGCTGGATAAAATACAGGCAATATGTGACCAGATCTATTTTAAGATTAAAAGTACCTCCACTGACCCCTGATACCATAAGGTGGAGTGTGGTGGTGAGTACCGTCAAGTCATGGTTGACATATGGCAGCCCCTGCTAAGATTTTCAAGACAAGAAACTAAAAGAGGTTGTTACCAGAACTGCTTTTTATAATGGGGGAATTAGCTTAGCAATCTGGAACTAAAATTAGCGCGGATCTAACCAATGTTTACGGAGGTCCCGATTCCAGACACTCTAGTGACAAAGAGGCAGACTACAAATAGGTTCAATAAACACGTGTATTTACTAATAGTGTGGCGTAAGCCTGAACTTGCACATACATACAAGAAAACACACAAGGACTAGGAAATGCAGAGTAGGAAATATAGAGACGGTCGCATTTGCAGGTACCCAACGATGATAAGGGAAATACTCACAATCCTGAAGCAGAGCAGAGACACGACAGCGAGGTGGTCCAATGCCAGCAATGGATCCATGGACAGACAGCAAGGGGGTCTGGGCAGGAATGGCACGCGCACCATGCGGTCTGAGGGACCAACTTAAATACCCCAAAACGTACCCTGGGGCTGGTGCTGTACTTGGTGGTTCTCACAGATTAAAACAAAGGTTTTAATGGGGCACTGAATGGCTTAGATGGGCCACTTTAGGAATCTGATTGTGTCAAGTGACAACTCAGGAAGAGGGGACAAAGGAGGGAGGGGGAAATCCGAGTGGGCTGAATGGATGTTCCAGTGGACAGAGCTTGTTCTGATGTCATCAGCTCTGGAATGCGGAGGTTTCTTTGAGATGCATTCTCTAAGTGCTTGGGATGGTCGGCACTTAGCTTCTTCTCTGGGGCGGCTCCTAAGATATGCAGAGCGGGGCGAGGTTCTCTCACTGCGAACGTGGTGTGTCCGCTTTGCCGAAATGGCTTCCCAAAGCAGGCTTCTTCCCTTGGTCTTCTGGCTGCCTAAGAACATGGTCGCCGGCATGGAAGGGGCTGGTTAGCAGGTTGCCCAGTAGCGAGGGCAAGCTCGGGGACCTGCCCGCAGGAGGCTCCAAGCGGGAACTGACCAGGGAGCGCCTGGCCAGGCTCGCTGGAGGTTTCCCCAGCAGGCGCCCAGCTGCTAGCAGCGGCTTGGGCCCAGATGAGGCAGGCTTCCATGGAGGCAGGTGGAACAGCACGTAAAACACAGTCCATATCAGGGAACAGGCGCGGTCCGTGGCAGATGGCAATGCAGGCACAGGGCACACTTGTAATAAAGTCCAAACACACACACTGGGAGGTCCAGATATAGGTCTGGGCAGGGTTGCCCAGGAAGAAAGTCCTTTGTGCAGTTATCCAGGCATGGTGTCAGGAAACTAACACAGTCTATTGCAGCAGCAAGGTAATTAACAAGCAGGCAGGAAACTGACACGTGTACCAGAGCACACACGTGCAGGGAAATCTTTGGTGCAGCAGTAAAACAGCAACGCAGGGAACTTTAACACAGTCCATGGCAGGCCTTAAAGCAGGAGAGGGGGCCTGCTTGGCAACAAGGTGGTTTACCATTGTCTGCCTCTGCATAGCGACCCTGGTCTTCCTTAGAGATCTTCCATCCAATTGCTAACCCTTCTTAGCTTCCAAGATCTGAAAAGATCAGGCTTGTCTGGGATACCCAGGTCAGATCTTTTCACCTATGCCATTTTCGCTGGTGGAACTTTCCCCCCTGGTTGTTATAGCCCTAGCAAAGAAAAAGACAGATACTTCTTTAATCTCTGCTGGGGTGATTATAGAAACTTATGTAGGAAGGGTAGAATTTTTTGCTCTTGGAATTACTGAGTCACAATGGAATGGATGGTTTCGTCATAAGTCATACAGATCAGACGAACTTACCGGAGAGTTGGGATAAAGAGCTATCCTTGTTGGCTATCTATTTGGTGGAAAGCCCAAAATTTTTTCTCATGAACAGTTTTCTGTGAGCATGCAGATGTTTGATGTGAAGAGTGTACAGATGTCCACCAACTGGAAAAAATAGTGCTATAATTTTTCACCTAAGAAATTCAGTTCATAAGCATGGGAATTTATCTTATACCAGATTTTAGCACAGAGGGTATGCAAGCATCTAGCGTAATGTTTTTGAAGCAGAACTCACCCACCATTTTCCTAATGTAAATGTAAAATATTCAGTTAAAAGTCCTTTTCTTAATGTCTTTTTAGAATAGCAGCCAAATATACAACTGAAGAAAAAAATATGCACTGTCTTAAAATTATTCCTTGGAAAGAAATAAAAATATGGGTTGATTGCTTTTCTGATATTCTTATAATGCAGTTAAATTACAGAGGACACAATATTTTGCCAACAAGATGCAAATGTTTTCTTCTGATTGTTACTGGCAACAAAGGCCTTTGTGCTTCCTACACTGTCATATGCTTCAACTACATTAAATTTCAATTTGTTGACATCTGGTCCTGCACAAATCAAATCAGAGATGTTTGACATTACCAAGCTGTTCTCAACACACTCCCAACAAAGAACTGAATTTTAGAAATGTATTTTTCATTTTGTTGCCTGAGGAAGGGGGAAAGCCTGCAATTTAGGGCCATGGTTCCATAGGGTGGAGTACATTTTTCATACACGTACTAGAGTTTTCAAGTCACTTTTCCTGCAGCAACCACTCATGTTATTAGCTTCCCCCAAAACACTTCTCTTTGATGGGATAGGCAAGTTTGAGAGCCAGTTTTGTGTAGTGGTTAAGAGCACGGGACTCTAATCTGGAGAGCCAGGTTTGATTCCCCACTCCTCCACTTGAAGCCAGCTGGGTGACCTTGGGTCAGTCACAGCTCTCTGGAGCTCTCTCAGCCCCACCCACTTCACAGGGTGTTTTGTTCTGGGGATAATAATGACATACTTTGTAAACCACTCTGAGTGGGCATTAAGTTGTCCTGAAGGGCGGTATATAAATCGAATGTTATTATTATTATTATGGCACAGGGGGTGCATGGGGTGCTTGGGAATTGCTGCATGTGCATGCACAGAGTGCTTTTCACTAGGGTGTGGGCCTACCTATGTTTGAATGTTTGCTTCTTTCTGCAAATTTGAAGTGTCTTGCTGGAGTTTACTAATCTTTGGTTCAATACTATGGTATATAAAGGATTGCCCAGTATGTCACCCTGATACCTCAGGTAGAATCAAAAAATGGTGAAGACTGTCCTGGAGAACAGTTATCATGGAAATCCTGTTTGACCTGAATTCTGCCCATAGTCAAGGTGTGAGGAGCATAAAGGAGTGTAGAGGAAGACGAAGATCTTTTCTACATCCAATCCCTTGAGACATCATAAAGCCTCTTCTGAAACAGAGAGGTTCTATAAAATATGCAGAATTTTGGACTGTACTACTACACATTGTAGGGGGCAGGGGGAATCATGTTTGTACTGGTATTATATTGTATTATCAGTTTTCATGTTTGTTTTTAACCCGTTTTAATATTGTATTATTTATTGAATTTTAGACTATTTTTAAGTATTGGTTATTTTGCCCTGATCTAGATAGCTCAGGTGAGCCTGATTTCATCAGATCTCAGAAACTAAGCAGGGTTGGCCTCGGTTAGTAATTGGATGGCACACAAAGACGAATGTTGCAGTGGCAGGCAATGGCACACTACCTCTGATAGTCTCTTGCCATGAAAAGTCCACCAGGGGTTGCCATATGTCAGCTTTGACTTGAGGGCACCACACACACACACTGGTTATTTTATATCTTATATTGTAAACTGTCTTGAGCACAAAACATGGTGAAGAGGTGGTATAGAAGTCAAATAAATAAATAAATGTTTTTTCAATGCTTCGCCATGTTAAAAAAATCCCTGCATGTAACAAACGAGGAGCTTATTCTATCAATTCAGAATTCTATAATTTTAGTCTGCTGCATGCTCAGACTGGGCTTTACATGGTGAAACAAGAGGAGAACCATCAGCAGAGTGAGAGAACAAGGGGAAGCGAAGTCTGAGATGGGTACTCAACAATAATTATGTATTAATTCAAGAACACCCTCTAAAAATAATCCTGAGTAAACTGCTTAAAGCTGTGATCCTAAGAACATTTTTCCAGGAGTAAGCAATATTGAATGAAATAGAAGACCCACTGAGACTGTTTGCATCTCTGTTAAAACATTTTGAGCAATATTTATTGCCTAATAAATTATTCATTCCCAATAAATCATTTGGTTAGATAGTATAAAATTCTCTGCTGATGCCAGAGGAAGGAGACTCAACATTGTCCAGTTCCTTTCCTCACCACAGCTAGTGTCTCATAAGGCTTTTTTTTAAAATCACATTATTTATAGCCTGCCTATCTCACTGAGGGTCAAGGCAGATTACAAAGTATGAGTCAGTTCAGTCAGTTTCAAAGATATTTCAATAAATGATGTAATGAGGTATATAACTGCAAATAAAAATTTTAAACCGACAGAAACCCAATACAGAGTTGAAGAAATGCTGAATACAGAGCATAGGCAATTCCAAGCCTAACATATTTATTAAACAACATATAAAATATCCAGTAGGATAATATGTACAACAGTCAGTACATAGTAGTAAAGTCTATAGTCCCTCTCACTTATTGCTCCATCTCTTTGAGAACCTTTCCTTAGTTTTGCATAGTTTGTGGAAAGCTAGGAGAGTGGGAGCTTTCCTGACTTCTTCAGGTATGCTGTTCCATGAAGTGAGGGCAATCACAGAGAATGCACATACAAGGGCAGCTGTTGATTTTGCCCATGTGTGTGGTGGCACCTGCAGAAGGCCTGGTCAGATGAGTGAAGCTGCCATGGTAGAACATAGGGAGAGAGATAGTCAGACAGATATGACAGATCAAGGCCATGAAGAGCTTTGTTTGGTGTAGTAGTTAAGAGTGATGCGACTCTAATCTGGAGAACTGGGTTTGATTCCCCACTTGAAGCCAGTTGAGTGACCTTGGGTTAGTCACAGCTCTCCAGAGCTCTCTCAGTCCCACCCACCTCACAGGGTGATTGTTGTAGAGGTAATAATAACATACTTTGTAAACCCCTCTGAGTTGGTGTTAAATTGTCCTGAAAGGCAGTATGTAAATCGAATGTTTATTGTAAGTGCTGAGGTAAAACTTGCTGGTAGAACAGAATACTCTTTAAGTTTCAGGCAAAACAGTTTCCTTTAAGCTTAATTTCTATGTTCTTATTAATAAGAGATGTTTAGTTCAATACTTTGGTTTCAGTAACAATATTGTTTAACAAAGTTCCCTTTTAAAACTTAGATTTCCAGACATTAGTTCAACACAGTTCTCCCTTTACAACAAACCTAGATTTCTCCTTAAAGCCAACCCCTTTTAGACACTCGGCAGGAATTATTCCTCTTCACCTAAGAAGACATAACCCTATCCACTTGGCTTGAATAGCAGTTTCCATTTATTACCCCCTCACTCTGCCAATAATGCACACCCGGTTCTATCTTGGCTGTGTATACAGGTTTCAGCTTGTGCTGTCCTTGACACTTGGAATTTCTTTACTAGAATTATTCCTCAAAACACAGAGGTTACAGTTAGGGCAACTGATATCTTTCTCCTCACTTCAGAGGGGTACATATCTGACTCTTGTTGTCAGACTCTCTCACACACTCAACTCTCAACTGCTAACTCACTCAATATCCTGTCAGCACCAATTGTTATCCTGAAGCTGATTCTGACTAGCCAATCAGAGAGGGAGGGGAGGAGCAGCCAGTCAATCTAGTTCTCATTCCAGTTATTAACTCCTTCCCTTCGATCTCTGAATGCTTTACTGTGGAAACCTTTCTTTAAATTGCATTCCTTCACACTGTCATACAAATTCTTAGTGTGACATATTATTTACTTGATGCAGTTCTGCTTGTTACTAACAGTGTTGGAGAGAAGTTATTGAACTGCTACTTTTCCCTAATCAGCTCTGAAAATGTACAGTTAGGAACAGTTGCCTGTAAATATAATTTCTCTGCAAGCTGCAGCAAATGCCCATATACAAGAAGGTTGAACGTACAGCATGGTTGAAATATGGTTGAAACAGATTGCTTTTCCTTAGCTGAAGCTTGTCTGTATATTATTTTGGGAACCATTCCTTTGTCTGATTTCATTATAAATCTTTATCTTGGCTACACTTTGATTTAATCTTATTTTACACCACTTTATGCAAACTTCCAAATATTCTGATCATCTCTATTCAGATAAGGAAGTTCCCCTCAATTCCTTATTTGTTGCCCCCAAACAAAATAAAATCACTTAAAAACCACCCAACAGCATTTTACCCCCAATGTGTTTATTTTTTTCCTTCTTTCCTTTCTTTTAGAGCTGTTGTAGCATATAGGGTTGCCAGGTCCAGGTTGGGAAATTCCTGGAGATTTTGGAGATGGAGCCTAGAGAGAGCAGGGCTTGGGGAGGGGAAGAGCCTCGGTGGAGTATAATGCCATAGAGTTCACCCTTCAGAACAGTCATTTTCTCCATGGGGAACTGGTCTCTGTTGCCTGGAGATTAGTTGTAATTCCGGGAGATCTCCAGTTACCACTTGGAGGCTAAATCATAAATAGAAAGATGCTCCTCCACCAACCAGAGAACTACTAACGGGCAGAACAAACTGCAAATGGAGGGGAAAAACAATCCTGAAATACAAAAATCAATTCTATTATGAAAGTGAACAGCTATATACAAGCAATACTATAACAGCATTGAACCACAACTAAGACTGGAAGACTGGGGATGTGCCACAAGATTGGAGAAGAGCGAATGTTATCCCAGTCTTTAAGAAAGGGAAGAAGGATGACCCGGGAAACTACAGGCTGGTCAGTCTGACTTCTGTTGCTGGGAAGATATTAGAACAGATTTTAAAGGGATCAATCTGTAAGCATCTGAAGGACCGCTCAGTGATCCGGGGAAGTCAGCATGGTTTTGTCCCTAACAGATCTTGCCAGACCAACCTGGTTTCCTTCTTTGATCGAGTGACCAGCTTACTGGATCGGGGGAACTCCGTTGATGTGATTTATCTGGATTTCAGTAAAGCTTTTGATAAGGTCCCCCATGACATTCTGATGGGCAAACTGGAAGACTGTGGACTGGACTGAAGGACAGTTGGGTGGATAGGGAACTGGTTAGACGACCACACCCAAAGAGTGGTGGGTCAACGGTGTTTCATCAGATTGGAGGGAGGTGTCCAGTGGGGTGCTGCAGGGCTCAGTTTTGGGCCCTGTACTTTTCAATATTTTTATCAATGATCTGGATGAAGGAATGGAAGGGCTGCTCATTAAATTTGCTGATGATACCAAATTGGGAGGAGTAGCAAACACCCAAGAAGATAGAATTAAAATTCAACAAGACCTGAATACTCTGGAGAAGTGGGCAGCTGCTAATAGGATGCAATTCAACAAAGACAAGGGCACAGTATTACACTTGGGCCACAAAAATGGGAAGCACAAATACTGGATGGGGGATACACTTCTGGGCAGTAGTATATGTGAAAGAGATCTTGGGGTAAGAGTGGACTGTAAACTAAATATGAGCAGTCAGTGTGATGCGGTGGCAAAAAAGGCCAATTCAATCCTGGGTTGTATCAAAGGGGCCATAGCGTCGAAATCGCAGGAGGTCATAGCCCCTCTCTATACTGCCTTGGTCAGGCCACACTTGGAGTATTGTGTGCAGTTCTGGAGGCCTCACTTCAAAAAGGATGTGGACAAAATCGAGAGGGTGCAGAGGAGAGTGATGAGGATGATCAGGGGTCTGGAGACTGAGCCCTACGAGGAAAGGCTGAGGGCCTTGGGAATGTTTAGTTTGGAGAAGAGGAGATTGAGGGGGGACATGATTGCTCTCTTTAAGTATTTGAAAGGCTGTCATTTGGAGGAGGGCAGGGAGCTGTTCCAGTTGGCAACAGAGAATAGGACTCGAAGCAATGGGCTTAAATTACATGCACAAAGGTACCGGCTGGATATTAGGAAGAACTTTTTCATGGTCAGAGTACTTCAAAAGTGGAATCAGCTGCCTAGGGAAGTGGTGAGCTCCCCTTCACTGACAGTTTTCAAGAAGAGGCTGGATAAATATTTGTCAGAGATGCTTTAGGCGGATCCTGCACTGGGCAGGGGGTTGGACTAGATGGTCTGTATGGCCCTTTCCAACTCTATGATTCTAAACAAATGAATAAATCCAAAGCAGGCAAGCCACTCCAAAATACATCAATATAGTCCAACAGATGAAATCCACCAAATGACTGGACCCCACTGAAAGGAATCCATGAGATAAGAGACCAAGTCAGTTCAGGTGAGTATAAAGGATCGGTGTGCAACAATCCGCAATGTCAAAGATGTTGACTCTTCTCTCCTTCTTCTCTGTGCTGTTATGTTGCCAGAAGAATTCAAGGAGCACTTACTCCTCTGCCCAACAACCAGGGCCGGCTGTTGCCAGTTGTTTCATGCCAAACACCTCCTCTGGGGTGGATAAAGGCGTCACTGATATAACAGAACAGTTAAGTCATGAATCCATTGATCAAAGAAAAGGTCAAATGAAATAGTCAAAGTGCCGCTGCTTTCATAATAGAATTGATTTTTATATTTCAGGATTGTTTTCCCCCCTCCATTTGCAGTTTGTTCTGCCCGTTCGTAGTTCACCACTTAGAGGCTGGCAGCCCTAGTAGCATAGTAGTTAAGTGATTGGGTTGTAAATCTGCATTCTGCTGGTTCAAATCCCACTACTGCCATGAGCGCATGGCTTTGGGTAAGCCATTCCTCAGCCCCAGGTCTCCAGATGTATAATGGGCATAATAAACACTGACTTTGTTCACCACTCTGAGTGGGGCACTAATTGGACTAGAAGAGAGGTATGTAAGCACACTGTTGTTATTGTTGTTGCTATTTATAGTCTACCTTTTTACAAAGGTAGATTACAAAAATTAAAACCTAAAAATAATTTTGAAACCATTTATAAACTTTCAACAAACAGTAAAAACTACAACATACTGATAGTTCATGGAAATGCTGTCCTGAAAAATTCCATTTTAACACATTCTGTGGAACAATACTGGTGTGAGATTCTTTCCTGATCTTGTCAAATAGCATATTTCAACAGGCAGAGGACACCACTAAAAATGCTTAAACGGTACAAAATGGAATAGCCTTCCATCTTACATTATGAGCAGGATTGCCAAGTGTCCCCGCGGAATGTTCCCCTCTGAGACCCTCTCAGACCACCTCAACTCAAACCAATCACCATTTGAAAACAAATCATATGACTCCTCTGGGTTCCTGGGCCTCTAGGAAGACCAGCCCCCTCCATTTTATTGCACTATTCATCCTTCAAAAGCATAGTATGACATCTTCTGTACTCGATGTGGGTCTGGTTAATGCTGGCAACATTGGAGAGGAGTTATTTGACAGCTGCAAAGGTTCCTGCTGGTATTTAATCAGCCCTGAGAATGTACAGCCATGTACAATTGCCTGTATTTGTATTTAAGGTAACTGTGTTCATATCTTCGTGAACCTACATCCATAGATATTTTTAAAATTGTGACTGTGTGATGCCAATAGACTATTATCTTGGCTTTTTAGCCAATATTCACCATCTCGCTACATACAGAAGTGATACAAATAATATTAACAGTTTAATATTGTTACATTTACTTTGCAAGAAATGGCAGCATAATAGAACTCATTATAAGTTATCTTCATTATGCTCTTTTGCAGCTCCTATGAGATTTCTCTGCTGAATTATTCAAAGGTATACCACCCGAAAATATTACATACAAAATTATACTTATTCTCTCACATTTAGCTACTGGGAAAAGTCTGTCACTTAAAAAAAATTAACATTGAATTAATTAATTTCAGCTTCCAATATTTATCTTGCAAAGACATCAGTTCAACAGGGACATATCACAAACAAGATGCCACGCACATTTTGAGGAAACCACTAATGTCCCATGTTAGCCTTATTATAATCCTGCTATGAAACTGACATGACCAGTCAAGGCTTAAATACAGAACTGAAAATTGATCCATTTGGTTATACACATTAAATCCCATGTGTACATTATAACATTCTCAGTTTTCTGTCCAGCACTTTCTCAACACCTCAAAGTCCAAATGAATTTGAAGGTTGATGTAATGTGTTGATATGGAGGAAGTGGATTGAAAATTCTGGGTGTGCATATTTCTTAATACAGCTTTATTTTCAGATTAGATCACAGCCTTTCCAATAAGTTAGAAGTGGAATTCTGCTCATGGAATAGAATCTTCTTCCTTACCAATGTGCTCCCTGAAATACTGTCCCAGGGTTCAGGGGACCCTAAGGAAGTGTTGGGTGGAATATGGAGGTATGCAGCAAGAGGTAAGAATAACCAAAAATTCTCTCTTTCTTTCTCTCACTCACACATACAAAATTCTGCCACTATAAGTAACCTTTCCCCGATGGAAAATAAGCACTGGATACAACCCAATATGATTAATTCCTTCGATTATAAAAAGAATTATCAAAAGAACAAATATTTCCGTAGTTTTATTGGAGAGGAATGGACTTCCTCTGCTTATAAATTACACAAATCCTCCTAATTACTTGTTTGTTTAGGCTTTTGATTAAAGCTTTATGTAGGGCAGGCTTGCTTAGCTGAGGCGAATTAACAGAGGATGGATACACACAGTAATATTGCCCAGGTGGCTACTGGAGGTCACATAAGGTGAAATTTATATAATTTTATCTATTTTCTGATATTAAAATGTTGTAAATCAGTGGTTTGCATCACGATAAAATTTGGATTTTTTGAGTATACTGCAGGTTTCAAAACAGTATTTGCTATCCTTCTGCAACGTCTATAAAAGAGATACAAATTTAGTCTAGGGTTTTTTTTAACAAAGCATTTCTTATTAAGGCTTTGTGTGCAAGAGAGAAATTCTAAGATCAATAATAAAAGGCAACGTCATTACAGAGCAAAACTTCAATAGACTAAGCCAGCTCTTGACCTCATGTAATGCAGACCTGAGGGAGGAGGGGGGGGGTTACAGATAGGTTAAGGGGAAGATAAAAGACTTCTTAACTTGGAATTCATGGCACTAATGCATCTGAAACACTATTGTAACACTTAGGTTGC
Organism: Eublepharis macularius; assembly: GCF_028583425.1. Taxonomy (NCBI): domain Eukaryota; kingdom Metazoa; phylum Chordata; class Lepidosauria; order Squamata; family Eublepharidae; genus Eublepharis; species Eublepharis macularius. Next base: position 130,861,099 of record NC_072790.1, read on the forward strand.
TGTTCCGAAATTATTGAGGTAATTGATAAGGCTTAATTTGTGAATCAGAAAAACTCATGGTCCTTGAAGCGGTTAGTCCTTTATGAATTAGATGTTAGGTATCCCATGGGGGGGGGGGAGTGTACCAGGAAGGAATTGTTTTGTGTCCTAGGGAAGGGGAAGAAGATACAACAGGGACTGGATAATGCCCCATGTGTTTTATTCTGATGAAGATGGAAAGGCTTTAATATTAAAGATAAACTGCCAATGAAATATAGGGATGTAAAAAGTACCCTCAGAGTCCACTGCTGTATAACTGGCTAACTGGCATTGAGGTGGATCTTACCCTATCCTGCCACTCTATTAAGCAAACCTGAAGCTTTCTTCCAATTAAAGTGGTTCTTCCATTGGAGGAAAACTCACTTACAGTGAAGGAAAGCTCCATAGGCTGAAGAAAGGATACTTGGAGGATGATTGGATCCATATCAATGTGACATCATAACGTATATAATCTATGTATGAATAATTGCACTGAACTATATATGCATGTAAACTTTTTATTGTTGTTGCCCAACCTGTGATAAATATGCACCTTCTTCATACCTCTTTCAAACTCCACACTCCACCCTACATCCCACCATTTTTTCCCTTTAAGGATAGCCCAGGCAAGCCTTATCTCATCAGATCTTGGAAGCTAAGCAAGGTTGGCCTTGGTTAGTAATTGGAAGGGAGACTTCCAAAGAAGACCAGAGTTGCAGAGGCAGGCGATGGCAAACCACCTCTGTTAGTCTCTTGCCTTGAAAACGTCACCATAAGTCAGCTATGACTTGACGGCACTCTCCACCATCCACCAATTTTAGACTATTTACTGTCTGTTGCTGTAAGTATGCTCCTACTGGGTAGTTTCCATGTCATTTATGTCATATCAATCTGTTTATGTTTTGTTTCAGCATTGTTTCAACTGTGTCACAGATTTCTGCTTGTTTTCAAATTTCTGAAATCCATACCCTATTGCATTGTTCATTGAATGTGTCAGCAGTTGATCGCATTGGCTAACACTGTGTAATCTGCCTTGAATCTCAGGAAGAAAGGTGGACTATATATATATATATATATATATATATATATATATATATATATATATATATATATATATAACATAAATAAAAATAAATAATATATAAAAATTTAGTCTTGCATGTCCAGATTCTGTGCTTAATCTCTTCAAAGATGGGCAGCCAAGAGCATCTCCTGTGCCTATTGGACTAGATGAAGTCCAGCATGGCTCAAGTATTTATTTATTTTATCATATTATTATATATTATTATATATTATTATTATTATTATTATTTTATGATATTATGATTATGATATTATTTTATCATATACAAATCTAAAGCCAGCTTGAGAGCCAGTTTGGTGTAGTGGTTAAGAGCACGGGTCTCTAATCTGGAGAACTGAGTTTAATTCCCACTCCTCCACTTGAAGCCAGCTGGGTGACCTTGGGTCTGTCACAGCTTTCTGGAGCTCCCTCAGCCCCACCCACCTCACAGGGTGTTTTGTTGTGGGGATAATAATAACATACTTTGTAAACCACTCTGAGTGGGTGTTAAGTCATCCTGAAGGGCGGTTTATAAATCAAATGTTGTTGTTGTTGTTAAAAAACAACTATTTGAAAGCTAAATACAATACAAACAGTAGGGATTTGCAAGCTCTCTACCATCATACCTGCAATAGTTTCTACGCAAAGAGCAGTCTTTATTCATATATCGTATGTTAGAGCTAGGTAAGTGCCAAGGGAATGTAATGTCAATGTAGGCCACAAATAATGGGCTGGAGATCCACTTCTGTATAGCAATTCCCTCAAGTGCAACTATGCTAATACTTAACACCCTAAACACAACAACTGTTTGTCACTGTTGAAGAGCAGTTGCCTCCCTTTTTTCTGTACTCTTGTGTTTAACTCAATTAAATTTGCATTGTGCTACCTCAGTGGAGTTAAACTAATGCAAGGAGCTTAATTCAATTCAGACAATTAATTCCTTTCTAGTTATTTTTATTTAAGCCTCTCAGAATTATGGTTTTGTATTATGTGTGTTTTGATTTTGAACCATGGCTCTCATCTACTGCATGTCAGGAGTATATTTGGTAGGAAATCATTGTCGCTCCCACTTCCCCCTCCCCACCCTGCAAGTACAGGATCTGCTGTGGCAGTGGTAGGGTATTTTTGAGTTCTGCTTCAATTCCAAGGGGATGGATACTCAGGAATACAGGTGGGGTTAGAAAAATCTGTTTGAAGTCATCTCTCTCTTTTATACTGAGCCCCTTGTGATTACTGTGAGTAAGAGGACCTTTATGGAGGTCAAGTCTACTGATTCAGAGGGTCTTAGCTTGAAAGCACATGAAAGTCTCTGGCAGAGTTTCAGTCTGCCACATCAGCAGTATGATGAGAATAAAATGGAAATTAAAAGGTGCATTTCAATTAAACAAAGCCCTAAATTGATTTTAATATTTAATAAGATGTACAAAAGAGGAAGTTATATAGTAATACCGCCCACTGGAGTCTTCATTTCTTTATTTAAAATGAGCTATGAGCACAATTCTTCTTCCCTATACCACCAAGGATGCTTCCTTTCTTCCTCTTACAATTCAGTTTTTCCATCATTACTACTCTATTTAAAAATAACAAAACCAAAAAAACAGTTTTGATATAATTTTAAATGATATTTGTGACTCTTAAATTCTTCTGTTAAAGGTGTGATGCCAAATTAAATATTATGGGATAATTTAGGCACTGACAGCTGATTCTGTACTTGTGATAGTGGAGTGGACATATGCCCACAATTAATCATGCAACATGATATATGACACACATTTGCATGATCTCACCCCCCCCTCCCCCTTGTGAGGAAGAAATGAGGCCTACACATGCATACACATATCAGGCATTATGTTACATGCACATGTACAAGTGAGGTGAGTCACTTTCAGGGTTTTTTTTCTGAGAAAAGAGGTGGTGAAACTCAGTGGGTTGCCCTCGGAGAAAATGGTCATATGGCTGGTGGCCCTGCCCCCTGATCTCCAGACAGAAGGGAGTTTAGATTGGCCTCCACACTGCGGCGCGGAGGGCAATCTAAACTCCCCTTTGTCTGGAGATCAGGGGGTGGGGCCACCAGCCATGTGACCATTTTCAAGAGGTTCCAGAACTCTCTTCCACCGTGTTCCAGCTGACAAAAAGCCCTGGTCACTTATATCTGCTCTCTCTGCAGTCAGTAAGTGAGGAACCTCAGAAGTTCATACTATGATGTCCTTTACCAAAACACTTCCAAATCGTAGGCTGAACATACTTTGGGACGGGTGTGTGTGACATTATGATGATGTTAAACTGCCTCATTGGAAAATTCATAAACAAAAATGCAACTGTATAGAATAGGCTAGTAATTATACATCCGTACAGCCACAGAACAGTCGTTTTATAATTTTCAGGCATTTTGTTATACAGACATGGATGCTCAACTTTTGTCTATACGGGAAAGCATCAATAACTCAAACAAAGCAGTGCATTATGGAGGCCTGAATGATTTTAGAACTTGAAAAGTGTTTGATTTTTGTAGTGACGCAAAAGCTCTGCCTCAAGTTTGATCTACAATTGCTTTTTCACTCATGCACATTATCACTTAACCTTGCAGTCCTCAAGTAGTTGAAATGTGAACTGACCCATTGGCTCAAGCTAGTCACTTTCACTTATGAAAAGTATATGAACATTGAAAAATGAAACAGCCGATCACAGCAAACTGAACAAACAGTAGAAGTGTAGTGCTTTTATCATGCCAAGTGTATAGGCAGCCCAATTGCAGGATAGCATCTGCAGAAAGCCCTGTACAGGTGAGTGAATCTGTTGTGACGGAGCATAAGGAGAGAGGTGGTCCCACGAAAGAAGGGCTTTGTATGTGATAGCCAATTCCATGAATTGAGCCAGTTACTAATGGGTAGCCAAGGGAGTTAACGCAGAGTGCAAGTAATACGTATGCTCTGCCTAGCTCCTGATAACAACAACAACAGTAATAACAATGTACTTATATACTGCCCTTTTGGACAGATTAGTGTTCTATCAGCATGATGAACAAAATCAGTATTATTATTATTATTATTATTATCTCTACAATCTAGCTGGGGCTGAGAGGAGAGGCTTACCAAAGGCCACCTGCTGAGCTCATAGCAGTAGAGGGATTTGAACCAGCAGAGTGCTTATTTGCAGTCCAACCACTTCACCACTATGCTACAGCATTCTGGAGTCTCTGGGTTGACTTTGAGGGGAGATCTATGTAGAGCGCACTGCAGTAGTCAAGTCTCGATGATACCATGACATGTATCTAGGTGGCCAGATTGGCTGTGTCAAGGTAGGTACCATCTTCCAGGCTAGACTGAGTTTGTAGAAGGCAGTTTTTGCAGCTGTGTTAACTTGCTTTTCTAGCAGTAGTGCTAGATCCAGTATAACCCCTAGTCTCTTAACTGTGTGTGCAAGGGTCAATTGAACTCCATCGAAAGTGTAGAGCACTATGTCCTTCAATATCTCTGCCAGCATCACAACCAGCATCACTTCAATTTTGTCTGGATGGAAATTCAGTTTGTTTCAAACATTTCACCAAGCAGCAACCCAAGATCTCTACCACATCCTGTGGTGATTTGGATAGCAAGATAAAGATCTGACTGTCATCTGCATATTGATGATATCCAACTCCATAGCTACAAATGATTTTTTCTAATGGTTTTACATAGAAGTTGAATAACATGGGGGACAAGGTTGCATCCTGTGGAACCCTGCAAGACAATAGATAGCTGGTCTCCAATAGCAACCCTTTGAGTCTGTTCTATGAGATACGATTTAAACTACTACAAGACACATCTTGATACCTACTTCTGCCTACAAATGACTCAAGGGGATGGCATGATCTACTGTATCAAAGGTTTTAGATAGATCAAGAAGGAGCAACAAAGAAGCATGCCATTTGTCTATGTTCAGGTGAAGGTCACCTACTAAAGCCATCAGAGCTGTCTCTGTCCCACAGCCTGGCCTGAACCCAGACTAAAAAGGGTCCAGAGGACTAGAATTATCCAAGAAGATCTGTCGTTGATCTGCTACTGCTCTCTCAATCACTTTGCATAGAAAGGGCAGATTAGAGACTGGGTGATAATTGGCCACATCATTCTTGTCTAGCAATATACGGGGCTCAGTCATGTGGTGGTGGCCCAGCTTCTGCTATTCTTGGATGAAAGAATAGTTCTTTTCAATCTAACTCCAGCCTGATTTTGGAACCAAGACAGTCTTAATCATTCTGGTAGATGACTTTTACTGGGAACTAGATAGGGTGTTTGAAACCTTGTTGGTTAATAGCTTTCAGCTCTGTCAGCCATGGTATCCTTTCGTTTTATTTGACTAGATAGGATCAGGGACTCTTGTTATGACCTTTACATTCTTTGGGGTAGATTTTTCTTTTAATCTTTCCCTTACACCCTCTGGGTAGTTTGCTGCCACCAGGAAAATTATATTCCAAGATATTTTATTTAAATTTTCCCTTTGGTAACGTGTTTAAGCGTCAGGCTCCTTCGTGGTTCTATGTGGCCCTGAGGATAGGAATGGGATATAACAATGACAGCTACTCTGGGATATAACAAAAAAAAGTTTATTTTTCAAGAAGCGTATTGGTTTCAAAAAAGTAGTTCTTAGTTCTTAAAGTTACTTCATTTACTCTCATTCACACAGATCTCTTCTAAGGCTTCACACACAGTTAGCCTCTTTCTCTAACTCAATATTTCTCTCACATAAATGTTTAAAACTCCTCAGACAGCACACAGCTAGCCTCTCTTTCTCTGACTCTCATTCACAGAAATATTAAACCTGCTCAGGCAGCACACAGCTGGCCTCTCTTTCCCTGACTGAGTGTCCCTTCACAAACATGCTCAGTTCAGGTTCCACACAGGTTATATTTCTCTCATAAACACTTCAATATACTCAGGCAGCACACAGCTAGCCTGCTTTCTTCTGACTGACTGCTACTTTGCTCTCTCTCTCCCAGTCTAAACTGCATTCACTCCGCCCACAATCTCAGTCAACCAATCATATCGCTCATTCATTCCTCTTTTTCACCCCCACTCTTCACCTAGCTCAAACCAAGCATTTAAAGATATATGCACCCAGTTCTTGAAATCATTACAACTGTTTTAAAATGGCTATAGTCTCTTCTGGATTAATTTATACTATTTAGGAATTATCTAGGATTATACTATCTAGGGTTGCTGCTCTACTCCATATCCTTGGATTTGTGGGGTTCTGCAGGCATCTTTGCCCCTATACTTAACATCTTCAAGAAACTGCTGGGAACCAAAGATTCTGAGTGTAGTGTCATATGTATGTTGATGATACCCAACTGCATGCCTTTTTCTTACATATGGTACAGAAATTGAACCTGCCATGACTAGAGATCAGTGAAGGACTGGATGATGCCTAACTAGCTGAAGTCTAATCCAAAGGAGATGGAAGTACTCATGATCAATGAATTAGCCTGTCAGAGGTTAAATATTCAGCCTGTCTTGTTGGTTTTTCCACTGTCCCTAGTCCTGGATCCAGCTTTGCTGCAGACAGGTAGTTGGCAGATCTCACCAAGAGTGTTTTGTCTGGTGCAACAGCTATCTCCTTTTTCCTGAAGGACACAGATTTGGCCACTGTCACACAAGCTTTGGTAACATGCAGATTCAAGTACTAGTGTGTTCTTCTACAAGGGGCTGTCTTGTTTTGAACTTCAGCTGGTGCAAAAATTAGCAACTAGGGCACTAATTACAGCCAGAATCATTGTATCGATAGTGTGCCATCCCTACTGGTTTTCTGCCTGTTTCCAAACTCAACTCAAAGTGCTGATCTTGAAAAGCCTTAAAAGATTGGACACCTGGATAGTTTAAAGTGAGCTCTACCCATATGAACCTACCCACCCGCTTCTCTACAGGCCCTGCTCTCTCTCCTTCCTGTAGGAAGTGTGAATAGTCAAAATAAGGCCCTTTTTGGTAGTAGCTCTAGTTATTTGAAACTCTGTCCAGAATTAATTCCCTCTCTGCTCTCCTTCAGATGCCAGATTATGGACATTTTATTCTTCCTTTTGCTATTTCTTGCTGCCATTTTGTGACATATGTAGTATACTGATTTTTTTTTTTTACTTTGGCATTCTGCCAATTTATAGTGATTGATTGTTAGCTGCCTTGAAGAGGGAAAGACAGGATCAAGTATTTCAATGACTAAATTAAATATTATATAGTGGTATTTAAATTGGTTTTACAAGCAATTTGCAATGGATCCCCACCCCACCCCCCAGTTAACTGAACCTGAAACAGGTTTACATTTATAACAAAATAAGCTAAATCAAGGTAAATCTTATAAAATAATATTAAAACTTACAGATGAACCTAACAAGTGGTTCTTCTGTGATGATTCATGCCTTGTTAAGCTGCCAGTAAAATTATCTTGAATAGGACTTCCTAACTTGTTTTGTTACTTGAAAACTAAAAGATGCAGGGTGCCCTCTAGTGAGCAAGAGAGTGAAAAACCACACTAGTTCAGATTGACCGTATTCACTCTCTTCACAGAATCAATGGTCTGGACTCTGGAGGACATCAAAAAACTACTACTGCAAACTGTTCCTTTAGGCAGAATCACCTTGAGACAATTAGCCTCATTTGGACTCCAGTTGTCAGTCCACCACTTCTAGAGAGGAGCAACAGTATGCGTAAAGCACAATAAAGCGCTTGCAAAGCATATGCCCCAGAAGACTAAAGAAAACAAACAAAACCACATGCCCTAACAGCAAACATCTTGGGCCAAGTTCAGAAGCACCGTCATGCCTGGGACTGAACTCTGCAGTCCACTCAGACACGCTCATTCTACAGCAGCTTTCTGACAAATGCCATTAACGGCTAGTGTTGTTGCTGATGTGCATATAGAAAAAAACCTTCACAGGTTACAGGAGAGAAGTTTAAGAAATGAACAAATAGATAAGCAAGCATCCTGGACAATAATTGATCCATTTAGGTACACTAAAATATAATACACCAAACCATCTCACTTAGAAGAAAATTCCCTCCCAGCACCTCACATTCTTCCCAGTTATAGGCTGAAGAAGTAAGGCATGAGGAAGTCTGTATCTTGCTGATCATTCATGGGTTCAGAGGAATTGGGGGAAATACATAGAAAAAGTGCTCTGAACACTTTATTCGGAGTGTGTCTGCTAATGCTTGGTCTAGTCCCCCTCTTGAGCAAAACAAGGGGGCTTTCTGGTTCTCCCTTGTAGCAAATAGATCCATGTCTGGGAAGCCCAGACAGTGGCAGTATACATGATGATTCCTTCAGTGACCATTTGTGATTGAATGATCCTAAACTGCTCAGTCTGTTTGGCATGACATGGGTCGCTCCTGGGATGTGGACGGCCTGATGTACCCTGTTTGTTGGCCCATTCCCAGGTAAGTATGGCTTCCAAGCAAAGGGTTCTGGAAGATGTGCCTCCCTGTTTGTTTATATAAAATACTGCTGTGCAATTATCTGTAAGTATTTGTATGTTCCTTCCCTTTATCATATTTGTAAAGGAGATATGTGCGTGTTTCATTCTTAATTTGAGTGTGTTAATATGTAATTTTCTCTCATTCTTCAACCATAGCCCATATGCAAAAAGGCATCCACAATGAGCCCCCATCATAATGTTGATTGTAACATCAACTTTTGGTGAAGCGAAGCTCACATCTACTAACAAGGGGGAGTCTATAATCCACAACATAAGTGACCTGATTACTGGTTTTGGAATAATAATAAATGCAGATGAAAGCTTGGGAGATGAACAGACAAAAAACGTAACTGTAGCCTCTTCCTATGTAATCTTGCTAATGGAACTACAGCCATAGTAGTTGCCATGAGGACTAAGAGCATTTGTATGTTCAGTGCTGACTGAAATCTACAAGAAGTGAAGCATCTGACTACGGACTTTATTCTCTCTGCTCTCTCTAATGGGAGAAATGCCCTATTCAGTGATCTCTCAAGGACTGCTCCTATAAATTGAACCTTCCTTGATGGGTTCAAATTGGATTTCTTGAAGTTTATTACAAGCCCTAGATTCTGGCATGTTGCTATAATACATTTTATCTGTTGTTGCAGGGTATCACCGAAGTATGCTGAAATAAGCCAATCATCCGAATAAGGATATATGGAGCATCTTTGAGTTCTAAGGTAAGCTACCACTATTGCCATGCATTTTGTGAAAACTCTAGGGGTTGTAGCCAATCCAAATGGTAGAACTTAGTACTGGCAAATGTTACCATCAGATATGAATCTCAAAAACCTCCTATGGGAGCGGTGTATAGATATGGGGAAATATGTGTCTTTCAGGTCCATCACTATGAACATGAGTTAGGGGGAAGTAGTTGTAGAGCCATATTGAAGATTACCATTCTAAATTTTCATACTCTCACTGATTTATTCAATTCCTTTAAGTCAGGTATAGGTCTACACCCACCATCTTTTTATGTACTAAGAAAAATCTGGAGTAAAATCCTCATTGGGATTATGACATGGGAACCTGTGGTATCTGTAAGGTTCTGCCAGTTAAATTTCAATGACTTCACTGCATGAGTCCAGAACTGCATGAGTTAAAGCTTTATTGATAATCTACTAGTTCAGCAATCCATTACAAGTTCATTGCCAGGAATGAAGTTCTGTGCCAAGCCTCCAAGTCTATATTGAATTCTAAGTACAGCCCAGTTTCCACCCCACCTTAGCTGCCTTTCTAGTCTAGGTTCCCACTTCCCATCCCCCTAATAGATACGGTGTACATGTAAGCAAAAGCAAAGCAAAGCAACTAAGGATGAGAGCAAAGAGGCTGTTTTAGAAAGCTCAGGAGTTCCAAGGTTATGTATCCATGACAACAGTTCTTCTCAGGAGACAGGCAGATAAGCTCAGGAGGGGCCCCCTCCTCTGTACGTTTTCACAGGACAGAGACAGAGGAAACAGCAACAGCTGTCTCTAACATAAGAGCTCAATGTCCATTAGAGTCTAGTCCTTGGCCCAGGGTCTCACCAAGCAGGTCAGGGGGTTGTCAAGCTCCTGAAATACAGCAAGGGATGCCAAGACCCTGAAAGTATCACCACTTTCTGCAATAATGCTGTTAATTCTTTCGCCAAATCAGATGACTGAGATACAAGATAGGAAGAATATACCACCAACATGGCAAGAGGCAAACATAAGCCTAATATATAAAGAAGAAAATAATCCATTAATATCGCAATCATATAGGCCAATTTATTTACTGAATGTGGACTATAAAAGTTTTACAATAATAATGGCAGAGAGAGACTAAGAAAATGTATTCCAGATTTAATACATGAAGATCAAATAGGATTTGTTCCAAAGAGCTATCTGAGAGATAACATCAGATAATTTGCTTGTTGCAATTGAGTATTCAAGAAGAAAAGGAGGGAAATGGCATTTATGTTTTTGGATGCTGAGAAAGCTTTTGATAGTGTGTCTTGGAAATTTTTGATGAAAGTATTACAAAGTATGAACTGTGGTGTAGAATTTTTAAATTGGATGCAAACCATCTATACTCATCAGCAATCTAAAATTCTAGTAAATGGCTCTTTAACAGGAAAAACTGAAATAGAAAAAGGAACTTGGATAACCAAGAATATGACCAAGAAGAAGCAACAGGAACTGAGTGAATTAACAAATTGTGAAGTGGTACACCAGACTAAATATTTGGGAATAGAGCTGACAGCTAAAAATATTGATCTATTTAAGAATAATTATGAAAAGCTCTGGACACAAATTGAAAGGGATATGATAAAATGGAATAAATTAAACTTATCGTGGTTTGGTCGGATTGCCACAGTTAAAATGAATGTGTTGCCTAGAATTATGTTCCTAATGCAAACAATACCAATTATAAAAGACAAAAAACAATTTGAAAAATGGCAGAAGAAAATATCAGAATTTGTGTGGGGAGGGAAGAAACCAAAAGTAAAGATGAAAGTACTTTGTGATGCTAAGGAAAGAGGTGGAATGCAACTACCTGATCTTCGACTTTACCATGAGGCGATATGTCTAGTCTGGTTAAAAGAATGGGTGTCTTTAGCCAATCATAATTGTTAACTTTGGAAGGCTATAACAAACTTTTTGGATGGCATGCATATATGTGGTACGATAAGTACAAAATGGATGCAATGTTTCAGCACCACTATCTGAGAAGAAATTTATTGTTGACTTGGCTAAAGTATAAAAAAAAATTATAGATCAGAAGAAACCACTGTGGATTATACCAGCTGAGGTGATCAACCCAAACTTAGAATATAAAGGAAAAGAATGGCTTACCCTCAAGGACTTAACAGAAGTAGTAGATAAGGAGGTAAAACTCAAACCAAATGAGGAGTTGCCATTCAAATATGGTTGGTTACAATATAGACAAATTAAAGATCTATTTGATACAGATCAAAGGAAGACAGGTTTTAGAATTCAGAATTTGAGGAACTTTTGTTAGGAGATAGTAATAAAGCAATTTCTAAAATGTATAAATTGTTATTGAAATGGTTCACAGAAGATGAAACAGTCAAGGTACAAATGGTAAAGTGGGCAATAAACTGTAACAATGAAATAATGATGGAAGCATGGGAACAATTGTCCAAAAATACGTTAAAAATATCAACATGTACCAGTATTAGAAAGAATGGCTATAAAATGTTATATAGATGGTATTTAACTCCGAAAAAATTAGCCATAGCTAATAAGCAGCTATCTAATAAGCGCTGGAAATGTAAGGAGCATGAAGGTTATCTATTTCATATGTGGTGGACTTGCCGTAAGGCTAGAGACTTTTGGGCTAAAATATGTGCTGAGATGTCTTTGATACTCCAGTATAATGTTGTTAAAAATCTAGAAATGCTGTTATTATCTTTGCACTTAGAAGATGTTAATAGACATGACAAGACATTGCTATATTATATGATAACAGCAGCAAGAATATTATATGCTCAATACTGGAAGAAAGAAGAAATACCTGAAATTGAAGAATGGACAAACAAATTGTTGTACATGGCTGAAATGGACAAACTAACAAGAAATTTGAAGGATCAAGAACCAAAAACATTTTTGGAAGATTGGAAAAAGCTGAAAAAATATATGGAAAAGAAATGGGATGTTAAGGGACAATTATGGTGTTTTGAAGGGTTTTAATGATACTAAGTAAGATAAGATATAATTAAGATCTTTACTAATAACAAGATAAGAACTATAATATAGAAATAATGTGATATTAATAACGGGGGGGTTCGAGTGCTGTTGGAAGTCAACATCGAAAAGGGGGAGGGGAGGGGGTGGGGAAATATACTTGTGGGAATTGAAATTGATTGTATTTGTGTTTTAATCTGACTATATATTGACCCATCCAATAAAAAAAATTATTAATTAAAAAAAAGAAAAGAAAAAGGAATTTGGCAGGGATGTCCAGTATCACCACTATTATTTATTATCGCATTAGAAAGACACCAGAAAATGAGGCAGGACACCAGAATTGTTGGAATAAAAGAAGGCAACGAAGAATATAAAATGAAAAGTTATGCAGATGATGTTGTTATATTAGTGACAAAATCAAATGTTTCCTTGAAATATGTAATGGAAGAAATATTAAGATTTGAACTATATTCTGGATACAAATTGAACAAAAAGAAGACTAAAATAATATTATCAAAAAACAGAGAGGAACAAGAGGACAACTATCAAAGAACAACTATCCAAAGAAAGTGGCCGATTAAGAGAGAAAACAAGGTTTGAACAACTAGTTAGTGGAGAGTCAAAAGATCTCTTGGGGAAAAAATTCTACTGCAATATGCCACAGAATCGGAATAAGTCAAACATTGTATAATGTAGAACTTTGAAGAAAATATTTCTATGAGTCAATGGGAAAATTTATGACCAAAGAGATTAAATTTATAGATTGACAAATGTTAAGAGAGAATTGGTATAAAATGTTTTAGGTGGTTTATTACCCCTAAAGACATTGCAAAAGCTAATAAGGATTATAGTGGAAGTTGTTGGAAATGTCAATATATGGTCCTGCCTTGTTTTTTGTGATGACTTCCTCCTCTAGTAATGCTCCTGGTGAGTGGGGGTTGAATGATTTTGAGGATACCAGTATGGTTGGTATCTAAAGTATCAACTCCTATAGGGTTATTGTTGCCTATATGGAGGTCTCTGTCCAGACTGCTATTTCGGAGGCAGAATATCATATGACCTTGCAGTTTGTTGGTCCTTTCTTTTCTGTGACAGATATTCATCCATCTTGCTGGAAAACAGTGTTTGACTTCCGAATGGCAGGTCTTTGACTCTATTGCATGTCTCCAGAGGCAAAGCAAATGGAGCTAACCATATCTCCTGAGTACCATTGCTGATGCTAGGCCTCTGGTAGAAGAGTCCACCACATTTCTGCCTGCATTAATCTGTTGTTTTGACAACTTTAGGACCTCTTCTTGAATAACTTTCACTAAAACTCTTTGGTCCTTGGGCATGCAATCATTGAAAGCTGCCATCTTGTTCCACAAGAAAATTTGGTAGGCTTCGATTATCATGATGTAATTTGCGATTTTCACATTAAGAGCTGATGAGGTGTAGATCTTTCTCCCTAATCCATCCAGCTTCTTCCCTTCTCTGCCGGTGGGAGTTTAGTGAGGTTCCTGCCATTGCTTACATTGCATTTTCTCAGTAATGAGAGATGATGGTGGAGGGTGAGTAAACAGGAATGAGGAAGCATCTTCTCTAATCTTATACCAACCCTCTGCCTTCTTAGACATGGGCGGGAGCGAAGCTGGCTTTTCACATAAAGAGGACATCATTTCCACAAACCCTTCAATAATCAAGAAAGTGATGTTGGCTAGATTCCCTGAATACAGATGTTGGAGGATCTTGTCTTTTGGTTTAGGATCAGTGGATGATATGTCAGTGTCCAATGGTTTCACCATATGAAGCATTTGCTCCATGTATAGACAAAAGTCATCTGTGGCTGAAACAGATCCTCCTTTCGTCACTGTCTCATTAAGGGAAGGATCAGATGGCATGCTTGGACTCCTGTCTTCTTGATATGGTTCAGGATCCGATTTTGTCAGCTGGAAAGCCATAGATGATTTAGGTATATATACAATAGGGGTGTCAATGTGCCTTTAAGTGCATGAATCCTTTGATCATGGATCCAATAGATTCTGCCTTATATGGATCCCCTAGATCAATGCCATAGGCCGATGGTGCCTCTTGATGGAACCATGATAGACATTTGTATCAGCAGCAGGGTTGGTAAGGGTCTTGTCCTTGAGCCCAGGATTTTTGGACCAATGTTACTCTAGGTAGTTCACTCTCTACCTTCAGAAGAGTAAACTGATGATTATTTGGAATGTATTAATGAGTACATGGGGTTTCAATAATTTTGACCTCAGGTGTCTCCCTTTCCCTACTTGATGTCTCACCTCTTTTATGGGAGTGTCTAGAATTGAATCTAGCCTTCTTCTTAGGTGACTTCACAAACTCCAGGGTCTGTGCCTCCCAAACTTTGAATCATTCCTCATTTGGATCCAAAGGCTAGCCAGTATTATATTGGCGCTGGTAGCGGGCATAGGTGAAAACTCTCCCAACTTCAATCTGTGATGAGCTGTCTGTTTGGAACAGTTCCGATAGACTTGGAGAGGTCGAAGCAAAGTGATGCTGTCAGCTCCAAGGCTATTCAGTTAGACTCTTAGTTCCTGTAGTTAGATGATGGTGTCTGACTTGAACTATCAAAGTTGGGTCCAAAGGGCTTGGAGACCTTGACATCAAGATTGTTGGGGTGGTGTCAGATGATGCAGACGAACCCGAGCCATCAGAGTTGGATCTGAGGGGTTATGACTCCATGATATCCAAGTCATTGAGCAAGTTGGATCCAATCATTCAACTAATTCCACAAGAGTAGAGGATTTAGCCACTTTAAATTGAAGCTGAAAGAGCCCATCCTCACAACAGGGCTTTGAGCCTCATGGCTCTTTCTGCCCATGCCTTGTGGGGGGGGGGGCGGATATTCTGGCAATGCTTGCAGAATGGAATGTTGTATCCCTCCCACAAGCAAATGAGACACAGAGAGTGTCCATTTGTCCACATCATCTTAGTAGAGCATTGAGAGCACCTCTTAAAAAGGGCTTTATCTGACATTCTTATAGAAACAGCATCTTCGTTTATTCAATTCTGTCTGATTAAGACGATCTGACATGAAGAAGAGAAGACCTACTCTGAGAAGAGAAAACCATGAAGCATGCCACAAAAGTGTTACCGGAATGGATCTCCTTGTGAGTAGGGGGAAATTAATGGCATGGAGAAAGCTATTTAAGAGAGGTAACAAAGAGGGATACTCCATCAATTTTTATGGGGTTCCCTCCCCAAGGAACCTGACAAGACAGGTGTTCTTTGAAATAAAGAGTAGTTTTTTATTTAAAGGGGAAAACTCACACATACAAGAAGTAACTCACAAGCATACAAGGTTCTTAGGAAAGAAATGGTAAAATTGGAATCGATTTGAGGGGTTTTTGGGTGATAATTGGGTGGAGAACAGAGTAGTCCACAGGGGAAGAGGGCTTCAAACAGCCAGTGTTCTCGACCAGGAGGGATTCAGAGAAGGCACAGCGCTCAGATCCAGGGAAGCATGTGCAATTTGACTGGGGGCAAAGCCTGTTGTTGTTGTCTTACAAAGAAATGGCAGTTAATTAAATGTTCCTGGAACTTAGCTGATGAATTTAGAGTTTTGATTAAATGTTCCCAGAAAGAGTTTTAAACTTATCAGAGCTGATTGATGGCTCTAGATCGTAGGATAGGATTTAATCAATGGAAAGAAGGGAACTTGGAATGTACGGGGTGGTGACCCATGAGCACCTGTATTGTCAAGATAGCACATACTGCAGCATAGGGAAGCAGGAGCCAATCACACCCAATCACTCACATTTTATTCATGACTCATTCTCCTGGCGGGTCTGGCAACACTTTGCTCAGCCAGCTGGCTTCTTAATGCAAATTATGGCGCATTAGATTCAAAGGGATTATGATTTTAATATCATAAGCAGCTCTTAAAATGCCAGAGGCCAGCTGACTGCTCACAAAACTTTTCTGATCTGTGGCAAAAGAGGAACTGAGGGTGGGGGTGCCACCTCCTCTAGAGTGTGGGCTGCTTTTGGCAGGAAGTGGCTATGAATGCTCTCTAGGGGGACAGGTGCCCCCTAGTGGTTTTTAAAGCTGCAGAAACTGCACTGATTGGAAGGCCTGTGCATGCGCAGTCCTGTGTGGAACTACACAGAAGACCGACAATGAACAGCAATTCATGGCACTCAGTGGCTGCAGTGGGAGGAAAGAAGGTGAGAAATTTCTGCTCTGGCAGCAGAATTCTGAATGGTCCAGGTAGCCCAATCTTGTAAGATTTCAGAAGCTAAACAGGGACAGCCGTGATCAGTATTTGGATGGGAGATCACCAAGGAAGTCCAGGGTTGCTATGCAGAGGCAAGCAATGGTAAACCACCTCTGAAAGCCACTGAATGGCTGCAACTTGATCTCTCTCACACACAAAGAAGAATTCTAATGATGGTACCTAATAAAACAAACTCGTGGACTATGTAACAGCAGTGGCATAGTTTACATGCCAACAATATTTTCTGTGAAATAGACAAGAACCCCCCACAGAGAATTAAACTATTTACAAGATCACTTTATGGATCAAATTAAGACACTTTTCCACCTGTGCCTCTGCCGGGGTGGTTTATATCATCAAGTGCCCATGCTCTTATTTTTACATTGGCAGCACAACATGACCAGTTAAGATAAGAATTCAAGAGCACATGTCAAAAATTAGAAGAGGTATTGCAGAGGCTCCCCTGGTATTGCATTGGCAGACTAAGAGACATACTGTTGAGGACCTCAGGTTCTCAGTTTTAGAGATTATAAGCAACCAGGGAAGTGGATCTCTACAAAGGATGCTGCTGCAGAGGAAGGTGAAATGGATCTTCAATTTAAAAACAATGAATCCCTTGGGTTTGAATAACGAGTGGGACCTTTCTTGTTTTTTGTGAACGGGTTCCCTTTAAGATCTTACAGATTCCAATTGGATAGTGGTAGAGTGTTCTATTTAAGGCATGAGATTGGTCCTTTCAATTATGCAGACATTGATGAATTAACTGTGTAACCGAAATGGTGAAAGGCAACAGCTTGTACACTTTATTGAAACTTGTATAGTAGGTGAAAATGTTCAATTATTGATGGAAGGAAAATTTATTGTTGGGGGGATAACGTGCATATATCCGTACATATGTGTTTTCTTTACATCTAGTGAATTAATTTGCCCCTGAAGAAGCACTGTATGAAAGTACTGTGTGTGAAACGGAAGCGGCTGATTGTCCGTAGGGCAGGGACGTCTTGGTAGAAACGCTGATTGGAAGATTGGACATAATCACGGACAGTAGCTTGCCTTTGCACAGCATTCTTTGCACTTTATTTCCTATGTTTACAGCTTATCCAGCGCTTACTATACTCAAGAGGGGTCGGTTCTTGACCTTGGTCATATTTATAGTTACAAATCTTTTCAAACGGAATTGATGGAATGTTTGCATCTTTGGACTTGTAAATTGTTGATTATTGTACATGTTTATGACTTTATGATATATATTATGATTTGTGTATGTAGTTTATGCACTTAGTGCACTTTGAATTTAAAGATATTTCCATAAAGTGATCTTGTAAATTGTTTAATTCTCTGTGGGGGGTTCTTGTCTATTTCCGCACCAAGGAAGTCCAGGGTTGCTATGCAGTGGCAAGCAATGGTAAACCACCTCTGAAAGTCACTGAAAGGCTGTGACTTGATCATACACACAGAAGAATTCTCAGTTTCTCAGTTGTATATATACCCCCTAGATTTGGCCTTTTTCTAGCCAACAATATTTTCTGTGCCTAGTCTGATGTTTCCTTGGTTGCAGAAACAATGCAAGTTGTGAATGGCATTTATGCACACTTATATACTGGGGGTACCTGTCTGGGCTGCAGCTCTTCAGCACACGTACATAAGGTCTATATTGCTTGGGACTAGAGATGGGCATGAAATGAACTATGGAACAAAATTCTGTACAGAACAGCTGGTTCGTTTGAAGCAAAATATGTGTTCTGTGGGACGGCGTTTTTCCAGACCAAACGAATGTTTCCAGCCGTTCTGTGGCCGGTTTGGAGTTTCACAGATGCCAGAGTGGCAGGAGAAATGGGCTGTCAGTTTCACAGACCCCGCGCTGGTTCCAATGCGGAGTCTGTAAAATTGTCAGCCTGGGCAGCAGGAAAAGAGGCTGTCAGTTTCAGAGACCCCACGCTGGAACCGGTGTGGGATCTGTGAAACTGACAGTCTGGGCAGCAGGAGAAAGGGGCTGTCAGTTTCACAGACCCCACACTGGGTTCAGCCCATGGGCTGAAACTGTTGTCGGATCTGTGAAACTGACAGCCTTTTTCTCCTGCTGCCCGGGCTGTCAGTTTCATAGACCCCATGCTGGAACCAGTGCAGGATCTGCGAAACTGACAGTCCAGGCAGCATGAGAAAGGGGCTGGTTCCAGCGCGGGGTCTGTGAAACTGACAGCCTGGGCAGAAGAAAATGGTTCAGCACGGGGTCTGTGAAACTGACAGCTCAGGCAGCAAGAGAAAGAGGCTGTCAGTTTTACAGACCCTGCGCCGGTTCCAGCACAGGGTCTATGAAACTGACAGCCCCTTTCTTCTGCCGCTCTGGCAGCAGGAGAAAGGGGCTGTTTCAGACCCTGCACTGGGTTCAGCTGATGGGCTGAAACCGGTGTGGGGTCTGTGAAACTGACAGCCCTTTTCTCCTGCTGCCCGAGCAGCAGAAGGGGCTGTCTGTTTTCAACGCCCCGCACCAGCTTCAGCAGCTGGTGCGTGGCATTTGAAATGCCACGAACCAATTCCCAAACTAGGAAAAGGTCAGAAGTTCATGGTTCTGTGGAATGCTACAAACCACAAATCATGTGGTTCAGGGTTTTTTTGGTTCATGCCCATGTCTACTTGGGCCCAACTTACCTGCCTACTCCCTTATGAACCTACTACACCCAACTTCCAAGGCACATCCTTGGGTGTGCCTGCCTTCTGAGACTAAGTGGGTAGCAACTTGGGAGTGGGCATTCTAATTTGTGGCCCCAAAACTCTGGAACTCTCCCCAGGATGATTCATCTCCTTCTGTTGTCATCTTCTGCCAGTGGGTAGACTTGTTTCTTTTGTTTTGTTTCCTCAGTGATCCATCCTTCCTGCCCAATGTTTAATTTTTATATTATTTTTAGCTCTAGTTTTGTCTTAATTATGCTTTTATAATTTTTAACATGTGATCTTATTATATAGGTTCCCATTTGTTAGCTGCCTTGCTGGCTCTTATGAGGGAAGAAAAGCAGGGTATAAATATTTTGTTTAAAAAACTAGACTTTATTTTAGTTGATCCACAGGGTAGCATTACCTACATTTTGGTAGTGCTTTTTCTATATCCTGTAAGGGCCTTATATACTGTATCTTAATATTCTTTACAACAATCTATTTACCATGTTAGGCAAATGTTTTAAACTTCTGCCTGCCAGATATTGAAGAACAACTGAAGAAAAGCTTTATGCTTTGAAAAAAAAGGTGGACTACATGGATTTTGATCCATGAAAGAATGGAATACAGCATAAAGAATACAGCATAAATTTTCTAGAGCTAAGGGCTATAAAATACGGCCTTTGGAGACTACAAGACAGCCTGATAGGGAAACACATCAGGATACAGACGTGAAGCGCCAGTATTTAGGCAAAACTCAAAAAGTTTGAGCTCTTCCACCACCACCCCATCCCACTCCCTGCTCTTTTGGCACCTATCTGCTTTCTGTGTTACACAAAGGGGCATGGGAGCACAACCATGAGTTTTTCAGACTTCGCAGGTATGACTGTGTGGGCTATTTATCTATACCTGTCACCCCTGAAGACTGGAACCACTCGTATCAATGAAACATCTAACAGAAACATCTATTGGATATTTTGTATGTTTCAACAGCACCATCATGTGGCTTCTCTTCAAAACATGCTAGCTTTGAAGCAATTCCGCTGTCAACTGGAAAGACGTAACTGAAAATTACAAGAACCCAACCAGCCTCAAGTTAAGCAGCCATTATTAGAGCAATTTACCACACGGTAACACCATTTGAGTACCAACAACTATCAAAGCATCTCTTTGTCTACCAAAATTTCATTCCACCAAATATTTGAAAAATAGCACAAAGCTTTAGACAAGCTTTTGGTAATAATCTGAATCTGTAATTTTTTACTATTAGCTTTATCAGGTTCCAGACGTCTGATCTGATACTACCAATCTTCAGGGATAGAACATACTCAAAGTCTAAGTGAAATACAGAAATTTGTCAATTAACTAGATGTTATCAGGAAATTACATTGACACAGAAAATGAGCAAGCTGTCATCATAAAATCCAAGAAGAGAAATGTCCTGAAGGAATAAGATTCTTATTGTAGTAAAGTGTCAGGCCCAGTTGAGATACTGAGCAGTCCCTCACCCTTGCTGGAATGTGAAAAAATGCTGGCAGGTTAGCAATCCAGGATAAACGTATACAAACATTATATATACTTACTGTATGAACACTGTATAAAATGTGCATGTGCATGGTGGTTTTATAAAATTCTGGCATTTGTAAAATTGTATCACCGCAATATCTTACCAAGCTGGAAGACTAATAAGGCCTCACCTGTTTCTAAAAGGGCTGGCATGAGGGCCAGGAAGCACCTGAACTACACTTTACACTAAACACAGGTAAATCTTAGATCTGGAGGTAGCACTGAAGAACTATCGTTGCTTATTATATTCATTAAAGACAAACTTAGGCAAGGGGTCTGTAGCTTACAGCTCTAGAGACAAATATAGCTTGATATGGAACAAAACATGGCTCTTTAAAAAAGAAAATGAAATTTAAATGAGTGTTACTGTTGTGTTAACACTGTTGCATAAGGTGTGCCACTGTGTATTATTTATTGTGAAAATGCTTGCTTCAAAAAAATTGTTAATTTTTTAAGTATCAGATATTTTTGGTTTTATGGAAACACAGCTTCCCAATGGAACATGATACAAATGTACATTTTCTTGTTCTAGCACACAAAATTTATGTGGATGATACACAAATGATAATATTGGCATTAATTCATAAAGTTAAATTTATTTTTCAACAAAAAGACAAATATTTATGTATTTACAAATATATACAGAATGAACTTCAATGTAAGACTCAGAAGTAAAGAAAGGCTGCTCACCAGAATATTTGTCCTAGGAGACAAAATATCCAGGGGACATATATATATACAGGGGGCATAATAACTTCAGCAACAATTTGAATTTCAGATTTTGAAGCCAGGAGCCATTATGAGAAAAAGCCAAATATGTTTTGAAAATGACCAGATCAAACTCATATTTGCAAATAAGTAACTAGCAAATAAAAAATGCTTTTCGTACTTTATCCTTGCATTCAATATAAAAAGTATTTTTTTCAGGAGGCATGAAATTGAAGAGTACACAATTAAAATGAAGCTCATTCTTTAAAACAATTTTATTCTACCCTCACTCCCCTCGTGCACGAATAAAATTCTATTGCAGGGCTACTTGCCAAAACAGCTTATCAGCCTGCTAATTTTTTAAACATATGAATACTGTTTATAAACTTTCTGATGAATATCCTTTTTTAAAAAAGAGGCAGGGATCATAGGACAGTAGTTAAAGGAAGTTCCTTTAAAAAACAAGTTTTTTTTTTTAAAAAAAAACTACTGAAAAGAGCTTCAAGATATATTTATATTTAAATCATGTTATAAAGAACAAGTACTTTCGTGTTCACTTTTTTTTGGCGGGGGAAGAGATCTCCAAGTGACCTACAGAATGCATTAGCCACAGTCTATCATACATAAATTATAATCTCCGCAAGTTCTGCTTGCTTTTTTTGGTACCAGGAAGAGGTCCTAGTTTGGAGGTTGGTTTTACAGGCTTTCCACTTGTGCAGTCCTTGGCATTATGGTAGCTGCACAAGCACTTGGTGCAAAAGTCAAAACCGCAGCTTTTACGGCTACAAACTGCCCTTTGCAGGTGAGAGTCATATTTTGCAGGAGAGCTACAACGATGACAAATTTTCAAGCTTTCAGTATTTTTCAGAGTCTTGGCAATCTGTTGAGAAAAACAATATTCAAAGATTATTTCCCATCCTCTGAACCAACTACAAGACCAAAGGAACTCAGACATGCCCATTTGTTTTCACATCTGTCTAACAGTCCTTGGCTGTCTTTATGCTCAGGTACCTAAAGTGAAAGCACAGGTAGTAAGCAGTATAGTGTGTAGCTTTCATTCATTTTCTAAATATTTGTAGTAATATGGGATAATTAAGTTATGTTGTGTAATATTTGAGCAGTATGCAAACACCACTGGTAGCCAATGCAAATATAAAACTGACATTACCTCAGAAAACTGAGTGTGCCGGCTGTAAGAAGAACTTGGACCACTCTGGTCGGCCTTCAGGCTGGATGCTTTTTTTGAAGAACTGTTTTGAACAGTTGCTGCTTCCTGAACAAGGGCTAACACTTCTCGCTGTGGAACATATTCCCTTGTGTCTGCTATTTGGGACAATTTTGCACTGTTATTCTGTTGAGAGAAGATGAGCTTATTAAATATTCTAGAAAAATGTAGACACTTGCTTCTATATTAAAATGCAACTTTTCTGCTTTGATACAAAAACAAGAAACAAGACATTAAAATTACAAGCAATGTTGACATACGTAATCTTGGCACACAGTGTTAGGATTTATTTTACTTTACTTCATTTATATCCTGCCTTTCTCCCAATGGGAACCCTAAGCATCTTACAATGTTCTTCTCTCCTCCATTTATCCACGCAACAGCCCTGTGAGGTAGGACAGGCTGGGAGTGAGTGATCAGCCCAAGGTCACCCACTGAACTTCCATGGCAGTCAGGATTCAAACCTGGGATTCCCAGATCATAGTCTGACACCCTAATTGCTACAACACAGTGACTATCTAAGGTAACAGAAATGAAGCTTTGTTGAAAAAGCTTCAAAAATGTGTTAGGAAATAAATATTGTAGAGGAGAATTTCAAGCAAAATTCAGATTCTGGGCAATCGGCTAGGAAACCAAGAAAGTGGTTTGTCGATGCTATAGCTACAAGGGCTAGAGCAGAACCCTATAGCAAAGAGAGTGAGCGAAGAATGCCAGATAACATCTTAAACAGAAATGAGGTTCATCTAGAGAGATCAGAGCAGAACCCCGAGCATCAGGGCTACCACTCCTACTAATCTAATGCTCCTCCATGATTCTAGCATGGATTCGCCATTCATGCAAGATCAACTTCCTCAGAAAAAAAGGGTTCTGCACAGTGCAATTAGCAGAGGTAGCAGGGCGTTGGGCCAAGTGGTGGGGGAACAGAAAGCAAGTGAAAATGGAGGGGGAAGATGGGCTCTCTGAACTTGCCTAAATGGAAACCCTCTACCACTGAGTGACCTCATCTTGCTGTTCTTCTCAGTGTGCATGCAGAGGCAGGAAGGGGTAGAGTCCTTGCTGTCTCCTTATACAAACGTGGCAGGTTTTTCCAGGATCTTGTGACCGAGTAGATTCTGCAGTGCACCTGATTCCTAACCCATGGGTCAAAGATCTCACTCTTTACATGGCCTCTTGCCTTCTGTCTTTATCATTTATAGATGCTTCAGAAGTACAAATTGGATTTTAGTCCCCCAGATGGATAAACTGTATGGAGTCCAAAAGAAAAAAAATACAGAAACTTACAGAAATTAATCTTAATGCTTTGTTATATGTCTGAAAAGCCCACTTGTCATCCTGTAGAATTTTCTTCCATGTGATGCTCACTTTAGCCATACTGTTGTGAAAATAAATATCTGTTAAATCTCCAAAACAAGGAAATACACTGCTTAACAAAGTACAAATTTACCCATCTAACTTTTAAAAGGTGCTATTTATAAACTACATTTTCAGTATAACACACTTTGTCCAAATGTATGGACTTGCCTCCTCCAACTTTTAGTTGTTAGTTCATGCAAGAGGATCTCTGAATCTTTGAGCAAGCCCCTTAGAATTGTGATTTCACATTCTTTATTTCTGAGGGCCAGATAGATAAACAAATAAATGAACTCACTTTATCAGGTCTATGTCACTGAGATGCCTTAGGATGTTCGCTAATATGTGTCTAAATTCTCTGTGGAATAGTTCACTAAGGATGTCCAACTGGTCAATTCCCATTTTTCTGCCAATTAAATTCATAAAACCCAAGCTTCCTCTGGAAACCATTTTGTCCAACAAAATACCCCATGACTTTGGATTTCTTTTATTGGCTTTTTTTAATGTGGAGCAAACAAGTTCCTCAAAATGGAGAACTGGAAGCAAATTCCTTTTTGAACACTGCAGTTGGCTTTTATTCTGAATGAGGCTGTGACTTGGTGTCTCAAGGTTTCCTGCCAATGGCATACTGTCATCATGTTCAATGGGTTCATGCTGATTACTCAACATAGAGGAATATCCACTGTCTTCATTAAATTTGCTGTTTTCCAGTGCATCCATTTCATTTGTCCTTCTGGCAGGCCCCCATGATATTTGTTGGTTTTCTTTGTTATGTACAAGCTTTCCTTCACTTTTGAAGCTGGTATTCCTGATGTTCTCCTGGCGCAGGTCACTATACAAGAGCCTCTGATACTCTTTGGCACAGTCTTTGCAAAACTCTTCATCATAATCAGAAGTGGTAGATTCTTCTGATCTTGTTGGTTTTAACAGTGGAAGTCCACAAAGAACATGGTTACAATTAAAATCACGCTTCATTTTTCAAAGTGGCTTTGGATTGCTTTAAAAGTATTTTCCAGTGTATATCCTAGAACAAATAAAAGACATTAGCCATCCTTAATACCAGAGGATTTTTTTAGTCTTCATAAATTATGACTTGGATCCAATTGAAGCATTTCTGAGGATACAAGGATTTCCATCCAAGGAGCACAATTTTGTGGGTGGGGGGTGTCTCCTGACCCCCAGGAACAGGATTTCAACAAGCATTTGGGGCTACAAAAAGAAGGGGAAGATGAGAAAGCCATATTGTGCAGGCAGAAATGCTTCAGTGTATCCAAGACATAATGTGTCTGAATACTTTTAGAAAACCAGGCAGGAGTATCATTTTCTAAAAGAGAATAATGCAACTTGTAAAGTTTCAAAATGGCACTTTGTGGTAATTTTAAGAACATACTAAGTTTTAAATGCTCTTATCCCCCTCCCTCCACCCAAGAAATCAGGCCACTGGCTCCTTCTTGCCTTTTCCATCCAATCTCTAATATTAGGGATCTTTCCTTCACCCAAGAATACAACTGGAGAAGATTAGGTAAAGTAGTCTTTCTCCAAGGCAAAGCAGCAATAGAACCTAAGGGATTCTAACAAAACAGAATGGGCCTCATACCCTGTCTTATATAAAGATACATTACTCCTCTTCTTTAGCACTGCAGCAAGCAATCCTGTAACTTCAAGATGGGCCACAATGCCATTTTGGACATTACAGAGAAGGCACTGACAGCATTTCCCTGTAGACATCCTTTAATCAAGGAGAGTCAGCATACATTCCCATTGGATACCACACTTCTGAACAGTGATATCATAGAGCCAAGAATATTTTTAGAAACCTGTTCTTCTGACCAGCATTTAAGACTGCAATTCTAAACACATTTATTAGGAGAAAGCCTTATTGAATATAGCAAGTCCTCTGAGTTCACTAGCAGGAAATGAGGTGGCTGATCTGAGATCCTAGAACTATCTACTTCCCTTCAAATTGAAGGGGGGAAATCCTGGCATGTAACATTTTCATACGTTACTCTATGTTAAAAGCTTCTGGCTAAGATAAAAGGAGCAGTACAAGCTAGTTCTTTATCTATATGGAATGGGAGGAGGGGGGGGGGAAGATTCAGAATTGGAAAGCATTCCCTGCACTGGAGGCCTTGCCCTTTCTGCTGTCGCCTGAAAATTTCCCTAATAAACGCTTAAAGCGGAAAAGATTTCTGTGTATCTTGGTCAAGAGTGCACCTTCAGACGTTCGGGAACTTCCGAGTATAAAGCTTATGGGTTTCTTTACTGGGCCCATGGAGGCGCTTGGCATCTTTGACCTCTGTGAGGAGGCTTGGGGTTCTGAAGAGCGGGACGCCAACGCCGCTTGCTTATTGTCAGGCGCCTCATAATTCTGCCTTGATCATATTAAGCTAAACAGACGCCCCACCACCCAACCTGGAGCTCGGTTCCTCAAGGGGCGGGAAGAACGCCTGAGGGGTTCCCTGCGCTTTCCTGTATGGCGCGCTGCAGCCTTAAGGAGCGGCAGAAGCATGGGCTGACCCGCGCCCTTCAGAAATGGTGGCCGCCGGGCTGAGTAAGGGGGGAGACGCAGACGGAGAAGGGAAGCTTCCCCACCCCCAAAGCTTCGTAGGATCGGAGCCGAGAACCAAATTACTAACAGGCT
The DNA here is from genome assembly GCF_028583425.1 of Eublepharis macularius. Taxonomy (NCBI): domain Eukaryota; kingdom Metazoa; phylum Chordata; class Lepidosauria; order Squamata; family Eublepharidae; genus Eublepharis; species Eublepharis macularius. The sequence continues at coordinate 130,887,710 of NC_072790.1, forward strand.
TTGGCGGGGGCTGGGACAGAAATAAAAGATTAATACACGTTTCGCCGTTTTTCACGTGCTCTGCAAACCAATACTGAGGAAGAACGAACAAGAAAGCAACACAAAACAATGGTGGGAGGCAATTTTCAATGTTTTTTTTTGTCGTTAGGTCAAGAGGATAGGATGGGACTCAGCTCCTGCTGCACGTTTTCCTCCCCGCGCCGCTTGCTACACGGGAGAGACTGGGCTCTTCTCCCGCCGGCGGGACTCGGTCTTCTAGCACCATTAGACTCATTATTATTTTTTTGAGGCATCCCTGAGCCGGATCTTTCTTCCCAACCCCCATCCCCTCCTGTAGCATCCTTCCTAGGAAGCTGGAAACCCCCCCCCCTCCGGCTTCTACGTGCAGCAACATCCCACAACTGGGCTGGGCGAGGTTCTCGCCCTTTCCCCCCCAACTCCTTTGCGCCTCCATCGCGTATTTTTACCCCCCCCCCCCATCTGAGCACCAGTACCTGGAGCGGGCGAGTCGAAGGAGACTGGAGGCGGCTTTGCCTTTATTTTCTACCTGTTCTCTCTCGAACCGCCTTTCCCTGCCTCTGTCTAAACTCTGGGCGGAATTTTCTTTGCCGGGTACTTTTAAAAACTTTGAATCTGGTGCCCAAAACGAGAGCAGCCAATAGGGAAGGAGCTGCGGCTGCCTATTCGCCAATAAAGTCGAGGCGAGAGGCGGGGACCAATGCCTGCTCGAGAGGGTGGAGTTACCGTTGAGAGGGTTTTTTCTTGCGCCTGCTCACGCCAGCCGAGAGACTTAAAGGCTAAGAGCACGAGTACGGAGGTGGGTGGGGAAATGGACAGTTTGACGCGCCCGCGCGCCCTGGCACGCTTTGAGGGACTGGCTGGAGAAAGCGTAGAGCGCGGGAGAAGCTGCGGCGCCCGCCCAGCGGCTCGCGCCCTCCGGAGCCGGAACGTTCTATTGGGCAAGGGCTCTCCCCATACGCGCCGCAGATTCTCCGCGGGGCAAAAGACGCGCAAAAAGGTCGCGATTTCTGGCTGTCAGTTCTTCATCCTGCCCTGGGAAGAGCCTATGGGCGCTGAGCCCGCCTTTTCCCACTATGTCGCCTCTTCCTACGGATTTTGTATCAGGTAATTACATGAAGAGACTGCCACCATAAAATCCAGCTCTTAAATCGAATATTAGATGAGAGACTTTAGTGCGCTCTTAGGTATAATTGGTTAGGAGCAAGTACCTTGAATACCTTTTCTAAAGGGAAGAAGCTCCCTATTTAGAAGCAGAAATACATAGACTTCTGAGGAGAACTACTCCCTAATGCAAGGAAAGAATGAATTCTGCCAAGCTCTTCCCTCCAATCCCTGATGTTGTAGGGACTTCCTACAGCTATTCCTTAGTGAGGAAAACACATTCTGCTCCTATGTGGAGTGGAGATCTTGTCATACATTGTAGGACTTAAACCTCAGCACTACAAATAAGTAGCAGGGATGACCCTTGCACAATTCATTTCTGGTTAGAATAACAGCTGGGGGTTCTAAGGTTCAAACCACCACTCTGCATAAAGCTCACTGGGTAACCTTGAACTACTCAAACTCAGCTTCAGCTCTCCAGCAGGGTTATTATGAGAATTAAATGGAGACGGGGGAAGGGTACTCACTCATACCTCTCTCACACCATATAATAAAATGCTGGGTATCTATATAAGTGGAAATCCTAATCATGTACACTTTAAATCAATGATTATTAATATGACAATGAGTTCGCTTTCGAGCTTTCAAAGCCAAGGACAGCTCACGCAAATGCAGTTATGTATTTGGTACACATCTCTCATCACTGCTCCTTTTTTTAACATGCCCAATTTCCTTATATAGGGGTTGCTTTCTAAAAACATCAAAAATCTACATTAGAAACAAATATGTGATGCTAGATTTCAATTTAACTTCTAGAGTATCAGTGGCATATCTTCCACTGGCTTTACTGGGTGTAGATTGTACCCCTTTTGCTCAAGATCTTTCCTGAGCTTTAGTGGACAGTGGACAGCTGTTCATTCATTGTAAAGGATACAGATCACAATGCCAAAGATGACAATGGCAATGCACAATTGTTGTAAAAATATTTTCCAGCATTTAAATGTTTTGTGACTGGGGAAAAAACCCTGATTCCCTTCCTTCTCCAGTACATCAACTGTGTTAGGAAGCTCACCCTGGGATATGCTGGGACAATACTGGATAGTGTCCATACCATCACTTTTTTTGATGTTTATGTTGAGCAGCTATTTGTATATGAAAACACAGCTCTTAAAATTATCCCTAGTACTGTGATAATCCTCAAATATATGAATTTGCCCTACATCATCTTGCCAGTTTTTACAAGGGGTGGTGGTGGTGGTTAGAGATGCAGAGATGTGTACACTACTTCATCACTATCTCTGTTCATAAAAATAACGCAACATGTCTAACATGAGTGGTTAAGAATTACACTAAATATGCAAGCTAAGAGATTATTAATCTTTTCTGTAGCAAAACACCTTACTTAAATGCTATCATAGTAAGATTCAGTAATAGATAGGGTAATATTCAGATTATACGAGAGTAAAATTGAACTACTGTAAAATGTTTTACAGATTTACAAAATATTTTACAATAGTTTTCCAATATTAAATACTATTACATATGTTATGATTTCAACAGTTTGTAAATATTTGGTGTTAGAAAGTGCTATCAAGTCATAGCTGATTTATGGCACTCCCTGCTGGGGTTTTAAAGGCAGAATAACAGTGGTGGTTTAACATCGCCTGCCTCTGCAACTCTTCTTTGGAGGTCTCCTATCCAATTACTTTAAAAAAGCCAAATATTATTTAATTATATGAAATTTATGCTGTCATTTACATACTCTATTCTATGAAATTCATATCCTTCTGCTAGTTTCACTGGCAGTTGTCATAGTTTTTGGGATATTTAAATAAAATCATAAACTCAAGCAAGTTTCACTATTCTCAGATAATACAGTAATGATTTTCTTTTTAAAGAAGCCAGACAATATTATGCCTATTATAGTTCCATTTATTTCATCATCACATTTATCTATTGAATTATTTAGTGCACAGCAGCATACATATTTCACTGTGCTTCATTTTACTGTAACAACTATGTTGTGAATTAGGTTAGGTTGACAGAGAATATCTGGCTCAATGTCATCCTGTGAATTTCATGGTCAGTGGAGAACTGAACCTTTGTCTCCCCAGACATAGTCCAATGCTCTAAACACTATGCCATAATGACAGTTTTAGGAGCAATGGCTACAGATCTTTCCAATCCAGCTGTTGATACTAAGGAGATGTGCCTTTCAGAAAGGCATGAATGTGCAATAAATCTTGCTGCAATACTTTTTCTCTGAAAAAAGCCTGTGTTAATTAAGGGAAAGAAAGCATGCTGGTACAATAAAGAAGATCTAGACTTGGAAAACAATATTCTCCACCAAACAATATCTCAAACAATATTTCTTTCACGAATTTATGTCCAATCATAGATTTAGTTCTTCACAGTGGAAATAGCAGGCTCTACTAAAAGCAGCTACCTGTCCTTGGATTGGATCCCTTACAACAACATTCAGGACACGTTTGTAAGGAAGGCAAAGAAAAGAAGATACTTTGCAATACTCTGTGTGCTTTAGGCCAAGGTTCCTGAATAGTATGAATTAAAACAAACTTATGGAAATTGCTATAGAAAGGTCTGAGCTAAAAACAGTCAATCTGAGCAAGGTCACTTGAATGGAACTTCAGTCCCACTCAGTTTAGATGACGTTTTCATTGTGTGTTAAAACAGCTCTTACTGAAATTTTTTTCACTGGATAATTAACAAAGTGGGAACTCCCTGCCTAGATAAGTGATTTGATCTGAGATTGCCTAATAACAGCAGGGAGGTGGACAACCCACTGAAACAAACAATATGTAAAGAAGTGGTTGTGTTACAACTAGGTCAATTTGTATATAGTGGCATGTTAATTACATATTGCTGGAAAGGAACTTCACTTGGTGTGTGTACACAGCAGTTTATAGAGCTACTATTCCCACTACTTGATCAGTTTGAGTGAGAGGATCCTAGCTCTCAAATGCTACCACGCAATCCATATCTAACATCATTTTAGCATTTGATGCAACTGTGTAAAGAAAACATGTTAATAGGGTTTTACAAAGATAGTCAAAATAAAAGAGATGGGCCAACATTATTTTCTAGTAGACTGGAGCAAAAGCAAATTCTCAGAATTGTGCTGTAAACCTACAAATGTTTGAAAACTTGAAGCGATGTTATCTTCCAGTTTGGGAGGAAAGTTTTCATAAACAGTTAACTAGAATGTTAGTTCTACTTGTAGGAGTTTTTATTGTATTTCAGGCTGTACCTATCCAATTGCTGATAAACCATCTCTCTTCCTTTTTCTCATTCTCTCTCACTTCACAGGAGACTTGAGAGACCAGTATGCAGATAAAATGATATTTAAGGGCTATCACATTGGTTATACTATTCAGTTACTACCAGCTGAAGCTGTTAAGATGACAGAGTCCTGCTTTCAGTCTCTAAGTATGGAACTATAAGACACAATACCCATGCTCAATTTCCACACACAGTTGGAAGAGGAAAAGCAGCAGGTGGTGGTGGTGGTGGTGGTGGGGAGAAACTGACACAGGAGTTTAGACCAGACAAACACTGCTTTTCTTATTCATCAACTGAATGTAGGTACTTAGCTATGCTAAACAATTAAGCTCAGATTTTGAAAGAAGTTTGTTAGTTTAACAGAGTGGAGAGATGCAATAAGAAACAACCCAGTCCTATGAATAACTGTTTCAGCACAGCATAGAAATTCGTAGGGTTGTAACCACAATAATCTTCTAACAGATTTTTCAGATTATAGATAAATTCAGTTTGCAAATCCAGTCCTAAATGTCACTTGAAGCAAAAATGAATGGGAATCTTGCAGCACTTCAAAGACTGACACTCTTTTTTGTCCACTAGATTCCTGCTTATTTTTTCTACAATTGAGGAACACTACAACTGTTCTGGGACATTTAATTTGGGGATCTCACTAAAATCAGTGAGATTTATTACTGGTGACATGTTTGGATATAAAAGTTATCAATATTTAAGGCTGGACAATGCAATGTTAGTTATTGTACTAAATACGTTTCTGACTAAATTAGAATTCGAAAACAGTTATTTTCTCAGTTTTTTACTTGCATCTGCAGAATACCACAGGAAAGCTCACTCAAGACAGGAAATTACAATAACTCTAAAAACAAATTTAAAATTGTCTGCCTGAAGCAATTACGGCTCTTACAAAAGCATTATATAACTTCTTATCTCAGAAAGCTGTTTAGGTCTATCAGCTTAGCACTTTTCTCTGCCACAGAGGTAATCCTAGCTTAGGTGAGGCCAAGCCAGCAGCTGTGCAACTAGTTTAGTTGCTTTCCATACCTGTGGTGATAGAATGTGATGAACATCAGCTCAGCCTGGTTGGACCACTTTCTGAAATAAGTTCCATTAGAGTCTCATAGTCAGCATATTCGCTTAGGGACTGTATCATTTCATCTAGCAATTCTTCTCCCAAGAGGAATTTTTCAATATGATACACCGATCTGGTTATTCTGTGATCTGTAATTCGATCCTGTGGGAAGCTGTACGTTCTGATCTTCTCAGACCTCCCTTTGGTTCCGATCTATTCAGAAGACAATACATATCATATATTGTTAACATACATCAGTGTTTGTTGAATACTGAAACAACATTATTTTTCATGGAAGTAGTTAAAAGTTCCCTTGGGAAAAGATGAAATAATGTAATGTAGCATCATTAATACACATCGTAGTAACCACAAAGAAAAAACGAAGAACTGGCTGGGGAGGAGGTGGAGGGTAGGAGATATATATGAAGGACCTTCTTGAAATATAAAGAATCTCAACTTTCATTTAAATTATCAATAAACCTCTATCTTAACTAACACATTATTTTGTGCTTTGGTAACGGAAATTAACACAACAGGCTACATAGTTACAAAAAGCAAATGATCCTTATATAATTTAAAAAGCTTGAGAACAATTTAAAAGATTGCCCAGTATGTATGAACTCATTTAATGACTCTACATAACCTCCACCCTTCCCACAGCTGAACAGATGGCATATTATGTGTGGGGTGGTCTCTATATATCTACTTTCAGATATGGACAAAGGGGTAGAGCCAATAGCACAGCAATAACTTCAAAATCTACCACTGAATGCAGAGATCTCTGGACTAGGGCTCCTCCTGTGTGTGCATGCACACACAGGTCAACACTGGACATTGGGAATTATCCCCATCCCAGGAGTGAATGATAGAAGGCTCCCACTCATAACTATTCTCTACCAAGACCAATTTTGCCTGCATCTCAAATTAAGATGGGGCCTCAACACTTGTCAATTTTTAGGTGTACGGTAAGTTTCATAACATGTTTTTATGTCCATTCCTATCAGTGTGATAAATACATACAGACTCTCTCTCTCTCTCACACACACACAGCTTAGATCTGTAAATTTAAGCAAATAAGGAATTGTTAAAAGATCTAATTTTTGTTAATTGATAAATGTTATAGTTAAAGGTGTATCATTGTCTGTACTTTCAAAAAACTCCATTTCTTTTCTGCATCTCTTACTATGCCCCCATTAACATCCTGAGTTTCCACCCTGCATCTCTGCCTTGTCTTCCAACTGCTCCACCCAAATTACATTATCATGCTTCCTCGCCATACTTTTCACATCAGCCTCTAGAAATATTGTCAAAGTAAACATTACCTGAATCTTTCTAGCAGTGTCTCTCTTTCTTGACTCTTCTTCAAGTTTGATACTGTATAATTTGGCACGAAGCATTTGCATAGCCATTTCTTTATTTCTGATTTGAGATCTTTCTTGTTGACATTCAGCTACCACACCTACAGTGATAAGAAATGTAATGTTAATTGCTTGGGATAAATTTTGGTTGTCATAACCAAAGAATATAGACAGGTTTCTTGAGGCGCGCTGTAAACCATTTTAGACCTGAATTGGAAAAATGATATACACCACGCAAAGATAAAATGACAAGAGGATGGGGAAAGTGTTTCTCAGTATTTAGGGATAAAACATGAGACAAGTGTCTGAGCATGAAAACCGATTTTGAAAGAAACTAACTCACCTGTGGGAATATGGACTATTCGTACAGCACTGTCTGTAGTGTTTACATGCTGACCACCAGCTCCACTAGCACGCTTTGTTTCAATATGCAATTCCTTGGGATTAATTGTCAGATTTATCTGCAGCCAGAAATGACACACTGCTTATCCTTTGAAAGTTACAGACCACTGAGCTAATAAATTGTTTTTATTCCAACAAGCAACATAGAATTTTTTACTGGAAGATCCGACACCTTTTACAACAATTGTTCTATACTTTCTGAACACAGGGAGGGGACAAATAACTGAAATGAATTCAAGTGGAGTCTCCGAAAACAGAATGAGAACAAATACAAAATATCATACCTCGTTTGGTTGTGGTAATACTGCTACTGTCATTGTGCTAGTATGAATGCGGCCTTGTTTCTCTGTTTTAGGTATGCGTTGTACACGATGTACTCCTCCTTCAAACTTCATGTTCCTATAAGCTTCAAGGCCTACTACACTGGCAGACGCATGTCTCAAACCACCTTAGATTAAAAGGGAAAAAACTTTTTGTCAGTCCCTGGCAGGTAGACCCCTCAAACCCATCCACAGTGAACACACATTGGTTCCAGCAAAAGTAGCTTTATTACAATCTATGCAGTTCAGGTACTATGCTGTGCTCCATCACGGGGTTTGGCAGAAGTGACAATTCAAATCAAGCAATCTCTGTCATAGTTGACTTTCCCATGCTCCAAATGACAGTTAAGGTTTAGGCGCGCAAACCTGCACGAGTTCTGTGAGAATCTATTTAGTTATGACTATGCATCAGGTATACAATAAAGTATTCCCAGCATCTGGGAAGAGTAGTGAAAGCTGGCATTTAGACACATCAAGGTCATAGCCGAGACTTGCATATTTCTCTAAGATAACCGGGGAGGCCCATTCTGGATCCTAAGCAAGTAACTTCTGCAATATGATTTTTAATGATCAGAGAGAGTACACATCAAGTTAGCAATAAGGCAGTATAGCTTCAGCATATTGTGGCACAAGCAATACAACAACAATACAACAGACAACCATGGCATGGCTGTATACAGACATGACACTCTTGAATGTAAGCATATACTACACTACAACTGGAAGAGCTTGTTAAATGATACAGTGATGCAAAAGATTTTTAGCCCAGAAGGAAAATATGCCTTTTAAATTTTTACTTAGTGCATATTTTGAGGCAAGTTTATATTATTTAATTTTTATATTATTTATAATTAATATTACTCTGACCACATCAGAGGGATGTGACGATTCTCACAGCAATGAAACTTTAGGAGATCAGATTTCCTAGGAACATTAGAGACTTCTGCTTCTCCATGTCTGAAATCTGTTGTCTTCTTCCCCATATTCAACTGGCCACACCTTTTAAAATGGTTCAAACTCATTTTTAAAGATAAACAATTGTAAATCCTAGTCTTGGATACAAAGATAGAAGTAGGTTATTCTCCTCTGTGCCCTGTAAATTTCCACTTACATCTATAGAAATATGAGAGAAAATAATACTACATGAAATGTCATTTTAATTTAGGATTTTTTTTCATTTATAGTCTACCTTTCTTACTGGGATTAAATGTGGATTAAAAGTATGCTAGAGCTATTTAGTTAATCCATAACCTGCCCAAAGAAGATCTTGGACTACTTACCTATATCACTGGACATATATTCCAGAATTTCAAAATTCCAACTTTTATATGCAGCATAGTGTAAACAGCATTGCTTCTTGCCCCCCAACTCCAGCAGTCACTTCTAGGATGAGATCACTTTCATCTGTTTCTTCTGAAGGAATCAAATGCAATACTATCTGCAACATACAACAGCATGACCTTTAAACATTTTTTTTTACTAACAGTAAATTATCTTTCACCTGACCTGCATATCTTACTGGAATGGCATAAAGTAAAACCACTAGTACATGTGTACATTTATTATGGCAGTTCTTCAGTATGCCTCTGGTATTTGTAAAGTAGATAATGTTAGTAACTCCCCTCTAATTCAGCAAATAAGGCCCCCCTCCACCACATACCAGTTCTAGTATTTACAGCTACACATTTTACATCATTCACAAGTACCATCATTCACTTTATAGCAAGGGGAAACCAGGTTAGACAGTATCGGTAATTGGTTTACTTCAGCAACAACAGGAAGCCTTAAAGCTTCATGTCCCTGCTGCCATTAAACACTTTCATATGACAATATTCCTTAAACTGATGGTGGGACCCTATCTGAATGGTCTATTGCACCTCCATTACCCATACAAGAACCGCAGAATTTCCTCTCCATCACAATACACGATCTTGGCACTTGGCTCAGAACTGACAAAAGGAAGGATTTTTAAAAATGCAGAGTTAACACATGTAATTCACCACCAAAGGATGTGGAGACAATTTGCTTAAAAGGGGTAGGCAATTTCAAGAAAGATAGGTCTGTCAGTACTTATTATCTAAGGTAGCTCTGTGACTATATGCTATAAAATGCTGGAAACAAGGAAAAGTTTCATGCTCTTCTTCAGAGTATCCAGAAATATCTACTTACCCATTAATGAAAACAGAATACTAGGCTAAATAGACTAGAATATCTGATCTAGAAAGCCAGTTCTTAGATTCTCAAAATTATTGTACAGAATAAATTTCAGATTGGGGTGTGGTGATTAGAATGTCAGATTAGAATCTGTAAGACTCAGGCTCAAATCCCCATTCTGCCATGGAAACTTGCTACGTGACCTTGGTCCAGTCATACACCTTCCTTAAAGGATAGAGTGGAGGAAGTGAGAACAGTGTAAACCAGTTTGGATCTTTATTGGGCAGAAAGGCGGGATACAAGTGAACAATGTACTCTGCTTTTGTAATACTCAGTCAGATGTGACTGAATTACTCCCATTTATTTATTTTATTTATATCATATTTGTATTCTGCCCTCCCCACAAGCGGGCTCAGGACGGGTAACAACCTTAAAATCATTTTAAAACGTTCCATATTAAAACATTAAAACATCATATAAAAATAGCAGCACTCTTTGCCTTGCGGCAGCAATTCAACTATTAACAATACAGCAGTACAACTAGATATAGCAGCACAGTAACAGCAGCTGAAAAACAAACAGTGGTGGTGGGCAGCTTTCACAGGGAGGGGGGTAGATGTTGCATCCTCCGGCCAGCGGAGGTCCAACCTCAGCCATGAGCCTGGAAGAACAACTCTTGTTTTACACGCCCGACGGAAAGATAGTAGATCCTGCCGGGCCCTGGTCTCGGTAGACAGAGCGTCCCACCAGGTAGGAGCCAGGACTGAGAAAGCCCTGGCTCGAGGCGAGGCAAGGCAGGCTTCCTTGGGGTCAGGGACCGATAACAATTGTTTTTCTCCTGATTGGAGGGTCCTCCGGGGAATATGAGGGGAGAGACGGTCCCTCAAGTATGCTGGCCCCAGTCCACACAAGGCCTTATAGGTCAATACCAGAACCTGGAACCTGATCCAGTACTCCACTGGCAACCAATGCAGCTCATGCAGTATGGGTGTAATATGCACCCTATTTGGTGCTTTCATAATGACGCGTGCTGCTGCATTTTGCACCAGCTGCAATCTCTGGGTCAGGCTCAAGGGTACGCCCGCGTACAGCGAGTTACAATAATCTAACCTAGAGATGACCATTGCCTGGATCACTGTAGTTAAGTCACAGGTAGACAGGTACCATGTCTTCATCAATTTCCCCACAATCCAAGTTTTCATCTGGGAACAATAACTGTCCCATAGAAAGTTTCTGTGTCATTATCTGCTGTGCTAGATTTCTCACTACAGCCCTTAGTTCATCTTTCAACCCCTAGAATCATTTCAAATGTGATGTATGCAGTATGGATCCCATGACATTTTGAACCCTTTGGACCCAAATATTACTGAATGGAGGGGAGGAAGAAATCACCTTTGCAGTAGCAACCACACTTCAAAAGGTGGTATACTTCCAAAAGAGAGATATACTCTATTTGGGAAATATGAGATATAAACTCAGCTGCTGAATATTTGTTATTAAGAAAACTGTATTAACCAGAAGACTCTGTATGCCTTTGTTCACCAGGATGACTACACTCTTTCTAGGAAACATTTATTCATAGAGATTAATTCCTGAATCCTGACCTTTACTATTACAAAGCATGTGTGCCGTTGATTGTATGGCAGGTATCTTTTCCTGCACTCTGCTGGACAGTACTTGACAAGCATGATGAGATTGTGTCATGTTATGAAGGAAAGATGAAGAAAGTAATGTAGTGGCAGCTGTATGTTTTCTTCAATGTGCCATCCTGGTCCAAGACAATGAGAAACACCTATACTCCACATCCAGTGGAGTTTAAATGCACACTACCTAGTTAATTATGATGGATAAGTAGCCACTCCAAAGAGTGAGGATTTGAACCTGGGTCTTCCAGATTCTAATCTGACACTATAGTCACTACACTATGTTGACTAGGCAAAATACTATTTCATATGCCTTCTGACTGATAAAACAGGGTTGCACTTACCTGTAACTGTTGTTCATCGAGTGTCTTCCGTGTGGGCGCACGTGGGATTGTGCAGGCCAGCTGCAGCGGTTCGGTCTGACAAGATTTTTTAGATCCTCTCCCCTCAGCATGAGCTGGTCTTTCCTGGCCAAACCTACATGCAACCAGGATGGGGCGGGGGGGGGGTGCTCCTCCTTTAGTCCCTGCAGCTGGCCTGAGACTACCCAGAGGACATGAAGATGAAAACACTACGGCTAAACCTGTTGTTACAATTTAATCATTGCTCTTTAGCAATGACAAATGAACACTTATAGAATTGTGAATGAAATACCTGGAGTTTTAATTCTGCTATCTCTTTGTAACAGGAAGCAACTTCTTTTTCTGCAAGCTTCTGCAAATCTTCGTTTTCATCTAGAACAATATAATATATTAATTTGTAGCCGCAGGAGTTTATATATTTTTCATTAACATCACTGCTACAAATATTGTGTTAAACTTCATAGCCACATTCGTGTAAGAAAATATTCATTCTTTGTTGTTTCTACATATGGAACATGCACTAGCATATTGCAACTGTGTTCCATGCAGAAAAAGTGAATGCTATTTAGACTGGTCCCTAGCTCCTAAACACATTTACCCCAAAGATCCACGAACATCCATTGGACTGACAGCCAATTAAACGTATTTAGGATTGCAGTTTGAAGCTTCATATCATATTCCTTAACAGATTAAATGAATTCCTGTGCAATAAATAAACCTGACTTTCAACTATGTATGTTTCAGGTAAAAGATATCTTCTGATCCTCTCCTACACAGTTAATTAATGGTAATTTTTTTTGTTTTTAAGGTCTGATAGAAATATTTTTGCCTGCTTCATTCTTTAAAATGTGTTTAAACGTTTTTTTTTATAAATGTTTGTCATGTGGTCATTTTCATCAGATTGATCCCTGAAAAATGGTTAATCTCTTCATGCAATAATTCAGATTGTATTACAGTCATCTGATGTGATTACTGCTGACACCTGGACATAATGCACTTGGTCTCAGTGCTTGGAAATCACTGGAGTCTACATTTCACACCACCTCATAGCCCACCCCTGACCTTGGATCAGTCCCTCACTCTCACCCTAACGTGTCCCAATGGGCTGTTGGGAGGATAAAATGGAGGAAGGGAGAATGATGCTGTAACCCCACTTGGTCCCCAATAAGGAGAAAAGCAAAGTATAAATATCCCATGAAATAAAGTGATGCGGGAGTGGTCATACAACTACTTTCTCCAGTTATATTCCTGTATCTGGAGGCCATCACCTTCAGGTCCTGTCTGAACTTCCCAGAGACACCTGGCTGGCTACTGATGACCACACAATGTTGAACTGGATGGACTTCAGGTCTTGCCAGACAAAGATAGCACAGGCAACTAATTATTATTTAATTATTATTTAATTAATTGTGCAAATAGAGAGGAGATAGCAGATCCATGACTGGATCTCTAAACATTTTTCTTAAGATTAAAAGCAGCTGCAGGAAGGTATTATCTCAACAGTATACAAAGACATCATTAATTGATGGGTAGCCCTATTTAACAACTGCATGTCTATCAGATAATTAAAAGCAAGGGTTCCACAAAGACACGTTACCCAAGGCTTGCTGGCCCCAGTAAACAACCTCATTGGTTTTAGAGGTAAAATCTACCTCACGGTGGGGGAGGCGCAGGGACATCCAGCACATAGGCCAGGACTTTGTATGCTACAGCCCTCCATCTGTAATATTTATTTTTATTTACTTCATCTATATCCTGTCTTCATAATGGGGACCCAAAACAGCTTACATCATTCTCCCCTACTCCACTTTATCCTCACAATAATCATATGAGATGTTAAGCTGAAAATGTGTGACAGGCCCAAAGTCACCTGTGTGCTTCCATGGCAGAACGGTGATTCAAATCTGGTTCTCCTAGATCTTAGTTTGAAACTCTATCCACTACTGTTGAACAGTAGTAAGCATCTGGACCTGCCTGACTCATGTAAGTTGCGTGGTATTAAATTTCCCAATGGTTGCTGCATTCTCTTGCTCTGATCAGTCCTCCCTCAAAGGCCAAAACAGCTATGGAAAGGGCCCTACTCTTCCCTTTTACTGAAAAAAAAAGCTAAAAAGCCTGGTGATACTGTTGGGGACTGGAATGACAGGCACCTGACTGGAGTGACGGTCCCAGGGTGTGATAGAAGAGCTCTGGGACTGGAATGACAGGCCCCTGACTGGAATGATGGCCCCTGGGTATGACAGAAGGGCTCAGGGACTGGAAATGACAGGCCCCTGACTGGAATGACGGCCCCTGGGTATGACAGAAGGGCTCAGGGACTGGAAATGACAGGCCCCTGACTGGAATGACGGCCCCTGGGTGTGAGAGAAGGGATCTGGGACTGGAATGACAGGCCCCTGACTGGAAAGATGGATCCTTGGTGTAAGAGAAGGGATCTGGGACTGGAATAACAGGCCCGACTGGTATGATCGCCCCTGGGTGTAAGAGAAGGGCTCAGGGACTGAAATGACAGATAAGAGACCATAATTCCACTCGGGCATGTCATTCCAGACCCAGAACAATTCTGCCATATTTTAAGAGTCTCAGTCCATTCAAGGATGAGTCATTTAGGTCCCAGAAAGTTTCAGCTATACCCAGAGGCTTTTATTGCACTCACAGGCCTGTCATTCCAGTCTCGGAGCCCTTCTGTCACAACCAGGGGACGTCATTCCAGTCAGGAGGACATCATTCTGGTCCAAGAGCCCTTCTGTCACACCTAGGGGGCGTTATTCTAATCAGGGGTCTGTCATTCCAGTCCCAGAGCCCTTCTGTCACACCCAGGGGCCATCATTCCAGTCAGGACTCTGGCATTCCAGTCCCGGAGCCCTTCTGTCACACCCAGGGACCATCATTCCAGTCAGGGGCCTGTCATTCCAGTCCCAGAGCTCTTCTATCACACCCTGGGACCGTCACTCCAGTCAGGTGCCTGTCATTCCAGTCCCCAAGTCCTTCTCTCATACCCAGGGGCCGTCATTCCAGTCAGGGGCCTGTCATTCCAGTCTCCGAGCCCTTCTGTCACATCCAAGGGCTGTCATTGCAGTCAGGGGCCTGTCATTCCAGTCCCAGAGCCCTTCTGTCACATCCAAGGGCCGTCATTCCAGCCAGGGGCCTGTCATTCCAGTCCCAGAGCCCTTCTGTCACATCCAAGGGCCGTCATTTCAGTCAGGGGCCTGTCATTCCCGTCCCAGACCTCTTCTGTCATACCCAGGGGCCGTCATTCCAGTCCCAGACCTCTTCTGTCATACCCAGGGGCTGTCGTTCCAGTCAGGGGCCTATCAATCCAGTCCCAGAACAGTCTCTCTGGGCCCAGAGACTTTTCTTCAAAATCCATTCCACGTTTTTTTTTTTTTTGCTCTAATGTGTTTCAGTGGAACCCATGCAAGTCAATGGGCATTACAGGTTCCCATTATTTCCAATGGGCATTCAAGCCTCTCCCATTATTTTCAATGGGCAATCCTGTCATTCCTTTTAGTACAACCCTCCTTTCTCAAAGCTGTAGGTGCTACTTTTATTACTGGGGGAAGGTGGGATCTGCAAACCTTGGGCATCATGCCTAGTTCATTCACTGGATTTTCACAGATAAGACAATGTTGTAAATTAGATGCTTTTATATTTTAATCTCACTTGGCAGTCAAGAACGGCTCATGGTAATGTGAAAAACCAATGCAAATTCCACTGCGTTCCATGGGAAGAACGTTCTTAGTTGAGGCAGACTGGGACTAGATGGGAGAGTACCTAGCAGTGCCCTCTCCGTCTTCAGAAAGTAGCGGGATGGGAGAAATGGGTCTAGATTAGAATGGAGTGAGAAGCAAGCATCACCTGCTGAATTTCTGCCGGGCAGCAGAACCCCCTATAGAACACAGACAACTCTTGTCACACGCAAGCAGCGGGCAGTGCCCCTGGAAGCAAAAGGAGCCGCCGAGGGCTCACCTTCCCGCGCCAGGAGCTCCGTGTCGCGCAGTTCCTGCTCCTTGGCCCCCAAGAGGCGAATCAGCGCTGTTAACTGCGACCGAGGGCTGCTGCAATGCTCGGGCTGTTGCTGGCGCTCCATGAAGCGCTGCAGAGCCGGCATAGCAAACAGTTCATGCAGATTAGGCAGACCGGTGAGCGAGCGACGAGTCGGGTTCTGCCAGCCCGGTCTCTGTGCAAGAATGGCAGAAAGGCCACATTGTCTCCTTTGCCGCCACAACAGATTCGGCACCAGACAGCGCCACATGCTGAGAACAGCCAAGGCCCGGGCTAGGAGGAACCCGGTTCCGGTCACCAGGCCAGCTACTTCCGGAAACAAACCCGCCAGCTCTTCAATTAAGAGATAGGGAATTAAGTAGACACCACCCACTTATGGTTCTCATTTGATCATACGGCATTTTCGGGGCAGAAACAAAAATGGACTTCCGCCTTCTGCTTGTCCCTCTTGATGATTCACTTTTTTAAAAAATTCCAAATACCGATGAAGGGGATCGGCTCATGACAGACTCCTCCTCATTGGGTTGTTGTGCGTGCATGCTCTCCTCGAGCTTTACTTGGAGGTTTGGCTAAGCTCCCCATCTCACGTCAGGAAACAGCTGAAGAGACACGGACGCGTTCCTCTCGGTCGGCTCTTTTCTTGGCAATTTCTCGATAGGCTCATTTCTACTCAGGGACTGGTCTGGGCTAGAGGAGATTGTCATGAGGAAAAATGCCCGAATTTGGCTGAAAGCCGCCTGTAATTGAGAAAGGCACCCGAGACAGCGCAGCTGATCTCGTCCTTGATTGCCTGTGATGTTGACTGATGTGAGGCTTTAAACAGGCTTATTTGTAAGGTTTACTGATTACTTTGGCGTAAATATTTTCCTTGTAGCGTGTCGGTGCCAGTCAACTCGCGTACCTTAAACGGGGACTAAATATTAAAACAAAAAGCATGGCAAAATAATGAAATACTTAAAAATAAGTTATAACTTTGGGAAGTGTTTGCCAAAACCCGTGACTGCCATGCAGACATGATCTCGGCCAAGTAGTTTAAAAGAATTGGCATGCAGAGCTTACTTTAAACCTTTTAATTAAAGGAATGTTATTTAATAAATAGCTAAAATAAGTGGTACTTGTTAATAGGGTTTTGTGCCTTCCTTTCCCATGCAGTCAACAGCCTCCGCACACACATTTACAGCTGTTGGTCTGAAGATGAAATTATTTAAATGCAGCATTGATTCTGATTGTTTCCCCCCTTTTTCTTTATATGATGCTATTTTTCTGGATCTGTGTGGCACAGTTCAGCACAAAATAACAGAATGGTCTTGGCATACTAAAGACTGGCAAATTTGTTACTGTATAAGGTTTCATGAGTCACAACCGCTTTGTCAGATTCACATATTGTTACATTAAGTAAGCAGAAGAATTTATACCTAAAGCTATAAACAGCAAAGAGGGGAGGGGCTATTGCAGTTAGAGATCAGAAGGTCCAGTTTTCCCAAAACAAAGTGTTACATTAAATTCAAGTTTGCCAACCTCCAGGTGGCGGCTGGAGATCTCCTGACATTACAACTCATCTTCAGACTACAGCAATAAGTTCCTCTGGAGAAAATGGCTGCTTTGGAGTATGACATTATACCCAACTGAACTCCCTCCCATCCCCCCCCCCCCAATCCCTGGACTCCACCCTTAAATCACCAGGCAATTTTAATTAAATTGCAGAGAACAGAGAAAATGTGATCCAATATAAGTTGTCCAGTCAGAGTGGATGTGCTCCACCATGAATTGTTGCTGAACTGACAAAGGACGATGAATCTGGTTGACAACATAACCTTTTATGGAAGAACAATTAAACAGCATTTTTTCCTCTGTTGTCAATTACCAAATTGGTGTTTAGCAGCCTTTTGACTCAGTTACATGGGCACATCTTGAATGTCAAAACATAAAGGGCAGATTAGAGAATGTCTGCTTTCTATTAGATGTATCTAAAAATTGATGCTAAATCAGTAGTGGCAATGATAAACCATATGTCCATCTCTCTAAGCACAAAGAAGAATGGAATTACCACTTTTTAAATCAAATACTCAAGATCACAGGACTGGTTGCACCTCATTTATGGATGTCCCTCCCACCTACTGCTATCTATGTATCTTTTTTAAGGTATCTTTCATAGTCTATTCTGTTTTTCTAATATTTTGATATTTGATATCATGTCCCCCTCCAGTTGCAAATGAGCCCTCTGGGCATTCCTATATTTGTGTGCATCAGAAGATTCTTCAACAACTGTCAGAGGCCCGGATAAAATAATCCAGTTTGATAATAGTGATGGGGGCCACTGAAGTAGCAGGAATTTCCACAAGACTTTCCCATATGGGAGTAGCCCACCTACTGGATTACTCTGAAGAGCACATTGATGAAAAGCCTTTTGTCCTCAGCATCTAGAAGCTCTTTCACAACCAAGACTGATTAACTAATTTGCTGGTTAATAGCCTGAGGCTATAAAACACTCACTATACAGCCTACCCAGATAATTTAATCCCAAACCTAGGAAGCCTTTCATGGAGATAGATCAAGATGGGTAGCTGTGTTAGTCTGTCTGTAGTAGTGGAAAAGAGCAAGAGTCCAGTAGCACCTATAAGACTAACAAAATTAGTGGTAGAATATGAGTTTTCATTAGCCCCACAGCTCACTTCTTCAGATACAGCTAGAATGTGAGTCCATCTGTCCTAATATCTAGGAGAGTGGAGTGATTACCGAAGCTGAATGATAATAGCTGGTGAATGACAAATGCAAGTGTGATTGAATAGGGTGGGGTATGCAGAGAGGCATATTATATGCCACCCCTCCATAAAGTGGCATATAATATAACTCAAAGCCGACTAATAGAACTCTGCTCTGGAATATGGCCAAGGCACACTAAGAAAACTAAATTTCCTTGGCCAGAAAAAGAATCCTTTAATAGTCAGATACTAGCAAATTTGCATGATAACATCAGTTGAAAACTGACGAAGAACTGTGGTTCTCGAAAGCTTATGCTACAATAAAGTTGGTTAGTCTTAAAGATGCTACTGGACTCTACTATTTTGCAACTACACACTAACAAGGCTAGCTCCTCTAGATCGTTTGAAAAACTGATGAATTTAATTATTGGTATACCTGGTCTTATACTGCTAGCCACAAAGCTTTCACTAAATTGACTTCTCTTCCCCTGGAGGACTCTGTTTCTTCATCTTATCTGTCTTTGCCTTCTTATTCTGGTCTCTACCGTAGCCTTTCTGGCTGTCAAGACTTTGTTCCTATGTTCCCTACTTGTGTTCCTTTTGTGGGAGCTGCTCAGGCTCCTCAATCTGTTCCTGCCCTGTCCCCTGCTCATATTTGAAATCAAACTGATTATCAGGCCGGTTCTGATTCTGGATCGGTTGTTCAGGCACCATTATGAACTTACCGGTGCCCCAAGAAGGAGGTGGTTACTTCATACTCTCATTTTCCATGCTCTCTTGATATTTTCTTAGGGAAACAACAGCTTCCGAAGCTAAGAGAAGACCCTGAAAAGTATTTACAACAGTTTCAGACTATTTTTACACCCTTGACTGAAATTATTTCTATTGCTACTTATGTTTTTAAGCGGTCATGACCAAGACAGGAACAAGCTCAAAAGAGTAAGGAGATCTTTCTCTTACCAGCTGTCATTTTAGGTTGCTTGCAGCAGGGACGCTGAATGTGTGGCAGGGGGAGGGGTCTAGGGTTTACTGTGTCTTGTTCTAATCCTTTTGTACAGTCTGATGTGAATCCATCTGATGTAATCAGTACTGTAAGCAGCCTGGTCATTGGAAAAATGAATGCCTTGTTTGTTCTCAGGGACCCCCTCCTCAGATTCAGCCTCCACAAAGAGAAATGTTTACAGATGCCACTGACTGATGATGTTTCCCAGGAGAATTGGATTTATCCCTTTTAGCCTTTTCTAATGTTTCTTCTACCTTCTGCTGTTCTGTTCGTGATCCTCAGATTCTAGTTAAGGTGAATGATGTTAACTAGTCTTGCCTTTTAGATACTGGGGCAACTCGGTCTGCCCTCTGCATTATTATATTGCTGGTTTCTCACCATCAAGTGCCTGTTATGAGGATTGAAGGACAGCCTAAATTGGTCTCAGATCCAGCATCCAGCTTTGTTGAGAATATAAATTAGAATATATATACTTTGATTACTATTTCATGTGTGTGTGTGTGTGTGAGTGAGTGAGTGAGTGTGTGTGTGTGTGTGTGTGTGTGTGTGTGTGTGTGTGTGTCTGTCTGTCTGTCTGTCTGTCTGTCTGTCTGTCTGTCTATCTATCTATCTATCTATCTATCTATCCTTGTTCCTCCCCTAATAAAGACCTTTACTAACCCTTTATCCTATCATCCCTGATTCCAAAGCAGATTTTATCTGGGTGAGGTTATTTTTGATTCCTCTGAGTCTATCATTGAGACAATTTAGTTATTAGCATAGTTTTTGAAATTGGCACAGATACATTCTTCTACCAGGTATGGAACTAGACTGGCTCCTAAATTTAGAAAGGTTCTCTCTGGTATGGTTAAATTCTGTAGTTTTCATGCATCACAGTTTCTGACAAAGATGGGCAACCTCCTCATGACACAGAGGTGGTATGATTCCAGTCATATGTACATTGTGATCAACTATCAGCAAAACAGATGCATTTAATGGCATAGCACTCTTGGATGGAAAACCAGGCATAAAAATTGTGCTAGAATGTAAATAAAATTGCCCATATTTTACTTAAAGAATTGGGCTTTTATGTGACAATAGTAACACACTATTATGGATTCAAAACCTCCTGGAACTATGAATTTTCATAGACATACACTTTATGTAATAACTAAGTAACTATTTAGCAGAAAGACAGGGATAATCTTTCGATTTAGCCCAGTTTACTCCTGGCTTCTTCCCTGTTGGAGTCCATTAACTTCCTATAACAAAGAAGACAAAGAAGGGGAGAAGAGACCAGACCAGCTTCGTCAGACCAGAAAATCAGGGATGCTCCCGTTTGTGTTTCATATTTCTTTCATCAGTTACCTTAAATTTTCTTTTGGAAAGGAAAGGCAGAGTATAAATGTAAATAAATTAATTCATTAAGGTCACAGGGCTTTGACTCACAAGAAACCGCAGAGCTCATATAATGAATATTTCCTAGCTCCCCTTCCACCTGTACCACCCCACTCCACCTGCTCCTGTTTATTTGGGAACCCTGAGCAATTGTTTGGACTGAAGCACAAGGGCTGCAATGGGAAGAAGAAAGCGGCAAAAATCACCTCCCTTGTGTGAACAGAAATTTGCTTTCACTATTGTATGAGAAGGTTTGGATCTAAGCTACAAGCTTCATTTAGGGATGATTTAGTGTTAACAAAACTGAATTTACTTCATTTGCAAGATCTGTTCACTGTCAAGTTGAGTACCTGAGAAGACCACCGGAATGACTTTTGCCTAATTAAAAGTGAACAATTTGAGTGAGTAAGATTTCAACTTTACAGCGGCAATGTAACTACAGTTGGCATATGCACTAGGTTGCCTGGATTCTGCAGTCATCATTGGGAAGGTTGTGCATAATTTAAAATCATCTGCAACTTTTGCACGTGTACAGTCAGGAGTAGACATGGGCATGAACCAAAAAAACCCCTGAACCATGAGGTTCATGGTTCGTGGATTTTCATGAACCAGGAACCACAAACTGGCATGGAACTGGGGCCAGTTATGAACCAGTTCGTGGTTCATGGGGTTTAAATACCCCTTTCCGGCCGCTTAGCAGCGGCAGAGAAAGGGGCATTTAACAGTTTAAAGGGCCCTTTCCTGCCTTGCAAATGCCAGGTCCCTTTAAACTATCAGCTGGCAGGCAGCAGGGGGATCCCCCCCTTGCCATCTGCCAGCTGATAAAGGGATCTGCCCATGGCCTTGCCACCTCTGAAATGACCGCCACGAGTCCATTTTCAGCCTCCTCTGTCCCTCTGCGGGCCTGTGCAGGGGCAGAGGAGGCCGAAAACAGCCTTGCTGCCCCTCGCAGGAGGAGGTGGAGGAGGCTGTGGGCTGCCAGAGTCATCAAGGTAAGTGTGGGGCTGGGGCTGGGGGGCTGGGGCTGGGGTTTGTGGGCCGTTTAAAGGGCCCTGCCGCTTGCAAGTAGCAGGAAAAGTTTAAATGGCCAATTCCTCGGGGAAATGGCCATTTAAACTGTACCTTCCCCAATACGACCCAAATGAACCCGAATCAGTAACCACCAGTTCATGGAAAGGAGCTTCCACAAACTGTGGTTTGCAAACCACAAACCGGCCTGGTTCGTGCGTTTTTGGGGGTCATAATTGGATTTGTGCCCATCTCTAGTCAGGAGTGTTTTCCACTTAACATATGATTGGAACTATTGGGGTCAAACAGTGACCAGCCAGCAGTGTGAGAACACATTAAATATTTAAAATCAGCTATATTTGAGTATGTGTGCTGCTTTTTGCCTGCACATTTGGCAGCACTCATCACTTAGAGGAGTTTATTTGCTAGCCCATATTCAGAATTTATTGGGTTGAACTACAGTTCCCAGGTGGCAGTGTGAGAACAAACATGAACTTACTCATCTTTGAGTCAGGCAGGCAGGTAAAATGGGCAAGGCTAGAATATTAGACAGAAAATCTGTGCAGTCTCCTCCCTTCCCTCCACCATGATCAAGACGACCAGGGAATGACCCTCTTTTGTTTAGTATTTTTTCCTATTGGATTAAGTAAACAGATAGGTAAAGATGCAGCCATGGTAAAATGACATAAGAATGCACATGCTCATGAAATCCAAATCCAAACATTGAGTCAATTAGACAAAATAAGCAGGATAGAACAGAAAATACACACCTTCCAGTCTCCATACAAGACTGAAGCAAATTTCTAAAAGTTACTGACTTTTTAACAGAAAGATGACAAGTGAGAAGGGATGGGAAAACAATGCGAGAGTATACAGAATATTTGTGATCCAATCTTCAGTGTTTAAAAAACAGTCAAACTTTTTTCAAAGTTTGGCAGAGGTGTTTAATGGTAGATTGAGAGCATCAAGAGTCTCTTTAATTGCAGCCTAATAGAAAACCTGTACAATAAACTTCTATAGCATCAGCATCAAGGAAGGAAGATTAAAACTCACTACAATTTCTCTTCTTAAACCGAAAGGATTCATGAAGTATGAAGTGGCACAGGTTTGGGGAGGGAAGTTGTCTATTTTTCATGCTGCTTCAGAATCCCAAATACACAAGAAAGTGGGGTTACTGATAGAGAGATAACTGACAGAACTGAACATATTTCATTCAATAAAAAGATGAGCAAGTTTAGAAAACTGACAGAATTTTGATGAATGAGACATGTATGGGTACTTGCGCAACCAGATTGTATATATAATTTATTCACATTATTTTTAATCAAAAGAATTATGTTTATTTTGTATATATGTGGTTTCACGAAAATCCAAAATGAGAATTAAATACATTTTAAATCTATATGCCTATAAGTAATAAGCATAATTAGGCATCTTTTTAAAAAAAGATTATTATATATTACATGCACAATCATCTTGTTAGATTCATTGGCTGTTCACATTTTGCAAATATACTAATAGCAATGAGATTATGTTATGCTATAACCCGCCCCTCCCCCATATCTAGCTGAAAACAGAGTCGTTTGCAATATCCAAAATTGAAATGAAACATGTCTGACTGTTCATAGAATTTTGATAACAACTACTTGTGTTGTTAAAAAGGCATATATCCCATTGACACAGTATACATTCACTTTTAGGAAGAACTTTTCAAATATGGAGTCCCATATAGTCTACCTACAGATCCTTTAAAAATAAGGATTTGGATTAAAATGTTAACACAATCTCATTGCAATATTACACCAACCGAATTTCTGAAATATTGGTTCAAATGATAGATAGATAGATAGATAGATAGATAGATAGATAGATAGATAGATAGATAGATAGATAGATAGATAGATAGATAGATAGATAGATAGATAGATAGATAGATAGATAGAAATTCTATACTAGAATTCAGAATATTATTATTATGGAGCTTCCTTCCCTCCCCCCAAAAAAGTTATTCTTCAAGCTGACAACTTGCCTACTCTATTAAAAGTATCTTATAAAGATAACTTCTCTTTAACAGGTCACCATCAAATGTTAACATTAAAAATATGAAGTTTCAATACTGAAAATTGTATACGTGTGATATTGTATAATTACATAGAACCTAGTTGTGTGCACCAGAGATAATTGTGTCTCAAATACTGTAACAAACCTAGATTCACACCATATAAATATATACAGACACAGAGCTATATATCCAGAGTACTATAGTTCATACAACTTCAGCTGTGGTGTTATAAGACACATAATACCACAGTTAATTCAATTTGTTAGGAAAAAAGGTATCTTCAGTTATTTTGTTATGAGAATTTCACAGTAGGAGGAAGCAATTCTTTGCTGATTTTTCCCCCTACCTCCTCCTTCAGGGGAAAAAACTTTTTTTTGTAAACATCTTCAAAGGTATTATTATACCAATATATCTTTAAAATTTATTCATAATGGTAAATAGCTAACCAACATGAATAAAGTATATCATAACGCAATAACACTTTTCCGACAAAACAGGTATTTATTAAAAGAATGTCTTATAAATAAGTTGTCTTGCATTTTAAACTACAATTTCATAAACAACAATATTTAAAAGTGCTGAGTATGGTAGGATAGTCAGCAACGCCAGTGTAAACAGACCTTTTATGTTTTCTGCTTTGCAGAATTGTCTCTTTTTTCTGTTTTAACCCCCATTTTGATAAACACTACAACAGTGAAAATAGTTGCATAGGGAATAAAGAATAGCCCTTTTAAGTCATATCTCCTGATTTCTATATAAATTACAAAATCAAATGAGCATAAGAAACAGGTAAATTGTCCATGTCTCCCTCCCTTCCCACTTTAAAAACATAGAGTTCAAGTAAAATAAGTAAAAATTCCCCATGTCTGCCCTTCGATACCTGTTCAATAAATTAAAAATGAAGAGGTAGTGAAAAAAGAAACAGCCTTCCCCCTAACAAATAAACGGCCAAATGGTCAGAAAAATACTTTAAAAATACAGACCACTGAACAACAGTATAACGTCCCATATCTTGATATTATGTGGGCAGTGGGCACTGAAAGGACAATCGCAGGTACAGACACGGGAGGATCCAGTTCTTGAAGTTATTCCATAGCAACAAATAGCTATGCTAAAATACTTTTGGCCACTGCAATAAAATTTTTAAGGGCAACTGACTGAGTGCCTTTCTAGTACAAATTCCACTTAAATGTAGAAGGCTTCCACATTACATGCTTAATGTATTGCATCCATGCAGTAGTGAGCTCACGGGTTGGCCCTTAGGAATAACTTGCAGGCAAAGGGCTAATATCTGAGACTCAATTATGCTCAGCATCGAGGCAATTTTACTTTAAAAAGAATTGAGCCCACTCTGATTAACAGATGGATGAAGGGAGAAGAATTGAGACTATCAAATCTCTCCAGGTATCAGGCCTAGCATTCAAAGTGTCAATGTTTATCCATTCAATGGCCTGTTTTTAATAAAGCACTCCAAGGGAATACCATCACCTAGTACCAGTTTCTATATATGTGAAAAGACAGTTTTATAAATTATGTGTTTTCTTCTTAAGGCCAAAACAAAGATGGAAATCTGGAAAGGTTTAAAAGAACGTTAAGTAGCTACCTATAAATCTAAACTAGCAGCAAAGGATATAATCTTTATGAACATCTTCATTGGTATTACTCTTGGGCCAAAACATTTTGAGGCAAACATTAATTAAACCTCCACAACTCCTTTTTTTACCCCGCAAGGAATCCATCAAAATGTGGAAGCCTATATTAGTGGAAGGCTATATTAGTTTTCTTTAGCCTTCCTTTAAATAACAAATTTGTTTCAGTTTGTGGAAAAACACAAACATTTCCTTTCATACATTAGCGCTTTTAAGAAAAAAATTATTTTACAGACAGATGGTAGTCCTCAACATGGACTGAAATGCTACATGTAGGCATTTTAATTTTTTTTTAAATAAAAATTAAACTCTCACCCTTGGTTATATGTATGTATGGATATTTTTGTTTGTTTTGCTGAATTACATAACATTACACAACAGTATTAGATAACTGGATAGCCAGTCTTTAATAAATCAGTTACAGAATCTGACATCTGAAATGTACATTGATTCTCTGTTCTTAAAACAATAAAAACAATGTCAACGCATAGACTATGTCATCCCAACCTGGATTCCATTTTATGGTTTGTGCTTTTTTGTTGGGTTTTTAACATTTCAAACTCTGTTACAAAATGCTACCATTTTGGCAGTCAACAGCCAGAGGAATCCCCTATTTTGAATTTTAAATAAATTGATAACTCTCTCTTATACAGAAAGTTTGTTGCTTTGACATAATGTATTTTATTCCACTGAGCATTTGGAATGATATTGCTACACCTAAGGACTACCATCCTTTAGTGTCAGCGTATGTTTAAATATGCAAGTTACTTTCTGACTCGCTCCAGTGATTTCTGTATACTATATATTGCACAAAATGTTTTTAAATATAGATATAATTTATGTTGTTGGATTAAATATTGCAACAACTAAGTGGTAAGTGAAGCATTCTTGCTTTGCACATGCAGTGTGAGGATACATAAGGAAACTCTTCATAAAACAACAAGTACGTCATTGCAAACTTGACTGCTGTTGTAAAAGGTGTGTGAAAGAAATGTGATTTGGCAAGTCCATCCCCCTCCTCCAAACTCAAGCATTAAACACCTTGGTAAAACGTAGACAACAACTATTATATGAATTTGTTTTCTTCACAGTAGTCTGAGTAGTGCTAAACTGTAGTTCTCCAGGAACTCAGTTCCAGATGTTATTAAACTACTAAGGTGAAGACAGATGTAATATAAAAAAAGAGCTCTCAGCACATCTTTCACCAATGGGGTAAGTCCCACTTCCTCTTGGCCTAACAACTGAACTGACAAAAATGTATGCCAGCAAATCAAACACTGATGCTGCTGTCAGTCTTGCCCTCCCCCCATGCTGCAGGTGGGCAGTCATTCTTTTACTTTTTAAAAATGAGGCATTAATGTTCATGCATTTTATCTGTTCCCTTGTCACCTACTTAATTAAAAGAGAAATTTTTTAAAAGTGCAAAAACTGCTCTAGTATTGGGGGGGCGTGTCTTGGTGACATCACAGGGTGGCGGTGGTCAACAAGTCGGCACCATGCGTGCAGCAATCT
Source organism: Eublepharis macularius (assembly GCF_028583425.1). Taxonomy (NCBI): domain Eukaryota; kingdom Metazoa; phylum Chordata; class Lepidosauria; order Squamata; family Eublepharidae; genus Eublepharis; species Eublepharis macularius. Next base: position 130,914,755 of record NC_072790.1, read on the forward strand.
TCTGCTTCAAAGGTGCAGAACCAGTTTTTACAGAGTTTGTTCCTGGAGAGGAAAGGTATGTTTGGACTGAACACAGTGAGGGCACTTCCAGAGCAGCCCCACTGCTCTTAAAATCTTATGTCTGTCTTCATCCTAATAGTCCTCCCCACCCACCCCAAAAAAGCAAACTTGAGGTTTCAATCCCCCAAAATGAGACCTAAGTTTCAGAAGTAGAGCCCATAGTACTTTCAATAAGAGATTTATAAATCTGAGAGTTCAAAAATCTTGGGAAAGAGTCTCTGTGCATTAATGTGTAGATCTGAAGTTGAGCATCTTCATACATATGAGGATTAGGATCCAACAAATTCCTGTTGATCACTTCTCGCACCCGTGAGTCCAAACTAACCTAAAAAGAACAGAAAATTATATTCCTGTTACAAGAGGAACCATATTACTTTATGGTTGGATCCTTATGTACACGTGGGGTGTAGGCCTCATGAAACTTGAACTCTATTGTCATTGTCAGGCTAACTTGCCTACCAAGAAGGACATGCACAAGTCTTTTATTATGTAACAACTGTACAACTATGCTTCTTCAAATCATTTCAAGAAAAACTATGGCCGTCGTCACACGGGCGTTTATTCCGTCAAATTTCCATTATGTGGCACTATTGTTCCTATCGGCGCCATGACGCAATCTTTTGTCAAATACCGTCTCCTCCCGCTTCGAGTTGTTCACACTGTAGCGCTCTGTGCCGTCATTTTGAACGGGCACAGAAAAAACTCCTCCCCCCTTTTTTAAAATTTTTTTTTCCGCTTTATTGCGTTATAACGACATTACATCGTTATAACCAAACGTTAGCCCAACCCCAAAAGAGCAGGATAGGTTGGCCAAGTTTTCCCGCCCTGGAAGCAGCTTGAACATTGGCTAAGATTGTTTTTCTTCCTAATTTGAACATCCATAAATATACTCTTGTTCTGAGAAAAACCCCTGTCTGACGTGATCCCCATCGCCGAAGACTCAATCATGGCTCCACCGAGTGAACTTGTAGTTCTGGTGGCCCAACTGGTTGTTTTGATGGTTCAGAGCACGTTCACTCTGTGCCATGCACACCTGCGATCCCTCCGTCGGAGGCGAAGGGCAGCGGAAAGACTTTTTCGGTCTATGCTGCTCGAGCAGCATAGAAAGAACACTCTTTCATTGCTTTGTATTTTTATAATATTATGACGTTATAGCGATATAAGGACGTTTTTTTTTTTTAAAAAAAGGAGCTCGCTGCAGGAGAGCGCGAAAGGGCGTCTGGGATAACGGGTCAAGATAAGAAAGGGAAAATTCCGTCATTATGGGATAGAAATCGATGCCGGATGGTCACACGGAAGCAGATTATAGCGCAAAAATTGAGACCAGAGGAGAAATCTCAGACTCGCAACAGTGCCAGAATAAGGTGGGAATTTTGCGGTAGATTGCGCAATTTTCGCGCTAATTTTAAGCCCGTGTGACGACGGCCTATGTATAATTTGGCTGAACTATTGTGGAATTTTTATGTGTGGAAGCACAGACACATAGTGATTTCAGGAATATTTTTGTAAGAGCTTGCCTGCACTATGGCAATTTTACTAGTAATTTAATAAATTTCTTCTCTGAACATATTTACCTTTCCTTGTCCTTGAAACTGTCTGTACTAATCTCACATTGTGTAATCCACCTTGAGTCTCAGTGAGAAAGGTGGACGATAAATGACATAAATAAATAAATAAACTATTCCCAGTTGGCTCATGGAGTAGCTTACTGAAGTAATCACTTGAAAGAAACATTCTAAAACAACTAAAAACCATATACTTTATCCTGGGAGGCCTGAATTCAAGTACCTTTCTCTACTTTGTGCCCACTGGGTTGTCTGAGCAAGTCAGTCTTCCAACCTTAGTTCCATACTAGGCTTTAAAAGGATAGATTTAGGAGGAAAAACAATTCCTCTTATTTAGTAGCAAGCTACCACAGTGTCCATATAACCACTTGGTAAGCAGGTCATTTCTTTATTGTCCTGTCAAGTGATAAGGAACATTTTTAAACCTCTCCTCTTTCCCTCTGCTTCTGATGAGATACAAAGAATGTGGGAAAACCATCTGCTCCATGTGGTAGGATGATATTGTCTACCAACTTATCAAATGGTACATGTTCAATATGAGAAGGAACAAGTTGGTAATTGGCCATCTGTATTCAGTAGATTAACAACAGCATTATAACTAGCAGCACTACATTCAGAAATACCATATGATCATTTATAGTGCTCTTTCTTTTTCTGCTCCATGAAGGGAGATTTCTACAATTACAAAAGGAACCCAAGCCCTGCCTCAAGCCTTTTCATATGGTTATTGATTGCCCAGGATAACATGAGTTGCATTTTCACTTGACTGCACATTTGCTCCTACAACATTGGGTGATCTTGGGCCAGTCACACTCTCACAGCCTAAACTATCTCATAGGGTTGTTGTGAGGATAAAATGGAGGAAGGAGCTCAATGTGAGTCACTTCGGGTCCAAGTGGGGAGAAAGGTGAGGTGTAAACAAACAAACAGGTTAGAGTGCATTACAACTCGGGCAATTCTGAAGGAACTTCCCTTCTGTTCCAAAGGGTGTGTGTGTTTAATTTCTGATTTGATTATTGAAACAAGCCACCGGCCTTCATGGCTATAGTACTAATTGGAATTTGCAGTATTACCTCTTTTGGTGAAAGTATTGAAATATAATCCTCATATATAACCCTTGCTTTTTCTTCAATCACTTCCTTGTTCTGTTCCTTCTTGAGGTCTTCACATGCAAGCCAGAATAGCAGGTTCTCCTCACTGTACTCTGTTCGAAGAAATTCTCTGAAAATATTTCTACCAGCTGGTGTTTTCATCATCTTGTCAAAATTTTGAGCCCAAGACAAAATTTCATCCGCAGTAGGGTTTTGGCTACAAAAAATAATGAACAATGTAATTGGTGAAGCAGTTTTTGTTTTCATAGAGTAGCAACTCAGAAGTTTCACTTAAAATAATTTGGAATGACTAACTGCATGTTTGACTAGCACCAGGAAACTCAGGTTCGAATCCCCACTCTGCAATGGAAGCTTGGTAAGTGATCTCTAAGCTAGTCACATGCTGTTCACCTAACTTACCTCACAGAGTTGTTGTGAGGATAAAATGGAGGAAAGGTGAGTGATGTAAGCCTCTTTGGGTCCTCGCTGGGGAGAAAGGCAGGGGATAAATGAAGTAAATAAATAATATCTTAATGTTATGTATTTTCCCCAGGTATTTCCCTGGATCAGATCACCGATGTGGTCATAGGCATGTAAGGGCCCATTCAGAAGAGGTTCAGGCCTTTCCCTCACATTTCCTGACCTGCCTTAGGGAGTGCTTGCTTATCCCATTTGGATGCAGATGTATTGATATGGCTAATGCCAATTTCCCCAAAATAGCAGCTCCCTGGGGCTGTTTCAGGTTTGGAAACAAGTATGGGGGAAAGGTCTAGCATCTTGCTGCCTAGCGTTGAGGGTGGGAGGGAGAAAGGGGGGGTTGAACAAACACAGACCACACCAGGCTTGGAGAAAACATGGCCACAACTTTATTGACAGCAGCAACAGAGGAGTATTGGCGCAGCATGTGGATCAGATCCCAAAAGACATCAGCTGACCCGCCTGCCAGCCGATGGACCTCGACCCCCCCCAGACCCCGGCTGGGGGGAGGGAAACCGAGGAGTGGCATTTGAGGGGAGATCACCTGGGTGTACACCCCTGAGTGATTCCCCTGCCACCTGGGAGTGAGGATGCCGTGGCAGCCCCCGAGCTGGGCATGCACCCCCAAGCCTCACTCCCAAGACTCCTTAAGGGAATCCCCTAATGGGAAGGCTGGGGCCTGGAGGCCCCCAGCTCCCCCCAAAAGTGATCTGATCCAATGCCCACCGCCCGAAAGTTGTGACATAAATTAAAAAAAAAACTGAAAACGAGGGAGAGGTGGATGGGAAACGCGACGAAACGAAGTGAAGAGGGGCGAGGACGGCAGCTGGCTATATACCCAGCTGCCGGACCTGAGGGAAGACTGCAGACCGGAGGTCCGCAGCCTTACCCCGCCCCTTCACAGAGCCGGCCAAGGCGCCCCTGATTGGCCGGCTCCCAAGTTTGAATTTCATTCGCCGTTGGTCCCACCCGGGGATTCCCTGGATGAGCCCGACACGGCGAAGACGCTGCCCTCCCTTGCTTCCTCCCACCCGTCGGCGGCAAAGAGGCACCCGGTAAGTCCGGACGCCTCCGCTTCTCCCCACATACAACAGTCCTGATTTAGTTTGGGCCCCTGATTCAATTTGTGCCTGGAGAACCTAGGACACATCTGTGCCCAGCACAGGGATGTACTCAGGAAAAACAACACGTATAGTTAGGTCATTAGTGATGAAGCTCTTTTGTATAATTTCCAAGCTATTAGAATCCTGGGAATGTCATATTTCTTTTTCCACAAATGCTTCTCTCATCGCTGAAATAACATGTTTTAAAAATGATGGCAGAAATTGCCAACGTTTTAGAAACCAGCAGACAAATAACAAGAATCCTAAATGCATTCTGTCAAATGCTACAATTTTTAGGGCAAGGAAAGGTAAACTAAATGCTAGAAGAGAATTCCTACAAACAAACTTTCTACTATAAAAATGACTAGTAGTGAGAGTCTCTGTACACAAGATGCCTCGGTGCATGTTAGTCAACTGTAGGAAGATGCAATGTTATCCAGGAAGTGTAGTTTTAAAAGACAGAGCCTGTGGAGATTGCTCCTCAGAGGGTTTGTTAATTTTATCTTTGCCTCCCTGAAGGCTCTGTCAATTTCTCCTCTCCAGTCTAAAACTGTATCGGATCACAATCAGAGGGTAGCAAGGAATGAAAATGGGCTGGAGCTGCCTTCCAGAGCCGGGCTTGAAACTGGAGAGGTAAAAATGGGCTGAAGTTTCCCTTCTGGCATTTCACAGCCCCTTCACACAGCTCCAGTGTATAGCCAAGCTTTTACCCTGCAACCGGCTCTGTCTTTTTAAACTACCCTTCCCAGCTAACACTGCATCTCCCAACACGTGTTCTTCATGTGTCAGATGTCTCATATAGAGAGACTCTGAGTTATCAGCTGTGAATATGGAACCTGGGTTCAGTGTGTGTTTTGCTACCAACTCAATCACTAATTCTGTTTTAGGGGTTTTATACAATAACGTTGGGGAAATGGCATGAAGGGGAAAGCCATTTTCTCCTGTGTCACAGACACAGTCCCAAATTGGAGTCCCAGGCACTTGAAAAACATGTTACCCTGTTCTTGCCTGACAGTCAGCATCAAAGTCAGGTATGGGCAACTCTGACCCTGCAAGTCATAAGATGTAATTCAGACCTGATACAATATGTGGCTTAACTGATGGTTTTGGTTATATGAAATCTGCAACAGATTCTCATTCGTATCTGGTACAGATGAACTTTTACATGGTTGTTAGTTGTTGTGGGTTTTCCGGGCTGTATTGCCGTGGTCTTGGCATTGTAGTTCCTGACATTTTGCCAGCAGCTGTGGCTGGCATCTTCAGAGGTGTAGCACCAAAAGACGGAGATCTCTCAGTGTCACCGTCTCCGGTGCTCCGTCTTTTGGTGCTACACCTCTGAAGATGCCAGCCACAGCTGCTGGCGAAACGTCAGGAACTACAATGCCAAGACCACGGCAATACAGCCCGGAAAACCCACAACAACTATCGTTCTCCGGCCGTGAAAGCCTTCGACAATACATTTTACATGGTTGCTTGTGTTGGACTATATTTGTCCTTGTCTATTGCCTTCTCATTCTTTTCAGCAAGAATATGTGGTTGGAGAAGTCATGTGGTAGCCAAAAAGCATGCTAATGAGATGCACAGAATTCTAATTGGAAGATTTTGATGGTTTCTTGGTATATTACCCCCAAAGCTGCCAAGGTACTCTTTGATGCTACTGATCAGAATGGTGCTCAATTAGCGTGTGGCATGATGAGGGGAAATAATAGATATCAAGCGGAAGAGAGGGTGGTGGTTGGATGCATGTTTAATATTGTTTTCTGTGTAATTTCTTTTTGTAGATCTGCATTCAAGAGGTTACAACTAAGCAATGAGGTTTGTAGTGCACATAAATCCTCCCAACTGAGAATGCTTTCACATACAAACCATGTAAAGACTAAGAGCGGGACCACAAGTGACGCCTGACACAGGTTGGACACTAGTCAGCTTCCCTCAAGTTTTGATGGGAAATGTAGGCATCCTGGTCTCGCAGCTTGGCTCTCTGACTGCTGTCCAATGGACTTTTCAACTGTCACTTGTCCAACATTCCGCCAAGCTGCCTACATTTCCCATCAAAACTTGAGGGAAGCTGGCAAGTGTCCAACCTGTGTCAGGCGTCACTTGTGGTCCCGCTCTTAGTATGTTCACTTAGAAGGTTGTGAAATTCACAGTTGTTATACACTGCAGACCAGAGAACTGACCCCCATGAACTGCACAGTCACAGTCTGACCTGTGTTTACTGGGGGCATTACTGGAGAGCATAATATCTTCCAAATTTTAGATCTGGCCTGGGGCTATATAGAGTTAGATATGGATACTGGGCTTGCAGAAGCATAGTTTGCTTCCTGTGAGAACTTATCTTGCCCACAATATCATCCCAAGCTCATAGACTAATGAGATTTATGGAGAGCAGGTATATGACCTAGGAGAGCATCTAGATATCCCTCTCCAGTGGCAGCTTCACTTTGTGATTGGAACTAGACAGAAATTATGAAAACTCTAAATATTGCAGGAACAAAATGATTGCAACATTGATTCTTAAAACATTTCCACAACATATGAAGATCGCAGATATGAGCTTTTGGACACATAATTCATAACCGTTCTTCAAAACTGGTGGATGCTTGTGTTGTACAAACATATCTGTGTCCACAAGGGGGCATTGTCCTGAAGTGAAAATTTGGAGACCAGGTAGCAATAAATATAATCAAATATTCCATTGATGTATTCATTTTTTAAAAGTTGGATCTTTGTGAATTACAGCAACTAAGTAAGATGGATCTATGCCAATATATTAAACTAGTGTGAAAAAAAATGTAACAAATTCAAAAATATTGTTATAGAGTCCAAATAAAATGATAATTCTCACCCTGCCATATAATAAGGACTGTCCCTATGGTACCTACAATCATCTAAACTACTTGTTGAAAAATTGATATGGAGCTGACCACAGAATAAGAGATTTTTTTTCTGCTTTTGCATAACCTAACAGTGGTCAGTTGCAATGTGCTTGTCCAAAACTCTTGGAGCTCTCGCTGAATTATGTGAATGACCATTTTGAAATGTGGGAGTGAAACACAGCAATGAGTATATACTATGATTCTATTAGAGCACAGAAAAGGTTAAGAATGTGGTTTTCAAGGCAGAAAAGGAGTGGGCATTGTTTCTCCATTTCTCCATTTGTTTTGTTTGTTATTACCTTGTTACAATGGAGGTGACGTTGGTTGGCAAGACAAATCTTTTGGAAGATTGTGCTGCCTACATTTCATTAGGTGCTGAATTGGAACTGATAATGAAGCTCAAGACTATGCATCCACCTGGACTGAACTGAGACAAAGGCTTCCTGTTCATTACCAATGCTAATTTCTCCACACCCACCACCCTTCTGCGTATCCCACCCTATTCAATCATGCCTCCCTTTGACATTCACTGGCTATTATCATTTGGCTTCTGTGATCACTCCACTTTCCAAGGTAAAAGGACAAATGGACGCACATTCTAGCTGTATCTGAAGAAGTGAGCTGTGGCTCACAAAAGCTCATACTTTATCACTAATTTTGTTAGTCGTATAGGTGCTACTGGACTCTTGCTCTTTTCCACTGTTACAGACAGACTAACACAGCTACCCATCTTGATCTATCTTTATCAGTTTAATCTTTCTTGGTCAGACTCAATTAAGAGTTTAGGAGTTTGGTTGGATGCAGCTATATTGTTAGAAAAACAAGTTGGTATGGTGGCCAAATGTGCAGTTTTTTCACTTCTGTTGGCACAGAAGATAATTTTCCTTTTAGATTCAGCCAGCTTACTAAACCCTTGAATAGTAACCTTGAGATTAGACTATTGCAATGTAGAGTGCCATGGTCTGCCCTTGAAGAAAATAGAAACATGGGTCAATTCAGAATGCAGCAATTTGATTATTGTACAAGCTAGTTGCTTTACACATATTCTTCCTATTTTGAAATCATTGCATTGGTTGCATGTTTATTTCTGGGTTTAATTCAAGGCTCTACTTTTTACCTTTTAACTTTCATGATCTGGGATCCACATACTTAAAGGATTCTTTCATGTCTGGACATAGGCAACCCTAGTAATGTAATGTCTTCTCTCTTGTCTTGCAGACATGTAAGAAATGCCAGTGCACTGTTTCAGCCTTTACAGTGGTGGCCCCTACTCCCTATATTATGGAAGGGTCTGCCCAAGAACGTTCGGAAGTCAACTATTCTTTGATTATTAAACAGTTTTCTCAGGCTGAATTATTTAGGAGGGCATTCAAGGATGATTAATAAGATGAACAGCCCCTATATTTGGTCTGACTTTTGTTTTACTAAGGGTAATTTTTGTTTTATAATGAAATGGCTTGGACTCAAAAGAGAGCAAGTAGAACTGTGCTGAATAAACTGCAACATGTCTGCCTCCCACTCCTTCTGCAGTCTTCTATGACCTCCCCCAAATTGTGCTTCTGTGGGTGCATGGTCTTCCAGGAACACAGCGGCAGAGAGGTGAGGGAGAAATTGGCTAAAATTATCCCTTGTTCTACGAATGGAAGTACCTAGCACAAGCAGAAACAGAGGTTAAGATCCAAGCCCATTTTGATCTTTGCTGTGAGTTGCATCGGCTGTTTCTGGGGGATAGCAAACTACAAATATTTTAAATAAAGAACATTATTTTTTAAAAATCTATATTAATTGTTTACTTTCCATTGGTTACAATTAGAAGCTATTTTCTGGCTATATTTGTTTGTTTCCCATTCTCAGAGAAGGTATCTTTACAAAAGGGATTCATGTTGCTGAGTTTTATAAAGATAGGAGACAATAGTCCTCATGTTGTAAGAAATTAAAATTGTAACTTGCAGAGTGGCCATAGGGAGGCGTGACAATTTAAGTCTGTCACAAGTATGTGTGTGTTTTCAAAAAAGGCATGGGCACATGAAGAGAAAGATGCTCTGTTCACCCAGTTTCCTTGCTTTACCTCACTGTATTCAGCGAATGTATGTATTTTCTTCTTGTATAGTTCACTTCCAATGGCTGAACAGGAAAACTACATGACATTTTACACCCAGATAAAAATGTCAGATCTCAGAAATGTAATCCTCATGAATCTCTCTCTGTCTCTTTCTCACACATACGCATTTCAGATCCTTTCTCCTCATGAATATCACATATCTAGTCTGTCTCCCACCCAATCAGTGTTGCCAGCCTCTGGTGGGTGGGGCTGGGATTAGGGTTGCCAGGTCCTCCCTAGCAACTGGCAGACTGTGGGGAGGGGGGCTTACTGGATCATGGGGGGTTTGCCACTGACATAATTACATTGCTAGTGATGTGCTGCCATCACTTTCTGTGCACCCAGAAGTGACATCAGCACATCCCTGGCGACACTCCCTGGTGGTTAAACCATAGAGTTTTGCCCAATCCCACAGTATTCCAAGCAACATGCTGATGTCACTTCCAGCTGCACAGGGAATGTTGTCAGCATGTCAGGACACTGCCTACCCCCTCCCAGCTTCCCACCCTTTCTTCTCCCCACTGGCTAGCTGAGAGGCTGCAGGAACTGCTGGATGGAGGCAGATATCCTACCAGTACAGAAGAACAGGAAGCATTGTCTGGACATCTCTTGAAATTACAACTGATCTACAGACTACAGAAATCAGTTCCCTGGAAAAAATGGTTGCTTTGGGGAATGGATTCTATAGAATTATAGCCTCTCTTCCCCAACCCCATCCTCCTCAGGCTCCACCCCCAAATCTCCAGGAATTTCTCAACCTGGAATTGGCAACCCTACTAAGCACCTGCCTTCCAGAGAGTCCAAACAACATGCTGGCTGCTTATTTAGGGAGAGAGGAATGTTGCCTATACTACTATCTAACTGCCTCCTCCTAATCTCAAGAGTCTGTCTTCAGACATTGCATGCAAAATCTTTGCCCCTTAAAAGCAGACGAAAGCAGAATGCAGAATTGCTTGAGTGCAGAATTGTAATACTTTTAGGAAAAATAATATAGAATACACAGAGCCTTGAACGTAATTGTGGTTCTTACAGTCATTTTTCCTTCTAGAAAACATGTATGTGCCTATTGATAAATAAATGAAAGTAAGGTAGAATTTTGATTTGACTTATTTGGACTTCCTCCGTATATAACAATTTTACAGATAAGAATATGAAAGAAGCAGGTGGTTCTGACTGAAACCTAGATTGCATGTTGTAATTCTTCATGAATTAGGGAAATGTGAGCGTTCACACATCCATGCACATATGTAGGCTATAAATAGACAGTCTCTTAGGAGCAGTAAAAAAATATTGTTGAAGGAGATAAAGGACAAACTTACCACTCTTCTGTGACCTGGATGCTCTCCATTTTGGTAGTGCGTGTTGGCCTTCCTGTATTGTCCCCTCTTTCTTCATTCCTAACAGTGAGGCTGCAATGTAGTACAACACTTTATTTTGTCTAGAGAAAATTAATTTAAAATAATGAATATATATTATTTAAAACAATGTTGAGGTTTAAAGTGAATCTGTACACTTAAGGATACATTTTTATTAGTACTTGTAAGCTAAGGAAGGGTCTTCCTTTTTTCCCTGACCACTCTTATCTTTCTTGACACATGTTCAAACTAAACCCAATGAAAGCAGAGTACATATTTTCACACATTTTAAAAATTGTAACTTTTCCATATTTTTAATTGTTAAAGCACTGGAGTCTGAACAACAGACCGAATCCTTTATATGCATCATCTTTTAGTAGTGGAATGTTTCAGATTACATTCCTGAACATTAAGATATTTTCTATTGCTATACTTGAAGGCAGGGGTCTTCAACAGGTAGCTCATGAGTAGCTGTTGCAGAGCAGCCCAGGAAAAGATTGTGAAAAGATCTTCTCTAGGCCTGGGGAGGGCGGGCTAAAAATCAAATAAATAAATAAATAAAATATATAGGCTTTTAAAATAAAGCTTTTATTTCTGTGTTGCTTAGCTGATAGCTTCTTTTCTGATGCTCTTCCTAGTCCATGTTCTGTTTCTAGAAGAGAACAAAATCCAGTAATATGGGAGGAGAGGGAGTAGCTTGTGATATTTTTCATTAATCAGACGTAGCTCTAGGGTTGCCAGCTGAGAAATTTTTGAAGATTTGGGGATGGAGTCTGGAGAAGGCAGGGTTTGGGGGAGGGGAGGGACCTCAGTGGGGTATAATACCATAGAATCTCCAAAGTAGTGATTTTATCACGGGGCAGGGGTTGATCCAGAAATCAGATGTAATTCTAGGAGATCTCCAGGTTCCACCTAGAGGTTGGCAACCTTAAGTAGTTCTCATTAAATAAAAGGTTAGAAACCTCTTTAAGGCATAACATTAGATTTAATTCTTTAGTAGTTTCACCTCTTTTTTCAGCTATTCCTTTCCTGCAAGGTGTGCTTTAATAACTTAGATGGGAGTTAACTGGTAGTTCCAATTTATTAATGTTACAAGATTTTTTTAGCTTATATTTTACAATGTTATTGGCCTTAAATTGCTCCCACTGGGATAGCATGTTGCCTCAGGGCCAAGCTACACATGACGAATGACACTTGAACAGCAAGTGTATTTCTCCCTGTTCACTTGCCCTCCGCTCAATCCACTTGCCGTTCAAGTGTCATTCGTCATGTGTAGCTTGGCCCTCAGAGACTAATTGCAAGTAGAGATGGGCATGAACTGAGAAAATACCGAACTGCGGTTTGTGGTTTGTCGCGTTTCATGAACCATGGACTTTCATGAAATTGCCCCAGTTTGTGAACCGGTTTGTTTGGTTCATGAAAATGTCACTTCCAGGGCAGCAGAAGGTCACTTCCAGGGCTGCAGAAAGCACCCCCCTTGCCTAGGAAACTGATTGATCAGCACCAGGCTGTCTGCAGTGATGAACTGAAAAATGAACCAAACCAACCGGCTTAAAGTTCATGACGATTTGTCAGAAATGGGCTCTGATGAACCACCAGTTCACGAACCACGGACCGGCCTGGTTCATGATGAACTTTGGTTCGTATTTCAGTTTGTGCCCATCTTTAATTGCTAGGCATTTGACATGTATTTGTAAGAGGTCAGAGAAGCTCAGTTATACTGCAAAGCTCAGCTGCATTGCAGAAGGCATGCTACTTAGCTTGAAAAAGAACCTTCTGTCCCCTAAAAAAAAAGCCATATCCTGCAGCTTCTCACTTTATTTCTGTTGTCAATCACCTCATACTACCAAACTCCTTGCCCCAAGTATCTCCCATGAGCCAAACTGTGTCACTTTCATTTTGAATCTTGCACTGGCTTGACATGACACCCAGAGGACAGAGCAGGGACCTAGCCAAAAATATTGCTAGGAGTGATGGGTCAGTGAGACAAAATGAAGAGAGTCTTGGATCGACATGGAGAGTGTGGACCTTTTGAAATGCTATCTACACTTCCCTAGCTCTGATCTAAATGGCATGCAGTCTTAGAACATATCTACCAAATGGTACTATTTAGTTCCATTTATTTCATTTGGAGTTGTTCAAGCTTAATGTTCAATGTCTATCTTTAAGGAGTCATATTGTTACCAACAGAAAGTGAAAAGACAAAAAATATGTATGACGGCCTAACTGTATTTTAAGCTTGTCATGTGATGATTAATGATATTGTCCTGAATGTTAATCCTAGCTATACATCATCTTAAATGAATAATACACATGCACTCTTTCTTTTTTAATATTAATGTGCAAGGATTTTGTGTTTTAAGTTCAACACAAACTACTGCAACAAATGGCACTTTGGCCAGTGGTGTCTCCACACCAATAAAAACATTTGCTGTTCAGCGAACTCCTATGTCCTCACAATGACTAATTGCTAGTACAGTATGAATGTCTCTGCCTGAGGACCTTTTGCACTCATCTATAAAGTTTATTGAAAAGTGTATGGCTGCTTTTTCATTTTCACAAAGAATGATCACAAAGCAATCACATTTAGTCACCTTTCCTTATGCATTCCTTCTCCTATGTACCTGGGAGCTGGAAGAAGAATAAGCTCCAGAGATGCTGAGAGTGCCCCTGGATCTCCCAGCCACTAATGGGACAATTCTGGGAGGGGGTGGTAACGGGTGAAGGTTACATCCTTAGAATCCTCCCATGCCACCATCTTGGCTCTTGAGTAGGAAGCTGTGGCATTTTGTTCCTTTTATAAGACTATACTGCTTCCCTACCTTTCTTAGTATTCCCTTAGATTTTTGTTGCCAATTAAGACAGCAAAAGTTCTCTTCCAGTTTGACCTGCAGTATAGGAAGGCTTGTTATATTTGGTAGATGGACAGAATGGTCAGTGTGTGTGAGTGGCTGTGATGTAGAGGGGGGTCCTTTATTCTAGAGTTTATTTAAAAGGAATATGTGTAATGGTTTCAGAGTAATTCACAAGCATGATGGTTTCAGACTAGTTCATAAATGTACAGATTTTCTAACATTTCTAAGCAGACTCTGTCAAAGCATTTGTCTCCAGTTGCCACTTAGGCTAATAACATCCACACACAAAAAGAACACACAGACTTCCCTCAGATTACAGCACTTCAAAGCCAAGCTACAAGTGATGCCTTACACAGGTTGGACACTTGTCAGCTTCCCTCAAGTTTTGATGGGAAATGTAGGCATCCTGGTTTTACAGCTTGGCTCTCCATTACAGCTGCAAGACCAAGATGCCTACATTTCCCATCAAAACTTGAGGGAAGCTGACAAGTGTCCAACCTGTGTAAGGCGTCACTTGTAGTCCCTTTCCCCGGAACAGCTCTGATCAACACTAGAAAAACACACTGAACTCTTTCTCTAAGAACAACTCTGACTAAAATCCAGTTCATTCTGCCTCCTAAGGTACAGCTAACAGCCAATCAGAACACACTTCACTCCTCCATGCAGCTTTACTCTTTTTTCTCTTAGAGGCCTGCATTTTAAACCACAGTAAACACACACTGAAAACCCCACATTCATTAGCTGAAATAAAACACATAAACATATTTACCTGACAAAACATTACAGAAGACTTCACAGAACCTGCTCAGTCATTTCTTCCTTCCCCTCTTGGTTTGGTTTGAGTGGGGGAAAGGAAGGGATGGGAACAGCCAAACAAGGAGCTCCATGCAGGAGGGCAAGGTGTTCCGTTGCAGTAATGGCTTAACAGGCATTACAATCCTATTTAGAAAGCCTCAGTCAGGTCATCCCTGCTCGGCCATTTCCAGAAGGGTATGGCTCTCTTTGAGAATGTACAAACAGTGGCCATGAAGCCTTTCTATATAAGAGCTGAACCACACGAGATGAATTACATGAGGACATTCAAGTGAAGGAAGATGTAATGTTAGCCAGGAAGTGTAGTTTGAATTTCACCTCTCTCTACAGAGCTGGCTAGTTTGTTCTGCAGAGGGTTTGTTAATAATTAACAGAGTCTTAGGGGAGGCAAAGAGGAAATTAACAAATGCTCTGAGGAGCAATCTAGCCAGCTCTGTAGAGAGAGGTGAAATTCAAACTATGCTTCCCAACTAACATTGTACCCCCATCACTTGAACATCCTCATGTAATTCGTCTTGTGAGGTTTAGCTTAAAAAGTTGTTCTAAATAGACTGCTCGTGGCAGCCATTTTTGGCACAAGGATAAAAAGTTAAATACTCCTCCTCCTCTGATGTTGGTCATGTTTTCCTCCATTTTATACTACATTGCTTATTGCAATGATGGGCTTAAGTAAAGCTGAATGAGAAAAAAATGAAATATACTCATCATGAAATACACATTTTCTTTGATATTATATTTTCTTTGATATTATATTTATCACCATAAAATAACTAGCTTCTATATAGCACCTAAACATCTGTTGATGTTCAGGAAATATTTAGTAATTCACAGTAGCAGCAGCAGCGATCATAACGGTTTGGGGAAATTTTCACAATATTGTTACAGAGTAACATCGGTCTTTTGCAAGGGGGGGTGGGGGGAAGCATGCATTTTAAACTAGGCAAGTGGAAACTCAGAATTTCTTTTTATTTTAAAGTAAAACTTTAACCAGTAACCTGGAGAGCTATATTTAAGATACCTGTTCACTCTCACAGTTTATCTCTTACAGTTTAACAGCCTTCAAAAATATATTTACTTCAAGTACAGGGTGAAAACCATGTTTCCAGACAATAATTACTTAGTATTGCCTTTAAAACTTTTATTAAAAATTAATCAATACAATCAAATATACCAAGATCACAAATATTCAGAATATAATACAATATGTAAAAGATAACAGAAGCTGATAAGCATACATGTCATAATAACTTATATCTAAAAGATAAAATGCATATTTAAGAATCTTACCAAAGCTCTTTCTGAAAGATCAGATAGTTTGAGAGATTCAGGAGTCTTTTGGACATGGCTATCTAATATAGGCTCAATGTCATGAAATCCTTATGATCATGCCAAAATCCTCTGATTTGTCACTTTCAATGCCTGAGATGAGTTTCTCTCTCAACTTAAGCAAAACTTTCTTATGGAATACATGTAACAAACTTTACGCATGTTCAAAAAAGCTGATGAGATTAATCTGGGCATCATTTCAACTATTATTGAAAGATGAACAGCTACTGAGTAGAAAAAACATACCTTGCAAATATGAAGGTATTGAACTTCTTGTTCAATCCTCCTTGTTCTATCAATACCTCCTTGCTTCCTCCTTGTTCAATCAGTACCATATTGTCAGAAGGGTCTGCCACAACATAAGGCATCCTGAGAGCCACTGATGGAGTATAAATTTTTCACATAGAAAAAAATAAATTGTACCTAGGAATAATAATAATAATAATAATAATAATATTTGATTTCTATACCACCCTTCAGGACTACTTAATGCCCACTCAGAGCGGTTTACAAAGTATGTTATTATTCTCACAACAACCCTGTGAGGTTGGTCAGGCTGAGAGAACTCCAGAGAGCTATGACTAGCCCAAGGTCATCCAGCTGATTTCAAGTGGAGGAGTGGGGAACCAAATCTGGCTCTCCAGATTAGAGTCCTGTGCTCTTAACCACTACACCAAACTGGCTCTCTCACAGGGACACTCACAGGGAATGGGAAATCAAATTTCCCTCCTTCCCTCTCCCTGCAAACCACTGGCCCTCCCTTCTCTCCCCCCACCTCCTCCTCTTGCTGGCCGCATATGCTGCCGCCTCATCATTCAGCTGCTGCCAGTTTCGTGTGCTATTTTGTATTTCCATAGCATCCTCTAGTTCTACCTGAACTCTGACAGTTTAACTTTTTTTAAACTTCCAAATCAGTTTTATTTTAAATAAAGATTTTTATGCAAACATGAGATTTCATTAGGGATTTCAGAACCCCAAACTATAGCTGTAACTGGTCCTGTTGTGTGCAGGTTTGGTGATCCGTATGGCTATTTGATATAGTAATGCTATGGCTATTTGATATAGTAATAAAATAAAATCCAGCATAAGGTTCAAGTAAAGTTTATTGGCTGAGATTCACTGAAATATCAGGGGGATTCTGTAGAAAGCTAGAATAGAAAACAGATTCCAAAAAGAGTGACATTACATGAACTATTGTCGATCCAGAGTGAGTACATGAACCTTTGGAACACAGCTGGGACCTTAATTCATTTAGTTAGTCATGACTGAGTCCCACTGAAGCATATGGAATGAGTTAGCCACAACCAGCAATGAGAATTATTGTGTTCAAATGAGTCTTAATCATGACTATCTTAAACACAACAATTCACACTGAGTAAGACCCAGATTGTAGGAATCAAAATACATTCCCTACAGAGATTGTTATTCAGTAATATTGGTAAAACAATAATCTCAAGCAAAGCAAATCATAGGCAGTGAAACTCAGAGCCAAGCTACAAGAGACGAATTACACGAGGAGAAGCACATGAAGGGTTTGTTAATTTCCATTTTGCCTCCAGAAGGCTCTGTCAGTTTCACCTCCCCTTCTAAGAGGCGAAGAGGAAATAAACTCTCTGAGCAGCATCTCCCTGGCTCTGTAGAGAGGGGAAACTGACAAAGCCTTCAGATTTCTTTTAAAACTCAGCTTCCCAGCTAACACTGCAACTCCCTTCATGTGCTCCTGCTCATGTAATTCATCTCTTGTAGCTTAGCTCTCACATAAAGGATTCAAGTGGCTTAAGGATGCCAGCCCTCCAGATCAGAACCTGCCACCCACTATGTTCAAGGTAAGGGAGGCTGGTAACCTAACTTTATCAGGGTCTGGGGCTGCTGAAGGGAGGGAGGCCTGAAGAGCAAGCCTTAACCATGATGTTTGAGCAAACTTATGATAGATTCTTCCCATGTATGTATTGAGGTTGTGTCACAGACTTGTTCTGGGAGCTACATGCTTCAAAGGTATGTGGGG
Source organism: Eublepharis macularius (assembly GCF_028583425.1). Classification (NCBI taxonomy): domain Eukaryota; kingdom Metazoa; phylum Chordata; class Lepidosauria; order Squamata; family Eublepharidae; genus Eublepharis; species Eublepharis macularius. Next base: position 130,932,385 of record NC_072790.1, read on the forward strand.
GCCTAGTTTGGATCAAGATCATGGCAAACAGGGAAAGGGGGCTTACCCCCCCCCACACACACACACTGCACCATTTTTTCCACCCAAAACAGTACCAGGGAGCCGTTATTTGCTCCATTATGGAAATCTACGTGTAGCCATATCAGTACAGGAGCAGCCCATAATGGGGCAAATAGGGGCTGTTAAGGAACCAAAGTGGCTTACATCATTCTCCTCTCCTCCATTTTATCCTTACAACAACTTGTGAAGTAGGTGAGGCTGATAGTGTACAAGGAGCCCAAGGTCACTCAGTGAGCTTCCATGGAAGAACAGGGATTGGAACCTGCATCTCTCAGATCCTAGTCCAACACTCTAACCACACACCACATGTGGTGTACTGGTTCAAATCCTCACTCTGCGATGGAAGTTCACTGGGTGACCTGGGGACAGTCACACTCTCAGTCTTACCTACCTCACAGGGTTGTTTTAAGAATAAAATTGAGGAACACCGTGGACCAAAAGCGGGGTATAAATGAAGCTAATTAAAATTAATTAATTAAGAAAGAGCAGAACTGCTTTCTAATCGGTTTCGTTTTTAAGCAAGATGGCAGTCTGCAAAGCAATACCTAATTCTGCAGCTTCTTGGGTTGAAGTTTCATTTTGGTTTCAAACTACCAGGTAGCTATTCTTAGTGCAACTGTCATTTTAAGCAGATTTGGAATGATGCATGGCTGGAAGACAAATCTCTGCATAAAGGAAATTATGCTGTAAAATAATAAATCATCCAGAAGTTACATAGCATACCTTCTGCTATTGGTGTGGCATGTGAATTTTTGATAATTTAGTTGTCAAAACATTCAGTTACGTTCAGTAACTGAAGTCAGAAGAAGAACTTTCAGATGTCCCCAGTAACTCAACAAAATAAGCATTTATTTTTACTTTTCAGCTCCTAAATATGTGTTATTAAAGAAACTACAACTTAAGATGACATTAAGTTAAAAATACAACAGTTCCTATCAGATTACTATTTAAATTATTTTCGATAATGTAAGCCTGACTAGTCCATTTCAAAAAAGTTCCATGAAAACAGTTTCTCAACCACAGTCATTGTGTAGTTGAAGAGTAAATATTTGCTAGGCGGGGCCAGCTGGATCCCATGACTCTTTCCTTCAATAAATATGCCACACCCAATCTACTGGAACTGAAAAGAGACATAAATTGACTTTACACATAATAGGCCTGATTCATGCCTTTTGAAAACACCAGCTACCTATACATTGGCAGGCCAATCTTTGTATGTGTGCAGTTTGTACAACTCCTGGGCTGAGAGCATGTAAAAAAGATCTCACCTCTGTCTGGTGAGGGCAGTTTATAAGAGCGCATAGGAAATTATTAAAAGATAATGTGATGATCTGTGCTAACCTGTCACATTATTTTGATAGTTTCTAGGAATGGAAGCATTAAAAAACCCCACAGAAATGACATCACAGCTGTTCTCTTGGGTAGTTGAAGGTAGTAAAGCGACAGGCAGCAGCCCCCCTAGACAGTGTCCTGGATTTCCAGCATTTCTTCTACAGCAGGAGCTGCCGATGGGATAAGCAGGCAATTAATATATTTGTGTGCCACAGGTAGATGCTCTGCCACTACAGGCATTTCATGGATGACGAGAGTTTGGGGGTAAATTATTTGTTCATAAATCATCTGGAATTGAGGGTAAGCAGTGTAGTAGCCAAGTTTGCATATGATACCAAATTATGCAAGATAGTGATACCAGTCAGATTGTGAAGAGCTCCAGGAAAATCTCTATAAACTGGGTAAATGGCAACTAATGTGGCAAATTAAGTTCAATATAAGTAAATGTAAAGAGATGTACATTGGAACAAAGATTTCTGTCTTGAAATATATGCTATAATGGTCTGAACTGGTTGAGACTGGGATGGAGGGTATAATAGAAAGCTCAATGAAAATGTTGCCTCAGTGTGCATAAGCAGTATGGTGTGGCCAGTTTATTATAATAACAACAACATTCAATTTATATACTGTCCTTCAGGACAACTTAACACTCGCTCAGAGCGGTTTACAATGTAAATGTATTATGACTAGAGATGGGCATGAACCAGAAAAAAAAGAACTATGCGGTTCGTGATTCATCACGTTTCATGAACTATGAACCACGAACTTTCATGAACCTGCCCTGGTTCACAAACCAGTTCATTTGGTTTGTGAAAACGTCACGTCTGGGTCAGCAAATCACTTTCAGGTCAGCAGAAGGTCACTTCCTGGTCAGCAGAAAGTCTGCAGAAAACCCAATGCCTGTTGCCTAGGAAACTGATTGGCACCAGGCTGTCTGCAGTGACGAACTAAAAAACAAAACAAACGAACCGCCCTAATGTTCATAGTGGTCCATCAGAAATGGGCTCTGATAAACCACTGGTTTGCGAACCACGAACTGGCCTGGTTCGTGACAAACTTTGGTTCATATTTCAGTTCATGCCGATCTCTAATTATGACATTACCATGCAATGTCATAATACATTTCTCTTTTTGTAACATGTTCTTTGTCCTGTAATATGCTTGTCACGTATGACACAAAAGATTGCAAATCTAATGTTCTTTCCTAAGCAAGAGACTTGGAGTTTCAAATCAGTGTAGTTAGATCAGCAAGTGAACTGATCTAAGCTCAAGAGATAAAGAAAAACCATGTGATTTATATCACTACTACCCTTACATCTTTTGTCTGTAAAGGTCTTTAATGTCTGCTGAAATGTGTATGTCACCTTACATTTTGTCAGCTTCTTAGGCTGATAGAGATGTGGTTCCAGAGCTGTGGAACTTACAGTGCCATCTTAAGAGTGACTCCAGTCCAAGCCCATTGTACTGTTAGTATATGTGTATATTTCCGTGTATCTCTCTTTATGAATTTTTTTATGCTGAGCTTGCTCCTGTTCTTTCACAGATCACTGTTTTCAGGTCCCTGGGTTGAAAAATGCTATGGCAAGTGAAAAAGACAGCTTCCATGCTGTAGATTATAAAGAAAGGAATTGAAAACACAACAGCAAGTGTTGTAATGCCTTGTATAAAGCTATGCTGTGGCATATGATTAAGGACTTGGAGCACCTTCCGTATGAGGAAAGGCTAAAGAGTCTGGGACTTTTCAGTTTAGAAAAAAGATGACTAAGGGAGGATATGGTAGAGGTTTATAAAATTATGCATGGAATGAAACTTTTTCTTTGTCTCCTACTAGAACTCTGGAACACTTGATGAAGTTGATAAGTGATAGACCAGAACCACAAGTGACAAAAGGCACAGATTGGACTCTTGTCAGCTTCCCTCAAGTTTTGATGGGAAATGTAGGCATCCTGGTCTCGCAGCTTTGCTCTCCAACTGCTATCCAATGGACTTTTCAACTGTCACTTGTCCAACATTCCGCCAAGCTGCCTACATTTCCCATCAAAACTTGAGGGAAGCTGACAAGTGTCCAATCTGTGCCTTTTGTCACTTGTGGATCTGCTCACTGATTCAGAACAAACTAAAAGGAAATACCTCTTTACTTAATGAATAATGAAATTGTGGAATTCACTGTTAAGGGCTGTAGCGATAGCCGTAAGGATAGATTACTTTTAAAGGCGGTTAGGTGGATTCATGGAGGAGAGGTCCGTCTACTAGCAATGAGGAGTAAAGGGAACATCCATATTCAGAGGCAGCAATACTCTGAATACCTGTGCTGGGAGGCAGCAAAGGGGAGGGCCTCAGCATGTATGCCCTGTTTGTTTGGCCCTCTGGGGCAACTGGTTGGCCATATAGCAGGAATATAGCAGGCCATATAGCAGGAATACATGCATAATATGTACATATATGTGTGTATTTTAGTGAACTGTATGAACTTTGATCTAGTTTGTTAGCAGGTTGTATAACAACACAGGTGCCCCTTTTATCTTTTGACAACCAATTAAAAATAGTGTACAGTGGTAGATAAATGATTCATTAGTTGCTAGAATGGCCCAGTCATAACCTGCTCATTTAACTTTTTGTCAACTTTTAACGATTTATGAAACTTATTGTGCACCTGCATCATAGCATCACACTTGGCTTCGGTTGACTCTGAAGAATCAGCTAAATCTAGGATCAGTCATATTTTTACATTATTGTTATTATTATATTTTTACATTATTACATTATTTTTACATTATTGTAAAATATGTGAAAGATCTTAGCGATGTCTTTATAGACATCAGCCAGATAAGAGATTAGGATTTTGATAATGGAAATCTCATGAAGAAGCTTTAGGAGAGAAATATAGTATCTGTGTGTCTATTGCAAATCCAACCTCATTTCGTAGTAGCCTGAGCATGATCTGATTTTAAATCAATCTTAGATTTAATCGAAATATTAAGAGCTTTAATTTTTAGTGCATGTATTCGTTCATCAGCTGTAGGTTTCATAATGCTTTATATTTTAGAATCTTGCTTAATTTAAAAGATTAGTGTTTATTTCAGTAAAGAATAAAAATTAAGTTGTAAAGTTGTGTGCCTTGACAGAAAGTGTTAAAACAAGAAGAACCCTTAAAAATCAATTGTAATAAGTAACAGGTTCTTTAAAGGATGATCTATGTCTTAAGGCCTCATTATTTAAAATTCTTTGAGCTGTTTGGAATTTAGGATATAAATCTCAGAACTGGATGGTTTGAATGCTTTAAGGAGGTACAGATAAAACATTCTGTTACAGCTACCATGTGAAACAGTATGCTGGATAAGAAGAACCAGGGATCTGACCTAGCAGGGTTCTTCTTAATCTCTGTTCTTATAAAAAGAACCAACAAGTAGTATGACCCTCCCGTACCTGTCAAATGAAGCTTGTCTGACTGCCTGTATACAGGCAGAATCAACCATGTCAAACTGCCTGTATACAGAAAATGAGCTCCTCCAGAAAAAGGATCACATGGAATGCTTTTCTGACATGGTAGCTTTTCACAGGCAAGGGGTTTTACAGGACCATGGGGGAGGACATTCAGTCAAGTAATTCCCCCATTTGTATGCTAAAATGGTATAGTCTGCAGGATAACTGTACCCTGCATTTAAAAAAACTGCAGTTGGATCTTAGCTACATGTAGACTATCTTGAGAAAGTTCAATATAAAAGCATTTAAGACTCATCATGATTCAGTAGAGTGATTTATTTTTCTTAGCAGGAAGAATGTTAATGAGAAGAGATATTTGTCTTTCTACAAAACATTGTTTATCTTCATGCTGTTGACTTCTTTGCTAATGTTACTAGGCTTTCACTTCCAGATTGGTTTTTCAGTAAAAATAGGTATAGTTTTGGCCTAACATTAAAAGACAGAAGTGACACAGACTGTCTTTAACAGCTAACTTTTTTCATGCCATGTCTAAAGCTTTGAATGATAAAGATATGTCAGAGAAATAAAGGCGTGCATATTTACCAGGCAATTGCTGTGTAAACAGAAGACTTCATTCTCGTTCTGGTTCAGAGATGCTGGCTGGAGTTAAAGTGAACATGAAACATCACATGATGTTGAATGAACCCAATCTAAGTTCAGGATGAGGGGTGCAAGTAGAAGAAATCAAGATAAACAGTATAAAGGTCCTATAAGGTTTAATAAACCAGAGGCACCCAAACTTTTTCGCTCAAAAGCCACATTGAGAAACAGAAACGACTTAGTGGGCCAGGGTGGGGCAGCACCCATGAATGCCAAAATCCTAAAAGATGAGACTGAAGCCCTGCTTTAAATGCTGGCCTGCCAGCTCCAGCCCCACTTCTTAAGCTCCTCCAGCCCTGCATCTTCGTGTGCCATATGAAAACAGACCAATTGCTGGCTGTAATTTGGCACGGCTATAAACTTGGTAATGGAAGTTTGATTGTCAGCAGAAATTAATGCAAGAAATGGAACTAGAACATAGTCCAGTGGATGAGTGGTGGTCACAGACATCAAATCACAGGCTTCTAAGGCTAGTTCACATGTAACATTGACATATCATTATCACCTTTGTTCTCTATCAAATAAAAATCAAAATGTCCTGCTCAATAGAGGCCTATGAAGTACATTGTTGGGCCCTCCATATTACTCCAATCTCTAGAAAAATGGGTATTTAAGTCAAATGTTCTATACAACATCTGGGCTTCCCTTCAGGATGTTGCCTTTCTTCCATAGAAAACCTGCATGTGCAGTCAAATCCACATAATGTAAGTCTTATTCATGCATATCTATGCACGTTAAATGCATGGATGACGAGTGGGATTGTGCCTGCTACCCCTGTTAGTCTAAGGTCTGAATACAGCATACATTTGGGCCAATTTATGCACATAGGCTCTCTGCTATTGGGAATGCCACTTTCAGACAAATGCATTGAAGCTGTAGGTGTTGGCAGCTGATACTGTTCTAATCCCCTCCCCCAAGGCATTCACTTCTCACATAAAAAGAGCTACAGTCTTATGGGAATGCAGGTAGGGTTACCATCCTCCAGGTAGTGCCTGGAGATCTCTGGGAATTACAGCCATCTCCAGATGACAGAGATCAGTTCCTCTGCAGAAAATGGTTGCTTTGGAGAATTGATGCTATAGCATTATACCCTGCTGTGGCTCCTGCTCTCCCAAACCCTTCCCTACCCAGGATCCACCACCAAAATCTCTAGGAATTTTCCCATTAGAGTTGGCAACTCTGGACATTAATGCCTCCTGTGAAGGAATCCTGAATTTTTATATAGAATTTATATGATTTTCATACTGGTCCCAGGGAACATCTTTTCCTTTTGCAACTGAGCTAGGGCTCATTCCCGAGTCTTAGAGCAGCAGCTGTAGCCACAAGGAGTGCTGCAGTGTCTGTGTTTTTCTCTCAGCACTTACCTGGATACCCAGACCATGCAGGCAGCTTTTTCAAGGTGAGACTGCTTGGTTGGATGTAAATGGTCACAATGGAACTTTGTATGACCACAATGGTAGGCCCAGCTGATGCATGGCAGAAGGTGGCTCATTACAGCCATCTGCAATGAGGGAGGCGATGGATATTACTTCCTGAACACAGCTGGCTACAGCATGAAAGAAGGTAATGAGAGTACCTTGCCTGCAATGACAAAATACCTTCAACTGACTCTGCCCAGAGGTGACCCCAGAGTTGGAAAAGAGTAAGAATAGGTTTATTTCACTATCAAGTGGGGCAGAATTCCGTAACCACTTCATTTGCAGTGATGTGGATGTGCTTAACAGCCTTTAAAGATCAGACTTTCCATAGATCAGTTCTATATTTTGACTAATGCAGTCTGAAGAGTTCTGTGCTATTTCATCCCATGTCTACTTTGTCATTAAAAACACTTAAAAAGCCCAAGCAAAAACAAATTCCTACTTCAAACATTAGAGATGGAAGAGAAAGCTATGAGGCCATCCAATCTGTTTCTCCTTACATTTGTTTTCCATGCTTTGGTCCAATTTTATTACAAGAATTTCCAGCAATGGTATTTTCACCACAACCTTGAATCTAACTTGCTTACTTTATTTTCAATGCAGGCAACTGTATCTTGACTAGACAAGCTTTCCCCCTTTCTCATAAGAATTTTTAAAACGAATATTATACAGCCATTGTTGACCAACAACAAACAACTTATAAAAACACTAAATAACTGAAATGCAAGGAAGACTAATGTGTGGACCCTGAATATGCGCAAGTTAATATATGGGCACTGTGCTATTTTGGAGGCTTGCCAAGGGAAACATAGCTTCTAAAGAACATCTGAGGACAACTGTTTTCCTAAAAGTTTCCCAGAGAAATATTACTCGTGTAAATAAATCCAGTTTGTTTTTGGAGAGCCATAGAAATATAGTTTTATTAACCTATCGCCATTGGTGCTTCTTGTATAACTCAGTATAGATTGTACATTCCCCACTCACCTGTACATTTATGTTTAATCCCCTTTCATTCTATCTGATGGAAATGTGTTTAAAAAAGTGACTCATGAATCACTCCTCCCCTTTCCATGAAACACTCTTCCCCAGAAGTGCTTATAGCCAATTCACATGACTCTGGAAGTGCACTGAAATGAGTTGATTGAGCATGGACTGAATTTACATATAATGTATATCAAACCCTAGAGAGCAAGCATAGTGTAGTGGTCGGAGTGTCAGACTAAAATCTGAGAGAATGAGCTTCAAACCCCCCTCTCCCATGAATCTTGCTGGGTGACCTTGGACCAGTATCTCTCTGTCTCTCTCAGCCTAACCTACCTGTGAAGATAAGATGGAATAGGAGAAGATTGATGTACACCATCCTGAGTTCCTTGGAGGAACTGACAGAATACAGATGAATTGACTAAATTATATGAATACTTCAGTACACATTCAGACTGATTCACAATTCTGAATAGAAATATTTGGGCTTCTTGTCTTTTCTGTGAGTTAAATAAATAAATCCTGGAAGACTTCACAACCTGATATTCAGATATCTTTCTTAGTACAAGCCTGTGTGCCAACTTTGGTCTTATTAGCAGTTCCTTTTATCTATTTCACCATCCAAGAGTGTCAGATCTGCCCCTGCCCAGTCAAGGACATTTTTGACAGGGATGACATCTCTTTAGAACCGTCTTCCAGATGAGATTGGGAAGGTTCATACCTTAGCAAGTTTTAGGAAGCCCTGTAAAATAATGTTCCTTTGAGAGAGGCCAATCTATGTTGTTGTTGTTGTTGTTGTTGTTGTTGTTGTTGTTGTTGTTGTTGTTGTTGTTGTTGTTGTTGTTGTTGTTATGGGATTGCTTCTGGTTGTTATGAATGTATTGTTCTGCTTCTAATGATTTTGTCTTGTGCCTATTTTTGGTGCAAGAAGTTGGTCAGCCAGTTAGGCCTCTTGGATGGGAGGGAAGGGAGCCTAAGCATATTTTAATAAATAAGAAAATAAATAGATATAATCACATGGGTCCAGACATCCCACTGGCAATCCATTTGTGTGAGGACTCTTTCTTTAGAGTTCTACCATCACTACACCAAACTGGGTGAAGGAGTTGTGCTTGTATATTGAAAACTGGCAGAATTATGAGTGGTGGGGGCAGCCTCTCTGCACAAAAGAATTTCACATATGCATCTGCCACCATTCTACTGTTCACCTGTAAGAAGCATATTCGGTGCAGGAGGATATTCTACTATTTATCTGCAAAGGCTTCCAAGTGTTGGTCAACACCAGGATGGGAAAAGCACCAGGTGTACCTCCAAAGCAGAACCAAAGAATGGTGAGGCAATCACTAAATTGTTGCCCCAAAACTCAATTCACTCGCTCTCCATCCATCTTAAGTGATCTGATTAAAAGGATAAGTGAGAACTTCTCACACTGAGTTTGGGCGTAAGAACAACTGCACGGCTAAAATAGTCACTATCTGTCCTTAACTTTTTTTCTTTTAAATGCTCAGAAACAAAGGATATGAAAGGGACCCACTAATAAGAAAAAAGTGGGAGGGGGCAAGAATGACTACAAAGATCTCACTCACAGTAGCTGTGTAGCTTTATTGTATAACTAGCAAAATGCCTATTGAAGGACAGAAGCCACATGAAGTACAAGAGAAGGGTTATTATAACATGCACTGACCCTGGGTGTGGTGGTGAAGGGTGCGAAGAGTACATGCTCCTGTAGCATTTATGTCAATGAAAGCTGGACATCTCATGGGGGAGATGGCAGGTTTTGTCTTCATTGCACTAAGAGCCAAACTAGACGTGCAGGTTTTTAACAAGTTCCTCAGACTCAACTCAGATTTACCACACTACACAGCAGCTGCATGAGACAGCTATTAGGAAATAAAGGAGAGCCCAAACAGGCTCAGAATGCTGCTGTGGGGTGAAGAAAGGCTCCTGCTACCCCCAAGCCCTTTTCCACTCACCAAAATAATGATGGGGGAAGCTGTTTCCCCATTTTTACTGTTCCACATGCATAGAATACTTCTTGTGGTACAGCAAAAATGGAATAAATCCCCAGCCCATCGGCTGAAATGGAATAAATCCCCAGCCCATCGGCTGAACCCAGCGCAGGGTCTGTGAAACTGACAGCCCTTTTCTCCTGCCACCCGAGCAGCAGAATGGGGCTGTCAGTTTCACACACGATCAGTGGCGCCAACCTGTCTGGCTTTACAAACTGCTGACAACTCTCACGAACCTGGCTTCAAAAGTTATGGAGTTCATGGAAAACGCAGTCCCATGAACTGCATTTTCACGAACCACAAATCGACCTGGTTTGTGCATTTTTTTGCTTTGTATTGTGATTTGTGTCCACCTCTACTTGTCACTGGAGCACAGGCCAACCCTGTTCCCTTACTAAGAATGAAGCCTGTTTTTATCTGCATAGTTCCACTCCTTCACCTGCATATCTCCATCTTGGGCTTCTTCCATTTCTTGGTCATGCTAGTTTGCAAAGGAAATCTGAGAACTGGCTTTTATATGTGTATATAAGCATATGTAGGAGCTGGAAATCACATCTGCAGATGAATAGCTGTATATATGCACACAGACCTCTTAATGTCACCAAACCGTTCACATGCATATAAATCTTGCTCTGAGGATTTATGTGGTTCAGTGACAGGCGCCCTGAACATGCCCAGGATAGAAAGATCACATGATTATCTGAAGTTATTTTAAAAACAGAAAATAAACACTGATTCCAGTCTCAGATTTCCTGATCTGATGATTCTTTTAGGAAGAGCTGAGTAGCAATAATTTCCTGGCCCAATCCCTATTATGATGACGGTTCTTTGCCAGTTTAAGGATCTCCATGGAATCTGAATGTGTTTTGACTCTAAATATATTCTGTAGGTTATTAATCAAATTATAAGCTAGCAATAAACAAGATGGTTTCATTCCTATGCATTGTTCATTTAACATACAGTGATCTTCACACACACAGACACACTCCATCTGAAAACTAATTTTTGGCACACGTTTGCCAGGCTTGAGAACAGGTTCAGTTAGAATTTTTGAACAGTTAATTTTTAAAAAGAAGACATGAAGGAAGACAACAAAATGTGAAGTCTGTCCCAATATCCATCTTTCTTTCTTTGTACATTGATTTCTTTTACAATTTTCTCAAAACTTAATGGAAAGACAAATTGAATTTAAAATGCTAACACACACATATCTTCCTCAATCTGCTACAAACACATTACCATGGGTAGGGCAGGGATGGGGGTAAGAATTGCTTCCCCTCCTCCCCCAAAATTGCAAGTGCCTCAAAAAATGATTGGTTGGTTAGTGTTAGTTGGTTGGTTGATTAAGGATTCAGTGGGGTGTATCTAACAATTTGCCAGTGGAAGGTAATGGCAGACACAAATTTTCTCTGTGTTCCCCTTCCCTGAGAAGTACTTCTGGAGTCCTGGAAAGTTAGTGAGAACAATCCTAAGGAGGTCTCTTCAAAAGTAAATCCCACTGACTTTAGTCGTAAGCGGATCTATACAGAAGTCAATCACACTGAATTCAATAGAACATATTCCAACTGCCTATGCCTGGAGGGTAAGAAAAAGCCACATGGGCCGGGGGCTATAAAGATGGATGGGATTCAGGCAAAATTACCTTTTCCCCTCTTCAAGTGGAACTCCACAATAGGAAGAGGGATGTAGGAATGATTTTTCCAAATTCCTCCTCTTCACTATAGGACTCCCCAACCCAAGGAGCGTTTTGTCTCCTTAGAGATCTTCAGAAGATACTGTAAGGCTTGCTTGTTTGCCACGGTTTTTGAGGGGGTGTGAATGGTAGGCATCTTTTAAAAGGGGAGACTTGGGGCTTGTAGTTTTATTTTGGTTTTAATTGGAGATTTAAAAAAAAACTATTGTTGTAAGCCACCATGAACCACATGGAAAGGTGAGTTATAAATATTTTTAAAAATATATGATAAATAAAATGGTCCTCTCATGTCCTGTGACACTACCCATCATCTTTCTGGGGGCCAAAAGGAACTACTGGAGTAAGAGAAATGAAGAGAAAATTCATGTATACTGTGTTGGCAGTTAGTTGGATATAACCTATTTTGTACTTAGAGATCCTATTCCCTCAGTGGAGATGAGGGATCCCCGCTTTCACCCTCTGCCCTCCCACCTCCACTTACCTGGCCTGCAGGGGAGGAAGGCATGGGAACACGCCACCCAGGTGTGCTCCCAGGGTGGCGCGATGACATCACTTGCAGGAGTGACATCATTGCACCACCCCGAGAGTGCTCCTGCGCTTTGCAGCGGGCTGATTTTGGCCCCCAATGGGCCTGTTTTGGCCCATCAGAGGCCAAAATTGTCCTGCTGTGAAGTGCACGCATGCCCCTGCACGATAACATCACTTCCTGGAAGTGACATCATCACGGGGGCACAGGTGCATGGAGGATCATGGGCCCAGCAAAAAGGTAAGTGCCAGGTCCCCCGCCTCCCGCCAGGAGGTTAAGGGGACCTCATATCCCTATTTGTACTATATACCATTTTTAACCCATGTGTTCTCTGTACAATGATTTCCCTAAAAAATAAGCATAACCTTGATGGGATATGTGAGAGCTGTGCACAATAAATGAAAATCCAACATGCATTTATCGTGTAATAACTTGATTGTGCAGAAAGTGCTCCCTCCCCACATTCTCAGTTGATTCATGTATTTCTGGCAACTGATGGTTTTTAGCCATCATTTATCTGTGCTGGATATGGTATCAAATAGACAGCACGACATACCATGAGCAGCTGCAACAACAACACCAACAGAAGCAACATGTGTTGTTGGGCCTTTGGTTTCCAGGTGCTTGAGAAACAGCAGATGTTCCTTCATTTTGTGACTGTTGCCTTTTTCTCATTTCAGCTACTTCAGTACCCCAGTGGCTACAAGAACACAGACATAAGAGAACATGAAGGAAATGCAACATTATTTGTGCTCTTTCTAAATAAATTGCTCTGGCTAATGCCCCCCTTTCAAACTTCAACATACAAAGATAACCACTGATTTAATATGCATTGCACTGACATCCTATCTTCCACTTTGCTTCAGCAGCACCAGTCCATCCTTATATTAGAGAAGGGGATGTGCCAGGTAGCCTGAATAGGGAAGGGGAAGGCAGTGACCTTGGTTCTACATGCTCACTTCCCTAGCAGCAGAGGGCAGTACACAGTTGCTGGCTACAAATCTTGGAGGGTATTGTGTGGGACGAAAGAAGAAGCTGCTGGGTGCAATTACTGTGGGTCTTCCTGCCTGCTGATTCCTTCTGCAATGACCCTTTTGCTGAGGCAATCCTTGCTGAGGCAATCCCCCCACCTCCACCTGCTTCTGCCCAGCCCCACTCACGTGGCCAGCAAGGAGGGGAGGCATGGGGGGAAGAGGTACGTGCATGCACTCCATCACTCCTTCTTCATGCCTGCAATGTAGGGCTTGCTGGGTGCACCCATTTGGAGGTGATTTCTACTGAGCTCAGTTTTAGCATGGCCAGCGGCTCCTCCATGCCAAAAACTGACATCATTTTCTGCCACAACAGGAGAAGGTGGGAAGGTAAGTACCCCCAGCCCCCTGCATCCCCAGTTGGATCTGAAGCCTCTGGCAACCCTAGAACACATACTCTCTGGTGTGCTTCCTTGGAGTCCCGTGCAAAGTTCTTTTGGGCATCAAAGGGAGAACTAAGCCCTGCTTCACTGAGCAAATGTTCCCCAAAGGGTTGGGATTGGACTTCTAGGTTATGCATCACAGGCCTAACACCCAGGAAATTTTTACAGCTCCCCTCTTGTTATCTCGTATTTCTTTGGTTTAGGAAGCTGTTCTTGTTACCGATGATTACAGGGGTGCATCTCACAGTTTATTTAACACTTGGTAGTGCTTAAGATGTCAACAGCACTGTGACTATCACAGCTTTTCCATTTTTATACAGAGAAAGAATTTCAATGATCAAACTAAATTACTCCTCATTACACATGGCTGGGAATCACTATTACATGAAGAGAGATCTAGAAACCATGCAGCTTTGGTGAATAATTGTTTCACCATTCAACAGCTCTGAGACCTGCACAATTTATTTACTTAAAACATTTTAAAGCATGCACTCTCAGCTAACATCTACAAGGTTTATGGAAAGGGATTGTATGCAGAACATATAATTCAAAGTACAATATTCATTTTTAGTGTATTTACTTTATCCCATAAACATGGGAGCTCAGCAGTATATAATTCCCTAGAGTCTGTAATATTCTTTATGAATAACTTTCTGGATCCAGGATGCAATATGACATAAGATTAACTTTTATTAACTATTTACATAACTTAGAAAGTAGCAGTAGGGAGAGAATAAATAACTTGCTATCCCAGCTAGACCTTTTGGCCCTCTGGGATGTGTAGAACCTGTTAAGCACCACCCATTTAAAGTCATAGTGACCTCACATTTTTCTCTTCCACAAAAGAAAATACGACCATACCTTCGGGCAGCTTTAGCTGCTCAAGGAGGACCTTGTGCTTTGCCTCCCTGGAAGGAGGGAGAGCAGAGCAGTTTCCCAGGCATCTGGGTCTTCACTGGGTGGGCAGAGCCAGCAGCTTCTTCAGGCGGCTCTGCCTGCCGGGCTTCAGTTGCCTTCAATGCTCGGAGGAAAGGAACGTGTCTGTCAGTTCTCCTAAGCAGTAAGGTGGCAGCAGCGGAGGAGTCTTGGCGGCAACAGAGTCGGATTCTCAGTGGCTTCTCGGTCCAGGAGAAGCACCTGATGTGGCGAGGCTTGGTGGTGAAGGAGGCGTGGCAGCAGCGAGGCTCGGGGGCAGCGCTGGGGCTTTGGCGGTGGCGGTGGCATGCTGTGCTTTACTGGTGGTGGTCTCAGCTGCTGCATTTAATTCAGGAGTGGATGCTTGGGGGGTGCTGGCCTAGACCCTCCTGTACTGGCCGTGCAGTAGCAGACTTGGGGAGGTGACAGTGCCCTGTTTTACTCCCTCTTTGTACTTTGGGGGTGAATAGGGGGCCTGAGGGAGAACAGACAGACACGTTTTTGGAGGGGGTGGCAGTTGCAGTGGCCAGCGAGTCCAGCAGTGCCCAGTCTAGATTGTTTCATGCGGCTGCATTAGTAGCCTTTTGGGGGGCACTGCGCATTAGTGAACTGGTTGTCCAGTCTAAGGCGGACAAGTCTGGGCGTGCCTTGATGGCACGGGATATTAAATTGGAAGATGGTGGGGTTTCCCTCACCATTCCGAAGTCCAAAATGGACCAGAAACAGAGAGGGGTGGTTGTTAGGCTGGGGGCCTGTGTGGACCCGGAATTGTGTCTGGTACGGGCTCTGTGTAAATACTTACGGGTTCAGGGAGAAGATGAACGGGTGTTGTTTCAGCATGAGGATGGTTCGCCCCTGACACGCTACCAGTTTTGGGCCATGACTGAGAAGGCACTGGCCAAGTTGGGGTTGGCTGGCATCAAATTCAGCACCCATTCCATTAGGATTGGGGCTGTGTCTATGGCAGCAGCTATAGAGTATTCAGTGCAGGCAATTCATGGAGCGAGTGGGTGGAAGTCTTCTGCCTTTTGGTCCTATATTTGTCCCTTAATGCAGTTTTAAATGTTATACTAATTAGTGTTTTCTTACGTGCTGTGTCTTGCCAGGAGAAGCGACAGATTTTGATCTGCGGACAGAGCATGATATTTTGGGCTGCTCATCAAGCCAGGAGGATGCAGTTTGGGTCCCAGCTTGATTTGAGCAAATGGGCAGATGTGGAGTGGCAGGGTCATCACAGCCTCAGGTGGCCTGGTTTGCTGCCATTCTTATTTAGGGAACGGCAGGGTCCACCACCTCATATGTTGGTCATTCACCTGGGTGGGAATGACCTGGGGTTTGTCCATGGTAAGGCATTGTCCCTGCAGGCTAAATGGAACATGAAGGTGATACTCCAGCATTGGCCTGGAGTGCTAATTATGTGGTCTGCCGTGTTATCTCGTAGGGTTTAGCGGGAGGCGGAGGACCATCAGGCAATTGAAATGGCTCAGATGAAGGCCAACAGGGCCATTCAGAAAGCCTTGGGGGAGGGTTTGGGGGTTTATTTACCTCACCCTAGGATCAGGGCTGAATTTGCCGACCTTTACTGAGGTGAGGGGGTGTACCTGTTGGAAACTGACAATGAGATCTTCCTCAATGACCTGCGGCAAGGGCTTAGGTTGGTGATAGGCCAGTAGTGGGGATACTAGGGCCTAAGCAGAGGCTTGGCCTTAGTGGTGGCAGGATAGAGTTTGGTTAGAAGTAGTGGGCTGGTGAGTACCCTTGACACTTCCCTATTGGTAGGGAAGAGGAGTCTGCTAGGAGCAGCAGGTACTGCTTGTGACGGCTGCCAGCGCACGTGGGCAGACTGCCTGGGGGAACCCCATGTGCAAGTCCTTCCCTCACTGCTGTACGGCTGAGGCTTAGAAGCTTGAAAGGGGGGAACCAATTTGCCTGGCTGGCCATGTCCTACCCACCCGCAGAGAGGGCTCACACCCGAGGCTTCAGGGTTCACCCAGACAGGTCAAAGCAGAGGTCTAGGGGTGACCCCATGGCTTGACCTGTACCGCTTTACCCTTGTCACAGTTATGGTTAATGTTCATGTTGAGGTTAATTTAATAAAGTGGCCCTTAGATCCAACACCTGTGTCTGTCTCTTCATTCCAACTAGGGGGGCAATAATACATTACTCAATAATTCTCTATTAGTCTCTGAGTTGGCTTCCTCAGCATTGTAGATCGATGGGGCATTACTAGCATTTCAACCTCTGTTTTCTTTTAATCATTTCTGTCCATATGTGTTGTCTGAGGCACTTGATGACTGCCAAGCTTCCCTGATTCAGATCTTGCTGTATCTATAGCCAACTCTCCTGTTTCTTCTGTAGATTTGTCCATCCTTAGATCTTCATAGGATTGAGAAGCTATTTCCCAAATGACCACAGCCTTTTGTTCCCATATTTTGCCATTGTATATACATACACTGTCTTGTAGATGCAAAGGTTCAAGGTCACATGAACCTCTATCATAGTAAAGGTTTTGTCTGGCTTTCTCTGTATTTTTCCATGGATTTACCAAATCTTTGTGCTTAAAATGTGTGTCCATGTAATCAGGCAATCTGGTTCTGTTTTCTCCCAAATAATAGTTCAGTGGGAGATAGCCCCATTTTCAAAGGTGCAGCCCTATAATTTAGCAAAACTAAATAAGAATCTGTATTTGAACCCACTGTTTTCTTAAGCATTCTTTTGATAATTTTAACACCATTTCCCACTAGCTCTTTAGACTGTGGATATCAAAGGTTTGAAGTAATGTGCCGGTAACCAAAATGATGCACCAACTCTTTGAATTCATAGCAATTAAACTCTGGCGCATTATCAGATATGACTACGGTAGATACACCATGTCTTGAAAAAATATATTTGAGACGTAAAATAACATAGCTTGCAGTGGTGTTGTGTAACAATGCAATCTCTGGAAAAGGGGAATAGTAATCCAGAACCAATACATAGTTTTATCCAGCATGAAAGAACAAATCAATGCCATTTTTGACCATGGCTCACAGGTCTCTGGAATCAACAACATGGGTTGCTTTTCCTGGTAGTCTTTGTATTTTTAACATGTTGTACTCTTCTGGATAAGTTTTTCTATGTCTGAATTCATGCTTGGCCAATATAAGAATCTCTGAGCACACTGCTTGCATTTCTCCTTACCTAATTGTCCTTCATGCACCCAATTAAGCATATTTTCCTTTACAGAGTTAGGAACCACCAATCTGGTACCTTTGAACAAGATTTCATCTAGCACATATAGGTCCCCTTCAAAATGGTCATAAGGATGTGGTAAGTGTTTTGTGAGTCCATCAGAATTAATGGTGTGCATGACTTGTTGCAAGGTAGCATCCTGATCTGTAGCTTTTGTTGGTAAGAGACTGGAAAAGATTTCTTTAAGTAGATTTACATATATGATACCAGATTCAGAATTTGCTTCAACTTCAGTCTCATAATAATCTATGGACAAAGTATCTACAATAACTAAGTGCTTGCCAGGTCCATATACTAATTGTAAATTATATAGTAGCAATTTAAAAAACAGTCTCTGCAATCTAGGAGTTGTATCTGCTATGCTCCATTTTGCAATGGTCACCAATGGTTTCTGCCAATATCGGCCTTCCATAGATAAAAACATGACTTTTTTTGCATGCAGACACTATTGCTAGAGCCTCTTTCTCAGTCTGAGCATACTGACATTGTTTTTGTTAAGGATCTGGAAGCATATGCTATGGGTCTCCAGCAGGGTTGCCAGGTTTAGGTTGGGAAATTCCTGGAGATTTGGGGGGTGGAGCTTGGAGAGGGCAGGGCTTGGGGATGGGAGGGGCCTCAGTGGTATATAATGCCATAGAGTTCACCAGTCATAGCAGCCATTTTCTCCAGGGGAACTCATCTCTGTTGCCTGGAGATCAGTTGTAATTCCGGGAGATCTCCAGCTACCACCTGGAGGCTGGCAACACTAGTCTCCAGTGGTCACCATATTTTTGTAATAGTGTTGCTCCTAGACCATGCTTAGAAACATCTGTTGACTGCTTGGTTTGATGTCTGCCATCATAGAATTGCAGAACTGGTGATGTCTGTAGCAGATGTTTAAGGATTTCAATCTCTTTGCAATGATAAGCATCCCATGTCTACTGGGGATTTTTACATAACAGGGCCCCGAGATGAACAGTGTGATCAGCTAAATTAAGAACAAATTTTCAAACAAAGCTCACCATGCTCATTAATTTTTGCAATCCTTCTTTATTTGTTGGTGGTGGCATGTTAGTATTATCTTGAACTCTACTGGGATCAATACGCACTACAATGCAAATTCTACTGGGATAAGTTAACTTTTCTCCTAGGTAAGTTATCCTATTATATAAAAGGCTAAGCATATTCAAGACAACTCACGTCCTGCCCTGGTGCACCACCAAAGGGCACTGCTTTGGAAGGAAGCCCAGGTGAGGCAGCCAGACCTCCAGAGAGCATGCCATGGCAACAAGCCCAGGCTGGGATCAGGCGCAGAGCAGGCAGCAATGCCTGCCCCTGCATTCACTCATCTGGGATCAGAAGTGGGGCAGGTGGCAATACTCATCCCCTCTTCACCCAGCTCAGATCAGGAGCAAAGCAGATGGCAATGCCTGCTCCCCGTATCACCCAGATGGGATCAGGATCAGAGCAGGTGGCAATGCCTACACCCCACCTTCACCCAGCTGGGATCAGGAGTGGAGAAGGTGGCAATATCCATCCTCTCTTCACCCAGCACAGCTCAGGAGCAAAGCAGGTGGCAATGCCCACTCCCCCCTTCACCCAGCTGAGATCAGGAGTGGAGCAAGTGGCAATGCTTGCACCCTGCCTTCACCCAGGTGAGATCAGAAGTGGAGCAGGTGGCAATGTCTGTTCCCCATATTCACCCAGCTAGGATCATGAGCAGAGCAGGTGGCAATGCCCATCCCCCACCTTTACCCAGCTGGGATCAGGAGTGGAGCAGGTAGCAATGCCCACCCACTGTTTACCCAGCTGGGATCAGGTAAGGAGCAGGGGGCAATACCGCCCTCTGCTTTCACCTGGCTGTGATAAGTGTCAGACTGTGGCTTACTAAAAGTTGCAATCCAGACTACCCCTTGCAATGAGACAAGAGTCCATCGATTTCAAAGGTTTACTGAATATAAACAACCATTATAGTCCACAATCCAAGATACAAGGATCTTGGCTGATATTGAAGCACTGTTACGAATGACTGGTAAAAGTTGAGGTACAGAATAGCAATTCCCTGCAGGCCCCGTCCTCCCCCACAGTTCTCAAAACAATTGGCCAGAGGGTGAGAAAGTGAAAGCTTCTCAAGGTTTGAAAGGCTGTAGACAAAACATTTCTCTTCTCCCTGTGATCTTCCAGCAAACTGCTTACCACCTGCAAAAGAAGCACTTAAAATACTGACAGGATTAAAATGGAGTCTCTTTGGTTTACACATACACAAAACATTGTCAGAACCCGACATTCTGCCGTCCCTAAGATGTTCCTCCCCCAGATTTGAGAGGATACAGAGTATGAAATGCTTTTAATAATCTAGGAGCATGAATATGAATAGACTCCACCCACTCATCATGCCCAGAGTCAAAGTCTTTCCACCTGATGAGGTAAAACAGCTTGTTATGTTTTATTTTAGAGTCCAAAATTTCTTATACTTCACAATGGATCTGATCATCAATTAAGGTAGGTATGAGAGGAGTACGGGTGCGCCATTGATTTGCTGGAGGGACCTTTTTCAGCAGACTGATGTGGAAGGTGGGATATACGTGACATAGATTTTTTGGTAAATCAAGTGCTACAGTCACTTTGTTGATTACTTTACAAACAGGGAAAGGTCCAAGGAATTTTAGCGCCAATTTACGACTTGTTTGTGCCACTTTCAAATTTTTTGTTGATAAATATACAAGATCTCCTGGATGTAATTCCCATTCGGCCACACGATGACGATCAGTGTATTTCTTATAATCCCGTTTAGCTTTGTCAAGATGTTTTTGAATAAGAGTCCATTGTTGCGCCGCTTCCTTCCACCATTCTGAAACATCTTTAGGAGCTGTTGGTGGGGGAAGAGCTTCAAAAGGAAAGGGTTTAAAATCACAGCCATAAACTACTTTGAAAGGGGTTTCTCCAGTAGAAGTATGCACACTGTTGTTGCAGGAAAATTCTGCTAAAGGCAATAAATCCATCCAATTATCTTGTTGAAAACTGATGTAACATCGGAGAAATTGTTCTAATATTTGATTAGTTTTTTCCGATTGCCCGTCGGTCTGTGAATGGTGGGTGGAGCTTAAGCCTTGTTCCACGCCCATAAGTTGGAGGAGCTCCCGCCAGAAGTTGGCAACAAACTGTCCGCCGCGGTCAGATATCACCTTCGATGGAAAAGAATGTAGTTTTACAATATGTTTCATAAAAATGTCCACCAATCTTTTTTCTGACGGTATAGTGGTACAAGGAATGGAGTGGGCTTGTTTTGAAAATAGATCTACTACAACCAATATACAGGTGTGGTTTCTGGAGGGGGGAAGATCTGTGATGAAGTCCATAGAAATGATTTCCCACGGTCTGCGTGGGGTTTCAAGGGGCTGCAAAAGTCCGGGAGGCTTCCCTTTCCGCGTTTTGGCACTGAGACAAATGGGGCAGGAAGCCACATATTGGGAGACATCTTTACGCAAGCCCGGCCCCCAAAATTGTCTTTGTACTAAATGGAGCGTTTTTAAATATCCGTAATGGCCAGCGGTTGGGGCATCATGTCAGTGTTGCAATACTTCTTTTCTCAAATTAGTGGGTACGTAGAATCGATCACCCCAAAGCCATTCTCCTTGCACAGATTGAGTCAGTTTATCTTTGGGTATATTCTCCCCCTCCTTTTCCACTTCACTTTTAAGTTTTTGTCTCCACCCCTGATCTGACTGAGGAGGTTGCGTTGCGCGGCTGCTCGTCGTGACCACACCTCCTAGTTGCGTAGGCGAGAATACAGTGTCCACTGTCTCCTCCCTCTTGCTTTTGAGTTGGGGCATGCGTGATAGGGCGTCCGCAAGGAAATTCGTTTTACCGGGCAAGAATTTAAGGGTGAAATTGAATTTAGAAAAATATTCCGCCCATCTTAACTGTTTGGCATTCAATCTCCTAGGGCTACGTAAAGCTTCTAAGTTTTTCTGATCTGTCCAAACTTCGAAAGGGTGGCGGGCCCCTTCTAGCCAATGTCTCCAAGAGGAGAGTGCGGCTTTGACTGCAAAAGCTTCCTTTTCCCAGACATTCCAATTTCTTTCTGACTCGGAAAATTTTCGAGAGAGATAAGCACAGGGTTTAAGGCTATTATCCTCCCCCCGTTGTAGAAGGACACCCCCAATAGCCGTATCGCTGGCGTCTACTTGCACTATGAAGGGGCGATTTTCATCGGGGTGTTGCAGCACCAGCTCAGATATGAATTGCTGCTTTAAAAGTTCGAAAGCTAATTGGCATTGTGGTGTCCATATTAATTTAGCAGTAGGTTTTTTGGCTTGTTCCCCTTTGTTTTTTGTTTTTAGTAGTTCTGTGAGGGGAAGAGTTATTTGAGCAAAGTTCTGTATAAATTCTCTGTAGAAATTAGCAAACCCCAGAAAGGATTGCAGTTCTTTACGGTTTGTGGGGGTTTGCCATTCTTGAACTGCTTTAACTTTGCTCGGATCCATTTTCAGCCCATCTTTTGAAATACAGTATCCTAAATAACTGAGTTCAGTTTTGTGAAATTCACATTTAGACAATTTGATGGGCAACTTGTTGCACATGAGAGTAGTTAATACTTGTTGTACTAAATGTACATGTTCTTTTTCTGTTTCAGAGTAAATTAATATATCATCCAGGTAAACGACTACTCCTTTATATAAAAATTCGTGTAATACTTCATTGATCATGGACACGAAAACCAAAGGTGCCCCTGCCAGGCCAAAAGGCATGACTAAATATTCATACTGTCCTAAGGGCGTATGGAACGCGGTTTTCCATTCATCCCCCTCTCTTATACGGACGTGGAAGTAAGCATCTTTTAAGTCCAATTTTGTGAAAATTTTACCTTGTGCCACGACGTTGAGTAGGTCTCTAATGAGGGGTATGGGATAGGCATTTGTGGAGGAGACTGCATTAAGTCCTCTGAAGTCAGTACATAGTCTTAACCCTCCATTCTTCTTTTTAACAAACAGTACAGGAGCGGCATGGGAACTATTTGCTGGTCGGATAAATCCCCTTTCCAGATTAGTGTCAATAAATTTGCGAAGTTCCTCTCTTTCTATAGGGCTCCAGGAAGAATTTCTACTGCGCAGTCTGTCCTCCTATGAGAAGGCAAAGTGTTCGCTTCTTCTTCTGTGAAGGCTTGTAGATAAGCTCAATATTCTTTAGGTATTTGATTGATTTCTTCCTGGGTTAGAAGTGCTTGCTCCATGAGGGTGGGGTTGGTACCCCAATTTTGATTCCAATGATGATTTCTGCAGTCATCGTGTTTAAAAGTAATACTCCCAGCTGGCCAGTTAATGTCTGGGTTGTGGTCCCATAACCACCTGCTCCCCAAAATCAAAGGTTATTTGGCTGTAGAGCTAATCACAAATGATCTCGTCTCCCAATGCTGTCCCATTCCTGTGATTACTGGTATTGTTTCAGTGGTAACTGGGTTCATATTGGTACCATCCATTTGTTCAAAAATAACCGGAGTCTCTAGTTCTTTCATTGGGAGTACAAGTCCATTAACTAGAGCGGGTGCAATAATGTCTCTGGAGCATCCAGAATCAATAAGTGCTTGCACACAAATATGAGTTTTCCTTTCAGGATTAACTAACGTAACTGGCATGAATAATATGGACCGTCGGGGTCTTTCCACTACGGGAACGGACTGCTTTTTGATCTGCCGTTTGGGTCCGGTTATGACAGATCCATCTCGTTTCCCGAACTGGGGCTTTCAGGTCCTTCTTCTCCGATTAGAGCGGTCGAATCAAGTTTCATAATTTCTTCTAGCTCTAAGCCCTTTTCGGGAGGATTTCTTCGGGATGAACCTCGCCCTCTCGCGGTTCGTGGAGCCGGCATCGGGCGGTATGGCGGGGGAAGGGTGGTGGAGGCTGTACGCACTGGCTGGAACGGAGTTCGTTGCACAGGCCTGAGTGGACATTGTGCTGCGTAGTGACCGCTTTGGCCACAATGTAGGCACAGTCGTTGTCGCCATCTAGCTTCTCTCGTTCCTCTGGCCGCGTATCCTGCTCCTCTTCCCCCTCTCACAATTATTGAAGTCCTTTGGTGCCCTGTTGCTTGCTGCTGCTCCACAAGCCGTACTTCCTGCATCCGGTTTTCTACTTCACATGCTAATTGAATCCAATCCAATAATGTGGGGGGATTGTCCTGCATAAGAGCCCGATCCAGCAATTTGGGATTCATGCCTTGTTTAAACAAAAACTATATTTGTAGATTCCTCACATCTTGGGCATTTGGCGGCTAACTGTTGGAATTTAGTAACATAGTCTCTGGCTGACAGATTACCTTGTCTAATGGTTTGTAATTCCGTTCGGGCTCTATCTTCTTCTAACGGATCTTCATATTGAGCTCGAAGAGCTGCTACTAAGCCTTGTAAGGAATCTAATTCTGGGACCCCTAGTTCATATAAAGTTACATACATTCTGCCACTTTTCCTTGCAACCGGGATCCCAGGTGTTCGATTTGACTGGCTTCGTCCTCGATCAAATGTCCCCAGTGATTAAAAAATTGAAGTGCTTGCACTAGGAAAAATCCTAGTTTCGCGGGATCCCCATCAAACGTGGCTTCCAGCTTCACCCATCCCATTGGTAACTCTTGAGGTCTGGCGACTGGTGATGGTAACGGGTAGTACTGTAGAGGCGCTGACCTCTGTCCATGCCGAGCATCGGGTTGTCACGGAACCAGTTGCATTGGGGGTTGTCGAGGTCGTGGTTGCGGGTACCCCTGCGGTCTTGGAGGTGGAGGGCCCTGCGGCCTCGGTGGCGGAGGGCCCTGTGGTCTCGGAGCCGGAGGACCTTGCAGAGGTGGAGGGGGGCCCTGGGGTCTCGGAGGCAGAGGACCCTGCGGTATTTGCCTTGGTGCTAGGCCCTGTGGAAGAGGTTGACGAGGCGGCTGTTCTTGCGGCGGTGGGAGTCCCGGAGGATGCTCCTGGGGCTGCAGCGGTTGTCCTCCTGGGGGAGGTGGCGGCTCCTGCGGCTGGAGAGGAGGTTGCTCTGGCAGTCTTTCCTCTCCGTTGTCTCCCGGAGGTCCTGGTGGGGCAAGACCATCATCTAGTGGGGGCTCTTGAGGAAGTTCTTCCGGTATCCCATCCGGTGGATCTTGTGGTTGGTCAGGCGGTGGCATTACTGGTTCTTGCTGATCATCCTCTGGCAAGAGTGGCAGTTGCCCGCGCTGAGGGGGGACCTAACCTCGTGCTTGCCGTAATCCGGGTGGACCCCTCTGGAGAGCTGCAACCCCTCGACCGATCGAGATTCTAGGGTGTTCCCCAACTTCTTGCATGGGAACCTCTCCTCGGTCTTCTACAACCAGTACCGATAGCAAATGCACTGCGTGCGCCAGACTCTCCTCCATGCTGCTAATCCTGTCTTCCAATCTTTGTACGTGTCCTGGAACCGAAGTATCAGCATCCTCATATGGCGGTTCCTGGGGCATTTCTGCTGGGAATTGTGTAATGTCTGTATATCCCTCGGAGGAGGTGGCTGCTCGGGGCCAAGGCCAAATCTCTCCCATTCCAGTGGCCTCGGTACTCTCCCCTTCCTCTGATATGCCAGCCAGGATTCCCTTCGTTAGGCCCATTATTGCCGAGATCCCAGCATCCACAGCTAATGTGCGGCTCTGTAATTGCTGCCAACTATGGTTGCTTGACTCGTGCTGCCCCGTCCACGGGGTGACTTCAGATCCATATCAGAGGACATCAAAAGGGAGGATCTAAGGAGGCTCGAGGAAATCGCCGAGCAGACGAGGCAGCCAAGAAAGGAGCAAAGGGAGCAGTGTCCACATTGTGTCCTCTAGTGCCAGCATTTCAGCTTCCTCCTCAACCTAAGTATTCAGCAGAAGAAAGACATCTGGCAGAGAAAGAAGGAGGAATTGAACGGTCTGATGGGTGGATCTGTGGACCTGATGGAAGGCCGTGGGTCCCATGGAACCTACTTCGCAAGATTGTAGTGGATTTCCATCAGACAACCCATTATGGAGGAACCATGGCAGCAAAGACTCTAGCACACTCCTTAATTGCTCCAGGGTTGACCATAGAAACTGAGAGAGCTGCTCAACATTGTGTTACCTGTCAGCAAACAAATGCAAAAGGTCGAGACCGTAAGGTGCTCCCTCCTGGAGCAAGACCTTGGGCTTTTAGACCATTTGAGAGTATACAAATAGACTTTACTGAGCTACCAAGAGCACAGGGATACAAGTACCTACTCGTTCTAATTGATAAGCTCACAGGATGGCCAGAAGCCTACCCATGCTGAGCACCAACAGCCAAGATAGTGGCTAAGAAGATAATTCAGGAGATCGTGCCAAGATTTGGAATTCCAGGAAGTTTGGACAGTGATAGAGGAGGACATTTTTCTGGAAAAGTAGTCCAGCTTGTGTGTGATGCTCTCCAGATCCCTTGGAAGCTGCACACTTCATGGCATCCGCAGAGCGCTGGCCAAGTCAAACGTTTAAATAGAACTTTGAAGGACACTCTAACAAAAATTTGTTGTGAAACTGCACTAAAATGGCCTGATGCACTCCCTTTAGCTTTAACCCGAATTCGAGCGGGAGGTTGGGGAAAATTGGGAATATCCCCCTTTGAGATGCTGTATGGGCAACCTTTCCCGTTAGCTGCAGAAAGGGATAACCGAAGACAGTGTAGTGGGGAAATAGGTGATAAGCTGTTAAGAGAATATGTATCTGCCTTGCAGTCTCTTTTGCATTCCCTCTACAGGTCTGCTGTGGCTGTCCAGCCACTCCCGTTGGAGTTTCCAGTCCACTCATTCCAACCTGGTGAATGGGTCCTGATCAAGTCATGGAAAGATGAACCATTGATGCCTAAGTGGAAGGGACCCTATCACCCTATCAAGTGTTGCTGATTGCTGATGCAGCCGTCAAGACCACTGGAAGCTACAAGTGGATCCATCACACCCGCGTTAAGAAGACAACGCCCCCTGTGGAGAACGAGGAAGCAGATGATGGCGGGTCAGCCAAAGGCCTAGCAGCGCAGAAAGGAGAAGAAGACGAAGAGCAGACCAGAGTCACAGCAAGACAGCCATCTAAAGAGTGGGAAGTCATAGCAGGAGAAGGACTGAAACTCCTGTTTAGAAAAAACTGAGCCTAAGAACCTGAGCCCGAATGGACAGACGGCTTCACTATAAAGTCAGCAGAGAACATCGGTGGCTGCTGACTAAGCAGAATGCACTTAGTCGTGAAGAGATAGCAGATTTGATTAACCATCTTTTCTTTCAATAGGCCAACACCATTAGTTTCAACAGGGGGGAGTTATCAACTAGTTCAAAGGTAGTAATTTTGTAAGCAATAACTGACAGGCCCATTACTTCCTCTATGGCGCCTTAGAAAGATATTACCTCCCCCATCATAAAGGTTGTGTTTTTGATTGAGTTGGTATGTTATCCTATTTGCTGCTCTGCAGGAGCAGGATCTGTGACTTACCTTCCTCACCCTAATGCGTGGGTAGCACATGCTTTACACATGTTCCAAGTACATGGGAATGAAGCTACCCTTTACTATGAATCTCCGATATCAGTAGCATCATTCTCTTTTCTACCCTCCTTAATTAATGTTCCTGAATTAATTGTTGGGGCTCTGCAAGATATCAACAAATAACCAACACTCTTTACTAACCCAAGTCAAGCAAATGGTACCATTAAGACCCGTTGGTTTAAATATACCCGCTTTACTTCAGGCTTATGTTTTTGTTGTTCACACAGTGGGAGCTGGAATACTCACTTTCCAGGGTATACTAAGAATGCCAACCGGTTCTCCAAGTTAGGAAATTATACTGGATGCAATGATAAATTCTGGCTATGGTCAGCAGGTTCAGTCAGAAATTATACAGAGAACAACTGGTTCTCTAATGCTCAGAATAGCACTCTTTCGGATTTGTATCCCTCCTTCCCATTGCTAAATATTACCTGGAAAGGCACTGGTTCCATATGTTCAGGTTGGACTCTTAAAGATCCCAATTTATGGTTCTTCTTTGATAAATGGGCGACTAATTATCACCCAGGAAAGTTTCAATGTGTAGGGGTGGGATATCTTACCCTACTTGTCCAAGTGATCCAAGCTAGCAAAATCTCCTCAAGTACCTCTCATCGTAGAGTCAAGAGAGAACCACAGAAAGGAGATTTGGGGCAGCTAGTTGGTTTTATGGGACCCACCTGTTCTGATGATGTAATAATTGGGAAGGAGTTGTCTTATTCTGATGCAGCTAGAGATGGAGGCGGTTCCATAACTGGCCTCTTGACTCTAGATGCATATCCTGGAGTAATCACACAAGAAAACCGTAAGAGTATTTTGGGGTTAACATGTAGGTTAGAGAAAAGTGTCAATGCAACTGCACAGATTGCTAGAGAGTTGCAAGCTGAAATAGAGGACCTACACCAGATAACCCTGCAACACAGGCTAGCTTTAGATTACCTACTAGCTAAGAATGGAGGATTTTGCCAGACAATCAAGGGAGGATGCAAGGTAACATATCATGATCTTAATAAAACCATAGAAGATCATCTACATCAGCTACAAGACATGATGTCACATAACTATGAAGGGATTTCAGACCCTTGGAGCTGTTTGACCTCATGGCTCCCATCCATAGGGCCCTGGGTCTACCAAGTGTTGCTCGTTGTAGCATTAATCCTAGGTATAGGCTGTAGTTGCTGTTTCTGTATTTACTGTATTCCCAAAGTGTGCCGACTCAGTACCGCTTGTATGCTTTCTAGAGCAACCACAGCTACTTCAACTATAGAGCTTGCTCGCTACTATACTGATGCTGAAAAGAAATAGTTACTTCATGCCTGTATTCTTTATATATCCATGATTCTTTTATATACACATATGTTAAATGTCTTAGTAATGTTAAATGTTTCCCTTGTTGTAATATTCAAGAGAAACACAGGGGGGATTTGTGGGATTAGCAAATTTGTATTAGTCAAGACTATGGATTAATCATATAGCCATAATATTAAGCTAGCAAGAAGCATAAGATGGATTCTTTATGTTTTAAAGTAACTGGTCTCTGCTTTTTAGCCACCCCCCCGTCCTCTTCTCCCTAGCTGTACATGGAAAGAGAGAATGTCTAGCCTTGAAGATAGATAACTGGACATTCCTGAGGGCATCTGAAAAGGCAATGCCAAAAGACAAAGGGAGAATTATAAGTTCCAACCCCCTCCCCCTTTGGAGAAGAGAGTTTGTGTAGAAAAGTAACCAGTTGTGGAATGAAGGAAGAGGCTACTATGGAGACCAGGATAGGATGGCAAATGATGTTGTCGCGAGACTGAAAGGTGGACAATAGTCCAATCTAAAGGTGTAAAAGAGATCAGGTGCCTTATTTTGAATGTGACTTTCGTTTCGCCAAAATGATGTCACAAGCCCTTAAAAGTAACATGTGCTCCTTTGTTCGGGGGTACATTCTGAGCTCATCTTGAAGCCTGTACCTTATATTTGCAAATATACTTTTTTTGTCACAACAGCCCTTATCTGTCTCATCTTCTCTTTGCTCAGCGAATTGGAGGGGCAAAGGGGAAGCACTTTTGTGCTACACTCCCACCCTCCACCTCCTGCCACCACTCACCTGACTGGAAGGGGGAAAGGAGGGGGAATGGGCCTCCCAGGTGCACTTCCAGTGTGGTGTGACAACGGGTAGCATAACACTGCCCTAAGTGATTCACTGCGAACCAGTTTTAGCCCCAAATGGGCTGAGTAGGGCTTGTTTGGGGTCCAAATTGGCCTGCTGAGTGTATGTGAGAAACACACAAGGAGCAAACAGAAGGTGAGCATCCCCCCCCCCACACACACACTGTTAGGAGGACCTGGCAACCCTGTCCAGGATGCAGTTCAACATAAGATGAAATTTTATTAACTATTTACATAACTTAGAAAGCAGTATTAGAGAGAGAAGAAGTAAATTGCTACCCAGAGCCACATCTCTCAGCTCCTTCTTGCAAAGCCCTTTAGGCTGTGTAGAACTTGTTAAGCACCACCTACTTAAAGTCATAGCTTCCTCACAGAGTCCACCTTCCAAAGCAGCATTTTCTCCTGGGAAACTTATCTCTGTTGTCTGGATATCTGGGAGATCTTCAAACTCCACCTGGAGGTTAGCAACCGTATGTTTAGATGGTAGGGCTCATATTCTTAGTCTCTGAGTGTGATTACAAAGCATGTTTCATTTTTGTGTGCTTCTCGCTTTATCCTATTCTATATTGTTCATCACAAAGATTTCAGTTATAGTCTATTTTCTGCCTGCTTATTTTTGGGATCCTCCCCAATTCCATATGAAGCGCTACTTAGACCTGGGACCCAGGTATAAACTGGACAGTGGACCCTTTAATAAGGTTTGCCCAGGTGCATGTGTGTATCTACTTGACACTTAAGGAAGACACTCCACTCACTGAGGGGTATACACGTGTAGGGTATTTGAGTAACACCCCCAAAAGATTTTTGCTGCTGGTATATAATATCATCTCACCTACAGACAGTATCTTCAAAAGAGGGCTTAGAGCTGCCTCTGTGAAAGAACTGCAATTTCGTTCAGTCAGATATAAAAAATCAATATGGGAAAGAGTTGAACATAGAGGGAGTGGCCACATCCTTCCAAGCAATTTCTCAAAATCTTCAGGCCACAAAGATGGAAAACCATCCAAGCAACCACTGAGTACTCATAGAGATTGACCTGAGATTGAGCTGCAGATATTGTGGCATTTGAATCTCTGAGGATGCAAAAGATTTGAACTGCAAAATGCCTGACACGTAAGTCCCAGCAATATTCTTACTTGCTTGTGTTCACATCATGAAAGTGCTAAAAATGCTCTGCTGGATGGCTTTGTGCAGATGCAGTGATGGGGGAGAAATAGGAATGCCTCACCTGCCATCATTATTTGTTTTTCATTGCACTCATTCTGAGTTTTCCTCTAACTCTGCTCAAGCCATTGGGTAGCTCACTTCATTGGTCTAGCTCCTTAGTTAATCGGGGAACTAAACAGGAGCAATAGTGTATAGCGTAGTATTCCATAGATCGATCAGATTTTCAACAGGAGTGCCAGCCATGTCAGCAGGAACTTCCTACGGACAATCAGGAATCCATCTTGATCTTCAAGGGACATGTTATCCTAGCTAATCCACCATCCTGGCAGTGGTTCTATATTTCAAACATTCTGAAGCTCTCCTTTTTAATGGTCTGTTCACATCACAGGACTTTAAACCTTTCAAGCTGCATACAGTATGACAATCATTATATTGTGGCCTGCCAGATCCCTGAACTTCTCTCTACTCTCTTTTTATAATATTTCTACAATATATTATGCAATGCTGTTGTCTCCCTCTGCTTTTCTCCCTGCAATGTATCATTGCTGTTTCTAGTTCATGCAGCTTAAAGCACCAAATCCACAAAATTCAGCAGTAGTGCAGAGATGAAGATAGTCCCAGCCTCCCAGGCAACTAAAACATGGAATTTCAGCCTTAGATATGCAAGGCCTAAACAGCAGACCAGCTACTTAAGATATATTTTAAACCTCACCACGGTGACCATAAATGCTTAAATAGCTAAGAACCTTTTTTAAAACACAGGGGCATCATTTATCCCTGAAATGCTCTTCATTTAGCTACTCATAAATAACTGTTGTCATTTTTGCTTAGAGAAGCAATCATTCAGTTGAGCCAGCATCCTCATGTTCATAAAGGCAATGGGCAGCATTAAACAATCAGGCAAGAGAAGAATGAGGCTATGGTTTCTTATAATTAAACATCGAGCTATTCCATGAGGAATAAGGAAAGTCCCACTGTCAGTTATGTAAAAATGTGATGCCACATAGAAGCCTGGTGCCATATTTAGAAGAATTTAATTACCACAGACTGCACTTTGCCCACAAAAGTAATTAGCACAAAAACTCCCTGAGCCCATGCAACAATGCCCTGGGATGCAGCCTTGAAGCCATATGGCTGAGGCCTAGAATGTTTGTTTTCCTCTTATATGCATGCACACACATGTTCTGTCTTTCACACAAATGCACTCACTTCTATAACCAAGGAAGAATTACAGAACACAGCTGAGGATTCCAAGTCCTGGATGGTTTACATGGAGTGATTCTTCATACGTTGGATAATGCACTTTCAATCCTCTTTATAGATCATTTGGAACGGATTTTTTTGTGTGCGGAACAAAAAATCCACCTCAAACGATTGATAAAGTGCATTGAAAGTGCATTATCCAACGTGTGCGGAATCAGCCCTAATCAGCTAGAAAGAATTCTGCCATGTGATCTATTTCCTGAGCACTTCTGTTTTTGCATATCCTAGACAGGGATACTTCCCCTTCTCCAGATGTGGTCAGTCCTTAATTGCAATTGCATTTTTTCTACTGTATCAGCAGAGGTAACACAGAAACTGCAGCTGCCCTGTACTGAATCCCTTAATCTATCTACTGTGCTTTCAGTTGTTTATTCATTGTTATTTCTTTTTTATTCTTGTCTTGGTAAGCTCTGTGAAGTTAACGTATTATTTTTCTCTGAAGTCCATATCTGCTTATAGATACTATATTACATTCCCCAAGATATACCCTAAAAAGATGTAAACCCTTCATCTGGATTCTACTCATGGGGCTGATTCTTCCCCCATGCTATTTTCCCTGATCAAAATGGCATGTGAGCATACACATGCACACATGTGCACGCCCACACACACACACACACACACACACACACACACACACACACACACACACACAAACCAAAAGTTAAGAAAAACCTGGCCTATCTTCTATCCCTACCAGGTCTAACTGTAGCCCTTGAGGAGGGGCTAAACAGCAGTTAACCCCCCCCCCATTACCCAGCCCATGATCCTTATCTTAACTGGGGGGCTGTTTTTTTAGGATGAAAATATCTATTCAGAGATATCCATCCTAAAGTGTGCTTTTGTTCTTAGTTTCAGCAGTATAAATGTGTCCTGTAACTTCTGACCATCCTTTGGGGCCCAGCTACAGTTCTCTTTTAGCTCAGCTACCCTACCCTAGCTAAACCAGCCTAGCCTTTATCCATCTATGTTGCCATCTAGATTTTTAAAAAATAGTTGAATGGGAAACACCTGTTAAAATGAAATTTGCTTATGCATTACAAAGGACATGAGAGGCAGGAAAAATGTGTACGTTTTGTTCTGGATAGAATAGCCCACCATTAAGTATGTTTTCCAAGATATTTCTTTAGTTTGTCTGCTTTACCAACAGGCTTACCAGATTACCACTTATTGCAGGCCATCTCCTGCTAATTCCCTCCAATGCCCAGTGATGCCCAAGGCATGTCTGATTAATGGGTGTACAGCTTCCCTTGAGTATCTTTTTAAAACTGGTATTAATTATATGACTATCTATTCTGCCCTCCCTCTTAGGCTGATTCTATACAGGGGTAAGAAAGCAGGAAGCAGGGGCAAACAGTACGGGAGTGGGTGGGAATGGCATTCACTCTCCCATTCCCATGCCACTCTCCACTGCCACTACTTCCACCCCTCCTCCTCACGTCTGCCACACTTGCATTTTCCATAGCTATTTGGTGCTCCCCATGACCCAACATCACCCCTTCCTTCCCAGCTGAGCCACGCAGTAAAGCTATAATGCAACTCAGATGGAAAAGAAAAAAACCTGCTCATTTAAGAACCAAATGGGGGATGTATTTAGCTCTATTCCCCCTCCCCATTGCAGCCCAAGCTCTGCAGCCCAAGCGCTGCTCACATCACGACCTGAGTTCGATCCTGGCAGAAGCTGGGTTCAGGAAGCTGGCTCAAGGTTGACTCAGGCTTCCATCCTTCCGAGGTCAGTAAAATGAGTACCCAGTTTCTGGGAGGTAAAGTGTAGAGGACTGGGGAAGGCAATGGCAAATCACCCTGTAAAAAGTCTGCCAAGAAAACATTATGATGCAACGTCCTCCCCCCCCCCCCCCGGGTCAGCAATGACTCGGTGCTTGCACAGGGGACTACCTTTACCTTACCTTATAGGAGAGGAAGAAAAACTTCCTTCTATATACTTTCTCCACCTCATGCATAATTTTATAAACCTCTGTCATGACTCCCATCCCCTTTGCTGTCTTTTTTCTAGGCTGAGAAGCCCCAGACTCGCCAGCCTTTCCTCATGTGAAAGGTGCTCCAACACTGTAATCATCTTGGTTGCCCTCCTTTTCCAGCTCTGCAATATCCTTTTTGAGATACAGCAACCAGAACTGCACACAGTGTTCTAAATGAGGCCACACCATAGCTTTATACAAGGGCATTACAATACTGGCCATTTTATTTTCAGTCTCTTTCTTAATAATTCTTGGCATGGAGTTTGCCTTTTTCACCACTGCCACACACTGGGTCAACATTTTAATTGAGCTACAATCCCAAAATCTCTTCCAGTCTCAGTCTCAATCAGTTCAGACTAGGGACTAGAGATGGGCACGGACTGGCATTCGCCTACGGACCGCCGGTTTGGGGTTCGTGGGCTCCCACGGACCACAAACTTTTTAACAGACAGGCCCAGTTCGAGAACCGGTTCGAGAACCGGTTCAATTCAGAAAAGCCTTGGTTTCCCCACAGATTTTCACTTGAGTCGACTTTCCCCACCAAAGGTTCTCATGTAACACTCCTTGATTATCACCTTTCCAAAGAGACAAACAACAACTTCCCCTCCCCTATTCTGACTGACCCTTACCCTCCCTTGGGGGAAGGAGGGAGACTTGTGCTCCTGTCCAGGAGAGGTGGCTGCCCACAAAACCCACCTACATGGGGCTGCATCAACAATAGATGCCTTCCACGGGGGCAGGGAGACCAACTCTCCATGATGGGAAATGAATGGATGTACTTGAGTGAAAGCCAACTCCGCAACAGGAGATCATGTAGCAATTCAAAGGCCCCTTGCTGGAATGGAAGGCACGGGAGGGAGGGAAAGAATGGCTTCTACACCTTGAGGGAAGGAAACTTATGCTACCCTGTTCAGAGGGAGCCTCTTCGGGCAGTGGACAACGAGTCCCACCTCAGTGACGTGGTGTGTCAGCTTGCTTGCTATCAAGCAAGCTGACCTGGGCCACTGTCCTACTTGTCACCAGACTTTGGGGATTGACCCTCAGAGGGGCCCTTGCACTCGCGGGAGCAGGACGGTCGCTGACAGAACCCACTTCACCAAACGTGATGCATTCAATCAAGGAAGCTCATCATGTGCCTTAGACTGTTTTGTCAACATACAAATCATAATGGAAGTAGTAGAGTTTATAAAGAATAAGAGGAGGTACTTAGAAGGTGCCAGGGACAGGGCTTGTCATCAGGAGAGGATACTAGGGACAGGGCTTGTCGTCACGAGGAGGATACCAGGACAGGGCTTGTTGTCAGTAGGATAGCAAGGACAGGGCTTGTTGTCAGGAGGAGGATACCAGGGACAGGACGTGTCATCAGGAGGAGGATACCAGGGACAAGACGTGTCGTCAGGAGGAGGGGGAGGTTCCCCCCGTTCCCGACAGGCCAAAATAGAGTGCGCTGGTATTCTCACCGAGGGGGGGGAAAGGAGGCCACATTCACCCGGGGGAAGCCTGATCCCACTCCGACCAGGTGACTGCACCTGAAGTTCCATCTTAGCATAAACTTGGCGGCAGCCAACCTCACCCACCTTCCTGCCTCGCCAGAAATGGGTAACAGTCGTGCCTTAGACTGTTTTGTCAACATACAAATTATAATGGAAGTAGTAGAGTTTATAAAGAATAAGAGGAGGTACTTAGAAGGTGCCATGGACAGGGCTTGTCATCAGGAGAGGATACCAGGGACAGGGCTTGTCGTCAGGAGGAGGATACCAGGGACAGGGCTTGTCATCAGGAGGAGGACACAGGGACTTGTGTGTCTGCTTGCTTGGGTTAGGGGCTGGGCTCTGACATGGGCCACTGTCCTACTTGTCACTGGACTTTGGGGATTGACCCTCAGAGGGGCCCTTGCACTCGCAAGAGCAGGACGGTCTGCTGTGAAATGCACAGTCCACCCTCTTGCTCTTGCCAGCTGGTTCCTGACCATCTCTGCCACACAGTTGTAGATGGCGGGCAAGACTCGCTGGCCAACAGTCCACCATGAGGGCGTCGTGAACCAGGGTACAAAATGATGCATTGCCCTGCAAAAGCCCACACCCTCCAACACAGACAAAGGGAGTCCCATCCAGGGCTATCATCTCAGCCAGTACACGAGTTCCTGCCTCCTGAGCTTTCCCCCTGAATCTTTTGCTTGGCAGGGACGAACCAGAGGGAACAAGTTCCTGAAGGGTGGCCTGCCTAGAAGTTCCACTCCCACCCACAGCGCTCTCAGGGGTGTGAGCCTTACTAGGGGTGGACTCCCGTTCGACTTGCCCTTCTCCCTACTCAGCAGCCCTCTTCACCCCACTGCTTGATGGCTTTTCTTGAGCCAGCAGGCTTGGGTGATGTCTCTGAAGATGCCTGTCGCTGGACAACAGGTGTTTGGGGTCCACACCCCTACACACCATGGCATTGCAGACCTGGCAATGCACCAAACACGGGTTGTTTGGGATGGTTCGGAAGTGCCGCCAAAGCGTGGGGTTAAAACAGACACCAGGGATCTGTGGCTCGGGAGGAGGACAAAGCCTTAATGGTTGAAGTGTGTGGCTGGGCCGGGGGGTGGGGGGTGGAGTGCAGGCAGGGGAAGCCACAGGAGGTTGGGATGGGAAGGAGCTGGATGTTTCTGCCGGACCCTCCGGTGCCCCCTGAGATTGATCCACGGAGAGTGTTGGCAGCTGATCCTCAGTGGGCAACGCTAAGAGCTCTTCTGCCTGCTCCTTGATCCCCAAAAGCAAATCTGTAGAACGAGGTGCTGCCTCTGAGGTCTCCCTGTCCCTGGTGCCACTTGTACTGGGCACCGATGGGCACCCAGGACAACCTTTGCAATTCTTCCCACCATGACCACTCTTGTTCCTCTTTCCAACCCTCATGGTGTTATGAGAAAAGATCTCTACAAACAAGTGAGAATTTTAAATGAAGCACAGAGCCCCAAAAGCTTGGAGCAGGGTAGGGCAGGGCCAAGTGGCACCCAGCTGGACCCCAGCTGAGGGAAGAATGCGCCTGAAAATCATTGAATACAAGAACAACCACTGGCCCAGATCTTCCAAATACAAACTGAACCAGCAAGACCAACATCAAAGCAGAGAATCCCAGCAGAACCATGGGCCAAAGTGGTCCAACTCACCACTGTCAAGCCCGAAAATCAAATTTAAGTAAGGGACATTGTTGCAAGTCCAATCTAACCAATGTCAAACCAGAGAATCCAAACCAACCAACCTGACAAGCTGATATTAAAACCTGGCAAGAAGACATTGACACTATAAAATGGAAGGGAAAAGGTCCTGGGAGACTTAAAACGCCACCTCTGAATATTTACATATATTTCCAAATATTTCGAGAATTTTTCATGATCTATTTAATGGTATCTCAAAAAAACCTGAAAACAGTCTGGATGCCCATATATATCTGATTGTATACCACTACACCATACTGGCTCTTTTTCCAGCTTTTAATGAAGTAAAACAAATATTTATTGTTTCTTTTAATGTTGAATTAACCTTTGCTTCCAATTTACACTTGGGTGGGGCTACGGTTTCTGTTTGTTTAAGCAATCCTAAAATGCAGAGAAAGCAAGATTAAAGAATATTCTATTAACTAATGCATATCCAATCTCTGGTAAGTGTGGTTTCAAGCATTTTATTAGGTTACATCTGCAATTGTAGATTGCTGCCACTGGAACCATTAATTTAAAAAATCCCCCCTTTCCCCAAATACTTCTTTTTTTTTTTTTTTGCAAATACTGCTCACTTATCTATCATGTTTGCCTTGACCTGGATTGCCCAGGTAAGCTTGATCTCATCAGATCTCAGAAGCTAAGCAGGGTTCGCCTTGGTTAGCAATTGGATGGGAGAACTCCAATGAAGACCAGGGTTGCAGAGGCAGGCAATGGCAAACTACCTCTGTTAGTCTCTTGCCATGAAAAGCCCACCAGGGGTTGCCATAAGTCAGCTAAAACTTGATGGCATTCTCCACCACCACATCTATTACATTGGGCAGCTTAAAGCCTCTTACAAAGGGTTACTTTCTGGATGGGCTTCGTCTCAAGACCTACTTATTTTTAACTCTGTGAACAGCATCATTCACATATTCTCAGACCATTCTCTGTGGCAAACACTAAGCTTCTCAGAAGTACATTTAAACATCAGGCTGGCTATCATCCATAACTTGAACATGCACAATTGTTAGATCTTTTTAAAATATAAAAAAGTTTCAAAGAGAAGTACTCAAGAGGTATACTAGAAAGTGGAGTACTCAGCAACCTTTAAGAGCACTCAATAAAGGCAAGACACAGAACTCATAAGAAAACCACTTTTTTCTCAGTATATTTCCTATTTTTGAGCATTTACTAGCCTGAGCTTCATCTGCTGCTGTACTTTTAGAAATCTTGTTATTGGCTTCAAAGTTGCCAGACGTTGCTAAGCCAAAATCTTAACAGTAGCCTCTGAGTCAGACTCTTGTATTGTGTGAGGGGTGGGGGGAGATGATGAGATTCCACGGGCCAAATCCTTCTTCCCTTGTGTATAGAGAGCAGGCTGTGGAGAGGCTGTTTAAATCAATATGGTTGTATTCCTTCTACAAATTAGACCTCTGAATCAGGAACTGAAGCAGAATGTGGTTGCTGGACACTTCACTGTGAGACGTGGAAAGGTGTCTATGCGTAGAGAAGAGTGGAGCCTGGTCACCAAGGCAGCATGATGAAGGAGGAGTAGACAATACTGGGCCGTTTCCACATGGCCCCCCGCTGCTCGTAACAACCCGGAATATTGTGAAAAAAATGCAGAAGATCGCGTTTTCTCGCACGAGATTTGCGCGACGTCACACGAGAAAATGCGATCTTCCGCATTTTTTTCACGATATTCCGGGTTGTTACGAGCAGCAGGGAGCCATGTGGAAACGGCCCAGGTCTTCAGTGGAGCTACTCTGTGCCTTCCTATCCACTTGTGTGGACTGGGGCGGATTGCTCTGTTAACACAGAGCATTCCAGATATTCAAAGTGCTTCACCACGTTGGTTCAGTGAAGAATATTATATATGAAATGAACTGAATTCAAAATGTTCATATTATGAACATTTCATTCTGAGTCCAAGTTTCATTTGGATCAGATTTAAACCCCTGATCACAGATGGGTTGGCAATCATAAAATTTTTAAAAAGAAAGAGGGGGAAATTGAGTTTTTCCTTGCTGCATGTGATGCGCATGCATAGAGATCTCTATAGCCCACCCCTGCCCCATCACAAGCCTTTCTATCTGCAGATAGCTTTGCTTGCAAGTGGGTTGCATGTGCTAAATGGTGTGCATTGGGAAGGGACTAGATGAGATTCTACCTCTCTCTGTGTGTCCATCTATCATCCTCATCACAATCTTCTAACACATTTTCCTTCTAACTGCTGGGAAAGACCACAGAGCAGCTCACAAAATCATAAAATACCTAAAATGTTAAAGAATATGAGTTATTATGTAGAGACTTCTCTCCCAAATTGGTTTGTAGTCAAAGAAATGTTTTTGTTAAGTGTTAGGTAAGCTTTGGCTTAGAAATATGGCAGGGATTTCAAAATGCCATATGACTACAGACGACAATCAGTGACTGATGATACTGAAGCCAGTAAATAAGTATGCTTTTTTTTTCAGCACAACAATTTCAATTTTAACGCTTTGTTTTAGCCCTTGTATAATGTCATTAAATTAATCACTGGAGCTTTATATTTAAGATACCCATCAGCATCACTGTGCAATGATATATGTTTCCATTATTGGAAGGTGTGGGTACAAGGTTAGATAACTCTCTTCAAGGAACTGTTTAGTTCAGTGTAATGAATCCTTCCTGTAAAGGGAATGAATTAGATGACCTCTCTTCCAGCTCACAGTTTTAGAATCATATTGGAATAAGATGATTACATTAAAAGTACCAATATTAACAAATGCTCGACACCAGCAATTTGCATTTTACAGAGAACCATAAGTACATTTATCAGAAGTAAGTGTCCCTAGTGTTTAAGACTGCCACCTCAGGTTGCTTTCACAGTGCAATAATGTAACAGTCATTACTGCTGTGAATGCAGAGTGGCAATCTACACAGGTGTTTTCCTTTCCCTACCCCTTTCCATCTACACAGGTGTTTTCCTTTCCCTGACCTGCCAGCGAAGGGCTTTTGGGGGCTTTAAAAAAAGCAAGTGCTAGTTCACTATAGTGCAATAATGCTAACACAGTCTCTACCCCACTATACTAGCTCTAAGAATTCCCAGCTTTCATCAGAAAAAATAAGTAAGTTGTTTACCAGGTGCATGTACCCAAGACATGGCAGAAAGGCTGGAAAGGCTCATCAAACCCACAGATTATTATCCATTCTTGCTCATCCATGTGGGAATAATTGATACTGTCTGGCACAGTTCAGAACGTATTAAAAGAGACTACGAGGCTCAGGGTAGAAAGCTGAAGGACCTGGGAGCACAGGTTGTGATTTCATCACTTCTTCCTGTAGAGGGCCATGGTTTAGGAAGACAGAGCTGAATACTGGAAATAAATAACTTGCTACACAGATGGTGTCATCAGGAAAGGTTTCCCGGGCCATGAATTACACTTTTGGGATGAAGCACTTCTGTCAGGAGATGGTTTGCACCTAATCAGGGTAGGAAAATGTGTTTGGCAGGAGCCTAGCAAATCTGATAAGGAGGGCTTTAAACTAAATCCTGTGGGGGAGGGAGAAAAAAATCCACAACTAATATGATACCAATTACTAGTGATAACAGTAGTAATGATCAACAGGTAAGGACAAAGATGATGCACTCCAGGCAGATTCCAGTGTCTCCACACTAATTACAAAGTATGGGAAACAAACAAGAAGAATGAAGTCTTAATACAAGAAGGGAATTATGACCTAATAAGCATTACTGGAACTTGGTGGGATGAGACACAGAACTGGAATATTAAGATTGAGGGGTATAACTTGTTTAAAAGGAATAGACCAATAAGGAAGGGTAGAGGAGTAGCACTATATGTCAAGGATGTTTATACTTGTAAGGAAAAACTTGAAACAGTGCATAGAAGGTCAGATGAGGGCCTCTGGGTAAAAATAAAAGGAGAAAGAAATAATAGTGATATTATGGTGGGGTCTGCTACAGTCCACCAGGCCAGACAGAGGACTTGGGTGAGACACTCCTTGACCAGATTACAAAATTTTCAAAGAGATGAAATATAGTCATTATGCAAGATTTCAATTACCCTGATATCTGCTGGAAGTCAAACTTTGCTAAAAACATAAGGTCAAATAAATTCCTAACTTGTTTTGCTGACAACTTCATCTTCCATAAAGTAGAGACAGAAACAAGTGAGTCTGCTATTTTGGACTTGATTCCCACCAACAGGGAAGAACTAGTTGATGAGATGAAAGTATTGGGCATCCTGGGTAGTAGTGGCCATGTAATTTTGGAGTGAACAGGCTCAGGGCAGATAACAACATACAAATAAGTACAAATAAATTACAATAAAAAGGCAATAAAATCACAAAGTTCACATTCTAAATTCTTTGGCATGAAACAAGCTCTATGATCTAACTTCTAATGGGATGAAATTCCATTAATCTTTCCCCACAACCCATAGAAGGAGAAGAGGAGGTGGAGATGTGAGACTGATGTTCCAAATAACTACTCATACATGGGGGGCAATTAGTCATATGGATCATAGGTAAGGGAACAACTGTACAGTCAGATGTATAGGTTGGATTTTAGAAAAGCTGGTTTTAACAAGTTCAAAGTCAAGCTGGGGAGAATCCTATGGTCGAGAAAACTTCAGGAGAAAGGAGTTCAAGATGGGTGGGAATGTCTTAAAAGCAATATATTGAAGGCACAATCATAAACTATTCCAATGAGAAAGAAAAATCAGAGCTACCTGAAGAAGCTAGGCAGGCATAAACAGCTTTTTAAAGATCTGAAAATGAAAAGACACATTTAAAAAATGGAAGGTGGGCTGCAGAACCAAGGATGAATGTAAACAAATTGCCAGTGTGTGTAGAGAGAGTATTAGAAAGACTAAAGCTCAGTATGAGCAGTATTAGGCTAGCAAGAGATTCTAAACACAACAAAAAGGGTTTTTTTGGTTATGTTGGGAACAGGAAAAAGAATAAGGAAGTGTTAAGCCCACTACGGGGAGATGTTGCCAAGCAGGCCCCCTCCCCTGCTTTAAAGCCTGCTATGAACTGTGTTAAAGTTTCCTGCATTACTGTTTCACTGCTGCACCAAAGACTGCTTTGCACGTGTGTGCTCTAGTACACGTGCCAGTTTCCTGTCTGCTGTTTTACTACCTTGCTGCTGCAATAGACTGTGTAGTTCCCTGACTCCATGTTTGGGTAACTGCACAAAGGACTCTCTTTCTGGGCAGCCCTGCCCTGCCCTGTATCTGGATTTCCCAGTGTGAGCTTTGGACTCTGTTACAAGTGTGCCCCGTGCCTGCATTGCCATCTGCCACGGACCGTGCCTGTTCCCTGCTTTGGACTGTGTTTTAAAGTGTCGTTCCCCCTGCCTCCATGGAAGCCTGCCTCATATGGGCCCAAGCCGCTGCTAGCAGCCGGGCGCCTGCCGGGGAAACCTCCAGCGAGCCTGGCTAGGTGCTCCCTGGTCAGTTCCCGCCTGGAGCCTCCCGCGGGCCGGTCCCCGAGCTTGCCCTCGCTACCGGGCAGCCTGCGAACCAGCCCCAGCTATGCCCAGCCAGCATCCATGTTCTCAGGCAGCCAGAAGACCCTGGGAAGAAGACTGCTTTGGGAAGCCATTTCGGCGAAGCGGGCACACCACGTCCGCAGCGAGAGCCCCTCGCCCCGCTCTGCATATCTTAGGAGCCGCCCCAGAGAAGGAACTAAGTGCCGACCATCCCAAGCACTTAGAGAATGCATCTCAAAGAAACCTCTGCATTCCAGAGCTGATGACATCAGGACAAGCCCTGTCCGCTGGAACATCCTTTCAGCCCACTTGGATTTCCCCCTCCCTCTTTTGTCCCCTCTTCCTGAGGTGTCACTTATCACAATCTGATTACCAAAGTGGCCCATCCAAGCCATTCAGTAGCCCATTAGAACCTTTGTTTTAAACTGTGAGAACCACCAAGTACAGCACCAGCCCCAGGGTACGTTTTGGGGTATTTAAGCTGGTCTCCCAGACCACTCGGTGCTTAGGCCATTCCTATCCAGACTTCCTTGCTGTCCGTCTGTGGTCCCAGTGCTGGCATTGGGCCACCCTCGCTGCTGTGTCTCTGCTTCGCTCCAGGATAAGTGAGTATTTCCCCTATCATCGTTGGGAACCCGCTAATGCGAACGTCTCTGTATTTCCTACTCTGAATTTCTTAGATCTTGTATGTTCTCTTGTATGCTTGTGCAAGTTTAGGCTTACGCCACACTAAATACACGTGTTTGGAACTTATTTGTAGTCTGCCTCTTTTTCACTAGAGTGTCTGGGATCGGGACCTCCGTATACATAGGTTATGATCCGCGCTTAATTTTAAGTTACAGACTGCTATAGCTAATTCCCCATTATAATAAAGAGCAGTTCTGGTAACAGAGAGGAAAGTGATATTTTAACAGGTGATAAAGAGAGGGCAGCTCAATTCCTACTTTGCCTTGGTCTTCACTTGCAAGGGGAACTGTGCTCACCCTGGCAGAAAGGGAACACATGAAGAAGAAATGGAATTACAGCCTAGGATAGACATTGGGGTGCTGCATAAATACCTAGCTTTGTTAAATGAAACAAAGTCCTCAGGAGTTGGACCAGATGAATTGTTTTCTAGGGTACTACAGAAATGCGGCCCTTTCCCAGTCGGCAGCTAAAGCTGCTAAGACTGGGGGCTGAGTTTGCCACACCGGACGGGAAAAGGCAGTTGCTTTCCTGCTCATCCAGGCATTGCCTGGGGGCGGGAGCGGAGCTGAAGGCTTATATGCCTGCTCCGCCTTTCCTTGCTCTCAGTAGTCTCCTCGTGCTCGGCCCACCCACCTCTCCCTTTATGCAGTGCAGGATTAGCCGGTAGCTGTTTATCAGGGCCAGGTAGGATTTTTTTCTTCTTCCCTAATTGGCACAACAGGGGAGTTGTTTTTCGCCTACCTTGCACTGTGGGAGTTGTTATTGAGGATGGTGTGGAGGTTGTAAATAGTTGGTCACTGGCAGGATAGGATAAAATGAGTGGGCCGGTGACCCCCTTGGCGCATTCCCATTAGTCGGGAATTGGGGGTCTGTCAGGAGCGGCTGGTGAGGCTGTACGACTGCTAGCTGCAAGGGCAGAGTGCCTGGTGGGGAACCCTGGACAAGGCCACCCCCAGGCTCCATGGTTGTGGGAGACGGAGCTTCAAAGGGGAACCACTTGCCTGGCCGCCGGGTCCCAGCCATCCTATGGATTGAACACCCCCGGGGCAGCAGGGGCTTACCCAGACAGGTCAAGGCAGAGGTCCAGGGTGACCCCAGGGCTTGACCTGTACCACAGTTAGATCCCTTGCCACAATGACAGGTTATGTTATGTTGTAGTTAATAAAGTGGCCCTTATTATATCCTAACACAGTCTTTGTCTTTTATTCTGACTGGGGGGGGGGGGGCAACTTGCTGATGTAATTGTGGATCCTCTGCCTATCATCTTTGAGAATTCTTGGAGTACAGATGAGATGCTAAAAGATTGGAGGCAGGCAAATGTTGTCCCCATATTCAAGAAGGGGAAAAAGGAGGAGCCAGTTAATTATCGCCCTGTCAACTTGATGTCTATACCCGGAAAGGTCCTGGACCAAATCATCAAGCAGTCAATCCTTGAGCATTTAGAAAAGACAGTTGTGATTACTA
Organism: Eublepharis macularius; assembly: GCF_028583425.1. Classification (NCBI taxonomy): domain Eukaryota; kingdom Metazoa; phylum Chordata; class Lepidosauria; order Squamata; family Eublepharidae; genus Eublepharis; species Eublepharis macularius. The sequence continues at coordinate 130,976,922 of NC_072790.1, forward strand.
AGAGTTAGCATGGTTTGCTCAAGAGCAAGTAACATCAGACTAAACATCTCCTTTTTTGAGTTACTACTTTGGTGGATCAGGAAAATGTTGTGGACATAGTTTATCTTAATTTCAGTAAGGATTTTGATAAGGTTCCACATGATATTCTGGTTAACATTGGTAATATGTGGTTTGGATCCTATCACTGTTAGGTGGATCTGTAATTGGTTGACAGCACACCCAAAGAGTGCTTGTAAATGGTTCCTCATTCTCTTGGAAAGGAGTGACAAGCACTTCAGGAATCTGTTCTGGGCCCTGTGTTGTTCAACATCTTTATAACTGACTGGGATGAAGGAATAGAGGAGATGCTCATTAAATTTGCAGATGATACTAAATTGGGAGGGGTTGCAAACACAGTAAAAGACAGAAGCAAGATTCAAGGTGATCTTGACAGGCTGGAAAACTGGGCTAAAACCAACAAAATGTATTTCAACAGAGATAAATATAAAGTTCTGCATTTAGGCAGGAAAAATCAAAAGTAGACTTAAAGAATGGGGAAGACCTGCCTTGGCAGTAGTACATGTGAAAAGGATCTAGGGGTCTTAGTAGATCATACACTGAACAGGAGTCAGCAATGCAATGCTGTAGCTAAAAAGGTGAATGTGGATTTTAGGCTGTATCAACAGAAGTATAGTGTCCAGATCACGTGAAATGATGGTATCACTTTACTGTGCTCTGATTAGACCTTATTTGGAGTACTGAGTACAATTTTGGGCACCACAGTTTAAGAAGGATGTTGACAAGCTGTAATGTGTCCAAGGGAGGGCAATGAAGATGGTGAGAGGTCTGGAGACCAGGTCTTATGAGGAAAGGATGAAGAGAGGTGACAGAGAGGTGATATGATAGCCCTCTTCAAGTATTTGAAGGTCTGTCATGTAGAGGATGGAGCAAAATTGTTTTCTGTTGCCCCAGTGGGTTGGACCAGAGTTTTCAGCTAAACATTAGAAAACTTCCTGACAGAGTGGTTCCTCAGTGGAACAAGCTTTCTTGGAAGGTGGTGGGCTCTCCTTCCTTGGAGGTATTTAAGAAGAGGCTAGATGGTCATCTGACAGCTATGAAGATTCTCTGACCTAATGTGAATATACACAGATCAAGAGAGGGAATGCATGAAGGGATGAGCCAGTGCTTGGCTCTCATGGCCCTTTCTTGTATGTCTAGGGCAATGCCAATCACCTCTTTGGGGTCAGGAAGGAATTTCCCTCCAGGCCAGATTGGCCAGGGATCCTAGAGGTTTTTTGCCTTCCTCTGGGCATAGAGGAAGGTCACTGAGGGAGGTGAGGGGGAGATAGCTGTGAATTTCCTATGTTGTGCAGGGGATGGACTAGATTACCCTTGGGGTACATTCCAGCTCTATGTTTCTAAGTATTTTGCCCTTTCCATTGGGGAGATATATTCTATTTATACCTTTTCTAGTGAAAAGTACCACCTAACAGGAAACTTCTGCAACTGTCTGCATTCAGGCTGCCCCACCATAACTCAAAACTTGGCCAACCCTTCCTGCTGTGCCTCACTTTTCATTGCCAAGAGGTGTCAGGCTTTACCTCCTCCTCTGTGTTACCCCCAGGGGGGTGTCAGAGCCTGGAGGGCTCTGGCCTAGCCTGGCCTGGCCTGGCCATGGGATAGCTGTCACTGCTTCTGCAGTGTCTGCTGGGTCTCCCAGTGATGAGGTCTCAACTGCATGCTCTTGGCATATGGCTATGGGAGCTGGGGTCTCCAGGTAGATTTGCCAACCTCCAGATGGGTCTTAGAGATTGCCCAGAATTACAACTGATCTCCAGACTACAGAGACCAGTTCACCTGGAGGAAACAGCTGCTTTGTGTTGGGAGTTGGCAAGATCTAAATTCTAATCATTATAGGGTTAACACATTTGTTTTGCTCTTGTGAGACCTAACCTGGAAGTATAACCTTGGCTTAGTATCAATCCTGTTTAGAAACCATAGAAGGGTGACGCTGATGCAGATGCAGATGCTCAGCATTGCTACTATATAGCTTCATTACTTTTGTTATCTACTAGCTAGCTACTTGTTGTATGTATGATTTAACTTGTTTATTGAAGTACCTAGTTTACTGTTATAGATAAAGACTTTATTTTTCTTAAACAAACAGCTCTTCTTTCCATGCCTCTACCTTTTATCCCATACTTTGGAGGGTGAACTGTGTAGCATTATACTCTGCTTGAGGTCCCTTCCCAAACCCTGCCCTCCCCAGGATCCACCCTGACTCTCCAGGAATTTCCCAATCTGGAGCTGGCAACCCTAGCTCCAGGGTTTCCAGTGGCAAAGTCTTCCCTGCAGGCTCTTGGGGTATGGCTTCTGGAACCACTGTCTCTTGTTCTGAGGGAAACCCTGTGGTGCTGGGGATTCCTGGAGCCTCCCGATATGCCTCACACAAGGACCCTGTCTATTCCTGGAGCTCATCTGATTAATCTGAGTCTGGTTCAGTGGGGGTCATGACAGCAGTGGTAACAGAGAGACCCTGAAGGGGTAATAGAGGCAAATGCTTTGTTCAGATTAACTGGCAGGTAAGAAGGGTTGCAGAGGTTGAGAGGAGAGGCTAAGCTCCCTCCCATGATAGGAAGTTTACATGCTTTGCAGATTAAGGGAACAGAGGTAAAGACTAGGTTTCACTTTGCCCACTGATATTATAATGCGTACCTGATCTATAGACTTGAGGTGTGGAGGTATGGATACAGGTAGAGGCTAAGGCTTTCTTCTCCCACAGTAAGAACACAGACACAACAATCCAGGCTGAATTGGGGGGGGGGGAGTCATTGATGAAGAAAGATCAAATCACCTCTGTGTGAAAGAAATGCTGATTTAGGATATGAGATCTCTCAGAATTTCAATTTCATGTAACAGAACCAAGTAAAAGCAGCCACATGTTTCCCCTGAAATGAATTGATTTCCAACCCCAGCTGTTACTAGGCCCAGAAAAAGAGATGATGTCTCTGCTGTCCAGGAAAAATGAAACCAGACCACGAGGCTCCAGAATAACTGTGGGCCAGAAAATATTTATCAGAACTAGTTTTGCTCAGATTCAAATAGGGTTGTCAGGTCCCTATGCCCTCCTGGCAGGATAGGAGGGGGACCTGGCACTTACCTCGTGCCTCATTCCTGGTTGTTCCAGGGAGTGACATCATCATTCCAGCCAAGAGAGTGTTCCCATGCTTTGATCAGGACAAATTCAGCCCATCTAGAGGCCAAAATTGGCTCCAGTGAAGTGCAGGAACATGCCCACGGCCAGCACAATGTCACTTCAGGAAGTGATGTCGTCGGTTCCCACCTGAAGCTTGCATGGTGTGTACTTTCCCAGGTTGCCTGCTGGTGAAGTGCAATCTTGGGGGGGGGGGCTTGCCACTTCCTGCCGATCACCAGCAATTGTCGGGCAATGGGGGAAATCTTCAGGAGATTGCCTGCCACTAGCAGGCAACTGGGAAGCTAGATTCAAAGTATTTATTGTATTTCCAAATGGAATGTAGTTCAGTTTATGGCAATAAGTAAATATTCAACAGCATTTTCATACCAGAAGGGACATATTTTCATTTCCAGGTACATGAAATAGGTAGAAGTAGACAACATATATTCACTTCTCTTCAGAACACATTTTCCCCTTTTTACTAAATACACACCAATCTACCTTTGTGAACTTTATTTACCACTGATATTTATTTTCTTTTAATTTTTATTTACTTCATTTACAGCTCAGCATTCTTGCATATGTTTGTTCTGTCATAAAATTGTAGGTGTTTTTAAGATTTCCAGAATTACAGCATTACTACAATTGTTATATGGAAAATATGGTTATATGGATCCATGTACATTTTCCTGCCTAACTGATAAGTTCCAATTGACGTCTACTTGCTACTTTTTGTTGCATTTTTGTTAACATCCATACTCACAGCTCAATCCTTGGGGGCGGGGGCTGAATGTACTAAGGGTGATGCTGGAGTATCTCACACTTACGCCCACATAACACGCCCCCCCCAACCACCTCTGGCCATGGCGCAGCTCTGCCATGGCCCTGCTCCTGGTCGCATTAGTGGGCCACAGGTGTAACCCAGGCATCAGTCTCCGCACCGGCACCCAGGACGATGTGGTGGATGGTGGGGTGCAAGTTAGTTGGCTCCCAAAGCCACTCTGGGCCCCTGCAGCAGTGGAAAGTTACACTATAAAAAATGGTGGTGTAGCCAATAAGTGCCCATTGAACAGGAAAACTTGCTTCCCTCCATTCCCAACCCTGCCCAAGCATCCCAGCAGAGCATAGGCTACTGACTACCATGGAGACCAATCTGCTTGAGCCCCCTCTATGGATGAGCCCCCACCCCAGCAGCCAATCAGTCCCCTGCTCACCCCATATAACCTTCAGCCAGGATGGCCATGGCCCCAGGTAAGTGGAGGAGTAGCTGGAGGCCCTGTCCAAGAGCCCCCTGCTGTGGGGACTTAGAGCATGAGGTGAGAGTGGGTGCACACAGTGGTGGGGCAAGAATGCACTGGGGGGGACTTAGTGAAATTTGGGGAGTACTGTGCACTCACTCAAGGGAGGAGAGCTGGGTCCAGAATGGCCAACTATAACTTCCTCTTAAGTTGCCTTACAGGTTTCCTGTCTCCCAAGTCCTGGCTTGGGAAGGGTTGAGGGCACACTGACAGGTAAGGAGCAGCCAGGGAGGCATTTCGTTCACATCGGTCTCCCCTCTTCCTTCACTGGTGTGCCGCCCAGCATTGGCCTCTGCAGTCAAGGCCCACTGGGGGGGATGCCTGCCCTTCCTGCAAGCTGGCATGATCCATGCTTGCCAAAGAGGCAGTCTCCTGAGGAGCTGTGTTTACATAGCTGTTGGGGGGCTTCTAGAAGCTGTTGGGGGGGGGGGGGCTTGGTTCAATCTCCCTCAGATGGGCTCCCCCCCTCCAGAGGAGGAAGTGCAGCTGCAGGATGGTGTGACTGGGTACTCACTCCTGTAACCCCCTCTCGATGGCGAGCGCATAACCCCTCGACTGTCTCCCACACAGGATCAGAGCTGCAAGGAGCCATGGGACCAGACCATCCAGCTACAGCTGAGAAGTACTTGTTGCTGGCAACACATACAACTGTGGAGCCATTGCAGCTACTCCCAGCCATGGACACCCTCTCAGGACATGGTGGACCAGGCTGTGGCTTGTGCCATCTATGTGTCTGTTTCCCTTTCAGACAGGCCACGTCCTGTTAGGGAGGTTAAGGAGCATGGCTGTTTGAGACCCAAGTGGTCCTCCACAATTGCCATTTGAGCCCGGCTCCAGGAGCAATTCCCTGAGCAGCCTGCATCTCCACACCGTTCCTGTGAAGGCAGCACAAGGAATAAATCTCTCAGTTCTGACTACCAGGAAAACAGGCTTGGCTCTCTTCCTGGGTTAGGGACGCTGGCAGCATGTATCCAAACATTCTGTTCAGTTTTGGCTGTTCAATAAAGTTTGTGTTGAACAACCAGTTCTTCCCTGTCTGTTTGGTTTCCTGTGCATGACAGTGGGCCTCCTGTCCACTTCCCCGTAGGGCTGCCTTTCACATATCTCAGGGAATGGTCTCTGGCTCTGGGCTGGGAAGGATGGGATTGCCCCAAATCGGCTCCCCCCTGAGCCCATTAATGGGGAGGGTGGAATATAACTTGAATCAATCAATCAATCCAGGAGCCTCTGTGCCCTGGCATTGCTCTGCCACCAGAAGGAGCAGGTGTCAACTGGCACCTTGGGAGCTCCAGCTTCACTCAGCTTCTCTTCCCCCTTTCCCCCATTTCACTGTGGGTTGTAGGTTGGGACTTGGTGTTGCCTGTGTGGGAGGTGCCACAGAGGACTCTTATTCTCTGACAGACAGCACTGCTGACATCTAATATGTCTGGCAGAAGACCACTGAATGAGTGGACCAGGTTGATGCTGGGAGTGGGGGGAGGTGGCGGGCATGCTCCCACACTTCGCAAGTGCCAATCTTGGCCCCATGCAAAGTGTGGGAGCACACCTCCTGATAGGACGATGACATCACTTCCCGGAAGTGACTCCATCATATCAGTGCCAGGAGCATGTGCATGATTTGTGCACTTGTGGGATTAAACCTCCCGGTAAATACTTGGTCTCCCCCGCCCTGCCACTGGGCGGATGTTAGGACCCAGCAACCCTAATGTGTATTGAGTTCATTAATATGGTGGAAAGGGAGTAAACATACTGCAGTTGGTAGTCCAAATCCCGTATGTTTCTGACACTATTTGAAACTATATGTGTGTATACTTTTGCATGAATGCAGACTCCTCTTTTTGCTGTGTTCTCAGTCACATGTACAGAGACTACATAGAATCTTTTCAACAGATTCTAGTGAATGCTTTTATGATAGAGTGGGGCCTAGGGTTGCCAACCTACCCCATCCCAAACCCCAACCTCCCCAGGCTTCACTACCAAATGTCCTGGAATTTCTCAACCAGAAATTGGCAACCTTACTGAGACCTGCTGCTACAATCCCATTTCTCATTTCCTGAACATATTCATTCACCTCATATTGATTGTCTGAAAAGAGCTTATGGACTAGAAGTACAAAGAATAAGAAATTAAGCATGGAAGAGTCATCATTTTGACTGCCATCAAACTTGAACAGCTTCAGTTTGGAGCTAGTATCTTGTTCGCTAGATGCAACCACTGGAGGATCAGGAGAACCGGTAATCACCCAGTCTTATATTCCATGCCCCCACTCAGACTTTCCTTATTATTATTTCTTTTCTTTTATTCTTTCACCCCTCAGGATTCCATTTCTTTTAATTCCCCAGTTTCTTTCTCCCTCCCTCTCTCCTCCAGGCTTCCCACTATTATTTTTATTCCCCTCCTGCAATCCTTCACAAAGTGAAGAAGGAGGTATTATGTTTGGCTGCACTTCTTGAGGCACAGCTTGGCCCTACCTCTTGTGACAGTCATTTGGAAGTGGTGCTCACCGGTTTATCTTAAAATTTCAAGAGTGCCTACAAGTTCAAAAAGGCTGGGGACTTCTGGGCTAATGCTACTAGCTTCAGATTGGACTAGAAGAAGTAGAGCTATAGTATAGTAATAGTATTTTCCTTAGTCACCTTGAAAAGTTACTTTGAAAAGCTCTAAGAGATCCAGTTGCAGTATGAATGAGTGAGAGTTCTAACCAAGACTGATAGTAAAAGTTAGATAGATTACATCCAGACTTCAGGTTGCCAAATGTTCCTTGTTCAAATTGATTTTACTTTATTGTAAAGCATTTCCTGTTGTTCCAGCACATCACAGCCAGATAGAATATAGTGCGTGTCCTGAATTTCAAAACACTAAATCTTAATAGAACAAACACAGCACCTCTATTGTGACCTTTATTTTTTAAAGTTTTGTATTTATTTGCAAACTTTTGTTCTCAAATCCTGCACCTATTGTTAGGATTTTTTAAAAAATAAATCAGGCAACATTAGTTTTATTGCAGAAATAAAATTTCCTCATCCAACATTAGGTGAGTCTGACATTTTAAATCTGTTGTAATCTCACTGAATAATTCAACAGTTTTAAGAAGTGCTACACCAGTTTTCATAAAGTTGAATTTTGGTGTGAAAAGTGGGCTTCTGAAGAATGTGAAAAGGTTCTCAGTTTTCCTCACCTAAGTGGACTTTTTAAAAATGCCTTTTCAGAGTCCCAGTAAGATGTTATTTGCTATCATTTTATGGCTAATCTTTTTTTGCTGCATGATCGTAGGTAATTAATATTATATGGTGAATATGATGATATCATAGCCAATCTGATCTGGATATATGATGTCATCACTGAGGACAAATAAATTCCTTTCCATTAATCTTGCATCAGTCATGCACAGTTATTCATGGGGATTCACATTTAGATGCACATCTGAATTGTTACCATTAAGGCTCCATTTTGTTGGCCTGCCTCGTTTCCCTCCAAGTTGGCAACAGAGACCCATTTTTTCCTCTGAAGACCAGAAAACAAATTTCAGGCCATCTAGTACAAAGGACAAAAGCCAGCAGAAAGAAGGTGGCATTGGGCGTAATGCCACATAATGTTATCATTTTAACTGGAACAGTCTAAGCCCAATTCCCTTTATCTAGTTCTATCTAGGTTAATCAGGATCTTGTAGCAATTAATTAAGAATACTTCAGTACAGAGGACGCTATCTTCTGAGCACTCAAGCCTTAGAAAGAACTAAAGTCCATATTAGCATTTTTCATGAAGAAGCTCTTAGTCCAGAATGATTTTATTGAGACTGTGGTATTTTCTGGTGCAAATCCCAGTTCCGACATATAACTAAGGACACTTTTTCCCTGCCCAAAGTCCTTCCTTCTCTTTTCTTATTTGGAAATATTCCAAGGATATGGGAATATGGGAAACATATTTTAATTTAGTTTTATTTCCATTCACATCTGTGAGCTACTCCGCTGCCTGGCCCACCAGGCCCCCCCTCGGCCGTCTTCCTGGATGTGTTTGTGGGAGGGTCTCCCTCAGCCTCAGAGTTGGCAGGGGAGCAGGTTGAACCATCTGGGTCCTCCTCCTGCTGGCATGGCTGTGACCTGCTCTGCCTCTTGTTCTCCATCACACCAGCCTTCTCCTCCCTGGTTTCCCTGGGAGCCCTCCCTTTATAGCACCCTTCCTCTCCCCCTTCCCTGGGGCAGCCAATATGCCCTGGGTTCCACCTTTCCATCAGGCCTTTTACCACCATCACCTGTGCTATCCCCTCCCCACTGGTCTGGAGCCTGCCCCTCATGGGGGAGTCCTCCCACATTTCTGGGCCAGCACCCAATGAGTCATCTTCTCCTCTCACGACGGGCACCTCACCTGCTGCCTCACCCAGCCTCGCCCCATCCTCAGCATCCACAGGGGTTGCTCCTCCCTTGCTGGCCCCAGCAGCATGTCCTGCGGCAGTGGCTTCCTCACCATCAGGCTCAGTGAGGCTCAGAACCGCTGCTGTGCTGCTGAACCAATCTGTCAGGTGGGCTCTTGCTGCTGCCCTGCCCCACCGTCTGGCCAGCTTGCTGCATCTTCCTGCCTCCTCTGGCTCACCAGGGCCCCCAGACCCTGTGCTCCCAGCCCGCTCTGCCCCATCCCTGGGCCAAGTAAGGGGTTTGGGCCCGGGAGACGTGGCAGGCATGGCAGGCTGGGCCAGTGGGAGCTGAGGCCAGCCAAGTCCAGAGCTGAACCCAGTGAGAGCTGGAGCCAGCCAAGTCCAGAGCAGCCATGGCTGGCTCCAGACAATATCATAGCAAAACATATATTTCCAATCTTATATACTTATAAGATTTCTAATATATGGACAAGTTTGTCCATCCATAAGGTTAAGATTGGATCTTAACCTTATGGACAAGTTTGTCCATCCATAAGGTTAAGATTGGATCTTGCCATGGTGATCCTGCTCTCCTCCACAAACACACACATTAATGTTTATCACTAATTTTATAATACTAGAAGTTGCAGGAGAAAGAGGAAAAGACATGGGAGTTGGTATTACTTTTGACAGTGGTACTCATGTGTTTTCCGTAACATCTAGTTTCAGCCTGAGAAAAGGAAGACAAATGAACAGTAATTTATTTCAAAATAGGTTTTTTCACATTAAAAAAATGAAACAAGTTTCAAAAAGATGCAAACCATTATAATGTGTGCACAAATTGTAATTGTTACAAAAATTATAATTGTTACAAAAAGGTAAGTTTAATTATTTTAGAAAAAAATAATAAAAATTCTAATATACAAATTTGTATTCAAACACAGAATCTAATCTACTGTGAAATTCAGTATGCCATACTATAGGTAAAAATAATTTATTCCCATAGATATGAGAGAAAAAGTGCACAGAGACATAACCACCATATCTGAGTTTCCTTAAAATGGTTAAGGCTGCATTTAGGATAGCAGTAACTAAAGAAAGGTAGAAGCCTTGAGACAAATCCATTTCCAGAGGGAAGAGAGGTCTGAAGCCTTGAAACTATAGGATTAATAGTTTTCTCTCTTATAAAGTCATGAAGAAAATTGTAAGAAAGACTGAAATTCAAATCAGATGAGAAGCTAGGTTCACATTTTTTAAACAGAAATAGCAACTGCCACCTCACCCCCATTCAGATTGCAGCCATAGTACAATAGGTGAGATAGGCTATAACTTTTCCCATCCCTGATTCCACCAGTTGTAGCTGATATTCCAAATTGTTATTCGCCTTGAAAGGTGGGGGGATAGATCAAGACAGTCCCAGTCCCTTTTTTTCCTTTCCGAGGAACAGAAGGATAAATTTTTAGGATGATCTTACACCAAGGAAGAATGGTTAGCCTTCGCCCACTGCTGCACCACATAGCTGATATGACTTGGTCTCATACATGACTAGACATGGGCACGAACCAAAAAAATTTAACGAACCAGCAGTTCACGGTTCGGTGCTGACAACGATCCCAAGATTGTGAACTGCAACGAACATTTGCGATTACCGAACCAGTTCACAGTTCGTGGTTCGTGGGGCATGGAACGGCCCCCATGGCACTTAGAGAGCCCATATTCCTGGGGAGTGTTTTGCAGGCTCTCCTACAGCCATCACCCAAGTTTGGACAAGATTGTAAAAGGGATCTTGGAGTTATACCCTCTCCAATCCAAGGCCCCCAGGAAACTCCCACAAAAATCCAAGCTCAATTATATTCTCAGTCTCTGTCCCCAAAGGCTAGCAAGTGGCAAGCAAGAGCTCTGTCCCACTCCACTGCTCACTGAAAGTGAAACCTAGCCTGGGAGCCCACGGCTGTTTGTAAGCACAGGTCCCATTGAGCAATGCAGGAGGTCTGTGTTTGGCTGTCAGAGCGGCCTATCAGGGTCTGCAGGGATGAGATTGGAGTGCCCATGGCTACAGGACACCCCCTTCCCCCCCTCCCCTGGGTGTCTTCTCCCAACTTGTAACCGCTTTGCAGCTCCGTGGTTGGAAGGAAGACCTGCTGATCAAGGTAAGCTGGACTTCCATTCGGGTTTCCAGGGCGACAGAAGGAGTGCAGACAGAGTTCAGGCATTCCCCCAGCTCCGTTGCCAGGGGAATTGATTGCTGGTGCCTGACTGTCTGGCTTCCCGAACCGCGGCTGAACGCACTGAGCCAGGCCTCTTCTGAACGCTGGTTCATTGGCTGTGGACAATCACGAACCGCTGGATCGTGATTGCGCGATCACCATTTCCGTGGGTTTTTGAAGTTTGTGCCCATCTCTATACATGACTGTTACTCACTCTAAAAATGCTGAGGAAATCCAGTTGCAGATCTACCAGTGTCTTATCTGATTTTGTCCTTAGAGCAAGATGAATATTGTAAATCTTCAGCTTCTGTTTTTGTTTATCTGTTTTATTGATTATGTGAATAGTATTGTTAGGGCCAAACTAGGTATATGTGTGTCCTCCGATTCACATATAAAACAAGGGTCTGTTTTTTTAAACTAGAAACCAAGTAGACTGGTAAAAGGAAATACACCTTGCCCCTGGGAATTTAGAGGAATTAGTAGATCATACCAATAGATTATTGTAACTTTATATCCAATAGTGCAATAGTAATTGGTGGTGGTGGAAAATGCCACCAACTCATAGTGGACTTATGGTGATCCCCTGCCCCCCCGGGGGTTTTCAAGGCAAGAGACTAACAGAGGCAGTTTGCCATTGCCTGCCTCTGCAACCCTGGTCTTCTTTGGAAGTCTCCCATCCAATTATTAACCAAGGTTTCGCTTCTAAAATCTGATGAGCTCTGGCTTGCCTGGCCTATCCAGGCCAGGAAGCAATAGCAATTACTGATTTTAAAAAAAAAACCCAAAACCATCTGGTAATACATTAGGGGAAAATACAGTGCAAATGGCATTTGATGGAGGAATGTATGAACAAAACTCATCCACAGATATTCCATTGCTGGTGTGAATGCTTCTGCATTTGCATTTTACAAGGATACTTTTAGGTGGGTAGCCATGTTGGTCTCTCAAAAGCTTACACTCTGAAAATTTTGTTGGTCTCTAACGTGCCACTGGACTCAATCCCTGCTGTTCTGCATTTGCAGTGGTGATGACAGGGAAATGGAGATTCCTTACCATATGAATGCAGCAGCCTATTCTCCCCCTTGGTGGGGCCCAATCAGGGAAGAACCAACAGCAAGAAAAGTATATAATTTATACATGAGACTCTGAGCTGACAAAACTAATGAAAATAAAGCTATTTAATTTATTCATTTCAAACATTTCTAGCCTGCCTTATCCCCTTGGACTCATATCGCACTTCAGATTTCTTTAGGTATTCTAGGGACTATAAGCATCAGGCAACTTTCAACACAGCAGCTAAATCCCAATAGATCTGCACTAATATACAAATTTCATTATTCATAGCTTTCCCAGCATTTTTTAATATTAAATTTGCACTAATGAAATTCAGTGACCAGCACTACAGGCTTATGCAAACCTTCATGGAGCGATCAGCATAGTTATGGTTTCCAATGTAAGTCCTCTGGTTCTTGAAGAGAAGATTACAATAATAAAACTTCAGCATATTTACAATGCTATCTTACAATGAAATAAATGGGCTTTAGAAGAGTGTGGTTAGGGCTGCATTGTTGCAGTGCTCAGAGAGTTGAACATTGCCTCAGAAAGCTCCCTTTTTATTTTTCCTAGAAGTAAATTCCTGCTAAGGATTTTCAGTTGGAGTGCTTCTTGAAGCATGGAAACAATATTTGTTGTCAACAATATTGGTTTTCAGACTGTTCAGAGGGACTTTGGAGTTCTTTGAAAATATATGAGGATATTTCAGTGGACAGATTGATAATGTCAGCCTAACTTGACTGAAAAATGACTCTCACATCTTTCCTTACAGGTCTGTGACACAGGCCCTTTTCATACCACATTCCATGGAAAGTGAGTCGGGATCCCAGGTCCCCATGTGTGTGTAGGAGGAATCCCCTGCTTTCACCCTCCACCCCACCACCGCTCACCTGGCCGGTGGGGGGAAAGGCGGGGGAACAGACCTCCCAGGCATGCTCCTGGGGCGGTGCAATGAAATCACTGCCTGGAGTGACATCATTACACTGCCCTTAGAGCTCTCCTGCACTTCTCAGTAGGCCAGGTTGGGGCACAAATGGGTTGGTTTAGGATCCAAATTGGCCCATTGAGAAGTGCGCACATGCTCCCAGACCTGAGCAATGATGTCACTTCCTGGAAGAGATGTCATCACCCTGCCCCAGGAGCGCACACCCACTTTGTGCACACACAAGGAGCAACAAAAAGGTGAGTGCTAGGTCCCCCCTTCCACTGGGAGGGTAAGGGGACCTGGAAACCCTAAAAGTGAGTACTGTGTGTATGGGGAAATGAAAGTAGCATCTTGGTGGCAAAGTCTTCCCTGTGTACTCACATTCATTTGAAGGCATTTAAAGGCCTTATGTGCATACAATTTGGTCTCCCCCAGATCCAACAGAACTGGCCAGGCATGAACTTTGCACACTAGGATATGCCCCAGAACTCTATGCCATGTGCAGTGGGAAGAGGGGATCTGGAAAAAGTTCCCCGAAAGGTAAAAATCTGAAAGCTACCAAAATAGAGGAGAGAAATCTCTAGGTATCCTTCAAAAGGGAATTATTTCTTTTACCAACTCTTAAAATTAGATACATTTCTTTTATTCAGCACTGTTGATTGTACTGTTGATTCTTAATTTTAAACTTTTCCCCTTCGTTTTTACATTGCTCATTATTTTAAAGAGCATAAATTATTGTTGCCAGGGTAATTAGATTGGCTTTCCCTGCATTGATTTGTTTTCCTTTGTAATTTGTTTGTCGTTGTTAGCTTAAACAATAAACCTTTAAGTGTGTTAAGAACACTGAAATGGTATCTTTCTGTAAAATATTTTAAAAGATTTTCAATTCCTTCTAATACAAACACTATCAAAACCAGATGTACAATATGGAATTTTGTTGGATTTATTTGGCAATTTCCCAGGCTCCTAACTTGCATACAAGCATTTACATAAAAAGACTCTTTCCTAGATAGCATATCATTCAGTAGATAGATATTAATGTTTTCAAGTAAAACCATTCAGACTGAGGAAGAATCAAACATAAAAGAATGGAATAGTGTGTGGGAGAGGCTTCCAAGAATTGCAGAAAACTTTCTTCATAATCCCAGTGAACTCTCAGCTCTGCTGATCCATTAAAAACACAGAAACATTAAACAGCTCTTCATTCAAAATGTCTGCCTGTATCACCATAAGTGCACCTGTATAATAACCACAAATCAATGAAAAAGGAAGGCGTCCTGAATGAAATCAATCCAGACTTGGTCCAACAAAGGTAAGTCCAATAATATAATCAAAATGCAATTAGGTAAGCCGATCTTTGGTGTCAGGTGGAGAACAATCCAAAGGGCTACTGAAAAGCTGTGGTTATTATACAGGTGCACTTACGGTGGTTGGTAGTGCACGATTGGCTAATTCATGTATATTGAATGTCTGTTACTGACTGCTTCTTTACTGTTTTGGCTAATTTATGTATATTGAATGGTTGTTACTGACTGTTTCTTTATTGCCTATATGAGAGTCTTTGTTACTCCATTAGAATATTTTTGATACATTTATTCAGAGTGACTTATTGTTTTGCCTACCCTTGTGTTTTGCACTTTCCTTCGTTACTGTATGAGTAGGTTCCTCTCTTGTGCTTTGCCTGTATCACCCAACATCAACATTTCATATGGGTAGGGGGAGCACTCCATTAACCTGAAGCTTTGACGCTAGTGATTCTTTGATGTGATATAAGCCTTGTCTACGCAAACAGCAGACAGAAGCTCTCCCATATGAAATACTCATTGCTGAAACAAAACAAGTGCAGCAGGGAGTTTTCTATAAGCAGAGAGCATTTTAACTTACGTACTATCACATGAACACAGACACATGAGGCTGCCTTATATTGAACTGGACCTCATCGAGATCAGTATTGCCTACTCAGACTGACGGTGGCTATCCAAGGTCTCAGAGCAGTCTTTCATATCACCGACTACTATATACCTTCACTGGAGATGATTGAGCCCAGGACCTCCTGCATGCCAAGCAGAATCTCTGCCACTGAGCCATGACCCCTCCCCTTAATTTCCATTCAGTACATGCATAAAGTTTTCTTTGGTCAGCAAACAGGTCCTGTTAGTTTGTTATAGTTAGAGAACTCATTTTATCTAGGATGTGTGTGGGTGGTGGTCATGTAAATAGGGGATGCCATAGTGGTTAGTACATGCTCATCTGCAGTGAGAAGCACATACATAGTTTTACCAATTCACCCGCTTTAGTGCAGGTCAAACCAAACTTACTGTATTTGAGAAACCCATTTTACACCAAGTGTGTGGAGAGTGCCCTCAAGTCATAGCTGACTTATGGCGACCAGTGATGGGGTTCTTGTGGCAAGTGGCAAGAGACTAACAGAAGCGGTTTGCCATTGCCTGCCTCTGCAACCCTGGTCTTCGCTGGAGGTCTTCCATCCAATTACAAGCCAAGGCCAATGCTGCTTAGCTTCCGAAATCTGATGAGAATAGTCTTACCTGGGATACACCAAGTAGCCCTTCAGTTATCTAATAGGTGGCAGAATCCAACAGAGATATTTGGGAGATTAAATGTGCAGAGCCATCAGCAAGAATCTGTACTGTCATTTTCAGAATCTGGATTTCAGCCTCTTTGTCAAGTACAGTAAAATTATCTTGCTATTCCTGAGTGATCCTTGAGCTATTTCAAGAAGATATTTTAATATGTGAACAATATAGTATAAGCAAAAGTACTGAGAAAGATGGAATGCAGAAGGAAGGGAAAACACAATATGAGGCACAAGTCACAGTTGCTTGAAAAGTGGGTGCTATGCAACTCTATGGCACTTGAAAAAAATGAAAGGATATTTACCCACCAACTAGTTTCCATAATGATGCATAAATCCGGAAATTATTCATTCTTGTCTTTGTTGCTGTTTCCCCTTAATTTTCTTTGCATCTTTTCTTTTTATATGCAGAATCACATCCCTGTTGGCTGCTTACATGCAAATCACAATGATCTCTGTTATTATATGATCAAAGGGAAGAAAATCAAAGTTGAACTCACCTAAAAATAGTAGTAAAGGCCCAACGTTGTGCCTCTCTTCCCCACAGGTCTCCTCATGATACTAAACAAGCCCAAATAAGCCCTTATTCCTGGACCTCATTTATGCTTTCCTTTTCCGCACATGCAAGCGTTCCCCATTGACCTCAGAGAGCAGAACCACAAGTGACAAAAGGCACAGATTGGACACTTGTCTGCTTCCCTCAAGTTTTGATGGGAAATGTAGGCATCCTGGTCTCGCAGCTTCGCTCTCTGACTGCTGTCCAATGGACTTTTCAACTGTCACTTGTCCAACATTCCGCCAAGCTGCCTACATTTCCCATCAAAACTTGAGGGAAGCAGACAAGTGTCCAATCTGTGCCTTTTGTCACTTGTGGTTCTGCTGTCAGGAACAAATGTAGAGAAAGACATATTGCTCTTGCTGTTCCTATGTACTAAGAAAACCTCGCTTTCTGATTTGGGGAAAATCATTGCATCTCTTTTGCCTTAAGCAGTCCAATCCTAAGTGGAGTTACATCCTACTAAGTCCACTGATTTCAATGGATTTAGAAGGGTGTAACTGTACTTAAGGCTGCACTGTTAGAGAAATCAGGGGTGTCAGTCTGAGGTTTTCCTGTTCTAATGCAGAATGACAGAATGCACAAAAAACTGAATATATGCTAGAACTTGCTATTAATATGGTATACATCAATCCCTGGTACATGCAGCATGACCCTATGCATGTTTTCCAGAAGCAAGTCCCATTGAGCTCAGCAGCACTTGCACTCAATTAAATGTGTCTGGGATTGTAGTTATAATGTAAAATGGGTCTATTCAGAGGGGATTTGCTGATGCTTCTAAGCTGTTAGCATATGATTAAAATATTCAATGTAATAATTACATGAACAATTACATGAATAAGGTAATAACAATTACATGTAACTACAATTTATTCTGCCTCAACAGTGCACTAAAGTCATACAACACCTTCTCCTACCTTACAGAATGTTTGCATCCAAAAGTTACCGTTAAGATTACAAGTCTCTTAAAACCCATTTTCTCTTGGAATTCATTAATATGTCTTTCCTCTGTGAGCAACCCTGCAAGCATTTCATACACATTAAAAAGGAATTAACTGGTTTCATTTAAAGTAATTTCCACCCTGCTTTAATGTGTGCCCTGTTTGTCAAATATGAAATTATTTTCTGGAAAGTACATATTCAGGCCATACACATCTATGCATTTATTTACATCATGTCACCTCTTATTTTTTTAATGTGGGAAATGGCTGTTTCCTACTGAATAATAGAATTCTGAATATTCATAAATTTCTGTTTTGCTTAATTCCAAGTGCTGCAATTCAGAGTTTCAGATTCAAATTCCAAATGTGACCTTTGGCACTAGTGTACATACACTATTTAATTCCTAATGACATGTTCAAGTGCTATAATTAGCATTGGTATTGTTCTATCATCAGCAACAGGGTGTGAAGCTGGCTGTGGACTCCTCAGGAGCAACAATCTACACAGCAGCTGGAGTCCAGGTCTGGCCTTTAGGGCAGCACAAAGGTCGTCATAATCTGGGATTATTTGGTCTTGGTTTACAGTGAAGTCAAGGCACAATGACCATGGGAAGGCTCCCTGATTAGCATTAGTCTGCTTACCTTTAGTCTGAAGAGGGAGAAGCCCCACCTGTCCCCTGCTCCCTCCAGACAGGGCTTGGTTGAGTGTCAATCCTGTGAAGCACTACAGGAGCCTGTGCAGTGATCTAGCTTAGGAGCCACAACATGGATGGTCAGCCTGGTGCTTTGTCATCATTAAGAAGCCTTCTTGAAGGCCTGCCATCTTTACCAGTCCCACCAGTAGGGGGCAAATGTGGGGGATTGGTGATCTGGGATCTGGCCCTACATGGCTGGTTACTCTAGAGTCTGGCACACAGACAGGATTGTTTGGAGCTAGGGCCGCAGGGGCAGGCGATCTGACTTAGGCCTCAGGATCCAGGAGCTCTGTGGGAAGTCTGGTGGTACCACGTGTTCCCTGAACCCCATGATTTCCCCCCATTAGGGAGGCCAAGTCTGGATAGCAGAGGGGAAATGCTGGTGCAAATGGGGGCCATCGGTGCCACATTGATACCATGATATCACTTCCAGCAAGACCCAGAAGTGACATCATGTTGGATGTCACTCTAACTCTTGTCCAAGACTCTATGGTTAAACCATATAGCTTTGGGAAAATGCTAGAACATTGCCCCTATATGATGATGTCATATCCAGGTCATGCCAGAAGTGATGTCACCACATTGTTAGCAATACTGCAACTTAACCAGCAAAGCCCCCCAGGATGGTCCCTGACAGGTCCTGGTCATCCTCAAATGAGGAGTCCATTCCTGGGTCTGTGGCTGGCCCAGGGGAGCTTTGTGAGAACTATTTAATGTGATATCACTATTAGATAGTTTGGGATGCTAGGGACCTGGCAACCCAATCTCTGATACTGCCAAAGGCACTGCTGAGTCTTACCACCATGTTTTGCAGGAGTTATAAAATGCAAGCATCTAAGATAGTTCCAGAATTTTTAAAATTCTTTATCATTCTCTACATGCTGCCCTTGGCTGGGGTACCATTATGGATTATTGTAGGTCCAATGATATCTTTTCCACTGTAATACAGCTATTTCAATAAAATTACACTCTGTGTACTAATTTAGCATCTTATTGACTCCACAAAGGACCCTATTGTACTCTTTAGTTCCTATGGCATATTCACTAGTGGCAACGATGCATTCATTTTGCATGAAGAGAAGCAAATGAAGGAAAAATCCTATACAACTTAAAGGAACACTTTTTTAAAAAAATGTACAAACAGCAATGGTGATAGGATTAGCTTCCTGAAGGTCTTTCCCCAACCTTCATTTAAGTATTTAAGAATTTGCACTTACCTGTTTGCACTTGCATTTTAGCAGAGTTATTAATAATTATTGTAAAAAGTTGGTTGTGCATTGTGTTAATTACAGGCAGGGCTGGATCTAGAGGGGGGGCAGGGGGGTAGTCTGCCCCTGGTGCCACCAGGGAGGGGGCGCCGGAAGCAGCTCCCAGAGCGTGCAGGCGGCAGCATGGGCAGCCGCACTGCCTTTTGCTTGCCCCGTGGGACAGGGGGTGGCTGGCTTGCCACGCACCCCCTGTCCTGCAGGGCAGGAAAAGGGTAGCACGGCCGCCCACGCCATTCACTTGCCCTGCAGGAGAGGGGGCAGCCGGCCGCCCCCTGTCCCGTGGGGCAGGTGCATGGCGCAGGCAGCCTCACAGGCTCCCATGCTGCCTTTTGCTTGCCCCGCAGGAAGGGGGCAGCTGGCTTGCAGCGCACCCCCTGTCCTGCAGGGCAGGCAAAGGGCAGTGTGGCCGCCCACGCCACTCGCTTGCCCCGCAGGAGAGGGGGCAGCCAGCTGCCCCTTGTCCCGCGGGGCAGGTGCATGGTGTGGGCAGCCTCGCAGCCCCCCGCACTGCCTTTTGCTTGCTCCACAGGACAGAGGGCGCGCGGCAAGCCGGTCTCCCCCTGTCCCACGGGGCAGGCGAAAGACAGCGTGGGGGGCTGCAAAGCTGATCACGCCATTCGCTTCTGAAGCGAATGGTGCGGGCAGCTTCTCAGCCCCCCGCGCTGCCTCCGGCATGCAGCGTGATGACATCATCAAAATGACATCATCATGCTGTGTCAGGAGCGCGCACGAGCTGTGTGCGCGCGCGAGGGCCGGCAAGCATTGCCCCGGGCGCCGGGAGCGCTAGATCCGGCCCTGATTACAGGGATTAGGATCTTTGTTTGTTGCAGTCAACCCGTAATTGCCCTGTTTGCTAGTGACATTAATTTTAGGCAAGACTAGCAAACATTAGAGAGGAAAGTGTCAACAACATCTCAATTCAATGAAACACTAAACAGTTAATTTTTCAAGTGTGGTGCAACTGAAATGACAAAAAGCAAATTTGCCTATGAGAGCTGCTGTTTGTTTGGTTTCTCATGTTAGCCACTCTGTAGGTCCATGACTATATGGAGAAATGTTATGGTAAACTGGAGAAGAAGGATAGTTGTTACAAAGCTCACCTTGACAGTTCTTCACCAGATTGTGAGCTCACACAGGCCATTGTCTGTTTCCAACATGCTTTGCGTGAGGTTGCCCTTGAGAAGTATTTGGAAACTTCAATTGGTGTAAAATGCTGCAGCCAAGGTATTGATTGGAATGGGTTGTATGGACCATATCACTCCAGTATTGGCTCATCTGCACTGGCTCTCAGTTAGTTTCCAGGCACAATTCAAGGTGCTAGCATGGACTTCAAAGGCCTAAATGGTTTGGGGTCAACATACCTGTAGGACCGCCTATTCCATTATGAACCTACCCGACCACAGCAGAGGGCCTGCTTCAGGTGCCCCATGCTTTCTGGGATTAGGCAGGTGGTGGCCCAAGAGAGGGCTTTCTTCATTGTGGCACCCAAACTCTAGAACTCTCTCCCCAGGGAGACTTATCTGTCTCCTTCAACTGTCACCTTCTATCAGCAGGTGAAGACTTTTTTGTTTCATTTTGTTTCATTTGGAATTCTCTCAGTAATCCCTCCTTTGGGCCTAATGTTTTAATTGTTTTAAATGTTGTAATTGTTGATTTTGTGGCCTTGTATGTTTTAGCTCCGGTTTTAATTGTTTGAATGTGTTGATGTTATGGTTTTGGTTGGTTTTAATCATTTTAAAATGTGATTTTATTGTGATGTTTTAATTGGTGTTAGGCATCTTGCTTGCCCTTATGAGATCAGAAAGATGGGATATAAATTTTGTTAAGTAAAATAACTAAATAATAAACAAACAGTCTGGGGGAAAGACCACATGTAGGAGTGAACCAGGGACTATGTTCAAATCAAATCCTGTTAATTTAATTTTGTCACTGCAGTGGACTATTAGCATGCTTTCCAGGCCTAAATCCAATATTCTGTCTTGCTCAAGACAAAACAGATAGAAAATGTCCTTTAAAATGTTACTGTCAGAAGCTACTTTGCTTCTGAAATTGATGTGTATGTGTTGGAGGGTAGGTTATCTTTATAATCTATGTTCATTTCTTTCTCCATTCCATTCCATGTCCTGTGATATCATTATGTGAGGAGAAAATATATTTCCTTACTAAATTATTTTTTCAGGGAGAAGGCAAGTATATAAAGTCACAACCTGAAAGGGACCTCAATATCTACCTCTGAGTTCAGTCAGTAGTGGATATAGTGTTGGACCAGAATCTTGGAGACACAGGTTCAAATCTCCACTCTGCTATGAAAGTTTGCTGGGTTACCTTAGGCTAGCCATGAGGCAGTACACCTGTAAAAAGAGGGTAGTTTTTGGATTTGGGGAACAGGTTCCATAACAGTATCCTGCAGTTATTCTGGTCGCCCTATACCATTACGATTTGGTCCCCTCCCTGGAATTGCAGGGTTTTGGGGGGATGAGGGTGTCTTGGTTTCCTATTGAGGGACTTTGCAAGGAGCTAGAGTAGCTGTTTTTCAAGCAAATGATACCAACATTGCAGAGATCTAATTTCTGCCTGTCCACAAAAGACCCCCAAATTTCAGTAATCCAGTACCACCTCCAAATGACAAACCTGCTGGGGGGGTGCTACCCCCTCCAGCACAGGCCGACTCTGCAGTACCTGAACAGCTTCTCCATTGAACAACAGCATGCCAGTCCTGTCAGGACTGAGCTTCAGGTATTCTCTCTCAGACCTATATCACAGGGTTATTGTGAGGGTAAAATGGTGGTGGGGAAAAGAGGTATGCTGTCCTGAACTCCTTGGGCAAAAGGCAGGATAAAAATGTAATAAATGATTTGAAGCATAGTTATTCCTGGTGAATACATCTAGGGTTAGAGTTACCAATGAATTTTGCCTAAACTGATATCCAAGGCAGGATTCTGATCAGGTGAAACATCTGCAGGAAATTAGAGTGAGGGTAAAATAAACCTAAACGGTAGCTTTTAAAACCAAACAATACACTTGTAAGAATAACACCCGTAAGAACTATAAACAAAAATGTAATACATGTTGATAGTTGATAAATTTCCTAATTGGTACAATCCTGATTTCTATTTAGTTGATTTATAAGTATTCTTCCAAATTTGTGGTTTAGTGGTTTGCTTAATTCTTCACTACTGTTCATAATCTGATGGCAATTAATTTTGGTTTTGTTATTTGACTAAGAGGACAGAGCAAATAGCTATATTTCATAGTTGTGAGACAGAGATAAATAAAAGTATGTTAACAATTCTTAAATACTCAACAGTTGTCTAAACAGACTATGACTTGGATCCCATGGATCTGTTCTGCCAGTGGAGTAATTTTCCTTTGTCTGAAGGAGACTGCCCCTGATGTCAAATGCATTTCTGAGCATCTTGTGCTCTAAAAGCTTCCTTCCACCAGAAAAAGACACCACTAGCAGAGCATATTGGTAGAACAACCCTATGCCACAAAGCAGGATTCTCTGAGTAAGTACGCACTGCTACCAGTTCTTAACATCATAATAACCAGATTGGGTCAGATCAAAAGTCTATTTAGCTCAGAATCCTGTATTCATACAATGTCATCAGGAAAAAAGTTCCTAAAGCTACATTAGGAAATTAACAGTGCTTATAACAACAGAACTTAAGTCTCTCATTATAATTAGTTAGATAAAATACATTATATATTAAATACTACAAAATGGAGATACAGCTGTGGAAAAGAGATCTCCAAATTATATTTATGTACTTTTATTTCTTAAAATCATTTATTCCCACACCCTCCTCCTAATATTAAAGGCAGTTTACACTATGGCAAAAAGCCTAAAATAACATGTATCATGCATAAAAACATACAAAACATGCATTTAGGACTATCAAATATCCCAATTAGCAAAAAAAGAAGTGCAAATACAATAAAACTCTTTCAAAAACATATCTGTTATGAGAAAGCTCTAACAAGAAGTTCTATCTTATAGTCCTTGAACAACCACTTAAAAGGCATGAGCAGTAGCCGCAGAATCAGTCACTGTGTGGAAAGAAATACTAGGAAGGAAACTGACCTGATGAATATAAGTGGCACATATAACACAATGATAGAAAATACCAGGGGATGCATCCCAATATAGGTTAAGGATGGGGTTGCCAACTCCAGCATGAGAAATTTCTGGACATTTGAGGGCAGTGGCTGTGGAAGGAGGAGCTTGGGGAGGGAGAGATCTCAGCAGGATGATGCCATAGAGTCCACCCTCTGCAGTTGCCATTGCCTCCAGTGGAGGCATCATACCCCTTCTGAACTCCCTTCCCAAATGCCACTTTCCTTATGCTCCATCCTCAAATCTCCAGGAATTTTCCAGCAGCAGACTCATTTGGCAACAGAAGGAGAGCAATCTCACAAAAGAGGTGGTTGTGTTTTTCGTTTCTTTAACAGAGAGTAATAACCCTCTTATAAACCACAGAAGAACATTAGACTGGAAAAATATGTATTTGTCAATGTCCACAATTACAGACATTCATTAGGATAATGTAATAGATAATAAATAGAAAAGATCAGTCATTTTCACTTAGAAATGTCATACATGGATTTATTCAGGAAGGAATATTGGCCTGTATCCTTCCACTCCATTAAGCAAAGTTTGAAGCCTTCCTCCAGCCCAAGGACCTGTACCAGAGGTACAATGTTGGGCAACATTAGAGGTCCATTTTTGTGCCTCCAGTTTTGCTCTTCTTTGGTACTCTTCTTTTCCCTTTGCAGTTGTTGTTCTAACAATCCCCACCAAAATACCACTCACCAGGTGCTCCTACAGCGCAATCTTATGGTGAGTTTCTAAAGTCCAAGTCCTTTGAAGTCAATGGACTTACAGTGCAATCCCATGGGGAGTTCCTCCAGTCTAAGCCTATTGAAATGAATGGGCTTAAATTGGAGTAACTCTGTTTAGGACTGCACTGTTAAACTGGAGTAACTCCCCATAAGATTGCACTATTAAGGACATACTTAGTAGGGGTGTGCATCTAGAAAGTTTCCATTTCAGTTTCCGTTCCAGGTATTACAGGACAATTGCATTTCATTACTGGTTTGTTCCAGCTGGGGCAGTGCTGGCTCAGAACTGATCAGTTTGGTTTTTCATTTCATGAATTTCAGACCCTTACCTACGTATTGGCTATACATGCACAAACACATACTCTTCTTTTCAAGGGGGCGAGGCTCTGTGGCAGCTGTTTTGCATGCAATGGTGCTAAAATCACAAGAAAACACCGTTCTTCCTCTAAACCATTGACCCACCGTTTTTGTGATCACTCGACTATGGGGTTCTGTGTTTATGGAAGGCATGCCAAGTGTTGGGCAGAGAGCTGAGTATGTAGGCACACACTGTTCTTTTTGCATCATTCCCAAACCAATTGATCCAATGAGTTTCTCCTCAAGCACATGAAAATGAATAGACCCCAAAGGAGGTGAGTGTTGGTGGTGGCCGCATGCACACAATGATGGGAAACAAGCAGTGACAGCATGGCACACAAGCAGGAGAGTGCTCCACTGCCAACAGGACCGATGCAGCACAGCAATTTTTTTAAAAAAAATCCTGCTTTAGTGACAAAGTCAGTACATTTTACCTTTGAGTCCTTATGTTATGCCATGTTTCCCTATGCCTTCTAGTTTTGTTTCCATGATGAGGGGCCATTCAGGCGAATCTGCCTCCTTAATCTGCTTCAGGAGTCTAGGCCAGGACTTCTGGCTGCTGGCCTATTCTTGCACTGTGCGTAAAAACACACCGGAATGGAGGGTGATGGTGGCACTGGTGCAATGCACCATGCCATCTGCTGCTCCCTTCCTCAGCGCAAAGCAAACTTTTGATCCCTCTGAGCCACTCAATGCCAGTATTAGTGCATATCCTCCTTCTTGCTAATGGAGTTAATGCTAAGGGCTCAGTTGCTCCCCTTTGGAGCCAATTGGTTGCATGATGAGAGCAGACAGACTTGCCATGAAGGAAAACAAGATGCTGCTGGAAGTCCCACACCACTCCCTGGCCTGCCTGTGCAGCCACTGCTCAGTAAGTACCACAACGAAAGACACAAACTTTTCAATGGCGGGCAGGTTGTGGGGGTGGTAGTCGTTACAGCTTCATTTCCTGGATTTGGTTCAGCATTCCAGAAGCTGCTTTAATGAGCCAAATCAGTGAGTTCTGTATGTATTTCTGGCTCTTTCTTTCATTATGCACACCCCTACTACTTAGGTCCAAAATAGGAATTGACTGGATGGTACCCCTTATTTTTTTCCTGCTATAGAGAACCTAAAATCCATGTGATTCTTGGTTCCCTAAATGAACATTGGTGGTGGAAAGTGCCATCAAATCATAGTAGACTTAGGTTGACCCCTGCTGAGTTTTTCAAGGCAAGAGTCTAACAAACATTACTGTCTTGATTCCCCTCATTTTGCCATCACCTGCCTCTGCAACACTGGTCTTCTTTGGAGGTCTCTCCAGGGTAAGGCTGATCACAACCTTGGGGTCAGGTAGCAATTTTCCCGAGGCCAGTTTGGCTAGGGATCCTGATGGAGTTTTGCCATCTTCTGTGCATGGAGTAAGGGTCACTGTGTGGGGAGAGGTATTTGGGAATTTCCTGCACTTTGCAGGGGGTTGGACTAGATGACCCTAGAGATCCCTTCCAACCCTGTGATTCTATGATTCTATGATTCAATAACTGTATGAACCCTCCTAGGATCAGTGATAGGTAGAGTTGCTAGGTCCCCTCTGGCAACCAGCAGGAGGGAGTTGGCAGGGTGGGACCGCAGGTTATCTACCCTGTGTGCATGTAAATTGTGCTTTTGCTATGAATTTGCACTGCTGTGACACAGTTGCTTCCAGTCTCACTAGAATGACGTGATCAGCTGAGAACCTCTATGGTAATCTTCTGAGGCCCTGCTTTGGGTGCCCCCTGCCTTCTGACATTAAGCAGGTGAAAACCCAGGAGACAGCCTTCTCGGTCATGGTACCAAAATTCTGGAACTCTCTGCCCAGAGAGCCACACTTGTTCCCTTCTGTTGCCATCTTCTGCCAGTGGGTGAAGACTCTTGTTTCATCTGGTGGTCCCTCAGTGACCCCTCATTCTTGCCCTATGTTTTAATTGTTTTTAATGTTTTTCTACCTGAATTTCAGCTTGGTTTTAATTGTTTTAAAGATGTGCTGCTAGTTGCTTTTGATGGTTTTTAAAAAGTGTTTTTATTATGTATGTTTTTAATCTGTTAGCTGCCTTGGTGGCCCTGATGAGGGCAGAAAGGCAGAACACAAATTTTGCAAATAAATAAATGTAAAAATTACAATGTAAAAATTGATTGCTTGTAATAGCTACAGGGCTGAGGTTGACCCAAGTTCAAATCCCTGCTCGGGCATAAAGCATCAGGCAAAGTCATGTGTAAGTTGTGTTTTGATTAAACTCCAGTAACAATGTGGATACAGGTCAGGGAGAGACAACCAACCATTGCTCCCTGTGTATATCTACTGTATGTCTGCAAGAGACTAGAATTTCTAGTCTCTCTCTTGTACTTGACATATATAAGGTAGGTTAGCCTGAGAGACAGTGACCAGCTGAGCTGCAAATCAGGGCACCTGAAGTTTCAATACCACCTTTCCCATGAACTTGCAGGATGGTAAGTTAGCCCCTCCTCCCATCTACAATATGGGGTCCAAAATCCTAATACCTACCTTACAGGGTAATTGTCAGGAGTTTAATATGAATGTTATTCTAACTCTTCTGGTTGTGAACCACTTTAAAAATTTTTGGTCGTTTTATAATTCTGTAAAATATATAAATAGAGCAAGAGAATATGTATATGTCATGTACTTTGAACACTCTAAATGGCTGTAATGATATGTAATCACATTTTGAAATTATTGTAGGAAATGGATGAATAAAAGTCATCCTATATAGGACTTGTTATTGAAATGCTAAAATGTAATCTCACTTTGCAAGGAACTGCCAACCAACACAGTGTTTTGTCTGTTCTGAAACAAGATCAAATAGCTGATTTTCCCAAAGAAAATCATACTAAGTATGGTATGCTAAGTCAAATGAACTAAAAGGAGAAAAGATAAGTGGTGCAGAAAAGGACCAACAAGTACTATTTTCTCTTGGGCCTCAGGAATGGGACATCTACATCAGTCCAATTCCTGTCCGCAGTAGCTGAAGCTTAGCCCAGCCCAAATTAAATAGCAGCGGTATGAAGTGATGATACTGCCAGATGACCCGTTTGCTAGTTTAAAAGACATCATCCCTGCAAAGACATTTGCCACTGAATTTTTCATTCGCTTTTTATTTCTCTTCCCCAATATATTGCCCTGACCTGGATAGGCCAAGCAAGACAGATCTCATTGGATTTTGGAAGATAAGCAGGATCAGCCTTGGTTAATAATTGGATGGGAGACCTCCAGCGAAGAGCAGGGTTGCAGAGGCAGGCAATGGCTAACCTGTAAGTTGCTTGCCATGAAAACCCCATCAGGGAATCACCATAAGGCAGCTATGACTTGAGGGCACTCTCTACCACCCCCGCTTCCTAGTATATTACTCCACTATCAATACATGCACAAAAGATACTAGAATCACAGGCTAACACTGCTTGTCACAGTCCTGCAGGGTTATTTTTAGTTTTGAAATAGCAGATCAGTTCCATGGCAGAATGTTCTTGGGTTTGAGATCCCCAGCTAAGAGTGTAATACCCAAGCAGTGCCATGTTAAGGATAATTTTAGTCACCTCAGTCCAAAATTCCCAAGGCTTATTTGGTTTTTGAAACGTTTTGCTCTTTAATATATCCCTCTGACACACACACCCTTTTGCAATACACACCCTTGCACGAGTGGTGCAATTTTAAGATCTGCATAGATGCCTGCTTCCCCAGTTTAATGATGTTACATGCACTGCAGAGAACATGGGAAATGGGCTGGAAAAGGGTTGGGAATTTCTCTGGGAAACACACATACATATCAAGCTGCTTCCTATGCACACTGAATGGTGCATGCAGTTTCTGATCAGCTTTGTAAGCTGTTTTAGGGATGTACATTAGTTTCCAAATGAATGGGAAAATGAAATGGAAAAGCCCAAATTATTATATTCTTTATAATAAATGAATGCAAATGGAAAGAAATGTGCACCTGCCATTCATTTCGTACATTTTCCTGGCACCTAGCAATCCGGTTTAGAAAATTTAAGGAAAATTAACAAGAAGGCAACAATGAAGAATAACAGATTAGGAGATAGGCAATTGACATTTACACTTTCCCATCATCAAAGTCAAATAATTTTTGCAACAGAAGAAAATTGTGCTGATAGGTTGTTCTATAAGATTACAAACTGTCATTGCTGCCTAGTGGCTTGTAGGGAGGGCTTTCTTTACACTATTGGTTATTTGGGTTGTCCCCAAATTCCCTCTTTGCCTTAGTTACTCATTGAGATTGAGCATTTTCAGGTTATTTCTAATGCTTGGCTCTCTAATATATGAGCCTTTTCTCCATCCCCTTTCCCTTTATAGTTCGCTAACATAAAGTCTCTGGCTCTTTGTTACTGGTTGCATCACAATGCTTATTCAAATGATTTAATGTAATGTGTCTTGTATGCACAGAAAGAGCAAGAAATGGAGAGTTGTGGATGCCTCTCAAACTTGAGCCAGCCCTTGGAGACTCAAGGTGGAATAGTGGATAGAATGTTGGATTAGGATCTAGAAGTCCCACATTTGAATCCCCACTCTGCGATGGAAGCTTATTTGGGGGTCCTTGGACCAGTCACACCCTATCGACCTAACCTATCTCACAAGGTTGTTGTGAGGGTAAAATGGAGGAGTCCTTCTGGTGGTGTCCTTCTCAGTCTGGGGAAGAAGGCTTGAAGGGTGAAGTTCACTTAACACTAATTATGTCTTCTTAGGGCTGCATGCATAACATCTTTCTCTGTAGCCTCTGTATTGCTTCCAGTCTTCTGGGGCACAAGGAAACTACCTTTGCATATTTGCCCAGTGTTGCCAAATGCAAGCCGGTGCTTGCTATATTACTCTGCCTTGCCTTCTCTCAGAGCGGAACTACAAGTGACAAAAGGCACAGATTGGACACTTGTCAGCTTCCCTCAAGTTTTGATGGGAAATGTAGGCTCTCTAATATATGAGCCTTTTCTCATATGAAAATGTAGGCATCCTAGTCTTGCAGCTTGGCTCTCTGACTGCTGTCCAATGGACTTTTCAACTGTCACTTGTCTAACATTCCGCCAAGCTGCCTACATTTCCCATCAAAACTTGAGGGAAGCTGACAAGTGTCCAATCTGTGCCTTTTGTCACTTGTAGTTGCGCTCTGCATGACCAAATACCCCAATGGGCCCACACTGTAATATTGTAGTATTATCTGAATTATTGGGGGGAGGGATGTTAGCTGTTGCTCACTCTGTCATAAGCAAATCCACTCTGGCGTACATGTCTCCCTTTATATCTTGGTAATTGTATAGGTAACTTTCTAGATGCTTCAGCATCAAGTCTTTATTTTAGCTAATTACAGAACTCTTTGTCACATCTCTCTGAAAGTTGGCAAAGGCAATCCCGTGCGCAATGGGTGTAAATCCTAAGAATTTCATCCAAATGAGATCAAGAAACAAAGAAGTTACAGTCAGGGTTTCTCATTGAAATGAATAGAAACAAAAATAACTATAATAATGAAAAATGAACACATAATGAATTTTACCGGGGGAGGGGATGAAACTTTTGAAATTAAATCTAATTTTTTAAAGTGCACATTCCCAGACTAGACTGTTGGAGAGAGCAGTGTTGGGTGAGGCAATTAGGTCAATTTCTTTGAAACACTGTATCCAGTGTCCAAAACTAATGGGAACCATCAAACACATCTTATGGGCCACATTTCAATAGTAAAGGAATGAAGAGCCAGTGTACACAGTGTTTCAGAGACTGTGTGTCTGTGTCTGATTATATGAACTTATTTGGTGGTCTTAGGAAAGCCACTCTCTCAGTCTCTGAGTCCCACTTGCAATACAGGAAGAATACTATCTTACAGGATTGTTGTAAGCATTATTGTTGTAAACATGTATATGACACACTTCCGTGAAGTGCTACATAAATACTCAGTAGACAAGGTGGACTTTTGTGCTTTAAAGGAAGCATTTCCATTTAGTTTGGCAACCCCTTTAAGGGCATTTCTAGAAGAAACTCTTTCCAAGTGTCAGCACAAAGTGGTAAGTTCCTAAATATATAAATTTCACTAGCTTCTTATAGAAGTTGGAAGAGTCTCTTGTGTCGATGAAATACACCACCCTTACCTGAATGAAATGATAGAATATGACCCATGGATCCAACTTCACAATCTTAATTTAGTGTCTTGTACTTTGAATTTCATGTTGATTTCTTGCTTTGGCCTGTGTGAGCTTAATATATGAATTTAACAGCCATTTTAAAACCCTGCATTTTTTCCCACAGAAGTATGGAAGCCTGGGAACACAATCACACTCTTTCATGAATATAGTGGTTACTGGAATAGTTGGAACAAAAGACATTATGGTACATGGTTAGAGTTTTGGAGTAGGATGGAGGAGATCCGGATTCAAATCCTCAGTCACTCATGCAACTATTGGATGCTGCTGAATATATTTCACTGAGAGTACAAGACACACTGAGAGATCAAGACACACTGAGAGATCTGTATTTGGACTTTCCCAGTGGTTGTAAAAGACAAATTTGTAAGACCCCAGTTTGATCAGAACTCTGTCATGAGGGTAGGGAGGGCTTAACCATTCCACGCTATTTTGCCAATCAAATCATACACACATGCCCTGTATATTATAAGAGAAGCTCGCTGTCTCACCGGCGGGCTGGGTTGTCACTGTGGTGAAGGATGCAGTGGAGGCGGTGACAGCCAGGAGGGGGGGAGCGCCCAGCCCACATCCGGTCAGCATCGTGGTCGGCGCCATTCCTCCCAGGAGCTTCAGCAGGAGCAGCACGTTTCCCACCCACCACTTCAATGGAAGGGAGTGAGGACTGTCACAACTTTATGGGTTTGGTGGGTTTGTGGCATTGGGCTGGATCCCAATAGGGTGAGTGGGCCAGGGGTCTGCTCACCCCAATGAATTGGGAGAAGACCACCTGGTATGTGCTGGTGGGGGATGACACTTGCTGTGTTGGGCCAGCACGGGACTGGCGGAAGATGCATCGGTCGGCAGGATGGCCTTCCGATGCCAATGGGGATCCGTGCCCAGATGCCGGGCCAATGCTCCATCAAGCTGTAATCAATAAAGTTGTGGCCATTTTCTAACCGCAGACAGGTGTCGTGTGAGTCATTTGAGCCGAACGCAGACTGACGTTAACACATAGGTGACAATTAGAGCTGGAAGGAGAACAAAAGTAGGCAAAGAAAGGATGCCCCCTCCTTTCTCTCTTGCTCCAGCCTTGATCCAAATTAGAGCATCATGTTATTCCACTTTAAAAACTGCTCTCAAAGTCTTATCACAGAGTTGCCAGCATCTTGTCAAAATATGCCATAAGAAAAGCATTGATTTCAAACATGTGTTTCCCTTTATCGTTCGACACAATTTCTACTAAAGTATCTGTAGTTGCTTTGTCCCTGAAAAATATCCCCCTAACCAAGTACAACCTGAAGATGACTAAGTTTAGGAGTCTACAGCTAAGTGTAGAATAGGCATCCTCTTCAAGTCTTCTCAAACAATTATACCATTGAAAGTGTTCCAGTTTAGCAGGGAACTTACTCTGTAATTTTCTGAACGTAATGGTTATTCCAACAACCCAGCTCAGGATCAAGAAGCAAGATAACCCAAACGTTCAAAAGACACACTCAAGAGTGGGGAAATAACTGTCAGAGCATGATAAAAGGGGAAGAAACCCTGGAATTGGCTAGATCAGAATGCAGCAACCATTTCCAGGCATGACATAGCGTTTGTTTAGTACTATAGTCATCAGAAGAAAGGAGCATGTATCAGTTATCTCATCTCTTTAAGGTCAGTTTATAAGAATCTTAGACAGAAGAATCTTGACTTTGCAAATTGCAATGGCAGGAACTAGGTCTGGCAGCCCAAGAAAAGAGGGAGTCTCAATTCTGGGAACTTGTTTCCTTCAGTTTAGGGAGATCCCTTCCCCCCTTATTTGGAGCCTCAGATCTCAGGAAAAGACTGGCATGCTCACTTCAGCTAGTATTTAGTGTCTCCCCCCCCCCCAATTTGGGAGAATGAGGTAGGGATGCTGGGGGCAGAGGCTCCCCCACTCCCATCTTTCACCCCTTGCTTCTACTCATCTGGCCAGCAGGAAAGGGAAGGTGGGGGAATGCTGCCTTGGGCATGCTCCTGGAGTGGCATGATGACATCACCTCTAGGAGTGATGTGATTGTACCACCCCTGAGAGCTCTCCTGTGCTTCTCAGTGGGCCGATTTTGGCTCCAAATAGGCCAAATTGGGCCTGTTTGGGGCCCAAATCAGTTTGCTGAGAAGCATATATGCACAATGATGTTACTTCCTGGAAGTGACATCATTGCATAGCTGCAGGAGTGGACGTGTGCGATGTGTGCAAGAGGAACACCTGGAAATGACAAAGAGGTAAATGTTGGGTCCCCTGTCCTGCTGGGACCTGGCATCTCTAGGTGGTAGGGCAAACACCACTTTTAGATATGTTCACCTCACCACAATGACCTCCTGTTGCAGCATTTGAAATAAGAGGCATCATCTTCTCTCTTCTGGTAAGTCCCCTGGTGAGGACCTAATCCCTCCCGAATTGTTTAAATCATTCCCTGACTGGTGGGTGCCCATCTTTGCAAAGCTGTTACCCAGATCAATTGAACTGGCATTTTCCCCTCAAGGTGGAAACAAAGCATTATAGTCATAGTATTTTAAAAAGGCTGCAAATCGGTCCCCTCAAATTATCGACCAATTAGGCTGCTAGACATAGCCTCCAAGTTGTACAGCAAATTTTTGCTGCACAAACTGGAGGACTGGAAGACCTCTAATAACATTATCCATCCTGAGTAAGCAGGGTTTAGGAAAGGGATAGGCACAATTAATCACTGCTTGACTCTTTACCAGCTGGGTCAACATAGCATTAAGGGCCCCACCAAGGCTATGTTTGCAGCTTTTATGGATCTGACTGCTGCCTTTGACTCAGTAAACTGGAACTGACTGTGGGCAAAACTAGCAGGCACGAATATTGATAAATGCCTATTGTTCCTGATTCTAGAATTTCATTCCACTATATCTGCTCGAGTGAAAGTAGGCCCCAGAGGCTCTTTAACAGAGGAGATTCCAATTACTTAGGGTGGTCAAACAGGGCTGTGTTTTGGCCCCCTTGCTCTTTAGTCTCTACTTAAATGATATAGTCACAAGCTTGTTAGGACCTGCGTTCTTTCCACCATCTTTGGGGGGTGGGGGTCAGAAAGTGTTGATTCTCCTATATGCAGATGACATGGTGTCGGTGTACCTAACGTGCAGTGGCTTTCCCCTCTACATTTAGGCCATTTCCACACATCCTTAAAGGGATAGCCCACTCACCAAACACTGGTGGCTTTTCCCCTTGACTGCAGATGTCTCAATTTTCAAAACAGTTGCAGGCTGTTTGGCTTCCATTTCTTCAGAAAAGGTGCCGAAAAAATGGAAGCCAAACAGCCTGCAACCGTTTTGAAAATGGAGAGATCTAGAGTCAAGGGGCAAAGCTGCCAGCATTCAGTGAGTGGGCCATCCCTTTAAAGACATGTGGAAAGGGCCTTACAGTATACTCCTCCTTCAGACACATACAACCTTCACACAATCCCTTCACACATCCCTTCCCTGGCCTCCACACAATCTATTTACCACAAATTTGGTTTGTCTGAAACCTCAGTTTCTTTTTTAAAAATGTAAGATTTGTCCAATTAACAAGAGAGCCGTAGGATATGATGGGCTACCTTTCCAAAAGTCTCATATTATACCTGAGATACCAGAGCAGACCTCATCAAAGCTCCAACATAAACTCTCCATTTCAAGACATGCTTTAAATATTTATTCTAAGTTTTTGTCTTTCTGGTTCAGAGTCTTTATGATGATTTAAGACTGATGGAAGGCAGAAGGCAAACAAAGAGATCCATTGGTGTACTTCCACTGTTTAGATTAATTTCAGATAGGCAGCTGCATTGGTCTGTAGTAGAGCAACAGGATTTGAGTCCAGTCTGAAGAAGGGAGCTTTGACTCTTGAAACTTATACTCTTGAAAATGTTGTTGGTCACTAAGTTCTCTAAGGTGCTAAAATCCTGCTGTTTAGATTAAGTTTTAATATGCAGTATTAAGTTTAATGCAGTATTAAAACTCAGTATTAAAACCCAGTTTTAATACAGTGACCTGGATTAAGTACTTTGTGCAGGATTAAGTACTTTCTGTACAGCATATTTTGTGGCCTTATGAAATAGCCACCAGCATTTGTGGTTACCAAACTCCCAGAATTACAGCTGATCTCCACATTATAGACATCAATTCCCCTGGTATGGCAGCTATAGAGGACAGACTCTATGGCATCACATTCCTGCTAAGCTCCTTCCCCTCCCCAAACTCCTCTCTCCTCAGGCACAACCCCCAAACTTCTAGGAATTTCTCCAACTGGAGTTGGCAACTCTACTTGCACTTAGCATGTCATGGAACGGCTTCTTCCCTTGCAGAGGTTCAGCCTTAAATTGGGGCTGCACATTGTGTGACCCATCAAACCAAACATACCATTAAACCATGGTGATTGCTTCTGTGTGGCTGCAAAATTCAGAAAAGCACATTTCTCCTTCCAGTTTGGTGTAGTAGTTAAGAACGCAGGACTCTAATCTGGAGAACCAGGTTTGATTCCCTACTTTTCCACTTGAAGCCAGCTGGGTAACCTTGGGTCAGTCACAGCTTCTAGGAGCTAGGAGATTCTAGGAGCTCTCTCAGCCCCCACCCACCTCACAGGGGATAATGATGACATACTTTGTAAACCATTCAGAGTGGGCATTAAGTTGTCCTGAAGGGTGGTATATAAATTGAATGTTATTATTTTGTTATTATTACTATCTAACTGCTCCAAAAATCTTGCTGGTGCCTAAATTTTGCAAATGTAATTTGAGGTCCTAACACCAACCATGTAGTAGTACTTAACAACCATTCAGGTAGCATGAGAGTTTTTTAAAGTCTCTAGTGGGTTTCCATTCATGTTTTGGTAGGCCTTCTATTTACCTACTTGGACTGAGGAATTACCTAGGGAAGGCAGCCTAGATCATCACTCAAAAGTGTTGTCACATCCTTCCAAACTCTTCCATCCCCAGGTACTCTCTCCCACCCACCCCACTAATTCTCCTGGCATTTGCCAAGATAGTGTTGGGAACCCTGTATTTTCAGCTAGGCGATTCACAAGCTGAGCAGGCTTGCTTTAGGTCACACGCCAGGCTTAAGAGCAATATAATTTTGCACCACTTTTCTTTAAGGACTTTAGGAAATATATCTTCATATCTGGCCCACTTGCCAAGCATATGATATTGCTTCACCTTTCATGGTACAAACCACTCTTGATGCTGTGATGGTTTACATCAATCCAGGAATAGGTTAACAATTGCTGTGTACTAGATACCATGTTTTCCTTATTTTCCACATTGACCATAAGAGATGTAATGAAGGCAGCATGTTTGTTTAAGAAAACTTTAGAATTATGGGTCAAGCAAGCTCAGATATTATGCTAACAAAGCTGGATTCTGCAATTTCTGAAAATATTTACATATTTTCTTATTGGTATATTTTTTTCAGAATAATATAATATAATTGATTCTGTTGCCACAAATCATGGAGAGAGGTAAGAGCTACAAAGATCACTGAATCCTCTCTGTTATCCCAGGACACATTTAAGCAAATATATCTTTACATCCTTAAGGAGAGAAAAGCTTTTAAAATAAAAGCTGAATCTTGCTAGATACCAAATTCTGTACCGATTGCCAAATCACTTCTTTCTTCACAGTCTCATGAGACATAATCATACCTATAGCAAATGAGTTTTCCTGATAACATATTATTAAAGAGTTAGGGTTTTTTTCAATGCTATAAAGTTTAATTTAATAAGCAAATATTCTGGTGATTTGACATATTGTTGCCTTATAAGAGTGTTTCTCAACTTGTGTATTTTCTTACCTCTTGGATGGCAAAAATTAGTACATGTGCTAAGGTGGCATAAGACGCAGCATTTTGCAACTCTGACTGAAGTATGTTTGCAATTGTTTCATATAGAAAACAAAGATAACCCATAACAACCAAAGATAAGTTCCATAAATATGCCAGCAGTTATAAGTGTTGTATGTTATAAATGATGCATTTATGTGGTTAAAACAGTAAAATGAGTTTAGGTTTGATAGGAAAGTAATTATTGCATATGTTTTCAATTTTTCTGTTTTTTCCCTGTGACCTAAACATTTCTGGAAATTTTACATCTCTACACTCAGTCTGTTTAAAACTTTCATAATCCTGAATTGCCTTGAAGAGGTAGGGGCTTCTACAGGGCAGGAAACAAGGCCAGTAAGGTGAAGCAAGAGAAAGGAAGTTTCCCTCCAATGGCAACACTTCCAGGAATTTCCATTACTTTTGCAACAGCTGAGACTTTCCCCTCCATTTCTCTTCTCTGATTCTTTAAAGATGGAGATTGTTTCTCTCCTGTCCTCCCAACTATCAATGAACAGAAAGATCTGAAAGCTTTTTGAGGAATACATTTAGCTCTTTTCCTGATACATCCCTTAGTTTTTTTTCACCTGAATCCTAGCAATGACTGGAGGAAGCCATTTAGAATGGCTACAAGTCAAGTTGATACCAAGCAGTTTAGCAGCAAAGGAATTGTATATATGAATCAACAGATTACATCCTTCTGAGTCCAAACACCCCACCACCAGCCAGTACACAATATGGCTAGGGACTATGTTCTGCCATAGTTCTCTGCCAGCCAGGGGTAAGGGATGGATGCCAAATTGCTTCTCTTTCCCTTTGGCCTCTGTGGCAATGCCTATGTTTAGCAGGAGTGTGGTGCATGTTCTGCCAAGTGGATACTTCAGATTTTCAAGGTGGGGTGGAGATGGGGATGAGAGCAGCCATGCTGTGAGTTGTGCAACTGGGCCTTCCACAGAGAGCCAATCAAAATGTCCTAAGCAAAGACATAAAGAATTAGAACAATTGTGTCCAGAACACAACTACTGCCACCTTAGCAGTTACCAGGAGCAGAGAATTAACTGCTAAAAAGTTGCTTGCCACTGTTAAAGGGAAACACTCCTATTTGTGTCATAGTTATTTGCTAGCTAGTGCACATGGTAAATTATTTGTGATCAGGCTTTTTTTCTGGGAAAAGAGGTGGTGGAACTCAGTGGGTTGCCCTCAGAGAAAATGGTCACATGGCTGGTGGCCCTGCCCCCTGATCTCCAGACAGAGGAGAGTTGAGATTGCCCTCCGCACCGCTCAGCGCGGAGGGCAATCTAAACTCCCTTCTGTCTGGAGATCAGGGGGCGGGGCCACCAGCCATGTGACCATTTTCAAGAGGTTCCAGAACTCCGTTCCCCCACATTCCCCCTGAAAAAAAGCCCTGTTTGTGATTAAGCTGGACAGAAATGTAAAACTGGTGCGAATACACTCTTGATCTCTCTGCCTCTATCTATTCCATATTAACAACATTCACATTATGATAAATAGCACAGCAGAAGATTAAAAGTGTTCATACCCGCATGTGAGAACTTCCATTTATCAAGCCTTTACCTTCTACACAGCACTTGCCAATTTATTTTTAATTTATTTACATCATTTATACTGCCATTTAACAACTTTCTTACTCAGATAGGGCTGTATTGTACAGAGGGAGTCTCAAAGAGATGCTTCACTAACAAGTTAGGGACCATAGACTTCACTACTGTTACCTTACATACTATCAGTTGCTTTTAGTATGTGCTCCTATGTACTACCTGTTGCTTTAAGTATGACCCTACTGGATAAGTTATATGTTGTCTAATGTCAGTCCTAGAATTACTTATACTCTGTTTCAGCATTTTTTCAACTCTGTATTGGATTTTTCCTAATGTTATGGCTTTGTAAACTTGCATTTATTTACCCCATGGCATTGTTTATTGAAATGTCCTTGATATTGACTGTACTAATCTCACACTATGTAATCCGCTCTGAGACTCAGTGAGAAAGGCAAACTATAAATGACATAAATAAAATAAATATAAATAATAAAAGTTTCCAAGTCAGCTCAGGGATGTCAATTCACACATTTAAGCAGTGGTTTTTTGTTTGTAAAAACAAAAAACATGCCAGTACAGATATGTAATATTGAGCCTTTCCTCCTCAGGACTTCGGAGAACCCCAAAAAAGGTATTACCACAGAAAAGCCCTGCATTTGGCACAAAATAACAGGA
The DNA here is from genome assembly GCF_028583425.1 of Eublepharis macularius. Lineage (NCBI taxonomy): Eukaryota > Metazoa > Chordata > Lepidosauria > Squamata > Eublepharidae > Eublepharis > Eublepharis macularius. The sequence continues at coordinate 131,015,405 of NC_072790.1, forward strand.
TGAACTCAAGAAGATATTGAGGCTATAAACAACAGGGAAACAGTTTTGTCTGAATTTTCACTCCACCCCAGCTCATGATATTCTGAGTACAAAGGAGCATATTTTGTTTAAAACTGGCCTTGCCAGAATCTGTTTAATGTGAAAATATGGCCCCTGGAACATGTAAGGCAAGAACACTTCTAAACATATCCAGATTACATTTTAATCACAAGTATCACAGCCTACCTGAGCCAAGAATTAAGATTTCCAGTCCTATGCTTGTACATCAGGCAAGCTTAAGTCCTAAGATAATTCTTTTCAGAAAATGACCATAGGAGAGGAAGTAAGATACAGCCTGCTCCTCTGGCAGAGAACCGAGTGGTAAGAAAACTAAGTTGGAAGTGGAAGCAATGCAAATCACAGGCAACAGTGAATAACTCCATGGCAGTATTGTGATAAATTCATGCTAATGCATATGGCATGGATGATGCATAGTAATAAGCACTTGTTTGTTTAATAAAATATAAAATAAATGCAGGAGGAGTTAGGTGCTTAAATTAAAATATCTTAATTAAATTTAAGGAATTGCCATTTTGTAATTATTTACATTTCACTGACATTTTTTTTTAAAAAAAATACTGGTCATATCAATTAATTTAAACTTAAAATAGTTTGCACCCAAATAGCAGTCCTAACTGAGTCACCCTTGTAGCCCAAAGTGCCTTAGGGGCTAGAGGATAAGGCATCCAGGCTGGAATTCATTAGATCTCACACTTTTTGAAGAGAAAGATGGAGGTAGAAGACTCTGAAAGGAGCAACCCCTCCATCAACATTTGCAACTTGCTTACCTTTGCACACACCCCAACAGCTAGAGCCACCAATTCTGGCAGGCGTGTCAAGGAGAAAACCTAGAATTTCAGTCACTGAAAGAGGACAGCAGATTTGGACTCTATATCAGCCTAGATAGTTCTTCTGTCCTTTTTGCCCAGGCAGGATAGTTGGGGTCCTGCTGCCTACCTTCCAGCTGCCAGCTCCCCACCCAACTGTGCATGTGTGCTTCTGCCTGTCTGGTCTCCAACCTTAACTTCTCTGACATTTTCACAGAAAAAAAGGAATGGGAAGAAGAATCCAGCCAAGTGCTAGCACTTTGCTGATGCCGCAGAATAAATTGAAATGATGGTTATGAGCAAGAGAAGTAAGAGAAAATCTGGCCAGTGTGGAAAGGAAATATATTCTTGGTCATTTCCATGAATGACAAGCAAGTGTCTATAATACACAGAGCAGCTACTATTAATTCAGTGGTTATTTCTTTTCCTTCTATCCCACCCTTTCCCTCTAAAATCCAAGATATGCGACTATAAGAGTTTTAAAAATCAATTTTCTTGAAGGAGCCAGAGAAAACAGTGATTTGGAGGGGGAATGAAGAAGGGGGAGACATTTATTCTATAGAATGTATCAAGTGGAGGAGGGGACTTTCCTCTAGGGAATAAACCCAGCAGAGGAAGTGGAGGGAATCAAAGCCTTTTTCACACCTGCAAATCGGCATTGGTCCACCTCACAGGTTTTCTCCTCCTCCTCTTCTGCCTGCTCTTTTCCTCATCATCCCCTTGTTAAACAAGATCTTCCCTTCCCAACCACATTCCGCTTTCCTGACTTGATCAGTTTACAAATTCTTGGCTTCCAAGCCCGGGAGCACCTTTCTGCGGAGCAACAGCCCGGGAGACACAGAGCGTGCGGCGGGTCCGCGGGGAAGACGCCGCTCCAAGCCTCTCTCCCCACCCCTTTCTGCATCACTGGAGAGAAACAACATCTCCCCCTCCTCTCCCCGCCGCGCTCGCTCACACACTCACTCAGACGCGCACCTCTGTCAGTTGCCACCAGCACCATCGGTCGCCCCCTTACATGCTCCCTCCCTCCCACCCAAGCGGGCAAGGCAAGGCAAGGCAAGGCAAGGCAAGGCAAGGCAGTCCTTCCCCTCTTCCGAGTGGCGCTGCAGTTGCGCTGCCTCCCCCTCCCCTCGCCCATCTTTTCCTATATAGATCTCTGGATTTCCATGCATCGGGCTATAAAGCCGACATTTTGGTGCCACTGATTGTCCAAGGCTGAGGTTGAAAGAAAAATGGTATGTCTTACCCACCCCCGCCTGGATGGGTGTGCTTGGCACTGAACGATCCCGGGGAAAGGCTGGTGCAGCTGGTCTCTAACGGAGCTGCTTTGCTGCCATCCGCCCAACTTCAGCACCCAGCCGGCAGGGAGAGAGAGAGGGAGAGGAGGGAGGGAGGGAGGGGGAAGCAGGGAAGGAAGGTGGAGAGCGAAGGCTGAGGGTGCGCATGCGCCTCGCCGGAAGCGTTGGCCCCAGCGGAGCAGCTGGAGTTTCCCCGCTTCTCTCAAGCGTGACTCACTCCGATCCCCCCCTCCCCGCCTCCCTCTGCTCCCTCCTCCCCGGGGAGATTCCGAGGAGGAGGCCGGCCAGCAAAGGGCCGGGAAAGGTGGGGGTGCCACGGTCCGGGGAGGGATCCCGTTATGTTCATCCTCGGATGCTTGACAGGAAAAGGGAGAGCAGATCGGCAGATGTTTCCCAGGTCGCCTTTGGCCAGCGCCTCGTGTCCCTGCGCGGCCAGCGCTCGGCCACGTGTTTAGGTGGGTTGCGGGCTGTCTCGCGTGCAGGTGAGTGGCGCGTGGCAGAGGCTGCCTGGCTCTGGCTTGCTGAGAGGGAAACGAAAGGGCCCGCGGAAACGCGCCCGGATCTTCTGGGGCGGGGATGTGGCTGAGGGAGTCTGCGGGCCAGATGCCGTCCTCAAAGAGGAGCTCTTCCTGCGAATCTGCCCGACGCGTAACGATTCGAGCGTGATCAGGAAGAAGAGGCGCCCGCGCAGGACGCGAGGGGATGCAGGCGCGGCCCAGATTTTCCTACCTGTCCATACAGCTGGCAAGGCGGTTGCTGCACTGCCTGACCTGCACTTGAGTAGCAGCGCTTTGGTCTTGGGCTACAGAAGGGGATAGACTGTGAGCTAAGTTTTCTGATTCAGATCTCTCCCATTATGAAGTCAGTAGGCTGCTTTAGGCAAAGGGTAGACTGGCAGCTAGCCACGCAGTTTTTGGGGCCTCACCAGGTCCTCTCTCTTAGGTGAGCAGGGCACTGGCATGAGAAGTAGCCTTGATCTGTTCTCCTCACCTGCCCCACACTTTAAAGGCGACAGGGACACATGCATAAACAGTGTAATTGCACATATGCAAATGCCTTTCATTTTTAAGTTCCCCAACTGTATTCCACAAGCCCTCTTCACAAGTTACAGAGGATGCACATACAATCTGTGTAAGAGTATATGTGATTTTTCTTTATAGGTGTGTTGAGTTAGTTGTATGTTGCATTCAACACATATACATCTGAACATGTGATTTTAAACTCCACATTTATCCAGGTACTGGTCTCTGATTTCATTTGTAAAGTGAATACATACTGGTTCTTTCTTACAAACAGACAAATAATCATACATGCAGTAGATATGTGCATGCATTGTAATGTGAACAGGGTATGGTGTGTGTGTGTGTATTACATGTCCTGAACCCCATTCATCATCCTGGTCAGACTAAAACATGCATTGTGAGATTGATTGATTGGATTTTTAGCCCGCCCTCCCCGCAAGCAGGCTCAGGGCAGGTTATAATCATAGATAAATTACAACAAATAAAACCAGTAAAATACAACTTGGTACCAACTTGGATTTCAACATTCCAGGTGGTGTACCCTTCCCCCTTTCCCTGCTCACCATAGTGAGCTAGTGTAGTATAGTGGTTAGAATGTCAGATTAGGATCACACTCTGCCATATCTTACTGGGTGATCTTAAGCCAGTCACACACTCTCAGCCTAACCTACCTCAGAGGGATGTTGTGTGGATAAAGTGGAGGAGAGGAGAATGATGTATGCTGCTTTGGATCCCCATTGGAGAGAGAGGCAGGGTATACCTGATGTAAATAAATAAAAGATTGCTAGTCTTTTTCTTGGAAGATGGTACATTTTTTTTCCAGGTTTGCAAAATTGGGTGGATCACTGACCATGGTAAATCATACAAAAAATGGAATATATGTATAACATGAAAACACTAAGTGTGCTATTGTGCTTCCAAGTTTCTGTTAAGCTACCATCTGTATAGAGATGTAAATATTCTGATTGGCAGGATCCCGGTAGAGTTTCAGGCAGGGTCTGATCCAGTCTTTCCAACTGTGAGAACTCAAGTAAAGATGTCAGAGAATTAATGGAATCTGTGCTTACCCACAGAACAGTTCTGTAGCTTCCTTGCTTCTGGGTTGGTCCTCAAGAGCATGTGTATCTTTGGTCAGGATCTGCCCACATATAAACATTCCATATCTACAGACAGCCAATTTATCATAGCCGAAAAGTTATGGGTGTGTGTTGCACTTTTTCCTCATGGTGTCTTCTACACTAATAATCTTTGACGTGATGAACACTAACGTAGTTGTCACAGTACAGTAGTATTAAGGTGCATTTATTCATAGAGTGCTTTTTAACTATTATTAATACATTCATATTAGTTAAACACCCCCATTCTTTCCCTGTGTTTAAAACTGTTCTATCTTGAGAATGTTGATGCCAGCAGAAAGTATTTAATCAATAGAAGGTCTTGGCACTGGAGAACACCCAACAAGGGTAGATATTCCATAGCCAGGGTGTAACCACTGAAAAGGCTCATCCATTATGGCCTTCCACCTCACCTAACAAGTCAGGAGGGCCTGAAACAATGATTGCAGTGTCTGGACTGAATTTTCAGAACAGGCTGGCCTTCAAGTATCCAGGTTCCTAGGTCCTACAAGACTTTCTTTTTCAAAACCACCACCTAGAATTAGGCAGTCAGTGATGATCTGTTATCACGGTTATGATAGTCTTACTGTAGTCCACTCTAGCTAGTTTGCCAGCATTCCAGGCTTGGTTTCCATCAGCAAAGGGAAGAGGGAGGAGTGGGGTCCATTGCAAGGCTGTTTTGGCCTCTGAAGGAGGACTCATTGGGCCAGGCTCAGCAGTAACCACTTTGCATAACTCATCCAGGCCTAGCTGCTTGTTGTGGTCCAACAGCAGCCAATGCACAAAAGCCAGAGTGTGTAATGGTTAGAGTTTCAGTCTAGGACCTCAAATCCCCACTTTGCCATGGAAACTCACTAGGTAACTTTAGGCCAATTGTATGTTTTATCCTAATTTACCTTTCAGGCTGTGGTGGATTGGCCAATAAGAGTACTGGGATGTAGATAGCATGCCTCTACACCCAGGCTGGGCCAGCTATGTGACAGAAGGGCTGAGCCTGACCCACCCGAGCCCTATGAACGGCTGCTAGAGGTAGGGAAGGAGGGAAAGCTGAAGATGAGGGCAAATAAAGGTAGGTTGCCTGATGGGTGGTAAGGAGAGGATTTGGCAGAAAAAGGGGAGAGGCTATGGAGGGATTTCAAGGAAGGGGAAAAGAAAATAGCGGGGGAGGAGAAATGAGACACGCCCTCCCAAGTTCTTGCAGTTTTCTGCTTGTTGGATATAACTGAAAAATACAACCTTGGCTGCAAGAAAATGATTTTCCAGGCTCTTTACTTCCATCCTTGTCATGGAGCTTACCACTCACTTGTCCTCAAGGCCCTTCAGCTGTTTCAAAGTGGAAAACATCTGAAAACCACCAGCCACACTAGGCAATGGCTTTCCTGAAACATGGGGCAGATCATGCCACAATAGGGAATGATGTTCAGAAGAGCCACAGGTGTCATGTTACCTACTCTGTGACCCAGAGAAGGATAAAGAGAGAAAGCATAAAGATCCTTTTCTCAGGATGAAAAAGAGCAGAAGGATAGACTCTTCTCAATGGATCCATATTCCCTGATTGATTTTACAAGTCTCTCCCTCCTGAAGGAGATTTGTCTGTCTCCCTTTATTGTTTTCTTCTTCCAGTGGGTGAAAACATTTTTGGTTTGTTCTTCCCACACTAACTGTTATTAGCTCTCCTCCCTGTTCATGTGATTTTATGTGTATTTATATGTTTTATTTAACTGTTTTAAATAAATAAATAAATACATTTTTAGAATATTTGTACTTGTTTTAAATGTCTTAAATGTTCACTGCTTTGGGGACCCTGAATTGGGTGGAAATGTGGCATAAACAAATAGTAAATAAATCCATCAATTAAAACTTGCCATCAGTTTCATTTAATAGCCAGCTCAAGTTAAACTGGTTTGCAATATCACAAATTTGGTAATGGTCAATTAGATGCTGTGACCTAAAAATAAACTAAAAAACAAAGCTTGATTTTTTTTTAAAGCCTGAGATATCTTTTGAATTCAGAAGATTGTTTTATATGTTAATTGATTTACATGCCGAAACTAGAATTATTTCTTCTAGGAAGAGCGACATTTCTTTAAGAACACAACACAATTCTGTTTTAGATTGTAAGGGCACTGTAGGGCACAAATCTGTGATTCTGGAAAAGGATGTATTTTCAAATAGTGTACAACATCACAAAATGTTATTATTGATGTTACCCTCAAAAATCTTTTCCCTGAAAACTTTGGTACATCTGTAAGTACATGCCTCTGTCAAAAATGTTTATAAAATTTTCCTTAATAACACTAAGTTGTTGAAAGGGTGCAGCAACTTCAGAAAAGCCTTAAATGCAGGACTCATATCTGGACTTCCTTGGGAAACGAGGGATTAGTTCTACACAGTATATATACATTAGTGTCCTGTGCCTGGCCAGATGGTTTCATCAGGGGTTAGTTGCTTGGCCAGCTGGCTTGCAAGTGAGCTGGAACACAGGGCTTGTGCTAAGTGAACTACTTGATCCAACACTGAAGCTCTCCCAAGCCTCAGCCTAAATAGGCTGAAGGGTGATCTGGCTCAGCTGCACCTGCCAGCTGGGATGGGAGGGGGCCTCAGGAGGCTCTGCTCTGGCCAGAGTCCTGCCCTGAGTCTGCAGGGCAGTTGCGTGCTGCCAGCCCTGCACTTTGCCTCTGCTGTGCTGCTTCTGCCTGGATCCTTTCCACCATGGCCCCAACGGTGTCGGAGGTGATTGGGAGGGGCTGTCAGCCTGGTTTGTGTACTGCCCGGTGGGGCCCCCGTGGTGGTCTCTAAGGCAGATGACGTGGGCGTGCTTGCAGGTGGCAGGAACTTGCAGGTTCTGGCTGGGTGGTCATGAGTGCTTCTGGGGGATGGTCAGCCAGGGCCTCACTTGCAGGCTCTGGCAGTGTGGCTTCTGGTGCATGATCAGTCAGTGCCTCTGCAGCACCAGGCCCGTCCTGTCCCTGCTGGTCCTCAGGCTCTTCCTCTGAGCCCTCCAGATCTGAGTCGCTGGCCTGGTTAGAGGGGCTCATGACAATCAGAGTCTCTTTGTGATGCTGTGAACTTTGCCACCATGCCTGTATATATGGTTTGAAGTGTAAAGAGAGTCATAAATAATGCTGAAGGCAATTGCTCTTCTTGTTTGACATGGGCATTGTTAATTACCCATTTTAACAGTAGTTGTGGTCAACTGTGATGAACTTTGATCCTCTGACTCAAACCAGAGCTCCTGGTTCATCTTAGGGACAATTACATGAAAACTCATATATAAATATCTAACTACATAAAGTTGCAAGATTAATCTTCATGCATTTATTTGAGATGTATTCTGATGACAAGGTGGGGAGGGTTAGAGGGAGGGGGGTTAGATTGAATATGCAGCTAAGTCACTGTAAGATCTTTCTGTTGTGCTTGTAAGCAGCTGAGGGATGAAGCAGTTCCTCTTCTTTCGGCTGCCTCACTCTGAATTCCTCCATGGACCTTCATAGTCCATGGTGGGGCGAGGGCATTGCAACATGCCTTATCTTTCCCCTTCCCCTTGTCCTTGCTGATGGACTACACTATTCCCTGGGGTATCAGCTCCAATAGTGCTTGATAGAAACATTTTTCATGTGCACAATCATAAGAGAGCAAATAAAATGGTGGCTGTGATGTCACAGCCATGGCATCAAATTTGGTTATTGGGTAAATTGGTTTCTTACATGTGAGCCCCATCAGGGCAAGGTAACAGCTTATAGAATGCTTCACTGTCTGCTTCGGGCTTTCCCAATTTATCTATCACTCAAAAAGTGACAGACTGCCCCCTGAGTGCAGCTGAGGATCTGATTACCCATTCCAGCAAATAAGCTTGTAGTAGGATCAAAGTGACCTCATTCATGGTAGAGTCTATCTTACTGTCTGTTAGGCACCAGGCTAAAATATTTCTTTTTCCCAGGCTTTAACTGAAGAGTTATCCCACCCTTTTGGAGTTGCTTTTATTTATTTTTTTAATTTGTTTATGTCATTTATAGTCCCCCTTTCTCACTGAGACTCAGGGCAGATTACATAGTGTGAGATTATGGGCTATATCTTGCCAGATGGCTGTTTTATGATCTTTGCTTTATGTTATTTTACACTCTATCCTGTTTTTGACTTTAATGCATTTTATGCATGGGGAGGAACTGTGGTTCAGTGGTGGAGCATCTACTTGGATGCAGAAGGTCCCAGATTCAATTCCTTCCATCTCTTGTTTAAATAGATTGGGCACAGAGCTGTGGTAAGAGTAGACAATATTTACTTTGAGAAACCAGTGGTCTGACTCAACATAAAATATTTAAATACTCCAATAAAACACACAAACACGTATAACAGCTCCACCAGGGAGGGGACCTAGCAACAGTTAAACCAATGCTTTTTGCTGAGTTGGGCATCACGTTTGATTATTTCAACAATTTGCTCATAATGCAAAATGAGCAATATTTCATGTAATTTTGCTTCCGTGAAGTGGTGGCATTAAGTATATCACCTAATGGGATAAGGTTATCGACATGCTTGCAATTTGTGTGGAAAACATATGATGTTGGGTGATAATGGGCAGGTCATATAATTAAATTAAATTAACTAAATTAAGTTCATTTACATGCTGCTTTTTTGCCTGTGCAGTTGGCACCATTCATCTGTAAGTGGCATTCATCATGTTGGTGTATGCTCAGATATTGCAGGATTGAACTACAGTTCCCAGGTGGCAGTGCAGGGATATGTAATATTTAGCAATCCATACAAATGTATTCAGACGGGCCAAACAATGAAGACTTCAATATTACAGACAAAGCACGCAGTTTACTCGCCCAGTAGAATCAAGACAACCAAGGAAAACACCTTTTTAATTTTGGTGAGCTAATATTTTTTTCTTTTAGACAGATGGGGGAAAGTGAGAGGGCAGTACTGTGGCATGCACACTTGCAAAGATGATGGACAAGGGAAGCATTGCCAAAGCATGCACACACAAATCATTTGTGACTAGGGGTGTGCAAAGGCACAGTGGTTCGGCTTTCCCGATTCGGGTATACCCGAATCGAGAAGCCGATTCGGGAATCGCTGTCCCCGAATCGGCAAGCCGATTCGGGAATGGCGATTCGGGGTGATTCGGGAAAGCTTTTTCAATGGGAAAAAGCCTCCCTAGGCTTCTCTGAAGCCTGGGGGAGGCATTTTCCCACCGAATCAAGCCAAAATTGGCAGGGGCCTTCCTCTAACTCCCCTCTAACAACCCCCCAAGATTCAGACCGATTGGACTTTGGGGGGCCATGTTATGGGCCCCCAAACCAGGTCCCCCTATCCTTGGCTATAAAACAGCATAGCTTTAGGTTGCTGCTGCTAATCTCCTATTTTGTGCTTGCTGCTGCTGATCTCCATTATTTCCTATGGGGAAAAAATGAAGAGGCAGGCTTCCTTTGCCAGGGCCCTTCAGGGGCCCTTCTCCCACCTTTCCTCCCACCCCCCACCAAGGCTCAGCCTGCTCCCACTTGGGGGGGGCATTTCATTGCCTCCCCAGGTAGGTGACCTTTTCTCTACAACCTACAGCTGGGGGAGGCTTGTCTTGCCAGGGGTGGCATTTTGCATGCAAAATGCCCCCCAACCCTCAGGGGCCATTCTCCCACCTTTCCTCCGACCCCCACCAAGGCTCAGCCTGCTCCCACTTGGGGGGGCATTTCATGGCCTCCCCAAGTAGGTGCTCTCAGCCCCCAAAGTCCACCCCCTACAGCCCCACACATACCTAATACCCCCCCAGCTGCCACACAGACCCAAATTCCCACATTAGCTCCTCACAGACCCAAATCCACCCCCAGTAGCCCTACACCCATAACCCCAGGAACAGGCTGGCCAGCCCTCTCCCTTTGTCCCCTATGCTGGGAACTTCTAAACTCTCTTTCCCAGGGCAATTCTGCACAGCCCAGGGGTGCCACAATGGTGGGCACACTTCTGAGTGCCAGCTTGTCCCTGTGAAAGAGCACCTGAACCACAGACACCCTTCCTCAAATTCCCCCACCACCTACAGAGATGGCTGGCCAGCCTCCCCATTGTTCCCTATGATGGGAACCAACTGCACAACAAACAATAAAACACGAATAACACAAAATAAAGTTTTTAAAAAATTCTTTTCTCCCTTTCAAAGTACAAGTAGGCAAAGCATTATGACACATTACACCAGCAGTCCCCCACACAGAAAAATTAACACAACTCACTTAACATCAGAGAATCACAAAAATAATTCCTGTCAAAAACACTTTATTTCTTTAACAGCTTTAGGTTACACAGGAGGGGGGTACTCCAAAGGGCATGGCAGCAATATCTTACACAAAAATAACACAACTCACTTCACATTAAAGAATCACCCCAAAAATTGCTGTCAAAAGCACTTTATTTCTTTAACTGCTTTAGGTTACACAGTAGGAAGGCACAACAGGGCATGAAAGCAGTGTACTACATAAAAATAACAACTCATTTCACATCAGAGAATCACCCAAACACAATTGCTGTCAAAAACGGTGAAGTGGGTTGTATTATTTTGTGTAGTACACTGCTGTCATGCCCTGTTATGCCCTCCTACTGTGTAACCTAAAGCAGTTAAAGAAATAAAGTGCTTTTGACAGGAATTGTGTTTTTGTGATTTTCTGATGTTAAGTGAGAGTTGTGTTACTTTTCTGTGTGGGGGACTGCTGGTGTAATGTGTCATAATGCTTTGCCTACTTGTACTTTGAAAGGGAGAAAATAATTTTTTAAAAACAGTATTTTGTGTTGTTCATGTTTTATTCTTTGTTGTGCAGTTGGTTCCCATCATAGGGAACAATGGGGAGGCTGGCCAGCCATCTCTGTAGGTGGTGGGGGTGTCAGGGGGTGGTTGTCTGTGTGTCAGGTCAGGTGCTCTTTCCCAGGGACAAGTTGGCACTCAGAAGTGTGCCCACCATTGTGGCACCCCTGGGCTGTGCAGAATTGCACTGGGAAAGAGAGTTTAGAAGTTCCCAGCATAGGGAACAAAGGGGGAGGGCTGGCCTTTGCCAGCCTGTTCCTGGGGTTATGGGCGTGGGGCTGCTGGGGGTGGATTTGGGTCTGTGAGGGGCTAATGTGGGGAATCGGGATTTGAGTCTGTGTGTGGCAGCTGAGGGGGAATTGGGTTTGTGTGGGGCTGTGGGGGGTGGACTTTGGGGGCTGAGAGCACCTACTTGGGGAGGCCATGAAATGCCCCCCCCAAGTGGGAGCTGGCTGAGCCTTGGTGGGGGTGGGAGGAAAGGTGGGAGAAGGGCCCCTGAGGGTTGGGGGGCATTTTGCATGCAAAATGCCACCCCTGGCAAAGGAAGCCTGCCTCTTCATTTTTTCCCCATAGGAAATAATGGAGATCAGCAGCAGCAAGCACAAAATAGGACATTAGCAGCAGCAATCTAAAGCTATGCTGTTTTATAGCCGAGGATAGGGGGACCTGGTTTGGGGGCCCATAACATGGCCCCCCAAAGTCCAATCGGTCTGAAACTTGGGGGGGGGGTTAGAGGGGAGTTAGAGGAAGGCCCCTGCCAATTTTGGCTTGATCCGGTGGGAAAATGCTTCCCCCAGGCTTCAGAGAACCCTGGGGAGGCTTTTTCCCATTGAAAAGCAAGCAAAATGCTGCCCCAAATCGCCCCGAATCGATTCGGGGCATGCCGATTCGGGATTCCCGAATCGATTCGGGATTCCCCGAATCTCCCGAATCAGGGTGAGTCGGGATTTTTTCGGGATTCAGATTCCCGAACTGCACACCCCTATTTGTGACCCAATTATCAACAATTTCAAACATTGTACCAAATGATTTTTTTTCGGGTTTGGGGTTTTGACTGCAATCTATACTTGAATTATAACTGAGCAGAGGAATGTATAAGCAAGCCGTCACACTAAAGGGTACATATCTTTTACAATACTATGGTTTTGCGCATGCATCTGGGAAGAGTGGCCCAATCAAATTTCCTTGACACACAGTGTTAAAAGTTATGTATATTCTCATGTGTATGATACAGGTCCCCTGCTGCACTCCGAACTCCACCCAGTGAAGCCTTTTGTTCTGTCAGAAACATGTTAATTTACACCTGAAATGGCTTTTCTCTGGCACAAAAGTATTGGTCCACTATGGCACTGGTGCTCTACCACCAAGCAGGATTAGAAGTGATTCTATCACATCCGAGTACATCTTCATTATAGTATCACTCTGAAGGATTATTTATTTATTTAATTTATGTCATTTATAGTCTGCCTATCTCACTGAGACTCAAGGTGGATTACATAGTGTGAGATCAGTACAATCAGTAGCAAGGACAAGGGTAGGCATTTCCATACAGTGTCAAGGACATTTCCATAAACAATGTCATAGGGTAGATGAATATAAGTTTACAGAGACATAGCATTAGCAAGGATCCAATACAGGGTTAAAGGATTGCTGAAACAGAACATAATCAATTCTAGGATTGAAATTAGACAACATGAAGCACAAGTAGTATATATGAGTACATATTCAAAGCAACAGATAATATGTAAAGCAACATAATGGTGGAGCCCATGGTTCTCAACTCATTGGCGAAACATCGAAGACCCCCGCCCTACAATACCACCCTCCTATCTGAGTAAAAAAGCATTTTTTTGAATAATTCAGTTTTGCATTGTTTGCGGAAAGCCAAGAGCATGGGAGCTCTCCTGACCTCAGGCAGGCTGTTCCATAGGGTAGGGGCCACCACAGAGAAGGCCCATGTACGGGCTGCAGTTGATTTTGCCCATGTGCAGGCTGGCACCTGCAATAGACCCTGTTCGGATGTGTGAATCTGCCGTGGAGGGACATAGGGAGGGAAGCGGTCCCATAGATATGTTGGGCCAAGGCCATGAAGAGCTTTGTATGTAATAACCAGCACCTTGAATTGAGCATGGTAGCTGATAGGTAGCCAATGGAGCAACTGCAGGATGGGAGTGATGTTCATGCTCCTGCTTGTTCCTGCTAACAGTTGAGCTGCAGCATTTTGCACCAGTTGGAGCCTCCTAGTTAACTTAGATAGAAGACCAATATATATAGTGCATTACAATAGTCAAGATTTGATGTTATCATAGCATAGATCCAGGTGGCCAGGTTGGCTGTGTCAAGATAAGAAGCCATCTTCCAGGCTAGAGTGAGATTGTAGAAAGCATTTTTGCAGCATATACCAACAAACTCCAAACATCATGTTGTACCATGTGTCAAAGATAATGACAGTGGTTTTTTGCAGTAATTAAGCTGTGTAGAATTAAGTGCTGTACTGGGTTTGTATCATCCCCTTGTTCTCATTATCCTGTTTTCCTTGCTGAACTAAAAGCTGACTGGCTGTGATCTTTTTACATTCTTCCCAACATTTTGATAACACAATAAGACAAATAAAAGCATGGTCATTGCTAAGTAAATAGTCACTGGGTAGAAACTTTTCTCCCACACATTTCTTCCCAATGGGACCCATTGACCATTCTTTTATTTGTCTTACTGTGTTATCAAAATGTTGGGAAGAATGTAAAAAGATCACAGCCAGTCAGCTTCTAGTTCAGCAACAAAAACAGGATAATAACTTACATCATTCTCCTTTGCACCATTTTATCATCAAAACAACATTGTGAGGTAGATTAGGCTGAGTGTGTGTGACTGGTCCAAGATCACTCAGTAAGCGGCAAGATAGGGATTTGAACCTGGGCTTCCCAGATCCTTGTCTGACACTCCAACCACTACACCACACTGGCTCTCATACATCTGGGATTTCTGAGGTTTGGCATTTGTTTGCAGTCCCTTGTCCTGCATTAACCTACCATTGCATCACTTACTTTCTTCTTCTTTCCTTGTACTTTGCTACCCTCTTTTAGCTACCTAAGCTAGATGCTGCTCCAGCGTTTCCAAAGAGACAGCACTTCTCTTTATACCCAAAGCAGAGAGAAGAAACTCATACTAAAAGAATCTCCTATACAAACCTAGCAAACTCTAAAGCTATTATATCTTAAGACCTATTTTTTCTTCCTTCTGGATTCTTGTGTGTGTGTGTGAAATGCCTTAAAATCAATAAAAAGCAATTGCTAGCAACCAAAAAAATTGATAGCAATATTGAATCCTGTTGGCAAAAGAACCAAAAGAATTTTCTACTTGAGGCATATCTACACTACACATCTAAACTAGTGTGAAACTAGTTGCTGTTTCAGTTAATTTGATATATGTACTGGTCTGTAACTGGCTTTAATGTTAAGCTTAAAAGTGACTTTAAAGTTTGAGTTCTGCAAAACAATCTGTAAGATGGCACTCTGTGATGGCTGCACTATGTAGGGGAAAAACTAGTCACTGATTCATTTAAATGTGTATTGCCCATTGCTTAACATTGAAAGTGGGGTGTGGGTGGAGAGGCTTGATCTGCAAAGTACCTTATCAGACCCAGATAAGCTGTAAACATTGAAGCTAAATTAAGTGAAAAATTCAATCAGTGCTGAAGGGGAAATTGTGAAGAATGAACTGGCGTTAAGTCAAGAGTCTGAAATGGGGACATTAAAGGAAAGTATTTTCTATCATGTCGATTCAGGCACCATGTTGAACATGGTTCAGCCATCATTTTGCATAGAAGCAAACTACTTCCTGCAGAAGTCTTTCATAGTGAAGGGCATGCTTAACGTGGAGAAAGCTGGACAGAGCCAAAAGCAGTTTCATTCTTTAAACCCTGACCAGCTTACAGCCAGCTGGTTCTAGAAAAAGGCAGAATATCCTTTTAAATGGCTATAGGTGAAAATAAATGATGAGGAGGCATGGCTAGAGGGTTGGATTTGGAGGTGAGAAATCAGATCCAAATGCCTACCCATCAGCCATCATGGAACTAATGGAAAGATTTTGTGCAAGTAAACGTTTTTCAGCCTATGCCTGAAGGTAATTGTAATATAAAAATAATATAAAAATATAATAGAGAAAAAAATGAGTTCTTCTGCTCTGATGTCAGCTTGTTTCCTCTCTGTTTTGCAATTTGTAAAAATACACACTAGCAAAGAGGTGGGCATGGTCCAGAAAATGGACCTAAATTAGACACAGTTCAGCCGGGTTCCTGGATTGCGAACACACAGTTTGTGGGACTCACCTTTTCCACAAATTTTGGTCCATTTGGGCCAGTCCATTGGTCCTTGGTCCATGAGTCCAGACATGCGGGCGCCGATCTATCAATTCCCTAGACAATGGAGGGGATATTGCAGACCTTTTGCAGCCCTTAAAAACTTAATAGGCAGCTCTGCCTGCTGAGCAGAGAGCTCCCATTCTGCTCTATGGAGCAAGGAGCAAGAATGAATTCCCTAGGCAACAGAGGGGTGTATATTCTGCATCCAATCTTAGCCCTCAAATCCTTGATAGGCAGCTCTGCTTGCCAACCAGAGAGCTCCCATTCTGCAAAGGAGGGGGTGGACATTCTACAGCCAATCCTAGCACTCAAAACCTTGATAGGAAGCTCTCTGCCAACCAGAGAACTCCCATTCTTCTCTATGTGAGCAAGGAGCAAGAATTAATTCCCTAGGCAATGGCTAGGATGGTGTCTGTGTGGTGAGTGAGGGGGCTTTTCCCCCATCCTTTTCTGTTTGATTTTGCCTCGTAACTTTTTGGTGCTGCTAGCCAATGCAAGTCAATTGGCATTTGCAACTCCAGTATCTACTGGAAGTTTCCTGGGGGCAGCTGCTTTGGGGGTCTGTAACTCAAGATGTCTGAAATGCAATCTTGACCAAACTTGGAGGCTGGCTGCAGGAGAGGCTGCTGAAGATTATCTGCAAGTTTGGGCTCTCTTGGTGTGAAGGGGCGAAACTAGGGCTGCCGTAAGTGACAGACCACAGACTAACGAACTGGTCTGCAAACTGGGTTGGTCCATGAAAAATTCGTGGTCCGTGATAATCGACAGACTGTGGTCCAGCAGGCCATGAAGTTTTCCTGATCTGTGCCCACCTCTAAAGAGAACACAAGCTCATACATATCTTGTCCCTGCTGCAGCATCTGACAGGGTTGTTTGCCTTCCAAACAAAGGCATGACATGTATGTTCATCCACTTGTTTTATTCAAATAGGCAGTCTCCAAATTAAGTTGAGGAATTAGTTTAAAGGAGACAAGAAAGAAGGAATAACTGAGATTCTCCACCAATATTTACATGAATTATTTCCTTATGAGAACTCAAAATGAACCAGCCAGATCTTCAACTGGAAAGCTTTTTATTAAAAGAGAAATAAAAGGGCAAATGTACAAAAATCACACACAGCACACATACAAGGCTAAGTAAGAGAAAATCAAGGAGGAAAAGGGGAGAAAGCAGTTTCAGGGAGGCAACAGCAAAACAACCAACATTTCTCAGAGAAAAAGAAAAGGCCCAAATGGATTTGGGGTTGAGTGTTCAGATCCAAAGACACACACACACACACACTCATTGCTAGGGAGGTCCAGATATAGGGCAAAATGCTCCCTGGAGCTAGTTGATGTCTTTGGCTCCAAAACACTGACTTAATGGGTTTTCTGGAAGTGTATAATGCATTGGGAGAGGTTTAATGTGTCTACTGGAGGTGGACTATAGGTGTAAATGATGCTTGATGACCCTTTAAGTACTGGGTGAGAAAAGCTATCAAGTTTGGTGAATAGTATTAAGTGGTGCTTAGTCAGGGTAAACGGGTGAGGGAAAGTGAGGCAGGATGTGGATGAGGTTAGTGAGGAGTTTCTTGAGAGACCACGTTATCCTAAGTTATGCATCTCACCAGGGTGTGGAAGGGGGTCTTTAGTCAGCCAGCTGCTCTGACTCTCCTTGTGAAATATTTTCCAGGCTGGCCTTGTTTCACCTTGTTTCACTTAATGCCAGGCACTGCCTTGTGCTTCTGACATATGAGGGAGGGTATTTATGATTTCCAATCTATAAACTGCCCCTCAGTGGGAGGAGGGGTCTGACTGCTAACACTTGTATGTTTTGCCCTTATTTTAAGGGGGAAATGTTTTAAAAGTTGCAGAGCTCCTCTGGGGACTGAAGAGAGAAATGTGTTTATGACACAGGGGACAACCATCATATTGTAATTATCCATATATAGACCTTCTGCTTTCAGAAATTACTACTACTAATAAATCTCACTTTAAAAAAGAAGTATGCCTGCAACTGCAAACTTACTTCCATGCCTCTCACAGTAGTATTCTTACCTGAGAGGGATTTTGTGAAGGTAAAATAAAATTCCTTTATGCCCATTGCCTTTAACTCCTTGGAAGACAGGCAACTGTGACTAATAAGCCATACATTATTTATAAGCTATTTATAAAACCTGACATTCTTCTAGTTTACATTGTGTATGTATTCCTAGTCAAAACCATCAATAAACTGGAATTAAGAGTAAATACAAACCATTTTAGAGTAAGAATTCTTGACAGAGGTATTGTGGCAGCCTATCGCACAATCCAACTACATGGAGCTCAGAAGGATAATTAGAAAAAGAAGGTTAAACACAAAGGGAACACAAACATTTGAACCAAAAGTAAACAGGGAAATAGCTTTGTTTGCTGTTTGGCAAGAGAAAACAGAAAGAACATTAAGTTTGGCTGAGTTATGCTTCTGTGGAGAACAGAGTTTGATGAAGGTAAATAAACACCCGATTAAGTACTGAACTGCAACCACTCTTATTATTATTAGTATATGCATTAGTAAAACATGATTCATGTACAGCTGCTTTGGTGAGAAGTTGCCAGTTATGACTGCTCTGCCCTCTGTGTGTGCATGTGTATGTAGAAACTTTAATATTTCTGCTTACCTGAAAAGGGTTAGTTCCAGTATGAGAGCCCTGTCAGGAGAAAAAAGAAGCAGAGAGAAGGAAATGTTGTGCTGTTGTGAGTGTGTGTGTATGTGAAAGGTTCAGCATACTTTTTCTGCTTGAGCATGTTGTGCTTTAAATTGATCCCACATCCCAGTTCTGCTGCAGACCTAACCTTGACACACATCTGCTGCTGT
This sequence comes from Eublepharis macularius, assembly GCF_028583425.1. Classification (NCBI taxonomy): domain Eukaryota; kingdom Metazoa; phylum Chordata; class Lepidosauria; order Squamata; family Eublepharidae; genus Eublepharis; species Eublepharis macularius. Next base: position 131,033,694 of record NC_072790.1, read on the forward strand.
TGCATTGTATTTCCCTACAGAATGATTCATACATGTTTCCAGATTATAGGAACTATGACAATCATGGTGCATTCATGGTTTAGGGACAACATTCATGGTTCACACACATACACAAGTCTGTGATGCAGTTTCTGGAACCCAGGGAATCAAATTTTTGATAGGAATTATTCCACAAAAGTTATGTCTGGGTGTAGCCAGTTACAAGAATCACTGCCTAGTATAATGGTATGTGAGCATCTGCAGAGACAATAAAGTAGTTTCAGAAGGTTCCCAAGCAAATACAAGTCGCACTAGGCTGTCCAGCGACTGCTGAATACTGATGAGTGCTAGTGCTTAGTACAGCCCTCCGTAACACATTTAGCGTCATCAGGGGTAGGAAGTATGAAGGTCTCTGTGTGTTCTGTACTGCTTGCAGTCTGCTCTGAAGTCCTGCATGCACATGTGGCAGACTTTCTAGAATTATGGGACTCATGGAGACTAGGTTTCACATGATATTCTTTCCTTCCCAGGAAGCACAATAATATTTATAAAAAAATATGAATACAAAGTATTGCTTTATGTAAGATCCCTTGCAATGAACAGAAGTTGGCCAAGAGTGCTATTGTTTTTCCGTTGCAACCTTGTAAGAGAAGAATGACTGAAACTTTTTAAAGAGGCTTTTGCAGAAACAGAGAAGCAGAATTTAGCCATTATTTCTGAGATGTAATAGAAATTTTATTTGATTCTTTTTTATGTACATTTCATTCTTTAATGTGTGTATTTTATTTAGTATCATTATTACAGCTTTTGGCATCTGTTCTTTGTTCAGGATTATCCTAACTGGTGGAAATATCAGCGAAGTCTTCTTGGATGGAGGATGTCCTTGTCATGCATGTATCTTTTCAGTCACTGTCTCTCCTTGCTGCCCTCCTGCCTTGGACAATAAAGCCATGCAGCAAGATGTAAGAATAATCTAAATGTTACCAAATGCTGAAAATTATTATAGTTGGATCAGCTATATCAACGATTGTAAATATCAGATTAATTTGAGTATATCAGTTACACAATCAGTTAACTCTTCATAAGTTATTATCCACTTCCCTGGTTATTATTTTTAATACCCAGATTTGTGGAGTAAAAGCAAAACCAGCAAATCTTAAAATAAAATCTGCCATGATTACTGGATGACTGACAGTTGATGATAGACACTTTCTGGGCTGAAATACTAGCATTTCTGTGAGAAATACCATTTTGTATTTGAAATGCTGCTTTAAAAATAATGAAATTATGTTTTATGTCTCACAACAAAGCTAAGATTTAATAGACTGTGATTCAGAACAGGTTTTTATTGTTTCAACTAAAATCCTTGGCACTATCTAGCTAAAAAAAATCCTACATAATTACAGTAAAATCACAATGTGCAGTAAGATCTAAACCAATAGTATCATCAATGACCATCAAGCATTGACTTAATCTTTCTTATACCAGCCACACATTTTTGCACAAATCCTTTCTGGTACAGCAAAACCTGCTGGGATTCAATCCAGCTAAAAGATGACTGATCTTAGAAGGTGTGTCTGAAGAAATTATGCTTAATAGGAGCTGAAAATTTCATTCATCTGCTGATGATATGGACAGGGATAGAAAGTAATGCAGCACTCAGATGCTAGCATATCATCAAACTTACAATCTTTTAAATGCCAGGCAAAGAATTTTTTTATTTTCCTGGAGCTTTTAGATGTTTCCTTTCCCTATTGTGTTTTATATGAGTTTTCAGTATTGCATTTTATTCTAAGTTTTATGCTTATTATGGTTTTAAAGACTGTCTGTTGGTATGAAAGTGGGTTAAAAGATTGTTTACCTTATTTTTTAATCTGATGCTGTTTTAAGTGTTTTTATTCACATATTTCTTATCATGTTTTGCTGCTGCCATTTTCTTTTTATTGCTGCTTTTATTACTTTGTTATTTTTATTGTTAAACTGAATTGGAGAAATTTTATATGTAAGGTCAGAATAAAAATATTTAAAATAAATCTTCAGAGTGGTTGTATCTATAATGACACAATCCGTGCACGTTAGGAAACTTTGCCTTTTCATGTTGTGCCAATTTATGGGCCTTCTGGTGGAATAGCTCACTGATTAATAAGCCCCGTTCCATTTTGGCCCTTTGAGGCCCAGGCACCTCTTCACAGCAATGCATCACTCTCCTGGCTTTTCAAACTCCCATGCTCCTACTTTAGTATACTGCCACAACTGGCCAAATTCTTAATTAACCAGCAGCAACAACAACAACAACAACAAGCAAGAGGGCCAGCACTCCCAGATTCCTTTCTGTGTTGCCAATTGTTCCCATGTATTTCACTACTCAGTGACAAGGTATGATGAGATTGGTTTACCACAGGTGTACACTCCTGGGAAATTAGCAGTCTAGCAACCAACACCTTCATTGCCCTTGCACCCATTTTGTATAGAATATTCAAATGGTAGAGGTTTAAGTGGTACAGAGAATAACTTGCAGGATTTAAATTAGTAACAAATTTATTAAAAGGAAAAAGTCCATACATGTACAGAAACAGACTGAGAGGGATACAAAAGAAAGATGCAAACACACAATCCCCTGTCTCTCAACTATGAATATGCCCTAGCTGATCTTAGTCTAAGGCAGGCTCTTAAAATTTAGAAGTTACAGAGATCTAAAAGCTTCCCATTACCTTGGAGTTTTTGTCTGTACTACATGGCAACGGCCATCAAGATGGAGCCTACATGCCATAGGTCCTTCCTCTAGATGGAATCAGCCACAGTAGACATTACAAAACAGACCCTTTTCCTTCCATGCCAAAGGATTTTTTCTCTTCCCTCTGTGGGTTTCTCCTTCCTAGAGTCACCAGGAAGATCATATCTATCTATCCTACTGCATTACAAGTCTCTGTCACCTTCTTGGGTTGAGCATCTAGCCAAGGTGCATGATAGATGATACTTGGAAGTAGAGGAAACCAGGAAAAACCCGAACCATGTGGTTCATGGTTCATCCCATTTCACGAACCATGATCTGTCACAAAATTGCCCCAATTCGCAAACTGGTTCGTGGTTCATGGGGTTTAAATACCCTTTTCCTGCTGCTGCAAAGCGGCACAGAAAGGGGCATTTCACCCCCCACCAGCTTGGATCAGCTGCTTGGTGGGGAGATCCCTGACAAGGAGCTGATCAGGGGTGAAATGCCCCTTTCTGTGCTGCTTCACAGCGGCAGGGAAAGGGGCATTTCACCCTCCACTGGCTTGGATCAGCTACTTTTTATGGAGATCCCTGACAAGCAGCTGATCTGGGGGTTTAAATGGCCCTTTCTGTGCTGCTTCGCAGTAGCAGGGAGATCCCCGACAAGCAGCTGATCTGGGGGTTTAAATGCCCCTTTCTGTGCTGCTTCCCAGCAGCAGGGAAAGGAGCATTCCCCCCACTGGCTTAGATTGGCTGCTTGTTGGGGAGATCCCCAACAAGCAGTTGATCCTGGGGTTTAAATGCCCCTTTCTATGCTGCTTCCCAGCAGCACGAAAGGGGCATTTCACCCCCCCCCCCACCGGCTTGGATCAGCTGCTTGTCAGGGAGATCCCTGACAAGCAGCTGATCCCCTTTCTGCAGCAACAAGGAAAGGGGCATTTCACCCCCTTGATCCTTTTAAATCTGACCTGATGCTTGGCTTTGAGACAGATACAGCCTTGGTTGTTCTGGTGGGCAATTGCTGGCAGACAGTGAAATGCATCACTTTTGATCTTAATCTTTCTGGAGACTTTGACAGCATGGACCACTCCATTGCTAAAATGCCTCGAAAGTAAAGTGAGTATTAACATAGTAGGATGGAAGTTGTTTCAGTCTTTCCAATCTCATTGTACATAGACAGTTGTTTTGTGAAAGTATGAACCTGCATGGTAGGATCTGATTGTGGGGTTTCCCACAGGTCCATGTTCTCTCCAATATTGTTTATATTTTTGTCAGACCTTTGAGTGAGATGAACTGAAGCTTTGGGGTTTAAGACTCATCAGTATGTTAATGTCAACCAGCTCTATCTCTGGACACAGCTGCCTCTGTCTTTGGCCAGTGCTTGAGGGTAAAAAAGTTTGATCTGAATCCACAAGACAGGGATGATGGTGTTTTCTATAGTTACAGCTTGTGCATAAATGATCTCCTTTGCCCCCCCTATTCAGAATGAAGAGACGTACACAAGGCTTGGGTGAAACAGGGCCATTTTATTGACTGAACAAATTAAATAACTTAGTAACCTAATACCTTAATAACGGCAAGGGTATAACTAGTGGTATTGGTTGAGCCAAGGGGTCACTAGTAGACATGGGCACGATCCAAAAAAAAATACAGATCAAGCTAATCGTGGATCTGCACTGGTGATGACCCCAGATCTCCGATTCACTCCTATCAAGTTCCGTTTCTGATCTGGGATCTGGGATCGGGGAGGCCAAAGCAGAGGGGCGCCCCCCACACATACTTAAAGCAGAGGGGGGGGGGTTTAACCCGGCGATGAGCCACCTCCCCTCAGGGAGGGGACATTTTTACACACACACACACACACACACACACACACACACACACACACACACACACACACTTAGAGCAGGGGGGGAAGTTTTTAACCCAGTGACAAGCCACCTCCCCTCAGGGAGGGGATGTTTTCTATCTCTCACACACACACACGCACTTAGAACAGAGGGGGGGAAAGTTTTTAACCCATCCCTGCCTCTCCAAATAGAGAGAGAGAGTGACACCCCGTCAACAAGTTTCAGCCAGCTTTTAAAAAAAAGCAGGGATAGAATCCTCCCCACCCGATTTTAAAAGCAAGCAGCCAGTCTTCCAAAACGCACTGAATGAACTCAGTCAGGAGGAGAGATCTCTTCTCAGTGTTGTTAACTCTTTCAACGCACTGAATGAACTCAGGAGAGGAGCGCAAAACAGCTTCTGCTGATAGCCGCACTCAAAGCGGCTCTCTTGTTTTCTCTCTCTCTTAAGTCTTAACCCCTTCCTCTCCAAATCACTTTGCTTATATTTTTCTCAGGAAGCCACCTTTTCACTCACAACTGTTTGCTTTTCCTTGCTAGGGGAAATATTATCATGTTTCAAACAGAGCTCAGGCATTCCCCTGACTCCGTTGCCAGGGGAATAGATTGTTGGCGCCTGAATGTCTAGCTTCCCCATCCTATCACAATCACCCTGTCCAGCCCCGGTCCAGCCCCCTCCCAACCGCTGGATCGTTTGCCATGGAAGACAACGATCCACCAGGTCCCGATTGCGCGAACGTCATTATCGTGGGTTTTTTTATCGTAATGCAGATCGCGCCCATCTCTAGTCACTAGGACCTACTCCTCGACCTGCATGGGCGAGCACCCCCTGCCCCAGGTGCAAGCCATACAGTGTATGGCTGTAACCCAGCTGGCCAGGCAAATGGTTCCCCCCTTTAAAGTACCATACACCCCAGCTGTAAAGCCCGAGGGAAGGCCTTTTCCAGGGGGTCCCAAGGGCAGCCTGCCCTGTCAGCTGGCAGCCGTAAAGCCTGCCAGCCAATCTGAGACAAGCCCCCATTCCCCACCAATGGGGCTGTGCCACCGGGTGCTCACTGGCCCGCTCTGCCTACCCAAACTAACTTGCCACTGCCGGGGCCAAGCCTCTGCTTAGGCCCCGGTGCTCCACATCTCCTGTAGGGCCAAACGCAACCCTTGCCACAAGTCAGTCAAAAATATCTCATTGCCCTTAAAGGACAGGTGCACGCCATCTCCTCGGTAGAGGTCGGCATACGTGTCCCTGATCTGGGGATGGGGCAAATAAATCCCCAGCCCAGCACCCAAAGCCTTAAACATAGCCTTATTGGCCTTAAGTCTGGCCACTCGACTGCCTCATGATCCAAAGCCTTCCTCCAGACTCGCTGCGGGAGAATGGTGGACCACATTATCAAAACCCCAGGCCACTGATCGGCGATGAACTTTAAGTCAGCCTGGGCCTGAAGAGTAAGGGCCTTTCCTTTAACCCAACCCAAATCGTTACTACCTAGGTGGATAACTAAGAAATGAGGAGGAGGGGCACACCTTCCCTCAAACAGGAGTGGCAACAGGCCTGGCCACCTCAGGCCCCGACGGCCCTGCCACTCAACTTGGGCCCACTGACTGAGGCCAAGCTGGGACCCCAACAGCGTCCACTTGGCCTGATGGGCCGCCCAAAAGATCATGCTGTGTCCGCATATGAGGATCCAACACCTCCCACGGTGACACACAGCACCTAAAGAGAAAAGGAACAATTAACTGAAGCTTATAAAGGGGCCGGCAGAGGACAGACATACCCCCGGTATGCCGTTGATCGCCACTGCCCTACACTGAAAATGGCAGTCTCATGGTAACCCATTGCAGCTGCTGTGGAGGCCACCCCAATCCTAAATGAATGGGTACCGAACTTAAACCCCTTCAAACCCAGCTTAGCCAACGCTCTCTCAGTAACAGCCCAGAACTGGTACCAGGTAAGGGGGGTTCCATCGCAATGGCGGAAAAGAACCCCACCATTGTAACCCTTCTTATCCAGATAAGCACGCAAAGCATGCACAGGGCACAGTTCCACTTCGGAGCACGTGCCCAGCTGAACCACCACCCCCTTCTGGTGCTGGTCAGTCTTAGACCGCTGAATTCGGAGGGATACACCATCCCCGATAAACTTCAGATCTTGCACCAGAAGGGCCCGGTTCAACTGATCAGTGCACGACTGCACAACCAGCTTGCCAATTCTGAGGGCCCCAAAAAAGGCCGTGAGAGCAGCCGCATAAAAGAGCACGGCCTTGTAATTAGAGGAGCATACAGGGTGCCAGGCCGCACCTAAACCCCGCAGGATGGATGGAGAGATGGGTTGTCTGGCATCAGGCCGGGAACCAGCCTCCCTGGACCACCCCTCCAGCATCTTATGGACCCTAAAGTCCCCTGTGACCTCCATGAAACCCCGAGCCTTGCTAGCAAAGGCCAATGCAGCCAAAAGTCCCCTAAGAGACTTTACAAACAGACCACTTGCCCTCTGCTCAATGCAGAACTGCATAAGGTGTTCTGCAGGAATGGACCAGCTCTGTTCCAAGCCTGCGTTCGACCGGAAGCTAGCAAATTGCCGCACAGCCTGATCATACGACCTGCGGGTGCTAGGGGTGATGGCTAGGCGGATTGCCCTGTGTGCTTCGGCCCTCCAAGACTCCACAGCTCTGGGGGCATCTGGACAGGCAGAGCGTCGGTCTCTGGGGCAAGTTGGTGGAACCGTTCCATCTGCTGGCGAGACAAAGTGTCTGCCACTCCATTGTCAATACCTGGAACATGTTTCGCCCTGAACAAAATGTTCAGCCGGAGGCACCGGAGTGTGAACGGCCTAACAAGCCTCATGACCCTGGACGACTGGGATGACAGGGAGTTAATCACCTGCACAACCACCATGTTGTCACACAAAAAGTGGACAGCATGGTTGGCAAGCACATCACCCCATAGCCAAACTGCTACCAAAATTGGAAAAAAATCCAAAAAGGTCCTTGGTGATATCACTGTCCTGCCAATCGGCTGGCCAGGGCTCCACACACCAGTGCCCCTGGAAGTAGACCCCAAAGCCCGAGAACCCAGAAGCATCTGAGGCCACGCACAACTCTGCCTTGAGCAAAAGCTCCTCCTGCCAGAAGGTGACCCCAGTAAACGATGAGAGAAAATCCTCCCAAACCTTCAGGTCATCCTTAACACCCTGGGACCGCTGGACCCTGTGATGAGGCAAGTGCAGACCGGCCATCACATCACACAGCCATCGCAAAAAGGCCCTTCCAGGTGCCACGGCCTTGCAGGCAAAGTTCAAGTGGCCTACGAGCTGCTGCAGCTCGAGTAAAGAAGCCTTCCTCTTATTCCTAAGCGCTGCCAAACGCCCTTTGAGGTCAGACACCTTAGACAACGGCAGACAAAACGTCTGCTGAACAGTGTCAATTTCAATACCCAGGTACGTCAATACCTGGGTAGGGCCTTCGGTCTTTTCATGTGCAAGGGGAACCCCAAGCTCCCCCACCAAGGCAACAAACCCAGCCAATAGCCTGGCACATTGGCCAGACCCCTTAGGCCCACAGAAGATAAAATCATCAAGGTAGTGGGTGGAGTCACGGCATCGCTGCCTCTGACGCAAAGCCCACTCCAGGAAGGAACTGAACTTCTCGAAGGCTGCGCAAGAAACAAAGCAACCCATAGGGAGTGCCCTGTCCATATAAAACTGGCCATCAAATGAGAAACCCAACAGATCAAAATCCCCAGGGTGGACGGGCAAAAGACGAAATGCCGACTTGATGTCGCATTTCGCCATTACTGCTCCAACTCCGTTACGCTTCACCATAGTGACAGCCTCATCAAATGACGTGTACTGCACGGTGCACAAGTGATCTGGGATGGCATCGTTGACAGAGCCCCCCCCCCCAGGAAAGGACAGGTGGTGAATCAAACGATACTCACCTGCCGCCTTCTTAGGCACAACTCCCAGGGGGGAGACTCTCAAATTGGGAACTGGGGGGGGGCAGGGAAAGGTCCCCAAACTCACCCCTCCTCACATTCCTTAGCAATTTTGCGCCACACAACCTCCTCCATGCCCACCACTGAACGCAGATTGGGTGACATGAAAGGGGCCCGAGGGCCCTGAAAAGAAATGCGGAAACCCAAACTAAACCCATCTAGCAAAAACTGAGCTGAAGCGCGATCAGGGTAGCCATTCAGCACCTCAGAAAGCGCTCTCAGATTTACGGGCGTTGGGCCCCTTGTCAGCTGAAGGCTGCCCTGGCCCACCCCCCGGCCACCGGCCACCGGCCGCCACCTTGTGGCCGGGGCGGGATGAGAACCCCTGCACCTCGGGCATTCGTGCTTGAACCTGCACCCCCTCCTAGAGCACACCCCCTGATATGCAAATTCCCAGCAGAGCAGCCGGGGCTGAACCGACTGCCCCGTGGAGGCGTGGGGACTAGGAGGGGTGGCAAGGCGTTGCAATAAATGCCTGAAGGCTAACCAGCTGGCTCCAAGTGGAGGAGCGAAAGCGGGTAAAGGAGTGGGAAAAATAAACTCAACTCCCCCTATTAGGGCCCACTGCCCGGTCAAGCCCGATTGGCCCAGACCCACACGCCCCCGCCCCCTGCACAGCCCCAAAGCAACCAGGATAAGGCCCTGGGCGCTGCAAAGGCCCCAAGCCCGCAAGCACCCAGGAGCAGCCAACCTCCCTCCTGGAAAGAAAGCCCCACTTATCCTGCCAAAAGGCAAAAGGAACCGCCGAGGGGCTGCGGACACCACCGCCGAAAGCCGCGGCACCACCTTGGACGTGCTGGCGTGGGGCCGAGCAAAAGCCGCGATGATGCATCTACATGCGCGCTGCTCGGCCCAAGGCCATAGGCGAGGAGAGCAGCGGTGAAGCAGAGCACAGCCTGAATCCCCTTGGGAGCCGCGGCAAGGCCGCGAAAGAGACAGCAGCCGATAAGAGGCAGGCCCTCCCAAGCAAGCCCTCGCAAGGCCCGAAGGCCGCTCCCACGCCCTTGCAAGCCAAGGCCGGAGTGAAACAGCTCCGACACCTACGAGCTTGCAAGGGAAACTGTGCAGGAGGGAAGGCAGGGCCAGCCTATAAACGACCAGGCCACGCCCCCTACTAGCACCCGGATGCTCGGGAAAACTTTCTCTTCCTCCGAGCGGAGGCAAATGGCGGCACCCGGGTAAGTGCGCAGGCGCGCCCCGGGAGTGCCGTTTTCCTGAATTCAGTTCTATATGGGCCTGTGCTTGAAAACAATCTGGAAACTTCAATTAGTGTAGAATACAGTTTTCTTCCAACTGGTAGGGAGGTTAGAAAAGATGCAGTATAGGTGCAACCATAGTATATCTCTTTTGAAACATCTTCATTGGTTACCTGTCTGTTTCAGCTCAAGGTGTGTTGATTCTTACCTTTAAAACAACCCACATATCCAAATACTTTGAAGAACCAGGATTGCTTCTGCACATATGAAGCTGAGCACTGGTTTTGGCCCTAAATGTTTCTCTCTCTGTTCCCTCACCTAAAGTTGTTAGATTAGTTCAACTATACTATAGATATTTTACCTATTTTTAGCAGTAGTCTGATTCTTCTGTAGTGACATTCAGAGGAAGTGAAAAGGGCTCCAGGCCTAGTAGTGTTCAGAAAATGAATGATAAAGAAGAGCATTTGGAGGACACTAATTTTTTAATGACAGCTACGATTAATGGTTTTTAAACATTAGTCCATTGATATGTCTATTGATCTGTAATAGTTTTAAATGCTGTTGGTGGGCTGCACCCTGATTTGTTTATATTTTGTCTTGTTAATCTGTTCCAAGTCCCTTTAGAAAAGAAAAAGGTGGGATATAAATATTTCAATAAATACATCATTGTGAATTAAAGGGGATGACCATATAAATGGGAACGGCTGCGGTTCAGTGACAGAATCATGTTCACGGCCCTGTTAGGTTTGCCAGGTCCTCTTACCCTCCCAGCAGAAGGGGAGACCCAGCAGTTACCTGTAGGACGTCCTTGCATGCACATGCTCCTGGCGTGGTGTGATGATGTCACTTCTGGGAGAGACGTCATCGTGCAGGTCTTGGGAATGCTCCTGGGCTTTGTGCCAAGCCAATTTGGGACTCCAAACAGGTAGAATTGGCCCGGTGCAAAGCCTGGGAGCACTTCCGGGGCCTGCACGATGATATCACACCTGTCACTCCTGGGAGTGATGTTGTCACGCCACACTGGGAGTGCATCCCATGCCTTGTCCCCTGCCAGTCATGTGAGTTGGGGGGGGGGAGCAGGCTGTGAGTGGGGGATCCTCCACCCCCACTGCATGGGGGCAGCAGCACTAGGCCCTGCAGAACCAATGCAAGTCACTGGTGAAACAGTGGTCTGGCTCAGTGTGAATTAAGTGCTAACTTAAGTCTCAGCATGATCTTATCTAGTATACATACAGGATCACTTCACCGCAGGCTGATGTTGTCCCTGATGGATATTTACAATAAGCCCAGAATCTACATTTTGTGTTGCCAACCTCCAGGTGGTAGCTGGAGATCTCATGGAATTACAACTGATCTCCAGGCCACAGAGATCAGTTCCCCTGGAGAAAATGGCTGCCTTGGAAGGGTGAACTGTATGGCATTATACCTCACTGAGGCCCCTCCCCTCCCAAATCTCACCCTCTCCAAGCTCCACCCCACCAAATCTCCAGGAATTTCAGAATCTGGACCTGGCAAGCCTAGAGATAATCCAGACTTCACAGATGGTTCTACTCTGTTAGAAAGTTGCTATATAGTGATAAGGACTACATGGACACAAGTAATTGGGTGGTATAAAATTATTAATTGAAGTTGGGTTAAGGAAGCAAAGGGGTTATTTATTTATTTAAAATTTGTATATGCCCACCTTTTTCCAGAGCATCTCCTGGTGGATCTTAAGTGGCAAAGCAGCAGAGGGCCTTTGCCCTTGTGGGAATACACTCACAATAGCAATATAATAAAACAACATTTTATTTATTTACACTGTTTATAGTCAGCCTTTCTTATTAAGACTCAAGGTGGATTACACAGTGTGGATCAGTGCAGTAAAATTTCAAAGACATTTCAATAAGCAATGTAATAGAGTATGTACATGTAAATTTGCAGAGATTTAAAACCAACAAAAATCTAATTCAGAGTTGAAGAAATGCTGAAACAGAGCATAATTAATTATAAGATTGACATATTAAACAACATAGGAGAGGCAGAGTCTACAGTCTATCATACAGCATTATCAGTAAAATATAGAGTCCCTATCCCTTTACTGATGCATCTCTTTGAGACAGCTTCTGTATATTACAGCCCTCTTATCTGAGTAATTCAGTTTTGTGCAATTTGCAAAAAGCCAGGAGTGTGGGAGCTTTCCTAATCTCTTCAGACAGGCCATTCCATAAAGTGTGTGTGGGGGGGGGGGGACACCACGGAGAATGCAAGTGTACAGGTAGCTGTAAACAAAATGAAACTATGGGCAAAAAAATTAATCACATGTTGAAAAATCCTTGGTAGGGCCACCAGGAACCAGGTAAGTTTATAGGCTGCAGTTGGCCATTACTCTAGGCCTCTCAGTCTGATGTACTATAATCATGTGGGATGTGCATTTCCTCTGCTAATAAAGCTTTGTTCTTGAGACATTCCCATTACCATCTGACAGGGAGCCTAAAAGCAGAAGGAGGGCATGTGGGTTTGATGAATTCAGAAGAAATGGGGGGGGGGGGACGGGGACAAATCCTACATCAAAGGGATAGAAAGGAACCACAATAAGAGGGTGGGAATTTGCACCTGGGAAAGGACCCAAAGGCTTGGAGGAGAACTGCTTCCTATAGGCACAACTGTTTTCCTTTCCAATACTTTAAGATGCCTGTGGCTATCTGTAGCAATAAATCCTGTAAATACTGTAGCAGTGCCAAATCTATCCTTATAAATAATATTTGCTTTAGCTTTATTTTTTGACTCTGCTTTTTGATACCCAATGAATCCCTAAATGGACTAACAATCAACAATCATAAAATACACATAACATTTGTAACAGATATTAAAACACATTACAAATACTGCTGCTACCATCACTAAGGGCCGTCTTTGCCTGCAAAGAGCTCACATTCCGGTAAGGCTGCCATTCTCACTTTCCAGAGAGCACTAGGGAAGGTTAGAAGCAGTAGGGGGACAAGTTTCATGCCCTACTTTTTCTGAATTAATGAGGTTGGATGAAAAGGAACTATTAAAATAATAAAGAAAAGAGACTCAAGAACGGACTAAAAAGAATTCCTCCTGAATCAAATGGCCAACAGAATAGATATTGCCAGGTAGGCCTTTGAGGGAAAAAGGTACACAGCAGAAAAAGTCCAACTCCTAATCATTAAAAGGCTAAGATCAGATGAGGAAACATCTAGAGATGGCCTTCAGAAGGGTCTTGTGTTTATTTTGCAAGAAACAGTCCCTGAGGTATCCTATGGCCAGGCGCTGTAGCGCTACGAAGTTAACAAACAATGCCTTGAATTGTGTAGAGGGAGAATAGAAGCTCTAGTAATACTAAAACATTAGAGTTGCCAACTGCCAGGTTGGGTCTGCTCTCCAGGCTACAAAGATCAGTTACCCTGGAAAGAATAGCTGCTTTGGAGGGTGAGCTTTTTTAATGGCTTTTATGACAGTATTTTAATTTGTTTGTTTAAAATTGGTTTGCTTCCTTGGTGGCCCTGTGACACAGAAAAGTGGGATAACAATTCTGTTAACAACAACAATGACTCTGTGGCATTATACCCCACTGAGGTCCCTTCCTTCTCAAAACCTTGCCTTCCCACCCTTGAAATTTCCAGTAATTTCCTAACCTAGAGTTGGCAACCCATAAAGGATTGTAGAAGATCTGGTCCTTTCCCCTCAGTAAAATTTCAGTCATCCTGTGATTTCTGCTGTGTGATTTTGTTCTGTGAGGTGGGCTGAGATTTTGAAAAGAAAACTCTGAGCAGCTCATGAAAGTATAATTTCTTGGATTCACTGGGAGACATGATAATTAAGTTGATATTAAATGGATAGAAGTTTACAGTACAGATATGCCCAAAGAATAATGCATATCTACCTATCTAGGGCATTTTTATCCTGCCTTTTCTATGAGGTGCTCATAGTGACATACTAGATTCACCCTTTCTCCATTAGAAAATCACAATAGCCCTGTGAGGTAGATGAGGCTGAGATAGATTGGTCCAAGCTCACCCCACAAGCTACATGACAGAATGGAGATTTTGTCTGACACCACAATGTCTTTGGAGGCAGAGGCAGAACAGAGTGTGGCCCTCCATACAAGCACAAGCAGAGTCATGGATCAGGTACCTGGTTTATTGCTAACTTTGTACAGAATGGGACTGTCAGTTCCCTTTATTGGCAGACATAAAAAAAATTAGCTCAAGTGCAGGCCAGGAGGTGCGCCAGATATAGACCTTCAGTTCTGATGGAGCAGCTCTCCCTCCTCCTCCTCCTCTTTTCCCCTGCGCCAGCCCTCCACTTTTCCAGGCTTTCATCTTCCTACCCTGCAAGCGCCTTCTTCCTGTTTCCACCCAGCAGTCTAGACTAGATAGGTATGGTTTTCACAGCAAATAGTGAAAACATGGGATCTCTTTCATGTACTAGCACCTCTCTGTAGGCTGAGTAGGTTCTAGCAGGCTGTTGCTGCTGGAACCCAAGACCCAGATTAGCTAAAACCTGTTTACACATGTGGGAGGGAGAACTGAAAAAGAGCTGTTCTTTCTCACACACACTGTGTGTGCCTGTGAGAGGAGCGTGACCATGCAAAGCACAGTGTCTTCCGGATGCATGCACCCATTCAAATCTCCCAACAGGGAAGGGAGATCAGATGCTCAGGTACTGTAGTTTCAAGTTAGGTTAGAAATCTTTCTGTCTTCCATTTCTTTTTATGAACCTGCAGCATAGTTTTGTAGCCTGCATTTTCCCTAGAATTATGCCAGTGGAATAAAGCCTGTATTTGTTTTAAGAAAGAAATGATCACCTTGATTTCTACCTGCACACATTGCTGTGGCTAATGTCACTGAAGCAGCCTTGGTTGGATGTTCCTCCTGGCACCAAAATGCTGTATGTTTGAGGTTGGGGGAGATCAGCAGGTGGTGGAGGTGGCCTACAAAAGGGAAAGATTCTAAACCATGCTTAATGGGGGGATGGGGAGCAGCAAGGGATTCCTGCTGGGAAGAGTGGGGTTTCCTGAACCCCAAAGACTTCCCTCTTAGTTTTCTAGCAGGGGTAGGCCTCACTTGCTTGCCCAAGGTTGTTTGCCCAAGCAGGGAGTGAGGGTGGCCTGTTAGGTGCTGGGTGGAAGTGTTACAGGTGCCGGGAACAAAAGAGGTAGCAGTGGGCTGGCAGGCTCTGCGCGGGCAGCAATTGATGAGGCCAGTACATGAAGCTGTCAAAGAGGAGCTGTAGGGTGGCAGGGGCTGCTGTCATAGACACAACCTCCACATCACCATGGCATGGGGTGTCAGATGCAGCACAAATCAATTAAATGTATGGGTTGCATGTGAAAGACCTTGGTTTTTAATCTTTAAACAGATTTCATTGGAAATAGAATTATTATACACATTCAAGGGCACTTTTAATAATAACAACAACAACTTGGGGTGTGTGCTTCGGGTTTCCGATTCAGATAAAATACCCAAATCAGACCCGATTTGTAAAGATTCAGGATTCCCAAATTGGGGCCAGAATGATGGCCACGATCCGGAAATCCTGAATCAAAGCTTCCACGAAGCATTAGAGTTGCTTCGGGAAGCTTTGGGCCAAGTTTAAAGGGCCCTTTCCCTGCCTCTTGCAAGCAGCAGGTCTCTTGACACTATCAGCTGGCAGGTGGTGGTGGGGATTACCCCACCTGAAAGCGGTTAGTTAAAGGGCCCCTTTCCTGCTGCTTGCAAGGGGCAGGGCCCTTTAAACACCCCAAACCCCACAACGGAGCATACTAAAGTAAGCTGAATACCAGAATTCCAAAGCAGATTCTGGTAATTCCGGATATTTTCCCGAAGTGGGAAACCCGAATTTTTTGGCGGTGCATACCCCTAATAATAACATTTGATTTATATACTGCTCTTCAAGACAACTTAATGCCTACTCAGAGTGGTTTTCAAAGTATGTTATTATTATCCCCAGAACAAAACACCCTGTGATGCGGGTGGGGCTGAGAGAGCTCCTAGAAGCTGTGAAGCAAGCTACAGAGCCATAACAAGATTAATCATACAACCATCTCAGAAACAGCTTTCTGAATTCCTGTAGCATTTGTATAGGATTGCTATGTCACAATCTACTTACCAGATATGCCTTTAAATCTTCCAGTGAGACAGAAAAGAAAACATCTGTTGTCTCTCTCACTTGTTCCCACCCCGTTTCTTTATGGGAAGAGGTTATGGCTTAGTATCTGCTTTGCAGGCAGAATTCCAGCATCTCTAGTTAAAATGATTTAGGGTAGTAAGTTATATGAAATACCTACTCCTGAGATACTGGAGAGCTGCTGCCAGTCAGAACAGACAACACTGATCTTGATAACTGCTGGTCTAATTCAGTATACGGCAACTTCACATGTTCATTGACACCTTTCCTTGATTTGCAGTTTGATATCCTGTTTGCCAAGTTGACAGAATATGTATACCTGTGTGGAAAGTCAGTAGGGTATAGCAGCTTCATTGCTGGGTCAGGAGGATGCAGAAAACCCAGGTTCAAATGGTCTCCTGAACCTATTAGGTGCCTTGCATGTACATTATTCTTCGAATGTAGCATCAAGTTATGACATACAGGTGTGGATTACTGACTAATCTTCACAGACAGAATGTCAAGTCAAAGCTTTTCAGTACAGATAGCCAACATGTTGATTTGACAGAAATCACATGACAAGATGTCAGGCGTTTCACCTATGAGAAAGCCAGCCCTAAATTTTAGCCTGATTTACATTAATAGAATTGTTATAAGGATAAAAAGATAATGTTTGCCACCTTGGGGGATCCTGAATTGGGTAAAAAGGCTGTTTTAAATTTAAAAAGAAATAAAACACTGCCCTGAGTACCATGGAAGAAGGGCAGGAAACAGATATGATAAGTAATAAAAGGTTCAGGAGACAATTTGAACCTGGGTTTTCTGCAACCTGACCCAGCAATCAAGCTGCTATACCCTACTGACTTTCCACACAGGTATACATATCCTGTATTACTTGAGCCCCCACCCCACCCCTTTGTTCTGCTTTGTTATATTATGATTGGGGAAATTGGAGGGGCCTGCTATCTGTTTTTGTCTGTATTTGTGGTGTTTTTTGGTTTTAAATGTATTTTATATGTTTTAATGCTCATTGAGCATTTTATTGTAACCCGCTCGGAGCCCATTCGTGGGGAGGGAAGGCTAGAAATAGAATCAGTAATCAATAAATAAAAATAAATGAATAAATAATTATAAATGCATAATTTTATAAGCACATTTCATTGAATCGTCTCACGCAGGTGTGACCTAAGAGGTCATAGTATAATCTCTTTCCCTCTCTCTTTCTCTGGCTTGTTTTTCTTGATGGTTCTTTGTCTGTTTCTGTTTACCTTTTTTGCTTATTTACTCACATGCTTTTCTGGCTGTTTACTTCTGCTGTGGTTTCTGTGGTTTTTATACCCTGCTGTAATAATACTGCTATCTGCTCATTTGTTTTTTTTTTTATTTTCTTGCAGACCGTAAGGCTTGAGGATGAGAAGATGACAATGCAAACAAACTTCTTTTGTTCTTTGAGGGAAAACAGCCATGCTTAGAATTAAATAATCTGCAATTGTTTTAAAACAATGCTTTGTTAAATTTCAATAAATGCTGACCTGATTAGATCTTCAGCATTTTCTCCCTAGTCGTGGTGGTATTGTTTTGATGGAGCTCAAAGATGGACAAAGATGTTCTGGAAGTCACAGGTGTTTAGGATTGTCCAGAAAACTGAAGGGCAAAAGTATAATTAAACTATCTTCTAACAATTTCTGTACAACCTAACTTAAGTAACAATGAGTTTGTACACTCATTTATTACAGGACAAGGCCTCTGTGTCATGATCTTTCCCAATCCTTCTCCTATGGGGAAACATTCTTGAAAAGTAATCCTTGTATGGTTTGTTTTATGTTTATACAAGTTTGGAACTACTTTAAAAGAAGCAAATACAACATATGCTGCAATATTAAACTATTAAGGGCACCTTGGAAAGAATGTCCTAACTGTTGTTCATTACTGTACTTTGCTCAGTGAATGTCCTAGTTGTTGATTATATTGTATTTTCACTTGCCGTAATCTGCCTTTGATCTCAGTGAGAAAGGCAGGCTATACATTAATAATAATAATAATAATAATAATAATAATAAAAAGCTAAATCACAGCAGAATGAGAAGAAAAGGTCGCCACATAGTGATTTTCTCCTGTCATCATATATAAGTATACTCAAACAATTTAAATTGTCTTTATTACCATGGCACAAAGCAATACTTCACTTTATGGAATTTGTTGCCTGGAGATGTGGTGCTGGTTAGTCTTTTAAATGCCTTTAAAAGGTGACTGGAGAAATTCTTGAGGGGATAACTGTTAAGCTAAAGGGAACCTCCATGTTCAGAGGAAGCGTACCCCTGAAAAATCAAGAACACAGGTGGGAGGGACTTGGTATGCTACTTTGGGAAAGGCACTGGAAGGGTCTTCGAGCTAATCCACCAGGGCTCTCTTAATATCCTTATTTGCTATGTGACTGACATAATGGAGGACACATTAACAAGGTGAATCCAGGCATCAGTACAGCATCCTTTGTATGTAGTAGCATTGTCCTAGCAGAAATGAATATTGGTATTGGATACACTGTTTTAAAGCACAGCTTTCAACAATCAGTGACAGTTACTAAGCCCTGCCTTGCTTCTTTCCCACTGTGTTTTCCTGCATTCTCATTAGCAGAGATGTGGCATTCTTTGAACGTGGAGGAATTAAATAGAGATTTATGATAAAATGTTTCTAGTCTGAGCAACCTCAAACACTAGGAGATGGCTAGTGTTGTGACTCGTCCAAATCTATTTGCTGGGCTGGGAATATTGAGAGACAAGCCATGCAGAAAACAAAAGCTCAGCAGCAGTAGATCCCTGATAAACATTACCAAAAAAAAATAATAATCAAAGTTCAATACTCTCAGGCCTTCTGTGTGTTGACAAAAAACCAGAATCAGTTTTGCAAATCCCCTACCAAGTTCCATTGGTTTTTGAAAAGGGCACCTCCAGTTCATCAGATGTCCAGGCACTCTGCTGGGAGTCCTACCCCTGAGATTCAGAGTTGTGTGGTTGGCCAGCAGTGTGGATTACTCAGCAGTGAAGGAACAACATTTTGAATATGCTGAAAGACGTTCCAAACTATTGCTTCTCACGTTGCTTCCAAGCACTATTCTAGCACTGAAAAGGCAACACTGAAAAGAGGTTTTGGTGCCAAGCCTTGGTGAGTTCTCACTCAAACTCAGCCCCAGTTAACAGAAAGGAAGAAAAATATTTAAAATAATGAAGAAATGTTTGATTATCATTCCAATAAAACACTCCTTAACTGAGGTGGATAGGGTGGCTTTGATTCCTACAATTTAAATCTCTTCACACTTTCCTTTTTTTTAAAAAAACTCTAATCAAAATGAATGGTTTCTGAGATAGCATGGTGGAGAGGTTCACACACTATGTTGTACGCACTCTGTACAATTAGAGGCTTTTGACTAGTCAGTCAAGAAAGTTTTTAAATTGGCTGAACACTCTGCACTGCTTTATTTATGTTCTTTCCAAGGGTCAGCAAAGACACTAGGAAGTGAACCAGGCTTCCAGTGGAGAGGGGCCAAAAATGTTCATAATTGCTATTCGGTTTCTTCTATCACAATGCTTTGCACCAACTGGCTATGTGGAAGACATTCCAAAATTAGAAACTTGAAAGAACTAATTAAAAATCCAATTACTTACATTAGAAATCTCTGACCTGTAAAAATACAGAGGTTCTTTGATACTAAAAATAACCCCTAAACTGACTGGATCCTTGTGAGAACTATGTGACAAGAACTTTGGGGAAAACTAACATTGTGTATAAATAATAGAAACACATACAAATATTTACATTTAGCCCTTCTGATGAGCTATTCAGCAAATGTGACCTTTAAATTATTAGCAAACAAAAACACATCCAATTTCACGTGCAAGGTTTAATTTTAATTTGCAGCTCTGTAGATGTGTTTTGCTTTTATTTTTGCATTAGCATTTAAAAATCTAACATCCCAAACTGTATATAAGAGTTGTACAGCATATCTAAGAGAATCATATGGTAGGGACTTCCTGTGACAGTACCAGTTCAGAATGCAGGCAAGTTGGTCACATGACTGAATGTTACACAGTGTAAAAACTTGCTGACATCAGGGAGAAGGCTAAACTAGAACCTTTACCCCAAGTTGTAAAGAGGCAAGGAGTCTTGGAAGTAAGAGAACATTTAACCACATAGTTCCCTTATGGCATTTTAAAATGACACTGACCTGGGACTTCTTCTGAGCACATAGCTTACTCCTTATAACGCCGATTGATTTCATTTGGCTTCTAAGTTCTTGCTGTTCACATTAAAAGCTGATAGTTTTCAGTTTCTGTAATAATGTAATTTCAAACTGAAAACTATCTGTTCACAGCAAGTTAAGGAAAAATGCAACAGGGAAAAACCAATTGTGTTCAACCACAACTAATAAATAGCATCAGATAAATATGTACACATGCACATCAAAAAAGCATAATAATCATATTATTAAAAATAGACATCAGAATCAATGAGCAATAAAACCTTGGAATACAAATCCGATCTAGTGCAACAAACACCAGACTCCTGTAACATACAACTAGGGGGGTTGTGATTCCAGTTTGCTATTCAGTAAAAAATACTGAATTTTACCTAACTTAAAAAGGATTACTGAACAGCAAAGAACAACAAAGAAACACTGCTTCCCACCTTTTTTAACCAGATGGGAGGAGGAAGAAGAGAGGGTTGATTGCTGTAGAAGCAGAAGAAAGAGGGAAGGGATGGGAGAGTGAATGGTCAATCCTTGCAGGAGCGCTCCTCCTCTGGCCAATGGGATTATCAAGAAAGAGCAGGCCTTTTTTTAAACTGCCCTGCAAAGAGTTAAATTGGGCAGGCTTGTCTCAGAGCAGCCTCCTTTTTGATCTGACCTGGAGATTGAGAGTCACTGCCTGCTTACTGCTTCTGGCTGTTGATTCTCTTTCTGTGGTCTGGAACTCTGGCCTGCTTTGGACTGTGAATGGATCCTGACCTAAAGTGAGTGGATTCCTGCTGAGACCTGCTGGACTTCTGCTGCTGCCTGGTTTGAGAGACATTAGACTCACTGAGTTTTCCCCCCTGTTTTTAAGAGGAGGAAGTTGGCCTGATGTCTGGGAGGGGGGAAGGCATTTTTTTTTACTTTGCATTTTAAAAACTGCTTTTCTCTCTGTGAGTGTGTGTGTGTGTGTTGGTTGGGCTTTTGTGTGGGGAGGGCTCTGATTTCTGGCTTTATATGTACTGTTCATTCCACTGCTCATTCTTCCTCATGAGGGGTGTTTTATCTTGTTGGTAATTTACTATTTAGAGTTTTATATTTCCTGTTCATTTTATTAAATTCACTTCTTCTTGCAGAGGGCGGGAGGAGGCTGTTTTCCCCTGTTGTGAGTGCTTGTTGGTTGTTGGGCTTTCTTTACAGAAGTTTTTTGCTGGGTTCTGTTTTCGTTTTGGTTTGGTCAGGTGCTCAATTGTTGTTGACTGTTCTCTGGGGGGGGGTGTTTGTTGTGGAATATCGCTGACACCATGAAGAGGGAATTACTGGACTGTGTAGGTGAGGGCAGCATCATTATGGAATACAAGGTGAGTGGTGGTGGTACAAACATGGAGCCAGCAGCACAAGTGAGCCTCAAGTGCATTTACTGTGTGGCCCACAAACTTCAGCTGTTGGTGAAGGATGGACTTGGTCTGGGTTCCTCTGAGGAACCTGCAGAGTATTCCACAACTCATGAGTTCCAGTGTCTCTCTCAGAAATTCTAGAGACTCATGAGCTACTTCTCACGTAGCGTGAAAGCAACTGTGCCAGAGTCACTTCTTGTGTAGCATGAAAGCAACTGTGCCAGACACTGGCCAGGACAGGCATGCTGGAGTATTGCCTGATCTCTGATGTTGTCACTCACTGGAACTCCACTCATGCCATGCTTGAGTGTTTTGTGGAGTTCGGTCCTGAAGATTGGCTCACCATCTCACAGACAGTGGAGGTCCTAAGGTCCTTCAAGGAATCCACTGTCGTGGTCTCATCTGACATGGTGACCTTGGATCTGATCATTCCTCTGGTGTATATGCTTCAGAGTACTATGGGCTTCTTCCTGGACCCAGACACATGACTTGCAGACCTGGTTCCAGGAGTCGTGTGCTCATGAGAAGGCTGCAAAAGGGCATCATGTCCTGGCTGCAGCCACTTATCAAGAAGGAGTCATATGTGTTGATGAACATGTGCAACCCATAATAATAATGCATCAATAGCACCTTCACCAAGCATGCCAAGCATCTCACCAGTACAAGAATGCCCTCTCTTTGTTGATGTGGTGTTGGCAGGAAAACGGGTTTCCTGCCCCAGCTCTGCTGGCCCCCCTCCCACCCCTTCTTAGCAGGCTCCCCCCATGGCCAGTGCTAGGATGTTCATGGAGATTCTCCAGTGTGCCCTCAGCTCTTCTGAGACTGTGAGACTCATGAGCCAGGATTCAGCGGAGGCAAGAGTCAAAGACTACTTTGCAGAGACCTGCCAGTTGCATTCCACTGGTCCGCTGAGCTACTGGGTCAAGAAGGAGGCAGTCTGGTGGAACCTCTCTCTCTCTGTCTCTCAGCTCTGATGCTCCTCTCATGCCCTTTGACAAGTGTGGAGAGCAAGCATGTCTTTTCCCATGCAGGCAACATTGTCAGCTCATATTACACTTGTCTGCTCCCCTGGAGAGTTGAGCAATTGGTCTTTCTGAAGGTCAACATGCTCTCTTCAATTTCTAAGCATTGGACTTCCAGAGTGAATGAGGTGTGCCCACCAAAACGAGCAAGAGAAGGACAGTTGATTCAGTTGGCACAACAAATGCACAATGCAATCTGGACACCACCCTCACCCCACACTGCAAAGCCACCAGCCCATGTCAGCACAAATTTCTGCAGATAATTGAGAAAAGAGGCCCTAGAAATGTTGGTCTCTTCCTACTTGGATGGGAAGAGTCAAAGATAGGTGTTAGGGAAAGCAGAGAATGACACACCCCATGTGTAAAAGAGGAAACCCACAGAAACACTGAAATGAAGCTAATGTTAACTAAACTTAACTTTCCTCATTACAGGGGTGGGCGGAATGGCTGATATGTGTGGTTCTAATATGATGTTGTTCTAATGTTAACTTTCCTTATTGCAGGGGTAGAAGGGGGCTGGTGATGAAGGCTGCTGCAGATAGAGAATTTCTTGGGTTTCCCAAGTACCTCACAATCAGTTTCAGCCTGAGACCAGTGGGTGGGAATGGGGTCCATCTTATGCAACTGTGCTTGGCACATGCAATTGTCTTATGTTTGTGTCTGGGTCTGCTTGGTTCTGTCATGTGGTGTTCTCCCAATGGCTGAACTCTGTGCCTGGCTGCTGTGAATGACACTGGTTCTATTGGGCTAAGTTGCAAGAGTGTCCCTTGCTTCAGTTTGGTTTGGGTATAATGGATGTGTTTCTCTGGTATGAAGTTGTTCCCCTTGCTTCACTTTGGCTGGGGAGGGGGAGCTCCATTCTCTTACTTCAGTTTGCTTCTAACTGAAAGACTGAACCTTGCTTTAGTTTGGTTTGGGTGATATTGTTCCTCATAGGGAACAATGGAGAGTGGCTGGTCAGCCTGCCCAGGGGGTGCTGGGCTTTTTTTGGGGGGGGGGTGGGGAGGGTGGAAGCACATCAGTTTAGTTATTTTGGGCTTTCTGGCATGAAGCTTGTATTTGGGAGTGTGCTTCCGGCCATGGTAGTCTTGGTCCATGCGTTTCTTCAATGGGACCCAGCTTGGAGTATTTTCCCACAATAGGAATAAATGAAGTGGCTGGGGGCCCCTTGTTCAGGGGCCCACAGAATTGGACCCCGGGGTTCAATCTCCATGAAACATGGAAGGTCTTTATAGAACAGTTAGGAATAGGTACCCTACAAATTTGATGGATTTTTCTTGCCAAATGCCACCCCCAGCCCCCTGGATAGCCCCCATAGTTTTCCCATTAGGGAATAATGGAGATTGGAGGTGGCTGGGGCACCGTATTTGGGGGGGGATTATAAAATGGTCCCCTGGGGTCCAATATTAATGAACCTTGGGGGTTCATTAGAGGACAGTTATGGGTAGGTCTCCTACAATTTTGGTGAAATTAGATCAAAAAATGCCCTCCCCCGATCACAGGTTATACCCTAATTGAGTTTCCCATAGGAAACAATAGCTGAATTTTACCGAATTTGCTTTGTATTACTCAACTGATCTGAAGAATGAATTAAGTATTTGGGGAGTGCCATTTTTTTTCCTGCTCAGTATTACCAACCCTGAATTTACTGAATTTTTTCCTGTGCACATCCCTACATACAATAATGACCATCTGATTAATAAAGGGCATAAGAAGTCCTTAGTTTCCTCAGTAAAATAATAAAAATCAGTTAAAGTAAAAAGTATCATTTCGCCTGTTGCCTTTGATATAGTAGGTTGACTGCTTATTTCTTTGAATAACTCTAGATTAAAGACATGGCCTTTTTCTATGGTGATGTATTTTGAAAATTTGAGAGCTTTTTTTACTTCCTTGTCACAGTATAGAAGGTTTCTATTTTTTAAATTTTTGGTCAATCAAACAAATGTATGCAGATTTATTGATTTTTATGGCATGCAGAAGGTTGTATCCAATGCTCATTTTCCATCAATGGAAGAGGGACTATCTTTATGGATCCCCCCTCACCCCTCATGTCCATTGCTGTTCCTTGTGGTCCTCAAATCCAGCAACAGTTTTGCAAGAGAAAGAGTGGGCTGAAGCAGAAGGTGGGGCAGTTATGTCCCACAACAGAGCTTTGCTTTCTCACAGTTCATTGAATACAGTTCATAATTTAAACGTGACCTTGGTGATTCTAAACTTATAGCATTTAATTGATTTTATGATTTATTCAGGACAATGGTTTGTGATTAATTGGTATAGTAGGTTTAGGATTTGTAGTTTAAGGTTTTATAGTTGACAATAGAGTATGAATTGTTTTTAATCATTAGATTACTGTTATACTTAAATGTGTGTTTTATAGAGTTGACTAGTGTTGCCAGGTCCACTTATGGGCAGTCCAAAGAACTGCAGCGTCTCCTGGTTTCTGGATACTTGAAAATACAAAGGACACTTTTATTCCTGGAAAGTAAGAGACTATTTGCTTGCCTGATGACTGGGAGGACACTGCAGCTTGCTTAATCTTCTTGACCTGCAGAAGGAAAAGAGAGAATCAGAAAAATTATTTAGCTCAGCACTTTATAATCAGCTGTTTATGTTACTGGTGGGACTCTGAATTCAGTGTATGTATTGTGTCTTGGATGTCATGGTTCTTGTATTGAATGAGTGATATATTCAGACTGCATTTTTAGGTAGGTTATTTATTGTAATCATTATATATTCGTACTGTTGCACTTTCTTTATGCACTTATTGGAATGTATTACTTATAGCGTTGATCGTGCCTGTGATTGAACAGTACGGGAGGGTCACACCCTACTTTTTGGCAAGTTACTACCACTGGCAGCCTTTCTCTAGTTGTAGTCCACTTATGCTCCCAGCAGGAGAGGGGGGACCTAGCACTCACCTTTTTTTGCTCCTTGTGCTAACACAAAGTGCGTGAACACTCCTACGCATGTGCAATGACATCACTTTGTGGAAGTGACATCATTCTGCAGGCCACAAGTGCATGCATGCTTTGCAGCTGGCCGATTTGGGCTCTAAACGAGCCTGATTTGGCCCATTTGGGGCCTACATCAGCCTGCTGTCAAGTACAAGAGTATTTTCAGGGTAGCACGATAACATCACTCCCAGGAGTGATGTTGTCATGCCGCCCTGGGAGTGCACCCAGGAGGTCTGTTTCCCTGGCTTTCTCTCCCAATGGTCAGGGAGTGGGGCATCCCCCTTGGGGGAGGAGGGTGGGAGTGCGGGATCTCCCGCCCCAAGTAGGGATCTGGGAACCCTAGCATTGATGCTATTTAGATTTCTCCATTAGTTTTTTTTTAATCCTACCTTTCCGTGGAGTTCCAGGAGGTATATATAGCTTTATCCTCACTCCTATTTTATTGTCATAACAATCCTGTGAAGTTGGTCAGGTAGCAAGAGGCTTTGTTCAGACATTGTATGAAAATATAGTTTAATTAAGCTATCTGTGGTTAGTGTGTTAATCTGAATGCAGGCCACTCCACTAACTAGGGTTATTTATTTGTTTACATCTTTTATATCCTGCCTTTCTCCTCAATGGGGACTGAAAGCAGGCTACATAATTCTCCTGTCCTCTATTTTATCCTCACAACAACTGTGTAAGTTAGGCTGAGAAAGTGTGACTGGCCCAAGGTCTCCCCCCGAACTTTCATAGCTGAGTACGGAACAACCACATCATAGTTTAGCGGCTAGACTATGATGTGGTTGTTCCGTACGCAGCTATGAAAGTCACTACACAACACTGGTTACTTAAAGACTATCAGACGACAATCTTAAACCAGGATCTGAAGTTTATTTATTAACCACAGTCTTAACTATGGTTTCTGTGTGATATCTGAATGCAGACAGCTTGGCTTAATTATGGTTAAATTCAGGCTTATTCTCTGGCAATGCCCTCCCAAGCTACAGAAAGAAGTCAACAAAACCAGCTTTTGTCAAGGCAAACCACTGGAACTGAGTGATTATCTCTTAGCTGAGTCCTGATTTTATGATCTAAACCATGACTTCATGTTATGTCTGAACAGAGCCACTGAATGATTGACAAAAGATCACCCAGTGAACTTTGTGGCAGTGTGGATTTGTAGCCAAGTCTCCTAAGTTCTAACCCAACAGGCTAACCACTATACCACATGGGACTAATGTGTTAGAAATGACTCATTACAATTGCCCCTTGCTGCCTTTGTCTTTTGCATTTTTCCTGTTAATGCTACATTTGCTGGAGGACCAGAAAGACCAATAAAATGGCAATGCTGATATAACTCTGCTAACACAGGCTGGCATTGTTGGGTCATGGAAGGGAAGGACTGGGATTTAGTTGGTTTCCTAAACTCTCCAAGACTATGAAATCAATGGGGTAAATAATTGCTCCCTCACTGCTTCTCTCCACCTACCAGCCACAATAACACATCTATCTAGCTCTACAATCAACCAGCATTAGTATATAAACCCAAACCAGGAACCTATGCTTATTTTTTATATATATCCTTCCTTTCTTCCACCATGGAACTCCATGCAGCTTACTTAGGAATCCTAGGAGGTTTCTCACTGAGTCTCTGACCATACTCAGCCCTATTTAGCTCAGGCTAGTTAACTGTATCATATTTCCTTTAAGTTAGGCTTTTGGTATTAATGCAGTTTGGCTGATGGGTATTCCTTCCTCATCACCCTCCTGTTACTTTAACTGGTCTCAGGATAGGACTCTCCCTGGGAACAGAGGTTCTGCCACTCTCTGGTCCCAGCAAGGGGGTGGGTTCAGGCTCCTATGGGTTTGTTGTCCCACTGATCACTACTGGCATGAGAGACTCTGCAGTTAGATATGGATTGCTGGTGGCAGAGGAATGATCAGTAATGAGAGCTGTTGGGGTAATGGGGCAGGCATAGGCATCAGACAAATGAACATGGAGGAAGCATGGCTGGACAGGTGGGACGGAGTAAACAAAATCACAGACAAATGATGAAATGATAACTGTGTGCAGGGACTTTTTCTCACTTGTTGAGCAACCACTTCCAAGTACTTCATGCATGCTCAGCCTGTGCTGTTCTGTAGTGCTACAGCATTCTCTGCAGCTGTGCTGGTTTGGATCTACCTCAGATGTTCTAAACCTGTGGTCCATGGACCCTCAAAGGGTCCATAGATTGATTTCAGGGGTCCATGAACTTGGATAAGGAAAATTACATCTTTATTTTCACTAACCTAACTGAAATTTTATGAATTATAAATGTAGGCAACAAACCACAGTAGTATTACAATACCTGTGACTTTGTCACCAATAGTTGTTGCAGATACCTCGAAATATCATTTACACTCATCACTATTTTGAAATTACGATAGTTATTAGATCTGCTGCTAGATTATATGTGATTGCAGTCTTCCTGTCTGCAGACACTCATGCTACATAGCTGGCCAACTACTGGGCAACTCTGTGCTTAGTATTCATTCAGCTACCAAATGATGACATTGCTTGTTCTCACATTGGTGACACAGACATCTACGTTGCTTTCAGATATTCTCTATCTACAATTGTTTGTTGATCAATAAATGGAAGGAAGTATTTTCATCGTTCATTAAAGTTTTGCAAATCAGGACAAATGAGAATACTTAACTCTCCATAAGGCGGCTACGAGTGTAGACCAGACAAGCTCAAACAAGTCTGATGTTTGAGATAACTGTTGAAGTGTGTTATTTAAAGTAACTTATTATTGCTAACAGATTGCACAGTGATACGGTCATGCACAGTGAGTAGCAAAGGTTATTTTATTTTTCTCTTTGCATTCCCTTTTTGTACACTGTATTATGAAGAAAAGGAATGCATTTGCAGTTATATTGTACAAGTGGTGTTTCCATGAAAATACCACTCATTTTAAAAATAACTTTGTGAGAAAACTGAAAATGATATGAGGAATGAGAACCATTACTTCTAGAAGGCACAGAAAACCATGCGACTCTATGTACAACAATAGCCTAATTCCAGGAAGGACATGACTCCTGCTGCAATTTGTGTGTCTATTTGAGGGCTGAAAGCCATTACGATGTTAAAACTTTGGAAAAATTGTAAAACCTGCATTATTTTACTTACTTGGTATATAAATTTCTTGAATATCTTACAATGTACTTAATTGATGTACAAACTACTTATTTCTACACAGATTTATTAAACAATTACTTAAAACCTTACAAAAATATTGCATTTCCAAAATGTCAATTGAAGCAAATATTTTATTTTAGCTTTATTTATTTTATATTTTTACAAACTCTATTTAAGTTGAAATGTCAAAGAAAAGCAAGTATGATGAAGACAATGTATTATAAGGTTTCACTTCCGTTAATGAACGAGAGACACAAAAGCTACAGTGTTTTTGTGCAGAAAAGTTCTTGCTAACAGAAGTATGAAGCCAGCAAAACTACAAGTGCAGCTCATGTCTGTCCATCCTGAAAATGCATCTAAAGATGCTGGGGGTTTTTTCGTACAAAGAAAGCTGAATTTGAAAAATCTGGGACACTTCCAAAGCTTGGATTTGCCTCTTCACAAAAACGTTTTCTTGAAGCATCCTATTAAGTTGCTTACTGGATTGCCAAACAAAAGAAGCTCCACACTATTGGAGAGGCTTTAGTAAAGCCACATGCACTGGAAATGGTCAAGCTAGTTTGTGGACTGGACTGGATCAGAGGAAAAAATTGGAAGCATTTCCCTTATCAAATGATGTGATAAATTTTAGAATAGTTGATATTTCTTTTAACATTTTTGAAGCAGGTCATTGACAAATTGGCAGCCTCATCATTCCTCTCCAGTAAACAACAAACCATTGTTACCCAAATGTGGGGGAGGCTCCTTGTGAGTTGGGGGAATTAGTGTGCAAGGAGAGGAAATGAGAGGATAACAAACAAGTTTCTCCACCTGTGTATACCGGGATCGTTCCTCTAGAGAACTCTTAATAAAGACAAATGGATGTTCAGTAAAAATGGTTTTTATTGGAGGGGTAGCAACAGCAAACACACAGAAGATAGCACACAACATACACATAGGGCAAACTAGAAGTGAGTGAGGAAGAGGAAACTTATTTTGGAAACTACAAAGGTCATCAATGTTTTAGAAATGGTAAAAAGTATTTTTGCCCAACAAAACCTTGACTGGAAAGAAAAGCTTCATACTCTTTGTACAGATGGAGCTCCTCATTGCTTCAGTGAAAAAGGAAGCTCCTCACATATTGTCACCCATTGCTCTTTACACAAACATTCCCTGGCAATAGGGTTCTTTCAGCAACACGGCAAGAAGTTTTGTCAATTGTCATAAAAGTTATCAACTTTATCAGAAGCATGTCTCTGAATCATCAAATTTTTAAAAAGATTCTGTCAAGAAATGGGAGCAGATTATGAAGTGCTTCTCTACTGCCCAGAAGTTTGATGACTTTTAAGAGGACAAGTGTTGAAGGGCTTGTTTGACATAAGGGCTGAAGTTTCACTTTTTCTGAAAGAAAAAGAAAATCTACTCTTGGAACAATTTGAAAGAAAGGATTTTATCCATGGGCTGGGTGACCTGGCGGATATTTTTAACCATATAAATGAGACAAAACTTTCAGTTCAAGGTCTTGAAGTCACCATTAAGAATGCTACTGAAAAATTACAAGTTTTCTTGGCTAAGCTGCCAGTATGGAAGAAGAGGCTAGAGACTATCATCCTTCCAAGATAGAGTCCAGATAAAAAATTCTCTGTCTGCAAACACCTGGAAACACTTCAGAATCTTTTCAAAAGTTATTTCCATCTTAATGGCATTGAACCATGGACCCACAATCCTTTTCTTTCTGATAGAAACTGAATCAAATATCTTGACCTAGCCAAAGATGAACTGAATAATCTTAGGACAAAAAACTTACTACAATGGGGGTTTAACTCAAAAAGCCTTGGAGAATTTTGGTGTTCCTTGAGAGAAACTTATCCTCGCCTTATAACGCAAGCTACGGAAGCTTTAATTCCATTTGAAGAATATTTTTTTTGCAAATTGGGATTTTCAACACATGTAACCATCAAAATAAAAAATAGAACATGACATGCATGATGCCTTGTCAAAGACCATCCCATAGTTTAATCTTATTCAAGCTAAGCAACAACAGCCTTCACACTGATGTCTTTAAAAAGTAAAACTTAACTTTAACTTGCCTGTATTTTAAATACATTGTCTTGTTATTTAATAAGTTAATAAAGAAGCACATATATTACTAAATCACAATTTTTTTAGTATTTTGATAACTGTAAAGTGTAGATGACTGGGGAAGGCAATGTCAAACCACCCCTTAAAAAGTCTGCCAAGAAAACATCGTGATGCAACGTCCCCCATGAGTCAGTAATGACTTGGTGCTTGCACAGGAGACTACTTTACCTTTTTATTTCCATATAATTGGTTTAGAGAAATCTCTAAAGCAGCAGAGCCCAGTGATTGTAAAATGGCGACGGACTGGTAGCACACAGGCTTGTGTGCTCCCATGCTGGCTGTTTCCGTGAAGGCAAGTTGATAAAGATAAACCCCAAGCCCATCTCCTACTGACAGAAGACGTATCAGCTAGGAGAAGTTAAAATGGACCTTAGAAAGATGGAATGATTACCTAAATGAATATATTCAATCGGATATGTCAGAATGTTTAAAAAAAGATAAGGCATGGGATGGAAAAATGGAGGAGATAAAAGAGAAATGGTCTGTATATTATTTTTTTTTTTTTTTAGAAAAATTTTTATTGGGTTAGGATCAATTATTTATACATTACAATCAATTCTCCCATTTTCCATTTCTAACCCCCTCCCTTTCCCCCCCTTTTTTTGTTGACTTCCAACAGTTTTCCAACCCTTTGTCCCTTTTCCCTTACTCCTTTTAGATTCCTCTATCTAACAAATATATACTCCCATTTATTCTAAGCAATACATTCTTAGCTATATCTTAATACTCTATACCCAAACTATGAGTCATTATTTCCATATTGGATAAACAATTTATCCCATTTTCCATAATTCCGATTTCAAATATTTCTATAAATCATGAACCATGTAAATCATATATTCATTTAAATCAAACAATTTGACTTATGTTCTATATGTTACTCATTCTATCTTCATCTTTCTATTTTAGTTATATTTAATTACTTTAATATTTCTATTTCCCTTCAATAATAATTCTATATAACTATCATCACATAATCAATCAATTTGACTCATATATATCTTCAAATAAACATATTCAGTTTGGTGCATTATACCAGTTACCAAAAAGAAAACATTATTAGTTAATCAATCCTTAGCCCTTATGGTTAATTATTTTCTATCGATATTCTGTTTATTAATCTGTATGTATCCAAATATATGTCAATCTATTAATCTAACTGCCTAGAAATTCAGGTTTGTCTCTTCTCCCCCCCGGTAAAGTCACCCCCCTCTGCATTTTATTATACTTCAGTAGTTCTCAAACTGCCACAGTTCTCCTCCCACCTCCCATTTCTTCTCCAAATATTGTTTCAGCTTCTCCCAGTCTGTGTTAAACTGCCCTGAGTCCAGATTTCTCAGTTTTCTTGTCATCTTGTCCATTTCTGCCATGTACAGCAATTTGTAGATCCAATCTTCAATAGTTGGCACTTCTTGTACTTTCCATTTTTGCGCATACAAAAGTCTGGCTGCTGCTGTCATATAAAATATCAACGTCCTATGATGGGCTGGAATTCCCTCCATTCCCAAGTTTAGTAGCAGGAGTTCTGGGTTCTTATTAATTTGAAATTGTAAAATTTCACTCATTTCTCTTATTATTTCCCCCCAGTACTGCCTAGCTACCTCACACGACCACCACATATGATAGAGGGAGCCCTCATGCTTCCTACATTTCCAGCATTTATTAGAAGTGTTCAAATTCCCTAGCGCAATCTTCTTTGGTGTCATGTACCAACGATAGATCATTTTGTAAATGTTCTCTTTAATGCTAGTACGTCGTTGTCTTCATTGTAGTCTTCCACAAGTATTCCCATGCCTCCATTGTTATTTCTTTATTAAAATTTATAGCCCATTTCACCATTTGTGTTTTTACTATCTCATCCTCAGTATACCATTTCAACAGTACTTGATATACCTTAGATATTCTTTTCTTGTCCTCTTTAAAAAGGGTCTGCTCTAGTTCCGAGTTCTCTATTCGTATACCTCCCTTTACAGAGTCCGAATTATATAAGTCTCTGATCTGTCTATACTGGAACCAGTCATAATAAGGTGATAGTTCCTCCTGCGTCTTCATTCTGAGTTTGGATGCTTCAGTTCTAGTTATTTCTTTATAAGTTAAACATTGTTGCTCATTATCGACAGCTCTCGGATCTATCACCTCATATGGAACTACCCACAAAGGAGTTCCTTCTTGTAGATAAATTCTGTACTTCTTCCAGATTGTATATAAACTTCTCCGTATATAATGGTGCAGGAACATCGAGTTCACCTTTACTTTATCATGCCATAGGTATGCATGCCATCCAAATATTTTTTTATATCCCTCTAGGGCTAGTAATTTCTTGTTCTTTAGCGTCATCCACTCTTTCAGCCACACTAGGCAGATTGCGTCGTGGTAAAGTCTCAGGTTGGGCAGTTGCATTCCGCCTCTTTCTTTTGCGTCTTGTAAAACTTTCATTTTCACTCGAGGCTTCTTGCCTGCCCATACAAAATCTGATATTTTCCTCTGCCATTTTTCAAATTGTTTAGAGTCTCTGATGATTGGTATTGTCTGTAGCAAAAACATTACTCTTGGTAACACATTCATCTTAACTGCTGCAATCCTACCCAACCATGACAGATTCAACCTGTTCCATTTAATCAAGTCTCTCTCTATCTGAGTCCATAGTTTCTCATAATTGTTTTTAAACAAATCTATATTCTTTGCAGTCAGTTCAATTCCCAAATATTTCACCTTACTTGTTACTTCACAGTCCGTTATTTCCATTAACAATTGTTGTTTCTGCTTAGTCATATTTTTGCATAGTATCTTTGACTTCTTTTCATTGATATAGAAACCTGCCAAGTCTCCAAACTCCTTAATCTTAGCTATCACTTTTGGCATGTTCTCCAATGGGTCCTCTACAATTAGCATTATATCATCCGCAAATGCTCTGACCTTGTATGAATAGTCCTTTATTTTTATTCCTCGAATTTCTTCATCTTGTCGTATTTGTATCATCAGGATCTCCAATACTAGAATGAACAACAGTGGAGACAACGGGCAACCTTGTCTTGTTCCTTTACTTATAGTCAATTTCTTGGTCACTTCATCATTCACCACAATTGCTGCAGTCTGGTCTCTGTAGATTTCCTTAATTGCTCTGATGAATCTTTCTCCCAATTGTAGCTTTTCCATAGTGGCAAACATAAAGTCCCAGTTTAAATTGTCAAACGCCTTTTCAGCGTCAACAAAGAAGAAACCAACCTCTTTGTCACAACGCTTATCATAATATTCAATAGCATTAATCACTGTCCTTAAATTCTCTCTTATTTGTCTGTCTGGCAAAAAACCTGCTTGTTCCTCTTCTATAACCTCCGAGAGCCACCCCTTCAGTCTCTCCGCCAATATCTTCGCAAAAATTTTATAGTCATTATTAAGTAACGATATAGGTCTATAATTTTTCACGTTAGTCAAGTCTTGGCCCTCTTTTGGGATCAATGATATGTTCGCTTCACTCCAGGTGTCTGGAATCCTTTGATCCCTTAGAACTCCATTGATCACCTCTTTTAGGAATGGTGCCAGTTCCTTGGCCATTGTCTTATAAAATTTAGCCGTAAGTCCATCTGGCCCTGGCGCCTTTCCTAGATTTGCAGATTGTATTGCCTTACTTATTTCCTCGTCCGTTACTTCACTGTTCAATTTATTTCTCCAAACTTCCGAGATTTCTGGAAGTTTTGTTTTCTCCAAATATGACGCTATTGATTCTTTATTTGCTTCTTTCTTATTGTACAACTTAGCGTAGAATTTATAAAAGGCTCTACTAATGGTAGTCTGTTCCAAATACGTTTTGTTGTCTTCACAAATTTTGTTTATTATTTTCTTTTCCCTTCTCTTCTTTAATTGCCATGCCAGGTACTTCCCAGGTTTATTTGCACCTTCAAATGCTTTCTGATTCAATCTTTTAAGGTTCCACTCCAATTCTTTATTACTCATTGCTGTTAGCTGTTCTTGAAGTATTTTAATTTCCTGGTATAATTTCTTTTTCCCTGGTCTCTTTTTTAGCTGTGTTTCTTTGGCTTTTATTTTCCCCTCAATCTCTTGTCTTTTCTCCTCTTTCTTCTTTCTTGCTCTACCATTTAAGTCCATTAGTATGCCCCTTATAACCGCCTTATAAGCATCCCAAACTTTGTCAGTTGGTACTTCTTTATTCACGTTGTATTGTATGAAGAACTTTGTCTCTCTTCTCAATATCTCCATGTTCTCTCCTTCTTGTAGCAAGTCCTCATTTATTCTCCATGCTTTCCTTTTTCTCCTTTTCCCTAATTTCCACATAATTGGGTTGTGATCTGAGCCTACCATCGGCATTATTTCTACCTCCTTAGTCCATAACGCTAAGTCTTTTGAGGCCCAGATCATGTCAATTCTTGATAATGTAGAGTGCCTTGCAGAATAAAAAGTAAACTGTCTGCTTTTAGGATATTCTCTCCTCCATACATCTTCGAGAGTCTCTTGTTGAGTCAACTCAAAAAAGAGCTTTGGTAATAATCCTCTTTTCTTTTGTGCTGTTATTGTCTTTTTATCTAATTCCAAGTCTGTCACTCCATTGAAGTCTCCAGCAAGAATTATCTGGTCATATGAAAGATCGTCTAAATGCTTCCTCAAATCCTCAAAGAAGCTTTCTTTTGCACCATTAGGTGCATAAACTCCGACTACCAACACTCTCTTTAAATTCCAAGTACATTCCACTGCTACAAATCTGGCTTCCACATCTTTCATTACAAATTTTGGCTGTAGCTCCTCTTTTACATACAACACCACTCCTCTTTTTTTCTTGCTTGAGGCCGCTACAAATTCCTTGCCCAATTTTCCCAATTTTAAATATTTTACATCCTGCTTTCGAATATGAGTCTCTTGCAAGCAAACAATGTCACATTTTTGTTTTAATAGCCAGTGGAAGATATTTTTCCTCTTATTCGGTGAGTTTAGTCCATTTATGTTCCAAGATAATACTTTACACTCCATACTCATAATCTTGTTGGTAAGTCTTTTTCATTGTCCCTTATAAATCGCTCCATCTCCCGCTCAGATCTAATGCGCTTTTTGGCACCTCCAAATTCAAAGGACAAACCTTCTGGAAGCTCCCATCTGTACCTGATTTTCATGCCCTTCAACATCTGGATTAGCGCTTTATATTTTTTCCGATCTAGTAACACTGATCTGGGTAATTCCTTCATTATGATAATTGTCTTGCCATCGATCTCCAATGGATCTTGAAACTGTTTAGTCACAATCTTCTCTTTCATGTTTCGTGTTGTAAATTGCACAATCACATCTCTTGGTACTTTCCTCTGGGTTGCAATTCTCGAATTCACGCGATATGCCACATCAAGGATAGCCACAACTTCCTCCTCCTCCTTCCCCAGGTATTCAGCTAACACCTCAGTCATCTGTTCTTGCGCTGTCTTTCCTTCTATCTCCGGCAGACCGCGAAATCTGAGCTGCTTCTCCATGTGTCTACTTTCCGCAACCGCCATCCTTCCCCTCATCAGTCTCATCTCTGTTTGTTGCGTGTCTGCTAAGTTCTCCATCGCTCCTTCTACTGTTTTAACTCTCTGCTGCGTTCCTTGTAATTCATTTTGTATTGTTTCCATACCCTTCTTCACTTCTGACAACTCCGATTTTACTTCTGACAGCTCCGACTTTACTGTCTGTTTAACCTCTTTGATCAGCTCCAATTTCATGTCCTTAAATTCTTTAATCACCTCTAAAAGTTTTTTATCCAGGTTTTCTATTGCCGATTGCCACTCTTTTTTCGACATCGTGGGGCTTGCTTTAGCTCGCTCCCACGAGTCCGCTCTCTTCCTTAACTCCGTGGCGTTAGATTTAGTACTTTTTTATTTCAAATGTCCCGATCTTCTTGCATAAATTAGTTTTTAAAGAGTCCAAAATGTCGGGCGTCTTTTCTCTATGGTCTCTCTATAATTTTGTAATCCAAAATGGCCTACTTCCTTTTCCGCTGAAGCCGCGACCCTTCCCCTTTCAAAAATGGCGATTCCCTTCTTCCTGCCCTCCAGCAAGGGCCGCTTCTCTCCAGCCACTCTATTGTTGTTACGCACTTCCTGTCTCCCGTCTTCCCACAGCAGATCTCGCGATGGTGTCTTTTTCTCACAGCTCCATAACCACAGGTATTCAAAACAATAGTCCAATTTCTTTAATAACTTCTTTAAACTTAGTCTCTTTTCAAATACAACTCTTGCCGAATCTTCCCCTCCTTTTCATTAATCTGTTGCAGTTTTAAAAAACTACTTTTTTTCCTCTCTGTTTTTATCAATCTGTCCCGTATCAGAAGATAGTGATCTTTACCTTCTCCTTCACTTTTCTCGGGTTGTAATCGCTGTTTCGATTTTAACTTCTCCTCTCCACTTCTTCCCCCAATCGAAGCTTGGGTATGTAGGTCTTATGCCAGCCGAATTGGCCCCAAAACTGCCGCAGAGATTGTAGCCGACCTGTCGCAGGGTGGGACCTCAAGGATCGGGAGGGGACCCGTTGCGCAGAGCCCCCCCTCATCCGAGATCTAACTCACCCTAGGGTCTTGAGCGTTCTTTGCCTGCTCTCCGCCTGAGAGCAGTCGGCCGCGGGCTATTTTCACCCCGCCGGCCGCTTAAAACGGCAGTCCGGTCAGCTCCGCAACTGGAGCTGCTTCAGACCTCCATGGATCCCAAACCGGAAGTCGGTCTGTATATTATCAATGGGTATATAATGGAGAAGCCAATACAGCTATATTTGGAAAATTGGAAAAAATGTGCTCGTGGCTAAAAATTTAATTTGTAGTTATAGGATGGCCACCTTGTGGGGGGCCATCCTATAACCTGTCCCCACTTCTCCAACTTCCCCTTAGCTCTGTGGATAAGGGGAAGCTGCTCCTGCCTACTCCTGGCTCGCTGCTGCTGCCTCTCCATTCTCTGTTGCTGCTGCTGTTTCCCAGCCCTAGCCCTACCTCGGGTGAATGCTATGTGGTGAAAGGAGACTCCTTCCACAGCCGCACTGTAGTTTGATGGGCCTGCGAGGTCTGTGGGCACCAGCTGTTTTTTCTGCAGCCCCCTCATTGCATCCCTTTGAGGGGGGGCAGATTTTGGACCATGTTGGTGGCACCTGGCTACTTTGGGATCTTGTTGACAACATCCCTAGTACAGGCATCCTGGACACTGTGCTGCCACTTAGTAATCACAGCTGTCTTTTCTAAATGCTCAAGGACTGACTGTTTAATGATTTGTTCTAAAACCTTTCCACATATGGATGTCATGCTGACACACTGGTAGCGATCTGAATCCTCCTTTTCCCACTTCTTGAACATGGGGGCAACATTTGCCCACCTCCAATCTTCTGGAACCTCACCTGTTCTCTAGGAAATCTCAAAGATGATTGACAGACAGTGAAATCCTAAGTAGAGTTTCTCCAGTCTAAGCCC
Organism: Eublepharis macularius; assembly: GCF_028583425.1. Taxonomy (NCBI): domain Eukaryota; kingdom Metazoa; phylum Chordata; class Lepidosauria; order Squamata; family Eublepharidae; genus Eublepharis; species Eublepharis macularius. The sequence goes on from NC_072790.1 coordinate 131,071,846, forward strand.
ACTGAAATCTATGGTCTTAGACTGGAGTAACTCTGTTTAGGATTTCACTGAGAAGCTCTGAAATTACAGCAGCAAGTTCCTTTAGTATTCTGGGATGCAAGTCATCTGGCCCCAAGGTCTTGATTTCATTTACATCTTTACGTTCAATGACTTCTGTCTGGGAGTGATTTCAAATGTCCCTTGATGTCCCCAGTTTCTCCATGCTCCTGTGGTTAGAGAATAGCTGTCTGAGGGCTGCATTCAAGCCCTTTCTTTTCCTCTTGTTTTGCTACTGATATGATTGTTGCTGGCCAGACATCCAAAAGACAAGCTTTGCCTTAATTCCACTTTTATCTGTTGATGGACTCTGTCTTGCTAATTTTCCATCTCAGGCTTGGTTTATTATATTATAGGCAAGATAATGACACGGTGGTGAATTGTAGTAGAATGAACTTCACCACTTTTATCTGCAGATGGTACATTCCAGTTTTTTAACGTTCCTTTGTGTTAAAAACAAACACCATAGAAAACACTTCTACTCTTTCTATGCCCTCTGCTGTTTTTCTGTTTGCATGGGCTTTTAACATGGAGGAAATATAATTCTCTACTTACACACCCAGATTAGTGGGTTGCCAGCATCACTGGATTGCTCTGCTAGGTATAGCTGCATCCTTCCAAAAATGAATATGCCAAAAGTAGATTTTTGAAGTCTGAGTTTAATGTTTGTTTCTGTTAGGAAAATTGTGATTTAAGTAATGCTTTCAACTGTATAATAAAACCTCAACCAGGATACCACTCTGCTAGCTCTCTCTGCCTTATCAGATATTCAGAATTTTTAGTGGTTATTAATTTTTCAGAATATCACCAAATCTCATTATAGGTCCATAATTTCATTTTGCCAAGGAATAACTAAACATTCTTCACTGTCTGTGCATGGTAAGTGGCTATTAAACTCATGAAACTGAGATTCAAGAGCTTTGTTCCAAAGGTCTTATTTGATCTGTAATGAATTTTTATTCTAGCAAATAATATTTTATGTCACCAACTTCTGGGTCAATTTCTCCTCAATGTGCACCTCCATCTCTGACCTTCTTGAACATAAGATCAATGATCTTCACATCATCTGTTGTTGCCCCCACAGCAGTTTTGATAAGCCCAAGCAGATCACTATACAATACCAAGATTAAGCTATCGAGTACCTTTGCATCTCCCCAGTATAGTGAATACAGAGTCTCGCCACAGACTTGCTTTGGTAACCGATGATATTATGTTTCCAAATCATAACACAAAGGCACATTCAGGTAACACTTGAAAGTGGGAGGGATGCCTATTGTCATTCATTGAATCTCCCCTGAAGTGTCATCCCTGTTTGTTTTTAATTGGTTTGCCCAATCTGGGCTCCAGAATGAGTACATCTGCCTTTGAAAAAAGCCTGGAAACTACAACTAGTCTAGGACATGGCTGCTAGGTTGCTGACTGGAGGCGGCAGCTTCAATTTTAATACATTCCAAGTCATTCCATGTCAAAACAACAAAATATCAGTCATATTTAGTTAAAAAATTACAGTTATTATATTATATAACTGTATATATATACAGTTATTATATTGAAATGTATTCTCTTGTATTCTCTTGAAATGTATCTACACAAAAAAAATCTATCCCTGTGCATATCACTGGCTACACCTTTCCAAATTTACTATAAACCGTGTGTTTATTCTTTTTGTTTTATATTTGGAAATACTCCACCAATAACACTCATCAGGGTGTTATTGGGATCAAAATTTCTTTCAAAGATTTACAGTGCAATCCTAACCCCCTAGGCACCACCGTCGCTCGTGTGCCGGTGTAAATGGGTCGGCGCTCGACGACACCCTGTGGACTTTTGCAGGATAGTCCCGCCAGCGCCTGAGCATGGCAAGGCACAATGCAGTGGCCCCTGGGAGGTCCTGCCCACGGTTCCCCTGACAACCCCGCTCACACCAGCCAATGGCCACACCCCTCCCCTCACATCCAGGCAAGGGAAAAGCAGCAGCGCAGCCAATGGGGAGGCCACAATCCCTGCCACCGCCAATAGGCCCCCATCAGAGGGCAGGCATCCCTGCCAGGGAGGGGGGCAGAGGTGACAGTGAAGGTCCAGATCGAACACCCCCCCTCACCCGTCCAGCCCCCATTTCTGATGAGGGCCAGGCCAGTAGCCACAGCTCGGTGTGCCTGCACATACTCGCTGCCACTGCCGCCACTAAAAGAAAAAGGTTCCCCCCCCCCTGAAAAATAGGGCCAGACAGTAGGGAGCTGATCTCTGTTGCCTGGAGAGCAGTTGCAATTTTGGGAGATCTCCAGCTACCACCTGGAGACTGGCAACCCTAATTAGTCCCCAGGTTCCAGAGAAGCAGGTGGAGGGGAGGTGGGGCTGGCAATGAGTGACAGGAACGCCCATTGGGAACCACGTGGGAGGCTGGGAGGCCGTTTGGAAACAAGGGGAATGAAAAGCGTGCTCAGACTTGCTGCTGCACAACGTGAACACATCACTGCATCTCTTCAAAGTGAGAGCGGGGGCTGGACCTTGACAGCCATGTCCTAGTACTAGGGAGATGCCCCCCCAGAGTGAACTGACAGACCCTCCCCATGCCAAGCCCATCCCTGCTTCTGCAAACACCCCCCCCACCCCCTGGCAGCAGTTTTCCACCTGCACCCCGTCTTCCTAGCTTATCAGAAGCCAGCCGCTCAGCCTATCAGAGAATGAAAGTCCTCAGTGCCTCCCCCCTCCCTGCATACATTCATGGGCCACCGTTCAATTCCCACCCCTCTGCCTGATGTTACATTGGGGGGAGGAGGAGCGGGGAGGCTGAACGGGGTATGCTTGATACATTTGTGGTGATGTGTGAGTGGAAATGTGTGAAAGAGTGTTGACGGAGAGGCTAATGACAATGTCAGTCAGGCATGCAAACACACAAGTTTGTTGTTTTTCAACTTGTTTTATTAAACTGGAAAAAGTGCCATTGTTTCTAGGCTGGAAAGGGAGCCAAGGCATTTCGTGCAGCCCTCCTTCCGCGCTCCCAGGGGCGAGGCTGAGATGTGGACTACTGTGAGATATTGCTTCTTGGGCTGGATCCGAATGTCACTCACAGAGGATTACAGGGGGGGAGAGAAGCAGACATGCTCAGGACGTGCCTGTAAGAGAAAGACACACATGTGGGCTTTGCCTTGTTCCATGGCCGAAGCAAAGCCCACACTCCAACATCTGAGAAGATGCACATAGTAGAGAGCAGCAGTGGCCAGCTGATGCAAGACCCTCTGGCAAGGATGCACTCTGCCTTGGGGTGCTTTTACCTTTAAGGGAGAAAATGAGCAGGTAGTTACAAACACCTGGTCAAGAGTAGTTTTCTGGGCAACTGCCTCTGGGGCGGGCAGGGGCTGCCACCACTGTCTTCTCCCCCACCACAGCTAGTGGTCAGGCAAATTCAAGTGATGGGGCAGCCAGCACAAATCAGCCAGCCGGCTTAGCCACCGCCCCATCTCCTTCTTACCAGTAAGTGCTACCTCGTTCCTTACTGAGATGGAACTTCAGAGACAGATAACTTGCAAGGAAACATGAGTGGCTATTGTTAATTAGACAGACAGTCTGGACTTTGCCCTTCTTCCCTTCAGCGAGTGTAAAGTTTTCCCACTTTTCTCGCAAAGTCCCCAAAATGCACTCAGTGCCTGCCACCGTGGGTACCCTCTCTCCCGCCTCATGTTCAAAGTGCTCACGGCACAAGGCAAATGGGCAGAGCTTTCAGCCATGTGCTCACTTACCTGAGGGCATGAGTAGTGTGGCTGGAAGTTTTGTAGGGTGCATCTGCAAGTGATTGGGTGCTAGGAGGGGGTCTTGTCCACACTGGAAACGCACGTGGATTAGCCCCCGTGATAGTTCCCATCCTATGCTCCTTCAGGCTGTGATGGTAGGACTGGGCACTCAGAGAGGGGGCCGAGTTTTCCCTGTTCAATGGGCGCCTATGGGCTATGCCTTGTTTTTTTGTGGCATAGCTTTTTTGCACCGCTGTGGGCGTTCCCACTTCTGGAAGGGCTTAGGGAGCAAACTAACTCTGGCCCTGCCCTCTGCCCTGCCCCCTCCTGCACCGACACGGGGCCCTATGTTGCTTCTCTGCCTCCGCCTAGCAGCCTTTCACTTGCAGCAGCACCGGCCCTGCGGTGGTGGTGCGCCTCGTGTCGCGGCATTTACGCCCACGTAGGAGCCAGTTCTGCCGTCGCAAGCCTTACTTCGGTTCCTATTCACTTTCCCCGCTCCCCTTAGGATTGCACTGCCCATGCATATTGTACCAAAATTTACAGAAACACTGCAGTAATAGATGGCCAAACATCTATAGGAAATTTTAAGGCATTTTCATGTCAATTATTCCCTGTGTGCATGTAGATCCAGTAATGAATTTAGTGACAGTAACTGAATTGTTAGTGATCAGTTCACACAACATGTTCTCAAACACTAAATATAACTTTAGTTTTTATCAAGTATTTTACATTCTTCTAAATTGGTTCACAAATACTTTCTGCTTGTGCATTCTTGTTTACAAAAAAGAGGCCACCCTGGTACAGGCAAATAACTACAAGCAGAAGGGGACCTCCCCCACCAGGGCAACTAATAATATATAGTTAAACCACAATAAACCAAACAAAGCTGAACTCATGAACTATTATTGAGTTTCTATAAATTTTTATATTGTTTATGTATAGGCAACAGAGAATGCTAAAGTGCAAAGTGCTCAAAGTGCTCTCTCTAAATGGTATAACAGGATACTCTACAACATACAGCATATCTTTCACAATAAATACATAAAACATGATTTCAATAAATCTTACAATACTAAATTCATACTGGCTGCAAAATGCACAAATGTAATACTGTTCAGTGTTTTCTTTTACATCTCCTACATTTGCATTCTCATTTGGCTGATGGTTTGAAAGCTGTAGTTCAGAACAAATAGACGGTTCACAAAGTTCTCCAAAGATAGTGGACAGCACAGGTACATTGCATCAGACATCCAATGGGACTTTGGGGCCTTCCGTGTTCCCTTCTTGCATCTGTGGCACACAGGTAGAGATGGCTTTATCCTTCCCTCTGTGCCTTTTTTGTTTCTTAAGTTGCCCCCACAGAACCACTATTGGCTCTGTTTTTGAAATCAAATTGCTTATTATGGCTGCTATCACTGGCTGATGCTCTGCACAGCTTAGAATGGTGCCCTCCGTTATAGCAGTTGGCTTAAAGATCAGATATACCTTGCTTTAAATAAACTTGTGTAGTGTGGTAGTTAGAGTTGGATTAGGACTTCAGGACTGGGACACCTTCAGGACTGGGACACCTGACAGGAAATGTACTGGTACCAGTTACTTCATAGGGTTATTGTGAGGATAAAATGGGGGAAGGGAGAGCCAGGTATATCAGACTTAGCTCTTGAGAGGAAGGATAGGATAAAAGTGCACTAAACCTTTTTTTCTTTTGTGGCCTTGTGGCCTAAGGGTTGAAGAAGGTAAATGAAACATTGGGAATCCTGATAAAATATGTATGCATGAGAGGAAAATTGAGAAGATTGTACAAAGTAATTAAAGGGAGATCTTTTCAAAATATTCAGACTATATTTGTTATGAATCAATATCCAAATTCAATGCAAAACATAGTATTGCTATTTATTTCTAATTATACAATCTCATTTGATTAATCAGGTAAATCAATATGGTTACAAGCTCTCTTTACATTACACACAGGGGATGGGGAGAAATGCTACTTGAAACTTAAATTTGCCATGTGGTAAATAACTACGCATCACAGAGGAATATCCATTTTGTGAAAAAGAACTTGATCCTTTTTTATGGGCATATATTAACTTCCTCCCTTATCTTATCAGACAGTTGTGTAATATGTAACTGGCATTAGCAAGTGCAAAATATTCAAAAATATTAATATACCAGCTCTTTAAAAAATGGTTGACATATTCAGGAATAATGAACTGTGTTGTTTGCATGTTATTCTAATTGCTAAATTAAATGGTTTAATAATCTGATAGGACAGATTTTTGTAAAAAAAATGTCAACAATCAATGGTGCCACAATATATTTTCTTTATATTTATTTAAACATTTTGATCCTGTCTTTCTCCCTGTAAATGGCAAAAGAGGGTGGCTTAAAAAGTCAGCAAAAAGTAACAAAATGTTAAAATCATACAGAAATAAAGCTACTAATCTTTCTATCTGTTCTTTATATCATCCCAACATAAATTAAAATTTTAAAATGCTGGCTTAATTTAGCTGCCCAGATGATTAATATGGTGTGACATGTTACATAATACTACACCAGGAATTTTCTACATTGCCACAAGGGGCAAAAAGAAAGAGTAAGATGAAAATGGAAAAGCAGTACATTTTTAAAACGATGCTAAATTATATACCTCTAGCAGCATTTCTAAATTTGCTCTGATAAAAAGCTATATGAGAACATTTTAAATAGGCCCAGAGATACTGGCAACCCAAAACTCGCTGTAGCTTCTTTCACATTCAAGGTGAGTCCTCAAAGAGAATAATGCTAAGTCTACTCCCCTCATCCTACAGCCAAGAACAATCTTGCCCTTTTGACAATTCCTCCTCTATATATTTTACTTTTAAAATCACTGAACATTTTCAATTTTCTGTCACTGAAGTTACCACCTGATGCTGTGGTTGTATTGCTAATTGTTCTGCTTGTATTTTGAATTAAGGGAGAAGAAGCTGAGGCCTGGAGGTATCAGATACCACCAATATTTTGAGAGAGTCTAGTTAAGTCTCTCTCTACACTAGATGAATTACATAAAAATGCTCAAGTGAAGGAAGATGCACTGTTAGCCAGGAAGGGTAGTTAAAAAGACAGAGCCAAAGGGGAGGTGAAATTGACAGAGCCTTTTAAAGTATCCTTCCCGGTTAACATTGCATCTCCCTTCGCTTGAGCATCCTTGTGTAATTTGTCTTGTGCAGAGAAACTCTGAGACAGCCTCTTGTCAGAGGCTACTTCAAGGTATGTATGCCATGAAGGGGCAGCAAGAGGAGAAGCCCAGGACAAAGAGGTCATGCCATCAGTCCTGCAGGGACTGCCCAATAATCTGATACTATTTCTTAGGGGTGTGCACTACAGAATTTCCAACCCAAAAATATGCATGAAAACAACTGTTTCAGATTGTTATACTTATTTCATATAGGGAACAATAGCATACCTCTGTGACAGGACTGGATGAGGTTTCTGCAAAGGAGGCCTTCCTCACTTTGTAAAAGAGAACAAACCACAGACCACAACAAGGAAGGATGGCAAAGACAGAGTTTTTAGTGGAAAAGAGAAAAAAATGTTAGTCACTGTAAGAATAGGAAAATGAAATCAATATAGACAGAATTTTATTTTTTTAATGCTAGTGGTTGGCTGGAGCTCTCCTGACTGGCCGCTGCTTGACCTTGTTTTTAGGAATTAGTAGAAAGAAGTGAGCTACACAGAGAGGCACCTACTTTGGGGTCTATAGAAATCTAACCTCTTTTTCCAATCTGCTTGAAACTTAGGCAGTCTTTAGATTAGAGGGAAGACTGTATTCTGTGCAAAGTTGGTACTATTATATTTATAAACAACTGCCCCAGACCATAATATACATTTCCATATTGAAAATAATTGTACTGAAGTTTGGAACCTGAAAAAATCACACTGGTTTGAAACCCAGCCAGTAATGTCCTACCTAGAAATAAACAATCATGGTAGCAATTCCCCCCAAACACTGGAACCAAAATAATAAGAAAAATTCTCAGGGCACATTCCTGTTATTTCTGCTTTATTGTTTTTCTTTTAATATTTTAAACTGTAGACAACTATATACATGCACTAAATTAATAAGTAATTTTTGTTATAGCCTGTTGGTTGGAGTAAATGATTTGATTAAAGGGAAGAGGAAATTGTTACTGTTAGTTTTTTCTTGAAACATAATTTTTGTTGCTGTATTATTGTTCTTTTTTGTTTAATGTATATTCATATACTGCATTATTAGTAGCTGTTAGTTGCAAATACTTCCAGCACTATCATTGGAACCAATTATTATTAGCATTATCTAACTACTATTAAGACTTAACTGATAAAAGTAATGAACTTTCCAATACAATTGCTGCAATAAAGAAAATGTAAATTTCTACTTTAAATATTAATAATCAAATGTTGAACAAACCAAAACCAAGTACTCAAAATGATAATGTATGAATACTTATTCAAATATTTCAACATTATTTGCAGATAACTGACATACATTGCTTTTCCAAATATCCATGGAAAATTATATTTGTTACAGTTCATTTTGGATGCACTATTTATATGTCCTAGTAACCAATATATAGGCTGTTTCCACACATCTTCTCCCCCTCCAGAAAAATAGTGCAAAACTTATGGAACGACGTACCTTCATGGTACGATTTTCCATCATGACTTTGCTTCGTGGCTTGTTTTCTGATGTCATCATGCCATGAAGCAAAGTCATGTCGGGAAATTGCACTATGAAGGCACGTCGTTCCGTAAGTTTTGTGCTATTTTTCGGGAGGGGGAGACATGTGGAAATGGCCATAGTAACCTATTTAGACACAAAGTATCATATTTTATCTCATAACTCTTGTTTCAGTTAATCTCATAATTATGCCATTTGATAGGATGTAACGGGGTTGTTTTTTAAAGGCACCCTAAGCCTATTCAGTGAATCTATTGCTGAGTGAATTTTAGCATAGTCTCACAGTCTATCCTTAAGCTCATGTTAGCCTTCCACATTTTGAAGTTATTCTTTCTGGACCCAAATTTATAGTTAAAATACTCACAGGCTGGGAGTAAGAGGTAGACGATATGCTCTACCAAGACATTGCCCTTTCTTCTGGCTTGCAAAACTTGCAGCTTCATGATATAATATGTTATCAGCACAATCAATATGATCCTCCAGTACTGTTGGAGCCCAAGAACACATTAAGCCTCCTTATACTGATTCAGACCATTGATTTATCAAAGCCAACAGTGTCTACTCTAATTGGTGACAGCTCTCTTGGATCTCAGGTGAAGCTTTTTACATCACCTACTACCTTTTAAATAGGAGATGCTAGGGATTGAACCAGAGACCTTCTGCATACAGTGTAAATGTACCACTCAGTCATGGCAGTCCCTGCACTTGAAATCTAATTTTTATCATTGAGCATTGAGGATTATATGTATGTATAACCAGATTATTTCACTCACCCTTGTAACAGAAATCAAATATTGGAGATGCTCAGAAATATGAAGTATATTTTACTAGTTCTGAATCAGTGATTTGAGAGCTCTCCATGAGCATTTTATGTCTTTTATTCCTTGAAGACAATCAGGAAACTGGTTTAGAATGCAGCAGCCCAATTATTGTCAGGGGCTGGCCAATGGAAATAGATCTTAAATATCTCAAAATAGTTGCATTTGTTACCAGCTTATCTTCAACGGTCACTGGGGGAGATAGCTGTGAATTTCCTGCACTGTGCAATGGGGTGGACTAGATGATCCTTGGTGTTCCTTCCGGCAATATGATTCTTTGTTTCTGAGTACAATTCAAGTTGCTGGTTATAACCTTTAAAGCCTTAAAGCCTTAAAGCCTTTCATGGCCTATGAACCACATATCTAAAGGACCATCTCTTCTCATATGTCCCGGTGCACCAGTTATGGTCCTCATGTTGATACCTACTGTTTCCCCTGTCTAGGTTTATGTCCTAAAGCTACTTTATTTGCAAAGGTTTTTAATGGGTTAAAGACTGCAGGTTGGTAGAATTTGTTTTAAATTCTGTGTATTTTAAAATGAGTTATGTTAGCCACCTTGAGCCACACAAAAAAGATGGGACATAAATATTTTAATCAAATAATATTCTCAAACCAGCAGAGAAGATTCCTAGAACACTTGATAAACATAATTAAATGCCATATTTTACTATCTTAGTAGAGCAACCTCTAGAAAACATAATTGTTTCCTTATTGTCCATATTATATAATGAACCTTATTCAAAGTTGTCAAAGTGTGTGTATGGGAGGGAGATCAGTTGCTGAAATGCAGGGTCAAACACTTGCAGGTTCTTAGAATCCTCCAGAAATTACTCAAAAATTTGTTGGTGGTACCATTGTGACCCAGCATGACAGAAACATGGGCTTTGTGTTCTAGGTCAAGAATGTCCTTCAAAGCTGACTTCTGGGCTATGTAAAAATTTGCATGGGTGTCTGGAGATTGTATCTTCACTTCCTCTGTTTAAATGTTTAAATCTGATAAACATCAAAACAGCAAGTGAGATAGTTAGCTGGTCACAGTGGGAATAATGCATGAAATAAGGCATATAGAAGAAAGTCATGCACTCACCTTAACCCCACCCCCTCCATTCTTGAAAAACTAAGCTGCCTGGTTGAAAACTAAGGTACAGTCATAGGCAGTCACTCTAAAATACTCTGCTGAACACAGTGGCATTAGGCCATATATAACTTCAATGGTGCAGGTTAAATGAGTCTATGGGTATATGAGCTAATAACTAGAGATGGGCACGAATCCAATTATGACCCAAAAAACTGCATGAACCAGGCCAGTTCATGGTTCGCGAACCACTGTTCACGGGAGCTCCTTTCTACGAACTTCCATGAACTGGTTACTGGTTCGGGTTTGTTTGGGTCATATTGGGAAAGGGACAGTTTAAATGGCCATTTCCCCAAGGAAATAGCCATTTAAACTTTTCCTGCTGCTTGCAAGTGTCAGGTCCCTTTAAACTATCAGCTGGCAGGTGGCAGGGCTCTTTAAACTGCCCACAAACCCCAGCTCCAGCCCCCCAGCCCCAGCCCCACACTTACCTTGATGACTCCTGTGGCCCGTGGCCTCCTCTTCCTCCTCCTGTGAGGGACAGCAAGGCCATTTTCAGCCTCCTCCGCCCCTGCGCAGGCCCACAGAGGGATGGAAGAGGCCGAAAACAGCCTTGCTGCTCCTCAAATGGCCACCACACAGTAAGTATGGGAAGGTAAGTATGGGGCTGGGGCTGTGACTGGGAGGGTGGGGGTGGAGTTTGGGCAAAGGGCCCTGCCATGGGCAGGTCCCTTTAAACTATCAGCTGGCAGGCAGCAAGGTTTAAAGGGACCTGCCACTTGCAAGGCAGGAAAGGGCCTTTTAAACTGTTAAATGCCTCTTTCCCTGCCACTGCTAAGTGGCTGGAAAGGGGTATTTAAATCCCATGAAGCACGAACTGGTTTGTAACTGGCCCCAGTTTCGTGCCAGTTCGTGATTCCTGGTTAGTGAAAATCCACGCATCTCATGGTTTGGGGTTTTTTTGGTTCGTGCCCATGTCTACTAATAACTATTAAAATAAGCCTGCCAATCAGAAGGCACATTTGAAAGAATTCATAGATGGTTTTTGTATATTAATCACCACATTTGGGGCAGTGAGGGAAAGAAATGTGTTCAAGTTAGATTGGCTTAGGATCCTGTTTTTTTGCTTCCCCTAGAATGTAGTTTTGCTCATATTCCTGCAAAATGTGGCAGACCTTCATCCTATCTAGGGATGTGCGTTTCGGCATTCAGAATGCCGAAAGAATGCCGAAACAAAAGTGTTTCGGCTTCTTTCGGGGAATGCTGAAACGTTTCGGGGAATGCCGAAACGTTTCGGGTAGCCGAAAGAAAAAAGCCGAAACGTTTCGGGATTCTTTCGGCTTTCTTTCGGCTTTTCAATGGGAAAATGCCTCCGTCTTCCCGGACGTCTGGGGGAGGCATTTTCCCACCGAATAAGCCCAAAATTGGTGGGGACCTTCCTCTAACCCTTCTCTAACAACCACCCAAGTTTCAGACAGATTGGACTTTGGGGGGCCATGTTATGGCCCCCCAAAGCAGGTCCCCCCATCCTCCCATAAGAAAGCGAAGGAGCAGCATATTGTTAGCATGCTGCTACTCATCTTCTTCATTATTTCCTATGGGGAAAAAATGAAGAAGCAGGATTCCTTTGCCAGGGGTGGCATTTTGCATGCAAAATGCCCCCTCGCCCTCAGGGGCCCTTCTCCCACCCCTCCTCCCACCCCCCACCAAGGCTCAGACTGCTCCCACTTGGGGGGGGGCATTTCATGGCCTCCCCAAGTAGGTCCTCTCAGCCCCTAAAGTCCACCCCTTACAGCCCCACACAAACCCAATTCCCCCCCAGCTGCCACACACAGACCCAAATCCCCACATTAGCCCCTCACAGACCCAAATCCACCCCCACCTGCCCCACACCCATAACCCCAGGAACAGGCTGGCAAAGGCCAGCCCTCTCCCTTTGTTCCCTATGCTGGGAACTTCTAAACTCTCTTTCCCTGGGCAATTCTGCACAGCCCAGGGGTGCCACAATGGTGGGCACACTTCTGAGTGCCAGCTGGTCCCTGTGAAAGAGCACCTGAACCACAGACACCCTCCCTCAAATTCCCCCACCACCTACAGAGATGGCTGGCCAGCCAGCCCCATTGTTCCCTATGATGGGAACCAACTGCACAACAAAGAATAAAACAAGAACAACACAAAATAAAGTTTTAATTTTTTTTTCTCCCTTCCAAAGTACAAGTAGGCAAAGCATTATGACACATTACACCAGCAGTCCCCCACACAGAAAAATTAAAACAAAACTCACTTAACATCAGAGAATCACAAAGCATGATTCCTGTCAAAAACACTTTATTTCTTGAACAGCTTTAGGTTACACAGCAGGGGGGAACACCAAAGGGCATGGCAGCACTATCTTACACAAAAATAACACAACTCACTTAACATCAGAGAATCGCAAAGCACAATTCCTGTCAAAAACACTTTATTTCTTGAACAGCTTTAGGTTACACAGCAGGGGGGAACACCAAAGGGCATGGCAGCACTATCTTACACAAAAATAACACAACTCACTTAACATCAGAGAATCACAAAAACACAATTCCTGGCAAAAACACTTTATTTCTTGAACAGCTTTAGGTTACACAGTAGGAGGGCACAACAGGGCATGATAGCAATGTACTACAAAAAATAATACAACCCACTTCACCGTTTTTGACAGCAATTGTGTTTGTGTGATTCTCTGATGTGAAGTGAGTTGTGTTATTTTTGTGTAGTACACTGCTTTCCTGCTCTGTGGTGCCTTCCTACTGTGTAACCTAATGCTGAAATAATGCCGAAAGAATCCCAAAAGCCGAAAGCCGAAAGCCGAAAGAGATTCTTGTTTCGGCTTTCGGCTTTAACGATAGAGAATCTTCTTTCGGCTTTCTACTTTCGGCTATAGCCGAAAATTTTTGGCTTGCACACCCCTAATCCTATCCCATACCTTGCATTGAAAGCAGATAGGAAACATTGAACAGCAAAGGTTGGTGAGCTGCTGGTCTTTTAGTCTTTAGTCTTTTTTTTGAGATAGGAGATGGGGGAGGGGGTTGGTCTCTTTTACATTTATGACTTTAAGAGAAATCAGATGCAAAAATGAAACTGCAGGACTATTTTTTCTGCTCTTTGCCAATTGATGACAGTTCTTTCTTTGTGACATATTACTGAATAGGCAAGTGTTAAGGCACATGCAATAAAACATTATCATGTTCAGCAGATCTGCTGCTTGGGGCCATTTTTGTATTCCCTGACCATGCTTTCTCTCTCTCTCTCTCTCTCTCTCTCTCTCTCTCTCTCTCTGGCAGTGCTGCAGAGCTGAAGCTATTGTGCAGAATTACAATTTGCTCCTTGCTTTCTGGTGCACACAAGGGAATCAGGTGTTGCCTGTTGTTTCAATGGGTGTAACTGGATCTTGAATACTTTGCTCAGACAACCAGAGGTTATGGACCAAGCAAAAAGCAGAATAGTGGTGTAATGCTACTCTGCCAGACCTGTCAACAAGAGCATGCACGATCATTTTTAGTACAAAACAAACCCATTCACCAGCATTTCAGATTTAATAAAAGGAAAGGAAGAGCTCCAGGAATATTGGCCGTTTTCACATGTCTTTCAAACAGTGCAAGCCTCACCGAATGCAGGCGGCTTTGTTGTGCAGTTTCTGATGTCACCCTGTCATGATGCCATTTTTGTGGCACCCTTATAACTGCCTGCATCCAGGTGACTTCAGAAATCACGCTACAAAGCCGCCAGGGGTCCATGAGTCTTGGGCTATTTTAAAGACGTGTGAAAACAGCCATTGCCTGTGTGACGTTTCATTATCTGCATTTCCAGACATGAACACAAGAAGGCGCCAAAACACTGCTATTATTCACCTACTGAACTAAAAGAAGCAAGTATTGAGCAAGTTGCATCCCACAAACAGAATCTAACAGTACAATTTTGCACAATGCTTCTCCTATTGCAATATGTGCAATCTTTAAAAAAGCTGCTGTGTTAAACAACTGGTTTGTTAAGTAGACTGATGAGGAAAGACTGACGACCAGCTTCCCAACCTCTCCTTAAGAATCCAGAATTCTCAAGGATTTTAAATAGTTGTGATGATCACTTCTTGTCCTCTTTCAAAATGACTTTCAGCAAGGAAGTGTCAAAGCAAAATCATCAGACTGAAATGAGACTGACAGAAATGCCCAGGTTAATTTTTATCTTGTAAAGCTCACTTTTTTGAAACATTGATTCCAGAATGATTCCATCCTTGGATGATGATGAGGCCCCTGAACTGTCTGAAGAAGACTGAGATATTAATTTGGGGAGAGACCATAATTGATTGAGCATACTTGCAGAATGTACCCATGTGAAAGGAACTTGTGGGACAGTGCTGAGCAAGACATTTGCCTCATACCTTGGCGTATGAGGCAAATGTAGAGTAGATAATACTTGGCAGTGTGAAACAAAGGAGCTACCTGTGTTCTATGGATGTCTTCAGGAAATATGCACGATGTGTACCTGAGCACAAAGCCTCAGGCACTGCCAGATCAGTCTGTCACTCACCACCTTTTTGGGGGGTGGGGGAGGGGGACAGGGCTTCCCTGACTTGAGTAGTTGTATGACCTTTACTTAAGACTGTGGGCCAAGCTACACATGACGAATGACACTTGAACGGCAAGTGTATTTCTCCCTGTTCACTTGCCCTCCACTCAATCCACTTGCCGTTCAAGTGTCATTCGTCATGTGTAGCTTGGCCCTACCACTCTATGCTGGAAAGGTCAGTACATATGGAACATCAACATGCTATGGAGCTGTGAAAGGTAAAGCAGTCTTACCTCACAAAGATCACAACAATGCTCATTCCTCATTGCTCTGTCCCTGAAGAGGAAGGTTTATGAACTCCATCGCTGAATGAAAAGGCTGGCTCGATTCTCAGCTGCAAAGCATGCTTCAAAACCTGAAATCTGACATGGAATTTGACAGCCAAGCCCTTAATACACAAGCACAGTCATCAGAGTCAGGCATGGTGATCAAGTGCAAGAAAAGATTTGACACAAATCTATGAAGAACATTAAAACTTTCAAGTCAAATAGCATTTATTATTAATATTCTATCATGTCTACATAGGTATATTATTAATTATATATCACATTCTGTGTATTTTCTAGAGCAGCATAAAGGAAAGACAGGTCTTTTCCCATTGCCATATAATGACTGATGAAATCTTCCAAAAGAAAGGTGGAATGGGTCATCTGAAAGCAACCAGATGAACAAAAAGGGAGGGAGGGAGGGATAGCAGCAGCAGCAGCAATAGAAAATGTTTCCTACTGGACTAGGATATATGCTTATATAATTTTTGAGTTCCATCAAAATATATGGCTGTTGCTAACCTTCCTATTAAATAAATGATTATATTAATACACATTTCTGCATGCTCAACATTCCTGATTTTCTTAGCAGTTAATTCACAAGCATTGAAATTGGTTTCCGTATGATTCTTCTGCATGTCTACACTCCCTTAGCAATTTCACAGCTGTGGAGTTGGTTTATGTTCTTATGTGCCTTATACAATCTGGATTTTCAAGTGAGGGTGCTATCATTATCGGTGGTGTCATTAGAATGTCACAGCACCCACCCTTAAATTTTACACATGCTTATATCGCTATGTCTTTTTTAAAAAAAGATTGAACATTAACACAGTAGCAGTGTTTCCATGGGGAAGCCTAAAAAGGGAACAGGTCTACCATCCACACCTAAGCACCTCCCCTCCTGCTAGTAGTCCAAACTGGAAAGCCCTGCTCAGAGTGACCCAGAGCAAGGAGGTGGAGTTAGGCACCAGTAGGGCAAACTGACATCTGTTGGGATGGAACCCAGAGCAGCAGTGGCTGTGTACTTTTCAAACTGCACTGCTTTTTCTGATGCCAGAAGTGGCCACCTCCCTCCCAGGGCTCACCAGTGCTTTTGCATTTTTTTTTAAAAAAACTTAAATTTCATATTGATATATCAACCGACCATTGTAATGATATGTACAGCAGGGTCTCTGAATTCCCAGCTTTCATTAAAATTGAAGTCTCTAGTGCCTTTACTTGTGGTCATATAAGGAAAAAAGCATATCTCCTCATTGGAAAAGCTTGGAGACTTGCTTTTAAAAAATAAATAAAATAAAAGCTGGGAATTCAGAGAACCTGTTGTACCTGTTATTACAATGGTGTGTCAATATATCAATGTGAATTTGATAACTGTTTTTTAAAGATGGGAAAAAACAAGAGGAGGAAAGGGGGAGGAGTGCTTCAATAATGACAAATGTCCAATCATGAAAAAGTGAGGTGGAGGTGGGCGGAAGTGGGTGGGACAAACAAGATCTAAATAAACATGCACAAGGAAAAAAATCGACTCAGAATTGGCTTCCAGAAAAAGATCAGGGTAAAAGTGGTCTCAATAAAGGTGGGAAAAATGGGGGGGGGGACAAATAATGAAGCAAAAACTAAAGGCTAAAAAAAAAATTCATGCAACAATCAGGGGATAAACTGAAGTGGTAGGGGGTCAGAATCAATGAAAGTGCAGAAAAACTCATTAATCCATCATCTAAATAAATAAAACGTGAAGAAAACAATATCTCAAGTACTTAGCAATGCTTCCAAAATTCTTATCATCCATACTGTTCCCTGAATTTGGAGTTCCAACTTATCCAGATTCAATGCATTAGACATCCTTCACTATTTCTTTACATTTTTAAATCTTGTACCAAGTGTTGTGTATTTGCAGTCAAACACTGCTTGTTTGGTCCGATAAAGTAAGAAAGGCTAACAGTGCAATATTATGAAGAGTTACTCTAATCTTTGTCCATTGAACTCAGTGGATTTAGACTGGAGTTACTCTGCATTGTATTGAGTCCAGCTGCACCCTAGAGACCAATAAGATTTTCAAGGTGTAAGCATTCAGGAGTTAAAGATGCCTTCCTCAGAAAGCCCTGTTCCAAGTCAGCCATGAAAATGTTGACAATTGGCATATTGTGGAGCCACGCAAGTGCCCATGGCTGTGCCCAATGATTTGTAGTCCATCTTTGTGAGGGATGTTGATATATAAAGACTCAGCATCCATAGTGGCCAAAATAGAGTTACCTGGAAGATTGTCAACGGAGAGTAATTTTCTAAGGAAGTCTGTACTGTCTTGCACATGATAAGAGATATTGATGGCAAAGAGTCTGAGAATGGACTCCAAGTATCCAGAGTTCCAGACACCCCCACAATATGTCTCAAAGACAATAGGACATCCCTGGTTGCCAGACCTGTGTATTATGGGCAGAAGATAGAAAGTGCCTGGTTGAGGTTCCTGTGGTATGTCTATATGAATTTGTTCCTATATATGTTTGGATAATTCCTTTAAAATCCTATTTAGTTCCACAAGCCATTAGGAACACCATCTCAGACAACACCTCAGCTGACCTTGCTGTCAAGCTTTGCCAGTTGGTCCTCTCCCACAACTACTTCAGATTTGGGGAACATTTATTCCTTCAGATAAATGGCACAGCCATGGGCACTCACATGACATCACAATATGTCAACACTTTCATGGCTGTCTTGGAACAGTGACACTCAGCATGAAAACACAATTCTCATACAAGTGAGATGATTGATTTATCACATGCGATCTCACACACACATACGCTACTTTTTAAAAAGAAATGTGAACTATTTTCAAAGATTGTAGGGACGAGACAGGGCAGAGGGAGAGGGTTTTGGCAAAGGAAGCTTTCTTTACGTTGTGAAAGGACAAAATGGGCCACAACAAGGAAGGATGGCTAATGCAGAATTTTCAGCAGAAAGGTATTTTTTATTGTCAGTCACTGTAAGATTATATTTAAAAAATGGGTCCAGACAAGAATGTTCTTTTAAATGCTGGTGCCAATGCTATTTTCTTTGGATAGGAATCAGTGGAGAGGTGTGTGCCTGTACTGAGAGGCACATGCTTCAGGGGTCTGTCAAATCACCCCCTTTTGTTCATTCTGCTTGAAACTTAGAAGAAGGTCTTTAGATTAGAAGGAGGACTGTGTTCTATGCAAAGTTGCTGCCATTATCTTTAAAAACAGCTGCTTCAGCTACTCCATGGAAAATAATGGTCCCAAACATCTGGAACCCCCCCCTAAAAACACATGGATTTGAAACCTAAATGAGTAATGTCCTACCCCAAGACCAGCAATCACAGTAAAGGTCTCCCCACCCCAGAATCCCAGATCTGAAATTATGATTTTTTTTCAGTGCACATCTTTACCAAGTACATAGTAGGGGTGAATGCTGAGAAAATGTCCATTTCAGTTTCAAACCTGGAATTTCCAAATGAACTATGTACTGTTTTTGTTTATTTCCAGGTGGCGCACTGCCAGTTCACATCTAATGTGTTTGAGGTTGGGTTTTTTTTTGTTTTGTCATGCCATTCTGTGCCATTCTTTGCAATGAGACCTTTCAGGCTCTTCGGGGAATTTGGTTTTGCAGTTAATAGCACCAAAATCACACAGAACACAGTCCTCCCTCTAAAGCATCATCTCACCTAGTCTGAGCACACACAATGGGGTCCAGTGCTTACAGATCCTGAAGAATGCTTGGGGAAGGAGTCAAGGCACATATTGGCTGCACACATATACACTATTCTTTTTAGGGGGGGTTGGCGATTTTGGTTAAAAGTGAAAATCTGCATTGACCATTAGTCCCTCTTCCTCGAAACCATTGATCCACTGAGTTTTTCCTCAACTATACTATACATACACACACTCACACACTGCAACAATGAGCCTCAAAGAAGACCACTGTTGGCAAGTGCACACTATGGTGGGAAACTGGCTGGCAATGTGGTAATGAGGCAGTGCCCAAGGAAGAGAGTGCTCCAATTAGCACAGTGGAGCAACATTAAAAAACAATCCTGCTCCATGTTTACTTTTTTCTTTTTCTATAGTGCCAATAAATTATTACCTTTACATCCTGCTGTTGCCTGTTACTGCTATGTTTCCTTGTGCTTTGCAGTTTCATTCCCATGATGAGGGGTGAATCCAAAACCTTCCTTTTGATGCTCAGCATTCCACTGCAAAATGGAATCTCTCATTAATCACTGCCAATCTCATTAATCACTGCCAATCTTCTGTATCACTCAAATGCATGTATCGGGGCAGCTTGATCTCCCAAACAGACTTATGTTTATCCCATTAGGTTTCCTTTTGCCTTGGGAGCCGGCAGGATTGTTTTTGAAAGGGTAGAGTAGGCCAATGGCTCGTAGATTGCTTGAGTTAAGCTTGAAGCTGAGAATTTGTTTTTTAAAATAATATTTTGGTGGATGTTGGATGGGGGTAGAGTTTGCAGTAGAATTTTGATTGATTGATTGATTGATTTGGTTTCTATCCCGCCCTCTTTGAGAGCGGGCTCAGGGTGCGTTACAACAATAAAACATATAGTCTACATTAAAATTCACAATAAAACTATAGCATTTCCATAAACCACTACCCCCGGACAATGACCTTACAACCCACCCCTGCCAGTAATACGAAGGGGGATGGGAGAAAGGGGGGGGCAGGCCATTCAGTTTGAGTTATAACTCATATGGGGTGTGGATGATCAAATGCCCCCCTTGACGAGATGAGAAACATGAAGAGAAAACTAGATTGGTTGAAGTGTAGGTGAGAACTGTGAAGTAGCTGAAGTTTTATTGATGTACACATTTGCCATTTGACTCAGAAAAAGAGAGAGCCTTAAATACTATGGAAGTAATCCTAAACAAGTCTACTCAAATGTAAATCCCCTGTTATTCAATAGTGCTTACTACTAGGGATGTGTCTTGGTAGATGCTGGATGTGGGGGGGAAAGGCCTTACAATAGTTTGGAAACCTGAAAAGTAGATTGTTTGTTGTGTAGGTGGAACTTGTGAAGTCGCTGAAGTTTCATTGGGGTGCTTGTTTGCCATTTGACTTAGAAAAGGAGAGAGCCCCAAAGACTATGGAAACAATCCTAAACAGATCTACTCAGATGTAAGTCCCCTGTTGTTCAATAGTGCTTACTCCAAGGAAAGAATCTTTAGGATTGCAGCCTATGATTGAAGTCTTCCAGGGCTTTTTTGTGTACATCCTCCATTCCTTCCATCAGGTATGTAGTCATGCCTGATGGTTTCTAGACAGCCAGTTTGGTGTAGTGGTTAAGAGCATGGGACTCTAATCTGGAGAACCAGGTTTGATTCCCCAGTCCTCCGATTGAAGCCAGCTGGGTGACCTTGGGTCAATCACAGGTTCTAGGAGCTCTCTGCCTCACCCACCTCACAGGGTGATTGTTGTTGTGGGGATAATAATAACATACTTTGTAAACCGCTCTGCGTGGGTGTTAAGTCATCCTGAAGGGCTGTATATAAATTGGTTGTTGTTGTTGTTATATGCAGACATCAACAATGGTCTCAAGGCAATACTAAGCAAGCATTTTAGGACTCATTCTTCTTCTAGCACTCCATTGTGAATTTCTGTGCAAGAACATCCCCAAACCTGCATAAAACTAACACATTTGTCAGCTTACAGTTAAAATAGAACCCATTGTAATTGTTTCCTTCACAACTCAGGTGCAAGAAAAGAGATGCCGCAAAAAAGGCCATCATGTTTTTCAAGTTAAAGAGCTCTTGTATAAGTACATTTCTTAAGAAAAGGAAATAAAAGAGCTGGAAGGATTTGCCCACATGAGTGCAACCAATATATTGATCTCTTCTTGGGTGCTCTAACAACCTTGGGATTTGAGATCTGATAATTTGCCAATACATCTTATTTTATACATGAGTGTTTAAGGGCTTAAGGATAATGCAGCATGGTAAACAAGAGACAAATCATTGCACGATATGGTCTTGGACTGTTCTGTTAGAGAGAACTTAGAAGTCAAATAAGTTAATCAGACAGAGAGCAGAACCACAAGTGACAAAAGGCACAGATTGGACACTTGTCAGCTTCCCTCAAGTTTTGATGGGAAATGTAGGCAGCTTGGTGGAATGTTGGACAAGTGACAGTTGAAAGTCCATTGGACAGCAGTCAGAGAGCGAAGCTGCGAGACCAGAATGCCTACATTTCCCATCAAAACTTGAGGGAAGCTGACAAGTGTCCAATCTGTGCCTTTTGTCACTTGTGGTTCTGCTCAGAGAGAGCTTGGCATGGTCTCAGGTTAAACTCTACCACTGAAAAGAGCAGAAGTTTTGTTCTTATTGTCTGCGATGGCAATAAACACTATCAGGGCAGGAAAACTTGATGTTTCTCCAATACGGAGATTATGATTTTTATAATACTAGAATGGCTTTGGGGGTAATCTCTTATTACTTGTCGGAAGAAGTGCTTGGTGGTACCAGAACACAATTCTCAGAAATATTTCCCTCCAGCTGGCACTGACTAGGCTAAAAAGAGTGCAAGAGTTGTACTCTGTTGCTTCCTTCAGATATTCTACTTCTTACAAAATGAAAAGTCACTCTAGGGATCCTTACCATATCATAAGTAGAGATGGGCACAAATAGCAATACGAACCAAAAAAAGCCACGAACAGCCCAATCTGCTGTTCGCAAACAAGCTGTTCGTGAGGCCCCATTCTAAAAGAACAGGTGGTTGTTGTTCCTTGTTCGTTGCTGTTCGTTGCTGTTTGTCAAGCCAGACAGTCTGGCACCTGCAATCAATTCCCTTGGCAACCAGAGGCAGGGGTTGTCTGAACTCTGAACTCCTGCTGTTGCCCTGGAAACCCCAATCTAAGCCCAATTTAGCTTGATAGGTAGGTCTTCCTTTCAAGTGTGGAGCTCCAAATTTGTTACAAGGGAGCAAAGAGCAGTGTGTGTGTGTGTGTGGGGGGGCTCTCAGCTCAGGCTTAGTTTGCAGACAGTGGAGAGGGAGAGAGTTGCTGTTGGCATTTTGATAGAGAGAGAGCATTGGAGCTTGAATTTTCTTTGTGTGTGGTGGGATAGGGATCTACCCCTTCAAGTTCCAGGGCTGCTGCCAGGCTCTGGGCCAAGCTATTATTTATTATTGGTACCTTTCCTGGTGCCCGCTCAGGTCAGGTTTTTGGGAGTGATGCAGTAGGGATCTGGGCTTGGATGATGGCTGGAGGAGAGCCTGCTGGCCCCCATGAACAGCCAACCATGAACATGTTCGTGAACAAGGCCATGTCTATGGTTGTTTGTGAGTCCCTGTTCATGGATGGCAACAAACAATGAACATCATGTTCAGTTTTTTTTCTGTTCATGCCCATCTCTAATCATAAGTGCAAAGGGAAGTAGAGTAGCAGTTATTATATGAGTGTTTTTGGTATCAAGGAAAAGGAGGATGAGATGGCTTATTCTCCACCTTCTACAGCGTTCCTCCCCACTGCAAAATCCAGTTGTCACAGGTTTCTTGGGGGTTGGCAGGCTCTGGGGGAGTTTTCCATTTTCTGAAGGGGGGTGCAGCTGAAAAAAAATAAAAACGTCTATTTCCTCAACAACCAAAGGTATTTCCATCATCAGGAGATGGGCAAATGTTGGCAGTGGGTCTCTGATAAGCCTAACGCATCAGAGGGTACCCATCCATACCAGCCATTGATTCCATTCCAAATGACAGTGATAAATTTAGGGATTTTAGAAAACAAGTTTAGAAGTATTGAAGTTAACAAGATAACGCTTAATATACTTTCATAAAAATCATCAACAATTACTCAGAGGCTTAGTAAATATTTTTAAGTTTTTTAAAGGATTGATTTCCAAACAATTCACATTCTGAAAAGCTGTCAACTGACATGGATCATCTTTCCTACTTGCTGGTGCAGCACCTTTTCATGGAGGGATCCCCATGGGGCTCAGCAGAGCCCTGATCCTATGCCTGTGTATATGTACAGCCAGCAGAAATAGATTCTGGAATCTGGGGTGGGGGTGGGGGTTATTTTACTTTCTCTGGACATTGAGCCATGGTCACTGTAGAATTGGGATGGTGGTGTAGCTGTGAATTTCCTGCATTGTGCACGGAGTTGAACCAGATAATTCTTGTGGTTCCTTCCAGCTTTATGTTTCTACAATTCCAAATGAATGGGTAGCATGAAGAATTCTAAATGGACAAGTAGCATGAAGAATGAATGTGCCTCATATGTTCTCATCCATTCCTGAATTGCACTGAGGCAGAGAGGACTGGGTGAGGGGTATGGATACACTGTGTATAGACCTCCTTTTGCCCATCATGTCCCGACATGCTCTGAGTTAGATAAGGGAGAGACAGAGTGCTGTTGAACCTTATGAGGCTCTGGCCATGCACAAATATTGCCCATGCACTGGGAATGATCACTTCTCATAACTCTCTGGAATATTGCTTCATCTCTAGTTTGCTTTTAGTCTATCATCAAGATATTTTCTTAAAATTCCCACATAGTATTTATTATTTCAGTTATCAAACTATATTATTTACACAAGTAAAAACAAAAACAGATTTATTTATGACATTTTTTGGTCTTTCTTTAAAAAGGTGAAACCCACCAGATTTAGCCACAATCCACTCAAGTCACAGTTCTGGGATTAATGTTAGTTGAAGTGAAGAAGGCGACATCTGCAAAAAGACAAAGTATATACACTCACCAGCAGAGTACAGCTTGTCAGTGTGTAGACTTTGCCTTTGATGAATGAGCAGCCATACACGTCTCATAAATTACTAGCAACTTATGCAAGCATCTAAATATACATATGCCCAGTTCTGGTGTTTCGGGGGGAGGGGAGTTTTACACAAAGCGGATGTATGTTTAGTACTATTTATACCACATGCTATTGAGGGGGTGGGTGTCCACTGCACATACTAAACATGCAGCGGATGAGTGGATGAACCAGCTCAAGTATTTTGCTTTACCTTCCAGCTCATGCTGCTGGAAGGTGGAAAATGCAAATTTACCTTTCTTTTTCAGCTTCAAAGTTGACTGAAAATCAGTTCTGAGTTAAGCTTAACTGCAGTATATTGAATTGAAATACATCCTGCAGAGGTGATAAGTCAATTGTAGGGAAATTTCATGTCTGAATCTCTATGAATCATAAATATTCAAAGGCATCTGCAAATATTTAGCCAACATTGTTATAATGCCAGTACACTGATCCATTAACCCTCAGACTTGTAGTGGTACTATAGAACAAATAATAAGGAAGGTAAATTATTTCTAAATTATCATTTGAAATAACATAACTCCTGCTTGGTGTATATAATACTCTCATCTTTTAAGGCATGGCTTGTTATGCACAAACTTTTTTTTACAGATCTCCTGAAACACCCTCTTCTACTCTTCAGACCTAGTCTCTCCCCAGACCGTTTCTCATTGTTACACATACATTAGTAGGAGCAGAAGCTCCGTGCCAAGGCACAGTGGAGAAATAAGAAAGAAAAAAAATGGGTGGTGGTGGTGGTAAAATATAACCAAAAGAAAACCTCTTTACCAGGCATGCAGTTAGCTGGGGTGGATGGTGACTCAGGTCTTATGTGCCACCTCCCCCTTTTCTCTCCTGTACGCACACTTGCAAAAACACAAAAGATCCTCAAGGTTTGTTTTGACAAACACACAAAACAGATAAGGTCAACTCCAAACATAGAAAGGGAAGGAAAGATACTTATGAAACAGATTTGACAATAACAGTTTCTTAATACACTCACACCATCCAATTTTTAGGCAGCGTGGAACATTCCCCACTGCCCCTTCAGGCCTGGGTGACTGGTATCTTTTCAGCCCCTGGGAGGGTCTACTCCTGTGGCAGCAACGATGGATTTCTCAACCTGGCTCACACTTTCAAACCCCCAGGTGTCTGGTGCTCTCAGACTGTTCCCCAACCTGGTTTGCAACTTGCCCTTCAATGAGGTGCAAGTGCCTACTTGGATATGCTCCACTTCATACACAGTTGCATTTGCTTATTATACATTCAAAATGAACAGAATGGACTGACAAACACATACAAATTTATCACAAGCACCTTCTCATTCAGAAAAAGAAAAAAAGAAAAGAAAAACACACACATGCGCATGGAGCATTTTGTGCAACACCACATTGCCCAGTTGCTTACTCCCTTCCAGACCCACCATGCCAGGTCTGGCACACCCTCGGGCAGTTGATGTGCTTAACCCTGAAAATCCCTTTACACCAGCGAGGCGCTCACTCTTCCTCGCTTCTGTAAATTCAAGCCCATGTTTCAGGCTCTCCCCACACAGAAGCGGTGGCCCCTTCCCCGCGGTCTACACAAACATCTCCCGGCTCACTCTCTTGAGCCCACCTGCTCCCGCCTCGTCGGGAGCATGCTTAAACCTCTGACCCATACCCATGAGTCTCTCCTTGCGGTCTCCACTGAGCCCCGCACAAACCCACTTGGCGTTCTCTTGCCAGAACACCTGTTGCGCTCTCATTGAGGCGCTTGCAAACCCTTCTGCTCAGCTCCTCTGAGCTCCTGGCCGTGCCTTCCTTGGAACCCTTGGCTGTCAAACACACTCATCTATTGGCGCCAATGTTCCACACACACACACACACCTAGGTTTCACAGTTCCCGTTACTCTCCTGTACTCATTTACGTGGGATCCCACCTCCCCTCCTCGCGTTAAATAATGCCTCTGCCCACCTACTGGGACTTATCAAGGTCTTCTATATCCCTGCCCGAGGAGGGGGCCCTTTTTACCTCATTTCTCCTGCGCGCTCACACTCTTTCCTCCGCTTCCTTTCTCCAGGACTCCTGCCGGATTACGCTGCATTTTTTTTCCTGGGGTGCCAACCCCTCACCGGTCACCAACTCCCACCAGCCAGCCACAGTTCGAGCTGGAGTGCACTTTCTGGGAAGATGTTGATGCTCGCCAAGGGCAGCGCCACCAGGGCACAGAAGGACGAGCCCCCACTTGTTATGCACAAACTTGTGCCTTAGGTGTCCCTCTCACCAATCACAATAAGAGACACACACACCACGGAGTCCTGTAGAATGAAGCAATATATGATTGTTTAATTTAAACAATGGAGGAGCCCATTTTCACAGGAGTAGGTGGTCTCCTTGTGTCTGGAGCTCATCAAAATTACAATAGAAATACAGGCAATTAATACTTTCAGATAATCATAACAATATTACAGTATTCTAATATTTGATATCTTATTGGCTCGTAACATATCTAGGGTCAGTTCTGATTTGAAGATGTAATTCTGGGCTGGCCCCTCTATTTGGGGGAATTCCAGTCTTCACAGTTTTTTTTTTCTCTGCCCTCATTTTGGAAGGACACTGTCTAACCTTTTACCTACTTTCTTCTTGGCATAATACTTTCAAGGGCGCCAATGAGTCTCAATCTGGTGGATAGGAAGGGATGTTTTCCTATTCGTGCCCTTTCCCCCAGTTTCTTATCAGCTTTAAGGAAGATAATACCACAGGTGGCCAAAACCAGCTTGCTGCGTCAAATCAGTTTTCTACAAAAGGCTCTCTGGTACTGATTTCTATTGGAATCTATAGAATAATATAACATATAATATAAGTGCAGCCCTAAAAGCAGTATATCAGTTCTTACAGAGTTTCAAGTCTTCTTGTTTCAAGTGTCAAGTTCTTACAGGTTACATTACAAGTACTACTTTGGCTCCTGAGCATAGAAAAAGTGCAAAGCATGTAATACTGAAAAAGCATAGGTTTCGTATATAAAAATAAGTATATAAAAAACCTCCAAATCTATATCCATCAGCTGGGTGATGTTTTTTATGGGTTCTTGGGTGCTGGGTGTCCATTGGAACTTCCATCATAGCTCAGTTTTTCTCCTCCAATCAAAACCACCTTTCTTTCTTCAAACTGTGGCTCTCTTTCCCCCACCCTATATGGCTAAGCTGGAGGAGTGGTTAGAGTTTCTCTAGCATCCTTTTCATACAAATTATACATACATACCAGGAAGTCTAAAAGGATCAAATAGAATTGTTACAATGATGAGAAGCCTCTTGGTGAATTGAGAGGGGCCCCTAGAGAAAGCAAATGAGTGTGAGCTGTGTTTCTTCCTTGGCCTCTGCTTCATTTCCCACTGGGAAATGGCAGATTGATCCAACATCTCCATTCAGCCTGGCCATGTTTCATACCATGCCAGTCCTGGTCAGTGCCTTTACTAAAAGACTAATTGCTCTTCAATGTCTAGTGACTATTAACTTACAGAGACAGGATGAATTAAAGTGCTTGTCAGACTGCAGGAAAAAAACAGAGGCCAGCAGTTTGAGAGAGAGAGAGCAAGAGAAGAAAGGCTGTTTGAGAAAGCTGAGGGCTGAAGGTGCAAAGCCTCTTGCTGGAGATTGGATGAGAAGTAGCCAAGCTGTTGACTTGTAGCAGTCCCTATTTCCCTCATCAGTACTGAACAAGTTATTTTCAAAGGCTATAAGTCTCCCACTTTCTAAATCCAAAGGAAATTAGATGTAGAGACCCCTGCAAAGGTTCCCAGGTTGGGGAGTGTCAACCAGCTGTAAAATGAGGAAGGCATGTTACCTACTGAAGCATGAGCAACACTGTTACATATGTCAATGGGTCTTAATATATGGGGCATAAGGATGACTTGGGCTTACATTGCAACAATGTCCATCATATTACTGGGCAGTTAAAGCTTATATGTCATGGAAGTAAGCAACATGTTCTGGTAAATAACATCTGTCAAGTAAGGACATATATCTGAGGGTCCTGTAGATATCAAACTGGTCTATTACTTTTCAAAACAGGCCTTGGGAAAGCAATCTCCTCACAGGAAGAGGGTGCTATAAACGCCTGACAGGGCAGTACACCATTTGCTCAAACTGACACCTTTCATTAGGATGTTTGTATAGCTGGCATACTGGGATGGATAAATGTATCTTGTTCTAACCTTTTGGGTGTCATCATAAAACAAACTGCATGGTGGACATGCACCTATGTGTGCCACGTCAAGCAAAATGAGAGAATCACAAGATAAAGACTTAGTTACAAAATACCAAATGCAACTGTGAAATCTTACTAATAAATATAATGATACTCTTAATGAACGCCAAAATATATGCTCAATAAAAATAAAAGTATACAGACTTTAATTGTCTTGTGTTATTAACCATATTCAATAATATCCATACACACTTAGTACCACATCTATAAATAATATCTCCAAAAATACAATATAATGTTCATAAGTCCAGGTATATGAATTATCCTTAAAAAGGTACAATGAAGGAATAATTTTCTGAAGGCACTAGAAAATCCTAGCAGCTTGGCTATTCACAAGTCCAAGTATATAAGTTGTCCTTAAGAAGGTATGATGAGGCCAGAAAAGTCCATCGTTGAAGTGAAAGACACTCTTTAGACTGCAGAAAAATTTCTTTTCTTTCACTAATTGCAATAGTATAAGAAATAATTTTCTTTTCTTTTTTTATATATTTTTTATTTTTCAATATCTAACATACAAAACTACAATGACAGTAACTACAAAAGACTACAATAACACCAGGGAAGGGAAAGAAGGGAGAAAAAAGAGAAAGGGAAGGGAGGGGTGGAAAAAAAAGGGGAAGGTAACCTACAAACACTAAACGCTACATTTCAATGCTTTCCCTTCATACTGCCATAGTAAAAAAAAATAGCTTAATAAAGTAGTGACGGAGTGGTTGATCATACAAATTACAAATTACAGTTCAAATTAAATCTTTTTCCCTCCCCTGGGCCTCGGACGCAATTCCCTCTGCGCAGCTACCGCCAGAGCGCTCATTGCCTCCCCCCTCCCTTCAGGCTTCGGATCCTCTTCTTTTTGCTTGGTGTCTGGTCCAAATTCTGGATTTTTATCCACAAAATCCCTTAGCTGATCTTCCGAATTAATCTTGTGAGCTTGATCTTTATAACTAAACCCGATTCCTTCCGGGAGTAGCCATTTGTACTTTATGTCACGTTCCCTCAAAAGAGCTGCCAACTTCTTGTACTTAAATCTTCGCTTCCAAACTAAAAATGGAACGTCCTTCAATATCTTGACTTTATTTCCCAGAAAGTCCAATTCCGCATTGTATGAATTATATAGGATACTGTCCCGGACCCTCTTAGATGAAAACTCGATAACAATCTCGCGAGGCAGCTGCCGCTTCATTGCATATTTTGAAGATGCCCGACGGACTCCCAAAATGGCGCTTTTCACTTCTTCTTTAGTTGCCCTCGCGGGTGTCGCTAAAAGTTCCGAGGCGAGATCCCACAAATCCTCATTTTCCTCCTCTTTAACATTCTAGAGACGCAAAATGGTTTGTGTTCGCTCCACTTGCAGTCCGATCAGCTGGTTTTCCACCAACTTTAATTCCCTGTTCGTTGCTCTCGTAAGTGACGCACTTTCCCGGGCAGACTTCTCTGCCCCCCCCCCGCTGCTTCTTTAATGGCTTTCACATCGCTTTCAATTAAGCCCACCCTTTGATCTGTTTCATTCAGCGTCAACAAAGGGTTTTATGGCTTCCATAACCGCTCTTTTAACCAGTTCCTCAAGCGTCTCGCCCCTCTGCAAGGCAGCCGTAACTGACTTGCCAAGAGCAGGACTCTGCTTTTTCGCTGCCATTTTAGGGGGGGGGGAACTGCCAATCTTCCGAGACTCTATGAGGGGGGAGAAATCCGAGTCTTCTAACCTTCAGACCCCCCCACTCCTCACATACGCTTGTAGTAACAGAAGGGATTCGCTTACTTGCAGGCTTTCGCCTAATCCTGTTCCTTGCCGTTTTCCATAGCCCGGCAGCACACTAGGTGCCACGCTCGTCTGCCGGCCTCCATAGGGACAAACGGGCAATTTACCCCCTGCCTCGATCTGTCAGAGGGCTCTTCCCGCCGCGCCCCGGACTCAGACTCCCTGCCTGAGAGTCTGGGGGCTAACCTTTGCAGATCAGCCGGCCGGCCAGGCGGCTCGGCCGCTTCTTCTCGGACCTGCCGAGAGGAGCGTCCGACATGGCTGCGAAAACGAAACTGAATCAAGAAATAATTTTCTGAAAGCACTGAAAAATCCTAGCAGCTTAGTTAATGGAGAGTCATCTCGGTGGTTCCATTTCAGTACTTCTTTGTCAAAGTCAGGATTGCTTGATCCAATTCTTCACTGCCAAGGAGGCATCTCCCTATTCATTATTCACTCAGCACTTTCCAACAGCAATACTAATCCTTCTGTTAGAGTTCTTGAGAGCTTGCCTCTATCCACCTACCTCCTCAGCAGGGATGTCTCAGGTACAGTTTGACAGTTAGTTACTAGATATTAGACTTCTTTTATTCCTGTTCTTTCTGTTTATTAACTGCTTAGCCCAATGCACTATAACTTCCTAAATATTATTGTGCTTTCTGTATTTTATATTCTACTCTAGTACAATTTTTTTTCCTTTGGTTAAGTCAAGCTGTGTCAAAGGTTTCTCATGTGTGGGCCTCCTCATTCATTTGCTCGAACTTTGCATGTACATAAAGGTTCACTAGCTTCCCAAACAGCTGGTGAGGGGTTAAATCATTTCAGTTTGGGTGGTGGTAGCTTCAGAAGGAATCAAAGGCTGAGAAGGAAGGAGAAGTGCACCCCCCCCTGGTCATAATAACATCCCCTCAAGCTTTTAGTGCCCTGAATGACCTGATCTTGTCAGATTTTGGAAGCTAAGTAGGGCTGGTTCTGGTTAGTAGTGGAATGGGAGACCACCAAGGAAGTCCATGCAGAGGAAGGCAATGGCAAACCGCTTCTGTTTGTCTCTTGTCTTGAAAACCCTACAGCATTGCCATAAGTCGATTGTGATTTGACAGCACTTCACACATACACAAGGCCCTAGTACAGGGCCAGGATGTTTTTCTCAAGACCAGCTGGCAACCATACATGTTTATTGGCAGGGCTATTAGGGAGAGCAGTGTACCTTTGTGTGCACACAGTGCAAACTTTGCTTGCAGGACGCCATCACATGCATTCCTCCCAGTCCAGTTCCTCCTCATATGCTTTTTAAAATTGTGTTCCCCCACACAGTTTATGGGGTGAGGAGGATATTTGGACTCCATGAAGGGGCTCTCACCAGGATCCTTTGAATTACATCAGGGAGCACTAGTACTTGGAGAGGGCACTCAGACATGCCTCTATGGAGCACAGTGATTTCCCCAAATGATCTTTTAAAATTTGCAACCTTTTGTCATATAATGCATCTCTGAAGGGGGAAATTGATCTCAGAAAAAGGGAAGAGACTTTCCTAGTTTAAAAGACTACGGGAGGTATTGGGGCATGCATTCAAATGTGCAGCCCAGGGGGCATTCAGCTGGAAGTAGCACAGTGTGGATAGGCAGAATCCATACTTAGATATACATCAATATCAATGTTCACAGCAATTAGTTTTGATTCTTCACTTGCAGAGTAATAAATTTGCAATAAATGTCTCTAGATATGTATCTTTAAAAACTGTAATACTACATAAATTATAATTTCAACATTAATACAAAGGAATGATTTTTTTAAGGCAAATACCTAATAGGCTGAATAATCTGTTCTTCAAAGCAAGAGAAGAGAGCCAGGCTGTTTTCACACTACTAACCTGCTTCCGTAACGTTGTGAAACACCGTGTAAAAAACGCGGAAGATAGCGTCTTCTCGCAAGACATCGCGCAAAACTCACATGAGAAGATGCTATCTTCCGTGTTTTTCGCACGGTGTTTCGCAACGTTACGGAAGCAGGTTAGTAGTGTGAAAACGGCCCCAGTTTTCTAGGAGCTCTCTCAGCCCCACCCACTTCATAGGGTGTTTTGTTGTGGGAATAATAATGACATACTTTGTAAACCACTCTGAGTGAGTGTTAAGTCATCCTGAAGGGAGGTACACAAATTGAATGTAATTATTATTATTATCTGTGCTTGAGCTGTGTTTCTTCACTTCTAAGTATACCATTGATAGTCGATTGACTACCAACGAGCGCAAAACACAACCTCTTCATTACACTAATAGTGAAATAATAGAACCTCAGTGACATGTTTTTTAAAAACGTGCCTGCCCCAGGCAGGATAATCATTCTAGATAATTCCTTTGGAAAGAATGTCATGTCTGGCTTTGAACTGCTGCTAAGCAAAAATTCAGTGTTCATCACTCATGAAAATACTCTAAACTGTATATTAAAACTTAAAATCATTGGTCTATCTCCTAATTATATCTAAGACATAGTTAACAATTTTAGGCCTTACAATCTTGATATAAGTGGATCATAAAAATAATACAGCACAACATTTCTATAGTACTTTAAAGAGTGTTCAAAAATACTTAATATACTTTCTTGGTAATCATTACAACAGCCATATAACTGAAGTTGAAAAGTCAGCAGCTTATTGAAGGCAATCCAGGCAGCTTATTGTTGAGACAGGATTTGAACAGGAGACTTCACAGCTTGCATTAGAAAAGCACATTTTAACTGACTTTAGCAATCTTCTCCATCAATAAGACATAACAACAACAACAACAACATTTGATTTATATACTTCCCTTCAGGACAACTTAATGCCCACTCAGAGCAGTTTACAAAGTATGCCATTATTATCCCCACAACAACAATCACCCTGTGAGGTGGGTGGGGCTGAGAGAGCTCCAGAGAACTGTGACTAGCCCAAGGCCACCCAGCTGGCTTCAAGTGGGGGAGTGGGGAATCAAACCCGGCACTCCAGATTAGATGCCCATGCTCTTAACCACTACACCAAACTGGTGTAGGAAATGACTCATTCATCAGCCAGGAGAATATAGAATTGGAAGGGTTTGTTTAATAATTCTCATCCTTGCTCTTGATATCAAAACTAGGATGGAAAATTATTATTGATAGTTTGTTCTGTTTATTGCAGTGTTAGTTTTAATTGAGTCCATCTTCACTTAGATTTTTAATCTTTAAACCACTTGGAAATTGGACACTGAAAAGTGGTATACAAACTTATTAGAGCATACATGAAGAAAAACCATTTAAACAATTCAATAGTATTAACTGACCTGTTCACCTTTTAAATTAAATTATCAAGACAGCAGAAACCACATTCGGATATTTTTCTTTTTTTTGCACCATACATTGTGATTGAGCAGACTCCTTCCAGAGCAGCAAGCATCAAGTACAGTTGTTGCTTGCTAAAGGAACATCTACTTGCTTGTGCTCTCCTTGTAATACGTGTAAAATCAGGGTTTTTTTTCAGCTGGAACGCAGTGGAATGGACTTCCAGCACCTCTTGAAAATGGTCACATGGCCGGTGGCCTCGCCCCCTGATCTCCAGACAGGGGGGAGTTTAGATTACTCTCCACGCCCCTGGCGCAGAGGGCAATCTAAACTCCCCTCTGCCTGGAGATCAGGGGGCGGGGCCACCGACCATGTGACCATTTTCACCGAGGGTGATTTAAACTTTAAAAAACTCCCCCCTTGTTCCAGCTGACCCAAAGTGATGTCATTGTGTGGTCCTGAGTTCCACACTGAGTTCTTTTCCCTGGAAAAAAGCCCTGTGTAAAATTAATGTGACAAAAATTGTCTTAACCTGTTCATTTTTTCTGGCAAAAGATGGGGGGGGGGTGAGGATTTTTTGTTACCATGGTGGTGTTATAAGAAATATTTCATTGCAATATAAAAAGGTCCCATTGTTTAGCAAAGTGTACAGAGGTAACACCATTCCTTCACTGTACCTATTCATTATCCTGTCCATTTCAACTACATCCAAGACCTTCATTAACTGCTCCATATTCAATAGCATTGATACTGCTTCCAATGACATGCATATACATATATATATATATATTTGTTAGAAAGAATGAATTTTGTCATAAAATGTAATACCACCTTTGAAAATTCTCAAATTAATTCAGACTTACAATGAGCAAATCAAGGTCAAGTACTTGATGTTTAATAAATGACTCGCTTAACTCCTAAGGATCTTTATATAAAGATATCCCTAACAAACATGACATATTTCCACACAATCCAAGAGTGAAAGTACTCTCTGTCTTGTGGAAGTAGGCTTAAAGCAGAAGATCAGTGGTATCCCAACAATACCTCTCTTATCTGTACTCAGTAGTACTAGCTAACATTCACCCCTATGCACAATCTCCATAATATTTCCATCATTTGAAAGTTACCAGTTTAAACATTTTTTGCAGAGATCAAATATGTTACATGAGGATTCTGCCTAATTCACTTATGATCCCCTCCCCCTATTCTATCTGACGTGTTTGTGTGTTATGTGCTGTGAAGTCACTTGCAAATTAGCAGTCTCTCTCCAAAACATCCTTTCATTAACAGCCTTGCAAACTGGAGACTTATCTATCTATCTATCTATCTATCTATCTATCTATCTATCTATCTATCTATCTATCTATCTATCTATCTATCTATCTATCTATCTATCTATCTATCTGTCTGTCTGTCTGTCTGTCTGTCTGTCTGTCTGTCTGTCTGTCTGTCTGTCTGTCTGTCTGTCTGTCTGTCTGTCTGTCTGTCTGTCCCACTGAGATCCAATGTGGATTACAACAGTGTGAAAATACAATATAATCTACAGCTAGGACATTCACTGTGCAAAATACAGTAACAAACAACAGGACATTCAAGGAAACACAATAGGGAATGGTAGAAGAAAATTTTTAAACAAGCATAAAGCCAAGCACACAGATGAAGTGTATCTGGAACAAAGCATAATTTCCATGGCATGTTTAGCAGTGTGGAAATTCACCAGTAGGTGTATATCTGCATTAGCACACAGTACCCAATAGCACAGTGTTTAATTCTCTTCTCTACCAAAGCAACTCTCTGAACTATTTTGTATGACCAAGAGGTCAGGTTCTTCCTCTTTTCCTGCTGCCTCCCACCATTCCTAGTATTATTGTCTTTTCCAGTGAGTCTTTGACTTCTCGTGATGTTACCAAAGTAAAATAGCCTCAGTTTCATCTTTTTAGCTTCTAGGGAGAAGCTAAGGACCCACTCATTTGCATTTGGGGGCATATATGGTATCTGTAAAACTCTTTTCCAGCACCACATTTCAAATAAACCAATTTTCATCCCATCAACTTTTTTCATTGTCCAACTTTCACATCCATACATTGTAATGGGGAATATTATAGTATAAATTATCTTGATTTTGGCCCCCAGTGATACTTCCTTATCCTTAAGAATCTTTTCTAGTTCCTTAATGGCTGCCCTTCCAAATCTCAATCTCATTCTGATTTCTTGGTTGTAGTCTTCCTTTTTGTTGAGGCTTCAACCAAAGAATAGATTTTTTTTTTAAAGTTTCAATTTCTTCATTGTCCACCTTAAAATTGTGTAATTCCTCAGTAGTCTTCTTGATGTTCAGCTGTAATGCTGCTTTGGCACTTTCTCCCTTAACCTTCATCAGTAAGCATTTCATATCTTTGCTATTTTCTGCCTGTAATGTAGTATCATGGACATATCTTAAATTAATAACAACAACAACAACATTTGATTTATATAATGCCCTTCAGGACAACTTAATGCCCACTCAGAGCGGTTTACAAAGTATGCCATTATTATCTCCACAACAAAACACCCTGTGAGGTGGGTGGGGCTGAGAGAGGTCCAGAGAACTGTGACTAGCTCAAGGTCACCCAGCTGGCTTCAAGTGGAGGAGTGGGGAATCAAACCCAGCTCTCCAGATTAGAGTCCTATGCTCTTAACCACTACACCAAACTGGCTCAAATTGTTAATGTTCCTTCCACCAATTTTCACTCCACCTTCATCCAAATCTAATCCAGCTGTCCTGGTACATTCTACATATAGGTTGAACAGATAGGAAGATTATATATACTTCTCTAACACTTTTGCCAATTGGAAACCATTCTGTTTCCCCATATTCTGTCCTAACATCTGTCATGTTCATATAGAATTTGCTCTTCTTGGTTAGATTTCAAAACTGCAACATAGCCTCTGGAGATGCAAAAATATTGCAGACTCAGTTAAGAGTCTGAGGTTATACTGGAGCTGCTACTAGAAAAGCAAGTTAATGCAGTTGTAAAAAATGCTTTCTACAAACTCAGACAAGCCTGGAAGATGCCCCCCCTCGACATGGCCGATCTGGCCTTTTGGATCCATGTCAAGGTATCATTGAGACTTGATTACTGTCACACAATCTTCATAGGTCTCCCCTAATAGTCAACTCAAAGTTTCCAGTTAGGCAAAATGTTGCGGTTTGATTATTATCAGGCACCAGCTGGATGACCTGGGGTCAATCACAGGTTCTAGGCGCTCTCTCAGCCCCACCCACCTCACATGGTGTTTTGTTGTGGGGATAATAATAACATACTTTGTAAACTGCTCTGAGTGGGCATTAAGTTGTCCTGAATGGTGGTATATAAATCGAATGTTGTTGTTGTTGTTATTAGTTTCATTATTATTATTAGTTCCATTGTGGCTACCCCTCCGTTAATGGGTTCAATTTAAGGTATTGGCTACCACAGACAAAGCCCTTCATGGCCTTGGTCCCTCATATCTATAGGACTTCCTCTCCCTATGAGCCACCATGGCAACTTTGCAAATCTCAACAGGCCTTCTGCAGGTGCCACTCTACACATGAGACAAACCAGCAGCTTCCCATACATGCACATTCTCTGTGGGGCCCCCACCTTATGGAATGGCATGCCTGAAGAGGTCAGGAAATCGCCCACTCTCTTAGCTTTCCACAATCTAGGTAAACCTGGTTTATTCAGGAGGGCTTTCTTATATAGGTGATAGGGCTGTGCTGTAAGGAAATGGCTTGGAGAGGTATGTTGGTGATTATAGACTACACTATTTAGTACTGTCTATTGCTGTAAGTATGCTCCTACTGGATAATTCCATACTGTTTTAATGTTTTGTTTCAGCATTTTTTCCTTTCATCTCTATATTAGATTTCTGCTTGTTTTCAATTTTCTGCTATCCTTACCTTATTGTATTGTTTACTGAATGTCCCAGCCAATGTTTGTTTGTTTTGCCTTATTCTATGTAACCTACCTTGAGTTTCAGTGAGAAAGGCAGACTATAAATAATATAAATAAATAAAAATAAAATAAAATCCAATAATATTTTTCCTCTGCTTAATGCTAGATTTTGGTAGCACTTTTAAAATTGAAATATATACAGTATACAGCAACAGAAATTACCCCTGCCTTGATAAAATCTAATGCTATGGATATGTGATTAAATGTTACCTTCCTTTACTCATAAAAAATCTCCTGCAAGTGTTGAATAGCAGCCTAAAGAATTCATCTGTACATTATTCAAACTACCACCAAGTCTCTCAGAATGTAGGAGGAATATTAACCTCTATTTAAAAAAATATTAAGCCTTCGACAAAATATTAACCTCTATTTAAAAACTCACTTTCCAAAGTCAAAAACATCTTCTCTTTTTGTTATTTTAGACCAGAGTTTCTTGTATTAAATATTAGTTGCTATATCTGAGCCTTAAGACTATAATTTTGCAGCTAAGCTTTGGGGCACGTAACACAGTGAGCAAAACCACAGTTCCCTGCTCTGATTGTTTATGTGAATGTCAGAAGAACTGCCTGAAACCTGAGGTACCCCTGTAGATTTCAGATGGTATAGAGTTAGTTCTGTATTTATCACCTTTAGTGGCTGAAGTTTTAAGTTATTCTGGGAAAAGACTGTGGAGAGAGAAAAGATATAGACGTGTGCATCCCTTGAAGAATGGGTTTCCCTTGAACCAGAACAAAGCTGGACAAAATGGAGTTCAGATTATTCTGGGCATATAAATGGTGATTTCTTCTCAGCCAACATTCTTACTCAAGTGTAGGACCACAGCCATCAGCCACATAAGCACAGTCTCCCTCACAGAAGTGGCATCCAATAGTGCAAGGTAGCTTATGCTGCCAAATGCACTGCAAACACCTCCAATTATGACTTGCCATATTGAGCCACATTTTTCCCTTTTTGCTTTTGGTAACAGGGTTACATCATCATGGGCTCCACAGCAAGGGCCTCTTTAAATTTTAAATCCCCTCACTTCAGCTGCTTAGCGGGGCTTCCCTGCCAGGCAGCTGAGGTGAGCTGGTGGGATTTAAATGCCCTTTTCTGTGCTGCTGCACAGAGGCATGGGAAGGGGCATTTAAACCCTGGCTTCAGCTGCCTGTCGGGGACTTCCCTACCAAGCAAGCAAGGGTTACCAAGCAAGCCAGAGGGGTGTAAATGCTCCTTTCTGTGCCACTTCAAACTGATTTTGAATAACCAGACAGATCACCAAAATTATTAATTAAATTTATTAATTCAGGAATGGAAGATTGCGGTTCTGAAATAAATAATAAAAGATTACCTGCATATAAAATAATTTTACATTCCAAAGAATTATGCATGAAGCCAAATATATTATTACTTTGTCGAATAGCACACACCAAATATTCAAAACAGATAAAAAATTAGAGGAGAAAGAGGACAACCTTGCCTAGTACCGGCTTTTTTTCCACTTCAGGTTTCCCAAAGCATGTGATCATTTTGGAGAGGTGCTAGAATGCCGTTTCACGGTGTTCCGGCTGAAAAAAAGCCCTGCTTACGTATTAGATCAGATTATTGTGAAATGAATACTCAGGGAAGTTTCATATGAAAAAGTTGCAAACAGCAGAAATGTGAATGTCTTGCACTTGCTTCTTATATAATTTACAAAGGGGGAACATGGATGTTTCCCCAGCTGCAAGCACATGAAAGTAACTCATCTTGTAGTAAGGTGATGCACAAGATCCCCCTTCTTTTGCTAATTTCTGTTATGTATGGAAAGCAGCTCTCAGCTACACACCACCACTGTTCCCATTGTGAAACTTAAATTTCTTCCTCCAAACCCTATGCTATGTCATGTTCTGAAACAGAACTTCTTTTGACACTTACAGTGACACACCAATGATTTTGTGAGTCTCTAAATGTTACTAAGATGTTCTTGAATGAGGATAATTGGAATCCTGTGGCTTTTACCTTTAATGTCTCCTCTCTGGAACGTGTGTTTGCCTCACTGAAAGACCTTAATAGTGCTTTGCAGACTATGGCAAGATGTGCTCACCCTCTGGAACAGTCTTCTTGCAGATCATTTTGATTCTGTCTAGTCAGAAATGCTTTAAAAAGCAGCATTTTTACTTGTGTTTCTTTTGGAAATCTTTCAGCCCACAACACAGACTTACTGGACCAGTAAGAGTGTTCCCATGGTATATGTTTAGATTCTAGCCACCCCATCATGCAGGTAACTTCATGTCCTGTGTGAGTGCTCTGTTCAGATAGATAATTGCATAGATTCACACAATCTTCCCTTTTATCGAGGGAAAAGACTATTGGGAATCCCTGTAGGTTGCCTATATGTGATATTATAGAGGGAGGAAAGAGTGTGGCAGGCACCTGTTCCTTCATCATGGTCTAGTTCCTTTCACTGGTCCAATAAATATTTTAACCGTGTCTGTGTGGCATTGTCTTATTCTAAGTTTTAAAATTGTTCTGGGATAAAGAGTCATTAAACAAATAGTACAGTCACTGTTAATGTTATGGTAATATATCTCCAAAATTCTTATGACAGGGGAAAACAAATTACTCCTTCAAGCTGCATCTCACCCAGAATTTGACAAATGGTCCAAAATACTAGCATTGCAAGGTTTTGCTATCATGGCAAACCATACTTATGCACAGAGCAAACCAGGTCTCAACCTCCTTGTCTTCTTGCCAAGCTCCCATAAGAATCCTCAGATAGTATCCTAAACTGTTCAAATGTATACCACTCCATTACATTCTAGCTGTGTCCTCCAATACAATGGAATTCCATAATAAATGTTTTGGGGGTGATGGTTATTTAAAAAATAATTGCATCTCCAGATTGCACTTTCAGATTGCATATGCAAATAGGACTCTTGAATGAAATGGATTGGTCAGATCCATTCCAGTATAGCTTAAGACTTGGTTATGGGACTGAAACAATCTTGATTGTCTTGGTAGAGGACTTGCTTTTGGACCTCTTAGTGGCTTTTGATTCCACAGGTCATGGTATCCTTCAGTACTGTATTTTGGGGTTGGGACTGGAAGGCATTTCTTTGCAGTGGTTTCGTTCCTACCTTGAAGGTAGGTTTCAGAGAGTGGTGCTGAGGATTTGTTGCTCAGCCCCTTGGCCTCTAGCTTTTGATGTCCCATAGGGGACAATATTATTCCAAGATGATTAATAACATCTGGACACCATTGAAAATATTCCTTAGTAATTACATTCTGTGATATATTGCCTCCCAATGGCATCAATTCTAATTTTGAATAACCAGACAGATCACCAAAATTATTAATTAAATTCATTAATTCAGGAATGGAAGATTGAGGTTCTGAAATAAATAATAAAAGATTATCTGCATATAAAATAATTTTAAATTCCAAAGAATTATGCATGAAGCCAAGTATATTATTACTTTGTCGAATA
The DNA here is from genome assembly GCF_028583425.1 of Eublepharis macularius. Classification (NCBI taxonomy): domain Eukaryota; kingdom Metazoa; phylum Chordata; class Lepidosauria; order Squamata; family Eublepharidae; genus Eublepharis; species Eublepharis macularius. The sequence goes on from NC_072790.1 coordinate 131,112,545, forward strand.
ACACACACCAAATATTCAAAACAGATCAAAAATTAGAGGAGAAAGAGAACAACCTTGCCTAGTACCTATTTCTAGAGGAAATGATGCAGAAAAAATACCATTTGTCAGTACCTTAGATTTAGGAGATGAATACAAAATTCTAATCCATTTCAAAAATTCATGAGGGAAGCCAAATTTAATCACTGTAGCGAAAATAAATTTCCAATATATTTTGTCAAATGCTTTTTCACCATCAAGTGAAAGAATAGAAACTTGATCAGATCTCTTTCTATTTAATGCAGTCAGATCAGAGACCAGTCTAAGATTATTAGATCCTTGCCTACTTTGTATAAATCCTCTTTGATCTACATGGACCAAGGTATTAATAAACCTTTTGAAGTCTATTAGCAAGAATGGCTATCCACCCTACGTCCCACCCCATTTGCCTCACTGCCGTGCAAAGGAGGGCTATGTGGAATGGTGATAGCATGCTGCGGCAGGCCCCACAGGATTGACGGACCCCTGTTCTGTTTCAATGGATTGTGCAATTATATGTGCTGCTCTTTTTAAGTAATTTGTATTATATTTTTTTAATGCTACCATGTTTTATCCTAATCTTATGACATGTTGTACTCCACTCTGAGCCTGCTTGTGGGGAGAGCACAATATAATTAAATAAAAATAAAGAAATAAAATTGGGGGCCAAGCCACCCAACGGGGCATCCTCAGGGCTGCTGCTTCCCTTGTGGCCCATGGTTGAGGACCATCCTCAGAGATGTGCATGGTGCTGCCCCAGGAGGAAGTGGGGGTGGGGAGGAGCTGCTGTCAACCATGAGTGAGCAAAGAGGCAGGGAGGGACTACTTGTTTGACACAGACTTTATTGAACTGCCAACACTGACGAGGATGTCTGGATGCATGAAGCTAAATTCCCTCAGCCAGGATGGGAGCTGTGCCTGTTTGTGCTGCAGTCAGAGCTACTCCTCATGCTGCCTTCTGACGAGTGGAGTTGAGTTTTAGGAATGTCCCAGGAATGGCTCTGTGGGTAAGGCTCCAATACAAGCCAGGAAGGATCACTGAGGGCTGGAACCGCCATGCTCCTTGGCTTCCCTGATGGGTTGCCATGTGTGTGTAAGGAAAATAGTCATATTTTTGGTGAGGGGCTGGGCCTCGAACAGACCATGGCCAGGTCTACCACATCCTGGGAGGATGTCCATGCACATCCTGGGAAGATGTCTTGCCCCACCACGATGAGCACCCTCTCCCACCTCACACTGAGAGTCTCCACAAAAAGGGGCTCTCTCTGTCTGCCTCCCCACTTATCTGGGGTCATGGACACCCAGGCCAGAGGTTATGTAGGGTGCCCAAGGAGCTGATTGGGAGCAGAGAAGGTGGCTCAGCCCCTATCGGGGTGCAAGTGGATTGGTCCTCATGGTAGTTGGCAGCCTATACTCTGTTGGGCTGCTTGAGTGGGGCTAGGCATGGGGGGTGGGAATCTACTTTTCCTACACAATGGGTTCTGCCATCATTTTTCATGGCCTAACTCTCTGTTGCTGCTGGGGGTGCCTGCCCCCTGCCACCATGGCTGGGCCATAGCAGGGGCTCCAGGTGGAGCAGTGTCCGGATGCTGTGCCATTGCAGGAGGGTTATGACAGCATAAATCTGTCCTAGTGGGATTCCAGTATGCTTTGTTCCTGCCCCCCTCCAAGGATTGTGCTGTGGTCTTTGCCTGGCTTTAGAATGACAGTAATATAAACATCCTGCAGTGATTCTGGCAATACACCAGATTCATAAATCTCATTGTACAATTGATATTTTTGGAATTAAAGTATCTGAAAAGGTTTTATACCATTCAATAGGGAACTCATGTGGTCCTGGAGATTTACCAGTGCTCATATTCATTACCACAGATTTAATTTCATCCATACGCAATAGTTCAGCAAGTAGGTGTTACTGAGGCATATCTAAATATGGAATATGAAGGTGAGAGAAAAATGTTTCCAAGTCTTTTTTCTGATGTTTCCCCCCCCCCCTTACTATGCAATTTAGAGTAAAATTTTTGAAACTGTAAATTTATTTCAGTTGAGGTAGTATGTATTAGATTCTCCTCATCCTCAATCATAGAAATATAATTCTTGTATTTTCTCTGCCTTAAACAATGGGCCAATTATCTGCCAGTTCGCTCTCCTTGTTCCCAATATGACTGGCACAAGCTCATCAAAGCATGTCTGCCTTGTTTGAATATGTAATTTTTTGCAATTCTCGATAGAGAGCTAGATTGGGAGATGTAGCAAACTGAGTTAACAAATATTTCAATTTATTTTCTTTCTTTTTTATGATATAAATTTTATTGGATGGGTTAACATACATACATATTTATTATTTCAACTTTATTCCCCTTGCATTCTCTGTTCTACCCACCCCCTCCCCTCCCCCTTTTCTTATTCTGACTTCCAACAACATTATAGCCCCCTACTTCTTAATATAATTTCTAGTCCTTAGTTGCTGCTGTTGCTAAAGGTAAAGATATCATTTGTCGCCCCCTTCTCAGTAGTTATCAAAAGACCACAAATTCCCTTTAATGTCCCATTTCTTTTCTAAATAACTTTTAAATTTCTGCCTGTCCATCATATATTCTTTAGGATCTTGTTCCCTCGTTTTCCTTGTTAACTTGTCCATTTCAGCCATGTACAACAGTTTCTGTATCCAATCTTCCACTTCTGGTATTTCTTCTTTTTTCCAAAGTTGCGCATATAATGTTCTTGCAGCTGTTATCATATAATAAATCAATACTCTCTCATTACTATCAAATTCTTCTAAGTTCAAACATAATAACATCATTTCTGGATTTTTAACTAATTTTTTTTGCAGGATTACCGACATTTCTCCACATATTCTCGACCAAAATTCCTTCACTTTTTCACATGTCCACCACATATGGTATAAAGAACCTTCATGTTTTTTACATTTCCAACATTTATCTGACATTAAATTGTTAGTAAATGCAATTTTTTTAGGGGTTAAATACCATCTGTACATCATTTTATATCCATTTTCCTTTATATTAGTACATGTTGATATCTTCAAGGTATTCTTCCATAGGTACTCCCACGCCCCCATCGTTATTTCTTTATTACAATTTATTGCCCATTTTACCATTTGCACTTTAATTGTCTCATCTTCTGTATACCATTTTAAAAGCAGTTTATATACCTTAGAAATCATTTTCTCCCCCTCCCCAAGTAATAACTCTTCTAACTCTGAGTTTTTGTCTCTAAAACCTGTTTTTCTTTGGTCTGAGTCATATAAATCTTTGATTTGTCTGTACTGTAACCAACCATATTTAAATGATAGCTCCTCATTTGGTTTAATTGCAAATGGTTTTTGATCCACTTTCAATATCTCTTTATATGTAATCCATTCTTCCCCTTTGTATTCCAAATTGGGATTCACTACCTCTGCTGGTACAATCCACATTGGTTTTTCTTCTTTTAAGTATTTTTTATATTTTTGCCAAACCATAAGGAGGTTTCGTCTCACGTAGTGGTGTTGTAACATTGCATCTGCCTTGAGTTTGTCGTACCATAAATATGCATGTCATCTGAAGATTTTATTATGTCCTTCAAGTGCTAGTAATTTATGGTTAGATGTCATCCACTCCTTCAACCAAACTAGGCATATTGCCTCATGATATAATCTTAAATTCGGTAACTGTAGTCCACCTCTTTCCTTGGCATCACACAACACTTTCATTTTCACTCTTGGCTTCCTCCCTGCCCATACAAATTCGGATATCTTCCTTTGCCACTTAACAAATTGCTTTTTGTCTCTTACTATTGGAATCATTTGTAACAGAAAAATCATTCTAGGCAACACATTCATTTTAATCACTGCTATCCTCCCCAGCCATGACAGATTTAGTTTATTCCATTTCACCATATCTTTTTCTATTTGTAACCAAAGTTTTTCATAGTTGTTCTTGAACAAATCTATATTTTTAGCTGTTAACTCTATCCCCAAATATTTTGTTTTCTGAGCTACTTCACAGTTCGTTATTTCCATCAACTCTTGTTGCTTCTTTTTAGTCATATTCTTACACAGCAATTTCGATTTTCTTTTGTTTATATAGAAACCTACCAAATCTCCAAACTCCTTTATCTTATTTAACAATTTTGGCATAGTTTGAACTGGGTCCTCTATTATAAACATTACGTCATCTGCAAATGCCCTTAATTTATAAGAAAAACCTTTAATTTTCACTCCCCTGACACCATCGTCTTCTCTTATTTGCCTTAATAGTATTTCCAAAACCATAACAAATAGCAGTGGTGAAAGTGGACATCCTTGTCTTGTTCCTTTTCTTATATCAAATTTGTTGACACATATTGCCGCTCTTTGGTCTTTATAAATTGTTTTTACTGCCTCTATATACTTTTTGCCCAAGTCCATCTTTTCCATCGTTGCAAACATGAAGTCCCAATTTAAGTTGTCAAAGGCCTTCTCTGCATCCGCAAAGAAGAACTCAACCTCTTTTTCTGGATGTTTATCATAATACTCTATCGCATTTATAACCACTCTTAAGTTGTCTTTTATTTGTCTATTAGGCAGAAATCCCGCCTGCTCTTCTGCCACAAAATCTATTAACCAATTTTTAAGTCTTTCTGCTAGTATTTTAGCAAAAATTTTATAGTTATTGTTTATTAAAGAAATTGAGTTAACAAATATTTCAATTTATTTTCCATGTTCATTTCTTCCCTTTCTCTAAGCTTCTTTTTGCAAAATGTATATGCAATAATCCTTCCTCTGATAAAAGTGTTACTATTTTCCCATTCAATAGCACATGTATTCATAGTTCCTTGGTTACTATTAAAATACTCTGCAAGTTCAGCTATCATCTGTGTTTTAAAAGTTTCATCACTGATCAAATAAATGTTAAGACACCATAAGCTTGGTGGTCTAACCCAATCAGGAAACTGGAGAACTAATGAAATAAGACCATGATCAGAAATAAAAACTAAATCTATATCACATGCTTTAATCTGTGGCATCAACACAGCTAAAACAAGAAAATGATCTAATCGAAAAAAGTTATGATGTAAAGAAGAAATAAAGGTATAGTCCTTTGGGTGTAACTTATGTCAAAGATCAATCAATCCTTGTTCAACCATATAGGCTTTGTGTAGGCATCACCAGTGAATGTTCCTTATGTGGGGGTGTACTTTGATCTGAAGCTGTATTTAATATTTCACTAGCAACAAAGCCTGTTGTGAGAAAAAATGCAATGGGCTCTAAAAAGCTGGGGCTGGGGAGGGCTGTCAGATGAGGGGGCTGGGCAGGGGTGGCAGGTGGGAGGAGGGTTGGCAGGCAAGGGGCTTGGAAGGGCTGACAGGCAAGGGGGGATGGGAAGGGCTGACAGGCAGAGAGGGCTGGGGAGGGCTGGTGGGCAGAGAGGGCTGGAAGGCAGGGGGCTGGGGAGGACTGGCAGGTAGGGGGGCTGGGGAGAATTGACAGGTGGGCTCACCATTCCCACCCCATCCCTGGCTCAGTGGGGATGTGGAGGCCGGTGGGTTCCTCACCCTTTCCCATCTTCAGCTCAAGCAGGGCTTTGGAGGGCGGCAGGCAGCTTGCCCTTCCTGACCCATCCCCAGCTCAGTTGGGGCTCTGGAGAGCAGAGCAGGCAGGCTTGGCCTTTCCCCCCTTCCCCTGCTCAAGTGGGGCTTTGGAGGGTGGCAGATGGATCGCTCTTCCTGCCCCATCCCCAGCTCAATTGGGGCTGCAAAGGGTAGAGCAGGCAGGCTTGCCCTTCCCTCCCCATCCCCAGTTCAAGCAGGGCTTTGGAGAGTGGCAGGCAGCTCACCCTTCCCGCCCTACCCCCAGCTCAAGTGGGGCTTTGGAGGGCAGCAGGCAGCTCATCCTTCCCTCTCCATCCCCAGCTCAAGTGGGGCATTAGAGGGCAGCAGGCGGCTCACCCTTCCCACCCTGTCCCCAGCTCAAGCAGGGCTTTGGAGGACAGCAGGCAGCTCATCCTTCCCACCCCATCACCAGCTCAGTCGGGGCTGCAGCGGGCAGAGCAGGCAGGCTTGCCCTTCCACTCCCTTCCCTGGCTCAAGCGGGGCTGTGGAGGTTGGCAGGCAGCTCACCCTTCTCTCCCCATTCTCAGCTGAAGCAGAGCTTTGGAGGGCAGCAAGCAGCTCACTCTTCCTTCCCCATCCCCTGATCAAACAGTGCTTTGGAGGGCGGCAGGCAGCTCGCCTTTCCCTCCCCATCCCCAGCTCAAGCAGAGCTTTGGAGGGCGGCAGGCAGCTGGCTCTTCCCACCCCTTTCCCTGGCTCAAGCGGGGTTGTGGAGGCTGGCGGGCTGCTTGTGGCAGAGAAACAGGCAGGCTTGCCTGGCCGACCCGCTGTGGGCAGTGGCCTCTGGAGGAACAGGCTGTCTGGTATTGCAGCAGGACAGGCTACACCGCACCACAGTGGGCTGCCAGGCCGGGCTGTTGATCAGCTGGGCAAGGAGAAAGATTTCTCTCTGCCCAGCTGAGCAGTGGATGGGCGGGTGCTCTGCCGCCACCCCCCTTGCCCAGGGGCCAGCTGATCTGTGGGCAAAGGGAGCTGTGCAACTGTGCAGGGAGAAATATGCCCAAAATTCTATAAATCAGATAGCAACTCCCCACCACAAAAGTTCCCACCTCCATACCCCATACCAAAACTGAAGGAGGGGGAAGGGGGGAAATATAAAAACAAAATAAAAATCTCTGCTCTTGGATGAGATGCCAGAGATCTCCACAATACTGGCCTCTTCCCTCTTTGTTTGTTTCCACATTCAATTGTATATGTATAATTGCTTTTATATTTTTTCAGATGATCAGCACAAACATTTTTTTTTAGAGTTATGAGGTTAGCTTCTGCCACTTTAGGATTGTAAAACTTCTTAATTTTATCTTGGTACTAGACAGAAAAGTTGGCAGGATATAGTATTGCAGCTTCAACTCTCTTGCATGAGCTTTTGCTTTTGTGAACTGATGATGTAATATTGACACTCCTTTAGTATAATCTGGGTAAAGCATGATCTGTTTTTTATTAGGACCCCAATACAAGTCCTGTTTCTCTCTTGCCAAATATAAAAAGTGATCTCTCACCCCCACTCTTAGAAACTGAACAATGATAGGAGCTGGTTTGTTTACATTTAGAGGTGGGCACGATCCAAAAAAAAGATACCGCTCAAGCTGATCTTGGATCAACGCTGGTGATGATCCCGAATTAACGATCCACACCGATCATCTCCCATTTCCAATCCGTGAATCATGTATTGTAGATCGTGGATCGTGGAGGCAAAAGCGGAGGGGCGCCCCGCTGTTCCCAGTGATACAGTAATGGTGGCTGATGCCAGCGGCATCTGTGTTTGTGTTTGGCTGTCTGTGTTTTGCCATCAGAGCCACCTATCAGGGTTTGCAGGGATGAGATTGGAGTGCCCATGGCTACAGAACACCCCTTCCCCCTCCCCACTTGGGTGTCTTCTCCCAGCTGGTGACTGCTTTGCTGCTCCGTGGTTGGAAGGAAGCCCTGCTGATCAAGGCAAGCTGGGCTTCCATTCGCGTTTCCAAGGTGACAGAAGGAGGGCAAACAGAGCTCAGGCATTCCCCTGGCTCCGTTGCCAGGGCAATAGATTGCTGGTGCCTGAGCGTCTGGCTTCCCGATCCGATCACGATCGCCCCAATCAAGCCCCAATCCAGCCTCCCTCCCGACTGCTGGATCATTGGCCGTGCCCGAGCACAATCCGCCGGGTCCCGATCGCGTGATTGCCATTATCATGAGTTTTTTCAATCGTAATGCAGATCGTGCCCATCTCTATTACATTGCCTGGTGTCCGAGAAATCCTGTAGGCTCATTCAATCTGCAACTGATAATCAACAGGAAGCTGCAGAACCTCACAAACTAAAATCTCCATGAATTCAATCAGCCTCTTCTGTCTTTTCAGACTTTTCTGATAACCCAAGTACATGAGTATTTAGATGCCAGATATAAGTCTCTAGATGATTCAGTTAGAGAGAACTATATGAAGTTGAGATGGCCTCAGTCGACTCCTGAAGTTGTTGAATTGACCTATCAATTGCCTTATTGTTAGCGGAAAGTTCTTTTAGTTGCTCAGATAGTTTTTCCAGTCGAGCCTCCATATTTTTCAATAGAGAAATTACTTCTCCCTGAGCTTCTGCACCAGCTCCAGGGGAGGAAGGAGGGGCTGTCTTTGTTTCTTTCCCTTTATGGCTCAGAGTTAAAAGTTATAAGCTCACTTATCTCAAATTGAAATGAGACAAAATACAAAACAGTAAATATGGCAAATTACTGCTGCATCAGAGAAGGCAGATCCAAGTCAATGCATAACATACAAAAGAGATAGGAGTGGTATACAGCTGCTTCTGATTACTCTACCATCTTCACCAGAAGTCTTGATACAGTAAGTGCCAGAACTTGAAAAAAGTCATGGATTTTTCAGAGAGGTGTTTAGTGACTACCAACCAGCCAGGACTAGTGTTTCTGCTCTGGAGAGTCACCAGTAAGACTCAGAAACAGTTATTTTTGTGGTTTTTTGGCTTGTGCCTTTTATTATGCACACCCATATTTTTACTTAGATCCTATATCTGATGTGTATGTTAAAGAGTTCCTTCCTAATTGAAGGCCAATATTTTATAGTGTTTTTTTAGTGTTAGGCTAGGACTGGGTAGATCTAGGTTCAAATCCATACTCAACCATGAATATCTATGTGTGACTTTAAGCTGCTCCTCCTTCTGTCTACAGCCTAGCCTACCTGACAGGTTTATTATGGAGATAAAACCAGGATAGGGAAGCACGTACACCCTCCTAAGTTCTTGAGAGAAAATATAATTGATCAATAGTGTTAAATAGACATTTCTAATTTTGTGGTGGCAAAGCTCCTTGAGAAGTAAACTGAAGGCTCTTAAGAGGGCCACTTTTGAGGGTTGTACCTCAGTCACCTGCAACATCTTTGCCTGACAGGAGATGATGTGGATCAGGAAAAGAGTCAACGCTCCTGATCATCTCCTTAACCTATTGGGTAGGAACAAAGGAGAAAATTTCTATGGTTGCCTCTTTTTGAGGAATTAACACTATTTGCCCTCAAACCCATGCAGTTTATTTACACCAATGTAACACTCTTTTATGCTTTTTCATTCACTTACCTTAGTGAGAGGGACTAGTCTTCAAAAAGGTGTATATGGAGTAGACTAACACTTGCCTCTTAATATTTCCCAGACTCCAGACAAGTATGGAGGATGGAGAATACTTAGAACCCAGGCGTGGTTTAAAGTCTTTTGTAACCCCAGCTAATGCACTTTTGGTGCTTCCTCCCATGCGGCTAACACTGAGTACAATATGAGTCCCTGTAGTAAACTGGCACCCACTCCTAATTGTGATACGGTAAGCAGCCACTGGGATGACTCGAGCAGATAAGCAGCCCTGCTAAAATTCTTTATCTTCTGTTTCTGTTCACGGCCTCCCTTCCTCCTGACTAGTGATGGCTGCTTTCGGTCACATTGGATAATGCACTCTCATTGCACTATGGCAATCGTTTGCAACTGGTTTTTCCTGTCTCAGGAAAATTCAGTTACAAACAATTGCTATTGTGCATTGAGAATTCATCCAATGATGTGTGAAAGCAGCTGTGGTTATCTGTTATCTTGCAACACTGCAACTATAATACCTGTTTTTTCCCCCCAAGGCAGTCTTTAAAGCTATCGGAGGGATGGGAGAACTGTATAATGAGAGGAGGTTGTATGATGGCTTAAAGACTTGCAAAAGAGCTGAAAGTGCGAATAGAATAGACTGCACTTCATATCTAGAGAAGCACAGCACTTTGAAAATGGAAAAAAAAGGTTGGATAAGCTTTTATTTACACAAAGTTCTTCTGAAGTGAGGAAAAGGAAAAATCAGGCAAAAAAATGACAGGAATCATAGTGTGGCAATAGTCTGCCGTACATTGGGAAAAAAACAACCCCTAATTGTAGACAAAATTATCAAAGCCACTAAACCACCCCAATGCATCTCACTGGAGATCTCTCCCGCACAAATCCTGCTGAAATAAATGAGAGCTGTGCGTTTGCAATCTTCCGACTAATTTCAGTTTGGGGCCTGATTGTTGATCCCTTTATCTGTCAGCTGCATCATCAGAATAGCTGTCAGCTGCATCACCAGAAACCGCTGCTGTATTAATTATATTGCTGTGAGACTTCTGAGAATGGGTCTGCCACTATGTTCTTGCTTAAGGTGATGCCCAGTGGGAGTCAGGGTCCAAGAAGAGAAGGAAAAACAAAGGTTTGGGGGGGTGGAGGGAAGATGTTTTATTTGTAGATCCCTCTGTGTTTTTCATGCTACTTTGTCAGGAGATATAATTAAAAACAAAATTAAAAGAATATGATAATAACAAGAATTTTTTGAAAAAAAGACAGTTTTATGAAAGAAATTTAACAAGGAGTATGATACAAAATGGAAGCCATATTAAAGGTTTTCTTCAAGAGACAGGCAGGTCTACAATACCATAGATAAAGATGTTTACATATATTTTTAGAGTCACTTTATGTACAGTATTTAACATGCAAAAGATTGCCAAGTAAAGAATTCTCTAAGTTAAAGAGATGAACAAAATAACACACCTGTAAAGGAGTTGTATCACCAGAAGGTGATACCAGTGGGGCTATGGTTATCTTCAAGAAAGTGTAGAACCAAAGCAGCACCTGCTTTTTGAGGAAGATATTACTTTTATGTTTTATGCACAATCTTTTTAGCTAGATTCCCTGATGAAGTAGCATGCAAAATGTGTAGGGATCTACATGTCAGACTGTGGCTAAATAATGTCCTTCCTACAGGTTCTCCTCTACAAGCAAACAAGAGTCCATTGTTTGAATAAGGAAACTTTACTGCAGAAATGACCCATTATAGTCCACTGTCCTGAATAGGAGATTCAGGATGGTACAAGAGCATTGTTACCAATGAAGGGCAAAGCATGAGGTACAAAGTAACAGTTCCCAGCTGAACCAGCCTCCCCCCACAGTTCTCAAAACAACATCTTTCAGACTTGGGAAGCTGGACTCTCTCAAGGCCAATCTTGGGTGGAACGTTGTTAGACAAAACAATCTCTTTTGGTGAGAAGTCTGCTTGGGAACTTGTGCACCTGTGGAGAAAGCACTTAGACACTAGAAGCATTAGAAAATGGAGTCAGTGCAGCTCATATACACACTGAACCTGACATTCTGCCCCCTTTAAAATAAATCCCCCCCAGGTTTATATGGATAGCGAGTATGAAAAGCTTTGGTTAGTCTAGGAGCATGAACATGTACAGAATTCACCCACTCATCGAACCCAGAGTCAAAGTCCTTCCATCTGATGAGGTAAAACAACTGGTTGCGCTTAATTTTAGAGTCCAAGATTTGTTGCACCTCGTAGTGTATTTGGTCATCTATCAAGGTTGGAATGGGTGGGGCTTTGACGTGCCATTTATCATCCGTTGGGGCCTTCTTCAACAGGCTGACATGGAAGGTGTCATGGACATGGCGTAGATTCTTGGGTAGATTTACAGCAACAGTCACCTTGTTGATTACTTTGCGCACCGTAAAAGGTCCGAGGAACTTTAAAGCTAATTTGCGGCTGGTCTGGGCGAGTTTCAGATTTTTGGTGGAAATGTATACATGATCTCCAGGTTGTAAATCCCATTCAGCCGCACGGTGGCGATCTGCGTACTTTTTGTAATCCTGTTTGGCTTTCTCGAGGTGTTGTCTAATAAGAGTCCATTGTTGGGCGGCCTCCCTCCACCACGACGTCACCTCTGATGAATTTGTTGAGCAGGAAGGGGGAGCGTCCAATGGGAAAGGGTTGAAATGGGCTCCATACACAATCTTGAAAGGGGCCTGTCCTGTAGAGGCATGTACACTGTTGTTGTACGAAAATTCAGCTAGAGGGAGGAGATCCACCCAATTATCTTGTTGGAAGTTGATGTAGCAACGAAGAAACTGCTCTAAGATTTGATTAGTTTTTTCTGACTGTCCGTCGGTTTGTGGGTGGTGGCTTGAACTGATTCCTTGTTCAATATTTAACATCTACAAAAGCTCCCGCCAGAAGTTGGCAACGAATTGTCCGCCGCGATCCGAAATCACCTTGGACGGAAAAGAATGTAATTTTACGACGTGTTTTAAGAACAGATCCGCCAATTTTCGAGCGGTGGGTATAGTAGTACAAGGAATAAAATGGGCCTGTTTGGAAAACAGATCTACTACCACTAGAATACAGTTATGCCCCTTGGAAACTGGCAAATCAGTAATAAAGTCCATGGATATCGTTTCCCAAGGTCTGTTGGGCATTTCCAATGGCTGTAAAAGACCCGGAGGTTTCCCTTTCCGAGTTTTGGCGCTGAGGCAAATAGGGCAGGAGCCTACGTATTGAGAAATGTCCTTGCGCATGCCCGGCCACCAGAACTGCCGTTGTATCAGGTGTAACGTTTTCAAGTATCCATAATGACAGGCGGTGGGGGCATCATGACACCGCTGTAAGACCTCCCGTCGGAGGCTGTCGGGTACATAAAATTTGTTTCCCGCTAGCCAATCCCCCTGCGGGGATTGGTTTAGTTTGGTTTTGGGCGCTTTATCCCCCTCCTTTTCCACCTCAGTTTTAAGTTTCGATTTCCACTCTTGACTGTGCGGGAGGGGCTGGACTGCGTGGCTGCGTGTAGTTACCACGCCTCCCAATTGCGTAGGTGAGAAGACAGTGTCTATAGTCTCCTCCCGTTTGCTTCTGTGCTGGGGCATGCGCGATAGGGCGTCTGCAAGAAAGTTAGTTTTGCCCGGGAGGTAATTCAAAGTGAAATTGAATTTGGAAAAGAATTCTGCCCACCGTAATTGTTTGGCATTCAATCTGCGGGGGCTTCGAAGGGCCTCCAGATTTTTATGGTCTGTCCAAACCTCAAAGGGGTGGCGCGCCCCCTCCAACCAATGCCGCCAGTTAGTGAGGGCTGCTTTTACTGCAAAGGCTTCCTTCTCCCATACATTCCAATTTCTTTCAGCATCAGAAAACTTCCTTGATAGGAATGCACAAGGCCGCAGTTTTCCATCCTCCCCCTTCTGCAATAATACTCCTCCAATTGCAGTATCGCTGGCGTCGACCTGCACTATGAAAGGGTAGTTCTCGTTGGGGTGGCAGAGAATGGGTTCTGTTACAAATTGCCCTTTCAGGCATTCAAAGGCTGTTTGGCAATCGGGTGTCCATTGTAATTTGGAGGAAGGTTTTTTTGCTTGGTCCCCTTTATCTTTGGTTTTTAACAGTTCTGTTAAGGGGAGCGTGATTTGCGCGAAGTTTGCAATAAAGTCTCTATAGAAGTTGGCAAATCCCAAGAAAGACTGCAGTTCTTTACGGGTAGTGGGAGTTTGCCATTCTTGGATCGCTTGTATTTTGGTTGGATCCATTTTTAAACCCTCTTGAGATATACAGTACCCAAGGTAAGTGAGTTCAGTTTTATGGAATTCACATTTAGATAGCTTGATGGGCAATTTATTACTCATTAGAGTGGCCAGAACCTTTTGAACCAGTTGAATGTGGTCCTCCTCAGAGTCTGAGTAAATTAACACATCATCAAGATACACCACCACTCCTTTATATAGAAATTCATGTAGAACTTCATTTATCATGGACATGAATACGGACGGGGCTCCCGTCAATCCAAAAGGCATAACTAAGTATTCATATTGTCCGAGGGGTGTATTAAACGCGGTTTTCCACTCATCTCCTGCCTTGATACGAACGTGGAAGTAAGCATCTTTTAAATCTAATTTTGTAAAGATCTTACCTTGCGCCACGACGTTGAGAAGGTCCCGGACGAGCGGGATGGGATAGGCGTTGTTGGTCGACACAGCATTAAGTCCCCTAAAGTCCGTGCACAGTCGGAGTCCCCCGTCTTTTTTCTTCATGAAGAGTACCGGGGCTGCATGGGGACTATTGGCTGGACAGATGAACCCTCTCTGAAGATTGGTGTCAATGAATTTACGGAGTTCTTCCCGTTCATGGAGACTCATAGGATAGAGTCGGCCTTTGGGTAGCGAGGCTCCCGGTAAGATCTCTACGGCGCAATCAGTTCGTCTGTGCGGGGGTAGAGTATCAGCTTCTTCTTCGGAGAAAGCCTTCAAATAGGGCCAGTAATATTCGGGTATTTGATTTATTTCTTCTTGGGTGAGAAGAGCCTTTTCGGTGTGAGTTGGATCACTACCCCAATTCTGGTTCCACCGATGGCTTTCACAGTTGGCGTGGTTGAAGGTGATACTTCCTTCCGCCCAATTTATGTAGGGGTTGTGATCGCATAGCCACTTACTGCCCAGAATTAACGGGTATTTGGCTGTGGTACTGATGACAAAAGACCTTTTCTCCCAGTGTTGGCCCATGCCCGTCACCACTGGGCTGTTTCTGTAGTGACGGGGTTCATATTGGTGCCATCCATTTGCTCGAAAATGACTGGGTTTTGTAATTCTCGGACTGGCAATACTAGTCCATTGACTAGGGCTGGGGCGATGATGTCTCTTGAACAGCCTGAGTCAATGAGGGCTTGTACACGGATGTGCATCTTTCTTTCGGGGTTTAGCAAAGTCACTGGCATGAATAATATGGACCCATGCGGCCGGTCCCTGGTTGGGACGGGTCGGGGGTGGATCTGTCGTTTGGGCCCTTTTACGACAGATCCATTTCGCTTCCCAACTGGGGGCTTTCTGGATTCCCCTCTACATTTGGGGTCGAGGGGTCATATTCCATAAGTTCTTCTGCCTCCAACCCCCTGTCTGGGGCAGGTCGCTGGGATGTACCGCGTCCCCTACCCGATCTGGGAGCTGGTGTTGGGCGTTGCAACGTGGGGAATGGAGCAGGGGTTGGACGCCGTAGTTGGAGCGGAGGTCTTTGCACAGGCCGATATGGGCATTGTGCCGCAAAGTGGCCGGCTTGCCCGCATTGCAAACACAAACCCTGTTGCCATCTAGCATCCCTCGCTCCGCGGGTAGCGTATCCAGCACCTCGTCCTCCCTTCTGCAAAGTTAAGGAGCGTCTTTGTCCCGTCTGTTGTTGTTGTTCAACTAAACGGACTTCCAATATGCGATTTTCAACTTCACATGTGAGTTGAATCCATCCCAACAGAGTAGGAGGATTATCTTGCATGAGAGCTCTATCCAGAAGTCTCAGGTTCAGCCCTTGTTTGAACAGTATTATTTTAGTGGATTCCTCACATCTAGGGCATTTAGCGGCTAGCTGTCGGAATTTTGTAACATAGTCTCTTTCCGACATGCTGCCTTGCCTAATAGCTTGCAATTCTGTTCGGGCTCTGGTTTCTTCTAAGGGGTCTTCATATTGTGCCCGGATAGCATCCACCAACCCTTGTAAGGTATTGAGTTCTGGGGCCCCAATATTGTACAGTCCTACATACCAGTCTGCCGCTTTGCCTTGTAATCGTGAACCGAGATGTTCAATCTGGCTGGCCTCACTTCCAAAAAGATGTCCCCATCGGTTGAAGAACTGTACTACTTGTACCAGGAAAAATCCCAGTTTCGAGGGATCTCCGTCAAAAGTAGCTTCCAGTTTCACCCAGCCCATTGGAAGGTCTTGCCTTGGGGCTGGTGCGGGGTAATAGTCCATCGGAATAGTCAGTGGCGCCTGCGGCGCGGGAGGAGGTTGTTGGGGCCATGGTTGTTGCGGCAGTAATGGTTGCCCGGAGCCCCCTGGCTGCGGTGGTAGATACGGGACGGGGTGTATCGGAGGGGGCCTTACCGGTTGGGTGGGTGGTGGCATCACCGGCTGAGCT
Source organism: Eublepharis macularius (assembly GCF_028583425.1). NCBI lineage: Eukaryota > Metazoa > Chordata > Lepidosauria > Squamata > Eublepharidae > Eublepharis > Eublepharis macularius. The sequence continues at coordinate 131,128,350 of NC_072790.1, forward strand.
GGCGGCGGTGGCACCGGTTGGGCTGGCGGCGGCAGCACCGGTTGTGCTGGCGGCGGTATCACCGGTTGGGCTGGCGGCGGCAGCATCGGTTGTGCTGGCCGTAATGGTTGGGTTGGAGGTGGCCGAACAGGTTGGGCCATGATTGGTCGCTGCGGTGCGGGTCGGTGGGGTCGAAGTGGCGTAGGCCGTACTGGTTGATCGGGAGGTGGTAATACCGGTTGAAGTGGAGGTAATCTTACCGGCTGCTGTAGTGGTATTAACTGCGGTCGAAGCGGGAAGGGCCGCTGCGGCGAAGGCCTGATGGGTGCTGGGCCGCGCGGGCTTGCCCCTCCCGGCGTCGTCGATCTGGGACCTGGAGGTTGTTCTCGTGGTACGACCTGCACTGGTTGTACCTCCCCTGGGATTTGTTGTATGGGGATGATTGTTGGAGTTTGATGTGGCGTTCCCTCCCTTGGGGGAGCCGGAGGCTCTTCTAACTGGTCCGGCCGGACCGTTATTGAGGAAGTTGGAGGGGGTATCACTGGCGACTCTGTCGGGCGGGTTGGCTCCTCTCCACTCCCTCCTGGAACCTCCACTGGAGTATCCCTGGAATGCGGAACCTCGTCCGGTCTAGGGGTTTCCGTTGGAGTCTCTCCCGTCTCCCCAGGGCAGGGTTCCCCCTCTTCTTCCGATTCGGAAGGGTCGTCAGGGCACTGGCTAGTGGTGCAGGATCCCTCTTCATCTTCCTTCCCTGGGTTATTTGAGGGCGGCGGCTGCAACGGGGCAGGTTCCCTCGGATTGGAAATAACGCTTTGTAGTGTGGCTATTTGTATAGCCATCTCTTCTGGTGATGGTCTCTCTCCCGCCACCATCAATGAGAGTAGATGTATGGCATGAGCTAGGCTTTCTTCCATATCGACCAACCTAGCTTCCAGCACTTGAATTCTACTGAGACCTGGTTGGTCCGTCGTGGATCCCCCTGCGACTGCTGCCAATGGGGAAATCGGTCCCCAGGGAGGAGGGTCTCCCTGATGGTCTTGTGATCTCGCTGCTAGAATTCCTTTGGCTAGTCCCGTAACTGCCGAAATGCCGGAATCCACAGCAAGGGTGCGATTTTGCATCTGCACCCAACTTTGTTCAGAAACCTCTGGTTGCTCCGACCACGGAGTGAGTTCCGAATAATCCCAACTTAGGATGCCGCGGCGGGACGTGTCCCATTCTGTTTGCTCGGTCGTCCTATTCCAAAACAGCCATGGTTGGCTACTGTCCAATTCGGGGACTGTTTCTAGGCTTTGACACCCGTCCATGGGTAATTGCTGGTGCACCCCACTGGCCCTGTGCTCCCTCGTTTCTCGGGGTCTGGGTCCCCACTCCGAAGGTGTGGGTAACGAGAACAAGGGGATGGTGGTGGCCATCGGCTTTTCATACCCACTACCGAGATCGATGAGAGGCGGGGTAGTAGTTGAAGCTCCGTTCCCTGCTGGCGCAGGTGCTTGAAGTTCTTGGGGTTGCACTTGTTGATTGCCAGGAGACGCATACGGATCAAACAAAGGATCCCTGTCTGGGACTGCTTTGGATTCCGCTGGGCCCGACTGAGACATGATTGGTAACAAAATGTCAGATTGTGGCTAAATAATGTCCTTCCTACAGGTTCTCCTCTACAAGCAAACAAGAGTCCATTGTTTGAATAAGGAAACTTTACTGCAGAAATGACCCATTATAGTCCACTGTCCTGAATAGGAGATTCAGGATGGTACAAGAGCATTGTTACCAATGAAGGGCAAAGCATGAGGTACAAAGTAACAGTTCCCAGCTGAACCAGCCTCCCCCCACAGTTCTCAAAACAACATCTTTCAGACTTGGGAAGCTGGACTCTCTCAAGGCCAATCTTGGGTGGAACGTTGTTAGACAAAACAATCTCTTTTGGTGAGAAGTCTGCTTGGGAACTTGTGCACCTGTGGAGAAAGCACTTAGACACTAGAAGCATTAGAAAATGGAGTCAGTGCCGCTCATATACACACTGAACCTGACACTACAAATACAAATGTTACTATATAAAAGGCTAAGTGTATTCAAGACAACTGACTTCCTAACCTAGTGCACCACCAGATGGCGCTGCTGTGGAGGGAAACCCAAATGAGGCAGCTAGAACTTCAGAGAGTGTGCTGTGGCAGGAAGTCCAGGATCAGGGTAGGAGCAGGTGGCAATGCCTGCCCCCCGCCTTCACCCAGCTGGGATCCAGAGTGGAGCAGGTGGCAATGTCCACCCCCACCTTCACTCAGCTGGGATCAGGAGCAGAGGGAGGGCAATGCCCACACCCGCCTTTGACCAGCTGGGATCAGGAGCAGAGCAGGTGGCAATGCCCATCCCCCGCCTTCACCCAGCTGAGATCAGGAGAAGAGGGAGGGCAATGCCCGCACCCGCCTTTGACCAGCTGGGATCAGGAGCAGAGCAGGTGGCAATGCCCATCCCCTGCCTTCACCCAGCTGAGATCAGGAGAAGAGGGAGGGCAATGCCCGCACCCGCCTTTGACCAGCTGGGATCAGGAGCAGAGCAGGTGGCAATTCCCTCCCCTCCCCTTCACCCAGCTGGGATCAGGAGCATAGCCGGTGGCAATGCCCATCCCCCACCTTCACCCAGCTGGAATCAGGAGCAGAGGGAGGGCAATGCCCGCACCCGCCTTTGACCAGCTGGGATCAGGAGCAGAGCAGGTGGCAATGCCCTCCCCCACCTTCACCCAGCTGGGATCAGGAGCAGAGAAGGTGGCAATTCCCTCCCCTCACCTTCACCCAGCTGGGATCAGGAGCATAGCCAGTGGCAATGCCCATCCCCCACCTTCACCCAGCGGGGATTCTATTATGGCTTGTGAGAAGTGAGTTAAGGTTATTGAACAGATGGAGCTGGAGACAACTGCTGACTGCACACTCTTGAAAAAGCCTAGCCAAAACAGAAGGATAGCGCGCTCCCTGTTGAGCGACTTTTGGTGGCGGTGGACCCTTCATCTTGTGTGACTTTGGCATCTGTGATGAATCTTCTCATCTGGATAACGGCTATTACCTTGGAGATACCACCGGATTGGACATGCACCTAGTTAAGAAAAGAGGAGAAAATTTAATTATTTGAACTAAAATCTTGGTATACTTAACTTGCGACTCCAAGTCTCTAGACTATATTCTTTGTTAGCTAGAAATAGGAAAACATCTTCCAATTAAGTGTATTGTACGATAGTTATTATAATTGTGATTCTTGGATGTGAATTTTATTATTATATTGAATGTTGTAGTAGGCTAAGTAGAGCACCTTGCATTTTAATTAGTTTAGAGAATCATCTTTATATCTGTATTCAATTAAAGCTTATAATAATAATTTATTATTGCATGGTGCACTTTAAGAACATTTAGCTTAATAGATTACGTCCGTGGAAGGTCTTTTGGTGTTGGGTTTCTGTATTCCACGGTGCCCCTCTTGTATGTTCATTGGATCAGAAGTGGAGCAGGTGGCAATGCCTCCCCCCTGCATTCATCCAGCTGGAATCAGAAGGGGAGCAGGTGGCAATGTCCACCACCCCCCGCATTCACCCAGCTGGGATCAGGAATGGAGCAGGTGACAATGCCTGGCCCCAGCCTTCACCCAGCTCGGATCAGGAAGGGAGAAGGTGGCAATGCCCATCTTCTGCATTCACCCAGCTGGGATCAGGAGGGGAGCACGTGGCAATGCCTGCCCCCACCCTCACCCAGCTGGGATCAGAAGGGGAGAAGGTGGCAATGCCTGCCCCCGCCTTCATCCAGCTGGGATCAGAAGCAGAGCAGGTAGCAATGCCTTCCCCCTCCCACACCCAGCTGGAATCAGAAGCAGAGCAGGTAGCAATGCCTTCCCCCTCCCTCACCCAGCTGGAATCAGGCATGGAATAGGTGGCAATGTCTGCCACCCTTTACTCGGCTGGGATCAGGAGGGGGATCCTCCACCTTCACCCAGCTGGGATCAGGTGTGGAGCATGTGGCATTGCCCACCTGCCCTTCACCAAGCTGGGGGCAGGCATGGAGTAGGTGGCAATGCCTGCCCCCCTGCCTTCACCCAGCTGGTATCAGGAGGGGTGCAAGGGGCAATACCCATCCTCTACCTTCATCCAACTGGGATCAGGAGGGGAGCAGGTGGCAATGCCCACCCCTGCCTTCACCCAGCCAGGATCAGGCAAGGTGCAGGTGACAATGCTTGCCCCCTGCACATTGGGGGGATCAGGAGTGGAGCATGCGACAATGCCCACCCCCTTCACCCGGCCTGGATCTGGTGCATAACAGGAGGCAATGCCCGCCCCCCATTCAACCTGCCAGAATCAGACGTGGAGCAGGTGGCAATGCACCCCTCCCACTTCACCCAGCTGGAATTAGGTGCAGAGTAGGAGGTAATGCCTGTTCCTTCTTCACACAGCCGGGATCAAGAGCGGAGCAGGTGGCAATGTGCACTCCTGCTTCACCTGGCCAGGATCAGGTGTGGAACAGGAGGCAATGCTTGCTCCTTCACACGGCTGGGATCAAGAGTGGAGCAAGTGGCAATACTCACCCACCCTGTCACCCAGCCGGGATCAGGTGCAGAGTGGGAGGCAATGCCTGCCCCCCATTCACCCGGCTGGGATCAGGTGCAGAGCAGGTGGCAATGCCTGCCCCTCTTCACTCAACGAGGATCAAGTGCAGAGGAGGTGGCCATGCCCGCCTCCCCTGCCTTCATCTGGCTGGGATCAGTGACGGAGGAGGAGGGAATGCCCACCTGTCGCCCTCCCCTTTCTAGAGCCCATTGTATTTTTCCCCACAATGGGCTTTGTTGCTAGATTAAATATATTTTCCCACTGCACTTCTGTTTTTTCTTCACTTCTTGGACTCTTTATTGGTGCAGCCCCTTCTTCTTTTCTTCTACAATGGGAATCAGGCATATGACAAAAAAGTAGGTATTCTTGTCAGGAGACAAGATCTAGAAGGGATTGCCAGCAGTCTTGGAGAAAAGTGTCCTTTAACAGAGGCTTAATGTGCAGAAATGGGCAGCTGAAACTTTTTATGGCATGGACGTAAATGACATCACCTGATGAATAACAGCCGTTTAAGTCTCTATTAAAAGGACAGGACATTTTTTCTCTTGACTATTTGCGACCTTAGTTGTTCATAGATCCATCAGAGGTTAGGTAAAGGTGACACGCATTCTCTCAGTTGAGGGGAAACTGCAAGTACATTTGAGGAAATGGCAGTTTGAAAATGCAGAGAGAAACAGGCAAGCAGGTACTCCTCAAACTGAAGTACTTTGGTGGTATCTGGGGTCTTTTCTGCATGGGCGTTTTCATCAGTTCTGGCATCATACTGCTTCAATTTCTCTCCAGACTTCTGCATGCATGGTCAAAATTCCCTGATTCAGTCTCCACACTACTTCCCAGACTTTTTTTGCACTGAGAAAGGCCGCAGCTGCCACAGAATCAATCTTTCCCCAGCTTTTCTGCAGCTTTTCTCCCTGCACACATGCCCTGATGTTTTTTTTTTCCAGCAAAGTCAAACTGGGGCTTTTTTGAAGTGCAAAACACTTTCTTTGGTGTGAGGCCTGGCCCTGGGCTTGCCTTTTGATCTCCTCTTTATTCCCATGCATCCTGATTGGTTAAACAGCTACCAATCAAGTTTTTTGCTGATTTCTTTTTAAAAAATTAAATAGCAACATTACAATGTTGATGCCATTTAAAAAGGAAAAAAAAACCTTGTAAGTTTCCTCAGCAATGAATTGAGGAAACTGACCAGTCTTTAGCAAATGAACTGGGGAAACTGACCAATTCTCAGCCAATCTACTAAGGAAACTGATGAGTCCTCAAAGCTTGCAGCAGAATCCAGGCATTTTTCTAGTGCAGAAATAAAAAACAGACATCATTTCAGTTCAACTCCTTCAAAGTGTATAATTAAAGAATCGAAGTAGTATGGGGCCAGAACCAATGAATAAAGCAGATCCAATCCTCATGGGTTGAATACACAGAAAGCCCAATATAAAGTTCACCATGTAGAAGAGGCCTCGGTGGGTCTTTGATATGAGGTTACAGATCTGCTGCCTATAGGAGGATCTCTTTGCTTTCTCTTTTGCTGAACCTGAATAGTTGTAAATAAAGGAAATATGACAAAGAAACCATTGAACTCCATCCTCCAGTAGGAACAAAGCTGGTAGTGTTGGCACTCAGGGAATTGAGGGCATGTAATAAATGTCTAGATTCTAACATTTTCCAGGTTGATACAGGTTTCAATAGATGTTAGTAGCAGAGACTTTGCTCCACCACAACAACAATCTCATATGAAATTCCCCACTCCCTTTCTCATAACTCAATGCTCCATTTACAAATGTGAGTTGAATTTTACAGCAGCAGAAAAAATGTTAAAGACATTTGGCTTTACTCTTGGAAATGGCTGTATGTATATTGAGCTTAATAGCAATTTGTCATGGGCAGGTTCTTTTTGCTGTTAAAAATGGTGTCAGTGCTTATATCTAAGGTGGCACTGATTTCCATCAATTTTCCCCTCAGGTCTTGGGAGAGCTGTCGCCCCCAAAGATGCCTATACTCAGGAGGTGGCAGTGGCAGTGGTGGTGGCAGCGGCAGCGGCAGCAAAATAAATATAAACTCAACAACATACTGTACTGTACATAAATAACAGTATTGTTTAAGTCACTTTCCCATTTTATTTAAAACACAATTCTTTCTCAGTTTATACTAGCTGGACAAATAGAGAATAATAAGCCTAAATTTATGCCAGTCTAATTTAAGAATATGCCCAAATAGCACCACAGTTGTTAATGAAACCATGACTCCAATGCAATGCTGTTGGAATCTGCCTCAAAATAAACACCCAGTAGGAACTTCAGTTCCATTGATATGACAATTGGGAGTATAAGGACAAGGCAAGCAAAAGAGGGGAATCAATGACTAAAAATATGGCTTCTGCAATTGTCTACCATTCCTCCCCCCCATTTCTGTCATGCAATATAGCAAAACTATGTATTGGCTAAACACAGCATGTAGCAGCAGTGTGTCCTAGATGGACTCTCGCTACCTATGTACTCTGCAGTGGCAGGAAGCTGTTTTGGCAAGGAGCCCACAAATACATTTAAGCTTTCGCAATACACAGGTGAAGACAATGGGGAGAACATTTGTGGATTAAGAGCTAGCTCTCCGCTTTGACGATCAAGCAAGTCCTTATGTTCTCTCTTTCTTTAGTTGAACAGAGGAAGAGTATGAAAAATTGCCACTTGATAACTGCAGTCAGAATTCAATTGTAACTAAGGAAATAGTTTATATTAGCTTCATGGGAGCACAGCTCTTTCAAAGGAACCATTCTGTTGGGGATCCATGTGAATGTTTAATAGCGACTCAAGTTTGGATTTGGCTGGTTAGCATGATAGGAATGTCAGTCTTTCCTTTTCTTTTGAGCCTGTGTTTTTTGTTTTACATTTTATATTTTATATTTGTGTAATAAACCATTCAAACTTTTGGCTGCAGGAAACCCTGGAATGTTTGGTTATGCAACTTGCTCACAAACTTCATGGTATAAATTGCACAGCATGTTGTGGTACTTTAGTTTTTCAGCTTCTGGCTGTGTTTTGCATCATATTGAGTTGGGTGGTATGATAGGGTCATTTTGCCATGGCTAAGTGTGGATTGGTTACGTACCTTCCATGGATTGCTACTATGGAGGCATTGTTGGCATGCTGTGATGATTAGTTGGTAGCAATATTGCTGTGGACAAGATAGGGGTGTCAGTTAATGCTGATAAATTATTTCTTGCTTTACTGTAAAGGAGTAATATTTGCTGCCTACTTTGCTACTCTGAAGTACATATGAGTCTGACTACAATATGCAATTTACATCCATCAATGTTATGATACTAGTGCTATTGGACTGCTTTATTCATCTTGCCTCATGAACACCCATTTCATATTGCATGTTTATTCGTATCATCTTGGTTTTGCTGCATTTTCTACTTTTTGTAATCCATTTTCTGTATGGTTTATGGTATGTTGTTTGCAGGCGAGTGCTAAATGGGGGGGAGGAGAGCGGGGAGGGGGCATGGCGACAAGAAACACACGGACACAGTGCGGGAGGTAAAGAGGCCACAACTTTATTGAGATTACAGCTGAGGCAGCAAAGGCGCTCATAGGGCACAGATCCGAGCATCGGCTGACCCGTCTGCCAAGCCAATGAACCACATGCCCCCTCAGACCCCTGCTGAGGGGGGGAACCATGGGATGACAGTCAGTGGGATGCCAGATGGGTGTACACCCCTGTGTGGATCATCCCCTGTCACCTGGGAGTGAGGCGGACTGACAGCCCCCGTCTGGGCATGCACCGGCCATTCCTCACTCCCCAGATCCCTTATGGGGATCCCCATAATAGGGAAACTGAGCCTGAGGGCCCTGTTTCCCCCCAAATGGAATGGTGCCTGTGAAGCCCCGCCCTGCCCGCCGCCGCCGCCCCGCCGTGCTCTGCCGTTCTCCTAACTACTGCTGGAGGGGGGAGGAAGCTCCCTCCGCCTCAGACTAGGCAGGGGCAGTGGTTGCTGCACCGGCATCTGCCTCCTGCCAGCTGGTCTGAGAGCCTCCATCATGCTCTCTCTCTGTACCTTGCTCTCAGCCAACTCCTCCTCTCCGGCGTCATCGGGACTCCCCCCCTTTATAGCCCTTGCCCATCCTATTTCCTACACCCTCCACCAATCCACCCGTGCGCTCCTCTTCCCAGCCACCCTGTGTCTTTCCTTCCCCCCTTCCATTGGTGTGCACCCGTATCTTTTCTCTCGCCCTTCCGGCCTCCCCTTTCCCTGTCCGTGCTTCCCCCTTTCCTTGCCCTTGGCCAATCCCTGCCCAGGATGGCCAGCCTGGTCCCTGTCTTTCACACAGGGGAGCCCTCCCAGCCATCTGTCCCCCAATCAGGGGCCAGGCTGCCATGCTCTCCCGCCTCCCCCTCGGTTCTGGCCGCTGGCCCGCCCTCGCCCCGGCGTGGGTTGTGCCCAGCCGGCCGCCATGACCCCGGCGGGCTGCCGGCTCGCCTGCTGCCTCCCCTTCTGCTTGCCACCCTCCTGCGCGGGTTCCACCGCTGTCGGTGGGGCCGGGAGCTGCTCCGCCGGCTGCACCAGCCCAGGCTGCAGTAACGGCGGTGGTGGCAGTGGCAGTACTCGGCGTCCTCGCAGCCTCTTCCAGCGCGCACTACACCCAGGCGCCGTCCTGCCGCTTCGCCCTCCAGCTGCCCTGGTGCCCCATCACTCCCTGCCCCGTCGGTGAGTCGGGGGTTCACTTGGCGGGGCTGGCTCTGACGGGGCCGCAGGGTGGGGTGGGGTAGGGCCTTGCTACGGCCCAGTCCGGGGCAGGAAGGTCCTGCTCCGGACACACACACCCTGGGCCCAGGCTCCGGGTCCTCCTGGGGTTCTTCGGGGATCTGTGACATGTAGTCCGCATTCGCATGGAGCGGCCCCGGTCGATGTCGCAGGGTAAAGCTGAAGGGAAGCAGAGAAAGGTACCATCTAAGAATGCGGGCATTATGGTCCTTCATGCGAGCCATCCAGAGTAGGGGGGCGTGGTCCATGACCAAGGTGAAGGGGTTGTTGGAGAGGTAGAACTGCAGGGCACCCACGGCCCACTTGACGGCCAGGGCCTCCTTCTCCACCGTGGCATATTTGACCTCTGCCGGCTGCAATTTCCTGCTGATAAACAGCACTGGGCATTCTTGCCTGTTCACCTCCTGGGACAGGACCGCGCCAAGGCCCACGTCCAAGGCATCAGTCTGGACAAGGAAGGGTCGGCCGAAGTCCAGGTTGTGAAGGACAGGGGCCCTGGACCAAGCCCGGCGAAGGGTCTCGAAGGCTTGCTCCCGAGTAGGGTTCCACTGGAGGGTGGTTGGCTGTCCACTGCGGAGACAGTCGGAGAGGGGGCTGGCTAGGCTCGCAAAGTGTGGTATGAATTTGCTATAATAGCCCGCCAGCCCTAGAAACCGCCTCAACTGCCGCTTGGTCCGGGGTCGCGGGCTCCGCTCCAGGGCGATTACTTTGTCGGGGACCGGCCGCAACACTCCCCGGCCCACCTGGTACCCCAGGTAGGTCAGCTCCCGGAACCCGATTCGGCATTTGCGTGGGTTGGCCTGTAAGGTGGCCTGGTTCAACGCCTTCAGGACCATGTCCAGGCGCCACACATGCGCTGGCCAATCCGGGCTAAAGATGATTATATCATCAATATAGGCCTGGGCAAATTCCTGGCAGTGGGCGAGGACGCGTTCGACAAGCTGTTGGAAAGTCACGGCGGCTCCATGGAGCCCAAACGGCATCACTTTGAATTGAAAAAGCCCCTGTGGGGTCGCGAATGCTGTTTTCTCGCGGTCCTCGGGGGGCATGGGTATTTGCCAGTACCCTTTGGTGAGGTCCAAGACCGAGAGGTACTGTGCCGCCCCCAGTTGATCTATGAGGACGTCGGCCCTGGGCATAGGGTAGACGTCGAAGGTGGCGATGGCATTGACTTGTCGGTAATCCACACAGAAGCGGACGGAGTCGTCGGGCTTTCCCACCAACACTATGGGGCTCCGCCACGCGCTGTGGGAGGGTTCGATCACATCCAGCCATAACATGTCTTCCACTTCCCGCGCCAAAATCTCCCATCTCTTCATGGGCAGCGGCCACCACGGGGTGCGGGCCACCTGCCCCGGGGGGGTGGGGATGGGATGAGATATCACCGTCGTCCACCCAGGGCGGTGAGAGAAGACGTCTGGTGTCTGCCATAGCACAGTACGCACCTGGCTCTGTTGCTCCTCCCCGAGGCTGGGGTCCAGCTCCGGCTCCTCTTCTGTTGGCCCCTCGGGGATTCAGGAAAGTTCCCCCTCAGAGAGTTCTAGGGGCTCGGGCGACAGGTTGCACTGCAGGGTTGCGGGCTTGTGCCAGGCCTTCAGGTCATTCACGTGGAGCCTCTTCCGGTGCCGCGGGCCCGGACCACATTGGACCTCGTAGGATAGGGGTCCCCTGACATTAGTGACCTGGTAAGGGCCCCTCCACGGGTCTCCCGGGCTGGGCCCCATGACCTGGTGGTGGACTAGGACCTTCCCCTCTACTTGGAACTGCCGGGCTTGGGTCCCCCGGTCGTAGTAGGCCTTCTGTGCCACCCGGGCATTCTGGAGGTGTCTTCAAGCCTCCGTCCGGCAGGTCTTGAGGTGGGCCTGGAGTTCCCAGACATAGTCCGGGGCAGGGCGGGCCTCCGGCGCCGGCGCCGGGGCCCACTGCTCTTCCACCAGCCCCAGTATCCCCCTGGGTTGGCGCCCATAGAGAAGCTCGAAGGGCACGAACCCTGTTGAGGCCTGGGGGGTCTCCCACACCACGAAGAGCAAGGGGTCCAAATACAGGTCCCACTGCCGGGGTCGTTCATGGGCCAGCTTGCGGAGCATGGTCTTCAGCATTTGGTTAAACCTTTCCACGAGCCCGTCCGTCTGGGGGTGGTATGCGCTCATGAAGAACTGGCAGACTTGCAGCGTCCGGCACAGGTGCTGGGTAAGTTGGGCTGTGAAGGGTTTCCCGCAATCCGACAGAATTTCCCACGGTAGCCCTACTTGGGCAAAGAAGCGCAGCAGCACCCGCGTGACCCCGGGAGCCTTCATGTCCCGCATCGGGATGTCCTCCGGGTAGCGGGTGGCATAGTCTATCAGGACAAGGATGTAGTGGGCTCCCCACGGCGTCTGGGGCAGGGGCCCCACGAAATCCATAGCCACCCGGGCGAAGAGCTCCTCGATGACAGGCAGCGGAGCAAGTGGGGCTCTGACGGGCTGCCGGTTGGACAGTCGCTGGCACACCGGGCACGCCTGGCAGTACCGCTTGGCCTCCTTGGCCAGGCCTGGCCAGTAAAAGTGGGCCTCAATCCGGGCTGTCGTGCTGCTGGCTCCCTGATGTCCGGCCCAGGGATGGTCATACGCCGCCTTCAAGACCTCCGATCGGTAGGCCGCGGGCACCAGCCATTGGGCGACCTCTCCGCTGGCTCCCTTCACCCTCCGGTACCAGCGTCCCCTCTCTCGGATGACTTGAGGCCACCTCTCGGCGCGCCAGGGGTCAAGGGCTGTCCCCTCACTTACCGCGGTCATCCGGCGTAGGCTCTCCAGGGAGGGGTCGTTGGCCTGGGCAGTAGCGAAGTGGGGCTCGGCCTGCCACCCTTGATGGAGCCGTGCAGTGGGGCCGTCAGCATCTCCCATGCTGGGGTCATCTCCTGAGCCTTCGTCTGTGCCCCCCGCCAGGGCCTCCTCACCTCCGTCTGCCCCGGCCGGGAGGGCGGTCTGCATGGCGAGGTGGAAATGGGGGGCATCCCTGCCGAGCAGGACCGGGTGTGGGAGGGTCTGGACCCGGGCCAGGGCCGTCTCATGAGTCTGCTCCCGGTAGGTAACCAGCACCTGGACTACCGGGCACTCCTCTGCGTGGTTGTGGCGGACCTCGTGGAGGTCAGGGGGCAGGAGGTGTGACCGGATCATGGACACCGAGCTTCCACTGTCCAGTAGGGCTGTCAACCTTCGTCCCACCACCAGCACCATGACCAACATGGGTGGGGGCCGTGGGGCCTTGACCGTGACCTGCATGGCGGTGTCCCAGCCCAGGTCACACTCCATAAGGGGACAGTCCCTTTTCCAATGCCCCCACTTCCCACAAGTGAAGCAGGGGCCCTTGTCGCTGGCCTCCCTCCTGGGCCCCCCCGGCCGGCGGGCCGGGGCTGTGGGTGGAGGAAGGGGGCCCGGGGGCCCATCAGGAGGTCTCCCGCTACCCTCCCCTTTGTGGCTGGTGGGGGGGATTGAGGCCCGGGTCTTGCGTGGCCCCCTCTGGTCCCGGCGCTGAGGCTTCCGTCCCCTCCCGGGCGCCCTTCGGTCTTCGGGGGGTTCCACACCTCTACCGCCATCACATTCTCCCACAGGGTGGTCGCCTCCTTCAGGGTGCTTGGCTTGTTGTAGGCCACCCAGTTCCTGGCACGGGTTGGGATCACCTGAAGGAGTTGCTCCACGACCACTTGGTCCACGATCCGCCAGCCCTCGTCCATGGTGGGCTTGAGCCAGCGATAAGCCGTATCCTGCAGGTTAGCCACTAGGGTGCGTGGACGACCTGCCTTCTGGAAGGTCAGGGCTCGGAACTTCTGCCGGTATGTCTCCGTAGTTATCTCGTATCAGTCCAGGATCGCCTCCTTCAGCTTAGCGTAATTGGTCCCCTCCGCCTTAGGGAGGGCTTTCAAGGCTGCTTGCACCGCCCCCATCAGGTAGGGGCCCAGGATGAAGGCCCATTGGGCCTGAGGCCAGCCGGCTGCCTCCACCGTATGCTCAAAGGCCTCCAAGAAAGCGTCAACGTCATCCTCCACTCCCAGCTTGGCCAGCTGGAAGTGGGGGCGGGGGTTCGGGGCCCCTGGTCCTGCGGCCCCAGCTCCCGCATTGGCCCAGGCTTGCTGGAGGTCCCGGATCAGTGCCGCCTGTGTGTCGTGCTGCTGGTGGGCCAAGGCGGCCTGGGCGTCCAACTGCTGCTGAGTTACCTCCCTCAACAGCTGCCCCTGGTGCTCGGTCAGCCATTGTCCAAACTGGGTGAGGTCCATGGCGGAGCTGGTGGCTTCGGGCATTGTGCCTGCCCCGGGTGCTTTCAGAACCGCTGGCTTCAGAAGAGGGCAGGGGCTGGTCCAGCCTGCGGGGGTGGGTAGGTGGGGGAGGGGGCACCTCACAGGGCTGCTAGTGCCACCAGTTCTCCACCAGTTTATGAAGCCCCGCCCCGCCCGCCGCCGCCCCGCCGTGCTCTGCTGTCCTCCTAACTACTGCTGGGGGTGGGGTGGGGGAGGAAGCTCCCTCCGCCTCAGACTAGGCAGGGGCAGTGGTTGCTGCACCGGCATCTGCCTCCTGCCAGCTGGTCTGAGAGCCTCTGTCACGCTCTCTGTACCTTGCTCTCAGCCAACTCCTCCTCTCTGGCGTCATCAGGACTCCCCCCCTTTATTGCCCTTGCCCAGCCTATTTCCTACACCCTCCACCAATCCACCCATGCGCTCCTCTTCCCAGCCACCCCGTGTCTTTCCTTCCTCCCCTCCATTGGTGTGCACCCATATCTTTTCTCTCGCCCTTCCCGCCTCCCCTTTCCCTGTCCGTACTTCCCCCTTTCCTTGCCCTTGGCCAATCCCTGCCCAGGATGGCCAGCCTGGTCCCTGTCTCTCACATGGGGGAGCCCTCCCAGCCATCTGTCCCCCAATCAGGGGCCAGGCTGCCGTGCTCTCCCGCCTCCCCCTCAGTTCTGGCCGCTGGGCCCGCCCTTGCCCCAGCGTGGGCCACGCCCGGCCGTCCACCATGGCCCCGGCAGGCTGCCGGCTCGCCTGCTGCCTCCCCTCCTACTTGCCACCCTCCTGCGCGGATCCCACCGTTGTCGGTGGGGCCGGGAGCTGCTCCACCAGCTGCGCCATCCCGGGCTGCAGTAACGGCGGCGGCGGCGGCAGTGGCGGCGCGGTACTCGGCGTCCTCGCGGCCTCTTCCAGAGCGCACCGTGCCCGGGCGCCATCCTGCCGCTTTGCCCTCCAGCTGCCCTGGCGCCCCGTTGCTCCCTGCCCCGTCGGTGAGTCGGGGGGTTCACTTGGCGGGGCTGGCTCTGACGGGGCCGCGGGGGGGCGGGGTAGGGCCCGCTACAGCCCAGTCCGGGGCAGGAAGGTCCTGCTCCGGACAGTGCCCAATGCCCCAATCCGCAGCCTGCTCACTCCAAAGTCATGACAAAAGGGAGGGCTGGGCAGGATGCCGCCACGGGCCAAGTGCTGAGGGGTGGGTATCAGCCATCCAACCAGTGGCCCACGCTAGATGTGCCTGGGCGGAATCACCTGGGCCCTGGACACTCCCCGCCCCTCCTCAAGATGGCGGCCACCATGCCGCTTCCCCACTCGCCTCCCCCCACATCGCCCACAACTCAGGCCCCCAGGTGAGTCTGGGAGCCATTATTTCTTAGACTTTTTGTGTGTATGTTTGCATTGTTATAATTTTGTAATCCTAGTTCTATTGCATTATTCATTGGATGTTTTATGATGTATGATTGTATATGGGTTAGATCCAGACTAAATTGACAGTTTCCACTGATTCTGCCTTCCTGCTACAGATTTCCCTCGTGTAGATCCTAAGGGCCCCTGTCTCCCAGGAGCAGCATTTTTGGGAAATCAATGGGCTCCAGTGGGAGCAGAAGGCAGTAAAGTTACATTCTTCTAAAAGAAAATTTAGTCTGGATCCAGACTTTCATGTGTGTACATGTGTGTGTTGTAACCTATCAAGCTTCAATGAGAAATGTGGGAAATAAATAAATAAATTCTATAGGGTGGATATGTTAGTTTGTTGCAGTAAAAACAAACAGGGCTCTCGAGGCATCCAAAGACTAATATATTTTAAATATATTTTTATATATGATAAAATATATTTTTATTGTGGCATACATTTTTTAGTACTAGAGCTCACTTTATCAGATTCATTGGAAGATCTGCAGTTGGCAGACATGCGTGCACGCACATACACACAGTTATATGGGGGGGGGGGAAATCAGTTTGTAACAAAATGCTGCTTTTGCTGCACACTCATATATACCAACTGAGAATCCTCATGCTTTTGGTGAAATGGGCTCCTGTCACCAAAAGGTCAGGTGGAGATGCAGTGTGGTATAGCCATTAGACTAGAACTAGGAAAGCTCAAACTCAGACTTCCTGGGTGACATTAGCCAGTTACACTCTGACAGCCTATCCTACCCAGCATTATAAAAAAGAGTCCAGTAGCACCTTTAAAACTAACCAATTTTATTGTAGCATAAGCTTTCAAGAATCACGTTCTCTTCATCAGATGCATGGAGGGCAGAAGGAAACTAGTCAAATATAGAGGAGGAGAGGGGGAGGGGGAGGGGGAGGAGGAGAGGGGGGATGTAAACAACTCCTTTGGTATGGAGATGTGGACAGCTCCTTTTGGTGTGGGGATCAGTTTGTTTGTGTAAAGGTTCAAAGGAGTTTGCCGTGTTAGTCTGTAGTAGCAAAATCAAAAAGAGTTCAGCAGCACCGCCTAGACTATCCAATTCCACTGCAGCACAAGCCTTCGATAACCACAGTCCTCCCCGCCAGATGCATCTGACAAAGAGAACTGTGGTCCTTGAAAGCCCACGCCAGGTGCCACTGGACTCCCCCTGACCCCGCCTCTGTAAAGGAAATCAGTTACCTGTGATAATGAGATAACCATTCATAGTCCCTATTCAGTCCCAGCTTGACAGAGTCAAATTTGCATATGAATTCCAATTCAGCAGCTTCCCGTTGGATTTTGTTTTTGAAAGGTTTCTGTTGAACTACAGCGACCTTTAAGTCTTTGATGGAATGTCCTGGCAGATTGAAGTGTTCTCCCACTGGTCTCCGGACGCCGCCATTTCTAATGTCAGACTTGTGTCCATTTATTCCCTTGCATAGAGGTTGGCTGGTTTGTCCAATGTACAGAGCAGAAGGATATTGTTGGCACATGAGGGCATATATCAGATTGGAGGATGAGCAGCTGTAAGAGCCAGAGACAGTGTAGTTGATGCCATTGGGTCCTGTAATTGTATTCCCTGGGTAGATATAGGGGCAGAGCTGGCATCTGGGTCTGTTGCAGGGCCTGGTACCTGTGCTGGTGACTCTGCTAGCCGATTCATGATTGTAAGTGAGAAGTTGTTTAAGGTTGGGGGGCTGTCTGTAGGCAAGGAAAGGTCTTCCACCCAGGGCTTCTGAGAGAGAGGTATCATTTTCCAGGATGGGTTGTAGCTCAGTGATGATACATTGGATGGGTTTGAGCTGGGAGCTATAGGTGACAACCAGTGGTGTTCTGTTGTTAGTTCCTTTAGGTTTGTCCTGGAGCAGGCTGTTTCTGGGTACTAGTCTGGCCCTGTTGATTTGTTTCCTCACTTCATTTGGTGGGTACTGTAGCCCCAAAAATGCTTGTTGTAAATCTCTTAAGTGGGAGTCTCGATCAAGAGCATTGGAGCAGATACGGTTGTAACGTAAGGCTTGGCTGTAGACAATACACCGAGTGGTATGTTTAGGGTGGTAGCTGGAGGCATGTAGATATAAGTATCGGTCTGTTGGTTTCTGGTATAAGGTGGTATTTATCCATCCATTATGTAGTTGTACAGTGGTGTCCAGGAAGTGTCCAGCATTGCTCAAGGTCTGTTGGCCAAATGAGTAGTATCATTAACAACAACAATACTCAATTTATATACAGCCCTTCAGGACAACTTAACACCTACTCAGAGCAGTTTACAAAGTGTGTTATTATTATCCTCACAACAATCACCTTATGAGGTTGGTGGGGCTGAGAGAACTCCGAGAAGCTGTGACTCGCCCAAGGTCACCCAGCTGGCTTCAAATGGAGGATGGGGAATCAAACTAGGTTCTCCAGATTAGAGTCCTGCTGCTCTTAACTATTAGACCAGACTGGCTCTAGTGTTGATTGTTGTGAGGATAAAATGTACACTTCCCTTTACTCCTTGGAGGAATGGTGAGATTAAAAAAGAGAGAGGGGGGCAATGAAAGTTAATGCCACACTAAAAATTAGTCTTTAAGGTGCTACTTCAGCCATTTTGGCATTTTATTTTTTGTCTTTCTGTGGTTTAGAAGGGATAGCAAGAGCCCTACTTAAGTTCTAAGCAGCCCTGGAAATTGTTCTAGATAAAAAGGCAGGATAGAAATAACATACAATATATATTTAAATATAATGATTTTCTAAAGACTTACAAAATACATCTTGATCCATAAACCAAAAGAAAAACCAGAAAATTAAGGACTAGACTAAAATGGTGTGTGGTCTATATTTTCCTAGTGGGCAAGACATAAATTGAAAAATGTCCCTGAAAGAAAAGTCATTTTCAGGCTCTTCTTATTTTCAAGAGAAATGTTGCACCCCAGGGCAGGACTGTCTGGGCCCTTAACCACAGTAATAGTACACAAAATGTGTGTATAAAGTGTCTGCAATTCATGTGCCTCTATGGGAATGCTATGGCAAGTCAATGTATGTCACCAGTGACCCAACAGAATAATGATCCTTGCTCTATTGTTTTTCTTATAAAACAGAGCCAACTTTAATTACTGCATTACACACTTCCTTACTTATAGTCGAATCCTAGCATGTTTATTTAGAAGTAAATGCTAGGGGTATGGAAAATGAAACAAACAAGCGTGAAGTAAACATGGAAATCACTGCTTCATTTTGTTAAAGTGGCATCCAGAATGATGAACCAAATCCAGGAAACCAAGTTACAATGGCACCCTCCCACCAAAAGTTTGTGTGATTCATTTTGGCTTTTACTGCACAGCAGCAGCAAGCAGGCAGGTACTGGGCCAGCATAGTAGCATCTTGTTTTCCTTAACGGCATTCATCATCAGATCCCAAGAGGAGAGAACCCTTACATTATGTTATACAATCTAATTAACTCAGTTGGCGGTAAAGGGGAATGTGTACAATGTGCATGAGTGCATCTTTTTTCAGCACTACTTGGGCAATAGCATTGTCTCTCTGCCAATTGGGTCCTTGCCAGAGGAGACCTCTCCTCACCTATTGGCTTTGGAAATAATCATTTAACTCCATTGGAGGGACGGGGGAATGTGCATCTTTTTTTCCCCAGCACTACCCAGGCACTGTCTGTCTCCCTCACCCCCATCAGGGCACTTGAACAGTCGGTTGCTGTGAGGGAAAGTGCCACTAAACAGAGTGATTATGTGAACTTGATAAAAGCCCTGGAAGACTTCAATCATAGGCAGCAATCCTAAAGAATCTTCTGAGGAAGTAAGTACTATTGAATAAAATGGGACTAATTTCTGAGTAGACCTGTTTAAGGGAGAATTTGCCCCCCCCCCCTCTCTCTTGCAGTACTACCCAGGCACTAGTCTGTCTACCCCATCCCCATCAGGGCACTTAGATGGTCAGTCGCTGTGAGGAAAAGTGCTGCTGCAGAGGTGCAAGTGGTCTGTTCAATCAATCAAACTTGATCAAAGCACTGGAAGATTGTGATCATAGGCTGCAATTCTAAAGATACTTTCTTGAGAGTAACCACTATGGAATAACAGGGGACTTACATCTATGTAGACCTGTTTACGGGTGCCCCAAAGAGCCTTGAAGGTCTTTGAGCCAAACTGGCAATGCCTCACATGGAAAACACCAATAAGGGTAAACAGTTTGTTTGAAAACCCCATGTTCGAAACTGAAATGAAAATTTTCTCAATGCACACCTCTTGCAAATACTATTGATTACCATGTGAGAAACTTTCAAACAACTGTTTAGGATTGTGGTTTCATATAGGACTATGGCTATTTTTTTCTCAGATGATCATTTTGAAATATAAAACCACCTCTGGACTGTGACTGAAAAGGGAAGGGAGCCAGGAGCAGTTGGAGAGGGGTGGTTTAACACTTTCTCTCATTCTGTTTCTTGCCCCAAACTGCTGCCTACAAGCTTTCACATCAACAATGTGTGGGCATGAAATTTGGAGACAGTGATTTGGGGCAAGAAAACTGAATGAGTGAAAGCATTAAACACAGTAAAAAGAGTATATTACACATAAATTTTACCTAGCCAGGGGTAAAAGCAACATGAGGTGAAGCTATAGCAGTTTTTACAGGTAACTTACTATTTTATTTACTTTTATTTAAGTTATGTATAGTCCATCTTTCTCACTGAGGCTCGAGGTGGATTATATATTGTAAGACAATGTGCTCAACAGATGGGACAGCCAATAAACAATGCAGTAGGGTTTGGATTGCAGAAAACTTGAAAACAAGGGGAAATCTGAAACAGAGCTAAAACAATTCTGAAACAAAGCTCAAGCAACTGAAAATGACATGTTAAACATGACAACGCTAAACAGTGCAGAGGAGCAAACTTAACAGTTGTGTCAAGGCAGTGGACCATATTCTGGACTAGACTGAGCTGGAAGAAGTTTTTTGCCATTGCATTAACTTGCTTCTCTAGCAGCAGTGTTGCATCCAGTATAATCCCTATGCTCTTAAATGACCGAGTAAGGCTCAAAGGGGAGAACACTGTCCTTCAGAATATTCATTTTCCCAACCAGCATCACTTCCATCTTGTCTGGGTTCAGTTTCATCCTGTTTGCTTTCAGTCATTTGACCACAGCAGTCAGGCAGTGACTCAAGACTTCTGCTGCAGTGCCAGGAAATTTGGATAGCAGGATATAGCACTGGATGTCATCTGCATATTGATGATGGCCAATTATACAGCTAGAAGTGATTTCTCCTGACGGCTTTACATAGAAGTTGAATAACACAGGGGATAAGATTGCATCCTGTGGAACCCTCAAGATAGTTTCCACACTGAATATAGTTGGTCTCTCACAGCAACCCTTTGAATCAATTCCATAAGGAACTACTTAAACCAGTCCAAGGGACATCTCTTGGTACCTAATTCTGCCTCCAAATGCCTTAACAAGATGGCATGATCTACTATATCAAAAGCTGCAGATAGATCCAGGAGGAGCAACAAAGAAGCATGGCTCGGACCTGCCCGGTGGTGCCAATGAGTGGTATCAGCTCACTCATTGCTTTCTTCCACGCCATAGCCAGGTCCCTGTAGTGCTGGCTTGAAACACTGCAGATGGCATTTAGCCTGGCTTGTGCCTGGACTATTTTTCCTTCCTAGACCCAACTGCATACCAAACCACAACAGTGTAATAAGCACATCTCCCTGATTTACAGAATGAGTACTTTTTATAAGAAAAGACTGGGAATATAAATGAAATCTTGTCCTCTGTCAAATTCTACCATCTCCATTAGAAAATACACAGAACACCACTCTTAGACTAGTCTAATTATTTGGGGATTTCATGACAGTGTAACCATTTGCAGAATGTCCCAAAAAACAAGATCCCAAATTCAATTGTTTGAGGCAGGACAAAATAGTCCCCTGCCCTGTGGTCTGCAACTGGAAATCTATTGGGCTCTTTACAGTCTGAAGTCTTCTGTTGGAAACCTGAAGGGAAAAGCTATCTAGTGAATCACCATCTGTGCTTTTGCATTACAATGTTCAGAAAGGGCAAGTCAAGTGGTCTCTCTGTCCCTTGATTTTCAGTTGGTTAGAATAAAGCCACGTTCCTGTTCCTTGGGCTCTTTGTCATGGTTGCTGTGGTTACCAGTTGATTATTTTTTCTCCAGGAGAGACTTTCCAAAAATGGCATTTACTGTCCATGTACTCCAGCATAATTTAAAGGGGAAATGTGGTGCCCTGACTTTAGTAGCACTTTTAATGAGACCCCTCCCCCCTTCTGACTCTTGCTAAGGAGCAAGCCCAGAAAAAAATAACCTCCAGGCTTGCATTGCACACAGGACTTTACTGTGCTGATCACTGGGCCCAGACATTGAAATGTGAGTTCAGTTTTGTCTGTCTGCTTAGGCAGGCAAGTCTGTGCAGAAGGAGCCACACTTCGCTCTGCAGAAAGCCAGGAAGACGATCCTTGGGGTGAAACAGAACCCCTGTAACAACAGTTTACTCCTCTTATCCATTCTTTCACTTTCTGAGAAAAGGATTCTGTGTATTTGACTGATTTATTTAACACATTCATTGTCTGTTTTACTAACCCACACATGTGCCTTGCCAATGCATGAGGAGAAAGATGCCAATGAACTGAAGACAGTGGCTAACTGCTCAAGTGCAGGGCTATGCACCCAAGCCAGAAATAAAAATGGAACATTGGAAAATTCCTAACACAATGACTCCATGCCAGAAACTAGTACAGGCAATTTGGAACTCCTGTGACAAAGGAATAATGGTATCAGTCAAGTGTATAATACCTTCAGAGCTATAAAAAGCTATCCCCTGATTGGTGGGCTCCAAAACTGGCCAAGTTGTCCACCCGAGTTAATATAACAGCTATGTTTTCAACTGGGTGGAAGCCAGGGTGGATCTAACCATTTTTTCTGCTGATGACAAAGGAAGGTAGGTTCCCCTTTTGACCACTAAAGAAGGCAGGCTATGCTGGGAATCATGCAACAGGCATGTACAAAAGCCATGTTGGAAAGAGAAGAATTGGATGAAATTGAGTGAAAACAATCCAACCCACAGTGTAAACTTCACACTCATGTAAACATCTGAACTTGTGATGCCCAGCTCACATGATTTGTCTCTTCACAATTAAGGAGAATTGTGCAACTGGGTAATGGCACGAAGCTCCTAGCTTGTACCTTCCCCCATATGTGGCTGGGCAACAGCATCATTCTGCACTCAAGAGGAATGAGTTGGATCCACCAGAAATTTCCACTGACAGAAGGAATGTCCATCAGTATAGCATAACTTTCTCACCTGCCCCCTTCCACTGGAGTCCCAAATACCACCTGAAATGCTGCAAGTGAGAGTACAGGAGACCTGCCCCCCCCCCCATGCAAGAACTGAGGGGGAAATTGAGGTCTGCTGTGGGAGAGGGTAATTGATAAAATTCTGTCCATAGAAATCCTCTGCTGGATCCAACCCATTGAATAGACCAAGGCAGAATGCCCCGGAGTTGGCAAGGATAGAACTGTATTTTTCATCCTGAATTCCCATTTTTTTACTCATTTCAGCAGCAAGCCTAATATTGAACAATAAATCCATGCTATTCTTACAAATAAAAAAACAGAGAAAGAGAAAAAGGCAGAAGCATTTCAATATTGATCACCTGTTCACACAATAAGTGCCCTACCAGATCTTTAAGCCTAACCTAGCCTTTTATTAATTAATCACTAGTGTAAGATACAATAAATATTGTATTTCATGCCTGCAGCAGTCCTGTTTTATTGCATTCTTTGTTAGCTTAAAAAAAATTCATCTTGGTGAGTGTGTAGTAAACACTACAGTTAATTAGATGGCAGGCCTCAAACTGCACATTTGGCTGAATCCAAAGCACATATTGATCTCAGTATGGGGTTCTTGTAAACAAAGTTGTTGAAACGCTTTGAAGTGTTTGTATGAGAAAACTTATATAACAAGATTACCCAGCTGAAATTACAAAAATCTAAATCAGCATGAAATCAGAATAAGTAAACACTTCCACCTAAGCTCATCCACAGTGCAATATTTTTTAAAAATAAAGTTTGTATAATTTGTGCACTGAGCAAGATTCAAACTCAGAAATAATTACAATTCTTGTAATAAAGATATAGTTGTATTAAAAAGACTTCTGTATGCTCATGGGTGGTAAGACCTCTACTATGAGAAAATTTTGTTTCTCTACAATCTTTGAAAAAAATTTAATGTTTAGAATTGCTTCCTCGGTTTTTGTAGGCTTGTTAAAGATGTTACTGTTATTGTGCTGGGGGAGCAGCAAGCATAATTTGAGACAACTCTCTGCTTTAAAACCAAGCCTTTATTTACAAAAACTATCTGGAAGACCCAGAGTAAAACTTAGAATGAGGTGATCAAATATTTATTTATTTATTTATTTATTTAATCACATTTCTAGACCACCCTCCCCGTCAGATGGGCTCAGGGCGGTTTAACAACAGTTTAAAACAGTAAAAACATTATAAAAACATTAAAACATTATATCAAAACAATTAAAATTGGCGGGTATAAAATATTAAAATACAGCATTTTCCTTCATGGGTGGTGGCCGGCGAGAGGACAGCCTAGCCCCCACCAAATGCCTGGCGGAACATCTCCGTCTTGCAGGCCTGGCGGAAAGATAACAAATCCTGCCCGGCCCTAGTTTCCTCAGACAGAGAGTTCCACCAGGTTGGAGCCAGGACAGAAAAGGCCCTGGCTCTGGTAGAGGCCAGGCGGACCTCCCTGGGGCCAGGGACCATCAGCAAGTGCTTAGTGGCTGATCGAAGCAACCTCTGGGGAACATATGGGGAGAGGCGGTCCCGAAGGTATGCTGGGCCCAGAACAAATATGAAACACACCTCAGCTTTGGTTTTGTCCCTAAATCACTTAAGTCACATTAGGCCTAGCTACTCATTATGGTGGATCCAATGGTGTGTTTCCAAACGAAGCTGAAGTTGGTTCCCACTTCCCGGTTCCTTATTCACAATTCCTAGTTCCTTTCTCGCAAAACCAAAGAAAAATATTATGGGGAAATTGAAAAGCTCTGCAACCCAAAATATCACACACCTCCAGATTCAGCAGACTCAGCCCTCTAAGTGGACCTATACTGAGTCATCCTACAAAACCCACTTCTTGAGTCAACAGCTTCAAAGTAGGGTGCTCCCAGAACAAATCAATAAGCAGAAAGGGGGGGGGGGGTTGCAGTGGAAAAAAAACTTTGGATCACCCCAAATCACACAGCCCTGAACACCAGAGGACATGTGCTGGTGCTGATCCAGTCTCTGGTTCTGGACCTAAGGCCTCCTATTTGGCCTGCCAAGAACCTTGTATTAGACATTGCTGTGAATAAGGAACTGGGGAAAATATAAGTCCTCTGGACTCAAAAACAATCTTTGGATCACCCCAAAATTCTAGGCAGGCCAAATAGGAAACAAAATTATAAGGCACCATCCCACCAAAAAACTCGTGTGTTTCATTTTGGTTCTTATTGTACAGTAGCAGCAACACAGGCAGACAGCAGCATCTTGTTTTCCTTAATAGCATTCTACCAATTGCATCACAAGGGGAGAGAGCTCTTATACTATACCACCTAACTCAGAGTCAAGCTACACGTGATGCCTTACACAGGTTGGACACTTGTCAGCTTCCCTCAAGTTTTGATGGGAAATGTAGGCGTCCTGGTTTTACAGTTTGGCTCTCCATTACAGCTGCAAGACCAGGGTGCCTACATTTCCCATCAAAACTTGAGGGAAGCTGACAAGTGTCCAACCTGTGTCAGGCGCCACTTGTAGTTTGGCTCTAACATTGTTGGAGGGAAGGGAGAATGTGTGCATGAGTGCATCTTTTTGTGTGTGTGCCGCTATCTGGGCACACCCCCATCAGGGGACTTGAATGGTCGGTCACTATGAGGAAAAGTGCTGTGCTGCTGGGTGGGGTGCAAGTGGTTTGTTCAATCAATCACACTTGATAAAAGTGTTGGAAGACTTCAGTCATAGTCTGTCAGGGCTCTCTGTTTTTCTGAGTCAAATGGCAAATGTGAATCCCAGTGAAGCTTCAGCTTCTTTACAGTTCTCACCTACATGCCGACCAATTTAGTTTTCTCTTCAGGTTTTTCATTCTAATGCAATGCCCTCCCTTCAGCCAGCATCTATCAAAACATTGTTTTTTTTAAAAAAAATATTAACATCAAATTAAGCCCCCTGTGAGCTACAGGCCTACTCTGTCCTTTTGAAAAACAATCCTGCCTGTGTGAGTCACCACCCTGCCGGTGTTGCTGGCCCCACCCTCGGCTGTCTTCCCGGGTGCTGCTGGGAGGGCTTCCCTCTGCCTCAGAGCTGGGCGGGGGGCTGGTTGATGTCACCTGCCTCCCCTCTTTGCCTTCTGGCTGGGATTCTCTCGTCTCTCTCTCGCTCAAGTCACTCCCGCCTGGTTCTCCTCCCCGGCAACCTTGGGAGCCCTCTCCTTTATAGCACCCTTCTTCTCCACCCCCTCCCAGGGTGTCATGGCCCAGTCTGAGAGTGAGGTCTCCTCTGGAGGAGAGGAGCCTCGTGTAGCCAGCCAGGACTCCTCAGGAGAAGAGGAGCCCTGTGTAGCCAGCCCTAGCCCTGATTCAGCAGAAGCCGGCAATCAGGAGCAACAGCTGCTGGCTGATCAGAGCTTGCAGCCAGCAGCTGAGACACCAGCACCCTCTAGCTCCAATACTACAGGGGAAGCTCAGCCAGGGACTTCTACAGGTGCAGCGCAGCCAAGAGCCTCCACCCCCCCCAGGTTCACCCACGCCCAAGGAACGCCGCAGGCAGCGCCAGAGACTGGAACTGCAGGAGAGACGGCACAGTGCTCGCCTCTCGAGCCAACGCCAGCTGCTGGAGAGTGACGATGAGTAACGTCAGGATGAAGCCCCAGCAGCTGGCTGAAAACCACGCCTGGCTATAAGAGCCAGTTTGGAGGAACTGCCGGGCATGGAAGCAACGTGTCAATTACCTGCAACCACTTCCTGGTACCTTGCATCTCACTCTTGCCTGCACCTTGCCTTGATACCCTCGTGCTCTGACCTACGGACTGGACTTGGCTTGGCTTTTGGATCTTTGACACACCCCTGGCATTTACCTTGGGCTCTGACTACAGACTGGACTCGGCTTGTGACTCTTGAACACTCCTTGGCTTCATGTTAGTACCTGGGCTACCAGCTTGGGCGGGCCCAGCCCATGACACAGGGCAGCCAATCTGCCCTCGTCCTGCCCCTTCCCCCATGATTCCCATCCCCGCTACCTGTGCTCCCCGGTGGGGACTGACTCTGGGCCTGCCAGTCAGGCCCGCAGCCCGCCTCTCCCCCTGGCCACCCCGCCCTCCTTCTAGGCTGTGCCTGGCTGGCTGGGGCGCCCACCTCGGGGCTATGGTTGGCCAGCCCTGGCGCCTTCCTCGCCACCCAGGTTGCCCATCCCGGCAGCGGCTGCCTGCCGTTCGGGGGGCTGCCTGTCGGCCCTTCTGCCTTTCCCGGGCCCAGCTGCGCCGCTGGGGGATCCAGCTGGGCGGTGGGCCGGCGTTGCGGTGCGGCACGGCCCGACAGCATGGTTCCTGACGACGATGCTGGCCTTGTTCTCGCCTCTGCCGTTTTCCCCGCCACCTCTGCCTGTCTCGCCCCCGTCCCCGCCGGCTCCCGTGACGCCCCTCCTCCAGGTAAGGGCCTCTGGCTCGGGAGGGTGGGTGTCCGCTCCCGACCATGCTCCGGTGGGGGGGTGGGCTCCCAGGCAAAGTCTGGGGAGGTGGGGAGCTGCTCCGGACAGCCTGCCACCACAGCAAAAGAAAATCTTATGGAAAAAACATAGGCCTGGTGGGGAGGCATTCAGCC
Organism: Eublepharis macularius; assembly: GCF_028583425.1. Classification (NCBI taxonomy): domain Eukaryota; kingdom Metazoa; phylum Chordata; class Lepidosauria; order Squamata; family Eublepharidae; genus Eublepharis; species Eublepharis macularius. Next base: position 131,155,212 of record NC_072790.1, read on the forward strand.
AATCATTCTGCCTGCCTGCCTGTACATGGACAATGGAGAAGATTGGTGGTGAGAATGCCCTGTTTTGCAGTGGGATGCTGAGCATCAAAAGAAAGGATTTAGATTTGCGTCTCATTGTGGGAACAAAACTTCAAAGCACAAGGAAACAGAAGCAGTAGATAACAGAAGAATGCAAAGGTATTAAGTTATTGGCCCTATAGAAAAAGAAAAAAGTGGACATGAAGCAGGATTGTTTTTAATGTCACTGCCCTGCACTGGTTGGAGTGCTCTCCTGCTTGTGTTAGCAGTCCTACCCCTTCTCCTTATTGCAAGGTCAGCTTATAAATATTAAATATCATAAGCCCCTTTATCATGTGCCTTAAGCACATGGCAATGCCTGGCCAGGTAGAACAGATGCCAACCCAGCTGGAGTTAGAAAGTTACCAGAAGGTGAGTTAAGATGACTAGCTGCCCCTCCACACCCCAGAGAAGCACTTAAGTAAAACTAAAAGAGGTCTTTCAGGAATTCCTGCTTATCTCATCAATGGCCTTCTGTACCTTCCTCATGCCTCCTTCTTAATCTGGGCTATTCAGGGACCTGACAAGCCCTTCTCACCCAGCAATCACAGGACATCAAGCACCCTTCTCATCTATATTTCCTTTCAGATATGTATAATCAAACCTTTCTTACTTTGTTTTACCTATGGACAAACCATCACGCTATTATCTTGGGAGAAGATGTAATTTTGCCTCTATAACTATGCTGTCCCAGCCATATGCTGTGTGCCTGTCCTTGGATCCTATGCACACCCTGAGACATGTGTCTGAGCCTTCTTCTTCTTGCCGTAAAGCTGATATGACTGTCTCTACGGACAACCTCTCTCTTTCTTAGACTGGTAAATATCACCCTACTCGGAATGTCTCTCCCTGTTCCTCACTTATCTCCCACTTAGCCCTGTGTGTATGCTGTGTGTGATTTTCTATGTGTTTGTCTTTACTGCTCCTTTAATAAAAACTATTCCTTTTGAACAACTACCTGATTCATTCAGAGAGTTCTCTAAGAGAACAATCCTGGTGGAGATATCCCAGTTACCCCCTCTTGCTGCATCTCCTTGAACACTAATTCCCCCAACTGCATCTCCTTGAACACTAATTCCCCCAACTCACAAGAAGATCCCCCCATTTAGAGTAATACTTGGGAGCTGCCCTACTACCACTGCCCTGCTCCACCTTTCCCAGCCGGTTTCCTAAAATGACATGTGTCCACTGACAACGTTGGGGTCTGTTGTTTGTATGTATGTATTGTGCTTGAGGAAATCCTCGGTGGATCAGTGGTTTAGAGGGAGGGGGACTAATGGTTGATGTGGTTTTTTTAAAGCATGAAAACATCTGCTGCAGAGCCTCGTTTCCTCAGTACTCCCCAAAAGAACAGTGTGTACATCTGCAGCTGCCCAACACTCACTGTGATGCCTTCCCCAAGCATTCTTTGAAGTCTGTAAACACTGAACCCCATTGTTGCGTGTGCTCAGATTCAGTGGGTCAGTGGTTTAGAGGGAGCACTGTGTTCTGTGCAATTTTGGTATCATTAAGTGCAAAACAGCTGCCCCAAAGAGCGTGGAAGCCCTCATTGTAAAGAACAGCTTCAAAATAAAGAAAAGAACCTCACACAGATTAGATTCAAACTGGTAATGCTCCACCTGGAAAAAACAATAACGGTACATAGTTCATTCAGAAATCCCTGGATTCAAAAATGAAATGGAAATTTTCTCAGTGCACACCCTAATACTGTCTATCTGGGAACATTTTAGGTCAGGAAAACTGTGTGTGTGTGGGGGGGGGGAATCTCGTATCTTGCTGAAGTAAAGCACAGCAGTGTAAAATGCAGTTAACTATTGCAGATGAAGAAGTTATGGAATCCATTGAAACTGCACTTATCAGATCACTTACCCCATGAAATTTAGTTTAGTACCTGGCATCACTCCTTCCTGCCTCTTGTGTGAGTAAAGTTCAGCTGATAGAAGAGGAAGGAGTGATTTCTCATTCTTCCCATTCCACTACTGCTTCTTGATCTTGTGCTTTTACTCCATCCAGGTTCTGTGACACTAGAAATACACTGCCCCAGGCTGGAAATGGCTGGTGAGGGGAGGGGTAAGCCAGGTTCAGTGATCTTTGCTCTCTTCTTGCAACATTCTGGCACTGGATCCAATCCATGGTATGGGACAATGTAAATATTTTAATTAATATTATTAGCAGATGAAGACGGCCAGTTGGCTGTAAGACTAACTGGTGAGCTTGAGGTTTGCCCAAGGCCACCTACTGAGCTCATGGTAGTAGGGAGATTTAAACCAGCAAAGTGCTGATTTACAGCCCAAAGACTTTACCACTATGCAGAATGGGAGAAAAAAATACTCCTGTTTTGATGAGGAGGATCCAGTTTATTCAGCATCCAGTGGTTATTGAAGAGAGTGGTGCGGAATCCTGTGATTTCAGCATTGGAAGAATTACAGGCAGACTATTCAAGACCTTTATGACAAAGGCCAAGAGGACTCTTGATGGCTTTACCTGTACTTATGATTGAAGATTGTTCACACTGTGGGGAAGATTCTGAAATCTGGGTCATTCCTTCTGTTCATGGGTAGGAGAAGCTCTGGAGGGCCAAACAAAGGAGGTTTAATGACTGTTCTCCTAGATCATTCAGTCAGGCAGGCCATTTCCTTTTGAGAGTACTTAGGGGGACTTACTGCCTTAATCAAGAGACCCTGCCATAATATCAAACCGGCTGGATATTCCCTGAATCTTTGGCATCTGAAGACCAAAGGATTGGAGTACAAATGACGGGATCTTGGTGGGGGAATACAAAAGCATGCTGATGGCAACAACAAACAGTTGTTTCTCTTTGACGTTCTCCAAACATTTGAGAAATGTCCACTTTCCTTTTCTTCCCCAACTTTTTCTCTCTTTTAGCTCTTCCTCATATATATTTTTATCTAGAAAAATCTTTCCAGCTTATTGACATACTGATTAAAATGTTGGCACCATAATGTAAACCAAGTATTCCAAAATGAGGCATTACTATGTTTAATAGATTGGTTTTATTAGTATTTACTGAACCTTGGGTATAATTTACAGAAATTAAAATGCCATTGGTTTTGTAAGCTGTATTAAGGCTAAATGTATCTGTGAAACATTTTAGAGATTAATGTACTGACTGGTTGTGCTGCTTTGAATTCATTATCCCATTCTTAAGTCTGCCAAATATTATCATGAATATTTGGGTAATTACTCAAAATTGGGAGACATTATTTCCTAAGAAAAAACTCATTTCTTAAAGAAAAAAATGAGTATAACCGTCCCCCTCCCTGGGGACACTACTATAGCATGCCTGCCCCTAAATCAGGCTCACACAAATCGTGATCCACTGTGAAGATTAATCCTTTGGCTTCATCTATGCTGGCTCAATAAGAAGAGGCAGGCAGGCAGAATTCTGCAGATAGTTGCCTTTATTTTGATCATGATACTGAAGAAGGATAGCTATTGTTTGGTCAGTGCTGGAATAGCCTGGCTGATTAAAGTAGCAAATTCTCAAGCAAATTAACTTCAAAGGAAAATTACAACCCGAAATTGCTGAAATATTTACCAATTTGTAATAATGGGACATAGGATTTTTCTCACATTACAGATGCTAATTTTACACACTTTGCACCCATGTCCTATCAAGCTAATTACAACATGTATTATAGCCAGCTTCTTGATAATCTAATATGCAGTACTCCTCCCACCTTCTACCTGATCATGAAAGACTTCTACTTTTTCCACTCCATGTGAAGGGAGTTTTAATGCCCAAAAGCTCACACCCAGGGACTGCAACCTTGGTTTCATCCTTTTGTCTTGCACATAGTCACCTTTTGTGAGTGACATCAGCATTTTGCTGCCTGATTGGGCCCGAGCCACTGAGGCACCAAAATGGCATAAAAACCAGTTATCCAACATGGACTTGAGAGAGAGCTCAGAGTTTAGAGCTGGGAGCCAGACCTTTGAACCTCATTTGTGCATCCTGTGAGAGGACTTTTTTGTGACTCAGACTGGATGGAAGCTCAGGAGACCACCTGTTTGCTTTGCTGAGAAACCTACCCATTTTGCCTCTTGACTAGAGACTGTGTCTTCTGCTTTTGTGACAGCCTTTGGATTTATTTCTGCTGACTTGTTGGTATGTATAGTTAGAGCATACAAAGCTATAGGTATTTTTTGTTTTATCCTCACATTCTGTCTCGTGCCTTTATCATGACCTTGCACCTTAAATAAAATAGACCGATTATATTTCTTGTGTGGTTTGATAACTTTGAAGGCTCAAAGTCTTAAACCCGTTGATTGAACTTGCCTCTTTGTAACCCCTCGAGCACCACCTACGAGAAAACTATCTTGCTGTACAGATTACCTTGCAAAACCATTCTTCCAGATTTGCCTTTGCTTTTCTAATTCCCTTACAGACTGAGAGTGTGTCCCTTCACTCTTGTGCTTTGGGAAACACCAAGGGACTGGAGGCAGCTTTATGGGGCAACGGCAGTGTCCTGACAGCAGACACAAGCAGACACCCCCTTGCTCCAACAGGACTGTAGAGGGAGCATAGGAGAAGTGACCCTGCAGATATGTGGGTCCAAGGCCATGAACAGCTTTATATGTGATGGCCAGTACCTTGAATTGAATCTAGTATCTGATGGGCAGCCAGTGAAGCAACTGCAGAATGGGTATAATATGCATGCTCCACATAGCTCCTGGTAATAACTGAGTTGCAACAGTCTGCACCAGCTGGAGTCTCCAAGTTGAACTTGAGGAGAGAGTGCATCAGAGTAGTCTAGGCTTGGTTGGCATTGATCTGTGGCATTGATCCAGGTTGCCAGATTGCCTGAGTCATGGTAGGGGGCCAACTTCCAGGTGGATCTTGAATTGTAAATGTATTTTACTCATCCTCAACTGGTCAGCAGTGTGAGCTGCCATACTATAAGGGTTAAGCAGTTGGGTTGCAAATCAGCACTCAGTTGGTTTGAATCCCATTACCGCCATGAGCTCAGCAGGTGGCCTTGGGTAAGCCATTCCTCTCAGCTCCAGCTCCCCATTGTGTATTGTGGGGATAATAATAACACTGATTATGTTCACTGCTCTGAGTGGGGCACTAGTCTGTCTAGAAAAGTGGTATACAAGCATATTTATTACTATTATTAATAATAATATACTATCTTGGAAGAAAGCTTAGAGTGAACAAATTGAAACTGAACCCTGGTAAGTGGATGTATTGCTGGTTGAGAAGCCTGAGGTCTTAAAAGACATTGTGCTTCCCACTTGGTACAGCTGAGCCTTGCTTGGTTAAGAGCCCCAACATTATACTGGACCCACCATTACTACTCGAGAATCAAGTTAATGCAGCAGCAGCAGCAGCACCCCCCTCCCAGCTTCTCTTTCAATTGGGAGTGGAGTGAGATGAGGCATTCATTTTCAGAAGCAAGTTTAAACAAAAAAGTGTTGCATTTTTAATATCAAAATTTTAATATATGTCCAAAGCAGTGAATTTGAACACAGGAGACTTATACTGTGACCATTGCGGTGTGCAAAACAAAACAAATGAGTCAGAAATACACTCAGAAATCACTGGTTCAGTTCATTAAAGTGGCTTCTGGAATGGCGAAACGAATTCTGGAAATGAAGCTTGTAATGACCCTCACATACACTAGAAAGTTTGCGCGCTTCACTCTGGTTCTTACTGTGCAGCAGCAAAGCAGGCAGGCACTGGTCTGACAATGGCAGGTGACATCCACTGTAACTGTTTTCCTTAATGGCAACCAACCAATTGATCCCAAGGGGAGCGCCTGAGCCCATGTGTAGCATAACTGTGTTGGTGGGAAGGGAATGTGTGTGTTGTACATGAGTACATTCCTTCAGCACTTCCAGCACAATAGCAGTGGCTCTGATTTGCAAAAAGATTTCTTTACCCCAGTGGAGACCTAGGCTGCTACAAATGCTCATGTTATGCAGATTAGGGTGAAAATTGGAAGTAATAAAGAATTATTAAAGCAGATCTGCACTGAGGAGGACCCAGGCTTGAGCAGACTAGGTTGCCCGTTCATTGGACTATTCAGCCTTTCAGTGGCTGCTGTCCTTCACTTAGGTGCCACTACTGTGACTAAAGAAGTCCTCTAAAGATAACAGGTTGAGGAGCACCAGGAGGAACTTCACCCTGCCTGGAATGACTTCAGTTTTTTCTGGGCTTTGCTGATTAAAACATCTGTGGGAATAGTAGCACTGTGCACAGTTGCACATGCAAACCCTAGTCTTCCACAATCAGTATTTGTTTTCTTACAGGGAGTCTGGGCTGCCTGTCTAATCTCCCACTTGTACTAATAAAAAATAGAGAAAAGGGTTTTCCTTCCTCTCCTTCCTTTTCTGTGAAGAAAACCAAAGCCCACCCTCCTTTCTGTGCCCTTTTAAACACAATGCAAGAAAATGCTTACAGCCAGCGGCAACGGGATGAATGCATGCTCATGTGGAGGGAAAGGACTTTGAGTCACATTATGCAGATTAGGATGAAAACAGGAAGAAATAAGAATTATGAAGGGATAGCCACCTTGAGGAGGACCCAGGCACATGGACCAGGTTGCTGTCCATTCAGCAGCCTTTTGCTGTTGCTGTCCGTCACTGAGGTGCCACTCCAAGCCAACTGTAACTTCAGAAGTCAACCTAAGATAATGGGTCAAGGAGCACCAGGAGATGCTTCATCTTACCCAGAAAAGATTTCTTTGTCTTTTAAAACTTCTAACCAGTGTTAAATAAGCAGGGATAGCAGGGCTGTGCACATTGTGCACATTGAGAATGTGGCTTTGGCTTCTGTTTAACTTCTTGTCCTTCATGATTTTAGTAAAAAAATGGAGACTGGAAGATCTGTTTTTATTGGTAAAAAATATAAAAGAAAGCCATACTTCAATGTCCCATTAACAATACCAAAAGACCCCCCCCTCCCAATCTCACTGTGGTGGGTCATTTTAGGAAGAAAAGGAATCTCTGGTTTAGGAGGCTATGAGTGAAACATAACACTGAATCCCGTGTTGATGGCACAGAAGCACTCCCAACATTTCCCTGCCAGTGCTCTATCACTTTTTGTGCATGCTGTGAAACAACATTATGGCCTTGTCAAGTCAAGATAGATCAAGGACCAAATACAAAGATCATGGTAATGTGGAATGCATGATCTACTCTGGTCAAAAACAGAGTTTATTCTGAAACTCCAGATTTGGAACTGAAATGTACGTTCTTCTCAGTGCACATCTCTATTGGCCATACCCACCCTGCCAGTACAGACATCACAGCCTGGGCCTGCAGTAATGTGTGTGTGTGTGTGTGTGTGTGTGTGTGTGTGTGTGTGTGTGTGAGAGAGAGAGAGAGAGAGAGAGAGATCAAGCACAATACATGCTAGGGGGGCTGTGCTCCTCTTGGGAGGTCATAAAGTATACAAGCTTCTCTAAGTCTGTGCTTGACTCCACTATGAAAGCATCCATCATTATTTTCTTTTGTCTGTTTTAATCTGAGCTCAGTTAAATGGTTTGAAATATGTCTAGGCTGCTCCAATCAGTTCCACTCACTTCCCTGACCTGTCAGTCAAAGTCCTGTCAGTTAATTTTCTTACTTCGGTTACTGAGAATGGATCAAGAGGAGTGATTGTGAAAAAGAATATGACTTTTTCTGGCACCTATATACACAGAAAATTTAATTTAGCTCGATTTTCCAGGCTTGGTATCATTATCTAAGAGGTAAACTATGGGCTGTAATTTGAAAACTTCCAACAGAGAGGGCATGGGTGAGGGCAATAAAGATGATCAAAGGTAGCTAATGATCCTAATACAGCCAATTTAAACGTGCTGTGCTTTGGGCACTCTAACTCTTCTAAGAGCCAGTTAATTAAATGTCAGCCAAGCCACTTAATCTTGCAAAACGACTGAAAACTGTTGTTAACTTCAACACTGGGATCCATTTGGCCTTGTTAGTGAACAATTTTCTGCACTGTGAGGGAATGGAAGGAGGGTCAGAAAAGCAAGGGAAGTTGGGTACTGAAAAGGAACTGAGTGATGATGACATCTCCTGGTGAAAACCAGAGGGGCACTGCAGATGGTTTAAAGCTGCCAGGGTTTCCTATCTACTCCTCCTCCAGCTTAATCTGTGATCTGTGATACCCTGTGAAGGGTATGCCAGCAGTATCTTACACAAAAATAACACAACTCACTTCACATTAAAGAATCACCCCAAAACACAATTGCTTTCAAAAACACTTTATTTCTTTAACTGCTTTAGGTTACACAGTAGGAGGGCACAACAGGGCATGAAAGCAGTGTACTACACAAAATAATACGACCCACTTCACCGTTTTTGACAGCAATTGTGTTTGGGTGATTCTCTGATGTGAAGTGAGTTGTGTTATTTTTGTGTAGTAGACTGCTTTTACGCCCTGTTGTGCCTTCCTACTGTGTAACCTAAAGCAGTTAAAGAAATAAAGTGCTTTTGACAGCAATTTTTTGGGTTATTCTTTAATGTGAAGTGAGTTGTGTTATTTTTGTGTAAGATACTGCTGCCATGCCCTTTGGTGTGCCCCCCCCTGCTGTGTAACCTAAAGCTGTTCAAAAAATAAAGTGTTTTTGACAGGAATTGTGTTTTGGGGTGATTCTCTGATGTTAAGTGAGTTGTGTTATTTTTGTGTAAGATATTGCTGCCATGCCCTTTGGTGTACCCCCCTCCTGTGTAACCTAAAGCTGTTCAAGAAATAAAGTGTTTTTGACAGGAATTGTTTTTGTGATTCTCTGATGTTAAGTGAGTTGTGTTAATTTTTCTGTGTGGGGGACTGCTGGTGTAATGTGTCATAATGCTTTGCCTACTTGTACTTTGAAAGGGAGAAAAGAATTTTTTAAAAATTTTATTTTGTGTTATTCGTGTTTTATTCTTTGTTGTGCAGTTGGTTCCCATCATAGGGAACAATGAGGCTGGCTGGCCAGCCATCTCTGTAGGTGGTGGGGGAATTTGAGGAAGGGTGTCTGTGGTTCAGGTGCTCTTTCACAGGGACAAGCTGGCACTCAGAAGTGTGCCCACCATTGTGGCACCCCTGGGCTGTGCAGAATTGCCCTGGGAAAGAGAGTTTAGAAGTTCCCAGCATAGGGAACAAAGGGAGAGGGCTGGCCAGCCTGTTCCTGGGGTTATGGGTGTAGGGCTACTGGGGGTGGATTTGGGTCTGTGAGGAGCTAATGTGGGAATTTGGGTCTGTTGGCAGCTGGGGGGGTATTAGGTATGTGTGGGGCTGTAGGGGGTGGACTTTGGGGGCTGAGAGCACCTACTTGGGGAGGCCATGAAATGCCCCCCCCCAAGTGGGAGCTGGCTGAGCCTTGGTGAGGGGTGGGAGGAAAGGTGGGAGAAGGGCCCCTGAGGGTTGGGAGCATTTTGCATGCAAAATGCCACCCCTGGCAAGAAAAGCCTGCCTCTTCATTTTTTCCCCATAGGAAATAATGAAGATCAACAGCAGCAAGCACAAAATAAGAGATTAGCAGCAGCAAGCAAAAACCTTTCCCTTTTTAGGCGTGGATAGGGAGACCTAGTTTGGGGGGCCATAACATGGCCCCCCAAAGTCCAATCTGTCTGAAACTTGGGGAGTTGTTAGAGAGGAGTTAGAGGAAGGTCTCCACCAAGTTTGGCTTGATTCAGTGGGAAAAAATGCTTTTTTTCCATTGAAATGCATTACCAAAACAAGCCAAAACGTTTTGGTAATCGCTGTTTCGACATTACTGAAACGTTTCGGTAATCATGAAATGTTTCGGTAATGCTGAAACAAATCGAAACAGGTATGTTTCGGTTTTTTTTCAGTAATCTGATTACCGAATTGCACACCCCTACCCATGATCCTTCTATTATAGTAAGAAAGAGGGCTTACCTTATTGTCAGTCCTCAGTTAAAAGACTGGGTTTTTACCCATCACAGAAGCCTTCCGGGGTTCCCATCACACTGGGGTGCCAAAATGGATTCATGTGGGAGCCTCTATCTGCTGTGCATTCAAGTTTGGGTCAGTTGCTTTCAGGCATGGAATCTAGTCTGCAGCATATTTGGCCTCAACTCTAAGAAGAGCTTTATACTTGCTCTCAGTGACACCTCTGAGGTCAGTGAGAGGAATTTTTCCCCTCCTCTGCTGACAGGCAAAAGGAGACATGGTTCGGGAGAAGGGGATTAAGAACTGTTGCATACTACCCATTTTTCAAGACTTCTCCTCAGCCAAGGGTGCCCTAATCCAAATTTCAGGGATGAATTCAGATGAGGAGAATTTTGGAAGCACCCTCAAAGGGGGTGCATGTTATATGGGCCTAGATTAGATGGTATTTTGAACTTTCCAACTCCATTGTCACATTGTGCAGCTGATGCTAATATCATGATGCCTTTGGTTCACTCTAAACATTACTTCCTTTACGAGTTCACCATGGAGCCAACCCAGACTATGTGCAGACACACAGCACCTCTGGGGAATGGCTTGTATAGAAAAGCCCATGGGACCCAAGACCATGGAGTGCTTGCTGTGAGGGTACAGGGATCTATCTGTCATAGCCTGTCATCCATAGACCTGACACCCCTCTCAGCACTGTTTTTACATGAGGAAAAACACTTAGGATAAAGGCAACAGCTTTCCCTCCCCTGGTGGCAGTTTTCCAAGCCCATTTTGGCTCTTCTTTTTATGAAAGCCATTCCTTAGAGGTGCTGTGTGTCTCTGTGGAGCCTGGATGGCTCTGTGGTGAACTCATGAAGGAAGTAACATTTACAGGTACCCTTTAATTTAATCTGGTCTTCAGGAAAGGGTGTTACTATGGTATCATCTGCAGTAACACTGTGGCATTCATATCAATAATAAAGACTGAGGAACCAGCAATGAGGATACTTACGTTACAAAGATAGGAAGTTCAGTTTTGCCTGATGCTACATTTTGATGTAATGTCCTTTTAGATTTTCTCTCTACCAGTTCAATGTCATTTCAGAAAGGCATGCAACTTCCATTATAATTTAGATTTTAATAAAATAGAAACTGTCTCTCTGGAATTCTAAAAAGATCATTTCATCAAAGCTGGGCCTGTCTCATGACAGTCAATGCAAACGGTGAAGTATTTTTATATGCTTTTTTCTTTCCTGTCTTTCGGCAAGCCACAGACACAAGTTTCTATTGTCCAGTGAGGTTCTTATTCCTGAACTCTGCTCAGTATCAACCATGCAACATAATTTAAACATTTCACCTGATGTTCATACATCCAGAGAGTAAATGTTTAATTCACATTTAGTAGTGCAGAGCCCAGCCCTAATAACCAATGAGTTATGAGATGGACCAAATCACTAAAGCAGAAGCACTGAGATGAGCAAAAGATAATATCTATTTTGATCATGATAAACAGATCATCTGAAATGTTTTGCAAGCAGTGACTAGGTTTCAGTGAAATTATCTTGCTACTGTCAACAAATGTCCAAAAGTATAAGTATGGTGCTTGTACTTTTCAGTAAGTGATAACATACATACTCCTTATCCTTCTACATTCTAAATAAGATTCTGAAACCAAACTTATTGACTACAAGATGTAGTATATGTGGAGATAGCATTTACCTGAAGAAGCAAGTTGTAACTAGTTATTGCATTGGGTAATAATCCACTGTGGATCTCAGTGAGAAAGGCAGACTATAAATAAATAAATAAATAAATATTTTTAAATTGGAGCTTTTCGCAGCATCTTGGCACAGCATCTTGGCACAGCAAAAGATATCTCAGGTACTGGGACAGAGGAAACTTTTGCTTGCAACATTGGAGAGCTATGGCTATCTGAAGTAGACAGTCTATACTCCTGGGTCTTCCCCAGTCCCTTGGACACTGTTTTGGATATCTAAAGCACTGTTGCTATCTGAGACCTTGGGAAATATAGTGTCAAGGTGTCTGACTTAGGATCAGAGATGGGCACGAACAAAAAAAAACTTGAACATGATGTTCGTTGTTCATTGCCATCCACGAACAGAGACTCATAAACAACCACAAACATAGCCCTGTTCATGAACATGTTTGTGGTTGGCTGTTCATGGGGGCCAGCAGGCTCTCCTCCAGCTGTCATCCAAGTCAAGATCTCTACTGCACCACTCCCAGAAACCTGACCTGAGCAGGCACCAGGAAAGGTACCAATAATAAATAACATCTTGGCCCAGAGCCTAGCAGTAGCCCTGGAACTTGAAGGGGTAGATCCCTATCCCACCACATACAAAGAAAATTCAAGCTCCGATGTACTCTATCAAAATGCCAACAGCAGCTGTCTCTCCCTCTCCAAAGCCCGAGCTGGGAGCCCCCTCCCCCTTGCTCTTTGCTCCCTTGAAACAAATTTGGAGCGCCATACTTGAAAGGAAGACCTGCCTATCAAGCTAAATTAGGCTTAGATTGAGGTTTCTAAGGCAACAGCAGGAGTTCAGACAGAGTTCAGACAATCCCTGCCTACATTGCGAAGGGAATTGATTGCTGGTGCCAGACTGGCTGGCTTGATGAACAGCAATGAACAGCAACAAACGAGGCTTGCAACGACCACCTGTTCGTTTAGAATGGGGCCCCACGAACAGCTTGTTCGCGAACAGCAGATTGGACTGTTCATGGGGTTTTTTTTGTTCGTATTGTTGTTCGTGCCCATCTCTACTTAGGATCAACTATTTTAGGCTCATTTCTTCAAACCCAGCTTCAGCAGTAGAAGTGTGTCAGGCTAGGGAGAAAGATTGCCTTTCTGAAGCAACAGAGTACCATGAGGTAAAGAGGGGCTGAGGAGAAGCCAGTTCAGATCACCCACTGAACTGTAATGTATCCTGCATTTTACATGTCAATGGAGCAGACACCTGAATACATAAATGTTACTATGTCCAGTTTGTCACTGTTAATCAAAGCAAGAGTAAATTCAGTTATTCAGTATTATTTTTTTCTCTTAAAAAAGCCTTTGAATTTACATGTTGGCCCATAAACCAGTTAAATAAACATATTTGATTTTTAATCAATCTTACCCCAGTGGAAAAATGGAATGGTGGGACAATCCTTATTCTTGTAGTATTTGAGGATTCCCTCCATTGTGATCAACTATTCTTTATCTGTGATGGAAACAGATAACAGCCAGCTCTATAATGAATGATTCCTGATCATACATAACAGAAAAGACATGGTTTGAACAGAAGCTGCTAGAAAGAGGCAGACTTCCATTTTGGGATTGTTTTGTTCTGGTGCGAGCCTTTCAATTATCACCTTGATATTTTTTTCTAGAGGAGAAATAAATAAAATGATCAACAAACCCCGTGGGTCAAGAAGCCCTCCTGTAGACTGCTCAGCAGATTCTCTTTGTTTGCTTTATAGAATAGTACACACTTAACTACCATATAAATTCACAATCAAGACTATCCTTTTGTTTGGAGTTAACTTTGTGCATTAGGTAGTGTAATAAGACTGACCCACTTGCCATTATGCATTCTGAACACCTGCGCTCTTGGCTCTTGTCATTACCGTTAAGACAGAGGTCCATCAGTTCCTTCTCTTACCCTCTTTGTCTCATGTGTCAAGTGAAGTACTTATTTGCCTGACAGGTTCACTGAATTCTGCTTTGTATTTTAGTGAAGGTATTTTTTTTTCCTGCTGTCTTGAATGTCTGAGAGTTGCCATGGGGATATTTTAATTTTAAAAGCAGCCTTAGTTTGCTTGTCAAGCTTCAGATGTTTTGCTTTACTTCCTTACCAGCAGTAGGATTACAAAAACATTATATGCAGTTTTTTAAAAGTATATTTTTTCTTCTTTCTCAGAGCCACTTCCTAAATTAAATTAATGAGCCCATTCATGTTATTTTATGTATTTTGTGGTAATCCACATAATCTGAATTTCTTTAAAAATGGTAGAATCAGTGGCCAGGAAATGACTGGGTGACACGCTGCAAGGTGTTTAAAGAAAATGGCGCCTACTCATAGACACTCACATGCTTCATACTTGATGGGCCAGATGCACTTGTTCCCCAGCTGGGCAAGTGCCATTTTGAGCCATTTTATAGGAGTTTTATACAGAAGAACTAGACCACTTCTGTCCTTGGTTCACAGGCAACTTCATTATAATGGAGCTTATCCTCACTCTATTTTGATCCCTTGCTTGCTTATTTACTTATTGATAGTCTGCCTTCCTCACTAAGACTCACAGCAGATTACACAGCATGAGGGAGTACAGTCAATTTCAAAGATATTTCAATAAACAATGCAATAGCGTATATAGGTACAAATTCGCAGATTTAAAATCAGTAAAAATTCAGTACAGCATTGAAGAAATGCTGAAACAGAGCATAAGCAATTATAAGACTGACATATTAAACAACACAGAAACTACCCAGTAGGATCATACTTACAGCAGCATAGAGTACATAGTAAAGTCCCTACCCCTTTACTTATGCATGTTTTTAAGACCAGAGAATGCACGTGTTGATTTTGCATGGTGGCACCTGCAGAAGGCCCTGTTCAGATGAGCAAAGCTGCTGTGGTGGAAAATAGGGAAAGAGGCAATCCCATAGATAAGATTGACCAAGACCATGAAGAGCTTTGTATGTGACAGCCAATACCCTGACTTGAGCTTGCTAGCTGATAAATAGCCAATGGAGTGACTGCAGTATTGAAGTGGTGTTCATGCTCCTATCTTCTGATAATAACTGAGCTGTAGTTTTCTGCACCAACTGCTGTCTCCTATTTAACTTGGAGGGAAAACCTATGTACAGTGCATTACAGTAGTCAAGTCTCAATGTTACCAGTTACGATAGTTATGATCCTGATCCTTTAATTTTCAGCAACAAAACAAGATGCTGACTTGACAAGTACAGAAGGGTTACAATCTTCATAGTGGTGCCTGGAGTTCTCCCAGAACAACACTTGATCTCCAGGCTACAGATCCTCCTTCTCCTGCAGGAAATGGCAGCTTTGGAGGCAGACTCAATGGCAGCATATCCCATGGAACTTCCTCCTGTCCTCAAATTCCCCCCTTCCCAGGCACTGTCCCCCAAACTCCAGGAATTTCCCAAGCTGGAGTTGGCCCTAAGCACTAAACATGGCTGTTGCTTCTGAGTGCCAAGGGGACAGACAATTGGGCTTGAAATATCTTGACTGTCTCTCAAATGTCCTACCAATATCCAACAACTTGAAAGAGATAATTGTGTCAGTAAAAACACAAAGATTAAAGAAGCTGTTACTCTTGAGAGCACCACCACTTAAAGGTACAACAAAAGCTCTCTCATGGATGCTATTAAGCAACAATAAACTAATTTATTCTCATTTAAAGTGCTAAGTGCTCAATGTGCAAAAAAAAAAAAAAAAAAAAAGGACCCTGCCCCATCGCGGAAAGGGCGTCTGTTTGATTTTCGAAACAGGTAATTTGCAACTTGCAAGCAACGTGCTTGAGGTCAGAAATAAGAATCCAATGGGTTTTTTTGCTCCTGAGAAAGCTGATAGAGGCGAAACAAACCCGAGCTGGCAGTTTGTCGAGCAAATTAAAAATTTCAGTGCTGCATAGGAGCCGATTAATGTTAACCACGGAGAATAGAACTACAACAAAATTGAGCTGTAAAATCTTTATGGACTGTATAGACTCCATAGACACATGTATGGATTGATTTGGTACATGAATTGGTCAGACTTGATTTATGTGTAATCATTCATTGTATCATTGTGTATTTATGATTGTAACCGTTCTTTGGAATTTGCACATTGAGCACTTAGCACTTTAAATGAGAGTAAATTAGTTTATTGTTCCTTAATAGCGTCCACGAGAGAGCTTTTGTTGTACCTTTCAGTAAAAACAAACAAATGCAGAGCACTTCCTTTCCATCCATTTTCAATGTCTAGCATCAAAATGTAATTAATTAAACATGTTGAGCTTGCCTTTTTGAGGGATAGAAGGTTCCAGTTACATCACCTCTTTCATTAGTTTGTCTTGAGTTGTTTGAGAAGCGCTGAGTTGTGCAACTGCTGGCTTTCATGGCGTTGTTGTAGTCTTTGGTCTGCCTCAGATATGACCAAAGATATGTCTATCTCAAGTGTCCTCTTCCACTATAACAACTGTTCCAGAAGCTCATTACTCTACTTTTTTTTCTTTGAGCCCAAGTTATGCAATTACATTTCACCTTTACAAAAAAGCCATTCTTGCATATCAGCCCATGTCAAGGAAAACCTGTCTGTTTCTCCAGATTTCCAGTTTACATCATTATTGTTACAGCATTGTTCTTGCTGCTGCAATTAACTTGAGGGATGTTTTACTAGTAGTAAACCTGTAATGTAATGAATAAATGTGATCTATGACACCTAATTTTTTAAGGCTAGGTTTGAAGAGAGGGTTCTCATTTTTTTATGAGTGCTCATAAAGTGAAAGCTGATGAAGTTTCCAATAAGTCATCCTTAATTTATTTCACAGTATGTGCGTATAAGGCTTCCTTACTAATTAATTTACTGAGAATAACTGTGATGCCCAGAATGATTAATCTGAAAATCTCTCTTTTTGAATATGATGGTACTTTCATGCACTAGCATTGTGTAGCCCTTAGCAGGCAAGTTCCATCCATTGCTCTCCTCCTTTTTCTTTCCTAGGTTGCCTACCTATCTTTTATTTTGCAGCAGTTCATCTGCAAAAGTTTATCAGCAACATGCCCACTCCACATTTTGTGTGCCTTCAACAGTTGAACTCTAGTAAGTGCATGGGGCTTTTCTCTCTCACGATCACCGCTTGGTGATGGCAATTATCTCTTGGTTTGCATTCCACCCTACAGAACTCAGCAGAAGTTCCTTCCAAGCAAATGAACATAAGCTCAAGCTGTAACTAAATCTCCCACTCTCTCTTCTTTCACATCTTGTCTCTGTCTCCCTCCACCCAGTGTGACATATGTGTGCATGTTGGCTTCACTGCCACAAGTGGAATACAGTTTTTTCAGAAAGCCATTAGCAACATCTCAGAACTATTTACATTGTATATGTGCTGGCCAATGGAAAACTACTGATCAAAACAGCCACCATATGCAGAATTACATTTTGAGCATGCCACTAGACATTATTTTTTTAAAAAAAACTTTCAGGACCTTACAAAATCCTACATCACATTTCAACTTCAAATGGCTAGCTAACTACAGGAGTGGAGTCAGTTTGTGTAGGATTTCCTGCTTGTATTATTTGCTACTAAAGAGACATCCCTTTTCCTGTTTCATACCAGATTCAATCATTCTTGAGTAGCATTATATCTCTGATCAACATAGAATACATTTTTGTTTTTTAAAAAAGTGTATTGTTTGACCTATGACGTTGCTGTCTTTATTATGAGGCATGGAAAGGGACTGCTTGTAAAATATGCCCTTCCTTTTCTTCCAGTTTTATCTTGAATGTATCCAAGAACAATCTTTTGAATGTGTCAGTAAGTCTAGCCCCAACCACTGAACTCTCCTTGTCTTCCACTTCTGCAAGTTGGGCCCCCAAGTTTATTACTCAGAAGTTTTTACATGACATCAATTCATTCACTGTTTTGCAGGTATACTAGACCTTTGTCTATGCACACACAAAGCAATATGTTACATTATACAGCAGCTATTTCTGATGAGAATAATCTATACAGTACAAATTCTAGGCAGCTTTTCGTTGCCTTGTGAAATAAGTTCATAAGTTACAAATTACTTTTACAGGATTACTTACTGAACTTATATTCAAGTGGGAAACAGCTATAAATTAACCATTGTCCTCCAAATAGATCAGGGTGATGTGCACAGAATTTCAACCATGTTCAGAGACCACTTTTAAAGAACAGTTCCTCCCCTTCTATTAATCTAAGTTACATGACTGAAAATAAACAGCAGAGCAAGTATTATCTTCCAGGCTCATAGGATTGCAAAGTAATATAAACAGCTCTCGAATCTATTACTTCGTATGGTACCACCCATGAGGGGATACCATCTTCCATATAGTCCGCTTTTACTTTGTCATACCACAGATATACCTGCCATCCAAACAGTTTTTTATGCCCTCCAAAGACAGCAATTTACGGTCTTTTAGCATTATCCAGTCTTTTAACCATACCAAACATATTGCTTCGTAGTATAATCTTATATTTGGCAGTTGCAGTCCACCTCTTTCTTTCGAATCTTGTAATACTTTCATTTTCACATGGGGTTTCTTGCCTGCCCACACAAAGTCTGAGATTTTCCTTTGCCATTTATCAAATTGTTTGAAGTCTCGGATAATTGGGATTGTTTGCAACAAAAACATCACACGTGGTAACACATTCATCTTGATTGCTGCTATTCTTCCCAACCATGACAAGTTTAATTTATTCCATTTTATCAAATCTCTTTCTATTTGTAGCCACAGTTTCTCATAATTATTTTTAAATAAGTCTATGTTTTTCGCAGTCAGCTCAATACCTAGATACTTCACTTTATTGGTTACTATTGCAAAGTAATAGACACACATTTAAAACGTCTTAGAAATATTCTTGCAAAATACATTGCCTGTGCATTTCTAATGTACCAGCAAAGAAAAAAAAACCCTGTTCTTTGGAGGCATGCTTCATCTGGCTGTCCCCTGACCCATCCCTCTCCTTCTTTATCAATGGCCAACTATTTTGTAGCAGGGGGAGAAAGGGCAAGTCTTTTTCCATCAGCCTGCTTGTCCAACTGCCAGCTGGCCCCTCCCTAGTTGAAACTACACCACTGGCTTGCTAGTCTGAAGCAGAGGGAAGGTGACAGACCTTTGGCCTGTTTTTTTCCTAATTGTATTTATTTACACCGGCTGCTTCCACACACGTTGGATAATCCACTTTCAATACTCTTTAGTGAACATTTGAAACTGATTTTCCATGTGTGGAACAAAAAATCCACTTCAAAAGGATTGCGAAAGTGCATTGAAAGTGCATTATTCAACGTGTGTGGAAATGGCCATCATGAGTCTTCCATTTGCAAAAGAAAGATGTGATAATAACTAGGTAAATAATGGAGAATTATCATCTTCAAGGGTGGAAGGATGAGGAATAGTAAGGATGAAGCTTGTGGAAAGGTCTGGTTAGTACAACCATAGTCTTAAAACCAGGCTCCCATATTCTGGAACTTGTTGAGATAATGTAGGTCTGATAACATCTCTAGATGAGAACTGGCCTACAGCCTTTTGTGAAATGTTCTTTCAGAGTGTTTTATTCCAACATATATGAATAGGGAAGAAGACAATAATACAATTTTTTTCTTTAAAAATGCTAAAATTCTTTGTCATGTCTTTCTCACAAAAGAACTCATTTGCAATTCAAATGTTTTCAGACAGAACATTTTGCTGTGTTAGGCTAAAGAATTCAAACATTCAATATATAGATAGATATAGAGATATAGCACAAAATGCTCAGGTTGATTTTTAAAAAAGGGTAAGTACAGAGGGCCATAGTAGTTTTAGGATTTGTATATGTATTTGCATTTTAACAGTTATATGTAATAAATACAGCAACAGCAGATTCTTTTGTTCAGTATTCCTAATTTTAAAAATGATTCAGAATAGGATTCATTAAAACATTTTAAATATCTGTTAAATACAATATTAGAAACTGTTAAATGATATTAAGACTGAAACAGCTTAAAAAGTTTTCAAACACTGTTCTTGACTGATGCTGAAGTAATGAAATTATCATTTATCACTTTTTACAAACATGCATAGGTAAAACTGTCAATATAAAATGTTGACATTAACATTAAGGCAGTGCATCTAGAAAATTTTCTTTGTGTTTTCATGATTTGGAATGTTGAGTGAAATGTGATTGAGTAGTTTTCTGGTGGGGTGTTACCAGGTTGGGGTTGAAATTTGTTAGTTTTTTCCTGTTCTTGTGATTTTCCTGGCTGTTCTTTTCAATGGGGAAGGAGAGGAGGGAACAAATTGGAGGTTCTACACAGTTGTTTTTGTACTTAGTGGCACCAAAATTACACACTACACACTTCTTCTTCTAAAGAATTCCCAAAGTAGGTCGATCTCTGCACAGCTGAACTAAGTTTTCCCTATTAATTCCTAAAATAGCTTTCAAGCAGCAGCCAGCAGGAGAGCTTCACCCAGCCACTCACATTTTAAAAAATAATTTCACCTGCATTTATTTCATTCCCCTACTCTTACAGTGACTGTAAGAGTAGGGGAATGAAAACATGTTTTGATTATCCACTGAAAATGCTTTCCTTCCATCATTGTGGTTCGTTGCCTTCCAGAAACTGAGAAAGGCTTCCATTGTAGCCCCCCAGCCATTGTTACACTTTCATTATTCCTTATGGAGGACTTCTGGTGGGGGTGGGGTAATTATTTTCAACCAAATGTCACCAAGATTGCAGCAGAGTGTCTTCTGCCTGTCCTTCAAAGAACCCCCAGGTTTCAAACAAACTGAGCAAAGTGTTTGAATTCAAGGGGCCTCTGAGCAAGCCAAGGCTTTTCTACTTTCACAAGGGAAAAAAAGTCTCTCCAGCCCACAAGGAGGGGGAAAGGGAGAAGGAGTGGGGAAGGAGGAAAGAGAATGGCTGCTTTCTGCAGCTTGGGATTCACTGTAAGTAGTCTTTGCTCCTCTGTTGCAATGATCTGATTGGATGGGAGAAATTCTCCAGGAAATCAGTAGAGATTCAAAGTGAAATGCAAGTTCATGCTGCAATGGTGGTTAATGCTGGAACTTGAAAAAAAAAACATGGTATTTTTCAGGGAGGAATTCTGTGACTACCAAGCAGCTGAGACTAGCATTTCCATTCCAGACAGACACAAGTAAGACTTGGAAACAGTTATTTTTGTGATTTTTATGACTCATGATTTTCATTAGTCTCACCCCTAATTAACATACTTGTACAAGACAGACAGATGGACATACATACATACATACATACATACATACATACATACATACATACATACATACATACATACATACAGGATAAGTTTTGACATATAGCCCCATCCTCAGCAGCACAATATTAGAAGCATGAATGATATAAACCTAAGATGAGCATGCCAACCATCTTCCAAATTCAGGGGACAGGCAGAAATTTACTAGTAGATTTTTTTTTACTAGTAGACAGGAAAAGTCCCCAATTTTCTCTTTCTGCATTTTAAAAAAAATCAGTGATGTATCCATTTATTCTCAAAGAGAATCTAGGTATTTTCTGTTTTTCGGAGGACAGATATTCTTTTTGAGCAATTAATCATTACACTGTTAATATGCTTCCATAATCAATATATCAGAGACAATATACAATACTAAACTAACATAGACCACTGTGGCCGTACAAGACTGCTTAAAGGAACCATTCCTTTAGATTATGTCCATAATTATACTCTGTGTCATAGATGTCACAAACCCGATGAATCTTTGCACGACTGTACAGTTGGTATATATATATGGGAAGCAATGTGAATCTACTTTGTCCTTCTTATTTTATAGGCACAATGGGAGCACACCAAAAGGCCAGATGCCCCACCCATGGTCCCACCCAATGAATTCATTGCCAGCAAACACTATCATTTCGTGTATTTCTTTGTCAAGGGCTACCAGTATTGTTGAGATATTCTGTGAACATAATAAAGAATCACAAACTGCAAAGGTCTCCATGTTAATTCTCATATCCTATTGTACAATATTACCAACGAATACTCACTCCATCTTTTACTTCCTCAGACTCATGTACAGATTTTCCTAACTGCGGCCATATCTTTACAATTACAACCATACTGCGCCCTATTTAAAGAACTATTGCTCAGTTTGCCCTCTCATTCTTAAAGAGACATACCTAAGCAATTATAGAAAACAAGAGCGATCCCATTCATTATTCAAACCAGAGGGGACGAATGTCTTTAAGATGAATATCCAGAAAGCTTCCTTTTGGAGCAAAGTCTGCTGATCACCTTTGGTGTCTTTACTAATCACATACAGGATCATAAATCTAAACTCCCATTCCTCTTTGTGTCTATCAACGAAATGTTGGACTAGTGGAGCTTCCAAACACCTGCTTCTAATTTTGGACATGTGTTCTTGTATCTTAATTCTAATGGGTCTGGTTGTATTCCCTACATAAAGCATAGGACAGGAGCACTCCATAATGTACACCATACCCTTTGTACCTCAAGTTGAAAAAGTTCTGAGTGGAAAATGATCCCCTGTGCCAGCTCTAATAAAAGATGCCCCTATCATGGCCAGGGTGCAAATGTTACAGTGGCCAATTGGACTGTTTATTAAAGTAGATGGTGTTTGGAAATCTGAATGCACCAGCTGGTCTCTTATACTGCAGGTGTGTCTCTGGGCAAGAATTGGGGGAAAATCACACCCTTCGATGCCCTCTAAGAGATGCCAGTGGTGGCAAACAATACCTTTTATCCCACTTGAAAGTGGGGTATAATCCATAGCCCATCTAATTCTGCCTTCTGCAGTATCTTGTTTTGGTATAAACAACAAGCTCCTGTCCTTCTGCAACACTCTTACCTGTGCTGTGAATAAGATCCAAGTGAGGTACCCTCTATCTAAGAAGTCCTGGCTTAAAATATTACATTTCCTAGTATAATCAACTGCGCATGATGAATTTAAGTCTAAACATCTGTCCATAGGATATATTGTTGCATAGATGTTTGGGGTGGAAGGAAGAGAAATGAAGATAGGAATTACAAGCTGTCATTTTCTGAATGGTCTGACTTGAATAATATTAGAGTCATTCCAGTATACTGTCATGTCAAGAAAACTGATAAAATCCCAATGGCAGTGCCAAGTATATTTAATATTGGGATTCACTGCACTCATCCAATCAACAAACCCCTCCATGTATTGTGCCCTTTAAATAGCACAAATAAATCAATATACCTCTTAAAAAAGAAGATATTGGTGAAAATGGGTTTAGGTTCTGGTGAAAAATATATGTGGCCTCTAGGTGTGCCATAATTAGATTAGCAATGCTGGGGGGGGGGTGGAGCAACCCACAGACACCCCCTTAATTTGGAAATAAAACTGTTCCCTAAATCTGAAATAGTCGAGCACGAGGTGAACTGCTGAGGATGGGGAGATTGCAGAGAAACTGAATGTATTTGCATTATTTTTCTCTGCCATAAATGTGAGGCAGTTACCTGCACTGGAGCTGCTGTTTCAGGAACAGTATCTCAAGAACAGAGTCAAATAAAGGAGACAAGAATTTATGTTCAAGGGCTGATGGAAACATCAACAGCAAATAAATTTGGATGACATACACTCAAGGATTCTTAACATTCTTGAGTGTAAAATTATTAATCTCCTAACCAAATTATGCAACGTTGCTAAAATGGGTTTCCCTTCCACAGAACTGGAAGTTAGCTAATGTAATGACAATTTTTAAAAAGAGATCCAGAAGAGATCTTGAAAACTTCAGGTCTTTGAATACCAGTGTTGGGTGGGAAACAAAAGAAGAGGCTTCAACTTCCATGTCCTGCGTGTAAGCCTTCCAGGGACATCTGATTGGCCACTGTGTGAAACAACATGAGGGACAAGATGGTCTGACTGAACATAGTATAACCTAATATTTTTACATTCTTCATAATATTAATGTTTGACTATATGAAAGTTTATATAATGTAAATGGTATAATTTTTAATGTCATTTTTAAAGATTAAATTAATTTTTTTAGTTTTCCTGTGTAACATGATTTCCATTCTCATATATTAATGACACATCATAACAATGCATTTTCTTCATTTCGTATTGAATTATCCCATGGTCAACCCTTATGAAATTACCAAAGTCCTACAATAGGTCCCTTTCTATGTATATTGTCCAAATACCTTTAGACAGTATGTGGGTTATTACTCTGCAGAATATGTTACTGTTTAAGCTATAAATAAACCAGCTGATTCTGAAGCACATCTGGATTCCATTTCAGTTCCTGAAAATTGCCAAAACTGTTCACCAATAAGCAAAAGATCCCCCCAAGCCATTTCACAAGGCATAGATGGCAGCTTCTTGTCTTCCCCATTAATTACTTGTACCCACTTATACCTGCAAGGCACAAATAAGGATAAAATATCTTAAAAGTGGTGTTTTAGGCTCCATTAAACTTTCTGACATTTACTTATTATTTATGTATTTAAAATATTTATACCCCACTTTTTCATACACAGGTGGGTAAAGTAATTTATAAAAATGCACACCACGTTAAGGAGTGGTGTATGTTTTCTACAAAACAGGTAAAGATCCAATATAATCTTTAAAAATAGAAAACATTTATTGCTAAATGGAGATGGTATATTGATATTTTTCTACTCTCTCATTATAGTCATTATTATTATTATATTATATTATATTATATTTCAATTTATATACCACCCATCCCCAGGGACTCTGGGCGATGAACAGTTAAAATCGATAAAAACAAGAACTAAAATCAATATACAAACAATAAAACAAATTAACAAAATGCAGTGGTGAGGAGAACCCTCCCACACCCCAAAGGTGGGAGGCTGACATGGCACCGCCCCCTTCAATCACCGAATGCCTGGCGGAACAACTCTGTCTTACAGGCCCAGCGGAACGATAATATGTCCCGCTGGGCCCGGGTTTCCATTGACAGAGCGTTCCACCAGGCTGGGGCCAGGACTGAAAAGGCCCTGGCCCTGGTTGAAGCGAGGCGGGCTTCCTTAGGGCCGGGGACCACAAGTAAATATTTATTCATTGATCAAAGCAATCTCCGGGGAACATACAGGGAGAGGCGGTCCCGAAGATATGCCAGTCCCAACCCGCTCAGGGCTTTAAAGGTAAGAACCAACACTTTGAACCTGATTCGGAATTCAACCAGAAGCCAGTGCAGCTGGTGCAGGACAGGTGTGATGTGTGACTGGTAAGGTATACCAGTCAGGACCCGTGCCGCCGCATTCTGGACCAGTTGTAGTTTCTGGATCAGGCCCAGGGGTAGCCCAGCGTAGAGTGAGTTACAGTAATCTAGCCTGGAGGTGACCGTTGCATGGATCACTGTAGCCAGGTCCTGGGGCGTCAGGTAGGGGGCAAGTTACCTGATCTGACGAAGATGGAAAAATGCAGACTTGGCAACCACCGTGACCTGGGCCTCCATTGACAGGGAGGCATCCAGGAGCATGCCCAGATTCTTCACCACTGGCAAAGTTGCCAGTGGTGTCCCATCCAGGGCAGGGAGCTGGATCCCAACATCTGGCAGCCCCCGTCCCAGCTGCAGGACCTCCGTCTTCACCGGGTTCAGTTTCAGCCTGCTCTGTTTCAACCATGCCGTCACAGCCTCCAAAGCTCTGGCCAAATTGTCTGGGGCCGTGTCTGGCCAGCCGTCCATCAACAGAAAAAGTTGGGTGTCATCCGCGTATTGATGACAACCCAGCCCAAACCTCCACACGAACTGGGTGAGGGGGTGCATATAGATGTTAAATAACATCGGGGAGAGTATTGCCCCTTGGGGAACCCCGCACACCAAAGGGTGACGGGGCGATAGATCTCCCCCGAGCGCCACCCTCTGTCCCCGACCCTGGAGAAAGGAGATCAGCCACTGTAAGGCTGTCCCCCTAATCCCCACGTCGGCAAGGCGGCTGGCCAACAAATCATAGTCAACCGTGTCAAACGCTGCTGTGAGATCAAGTAACACAAGCAGCGCTGACCCGCCTCGATCCAGATGCCTGCAAAGGTCATCTGTGAGGGCAACCAAGGCTGTCTCCATCCCATGGCCAGGATGGAAGCCAGACTGGAATGGGTCCAGGGCTAGAGCATCATTCAGGAATTCCTGCAGTTGTACCGCCACCGCCTGCTCAATCACCTTGCCCAGGAACGGGAGGTTTGACACTGGGCGGTAACTGGACGGGTCGGTGGGATCCAAAGATGGTTTTTTCAGGAGGGGCCGCACTACCGCCTCCTTTAACGCTCCTGGAAAAACCCCAGAGCTCAGGGAGATGTTAACAATGGCCTCCAAATGGTCCCGTAGCCCCTCCGAGCTGGCCTTCACCAGCCAGGATGGGCAGGGGTCCAGAGGACAGGTGGTTGGCCTCATCCCCTGCAGGATCCTGTCAACATCATCTTGAGAGAACAGCCTGAAATGGTCTAATACGGACCCAGAAGACGGCCAAGGGGTCTCCAGTTCCCTTACTGTATCAACAGTGGGTGGCAGGCCACGGCGAAGGGACAAGATTTTGCCCGCATGCAAAATCATGCAATGCTTCTGCTCTTGCTGATACATAAAGAGAAAAATGTATACAGTTCTATGTTTACTATACCTGAAGTCTTTACTACAGCAGGCTCTAAGAGATTATATTAGCATTTATACAGAGTTCAATAATTAATTGTTAGAAAACATGAATTTGGACTGCTTCCCAGTGTCAAGGCAATGGAGCATGACTTTTAACGGAATTCTTCTACCTAGATACTTCACTTACAATATATTTATAATAGTACAATTGGTCAGCTGCCAAGCTGGTCTCCTTCCTTGATATTTATTTGTAAAACTTAATGAAATTATTTGTGTGAATGTTTCACCATTTATGATTCTTTAATAGTAGAATTAGTTGTTATGTAATGCAAAACTGTCGTTCTTGAGCATATCACATCTTTCCCCTTTCTCTCCTTCCTCCCTTCTTCCCTTCTTGAGACGTATTAAAAACATATAAACAGTATCTTGAAAAACTGGAGAACTCAGGAAACTTGTGTTAGCAGGAGCTGGTTATGCGCTAACAGAATGAGGAGACTGCTTTTAGAATAAAGGCTTGTTGCATCAGAAAAGAAATATTTTTATTTGTAGAGAAATCTATATTGAGATAGGAAAGAAGAGAGAGGCACTTGCCTATCTATCTAAGCTAAAACAGAGAAATATTTAGAAAGTGTATGTTGCTCTCATGCAGCTCAGAGAAAGAGTATAATGACAGGAAGAAAAAGGAAGCAGCCGGAAGGAAGTCTCTGAAATTAGCATTCTGGGTAAACAGAGAGAGAGGTGGCAGAACAAACCAGAAAAAGGGTACAGAAGAATGTGACCTGTCTACTTTACTAGCTTGACTGCCCTCTCTGGAGCACAGGTGTGCTTAGTGCGCAGAGACATTGTACAATCCTTCACTTTCAATCATTTGGGCCGATTCCACATGGAGGTTTTTTTCCATTTTGGCAACTCTAGTCATGAGTTCCTCGCCCCCACCCCACCCCCGCCCACACATAATGTTGTTCTCCATTTCTGTTCAAATCATGAACAGCCTGTGTTTTTTTCCTGCTAAATACCCAGTTTAAAAAAAAACCTGGAAAAAATCTTTCCCAGCATGCAGTGGTTGGAACAATCTTTCTCATGTGTCCAAAAGCGAAGGTACTTTTTCCATTTGAATTAAAGGAATGCCCCCTTTGCCCCCTTTTCTGCATTTTCACAGTGAACTGCCTTGTTGAAACGAAGAAAATTAAGATTGTAAAAAACTTTTTGGGGTCAGGGAAATACAAGTGACAAGTGTTTTTCTCTGTTCTCTTGATTAGCATTTGAAAAGTTCCTGAAGTGCTCTCCCTACTTGCCCCAAGCGGAAGGAGGACAATTAGTCTTTTCAATATAGATGACCACTGTGAGATACTCAGTACCTTCCAGTAGCAAAAGATTCTAGTACTGTGTTATTCTGGATCAGTGCTATGCAAATATGTGTTTTTCAAAAAAGGTATAGTATTAAAATATTCTTAAGCAGCTGTAGGCATGCACCAAAAGAGAATCATGACAGCAGTATGACAACCAAGGGGTGGCGGTGGGGAGGGATGCAATCTGCATCTGGTGTGAAATAGAATCCATGGCTAACAAGGATAAAAAAATTTACCCTTTGCCATGCGGAATCTCTGATGCAAGTGCAAATTGAGCAACAATCACTGATATTATGTCCTTGCATGTCTGATTCCAAAATGTTTTTTATATTTAAAAACTTTTTTTCAACAGCCAGTCTAAAAAAGAGTTCTGGCCCAATGGGAGAACACCACGGAACAGAACCAAGTACCACCAGCTCTACAGCAAGGGTTCCCAGGTGCCCTCCAGTGGAGGGCAAACTTCCAGGGATTTGCCACCTTGCCCGCTGCCCCACCAGTGGTCAGCGGGAGGCAGCAAGCCCCGGATGAGGTGCCAGCAGGCACCTCAGGAATGCGCACCATATGTACACTTTCCCAACAAATGTGGTGACATCACTTCTGGATGTGATGTCGCGCCAGTGATGGGAGCGTTCAACATGCTTCATTTGAGGCTGATTTGGGCCCCAAATGGGCTGAATCGGCCCTGTGTGGAGCATGGGAGTGCTCGCACAGCCAGCGCAATAACATCGCTACCAAAAGTGATATCATTGCATCATTTCCCAGCAGAAAAAGCACTTTTTAAAAGTTAAACTGGAAAAAAAACCTTGTCACATACCTTCTCCTATCCCTCCCAGACACTAGTAAAGCCCCTTCTTCTGCCAAAAGGCAAGAAAAAACAGTGAGTCTTATACAACTCTCAAATCTGATAGAAATCTAGGCAGGGAGTGCAGGTCCTCCTCCAGTGCAGCAAGTAGAAGGCAGCGAATTCACTGGTGGACTGGGTTAACTCCAAAGGCAAAGAGAGAAGATCAAGCCATGTAGCAAGCAACAGCAGCACTCAAAACAATCTCTCTACAGTTTTCAGAAGACCAGATCCATACAAAATGGAGTTTGCTCTGAGCCAAGCATACTTTTTTAATTCATTGCTGGCAGTTTGAAAAAAGCTATCTCCTATTCAAGAATCCCCATTGGCCAGACAAGGAGAGCTCCTGCATGGATTGGCCACTCAGTCTCCCCTCCCTCCCTCCTGCCTCACTCTTCTTTCTGTCTTGGGAGAAAGCTCAGGAAGACTCAGGAAGCCCAGGAAGTAGCCAGCTAACAGGGTGAAGTAATTTGCTGGAGTAACTGAATTAACCTGGTTTAATCCAGCTACCTTGATCTGAATTTCTGGATCCGAACTGGGATTCTCTAAAGTGCACCAGCAAACCTAGATCTTGCCAAATCAGCATAAATCCAGCTTTATAGTCAGATCAGGAAAGCCAGATCATACACCTTTACTGATAAGAGCATTGGTTTCAGAATAGTTTTATAAACTTGGTGGTATATTCACTTAAAGGTATATTCACTGACCTAGTCACAGAAACTAATTTTCCACACAGATCTTCACTAACAGAATAAACACTCCTCTCACCCATACCCACTCAGATTCCCTCAATCTTTTCCACAGTTTGCCTGACTTAGATAGAATTTCTCAGAATTCCACACAGATTCATTGAACATGAGAGAATGAACACTTTTTCTCCACACTCATACTGAAAACGACAGTTCACTCCATCCTCTAGGGTACAGCTATCAATATCATTCAGTCACAGCACACTCCACTCACCCATCCAGTCTTCCTCCTTCTCACATTAGAGGCCTGTACTTCTAGCTACACAGTAACCAGTATTCAAAACTCACAAGTTAATATACACAAACTTATTTTCATGCAAAATGTTATACCACCCTCACAGAATGGACTATGGAATTCAAAGGAGAAAGATCAGCAGGAGAGGCAACCAAAGAGAAAGGGGAACCATTCAGCCCCCACCCATGTATAAGCAAGAAAGGAAAGATGCTTGTGCAGCAATGTGGCCATATACTCAGGCTCTTTGAAGCATATTGCAGATAAGAGCATAAAGTTTAATTTGGCCATTTTAGATAGTTAGATGTCTTATTTTTATAATTAAAAAGGTTTTCATGCCACTACACTTAAGAGTGAACTGGGAACTCAGTTTTGTTTTAAAGATCAAAGTTCATCATGCTTGGTCACCACTTTGATTTAAAAGGGTAATATGACCCTCCTGGCTGGCAGCAGCAGCTGCTTTGGCTGGAGACCACCTTTGCTGCTCCATCGGAGAAAGTTAAGCACAAAGAAAATGGCTGTACCTGTATAAAGTAGTCAATGAATGAGGGACAACACCCACAGAATACCAAAAATCAATTTCATATATTGATACACAATTTCAAATATTCCACAAAGTATATAAAGTGCAAAGTGCTCATAGATACTTAAATATATTTATACAAAATTAGTCTCATTATACAATTCCATGCTGAATCTTTCATAAGTGAACCGGAAGACGTCAACTCCCTCCAAACCTGCCTAAAGTCCAAAAACTTCTCTTATATTTTTCTTTTAAGTTCCCAAACAATAATTAATTCAGAGTTTTTTCGTAACGTTTCTCACGATGGAACGGTGTACTTCCCATGGAGTATGTAACGTCAGACTGGTCTGTTTCTTAAGGCAAAGATGTAGCCATAAGGCGTACCCCGATGGAATGCTCTCAATCTGAGGCCGGCTGCGAACAGATTTCGCACCTGCTTCTTCAGGAGCTTAGCACCATCAATAATAGACTTTAAGGGAAACAAATCATTCCTGCGTCCCGGTAAAGGCGGCATTGCTCTCCATATGCCTAATCCATATGCATATGCATATTGATGGTGCTAAGCTCCTGAAGAAGCAGGCGCGAAATCTGTTCGTGTTGTGGGTGTTGTCCCTCATTCATTGACCCATTGGAGAAAGTGGCAGTTTTCCTCAGTAACTGGCCATCTGGGTATCTGAGCGGGGGGTGGAGCCAGATGCCTTAAAAGGTGGCTCCACCCCTCCAGCTTGGCAGATCACCTCGTGCTCAACCTGGTCAACCAACCTGTGGTAGTGCAGGGTTAGCCAGTCACTGGTTACCAGGGCCAGGTAGGAATTTTTTCTCCTTTCCCTAATTGGCTGATGGGGATGTAAGCAGTCGGCCGGGTCTCTGCCATCTTTAATAGCTATTTAATATAGCTACCTGTGATATGAAATCACAAGGCCCCTGGATTAAAATGTAGTTTGGCTTGCAAACAAGGGAATTCCAGCTAGCAGTTGCTGAGTCCTGCCCGGGAGATCTAAGCATGAATGGAATGCCGCATGTAAATGCAGAACAACCAGCGGTGATTGGTCCGAATGGAATCCAGGACAACAAAAGCCTTGCAAAGTCTTCCTACTTAGCACATTCCTTTCCCTCCTTCCATGATGAGATCTCCGGCCCATGATTGAGGAGAAAATCAATTAGCATTCATAAACTCTTATAATCCATTCCTGGGAAAGGTACATTCACCAACTAAATTCATCAACTTAGCTCCAGTGGACTCCATTAACAAACTGCCCCTTTTGTACAGTTCCAGGAGAGACTTTGCGTTCTCTTTTACATGCCCCGGCAGCTAGCAATCAAGGTAATCAAACCTTTGTAATTCCCAGGAAATGACCATTGGAGTCTTTGTCCCAACAGCTGGGAGGACTTTCCCACTTCAGGGCATGTTTTACCCTATAAGAATAGTGCCCTTGTCCCATTCAAGTCATGCACATTTATTGGATCTGAAGTGCTGCTCCATGGAGGTTATCCTAAGCCTCTTGCTCTCTTGGCTGAGGACACTGGATGTTTGAAGCTACTCTCTTCCTCCATCGACTGGACTAGTCTTCAGAATAGGTAGATATACTTTCCCCTCCCTCACTCTATTCCAACTTCTGGCTAGCTTCCTAGGACTCTGTATGTGTGTGTAACCATTTTATTAATTACTCCTGTGTGTGCATGTACTTTTCCTCTTCAATAAAAGTTTTCTCTTTGAATTTAAAGCACCAGTCTTGTCTGCTATCTGGGAAGGGACCCTGTAAAAATTGGTGAAAAAGATCCTGTAGTTACCGCCTCTCGCATAGCCGTCTTCCTTGCTGCTATTTCCTCCCACAATTCTCTTATTGCAAGGAGACCAATTCAGGTAACAGGGAGAGGTGTTTTTCACCTACCTTGCCTGTGTGCTTGTGTTATGTGTGTTATGTGCAATCAAGTAGCATCAGACCTACAGTGACCCTATGAAGGAAAGGCCTCCAAAATGTCCTATCATTAACAGACTTGCTCAGATGCTGCAAATTGGAGGACATGGCTTCCTTTATTGACTCAAACTATCTCATTTTAGGTCTTCCTCTTTTCCTACTGCCTTCCATTTTTCCTAACATTATTGACTTTTCCAAGAATCCTGTCTTCTCATGATGTGACCAAAGTATGATAGCCTTAGTTTTATCATTTTAGCTTCTAGGGAGGTTCAGGCTTGATTTGATCTAGTACCCATGTTGCACCAATATAGATAAAAGCACATGACAATAATCAATAGTGAGCAATACTAGGTCATGCACTTGTATTCTAGATGAACTTTCAAACTTTGCATGAACCATCTCTGTGTTTTTTCTATGTGTTAGGTAATTCAAACAGGTGTGCTTTAATCTTTTGACAGTTAATTAAAATAGTGGACTCTATCGAGATTAATTTTCCTCTATCAGAGATTCAACCAATAGTGATCTCTTAACTTAAATTTTTCTGACATTTCTCAGAGATTTATAGTTTTGTTTTGCAAGTTTGAGTATAACGTCATTTTTTACTAATTTGAAGGTTATACAATAGAAATTATGAATATTCAATGAAGTATTAGACGAATTATCGTTTGTTTGTGCTATCACGTGAAAAGTTCTTAGATATTTGCATATGATGACTTATAAAAATGCAAATTCAGATAGAATGTTGGAGCTCTGATGGAAGAAATCTCTTGAGAGAATTTAGGTGAGAATTTATCTTTACCTATGCATTTCATGGAAACTTTGATTATGTTAAACTTGGAATTTATTAAGAAATGGTAGCAAATTTGGATAAGCTTTATGAAATTTACGTGTTAGTTTGGGAGCATTTACATCCGAGGCTTTTACTCACTCCCTTTGTCCCTCATCAAAGTGCTCCCAGCTAATTAAGTAAAACAATTCTCCCCATTTTAACTTAGAGTCCAGAATGTCCTTCACTTCATAGTGCAGTTGTCCATTCACTAGGGGGGGGGGGAGTTCCTCGATCTGGATGTCATTTGTCAGGAGGGGGCACTTTCTTCAGGAGGCTGAAATGGAATACAGGGTGGACATTTTTAAAGTTCTTGGGTAGATTCACCTCTACATTGATTTTGTTTATTATCTTTTTGACCTGAAAGGGTCCCAGAAATTTCCACCCAAGTTTTTTTGTGAATTTTTCGTGGAAATGTACAAATAGTCCCCTGGTTGTAGTTTCCATGGAGCTGATCGTTTTTTATCAGCCTGTCTTTTGTAATCCTCTTTGGCTTTTTCCAAAGTCTTTTTAATTATTTCTTGTTGAGTCTTTAATGTAGACCACCACTCTTTTAGGTTCCCTGGTGTGTGGTTGCCTGGGGTCTTTACAAAGGGCATTGCTTTGCCCTCATAACCATGTGCTACCATAAAGGGGGAGGCTCCTGTGGAGCTGTGTACCATGTTGTTATAACAATATTTGGCAAAACTTAAAAAATCAGTCCAATTGTCTTGTTGGTAATTGATGTAGCATCTTAAAAATTGCTCTAATACTTGATTAACCCTTTCAGTTTGCCTGTCAGTCTCGGGATGATGAGTGGAGCTAAGCCCTTGTTCAATTCCAGCCAGCTTCAATAGCTCCCACCAAAAGTTGGCAACAAACTGGACTCCGCGATCTGATATCACATTGTCTGGAAACGAGTGTAGTCTGACTACCTGTTGCATGAAAAAAGTGGCTAATTTCTTGGTGGTTGGGATTTTAGAGCATGGAATGAAATGGGCTTGCTTGGAAAATAAGTCAACCACCACCAGAATTACAGTCTTCCCTTTGGAAAGGGGGAGATCAGTTATAAATTCCATTGAGATCACTGACCATGGCCAAGGGGGGGGGGTCTCCAGGGGTTGGAGAAGACCTGGTGGTTTCCCCTTCCCCCCGGTTTTCCCCATCAAGCACACTTGGCAAGTGGATACATATTGAGAGATGTCTTTTCTCATATTTGGTCACCAAAATTGTCTTTGTACAAAATGCAATGTCTTTAAATAACCAAAGTGGCCAGCCAGTTTAGAGTCGTGACAGTGCTTCAGTACCTCCACCCTCAAACTAGCTGGGGCGTATAATTTGCCGTGGTGGTACCATCTGCCTCCCTCGCCCATTTCCAGTTCATCCTTAGGCAAGGCATCCCCCTCCTTCTCTGCTTCCTTTTTTGCTTTCTCCTCCCAGTCCATGACTGGAAACTCATGTTTCATTAGCTTTGCCTGGCTGTGGGTGTTTACTGCCCCCCCCCCCCCAAACTGGGTCAGTGAAAACATTGTGTCTACTATTTCTTCTCTCTGGCTTTTATGTTGGGGCATACGTGAAAGGGCGTCTTCCAGGAAGTTAGATGTGCCAGGGAGGTGCTTCAACGTGAAGTTAAATTTGGAAAAGAACACTGCCTACTGGAGATGATCAGTCCAAATTTCAAATGGCACCTTCGCCTCCTCCAGCCAATGTCTCCAAGTACAAAAAGCCAGGTTGACTGCAGAAGCTTCTCTGTCCCACACTGACCAGTGGAGTTTGGCTTGAGAGAATTTTTTTGATACATAGGCACAGGGGTGCAGCTTCCCCTCCTCATCTGCCTGTAAGATAACTCCTCCCATGGCCACGTCACTAGTATCTACCTGTACCACAAACTTCCATTTTTCATCAGGGTGACGTAGGACTGGCTCTGAAGTGAATAAAGTATTTAGATGCTCAAAAGCCTGTTGGCAATCTTTAGTCCAATTTAATTTAGCACTGGGCTTCACCCCTTGTAGTCCTTTACCCTTGGTTTTCAACAAGTCCATTAAGGGTAAAGAAATTTGAGCAAAGTTTTTTTATGAATGGTCTATAGAAGTTGGCAAACCCCAGGAACAATTGCAATTGTCTCCTAGTTTTTTTTGGGGGGGGGGGTCCCACCCCACAATCGCTTGAATTTTCCCGGGGTCCATTTTTAGCCCTTGCTTCGATATTCTGTATCCCAGGAAATCCAATTCCTCTTTATGGAATTCACATTTAGATAAAATCACCAGCAAGTGATTGTCCCAGAGAGTCTTTAGTACCTGACATACTAGTTTTACATTGGACTCAGAATCTTGCAAATAAATCAACACGTCATCAAGATAAACAACCATGCCCTTATACAAATGTTTCTGTGGTACTTCATTAATTAGATTCATAAACAACCCCGGAGCCCCTTGTAATCCAAAAGGCATGACCCTGTATTCAAGTTGTCCCAAGGGGGTGTTAAAAGCTGTTTTCCATTCATCTCTCTCCTTTATTCTCACCCGAAACTATGCATCTTGTAAATCCAATTTCAAAAAGATTTTCCTTTGAAACACCAATCCCAACAAGTCTCTAATCAGGGGGATGGGGTAAGCATTGGACATTGACACAGCATTGATCCCCCTATATTCAGTACACAATCTTAACCCCCCCCCATCCTTCTTTTTGTGGAACAATACTGGTGCTGCATGAGGGGAGCTAGCCAGGCATTTAAATCTTCTGGCCAGATTTTTGTCAATGAATTTACGCAATTCCTCACGCTCCCCTGGGCTCATTGAGTAAAGTTTTCCCTTTGGCAGTTTTTGGCCCGGGATTAGCTCTATGGCACAGTCAGTAGCCCTATGGGGGGGGAGTTTGTCAGTTCCCTCCTCACCAAACACATGGCTCAATTCCTGGTATTCAGGGAGAATTTGCTCCATTTCTTCCTGAGTTAATAGAGCATTCTCTAAGGGGTGTGTGTGCACTAAGTCCCCACTCTGGGTGCCATGCATGGCTTTGACAATCCTCCCTTCCCCCCGCAAAACATAGTTCTCTGGTTTTCCACTTCACATACGGGTCGTGGTTCCATAGCCAGTGTATTCTCAATACCAATGGAAATTTGGTGGTGTCAGTTACTACAAAAATTCTGGCTTCCTAATGGTTCCCCATTCCCACTGGGACCATCTCAGTGTCTACATTGGTTGGGGCTCCTTTCATTCATGACCTGTCCATCTATTCAAATACAATGGGTAGTTTAATTTACACATGTTCAGCCCCAACCCTGTGACTAGAGCTGGGGCAATTAGATCCCAAGTGCATTCAGAGTCAATTAAGGCTCACACTCTAATGTGGGTCCCCCGCTGGGGGTTAACTATAGTCACTGGCATGTAAAGTAATGCCCCTTTCAGTCTCACCTCAGGCAGTGGTGGCTCCTGCCTATTGCTGGGGCTTCCTCATGACAGGTCGCTGGAGTTTCCCAGGGGCTAGTCAGGAGTTTCTTCTTCCAAGGGTTCCTCACTCGACCCCTCAGTAGCATTGAGGCCGGTCGCCACTTTGCTTCTCTTTTTAGGGGATCTTTTCGGCGGTTTGGTGGCTTGTGGGACTGCCGGCTTTTCGGAGTGGCCTCCCTCCATCCACCCTTTCCTGCTCCATGGTCATTCGGCAGTGAAATGGCCAACTCCTCCACATAGTAGACATAATCCCTTTCTCTTGCGGATAGCTCGCTCCATGTCCAGGGAACGTGGGCTGAAGATCTTCTCTTTTCTCTCCAGTCCCACAGGAGGCTTCCTATTCACTGACTGGTGCTGCATCTTTATGAGCTTCACCACCTGGTCTCAGTTTTTGACCTCCCAGGCAAGTTGGATCCATCCCAACAGGATGGCAGGGTCATCTTGCATCAAGGCTTTGGCCACCAGGGCTGGGTTTAGGCTGGCCTGGAAAAACTCGATTTTGATTCAGACCAGTCACTTACCTTCGCTGCTTACTGCCTGAATTCTGCAGCATATTCATGGACTGGACGGTTTCCTTGCCACATCTGCTTTAGTTGCATCCTGGCCCATTCTCCTTCCAGCAGGTCCTCAAAATGAGCCTTCAATGCTTGTACGAATGCCTCAAGGTTTTGCAGCTCCAGGGCCCTGGCCGCGTATAATGTAACATACCATATAGCCCCCCGACCCCCATCAGGGATCCTAGGTGGCTTACCCAGCTGGGGTCATTTGGAAACAGGTGCCCCCATTCTCAAAAAAATTCCATGGCTTGCACTATAAAGTAGCCCAATCCTTTGGGGTCCCCCTCGAATAGTGCCTCCAATTTCCGCAACCCCTGGTGGGCACTATCACGTGAGGGACCCCTCCTGGTGCTGCCGGCATCCCCATTAGTGGCCAAGCTG
This sequence comes from Eublepharis macularius, assembly GCF_028583425.1. Taxonomy (NCBI): domain Eukaryota; kingdom Metazoa; phylum Chordata; class Lepidosauria; order Squamata; family Eublepharidae; genus Eublepharis; species Eublepharis macularius. The sequence continues at coordinate 131,192,263 of NC_072790.1, forward strand.
GGAGAGGGTGAACCGGCAGCATGGATTGCAATGGCATTCCCATTGGTACACCTCTTGGTGGTGGGATAATCGGTCCTCCCGGTGCTACTGGTATCCCTTCTGGCAGCAAAGTGGGAGGGGGTGAACTGGGGGCATGGGTTGTAGTGGTGCTCCAATCAGTGTGCCTCTGAGCAGCACGATGGCTGGGCCTCCGGCTGGTGGCTAAGGATGCCTGGGAAGTCCTCCTAGCTGTGCTGATGCTCCTGGCTGCAGCGGAACCTCAGGAGCCCTTTGTAGCGGGGGAGCAATGGGCTGGCCACCCATGGGTCTAATTGGGCCTCTCTGTGGAGGGTCAGGGGGAAGGGGTCCCTATAAACCAATCCCCTGGCCTGTCCCCATTCCATCTCCATCAGGCTTCGGCCTGGGGGGCACCTCATCATATTCTGTATTCCATGCATCACTTGTGCCAAGTCCCTCTTTAGTTCAGTCATTTCCCCCACACAGCCTGCAGCTGTCTGGAGTTAGTCCCAGGGGGTTCTTTCTCAGTAATTCCTGATTTATCCTCCACCCTTGGAGATTTTATCAGGTCAGCAGGGGCTTCTTCCAACTTCAGGAGCTCTTCTAGATCCACCGTACTGTGACTAAACACCATGCCCTGCTGTCACAATTTATGTTCTTGGGTTGGCTGAACCGTCGACTTTTGGGGTGCCCACTTCCATGGGGTAGCCACTAACCAGCTCAAATGGTTGGCCCCCCTTTTCAGGATTGCTCCCAAATCTCTGCCGTTGAGGTTGAGGCTGTGCGTGGGTTTGCCTGCCGATTGTCCTTTTGCCCCTCTCCATAGAGTCACCCTAATTCCACATTAATTGCTTGTTCCCCTGGTAACTCAACTCCTGTGGACCAAATAGGCTTACTTTCAGCTTGTACCGATGCCGCAGCCACTGCAGCAAGCCCACACTGTCTGGTGGGTTCTTTAGGGTAGGTTGTTGGGTCCTCTGGGTCATCGGGGCTTCCTGCATTCGAATAACTCACCATTGTCCAAGTGATCTCGTTCATGGGCTTGGTCCCAGAAGAAATAGGGACTTCTGCCAAAATGTCAGTCCCTGGCAGTTAGATCCTCAAGATCTCCACAGTTAACACACAGGTGTTCCAGTTGAAGTAACTTTATTAGAGATCCATTCAGTACAAGGTGCTTGAACAGTGGAATTGGCAGAAGTGATGTATATGGGGCTAGCAATGTTCGTTATAGGGAATCTTCCCACCTTGGGAAAGAGGACTGTTAATGTGTGTGTGTGGGGGGGGGGATTGGAATGAGACATTGTTTTAGAGTAGACAGTGAGAAAGATGAACTTATCTTGGTTCTCAAGAATGATATATTTCGAGCCAGTTTCAGCTAGCAGTCAAGGACACTGGCTCAGCGGAGCGAGAAAGAGAAAGTAAACATTTGTGAGATAACCTGCTGGCATTACAGCTATAAAGAACTTCCCATTCTCTCAGAGACCAGAGGCAGAGCCCATATACATTCATGGAGGATATGCAGGGGGCATATATGACAGTCAATTGAAAAGGCTCATGGGAATCTATAACTAATTGAAAGAGTTGGGAAAAGTGCCTGATTACCAAGATGTTATTGTTGCAATTTTAAAAAGGTCTCCCTCCCAGCTATAAAAGTCTTGTGCTTTATCTAAGACATCAAAAAGGTTTATCTCTTGATGACCTGTTATCAGTTCTATCAGTTTTAAGAGAGGAAACTGATTCACATTGTGAAGCTGATGACTCAGAGGCTGTGTCTAGTAAAATGGTTGTTTTAAGTTTGAAACATGGATATAAGAATAAAATGATTAATTGCTTCTCCAGAAACTGTGAATCAAAGAGGGTGCATGGCCAGAAGCCTGTCTGACTTATATGCTCACTATGAAAGAATGCCCCCTGCTGGCAAATAAAATTACAACAGCAGATAAAATTATAGTAGCAGATGGCATTTCAAACCTCATACTGGAGGGAACTTTAATGCAATTAGAGGCAATGGGAGACATGCTCAGAGGAATGTTGAGAGTGATTATATGCTAAGAATTTGTGATAATCAGGATGTTGAAACTAAGAAATTATTCCTGCTTGATAGTGAATCATGCATGCACATATGCAAGTGTTGTGAATCTTTTTGTGAACTTGATACTGCAAAAAGGCCCAAACTTTTACAAGTGAATAAAGAACCGCTTCATGTAGAAGGGATTGGAACAGTGCCAATTAAAATTCTTACTACTACTGGAGATGTGGTGACTGTTAAATTACAGAATGTAGCTCTGGTTCCTGGAGCAGAGGACAATTTGATTTCAACTAAAAGACTTGTGGAAAATAATCATATGGTTGTTCTTAGAAACAAACAGTGTGGAAGTATAATTGTAGGTGAGATGTCAGGCATTGAATTTGCTGTGGAACAGAGACATGGATTTCACTATCTTGTGGATGTTAGTGAAGACTCAGAAGTTGTTGATGATGATGAAAGACAAGTTTGTCAAACTAGACCAAGTGTTTGTGACCATCGCAGATGTCTTTATTCATGGCATGTCAGACTAGGACTAGGACACCGTAGTGTGCAAAGTATTGAGAAGTTGTTGAAGGAATGTGGAATTTTTGTTCCTGGTTGTGAGAAGAAAAATGTGACACGTTTTAAAGCAAAGGGAACTATTCCAAGCTACACAAGGAAGTCCACTACTCATGATGAGGAGTTTCTAGAGAATGTACATTCAGACCTCGTCAGTCCACTAGTGCCATATTTTGGCAGGAACAATTATTTTGTGATGTATTGTCGAAGGCTTTCACGGCCGGAGAACGATGGTGGTTGTGGGTTTTCCGGGCTGTATTGCCGTGGTCTTGGCATTGTAGTTCCTGACGTTTCGCCAGCAGCTGTGGCTGGCATCTTCAGAGGTGTAGCACCAAAAGACAGAGATCTCTCAGTGTCACAGTGCGGGAAAGATGTTGGCAGTTTCAGTTTTTGTTAATATAGTAAAATGAAAACTTTGATTATGCAGTCAGCCACTGCATAAAATCTTCCCCAGGCAATATGGTAAGGAACAGACGTGTTTTAATAACTTCATGCTGATGTATCTCTTTCCAGAACAGAACTTTATGGCCTTAATTCTCAGTGCTCTTTTAAACTGCATTATTTTTAATGAGTGGCCTGATTATGTAACTTGCCACAGAGGCATATGCATGAATATTTATTGCTATTAATTGCATTTGTCACGGATGTAGAACCTGTCTAGTGCTACTTAATTAGAACACACAGAATATGTGACATCTTTGTCCAGGCCATTTTCAAAGCTTAACCCTTCCTAACTTTCAAAAGCAATTATGTTACTGTCCAATTACATGAAGTGGCCATAAAGAGTCATGTGATCTTATTACATATGTTGTTATTAATAACACCAGCAATTTTTTTTTAAAAGCATACCCTGTTGCTGATCTGATACGCTATCTAATGAAGTATAATTAATTTTACTTAAGGCTACCAGTAGTAGAAGATTCAGCCAATGATGTAAATTGTATGAAACTTCAAGAAGTGTATGGAAACTATCTAATATGCTCCCCTTTAGTTAATCTAGTCAAGTGCAATAAATGAAGAAGCCAGCTCACTGAAATAGGGAAGAGAGAACAAAATAAGCAATCGTGAGCTTGTTGGTGGGATGAAATGTGCTAGATAGACAGACATACAGGAAGACAGATGGCTTAAAGCAACATACAAATTATATTGAAATCATCAAACAGACACAGGTTCAAGGTTATATCCTTAGAGGCCATTCAGTTACTTGGACATTAGTTGGGCTCTGGATGTATTACAGAACCTTGGTTTGACTCTACTTGTGCTTCAAAGTGTCTGCCTCTCTCTTAGCCTTTGTTCATTCAACAGTTGGCTTCACAGAAGTTCATTGGAGTTAAGGAGGCTGGAAAGTGGCTGCATAGCACACTGATTGACAGATGATCTTCTCAGTTCAGTTTATGATTGGTGCATTTCTTCTGAGCTTGCTTGGTACATAAACAGAGAGACATTTTCACAACACTTATCTTTGAGTTTGTGATGTTGGTGCATGGATTCTGATGGCAGCACACATATTTGCATCACTGCATGCCTCATTTGTAATTGTAGCTTAACTTTTTGAAGTTACTGAACTTGTAGAACTATTCCTTCTCATGTGTCAGCTTCCATTTTCAGGATGCCACCTGGAAACTGTTCCTCCAATCAGGGTGGACTGCCTGGCATCAACCAGAGTTAGGGCCTTTTGCATCCCAGCTCCAACTCTGTTGAATGGGCTCCCTGAAGAAGTGAGGGGAGGTCTTTAGAAAGCACTTCAAGGCCTGCTTGTTTGCCTAGAGTTTTGGTGGGATATGAATAGCAGGGAGGGAAACATCTGAGTTTTAAAATTTTATTATGTTCATCTGTTCAGGTTCTTCTGCAGATACCACTAGCGTTCCAGGTGCCCACTGGTGGTGGGCAAACTCCCAGGGATTTGCCGCCTCATCTGTTGATCGCCCAGCAATTGGCAGGAGGGGGCAAGTTACTGGATTGCCTGCCACCAGCAGGCACCTCAAGAATGTGACCATGTGTGTACTCCCAACCGGCATGGAAACGTCACTTTCGAAAGTGTCATCATTGCGCTGGCCATGAGAGCATTCCCGTGCTTCATTTGGGGCCAATTTGGGTCCCATACAGGCTGAATCAGAACCCAGGTGGAGCGTGGGAGTGCTCACACTGTTGGAGCAATAACGTAACTACCGGAAGTGATGTCATCGCTGTTGAAAATAAAATGTTTTGTGTACATAGAAGGCAGAAGACACAGAATACCTGCAGGGGACAGCAAATTTGACAGTTAGATAGGTTACTTCCTGCTTCTTCCCGGAAGTCCCTCCTCCTCTCTCCCTGTTTAGTGAGGCAGTTAGTATCTATTCTGTTTCTCTCAGCTTTCTGTCAAAGTTGGAGTTCCTGAATAAACTCTCTTTATTCACTCCTTAATCAGACTCAAGATAATTCCTAAGATATACCGTACCCTACATGGTAGCAGAGGATGGTTTGTGGATGGATCTCTGATTAAAGGAATAAAACTCACTAGAGGCTCCCCTCATGAGCTGTGAGAGAGAGAGAACAAAGGGACAAAATGGCCACCTATAGCATTCAGCAAGTTGCAGTGATAGAAAGGCTGAATGAAAGAAACTGTGTAATCTGGAAATCCCACATGCAGACCCATCTCATGGAACAAGGAATTTGGGGCACAATTAAGGATCCAAGATAGGCAAATGAGGAACCTGAAAAGTAAAGAAAATGGGACGAACACAGTGACAAAGCCAAAGGAATCCTGTTTTTTTAAAAATATTTTATTGATTTTCCATACAGATAGAAGGTGAGAAAAAGGATAGAGGAAAGCAAGAAGAAAGAGAGAAAAAATACAAAAAGATTTCATTAGGCTTTCTTATATCAACATTCTAGTTCTCCACATCTCATACTTCATCCTAATACAGAGTTGATTGTGATTTTTGATATTTCATACCATATTGCCTTCTACATTTTATTCTCTATATTTATCTTTAATCCATTTGTAGAAGGGAGTCCATGGCACAAAGAAGTCTTCCTCCATTTGTCCTTTCATTACTGAAGTTAACTTGTCCATTTCCGCAGTGTCCATTATCTTCACTACTAATTCCTCTTGCTGAGGTATTATTTGACGTTTCCAGTAAGATGCTAATAAAATTCTGGCCACTGTTACTACATGAATTGTGAAGTGCTTCTGTTCTTTGTTCCTATCTGGCATACAGTTTAGCAAGAATGTCTCTGGTTTGAAGGGAATTGAGATCTGTAAGATAGTTTGCAATAATGTGTGCACCATTATCCAAAATCTATGCACCTCCTTACAGGACCACCACATATGAAAAAATGTCCCTGTATGTTTCCCACACTTCCAACACTTATTTGACATGTTTTTATACATTTTAGCTAGTCTATCCAGTGTTAGATACCATCTGTAAAACATCTTATATAAATTCTCTTTTAGTGTGACAGACTTAGGTATTTTAACATTCATTTTCCATATCTTGTTCCATTGTACCGAGTCAATATTATATCCTAAGTTCTGTGCCCATAAAATTTTACATTTTCCACCCCCTAATTCATCTGTCTTTGCATTAAAAATAAGTACATTTTCTTAATCAATTTTTCATCTGAGTCACATAACGGTTTTTCAAAGTATTTTTGTTCTAAATAAAAGCCTCCCATTTTTTCTTTATTGTATCTAGATTCGATCTGTGCTCTTGCCCACCAGTCTAAATAATGCCTTGATTCTGTAGTTCCTCTTTTGTTTTTAACACTCCTTTATCATCCAAAAGTTATTTATACCTGATAATCTTGTCTGGGAGAAATACATTTGGTTGTGTAAATGCTTCTAATGGGGAGACCCATTGTGGAATTTTTGAATATATTTGTGGTACAACTCCTTTCCATATTGTTATAAGAGATTTTCTTATCAAGTGATTTTTGAAATATTTATGTCCAGTTGTTTTTCCGTACCACATAAATGCATGCCATCCTAACTGTAGGTCATGTCCTTCAAGGGCTAAGAGTCTTGGATTTTCCAGTAGGATCCAATCGCTCATCCACACTAGACAACATGCTTGGTAATAAGTTTTCCAGTTGGGTAGGGTAAGGCCCACATTCTCTTTCAAACCTTGCAGCATTTTCAATTTGATTCTTGGTTTCTTTCCTTGCCAAATAAATTTGGATATAGTTTAAATGTTTGGAGGACTGGAATATTTTGTGGGTGATTCATATGGATAAAGCTAAAAATATCTGGGAAGAAATTCAAAGACTTTATGTAGATACTTCATTTAAGAGTAGAATGTTTTTATAAAGGAAGTTGTTCAGTATTAGAATGGGAGAGCATCAGAGCTTGCGTGAGCACCTGGATGATTTTCTGGCTTTAGTCTAGCAGCTTCACTCAGCAGGAAAAGATCTCCTTGATAAAGATCTGATAGTACTGTTGCTGATTAGCCTGTAACCTTTGTATGAAAGTTTCATCAATCAAGTAGAAACTAAGAAAGATTTTACTCTGAGTCAAGCCATAAGCATGCTGGAGGAGTATAATATACATAATGAATTCCAGAACTCAGATAGAGGGTCTGGACTGAGGAACTGTGAAAGTGCTACGGGTGCTGTAAATTTAAGCAAGAAAGCGTATGCATTCTGTCATGAATGTGGGAAAAGCGGGCACTTCAAAAGGAACTACCATCTCTTCAAAGGGATACCACCCAGAGAGGAAAGGGAGGAGAAGGGAGAAATTTCCAACGTGACAAACCAAAACCTGCAAGGAAATGCTTTATGCTAGCAGAAAGAGAACCTAGAGAGCAATTTTGGTATATTGACTCTGCATGTACAGCTCACATGACAGGGAATAAAGCTTTCTTTGAAATGCTAAAGGAATAAAAGAAGGGAGGTGTTGCGTGTAGAAGATGGCAGAACTGTAGAAATAAGCAGGTATAAAGTCTGGAACATTAAGATGCAAACTTCCAAACAGACCCAGGAAATCTTGCAAATGAAGTGCTTCTATGTGCCAACTTTCGAAGCTAGCCTGTGTTCTATAAGCATGCTTACAGAGACAAACATGAAAGTACCTTTTGGGAAACAATGTCCTCATTAAGTAGGACAGAGAAATAATAGCTGTAGCTAAGAAGTGGCACGGCTTGTATGTCCTGGAAATGTGCCAGCAAGTAGCTGACTTTGCAAATGCAAAGGAGACCTATAAACATAAGAATTGTTCATTAATCAGGCATAGGCATTTTGGGCATCGACATGTAAATGCAATCAGCCAACTGTCAGGCTATCAAACAGAGAATTAGGCCGTCCCTGTAATAAACTATGATGCAAAAAGGAGGGAGGTGAATCCCACAGGGAACAAAATTGATTCTTTTGTTCCCTGTGGGATTCACCTCCCTCCTTTTTGCATCACAACTGTCAGGCTATGGCATTCCAGACTTGATAGTCTGTTTCACTCCCTTCTGCAAGAAGACAAGGTCTTTTGATTTCAAAAAGTTTATTGTGAAAGACAGCATTCAAGCCCAGATGTACATATTCCAGGATTAGAGATCCTGGCCGAGCAAAGTGTTGCTAGGAATGATTCATAGAGTAAAGGTTGTTACATTTCACACTCCCGGAGCCCAGCCTCCCCCCCGAGTTCATACAGCAAAACTTCTCAGAGGCTCTCCGAGCTGGCCGAGGTCAAAACAGCAGATAAGACAGTATCCGTTCCCCTGGAACCGGCTCCTTGCAGGTGTTGCCTGGAGGGAAAGAAATCTAAACACTACAGGATTAAACATGGCATTACTTAGGTTAAAACAGATTCTGACACCAACTTCAAAGCAATAATTTGATCAAAGGCGTGCAATTTACAAATTGTGCTTTTGAAGAAAAATGTGCATGCTACGTTAAAAGCAAAGCAGTCTGACCTGGCTTTAGAAGGAAAGGAGCTGAGGAAAATGACACAAGGCAGCCATTTGATTTAATACACAGTGACCAATGCGATCCAATGAAAATAGTGACACCAAGTGGCAACAAATATATTCTCACCTTCATTGATGCATTCTCCAAGTATACTGTAACATACGTGATTAGGGAGAAAAATGAAGTGCTGGAAGAATTTAAAACTTACGTAGCAATGATCAGTAACAGATTCCAGAGAGGGCCATTGGCACGCCACACTGACAATGGAGGTGAATAAGTAGGACATGAAATGAAAAATTACATGACCTAGCAAGAGATTCAGCATCAAGTCACAGTGACGTTCATGCCAGAGCAGAATGGAGTAGCAGAGAAAAAGGATCACTCTCTCGCTGAAATGAGTAGGTGCATGCTTCTTGAAGAAATTCTTGAGAAATTCTGGAGAGAAGCAATTAACACTACTACCTACCTGCAAAATAGACTGTCCACCAAAGGTGCAATTAGTACCCCATATGAACTATGATATGGGCACAAACCCAATGTGAATCACCTGAAGGTCTTTAGGTCAAAAGCCTACAGTTATGTTCCTAAAGAAAAAAGATCTAACATGGATCTCTGAGCAGAAGAAGGAATTGCTGTGGGTTATGCACAAGGATGTAGACAATACTGAATCCTTAACCCAAAGACTGAAACAATAAAAATCTGCCACATTGTCTATGTTAATGAAAGGAAGACAGCAGACATTGGTGAAGGTGCACCAACAGGAGAAAATGAAGAACAGCAACAAAGAGCAGTACAACTACCCTTCATGGACTGCTCACATGACACAGCTGCAGAACCCACAGAGCCAGAAGGGGCCGCAAAGCCAGAAGGGGCAGCAGAGTCAGAAGGGGCTGAAGAGCCAAGAATCAGGAAATCAGAGAGAGTAAACAAGAATATACCACTGAAAAGACTTTCCTATCTGGCAAGGACAGAAGTCATGCCTGAACCCTCCACATGGGAAGAGGTAACAAAAATGCCTGCCAGAGAAGCAGAGAAGTGGAAAAGGGCTACAGAGGAAGAGATTGAATCTCTCATCAAAAATTAGAAATGAACCCTTGAAGAACTCCCTCAAGGGAAGAGAACAGTTGGGTGCAAGAGGGTTTTCAAGACCAAATGTGATGCAGGCGGCAAAGTGCAAAGATACAAGGTGAGATCGGTTGCCAAAGGCTACACTCAGAAATATAGTGAAGACAATGATTAAACCTTCACACCAGTAGTGAGGTACACTTCAATACCTTGCACAAACAGAAAAGAGGGACTCTAGAACCAAACACATTGATGTGAAACAACATCTAGTAAGAAATATGTAAGAAGATGGGCTTATTGAAATAGAGTATTGTCACAATGAAGAAATGATCGCTGATATACTCACTAAGCCACTCCCTAAACACAAGTTTGAAAGTCTACGCAAGACGTTAAACCTTGTGGACTCTGTACACTAGACCTTGTGAAGGGGTGTTGGGAATACAATGTCTTGTGTAAAGAGCAGGCAGAAAACACAGAATACCTGCAGGGGGCAGCAAATCTGACAGATAGGCTACTTCCTGCTTCTTCCCAGAAGTCCCTCCTCCTCTCTCCCTGTTTAGTGAGGCACTTAGGGCCAAGCTACAAGTGACGAATGACACTTGAACGGCAAGTGTATTTCTTCCTGTTCACTTGCGCTCCACTCAATCCATTTGCCATTCAAGTGTCATTCGTCACTTGTAGCTTGGCCCTCAGTATCTATTCTGTTTCTCTCAGCTTTCTGTCAAAGTTGGAGTTTCTGATTAAACTCTCTTTATTCACTCCTTAATCAGACTCAAGATTATTCCTAAGATATACCATACCCAGGGCTCATTTCGAGGGGGAACGCGCAGGAACGCAGTTCTGGCAGTTCCCCAAAGAGGTCACATATCAGGTGGTCCCGCCCACCTGACTCTTGGCGATTTTGGGCCCATTTCAGCCTGGATTGGGGCCAAAACGGCCCGGATCAGCCTCTGACAGGTGGTGGATCACTCTCCCACTCAGCAGCAGCCTGATCCTGACCATTTTGGGCCCCCTTTTGGCCATTTTCAGCCCCTTTTGGCCATTTTGGGCCCAATTTCGGCCTGAATGGCCAGGATTGGGTTCAAAACAGCTGGGATAGGTGATGTCAGGGGGCCTGGAATATGCAAATCAGTTATGATCATGACACACTTCCGGTGATGGCAAGGGGCATGGTATATGCTAATGAGTTATGCTAATGAGTTCCTCCAGCTCTTTTTCTACGAAGTGACCCCTGACCATACCCTACAATTGCGTCAGCCCCAGGGGGCACACGTGAAGAGAATCCTCATGAGCGGCATGAGGTAAGTACCAGCTCTCCCTCCAGGGGGAGGTGAGAGGGACCTGGCAACCCTCAATACCACCCTGCAGTTGGGCAAAAGCAACAGCTTCCTGCATATGTGCTTTCTCTGTGGCAGCCCCCACCTTATGAAATGATCTGCCCGAGGTGGTCAAGAAAGCTCCCAGTCTCCTGGTTTTCTGCAAACTATGCAAAATTGAATTATTGAAGGAAGTTTTATACCCAGATTACAGGACTGTGTCATAAGATATAACTTAGAGAGATGCCTTTGTAGAGACAGAGAGTAAATGCTAGGCTATTGGGTTCTGTCTGCTGATGTAGATATGCACCTACTAGGGAGTTTCCAAGCGGCTTAACATACCATGGAAATCATTTCACTTTGTTTCAAATAGATTTCATCTCTGTCTTCGGCTTTATACTTATTTTAAAAATTTTGGGTACCGTTCCCTATTGTATCTTTTTTCCTGAATGTCCTAACTGTTGTTCATTATTGTATTTTGCTCCGTGAATGTCCTAGTTATTGATTATATTGTATTTTCACTCTCACTTTTGTAATCTGTTTTGGATCTCAGTGAGAAAAGTGGAAAAGAAATGAATAAGTATTTCTTGTAAGCCTCTTGAGCCAAAAGGAAAGGCGAGGGGGTGGTGGTGGTGGAGATATTTCCATTTGTGGTTAAGTCATAGAGGAGAGGTGGAAAAACAGAGTGGAGCAGAATGGTTGGTTCTCTACCCACCATCTAGACACATTTTAAATTAGTCTACACAGGGACAGTCCCATTTGGGATGGTTGTGTGGCCTCGGGGATGGACTAGCAACCATCCTGAAGCCTACCATCAGTTTGAATGTGGGTGATAGGTAGGTTTTTTTTTTGTACAGCCAGCTTGATCATGATAGAAGCCTCTTTTACATGCCACAGGACTCTGTGAGGTAGGCAGAAGTCACTCCTGTGAACTTCCTGCTGCCATATCTTTAGGTTTTCTTTAAAAACAAAACAGAGTGGCTAGAGAGCCAAAGAGGGCAGTGAATTAGCATGGATACACTTTCGTCCTCTCATATAGTTCTGGCATACAACATTCTCGCTTGGATTTCCATCTGTTATCCTGATTTGTGTTTTTTTGGGGGGGGGATGTTCTGGCCAGTTGAAGAAGATTGTCATAATCTCCCATGCAGTAACAACATATTTGCACAGATCTAGAGGTAAGGGATAACATGCATTGAATCTGCTTTTGTTTTGGCCTTTTTCTGCTTTAATCTCCTTTTTGGTCAGGCTCCCAGAAAATGTAATGCTTTATTACCTCAGTGGCAATGAGAGTGGTACATAGACTGGGAAATGCAGATATTGGCTCATTCCTGATCCACGGACACCAGAGATGGGCAATGCATAATTCTGGACAATAACAGTGTTGCCTGTCCTAGTTTTACAAATTAGTCTGTAATGCTCTGAAGAGCTAGCATAAACCTGCATACAGTAAAGATGATATAAAAGCAGAGGAGGCACAAGGTGATCTTACTATCTTTATTATCTCAGTGAAATGATGGAGTTCTTTTGAAAGATTCTATTGCAGCATCAAGGTTCTGCTAAATGCCTGATTTCAATATGAGAAGCTCATAATCAAAGAACTCTCCTATGCTATTTCCTTTCTTCCATTCTCCCTAAGTTGAATTATCAGTGTGGGAACAAAGTAATAGCGGTACTCTAAGAAAATTTTAGATAACACCATTTTAACTACCAGTTAAAAGATAGCCTTGCTAGAAGAACTGGCTGGAGCACTGCCAATAATTTCGCAGCAAATGGTAACTGTAATCTGCATGAGATTTAAACCTCACTAATGTGCTCTTCTGATTGAGAAGGGAATGAGAAGGAAAGTAGGAAAAAGTTTTAAAGACATAATTTGTTCACCTTTGTAGAGATGAAAGAAAAATAAATTATTCATGTTACTTCTGTTAGTAACTGTTGCTATTATATTCATTTATTGCATGTGAAAGATTAGTAATGAGATGATTTTTTTAAAAATGTCTACGTTTTTCTCTAAATATTCCCTTTCTTCAGGTCCAGCTCACAGTTGCCATAGTCCTTTTACAACATGTCTGTTTATGTACTACAGTGTAATCTGGGAGGAGGTGGTTTTCTCCAGTTTTACCTCTTCATACAAGTAGACCTCACAGTACAAGTTCATACAAGTAGACCTCGTACAAGTATCCCAAGTTATACCTCCTGATGATTTTATAAATGGACAAGTAAAGCTGTCTTATATTGAGGCAAATCACTGGTCCATCTGGCTCAATACGGCCTACTCAGACTGACAACTCTTTAGGGTATCAAGTTCAGAGGTTTCTATCAGTCCTCCTGGCCTTTTTAACTAAAAGTACCAAGAGCTGAACCTGAGACCTGCAAAATATGTAAAGCATGCTTTGTGATTTACGCCCCTTGCAAAGGTTCTAAGATGTGCCATACTGGCACATTAAAGAGCATATTCCCAGCTTCCTACTCTGCCGTACTCTTCTCCCAGTGCCTAAAGGAATGGGTTCTTAGGTCATTGTAATAGTCAGAAGCTCTCCTATAGAAGTAGCGTATTATACATCAGAAGTGACTCCTTCTTATGATGAGATTCCTTTCTCCTCCCCCTTCCCCCTATGGATAGCTTCCAGGGACTTAACGTGGAGGTCAGTCCTCATGGTATGAATTTAGAAACATCACTGTGTGTGCATATGTGTGCAGAATTTATCGTTGGGATACCATTTGTAGTAGCATTTTGTGGTAAGGGTAATGTGTGCCACACAGCTTGTACCTTCATTTCCAGTCTTCTTGATGAAGAATAGATGATCACCTGGAACTTCAGCTGTTTTGTTTCTGGGCATCTCCTCCCATCAAACTAACAGCTAAACTTCCTTTGAAACAAAATGAACCTCTTGTTGAAAATGGAGAATAACCTGCAACTCCCAAGCCTTATGACACAGCAGCAGCACTTATATATTGCTTTTCTAGACAGATTAGTTACTCACTCAGTGAACAAAGGCAGTGCATTATTATTAGAGATGGGCATGAACAGCAATACAAATTTTAAAAAGCCACGAACAGCCCAATCTGCTGTTTGCAAACAAGCTGTTTGTGAGGCCCCATTCTAAACGAACAGGTGGAGTTGCAAGCCTTGTTTGTTGCTGTTCGTTGCTGTTCATCAAGCCAGACAGTCTGGCACATGCAATCAATTCCCTTGGCAACTTAGGCAGGGATTGTCTGAACTCTGTTGGAACTCCCGCTGTTGCCCTAGAAACCCCAATCCAAGCCCAATTTAGCTTGATAGGCAGGTCTTCCTTTCAAGTGTGGAGCTCCAAATTTGTTACAAGGGAGGCTCTGGTTTTGCAGACAGTGCAGAGGGAGAGACAGTTGCTGTTGGCATTTTGATAGAGAGAGTGCATTGGAACTTGAATTTTCTTTGTGTGTGGTGGGATAGGGATCTACCCCTTCAAGTTCCAGGGCTGCTGCCAGACTCTGGACCAAGCTATTATTTATTATTAATACTTTTCCTGATGCCTGCTCAGGTCAGGTTTCTGGGAGTGGTTCAGTAGGGATCTTGACTTGGATGATGGCTGGAAGAGAGCCTGCTGGTCCCCACAAACAGCCAACCACAAATATGTTCATTAACAGGGCCATGTTTGTGGTTGTTCGTGAGTCCCTTTTGTGGATGACAATGAACAACTAACATCATGTTCATTTTTTTCTGTTCATACCCATCTCTAATTATTATCCCCACAATACAGCTGGGGAGCTGGGGCTGTGAGGAGTGGCTTACCCAAGGCAACCTGCTGAGCACATGGCAATAGTGAGATTCAAATCAACAGTGTGCTGATTTGTAACCCAACCATTATGCTACAGCAGCTCTCTTTATGATGACCAAATCTCTCTGTGGCCATCTATGAACCACAGCCAACACTTTGTGCAGACTCTGTACCAGTGTAGTCCCTAGCAGAGTTAAACCCTTCTATGTCCATTGAAGCCAATGACTTGGAATGGTGTGACTTTGCTGAGGATTGCATTGCAAGTTGCTCACATCTGATCATAATGCCCTGGTAAGCAGATAAGCTGAGAAGCTTAGTCTTGGGATGGGGGCCAGAGATGGCCTTGCTGCTCTTTCCTTAAAACAAAACAGATTAGATATCTCCTGCCCCCCACAACACAAAAGGGAGATTGCTATGATCTTGGAGACTAATGATCCCAGGCAAGGTAAGAAAGTTACAGCAAGCTTCATGCTCAATATAGAGATATTGATGTCTCTGATCCTGCGGTGCAGCTGTGCACTGAAATCAATGCTGTGTACAAAATAATTTTGCTTTCATCTTTTAAAATGCAATTTTAAAACAAGTGGCAATGGGCTTCAAAGGGAATGAACTATTCCTATAATGTCAAAAACTAGAGGAGAGGAACATGGATTTACAGCATGAAGCAGCAGTATTAAAAGCAAGGCTGCTTGGAGAGCACTTGAATGAAAAACAAGTAAGCACCATTTCAAGCCTGAAGATTTCTTGAATATATTTGCTAGGAAGAGTTGCCTATACCTAGAAACACGTTTCTCTTATTTGCCTTGCCGGCATGCCTTGAACACAAGTATTTTTCCAAGTACAACAGAGAAGACAACATCATTGCACCCGTAGGTGGGTTGCATGGACAACGCATGACCATTCAGCACTGAAATGCAGAAGCAAACCATGCACATCCTTAAAGCCCGCTGCTTCTCTTTCCTGTGGAGTTTCAGAAGTGTGTTCACAAAGATAAGCTGTCTACAGGGAAACAGTTAAGTATCCCTCTCCCTTGCTGTGTCTCCACCCAAAAGTTATGTCCTCCCTAAAAAGTATGTGGTTTTTAAAAAAGCAATCACCTGCCTGTTAGTTGAGCTGTGTGAATCCTGAAGTGACGTCATTGTGTTTGTGGGGGGGGGCACACACTTTGCGTGCACGCACCCCTCTCCCCCAAAGTAAGTGCCAAGCCCCTATCCCCCGCTGGGAGGTTGAGGGGGCCTGGCAACCCTACCTGGAACAATACCAGCAAGAGAAGAAATAAAACGGATGAAGTCAGGTGGAGGAAATCTTGAGAATCAAAGGACAGTCAGAGCAGTAAACAGAGTGCCCTGACCTCTCTATCTTTCTAACTCTTTGGTTTGTCCCCCCTCTGAAGCCTGAGGAAAGGGACAGTGTTGAATCCTCTTCCAACACAATCCATGCATGATTGGGCCCTGGGAAGGCAGAAAAATCCCATGGCCATCCTAAGTCCCCATTTGTTGATGCTCCCTTCCCCTCACTCCTCAGGGGTGCCAAAACAAACTGGTATCTAGAGATGGGCACTAATAGCAATATGAACCCCCCAAAAAGCCACAAACAGCCCAATCTGCTGTTCATGAGCAAGCTGTTCGTGAGGCCCCATTCTGGGCGAACATGTGTTCGTTCCAAGCCCTCTTCATGGTGTTTGTCAGCCGTTCATAAAGCCAGACAGTTTGGCACCTTTCAATCAATTCCCCTGGCAACATAGGCATGGACTGTCTGAACTCTGTCTGAACTCCTTCTGGCTTTCCTTCTGTCTTGTAATCCGTCAAAGTAGCTTCCAGCAGACAGTCCAGTTTTTTCCACTGTGAAAAGAAAATAACAGGAAAGGGAGGGACCCATGGATCATGCCTTTCCCGGGTTGCAATCTCTCTGAAACTTGGGGGGTCTTCAGAGGACAGTAAGGACTATGTCCCTGGCAAATTTGGTGGGTATTGGACATTGGGAAGGTCAGTTTGTAACCCCTCAAAGTAGCTTCCAGCAGACAGTCCAGTTTTTGCCACTGTGAAGAGAAAATGACGTGAAAGGGGGAGACGCATGGACTCTCCTTTCCCTGGCTCAAGTTCAGCTAAGTCCCAAAGGGGCCGTTCTGCCTTCCACGAACCTCCAACTACGAACATGTTTGTGAACATGTCATGTCCGTTGATGTTCGTGAATCCCTGTTTGTGGATGGCAACGAACATTGTGTTCTCCCCCCCCCCCCACCGTTCCTGCCCATCTCTACTGGTATCCACCTGCTGCCATCAATTATCCTGAGACTATCACGCACCAGACAGGGACATATACCTCACACTGTACCTGCATTACAATGTAAAGGCTCTGCCTAACTGTTGCATCTGACCACTGCACTACCCAAGCTGCCAATAGAGTGATCTACTGCAACTTTACAAATTCAAGCTAGTGTGTTCCAAGGATGGCAAGCTTCTCTGCTGCTGCCCCCATTACCACACTTCAGCTAGTAAGACTGAATAGGTGTGATGCAGACTTAGATGCTTTTTCAGAGATCAGACTTAGAACATTTGATATATAAAAGTGTAATAAACGAATAAAAATATTGCACTTGTTCTGATCATGTATTTCAGACTGAGCAATAAAAAGGAGAATGGTGCACACACAGTCCCTTTTCCTGACACCTTGTTCTTATCTAAATAATGTTCAGGAAAGGATAGTTTTTCTTGAAATTGCAGTAATTTAAGGTTCAGCAGCATTACCTCAGATCACCTGGTTGGGTCTTTTCTCCATTGTCCCTTATCGTGTGGACAAGATAGAATCCCTAGGTAAAAGATTAGTCTATTGTGGCTTGTACCCTTGTAGTCTATCACGGTCTTGTGACCAAAATGGAAGATTAAGAGCAAGAGAGTTCTCTTTCTCATGTCCTGAGAATTTATACTCTACTTTGGGGAGTCCATCCCACCTGGGGTCATTTGGATCTTCCTGCCCCAAAAGGAAGAGTTTGCTTTCTAGCCATTTGGCTTTTAACAGTCTCTTTCCCTTTTGGCTGTAATCTGGGGGCACGGTGTGAAGTAGTAAGCCACTGTCCTACTTTAACCAGTGCCAACAATATAGCTAAGGGCCAAGCTAGAAGTGACGAATTACACTTGAATGGCAAGTGAACAGACTCACATGTATTCCTCCCTGTTCATTTGCGCTCCACTTGTGCTCCACTTGATCACATAGTGTGCAAGTGGAGCACATAGTGTGTAAGTGGAGCGCATAGTGCACAAGTGGAGTGCAAGTGAACAGGGAGGAATACATGTGAGTCTGTAATTCGTCACTTCTAGCTTGGCCCTAAGTGTTTGATTGCTCTGTGCTGGGAGAGCGTGATGTCTCCTTCTTCAGTTCCCCTCTCTGCCAGCTACTATTCTGCAGCTGTATATAGTCAGAGAGCAGCCACAATAAATGAAACATTGGAGTGAATCCTTGGGGTGAAGGACATTTCTTAACATACAATATAGGAAATTATTAGTACATAATATAGTACATACTTCCTTAATATTTGACATATTCCAGGATTCAACCCTTGAAATAACCCTTGGCTCTTGCACAAAATAAGCTGTGGATCAAACATACTTATGGTTAGATTTTGCCATTGAAGTGTAGTGACTAGAGTGTACCTCTAGAACTGAGGGAACTTAGTTTACAATCTACCCTTTGCCAGAAAAACTTAATAGGCAAACATGGGCCAGTTCATTCAAAATTATTTGGTGATAATAAAATGGAAGGGAGAACTGTACACATCATCCTGAGATCCTTGGAGAAAGGACTGGATAAAAATGTGATAGATAAAAATTTTAATACACATGTCATGCAAAAAGAGGTCAGGAAGAAATGAAGGTGTGTGAGGAAGGAAAACACTTTTAGTTGTCACATTATTCCTTTGTCTTTTGAGCTAGATTATATAGTTGTAAAAGAAAGAACTCTTCAGGAAAAGGGGGTAGTTAATCACTGACTAAGAAAGAACAAGCATAAATGATAGGCTGCATTAATGCTGTGGAAAGTACTTCATCTAAACTTCTTGTACAAAAACATGATGAATGTCAATACCGAGACATCTATGCATTTGGGAAGATTGTACTTATTCCTATTATATTGGTTTTTTTCAAAAGTGAAACAACAGATGAGGCAAAAATTGAGGTATCTTTCCTTCTATGTCTTTTTCTTTTTGTGTCTGTTGTGGCTTCATTTTTGAAAAAATGAGTATTTCTGTTTTTCATTCACTTTTCCTACAGATGGTTTTCAAGAGTTCTTTAGGTACATGTAAAAAGCAAGGTATTTATGGGAACATTCTTTAAGTGTTTACATTGCTGTTGTGCTTATCAGCTTTATAGACCCATATTAAGAAAAGGAATTTTGCACCTCTCACCTTCACAGTTCTTTATTTCACAAGCAATTTTCCTGTAATGTCATTTCTTATTTTCACATCTTGTTGCTTTTTGTTATTGCATTTTTGTTATAAACACACACATATATAGTGTGTGTGTGAAGCTTACCTTGCTATCTGGAATGTACTAGATTTTAATCTAAACAGATTCTCTTCCATTATATCAGGAACATCCTCATATCTTTCAGGACACCATATTTCATTTTATGGGAACTTCTTGAATCTTGTATGAGTCACACATAACCAAGAGCAAATACTGCTTCTTAAAAGGAAAAGTAATTATTTAAATGGGCCTTTTTCATTGCCCCATGAAACTATCTGCTTACAGTCTGGGATGTTAAAATAAGAACAGTTATTTATTATTTTAGTTTAACCTGGTTGTTTTTCTCCGTGGAGTATACCAGCTGTATCCAGCTTTTAAGTATGTTAAATTGAAAGATTGATGGGAAAATGTTTAACATTAAAGTAAATAAAAATTATGTATTATAAGATGAAGCTGATATCCAGGCCCCTCCCCTTAAGCTAAGACACTCACCTGGAACATATGTCTTTGTTAATACAAATGAAAAAAGAGGTTAGAAATAAGGATAACAGGTTATTTGTATATGTACATATTAATTCTACTATTAATTCTATTCTACTAATTAATTCTATTCTACTAATAGAAACTCCTTGTTGTACTATACCTCCTTTCATCACACTAGATTACGTAGGAATTTGCCATATAATCAGTATTTGAAATTTAAGAAAAATTGTTCAAAATCACATGATATTATACTCATAAAAGGACATCAGAAAAACAACATTAAGATAGAGGCTATCCACATAAAATGGTTAATGAGGCTGATAATTGAGCTGAAAAAATATCCAGACATGTTTCTGGATAAAAATTAGACCCAGCTCCAAGGGAAAAAATAGACAACTCCAAAGGAGTAGTTTTTGTTATTCAGTGTCCTTGTAACCTAATGTATGTGGGAATGACTATTAGACCTGTCAAAGTCAGAATATGTGAACATAAGAGCTGTATTAGGATCAAACCACACAAGACAATACACTTGAATTACAGTCAAATTACACTCAAATAGACTCGAATTACAAAATACACTCGAATTACCCGGGTAATTCGAGTGTATTTTGTCTCGTGTGCTGAGTTCCATAGACTAAAGAAGCTGAACTCCGCACTCATCAACCACTCTCTCAGTTCCAGCCACACTTAGAAGCTGCTGCAATTCTGGGTGGTTGAATGTATACAGCCCACATCTTTGAGCTTGCATAAACTTGTACAGAAAAAAGAAGCGTTTGGGATTCATCACCTCTAGAAGTTGACACCAGTGGGACTGAATGAAGGTGTGAATTGGACTTGCTGTGTTTGAATGAGATAGGTTTCTGTGGATGGGTTCCTGTGGTTCCATGTTTGGCAGTGCTGATTTCTACATGTTTCAATTATTTTTTTCCTCTTCTCTCTCGTTTCTCTCCCCCCCCCCCCTCACCTCACTCCTTTGGGAGCAGAATTACATACCACATGGGAGATATTGCATATTTTTTTTAATTCTATCATATAGCTGAACCTACAGGACAAATGTGCCATTTGATTTCAATTACAGATCAATGATACACACATCTAGAAATATTGGAAATACCAGATTTATTTGTAGATTTGGGCGTTCTTATGTTTAAATGTTTATTTATGTAAATTTTAGCTCATATTAATGTTTGCTCTGTAGATTATAACACCAATGAAGAGTATTGTATGAGTGCAGTTACCGTGTGAAGAGATCCATGGCCTGTGGTAATAATTTATATTACACCACACAATATATGTAAAAATGGTTTTGTGTTTTTCCAAAAAGATTTTTTTTACAGTATAACTATGTTTATTCCCATTAAAACAAATTAAAAATTATATTCCTCATTTATCTATTGGTATTTCCAGATAATAACATCAGGATAGAATCAATACATATTGGTTTCTGGATGTGTGGGTTTCTTTTTTGTAAAAGTGTATTATTGACCTCTGAGGAAGGCCCTTGTGCAGAAACATGTATGGGCTTGTGTTGGTCATTTGACATGTTTATCAACTGTATTTGGAAAATGTAACAGCGTACCTAAAGCTTGCTCTGATTTCTTATGTAGCCTGACATTCAGGCCCTATGTTTTAATTTTATTAAATTAACCCTTGTAGCATCTATACTACAAATCAAACCCACAAAGAAATGTATTTCTTGTGCTTTTCAATATACACATTTAGCTTATCATATTCAAAATATAATCCACAAATACTGGCATGTGGTCAAGGATCTACTTGGTAGTAATGATCTTTCTTTTGTTGGCTTTCAAAGAACTAGAAATTTTAGAGATATTTCCACACATTTGGATATTAGACACGTGACCATGTAGGAAGAGTCCATGGGGGTCATTATAAATGTGGGAGATGTTCAGCCTGTTTTCTTTTCTGTAAGGTGAAAACTTTTGAACATTGCAAATTTGTAATGTTTCATTATTTACAATTGTAATATATGTTATAATATGTCCATCTGGCTCTGTTAGAAGACACATAATTGAGCATCATTCTTATATTTGAAATAAGGCTGCAGAAGCACCATTAGTGCTACATTGTTTGGGAAAAGGGCACATATGCAGAGAGTTGTGGTTTTTTCTGTCACTGAAAGAATTGCTTTACATTCTCACAAAATAGTGGATTCTCAAAAATTGTTGTTACACTTGGAGGAAGAATGGATTTACAAGTTGAAGTCATACATGTCGTATGGTCTTCATTCAAATTAGAATCGAACATGATTTTTGGAACTGAGTATTCCTTTGCATCAGGCTGTGCTATTTTTTACAATTTGCAATCAGTGGATTTTTGCATTTATTACAGGTAGAATACTATTTGATTGTTTGTACATATACATCTTGTTCTTTCCTTAATTTTTTACACATATATTGTGAAACATTGGGTCCTTATAAAGTAGTATTTCTTTAATTTTCATGTCTTGAATGTGTCCATTTATACAGTTACGGTGAGTTAAGCTGATTAGCAGGTTTCAGTTTCCTTTAAATATGTTTCAAATTCCCCAATTTGTTATGAGAACTTTAACTTGTCAGTTGCTGTTAAATTTTTTACACTCCCTGATGAATAAATAAATAGAAACTCTGAGTAAGTAAGAAGTCTGATGTTTTCAATTTTGAGATTCTATTGTTTTCAATATACATCATAGTTCATTATACTTGACAGGGATTTGGGACTTTATAACTAGAGGTGGGCACGATCCAAAAAAAATTACCGATCAAGCTGATCGGGGATTGGCGCTGGCAACGACCCCAAATCACCAATCCACACCGATCATCTCCCGTTTCCAATCCGTGAATTGGGGAGGCCAAAGTGGAGGGGTGCCCCGCTGTTCCCAGCTATGTGGGAAGGTGGGTGGTGGCGGCGACCGCCGGGCCTGGCAGGCATGGGGAGGTGGTGATGAGCCGCCTCCCCTCAGGGAGGAGACGTTCACACACACACACTTAGAGCAGAGGGGGGGGAGTTTTTAACCCAGCGATGAGCCGCCTCCCCTCAGGGAGGGGACGTTCACACACACTTAGAGCAGAGGGGGGAAGTTTTTAACCCAGCGATGAGCCGCCTCCCCTCAGGGAGGGGATGTTCACACACACTTAGAGCAGAGGGGGGGAAAGTTTTTAACCTGGCGACAAGCCGCCTCCCCTCAGGGAGGGGACATTCACACACACACACACACACACACACACTTAGAGCAGAGGGGGGGGGAAAGTTTTTAACCCATCCCTGCCTCTCCAAATAGAGAGAGAGAGACACCCCGACAACATGTTTCAGCCAGCTTTTTAAAAAAGAAGAAAAGAGAGGGCTACCCTCGCCAAAAGCCAATAAAATAAAGGGGGGGGAATCCCGCGAGGGGTTGAAACGAGCAATGCTCCAAGACAACAAAGCTTATGAAATTAACTCACATGGAATGAACCTCAAGCTCTTGAACCAATATCAATAAAGTCCACAACTTTCAATGCTCCAAAAATTTTTAAAGTAAGCAAAATAAACTTACAATAGGCAACGCCTTACTTTTCAATGCTCCAAAAAATTTTTAAATAAGCAAAATAAACTTACAATAGGCAACGCCTTACAGCATATTCTTCATAGGGGAATACAAAGGCAAGTACCAATATGCGACGCCTCACAGCATACAGGCTAAATGGTTTAGCACCGTTATAACAAACAGGCAACCCTATTATGCAGTATGTAATACAGGCTAACTATATACAATTGTAATCCATATAAACTACGTGACAGTCCATTGAGTGACAATAATTAGCACGGGGAAAATATGCAGGCTACGAATACTGGTTGAGTGAACAGGTTAGTGTTATAAAATTTGTATGGGTACCCACTATGGAGCAGTCTATTCAGTTTGTTTTTGTCAAGGTGTATCTATTTTGTAGATGCAGGAACTACACAGTCGCGAACGTGGAGGACAAGACAACACAACGCACACGCTCCTGACGAGGCGTGGGACGAAATCTGTGCTTCAGCCGGCCCCAGATTGGGCGTGTCTAGATGTTCAACGATGCTAGGGTGGCCTAGCCCCCCTCCTCTCTCCAACGCGTTATTATTGTCACTCAATGGACTGTCACGTAGTTTATATGGATTACAATTGTATATAGTTAGCCTGTATTACATACTGCATAATAGGGTTGCCTGTTTGTTATAACGGTGCTAAACCATTTAGCCTGTATGCTGTGAGGCGTCGCCTATTGGTACTTGCGTTTGTATTCCCCTATGAAGAATATGCTGTAAGACGTTGCCTATTGTAAGTTTATTTTGCTTATTTAAAAAGTTTTTGGAGCATTGAAAAGTAAGGCGTTGCCTATTGTAAGTTTATTTTGCTTACTTTAAAAATTTTTGGAGCATTGAAAGTTGTGGACTTTATTGATATTGGTTCAAGAGCTTGAGGTTCATTCCATGTGAGTTAATTTCATAAGCTTTGTTGTCTTGGAGCATTGCTCGTTTCAACCCCTCGCGGGATTCCCCCCCCCTTTATTTTATTAGCTTTTTAAAAAAAGCAGGGACAGAATCCTCCATTCCTCCCCACCCAATTTTAAAAGCAAGCAGCCAGTCTTCCAAAAGCATATTTTAAACACGCACACAGAGCCGTGATTGAGGTTTTCCCACAAAATACAGTGTTTTAAAAGCAGGTTAAAAACAGAGAGTGACAGACAGAAAAACAGCCATTCCTCCTACAAAGCCCCGTTTTTTTAAAAAGCAAAAAACGTTTGGAGTGCCCATGGCTACAGAACACCCCCGTCCCCCTCCCTTCCCTGGGTCTCTTCTCCCAACTGTTGAGTGCGTTGCTGCTCCGTGGTTGGAAGGAGGATGCCAAATTGGTTTCACACTCCATACTGCAAGTGCAGATGCCACCTTTTTATGGCTTCCTCATGAACCCCCTCCCATAAATAAAAACATCAGTAAATCAAGGAGAAAGGTTCTAGCCTAACCCTTTGATGTAGTGCTTGTTTTCTAACTACAGGAGGTTATTAGGGGAAGGAAGCCATGCTAATCAAGGAAAGCTGGGCTTCCATTCAGGTTTCCAGGACGACAGAAGGAGGGCAAATGCAGCTCAGGCATTCCCCTGGCTTCGTTGTCCCGGGAATAGATTACTGGCACCTGATTGTCTGGATCCCCGATCAGATCCCGATGGCCCCGATCAAGCCCTGATGAACCCCCCCCCCCCCGAATGCTGGATCAGTTGCCGTGGACGGCACCGATCCGCCGGGTCCCGATCATGCGAATGCCATTATCGTGGGTATTTTTCTATCGTAATGCCGATCGTGCCCATCTCTATTTATAACTAACTGAATGGTCTATAAAGCTTTTCTGCTGTATACAGCTTTTCTTTCTGTATACAGGACAGATGAGGTTTTTAATTTCATTTTAATAAAGCCTGTTTAGTTTTAAGAATGCTTGATTGAGCCGTAGTCTTAAATGGGAGAGGGTCATCCAATGCCAGGCAATTTTTACACTCTTGAACTGCTGCTGTCTATTAGAACATTTGCAAGTTTTCTGTTAAGTAGTTATAAAGATTTGTATTCTTTACCCTGACAAGGGTGGCCAGGATAGCTCAATCTCGTTAGCTCTCAGAAGCTAAGCAGGATTGTCTCTTGCATAAGTGACCCATTGCTGACTTACAATGACCTAAGAGGTCACTATAAGGAAGCAATGACTTGACAGCACTTTCCACTACATTATTTGATTAGAGTGCTTGCACTTCTCTACTTACTGAGGAAGTCTAATACAAAATAGGAGCACATCCAGATTCCTGTATCTGCTCTGCATGGAAGAATTTCTTTAATTTGAATTACTGTATGTAGTCTTTGGTTTATAATATTCTAGAAAGTGTAGTGCCTTTGGGCAAGGTTTGAAATATGAGTGAATAGCTACACTTTTTTATTCATAGTATGTACTCCTGCATTTTTGTAGAGGTATAACCTGTGACATTGTTATGCAATGTTCAAATATATATAATGGCTATCCTAACAACAGTAATCTCCCTTGACTTTATACATTAAATTCACACCAGGAGAGAAAGAACATTATTATTGTTGTTGTTGTCCCTATCCCATTACCAAAGCATCTCTTTGAAGCATTTTATTTCAGTAGAGCCCTATTACCTGTATAAAAAAACCCAGCTGTCAACTGATACTTTTAAAAATGTTCAGAGTTCTTTGTTCAGGATGCTTACCTTAATTTTGATCTTATTAATTTCAGCTACCTTAGGGAGAATGTGGATTCTGCAGTATGCTCAAACCATTAAATTATACTCATAGGTCTTGTTCTATGCTCTTTCCCTGGTACTCAATGTTTCAACCACTCTCTCATTCAAGGTTTGGCTTATGGTGACATTAAAATGGCACTCATGGGCAATTGCACTTGATATCTTCACATAATCATGGCCTCACCTGCTTCCATTATTATATTAGGAGGGCTGATCAGAATGTCCTTGCCAGAAGCACCATGGAACTGCTTCAGCTGTTACCATTTCCTGGTCTTTCTAGCCCTGATAAAGAGTAAGGAGAGGGCAATAATGGAGAGGGCTAATGCCTTCTCCTTCAGTCTATGCATATAATTCTCATCTTCCCCCCATTCACTAGCTCTGGGTTGTCATCTGTAATCAGAGCCAAAGAGGATGCCCTCTGTGGTTTGTGAAGCTGAAAATTCAGCTGCAGCAAGACTGTGAGGATCTTAAGCTTGTGAAACTGATGTCTGTATCATTAATAAATTGTTTATTTACCTGTGGTCTTCTTGTGCAATTTTCCCCTATCACTGTCTAACAGAATTTTTATTGAAGATATGGGGGATCTAACATTGCCATGTAATCAGGGCAGTTTTACCTAAATGGCAGAAGTTGCGCTAGTCTTCTGTTTTCAGAAGCCCAACACCAAGCCTGAAGTCCTGCCCCTTTGTTTAAAGGGATACCTGTGCACGCACATGCATGCTGTCATTTCATCTGCCACTGCACAAACACTCTCTTTCTGTGAATCAAGCAAGCTCAGAAAGCTGCTGCTGGGGGAGGGAGAGCTCCTGCCTTTCTCCTGTGCAAAAAAGGAGGATTGTGCTTTGTTTATATTCTCTCTCACACACAAACACACACACACATATTGATTATTGTTATCATATCTTCTTTACAAATATTTTTTAAAGGAGGAACTGCATGGATCCCTTTCAGTTAGTTACATAGTTCCTATTCCAGCTAGGGACAAGTATAGCAGTTTGTTTCTATGTTCATTTCCACAAACCTAGGTGTAATCGGCTGGGATATCTTTACACATAATATACCACTAAAGCTATGAATATATTGTAATCAGAGGGTGGGGGGGTCCTTGAAATGCACGTCGGATGGTGGAATATAATAAATCAATCTAAACATTACCTCAACACAACCTCAAAACTTCTCCCTCCCTAGTCCACTACACAATACTGACAATTGTCCTTTTCTCTTGTGATGGCATTTACAAGTTCTTTCTATACTTTCTGTAGGGCTGTCACCAATTCACAATTACTTTTAAGACCAGAGGCAAACTGTTTTCTAGAAGTGTCTGTATCTGATTAACCTTTTGAAATGTATTACCAGTACAGGTACATTCCTCAACTGATTTTGTTCTCTTGTTGATATAAGCAACAAATCATTTTGCCCTTTTCTTATTACTGACATTGACAGATGCTAGACTCTATTGAGTGTTTATATAAACCTACTGTTTGTGACAATATAGGTAACTGGGCCTAACTGCAGTCTGCCCAGCTTTTAAGAAATATTTTTGCTGAGTGCAAGAACTGTTAACTCTTACAAAATGGTCTGAAAATCACTACAGTACCATGTTAGTATTTTCTACATACTGCATATGAATCCAGAGTTAGCTTCCTTTTTGAGATTAAACTTATTAGAATTACTTTTAATTTTATAACATACATAGTATCTGTCATTGTATATAGTAAGTAATTCACAATATTTAGGTACTAAATCAAGATAACTACTTGCAGGAGGGGACCTCTATGTGTATATTTTGGACAACTCTAGTACTTTGGACCCTTTTCAGTCTGATTTTAGGCCAAGCTGTGGGATGGAGATGGCTCTAAATGTAGACAAAGGTCATGCTTCAATGTTGCTACTCCTGGATCTATCTGCAACCTTCGATACAGTAACCTATGCTGTCCTGTTGAAGCATTTGCAGGCAGAAGTAGGTACCAGGGGATGTGCTTTGGACTGGTTTAAATAGTTCCTTATCGGACAAACTCAAAAGGTTGCTATTGTCATGTCTGAGCCCCATCCATGCCAATTTTGATTCTGTAGTGGTTAAGAGTGATGGGACTCTAATCTGGAGAGTCGGATTAGATTCCCCAGTCTTCCACTTGAAGCCAGCTGGGTGGCCTTGGGTTATTCACAGCTCTCTGGAGCTCTCTCAGCCCCACCCATCTCACAGGGTGATTGTTGTGGGGATAATAATGATATACGTAGTAAACTGTTCTGAGTGGGTGTTGTTGTCTTGAGGGGTGGTATATAATTCAAATGTTGTCATTGTTGTTGTTATTAAGTGTCATAACACTGCAATGTTGGAGTGCATCCCCCCCTCCTGTCTCCCTGTCCCTGTATTTGCTGATTTGGCAGGCTTATAAGTAGTCGGGCCCGGCCTCCACCATATTTAATAACTGTTTGATAGCAGCCTGTGATACAAAAATTACAGGGCCCCTGGATTAATGCAGCCTGATCTGCATCAGGGGGAATTCCAGCTGGCTGGGAAGTGAGCATTGCTGAGTACCACCTGGGAGATCAAGCATGAATAGGACATTCATGCAAATGCAGAGTGACTGTGGTGATTGTATTTACTGCTTTCCCGGCTACGGGCGTGAGCTGTGATAAGGCAGGGTCCCACTGACTCACCCCTCTTAGCACATTCTGATACCCTCCTTCCATGATGACATTCCCACCCCAAGATCGAGGAGCAATCAATCAGCACTGCTAAGTTTATAATTTGTTCCTAGGAAGATGCAGCCTGTCCGGGGTCTGCAGCCCAGCCCCTTGACTTACATGGAGAAGAGGACAGGAGACCCCCAGGAGACAGTGGCCCAGCATTCCCAGCAGACAGCCAGACCCTAGCCAGCCACAGAAGGAAGAGAAGAGACTCCCAAGCCTCAGAGGGTTAGAAGGGGAAGGTGGAGGCCAGCTAGCCCCACCCTCCAGTGGGAGTCCAGGGGGCCAGGCAGAGAGAGTGGGGACAACCCAGAGGGGGCCAGAGCAGATGGGGAGGGCAAAGACAGTGGGGACAGGCAACCAGCAGCCAGACAAACTGAAGCCTTACCAGCCAGGGAGGAGAAGCAGCCTCAGCAACCCAGAGCCATGCCCCAGCCTACAGTCCAGCTTGAAAGCAAAAACCTAGCCCAGGGGATGCCAGGAGCAAAGCAACACCATGTGAAGCTGCCTGAGGCAATCTTGGGGAGAAGATGGGCAGTCAGCCAAGGAGGCTCCGCTGGACATGCCTTCAGCCGTCAGCCCAGCCAGAGAGGCTGGATAGCCAGCCAATGAGACACAGGTGGCTCGGCCCTGTGCTTCCAGCCAAATGAGCACAGGTGCAGCTGCCTAGACCGGCTAGGGCCATGGTTCGAAGGCAGCAGGAGGGCGTGGTTGGCAGGTGAAGCATGGCAAGGCTGAGGGGATAAAAGGGAAGCCCTCCCACAGGGTGGGGTAGGTTGAGTACGAGTGATGGAATGGAGTTTGAGCAGAGTGAGAAGAGGCAAGGAGGAAGGTGGATGGAGGAGATCTGGATCAGGTTGAGCAGGCCAGCGAGTGGACTGAGAGGGAGTCTGGGTGATGTATGCTGCCCCTCCTTCCACAGAGCAGGGTCCTGTAGCATCCCTGACTCCCCTTTGATGTCAGGGCCAGGCATGCCAGTGACCCACCCAGCGGCGGCCGCAGCAAGCCCTGACACAGTCCCTATCTAAATTCATCAACTCTGCTCCAGGGAGATTCATTAGCAAACTGCCCCTTTGTGAGGCAGCAGGGGAGACTTTGCATTTCCTTTCACACACACCAGCAGCAAAGTAATCAAAGTAATCAAACCTTTGTCATTCCCAGGAACTGACCTTTAGGGTCTTTGTTCCAATGGCTAAGAGGGCTCCCCAGCCTCAGGGCACATTTTGCCCTATAAGAACCAGGGCTCTTGCCGCATTCAAACTGCACTCCTTCTGGATCCATGCACTGCTCTCTTAAAGCCACTTTCCCTAAGACTCTCTCTCTCTCCTGGCTGAGAACACTGGACATTTGAAGCTCTTCCTCCATGGACTACTCTGCATTTCGGATAGGTAATTATTGCCCTGAAAGCCCTCAAATCTATTCCACTTTCACCCCTGTTTTTCCTAGACATCTTGCATGTCTGCGAACAATCTCTTGTGTGAGAGAGTTTTTTCCTTTTAATAAAAATACTCTTTCATTCAAGATCACTGGTCTCAATTGCCTCTTTGGAAAAGGGACCCTGTGAACACTGGTGGAGTTATCCTGTTGTTACCCCTCTCATATAGCCATACTACTAATTCCCCCACTTACTCACAAGGAGGCCCATTCCTGGTAACAGTCCTTTGCCTACCGTTTTTTTTTAATTCAGCAGAGGCAATTGGGAGCAGAGTACTTTTCATGCTTGTTCCTCTAGCAATTGGTGGCAGAGTACTCTGTTCGTGCTTGTTCCACTAGCTTCTGGCAGATTTCTGTGGTGTGGTTTAAATTGTCACCTATGTACTATGCTCAGTCTGGGTACTGGCAAATGATACACAGACACATCTTTTTGCTTGGAATGGCCACAAGTTTATTGATTACAGCTAGATGGAGCATCGGCCAGGTATATGGGCAATGGATCTTCATTGGCATTGGAAGGCCCTTTTGCTATCCAATGCATGACACTCCAGCCCCATGCTGGCCTGTGGATAGCAAGTGTTATTCCACCGCCAGCCATGCTGGTTGGCCTTTGCCTCCCAATCCACAGGGGTGAGCTGCCCAAATCCCCACTCACCCCTCAGGATCCAGACCAATGCCTCAAAACTGCTGCAGGAGGAAGGCCAAAGGCCCAACTCCTGCCACCACTCCAACTGCTGTAGTAAATTCGTAGCTACCCCCCATCCCCAAGCGGTCCCCAACTTTAATGCCCAGAGGAAGGTGAAAAAAACCCCAAGAGGCTCCAGCCAATCTGGGGGGGAAAATTCCTTCTTGGCCCCCGTAGGCGACTGGCCCCAAGGCCCTGGGAATCTCTGCAGCGAGCACCCAGGGACCCAGCAGCATCAGCTCTTGATGTCCTTCAATTCACCACTCTCACCACTGCCTGATTATCGCACCAGAAGAGAACATTCCTGTTCTGGAACTGGTCACTCTAGAGAGCCACCGCTACCAGGATTGGAAAAAACTCCAAGAACGTGAGGTCCCTGGGTATGTTGCATCCCCACCAGGCATCCTGCCATCTTTGTGCGCACCATCACATGTCCCAGTATACACCAAACCTCATGCCCCCATGGCATCTGAGTGCACCTGAAAAGACACCCCAGTCTCTATAGGCTTGCGCCAGAATGAAACACCATTGTAGTTTGCCAGGAAGGTTTGCCACACCTGCATGTCTGCCTTCAGCCCTTTCGTGTCTGGATGTGGTGATGTGCAGTGATGTTTCTGCCATAGCTCTAGGCAGGCATTCACAGCACGCTCTCCCAGGGGCCACTACCCTGCAGGCAAAGTTTAAGCTGCCCAGTAGCGATTGAATCTCCCTCAAGGTGCACTTTTCTCACTCTCAGCACTCTGTCCACCTTTCTACATAGCACTCTAAGTTTGTCCAGAGGTAGGCTGCACGTGCCCTGTGTGGAGTCTGCCAATATGCTCAGGTATGTCATGCAGCTATAGGGACCCTCGGTTTTCTCTTGTGCCAGCAGGATGCCAAGTTCTTCCATGACCCTCTAGAATAGCTGTAGCTGCATGTGACAGGCTGTGCTGTCTGCTGGATCCACTATCAGGAAATCCTCTAAGTAGTGTGTGATGAATGGTGTGCTCCCCAATCCTTCACCACCCATTCTAGGAAAGTGCTGAATGTTTCAAAAGCTGCCCATACCATGGTGCATCCATGTACTGTTTCCCTTGGAATTTGAACCCCAGCAGGCACTGGTCTTCTGGGTGGACTGGTAAGAGCTGAAAAGTGGATTGAATGTCACCTTTGCCATCAGGGCACCCCGCCCACATGCCCGCACTAGGTTCACTGCTTGGTCAAATGAGCACTCAGAGCAAAGCTCAGGGGGAATTGCATTGTTGACTGACGCCCCTTTTGGATATGACAAATGATGGATCAGGCGACATTTCCCTGGTGTTTTCTTAGCTACTACTCCCAAAGGAGATCCTCTGAGGTTGGGGATGGGTGGAGAATCAAAGGGACCGGCTACCCATCCCACAACCAGTTCTTTCCATATCTTGGCTGCCACCACGTCCGGCAGATCCTGGGCTGACATTAGATCATTCACATCTGTAGCTATGCGTGGACCCTCATATGACATCCTGAAGCCCTTGTGAACTCATCCCAAATCATTTTTGCCACTCCCATTTCTTGTATTGCTCCAACAGGTAACAGGAAAATAAATGGGAATAAGTGGAAATAAAGGGGATTTGATTTACATTATTTTTCAATTTAAAACAAATTATAAAAAAATAGCCCTTTTCTTTTCAGGTTCAAAAAACAAACACACATCATTAATATTTGTGCAATGAGAGCTTTCCCCCCCAGAAAATATTCCTACAAACATCCCTGACATTATTTTCAGCCTGAAAAACAAAATGGACTAATATTTAATGTGTTCCTGCTGTCACAGTGACAATTGAAATAGGTTCTGCTTGTGTGAATTCTGACTCACCACCACGCAGTTTTGGATGTTATTCTGGACACTGAAGCTTTTATCAGCTATATACATATTGGGTACCGACTGAGTCACCAGGAAGAGAAGATAAAACAACATCAAAATCCAGGGGATGATTTCTTCTATTCCTTGAATTATACATCCGTAACAGGGCAATGTGCTCACTTGGAAGCAAATCACCAGCATACCATTACCCTCAAGCCAAGCATCATCACTCTAGCATCAGATCCAAGCATTGGACAAAACTATTCATACTCCCTTGGAGAGAACTGAAAAAAGCTACAGAGGGAAGGACAATTCCAGAAGGCTGGTCGAATACATAGTTGGACCGGGGGTTTTGGAGCTTGTCTGTGGAAAATAGCCATCTGTTTATATTCTCTCACAGAGGCACAGAAAAAAGTACAAAGAAGCTATTTGCAAAATCCATCATCCATCTCCTTCCAAAAATACTATTTAATTAGAAAAACACAAACTTATACTGATACAAATGACATATTATGGCGAGAGTGCTTTTACAAGATCACAGAGTAAATTAATATCATGGTTTCTAATTTTTTATTAAGTTGCTTAACAAAAATCAACAACTTACTCTAGGAAACCACAGCTGGCAGGGCTAGCATCAGCATTACTGAGGAAGGGAACCTGCCAGGACTGAAGGCTTCTGGTGGGGGCCACTGCTGCTGACCCCTCTCCCACCCACCCTGCCTGTGCAACTCCTCTACCGTCTGTCTGTATGCCCTTCCCTGTCCATTTGCTTGCAAGTGTTCTACCCACCCATGCTTCTAGCTTCCCAACACTGATGTGGAAGTACATGTGGGTGGTGCAGAATAATGGTACTCCCAGTGGCTGCAGCAGTAGCACTACCAGTTGCGTGAACCAGCCAGGGCTGTTGGGGAAAGGGCATGAATAGGGTGCAGGCAGCTGTGAGCTCAAGGGATGGGAGGACTTGTGAGCTGGGAAGAGATTCATATTGAGGTGGGTTGACAAGAGGGAAGCACAGGGGGACCCAGTGACGGGGAGGAGGGGGCCCTTGGGCACTGTCTGTAGTGGGCCCTGCAAAACTTGGAACTGACACTGACACCTGTCTGTAGCCATAACTCAGACAGAAAGCAGCATTAGTACTTGAAGGCTTGCAGTTCTTCCCGATAGTCTGCCAGTAAACTCTAATATTGGGCTTTAAGTGACAGCTATTCATATACTTCCAGGCATGAAAATTTTGCCCATGTGTATTTACAGCTGGTAGTATGTGGAGAGCTTCAATTTCTATTTCAGGTATTGTGTAAACCGCCTTTCTCAGACAATAATCATGTTCCTGTTACCCAGGTTCTTGATTTTCATTGGCAAGAAGCATTAGCAGTATGCTTAGCAAATGAGCCAGTTTGGTGTAGTGGTTGAGTGGCAGGATTCTAATCCGGAGAACTCGGTTTGATTCCCCACTCTTCCACCTGAAGCCAGCTGGGTGACCAATTTTTTGGAGGCATTAGTAGTAGCTACCTTCGGTTGAATTGTTTTGGGTGGCTTCATGTAGTAGAAACAGAAGATTATTTCACATATCTGGAGACAGGAGCAATATTTAATTATCTGTAAAAGGTATTTCAAAATGTGCTTTGCTAGCCAGCCATAATATGTTTTGGATGTGTGATTGTTCTTTATGGTGTTTTCTAGGTCTCATTGGATTCAACTACATTTTGATGTATATCTGTTACATAATTGTTTGTGTTTTCTAAAATCAGATTTTTCATTGTTTGTGGGGTAGGCTTTTGTTTTCCTTTGTGCAGCAAAGACCTGTGGTCTTCATGGGTCCTTTCCCTCCATTGCCAGCAGGTGCAGAGCAGACTGGAAAGGCCAAAGTGAACATATTGCCTAATCCACAGAACCAGAAGTGCACTTCCATGACACAACTCTGTTTTACTTCCTTCTAATCTGTCAGTTCTGATATTGGGTTTTTAGACTAATCAGGAGGACCCCTGCAAGCAGAGTGTCGGGGGAAACACTATAGGTATGAGTTTAAGGAATTTGTATGGGAACTTCTGCAAGAGTCTCAAGCATATCAGGCTAGGAAGTTGATGCATGGCTATATTGTTCTGGACATTGGGTTAGGACAATAGAGTTCAAACCAAAAGAATATTGGGCAATACCATAGTTTGGATTATCTTGATCTTGGTTCCCAGAGGGACATCTTTATCTTTAAGGATCTCTTCTAATTTTCTCACAGCTGAGTCTCAATCTTCTTTTGATTTCTTCCTTTCAGTCTCCCTTTTGGTTGATGCCTTTTGCCTTTCCTAGCTACTGTGTGAGAAGCTGAGGGTGAGTGGGTTCTGTGTAGCTTGCTAGAGAGTGGTTCTGGTTAAGTTCTGTGTGAGGCTGTTGGGGGCTGAGTGAATTGTTGTTGTTTGCTGCTGATTGCTGTTTCTCTTGGTTACAAGCCCCATCCCCTAGTGTCCTGGGGCCCTGCTGGGCTAGGCAGGAAGGCACCTTTTGAAACAAAAGGCTCCTCCTCACCAGAGGCAGAGCAGAAGCACCTGAGCTGGGGCAAGAGCACATGGTGAAGAGCTGAAGCTAGAAGGTAAGGGTTTGTTGACTTTCTGCCTTTTGCCTTTCCTAGCTACTGTGTGAGAAGCTGAGGGTGAGTGGGTTCTGTGTAGCTTGCTAGAGAGTGGTTCTGGTTAAGTTCTGTGTGAGGCTGTTGGGGGCTGAGTGAATTGCTGTTGTTTTCTGCTGGTTGCTGTTGCTCTTGGTTACAAGCCCCACCCACTAGTGTCCTGGGGCCCTGCTGGGCTAGGCAGGAAGGCACCTTTTGAAACAAAAGGCTCCTCCTCACCAGAGGCGCGAGCCGAAGGGCTCTTAGCCTGGGGATCTGCCTGGGGGACCTGAAACTCTGCTAGTATACTGGTTCTGCTAGTACTCTAGGTATATTTGGAAGGCAATCATGTCTACTGAAGCCCCCTTCGCAGTCACCTGCATGGAGTGTGCCATGTTTGTTTTCCTCCCAGAAGAGAAGACAGAGTTCACTTGCCAGAAGTGTAAGCTGGTCAGAGTTTTGGAAGAAAAGGTTCAGAGCCTGGAGGAGAGGATCACCACCCTTCAGGAGATCAAGGAGGGAGAGGATTTTATTGACAACAGTCTGGGGGCTCCGCACAGCCAAGAAGAGGAAAGTCAAGGAGCAGGAGAAAGAGTCGATCTCCCTTCTGAGCCTCCTCTCAGATCTACGGTACAAACCCGAAGGTGTCAAAGAAGAAGATGCTCTGGCCCACTTGAGCTCAAGAATCGCTTTGAAGTGCTAGAGATGGTGACAGAGGTGACAGTGGAAGGAGAACCGCAAAGATCTGGAAGAGGGAGTGCAGAAGACATGGGGCCACATGGAAGTGGGAAAAAACGGAAGGTGGTAGTCGTCGGGGACTCTTTGCTCAGGGGTATGGAACGCCATGTCTCTGGGCCAGATCCCCTATTCCGAGAGATGTGTTGCTTGCCGGGAGCCAGAATTCAGGATATTACCGACCGGCTGCCAAAACTCATCAAGCCTGCTCATAAGTACCCGTTTGTGCTGATTCATGTGGGAACGAACAACACGGCTTCGAATACTGTTGCAAGAATTAAAGAGGATTATGAAGCCCTTGGAAGGCAGTTGAAGACATTGGGGGCTCAGGAGGTATTCTCTTCTATCCTTCCAGTCACAGGAAGAGGAGCATGCAGGGAGCGGACCATACTTGAGTTGAATCGCTGGCTGAGATGGTGGTGCCGGCAGGAGCACTTTGGGTTCTGGGACCATGGGATAGGTTTTCTTAGAGAAGGCCTTCTAGCACATGATGGGCTTCACCTCTCAAGGGCAGGGAAGAAACCGTTTGGAACGAACCTGGAGAACTTCATCAGGAGAGCTTTAAACTGATGCTGCAAGGGGCAGGGGACAATCAACATGGCGACTTCAATAATGAAGCGAACACAGTGGGGACCCACCTGGGTAGGAAAGGTCAAACAAAGGTACAAGGCTACAAGTATCTATATACCAATGCCCAAAGTATGGGCAATAAGAAAGAAGAGCTTGAGCTTCTATTGCAAACAGAGGGCTATGATATAGTAGGAATTACTGAGACTTGGTGGGATGATTCCCATGACTGGAATGTGCTAGTGGATGGGTATGAGTTGTTCAAGAAAAACCAGAAGTGTAGAAGAGGAGGTGGAGTGGTGTTGTATGTGAGGAGAGGGCTTGATTGTCAAGAAGTTATGGAGAATGGGGCGGACAGCCCGGTGGAAAGCATATGGGTAGAAATAAGGGGAGGAAGGACAAAGGGTATTATTGTTGGAGTCTGCTACAGACCACCTGACCAGCGAGAAGAAATGGATGCTGCCCTTTTTGAACAGATTGGCAGAGTATCCAGACATCAGAGCCTTGTAATTATGGGTGACTTCAACTTCCCCGATGTGTGCTGGGAGACAGGCTCAGCAAAGCGTCATGAATCACGCAATTTCCTGACCTGCTTGGCCAATAACTTCCTTTTTCAAAAGGTGGAGGAAGCTACAAGGGGTTCGGCCATACTAGACTTGATATTAACCAACAGGGAAGAATTGGTAGATGAGATGAAGGTGGTGGGGACCTTAGGGGGAACTGACCATGTCCTTCTTGAATTCCAGTTGCTGTGGGAAGCCAAGGAAGTTCATAGCCAGACTTGTAGGTTAGATTTTCGTAGGGCCAACTTCGATGAACTCAGAGGCTTGATGAGAGTCATTCCTTGGGGGAGTGTGTTGGAAGGGAAAGGAGCGAGTGAAGGGTGGGCCATTCTCAAACCGAGCTTTTGCAAGCTCAAGCCCTCACTATCCCAGCAAGACGGAAACATGATAAGGGCTCCAAGAAACCGATGTGGATGCACAGAGAGCTCCAGAATAAGCTAAGGGAGAAAAAGGAAATGTTCAGGAAATGGAGAGAAGGACAGACCTCTAAAGAGGAGTATATGAGGGTTACTAGGTACTGCAGATCAGCCATCAGAGAGGCCAAAGCTCAGTACGAGCTGGGTCTGGCCAGGAGGGCTCACTACAATAAGAAAAACTTCTACAGATATGTGAAAAGCAAACGCAAGGTAAAAGAGGCAATTGGACCGCTGTTGGGAGTAGATGGAGAAACTCTGATGCAGGACAGAGAAAAAGCAGACAGGCTTAATGACTTTTTTGCCTCTGTTTTCTCCCTGAAGAACTCAGGCACATCTAGAGATAGTAGAAAATGTGGCAGGATGCCTGGGGGGCTAATTGACATTGACAGATAGGTAGTGGAGAGGCACCTGGCTGCAGTGGACGAATACAAATCCCCTGGGCCCGATGGTGTACACCCAAGAGTGCTGAAAGAACTTTCCAGAGA
This sequence comes from Eublepharis macularius, assembly GCF_028583425.1. Lineage (NCBI taxonomy): Eukaryota > Metazoa > Chordata > Lepidosauria > Squamata > Eublepharidae > Eublepharis > Eublepharis macularius. The sequence continues at coordinate 131,230,062 of NC_072790.1, forward strand.
ACTTGCAGAACCCCTGTCCATCATCTTCAAGGTCTCCTGGAGGACTGGGGATGTGCCACAAGATTGGAGAAGAGCGAATGTTATCCCAATCTTTAAGAAAGGGAAGAAGGATGACCTGGGAAACTACAGGCCGGTCAGTCTGACTTCTGTTGCTGGGAAGATATTAGAGCAGATTTTAAAGGGATCAATCTGTAAGCATCTGAAGGACCACTCAGTGATCCGGGGAAGTCAGCATGGTTTTGATCTTGCCAGACCAACCTGGTTTCCTTCTTTCACCGAGTGACCAGCTTACTGGATCGGGGGAACTCTGTTGACATGATTTATCTGGATTTCAGTAAAGCTTTTGATAAGGTCCCCCATGACATTCTGATGGGCAAACTGGAAGACTGTGGAGTAGACTATAGGACAGTTCGGTGGATAGGGAACTGGTTGGAGGACCGCACTCAAAAAGTGGTGGTCAACGGCGTTTCATCAGATTGGAGGGAGGTGTCCAGTGGGGTGCCGCAGGGCTCGGTTTTAGGCGCGGTACTTTTCAATATTTTTATCAATGATCTGGATGAAGGAGTGGAAGGGCTGCTCATTAAATTTGCTGGTGATACCAAATTGGGAGCAGTAGCAAACACCCAAGAAGATAGAATTAAAATTCAACAAGACCTGAATACTCTGGAGAAGTGGGCAGCTGTGAATAGAATGCAATTCAACAAAGACAAGTGCACAGTATTACATCTGGGCCACAAAAATGAGAAGCACAAATACTGGATGGGGGATACACTTCTGGGCAGTAGTATATGTGAAAGGGATCTTGGGGTAAGAGTGGACTGTAAACTGAATATGAGCAGTCAGTGTGATGCAGTGGCAAAAAAGGCTAATTCAATCCTGGGTTGTATCAAAGGGGCCATAGCATCGAAATCGCAGGAGGTCATAGCCCCTCTCTATACTGCCTTGGTCAGGCCACACCTGGAGTATTGTGTGCAGTTCTGGAGGCCTCACTTCAAAAAGGATGTGGACAAAATCGAGAGGGTGCAGAGGAGAGCGACAAGAATGATCAGGGGTCTGGAGACTGAGCCCTACGAGGAAAGGCTGAGGGCCTTGGGAATGTTTAGTTTGGAGAAGAGGAGGTTGAGGGGGGACATGATTGCTCTCTTTAAATATTTGAAAGGCTGTCATTTGGAGGAGGGCAAAGAGCTGTTCCAGTTGGCAGCAGAGGGTAGGACGTGAAGCAATGGGCTAAAACTACATGCACAAAGGTACCAGCTGGATATTAGGAAAAGCTTTTTCACGGTCAGAGTAGTTCAAAAGTGGAATCAGCTGCCTAGGGAGGTGGTGAGCTCCCCTTCACTGGCAGTTTTCAAGAAGAGGCTGGATGAATACTTGTCAGAGATGCTTTAGGCTGATCCTGCACTGGGCAGGGGGTTGGACTAGATGGTCTGTATGGCCCCTTCCAACTCTATGATTCTATGAGTGTTGCACGGCTTTGGATGTTCCTTTTGCATCTACCCACATCTGCAACTGGACATCTTTTTGGCTTTAATCCAGTCCCATCATTAATAATATTGCTATTCATACTTGTCCTCAGCTATTCCCAAGTAGCCAATAGAGTGCCATCTCACTTGGGGGTCCTGTCTTCCAGCACTATATCTTTTTTCATTTTGGATTGTCTCATCATAGGGTTCTCAAGATAAGAGATTAGCAGAAGTGATTTACCTTTGTCGTCTTCTGCGCAGTACTAACCACGGTTAGTTGAATTGACACTGTTGTTGTCTGTGAAAGATCCTCTGCCAGTGTCACCTTTCACTACTGCTTCTGCCCAGTAGCTAACCTTCAAGAATTCCTCTGCTTCTATCACCATTGGAGCATTCAGTTCTCTTCTGCTGATGTGACCATTGATTCCCGAAGGAGGTGGATGCATCTTAGTCTGGTGTCTCAGCTCTGACCATTCCACCTTGAGTGACTCTTCCGGGAGTTTAGGCTCTTGACCAAGCCTTTGCTCCTGATGATGTTGCTCTCAGGTTCACTGACACACTCAAACCCCCTCACCACATTAAGTTGTATATCCAAGAGGAGGCAAAAAGGTTGGGGACCCCTGTATTACAGCATCTCTAATATATTTAGCCATTCCCTATGAGGGAAATGAACCAGAGGGCTGGAAGGTGCATTTTCCAATAAAATTCCACCAAATTTGCAGGGAACTGAATCCTTCCTGTCCACTGAAGACCTGCCAAGTTTCAGGAAGATTGGGACCAAGGGTCTAATTCTATGGGCTCCTGAACAAGGTGCCCCCAGCCATTCGATTATTTCCAATGGTGAAAATAGTCCAAGACTTTCCAGGGAAAAGGAACCTTTGTGGTCCCCCTCCCCCCCAGTCAGAATGAAGAGGCAGACACAAGTGTTGGGGATTAAAGGGCTGCTTTATTAAATTATAACAACATATTTGTCAACACGGGAAGGGCCTAACTAGTGGTACAGGTTGGGCCCTGGGGTCACTCTTGGACCTCCCTCCCAATCTGTATGGGTGACCCCCAACAGCCCCAGGTGTGAGCCATTCATGGTATGGCTGGGGCCTGGCCAGCCTGGCTAAGTGGTTCACCCCCTTAAAGCTCTCCCACCCGGCTGTTCAGCTGCAGGGGGGGACTGGCTTGTTCAGGGGTTCCCCACCAGGGCATCTGACCTCGCAACTGGGCCATACAGCAGCCAGTCGCTCCTGACAGACCCCAATCCCCACCAATGGGGATATGCCAAGGGTGGTCACCGGCCCAGTTTCAGGATGTTTGGGCCCAAGGGTCTAATTCTATGGGCTCCTGAACAAGGTGCCCCCAGCCACTTGATTATTTCCACACTTGGAAATAGATAGAGGACACACTTAGCAGAGTTAAAATAGATGTGAGTACATTTTTGGCAGAAAACAAGCTCATGACATTTTTGAGGAAGTTCAACGACATATTCTTCCCAGAAATCCTCTAATGCAGTTTTCACCAGTGTAGTTGCAAATATCTGCGATCTGTCACAAGGTGCTGAAGAAATATTACAAAAAGAGGGTTCCAAGAATTTTTCAGAGCCAAGCATATGACAAAAAGGCCACATTTTCAAAAGAGGACTGGTTGATTTTTTGTCCTTCTCATGCTCTTTTGTAATGTTTCATTTGTTCATTTGCAGAGTATAAATAATTTTTCTTTCTGACTCTTTCTATGAAGAATGTCGTGGCCCAACATTCTTCATACAAAGTCAAAAAAGCATTTCACTTCCATTCCTAACTACCCTGAGTGGTGTTATGCCTTGACTTCTGGCTGTTAGCAGCAGAGGAATGTCTGTCATTAATTTTATTAAAGTTTTGGTCGGAAGTACAAAGAATCCCATTATGTTGCCATTGACCACTGGCACAGTGGGATCATAGGATCTCTGTCAGATTTCGCTGCAAGCTCAGCTTTCAAGAGCCTTATGATAGTTCTTCTTTCATCACCTCAGCCAACTGTCTCAAACTTGCTCTAGCCCAAATATCTCTAAGCAGTGCCTTTCTTGATCCAAATTTTCTAGAACATATTTTGTCACTTGCACCCTTGATACAAGGAGTGCTATGTGAGTTCTGCTCTTCTTGCTATCTAGCCTTTTCTTCCCAATGACAAGTAAATGTGGACATTACCAAAGTGAAACCATGTGTGTGGTCGACACTGAAGTCTGCTCTATGCTTCCATTTACTCCCCTTGTAAATGTCAGTCCCACTAGCCTTGTTTCTGTTTTTTAAAAATCTCAGCAATATTTGAAGACTCCGTCACTCATTCTTATCATTCTTTCTCCCTTAACCTTCAAATACAAGGTATTACTGCCCACACAAAACAAAGATTGATTCCTCCTACTCACTAATCATTCTTATTGTTTTTCTCATTTCAGCTTTTATTTTTATTTATTATTGTGGTTCCCACCTGGCACAGACCCATGATTCACTTTATATAACACTATCTACATACAAAATAACAGGCCCTGCACAACAAGCTTTCATCCCAGAGTCAATATGACCGCTTTTTATTAGAGACAATTCAGGAATAACCAGAACATTTACGCTATTATGAAGGACTTTGATAAATAAGACTGTTTTTTAAAGGATTACAGCATATTATGTTCCTTGGGAGCTCTTCTTGAACTATTGAGTTCCCTGAGCAATTCTTAAATAAGTAAAAGTTTAACCAAAAAAAAAGGACAGTCAGCTGGTTTTCATGATGATAGTTTACAAAATAATCTTAGGGCCCTTTCACACTCAGTCTTTTAATCATCTCAGTACCTGTTTTACACCCCATGTTTGCAAGGGTTTCACATTAAGAAGGAAGTCATGAGACACAGCTCAGTCCAAGGCATCCCTGATTTTTCTCCCTGTGCACATACTGTGACTTTTTTTTAAATCAGTTGCCCAGTTGCGCTTGGCTTAATTAATGTCAGTATGAATGCTTCTTTTGCCTTTTTGCTTCTCTTCTCCCCCCTCTTCTCTTCCTCGATTGTTGATTGGTCGGTGTGGATCTGGCCACTCCCATCCTCAGCAGCACCCCACAAGCTTTCCCCGCAATTATGTGGGTCTGCACGATCACATTTGGGCTGCTTGCTTCTCTCCTTCTACTGCAGCTGACTAGTCTGCGGATCTAATAACATCCATGCTCCTCATTACTGCATCTGCTTTTCCTGTAATTTTTTTGTTTTGGTTCTCTATAGAACAGTAATGTTTCAGCATTGTGAATCTTTGCGCAATTGCAGTAGAAAGTACTGTTAATAGTAATGTTTGCTTCACTTCCCTGCCCTCTCCTCAACTCTCTGAACTCCTTTTCTGCCATTTTTTTTCAGTAAAGCAAGGTAAGGGTCTTAAGGCTGCTTCTCCATTGGCTTCCTTCCTCCCAGGTATGCACATGCTCTCTTATTTTTTTTTCCAAAGCCAGGAATTATTCCTAACCTTGCTGCTTTTTCTCTGCTGGCTTTAAAAGCCAGCAAAGGGTTAAACAGCTGTTTCCCCCTTCCTCCTTCAGTGGTATGAGCACACTCTTTTACTTTTTTTTCAAAGCTAAGAAAGTGTTGTAATGTTACTCCTGGCTTTCTACTGGCTTTAAAAGCCAGTTAAGGGTTAAATGGCTGCTTTCTCCCTCCCGGTGTCTTCTGCCAATGTTGCAAATCAAAGTGGCAGTGAGGTAAAGAAGCAGCATTTTAACCCTTTCCTGGCTTGGCTTTTAAAAAAATAAATGAGAGTGGTACATGTTTCCCCCCAGAACTCTGCCGCCAATTGCCCCTCCAGTGGGCAGGGGACAGCCCAATCAGCAAAGGGAGGGGGTTCCAACATTGCAATGTTAATACATATGCTTAAAGTTTTTTTAAAAAGTGTGACATCTATTGCAAAGCCCTGAAAGCCCAAAACTGCACCGAGGCTTCAAAGCCTGTCTAAAATGGAAAACAAGACACCAAACTGAAACTGCTGTAGACAGTGTGAAAAGAGTGGGTGCCAAGCCAAAGCCATTGCAATTGCAGTGACTGCTCAGAAATGGCACTTTAAACCACAAGTGCAAAAGGGGCCCTTAGTTGGCTAAGCAGAGGTACTCCAGTCTAAGCCCATTAAAATCAACGGGTTTAGACTGGAGTAACTCTTCTTAGGCTCACACTGTGAAAATCTTGCCATAAAGAGATTATCCTTGCAATCCTATGCATACTTATACTTGGGAGTAGTACCACTATACTCAGTGCAACTTGCTTTTGAGCAGTGTTTTTTTTCTGGGAAAAGAGGTGGCGGAACTCTTAAGAGGGAAATGAGGAAGAAACACATGGGTTTCTTTGAAATAAAATTATTTTCAAGAACTATTGCCAAGTATTTTCAAGAGGTTCCAGAACACCGTTCCACCATATTCCCCCTGAAAAAAAGCCCTGCTTTTGAGTAAACACTGGATGTATTTTATAGAGTATGGCACTTTAACAACAGAGGTAAACATGTGATCCCTTTTGGCAATTTTGCTTAATCATGTTGCAAATTTTTACAACAAGCACAAAAAGAAAGTATTGGCAATACATCAAATACTACACTTACTGAACTGTTACCAGTTGCTGTGAAGGATTTGCACTCAAAGGACCAAATTGCAACTTCATTATCCTTTCCTTAATTGCTGAATGCACTTTGCCCTTGATAAACACAAAGCTGCTATTCATTGGGTCATTACTCCTGAAATGTGGGGAAGTGCAATGTATGAAGGAGCAACAGATTGATTAATCTTCACATAAAAATGGTAAAGAATGGCAATGGCTTCTAACTGTTGTTCTAAATATTAACAGCCCTGTGACTGCACAATATATTAACTTTTTTCTAACCCTTGTTGTTTTCAGTGGAGGTGCTGAGATTTAGCCCTGGGGGATTAAGAAACAAATGGCACAAGGGTCTGGAAGAATCAAGCTGTCATGGCCCAGTCTGAGAGTGAGGTCTCCTCTGAAGGAGAGGAGCCTCATGTAGCCAGCCAGGACTCCTCAGAAGAAGAGGAGCCCTGTGTAGCCAGCCCTAGCCCTGATTCAGCAGAAGCCGGCAATCAGGAGCAACAGCTGCTGGCTGATCAGAGCTTGCAGCCAGCAGCTGAGACACCAGCACCCTCTAGCTCCAATACTACAGGGGAAGTTCAGCCAGGGACTTCTACAGGTGCAGCGCAGCCAAGAGCCTCCATCCCCCCAGGTTCACCACGCCCAAGGAATGCCGCAGGCAGCGCCAGAGACTGGAACTGCAGGAGAGACGGCACAGTGCTCGCCTCTTGAGCCAACGCCAGCTGCTGGAGAGTGACGATGAGTAATGTCAGGATGAAGTCCCAGCAGCTGGCTGAAAACCATGCCTGGCTATAAGAGCCAGTTTGGAGGAACTGCCGGGCGTGGAAGCAACGTGTCAATTACCTGCAACCACTTCTTGGTACCTTGCATCTCACTCTTGCCTGCACCTTGCCTTGATACCCTTGTGCTCTGACCTACAGACTGGACTTGCCTTGGCTTTTTGGATCTTGGACACACCCCTGGCATCTACCTTGGGCTCTGACTACAGACTGGACTCGGCTTGTGACTCTTGAACACTACTTGGGTTAGTGTTAGTACTTGGGCTACCAGCTTGGGCGGGCCCAGCCCATGACAGATTGCTTCCACCACAAAACTTCCCAGCATGGACACGGTGAAGCCCACCCTGGGGAGCCTGGAGCTGCTGCAGGACCAGGTACTGCAATTGACTCAAGCACTGGTGACTTTGCAGCAGCAGATTGCTGCCCTACTTGCTGCCCCTGCTGCACTGCCGCCTGCTAAATGCCCAGTGAAGCTTCCTGACAGTTTTGAGGGTGACATGGAGGAATTCCCAGCATTTCTTGCCCGCTGCCAGCTGTATATTGAACTTCGAGGCAGAGACTTTCCCACAGATAAAAGCAAGGTTGGCTTTATCCTCAGCTTATTAAAGGGGCAGGCGGCAAGGTGGGCCACACCCTTTTTACTGGCCAAATCCCCACTGCTAGGGGATTTCCCAAACTTTGTGGCCCACATTTCTGCCGCCTTTGCAAACCCCCTGAAGGCCATCAAAGCAAACCAAAGAATACGTGCCCTCACCCAGGGGAATGGGACTGTGGCCCAATACACCACTGAATTCCAGTTACTGGCCCAGGACCTGGGCTGGAACGAAGCTGCCCTCACCGACCAGTACCTGGAGGGCCTGTCTGAGGAGGTATTGGATGAAGTGGCCCAATCCGAACGACCGAGAGAACTACAAGCGCTCATTCTCCTATGCTTGTGAATCGATGGGCGGCTAGAGAACCGGAGACAAGCCCGTGTGCTAAGCTGTGCTCTGCCCCAGGCCTCACCTGCCAAGGTAGCAGAACCAGCACCCTCGAGCATGCCTTGTACCCATTTGCCTCCTGAGGAGAAGGAGCGGCGTCACACCCACAACCTCTGCTGGTACTGTGGTGGGGTGGGCCATTACGCCAATGACTACCCTGCAAAAAGGAGGGCCCCAGCTATAGCTCTGGAGCGGGCTCCTGCTAAACAACTTGTTGGAACAGCCAATGCCTCCTGTGACCATCCCGAACCATTCCTGGTGCCTGTAAAGCTGTGCCTGCCCGACGGCCGATGCCTATTTGTGTAAGCCATGGTAGATTCAGGGGCATCCCGCTGCTTCATGGATGTCAAGTTTGCCGCACAGCACAGGATTCCCTTGCAGGCAAAGAAGACCCCCACCGTAGTGGAGACCATTGATGGGCGGCCTCTGCGTTCTGGGCCAGTGGTCAAGGAAACCCAGGACCTTCTCTTGCAGATCCAGCATCACCATGAGCAGCTCTGCTTCGATGTTGTGGGCATCCCCCACTTTCCGCTGGTCCTGGGGCTCTCCTGGCTCTGTTGCCATGATCCGGTTATTCGGTGGGGCCAGCAGGACCTTCGCTTCCGGACACCATGCCCACATGAAAATAAACACACGGGTCCAATTGCAGCCGCTGCACAAGGGGCCTCTGCACTACTGGAGATATATGCAGATTTTGCAGATGTGTTTGAGGCAAAAGGGGCAGACCAACTCCCCCCGCATCGGCCATATGATTGCGCTATTGACTTAGTCCCCGGCGCCCCCCTGCCAGTGGGATGCCTGTACTCATTATCAGAGCCTGAGCTGGCCGCACTCCGGGACTTCCTCACAACCAATCTGCATCGAGGGTTCATCCAACCCTCCACCTCGCCCACCTCTGCCCCAGTCCTCTTTGTTAAAAAGAAAAGTGGAGAACTCCGGCTCTGCAATTACTACTGGGCCCTGAACAAAATCTCTGTCCGAGACCGGTATCCACTGCCGCTGATCTCCGACCTCCTGGAGCAAGTTAAGGGAGCCCAGATCTACACCAAGCTGGATCTTCGGGGAGCCTACAACCTGGTGCGCATCCGGGAAGGCGATTGGTGGAAAACTGCCTTTAGTACCAGGTATGAACAATACAAGTACATGGTAATGCCCTTTGGCCTGACTAATGCGCCCTCGGTGTTTCAGAGGTTTATGAATGACATCTTTCGTGACCTGCTGGATCAGTTCGTCATCATCATCCTGGATGATATATTAATTTATTCCCGGAACCCGGCTCGACACCCCCAGCACGTGTGCATGGTGCTGCAAAGACTCCGGCAGCATGGCCTGTTTGCCAAGCTGGAAAAATGTGCATTCCACCTGCCTGCCGTAGAATTCCTCGGCCATGTGATCTTGCCCCGGGGCATCCAAATGGACCCAGCTAAGGTCGAAGCTGTACAGACCTGGCAAGCCCCCCGCTCACAGAAGGATGTGCAACAATTTCTGGGGTTTGCCAACTATTATCGGCAGTTCTTCTCCGGTCTCGAGAACCCTTCCATTGGACACCGGAAGCCAATGAGACATTCCAGATCTTGAAGGCACGCTTCGTCACACAACCGGTACTCCGATCCCCAGATCCCCAGCTACCCTTCACAGTTGAGGCGGATGCCTCCAGCACTGCCATCGGAGCGGTGCTCTCACAATGCGCAACCTCGTCCAGCGTCCCCCAACCCTGTGCCTACTACTCTCGACAGCTTACCCCTGCAGAAAGGAACTATACCATCTGGGAGCGGGAGCTGCTGGCAAAAAAGGCAGCCTTCGAGGTTTGGCGGCACCATCTGGAGGGGGCTCAACACCCAGTCCGAGTGCTCACTGATCACTGGAACCTTGAACATCTCCAAACCGCCCGCCGCCTCAACCAGAGACAGATCCGCTGATCGTTGTTTTTCTCCCGCTTTGACTTCAGGATCAAGTATGTCCCCAGTTCCCAGAATAAGAAAGCTGATGCTCTGTCCCGGAAACCAGAGTACAACTGACCCCCGGGCTGGGAAGAGCCGCTAACTACAATCCTGGCTCCCGAAACTTTCGCTGCCACGCAACCCTCCCAGGGGCTGGTTGAGGAGATACAGGCTCAACACGTACTGGACCCAGTTGCCCAGAAATACCTCCAGAAGGTCCGGGAGCCGCACCAGCTCCAGGCAGATGGCTTCGCAGAGGAAGAGGAGCTACTGACTCACCGAGGCCGGATTTATGTACCACCAGGCTCACTGCGAATGAAAGTCCTGCAACTGGTCCATGATTCCAGATCCGCTGGGCACTTTGGCCGCCACAAGACAACCCATCTCTTGACCCATGACTTCTGGTGGCCCCGGGTGCAATCAGATGTGGTTCGGTACGTGGCCACCTGTGAGACGTGTAGGCGGGCCAAGCGTTCCCCTGGCAAACCCTCTGGCCTTCTGCATCCGCTACCCACACCCACCGGGCCATGGAGGACTATTTCCATGGATTTCATTACAGACCTGCCCTGCTCCAAAGGCCATACCTGCATCCTGGTGGTGGTGGACTTATTCACAAAAATGCCCCATTTCATTCCCTGTTCTAGATCCCCCACCACTCAGGACACTGCACACCTGTTCCTTCAGCACGTCTTTCGACTTCACAGGCGACCGGACAATGTAATTTCCGATTGGGGAGTTCAATTCACCTCTAGGTTTTGGCGGGCACTGCACTCCCTTCTTGGCACCCAAGTCCACTTATCCTCAGCACACCATCCCCAGTCCGACGGGCAAATGGAACGCACCAATGCAACCCTGGAGCAGTATCTGAGATGCTATACAAACCATCAACAGGATGACTGGCTAGCCCTACTGCCTTTGGCTGAGTTCGCATATAACAATGCAGTGCACTCCTCCACCCAACAGACCCCCTTTATGGCTAATTACGGCCATCGCCCTCAATTCTTTCCTAGCACCGCACCCTGGTCAGGAATCCCAGCCGCGGATGATCACCTCCAGGAACTCCAATCCATGCATGAGCTGTTGCGGGAGCAACTCCAGCTTGCCAAGGAAAACTACAAGGGGGCGGTGGATCGGAAACGGCAACCTGGTGTTCCCCTGTCCGTAGGTGATCAGGTCTGGTTATCCACCCACCATATCCGCAGCCAACGGCCCTCCAAAAAGCTAGATGCTCGGTTCCTTGGACCCTTCGTGATCACAGACCAGGTGAACCCTGTAGCCTACCGCCTGCAACTACCACCGGCCCTCCTGATCCATCCTGTGTTTCATCGGTCCCTTCTTGTCCCAGCGTCACCCCCGGACCCACACCATCCCGGGCCACCACCCCCTCCGCCTTCAAATTACCATTGAGGGGCAAGAAGAATATGAGGTCGCCCAGATCCTGGACTCCCGTCGCAGGCGGGGGCAAGTGCAGTACTTGGTGGACTGGAAGACCGCTCATGGGAGTCTGCCGTGAACATTCATGCCTATCCATTCGGGCCTATCCTCAGAAACCGGGGCCGCCCGGGCCACAGAGGAGGGGGGGCCTTGGGAGGCGGGATGGTGTCATGGCCCAGTCTGAGAGTGAGGTCTCCTCTGGAGGAGAGGAGCCTCGTGTAGCCAGCCAGGACTCCTCAGAAGAAGAGGAGCCCTGTGTAGCCAGCCTTAGCCCTGATTCAGCAGAAGCCAGCAATCAGGAGCAACAGCTGCTGGCTGATCAGAGCTTGCAGCCAGCAGCTGAGACACCAGCACCCTCTAGCTCCAATACTACAGGGGAAGCTCAGCCAGGGACTTCTACAGGTGCAGCGCAGCCAAGAGCCTCCATCCCCCCAGGTTCACCCACGCCCAAGGAACGCCGCAGGCAGTGCCAGAGACTGGAACTGCAGGAGAGACAGCGCAGTGCTCACCTCTCGAGCCAACGCCAGCTGCTGGAGAGTGACGATGAGTAATGTCAGGATGAAGCCCCAGCAGCTGGCTGAAAACCACGCCTGGCTATAAGAGCCAGTTTGGAAGAACTGCCGGGTGTGGAAGGAACATGTCAGTTACCTGCAACCACTTCCTGGTACCTTGCGTCTCACTCTTGCCTGCACCTTGCCTTGATACCCTCGTGCTCTGACCTACGTACTGGACTTGGCTTGGCTTTTTGGATCTTGGACACACCCCTGGCATCTACCTTGGGCTCTGACTACAGACTGGACTCAGCTTGTGACTCTTGAACACTCCTTGGCTTCGTGTTAGTACCTGGGCTACCAGCTTGGGCGGGCCCAGCCCATGACACAAGCATTAGCAGAAAGCAGATGCTTAAGAGTACACAAGGCAAATTCCAATTTGCCTTTTAGTTTGTATTGTAGCACTTTTAAAATGCCTTTTTTCTCTGATGAGCAGTAGGCACATATATGCTAGAATTATCGCTGATGAATTTGTTAGATAGCCTTTAAGAAGTCATGAATCTATGTCTTTCACTATAGTACTCATTAATGGATGATCATGTAAAATCCCAATTAGCCCAGTGGCACTTAAAGCTAGAAAGAAAGTATTTCTGCTGTATTCTGAAAATATCTAAAAACCACACTAATGAAAGACTATCAGGGACTAGATATTGTACTATTTGCATTGCTTGACTATCACAGAACAAATTTCAAAGTGAAGCTTTTATTCAAGGCAGCATGTTCACTGTCAAAATAAGTTACACATATTTTCCTTCCCCATTTTCAGAGCATACGGTTCCTAGCAACCAACATTTTATTTAATACAGGAAAGGTTTCTAAGAGTACTGTCATTGTGAATTTAGAAAAGAGATCATTACAAGTGGGGACCCAAAAGGACTTGCAGGGGCATTTCAGCCAAGCCTGGGTACAGCATGCAAGTCATGTGGTATCAAGGCATCCAATAGTTGCTTCTGATGCTGGCCACAATGAGTCCTCCCTCAAAGGCCAAAAGAGCCCTGGAAAGGGCCCTCCTCCCTGCCTTTTACTGACAGAAACTAAGCCTGGAATACTGGACAAACTGTTGTGGTTGTTTAGCAACAGCCTCTGATAACATCTGTTTAAAACTACAGGTATTCCTTTTATCCTTTTGAGTTTTTTTAAAAAAGCCTTCTCATGTTTTTTAGATTTCAGATATATCTGCAAACCTGGGGCGTTTTTCAGGTGTGTAGGAAGATCTGTCTTGTCCATTCATGGCGCCAACCTCCAGATTTATGTTCTAAATATCAGTCACTTGGCAATTAGTATATAAGATGAGGAAATTGAGTAGGGGGAAATCATATGACTCTCAGTTGTAAAATACCTCAGTTATCTATGAGAGCTCCCAGATTTAGAGTGCGGTCACAGATCATCATCACTATATACTTGGCCTGCATCTTAATATCTGTGTCCTGTATCATGAGTAGACATGGGCACAAACAGCATTATGAACAGGAAAAACCCATGAACATGCCATTTATCTATTCGCGAATGGGCCGTTCGTGAGGCACCATTCCAGATGAACAGGTGGTCATCACAAGTCTCGTTTGATGTGTTCGGCTGCTGTTTGGGAAGCCAGACACTCAGGTGCCTTCAATCAATTGCCTCGGCAACGGAGGGAGGGACTGCCTGAACTCTGATTGTTGTGGCTTTTCCAGGGTGTATAGCCGTGGTCTTGGCATTGTAGTTCCTGACATTTTGCCAGCAGCTGTGGCTGGTGTTGTAGTTCCTGACATTTCACCAGCAGCTGTGGCTGGAAGATGGCAGCCACAGCTGCTGGCGAAACATCAGGAACTACAACACCAACAACTTGGATTGTTCAAAAAAACTAGAAAAACTCAGAGTTGGAAGAGACTATACTACAAGAAAGTAAAAAGAAGATATCTAAAATTTATAAAATACTTTTGAAGTGGTATACAGAAGATGAGACAGTCAAAGTACAGATGGTAAAGTGGGCAATTAACTGTCACAAAGAAATAACAATGGAGTCATGGGAATATTTATGGAAAACTACATTGAAGATTTCAACTTGTACCAGTATTAAAGAGAATGTCTATAAGATGATTTATAGATGGTATTTAACGCCTAAGAAAATTGTGCTTGGAAATGCAAATATGTCAGATAAATGCAGGAAATGTAAAAAGCATGAAGGATCATTGTATCATATGTGGTGGACATGTGATGTAGCTAGACAGTACTGGGGAGATATTTTAGAAGTAATAAACGAGATTTTGCAGACCCAAATAAAGAAGAACCCAGAGCTATTGCTACTGAATTTAAGTATGGAAGATGTTCCTATGCAATACAGAACATTACTATTCTACATGACGACGGCAGCAAGACTTTTATATGCGCAGAAATGGAAGGTGCAAGAAATACCAACTATTGAAGACTGGATATATAAATTGCTGTACATGGCAGAAATGGATAAAATGACAAGAAAGCTGAGAGATCAGAATCTGGCAGAATTCTTTACTGATTGGGGAAGACTGAAAACATATTTAGAAAAGAAGTGGGACGTGAAAGGGGAACTATGGCAATTAAAAAATTATTAGAATGGGTTTCTTTTTATTGGAAGAGATGGAATCTTTACCATATGGAGTGAAGTATTAGCTAATTGTTAGCTTAAATTTAAGTGGATTTGGAGTTAATAGATATTGGTAAAATTAATAAAGTAGATATTTTATTTAATTGTTAGCTTAAATTTAAATATATCTGAAGTTAATAGATAGTAATAGATAACAGATTTTAAGTTAATAATAATAGATCTGAAGCTAACAGATAGAGCTTATCTTAACAAAGTAGAATGTAAACACAATATAATGAGTTATAGAAAAAGGGGATAATTAGGAATAGATTAAGATATAGGGTTGGAAAGCTGTTGGAAGTCCTGAAAAAGGGGGGAGGGAAAGGGTGGGGGGAAATGATATTGAGATGTTATTTGAAAGTTTTATGTATTAATATTCTCACCTAATAAAAATTTTTCAAAAAAAAAAAAAAAGGAACTACAACACCAAGACCACGGCTATACAGCCCGGAAGATCCACAACAACCATCGTTCTCCGTCCATGAAAGCCTTCGACAATACATGCCTGAACTCTGTCTGCACTCCCTCTGTCACCCCGGACACCCCAATCAAAGCCCAACTTAGTTTGATGGGCAGGTCTTCCTTCCAAGTGTGGAGTTGCAAATTGGTTACAATTGGTAACATGAGAGCAGACATCAGGGGGAAAGGAGGGAGGAGGGGGTGTTCTGTGGCCATGGGAACTCAATCTCATCCCTGCAAACCCTGTTAGGCAGTTCTAACTGCCAACCACAGACCTCCTGTGTTTCTCAATCAGACCTCAGCTTATAAAAGGCACTGTGCTCCCAGTTCTGGCTTTCACTTTCAGCAAGCAGTGGAGTGGGACAGAGCTGTTGATAGCCTTTTGGGAGAGAGGGAGAGTTCATTGGAGCTGTGATTTTTTCTGTGTGTGGTGGGTGGGATAGGGATCTATCCTCTGTGGTTCCAGGGCTGCTGCCAGGCCCTGGGGCCAAGCTCAGTGGGCACCTCAGCTGAGGGCTCACACTGACTATTACTATTATTAGTATCAGTGCCTGATCTAGTCAGGCTTCTGGGTGTGCTGGGCTAGGGCTCTAGCCCCAGCCTCTGGTTCCAGGGCTGCTGCCAGGCTCTGGGGCCAAGCTCTGTGGGCACCTCAGCTGAGGGCTCACATTTATTATTATCATCATCATCATCACCATCATCATCATCAGTGCCTAATCTGGTGATCAGGCTTCTGGGTGTGCTGGGCTAGAGCTCTAGCCTCAGCCTCCAGTTCCAGGGCTGCTGCCAGGCCCTGAGGCTAAGCTCAGTGGGCACCTCAGCTGAGGGCTCAGTGTTCTCTCCTTTTCTGTCCTCCTTAATTCCAGTTTGGTGGCACAATGAGCCTTCATGTTGTGGTGACCAAGGGTGGTCATGGAGGGAAGTGCAAAGGTAGTCCTCCTGGTTTCCTCATGGCAAGCTGTACTGGGTGTGGCTCTCGGGCAACAGAGAGTACTCCCGCTCCCCCAGATTCACCTGTGAGTGCTGTGGAGGAGGCCAAAGAGGTCTTTCCGCTTTGGGGAGAGGATCTCTCTCAACATTTTGAGGAGGGGGTGGGTGAGAGATCCCTGGAGGAATGGTTTGTGTTTTATGAAACATCCCTCCCATCCCCATCCCAAACTCTCGGTGGTGTCCCTGCCTGCAGTTCACCCCTCACTCCATTGTCCATGGCTAGCTCTACAGCGCAGCCTGTAACCATTTGTCCTCCTTCCCCTGGGACAGTTAGTGGTCCACGTTTCAATGCCTCCACATGGAGGCACTTTCAGGCCCTTCCTAATGACCCCTGTGTGGTGTGGTGCCGTGCCTGTGATATCCTGGTGCACAGGGGCAAAAACCCAAAGTACCTGTCGTCGATGGCACCACCCGAGCCTGTGGTATCCATCCTCGCCCAGCGAAACATCCGTTGGGGAGAGAAAGGGGGCTACCAGCTCTTCTGAGCAGGGATCAGTGGGAGGGTCACCAGAATCCACCCCAAGGAAGAATCCTTGCCCTGAGGGTGATGCTGGTGGGAGCAGAGCACTCAGGCAGGCTGCGCTCATGGGGGTTGTTCCCTTGGGGTCTGGGACAGTGCAGCTTAGAACGGCGAGGTTGAGGGCTCAGGAGGCGGGCCTTCGCGTCTTGGCAGAGACGATTGCCCTACATGGCTTGCCCCTATCCGTTGTGGAGGGCATGGGCTTCCGCAGGCTACTAAGGCATCTTGCCCCTTGGTTCTCCATGACATCGCCGTGCACCCTTTCTCGTTGTGTCCAGCAGGTATCTTGAATGAGGGCTGGCATGTTTGGGTCAGGTTTAGGCAGGCCTACTCCCACTGCTAACAGGCTTCTGAGGCCTTGCTAGGCCTTCCTGGCACAGCCAGATCATGACACCTCCTTTCTGCGAAGGCAGGAAGGTGGGTGATGCTGGAGGCAGCCTCCTTTGGGCATTTGTGCAACAGCTCAGGAGCTGTTGCACATATAGTTGAGCTGCACGGTACCCCTATCCATTGCAACCACTGTGCCCTCTGAGCAGGGGGAATGGGTCTCGCAACTCCATCCTTTCCGCAAAGGCAGGAAGCTGGGTGCTGTCGGCTGCTGCCACTTTGGGCCTCGAGGAACAGCTCAACTGCTGTTGCACATGCTGCTGCTGCTGCCCTGTTTCTTCCTCTGCCTCTCTGGAACCACTCTGACCCATTCCAGTGATCTCTCTTGTCCCGTCCATCCCTCCTTTCTGCGAAGGCAGGAAGATGGGTGATGCTGGTGGCAGCCTCCTTTGGGCATTTGTGCAACAGCTCAGGAGCTGTTGCACATGTAGTTGAGCCACACGGTGCCCACATGTAATTGAGCCACAAACGCTGTGCCCTCTGAGCAGGGGGGAATGGGATCCTCGACTACTGTCCTTTCCGAAAAAGCAGAAAAGGCTCTCAGTAGTGGGTAGTGCCTGCTCAGGTTAGGTGTCTGAGTGGTGGGTAACCGCACTAGCCACCCTCAGCTCTTAGGGCTCCTTCCACTCTGACCGTGCCTAGTGACCCCTCTTTTCTCTCCCATCCTTTCCGCGAAGATAGGAAGGTGTTTCATGTCTGCACATTTCATCATCACTCACACGGTCCTCATTTCTCCTTCTATGAACGCTTTGGAGACCTCTGCTGTCCAGCCCATTCCCTTTTTTCCGCAAAGGCAGGGCGGTGGGTCATGTCAGCCACTGCTTCACGAGGGACTACCATGTTACTACTGCTTCCTTGGTCACCAGGGACAGCTCGGCTATGATTGCACATAAGATTGTACAGTACTTTGGTACAGCACAGTTGCACAGCATGGTGGCTCCCCTGTCAACGGGACTGACTGGACCCCTTTGAGCCAGGGGGGAAAGTGCCCCACGACTCCTGTCCTTTCTGCAAAGGCAGGAAGGTGGGCGATGGCAGCTGCTGCCGCTGCCCTGTTTCTTCCTCTTCCTCTCTGGGACCACTCTGACCCCTCCCAACTACCTCTCCTGTCCTGTCCATCCCATCCTTTCTGCTCATGCAGGAAGGTGGGTGATGTTAGCTGCTACCACAGAGTACCTCTGTTGGTTTTGTGGATAGGAACTCAACGCTTGGGAGCTTTCCAGTTCCCAGTCCATACCTCTCCCTCTCAGGTACCGCCACGACCCTTCTCAATGACTTGCCCTGCCTTGTCCCCTCCTTTCCGTGATGGCAAGGAGGTGGTTGATGTCAGCAGCTGCTGACAGATCAGGGTCTTCCCATCCCTGTCGCCAGGTCTTCCGGGTCTGGCTCCTTACTGCGGCTGGAACACCTTGGTCCCCCTCGTGTTCCCTCTTCTCTCCCTCTCAGGTACTGTCACAACCCTTCCCAATGACTTGCACCACACTGTCCCCTCCTTTCCATGATGGCAGGGAAGTGGTTGATGCCAGCAGCTGCTGATTCGGGGTCTTCCCGTTCCTGTCCCCCTTCCCCCTTCACAATTTAATGGTCCCTGTTTCTCACTCTCCCTCTGTGGAACCACATCGACCCTTAGGGGATTTCTCTTATCTGTCCCATCCATCCCATCCTTTCCGCAAATGCAGGAATGTGGTTGGTTTCTGCTGGTGCCTCCTGAGCAACAGGGCCAGCTAAGCTGCTGTTGTGCAAATGGTAGTGCAACACAGTGCCCCCTGTCCATGGCACCAGCTCTCCCCTCTGACCAGAGGGAATTGGTCCTGCCATGACTCATGTCCTTTCCACGAAGGCAGGATGGTGGGTCATCTTGAAGGCAGCCTCTTTTTTGACACTGGAGGGGCATCGAATGCTCCATGCATGTCCACCTGGTGTGCTTTGTCTGGCCCCAATGCCATGAAGTACCCCATCTGGTGAACGTACGTCAGTGTCTGACCCTCGAGGTTGTGTATTTGTGTGTATGAGGCCTCCACATATGCCGACTTGTCTTGCTGGAGGATTTTCTTAGCAGACAGTGCCTGGGTCATTTTGGTCTGTGGTGGCCAACAACATCACCCACCTTCTATACCTTCTGGAAGGCACCCTCTGGGAGGCCTGGCAGGCAGGCACATGGGGGGTGCCACTGGTGAGTGGACAGACCCCCCAACCGAGAGGGGAGGCAGCCCGCCTTCAGGTCCACTGCACAGGGCCAAAGTGAACTAGAGAGGGTGGCTCCATTTGTATTGAATGGGAGTTTCCTGGGGGCATTGAATTTGGGAATGTATAACTTTGCGATCCATACTGCAATCTTGACCAAACTTGGGTGATGGCTGGAGAAGAGCTTGCTGCACATTCCCTGTGAATATGGGCTCTATAAGGGCTAAGGGGGCTGCTCTGGCTCCGACAAACAACGAACACGAAACACGTTCGTTAACGGGACATTTTCATTTCCATTCATCTGTTCGTGTTCATCATCGGGAATGAACGATGAACAGCCTGTTCAGATTTTTCCCCCTGTTCGTGCCCATGTCTAATCATGAGAAAGTAATGGGTCTAAGTTAAAAAAATCAGGTTCCATTTCCTGTGGAGGAAGCAACTGGGGAAAGGACTAGGAAGTAAGCCACTTCGCTGCAGGCTTGTAGGAAGTGGCTCCTCCAAGAGACTTCCTGTCCAAGGCTTTCTGGTTCTTTTCTACTTGCTTTTCCTTCTGTAACATGAATCTCTCTGCTTAGAGGACCCATTACAGATCTTTCCTCCAGAGACCCTCTAGACCTTTGGTGAATGAAATAGCCATGGAAGTCCAAAGTAGCGTTAGAGAATAAGGCCTCAGTGGCATCTTCCATCTTCCAAGAAGACTTCCACCATCTTAAGTGGCTCTTCCATTGGAGGGAGAGCCATCTAAGTTGGAGTAAAGGCCCAGGGCCGGTGTGCCCATTGAGGCCAGGTAGGCGGTGGCCTCAGGGAGTGAGGGCACCGGATAGGCGCCGGAGGGGGTGTCGGGGGCGGAGGTGCGTGCCGCAGAGCTGGCGTGGCTGGCCCACAGCTGCTGCAGCCAGCCAGCCCTGTGCTGCTGCCACCACCACATGCCCCCAGCTGGGCACAGCAGCCACGAGCTGCTGCCGGGGCAGTGTGTGGAGCGCGGAGCAGCCTCCACCCACCACCCCAGCCATCCGCCGGCAAATGCCCCTGGCTTGCACTGTGTGATGATGTCATCATGCAATGATGTTATCACGCAGTCCGTGGCGCGCACACACTGCGCGCACGCGCATGAGGGTTGCCGCAGACAACAGAAACCCTGGCGCCAGCAGTGGAAAGGCCATTAAGTTGGAGGCCTTCAAACTTTGTTTGATGGTGCTGTAGGATAGAGGTAGGAGCTACACCACTGAACTGCTTATGGCCTGAAGAGACTAGGCAACAGATAGCCTGGCTGGTGTCCAGTGAAAAATGAGCAAGTGCCTTGGAGTCTTCTGAACATTAATGTTCCAGATGCTGCATGCAGCAAGCACCTGAGTTTGTGTCCCAGAGTTCCCCACTCTTTATGACTTCTATCCTAGTGCTTGATCTACTGATCTTTTGAATTAGAGAGTTAACAAGAAATGGTGGGAGTACTAGACTTTCTTCACTATATTAGATTTGTTGAAATTTTGTGTGTGAATAAGCAGAAACATTGTACTTTGCTGTTTGTCAAACCACCACTATTATTGTCATAGTTCTCAATTATTGAGTTTCTTAAGCTATGTACACTGAAAGAAAACAAGAAAGTAGTGGGAAATACTGGACGTTTCAGTTGGTAGATTGCTAAACTAAGCAGTTCCTGTAAGAACTGCATGTATTGATTGGTGTTATTAACATTATAACAGAGCTTATTAATATTATAGCAGTGCTTTTGAAGCAGCGGGAGGTATATTTTTTGCAATCTTGTGATGCTGGTTTACATTTTGATAAAAGCAGATAATTATTATGGTGCTGTCAAAGCCCCCAGTCTGTCAGAGTTACCATGATAAAAGGGAGAAAAAAGCACTCTTTCATGAATCAGAGATTTCTGTTTCATAGTTTCCCAGGGTGATCATTCTATTGTTTAAGTAAGTCCATAACCTGGAATCACAGCAATCAAAAAGTTAACTGGAAAACATTCTTCTTTCATTTCACGTTTCAGGGGAAAATGTTTACACTAAAAGTTTAATGAATTAAATATAGATAGCAAAAATGAAATGCAATGGTTCTAGTCCAATGATGTGTGTGCACAGCTGCCTGCACTTAAGTTCTTCCCTTCTATCTTATGAACAACTGGTTAGTATGGTTACTGGTTTTCTAACTGGGTTCTTCATGTGCAGTCATGGCAGCTGGATCAAGGGAAAGAATGGCACATGCAATACCCATCTTTAGCAGTTCTAGATACATTTGCAGAAGCCCCAAGGTAGATTATATTGATTACCTTTAATTAGAACAACTTTAGAAACAGTGTAGTCCTATGCACTGGTTTTTAAAGATGTGCCACTGAATGACTACAAGAAATGAGAGGTGGAAAGCACGATTTATGACTCTCCATGTCATCTTCTCCTGACCACTCAAACAGGTGGTTATCCACCCACTACTTGTTGTGGGGATAATAATGGCATACTTTATAAACCTCTCTGTGAGTGTGCATTAAGTTGTCCTGAAGGGTGGTATATAAATCGAATGTTGTTATTGCTGTTGTTATTAAAAAATACCCCTAGAAAAATGAAGTGGCCAATTACAGCCCAGTCTCTAATCTGTTATTTTTGGGCAAAGTGAGTGAGAGAGCAGTAGCTGACCAACTCCAGGCCTTCTTGGATAACTCTAGTGCTTTGGACCTGTTTCAGTCAGGATACGGTCAATCTATGGGGTGGCATTAGTTGATGATTCCACCTCAGTGTAGACAAAGGCCATGCTTCTTGTTGCTCCTCTTTGATCTATCTGCAGCCTTCTATACAGAAGACCATGCCATCCTGTTGAGACACTTTGAGGCAGAAGTGGGTATCCAGGGATGTGCCTTAGACTGACTTAAACGGTTTCTCATGGAACGGACTCAAAGGGTACCTGTTGGGGACCAGCTCTGCAGAGTGAGAACTACCTTGTGGAGTTCCATGGGGCCCAATCTTAGCCCCATGTCATTCAATTTCTGTGTAAAGCCTTTAGGAGAACTCAATCGTAGCTACGGAATTGAATGTAGATGACACCCAGCTCTATATCTCACTATCTACCATGGGATATGGTAGAGATCTTGGGTTGCTGCCAGTCAGCTGTGGTCAAATGGCTGAAAGCAAACAAATTGAAACTGAGCCCAGATAAGATTAATGTAATGCTTTTTGGGAAGGCAGAGATCTTGAAGATCATTATGCTTCCTACTTTTGATGGAATTCATTTGATCCTTGCAGACTCAGTTAAGATCCTAGGGGTTATACTGGATCCAGCACTACTGCTAGAAAAGCAAATTAAGGCAGCTGCAAAATTGCTTTCTACAATCTAATTCTAGCCTGGAAGATGGATCCCTACTAGATATGGCCACAAACTGGAAAAAAACCGAACCATGTGGTTCATGGTTTGTCAAATTTCACAAACCACAAACCACGGACTTTCATGAACCCGCCCCTGGTTCACGAACCAGTTTGTTTGGTTCATGAAAACATCACATCCAGGTCAACAGAAGTTCACTTCCGGTTCAGCAGAAGTTCACTTCTGGGTCAGCAGAAGGTCTGCAGGAAGTCCATCCCCTGTTGCCTAGGAAACTGATTGATTGGCACCAGGCTGTCTGCAGTAACAAACTAAAAAATGAACCAAACAAACCAGCCTAAAAGTCCGTGGTGGTTCATCAGAAATGGGATCTGACGAACCACGGTTCGCAAACCACGAACCGGCCTTGTTCGTGCTTAATTGTGGTTCGTATTTCGGTTCATGCCCATCTCTGCTCCCTACCTGGACATGGCTCCCGACATGGCTGATCTGGCCACCTGGATCCATGTCATGGTAACATTGAGACTTGTCTACTGCATTGCAATGTACAGAGGTCTCCCCTCTAAGTTAACATGGAAACTCCAGTTGATGTAGAATGCTGCAGCTTGGCTGTTATCAGGAACTAAGAGGACAATGAATATTACTCCCATTCTACAGTCACTCCATTGGCTACCTATCAGTTGCTGTGCCCAATTAAAGGCACTGGCTATCTCCTACAAAGCTCTTCATGACCTTGGCCCATTATATCTACAGGATCACCTCTCTCCCTATGTTCCACCATGGCAGTCATCTGAACAGGGCCTTCTGTAGGTGCCACCTTGCACGTGGGTAAAATCAACAGCTGCCCATACATAAACATTTTCTATGGTGGTCCCCACTTTATGGAATGGTCTACTTAAGGAGGTTAGTAAAGCTCTTACTCTCCTGGCCTTCTGCAGATGATGCAGAACTGCTTATGCAGTTTTAGCATTTTTCAGCTCTGTATTAGATTTCTGTAGGTTTTTTAAATCTTTGCAGAAGATTTAAAAGTTATACCTATTACATGTTTTATTGGAATATCTTTATTATTGACTGTGCTAACTCACACTGTGTAATCTGCCTTCAGTTTCAATGAGAAAGATTTATAAATAATGCAAATAAATAAATAAATAAATTTACACTTTCCCAACAATTCTTAATTGTTTTATATGGTGGAAATTCTCTAGGAAGAAATTCTGTATTTTTTCTCTGCTTTTTTCCCTCTTACATCAAATAGTTTTCTTAACTGCAACTTTTTTTTAGTCCTCTCAATACTTTGTAGAGAATTCAGCTTGTTTGACTGATCAGAAATATGTTAAACAATCTGGGGTATATTTTCAGAATTGTCCAGCAAATTGCAGCCTACATATGGTTGCATTATATAGCTCATCCAGGCCTACTTTATTGTGATGTAAGAGTGCTTAAAATAGCTAGAGAAAATTCTGTGTAATGACTTGGACAAATAATCAGGCTTTGATGTGTGCTCCATTGCTCAGAATGTTCATGAGTGCTTAGCAATGCTTTATGCAAAGAAAAAAAGACTCAAAATTAGTAGTCTTTAGAGTAATGTACTGAAAAGAGCCTGAGAAGATTGGATAAGATAGTTGAGTTATCCAGTGGTGTCTTCACTGAGAAGCAGGCTTATTCTCTTGCCCATTAAGCAGAAAGATTGTGGGGAAAAAATAAACTTTTTAGTAATTCATTACGGATCGAATCAGTTCTGTTTTTCAGATTTTTTTCAAATAACCTTTTTGTTTGTTTTTTATTAGTTTCTTTCATTGTGTTTTAACTATGGGATCTGGCATAATGCCAACCTAGAGATAATGATTTAGTTTTTTGCTGTGTGTGTGTGCATGTCTCTTTTTTTTCTTTCCCTAAGTATCTCTAACCTTTAGACAGCTTAATGGTCCATAATTATGTCTATCTATATAAATATAAAGAGGGGAGCAGCTAGTATTGTGAAGATCTATGGCATCTTCTCTGGAAGCAATGAATTTTGGGGTGCTTTTCCTTTTTTACCATTTCACTTTTGGTATGGGGTTGGAACTTTTGTGGCGGAGAATTGCTGGCTGATTAGTATTTTGTTTAAATTAGTAAATTTTTTGATAAATATTTTATTTATAATAAGGTTCTATTTGTGATATCCTGCATTTATTCAGTGATAAGGAAAGTGAGCTTTATTGGTTGAATATACTGTTCTATGAGTTTATGTTCAACATGATATCATGGAATGTTAAGAGCATGAGAGATGCTACCAAATGCATAATGATTATCTCCAAATTGAAAATGCTGATATGGCTTTTTTAAAATAAGAAACTCATATAACTGCAAATGATAAAAACAAGTTGTGTGGACACTGGGTTGGAGAGGTATATGTTATAGATACATCTACTCAATCTAAGGGCGTGGCTATATTAATACATAAACATGTCTCTTTTCAGGTTCAAGAACTAATAACAGACCCAAATGTTTAAGGTCCAAATGTGGATTCTCCAGATATGTTTCATCAGTGTTTCAGTAACTTGGTAGATCTTCAATATGATTGTTTGTTAGTGGAGGAGATTTTAATGAAGTACTAAATACAGCTGTAGATCGAAGTATACCCCTACATAAGGAACATTCATTGGTGAGATCTACACTTAAAACCTATATGGTTGAACTATGTTTGATTGATCCTTGGCATATGTTACACCCAAAGGACAGAGACTCTACCTTTATTTCTTCTGTACATCATAACTGTTTTGATTAGATTATTTTCTTTTTTCAGATGTATTGATGCCTCAGATTAAAGTATGTGATATAAGCGTAACTGTTATTTCTGATCATACCTGTATTTCATTAGTTCTCCAGTTTCCTGATTGGATAGACCACCAACCTTATGGAGTTTCTCGTCTCTCTACTCAATGATGAAACTTTTAAAACACAGATGATAGCTGAATTTGCAGAATATTTGCAGCACTCCTGGCCAGTGGCAACAGCCACTGTGGCTGGGAGATGTGATTTGCCTGTCTGGAGGAGGGAGAGGCAGCAGTGCTTTCCTGGCCATCCAAGATTGCTGCGAGGAGCAGAATCAGAGGCCTTATAAGGCTGTTCTGCTCCTTGGTGCTGAAGTTGCACCTCATGCTCAGGAGAAGAAGATGCACATTGTGCTTTCTTCTACCAGTCCAAGGAATGAGGTGCCACCACAGTCTGCGGGCTGTGGTTGGCTTGGAACAGGCAGTTGAGCAGCTCCCAGATGGGTGCTGTTCTTGCTCCAGCGTGGCCAGCCGGGATGAAAAGAACCTGCTTCAGCCAATGGCCCCAACAGGCATGTCCTTCTGGGTGTGGTGGTTTGCTTGCCCGAGATGGGTTTTCTGTGGCAGCCCTGGCTGTCCATCTAGACAGGATGTGCCTTTTGGTGGCTAGTGTGGCCCTCTTCTGCAACAGGAGTGCAGCCTAAAACAACTGGAGCAGTTTTCTTTAGCTGCTGCAGCATTGGCCCAGTTTGGGCACACAGGATAGGGGAAGATGCAGCTTTCGCCATAGCTCCATTGTGACCCTCCCTTGTTTTCCCTTTGGACAGTGGTGCTCAGTGCAGTTTGGAGACATGGCTTTTTCCATACCTCTATTATGCCCTCTTCTCCCCCCCCCTTGTACAGGGGGGCTCAGTGCAATGGGGCTCCACTGCGGCCCACCCCACTTTTGGAGCTTGGCAGTGGGGACTAGTGCAATGTGCATATGCCCCCCTTTTCTCTTCTTTTAAGGGCAATAGGGTGGGAGCCTCCCCCTCCATTCTTTTTTGGGGGGACCTGTTAAAGTGGTGAAGGGATTGTGCCACCGCCCCATGTTTCACCTATAGGGGTCCTCGTTCTGTACACTGCCTTGCCAGCCCTATTGACCAGTCTTGAAGCCTACGTCAGGGTATTGCAAAGGCCCGCCAGCCACTTGTAGAGCCTGTGGGGCCATCTTATATGTAGAGCACAGGCAGCCATTTTGTAGAGCACAGATAGTCATTTTATAGGGCAGAGCACAAGGGCCACTTTGTGCGAGGACTAGGCGGGCTTTTTGGTCTGCCTTTGCCCTTTGGTAAAGGGTCAACTTTGCCCACATTGCCTGTTGCTCTCTCCCCTCCGATGTGGTTCTCTCCCTTGCCAGGCTAGCCATTAAGTGTAGTGGTTAAGAGCACCAGGACTCTTTAAAAAGGTCTTTGTTTCCAGGTGGCACCAGGTCTGTTGGCATTCTGGGCTGATGGTTAATTAGGCCTTAGTGAGCTAGTGCAGTTACCCTGGAAATGAGCCAGTCAGTAGGGGTTAAGAGCAGTGTGACTGTTCAATAGGGGTTTCCCTGTGTGGAGTTATAATGCCTCCCAAGAAAGGCTCTGGCACCTCCAAGGGCAAGCATCCACGAAATGGACTGCCTCTAGGCGGCCCTTGGTAGCATTATCATCTTCAGATGAGGACAATATGGGGCCTAGTTGCCAGGAATTGCTGGACCGTATAGTAGCTTTGGATCAAGCCCAAGGTGCTCCCAGCCTTAATCCAGGGGCCAAACAGAAAAGGCTGGTAAGAGCTGTGCCACATGTGGGTTTTTTAATAATGTTTTATCTTGCATTTCTGTCCTCGAGGGTTTGTTCAGCATCGGAGGGCCATCCAGTGCACCTGAGGGTGTTGGACCTGGCAGTCAACTTCCAGCCGTCTTGACGGACTATGCTTGCATGGTGAAGGGCAACGCAGGTTGGTCAGCAGAGTCTGGACAGGTGGCAATGGTGATTCAGCTTCCGGAGTTGGATGGTAAGCTTTCCGTGCCACAACTGGGGTCTGCATGGCCATGGGGGCTCTGGGGTCAGGCTGATGCCTCTGCACCCCCATGCACGTCACAGGCTCCATATGCCCAGCCAAGCACATCACAAACTTTAACTTCAGGTGGTGTATGGCAGCAGCTGCCTGGGAAAGCTGGATGGCCGGCCATGCCATCACAGACTCAGGCTGGAATGGGGTTAGTGGTGCCATGGGGCTCCTTTTACAAATCCTCTTGGGCTAACTATGGGTCAGTGCCCTTCAGGGCCTTACCTTTTGGGGATACAGCAATGCCCTGGGGGACTATATGACGCCAGCGACCAGAGAAAAATTACTTAAAGGGGAATATGTGGATGTCTTTTCCCTTCTCTTCAGGGAACTGGAGAAGAAGGATAAAGAGGACCTCGAGGAGCATGATAAGGAATGGCTTAAGCATCATAAGGTGGATAGGCCCTGGGACAACTGGCTCACCAGGTTTCTAATCTATGTGGGTGTCATCACTCACACATGGCCTTGCCCCCCCCCCATTCCAATACATGGACATTATATACAGGGCGTATTCAGACTTCGCCAGTGCAGCTTCGCTGTAAAATGACGAAGAATTTTGAATATGGGCTGCCCTTTACTCTTTCCTCTCCTGGCATCAAGTTCACCAGCAGCTTTGGCTGCAGGTGATGTCCCCAGCATGGCACAGTGCAGGTTACAGCTCTGATAGAGGCCTTTTGGTGCATCAGACCTCCCCTTCAACTGGCTCCTGCCCTTCAGTGGAGCAGTCGGCCCAGCCTCATATGCTCTGATGGGAGTTTGCCTCACAAGAGGTGTGCTTCAGGGAGGCTTGCAAGTTTTCGAATGCATACCACAAAACTGATTTGGCTGGTTCATGCACATGTTCTGTTGCCTTATTGTTGAAAGCAGTTAGTGATCGTGACTTTTCCAGTGGGCTAACGAGGACCTATGGACATGGGGATCTGTCAAGGACAGATGTAGGAGAGATCCCACCAATGATTGATATAGCGTTTTGTGAGGAAAAAGCTCACCTTCTTCATCACTGTTATTTATGATAATGGGAGTGTTTATTGGCTTGGCTTCTGCCATGCCAAATTTGTCCAGGAGCTGCAGGATTTTTCCTTCTTGGGACAAAACATAGGTTCCGTTTGAGTGCCTGGTCACTTCCACCCCTAGGTAGTGCCTCAAGGGGCCCAGGTATTTTAGTTGGAACCTTTCTTGCAGCTTACCCTGGAACCAAGTTAGGTGCTGCTCATGCTCTGTTATGAGACACAGGTCATCTACATAAACCAGTAAATGCACCCGTTTACCTGCCCTTTGTAAAGTATACAAACATGAGTCAGCGTTGCTCTGCTTAAAACCCAGAGCTTTTAGTGCCTGATCCAGGCATTGGTTCCATTGCCGGGCACTCTGTTTCAGCCCATACAAAGCCTTGTGCAGTTTTAAATGCATACCTTTTTCTCCCATGGGGAAACCTGGAATTTGATCCAGGTATAGGCTTTCTTCAAGATCTGCATTGAGGTAGGCAGTTTTTACATCAAAGTGGAAAGCTTTCCACCCTTTGAAACCTGCTACTGCCAATGCAGTTCTAAAGGTCTCAGTTTTGACTGTTGGGGAAAATACTTGATCATAATGTATCTGATTGATTTGAGAAAATCCCCTGGCAACCAGTCTTGCTTTGTATTTATTAGAACCATCCTCCAGTGGTTTCCTTTTAAAAATCCACCGGCACCCAATTACCTTCTCACCCTTGGGTAACCACATTGGTGACACGACCTCATGGGTAATGAGTGACTGGTATTCCTCTTGCATGGCAGCCTTCCAGGCCTCTTGTTCTTTTGGTGGCAGTTGTTGAACCTGCCAAAAATCCTCTGGCTCAGAGGTGTAAACATAATTTAAGGCCTGTGAATAGCCCAACCGGTCTGGTGGCGCACCTTTGTTTTCCCTCTGTGATCTCCTCGGCACAGTCTGCATTTGAGCAGGGCTGGAGGAGGGAGAGGAACTGTTTGTTTCTGCAGGAGGGGGAGATCGGCTGACAGCCGACTCACCCCCCTCTTGCTTCACAGAAGCATGCCGTTTCTTCGGGCTGGGAGTTTTTGGAGTGATACCTTTCTCCTCCTGCTGTGGAGGGGCCAGCAGCAATAGCAATTGTGAGTGGTTGCTGTCACCTAGCCTCTCCCAGCCAGAATTTTCCTTAAACCCCGCGGAATGGCTGAAGATCACCTCATTTCTATCACCCAGGAACCTGCAGGCTTTTGAACCTGACTGATAGCCAAGAAAAACCAGCTCCCTGGCTTTCTTGGACAGGGTCCGTCTCTTTCCCAAAGGGACATTTACAAAGGCTTTGCTCCCAAAGACCCTGAGGTGATTTATGTTAGGGTATTTTTTATACAGGGCATGGTATGGAATGTCCTGTATTGAAGAAGTCCAAGTCCTGTTGGCCAAATAGCTGGCAACCTTCATAGCTTCAGCCCAGAAGTGTTGCTTCATACCGCTATCAGCCAGAAGGGCTTCCATAATAGTTTTGAGAGTTTGTATCCACCTCTCAGCCACACCATTCTCCTGAGGAGACATAGTGTTGACAAGCCTCTGTTCAACCCCTTGCTTCTGCAACCATGCTCTCAATTGGTTTGAACAGAACTCACCCCCCCTATCCGACTGGATTGATACCGCAGCAGTGTCCAGCTGTCTCTGAACTCTGCTCATCCAGTACTTAAGTGTACTAAAAACCTCTGATTTGTGTTTCATGGGATACACCCAACAAAACCTTGTACAGTCATCAACTATCACAAGTACATATTGGTTCTTGGAAACACTTTGGGGAAAGGGGTCAGCCACATCCATATGAACCAGCTGAAGAGGCTTGGCTGACTGCCTCTGGCTGTGTTTGGCTACTGGGGCTGCCTTGCTTTTTACTTCCTTGCAGATATTGCAGTCTAGGAAAGCATTGCAAGGCTTCACCTTTACCCCCAGCAGTCCCAAAGTTTTTTTTTCAAAGCCCCAAAAGAAGCATGCCCAAACCTACGATGGAGAAAGTGTATACACCCATCGTGGTAAGGGCGGTTACATGGCTAATGGTGGGAGAGTTCTTAACCATGTAAACATTGTTAGTCCGTGGCCCAGACAGCAGATCAACTCCGTCCCTGGAAATTGTACACTCTCCATTAGCAAAGCAAACAGCAAAGCCTGCTTTGTCAAGGTCAGCCACAGAGAGTAAGTTATTTTGCAGGGATGGGACACAAAGCACCCCCTCCAGGGAGTGCTTTAATGCAGGAAAACAAATCTCCCCTTGACAGACCGTTGATGCAGCTTTGCCGTCTGCAAGGGAGACATGGCTGAGCCTGGGCTCCGTTTCAGTGACCAACAAGTCACGCTCACAACAAAAAGATTGCGTCGCACCGGAATCGACTAGCCAGATACTCCCACCAGACACAGAGGGTCCAGCAGACACCAGTGCTGTTTGAGTACGCTGGGTCACACCACCGCTTACGACTCCTACTGACTTCTGGTGTTTTTTCTTCCTCCGGCTGGACGGGCAGGCATTCTTTAGTTGCTGTGTAGAACCACAGGCAAAGCAATGATGGACACACAGTGCAGTTTCCTCGCTGGAAGCTTTCTCCGGCAGGTGCTGGGACACTCCTCCACATTGTTTGTTGATTGCAGAGCTCTTTAAGGTCGTAGCAGTTTTTGCTTCTTGCTGCCTTGATGCCTCCTCAAGCAGCAACCCAGAGACGAGGCCCATCATTAAACTGTCCACGTCTCTTGCCTCCAAGGCTGTAATGAGGCTATCAAACCTGGCATCCAGAGAGCTGAGCAGGGCAAACACTTTGTCCTGTTCAGGCAGGATTTTTCCTCTCTGAGCCAGCTGTTGGAAAAAGCCCTCCATCCGAGTCAAGTGAAAAGACATCGACTCCCCCGGCTGTAGATAGCACCGGTAAAGCCTTCTTGTTAGAGTAATGAGTGAGCCCGCTCCTTGCCTCACATGTAGCCTTTTCAAAGCATCCCATGCAGCTTTGGCAGAAGCAGCACCCATCACATGGACAAGCTGAGTCTTATCCACACTCAAAACGATGGTGGCCAGGGCTTTTTCAATGTTAGTCTGATCTGCAGGCATGGGAGCAGCGGGAGGGTTGCTTACAGCAGTCCAAAGCCCTTCCCTTTTTAGATAATGTTCCACCCATACTGCCCACGTAAAATAGTTATCGGCTCCCAGCCTTTCAGCCGGCATGAGAGCCATTTGTGCCATGGTTGTTATCTTGCACTCTGCAGGACTCCCACTCACTCACCGCACTCACAGCTGCCTTAATGGGTCCAGGCACCGGCTTGTAACCAGTCAACATCTGTTCCAACCCTTGAGCTGCCACACAACGATCCAAACGACGCTCCAGCAAACCAACAGGTTCAGTTGCAGGCGGCGGGTACACTGGCGCAGCGGAAGCGTGCTGGGCCCATAACCCTGACGGAATAGCCGTCTGTAATTAGTGCTTCCAAGTGACCTGCTTAGCCCAACAACAAAAACACTGGAGCCAAGACGTTGTGATAAAGTGCAGATGGTGTATTTACAAGTCCATATACTACAGGTGCAAAAGTGCTCAGCATACATACAAACAGAATGAGAGAGCAAAAACCAGAGTCCAGTCCTTAGGTCAATATCCAGAGGTATCCAAGTTCGTATAGAGCAACAAAGGTTTGCACCAGGCACCAAGCTGAGCAGATCAGCAAAGTACAGACCTTTGGCTGGACCTTTAATTGTCCACTAGCCTATAGGGTGAAGTGGAGTCAGCCAATCAGCACACGGCTGATGCAATCTTGCTGCAACACCAGCTTAATTGACCAGGTATGAACCTGTCAGAAAAACTGCTGACTCACCCTATGTTAAAGGGCACAACAACCTCTACACATGTGCAAGTGAGTTTATATTCTGATGGGGAACCCCTGGATAAGCCAGTCCTCCTCCAGCTTTAAGGCTGGGTGGGGAAGTTTTAGAGGGGTGAACCACTTTCCTGGCCAGGTTGGGTCCCAGCATTATAATGGATGGCTCACAGCCTGGGCAGTGGGTGGATCACCCAGACAAGTCAGGGCGGAGGTCCAGGAGTGACCCCACGGCCTGACCTGTACCACTAGTTAGGCCCTTGCTGTGCTGACAGATATGTTTTTTTAATGTTAACAAATTGGCCCTTTAGTTCCCAATACTTGTGTCTGTCTCTTCATTCCAGTTGGCAGGGGGCAATAATATTAACCAAGGAACTGCAAATGCTCATGTTATTGAATGGGAAACTTGTAAAGCTTTTATCAGAGGAAGGATTATTGCATATACATCTCACAAGAAGAAGCTTAGAGAAAGGGAAGAAATGAACATGAAAAATAAGGATGCAATTTTCAAGTAATGGATTTAGTCTTCCGAACCTTAGCGTTTATCATCAGGTATATTTGTTATAGTGTGCAAATTATTGGGATCCTTCCCCTCAACTGGAGTATCCATCTTGGGGTATCTTGGAGGCCTCTTTTTTGGAACCACTTTTTAAGTGGAATTCATTAGGTCTACTTATGTTTTTTTTCACTAAAGGTTAAAGCACAATATCTAACAGTTGGTGGTGTAATTCAAAAAATGCATCTCTCAAGCATATGCTTTAGACATGTTTAATCATTTGACCCCTTGGGGAGGAAGTTATTAGTCATATTAATTGTGTGTTAGAAAACTCATTTATTTTTGAGGATGTTAATGTACTGTTAAACTACTTGCCTGTCTCTTGGAATTTCTGATGGTCAATGGAAATGGACTCTCTTTGCCCTTACAGTTGCTCATACTTCAACACTGGAAAGACAAAAGTCCATTTCCTGTAAATCACTGGACCATATAAATTTATCAACCTCTGCTTATAAACCTCCAAAGAAGGAGAGCCCACTACCTCTCTAACTGTCAGGAAGTTCTTCCTAATGTTTAGCCAAAAGTTCTTTTGATTTAATTGCAAGCCATTAGTTCTGGTATGAGCTTCTGGGGCAGTGGAATATAACTCTGTGCCATCCTCTATATTGGAGCCCTTCAAGTACTTGAAGATGGTTATCATATCACCTCTCAGTTGTCTCCTCTCCAGATTAAACATACCAAGTGCCTTCAACCTTTTCTTATAGGACTTGGTCTTCAGACCACTCACTATATTCGTTGCCCTCCTCTGGACATGTTCCAGCTTGTCTATATCCTTCTTAAATTGTAGTGCCCAAAACTGAACACAATACTCTAGGTGAGATCTAACCAGAGCAGAGTAGAGGGATACCATCACTTCTCATGATCTGGACACTATGCTTCTGTTGATACAGCCCCAAACATTCGCCTTTTTAGCTACCATATCACACTGCTGACTCATGTTCAGTGTATGATCTACTAAGACCCCTAGATCCTTTTTGCACATATTACTGCCAAGACAACTCTCCTCCATCTTATAATTATGCTTTTGATTTTTCCTTCCTAAATGCAGAACTTTGCATTTATCTCTGTTGAAATTCATTTTATTTGTTTTAGCCCAGCTCCAGCCTGTCAGAATGGGAACATTTCACATATACTCTATGCATCCCAAACAGTAAGCATTATTAGAATATTATTAGAATATTTTTTTTCTTTTGTTCTGGTGCAGAACACTTCCCACTTCCCACTTCAGACCTAGAGGAAGACCATGTGTACCAAAGGTACCATTGAGTCACCATTCAGTTATTTGATTGATCCAACAGGGGGTTGGATCCTAAAACCATCATTATTCAGAGAACTTTGAATATCACATTGAGAATTGCTCTTTGTTTAGTAGCTATTGTAAACACTTTAAGGAGAATGAATTGTATGAATAAATCAAGTCTATATGTCTGTCTGTCCATTGGAAATTTAGTTTGAATGGAGGCTGGCAAGAGATGCTTTAGAATGATTCCATAGTCTGAAAAGTTAATGACCCAAATCGAAGCATTTACTGTGTTCATTCCTTGAATTTAAATAGAATTGCATGGACTGATTTGCTGGGATTTTTGATCCAGGAAAAGATTCCTTGATTTTGAATTCAGGTATTTGGTACCCATTTGTGTTATGAGATTCCTTTAAAACAAATTGACTTGGACCTACATTTCATTAAGTTACAGAGAAAAAAAGCATACAAATACTGCAAAAGAGACAGTATTTTCTGTTTAGCAGAAGGACTAGACTAGGATGAGCTGTAATTGTTTCACTTAAAACATTTTCAAATTATCCCAGGAAGCATTACTCAGCATTTTTTGGCCTTGTACTATAATTCATGGATGAAAACACACCTTGACAGCTGCTCTCACAGATTTGAAATACTCTTTTCAAAATGCCAGATTTCATTTAAATGTGTGCATATAAAATGATAAAGATGGTGTCAATATTTGGATGAATTTTGGCTAAATTCATTTGGGAAGGAAAGTAGACAACTCAACTTCACTATTTCCAAAACAAGAATTTGGAATCTCTCTTTCCAAGAAAGAAGTTCACATGACAACATAAAAAATAGCTAGCAACAGGAAACTGCAGTATAATAAATAACTCTCGATACATTTGGAAAATGTTCATTAGAGGAAACTGTAAACAAATCTGATTGATTATATATTGCTTCTTTCAGTAGTCCACTCCCTGTCCTGGGAGAAAACATCAATACAAAGAAAAGTAGTGTCTATTTATCTGCATGTAGGAAGATATTTTTAGTTGCTGGAGCATTCAATCATGGAATTGCTATGCACAATGTGAAGTGTTGCAGTTAGTGATGTAGCGTTTGTTTAAATTACTTGTGTCAATATGTGACTTTGAGGGGGAAATCCATTGAATAGTTACCTTGGAATGGCATTCCATTGAAATCAATGAGATTTACTTCAGAGAACAGATAGAGTTGGCCTTCCAAGAAAGAATTTCCCTGTTGTAGAGGAAAAGGTGCTCAGCCAATGGTGTCTGTTGAACATTGTATCTGTAGATGCAGAGGAGTTAGCCGTGTTAGTCTGTGGTAGCAAAATCAAAAAGAGTCCAGTAGCACCTTTAAGACTAACCAATTTTATTGTAGCATAAGCTTTCGAGAATCAAGTTCTCTTCGTCAGACGCATGGTACAGAGACTGGTCAAATATAGAAGAGGAGGGAGGAGAAGGGGAGGAGAGACAAGAGGCAATTAGGGGGGGAGGGGGAGGGAGCAACCAAAACATTCCTTTGCTAGTATATGTAAACATCTCCTTTTGGTGTGTGGATCAGTTGGCTTCAAAGGAGTTTGCCCTGTTAGTTTGTAGCAGCCAAACAGCTAGACCATCCAATTCCAATGCAGTATGAGCTTCGATAACCACAGCTCTCCCTGCCAGATGCATCTGACAAAGAGATCTGTGGTCCCCGAAAGCCCACGCCAGGTGCCACTGAGCTCCCCCTGACCCCGCCTCTGTAAAGGAAATATGTTACCTGTGATAATGTGATAACCATTCATAGTCCCTATTCAGTCCAAGCTTGACAGAGTCAAATTTGCATATGAATTCCAGTTCGGCAGCCTCCCATTGGATTTTGTTTTTGAAAGGTTTCTGTTGAACTACAGCGACCTTTAAGTCTTTGATGGAATGTCCTGGTAGATTGAAGTGTTCTCCCACTGGTTTCTGGACGTTTCCATTTCTAATGTCAGATTTGTGTCCATTTATTCTTTTGCGTAGAGGTTGGCTGGTTTGTCCAATGTACAGAGCAGAAGGACATTGTTGGCACATGAGGGCATATATCAGATTGGAGGATGAGCAGCTGTAAGAGCCAGAGACAGTGTAGTTGATGCCATTGGGTCCTGTAATTGTATTCCCTGGGTAGATATAGGGGCAGAGCTGGCATCTGGGTCTGTTGCAAGGCCTGGTACCTGTGCTGGTGACTCTGCTGGCTGATGCATGATTGTAAGTGAGAAGTCGTTTAAGGTTGGGGGGCTGTCTGTAGGCAAGGAAAGGTCTTCCACCCAGGGCTTCTGAGAGTGAGGTATCATATCTGTAGAAGCACTGTGAACTTAATTTTTTTAAGAAGGCTTTTTTACTCAAATAGGAGAGCAGTATAGTAGTGAAGGGATCTCAGATGATCTGTTAAGGAGTTAAGAACCATAGATTTCACCACTATGTTGTATTGGATTCCTTTTGTGAACTTCTTTGTGAACTTGTATCTATTTACCCTATGGCATTATTTATGGAAATGTTCTTGATAATGACTATACTAATTTCACATTGTGTAATCCACCTTGAGTCTCAGTGAGAAAGGCAGACTATAAATAACATAAATAAAATAAATAATAAGAATTTCAAGGTGCAGCTGCTTTACACATTAAGATGGAGTACAAAAATATCAAGTGAAAGGCTATGCCTGTTCTCTAGCCTATCCTCCAACTCCTCTAAAAGGAGCCTTATTTTAGAAGGGGAATGAGTTGCTCATCACTTTGATTCTCCTCTTGCTACCCCCACCCCCACCCCGAGCTCAGGGAGATGCTCTTTCCCAAGTATAGCCTCCATAAATCTTCTGTAGACCTTTTATCTTCATTAGAAAAGCCTCTACTAGTTTAGTATGGTGTTTTGGTCAGAGCTGCTTAGACTCAATTATTAACAGAGCATTCATATTACTCCCAGTCTGCAGTCACTCCATTGGCTGCCTTCAATTCAAAGTTTTGGCTATCACATATAAAGCCCTTCATGGCCTTGGTGCCTCTTATCTGCACCTCTCTATCTATGTTCCACCATGACAGCTTTGCTCAACTAAGCAGGGTCTTCTGCAGGTGCCACTCTGCCAATGGGCAAACCCAACAGCTGCCTGAATATGTTCGTTCTCTGTAGTGCCCCCCACCTTATCAGCCTGCCTGAGGAGACCAGGAAAGCTTCCACTCTCCTAGCTTTCTGCAAGCTGCGCAAAACTGAATTACGCAGGAGGGTTTCTTACACAGATAATAGGGTTGTGCTCTAATGAAAATGGTTCAGAGATATATGTTAGTATAGGGATAGGTACTGTACTACTGTGTACTGTCTGTTACTGTAAGTATGCTGCTACTAAATAGTTCCACACGGTTTAATATGACACAGCAATTTGCTTATGTTTTCTTTCAGCATTGTTTTTCAGCTCTGTATTGGATTTCTGCTTGTTTTCAAATTTTTGCTATCCTTATCCTATTGCATAGTTTATTGAATGTCTCTCGATCATATGCAACTTGCTTCAAGTCTCAGTGAGAAAGGTGGGCTATAAGTAATGTAAATAAAAATAATACAAATAATACAAAATTAATCATTGTTACTTGCTTGCTTATTTGATGATTGAATTGTATTTAACTTATTTTTATTTTTACAGATTGTTGAATGTGGATATATTAAAAATATAAGTTTTAAAAACTCCTATGTATTTTTGTTGCATACTTTCATCACTAGTCAAAACACATTTCAGCATTATTGAATGTTAATAGGACTTTCTTTTATTAAGTGTTAAATTTGAAAAGGCTTGTGTTAATTATGGTCAGATTGAAAATTGTATATTACACATCTTGTCTGAGAGACCTTTGAGCTTGCCGCCTGTTGGTTACTTCTTTATATCTAGTTGATTTCCTTTTATAACAGCTGGATTTCCTTTCTTCACTTGGCTTTTCTTTATACAAACTTACTTCTCTCCTATGGGTGCAATTTCCTCACTTTTCTCCTACTCCTTTTTCTCTCTCACTCAACTGGTGTCATCACTATGCTGATGGAGTTGGCTGGATGTTTCTTGCTGCTCAGTTTTCACAGATTTACTTCCTCAAATTACTGGAGTAGGAGTAGTCCAACTGCTGTTAGGTGAATTGTTCTCAACTGAGGGCCCTGTGGAAGCTCTCAATGCTTTTTAACACTTTGTTTTGCTGCTGTTCGTATCTAAAGCACATATTTGCTGTTTGTGACACAGAGTTCAGCATTTTGAGGCTGGAATGTGCCCAAGTCTGGGGACAACTAATCTCTCTACTTGACTAGCTCGACCTTTTCTCTAGGGAGGAGAACAAATTTCTCAAGCTTGCTATTTTGATTCATATATCCCCATTTTATTTTATTTTCCCTCTTAGGAGAAATGGAACAGTAAATCTTTATTTTTGCACCATTTTCTGTTGCCTCACACTAAATTTTACTGTAAATCTGTACAATCTTTTCAAAATTACTTTTGCAACATTTGCACATAAATAGCATAAAACCTGTCGGCACATATGCAAAGAATAACAACAGCATGAAAATAAAAATAAAAACAGCATGAAATGCTATAAATAGCATTATTTCAATAGCAACAAAAATAAGATGGACTGAAGTCAATGACAGTAACAACATATGGCATTCATCCCCCTCATGTCCATATTGATTTATGCCTCCCCATCTCCTAAGCCAGATGGCATATTATTGGCCTCGTGCCACACTGCTGTTGAATTGCCTACAGGAAGGCTGTCTTTGTATTGTCTAGAATCCTGTTTCAACTTACTACCCAGGAACTCAGATGGATAGTTATTTCTATCTTTTTGTAAGCTTGTTCACTACATGAGATGCAGAAAGAGTTGTCACTTCTCTTCTCCCTCTTTATAGGTCTGCCCACTTCATTCAGGCTAGACTTTAATTTGCTCAGGTGTTGGATTATTCATATGCTCCTCACTCTATTACACTTCATCCTTTGTCAATGTGGATAAAATTATTTTAAAAAATCTATAGTTGATGTTAGAATTTGACAGCCACATGTCTTGAAAATTAAAAGGACAAAAAGCAGTGGATTCCTTCACAAAACACAGCACTCTTCTGTGGATGGGATTCTCCCAGTTTTACTGGAAAGTAGACTTCAAGTTAGTGGAATTCTGAAAGAAGAAAGCTGGCAATACTGCCTATCGAAATCTTCAACTGAGCCTGTAAATATTTCATTCTGCTGTTGCCTGCCTGGGCCACCTCCTTGCCCTCCAGCTAGGCTATCAGCCAAGCTATTAGTTTACTTGGAGATGTGAAGTACGAGAGTTTGAGAGAAGTATAACTTAGTGGATAGAGATGGAGTGGGCATAGAGAAACCCAAGTTCAAAAACCTGCTCACTATGAAATTCACCAACCGGTAAGACACTCTCACAACCTAACTTAACACATGCGGTTACTGATAGGTTAACACAGAGGAAGGGGAAACCATCTACTTCCCTCATCTCCTTGGAGAAAGAGTGAAATAAATATGTAACAAATAAAAAAGTTAATTAAATTTGTGGTCAAGCAGCAACAATAAGAGTAGATCCTGCCAATGAAGTCAATGACCCAGTAAATTGAATGTGTAGAAAACCCCAAGTACTGATATTACTTGTTGCCTTGTAATTACATTTTCATTCACCAGAGGAAACCACAAGAAAAGGATCTGCTTATTTCAAGCAATGAACGATAGCATTGTTTAGGGAGGTTGATGTGGCTGCCTCAATATGTGGCTGCTACAAAATGCCTAACGACTGCATGTAATGCTTCCTAGTTAGTTAGACTAGAGATGGGCATGAACAGCAAAATGACCAAAAAAAGGCCCGAACAGCCCAATCTGCTGTTCACGAACAAGCTGTTCATGAGGCACCATTCTAAATGAACAGGTGGTCATTGCAAGCCTCGTTTGCTGCTATTCATCAAGCCAGACAGTCTGGCACCTGCAATCAATTCTCTTGGCAACTTAGGCAGGGATTGTCTGAACTCTGAACTCCTGCTGTTGCCCTGGAAACCCCAATCTAAGCCCAATTTAGCTTGATAGGTAGGTCTTCCTTTCAAGTGTGGAGCTCCAAATTTGTTACAAGGGAGCAAAGAGCAGGGGGGAGGGGGCCTCCCAGCTCTGGCTTTACAGACAGTGAAGAGGGAGAGAGACAGTTGCTTTTGGCATTTTGATAGAGAGAGTGCATTGGAGCTTGAATTTTCTTTGTGTGTGGTGGGATAGGGATCTACCCCTTCAAGTTCCAGGGCTGCTGCCAGGCTCTGGGCCAAGCTATTATTTATTATTGATACCTTTCCTGGTGCCTGCTCAGGTCAGGTTTCTGGGAGTGGTGCAGTAGGGATCTTGACCAAACTTGGACGATGGCTGGAGGAAAGCCTGCTGGCCCCCATGAACAGCCAACCACGAACATGTTCATGAACAGGGCCATGTTCATGGTTCTTCTTCTTTTTTTTTTTTTTAAGAATTTTTATTGGATTAGAAACATATAATAACAATTATAATCACATTCTTTAATTTTTTCTAATTCTAACCCCCTCCCTTCCCCCCCCTTTTTATTGACTTCCAACAGTTTTCCAACCCCCTATCCACTTTCGCTCTACTCCTTCATATTTATTTTATTTGTTTATTATAATATACTTTCAGATTCTTCTAAGCACTATTTCCACTTCCTTTCACATATAAATTGTCATATAAATTGTCATATAAATAAAATCCTCTTAATCTATCTTCTTCATTAAAACTACTAATAATATTCATTTTGATAACCTGTGTTTTATCTTACTCCTTCTATTCTCTTCAATATGGGACAAACAATTTGCCCCCCTTTATACATCAATTCCAATACTTCTATACACATACTTATTATACACACTTATTGTCATTTGCTTAGGCTTCTGTTCTATATGTTGTTCTTTATCTATACATATACCATAAGTCTAACAATTAGACCTATCTTTGAATTTACGTATGTATGTATATATTCACTCTATGTTATACGGTTATCTTTCCAAAAAATATAGATTAGTTAATTTCTATCCCATTAATTCTCATAGTATCAACGCTATTGCTACTTAATATAATACTTAAAAATCATATAAAGTTGCTTAGAATTTTTCCATTAAATCTCCACCCCCTCGGTATAGTCACTTCTCTCCTCCTGTGTACCTCAATAATTTTCAAACTGCCACAGTTCTCCTCCCACCTCCCATTTTTTCACCAAATATTGTTTCAGCTTTCCCCAGTCCGTGTTAAACTGCCCTGGATCAAGGTCTCTCAGTTTTCTTGTCATTTTGTCCATCTCCGCCATGTACAGCAATTTGTAAATCCAGTCCTCAGTAGTTGGCACTTCTTGTACTTTCCACTTCTGCGCATACAAAAGTCTGGCTGCTGCCGTCATATAGAATATCAATGTCCTATGTTGTGCTGGGATGTCTTCCATTCCCAAGTTCAGTAGCAGGAATTCTGGGTTCTAGTTAACTTGAAATTGTAAAATCTCACTCATTACTCTTATTTCCCCCCAGTACTGCCTAGCTACCTCGCAAGTCCACCACATATGATACATTGATCCCTCATGTTTTTTACATTTCCAGCATTTATTAGACATATTCGAGTTCCCTAGCGCAATCTTCTTTGGCGTCAGATACCAACGGTAAATCATTTTGTAAATATTCTCTTTAATATTGGTACATGTCGTGATTTTCAATGTATGTTTCCACAAGTATTCCCACGCCTCCATTGTTATTTCTTTGTTAAAGTTTATAGCCCACTTCACCATTTGCACTTTAACTGTCTCATCTTCAGTATACCATTTTAACAACACTTTGTAGACCTTAGAAATTTCCTTTTGGTCTTCTTGTAAAATTACTTTCTCTAATTCTGAGTCTTCCATCCTTATCCCTCCCTTCGCACAGTCTGAGTAATAAAGATCTCTAACTTGTCTATATTGAAACCAGTCGTAGTTTGGAGACATCTCTTGTTGCGTTCTTATTCTTATTTTAAAGGATTCTATTTGAGTTATCTCCTTATACGTTAAACACTGTTGTTCATTATCGACCGTTCTTGGATCTATTACTTCATATGGAACCACCCAGGAGGGAATTCCTTCTTGTAGGTATTCTTTGTACTTCTTCCAAATTGTGAAGAGGCTTCTCCGAATATAGTGATGCAGGAACATAAAATCTGCTTTTACTTTATCATACCATAGGTATGCATGCCATCCAAATAATTTTTTGTATCCCTCTAAGGCCAGCAGTTTGCGATTTTTCAATGTGATCCAATCCTTCAACCATACCAGACAGATTGCATCATAATAAAGTCTCAAGTTGGGCAGTTGCATTCCCCCTCTTTCTTTTGCATCCTGTAACACTTTCATTTTCACTCGAGGCTTCCTGCCTGCCCACACAAACTCTGATATTTTCCTCTGCCATTTATCAAATTGCTTGGAGTCCCTAATGATTGGTATCGTCTGTAACAGAAACATAACTCTTGGTAACACGTTCATCTTGATTACTGCAATTCTTCCCAACCATGACAAGTTCAGCCTATTCCATTTGATCAAATCATGCTCTATTTGAGTCCATAATTTCTCATAGTTATTCTTATATAGATCTATATTTTTTGCAGTCAATTCAATTCCCAAGTACTTCACCTTACTTGTTACCTCACAGTCTGTTATTTCCGTTAATAACTGTTGCTTTTGTTTAATCATATTCTTACATAAAATCTTTGATTTCTTTTTGTTTACATAGAAACCTGCCAAGTCTCCAAACTCTTTTATTTTTTCTATTATCTTAGGCATGTTTTCAATTGGATCTTCCACAATTAACATTATATCATCTGCAAACGCTCTGACCTTATAGGAAAAGTCTTTTATCTTTATACCACGGATTGCATTATCTTCTCTAATCTGCATCATCAAAATTTCAAGAACCAAAATAAACAACAATGGGGATAGCGGGCAACCTTGTCTTGTACCCTTTCCAATAATCAGTTTTTAATCAGCTCGTCATTCACCACAATTGCTGCACTCTGGTCTCTACAAATTTCTCTCACTGCTCTTATGAACCTTTCCCCCATTTGTAGCTGTTCCATGGTGGCAAACATAAAGTCCCAGTTCAAATTGTCAAATGTTTTTTCAGCGTCTACAAAAAAGAAACCAACCTCCTTATCACATCGCCTGTCATAGTATTCTATAGCGTTTATGACTGTCCTTAGGTTGTCTCTGATTTGTCTATTTGGTAAAAAGCCTGCTTGTTCTTCTCCAATAACTTCGGCTAGCCACCCCTTTATTCTCTCCGCCAAGATCTTTGCAAAAATCTTGTAGTCATTATTAAGTAAAGAGATAGGTCTGTAGTTTTTAACATTGGTCAAGTCCTGTCCTTCTTTGGGGATCAATGATATATTTGCTTCACTCCAGGTATCTGGGATCCTTTGGTCCCTCATAACACCATTGATCACCTCTTTTAAAAACGGTACCAGTTCATTGGCCATTGCCTTGTAAAACTTAGCTGTGAGTCCATCAGGCCCTGGCGCTTTTCCCAAGTTTGTTGACTGTATTGCCTTCCTTATCTCTTCTTCTGTTAC
Source organism: Eublepharis macularius (assembly GCF_028583425.1). Taxonomy (NCBI): domain Eukaryota; kingdom Metazoa; phylum Chordata; class Lepidosauria; order Squamata; family Eublepharidae; genus Eublepharis; species Eublepharis macularius. The sequence goes on from NC_072790.1 coordinate 131,273,324, forward strand.
TTCACTGTTTAGTTTAACTCTCCACTCCTCGGACATTACTGGCAGCTTCATTTTCTCCAGATATGCGGCTATCGCATCTTTATTCACTTCTTTCTTACCATACAATTTAGCGTAAAATTTATAAAAGGCTCTGCTAATAGCGACCTGTTCCAGGTGCACTTTATTGTCATCACATATTTTATTTATTATCTTTTTCTCCTTTCTTTTCTTCAATTGCCATGCCAAAAATTTCCCAGGTTTGTTCGCCCCTTCAAACGACTTTTGATTCAGTCTTTTCAGATTCCATTCCAATTCTTTATTATTCATGGCCGTCAACTGCTCCTGAAGGATTTTAATGTCCTGATATATTTTCTTTTTCCCTGGTCTTTTCTTCAACTGGATTTCTTTGGCTTTTATTTTTTCCATAATCTCCTGTCTCTTCTCCTCTTTTTTCCTTCGGAGTCTTCCATTTAAGTCCATTAATACACCTCTAATTACTGCCTTGTACGTGTCCCATACCTTGTTGGTTGGTACTTCTTGATTCATGTTGTACTGTATGAAGAATTTAGTCTCCCTTCTCAACATTTCCATATTTTCTCCCTCTTGCAACAAAGTTCATGGTTGTTCTTGAGTCGCTGTTCATGGATGGCAATGAATAACGAACATCATGTTCAGGTTTTTTTTCTGTTCGTGCCCATCTCTGTTTCAGACCTCTAGGAGTTCCCTCCAAGCAGTCTTAAAGAGCTCTCTCCTCTCTCCATCATCATCATCATCGATTTATACACTGCCCTTCAGGACAACTTAATACCCACTCAGAGTGGTTTACAAAGTATGTTATTATTATCCCCACAACAAAACACCCTGTGAGGTGAGTAGGGCTGAGAGAGCTCCTAGAAGCTGTGACTGACCCAAGGTCACCCAGCTGGCTTCAAGAGAAAGAGTGGGGAATCAAACTCAGTTCTTCAGATTAGAGTCCCATGCTCTTAACCGCTATACCAAACTGTTTCTCTCCCCTACCTCCCTACCTCCTAGACTACTCCTGCACAGTAATTCTTGTGCAGTTTCCAACTTCCATCATCTTTCATTCTTTTGGTTAATCTTCTTGCTGTTAACCAGATACCTATTTGATACATTCTAGCTTTGCTTCACATGTACTTGATACATGAGCAGATGTTAAATTGACTTTTATAATACTAGACTAATGGAATGTGACAACAGGAACTTTGATGCAAATATGACAGGCACAGGAGGAAAAACAATTCATTAACCTTAGCAAGTAAAGAAAGAAAGACATGAGAGAAAATGCAAAATGAAAATGCTGTTGTTTTCACAATAGGAAACATAATACTGACGTGAGGAACTTTCAGAACAGACACTTACTAATGCTAATTTCCCAAATTATGTGCATTTTATTTATTTTATTTTGGAGTAGAAAGTTTTCCAGCTTTGGCTCTATTACTGCTGGTTTAAGCTTCCAATTTGTGGTAAAGAAGGCCTCATATGGATTTTTAAAAATTTGTCTGTTTATTATGGAGCCACATCTTGCAATACCAACCCCCAATAATGTCTTTATTTCCATCTCATGGGATTTGAAAACACACACACAGTGACAAAGGCAGAATCTCAATTACAAAGCTTTTCTTTTGTTTATAACCCCCTCCCCCTACACACACACAATGTATACAGTCACAGGCTTGTTAAAAGCCATTTTTCTTGTTGATCAGGTCTGTGCAACAAAATGTTGCTGCATCAGTTTCCAGAATACCAGTTGGTAGGAAGTATTGTGATGGAACAGGAGAAGCATTGTGCTGGCATTGCACTCTGTCTTTGCCAGGCTTTCTCTAACCAGTGCACAGGCATGAATAATTTTTCATTTCAGCCACTTCACGGTGTTCTTGCTGCTTGCATAAGAAGATCACATCTCCCATGTACATGTTGTGGGAATCTTGGCCACCCAGGGGATTCACAGCCTTGAGGAGCCCATTAACAGGGCCCAAAATTGTTGGAGAGAGTCAAAAAGGGGCAGGAGCATTGGATGGAGAGAAGACATGCATGGTAACCTGCAAATCTTCAGTGGCAGGGCTGACACTGGTTCTGCTGGCGCTGGTGGCTATGGAACGAGTGGGGACTGGTGTGATGTACTTGCGAGACATCCCTGTCTCCATGCTCTCTCTAGTGAACCCATGATTGACATGTTTTACTTTTCAGTAGAGGAAATTAAAATGTATTTTCATCTTTATTCCTAGTGGGAAGTTCATTGGCGCAACTCAGTTACTAAACATCAAAAAACGTTGCTGTAATGTTCTAAGAAGTTTTTCCCCTTTAAAAATATTGCCCAAATAGACCCTGAGGAGATTGATGATGACCTTTAATGGAGAATTTCAAATCTGTTACTGATAAACTGAGATTTGAAGATAAATCAGTATTTGTTTTAATCAGAACATATAGCCATTACACAAATCACTCAATAGCCCACTAGGAAAATTCTAGTTTTAAAACTTCTCTTAAAATTTAAAAATACAAAGTAGATTCAGAATCATTTTCTGCTATTGTTTATTGTCATCATGCTTGTGATAAATATAAAATAGTAGATTATATGTGAGTATGATGGACCACCTCACACTCCGAGACAAGTTTTCCTGCCAAAATACAAGTTTACCTGTTTTGCTGAGCAGCCCCAAGTTGTCTCTCTCTATTTGTGGTTTTAAAGTTCATTTTGTCCCACCCTGATAAGCAGTTATAATTTTGGCTTTTTAGCGCAGCCCAGAAACTTGATGGGGGGGGGGAGCAGGAGCTGTCCTCCTCTGTGTTGGAAATGGCACAGGAGACTAAATAATGTTTAAAATAAACAACAACTTTATTGGACAGGGATGGGAAAAGGACAGTCACATAATGAAAGTACTGAGGTAAAATTTGTTGGTAAAACAGAGAATGCTCTTTGTTACAGGAAAAATAGTTTCCTTTAAGCTTATTTTCTATGTTCTTTACTCTTTAACAATGAGAGGTGTTTTGTTTAATATTTTGGTTACAGCAACTATGTTTCTTCACAAAGTTCCTTTATACTACTCACGTTTCCTGATGTTAGTTCAAAACACTTTTCTCTTTACAACAGACCCTGGGCAGGACACTGGGCAGGAATTCATTTTCTTCACCTAGGAAGATATAATTCTTCTTTGCTTGGCTTGAATGGGATTCTCCACTTACTACCCAATCACTCTTTGCCCAAAACACACCCCCAGTTCTATCATGGCTATGTAAGTGGGTTTCAGCTTGTGCTGGCTTTCATACTTGGAATTCTTAACTAGAATTTCTTCTCAAGACAATAATGTTACAATTAAAGCCAAAGATTTCTTTTCCCTCACTCGAGGGGAACCTGTCTGATCTTCCCCATCAGATTCTCAAACACACTCTCCTCAAAATCTTGTCAGCAACCAACTCTCACTCTGAAGGCTGGTTCTGACTGACCAATCAGAGAGAAGGAAGCAGCCTATCAATCAAGCTCTCATTCCAGGCAATTGTTAACTCCTTTCCTTCCAGCTTGCTGATTGCTGCACTTAAGGAACTTGCTTTAAAATGCATTAATCACAGTTAGCAAGTATTGTAAGAATCGGATGCAAATTGCATTCACAATCTCAGTTGCTCACAGATATGGGAGAGAAAAAAGGCAACTCACAACCTGATGGCTGATAATTTTAAAGTTTCCTCAACTGAGAAGAAATAAGTTTATTAACTTTTCAAACTTATATCTCCCAGTGTGGATATTAGCAACTTTAGACTGAGTCAGGGATATGTGTGTTCATGTTATTTACTTATGTTATTTATAATTTGCTTTTCTCACTGAGACTCATACTCATGGCAGATTACATAGTATGAGTCAATACAAACATTAGATATTACAATACAAACATGAGATGTTAAAATACAGTACAATAGAGTAAGGATAGTAGATATTTGAAAATAAGCAGAAATCCAATACAGCACTGAAGAAAAAAACGCTGAAACAAAACAGCATGGAACAATTGAGTCGGAGTGCAGTGGAATTGCGGAAGAACATTGTATGGCGAGGAGTTTTAGTGGTGCCACGGTCTGTCCATCTTGCCGAAAGAGCCATTTTTGGCATATATATGCCTTCTATTATATAAGAATCTGCCTTGGTAACTTGTGCTATTTTCTGCTGATGCGAGTTTTGACTTTGTGCTGGTATTTATCCCTATCCCAAGCACAATGCTTAGAGGGGTGTAAATCATGCACCTGGTACAGGGGTATGGGGATTAAGAAAGGAGGCCCAGGCAATCAGTTCTTGAACGAGTACCAGGTGCCTGGCCTTATCAGTTAGCCTTGAACCAGCATGATACTGAAAGCACTCCTTGGCCTTGGAGCCTCCTTCTCCTTTGATTAATCATCCTCCCTCTAATCATCCCTCTTCTGGGGAGGGTGATGTTGCAGGTGGGCATATAGGATGCTTTAACTAGAGGTGAGCACAAACCAGGAAAATTCTGAACCATGTAGTTCATGATTCGTTGCATTTCATGAACCATGGACTTTCATGAACTTGACCCAGTTCATTAACTGGTTGGTTTGGTTCATTGTTTGTCACTTCCCCAGGCCCTAGAATGGTCCCCTTCACACCCAGAGATACCAAACTCACAGGGACTCTTCAGCAGGCTCTCCTCCAGCCACTCTCCAAGTTGAGCGAAGATTGCATTTCGGATCTCCAAGTTATAGACCCCCAAAGTGGGTTCCCTCCAGAAAGTCCCATTAGATATAATGAGTCATGAATACCAATTGAGTTACATTGGCTCCATTGGAATACATTGCAGGCAGCACCAAAAAGTTATGGGATGGAGTTCAAGAATCTTCCTCTGAGAATGGAATGACTGCCTCCTTTTCTCCCCCCAGGGACCAAGGGCTCCTGTGGTGGAGGGTGGGCCACAGCATCCCCCTTGTGGCTGGGGGGTGGCCACCTCATTGGCATGGTGGGATCTGTCAGTGGCCACCCCTCCTCATGGGCCCAGGAGGCAGTCGAGCGCCTGCCTCCCTTCCTCCCCTCAGAGGCCACAGGCTCCTTGGGATGGGGGCGGATGGGTTCTTCTGACAGTGGCCACCTCCTGAGCCCTCCCCCTGTTTCTTTTACTTGGCAGTGCCACTGTTGGGGAAGGCAATTCTAAGTCCCCTTGTGGGGGCCGTTTCTCCTCCCAGGGGCATGACAGAGATTAGATGTCCACCTGTGCTTGACCACCTCCTGGGCCCATGAGGAAGGGGCAGCCACTGACAAAAATTAGATATAATGAGAGCCATCCATGAATACCAATTGACGTGTGTCAAGCTCCTAGCCAGGTTGGTCAGAGCCTGGGGGTGGCATGCCCTCCAGGTTGGCCTGGCCAGTAGCTAGGGTTCAAGGAAAGCCTCAGATATGGAGGGAGGAGGGGGTTGGAGGCACCCTGGATCCCTCTCTCCCTCCATTGGGACATCCAGAGTTGCTTCCTCTCTCTCTGACCTTATCACGCTCTGTCATCTCTTCAACTCACTTGTTCCCAACTACTCATCTCCGGCTCCTTGTCCCTGCCCACCTTGATAGGCCTCCCTTGGCACCCTCCCCCAGTCAAAGAGATGTTCTTGGGGACACAGGTATATTCTTTTAAAGGAGAGGAGGACAGAGACAGTCTATGAGAGGAGGTTAATCTTGAGGGGAAGGATGTTCTTTGGGGAGAGAGGATATTCTTGGACTTGAAAGGGCAGATGTGATCTATGAGGGGAGGTTAATTCTGGGGGGAAGGAAACCTTGGGGGAACAGCATTGCATTCCATAATAAGAAATAACTTGCTTTGTGTAATAAAATTATTTTCCTTCATCACTAGTGTGTCAATTGCTGTCAAATCCAAAGAACCTTCTGCACTTTGGCAGGGCAAGGAGCATACTTTCAGCAACAGATAATACATAGTAGCATAGTCTACAGTTAGCAATGCATCTCTCTGAACCATTTCCTTCCAGTACAGCTCTATCAGCTATGTAAGAACACCCTCCTGAATAATTCAGTTTTGCACAGTTTGCAGAAAGCCAGAAGAGTGGGAGCTTTCCTGACCTCTTCAGGCAGGTTCTGTTAGTGACATTTTTATTACAACTAATCTGAATTGAAAATGGTGCCTGCAAGGATGTCAAAGGGGAGGGAAGACTGTGGAAAGAGTAATTTTGCAGATAATCTAACTGACAACAGTGGAGCACAGTGATCTGGGTTGGAGGACAAGCTTGAGTTTCCTTAATGACACAGTCTGTGCCAAGGAATGCTGTAGAACAAGAGGAGAGGTTGGATGGTGGGCTGTGTAGGCTATGCCACACCTTTACTTGATATTTGCATGCCTGGTACAGAGATTCTACAATGTTCTGGCTGAACATGGTGCCTTAAGGCATTTTATTCATTATTTATATATTATTTGTATCCACTCTGCCATGCTACCTGCTTTCCTGGGTTGCCAAATGCCTTCATCTCCAAGTGAGGTTTTTATTTGCCTATAACATGGGGATTCTACTAGTCTCAAATTTTGCAAAGAGCCTTTCTTGGATGAATAGTACTATCCCAGTGAATTTCATTGTAATTTCTTTATAGTCAGAAATATGTTACACATTAAAACTACTGGAAAAGAAAATCAAATTCAATAACTAAAGCAAATAGCCTCCCTGTAATCCTTATTCAGACAAAACTGACCATCTTACTTAAGATTTTGGGTGTGCCAGATTCTGCTTTTAGATTTATAGGATACTCCAAAAGGGGATGAATCATTTGTGACAAAGATTATTAAGATTTAATAAGACATCATAGGCAAGATTGTGGTAATAGAGCAAGGCAAAACAAAAGCAAAGATAACTCTTAAAACCTCCCTCTCTGGAACTAGAGATATCTGGAAGTCTTATTGAGATTTCACTCCTTGAGGCTAATTGCTGGTCACACATATGTTCCCCCATCAACCTGTGAGAGGCAAAGACCTTGTGTTCTGTTTCAGCAATTCTTCAACTCCTTATTGGATCCTTTCTAATGCTATGTCTTTATAAACTTGTATTTATTTACCCTATGATGTTGTTTATGGAAATGTCCTTGACACTGTATGGAAATGCCTTGTCTTTGCTACTAATTGTACTAATCTCACACTATGTAAGGCAGACTATAAATGATGTAAGTAAGTAAGTAAGTAAATTAATTAATTAATAAAAGTTGCTATGGCCTAATTGCAAGCAAGTTACAGCACTTGATGGGATGGTGCCCCACAGGTCAGCTGTTTACTAGGAGTGTACAATTTGGTAAACTTAGCTGAAAATATACCCCAAAATACCAATATGATATTTTGGGGGGTATAGTCAGGAATCTAGAATAAATCTGAGATTCTCAGGTGTGCCAATACAAAAGTTTCTACATGGTTTCAACAAAAATACACTTGATAAAGATTATTTAACCACCACTCCTCCCCAATGAAATATGGGCAATTTATTGACAAGATTCTGAATTACATCTTATATTTTTCTTTATTAATCAATAACAGATCATAACTAGACATGGGCATAAACAGAAAAAAATGAACATGGTGTTTGTTGTTCGTTGCCATCCACAAACAATGAACAACAAACATTGACGAACATGACCTGTTCACAAACATGTTCGTTGTTTGTTGTTTGTGGGGGCCCACAGGCTCTCCTGCAGCCATCAAGATCCCTACCGCACCACTCCCAGAAACCCTACCTGACCAGGCAGCAGGAAATGTACCAATAATAAATAATAGCTTGGCCCAGAGCCTGGCAGCAGCCCTGGAACCTGAAGGGGTAGATACCTACCGCACCACTCCCAGGAACCTTACCTGAGCAGGCAGCAGGAAAGGTACCAGTAATAAATAATAGCTTGGCCCAGAGCCTGGCAGCAGCCCTGGAACTTGAAGAGGTAGATCCTTATCTCACCACACACAGAGAAAATTCAAGCTCCAATGCACTCTCCCTGTCTCTCTCTCAAAATGCCAACAGCAACTGTCTTCCCTTCACTGTCTGCAAAACCAGAGCTGGGACCCCCCCCTCCCCCTGCTCTCTGCTTCCTTGTAACAAATTTGGAGCTCCACACTTGAAAGGAAGACCTGCCTATCAAGCTAAATTGGGCTTAGATTGGGGTTTCCAGGGCAACAGCAGGAGTTCAGACAGAGTTCAGGCAGTCCCTGCCTCTGGTTGCCAAGGGAATTGATTGCAGGTGCCAGATTGTCTGGCTTGACAAACAGCAACGAATGAGGTTTGCAATGACCACCTGTTCGTTTAGAATGGGGCCTCACAAACAGGTTGTTCGCGAACAGCAGATTGGGCTGTTCGTGGCTTTTTTTAGTTTGTATTGCTGTTCATGCCCATCTCTAATCACAACCAACACAGATACATAAAACACTGCCAATGCCAATAAATCTTTACAAATAAACAAATACAAATAGAACCTGTCCTAATTTTTACTGTGCCTAGACTTTTTACTAGACCAGAACTTAGGTAGTTAGTCCAATGAGAAAAGCTAACTACAAACAAGCAGGTATATCATCCAAGATTCAGAGAGACAAGCAGACTATAAGGCTCCTAAGCATATGACACAGTGTTGCTATTTCCAGGCACCTGTGCTTGCCATAGTCTGCAAAGTTAAAGCATATAATTAAGAGAAATCTCTGTTCTGCCTATGGATAAGACTCAAGGAGCATCTGTGATTTCTTTAAAGAAATGCAGACGTGGCTTTTCAAAAGGAATAAAGAATGAAAGGCCACTGTGATCTGGTTTACACAGGATGGATGAGGTAGGAGAAAGTGTGGCCTTGCTTTCTCAGCAGTGCAAAGACATTTTTAACTATATCAAAAATACACCCTTTGTGGTCTCAGACTGATCCCCACATATATTTCCATCTTTGGCTCCCCCCATCCCTCGGCCAAATCCTGCCTCTGCTAAAGTCTGCAAAGCCAGGGAACCAGCCGCCTCCTCAAGGGTCTGCTCCAGCACCTTTGTAGTGTGGTGTATAGCAAGATCTCTTCTAACTCCTGTACAGAATTACAGCCCTGGAGGAAACTTCTGCAAAGACCCCATTAAAGCAGCGGCTGCTGAGGCGGGTAAAATGCATGTGGGAGACCATTCTACTGAAGATGGCTGCAAGATTGGAGACATTTTCTTGCAAGCAAGTCCCATTGGACTCTGTAGGATTTACCTCCAAGGAAACATGCTTAGGCTCAAGCAACGCAGAAAAAAAGCAATATGTTATTTCCTATTCCTCCCCCAAGTAGGGAACAGATGATCAGCAAAGGGATAAAAGTAAAGCAGGAGGCATATTTCTCCCTGTGGAATATGTGGCACTACTACCAATGTACCTGGTGGATTGAGAATGCCACTTGTGGGGGGAGAAAGGAAAGGGAGAAAGACAATCACATTGATCGCCTCTGTGATTCATGGTTCAGCACTCAACTCAGAACTGCAGCAAGAATTGCAAGGGTGGAAAGTAAGGGAAGAGAGAGTTTGAAGCTGCAGTAAGAAAGATGAGTCACTTGTTGTAATTGGAGGAGGAAACCAGAACCCAGCTGTGAAAAAAATAAGAGCATCCATGTAGATCTGGTTCTCCCTCTCTCCAAAAGGAGCACCCTTTTCTGAGAGTGCCAGATCAAAATTCCCCAAAGGGGAGTAATGGAGAGGGTTGGCAGTGCTTGGCTGTGGTGGGCAGTCCTGCTCTTTTAATTGTTGCATGGCAATTCAGTTCAGTTTGTTTATTTGTTTTTAAATCATTGCAGTCTTCTGATCTAGTGAAGCCTCACTACTTATTACAGAGTTGCAAAAAGCACTCAAAGACTCTCTCAGTACAACAAGCAGTGCTTTTTTGTAATACGTGATTTTTGTGTGAGAAAATTGCTTTGGCAGAATGTAGGAACCCTTCTTTCCCCAGTTCCAAGCTCAATGCCCCTCACTTTTTACAAGCAGTTCCCCAGGTTCTCAGCCGGCACAAGGTGAGCTGAAGGCCTGCGAAAGTACACTCATGTGCTTCCCAGTGCATAACAGTATAGGCTTCAGCCAAGCTAGCTGTTCTTAACTTGCAGGTTGCAACTTGCAAGTAGAGGGAGGAGGTGGAGGGAGGCAGAACTCTGTTCATCTCTGTTGACTGCTCCTGTGGGCCCAGTCTTTGGGCCCCAGCAGATTTGCTGCTTTTTGTCACTGCCATTAAAATACTAAACATTTAAATGTCTGGTATTTGTCATTCCTGCCCCCCCCCCCGATAGTCCATGGAAATACAGACTGTGGTACAATACAACACCTGGAAACTCTATTCCTGAGTATATCCAGAATTATTTAGGAATTTTCAAGAATTGCAGCTGGCTTGTTTTTCCTTTGTTGTGAGGTTTCCAGGCAACAGGTGGAAGGTAGCTGTAACTGGCAAATGGAATCTGGCATTAGGGGAACTCTAAGTGTCTGGCCAATCATGGTGATTCTATTATGGTACTGGCTTGCGTGGTTGGATGCTTGGATTCTCTGGTTTGATATTGGTTCTGTTAGGCTTGCTTGGCTCCAGGTTCTGCCTGGATTCTGAAAGTAACACTGGTTCAGTTGGGTATAGACTCCTTGGCTTCAGTTGGTTCTGCTAGGGTTTTCATGTTTGGCCTAAGTTTTGTTGGGATTCTTTGTTTAATGTTCCTTGCAGTTTTGGTGTAATTTGCTTGAAAACTGCTCCCCCCAGCACTCCAGAAAGTTTCCTCCCTAGGGAATAATAGAGCTAAATATATTTGGGTTCCAGAATACTATACTATACTGGTATTTTTAGACCCAAATATCTGGAATACCAATACTTAACCCAAATATCTGGAATACCAATATTTAACACCAAAATCTAAAAAAATGGGGTTTTTTAGTGATCACCTCTACTGTTTTACAACTTTCAGCAACTATGTCCTACCAGAGTTGAGGCTAGTTTGCTAGGAATTGGCAGTGTAGGCCTTAAGCCTGGTACAGGGTGAAAGAGGGCAAATAGAAACTATTTCTTCTCCACATGTAAATCTGTTACACTGACTGTGCAATCCTAAGCAAAGTTACTCCAGTCTAAGCCCATTGAAATCAATGGGCTTAACGCTTCTTAGGATTGGGGTGTGATTCTTCTTTAAAAAGGAAATTAAAAAAGCTGCTAAGAAACTATCTCTCCAACTCTGTTCCATGGTGTACAATAGGGGTGTGAACTTCGGGTACCCGATTCAGGTAAAATACTCAAATCGGGCCCGATTTGGAAAGCTTCGGTATTTCCAAATCGGGGCCAGCACTGATTCAAAGCTTCCCGAAGCATTTGTAATGCTTTGGGAAGCTTTAGGGGCCCTGGATGTTAAGTTTAAAGGGCCCTTTTGCAAGCGGCAGGGCCCTTTAAAATTTTCCATTCCCCACCCTTACCTCCCCACCCCCACTTACCTGGCACTGGCTGGAGGAGAAGGCCCTCCTGCCTCCCTGCTGGCCTTCAGAGGCAGGGAAGGCCCTCTCTGCTGGCTGGCCGTGCCGGCCGTGGCTGTGCAGTGACAGTGACAAGGAAGGCCCTCTCCACCTGCCGGCTGTGCCAGCCACCACTGCGCAGAGGCAGCAGGGGATGCTTTCTCTGCTGGCCAGCTGGCCAGTGCAGCATTCGCGGCTGGAGCCTGACCAGGTAAGTGGGGTGAGGGTGGGGGATGGGGTTAAAGGGTGGGGTGGGAGTTTAAGGGAGGGGTGGGCCTCCTCCCTCACCCCACCCAGCCACTTCAGTATGCTCCGAATCTTTACAGAGCATACCGAAGCAACTTAGAAACCTGAATCCGAAGCGGCATGCCACTTCAGATTTCGGGTTTTTTTCCAAAACTTTTTCCCACTTCGGGTAAACCTGAAGCGGGAAACCTGAATATTTTTCAGGTGCACACCCCTAGTGTACAGCATAATCTATATGATACCTGTGGATGTTTACCAACATGTCCTACTTCATCTACTCCTATATTAACCACACTGACTCTATCAAAGGAGGGGGGACTAATGCTCTTAGTACTGTGCTCTAAGGATCATGCTATAGAAACAGATATATGCAACAATGTCTATTTGATGTGAGAATAGGTTTTCCAGACCTGGAATCCTGGGAGAATTTTGGGGATAGACACAGGTTTAACCAAAGGTTGCCAGATCCCCCTACCCTGAATCGGGTATATGTGCCAGGTGTATGATTCTGCATAACCATATACAACATAAAATGAACTTCCAATAGACAGACAGACAGACCCACCATCTAGAGATGGATTCATTCTATCCCTCAGCAGACAATATTCTTGAACAATCATTGGTACTATGAGTTAAGGGTACACTTTTATTTTATTTTTTTACATTATTTTGGTTCTGGTATATTACCATAATAAAGAGCATCCCTTCAGAATGTCTAACATTGGGTTGGATCCAATGGCTCCCATCTGCTAAATGAGCTATCTTCTATAAGAAGAGGGAGTCCTTCTGTTGAAGAAGGAACTATTGGATTCAATCCAACATTAGAAGGAATGCCATTTTTTATGTTTTGCTTATTAAATAGAAAATTATAATTCCTTCATTGTCTCAAAAAGGCACCACTTATGCTGAGCTTTTGATGATGTGCATATTTGTTTACATTTAATCTGTTAGCTGTTTAATGACTGCCCTGACTAAAATTCAATAATTTTTTGACAACCATAAGTACTCTTTAGATTCCAGACAAAACAACACATGAATAGTTTGGAATTCTAAGACTACACAGCCTTTGAGGACAGGCTGGCAAATTTTGGTATTCAGAAAATGGCCATATATGCATACATGGCATATGTTAGACAAAAGTGTCATAGGCGTAGGTGTGAAGAATGATTTGTACAAGCAGAAAGGACTTCTATGTGCTTGATGGGGGTTGTCCATTCCCCCTATCTCCAGTCCCTGATGCCACTCCAAAAGGAAGGGCCCCCTGACACTCTGTTAGCACTCAGATCTGCCCTCACGATATTAAAAAGGCTTATGAACATGGCAATATCATAAGCCCCTCTCTGTATGTGTTTTGAACACAGAAACACTGCCTAGCAAGGCAGAGAATGGATACCAGATTCCGGTTGGGAGCTGGAAAATTAGCATATGAGGTGCCAGGCAAGACCAGCTTTCAGCCCCACACCCCAGAGATGTGCAAAGATCTTAAGACAATAGGGTCTTCTAGGAATTCCTGAATTAATCTCCTTAACACACCCTACCAATCTTTCCTTATCCACTCTCTCATTCCAAGCTTTTCAGGGTTCTGATAGCCTCATCTATCCAGCCATCGCAGGTTGTCAATCATCACTGATAACTTTAGCTTTGCACAGGAAGGCTTAATCAAACCTTCCAAGTTTTACTGTCTCACCCCAGAGACAGCCTTCCAGTTCTTTGTCTTACACCAGAGACTACCATTAAGTTATTGTTTTGGGAGCAGAAGATGTAATCCTGCTCCAGGGTACGTTCCATGGTATAATTGGACTGCCCTTTCACCATAGTTGTGCGCACGCCCTCGGATCCAGAATCCACCCTCAGACTTTCATCTGAGCTATTCCTGCTTTGATGTGCTGGTCATTCAACAGTGGGGTTCCACCTCAGCATATGCCTCTATGTGGATAACTCTGCCAGGTAGTGTGGCAGAGGCATTTAGCTCTGCCTCTGGGGAGGACAGAGTACTCAGTCATGAGGCCTGTTTCTGGCAATGTAATGGCAAGTCTTCTGTTCACAGATATTAAAAGAAGATTAAACAAGTTCATAAAAGGCAAGTATTTTAGTTACTAAATGGAACCTCCAGGTTCAGAGGCAGCAAACCTTTTAATACCATTTTCAGAGGGACCAAGAATGGGGAAGGCTATTGACTTCATGCTCTGCTTGAGAACTTCCCAGAATCATTTGCCTGGCCACTGTTAGAAACTTGATTCAGGAGGGGATGGACCAGCAGGATTCTTTTTATGATTTTAATTTGTTTTGGTGATATTGGTATAGCATTTGTTTTCAGTACAGGCTTATATACATTCTTTTCTTAAGTCAGGGCAGCTATTGGATGCATTCTGCATTTTTCCCTTGCTGAAACTGATACAGAGATGTTTATAGTCTTTGCCATACCCTGCAAACAGTTTCTGCAGTTATTAGATATCGTCAGTCCTTTGGGAGAAGCTCAGCATTTACAGAAGCAACTCAAATTAGAATTATTTAGTTCTAGTTTATGAAAGAGTGTACAGAAATATTGCTTTTCCTGCAAGGATGTTCTGGCATTTATAGCTAGGAAAGAGTTGGAGGCATTGTAATGTAAGATTGTGAACATCTTGGAGATCAACATTTGTTAGTTCCCGGGTTATGATGCAACTTTCAAGGACACAAAAGTTGGCAACTTCCATCTGATGATGATGATGATAACATTCAATTTATATACCGCCCTTCAGGGTGACTTAACACCCACTCAGAGTATGTTATTATTATCCCCACAACAACAAACACCCTGTGAGGTGGGTGGGGCTCCTAGAAGCTGTAACTGACCCAAGTTCACCCAGCTGGCTTCAAGTGGAGGAGTGGGGAATCAAACCTGGTTCTCCAGATTAGAGTCCCACGCTCTTAACCACTACACCAAACTGATGCAGCCGAAGTACCACTGCCTCTGTTGCAATTCAATAAATGCTGTAATTGTTTCAGCAGTGTCATTGTAACAAATAGCAGATATCCTCTTAAACTGAATAATCTCTCTTTGTTCCTAAACACAGCATGCATACTGGGAGGAGAGAAGGGCTGCCTGAAACTTGGTTGAGTTGTGCCACTGGGTGCAGGATGGGACTAGGGGCAAACAACTGATATCCCCAAAATTAGCTGTTTGGAGATTGCTTGGGTGTCAGAGTGTCAGTATTCTTGCCAGGGTTCTAGCCAGAGTCATGCATTTTAACATGCTATAATCTGTAGTTGCTTAGCTTTCCTCCCTCTAGGCCCAGGTGGTACCCAGGTCGCATATATCCATGGGAGCGAACAGTCCTTATCAGCCCATTCCGGCCAACAATCTTGATGTCCTCGGCTTCTCATGCCTTTGCAGACAGGACTAAGGGGGGAGGCTGGGAATGGGTGCTTGAAGTGTTGTTACTTTCATTTTATGTGTCATTCTCAACAAAGCTTTCATTCAGCCAAGGCCTCATCAGCCTTTGGGGTATGGATACCTGTATCCTGAGCCTTGTCTTTCAATAAACCTTTTGGAATCAAGAAACCTTGTGCTTCTTGCAAGAGGGGAGGAGACGAACTCTAGATAACTGGGATTCCATAGTCTGACATTGGAGATATCCAAAATGACCTCACTCTCAAAATTGAAAGAGTAACAGAAATTTATCTCCCAGGATTTCAGGAGTGTTTCACTTTTGGAGAAGTGGAGGAGCAGGGAGGAAGAGAGAGGAATTTGTTCGTTGATGTCCCTCCCTTTAAATTTTAAAGAGCCATTATTTTTTAGGGGAAGACCTGGCTTCCAAGCACTTTAAAATTTAAAGGGAGGAAAGATGCCAACTAACAGCTGATGCCAACTAATAGAGGCCAGGTCTATCAGCCATCATTTCTTATTTGAGGTAAACATGGCCTTTGGAGTCCAGAAGCTGCCACGAGGGTGGGAAACTTTAGATTTTTCTGCTCACATGGCAGCCATTTTCTCTCATACTGTCCCTGCGGTGGCCATTTCCTCCCCCATTACGGGGAGGTTTTTGTTTAAAATCAGCAACTGAATATTGCTATATTGACACAACATTATAATAATAATGTATATATCAGCTTCTTTGTTTTCACAGTTTTCATTTTTTAAAAGTAAGTCTCTAGCACCTTTTCTTATGGAGATAAGGGTAATAAGGTTATGCACGTTAAAAATATTCAGATAAATTTTGTTTTTGTTTTTTTGGTAAGGACATGCTTTCTGTTATCCTGGATATATGGAAGGGGTCTAATCAGTTCGGGACAGAATTTCAGGATAATCTTTTTTCCCCCTATTCCCCTCATACCATCACCCCCAGCCCAAGACAGCAAGAATGGGGAAGGGGAGAGAGAAGGGCACCCCAGCACACAGCTGTAAATTGGTATCTTTGTCTCTTTAAACTTTAAAAAGCCATTGTTTTCTATGGGAAACCCTCACCTCCAGGGAGCCCAAGACCACCCCCTTAGAAAATAATAGCCCTTTCTAATTTAAAGGGAGAAAAGATACCACTAACAGCTGATATTCTGACAGACCTGGGCCCTTTTCACACTGCTTACCTTGACTCGCAGTGACGCGGAACATCCTGCTAAAAACGCGGAACATTGCATTTTCTCGTGCGAGATTTGTGCAACGTCGCGCAAATCTCACACGAGAAAACGTGATGTTCTGCGTCGTTGCGAGTCAAGGTAAGCAGTGTGAAAAGGGCCCTGGTCTCCAAAAGTGCAACACCTGGTAAATGTATGACATTAATATTTGCAAAAGAAAAATGCGGAGGATTACTTTGAGAGCAAGTTCACTTAAGTTCTGTTTGTGTTTTATTTTTAGGGGGTAGCCTAGAGGGGGTAGGGAGAGGCAGAAAGTTTGGGTTCCCCAAGAACAGAGGGCTATTAGTCGGTGGGGGAGATGGGGCTTCTGCATTCTCTTCTCATTTCAGTTCTATTATGTTCCTTTTCTGACTTGCAACGACTCAGTTTTAGTACCTCTTTATAACTTACACACATTCTATAAGCATTTTTTACATCACCATCATGTGCCTAAATATTGAAGCAAGCACTTCTAAGTAATGGTACATCTTTTAAAAAAAAGTTTATCACATCCAATCTTATGTATTTCATTTGCAAAGCAAATTTAGTCTGTTCCAATGTGATTTTGATGCATTGCTGACCTTCTTGTATTCAGTTACAGTAAGCAATTTACCTTTTAAAATTATTTTTTCAGTTCACAACCTACCTTATAATATAAAACAATATTTGAATAAAGAATATCCAGTTTGTTTTTATATTGATGCTACTCTTTTGGTGTTTTATTGCCATTTGCCAAGTATAATGCTGTTTGAAAAGTAATGTTCATATTTGTACTGAATTAGAGTGCCTAGAGTTGTATTACATTATGATGAATGGCTTGGCAATATACAAATGCCGGAGGCAGTAGCCGTATAATAAGAAAAGCTAATATTCAAGTAGGGCAAACGTCAGAATCCATGCAAGTATTAAAAAAGTTGTGGGTCTTATTTGTGAAAAGCTATTTTATAATACATTCTAGGCTCCCTTGGCAGTAAACCTATGTGAACCTTCGTTTCTGCTCTTATAGAAGGAGAAGTGGGGAATATTAGAGGCTTTTGTTATGTATCATCACCCCCCCCCCATATTAATTCCATATACAGCAGATGGGTAGTAGCTAGATTTTCTTGCACTTTTCTCTATTAGTTTATTGCAAACAACTGTAATAAACTGGCAAGAATGATAACTTCTTCCTTAGTTCTCTGACCTGCTGCATTTCCAGTTCTTTATACTAGCAACAGGATTTGAGTTCAGTGGCACCTATGAGACCAACAAGATTTTTCAAGGGTATAAGATTTCGAGAGCCAAATTTCCCTTCTTCAGATACAGTTTTGTGAAAAAATCAGATGTATTCCACCGTCTGGATTCACGTACATGAGAATTGCCTAGTTTGACCTTCAACTAAAAAAATTTCTTGGGTTTGTTTCCCAAATTGCCTCAACGCCCCCCCCCCATTACTATGTTAAAAAATGATATTGAGAAGTGGTTAGGGCTACCAGGTCCCTGGGTGGGGGTGGGGGAATCCTCCATTACCACCATCTACCACCGCCACCACTCACCTGGCTGCAGGGGGAAGGCGGGGGAACAGGGCCCATTTGGGGCCCAAATTGGCCCAATTGGCCCAAAGCAAAGTGTGGGAACAAAGTGTGGAGTGCTCCCGAGCTCTGTGTGATGACATCGCTTCCTGGAAGTGATATCATCACACCGCCCAGGATTGAGCACATGCAAAGCACACACATGAAAGAAAGTCAAAGGTGAGTGCTGGGTTCCCTTCCCCTTCCTCCTGCCGGGAGGGTAAGGGAACCTGGCAAACCTAGATAGATATTTCAATCAGCAGTTCCTTTTCACAAAGAAAGATATGTTCTTTCCTCGCCACTGACCTCTTGTGTCTTGTATGGTTTTGCCATATGTGTATGTTCACAGATAACTATTGCAAAGAAGGATAAATCCTGGGCCTCTGCCTCTGTGTCCCTGCGCTCCCACAGTCTGAACAGCTCTACCTTCCTGCCCATAAATAACAACAGTATCTGCTTCCATCCCCTGCTGGACAGGTATCCTGACTGAGTACCAGGAGTAGTGGCAAAGTGTTATTCTCAGTCCCTATCCTGTATCCCTCTATGTCTGAAACTTTGCCATTGTTACCATATAGTCTGGAAAGCAGGAGAATTGCCTATCAGTCAGGGAAGAGTATCACAGCCTTAGGTTCTATCAGCCCCTTTCCACTCTGCTGAGCCCTGCCCTTACCAGTAGATAGAAGCAAAGCAGGCACAACCCCAGATAATGATCCCAATGTAGCAGGGCTTTCTTTTTTGTTGTAGTATACAGTGGTATGCAGTACTGGCTCCTCTTTCAGATAGTGGGCTTGGGCCCCCAAGATGGCGGACATCAGATGTACCAGCACTGTAGAATCAATGAAATGAAGAAAGTTCTCCCAAGGTCAGTTGAATTAGTTGCATTAACTATGATTCAAGCTAACTGCTTACATAAGTCTTTAACAAATCATAACAATGTGCACTTATATTCTGTTAATGGTCACAGTAGGGCAGGCTAGTGACAGATACAGAGATAAGTTTTCATTTCTTCTTTTTTGCCAAATGAACAGACAGTGCAAAGGCACATAATTTCCAAATGAGAGTGACCTTTCTTGTAAGATTTGAGACAGCATATTTTAATGTATTCATCTTCCCTTGACTATTTTTTAAAACTAGAAATCTTTTACTTGAGATAATAGGAATGGCAGTAAAGCAACATGATTCTTCCCAAAACATATCACAGGTTTGGCATATTATTTATATATATGACCTTGCTTCTTTTTTTCCATCTACCTTCAGTTATGATTTTCTTTCATCAAATCTTTTGATAAGGCGAAGACACTAAACCAAAGATTACATTACCAAAACCTTCATAACTGACCTATTTATCATAATTCTTTTCTTTACAGAACAAAAGAAAATATCCACCTGCTTTATTGCTAAGAATAATTTCACATGCTCAAAGATCTAATACAGATACATTGCTTTCCTATTATAAGGAGCAATATTTTTGAAGAAAATATCCTCGCCTCATTGCTGTTCCTATTTTGTTTTACCTGAAGAATAAAATATTTCCTCTCCAAATCATTCTGCAGGTCTGGTAGGGATTATTTCCCCTTGCATGAAGTTATATGCAGCTTTATTTAATGCTAGCGAAAGCTGCCTTTCTTTCTTGAAGAACTGAGTAGCTTCAACTAGGGGTGTGCTCTTTTGGTTTCTGTTTCAGGAAAAATGCCTGAATCGGACCCGATCTGTAAAGATTTAGGATTCCTGAATTAGGGACAGCTGAAGCCCTTCCTGGGGGGGGGGGCTTCAGGGACAGCTGAAGCCCTACAGCTGGCCCAAGGGGGGGATCCTCCTCATGGTCCAGCTGAATTTAAAGGGCTTTCTCACTTTTCCACTGGCTGGCAGGCCCACCACCCCACTTACCTGGGCCTTCCCGCTGGCCGCTGCAGTGGTAGAGGCAGCAGCTCCAGGCCTTCCTGCTGCCCAGCTGACTGCTGTGGTGGCAGCAGCCAAGTGGCGGTAGAGGCAGCAGCTCTGGGCTTTCCCTGTCTCCCAGCTAGCCACAGAGGTGGCAGAGGCAGTGGCAGAGGTGGTGGCTCCAGGCCTTCCCGCCACCCAACTGGTCTTCCCAGCTGCCTCCCTGTCCAGGTAAGGAGGGTGGGGGTGGATGGGGGCTAGGTGGGGGGGCTGTGACAAAGCTTTCCCCTCACTTTAGTATGCTCCAAATCTTTACAGAGCATACCAAAGTGATTTAAATACTTGAATCCGAAGCGGCTTGCCGCTTCCAGTTTCAGATTGTTACAAAGCATTTTCCTGCTTCGGGTAAACCCGAAGTGGGAAGCCCAATTTTTTGGGGGGTGCACACTTCTAGCTTCAACTCATAAATGTTTTTGCACAATCATGGGCTTGAAAATCTAAAACTTTTGCCAGGTGATATGTATGATGATATGTATGACAGAGTTTGAGCATAATTAAAGAAACAACTTGACTCCTCCCAAAACAGCTAAGTCAAGTATCTTCAGAAAATTTGTGAACATGAGGACATAAAAGATGCCCTTTTGAATCAGACCAGGACCCACCAAGTCCAGCTTCTTGTACTAATCAGTTGCCCTGGAGGGCCTACAGCAAGGCATAGGGACCAAAGTCTTCGCCTGATGATTCTGCCAAATACTGATATTCAGAGGTTTATTGCCTCTGGCTGTGAAGGTTCCCTTTAGTAATTATGCCTAGTAGCCACTGATGAACTAACAAAGGCAATCGTGAACAGAATTACACTCTTTTAAGCCCTTTGATTTCAGTGGACTTAGAGGCTGTAACTCTGAATATTCTCTATGAATCTGTTTTATCCCCCATTAAAGCTGTCTGTGCTACTGGCTATCACAATTTCATAACTACCCATTAAGTAAAGAAGTACTTCCCTTTGTCCAGCTTGAATATTTTGCCCATAAATACATATGAATTGACATTTTGTGTGTGTGTGTAGTTATGTGATATGGGGATTACTTTCCCTGGGAGAAGCTAGACCATTTATGAGCATGAAGAATTTACACAAAAATTGTAAGGAGGCAAAATGCTGATATAGTTGCTCAGCTTGTGCCACTTCCCCTTCCCCAGGATCATTCCATAGTGCACGACAGACTATATTTTCCAGTCCTACATTATTCTCCAGCTACAGAATGAATGGCAATATGTCAGTGAATTGTAGGGACACATTATGGCACAGGACTTCCTGAGAGAGGTGTGTATATGGTTGTATATGTGAATCATTTTTCTCCTGTCTCCTATAGCTCTTCTGAACTGAATTTACCTCAGGTTTTCTAAATACCAAAATGATTTATAGACATCATACGTTGGAAAGTTATTAACATCTGCAAAATACGAGAACTTCAAGTACTAGAGAACTGCAAATACAACCCCTTGTTGCTCTACAGTCTGCAACTCAAGGCCTGTTATTGGTTTGTGGCTCTAGGGCCATTTGACTCTCCTTGACCAGAGGGTTTTATGGTTTTGGTTTTATGGTTTTGGCTCCCTCCCTCTGGAATGCATTAACAGAGGAGACTCCCTCCCTCCAGGATTTGGTGTAATTCCAGAGGGCTTGCAAAGAAGAGACGTTTCATCCAGCATTTGGGTGCTGATGCAGAAATTGTCATTGGTTTGACTGCACATGACTCCTCTATTATGGACAATGGGCATAAGTATGACATAATGATGGTGCTTTTTTGTGATTAATGGGTTTTAATGTTTGTAGTGGTATTATATTGTATTATCAGTTTTAATGTTTGTATTTATGCTATTTTAACACTTAGACTATTTATTTTTGAGTATTGGTTATTTTATATCTTACATTGTAAACCACCTCAACCAATAAATATGGTCAGGGACAGCGGCACCATTGAGGTGGTGAGGCGGGCACTGTGGGCGCCGAGGTGCCAAAGAGGGCGCCGGAGGGGGTGCCAGGGGTGGAGGCGAGTGCAATGGAGCTGGGGTGCCTGGCCTGCAGTTGCTGCAGCCACCACCACCACCAACACATGCCCCTGGCCGGGCACAGCAGCCACGGGCCAGGCATGGCAGGCATCTGGAGCAGCGTGCGGAACCTCCCCAGCCACCCGCCATGCCCAACTGGGAGCGCAGGCAGCCTCCGCACACCGTCCCAGCCACCTGCTGGCCAATGGGGCCGGCTTGCTGCATGATGATGTCATCACACAGTGACATCATAATGCAGTCTGGGGTGTGTGCACGCGCAGTATGTGTGCATGCATGTAGGGGCAGCCGTGGGCACTAGAAACCCTGGCGCCACCTCTGAATATGGTGGAGAGGAGGAATAGAAGTCAAATAAATAAATATAAACTCAGAAGTGTAGTTTGGGCCATGGCAGGGCCATGTCCAGCTATTCTCCTGGGAGGTAGTGTTCTTCTCTGTAGGTTCCTGGAGATCAGTTTAACTTCTGTTACTTTAAGCTTTATTCTTGTTTATGGATCTTCAGCTTCTTCTAAAGCTACTTTGTAAGCTCTAATTGAAAAATATTTAAAGTAAAAACATAAAGCTGGACATTTAACTCAGCAAGCTCAAGATACTGACTGCTATTATTGAGTAGAAGTGGAATATTTATTCCATGCCTAGTCAATCCATAGGCTGATATCACACTCCACAATTCCCTTCTGTGCTTGAGGAGGTTTTTTTTTTAAGAGTCTGAACACAGACAACTACATACAACGTAGATAATTAAGTCCATCAGGTTCCTGGCTCAACTCCCAGAAACCTTTCTTGGAAATGACTTCAGGAGCTGGTCACCCTTGAGATTATCTCTTCTCTTTCTCTGAAAACCATGGGAGAAATACACAAAGAGGGATTGTTCCATTTCAAAGTCAGAGCTCCAGGCTAGGAATCTGAATTTTGAAACTTGAAAGTAGAGAGTGGGGATTCCAATATATGTCTTCCTTCCCCACATCCCACTATTCTTTTCAGTGCCCAGAATCACAATAATTAGAAGGGCAAAAGTTCTGAAATGTAATTTATTGAGGTAATTAAAGCTTTTTCAACTGCTGGTATGAGGGAAAAATCATAGTTGTCATATTTTTCTGGCACAGAACTCCAGAGAAACCACAAATGTATGTTCAACATACATTATGGCCACTACTGAGTATTTGTGTCAGGAATGCATTAACAGAGGAGACTTGCTCCCTCCAGGATTTGGTGAAATTCCAGAGGGCTTGCAAAGAAGAGATGTTTCATCCAGCATTTGGACGCTGATACTGAAATTGTCAGGTTTCCACCAAACAGGTTTCCACATCTTTTTCTACTTGAGTGGTTGGTTTACTGCTTGTAAACATTTGCATAATGATCTTTTGCTGTTGTCTGACAGCTGTCTGGAAATGTGGCGAATCTCTAATACGCTGAGAGAATCTTTGACAACATTAAGAAGGCAAGCTCGAAAGGAAGGCAAAAATAATTGGATGTTTTTCAAAAAGAGGTTTAAAAAACTGTTGGTAGAGAATTGGACAAGACAAGGAAGGACAGAGTCAAAGGGAGCAGGAAGAAACAGCCGGCTGAAAATGAAGGACGAGCCAGCTGGTGCATCTACAGCACTAAATATCAGTTTACATGTCCACTCATGTTCACCAGCTGTTTTTTTTCCTCTATGCATTTATGTACGTAGGAGAGAGTTTAACTGTATGTCTGACACAAAGGGGAATAACAACAGCATGCATTAAGAAATTTCAAGATTTCAAGAAATAAACCTGAATAAATAGAAAGCTGATGATGGGGAAAAATCCAAAAGAGACTTGATATTGTGAATTTAAACTTGTAATATGTTAAATTAATGGTAATAGCACATGTTTTATGACTACAATTAAAAATATTTGGCATAAGAAGTAAACAGCTTTGCCGTTAGGCATGTAACAGGAGTGGTTCACACATGTGTGCATCACGTATTAAACACAGAACTTCCATATTGTTAGATATCAAGTCAAATACTAAGAATATCATTCATGCATATGATTGAGGTTTCATCAAAGAATATCAAGAGATGAACATCGATGGGTAAACCTACCTTTATCGTAATTTAATAAGTAGTATTGTTGTTAGGAAAGGCTTATTCATAATGCAGAGGCTTTAAGGTATTTGCCATTTGTTCCTGATTCTCATCAGATTTTGGAATGGACCTTACAAGTTCACTATCAAGATGGCCCTGGAAAAAGTGAAACAACCAAGAGTGAAGCTGACTATTCTGTCAGGGTAGGCTTTTGGGGATTTCAAGGTAACCCAGAACCAATTTAAATGTGCTGTCATCTGGTAAAAATTTCTAGGAGTATAATTCTGCAGGAAGAAGGATACATATTAAATGCATTCCCATGAAAACTCCCTTAAGACTGAAAAGTTAGCATATTAGGAATAAAGTATTTATCATAGCCTGGTTCATGGTGTGCTAGCTTTCTGTAAACATAAGAGGTTGTTTTCATGGGGTAGAATTCAAGCATGAAGCGCTGCAGCTTAAAGTGGTAGAATTGATGAAAACCTTTACATATGATTAAGCTTATTGATATAAACATGCACATGTTGATACAGACATATTTGACACAATTCTACTTCTCTCTTCTCTCAAACATTCAAAATATGGAAAGGGCAGTAGCTCACTGACAGAGCACATTTGGAAAGATAAAACTCCTGGTTCATTATTGTTTTGAAAGAAATTCCCACACGTTTTTTGTGTAAACACAAGGATTATAGCTTCCTGGTTAAAAAACTAAAACAGAAGAACATTGCTTTTCGATGGGATACTCCAGAGGGTGTGATCTTTACATTTCATGGACAAAGATTTAAGCTGAACACAGCACATAAAGCCAGAGACTTTCTGGAAAAACAGAAATTAGGATGACATTTTGACAAAAAGTTCAACAGAAGCATCAACAAGGCAACAATTGGACCAGAGCAAGGAGGAAGAGGAAGTGGGGGCTCATATTTAAT
This sequence comes from Eublepharis macularius, assembly GCF_028583425.1. Lineage (NCBI taxonomy): Eukaryota > Metazoa > Chordata > Lepidosauria > Squamata > Eublepharidae > Eublepharis > Eublepharis macularius. The sequence continues at coordinate 131,298,067 of NC_072790.1, forward strand.
TCTGTTTTTTCTACCTTCCCATATATATTCCTCTGATTTTTTATCCCATTTAATTAACTTTAAAAATCTGATGGCATTATGGATTACAAAAGTTTAACATGGAACATTAATGGGGCAAATTCAGCTCCCAAAAGGAAGAAAATATTTCACTATTTGAAGAATCTAAAACACAATATGATTTTTTTTTACATGAAAAATTAGAAAAAAAGATATAAAATTTCTGACTTGTAAAGTTTGGGGTGAAGAATTTATCGCAGCAGATACGAAAAAGAAGAATGGAATTGTTTTGTACATTAAACCACATTTAAAGCCTAAACTGATATTGAGTGATGAGCATGAAAGATATGTGGTGGCAGAAATCGACTTTCAGGGGTTAAAAATGTTGGTGGTGGGACTCTATGCTCCAAATGAGAATAAAACTGGATTTTACAAAAAAAATTGGGGAATGTTTAACAGATTTACCATATGAAAATTGTTGCTTGACGGGGGACTAGAACGGAGTGATTGACCCAAAGTTAGACAGATGCTCTAAGAAACATATTAAGACACTCCAGGGTAAATTGCCCAAAGCTTTCTTTGATTTAATGGACAATTTGGGTTTGATTAATTTGTAGAGACAGAAAAATGGCAATGCAAGAGAGTATACTTTTTTTCAGAAAGACATAGATCTTTCTCAAGAATAGATATGATTTTGACATCAAGGGACATTGCCACTAGGGTGGTTAAAGTAGAGGTCCTACCCAAGACCTTCACAGATCATAATCCTGTATCTATGACTTATAGGGGAAAATGTGGTACCTTTAGGTGTTTAAATGAAGCTGTGTTACAAAATGAAAGGATTATTACAGACTGTAAACATAAATTAAAATAATTTTTTGAATTAAATCTAAATAAAGGCACAGACATGAGAATGGTCTGGGATGCAAGTAAAGCATTTATTAGAGGTTATTTAATCCAACATAATGCTCAACTGAAGACAAAGATCAAGAGAAAAAACAACGTATTCTGGAGGAGATAAAAAACAAAGAGGAAGAACTAAAGAGAGCTCTTGAAAAATCAAACATATTGCAACATATTTAGATCTTACAACAACAACTGTTGTTAACAACTGTTAAGAGAAATTAAAATAAATTGAATTATGCCAAACAAAGAACGTTTAAATATGCAAATAAGCCAGAGAAATTGTTGGCATATAAACTGAGAAAGGAAAGAGAAAAGAGAATGATATTGAAAATACAAAAGACAAACAAGGTATTAACAGATATTTCAGATATACAAAAGGCATTCTATCAATATTATGCAAATCTGTATAACAGTTGTGATGTATCAGTGGAAAAAATAAATGAATATATTAATAAGCAGAAATTACCTAAGATTACAGAACACCAAAGAAAATTATGAATGATCCTATAACAGTAAGAGAAGTGGGAGACACTATAAAAAAAGTAAGTTGGGCAAAGCTCCTGGACCAGATGGACTCCCAAGTAGTTACTAGAAGTGTTTTAAGGATGAACTCCTCCAGCCTTTACAGAAGACGATGAACTTTGTCTTAAAGGGAGGTAAAATGACAGAGATGTGGAAGGAAGACAACATAACACTTATACCAAAAGAAGGTCAACAACACACATTGACAAGAAATTACAGGCCAATATCATTATTACTATACACACAAGTAGAACTCTACACGTGAAGGGATCTAAAGGGATTTACACAGAGAAGCTAAAACTATGTCGCCAGCTTTTCAACACAGGGGATACCCTAGGGTTTTTTTACAAAATACACAGAAACAAGCTATGAATGTTCATAGAGAGGACCTGTTTGTAAGCAAGAATAGGGAGGAGAAGAAACAATTGATATGGACAGTGGAATTTACATAGCAGTCACGCCATATCAAAGGCATTATTCGTAATCATTGGTCCTTACTCCAGGACATTAAAGGCTGTGAGAATCCCCCCATGACTGGACTGTGGAGAACTAGGAACTTAAAAGATCTGTTGGTTCACTTGGATTTTGGAAGGGGCAGTGGTAGCTTGAATTTCCCTGTCAGGCACTTTAAATGCGGCCGGTGCCACTTGTGCCCGCAAGCGATCACAGGTGAAAGAATTTCCATCCCAGGCACAGAAATTCAAGTGCAATTAAGACAGTTTACCACCTGTCAGTCCGTGGGAGTGGTGTACTTGATAATTTGTGAATGTGATCAGGGCTTTTTTTCAGCTGGAAAGCGGTGGAACGGAGTTCCGGAACCTCTTGAAAACGGTCACATGGCTGGTGGCCCTGCCCCCTGATCTCCAGGCAGAGGGGAATTTAGATTTCCCTCCTCGACAGGTGCAGAGGGCAATCTAAACTCCCCTCTGTCTGGAGATCAGGGGGCGGGGCCACCAGCCATGTGACCATTTTCTCTGAGGGCAACCCACTGAGTTCCACCACCTCTTTTCCCAGAAAAGAAGCCCTGAATGTGATATGCTATATGTAGGGAGTATCTTGAGGGCACTAAAAACTCGTATTCTGAAACATATATCATGTATTAAGAACAGAGTGATTGCTCCCCTAGTGGAACATTTCTTACAGCATGACCATGGGATGCAGAATTTCAGGTTCACAGTTTTATTTTCAGGTTAGGGTATTCCAGAAAGGAGTTTAAAAAGAATATTACTCCAAAAAGAATCCTTTTGGATCCGTAAGTTGAACTCTATGAAGCCCAGGGGTCTCAACCACTAATTCAATTTGTCATGTTTTTTGTAGATTGGGTTCACTGTATTCTGAGTTATATTTGCTCGATGACTTTAAGAACAGTTCACAGGTTGATTGGTAGCCATGTAAAAGATTTTGAACTGTGGGGTGGGGTGCTCCCCAGCCGACGTTTCTGACTTTGTGATTGTACTGTATGGTTTACTAAGATAATATCAAAGAATGTACAGGTATGTTTGGATATTTGTAATTGAAAATATTTATTTCTTACATAGTCCTAGGATTTATACTGCCATTTGTAATTGAAAATATTTATTTCTTACCTTGTCCTAGGATTTACACTGCCATAGGAGTTTAAATTTTATGATATTTATTAACAGTATTTCACAGGAATCACTATTGCCCCAGAAGAGGTCATAGGACGAAACAACAAGCTACAGATGCCGGCCTTGATTGTTGGGCAAGGGACGCCCTTCCAGGCATCCGGAGTGTCTTCTTTATCATCTGAAAAAGAGTAGAAAAGTATCATTAACAAATAAGCAATTTTGGATACTTACCTGGGAGACTTACCGTTTGGATGTTCTCTGGTTGGACTTTTACCATTTACACTTGGAATAAGGTCTTGTGTTAATTGAATGTATAGCAGCGGGGAGAGAGTGCATTGCTTGTACATGAGTTATTTACTATTTGCATATTGATATAAGATATGGATTTGTTTGTAAACTGATTATGACCATTTTTGTGAGAGTTTGAATTATTTGATGAGTTATATTGAAACACATATTTATTAATTAATTTTGATTGTGGAAATTGATTTCTTTCTAGTGTTCTTGCCAGAATTGTGTTTATGTAAATCCCTTTAGATCCCTTCACGTGTAGAGTTGTACTTGTGTGTATAGTTGTTATTGGTGAAGGTGCCTCATATATTTTGTCAATATCATTATTAAACAATGACTATAAGCTATTTGCCATGATCTTGGTGGGAAGACTTGAAAGTATCCTACAGGACATTATTCACAAAGACCAAAGTGGATTTTTACCTAAGAGGCAGCTGAAGGACATGTTACAAAGACCCCCCAAAAAACAAACTGCCTTAAGCAGGACTCTGAAGAGGTAGCACAGAAATATCCTAAATAAATAAATGCATACATAAATATCATCCCTTAGCAGAATAAAGAAAAAAATCACAGATTAAAATGTTCTGTATAATATCTCACAGATTAATACCACAGCCAAGGCTGCCAAAACAATCTCTCAGCGAGGATAAAAGTTGTGCACACAGCCCAAGTTTCTTTGTAGGGGCTATATCTTGAAGTGTGTTCTGCTCTACCACATTGTTCAGCAAAGCATTTCATCTATGTATGTTGTATTGATGCACGAGGCTCCTCTGCTGGTGTAACCCCTGTGAGGTTAATTGGTTTAGCCCAGTGGGGTGGAGTCAGAAGCTAGAGGCAGGCTGCTGAGGAGGAGGCTGTTTGCTGGGGAGCTTAATAAATTATAAGCTCTTATCACCTTGAATAAGGTAATCAAATGTATGTAAAATATGATTTAAAGTGGTGTTTGTGTTTTGTGTATAGTTTGTGTTACTGGGATTGTATTATTTTTGCAGGGCTATAATTCCCAACAAGAAGACAGAAGCCTGGGTACAGTTGCTTCAAATGGATGAGAGAGGGCTCATCACTTCTTGGATGTTAAACTGTTTGCCTTTTCAAGGACATTGCTGATTTGGAGGGGTTTTTTTTGTATGGTTGCACTTAAGAGTTAATTTTTTTAAGTTGTATTTTATTAATAAAAAGTTTAAAAGAAAAACAAGTCATTTCTTAAAATTTTGTGAAAGTTGCTTTCTAAGCCCCATAGAACCCATGAAAAGAGAAGTTACAAAAGTGGCGCCCAACTAGCGTGGGGCTTGGAAGTAAACTTGCAAACAAACAGATTGCTGAAATGGATGTGTGCAAAAAGCTGGGGTTTGACGTGCATAGGACTATTCTGTTAAGTGATGTAGATGTTACTGATGTAAATGCAGAGATAAAAAATATTGTAGAACTGTTTGGTGCAATTGCTAAAATGCAAAGGCTAAAGGGGCAAGACAATGAAATGTTACTGTGTGAATTCCAGACTCCCAGTGCTATTTGGAGAATAGGGAGGGAATGCTGGAAGCACAAATTGCATGGAAAGTGGGAGGTAATTCCTGCAGATGGAGAAGTTACAGCATTGCTTAGCAAAGAAGCAAATGATGTGGTACAGGAAAGGAAAGGAATGCTAAGTGGAAGTTATGGGGAGGAAAGAGATCCAATTGCAACCTCTACTGCTGTAAACCTCTGCCCTGATTTGCAACAGCAATTGTTAATCAGGCTGTTGCAGGCTGAAAGTGAAATCAAGAGTGCACCAGCAGACCTAAGAGTGCAACTAAAGACTTTTTCAGGAGTTACACTGAAACCTATTGGAGAGATAGATTATTCTGTTTGGAGAGTACATGCAAGAGATTTATTAGAAGATGAAAACATTCCTGCAAATATAAAAAGGAGAAGAATTATAGACAGTTTGCTTCCACCAGCCTTGCATGTAGCTTTAGGAGCAGGAAAGAAAGCTACTGCAGAAGAATGTTTTGCAATACTAGAAACTGCATATGGCAGTATTGTCCCTGTATCTGAACTGAAAGCAAAGTTTTATGAAACTTACCAGCATACCAAAGAAGCCCCTTCAGAGTATTTAAATCGTTTACATGCTCTGGCTATGCAAATTTTAGAAGAAAGGGGAATAACAGAGAAGGAGTTTAACTTGTATGTACAACAGCAGTTCTTCAGAGGGTGCTGGCATGAAGCACTGTTAACTGCTCTTAGAATAAAAGGAATAGGAGCTGGTAATAAGCCAAAGGGTGCCCAGTATGGAGAGCTCCTTTATGCTGTGAGATCTTTGCAGAGTGAAATTTTTGATAAACAGGAAAGAAAACTTAAACAGGAGATATATGAAAGGGAAAGATTTTTAAGTAAATGCAAGGGGCCTATTGAAAAAATGCCAGAGAAAGCTCCAAAGAGCTATGATGACAGAAATAAATTGGAAAGCCAAATACTTTGAATCTGAAAGAGAGATGGCTAAGCTGAAGTTAACTGTTCAGCAAGCACAGGAACTTAAGTCTTCAAGCCCACCTTTTCCCCAAAGGTATAGGGAAGAACAATCATTAGCAACTAGGAGGAATAACCAAGCATTATGGTGCTTTAATTGTGGATTGAAAGGACATTTTAAATGTGATTGTGTCAATCAGCCTAATCCAACATTAGTACATAAAATTTTGATGAGAACCGTAGAGACCCAAGAGCAAACTGGTTCACAGGAAACAACTGAGAGTAAAACAGTTAGTCAGTGGGCATCCAGAAAGGAGATTTCAGCTCTGGGTAAAAAAGAAATATTGCAAGATTTGGTAGGACCTGCATGTAATGATTATGTGTATTTGGATGGGGTAAAATACACATGTTTAATAGACACTGGTTCACAAGTGACCTGTGTATGTGAAACCTTTTATAAAACTCAATTATCTCATCGAAAGTTGCAACCTGTTGAGAATATACTAGAACTAGAAGGAGCTGGAGGACAGACTGTGCCTTATTTGGGATATGTAGTCTTGGAATTGCAGATCCCACATGATGTGAAAGGGACGGATAGATTGGAGATTTTTGCACTTGTGTGTCCTGATCAGCGCATGAATCAAGAAGTCTCAGCTACTGTTGGAACAAATGTATTTAAGTGCATCACGGATGCCAATACTAATCAAATGGATGACAATCTTCCTGTTTACCAGGTCCAATCTGAAGATTGTAAGGGTCCCATTTGAACTCTACACCGAGATATGCTGAGGCCGTGTGGATTTATTTCCCCTTCTGAAGAAGTGTCTGATGTGCAGATTCAAGAAGATCCTATCAGCAGCAGGACTAGGCAGAAAACTGCTGATGTGGCAGTCCCAACAGAGGATGAGGAAGAATACTCAGGAGAACCTATCCCTCTTTCAGATCTCAACCCTTTAGCAGGGGAGTTCACTCCAAGTTCATTGCAGAAGGAAGTTACTCTACTTCCAAGTGAGACAGTGATTGAAGGAACAACAGAAATTGTGCCCCAGGAGTCTCTTACAGCGATGCAGCCCATGCTGAAGAACCGTTTGCAGACCTGGAGCAATTCATTGCAGTACCTCCTAGGCCTCAAAGAGTTAGAACCAAACCTGCTAAGTTAAATGACAATGTCCTGAATTTTTCAGCAGTCTCAAGAAACCTAAATCTTAAACCAGTAACGATCTACTGCACTCTAATATTCTGTTAACTTTATACGCTTTAATTTTGAAGAAAAAGAAAAGAATGATGCCGAGACGACAGCAAGTTAGCAGGGGAGAATGTAACTCCTGTGAGGTTAATTGGTTTAGCCCAGTGGGGTGGAGTCAGAAGCTAGAGGCAGGCTGCTGAGGAGGAGGCTGTTTGCTGGGGAGCTTAATAAATTATAAACTCTTATCACCTTGAATAAGGTAATCAAATGTTGTATGTAAAATATGATTTAAAGTGGTGTTTCTGTTTTGTGTGTAGTTTGTGTTACTGGGATTGTATTATTTTTGCAGGGCTATAATTCCCAACAAGAAGACAGAAGCCTGGGTACAGTTGCTTCAAATGGATGAGAGAGGGCTCATCACTTCTTGGATGTTGAACTGTTTGCCTTTTCAAGGACATTGTTGATTTGGAGGGGTTTTTTTGTATGGTTGCACTTAAGAGTTAATTTTTTTAAAGTTGTATTTTATTAATTGTTAAGAAGTTTAAAAGAAAAAAAAGTTATTTCTTAAAATTTTGTGAAAGTTGCTTTCTAAGCCCCATAGAACCCATGAAAAGAGAAGTTACACTGGCAGGAGAGCTTTTCGTGTTAGCAGGATGCATCTCATACCAACGGAATGTATCCCCTTACCTGATCAGTGTATTAGGATACAACCCGTTCTGTATAAAATACTTCATACTTATTTTGTAATATTATACACCTATATGCTGCATTCTGCTTTCTTCCTTTGCACTATTTTGCTGGATCTTTGGGACGTAATTCTTTGGGAAAAGATTGTGCATTCATAATTCCACAGGTATTAAAGCAACTGATTAAAACAACAATTGCAAACCTATATCCAGAGTCACTGCATCCATTAATCTTTTTTTAAAAAAATAATTTTTATTGGGTGAGTTAACATACAAATTAATTAATATACATTCTATTTTTTTTAAATTATTGGATGGGTTAACATATACAAATCATAATATCTAATATCAATCTCCATCACATTATATTATTCCCACCCATTCCCCCCCCTTTTCGTTGACTTCCAACAGTTTTCCATTCCCTTCATATCCATTACATCACATTACATCTCTATCTCCTATAATAATAATTTCTATAATATTAGTTTCTACATTATACTGTATAATATATAGCATAACATATCCATCTTCATCTATATTACATAGCTATCTCCTAAGCTTAGTACAAATTATCCTTTATAATATAAACTTCTGATTTATATATTATATATTATATATAATATAGTATATGCTATAACATACCACTATCTACAACATTTAAGCCCATTTTCTATTATTATTAAATTCTAACTTATAATATGTAATATAGTACCTTATTTTAACCTCTAAATAAAGTAAAGACCTACCTTTCCCTTAACAATTATCCAAAGACCACATCTTCCCTTTCATGTCCCACCTTTATAATATAAACTTCTAATTTATATATTATATATTATATATTATATATAATATAGTATATGTTATAACATACCACTATCTACAACATTTAAGCCCGTTTTCTATTATTATTAAATTCTAACTTATAATATGTAATATAGTACCTTATTTTAACCTCTAAATAAAGACCTATCTTTCCCTTAACAATTATCCAAAGACCACATCTTCCCTTTCATGTCCCACTTTTCCCCCACAAAGTTCTTAAGTTTCTCCCAACTCATAATGTATTCCTCTGTATCTTGTTCTTTAAGCTTCCTTGTAAGCTTATCCATTTCTGCCATATTTAATAGCTTCAAAATCCCATCTTCTACCGATGGTGTTTCTTGCGTCTTCCACAACTGTGCATATAACATTCTAGCCGCAGTAATCATATAAAAAACCATTACTCTGTCCATTCTATCAAATTCTCCCAGGTTCATACATAATAATAACAATTCTGGGTTTTTAACAACATTTTTCTGTAAAATCTCTGACATAACTTCTACAATTTCCCCCCAGAACCGTTTAGCTTTTTCACAAGTCCACCACATATGATAAAATGAACTTTCATGTTTCTTCCAACATTTATCTGACATTTGATTATTTCCATTAGCTAACTTTTTTGGTATTAAATACCATCTATACATCATTTTATAAACATTTTCTCTTATAGTGGTACATGTTGATTTCAATATAGACTGATAAAAGATTTGTATGATACAGACAGAAGAAAAGTAGGATTTAGGATGGAAAACTCGGAGTTAGAAGAGTGTCTACTTCAAGAGGGGGAAAATGATATCTACAGTATATAAGATTTTGTTGAAATGGTTTACTGAAGATGAGGTAGTTAAAGTGCAAATGGTAAAATGGACAATAAATTGTAATAAAGATATACCGATGGATGCTTGGGAGAGGTTGTGGAAAAATACTATGAAAATATCAACATAATTAATATACATTCTATTACCCACCTATTCCTGTTTCCCCCACCCACTCCCTCCCCCCTTTTCTTGTTAGACTTCCAACAGCTTTCCAACCCATTATCTAATTATATCTATTATTCTATCCAATACATAGTCTAAAAAAAAAGAAAATTAGTTCACACTATTAACTTATTTTAACTTTCCATATATTATTTCCATCGGTAAAGACAATCTACATCCCCGTATTGTCGAAGGCTTTCACGGCCGGAGACCGATGGTTGTTGTGGGTTTTCCGGGCTGTATTGCCGTGGTCCATGGCAATACAGCCCAGAAAACCCACAACAACCAATCTACCTCCCCCTTTAATAGTTGCCCAATGACCACACTTTCCCCCTTACGTCCCATTTCTTTTCCAAATAACTTTTAAATTTCCCCCAGTCCATAACAAATTCTTCTGAATCTTGTTCTCTCATTTTCCTTGTCAATTTGTCCATCTCTGCCATGTACAGCAATTTCTGTATCTAATCTTCTATTGTCGGTATCTCTTGTGTCTTCCATAATTGTGCATATGACATCCTTGCTGCAGTTGTCATATAAAACATTAACATTCTATCTTGGGTCGCAAAATCTTCTAAACTCATACATAGCAATAACAACTCTGGGTTTTTACTTTGCCCTCTGTTAAAATGGCGGTTGAGGCTTCCCTTTCCCTTAAAATGTCGGGCGATGTTTCTCTATGATATAAAATACTGGGCGATCTTTCTCTATGGTAACAATGTCACTACAGTATTCTTCCCTTACTTTCAATGGTGAGCCCTTTACTTCCGTTTCCTTTCCCTTACTTTCAATGGTGGGTGCTTCACTTCCTCTTCCAACGTTGTTTTCCTTCCGGTTCTTCCTGTTCTTCCTGACCTCTCCCTCGCCGCTCTGTCTCTGTCTCCTCTCCGTCTATTATCCTCCACTTCCTGTTTCGCAGTGCGTCTTCCAATTCCCACGATCCGCCCTCCACGTCGCTATCTCCCCAACCACAGGTATGCAAAACAATATTCTTTCTTAGCTCTTTTTGGCTTTTTCTCGTTTTCAAACCTCAAATTAAACTGCTCAGTTCTTTAGTATGCTTTTTCAGCTTGGTATCTCAGTCTTTCATTCTTTTAAAAACTCGGTCTTTGTTCAGTAAAACAGTCCGTTGGGGGAGATAGTAATCTTAACACAAACTTCTTGGGTTGTACTCACTGCTTCAAACGTCCAATTCTGTCCAATTCTGTTCCCGAGGCTGGGGGAACAGCGAGCCTATGCCAATTTAATGACTCCAAAAGCTGCTGCAGAGATTTTAGCCACTCTTCTCTGAGGAGGATCTCAAGGCTTGGGAGGAAAGCCCTTTATTCAGAGCCTCCCACCCGCCGAGACCCTTCACTAGCTTCCCTTATTTAGTCAAGCCATCTCATTTTGGATCTTCCTTTTTTCCTACTGCCTTCAGCTTTTCCTAGCATTATTGACTTTTCCAGAGAGTCTTGTCCTCTCGTGATGTGACCAAAGTACAATAGCTTCAGTTTTGTCATTTTAGCTTCCAGGGAGAATTCAGGCTTGATGTGATCTGGAACCCATTTATTTGTCTTTTTGGCCATCCGTGCTATCCACAAAACTTTCCTCCAGCACCATATTTCAGCTTTCTTCATTGTCCAGCTTTCATGTCCATATATAGTAATGTATGCTCTATTGCATTGTATATTGAATGGCAATGTTATTGATTGTATTGACTTACACTGTGTAATCCACTTTGAGACCATTTCTACATGTCCTTAAAGAGATGGCCCACTCACTGAATGCTGCTGGCTTTCCCCCTTCACTCCACACATTTCCAATTTCAAAATGGTAGCAGGCTGTTGGCTTCTGTTTTGTCAGCACCTTTTTGGGGACTGTGGGAAAGTATGTACTCAGAGTGGGCTGTCCCTTTAAGGATGTGTGGAAATGGCCTGACTCTCAGCAAGAAAGGTGGGCTGTAAGTAACACAAATAAACAAACAAACAAACAAACAAACAAATAAGAAGTTGGAGGTTTTCTAATAGTCTATAGAATTGTTTGTGCCCTATTCTAACATCCACAGAGAGAAGTGAGAATAGTGAACAGAAAAAGGGAGTGAGGAATTTGCCTCAGGAATAGGAGGGCCAATGGCAGTATAGGGAGGAGCTATAGTTGCCTGGAATGGCCTGGAAAGTGGCAGAAGCCCAGCGGGGACTTGGACATGGAGTGAATGCTCTCAGGAACTTCACCCCCATTTTGATCCCCACATTGTCTCAGCATGGGCCTAGAAATAAAAAATGGAGTCTGCATCAAATCTATATCAAATAGCAGTGAGTCATACCAAGGGTGTAATGGAATGCAGGGCAGTTCATCTATCAATTATGCAAAGCCAATCCCAAGAGAGATTACACCAGAAGGTCATCTCCCCAAAACTTTGGAGCCTCTTCCCTAAGTAATTAGACCCTAATGAATGACCCAGATTTCCAAAACAATAAGTAACAAACTTATTCCAGCAGGTTGTCCTAATATCTTAACAACTGTACAGGTAGATTTCTGCCCTTCCCTAAACCTGTCAATCACCCAGCCATAGTTCCACATCTCCTCAAGGGAGAATTCTTGACCAGATGTCAATGTTTCTTCCCCTCCTCGTTTTGGGAAGAAAGGTATAAAAAGTTATTCCTCAGTCCTAATTTTTGTAGCCGGTTTGGAATTCCTCCAGTTACCTGCAACTTCACTGTTGGCCTCTCTCAGACCTGTTTTGCTGCACTGTCTTGCCCTGCCTGATCAATTTCCAAGTTCCACCACTTCTTTGCCACCACCAAGGAACCCCTCCTCCTTCCTTGCCAAGTTCAGGCTTGTATGTCTTTGGTTCTCCCCTTTTTGCTTCCCCTATATATATATATTTTTAAGAACGCTGATTCCCCCTTGTGCTGTGCTGAGTCTGGACCTCAGTATACACTGGTTTAAGATCCCAGATTTCTTTTAACTACTTTGCCATATACATGCTTGTTCCATGTCAAAAAAGGGACATATTTGCTGATTACAGGGCCTTCATGTGGATGGTGATTTGGTTAGCAAGGGCAGTGTCAGTGATGGACTGACATAACTTCTGGGTTTCCCCTGGAAGTGATCTCACAACACTGCTGATTTTTAAAAAGCATTATTTTTCTCCTACCAGCAGGAGGGGTGGCAACAGAAAACAGGAGGTGGGGTTGGGGAATCCCACACCGCAGTGGGAAATTGGCAGCCTTAGGAGGAACAGAAAAACAAATGCCTAGTTTCACTCCATTTGGTATCTTGGTGGAATCATTAACTGCAAGCAGGATTGCCATCCATGTTCTTCACTCCAGTGAAGGTAGGGGACATGTGCCGCACAATATTGCAACATCAATTCTGGTTACCCAGAAGTGATGTCACATGCTCTAGGAATTTGGGAGATTCCTAGAATGTTGTAGCACAGCAATCTCTATCCCCTGGCTCCAGCCTGCTGGAGCCAGTCTCTACTCTACTCTCTACTCTAGAGACCAACAAACACACACTTGGGGATAAACAACTTACCAATCTATGAACAATATGAATAATTATTTTTATATTTAAAGTGCTCAGTGCAATTATATAAATGTACAATCGGTAAGTACAAAAATACAACAATACAAAAGTTCACTCTTCCATCAATACAGATAATTACAAGATGTAAGTTCATGGAACAGACCGGAAACCTCCAGTAAAGTCCCCCAGCATTGGAACAAGTCTCCAAATAAATGTTTGTTTATTCCCATTACAATAATCCTAATTCCAGAAGGTCCTGCATAGCCGTAAATTCAAAGGATATGCAGGTATCTAGAGCCTAGTGTGAATCTCAGTAGACTGTAGAATACACAATAATTAACATCAATCTCTTTGTTTTCTTCTGCAGGTGGAGAAAAGCTGATGGAATGTAGGACCCCAAAGGATCCCCGACCTGGCTCTACAAGCAGCCAGCAATGTTATTCAGCTTGTTTCATCCCGCAAGAACTTCCTCAGGAGCCAACAGAAAATCCACCCATAACAGACTTTCACCAATTCCAACAGAAAATCTCATGTGCCGTTCATTCAAAGTACTTTAAATATAAAAATAATTATTCATATTATTCATAGATTGGTAAATTGTTTATTCCCAAGTGTGTGTTTGTTGGTATCTGTGGTTGTTCCTTGAGGACGCCTCTCAGTATTTTTTGAGATCACTCTTTTCTCCAGCAGGAGCAAAAATGGGGGTGGGGTGCGAATTGACATTGTTGTACCCAGAGTGTTGTCATCATGACAGTCTAAGAATTTCTGGCAAAACTACCTGCAAACTGCCTTGCTATAACATGACTTTGAAAAGAAATGTTTGCTTTTGAGCCCATACAGAATGCCTTTGCTCACCAGCAAATAACCATTGTCAAGCCCTTGTCCTTACCCTCCCTTCCTCCCAAAAAAACTACAGGATTATGGTTTAAGAACCAAAGTAACATAATGCTCAGTGAGGCTTAAGCTGTGGAGCCAGGCAATCTTAAGCCCCATTACCTCTAGCTACATAAAAATCAAGGTTTTGGGGAGAATCTAAATAAATGTGTTACGAAAATAATCAGTCCTCTGCATGCCTAGATAGCAAACACTGTGTATATGTGCTTTTCTAGGATTGCCTGTTACCTGGAGAGAAAAATATCCTCTCCCTTTAATATAGGCTTAATTGGATGTTATTTATCAGGTCATGTAATTTAACTCCATGCCATGAAAAGCTTTGGCTGCTCATTTTCACTTCTTAAGTCTCTATCAGAGGGACAGGACATTTTTCTACAGGCCAGTTGGTGACTCTACTTTCTAGTTAGTGTGTTTATGCCCCTTTACCATAACATTTCTGGATACGGGCCTGCTTGGCAATATCACAGTGGGATTAGGAAAAAGAAATGTTTTTCTCCAAATATTTGAAATCCATAATGTTCAAACAATCTGTACAAAAAAGAATTGTATTAAACTTCGTATTAACAACATTTTTCACAATGATAGGATACAAAAAAGAAATAAAAACCTGTTATCTGATACCACTTCAAAAGGAATTATTATCTCACTATACAGTACAGAGCACAATACTGAGACACATGCCCAGGAGAAATTTACAATATTTGAAGAAAAGAATCAGTAAACAATATATTGTTGAAGAAAGCAACATGCTGTGCAAATCATGCATAAATCCTTACATTTTCCCTTGTGGGGGGCATATACAAAGAAATACAGAATAAGGAAGGACATAGAAAAGAGAAGGAATATATCTTGTAATTACAGGGTGTAAGGTTTACGCTTTTAAAACATCTAGTAGAAATTGCCTATATTTTTCAAAGATATCTGGCCTTGTGGGGGAGAGATCCCAGGACATTGCTCTACATCCACCACCACCCCAACATTCTGGTATCAAGTTTGCCTGCTGCATGTAGTGGTCTTCTGCCTGGCTTATCAGACACCAGCAGCAATATCAGAGAATGAGAATCCTCTGTGGTGCCCCCCCCCTCACCAGACACACATTCTAAGTCTTACCCCACTTCCTGAAGTGAATTTGAGGAGCAGAATGGGGGAGAGAAACTGGGTGGGGCTGGAGCCTCCATGGTGCAACTGGACACCTTCTCCTTTTGGCAGCAGAACCACACAGAGGCATGGAGGCACCTGGAGCCTCTTTGGGGCCACCCCATCTTTACCAGCCTAGTGGCAGAGACCATCCTCCGACATGTATGAAAAGGAAAATGAGAGGTGGAGCTACTGTCATCCACAGGCAAGCAAACAGATAGGGAGGGATTATTGTTCGAAACAGATTTTATTTTATTTATTTATTTTATTTCAAATTTGTATTCCGCCCTCCCCACAAGCGGGCTCAGGGATAACAACATATTAAAAATGCAATTAAAAATTCATGCTGAACTGCCAAAAGTGAAAAGGTTGTCTGGATGCATGTTACCAACTTCCCTTGCCCAGGTATGGAACTTTACCTATTAGTGCAGTAGTCTGGGCCAGGAGAGCAGTTTCTTGTCCCGCTTTCTCTGGACCGGTGTTGATTTGTAGAACTGCTCCTGCGGCTGGCTCGAATGACACTTGTGAAGGATTACTGGGGGCTGGAACAGCCATTCTCCTTGGCCTCTTTGACAGGATGCATCATGCAACTTGCCTGAAAGGAAAACAGAGAGATGTGTGGTGACAGGCCTGGTCTTGTGCAAACCACAGCCATGTCCTGGGAAAGTGTCCTGGCAGTGGTGGTGGCTCCATCACCACAGATGCTGCTGGCAACCAGATGATGAATGCCCCATGGCAAGAAAGTGCTCCTCATCTGTATCTGGATGTTCCACTGCAGAGTGGCTGCTTGGAGCATTGGTCCTGTGAGGGAGACAGTCATGGTGTTGTGCACCTGCCATCGCAGGGGAGTTTTCCTCTGTGAAGGAGAGGGATATAATTCCAGTTTTCTTCTTCCTTTTCTTTGCTATGAAAGGATGGCCGTTTTCACACTGTCTATAAATCGCACGGGACTCACGGAAGGCTGGCCGGCTTTCTCGTGCGATTTTTGACGCCATCTGTTTACAAAACGCCACAAACAGTGATTTACGGCGTTTTGTAATCAGTGTTAAAAATCGTGTTACAGTAAACAAATTAGAAATATTGTGTACCTTCTTTATCTGCAGAGACACAACCAGCCATGAGGCTTACAGATGCTCATGTCCTTGCATGGAAAATATGTAGGTATTCAAAATTTTGATAGGATTAGTGAATTACATCACCTTAACTCTTCAAAATGCCAACCCCAAGACTTCAAAGGAGTATCTGGAGATCCTATGAAGGAAAGTAGTATTGGGAGAGTAAAATATATCTAGTTAGTTATTTATAATTCATTTTCTGGAAATCAATATTTCATTTATACCAAATGTAAAACTCCCATTTACTGCCATGCCTATTCTTTCAGCAACCTTGTTGTGCATCACGTGCAATACAAAACTGGATGTTTTCTCTTTAACATCATTTAAAATTTGCAGATACCTTTGCTTACATCACTATGAACAGATGACATTAATATTCCAGTACAATTTTGTCTGGTGAACCATGCAATATATCTAAAGAGAGATCTTTGTAATGCATTTTATGAACCCACGGGACAATATTCCACATCAAAAATCCGTAACAATTAATACTTCTGAAAACAGAAAACAGACATTCAAGATCTACTTTCTGTATACAGCATCATCAAACTTTGAGTTTTTATAGAATGATAGAACCAGAAATCTATCTAGTCCTCCAACAGAACCATCTTCCACCAGCTGTGAGCCCAATGTAGTCTAAGAGAGAGAGAGAGAGAATGCAGAAGCATCACAGAACTGCTGTCTTTAGAACAAAGCAAATAATCCAAAACAAGAGATAAAAGGAAAATAAAAACTAAAGCATCCATCAGATCAATCCATTTGGTACCCTAGCAAATCTAATTTGAAGGAGAATTCCTGGCTGACCTTAAATACAGTGTTTGGAACAGTTTTTAATATTACAAACTAGTATTTTGAGGCTCTCATATTTGTCATTGAATAATGGAGTCAAACTAGGTCTTACTTGTCAGCTTCAGGTCCAGGTTTATGATGTTTTTGCGAACAAAAATCTCTCATCTATCCTGTTACTTGAGGTATCAGAAGAACTTGCTTCTTCTTTCATTATGGAAAGATCCTGTCCATGGATGCTGACAGGGTCCTGGGGAAAGTGAAGGCCACCACTTGTGCTTGGGACCCATGCCCATCTTGGCTTTAAAATCTTGTCAGGAAAAGGTATTGGAACTATTAATGAGAAACTGTCAATTCCTTTTTGACTGAGGGGGCTTTCTCTAGACCTTTAAAGGAGTCAGTTATTAGACTTCTGCTCAAAAAACCTTACCTACTATGATGGATCCCCCTTCACTCCCACACTTTGAAACAGATTTTCCTGTCAAAAGTTAACCTGCTTTGACTGAGCAACTCCTAGTTACGTGTTAATATTTGCTTGTTTGAAAGTTTCTTTGCCCCACCTTGATAGGCAGATATAATTTTGGCTTTTTAGCCAAGTCCAGGAACTTGATGGGGAAAAGCAGGAGCTCTCTTCCTTTCTGTATAAAATAGCACTGGAGTCTGTATAACATTCAAAAAGAAATAACTTTATTTAACAGGCAGGGGTTGAGTAAGTGTAAGGGGATGAAAGTTCTGAGGTAAAATTACAGCATACACTTTGGGTAACAGGCAAAATAATATCCTTGAAGCTTAGTTTCATATATTCTTGGCCTTTTACAGTGAGAGGTGTTTTACTTAGTACTTTAGTTACAGCAACAATGTTTCTTCACAAAGTTTCCTAAGACTGTTCAGGTTTTCTGGAGTTAGTTTAAAACTGTTTTCCCTTCACAACCAGGGTACTCCTCAGAAACAAATCCCCTTTAGAATCTGGGCAAGAATTAATCTTCTCCTCAGAAGATAAAATCCTTCTTCTTTGGCTTCATCACCTACTACCAATTACTCTTGCCACACTTCCAGTTCTATGGTGTCTATGTCAAGCAGGCTTCAGCTTACGCTGACACTTATATTAAGAATTCTTAAATAGAATTCTTCTTCAGGATAGTGATGTTACAGTTAAGGGAAAAGATTCCTCTTTCCTCACTCCAGAGGGTAACCTGTTTGACCTTTCCCATCAGACTCCCATGCGCACTCTGAGTAATCCTGTCAGAAACCAATGGACACACTTTAGACTGGTTCAAAAAGTGATCAGTCAGAGTGGAGGGAGCAGCTTGTGACTCAAGTGCTCCATTCCAGGCAATACTTAACTCTTTCCCTCCCAGCTCTCTGAAAAACCTGCTTTTAAGTGCAGTCCATCACACCTACATAGGCTTGGGATAGTCTCCAATTTGCCTTTTCTAGGCAAAATTCTAGGTAGTATAGCAGCTCCACCAGACATTGTGGAGAAGTGGTATATAAATTGAATAAATAAATAAATAAATTCCTGGAAAATTTAATTTAAAATAATTTGAAGGTTAGTTTACTACAAGGCCACTGCAGTAATAAGAAGCTCAATGCAACATTAATAAATCAAAACTCTTTGAAGTCAATAGAATTAAGCTTGAGTTAAGTCCTGGGATCTGGATGGCAGTTCATGATAGTATGAATCTGGATGGAGGATCCAAATCAGCAGTGTCAGGATCTTGTTTTCTCTTGCATACTCCTGCTCCTTTTTGATGGGTGTGAATGAGGGCACATAATACCATTGCTCCAGCAGCTTCATTGGCTTCCTCTTTGTTTCTAGGTCCAATTCCAGCCCTAGATGTTTGGGATTGTTTAAGGGGGGGGGGGTGTCATTTTACTGTTAGATGTCAGATTGGCACCCAATAGGTGGCAGTACCTTTTCTGTGGCTGAACAAGTATTGTGGAATTCCCTTCCCCTAGAGGTTTTTGTAGTTGTATCCCATGTTTCTTTGAAGAAGCAAGTGAAGTCTTTTGTTTTCATTTAGGCTTAGGTCATCGGTGTTGTTTCTTAATGCTAGGTTTTAGTGATGGTTCTTAATCAGTTGTAGCTGATGGTTTTATAGCATTTGAATTTTATTATGCTTCTGCTTGTCTATATTCATTGTTCTAAATATTTAACTATTATTTTTAATGTATTGCATGAACAGTTTTTAGTATAAAAGGGGTCCAGAAATCTAGTAAATAAATAATATTCATCATGATATAGCTGAAGCTTCCATTAGTTGCTCTACTAGTCTATCTTCTACATTTTAATAAATACCTATAAATTGTGTCCATGCTTCTGTCTACTTCTTTATTTTTATATTGAAGAAGTGACTGGCTGCATTAGAATTTATGCCATTAAAAAAACCATTTAAAACTGTATATCCTGCCTATTGACATTTAAAAAAGCACTGAACAAAAGAGACACACTAAACTGTTTTACTTCTAAATTAGTCTCTCTGGGAAGGAATGATGATGGTGGGTCCTGTAATGCTGTTAAATAAATAGTGAATCTTCTGATAGCTGTGCATGATGTAAGTTGGATGCAAATAATCTTAAACATATTCATAGACTATATTAACAATTCAATTCTCTCTGCTGCCCTAGGCAAACTAAAATGGTTGCCCCTCCCTTGTATCTTACCATGTGCTGAGCAGCATAACAATAGTTTATTAAAGATCAAGTACTAGGGCTGCCAGGTCCCTCGGTGGGAGCAGAGGAGACCCTGCTCCCAACCTCTATTCCCTGCCACCCCTCACATGGCCAGCAGGGTGAAAAGGCTGGGGAACAGGCCTCCCGGGAGCACTCCTGGCACTGATGATGTCATTTCCAGGACATCACTTCCGGGAGCATACCAGGCTGATTTGAGTCCAATAAGGTAAATGCTGCCCCTCTGCCCCCCTGGAAGGGTAAGGGGGGCTGGCAACGCTATCAAACACTGCCCAGGATACTATTTCCTTGTTTTAATTTTTAATAGAGAAATTTCAGTCAAAGTTACTTCCTATAGTGCTGTTTTGTTATAACATTCTTCATTCTGTGTAAGGCTCCTATGCTGGAGCATCCTGGGAAGCCTACCTCCAGGTCACCTTCCACATCAGATCTTCCCAGTTGGAGAACTGCAGCTGCCTTCTCCAATTGCTCCATAGCTCCTGCATTTGAGACCTCATTCCTCAATAGAGTTGCCAGCTCCAGGTTAGAAAATTTGTAGAGATTTGGGGATAAAGCCTGGGGGAGGATGGGATTTTGAGAGGGAAGGGACCTGAGTGGAGTATAATGCCATAGAGTTTACTTTCCAAAACAGTTATTTTGTCCAGGGAGACTGATTTGTCACTTGGAGATTAGTTGTAATTCCAGGAGCTCTCCAGACACCACCCTGAGGTTGACAACCATATTCCTCAGTGGTCTATAAAAGATTTCTACAGCTAAGAGAGGAGGTTTCAGTAGGCAAGGATGGTCTTAGCTGATTGGCAGTGGGGCAGCTGCCCTGGGCCCTGTGCTAAGGGGGCCTGACTGCTCACAGCACAGCTTCCCCTGAAGAAAAAGTGTAGACTTCCATCTCCACCACTCTCACTCATTGAGTCCAGGGTTTAGGCCACCCGCTTGCAGGCAGCAGCTGCTTATGTTACCCCAGCCAGGGCTTGGGTAGCCAGATTACCAGCAGCTGTTAGTGCCCATTCCATCTGAGGATCAGGCTGATCAGGCTTCTAGCAACAGCCCCCCACATATCATACATGGGCAATGGCTACTACTTGGTTGGCCTTGGAGGGGGCAGCATGGTTGGGACTTTTTGCCCAGGGCCCCAGAATCACTAAGACCACCCTTGCTTCTGCCAATGGAGAAGCTTACCACTGTTCTCCCAACAGGAAGTCTTGATGCAGTGGACTACCTAGAGCAGCTTCCCTGGACCACCGGCATGAGACCTTGAAAGAGGTAGTCCGCTGATAGTTGCCACCTCACCCAATCAGCCCTCATATGACACTTGAACATAATAACTGGAGATGCTATGACCACATCTCCACTGGAAATGTGCTTCAGGTCACCTTCCACATCAGAGATTCCCAGAATATATCTGCATATTTGTTTGTTTATGCATGCTTTGCTCAGTGTGAACTCTAAGCAGTCTAAACTATCAAATGCTACAAATATTTAAAACTCAGGTTACTTAACAATCAATCTACTTTCTATCAACAGATGAATATGCAAAGTGGGAAAGCCCTTGATAGCAACAGTCTCTCCCCAGGCACTTACAAGTTATAGGAGGTGCCACAAACCCACATCCAACTCAGGCTTAGGCTGACCTTCCCTTACCCTGAGGTAAAACTTCTCCACTTTAAGCCTATGAAGCTGTATACTGGGCTGGGAAGCCTCTGGTAGCGTGGTTGATGTTAACTTTCAACTTTCCTTCTTGTCCCACCCTTAAGAAATATTAAAAATGGTTACCCATGGTCTTTATAGGGGACAGATCAGGGGTTTGCACTTCCCTTTTTCAGAAACTGGCACATGAGGCTTGGGGAGATTCAAAAAGGTAAAATGAAGGTTTATTAACAGAAGCTGAACTCAAGAGGCAGGTAGGCAGGTGCTTAAATGTAATGACAGAAAGGTTTGGGTACAACAACTTCACTGATGTGAGGCACAACACACTCGGTTACTGGTTGCTTTTAGAGACACACACTGCTTCACAGATGTTTTGTCAGGGCTTGTTGCTGCCGCCGCTGGGCAGGGCCCCAGCTGGGCTGGCCCTGACATCAGAGGGGCACCAGGGATGCTGCAGGACCCTGCTCTGTGGAAGGAGGGGCGGTATACATCACCCTGGCTCCCTCTCAATCCACTCGCTGGCCTACTCAACCTGGTCTGCTTACCCTCTGCATTCTCCATCATCTCCTCCTCCCAGAACTCTCCTCCAAGCCTCCACTCTCACACTGCTCTGCTCTCACTCACTCCACACCATCTCTCCTTACTCACACCCACCACCTCAGAGCTTTTCCCAGCCACCTTATATAGGGTTTCCTTTCCCCGCCCCGCCCTCCTTCTAGGCTTGTTCCCTCTCCTGATTTGGCCCAGCTGTGCCTTCCCTCAGGTGTTTCCCTCCTACCACTAATCTCTTCTCGGCTTCCTTTCCTCACTGGCAGGGTGGGGTTGAATGCGAGCCCTCCCCAGCTGAGGTCTCCTTGGCCTTGCTCACGAGGAGCTACCCCAGCAGGCCTTTGCTGAGCTAGCCTGGCCTTGCTCACGAGGAACTGCCCCAGCCGGCTGCTGTGCTGCTCAGCCTCCTTGGCCTTGTTCGCAAGGAATTGCCCTGGCCAGCTTCTGGGCTGCCTGCTCATTGCTGCTGGGCGGGGCTACCCATCTCCTCCCCCAGAATGCCTGTGGCAGCTCCACCTGGAGGGGCTTGGCTCCTAGCAACTCCTGAGCCAGGCTACTGTCCTCTCGCCGGGGCATGGCTCTGGGCTGTAGTGGTTGCTTCTCCTCCTTAGCTGGTAAGGGCTCTGTTTGGGCTGTTGCTGGATCCCTATTCCCCCTGCCTTGGCCCTTTTCCTCTAGCCTGTTTAGCCCCGTCTCTTCCCCCTGGAGGGTGGGACTAGCTGGCCCCTCCCTGCTCCCTCCAGCCTTCTGAGGCTTTGGCCTTTCGCCCCTTCCCCCTGGAGTAGGCAGGTTCTGGCTCTGTTTGCCAGTCAGAACGGTTGAACTGCTGTCTCCCGGTTGCCCCCCACCGCTGCCTGCCAGCACGTCTGGGGGCTGGGCTGGGCTGCTGACCCCGGACATGTTTCACTTTATATCCTTCAACACAAACACAGCACGCTTTCCCCTCCTCTCCAGACTTAGGGTCGCTCCACAGAGACAGACCCTTCTCAGATCCTGGGCAGGTGTTATAGCTGTGAACTATAATCCTGGTCCTGGCACTGAAGGGGAGACTCCTTGCTATCTCCTTCCTTGGCCCTTTATACTTCCTAGATCTATTTAGTCTCGGGATTAGTACTGGTTTTCCCCACTTTAGTCCTATGACTAACAGTGCTTCACAAATCACAGAGGACTTTCTGGCTGACCCTCACTGGTCAAAAGCCAGGCTCCAACTCCCTTTCACTCTCTAACTCCCAAATGACCTCTTCCCCCAACATTCCATCCCCAGCTGCCATTCTAGGCCAGCCACAAGGGGGAGGAAACCTGTCAATCATAACCATCCTACTGGAAATCTCAGCGTGGAAAGCTGAGTTCGTCACAGGAGGTATCACAGTATGTTAGTTCTGTACTTAGCTATATGTCTATACCCCTGCAGATCAAAGTGTTTGCTTTTAATGGCCCTCTTTACTCAATGTTATCCTCACTACAACTCTGTGATAGGTTAGGTTTAGAGCCAGTGAATTTTATGGCATAATGAAGAGTTGAATCCAAACTTTTTAAAGATTAAATATCTCATTCCCTTCAGTCAGATGGCAGCTGCTGGGAACTAACTGTCCAAATGCCACAGGGGCCTGGTTAGGATTGGGACTGTAGTGCAGAGGAAGAAAAGATTTTCATGGGCCATTTTCCTAACAAAAACAGACCTAGAAAGGTTGTTGTTTCCCCCATTGGTAGGCAAGTTGGGAAAACAATCAAGCCTCTTTTCACTATATGCTCCTGTCTGAATTCATGCGGGGCCCTATAGAGTTTAGAAAATTAGTTCACAACAGCTGCAGGGAGAGGCCATGGCACAGTGATAGAGCCTCTGCTTGGCATGCAGAAGGTCACAGTTTCAATCTCTGGCATCTCCAGTTAAAAGGATCAGGGAGTAGATGATGTGAAAGACTTCAACCTGAAACCCTGGAAAGCTGCTGCCAATCTGAGTAGACAATACTAACCTTGATGGACCAATGGTCTAATGTACTATAAGGCAGCTTCATGTGTTCATGCACCTGAAAGAAGTAAGAATTAGGTTGGGGAACCTCAACCCAGTTCATTAAAAAAAGGTCACATCTAGTCTGACACGGTAACCAAGACACCACGTTGATTCTTCCTTGTGCCTGCTGTAATTGTTGTTGACTGTTATTCCAGTCAATAAGCTGCTTCTGTGCACTGCCCCAATTAGTAAAACATGGCAGTATTTCATTATTCAGGACATTTTAGTAATTGAGCAGTTTGGAGTAGTACTTGAATTATAGCACAATTTGCGCCCCCCCCCCCCCACCAGCTCCTCAATTTGTCCTTCCTTTTCTGATACTACTGTTGTTAAGGAGGATAAGCTACAGCATGGCCCAAACTGGCTGAGCAGGGGGTGGGCTTTGCAGATGTTATTAAAGGTCTTCCAATCCCCACATCCCTCACCCCTATATGAGCACTCAGTTAATGTACTTACCTATTTTGACTGACAGAGTAGACAGGATATTCCCCTTTCCCTAAAGCTCTGCTTCTCGATAACCCAAATGTGGAAGGTGTGGTTGCCTGTTGGAGAAAGAAAAGTACTCTCATCAAGTCAGAGGTCATGATGGTAGGAATGAGCCAGATTTCAGTTCTACCCAAGTGAGCTTTGACTCAAAGCACTGAGTCAAGGAATGCTATGACTATTGAAGGACACTCATTGCTTTATGCACTCTTTTTTTTTTAAGTTTGTGGGTGATGTTTCATGTTGTAAAATTGGACATTTATGTTTTGCATGGAGAACAATAGTAACATTTAGAATGTATATAACGCTTATTAATAAGCATCCAGAAAACTTTAATGCAAACACTACTACCAGTTGAATTTACTGAGAGCAAACTTCAAGTCAAAGCCCCCTCACTGCATCACCTCAACTTTGCTGCTCAAAGTTTGACATCTGTCACTTGTGCTACAGGGCTGTGGCCTGTCATGCCTGTTGGAAGTGACAGACTGTGCAACATCTCTTTGCACTAAATGCACCAGGGAGTAGTACAGCTAGTAAGGTGGACAGGTCAGATTACTCTGTATCGTTTTCCTTGTATACTTTGCTGAAATTTATTTGTTTACTTAGAATGCTAATTGGCTTGCAGCAGATTTTTTCTTCTTGTCTTCTCTCTTTCTGACCTCCATGAGATTAGTGTGTGCTCTCAGAATCTCTCTCCATCCTAGCACACATAGGTAGCTAGAATGCATATAATGCCCTTCCCATCACAGTATGGCTTTTGTTAACAATAAAAAACAACCTATTTCTTTTCTAAAGCAGCAGGCCTCATGTGGACTTTATTCTAAAAGCAGCCCCCACCTTCTGCTTGTGCATAGCCAGTTTCTGCTAACAGTGCTACATTTGTTACACATGTCTTTTAGCTAGTGGCTTTTGTCTCTGTGCAATCAGTGAAGAAATCCTCTCCATCACAGGGCATATATGCCACTAGCATCCCATCATGGTCAGATCATTAAAGTGATCTACTTGTGAAGCACAGAATCACTTGACATTTTTGCATGCCATCTGAAACTGGGAAGTTCGATATCTCTTTAAATTACCTAAATAATTTGCATTAATCAGCTTATTCTCATCAGGACACTTCTGTGTCAGTTATACTGTGGCCCCCCAAAAAACTTTTTATTAGCCTAGGAAAGTAAGATTTCTGTGGGAACTTGGGGAGGAGAAGAAATCAGTTCTCATGAAGCAGTGTGAGGATTTTTGTGTTGCTTTTCAAACCCTTTTAATATTGGAACTGATTGAGGTTGTGGTTGCTGGTGAGAGGAGGCAATTGAAGCAAAGCAATATATTGTCACATGAGTACAATTGTCTCCCCCCCCCCCCCACACACAAATGCATTTGAGCTGTTTAAACTCAGGTTAACAGTATTTTGAAGATATGACTCTTAACCAGTGGAAGATGGAGTGTGCCTGCATATGAATATTCAAAATGTATTACATAGTTATATCAGTAAGCAACCTGAAAGGTTGATCAGTAAATTAAACTATGGATCTGGCTAAGTGATAATGAATTGACAAAGGCCATGCAATGAGCTCATGACTGAGGTTGAATTTGAGCTGGGGGCATTCCAGCTCACATTCATAGTCACCAAACTACACAACCTTTTGCATCTTTTGATGTGTGGGAGTGTGGGGACTTTTGAGATCTTTCCCATATTTAGAATACAGAAAAAGAACAAGGGCATGGAGACTGCTTCCAAGGTTCCCCTTCAACAGCCCCTCCCCACCAGCCAAAAAGTCACACCAACTGGTTGACAGCTAAGACACTTCTTAACCACTACCCTACCTCATGCTCACCTACATTCCAGACAGCCTCAAACTGGCAATATTGACTTATACAACATATAGGTAGATGAACAGGTAGCTGGAAGATTAAAGGGGGCAGATTATAAAAAATGGAGTCTTGCCAGCTGCCACTGTGCAACTGTGTGCAGTAATATGCTTTGGTAACCACAATTTTGCTTATTCTAAGGTCAGCAGCACTCCTATAGAGATCTTATTTTACAGCTGTCACAGGTCATAGACATAGGCGACAACTCACTCTGGTTCATTGTTAAAAAGACCTTTGAGGGTCAGTGCATTGTAGAGATTTTGCATTCTTTGCTGTTTAATAAATGTTATAGTTCCCTAGTGATTGTAGTAAATAGTTCCCTGGAGGGGGAAAAATTAATTTAAAAAATAAAGTGGAAATAGTAGAATTCTGTTAATGTGTGCCTGTTCCTTTGCTGCACAATAAGTCATGGGAAATAACCTTTTTATGGTTCTCTGTGGTTGATTTGAAGAGAATACATGCTGCCCCTAGGTGTGGTTATATAACCAATGGCTAGCCAGTGCAATTTCAGTCTTGCTACTCTGCAACAACAAACCTATTTATAGGAGCAAGGAATTTCAGAGTATATTTCTTTGTGGATTGAGAAACATCACCCACCAGAACCACTGGACTTGCCACAGATTGTTGATTATGTATCAACTCACATCAGCCCATGGATCATCAACCAACATGCATGAAAACAGCCAGGAGTTATTTCCCCAGTACTCAATGCTGGGAAAACCAGATGTGACTGCATGCCCTGGTACTGGCTGTGACTGTTTCCTATAGCAACTAGTGTGAACAATGTGGAAAAGTAAATAGTGATGGGTATTGCACAATTCCAACCATTCATGCTGAGTGCTGAAGATGGAGGAGTTAATTAACTAAGTCTGCTCATACATATATAGCTTCTCTTTAAAAAGTTAGAGACAACTTACAATAATTGTTATTGACAGGCGCTCGTGCTTTCCTCTCCTAGGCACCCTCTGGCCTGGCTACCTCCATTGCAGCTGGCAGCTTGTATCTCAATAAGGATTGATTGTTGGAATAGAAGGGGGAGCTAGCACTCAGTTGTAGAGCATGTTTTGCACCCCAGGTTTAATCACTGTCATCTTTACTTTTTTCCTTAAAGGATCTCCAAAGCAGCTCTGAGGAAGACTTCTGTCTGAGCTGTTATAGAGATCAGGCTGACAGGCATCTCAATGAATCCCTATAATGGTAAGACACAGTAAGAAGTTTCTTATTCATTCTGAAAAAGCATGAACAACTGAACATGATCCTTCAAGTAATCCGCTCCCTGACTGTGACTGGCAATCAGAACATGATCTGAATAAGTGAACATTTGATCATCATTACTCCTATACAAATATCCTCCCCTTTACCTGCAGGCCAGTTACATTCTCTCACTCCAGCCTACCATTCAGGATTGTTGTTGTGAGGATCAAATGGAAGTGGGGAGAAGTCATTTTGGGTTTCCACTGAGGACAAAAGCTGGATATAAACACAGAAGCAAACAAATAAATGCCAGGCTAAGGGGAAGCAAAAGGCAAGTTTCACTATGCTGATTACTCAGTTCCCTTTCCAAATTAGCCCGACTAGCAAAATGGAGCATATTGTGTACATCTCTCCAATAAGTAACATGGGAATATTTTAACTTCATATCTTTAAACATTCACAGAAAATTTTCATCAAACGGAGACAAATCCAGTGACATTTAAAAACCATTTCCACCTCTCCCCATCTAACTTTTAGATATCATTTAGTACATCTTCAGCCAGTTTTTAAATATGTAACACAATTATTCATTTTTACTTTTTTTCTAAAATTCAGACAGCCTGTATAAGTCTCCAACCAGATTCTCCATGCCAGAAGTCAAACTTAGAAGAGCATAATGTTTATGCTTTACAACGACAGAATTTTTTTTAAAAAAATAATCATATCTTACAATTAGAGATGGGCACGGACCGGCATTTGCTTACGGACCGCCGGTTCGGGGTTCGTGGGCTTCCACGGACCACGGTCCACAAACTTTTAATGGACCAGGCCCGGTTCGAGAACCGGTTCGAGTCAGAAAAGGCCTTGGTTTTCCCACAGATTTTCACTTCAGTCAACTTTCCCCACCAAAGGTTCTCATGTAATGCTCCTCGATTATCACTTTTCCAAAGAGACAAACAACAACTTCCCCTCCCCTATTCTGACTGACCCTTACCTTACCCACCCTTGGGGGAAGGAGAGAGACTTGTGCTCCTGTCCAGGAGAGGTGGCTGCCCACAAAACCCACCTACATGGGGCTGCATCAACAAGAGATGCCCTCCCTGGGGGCGGGGAGACCAACTCCCCATGATGGGAAATGAATGGATGTACTTGAGTGAAAGCCAACTCCGCAACAGGATCATGTAGCAATTCAAAGGCCCCTTGCTGGAATGGAAGGCACGGGAGGGATGGAAAGGATGTCTTCCACACCTTGAGGGAAGGAAACTTATGCTACCCTCTTCAGAGGGAGCCTCTTTGGGCAGTGGACAACGAGTCCCACCTTAGTGACGTGGTGTGTCAGCTTGCTTGCTATCAAGCAAGCTGACCTGGGCCACTGTCCTACTTCTCACTGGACTTTGGGGATTGACCCTCAGAGGGGCCCTTGCACTCGCAAGAGCAGGACGATCGCCAACAAAACCCACTTCACCGAACGTGATGCAGTCCATCAAGGAAGCTCATCATGTGCCTTAGACTGTTTTGTCAGCATACAAATCATATCAAAAAAAAAAAGAGGTACTTAGAAGGTGCCAGGGAAAGGGCTTGTCGTCGGGAGGAGGATAATATATGTTTGTAAAGCTCAGTCATCATGTGCCTTACACTGTTTCGTCAATATACAAATACAAATCCACTATTTAGGGAGTGAAAAAGGCTTAGAAAGAAGTGAAGCAGACAGAGCCCCCCAAAACCTGCTGCCAGTGGTTCTAGGGTGGGTGTTTCACAGAGGCCAGTAGCAGTCTTCTCCCTGCATCTCAAAAGCCAGGCTGGAAATATCCCCCCAAGTCACCCACTATTTAGGGAGTGAAAAAGGCTTTGAAAGAAGTGAAGCAGACAGAGCCCCCCAAAACTTGCTGCCAGTGGTTCTAGGGTGGGTGTTTCACAGAGGCCAGTAGCAGTCTTCTCCCTGCACCTCAAAAGCCAGGCTGGAAATATCCCCCCAAGTCACCCACTATTTAGGGAGTGAAAAAGGCTTTGAAAGAAGTAAAGCAGACAGAGCCCCCCAAAACGTGCTGCCAGTGGTCCTAGGGTGGGTGTTTCACAGAGGCCAGTAGCAGTCTCCCCCTGCACCTCAAAAGCCAGGCTGGAAATATCCCCCCAAGTCACCCACTATTTAGGGAGTGAAAGGCTTTGAAAGGAGTGAAACAGAGAGCCCCCCCAAAGTGAGCTGCCGGTCACCAGAGAGTAGGTGTTTCACAGAGGCCAGTAGCAGTCTCCCCCTGCACCTCAAAAGCCAGGCTGGAAATGTCCCCCCAAGTCACCCACTAAAAAGGCTTTGAAAGGAGTGAAGCAGAGAGAGCCCCCCAAAACGTGCTGCTGGTTATCAGAGAGTAGGTGTTTCACAGAGCCTAATAGAAGTCTTCCTCCCCTTGCATCTCATCAGCAGCCAAAAAAAACCGTGGGGGAATGAAGGCAAGAACTCAAGCAGACAACGCCCAAAGCTGCCTTGCACCCACTGTGGGTCTGTGAGTGGGGTGGCGTCACAGCACAATAGAACCCACCGGCAACCCAGAAAAAAGGAAGAGATTTGGGGGGGGAGGGGGGATTAAGTCCGAGAAGAACCCAAGGACTCAAAACGCAGAAAGAAATCAGAGTAACCTAATAGTGCAGTAAAAGGATTTTTTTTAAAGTGCTCTAGAATAGAAACGAGGAGAAAAAAATTAAACAGGAATGGAGAAAAGAGAAAGCTCTCTTGCACCAGAAGCCCCAAAGCCCCAGACACAAGCCGCGCTCTCACACAACAAAAACCCCTTCCCCACAGCAAGCAGTTGCTAAGCTAACTCGCGTCCCCGCGCCAGCAAAATGGAGCGGCTCTTCGCACGCTTTGTCTTTTATGCAGAAAGGCTGTGATCTCTGACAAGCTCTTGATTGGCTGACAGAGCTGCCAGTCAAGGTTTCCTGGGCTAAGATTGGTGTGTTCCAAACAGGGAAGGTGGCTCCACACCGCTGCCGAGGAAATTGAGTGGGAATCCTGGCATGACGGGCCAATGGACACACGGACAGAAAGCCCCAATGTTCGGCGGTTTCGTGAGAAAAACACGTGCCCACGGGCTGCGTGTTCGTGAAGGATGAACTGGGTAAGTTCATGACAAAATTAGGTTTGTTATGCAGTCCGTGCCCATCTCTACTTACAATACACTTTGTATAGTGTATTTGTACAATATTGTGTACCATAATAATGGTGAAATATAGGATGGGCCACAGATCTGAATCGAAATGTATACACTCAGAGTCAGCAGCCTTCTGGGCTCAACATGCACCTTGAATGCACTCCATCCAGTTTTCATTGAGCACAGATGATTCACAGCAGTGTTTCTGAGATCTTAAAGGCAATCTGATAAGAAGTAATTCCCAAATCCCATTTTCCTTAATTGAAATCGATGAGAGATGTCCTAGTGATTGAACAGGTATTGGTAATGAATTCAGTCCTCAAAGGAAAATGTGAAGTAATCATGAATACAAATTATACTGTTTTGCAATAGGGGTGGTTTAAACTGGTTAAATTGGTTTCCTGATAATCTGTCGTAGAAGACTTAAAGTGAATCACTGTAGGACTTTTCCTCAAAGGTCTTTTTTTGGTCAACAGTGCCATTTTTTAAAAAAAGTATTGGTTTCTTCAATTCCTGCATAGAGCATTTGTTACTGTTAAGTTCAGCAGCTTGAAGCTTCTTGATCGTATTACACAAGGGAGAACGAAAACTAATTTAAAATGAAAAATACACGGGCACTTCATAAGGGAAATAAGAAACAAAGAGAATATTAGTAATGTTGTTCTTCATGAATCAGATTATAATTTAATATACTGGAACAACAGAAAAATATTAAAAAGAGTTAAGTTTTGCTACTATGTTAACATCATTCTATATAATGTTACCATCCATAGTATCTGTTTTTATTATCTAGTGAATTATAAAATCTTGTATATCACCAGCATTTCACTATGCTGCCATCAGACTGCATAGACAATTCAATGACTGCACACACACACACACACACACACACACACACACACACACACACACACACACACACACACACACACACACATCATGTTCTTTCTCATAAGATATCTAGGGTCATCTCAGGGATGATTCTGCTGTGTTTTCCCAAAAGCTACATGCCCCTATTCAGGTAGGTGTGGATTTCTGTGAGTTTATCTGCAGCTGTATGGAGAAGCTTATGTTCAAAGGGATGGTGTGCGATCCTTCAGACCAATCTAGCAGCTGCCGCTGAGCATGTGTTAGGGCTGCCAACTTCCAGGTGGGTCCTGGAGTTCTCCAGGATTTTTAACTGATTTTCATGGATGAGTTCCCCTTGAGAATATGGCAGCTTTAGAGGCTGGAATCTGTAATGACACATCTCTGCTGAGCTCCCTCCCCTTCCCAAACTCTGTCCTCCCCAGGGTCCACCCTCAAATCTTCAGGCATTTCCCAACCTGCAGTTTGTATCCCTAACATGTGTAGTAGCCCTTAGCGATAAGATATAAATGCATCAGTCAGATATTTAGTTCACATCCAGCCCCTTCCTGCCAACAGCCACGGAAAGCTTATTTCACAGGATTACTGCCAGTCAACCAATTAAAGAAATCTTTTGTTGCCTAGTAGCTGTGCTAGTACCCTTTCACTTCCTTCTGCCTTGCTGATGCTTTTGCTTCTGTACAGCAGGTAAAATAGACTCTCACCTAGGTTCATGGATAGTTGATTCAATGACCTAGGAGGGGGGGGGGTATGACTCCCATAATGCTGTGCAAAACAATGCATCCATGAAATAATACAGCCAGCAAACAGTATGACTCAATAAAAACCACAATGTTTATTTATAATCTGTGGTTGGCTGGCTAGTTTGCTCTCTCTTTATATTTATAATCTGCTGCTTAGTGGTGCCCAGTGATGACAGGCATTTTGAGCAGGGAGAAACTCGGACTCCCACTGAAATTTGTCAGAACACACGTGCACAAAATATTTCCAACCACATTGTGCTGTGTACTGTTTGAATATGAAAAAGTAACATACTGTACAGGCCTGAACTGCTCACAAGTAGACATGGGCATGAACAGAAAAAAACAAACATGGTGGTTGTTGTTCATTGCCATCCACGAACAACGAACAACGAACATGACCTGTTCACGAAGATGTTCATTGGGGCAAGTAGGCTCTCCTCCAGCCATCAAGATCCCTACCCCACCACTCCCAGAAGCCCTACCTGAGCAGACAGCAGGAAATGTACCATTAATAAATAATAGCTTGGCCCAGAGCCTGGCAGCAGCCCTGGAACTTGAAGAGGTAGATCCCTATCCCACCACACACAAAGAAAATTCAGGCTCCAATGCACTCTCCCTGTCTGTCTCTCAAAATGCCAACAGCAACTGTCTCTGCCTTCCTGTCTGCAAAACCAGATCTGGGAGCCCCCCTCCCTCCAGCTTTTTGCTTCCTTGTAACAAATTTTGAGCTCCACACTTGAAAGGAAGACCTGCTTATCAAGCTAAATTGGGCTTAGATTGGGGTTTCCAGGGCAACAGCAGGAGTTCAGACAGAGTTCAGGCAATCCCTGACTCCGGTTGCCAAGGGAATTGATTGCAGGTGCTGGCTTGCAGATTGCAGATTGCAGATTGTCTGGCTTGATGAACAGCAAGGAACAAGGCTTGCAACAACAACCTGTTTGTTTAGAATGGGGCTTCAGGAACAGCTTGTTTTCAAAGAGCTGATTGGGCTGTTCGTGGCTTTTTTTAGTTGGTATTGCTGTTCATGCCCATCTCTACTCACAAGTACCTGAACAGCTAACCATAGAACTGTATTGGAGAGTGTTCGAAAATCCCTACCTACCGTGCTCTATAACACACCCGAACTAAAATAGTTCTCTCCCCAAAATAAGTGCCCATTTGAAAGTTACCCTCACTGATGGTTGTTGTGGGTTTTCCGGGCTGTATTGCTGTGGTCTTGGCATTGTAGTTCCTGACGTTTCGCCAGCAGCTGTGGCTGGCATCTTCAGAGGTGTAGCACCAAAAGACAGAGATCTCTCAATGTCACAGTGTGGAAAAGATGTTGGCAGGTCATTTATATCTACTCAGGAGGGGTGGGGTTGAGCTGAGTCATCCTGTAAGAGTTTCCCAGGGTGTGGAATGCTAATGGCGGGAGGCTTCACTGTATCCTGAGGAGGTTCTTTTGCATATGAATTGGTGCTCGATGTGCTAATCTTCTCTGCAGGGCTATTGTCGGGTATAGCGTGTTTTGTTAGCCTGGTGTTTTTCAGAACTGGAAACCATGCTCTGTTCATTCTTAAGGTTTCTTCTTTCCTGTTGAAGTTTTGCTTATGCTTGTGAATATACCCTCACTGATTAACATTTTCCCACTTTAACAAACCAGAGATTTCAATTATTAATCTCAGACCAGATTCAAACACATCCATTTTCCATTCTTGCAGAGTCTTTATTATACAATGTGTACATTCCCCTCTTAGTCCTTTGATTTTCAATGATATTTAAAGAACATGTCAAAATGTTTCTCAAGAGGTTATTAAGTTGCCTTTTAAGCAGGGTAGAAGAACTGCAGTACTGCCATGTAGAAGCAGAAGCTACAGTGCCTAATGGAGAACCAGGAAAAATGGGTTTGAAATGTGATAAATAAAACAAGACCAAATCTCATTTAAACTTTGACAAAACTATCTGGGAAAAAACACTTCTTGAAAGGTCAGTGTGTCAATGAGGAACTGAATAAAAAAAATCAGCTGAGGATTAAAAAGGTGCTATTTCTTTTCTTTTATACTTCAATTTAATGTTAAAGTCTCTGTAGCTCCTGTCATCCCTGGGCAACTTTGTCCTTTTCAGACAATATGTTCTTTCTTCTGTTTCTTTCTCATTGGAAAGCAAATGTTGACAGAAGGAGAACATTTTATATGGTTTTAATTTCTTCTGTGCCAGTAGAA
This sequence comes from Eublepharis macularius, assembly GCF_028583425.1. Taxonomy (NCBI): domain Eukaryota; kingdom Metazoa; phylum Chordata; class Lepidosauria; order Squamata; family Eublepharidae; genus Eublepharis; species Eublepharis macularius. Next base: position 131,332,322 of record NC_072790.1, read on the forward strand.
ATGAAAGACAATGTTAACAGAACCGTATGAAATGGAGAAAAAAAGTTTCCAAATTAGAGAGCATCTCCAATTTTTTATCTGAGCTCTTACCACCTGAAAATAATTACTTTTATTTTCACTTCTTCCCTTTACAAATCAAACCCATGATTCTTTACTTCTGCATCACAAGATATAAGCATTTTTATTATTATTCAGGCATTAAGAAGTCTGGACTGTATGTTATGCATATATTAAGTGAACAAATTATACATTTTATGTACACAGATTGCATTTTATAACCAAACAACATGTATATGCAATACTAATAAAGCTATTAAACCAATGATGAATAGCAGAAAGCCAAAAGTGCTGATAAAACTATAAATAAATATTAAAGCAAATGAAATCAAGAATGTTTATTCATCCCTTGTCTAAAGAAAACAATGAGGGAATGCAGGACCTCTAGCAGATGGATAAACACTGTTTACCAGGCAGGGTGCTTCAACAGCTACCAGTAAGACCCCAAGTATTTCTGCCTCACCAGTGAATCCATTGCCTCTCAGTCCCAGCATTTATACAGCAGTCAAAAATGTATGTGAGATGTATATGCTCTCATAATGTCTGCTCTTTTTCAGTTCCAAACCCTTTTCAATGTCCTGGATCATGGTGATGGAACCATAAAAGTGTGCCTCTTAGCACATAATTTCTTTTATTACAAAGGAACTCCTATATGTTTGGGATCAGGAAAAGGGCCATGAAGACAGGCATGTGTTGAGCCTAGTGCTTGCAAACAGTAGATGACATGATATGCCTTGTTCCCAGAGTTTGCCCTGTCAGACTGCAGGTGAGGGCTTGCATATTAAGTGCTCTGTCTGTACAACAAATTATCTGTAAACAGAAAGCTAGGTATCAGGGGAAAGGGTTCTAGACCAGTCTTCTCCTTGACATGCTGATTTTCTGTGTGGAGGCATTTCTTATTCCAAATGTGACCACATCACTAAGCTTCTCTCATGGGAAGAACAAATGAGCTTGCCTTCTTATATATCAGACTGTTGCTCCCTGTAGCCCAGCACTGACTACTCTCACTGACAGCAGCTTGGGCGAAGAAAGATCTTTTCCAATATCTGCTACCACAGCAATTAGTATAAGGACATTATTATACTGGCAGATTTACTTTCAATCTTTTTTCCTGATGATTCCTTACCATGAAAGTTTTTATTGCCACTGCACATTCAGTCTGTGTATCCAGTGACATATTGACCACAACCACAAAGTCTTTTTCTTCACCTGTCATGTCACCACCACTTCAGACCCCATCTGCATACATGTGAATTTACAGTTTTTTCTCTGACATGCATCACTTTGCACTTGAGGTGGGCACGATCCAAAAAAAATTACCGATCAAGCTGATCATGGATCCATGCCGGTGACAAACCCAAATCACCGATCCACACCGATCAACTCCTGTTTCCCATCTGTGGATCGGATCGGGGAGGCCAAAGCGGAGGGATGCCCCGCTGTTCCCAGCTATGTGGGAAGGTGGGTGGTGGCGGCGACCACCGGGACCGGTGGGCACGGGGAGGTGACGTTCACACACACACACACACAAACACACACACACACACACACAGCAGAGGGGAAAAAGTTTTTAACCTGTCCCTGCCTCTCCAAATAGAGAGAGAGAGACACCCCGTCAACATGTTTCAGCCAGCTTTTTAAAAAAAGCAGGGACAGAATCCTCCATTCCTCCCCACCCAATTTTAAAAGCAAGCAGCCAGTCTTCCAAAAGCATATTTTAAGCACACACAGAGAGTCGTGAATGAGGTTTTCCCACAAAATACAGTGTTTTAAAAGCAGGTTAAAAACAGAGAGTGACAGACAGAAAAACAGCCATTCCTCCTACAAAGCCCCGTTTTTTTAAAAAGCAAAAAACGTTTGGAGTGCCGATGGCTACAGAACACCCCCTTCCCCCTCCCTCCCCTGGGTCTCTTCTCCCAACTGGTGGTGAGTGTGTTGCTGCTCCGTGGTTGGAAGGAAGCCCTGCTGATCAAGGAAAGCTGGGCTTCCATTCGGGTTTCCAGGGCGACAGAAGGAGGGCAAACACAGTTCAGGCATTCCCCTGGCTCGTTGACCCGGGAATAGATTACTGGCGCCTGATTGTCTGCATCCCCAATCAGATCCCGATGGTCCGAATCTAGCCCCGATGAAGCCCCCCCCCGAACGGTGGATCGGTCGCCGTGGACGGCACCGATCCGCTGGGTCCCGATCGTGTGAACACCATTATCGTGGGTATTTTTCTATCGTAATGCTGATCGTGCCCATCTCTACTTTGCACTCACTTGCACTGAATTTCATCCACCATTTTGTCATACATTCACTCAGTCTGGAGAGGTCCTTTGAGGGGTTCTCAAAATCCACCTGGGTTTTCACCCTTTTGCAGAGGATCATTTATTAACAAGTTAAATCTGCTAGATGTCAAACAGGGCCATTTTGAGTACTCTTTTGCTTCTGGTTTAAGATGTTCTTTTAAAATTAATTGATTAAAATGTATTCCTTTATATGAAGTATTTTAAAACAATCCTTTCTGCTTCATAGAGTTGTGTGAATGGCCTAGCATTATCTTTTATTCCTCCCCCCACCTTCCTTATAGCAAATTGAAAGAAGGAATTTTAATATCACTTTTGGGAAATAAAGTATGGTTTAAAAGGATCTTTCCTTGAATTTAGGTGACTATACACAGGGCTTTTTGTGATGATACTTACCTCTTTTTCAGGGCTGTCCCAAGTCCTCATTGCTCCCTCTGTCTTTGCTTTAAAGCTTCAAATACCTTCCTGATTGTGGTGTTTGTGTATTCAGTCCACACAGCAATCAGTTTTTATTGATCTTGATGAAATAAAAGTAAGCACTTATTATAATTTAAATCATTTTTGAATATATATGCCAAAGTTTGTGGCTAGAATACCTAAAGTAAATGAGAGAAAAGATTTTTAAGGCCATATTGATTTCCAAAGGAGAGATTAGCATTCCTTCAGCCTTAAGAAGGGAAACAAAGAGAGAGTACATTGATAATACCTGGCAAATGCTTGCTGCTAAAGGAATGGGAAGCTTGTATTAAGGTATCTGATCAAGTCTATGCTCAACAACAATACATTAATAAAGGAGAGAAAAATGTTTATTGTCTAGCTTTGTAGCTCTCCCAGCTGCAACAAACAACACAATATTTTTGGCACACTAATAAGAATATATGTTCAGGTGGGTGTGTGGATTCATTGAAATTGGTTTCCTTACTGACATTATTCTTTCTGCCTTTGTGACAATGATCTGAACAATCTTATTTCAAGAGTGTCTTAACAAATTCCACCAATTTTAGCATTCATACTCTACAAATTCATTCTAAATATCTAAGTCTGAACTTGGCCTGAGAGTGTTCGGGTCAAAAAAATCTGCACTGCAGGGTAAGGTACAGAAATGGGAAAATGTTTCTACAAATCTGGAGGAACACCTAGGTATGCAGAACAAAACCCTAAGTTAAAAGGGGGTTAACCACTGTCTGAAGAATGCCAGATCCAAAGATCTCAGCTATTGTTTTGAAGTGGTCATGCAGTGGGAAACTTATGTGCACAAGGCATCCACCTTCTCTGTCACAGGAGCTCACCAATCAGCATAATTGCAAAAAGAAGTCTAACACATCCCTTGGCAACGCTGCTGGCTACTGGGGGGAGGGGCAGCAAAGATTGAGAGAAGGGAGATAGGGCAACTGCAGTGGAGTGGCAGGGCTGGAGCAGAAAGGGAACTGCATTTTCTTTTCTTTTCTTTTTGCTCTAGCTTTCCCTTCTCTGCCAGCCACTTGATCTGGGGATTCTGCTTGCCCAGTTCCGTGGGCCTACAGTTACCAGTGTCCTCAAAACTTTGTACATATAATCCACATTCTTGGAGACCATGAATAGATATATTTAAACTTTTTAAAAAATGTTACTGTTATGTGCTGTCAAGTTGCCTCCAACCTATAGAGATCCTACGAATGCAAGACCTCCTAAAGAATCCTCATTTTGGATTTTCTCATCATAGGGTTTTCAAGGTAAGAGGCCATTTTCACACGTCCTTATAGACATGGCCCACCCATGGAACTCTGGTGGCTTTTCCTCAGGCTTCCTTATGTCTACATTTGCAAAACATATGGATACTGTTTGATTACCACCTCTTCAATGTGTTTGCTGAGAATGCAGTTTCTCTAGTTTTTTCTTCTGCTGTGGGTTGACAGAGCGGCTTTTCCCCATTCTTTGACATATGAACGCTTAAAGCACTCTGAAGGATCCACTCACTTCCGCCCCTTTTGCCCATATCTCCTTTTGCTATGGAAGCCTCCTTGCAAAAGGAGCTGGATGCAAATGTGCATGTGCCAAATATAAACAAAAATTGAAAGGGATGCTGGTGATTTTAGGTAACAATGACAAAAGTGCCTGACCTCCCCTCTAAAACCGCTTTTGTTACGTCCTGTGACCTCATAGCAGAACATAAGCAATTGTGGGGAGTGTGTGTGTGGAGAATAAGTTTTCAGAGCAACTCGGCAAAACACACACTCACAATGCAATCCTAAGAAGAGTTACTCCAATCTAGGCTCATTGAAATCAATGGGTTTAGAATGGGGTAACTCAGCATAGGGTGTGCACTGTTAAAGTGGGAAATTGTGGGAATGACTGGCTGTGTGGAAACTACCAGAGATTAGCAAAAGTTGCCTTCTTGCCTTCTTCTGCACAGTACTAACCAGGGATAGCTGAAATGACACTGTCATTGATTGAGAAAGATCCTCTGCCAATGTCACCTTCCACTACTGCTGCTGCCCAGTAGCTAGCCTTCAAGAATTCCTCCGCTCCCTTCATCATTGAAACATTCAATTCTCTTCTGCTGATGTGACCATTGATTCCTGAAGGAGGTGGATGCATCTCAGTCTGGTGTCTCCGCTTTGACCATTCCACCTTGAGTGAATTCTTCCAGGAACTTAATCTCTTGACCCAGCCTGCATTCCTGACAGTGTTGCTCTCAGCTTCACTGACACACTCAAACTTCCTCACCACATTAAGCTGTGAATCCAAGAGGGAGAAAAAATAAATACTATTGTGTTATTACTAGAGATGGGCACGATCCAAAAAAATTTGCCAATCCAGCTGATCGTGGATCGGTGCCGGTGACGATCCTGACTAACCGATCCACACCAATCATCTCCCGTTCCCGATTCGTGGATCATGGAGGCCAAAGCGGGGCGCGCTGCTATTCCCATCTATGTGGGAAGGTGGGTGTTGGTGGCGGCCACCGGGCCCGGTGGGCATGGGGAGACAGCGACAAGCCGCCTCCCCTCAGGGGGCAGGGGGTCTGGCCGCTCACCGGCAGCACCCCCCATGTGCCCGCCCACCAGGCCAAAAAGGAGCACGCTGGCGAGAAAAGAATGGTGGGTGATGCCGGTGACATCTGTTTGTGTTTGGCCATCTGTGTTTGGCCGTCAGAGCTGCCTATCAGGGTTTGCAGGGATGAAATTGGAGTGCCCATGGCTACAGAACACTCCCTTCCCCCTCCATCCCCTGGCTGTCTTCTCCCAACTGGTGACTGATTTGCTGCTCTGTGGTTGGAAGGAAGCCTTGCTGATCAAGGAAAGCTGGGCTTCCATTCGGGTTTCCAGGGCGACAGAAGGAGGGGAAACACAGCTCAGGCATTCCCCTGGCTCCGTTGCCCCAGGAATAGATTACTGGCACCTGAGTGTCTGGTTCCCCGATCCGAGCACGATCCAGCCCCCCTCCCAATCGCTGGATCATTGGCCGTGGCCAATCACGATCCGCTGAGTCACGATCGCGCGATCGCCATTATCGTGGGTTTTTTTGGATCGTAATGCGGATCGTGCCCATCTCTAGTTATTACCTTCATGGCCAGTCCAGGGATTAGAAGGGGCTGTTTTACATTAGGAACCAGACTGATTTAGTATACTGTCATATTAGCACTTTCTCCAGTTTGGCCTAGCCAATACCAACACAAGCTACTTGAGGTCTCTCTAAACCCTGGATCTGACCTGCCCTTCATCTATTCTATTATAATAATCTTCATGTTGCAATTATAGAAAATCCTTAACATAGTTCTTAATTACTACTCATGTGACTTGTTTTTTTTTTCTCAACATGAGAATAAGAAAATAGTAATTTATGATTCACTTTGGCAATTCAGATGAGTGTGTTATTTATGTGATGATTGCTATTCCTACTTGGAATCCAGAGATCTGAGAACTTCAAAACAAAAATGATTGGCATTTAAACTTGCTTAATCAAACTGTTTGTTTACATGCAAGTTGAGCCCTTCACTCGATTGCCTTGATGTTTCTGCTTGAAGTTCAATTTGAATACTGTTTCAAGAAGCATTGCACCTGCCTTGTGACTGTTAGGGTTATGCACTGAAAAGATTTCCATTTCAGTTTTGAATCAGAGTGTTCTGAACCGACTATGTATAGTTTTTTTCTGGCTGGAGCATTGCTGGCTTGAATCTAATCAGTTTTGTTTTTCCCACTATCATGCATTTCAGTCCCATTCTTTGCAATGAAGTCTTCCAGGCTTTGAGGGGCTATTGTTTTTGCACTTAGCACCAAAATAATATAGAACACAGCTCTCCCTCTAAACCATCAATCCATCAAGTTTTTCCTCAGTTACACAACACAACAATGGACTCTGAAGAAGGCAAGTATTGGCGGGTGCACACTATAACAAGAAACTGGCTGGCAAAGAGGTAGTGGGGCAGAGGTGGTTGGATTAAAAACAATCCTGCTTTATGTTCTTTTTTTCTGTAGTGTCAATAAAGCATTAATTATGGTGCTGTGCTTCCTTATACATACTCCCAGAGAAGTATCTCTAGAATTTCAGCCTATGATTGAAGTCTCCCAGGGCTTTGATCTAGTTTGAATGATTGAACAGACCATGTCCCCTCTGCCCTGTGGCACTTTTCCTCACAGTGACTATCCAGGTGCTCTGATGCGGGTGGAGGAGGCAGACGAGTATCTGGGTAGCATTATAAGATGTACCCAGCAGGACTACATAGATGTAAGTCCCATGTTATTCAATAGTGCTTACTCCCAGAGAAGTGTTTTTCAAATTGCAGCCTAGGATTGAGGTCTGCATATTCCCCCTTCCAAATGTTTCCAAAGCTGATAGGCAGGGAGGGGGTATCCCGTTGTAAGGACCCAGTTGGCAAGGAGATGATGCCATTGCATAGGTAGCAATAGAAAAAAAAGATTTACTCATGTGCATTGTGCTCATTCCCCCTTCCCACCAACTGGGTTACTTAATAATGTGAGGGCTCTCTCCCCTTGATATCTGACTCGTGAATGCTGTGAATGCTGAAAACAAGATGCTGCTGTGCAAGCCCAGTGCCTAGTGCTGCTGCTGCTGTGAGGTATGAACCAAAATGAAACACACAAACTTTTTTGGTGGGAGCGTGCTATTATAACTTGGTTTTCCAGATTTGGTTCATCATTCCTGAAGCTGCTTTAACAAAATGAAACAGCAATTTGCAGGGGTATTTCTGGCTCATTTGTTTCATTTTGTTTTGCACGCCCCTAATAACTGCTTACACAGGTTTTTCTGTAGAGATTGCTTTGTATATTACAGAGTAATGAGCATATGAAGACAGCCAATCAAATCTGCCCTTCATTATGACACTGAGCAAGAATACAGTTGATGGCATTTTTGTCTGATAAATAAAAACTCCCATGAGGCAGTGTGAGAATATGCATGCACAAATACAATATAAATAGTTTGCCTACATTTCTTATTAACAAACACCAAGCAATTTGGAGGCCAAGAATACAGTGAAGAAATAAGCCACAAACTCTGAGATTAGTTGAAGTTTTTTATTAGTTGAAGTGTTAATGTTTGGTAGACAAAAGGCTGAGGTGTAACAACCCCCTATAATTCCCATGAGAGAATTTGCATGTGTGAATTGAACTGATCCAGATCTAGATAGTTCACCTGCTTTTGTCATTAATGAGCAGTGAGTCAGGCAGCAAGAAGGGACACAGGGAGACACGGGGTACATCACTAACTGTGAATTGCTAACATTTTGTGCATCTAAAAGAATGTGACAAACAGCAGATGGGGTAGCAATGCAGATAGCAAACATAGGGTTTGGTGGGGGTAGCTGTGAGAAGCAGTATTTGATTGCACATACAAAATCCTCTTTTTCACAATCAGACTATGTAAATATTGTTCAAACACAGGCCAATGGTTTGTTGAATGTTGGACTGTTGAACAGACCGTGAACTGATGCATCAGGTGATCAAGTTGATAGCTTGGTGGTATTTGAAGTCTTTACCTCTCGGTGTCTTGGCAGAAGAGAAGGCTGAAAGTCTTGAAATTTAGAAGCTGAACCTGGACACATGGAAAATAACTCAGAAATCAGACATAAGTCAAAATCAGGCTGCCAAAAAATTCTGGAATGTCTGATACCAGTTTAATTGATGGCCAACTAGTAAAAGGTCATCAGATTAACCATACCAGGAGTCTGGCCATTTTTTACTTGCTTGCTCAAGCCCAGCAAATATCTGGTGTTTTCATGCATAAGTTTTGTAGTGCTGTTACTCTCTTGTCTCTTAATCCCCTATTCCCTTCTCCAATTCTTTCTTCAAAAAGGGTAGAGTTGGGAACTCTGTTTCACAGACAGAAGTTTCAACCTTGGCCAGTACTGTCATTCATAACTTTTCCCTAATTACATGATACTGTTTCTTAGGTATATTCCCAGTTCTTGTCCAGCATTGTGATCTGAGAGTTCTTTTCAGTTGTGCATGTGCCCAATTCTGACTTCAGCCATAGTGCATGAAATGGCCTTGAAATGGCTCAAGAGATTTTCCTCACTGTCCATTAATACACTTAAGTAGGGCAAATTGCAGCTCCTAGAGCAGTTCCTGTTTAGAAAAACAACATGGAAAGAAGGCATATTTCTCTTTGCATGGTATGGTCACAGTCCAAATCAGGCCTGCACACATCAACGAAGAATGGAACTCCCAGACCATGTCTCTCAACAGAGGCAGACTGAGAAGGAAAAAAAGCCACCGGAATAGGGCTCCACCCTCTGGCCCTCCATGGCCCAACCTACCAAAGAGGGAAGAAGAGGCATCCTGCCTGCCCAACTGGCTGGGTACCTCTTTCCAAACATAGCATAGAGATTGGTGCCACCTCCCAAAGGTTGCACAAGTCTAGACTGTGCTGGGTACAGTCCTTCTTCCACTAGGTTGGCCTAACTCAATTGTGTGTCTGGTATTTGTGTGTGTGTGTGTGTGTGTGTGCGTGCGTGCGTGCGCGCGCGCGCACGTGCAGACATTAGCCCACTGGGAGAAGTCTCAGAGGGCATAATGGTCAATCTATCTCTGGCTATCAACCTGACATGGGGAAGTACCCAGCAAAAAATATATCATGTGATTAGGTCCTTATCAGTCAAATACCATGTAGGTGTGAAATTTTAATGTTTTGTGAACCTATGCAATTGGAAAATAGTAGATGAAGAAGTGATAGTAGAGGGGGGAAACAGTAGAGAAACCAATATGTGGTTGAATGATTATCTTTTTGGTATGAGTGGACAAATGCAAATAGTTCAAACACAGACAATAAATAATTGAATGATTGCAACTGGTGAAAAAACCAACTGAACTGATAGATGGTTTCCCAGTGTTTGTATCATAGATACCCTCTCAAAAGGAAGAAAATGGCAACCCTTCTAAAGCAACATTTAAAAAAGTATAGCCACACAAGGGGGCAAAAACCTAACACCCCCCCCCCAAATTGTACATATTTCCAAACAGCATTTATATTTATTTTTCATTATTTGTGGGTCTTAGGTTTTTTCCCTCCTTTGTGGGGTTATATTTTTATTACCAGTTGTAGCACAGTTACTACATACTCAGGTACATTTTTGATATTTCATAGGAATGAACACAAAGAATGCAGGGTCTGGTTTTCTAGGAAGGTAGGGAGAAGGTTTCAGGATTTTGTTACAGTTCTTAGCATGGGCTCTAGAGTGGTTGTCACGCTTCGTCATGGGCTCAGCCATGCTGGGTGCCAGTGCACTTGAACTTTGGCTCTCGGGCATGGCCAGGGACAGCGCAGTTTCCTGCTCTGTGGATGGAGGGGGATATACCTCACCCTCGCTCCCTCTCATCCACTCGTGGGCCTGTTCAACCTGCCTCCATGCAGCATTCCCCATCTTTTCCCAGGTCTTTGTCCTCCTTCTCTCTCTCTCTCTTCTCTGCTCACACACTTTCAATTCTCCACCCCATCTCCTTCTTCCCTTGCCTTTTTATGGGGGCTTCTGGCAGGGACGTCCGCCTTAGCCTCCTGGTCTTGCCCTATCGCCTTGGAAGCTCGCCTCCTCGGTCTTGCCAGGCAGTTGCCGCGGCTCCCATGTTCCCTCCTGTGGTTGGATCCCTGCCTGGACTCCTCGCATCCCACTGGAGGGTGGGGCTGGTCAGCGTCCATCTGCACTGCCTGACTCACTGTGGCTTGGGTTGGGTGCCTGGGCCAGAGCCTGCTCTCGCATCCTGGTCCAGCTGTCAGCTGGTCCCGGCCGCTGTCATACAGGTCATGTTGCTGTCCTCCTTTACCTTGCCTCTGCCTTCTCTGAAGACCTCAGTGACCATGCTTCTCTGCCTGCCTCAGGCCAGAGCGTTGCCTCCACCATCCTCCTCTTTGACCTCCCTGGGTGCGGTTGTGGTGGCAGCCCTCCGTCCAGCCTTTCGGTGGGCTTCTGAGGTGTTGATGCAGGGGGCAGGGGCATTGGCTTCCGAGATGTCAATGCAGGTGGGGCAGGCATGGGGGTAGGGGTGGTGGCTCTAGGCCCCCTCCTGGCCTCGGCTACCTGCAAGTCCGGGGGTGAGGACTCAGACCCCAGACAGTGGTAAAGCAAATCATTTCCATACTGAAACTCTGCCAATGCACTGAATGGTTTGGGCTAGAGATCCAAATGGTTTATCAAAGCACAGAATGCGACACAGCAAAAACACCTTTTTGTAGCAAAACTTATGTGCAATGCTGAATAAGTCAAGCTTGTGCTAGGAAGAGGTATCAATGAACTCATGATTTCAGCTAAATTGTTCTGTGACCTCTTAAACCTTGGGATAAATTAAAACCTGGTGGATCTGTTAAGTGCATTGCTTTTACAAGGATGGATTGTCCAGTCTTAATGGCATGTCTAGAATAAGTTGGGGTTGTAGATTTTTCCTTATAGTTAATATATCAGATTGGTAAAGTATTCTAATTCAAGCCTCGAAGATGGAAAAGAAAGATGAAGCTCTGAAGTCAAACCAGCTGCAAGTATGAAGAGGATATATATGATATTGTTACATTAGGAATAATAAAAAAGTGCTTGCAAGCCAGTAATGGCCAATATATTGGTGACAAAAGGACTAAACACAGGTAGTACTTCAATGCATGCAGTAGTGTATCTCCTCTTTGTATGGGTTCTATGGGGCTTAGGAAGCAAACTTTCACCCAATTTTAAGATTTTTTTTAAAAAAAACTTTTAACAATTAATACAACTATTTTTTCTTTAACTAAACTCATAAATGTAACCATATAGAAACTTTAAACCAACAATGTCTTTGAAAAGGTAAACAGTTCAACTTGTCTGATTCCACCAAGTGATAGAGTCCTTTTTCAAAATCTTTCCACTTTGAAGCAACTGGAGCCCAAGCTTCTGTCCTTTTCTTGGGGAATTACAACCCTACAAAAATAATACAATCCCAGTTACATCAAGCAAACACAATACACAAACACCACTTTTAGTCATATTGTTCACATACAACATTTCTGATTACCTTATTCAAGGTGATAAGAGCATATTAATTATTATTCAGCTCCCCAGCATCTAGCTTCTTCCTCAGCTGCCTGGCTCTAGCTACTGACTCCGCCCTACTGGGCTAAACCAGTTACCTCATAGGGGTTACAGTAGCACCTCTGCATCTTTGAAAAAGTGCAAATCCACTTTGAGCACAGCAAATTCTGAGCAGACTTAGAAGAGTGTGACTCTGCTTAGTTATTTCCCTTCCTTCTGTTTCTCCATTCCAGATTGTTTCCTAACAGCTCCTCCACCATTTGAGTTATGAAGCTGCCTTATATGGATTTAGAGCACACCCAGGCCAGTGCTCTGGGCTAGTGGCTTGCTAGCATCTCAGGCAGAGCTCCCTTTCTCAGCACCTGCTTTCCTGGTTCCTTTTGATGAGAGGTGTTGAGGACTAAACCTGGAACCTTCTGATTGTAAAGTATGTGTTCTGCTCCCATTAAAATGCATGTGTGTGAAGGTGCAATTATTGGTTTGGGTGTAGCATTATCAACTTGAAGGTGGGGCTCAGAATTCTCACAGAATTGCAGAATCTCCACATTATGGAGATCATGATGTCCTCTGGAGGAGATGGCAGCTCAGATGGTGAAGTCTATGACATCATATCACCACTGAGCTTTCTCCCCTCCCCAAATTCCAGCCCCCCCAGGTTCCACACCCAAATCTCCAGGAAATTTCTGCAAGTGGATTTGGCAACCCTATTTAGGTGGCGAGTATTTGCAAAGGCAACATTTCCTGCAGACAAACAATAGTGATGAAAAAGATATTTTTTACAATCATAACATTTCATTCTTGGGGTTTTCCCCATGCTTAACTTTCTTTTGAAATAGCTTTTGGTTTTTGCAGGGAGGAGATGGAATGGGAAAAAAATGGTTGGAATCCCTATTAACACTGCCAAAATGTCATAAAATGAGCAGGACAGTAATCTCACTCATTTAGTTCCAGCTCCCTAATTTGTATCCCACGTTATGAATATATACTTGGGACAAATGAAGCCATCAGCTCCACAGCAACATGAATGTCTCTTGAGTTTTTAGCCAATCTTTATTCATAGCCTATTTAAGTCAGAAATAAGTTTGGGGTTGTAGCATTTGATTACAGACTAGAAGCTGCAGTCACATTTTTGAAAAATTCATAGTTGCTTGAGCAGAGTCTCATTACCATCTGCATTATTGTTACTAGCAAGTTCAACTTGTGGAACACACTGTGGGTTTAAAAAAAACCCTGTATATTTCATTAACACAGGGAACATGCTATTTGAACATTGCTAGGAAATGACCAGATTATTTGGACTTTGAAAGTTTGCATGACAAAAACAGTGTTCAGTGTGCAATGTCTTGTTTTCATATGGGCTGTCCAAAAGATAATTATTGTGGAAAAGCTAACCAACAGACCACATCGCCCTTTGGGTATTGACATGCTGAAGAGCTCTGGCTCAATTTATGCTGCTATTGATGAAACTATAATCTCTACATTGCATGCTGAGTGCTCTCCACAGTCCTCCTTAGTTTCCCCTCAAATATTAAATTAAATGGCCAGAATGTCCCCTTATCAAACCTGCCTTATGTCAGAACTACTCTCAGAACAAATAACTAAAGTAAAACAGAATATTTTGAAATCTGTTTTCTGCAGAGACCATTAGAAAAGGGGGAGTTCTCAGGAAAAAACAGCTGCTTACCTGATCTCTTTTATCAGTCTCCTATCTCACAATCAAATCAAATGAGTCTTATTTTGTTATGCAAAAAATTATATGAAGTTTGAAAAACAACAACCTGACTCAATTGAAGTAAGAGTCAAAACACAGCCATTCCTTCCTGAATTCAGGAAAGTACCCAGAAGGTGGTATGTGATGATTGCTTCTATAAATGTTTGGTATACTTTGCCATTATTTGTTTGGTTGCATTCTGTCAAGTGCTAGACTGAAGGAAGTTCATTTGCTTAAGGCCTCCCCACACAAGTCATGACTCAAGACACAACTGCACATTATGTTCTCCTAGCGACCTCCCTGGTTGATCAGACTGTGCTGTGGATTCTGTGCTTGAATCAAACCCTGGCATGTGTGTGGGCAGATCCAGTATGAGGTCACAGCGTGGGAAGATGGAGCTTAAGCCTTCCTCTATGTACCCATTTTGCAACCTGAAATGGCCCTTTAGGTTGCTATTTGCCCAGTGGGGGAAACCATGTGTGTTGGTTGGATGCAAGAAAATTTCCCCAGTGGAGCAAATAGTGCCCCCCCTGGCCATTTCTGGTCAGAAAAAAAGCTAGTAGGAAGTCTTAAACCCCTTCTCCCCAACATAGTCCCAATCCAATTAATATAACTTGGAACTTGCAGTTTATGTCTAATCCTTAAACCTCAGGTAGAACTAAGAAAATTAAAATATCTAGTTAGACTCTCTGTTGGGATTTCAACCTAGGTTCCCATACTTATGCCATTATATAACTGGAAATTTACAATTTCTTATATATTCCCTCATGTTCAGAGAACTGTATGAAAACATATAAGCTAGTTTTACTACAAATGCTAATCAAGTCTGGCTCTGCAGATTGTTTGGAAGCCATATTAATATGGATTATGGCTGCCTACTTATTCCTTTGTTAGAAATAATAGCCTAGAATGGATGTTGAAATTTACTAAAAAGAAAAAAAATGTACATGATAACTCTTGAAGATGCCTTCCTCCTTCATTAAAAAGAGAAGACAAGTATTAAGCAATTGATGTCTTCGCTACATATGAAGTAATACGTAAATGATTAATAATTGAAAGGGAAGTTCTTAACATGCACACTATATTTTCCCTTACTAATAAGAAACTTCAAATCATCCTTTATTCACTAATGATTAAGCAGAAGGGCTGCTGACAGTCTTCAATCTTAGTCTAACTTTTTAAGAAGTTATCCATTGCCATCCCTCAAGTTTTTTTTCTCATGATGCTCTTATTCCATCTTTCACTCCCCCTACCCCCAATGCCTCAGTATATCTGCTGTTGTCTGGGGACAGGTCAATAAGACTTTCCTTTTTGTTAATTTCCATGCTATTAGGGTTTTGTTTCTATAGTTTGTGATACCTTAATGGTAGCAGCAGAGTTATTTAGGCAGAAGCGTTTAACCCCAAACATGCATTAATTAGTCTTTAGACAAATCATAGAAAGATATAACTTACAGTTTTATTGAGGTAGATTCCATCCATAGCAATATCTTGGAGAAGAGAGAAAGAGTCCCAATCTAAAGAATTACTTTCCCTATAATTAAACCACGGCCTGAAAATAAGCAGCGAGGCTGAAGACTGTGGGTTTGTGGACAAGGCCTTCATGGTGGAGCACAGTGAATCACATCCTTCCCCCTGGAAGACCATGAGGTAAGAGAGAGATCTCTCCCAAGAGGCATAGAGACAAGAGGAGGAGTCAGGAGGCGTTGTTACCTTAGACAAAAGAGTAGCAGCTTACTTGCTAGTTACACATACATACAGAAAGACATGCAGCACTCCCAACATCCAAAACATGCTGAGTCGCCTGTTCCAACACATGTGCCTCTACTATTCATGTAGTTTGAAGATTCTTGCTCTAACTCTTCAAAATGTCATTGATTGCCACTTTGCATTATGATCGCACTGTTTCAGTATTCCTAGAAAAATGTAGATTTATCCTTTTTAAATATTTTGTAGTGCTGAGGTGTAAGATTTACAGTGTCATCCTAAGAATGTCTACTCAGCATCCTATTCAAGTCTATTCAATACAACTTCCAAGAATTGTTCAAGGACTGCATTGAATATCATGATTTTTCATTCCCTAAAACTTACTTCATTTTATTAATCTACTTTTCCACCTATTAGATCTGTACTTACGTACAATTACTAAGACAATGCAAGAATAAAATATTTTTAAAGGTTTATTTTTATTTTTATTTACTTTGAATTTCTATTCTGCTCTCCCCACAAAGGGCTCAGGGGGGATTACGAGTTAAAACACATTAAAATTAGTTTATCCGATATAAAACCATCAATAAATTTTAAAAGATTCACTTATGAAATATACACTAAATACAATAATATATAATATCTATGTTAAACAACAATGGGGAGAGTACCGCCTCCTGTGGTACACCACATACCATAGGTTGGCAAGATGATAGTCTCTCCCCAAGCGCCACCCTTTGTCCCTGACTGTGGACAAAGGAGACCAGCCACTGTGGACTGAAACGATCAAATACTGGCCCAGAAGACTGCCAAGGGGTCTCTAGTTCATGTACTGTATCAACCGTGGCTGGCAAATAGCAGCTGAGAGACAAGATTTTAGCAGCAAAAAGCTCCCAAAAGCCACACAGCTAATGTCCGAATTCAAAATTTAATGGTCTCTGTCTGTCAAGGAGACCAACGAATGAATCACATTAAACAATTTTGCTGGGCGTGAGCTAGCTGATGCGATGTATAACCTAAGATCAAGGAAAAGATACAATAATGCCAGACAAATGAGAAGGACTGAGACTACCACATAAAAGGTCCTATTTCTCCTGTCTATCTCTAAAGCGGGGGAGCTCAGTAAAAGGGCAAGTTTCTACAGGAGAAGTAATTCTTTAGGTACTCTGGTCCAGGCAATTCAAGTTGCATTTTTCAATGTACCAGTGGTGTAATATCTTTGTATTTCTGTTTAAATAATTAATAAAGCAATGAGGGGGCATAACCCTTAGGTATAATGGGAACTCTGGATTTTTGGTCTCATAAAGATGCATTTCTTCTAAAACTGTAGTTACATACTTTCTCTTGACATCATTAAGACTTGCTACCAGGTAATTATGTTTAGCACTGAAATTCCAGCCAAGTACGCTGCCAGATTAATGACTTCAAAAAATACTTTGGCCCAGGGCTTTTTTTCTGGGAAAAGAGGTAGTGGAACTCACTGGGTATCAGTGTGATGATGTCACTTCTAGGAAGTGAAGTTATTACACAGGCTGTGGCCGCCCTGGGAGCGCTCTTGTGCTTCACAGGGGGCCTAATTCGGGCCCAAATAAGCCTGGAATATGCCGCTGCCACACGGGAGAGTGCTCCCCTGCCCGGCAGTGGCCCAATCCTGGGCCAATTGGGGACAAATCTGGCTCTAATCAGCCTGAAACAAATAGCTGCCACACGGGGAAACCATCCCCCACCCAGCAGTGACCCAATCCTGGCTGTTTCGGACCTGAATTGGGCCAAAATGGGCACAAAGTGGCTGAAATGGGCCCAAAACAGCCCAGATCAGGCCCAAATCAGCCTGGGATTGGCTAATGCCATCCAGGGGAACCCTCCCCCATCCAACAATGGCCCTATCCTGGCTGGGCCCCAAATGACCAAAATGGACCCAAAATGGCCAGGACAGGGCCCAAATTAGCCTGAAACAGGCCGCTGCCAGGTGGGGGAACTTTCCCCCACCACGTAGTGGCTCATTTCAGGCCCATTTCGGCCATTTTGTACCAAAATGGGCCCCAAATGGTTGAAATGGCCAAATACCTACCAGTCACGTAGTGGGTATTTTTAAGAGGTGCCAGAACACAGTTCTGCTGCGTTCCGGATGAAAAAAAAGCCCCGCTTTGGCCCAAAAGAGATCCGTGATGGAAATAAACATATTCTTTGCCTGGCCAGCCAGTATCTATTTTCAGTGCATGGTCTCCATTTTAGAAAGCTAATTTGCATTTTTGTCAAAATGAGCACCAGTTAGATCTGGTCTGAAAGGCAGATAAAAAGGCCACATTGCTATATTTGTTATTAAAGTGCCCCATCATATCTGACAAAGTTCCTTACCTTTTCTGTATTAAAAGCTAGTGTTGAAATTTAATGATCATACTTAAATGTCTAAGATGCAGATATGAAACCTACTTAGGTAAAATTCTTATTGATATTTATTAAAATGTGGCCAAATGCTTAATCAGAATCACAGATTTAAAATTTCCGGAAATTTTAAAACTTTCCAGAAATTTTAAAACACTGGAAAAAAGGGGTGTCATTTCCACCCCCACCCCCTGGAAAACAACCCCCTTCCTAGGAAATGATAGAAAAAATTGAAATATTTGCAATAATTTGCTTTCTTATTAAACCAAAATTTATTTTACTGCTTTAACAACGTAAAATGCATCATTAAAAACTTTACAATGTATAATTGTACCAAGTAGCCTTCTGCATTTTTAAGTACAATAATTACAAAAATTGAATGTTTTGCAAATATATTAATTAATATGAAATCAAAACAAATTCCCTATAATGAAAAAAACCATGTTTTTCTTTCATTTTCTTGTCTCCTCTCCCCTCTGCTGTGTTCCTAATAAGGGTATAAAATTGTTCCTTAGGGGAAGTAGAGAGTACCTCTAGGTTTTCTTGACTGATTGCAGAATGTAGCTACTAAGATTACAGTTCTTTCCTCACATCTTTAAAACTGGGACATACTAAAACTAAGGACACCAGTTGCCCATAGACAATACATGATTGCCAGCAGAAAATGCATGGTTGCCCATAGGGAGTAATGGAGACCATGCTTGCCCAGAGGGAATAAGGGAGAGCAGAATTGCCCATAGGAAATAATGGATACAGCAGTTTCCCATAATGAAAAATGGAAAGCACGTTTGCCCATAGGAAATAATGGAAGGCATGCTTGCCGACAGGAAATAATGGGAATGGAGATTGACCATCAAGCCCATGCTCGCCCATAGGGAATGATGGAAAGCACGGTGGCCCTCAGGGAATAATGGAAAGAACGCCTGCCCATAGAGAGCAATGGACACTTGCCCAAAGGGAATACTGGAGACCACGCTTGCCTATGGGGAGTAATGGAAAGCATGCCTGCCCATAGAAAATAATGGAAAGCATGCTTGCTCATAGGAAATAAGGGGAATTATTCCCTGTATGCCTACAGGGAATAATGGAGACCATGCTTGCACATAGAGAATGATGGAAAGCACGCTTGCCCGTCCAGAATAATGGGGTCTTAGATTGCCCATAGGGAATAATGGAGACCACACTTGCCCATAGGAAATAATAGAAAGCACACTTGCCAACAGGGGATAGGACAGTGATTGCCCATGCTGAATAATGGAGACATAGACTGCCCATAGGTAACAATGGAGATTGCACTTGCCCATAGAAAATAATGGAAAGCATGCTTGCCCACCGGAAATAATGGGGACATTAATTGCCCATAGGCAATAATGGAGACCACACTTGCCCATAGGAAATAATGAAAAGCACACTTGCCTATTAGGAATTATGGAAAACGTGCTTCCCTTCAAGATGTCTGCCCCCACCAGAGTCCTCTTGTCTTTTAGTCTCCCGATGCCCAGGTCTGCCTCCTCATGATGATTGTTCTTTCTCCCTTTCTTGTACAGGGACATTACTGTCTCCCCAAAGAAATTCACTCCTGCCTCCAAATTTAACCTCCTCTCATAGATTGCCTCTGTCCTTGTGTCTTTTAAAAGAATATTGCTGCTGTCTCCCCAAAAACATTCCTGCTGTCTCCCTAAAAACATCTCCTTGACTGTCTCCTCAAAGAGTACTTCTCTCTCTCCCCATTCCAGCCCCAGAGCAGGTTTTCTGCTCCTAGGAACCATCATTCCACTCTGGGGGCCATCATTCCATTCTCAGAGGAAGATTCTCCAACTCCATCCATAGAAATTTTGGTGCTGCAAGCCAATGCAAGCTCCTATTCTATGTACTGGAAGTTTCCTGGGGGCAGCCGCTTTGGGGGTCTGTAACTTGGATGTCCGAAATGTAATCTTGGTCAAACTTGGAGGGTAGCTGGAGAAGAGCCTGCCGAAAACACACGGTGAGTTTGGCATCTCTGAGTGTGAAGGGGACACAGCTAGGGCCCCCAGAAGTGACGGACCATGGACGGATGAACCGGTCCGCAAAATGGGGCGGGTCCGTGAATGGTCCATGGTCCGTGGTCCATGAAATGCAATGGACCATAGACCAATGGTCCATGGCTTTTTTGTAGTCTAGGCCCATGTCTACTCATACACTAGTCTGTGTTATCATCAAAATTATTTCAAGCATGGACATTTTTACCTAACTTATGTGAGAAGTAGTATATCCTCTCACATGTCATTGAAGTGCCTGACTTGACCATCCATAATCTTGCATTCCTACTGCATAGCTCCAAAAGCAGCTTGCTTGTAAGACAAATGGAATTAAAACAAACACCACATCTAGGATTCTGTTTGTAATTATAGAAAGAAAGCGGGGGAGGCTCTATTAAGTATCAGCTTTTTAAATGATGGTGAAAAGAGGTGTGAGTGAATTCAACATAATGTGAAAATGCTTGAAGTAGACACTAGCTGATTTGCCTAAATAATAAAATTGCTTATCTCTTGCATTCTTTTATGGGCCTGTATTCTTAAGTTAGTCAAAAATGAATAAATATATTTGCTTTTATATCTCTATTATATAGCTGGATGTACTGCAATAAAATAAATTGCTTCTATAAAGGAAGCTCTTTTCTTTATTAATGCAGCATCGCTGAAACAGTACATTTTATTTCATTACCATAAAGCCAAGGCCTTCTTTACAGGCATGCTCTTCAGTGTGGCAGGTAGACATGGGCACGATCCCCCCCCAAAATACCCATCAAGCTGTTCATGGATCCATGCTGGTGACGAGTCCAGATCACCGATTCACTCCGATCAAGTCCCGTTTCCGATCTGGGATCTGGGATCGGAGGGGCACCCCCCACACACACACACGCACAGAGCAGATGGGGGGGGGGAAGTTTTTAACCCAGTGATGAGCCATCTCCCCTCAGTGAGGGGACTTTTTCTCACACACACACATGCACGCACTTAGAGCAGAGGGGGGGAGTTTTTAACCCTGCGACGAGCCACCTCCCCTCAGGGAGCGACGTTTTCTCTCTCACACACACATGCACACACTTAGAGCAGAGGGGGGGAAGTTTTTAACCAGGCGTTTTCTCACACACACACACGCACTTAGAGCAGAGGGGGGAAAAGTTTTTAACCCGTCTCTGCCTCCAAAGAGAGAGAGAGAGAGAGAGAGAGAGAGAGAGAGACCCTGTCAGCAAGTTTCAGCCAGCTTTTAAAAAAAAGCAGGGATAGAATCCTCCATCCCACCCAATTTTAAAAGCAAGCAGCCAGTCTTCCAAAAGCATATTTTAAACAGGAAGAAAGTAAAACCAGGATCCACACGGATCCTCGCGGATCCTATGGTTTTTTAAATAGGAAAAATACAAATGAAATATCAAATCACATACCAACCTTGCAAAAAGCAGGCACTGGGCTGAGAAGCCAGGAGGAGAGAGATATCTCTTTTCAGTTAACTCTTTCAGCACTGAATGTACTCCGGAGAGGAGCGCAAAACAGCTTGATAGCTGCTCTCAAAGCAAGGGTTTTTTGAAAGAGTTAACACCGAGAAGAGCTTTTCCTCGCTAGGGGAAATATTATCAAGTTTCAAACAGAGCTCAGGCATTCCCCTGCCTCCGTTGCCAGGGGAACAGATTGTTGGCGCCTGAATGTCTAGCTTCCTGGTCCTATCACGATTGCCCCGGAGTCCCAACTGCTGGATCATTTGCCGTGGAAGACAACGATCCACCAGGTCACGATTGGGAGATTGCCATTATTGTGAGGTTTTTTTTATTGTAATCCAGATCGTTCCCATCTCTAGTGGCAGGACCTTCAGTGTGATCTGATCTCACAGTGTAGGGATACTTGTGTGAATAGTCCAATTACATGGGTGAGGTCAACTGCACTGGTCTTTCTTCCCACTTCTTCCTGCTTTAGGATCCCAGTTCTGAGGGAAAGTCCTACCCATGTAGTTGCAATATTCCCACAGGTTTCCCTGAAGGAGTCACAACAGGTACCTTGATAGCAATCAACATGACCTTAAGTCAAATTACAAATCATCCTTTGAAGTGACTATACACAAATGTATTAATATCAGCTTCTCAAACTGGATCTGTGCCAATCTTCTTTAAAGTTCACTGATATTTCCATGCAGGTTTTGAATGAATAGAATCAATGGGTCACTGGCCACATTGCAATTTCCATGAATAAATGCTCATAAATCAACAATGAAAAGCTAACATAAGCAAAGAAAACATTACAGAACTTTATTATACTTTTTGCTAAAGGTTAGTGATTTGCAATCACTCTTCCATTCAAATTGCTATTTGATCACAAATTGGGAGCAACACCAAAAAATCACTTGTTGTTGAGCACTCAAAATTGTGCTACCGATAGCATTGGCCCCTCTATACTGCTTTCAATCCAGGCCCCTCTATACTGCTTTCAATTGATATAGAAAAGGCCTTTGATTTCCTAGGAATTCCATATTTACAGCTCTTGCTGAACAAAATGGGATTTGGGGAATGATTCCTTAGGTTGATATCAAGTATTTATGAAGCTCCAATAGTAAAAGTGCGAGCAAATGGCTTACTATCAAATTCTTTTCCCATAACTTAAGGAACAAGACAAGAATGCCCCCGTCCCCTTTGCTGTTTTCACTGAGGATAGAGCCTCTAGATGAAGCGATACGAACCAATAATGAAATTAAAGGGATGCAGATGGGAGGTCACAAACATAAAATAAGCTTGTTTGCTGATGATCTGGTACTCTATATTTCACATCCAATACAATCTTTACCAGGGGTGTGCAAAACACTAGCAGATTTTGATAGAGTTTCTGGTCTTAGTGTGAACCAAGAAAAATCTGAACTCTTCCCTGTAAAACTCTCCAAGGAGGAAAAAGAAATCATAAAAACTAATTTCCCATTCAGCTGGGTTACCTCTAGCAGGAGACATCTTGGCATACAAATCCCTCTGGAACTAAAACATCTTTTCAAATTTAATTATGCTAAATTAACTACTGATATTGCAAACCAGCTGAGAAAATGGCATAAAAAAACTCTAACCTGGCCAGACAGAATAGACCTAATAAAGATATTTGTGTTTCTAAGATTCTTGTTTCTTTTTCATTCCCTTCCAATAGAGATGTCCAATTCACAACAAAACAAATGGCAAACAATGTTAAATAATTTCCTCTGGTCTAACAAAATACATAGAGTCAACTTAAAAATAATATGTGATCCCTCCTAGAAGGGAGGTTTAAGCATACCAGATCTAAAATTATACCACCATGCAGCTAAATTAGTCAATGTAGTTCAAATGCTAAAAAAGACTGCTAAAGAGGGTTGGATACGCATAGAAGGAAGTTATATTAGCCCTAAAACCCTAAATGAAGTATTTTGGAATCGCCCTTCCATCCGCACCATCCAGGTTCAGCAAAATGAGTTTCTACATACATCTTTAAAGACTTGGGATAGGTGGAGAAAGAAGTTAGCTCCAGGTTTCTCTCCAATGCAGGCGTTTACTAATCAACCATGGTTCCCTCCAGGAAAGGAATTCCAGCCTCACTGGAAACAAGCAGGCATGTTAACACTAACTGATATCACTCACAAAGGTACTCTTAGGGGAAAAGCTGATCTAGAACGATCTTTAGATGCAAAGATACCTTGTTATTGCTATCTCCAGTTACAGCTAGAGATGGGTACGAACAGCAATACAAATTTTAAAAAGCCACGAACAGCCCAATCAGCTGTTTGTGAACAAGCTGTTCATGAGGCCCCATTCTAAATGAACAGGTGGTAGTTGCAAGCCTCGTTCGTTGCTGTTCGTCAAGCCAGGCAATCTGGCACCTGCAATCAATTCACTTGGCAACCGGAGGCAGGGACTGCCTGAACTCTGTATGAACTCCTGCTGTTGCCCTGGAAACCCCAATCTAAGCCCAATTTAGCTTGATAGGCAGGTCTTCCTTTCAAGTGTGGAGCTCCAAATTTGTTACAAGGAAGCAAAGAGCAGGGGGGAGGGGGGCTTCCAGCATTGGTTTTGTGGACAGTGAAGGAGAGACAGTTGCTGTTGGCCTTTTGAGAGAGAGACAGAGAGAGTGCATTGGAGCTTAAATTTTCTTTGTGTGTGGTAGGATAGGGATCTACCTCTTTAAGTTCCAGGGCTGCTGCCAGGCTCTGGGCCAAGCTATTATTTATTACTGGTATCTTTCCTGCTGCCTGCTCAGGTAAGGTTTCTGGGAGTGGTGCGGTAGGTATCTACCCATTCAGGTTCCAGGGCTGCTGCCAGGCTCTGGGGCCAAGCTATTATTTATTATTGGTACATTTCCTGCTGCCTGCTCAGGTAGGGTTTCTGGGAGCAATATGGTAGGGATCTTGATGGCTGGAGGAGGGCCTGCTGGCCCCCACGAACAACGAATATGTTTGTGAATAGGTCATGTTCGTCAATGTTCATTGTTTTTGGATGTAAATGGACTAAACTCACCACAAAAAAGGACAGTTTTTCATTGGTTAAAGAAACAAAATTGTAATATAATTTGTCTACAAGAAACACATATTAAGGACCAAGATGTTAAGTTCTTAAAAAACAGACAATTAGGAAGAGAATTTATAGCCTCGGCAAAACAAATGAAAAAAGGAGTACTAATGTATATCAAGGAGAATCTGGACTCTAAATTAATCCTCCGGGACCAAAATGGAAGATATCTTGTTGTAGAAATTAATGTAAGTGGCAAGAAAACAATAATAGGTATATATGCACCCAATGGAACAAAAGATCAATTCTACAGGGAAATAATAGACAAATTAGACCAAGATTCATACGATCAGATCGTAAAGGTGGGAGATTTTAATGGGGTTGTGGACTTGCAAATGGACAGGAAAATAAAGGGAGGCAAACAGAAATCAGGAAAACTACCAAAATCTTTTTTTGAACTAATAGAACAAGAAAAATTGGAGGATATTTGGAGGAAGGAAACCCCTAAAGGTAAAGACTATACATACTACTCTGCAAGACATCAATCATTCTCAAGAATTGATATATTTGGACAACAAAAGAATTAGTTGTACGGACAAAAAAAATAGAAATAATGCCGAAAGTGAGTGCAGACCACAATCCACTGTGGTGGAAAGCTACAATGGGACAGAAGAAATTACGATGGAGAATAAACGAAGATTTGTTGCAGAATCAAGAAAATATGGAATATATGCAGAAAGAAACAAAATATTTTTTCCAAACCAACAAAAACAATGAAGTTTCAACCCAGATGGTATGGGAAACATATAAAGCAGTGATAAGAGGAATATTAATTACATTAAACAATAGAGATAAAAAAAGGAAGCAGGAAAAATGTCAAGAGATACAAGAGAAATTACATAACAAAGAGAAGGAATTAAAGAAGAAACCAGGGAAAAAATCAATAGTACAAGAAATCAAAATATTACAGGAGCAAATAAGAGCAATTGAAAACAAAGAACTAGAATGGAAATTGAGGACACTACAGCAAAAATCATTTGAAGGAGCCAACAAGCCTGGAAAGTATCTAGCCTGGCAACTGAAGAAAAAAAGAGAAAAGAAAATAATTAGCAGAATAATCGAAGAAGGGAAAGAACTAAAAGACCAGCAAACAATTAAACGAGCTTTCTACAAATATTATGCAAAATTATTTCAAAGGAAAGCAATAGCCCAAGAGAATATAAACCAATATCTACAGGGAATAGAATTACCGACTATACCAACCAATATGAAGGAGAAGCTAAATGCTCCAATAACAGAAGAAGAAATTAAGCAAGCTATAGATGTGGCAAAGATAGGTAAAGCACCTGGACCAGATGGAATTACAGCGAAGTTTTGTAAAGCAATGAAGGAAGACCTTTTACCAGTATTACGAGTTGTAATGAATGATATATTGAAAGGAGAAGGTCTTCCAGTTACGTGGAATGAAGCAAATATTGCCTTGATACCAAAGGAGAGACAGGAATTAACCGATGTCAAAAATTATAGACCAATTTCGTTAATAAATAATGACTACAAAATATTTACAAGAATACTAGCAGATAGACTTAAAATATGGCTAATGGATTTTGTAGGAGAAGATCAGGCTGAGTTTTTGCCAAACAGACAATTAAAGGACAATTTGAGAGTGGTTATAAACGCCATTGAGTACTATGACAAGCGTCCAGATAAAGAAGTTGGGGTTTTTTTTGTGGATGCAGAGAAAGTCTTTGACAACTTGAATTGGGATTTCATGTTTGCATCGATGGAAAAGATGGATTTAGGTAAAGAATTTATAGAGGCAATAAGGACGATCTATAAGAATCAAAGAGCGGCAATTTGTGTCAATGATGACCTGACAGAGAAATTTGAAATAAGAAAAGGTACAAGACAAGGATGTCCACTGTCGCCGTTATTATTCGTTATGGTCTTAGAAATACTATTAAGGCAGATAAGAGAAGATGAGAACATAAAAGGAATAAAATCAAAGGGGTTTTCATATAAGTTAAGAGCATTTGCTGATGATGTGAAGTTTATAGTAGAAGACCCAGTACAAATTTTGCCAAGACTGTTAGATAAGATTAAAGAGTTTGGAGATTTGGCAAGTTTTTATATAAATAAAAAGAAGTCGAAAATAATAACTAAAAATATGACTAAAAAGAAACAAGAAGAATTGACAGAAGTAATGAACTGCAAGGTGGTACAAAAAACAAAGTATTTGGGAATAGAGCTGACAGCCAAAAATATTGATTTATTTAAGAAAGAACAACTATGAAAAGCTCTGGATACAAATTGAAAGAGATACGTTAAAATGGAACAAATTGAATTTATCATGGTTAGGTCGAATTGCCACAATCAAAATGAATGTATTGCCTAGAGTTATGTTCTTGATGCAAACAATACCAATTGTAAAAGATAAAAAACAATTTGGAAAATGGCAGAGGAAGATATCGGAATTTGTGTGGGCAGGAAGAAAACCCAGAGTCAAAATGAAAGTGCTCTGTGATGCCAAAGAAGGAGGAGGTATGCAATTACCTGATCTCCATCTGTATCATGAAGCAATATGTCTAGTATGGCTAAAAGAATGGGTGTCTTTATCTAATTATAAGCTGTTAACGCTGGAAGGTTATAATAAACTTTTTGGATGGCATGCATATCTATGGTATGACAAACATAAAATGGACGCAATGTTCCAGCACCATTATTTGAGAAGAAATCTATTTCTAACCTGGCTAAAATATAAAAAGTTTATAGATCAAGAGAAACCAATGTGGATTGTTCCAGCGGAGGTGATTAATCCGAATTTGGAATATAAGGGAGAAGAATGGTTGACGTACAAAGAATTAATAAAAACTGAAAATAATGAACTTAAACTTAAATTGAACGAGGAAATACCATTTAAGTATGGCTGGTTACAATACCAACAAATTAAAGATTTATTTGAATCAGATCAAAGGAAGACAGGCTTTAGGAATAAAAATTCAGAGTTAGAACTTTTACTGAGGGACAATAATAAAATAATTTCCAAAATGTACAAGTTATTGTTAAAATGGTATACAGAAGACGAGACAGTTAAAGTTCAAATGGTAAAATGGGTGATAAATTGTAATAATGAGATAATGATGGAAGCATGGGAGCAATTGTGTAAAAATACCTTAAAAATTTCAACATGTACCAGTATTAAAGAGAATGGCTATAAAATGATATATAGATGGTATTTAACACCGAAAAAGCTAGCCAATGCTAACAGACAGCTATCCAACAAGTGTTGGAAGTGTAAGGAGCACGAAGGTTCTCTATTTCATATGTGGTGGACTTGTGATAAGGCTAGAGAATTCTGGTCTAAAATGTGTGCTGAAATGTCCTTAATACTCCAAAATAATATTGTTAAGAATCCAGAAATGTTATTGTTGTCTCTGCACTTAGAGGACGTTAATAGAAAAGATAGAGTATTATTGTACTATATGATAACAGCG
Organism: Eublepharis macularius; assembly: GCF_028583425.1. Classification (NCBI taxonomy): domain Eukaryota; kingdom Metazoa; phylum Chordata; class Lepidosauria; order Squamata; family Eublepharidae; genus Eublepharis; species Eublepharis macularius. The sequence continues at coordinate 131,359,937 of NC_072790.1, forward strand.
GCAAGAACTTTGTATGCACAATATTGGAAGAAAGAAGAAATACCAGAGATTGAAGAGTGGATACAAAAATTGTTGTACATGGCGGAAATGGACAAATTAACAAGAAAATTGAGAGATCAAGATCCAAAGGAATTTTTTGAGGACTGGGGGAAATTGAGAAATTATTTAGAGAAAACATGGGATGTTAAAGGACAATTATGGTCTTTTGAAAGTTATTAAATAAGATAAGGTATAATTTAAGTCTTTACCAATAATATTAAAATGACAACTAGGAGACAGAATTATTGATAAGAAACAGGGGGTTGTAGTGCTGTTGGAAGTCAATCAAAGAAAGGGGGAGGGGAGGGGGTGGGAAGCATATAGTAGGTATTTGGGGAATAAGTAAAATGTAGTAATATTATGTGTATGTTAACCATCCAATAAAAATTTATTATAAAAAAAAAGGTTCCTAAATATCAAAAGACCTGGCAGAAAATGTGTTCCATAGATTTGACAGAAGAAGAATCACATCTGGAAATCATTTTCAAGGAAGGCCTTCCCTATCCAATTGCAAGCATTCACAATTTTGACAAACTGGTACCTCACTCCCCAAAAATTACACTATACAGATAAATCCAGATCTCCCTTATGCTGGAAGAATTGTAGAAACCCTGGCACGTATACTCACTGTTAGTGAGCTTGCCCAGAAGTGAATAAGTTCTAGGAGGAAATGATAAAAAAAAAATCATGAAATAATTGGGTGTTCCTTAAATTCACCAGAATAATTGCTGCTAAATGTCTGGGAGAAGAGGCCTGAATTGTCATCACGAAGAGAACTAATAGCTAATCTAACAGGAGCAGCCAAAATGGTCATTGAGCTAAATGGAAAGATAATTGTTCTCCCATCGTTCAAACATGTCACAAAAGATTATGGGAGTTTTTTTACATATGAGAAAATCTCACAAGGTCTGAAACAATCTGATACAGAGGACTCCCATGCCAAATTCATGCAAAATTGGTTTCAGGTGCTGACTTAACTCAGCAAACATGGTATTTTACCACCTTCCTATGTCCCTCAAGCTCTCACTTCCTTCTAAAATATGTTGGGATCTTACATATTACTGGTAAGCTAAACTCTTCTGATGTTTTTGTAATATATTCTGTCTCCAATGTTAGTTTCTTCTAGCACACAGTTATGTTCAATTATTATATTGCATTATGAACTTTTAAAGAACATCAGTAAAGGAATTTGAAAATGAAAAAAATGTGCTAAATTGTATTGCAAATGTTGTGTATGTGTACATTACTGCATTCCTTTCCCAAAGCTACCATCCACTGTCTTTCCCAACAAAAAAATGACTTATGAAAGATGCTTCCCTTAGCTTTCTCAATCTGTATGGCTTAGAGTTGCTAACGCTGGGTTGGGAAATTCCTAGAGATTTAGAGGAGAAGTCTGGAGATGGCAACATCTGAGGAGTGGAAGGACCTCAGTGGGGCAAAATGCCATAGAGCCCACCCTCCAAATCAGACATTTTCTCCAAGGGAACTGACCCCTGTAGTCTGGAGACTAGATGTGATTATGGGAGATCTCAAGGCCCTACCTGGAGATTGGCAATTAGAGTGTTGGTTGTCTATTATGTTGCTTGTGCTTCCTGCTTGACTTTTAAAGCCAAGTGTGTTCAGTGTAATCAAATGTTCTAAACTCGATAGGAAATATTCTCTCTCTGTAATTTGACCCAGTAAATTCTGAGCATGTGGCAATACAATGAGTATCTCTGCGCAAACAAAAAAGCAACACATACATTTGAAATGTAGTTGATTACAAGTGGGGGACCTACAAGGACTTGCAGAGGGACATTTCATTTCCTCCTGCCCTATTACTTCTTTCCTTTTCCTGAAAGCCCCCATAACTTCCCTCTTTTCCTGCCTCATTTTCTTTCCATCCACCAGCCAACCTACTTTCATCACCCCTCCAGTTCTCCTCCTTCCCTACCCCTGGTAGTGCCTATCTAGGAAAACTATGGCCCAGTTGTGTGGTGCCAGCCATTAGGAAAACCCCAGTTGCACAGTGAGGAACCCATAAGAACATGCAAGGGGCACTGCACTTTCCCCTGAATCCCCTGTACTCCTCTTTCCCTCCCTGCTGACAGACTCTATATACTTACCTTACCTTGCATAGGTTACCAGCACAGAGATCCTTATGGGCAGCAGCAGGAGATTGCACACGTTACTATGCCTGAAGATTTTTTCTACTGAACATAAAAAGGTAACGGTAGTCCCCTGTGCAAGCAATGAGTCATTACTGACCCATGGGGGAGGGGACGTCACATCACAGCATTTTCTTGGCAGACTTTTTACGGGTTAGTTTGCCATTGCCTTCCTCAGTCATCTTCACTTTACCCCCAGGAAACTGGGTACTCATTTTAGTGACCTCGGAAGAACAGAAGGCTGAATCAACCTTGAGCTGGTTATCTGAACTGGCTTCCGCCAGGATCGAACTTAGGTCATGAGCAGACCTTGGGTTGCAGTACTACAGCTTACCACTCTGCACCACAGGGCTCTGTCTTTAATGAACATACTATTCACCTTTTTGCACCCAGCTAGGTAATCAGCACTGTCAAAGACAAGGGCAGTTACAAGCTCTCTCTGATAGTTGTACCCATGGCACTGTTCCAACAAAGAATCCCCTGTGCACCTCTCTGAGTCCCAGATGATTTTCTTTGATTGATTGATTGATGTCATTTATACCCTGCCTTTCTCTCCAGTGGGGACCCAATGTGGTTTACATCACTCTCCTCTTCTTCATTTTATCCACACAACAATAGAGTGGAGATTTGAGCTTGGGTAGCCCAGATCCTAGTCTGACACTCCAACCACTACACACATTGGCCATTTAAATATTCAGATTTTTAATTGCAGGTGATTCTCAGAATCTAACTGTTTGGGCTACAGATGGACAAAGTTCAATTGTTTAAGCTTAATTTTAAATTGTAGATTTGAATTTCAACATTAGGATTCTGATGTTTGAAGTGTGAATCTGTGTTTGAATTTTATGTTGAACTATATTTAATATTTAGTCATTACACACCAATCAAATACTAAACATTTAAAGATGTCTTGGACCCAAGTAGTGTTTCATTACCCAAAAGCTGCTGGTTTTGGGTTAAGTGGTTTTGAGTTAAGTGGTTGGACTGCAAATCTGCATTCTGCCAATTCAAATCCTGCTACGGCCATGAGCTCACAGGTGACCTTGAGTAACCGACCCCAGCTCCCCAACTGTATTGTGGTGGAAATAATAAGACTTATTTATTCAGTGCTCTGATTGGGTACTAATCTGTGTGGAAGAGTGGTATATAAGCAAGCACACTATTATTATTATGTGATGTTATCACAGTCCACCAGATGCTTGGGCTGGAATTTTTTGGTGACTTTTATGAAGCATATCTTCTTTTCCATAAAAAATCCTGAAACAGTTTCTTGAAATAGGTGGTAAACCTCCAAGAACTTTCTGGTCATGATAAATTGTACCCATTTCTCCCCTCTTCCCCATATTAAGCCTTAGACACATATCTCTTTATCAATCAGAGTTGTCTAATACAGACACTCAAATTATTTCCCCCTCCATGGAATTTAACTTGGAAGTTCTTGTGAGCACAGGAACTTTTCATACTTTCAGGTGATTTCTGCAGAAGAGTTATGTCTTTACATTTAAAACCAGGTATAGGCTTCCAAAACATTTGGCTTCCATCTCAAGTTCATTCAGAGAACTGATATCATCTTAAAGATGAAATGAATAAAGTTTTTCCATTTAAAAGTTTGTAAGAAAACAGTGACATGCAAATGTAAACCCTTCTAGGAATTATTCATAGCTCTACCAATTCTGAGAGTGCCTCTGAACTAGAAGCCATTATCATCATTCATCTTATTACCTTTCTTTGGTTTCATCTCATTCTTTTTGTTTTCACAAATGTGGAAGTTAAAGTGACAAAAAAGACCCAAACCTAAAATCATTGTCATGCAATGATTCTTCAATTATTTCAGGTACTCTTTTCTGTCACACAGTCACAAGGCACTCACAAAATAATTTCCAAATATTCTGTTTGATGTATCACTTACTACCATAATGACACAATGATTCACACTGTCTTTTTGTATATTCTCACCACTTTCTTTGTTTTCTCGGTTTTATCTAGGGATCACATTCCCCTGGTGGAGGTGGGGGATCCCCTGCTCCCACCTTTCATCCCCTGCCAATGCTTATCTGGCCGGGGGGGGGGAGCAGGGAATGGACCTCTTGGGTTGCTCCCAGGGCTGGTGTGACAATGTCATTGATGCCATTGTGCTGCCCTGAGAGCATGCCCATGCTTTGCAACAGGCTCATTTGGGCCCCAAATCAGGCCTGTCTGGGGCCCAAATTGGCCCACTGTGTCACGTATGTGTACTCCTCACCTTGCACAGTGACATCACCGCACTGGTGAAGGACTGTACATGCATGAGAAGCACGCTGTGAGCAAGATGTAAGTAAGCACCGGGTCCCTCCTCTCACCAGGAGGGTAAGGAGACCTGTCAATCCTAGTTTTATTGGTTGAGGTCAATGCTGGCTGCAGCAAGGCCTTCCTTCCTTTTCATTCTTTCTCTTTAATTCATCCATCTACCAAAGCTGCATCCCAGGCACAAAGAGCCCTTGGAAACACTATCCTACATCCAAGGGGACACAAGTGAGGCTACTGATTCCACCCTCCCATTGCAGCCCACTGAGCCTACCTAAAATTGTATTCCTAAGGGCCAGGGGACCTTCATGAATAGTGTGAGAGGCAAAGTGGGGAGTCTGTGGTGGAAGAGAAGAGTCAGTGGAAATCACTGCTCCAGTGTAAGAAAAAAAATGTGTATTTGGATACAGGCCATGGTTCTGAATCTAGTCCACCAGACTCAGCAGTGCTATTTGTCCCAGGGTTATTTCTACCTGGGATGCAGCTTTAGCACATTGAGGGAAGGAGTTTGAATAAAAAGCAAGATGGTGCTGCTGCCCTTGACCCTCAGCAGCTAAGACTGGGAGAAGGAAGAAGGAAATCGTTGGGGATGGGGTCTAGAGCTCTGTCAGAGGGGTCATGGGTAGGTTGTGATTTATACTCAGCTTTGTGAGTTTTTGCTGTTTACAAAACCTTTTTTTTCAAGTACTCGCAAAGGTGGCTCACTAAAAGTAAACATAAATTGAGGCAAGTCAAAGGGAGTTTGCCCATCAGTGCAAAAATATACTTTCATTATGGTGCTGTACTCCAAAGCTAATCTGTAGGCATCTTATGCAAAGTTGAGTTCTTCCTAATGCTCGCAAATTATTCTTCCTAATTAGTCCTGTGACTAAATTAGTCATCATGAGTGTCAAATTATGCAACATTTCTTACAATTATGCAACCTCTGTCACCCTTCTAGAAAGGTTAAAATGAGAAATTGGATACCACTTGCTACAAGTTCTCTAATTTTTTTTTGTTTTATGAACTTTTTTGTAATACAGATCATAAATAACTCAAAACTTTTGCACTCAGAAAATTATTGTCATGTAGGTTTGTCAGAACATACTATAAAGGCAATAAGGGCGATTTTTGCTAATGTTCAGCATCATTTGAAGACTTGAAGGCAGTTTCAGCCTTATGAATGAAATTCTCATATACCAGATTAACCCATAATGCATACAATCCATAGTATATTACATGAAGAGTATGAAAAACAACATGAATTGTGCTACATGGGATTAAATGATGGATGAAATTGTGAGACATATTCCCCCCTCTTCAAGAAACAAGGAAGGGAAATTCAAAACTAAAATGAAAAACTTGTAAACACTGAGACAGGACATTCACCACACTTTTTCAGATGAAATCAATGAAAGAAGGATTAGAAGGTCAAGAACTCTCTCAAGGCTCATAAATCAAGATGTAACCTTTCATATATCATGAACAATGAATAGATTTGACATTCATTGAGACAAAATTTGTGAAAAACACAGAACACCTTCTACTCTCACTTCCTTCTGGGTTGACAGTGGTTTTCAACCTTCTGCCCTGGAAAGGCAATTTCCAAAAACTGAATGGAACAAACTAATAGTCTGGTAGATGCTGCTTCCCACATTACAGTGGTGCAGTGACAGAAAATTCCCCAGCTGCTGATCTCCTGCAATAAAGTTACTGAAGCACATTAGTAACTATCATAGGCTCTCATATATTCTCACTACACAGTTCGATCTAGAAACATCCCCAGATTCTGCAAATACACACACACAATCTGAATAAAATATGGAAATAAAGTTGATTTTGCTAGTTTAAATATGAAGGCAAGCCCGATATTGTCCGATCTCAGAAGCTAAGCAGGGTCAATCTTGCTTAGTAATTGGATGAGAGACCTACAACAAAGACCAGGGTTGCAGAGACAGGCAATGGCAAACCCCTGCTGTTAGGGACAAGCTAGGCATGCAGGATTTTAAAGAGTTGGGTCTGAGTTCCCCAGACCCAACTCAAGTTCTCTGCAGTTACACAGCAGCTTTGGGGAGTAGCTGTTTAAAATAAAGGAGACCCTAAATGGCCTCAGACTGCCTCTTCAGGAGGAAGAGGGGCTCCTTGCTCCCCCCTCAAGCCATTTCCCAGTGTCAAAATAGCAGGGGAGGGAGCTTTTTTCCCTGTTTTTTTCTGCTCCACATGGAGTATTCTGTGCACATTGAGCAGTAAAAATGGGTTAAAAACTCCCCTGAGCTATTGTGACAGGGAAATTGCTTGAGGGGAAAAGGAGTTTCCCCCATGTAGGTATTCTGAGGACATTTGGGCTCTCACATCCAGGTCAGAAAATTGTCACTTCTGGGTCAGCTGAAGGTCACTTCCTGGCCAGCAGAAGTTCACTTCCGGGTCAGCAGAAGGTCTGCAGGAAGTCCATCCCCTGTTGCCTAGGAAACTGATTGATTGGCACCAGACTGTCTGCAGAGATGAACCAAAAAATGAACCAAATGAACCAGCCTAAAAGTTCGTGGCTGTTTGTCAGAAATGGGATCTGACGAACCGTAGTTTGCGAAAAGGAGGCATTTGGTAGCCCAAAAGAGGACAGCAAGGAAGAGATGCGAGCAAACCCCATTTTCTGTAATATACACTTGATCTTCTGCATGTCTACTAAGAATTAAACTCCATGCTGTTTAGTCAGTTAGTTCTGAGCAAGAGTGGATAGAATTACAGTCTTAGAAATCAGAATTTAGCTGTCTGAGGGATTACACAATGCCCACTTTCCCTGAAAAAACTCTTGCTTTCTATCTCTCTGCTTACCTGACACTAGGTGGGGCCTGGAGTTCTCTCAGAATTACAGCAGATCTCCCAACAGAGGTTGTAGCCAATTATAGGCCAGTTTCAAATCTCCCCAGTTTCAAATTTGTTACCATGGTGCAGAACATCTTCAAGGTTTTGTGGATATTTTCCCTGGAATCTTTTTTATTTGGGTTCAAATTCAGTTATGGAATGGAGATTGCTGTGGACAATCACCCTCTACAGACTAATAAAGGAAATTTTATTTTTATTTTCCTTAATTTCTCAATTGGGTGGGAAGGCAGCATCATATAGCCTGATCTCGTCAGATCTCAGAAGCTAAGCAGGGCTAGTATTTGGATGGGCAATCACCAAGAAAGACTCTGTAGAGGAAGGTGATAGCAAACTATCTCTGTTTCTCACTTGGCTTGAAAGCCCTTGGTTGCAATTTGACAGCACATCTGCATATACTCAATTTCTCAATTGCCTTTGATGCTATTGGTTATTTAGTACTGTACCAGTAATTGTAGATTGGATTACGGATTAGGAGAATGATGTTAGACTGTTTAAAATATTTTCTTTCAGTATATGCTGTGGTTTGGGATTCTAAATCTGTAAATCTGTGGGGTTTTACATGTTTCTAGTATCACCCATGCTTCCTAATATCTATGTAAAACTGCTGAATGGGATTTTCTGAAGCCTTGGAAATGTCATCAATATATTTTTGAATATGCCTCCAGAAGTAGTTGTCCTTGATCTAGGGTGAGGCATAGATAACATGGTCAAGAAGCAGAGAAAGCTGAAACTGACTAGATAAAATGAAAGTTATGTTAGCTGGCAAGGCAATTGTTCTTGGAAGATTGTTCTGTCCATCTTTGAGGGAAGCACATCTGGATGACAGATTTGGTTAAATGTTTGAGTTCTGGTGATCCCTGAGTATCTGATGAAGGAAACTTTGACTCTCAAGAACTTATACACTGAAAATCTTGTTGGTCTTTAAGGTGCTACTGGATTTGAATATTGCTGTTCTAAGGATCAGGTAGCAGGTGTTGGGAAAGACTTCTGCTTGAGATCCTGGCAAGCTGCTGCAAGTCTGAGTTGATAACTGACCTTGGTGGACCAATGGTTTGATTCAGTATAAGTCATGTGTGACTGGATGTATTGTTATTGTATTCAAATGTTATTAATCTTTATTGGGAGCTGTTTTCATTCATTTTGGGGAGAAAAGCTGGCTATAAAAGATCTTTATAAGTAATGTATAAATGGTGTAAAATTGCACAACTGTGCTATAAATGAAACAAATGGATTGAGAATACCAGTAATTAAAAAAGAGTAAAAATGGCAAAAATTAGAAAGCCCACAACCACCCATAAACAAAATCAAAAAGAAAGTGAACAAGGATATATTTGTGTATCATCATATACAGTTATGTGCTCTACAGATCTGAATATTTCTGTCTTTGTTGAGAAGCCTTTCCATTCTGTTTGTCTGCCACGGCAGTATAGTTGTCAACCTCCGAGTGGGGGCTGGAGTTCTCATAGAATTACAACTGATATAGATCTGTTCCCCTGGAGTAAATAGAAGCTTTGGCAGGTGACTTTATGGCATCACATTCCTGTTGAGCTTTCTTCCATCCCCAAACTCCACCGTCCCCAGGCACCAACCTCAAATCTCCAGGAATTCCCCAAGTCAGTGTTCGCAACACTACATGAAAGCCCCTTGTAGTGCACATGATTCTGGAACCGATGCTAGAGCATACACTCTGTTCACAGACATTACTGGTATGACCCATTGGTTCCCATTGCTACTCTGCATGAAAGGAGAGTGCACAGCAGAACAAACTTGATATTCTTTGCTCAGAGAAAAGGGTCAGTGTTAGTGGGCAAGGTGCCCTTCAGGAAAACCTTTCCTAATTTGCTACATCACTGATTCAATCAAGTCTGTTAATGATAGGATGTTTTGGAGGTCTTTCATTCATAAGGGTCACTTATGAATAAAAGTCAGAGGTGACTTAATGGCACATAACACACACACACTTTGCTGATCATCTTGTTTCTAAGAAGACTCAGGATTCCCTGGGACAAGGCTTGAAAAACTACAAATGAAAGGTCTAACTTTGAGTAAAATATGGCTCCAGGGTTGTGTCATGAAGCAGCTTCTAGTGTGAAGTGGATCAGAAACAGGCAGCTACCTTTTGGATGACTGGATGTTCATGGGAGTTGATTTCATGGTTGTTGTTGTTTTTTCCTTTTCCTTTTGGAATGTCCTGAAGTAATTGAAAAATGTTCTAATCTTTCCCTGGGGTGGAAGCTCTAATTAGATTAGAGGACATCAGATTAGCCTGGTGTATTTAAAATGCTTTTTCTTTTCTTGCTGAGCAGAGGTTTTTGTGGAATTCTGTATTATCAGCACACCATCACTGCAAAAATGGATCCCTCTCCAGTACCTCCCAGTGTGCTTAATGCACCATCCAGATTAACAACATGTTTTGATTATTAAGGGCAAGCACCTCTTTGGTCTCCTCAATAATTCCTTCGCCAATCATTTCATTTGCTTTTGCTATGCTCCTTTCTCTGATGCTCTTTCATAGTGACAAACACCAACTTTACACATCTGATCAATGTGATGACACAATAGAACAGATTGCGGTAGAATATATGTAAACATGTAAGAGCAGTGTCCCAGAATATATCCAGTGGCCCCAAACATCCCTGTCATCCAGAGACAGAGAAAAAGAGAGAGAATACAGGTGACCATACGTGCCACCCATTTACTTAAGCAGGTAATTGCCACCTGCTCACTTGACTGTTCCCTTTCCTCAGGTGGACCTACTGGGTTAAATCCCACCACTATCCAGAGGGAAAGAGCAGGAGAGAAGCTGTGATGGCTGCTTCTTAGATGTTCCATAAGCACTTAATTATCCATCTGGATGGGCAAGAGAGTGATGACAACATCAACTGCAAGGAGTAGCCACTCCTGCCAGTTTTCGATTCCAGGTGACATATGGAGGATGAGGATCAGGCACTGATAAAGTGTGGGGGAGGGCATGAGTAGGGTTACCAACCTCTAAGTGGGCCTGGAGATCTTCTGGAATCACAAGTGATCTTTAGATTACCGAGATTGATCTCCTGGAGAAAATGGCTATTTTGGTGGACTCTATCACAGTATACCCTTCAGATGTCCCTCCCCAAACCCTGCCCTCCTTAAAGAAAAGGCTTTGTTTCAACACAGTTGTGAACTGTTTGGTACCATATGCTGAGGAGTTATTACACTTTTAGTTACCATAACCATTCACACTGGAGCTGGGTATGTGTATGACAGGGTTGCCAGCCATTGGTGAAGTGGAAGTATTTTGGAGATTGGTGGGGTGGAAGTATTTTGGAGATGAAGACTGGGGAAGTGACATTGTGACTCTCAAGGAATACTCCAAATATCTATAATAAAACCATAGAGATCAGGATAATCCCTACAATGTCACCTGATGTTATGACATCATTTTCTGATGTGAAGTCATGGTTTCGAGCAACATGGTCCCTTCCCCATTTGGCTCCTGCTGCTCCATTGAGCAAGGGTGGGGGCCAATGCAACGAAGGCAAGAGGCTGCCTACTGCAGTGAGCAGCCTGGTAAGTCTAAGGTATATGTCCAGTGAGTTTTTTTATGGCTCCATCTAAACATATACAAAGGCTTAAGCAAAAGGCACTCTGTCCGGGGGCACGAGCCCCACTCCCCCTGGACTTACCCTGGCCCATGGAGCTGGCAGAGGCCGAAGATGAAGAGGCCAGTGACGACAACCCCACAGGAGCTTCCTGGGGCCCGGGCGGGCTCCCAAGGCAGCACCATATCCATGGTGAGGGTGTACTTGGTACCCGCCCAGCTACCAGTCCTATGCTGGGCCCAAGTATCCTGTGTGTATCGCCACACCCACTGATGGCCAGTGGTGGTGATAACCCTAGTGTACAACGGGACCACTGTGGCAGGGCATGTTCAAAGTGAGGCAGATGCTTGAATCCCTCACCTATGAGGTATGGTGCAGACCTTGCAAGAAGAACCAGAACCTGCTGAAGCGATGGCACTCCCCACTGGCCAAGGACTGCTGGCTCGCCAAGGACCCTCTCAACCTCCCTGGAGGAGATCTCCCCTGGACCAGTGATGTCCTAGAGATTGAAACCCCTCCCCCCAGCTAACACCTGAACAGGGGCCTAGTGGGAATGAATCCGACAGCAGACTTCTTCCAACCTGGGGAGATGACCTTCATAGAGCACCCTATACCTATGGAGCCAGGGAAGGTAGCTTGCTCCACGTGGAGACCTGTCCTGCACAAACAATGGGACATGGTGGCCCAGGAGATCAAAGAGATGCTTTGACTAGGTATTATTGAACCCTCGCACAGTGCTTGGAGGAACCCTAGCATGCTCATACTGAAGCCGGATGGGACAACAAGGTTCTGCATCAACTACTGCGACTGGGAGTCCAACTTGCGCCATCTGGGGCTGGTCCTCCAAGCTCTCCAAAAGGAAGGCCTGAAGGCCAACCCCAGGAAAAGCCACATTGGCTTCACAGAACTCCAGTACCTGGGTTTTGTGGTGGAGGGGGGGGTAGCTTCACCCTCCTCCCAACAAGGTGGCTTCACTTGCTGACGTCCCTCAACCAACCTCAAAGAAACAAGTCTGGCAGTTCTTGGGGCTACTGAAGTATTATGGCTACTTCACCCCTCACTTCACATCAAAGGCCACCCCTCTGATTGCCTCCGAAAAGGGATGGCTAATCAGGTCCACTGGACCCCAGAGCAAGATGCCGCCTTTCAGAAGACTGCTCTCACATGGGAAACCGCCCTGTGGAACCCCAACTTCATGCAGCTGTTCACCCTACACACCGATGATTTGGACACCAGCATTGGGGCTGTCCTCATCCAGAGGCAGGGAGACATGGAAATCCCCATCCTCTTCCTCAGCTGAAAGTTCCAGCCCACAGAACGTAACTATGCAACAGTGGAGCAGTAGGCCTTAACCATCAAGTGGGCTGAGGGAGCCCTTCAGTATTATTTTTCCATAACCCTTTTGTCCTGGTCACCGACCACACACCCCTATAGTGGCTCCATCACATGAAGGACAGTAACCCCCAGATCTTACATTGATATCTCTCCCTTCTCCCCTTTAGGTTTGTTATCAGGTACAGAGCTGGATCAAGGCATGTCGATGTGGATTTCATGTTGCAGTGGTTGAAACCCAACCCAGCCCAGCTGCTGCCACTGCCTGGGGAGGAGCGTTCAGGGGCGCGATCCCTGCTCCCTGTTAGGGAATTTCTATGACCCCTATTCTAAAAGACCTATGTATGAGCATTTATTGGAGTTAACCTGCCACACAGAAGGCAAAGTTATTATTTGTAAACAGATTCCTTTCTGGTGCTGTGGTTAAGTAGGGTTAGAAAGCCCTATTGCAAGGACAGTATCTCTCTTGTTTTGACTTTGTTCTCAAGAAATTAGCTTGGATAAGCAGACCTCTTGGGAAGACACCCAAAATTCCTTTGTGGAAACAGACATGGAACATGTTTATATTACAGAGAGAGTTTACTTTCTTGTCATTCAGACTTGTTTTGTGTCATGACTTCTGAAGAATTTTATTCTGAAGAATTGTTTGTATCCAGTTTTGAATAACAATTTTCTCTCTTTTCTGTAAACAATTAACTTTGGAAAGTAAATAGGATTCTCTGCTATGCTACTAATTTTTATGCATGTGTCAGAACATGGCACTGCATCAGGGTTTTATTGTAAATAAAGTTCATTAATTCTTTATGGATCACTTTTGGTGTCTTAGTTAATTGTGGGTGATGGCTGTGGGGAAATGTAATCTGAACGCAGAGTACCTTTAAAGAAATTTTTCCTTAACACTCCCCTTGGACTTATCCTGGCCTGTGGAGCCAGCGGGGGCCAAAGATGAGAAGGCCAGCAACGACGACCCTGAAGGAGCTTCCTGGGGCCCTGCCAGGCTCCCAAGGCTTGCAGGGCTCAGGGAGGCAACAGGAAGCATTGAGGTTAGCTGTGGATGCACCCATGGCTCAGCAGGGCATGACAGTTGGAGCAGGGGGGCACCTTCCACAGGCCCTCCTGACATGCAGGGCCACAGCTGCCAGAGGCAGGGAGCAATACCCAGGCCGCACAGCAGGGGCAGATGGGAAGAGCCATGTCCAGCACCAGGTTCCAGGCATGGCCAGCATGGTGAGGGCCAGCCAGCCCCACCCTTTGGCAGCCACCCCATTGGGCAGAAGGGTGTGGGCAGGAGGAGGAAGACCCCCAAGGCACCTGGTTGGGCAGTGCAGTGATGCACCAGGGAAGGGAGAGTCCCATGGGTCGAAGTATGGGAGGAGGCGGGGAACCCAGCAGGGTGGCCCCTATAAGAACTGGTCCCTGGGATAGACTGATGAGAAGTGTGTGGAAGAGGTTGGCACCAGCAGAGAGAATGAGCGAGTGTGCAGGCAACTGACCCCACAATTGGGGGAGAGAGGGAGCGAGGGTGCTGTAAACCCCCCTCCTCAACCAGTCTGAGGCCCATCCTGAGTTCTCAGTGAGAAGAGGGGTCAACCTGGAGGGTCTGTCCCCCTCAGGCTCTGACTACCCCACCGCGAAGCCTGACACACCCCTTATTTCTTCAGTACTGGGGAATGTTCCCCATAGCATATCCTGAACCTTTGGTAGCTCCAGGATATTATGCCTCAAGAAACAGAGTTGCCAGTCCCCAGGTGGTAGATGGAGATCTCTCGGAATTACAATCTCCAGACAACAAAGATCAATTCTCCTGGAGATAATGGCAGCTTTGGAAGGTGGACTCTGTGGCATTATACCCTGCTGAGGTCCCCCCACACAGTGGATACTGTTACTGAAGATGCCAATTGGTCTTTGTTAACTGATGTTTTGAATGGAAATTTTGACTGTGTACTCTTTGAGAAAGAATGGAATTTGAAACGGGATTAAATATGATCTAGACAACCCATTGGAGGACAAATATCAACATTTTTGGATTGTGTCACAGCCACTTGGAGTGGTCTCCGCTGGAGAAAATATTTTCTGGACTCCTCCCCTTTTAAATACATATGACCTTTACATATTTTGTATTTGTGTTGTGCTAAGTTTGTATTTGCACTTTATAAGGGACGTGCAATAATATATTTAATAGGCACTTTAGCACTAGCACTTTATATTTCAGGGTCTGCAATATTGTAGCACTTGCATAAATTATTACTCCAACTGTGGGTCTGAGTTCTTGTAAGGCTATTGGTGTGTATTGACAAGTTGTTGTGAATTGGGATTAAATACTTTATACTTGTACCTTGTTTGATATATTCTTATTAGTAAGTTTACACAGGATTTTTTTTGCTCCTGAGCGCTCCCCTTACCAACACAAGGCTCCACCCCCAAAATCTCCACGAATTTCCCAACCTGAAGCTGGTAACCCTACATCATGAGCATTGCATGTTCACATTACAACAGATAAATTACTTCTGATCTATACTTACTTAATTTAAAAGTGCTAGTCAAAGCCAGTGCTGGCAGCCTCATACACTGATTAATAACCTTAATTTGTAAAAATTCTGGAATGCTCTAAACATTTCTAACAGTATAATGAAAATGCAGAAATGCTTTATTCACATGATTACATTTAATTCAATTTTTTCCTTTTATGCACTTTTGTATTACTTCATTATTATCTTTCTAGCTGCATTAAGATAATATATTACTGAAGCACAATATTCACGTTTTTCCTATTAAAACTGAAAGTCAGAGACCTTTTTAAAAACATCATTTTGTAACATAATTGGAAAATTGAAAAGATGAAACATAGCAGATAAGGGCTGACATTTCATGACAGGGATGAAATGAAACTTAATCAAATCTTCAAAGCTATTTTAAAAAGAAATTTCATTCTACTAAGACTAATACCTGTTTTTAATTCTGTTGAACTTACAACACTAGAGGAAAAATGCAGAATTTGTAAAAATTATATAGCACACTGTGCAAACCCAAATGGCAGCTTGTGATGTTGATTCTCCTTCAAACCACATAATTAAATGTTACATCCATAATGGCAGTGCAATGTTTACAGGCTTAGGTCTATCTAGGAACCAATTATATGGGAAAAACCCATGAAATTAGCACCATCCACATGTTTGTGGGCTTTTTAAATATAATAGAGCACCATGAGGCGACATCATAGTCTCAATAAAACAGCATTTAAATGGTACCTCAAATTCTGGTTAAATCTCTACGAAGCTAACATTACATCAGTATTTCCTTTTACATATTTGTTCAGATAAAATTGAAAAGACACAGAGATTAAGGAGAAAGCTATATGTGATGGGCAAATATGCCAATGCCATTTTGAAAAAGAAAACTTTGGGTGGAGGAAATGTTGAGTTGCAAAGCAACGGAGTGGAAGAGATACTTGATTCCTCCCACCTTTAGTTGATAGAAATGAATCTAACACAATCCAGTGGCTTTTCCCCACCCCTGCAGGGTTCAAAATGTGATTACATTTTTATTCTTATTATGTACATTTGCTTTAGAATGCTTCAAAGATGACCTGGATTATTTGATAAATAATAGGATTCAGAATTTAAGGCAAAACACAGAGAACTGTCCTTAAATTCATCACCTCCTTATCTATTACCACAATATAGATGTATTCAGCATAAAATTTATTCCGTACATTCTGATCTTTCAAAAATGTTTTATTTTTAAGCAGGCCAGCTTTCTCCCGTCTTTCATTTTATTATCACAACAACCACCCTGTGAGTTAGGCCAAACTGAGAAAAGAATAACTGGTTCAAGGTAACCCAGCAAGTTTCCATTGAGGAGTGGGAATTTGAACTGGGGTCTCCCAGATCCTAGACCAGTACTTTAACCACAACAACATACTGCACACCTTTTGTGAAGCATGCCTTTTTCCAATATGAAAAATGTAGGGTATATGGTAGATAGTTCTCAAGTGGGTGATAGTGCCCCCTATCTTTGGAGGGGAAAACTGAAACTTAGATATTTTAAACAACAAATAAATGGCTGTAAGCTAATATGTTTTGGAATTGCCTTGACGTGGAATCTTTTTGGAAAGTTGTCACTGATAAAAGAAATTTAGTCTGGTCTTTGAAACTATAATTTGTACCCCATCACTGTATTCTAGAAGGAATTGGGTACTTCCACCAACTGTAGTAGTCTGGGTTGCCAGACTGTTATTCATAGCAAAGAGGATTATATTAAAGTTTATGAAGCCCAAAACCTCACCTATAATTGAAAACTGGTTCAAAGACTTTAGATTTGTCCATCAAAGAACAAATTATAAACCACAGGAAAGATGAGTCAGAGAAATTCAATGCAATAAGGCAACCATTTTGAGAAATGTTCTCTAATTGAACATCAGTCTTTTGTCTGATTCTTATCCAGGCACAAAATGTCCTCCTTTTCACATCACTTGCCTGTTTGTTTTGCTTTGTTTCCCCATTGGATAATTTCTTTACCTTTTTTTAAGCCAACAGTGTTCATTTAGGATTTTAGGAGAGGGATATGTTATATCAATAGAAAACTAAACTGCTTTCTTTTGTTTATAGTTTATTGTCATCAGTTCTGCATCAATATTCAAAACAGTGTTAAATACAAAAGAACAAAATGGGTGCACAGCTGTATTTGTAGATGCAGAAGCATGAAGCAGGCAGGCAAAACATGCTGGATGAATCCTCTCTTTCCCCTGTTCTTGAGAAATTAAACAACAAAGGACACAGCAGTATTTTTTCCTCACTAAATCTAGAGTTGCCAGCCTCCAGGTGTTGGCTGGAGATCTCCCAGAATTACATCTGATCTCCAGGCCATAGAGATCAGTTCTCCTGGAGAAAATGGCTGCTTTGGAGTGGATTCTATGAAATTATAACCTGCTGAGGTCCCTCCTTTCCCTAAACCCCATCCTCTCCAGGCTCTGTCTTCAAAAACTCCAGGAATTTGCTATGGATCTTAAGCTGCGACTTATTCAGCAAAAAAATTATGTCCAGGGTATATTGGACACCACACAGTGCCTTTTAACTAAAGGATTACGTACAGTGTCTAATTGTTGGCAGTGTAATTTACAAGATGTCTCTCTTAAGCATATGCTTTGGACATGTCCAGTCATTCGATTCGTTTTCGTTTTCCCAGCCATGTCAGATGCTCCTCTCCGCTGGTCCGGGAGAAAACGTCTGAGCAGCCTGACTGGGCGGTTGACCCGCGAGGGTTAACCCCCAGGACTCCCAGTGAGGGAGTGAGGGTCCGGGGCGCCGCAGGAAGAGCCCCCTGAATGTGATGCAGGGGGTAAATTGCCCATTTGCTCCAATGGAGGCCGGCAGACTTGTGCAGCACATCGCGTGCAGCCGGGCCATGGAAAACAGCAAAGAGCAGAACTAGGCGAATGCCTGTAAGTAAGCGAATCCCTTCTGTATTACAAGCGTACATGAAGGATTGGTGGGATCTGAAGCTAAGAAGGCCCCTCACTGAGTTTCAGAACTTGGTTGGCGGTCCCCCCCCCCCTAAAATGGCGACGAAAAAGCAGAGTCCTGCTTTGGGCAAGTCAATTTCGGCTGCCCTGCAGGGTAAAGGGGAATCTCTCGAGGACTTGGTGAAGCGGTCGGTGACTGAAGCCATAAAGCCCTTTGTCGACAAGCTGAATGAAACAGATCAAAGGGTCGGCTTAATTGAGAGCGAAGTGAATACCATTAAGGAAACAGCGGGGGGGGGCAGAGAAGTCTGCTCGGGAAAATGCATTACTCGTGAGGGCAACAAACAAAGAATTAAAGCTGGTGGAGAACCAGCTGATCGGGTTACAAGTGGAACGAGCACAGACAATTTTGCGTCTCCAGAACTTGAAAGAGGAGGAAAATGAGAATTTGCGGGATCTGGTCTCGGAACTTTTAGCAACACCCGCGAGGGCAACTAAAGAAGAGTTAAAAAGCACCATTTTGGAAGTCCGTCGGGCTTCTTAAAAATATGCAACGAAGCATCAGCTGCCTCGCGAGATCATCATTGATTTCTCATCTAAGAGGATTCGGGACACTATCCTATATAATACATACAATGTGGATCTGGACTTTTTGGGCAATAAGGTTAAGATATTGAAGGACGTTCCATTTTTAGCTCGGAAAAGAAGATTTAAATATAAAGGGTTTGTGGCTCTTTTGAGGAAACGTGAAATAAAGTTCAAATGGTTATTTCCGGAAGGTATCTGGTTTAATTACAAAGATCACGCTTACAAGATAACATCAGAAGATCAACTAAGGGACTTTGAGGGTCAGCATCCAGAGTTCCAGCAGGATTTGCAGCAAGAAGAGAAGGGTTCCAAGTCTGAAGGGGGAGGGGAGGAAGGAACGAGCGCGGCGACTGCAGCTGTTCAGAGAGAACTGCGTCCGAGGCCCGGGGGGGGAGGAAGACTTAATTTTGATTATAATCTGTATTTTGCAAGGTCTACCAATCTAACAGTATTTTACAAAGTTTTAATTTTTAAAAAAATGGCAGTATGAAGGGAAAGCAATATTTGTAGTGTTATGTGTTTTTTTTCTTTCCTTCCCTCTACCCCCCCTCCTTTCCCTTGTATTGTTAGTAATTAAAAAAAAATAAAAAAACAAAAAAAAAAAGACATGTCCAGTCATTCAGCTCTTTTGGGAGGAAGTCATTACCCATATAAATTTCTGAGTATGTTAATTTACTGTTGAACTATTTGCCTGTCTCTTGGAACCTAACTGACGGTCAACAGAAAAGGACCCTTCATGCCCTTACAGTTGCTAAAAGACTTATATAGCAACACTGGAAAGACAAAAGCCCTCTTCCTGTAATTTATTGGAAAGAGGACCTTACAAACGTATCAACATTTCAACAAATTGCATATAGATGGCAATATCAATGGTATTCATGCATCAATAAATCACCACTCTATAGTGCATGTATAGTATACTTAAGAATGGCATGTAGAAATGTCATGTTCACTGCATATAAAAGTATGCAGCAAAGGTATACAACACAAACAAAAACAAATTTACAAATCCAAAACTAAAGAGCAGAGAACTTAATTCATTGGCAAAATATAACCATGTATAAAGAACAATGGAAAAAGGAACATTTGTTCATCCCTAACCCATTCTTTGTAAAGTTGAGAATGCTCTGTTGCATTGAAAACAATGGAATTTTTTGACAGATGGACAGTGCAATCCTATCCTCTGCTGCATCTGCCCGTCTAACTTCAGTGCCACTAGTCAGATACCTAAGGACTTTCTGGAGGGAGATACACCAGTGTGTGAGGCTGGCCAGGTGCAGCCAGGCACAGCCAACAGAGCACGTGCTGACACTCAGGATGAATCCCAAACCCTGGACCCAAGAGAGGCAGTTCCCTAGAGACATGCCAGACATGCAACTCCAACATCACCTGCAGCTACATGGAGCCAGACAGAGAATGTCATGCTAATCAGTGGCAAGGTGTAGGGATAGCATGCCTGGTGCTCGTAGTCCACTAGGGCTGGAGGAAGGGAGAGGCAGGCTAAAGCCCTCTGTCTGACTCTCCCTCTGCCAACAACAAAACAGAGAGTGGGCTGGCCTTGCTGATGAGGCGCGCCAGAGATCCATTGGTTTAGCTGGCACTTCACTCCAAAATTTCCCAGCACAGCCTTTCATTAACCCCCTCCCCATGTGCCAACCATCTTCCTGGCCTATCAGACATCAGCAGTGCTGTGGGAGACTGTGAAACCTCCTTAGCCCCCAGGATAGGCACTTCAAGTCTCACCCTGCTCCTCACAGTGTGTCTGAGGGGGAAGAAGTGGGGAAAGCTAAGCGTGACATCAGCCTCCAAGGCGCTACTGGACCACTGTTCTGTTGTGCAGCAGAACAAAACAGAGGTCCAGAGGCATTAGGAACATCTTCTGGAGCAACCCCATCCTTACCAGACCATAGCCAGAGACCATCCTCTAGGATGTGTGAAGAGGCAGCCCTACAGGGAAGTGACATGTGAGGGGGGGAGTGGGGTCAGGGAGGAGCGTGGAGCTACTGTCGCCCAAAGCTAAGCAAACAGACAGGGAGAGAGTTGTAGTACAAATAAGACTTTATTGAACTGCCAAATGTGAGAAGGGTGTCTGTACACAAGTTTCCAACTCCCCTTGTCCAGGATGGTGACTCTGCAGGAGAGCACTGCTCTTAGGAGACTTTTGGAAGGGAGTCAAGCCAGCCCTTGTGCTGCCTCTGAGGCAGAGTGACAGATCTGGGAGAGTGCTACTGGAGCTGGACTGGAAATGCAGACTGAGAGGATTGCCTGGATCTCTGACAGCCATGTCTCCTGGTTGGATTGCCACCTGCCTGAAGGAAAACAGAGACATGTGCAGCAATGGCAAGGCCAGGTCCGCAGCACCTTGAAAGGATCCCTAGCATTATTGGGGGGAGGGTGGTTGGAGACTCCATCAATGCAGAAGTGATGAGCCTCCAAATGTCTCTTACACAGTCAGCCAAGAAACTCTCTTCAACTGTATCAGCTTGCTTTGCTTCTGCTGCAGCTCAAAGCTCCAATTCTTTTATGAAAACTAATGTAAAGGTGCTTGGCCAACATGCCAGGGGAGTACAGAGAGCCACAACCAGGCACCCCAAACCACAGCCACGATCTGTCCTCTGCCCAAAGAGGGGGAGGGCAGTCTAGGGAGTTTGCCTGCAGCCCTAACATGGACTGTAAGCAACCTCCACTTTGCCCTGCAGAGCAACTGTGTCAAGCATGGTTCCCTGAGTGGCTGCCTCTTTGTCAAGCATAGGCCCTGGTATTTTAAGGGCAGGGTCCAGCCTCCCCTCCCACATGCCACCAGTCTCCTTTGTGGAGGCATGCATTTGGGTGGAGGCACTGGTCCAAGTGTGAGGGGAGAGGTGACTGTGGAAAAGCAAGCCAGGGCAGCCAGCTCCCTAGATCCTTCTTACCTGATAGTACATCCTTGCCTTTTCAAGCCAAGACTCTAGAGACAGAGTACCTGTTAGGATTCTGTACTGGGAAATGTTAGTCAGACATTCTGAAATTAAGTCTCCACCCAGTATGTGAGTGCAAAGTGCTTCCCCAGTTTCACCAGCTCTGTGCTCTCTCCTCATCACCGAGTCCCCATGGAAGAGGGCTCTTAGGCAGAGTCTTGTGCCATGTCCCTACTTGCCTAGTTCATGAGCACCCTGGCTGGAGTTTATGTAGGGCGGGGTGTGTGTGATCAGGTGCCAGAGAGGGGGCTTGACCACTGCTGGGGAACAACCAGATTAGTTGCAGCTTTAGTTGGCATTTTGTGCTCCTCCTTTTGGGTGGGGCCACGCATGGGGCGGCAGACAACTTTTCTTGTAACACTGGCACCTATGCACTAGGCCACTGTTTTTCATTGCACAACTTTCCACAGCAGTTGGGGTGTTCCTGAGGCTGGAGAGTAGAGATGGGCACGAACAGCAATACGAACTAAAAAAACCCCACAAACAGCCCAATCTGCTGTTCACGAACAAGCTGTTCGTGAGGCCCCATTCTAAATGAACAGGTGGTTGTTCGTTACTGTTCGTTGCTTTTCGTCAAGCCAGACAGTTTAGCTCCTGCAATCAATTCCCATGGCAACTC
Source organism: Eublepharis macularius (assembly GCF_028583425.1). Classification (NCBI taxonomy): domain Eukaryota; kingdom Metazoa; phylum Chordata; class Lepidosauria; order Squamata; family Eublepharidae; genus Eublepharis; species Eublepharis macularius. Next base: position 131,381,806 of record NC_072790.1, read on the forward strand.
AGGCAGCGATTGTCTGAACTCTGAACTCCTACTATTGCCCTGGAAACCCTAATCTAAGCCCAATTTAACTTGATAGACAGGTCTTCCTTCCAAGTGTGGACCCGAGCTCCAAATTTGTTTCAAGATGAAAAGATCAGGGGGGAGGGGGGATCCCAGCTCTGGGTATCAGGGAGATACAGCTGCTATTAGAGAAACAGGGTGAGTGAATTGGAGCTTGAATTTTCTTTGTGTGTGGTGGGATAGGGATCTACCCATTCAGGTTCCAGGGCTGCTGCCAGGCTCTGGGGCCAAGCTATTATTTATTATTGGTACCTTTCCTGCTGCCTGCTCAGGTAGGGTTTCTGGGAGTGGTGCAGTAGGGATCTTGATGGCTGGAGGAGAGCTTGCTGGCCCCCATGAACAATGTTAAAAAACTCCCAGTACTGCATTTCTTAACCATACAATAAATAAGATTTTTGTATATTTTAAATATTTTGGAAGTGCTACAGTGCTACAAGTGCTACAACAGATGTCCACACCCTACAGATTATTGGCCACATCTGTCTCGCACGTATGTGCTTTTTCAAGGGCAAACAATCTGTAAACTCACACTTCTCTAGCCTGTTCCCATCTCACCCCATCGGCTTGTTTGCAGTGTGGATGTCTGTTTGAAGAAGGAAAACAGCATGCCTAGAACAGTTATGTGAAGATCTCTCCTGCACCTTGCACTTTATTTTGGCATCATCTACCTCATCTTTTTCAAGGGAGGGTTATGCATCAGTTGTGGACTTAAGAGACTGTTGTCCTTGAGAATCACCTAGAAGCTATTCCATCAGCTATTCCATCAGATATTTTGGCGTATATATTTGTATTTATATGTATTGATTGTACCCATTGATTATTACTGATTAGGATGTATGATTGTTTTCTTGATGCACTTGTAGCACTGTAGCATCTTTAAAAATTTAAAATATACAAAAATCTTATTTATTGTATGGTTAAGAAATCCAGTACCGGGAGTTTTTTGAACAGTAGTATTGAGAGTTACGCCTTGGTTTTACCATTTGGTAGAGTCATAGCCCCACGGACAATGAACAATGAACATGTTCGTGACAGGATCATGTTCGCCGTTGTTCATTGCTTGTTGTTCGTTGTTCGTGGATGGCAACAAACAACGAACACCATGTTCAGATTTTTTTTCTGTTCATGCCCATGTCTACTGGAGAGGCTTAGGGAACTGACAAACTCCTGCCCTGCTCCATAGCCCTCCCCCTGTGCAGGGATTTATGCTTCAATTCCACCAGCAGTAGCCCTTAGTGGCCCTCTACCAGTGGAAAACCCAGACCGAGTGGTGCCTGGGTGCTCTGTGAATGTCACAGGTTTACAATGATTTAAGTATCAGATAAGCCAATGTTTGGCCTCATCAGCTCCCTGAGTACTTTCAGACCCCCCTCCCCCCACATAAGATTGAGTTGTTCAGTTCTTAGATGTAATTGAACCTTAGTGCACCATGCAAGAAACTGTGCCCCCAGTGCACTAAGTTCTGAAACACAGTGTCACCAGTTGCAGGCTACATAAAAGCCTTAATTTCACAAAATATTAAGAACAGACAGAAGAAAATGAAGCTTGTCTGCTCTTCACTCACAGCATAAGAACCAAACCATAACAGATGATAATAATATTAAATATGCCGTTCTTATGAATTATAAACCATATTCTGAAGCAACAACTTTCTTTAATTGTTCTGCTAAATTATTTATATTTGCCTATTATAATTACCAGGGCTAATGATCAGCATGTAGTAGTGCTATATTAGTGCAGCAAAGCAACCCAAGGTTTTTTTTTTGTTTTTTTTAAGATGGCCACATAAATGGTCACTTGTAGAAGCTGTCCAAATTCAATCCTGCTGAAGATATTGGGAGTGATTTCTACTGAATGGTCATTTTAGATTATTACTCCAAAACAATTAAAACAAGATGTAGTTTCAGTTTATTTGCTTATTTCACACATGTGGATGTAAACTGCTGCCAAGCTGCAGCCCATTTATGAATACCCCTGCTGGGGTTTTCAAGGCAAGAGACAAACTGAGGTGGTTTGTTATTAGCTGTCTCTGTGTAGCAACTGTGGACTTGCTTGGTGGTCTCCTATCCAAGTACTAATCAGGGCCAGCTCTGCTTGGCTTCCAAGGTCAAACTAGCCTGAACCATAAAGGTCAGAGGAATTTCATGCATACACAGCTGATATCTATCAGGCTAGGCAGGCAAGCCCAGCGGCTACTACAAATGTATGCCCCAAAGTTGATTACCTTTACTCTTTATTTGATGTAGATGAAAGTTCCTGAAACAGTTTTGAGCTCTTTCAAAATACAGTAGGTGTCATTGGTGCCTTTTCTAGAACACAATTGATATGATACATAGAAAAAAAGAGATGCATCAGACAGTTGCCTAAGTAATGCACTCCTTTCCCTTGTACCAGCACTACAATTACCAAGTGTAATCAGTGCAAAGATGTGCATATGCAGAAAAGTGAGCAAATTTAGTTGTTTTAATAAACTTTTTTGGCAGCGTATACAGATGCTATTCATAATTAGTGGCTGGGAATTCAATTACCACTAGTAACCAATCTCTCCCAAACAATCAGATTTTGTACAAATCAAGGTTCAATCTTTGTTTGCAAAACTTAATAAAAAGTAAGCAAAACACACCCAACATGTTTTCCTTGCTTTTCTTCCCTTTTCTATGGGAATATCTTGCCATGTGTGGGGTGGGATAGCGAAAGACCCAGAGGTCTCATGTGGGGGGTGGGGTAGCCAAAGACCCAGAGGCCTCATGTGCTTCCACCTCCACTCATGACAAGCACACTGCCTGCTTTGTAGAGTGGACCATAAAGTTCCTTCCCTCCCAACAATTAAAAACACACATGCTCATCCACACTGTGGTGAGATAAGGAGATCTGTGACCATCTCAGATCTCTCTGTGAAAGAGATATCCCTGGATCTGGATCCCTGGATTTGAGATCTCTGTCTATAAACATCTTCACCCCAGTGCTTTGTGTGCTTGAGTGCTGAAACGTTTCCTTTTCTCTTAGCCCAGTCTGTAAATGAGATTTTAATTCCTTCTGCAATTATCCCATACCTTCTTGACAGTTTGTAGAGGGGATCTATTGAGTGAGGGGTGCAATCACTGAGGATGTTATTGTGACTACTATTTTTATAACTTCTAAAATTACTTGTTACTGTTTTATGCTGCTTTATGACTGTTCAGGGGAAGGGGTCACATTGCTGGCTATTATTGATGATTTTTATGTTGTTATATTTTATGCTTTTATGTTGTTTTTACTTTGATAGTCATCTAAAGCATGTCTGGAGAGGTGGCCTAGAAATTTCTTAAATAAATAAATGACATTTCATCACAATCTGAACATTCTTGTATTTTAAAAACTACACATGCTTTTTAAGGAACAAAATGAACCAAGCCCAAACTTCAAAGCCCCCTTTTTGCATATCCCTATTAAAATAATAAAGTAATGAGTCACATGAACATAGTATGACAGTTGTAATGACTTTTGCATTTCAAACATGACTTACATCTGAACTGATAAAGGTTAACCAGAATCTTTCCTTGCTCCCTTTGCTGCCTGTGCTTTTCATGTGCTATGCAAGTATCATCTAAAATGCCCTTTGTACATAGAAATTCACAAACATCTGAAGAATCTGGCATCCTTTTTATATTATATTGTAAAAGTGTGTAATAAAAAGCATTTTAAGAAGCTGAGAAAAATTGTATTGCATAAAGTGTTTTTACCAGTATGAAATGGGTCTAAACAAATATAACAATGTCAAAAATCATAACATTTTAAATCAATGATCTGCCTTCATACAGGTGATCTTTTGAGAAGATAAAGATAAGAGTTTTTCTAGAATAAACATAATAGACAAACACTTGAGAAAAAATGGGAGCGGGGACTGAATAAAGATCTTCAGGAAGATCATTTGAGGTTGAGCTATCCACACTCACCTGTTTTTCACAAATGAAAATTACATTAAATTATTTTGAAATCTGATTTTAATTCATTAATTGGCTAATTGCAATTAATTAATGATTTCCATGTTTGCAATTGTCTAGTAAAGTGTTGCAAGAGCTTGTTAATTAACAGAAAATCCACAATCTAAGAGTTAAGTACATAAGTTTATCGATATCAGTGGGATTTAGAATTCTTAACTCTGTGTTAGACTACACTCTAAATCTTCTTTCTTCCCTCTGTTCTAAATATTTGTCACTGCTAATATATGTTTTTATAACTTCCATTACCTATGAATTGCATATAATTCACTTGCATGCATTTTTGATCAATAGGCATTTTAACGAAATTAAAACTAAGTGCTAAATGTTCAGGTTTTGTGATCACTCTATAACTCCCTTTGCCTCCACTGTATGTTCCCCTCTCCTCTGACAATAACCATCCAGGTACCAATTCCCGGATAAAGTTCCAGTCTATCCATATCCTCTCCCAGAGCAAAGCCAAGCTGATGACTGTAGCTAAAGTTACAGCTACTGTGAGCTCAAAACAAACTTAGGTAGCTAAAGTAAAGAACAAGTATGCATTACAATCTGAAAATAGAGTAACATCATTAAGAGGATTTGTCTTTATAACTTTGTGTGTGAGAGACCAAAATCCTATGCTCCAACAGAAAGTAACATAGGTAAAGAAAATTGCAATAATATGCACACATATCCTAAGGAAATATCTATAGTAAGATATATATGCAGGAATGTATTTATACTGTTACCAGAACTGCTCTTTTTGAATGGGGAATTAGCTAGCAGTCTGGAACTAAATTTAGTGCAGATCTTTTAACCAATATATACCGGGGTCCCTCTCTGGACACTCATGTAATAAAGAGGCAGACTAAATAAAGATACAACGTGTTTTACTAAGTAATGTGGCATATGCTTGAACTAGCACACGCATACAAGGTTACACACAAGAGCTAGGAAAACAGAGTAGGAAAATAGAGACGGTTACATTAGCGGGATAGCCCACTTGAGAGCGATAAATTTGGGTATACTCACAATCCTGACGCGGAGCAAAGACGTAGCAGCGAGATGAGGTGGTCTAATGCATGCACTAGATCTGAAATAGAGTGACAGCAAGGGGTCTGGATAGGAATGGCACGCGCACCATGTGGCCTGGGAGGCCAGCTTAAATACCCCCAAACGTGCCCTTGGGCTGGTGCAGTTCCTAGTGGTTCTCACGGGCGAAAAAAAGGTTTTAATGGCTCTAGAACTACCCTAGATGGGCCACTTTAGGAATTTGATTGACACCTTAGGAAGAGGGGACAAAGGAGGGAGGAGAAGATCCGGGCGTGTTGAATGGATGTTCCAGCGGACAGGGCTTGTCCCAACATCATCATCTCTGGAATGTGGAGGCTGCTTTGAGATGCATTCTCTAAGTGCTTGGGATGGTCGGCACTTAGCTTCTTCTCCGGGGCGGCTATTAAGATATGCAGAGCAGGGTGAGGCTCGCCGCTGTGGACGTGGTCTGCTCGCTTCTCTGGAATGGCTTCTCTCAGCAGGTTGCTTCTCTGGGTCTTCTGGCTGCCTGGGAACATGGCTGCCGGCTGGGCATGGCTGGGGCTTGCTAGCAGGTTGCCTGGTAGCGAGGGCAAGCTGGGTGACTGGCCCGCGGGAGTCTCTAGAAGGGAACTGGCCAGGGGGTGCCTGGCCAGGCTCGCTGGAGGTCTCCCTGGCTGGCACCTGGCTGCTAACAGCGCAGCTTGGGCCCGGGTGAGGCAGGCTTCCATGGAGGCAGGAAAACAGCATGTACAACACAGTCCATAGCAGGAATAGGGCACAGGCACAGTCCATGGTTGATAGCAAGCAGGCAGGAGCCTGACACATGAAGCAGAGTCCAGAAGGCAGGGGATAGACACGTGTATTAAAAGTGCACACGTGCAAGGCAATCTTTGGTGTAGCAGTTAGACATGGGCATGATCCAAAAAATAATCCCGATTTAGCTGATTGTGATTCCACGGCGGCGCAGAACCCAGGTACCCGAACCTTGCTGATCAAGTCCCGTTTCCAATACAGAATCAGGAATCGGGAATCAGGAATCGGGAAGGCCGATGCGGGAGGGCGCCCCACCACCAACACTCCCCCAGACCAGAGTGACCAGGCACTAGAGTGTGTAATACTGTGTGAGCCCTCAGCCAAGGAGGTGCCCACTGAGCTTGGCCCCAGAGCTAGACGGAAGCCCTGGAAGCAGAAAGAGAGAATAGGAATAGAGCCCAACCCCAACTGCAACACTCCCCCCCAGACCTGAGCCCTCAGCCAAGGTGCCCACTGAGCTTGGCCCCAGAGCTAGGCGGCAGCCCTGGAACCAGAGGAGATAGCTCCCTATTCCCTAATTCCCTATCTGCTGAAGCCCAAAGCTAAAGCTCCCTCTCTCACTCTCTCTTGTGCTTTCTCTCTCCAAAAGCGGCAAGCAAGAGCTCGCCTCTGTCCCACTCCACCCACGAGCGGAAAGTGAATCTTTGTTGCGCAGCACATGGCTATTTATAAAGCCTGGGTCTGCTATGCAGGAGGGCTGTGTTTGGCCATAAGAGCTGCCTCTCAGGCTTTGCAGGGATGAGATTCGAGTGCCCATGTCTACAGAAGAACACCCCCTTCCCCCACCCTCCCCTCTCTTCTCCCAAATGGACGAGACGGGCGCGTGCTTTTCTGGCTGCTCCGTGGTTAGAAGGAAGCCCTGCTGATCAAGGAAAGCTGGGCTTCCATTCGCGTTTCCTGGGCGACAGAAGGAGGGCAAACAGCTCCGGCATTCCCCAGGCTCCGTTTCCACGGGGCTCCATTCCCTCGGGAACAGATGGCTGGCACCAGACTGTCTGCAGACTGCAATCCCGAATGTAAACCGATTGATCCGATCGAGACCCGATAGAGCGCCCCACCCGAGCGCTGAACCGGGAGCAGTGGACGGAATCGATCAGCCCGGTCCCAATTGCGCAAATGCCAAAATCGGGGCAATTTTCAGACTGCAATTCCGATCGTGCCCATGTCTAGTAGCATTAAAATAGCAATGCAGGAAACTCAAACACAGTTCATGGCAGGCCTTGATGCAGGAGAGGGGGGGCTGCTTGGCAACAATTCCAACAGCTTTACCAAATGAAAATGAGCAGATCCACAGATTAGAATGACCATGTGAGGTGACTTTACAAAATGCACTTTCATATTCTGTGAAGATAACCACTATGAAGAAACGTGGGCCAAGAGAATATGAATGTGTGATGGCATAACACCCATATTAATAAAATGCTGAGACATTGAGTTAAATATCCCTATCTGGAGTAAGAATTTTGCCATAGGAAAGCTAATACTCCAATACTCTTAGTAACATGTGTTCAAGGGTACCCAATACATGGTACTAACTCCCTCAAGGGTTAAGTGGAGTCCAAGTCCACGGACCAAGGCATTGGAAACAAGGGGGGAACGGAGGAGTTCAGTGTTCTGTAAGCATGATTTGGTCCCCCCACCCCCATGCACAGAAAAGCACCCAGGTTTGACAGCAAATCGATTCTGTTGGTTTCACTCTCCCCCCCCCCGTCCCAGCTTTATGGGCGTAGTGATTATACCCACTGTTCTGTGTAGTTAGACAAATTGCTTTTAAGTTATTTCAATAAGACAGGTTCCCATACAAAACCTCAAATAGTCTGATAAGGATCACAGTTCCTGGTATCTTATATGGATGTTATATTGTAATGCTCTGTTCTATTTTGTATATCAAAACTACAAAAGGAACACTCCCTTCCCTTAGAATCCACTCAGAATATCATCTCAAACCATGTATTTTAGCAGAATGTTGACACTAGCAATCAAAGGTTCACAAAGGGTATCTGCCAGTCCTAAATGCCAGATGTCCAGATTCCTGTCTCCTTTCAACTCCTACACCCAGTCAATCACTCATCACCCTGCTGTATACTGAAATACCCATTTCCAACCCTAGTCCAAATTAATCCATACTGCCCAATCTGAATGTAGACATGTACCAAGTTTGGAGTGTATTTTGCATCTTGGACCTCATTTACCTTTTGGCTCCTTTAGCTTTCTTTGACCTCATGCCCCTAGTGTCTTTTGTGCACCCTTTTTGTGTACCTTCAGCACATTCCTACTGTGCTCTGTGCACCATATATGCACTTATGTCAGACACTTTTTCAGCCTGTGGGTGTGAAAAAATGCAGCTCATCACATTCACCATTTTGGAATTGTATTCTTCCATTGGAGTTGTAGTCATTCCATTGTTAGTCTATTTCGTAGTAGTAAACCCCCATTATGGTACTTGAGTATTGAGTCTTTAATTCCCCACAATTGTGATAGAGTAAAGGAGACAGTCCATTGCCTATCTTCCCCTCTCTTCTCTCATTCAGTTCTCCTTGCCTCCTGGTTGTGGTGATGGTTAGCGCTACCCACAGGACCCAGGTATATATAGGAGTAGTCCTTGGTTAATCTTTTTGGTGCCAGACTGCACTCTGGACATACTTAGAGGGCTGTCTCTTGGGGCTGAAGCACAGACATGTCTAGCCATTCAGGTAATAACTGCCCCCCTCTGCATTTGAAAGCAGAGATAGGTGTATACTCAGTGAGTGTTATGTTTCTTGTCCCTCACTAAGAAGTATACACCAAGTCCACAAGACTTCAGTAATACATCAACAACTTCTTTAGTCGGCCATTTTGAACATAATCTTTACCAAGAGGGTGCTGTATCATCCCTCTGGAATATCAACAAACTATACAATATAATCTATATAGTAAATGCCCCCTTTTTTGAATAATTACCTTTGAATTGACATCTGAAATAAGGAATGTCTTTTTACCATCTTTATTTTACACAAATTTCCAAACCTTTGGCTTTATTCCTCAATCAGTCTAGAAAACTCTCTTTTGTCTGTGTGCAGTTCTGAGCCATTTGAATCCTGTTCTGTCACTTGCACATCTTTCCCTTCCATGGTTGCAGTATCTTCTCCTTTATCTCCTTCTTTTGGTGTGTTTGTGAAGTCAGACTTCTCTTTGATTTTGAAAAGTGGTTCTTGAAGTTCTCTTTTGCACCTCTTTATAGATATGTTATATTCCTTTTGCTATTTGATCTTAACATATCCCAGTTGCCTACTATTCTGCTTCCAATGTTCTCCTGAGTTCTGCAGCTGCAAGGGAGTCATGGGAAGCAGAAATAGTTTTTGTCTGTCTTTTCCCCATTCTGCCCCCCCCCCGCGTGCATGTTCTGTGATTTTTTTGAAGCTGCTGCCCAGTCACTGATAACACATGTTCTGTCCATGAAGAACCAAACACTCTTGTTCTGTTTCTCTCCCCACTCCCTTTCCCCCAGGAACTGATTGGTCTGTCTGCTGGTAACTCCTTCCACCCTCCTCAGCTCTCTGAACGCCTTTTCTGCCATTTTTTATCAGTAAAGTGAGGTAAGGGTCATAAGGTTTTTTCTCCATTTGCTTCTTTCCTCCCATGTATGCACACATTCTCTTAATTTCCCCCCCTAACATTGTTGCTTATTCCCTACTGGCTTTAAAAGCCAGGAAAGGATTAAATACCTGCTTTTCCCTTCTTTCCTGGGGGTATGTGCATACTCTCATTTATTTATTTTTCAAAGGCAGGAATGAGTAGTAACTGCTCATTTCTCTTGGCTTTAAAAACCAGGAGGAATGAACAGTTACTACTCATTCCTGCCTTTAAAAGCCAGGAAAGGGTTAAATGGCTACTTTCCCCTTCCTCCCCATTTTGCACTGCCGCTGGTGAAATAAAGTGAATGAAACAGCAGCATTTTAACCTTTTCATGGCTTGGTTAAAAAAAAAAAAGAGTGGAACAAGCACGAAAAATACATGTTTCCCCCCAGAACTCTACCACCAATTGCCTCTCCAGTGGGCATGGGACAGCCTAATCAGCAAATACGGGGAAAGGGGATGGGTTCATTGCAACATTATCATGCATGCAAAAGTTTTTTTTTTTAATGATGTCAAGTTCCAGCTCTCACAAAATGCATCTCCAAACAGGCATATCTCAACTCATCAGCAGACACCAAAACGCCTTGACGTCCTGCAGTGCAGAATGATGGGACCCTAAGCTGTTTCATCACCGATCGTCATGAATGCTCAGCATCGCTGCCTTAAAGTGTGACATGTGGAATGAGCCAGAGTTTCTATCCCATCTCCTTCTGAGAAATGAAAGCCAAATTGTAGTTACATCCATCAAAACCTGCAGGCAGCATTTACTGGAAGCTTAGTATAGTCAGGGGGCTGTCCTTAAATTGAACTTAGGCAGATAGATTAAATATTTTTCTAGACTGTGATGGAATTTAATCATTGCAAACAGTGTGCTGTTTTAGCTCTTGCCAATAAAGATAAATCTTTTTGCACAAAAGCATCCCTGAGGTATTCTTTAAATTTTAATTTAGCGACTGGCAACTGCATTCCCTTGTAATAATTCATGGGGTACACATATATTTCAAGCATATGGGCAACTTTATGATACCGAGTATTTGGATGGATGAAATTAACAGTGCAATTCTATGCAGAATTATTCTAGTCTAAGTCCATTGATGTTAGTGATCTTAAACTGCAATAACTTTGCATAGGATTGTACTGTTCATCTGTTCAAATAAACAAAACACAGGAAGTCTAGCTTCTGCTGTATAATTTTTTATACCACCAGTAAAAATAACTGTGAATAGATTCTTGGGAATGTGCTAGTATTTTTTTCAGCATAACTATCTTTATGTAAGAGAACAAGTAGACAAGTCAGTTATTAGAAATGGAAAAAAACTAAAGGGGAGAATTTTCAGCCTCCATAAAGGTTGGGTAACATACTTCAGGAAAGAAAGGAAGGCAGGCAATTGGAATTCATATGGAATTTGACAGTGTGACCTTTTATAGACATTTTACATAAACAGATGAATCAACGGATAATTTGTGGTTTTGATGATTAAGAAAAATAGATAAATAGAAAAAAAAGAGGTTATGTGGTGAAAATTAATACGATCAACAGACCAAAAGTAAAAAAGGGGGACCCAAATGGAAAGATCTTTCTTGTTTGTAATTTATAGTTTTAAGGATCTCAGAAGTCACTGTAAGGGTCTTATATGTAGTTAACCCTATTGGATGGCATCAATACACGGAATCAGTAGACCCATCAATCAGTACCTGGCCTTGATGACCACTTGTGACGTTTCCTTTCTCTTCTTTGCCCCTGTTTCAATTGGGAAGAAAGAAGGTGGCCCCTTCGACTGCCGGCGTAGCCGTGCAGGGCAGGGCCCATATGTTGCCTCCACAGATGGAGGAAGGACGGCGCCATTCCCGGGCATCCGGGAGCTTGCTGGGGGGGGGGCGGAGCCAGCACCCGTTTGGGCCAGCTTTGCCTGCCCTCTGGCGCAGTTGAATTTTGTGCTCGGACCATCCTCCTCACCCAGTATGGTGTAGGATTAGCCGGCTGCTGCATGCAGGGCCAGGTAGGAAATTTTTCCTCTTTTCACCCCGATTGGCTTGGGGTGTGGGGTTTTTTTGCCTACCTTACACCATGACTAGGGTTGAGGTAATTGGCAGGGTGGTGTCGTTTAGGGTATCACTGGCAGGAGACAGTGGGGGAATAGGGAGTGTGCCGGTGAGCACCCTAGGTGCTTCTCCAATTATGGGGAAGAGGGGTCTGCCAGGAGCAGATGGTACTGCTTTGATGGCTGCCATGCTGCATGGCAGACTGCCTTGGTGAACTCCCAGGCAAGTCCTTTCCTCACTGCTGTACGGCTGAGGCTTGGGAGCTTGAGTTGGGGGGATCCATTTGCTGGCTGGCTGGGTCTTAGCCATCCACTGGATGGCTCACGCCTGGGGCTTCGAGGCTCGCCCAGACAGGTCAAGGCGGAGGTCCAGGGGGAGACCATGTGGCTTGGCCTGTACCGCTAGTTGGCCCTTGCCGCAGTAGTTAATGGTTGTTATCAGTTAATGTTAATTAATAAAGTGGCTATTAGATCCAACTTTGGTGTCTGTCTCTTCCTTCTGACTGTGGTGGCAACTTCATGTTGTTTCTAATAGGGTTCTCAGATGTTCTACTCACTGTTTGGATTGTAAGGAACTTCTCTGTAAGTTGATCAGAAACTGTAAGCTTATAGACATGCAGAGCTTGACCTAATCCAAGTTGTCCAGATAAAGGTGTACATGAATGCTTTTCTCTCTTAATGTTACAATCGGGTTGATCACGATCTTCGTGAAGGCCCTTGGTGCTGTGGAGTGACCAAGTGGTAGGGCTCTGAACTGGAGCCCTCCTGTGCAGAAATGGAGGAATATTCTCTGCCTGGAAAGAATTGGAATGTGCAGTAAAGTACTCCTCTGGTGTAGTTCAGCTCTGAGATCCAGGAACAACAGAAGCCTTGGGCCAAACTCAGAATCCTCTGCATGCATGGCAAGTGGTGCACCACTGAGCCATGGGCCTTCCGTAGCAGGGATTTTGTGATGGATCTCATCATCTCCAATCTGAGGTGCTTCAGTTTGATAAACTTGTTAATATATTTTAAGTCTAGTATCACCCTCAAATCTCCATTCTTTTTTGGCACTGTGAAGAATATGGAGTATGCTCCTTTCCCCCTTGTCTCAGGAGTGGAGGCATGAGAAAAGAACGGTTGCACTTATCTGTGACAAGAGTGAAGGAGTCAGAATCTCTGTGAAGTCACAAAATCAAAAAGAGTCCCGTAGCACCTTTAAGACTAACCAATTTTATTGTAGCATAAGCTTTCGAGAATCAGAAACTGTACTATGCATCTGACGAAGAGAACTTGATTCTCGAAAGCTTATGCTACAATAAAATTGGTTAGTCTTAAAGGTGCTACTGGACTCTTTTTGATTTTGCTACTACAGACTAACACGGCTAACTCCTCTGGATCTGTGAAGTCACAGCAACAGTCACTATGAAACACACAGATATCTGTAGAAATAAACTGAATTCACAACAACTTATAGCAAATAAATGTTAGTTCTTAAGAAGCAAGTGGACTTGTATCTTTTCCTACAAAGATGTAATCTGCTATTAGAGATGTTCAATGGCCTCAATTCATAACACCTTGGCCCATGCCCTTTATGTCCCGGGATAGGGTTAAATGTGTTTCATGCTCCCTTCAAGGAGATGGTCATAATAATCTGTTGAGGAATAGCTTAAGAAAAAAAATTGCAACGGGGAGTTCTGGTTTCCACAGTTTATAGCAGACCACAAAATGGAAATAATATTCGGGAAAAGAAACCTGAGGAGTCTATAAAATAGAGAGTAATACAAGAATTACTATGCCTGTAGCCTTAGCATATTGCAGTTTCTTAAGGATGTTGTTAATTACCATTCAGTTTTACAACAAGGAAAAAAAAATAATACAATGTAAAGGTAGTTCCTTCTTCTATATACCAGGAGAGAAGAAAAATGACATTTTATTGACAACATGAAAGAAATGCATGTTAATATTGAAATAGGAAGTGCGTGAAGTAGAAAAAAAAATCATTAACTTGCAAATGTCTATGTCGATTATTTGCATGTGTATAAGGCAGAAAAGAAAAAATCTGAACAGTGGTCTGATTTTTCACATTCTAGATCTGAATTGACTATGTTCAAGTGAGTGAAATGCTGTTGTCAAAAAGAAGGACATTTTATGTGTTGTCTTACTTGGCAAAATAAAGTGAAAAACAAATACATTAACTCAAGAGTGTGGAACAGGAAAACCAGTCATCTATGGCAGCCCAGCCTTCCAGGGCTTTGACTTGGGTTTTCAGAGCAACCCTAAGCAGAGTGACACCCTTCTAATGCCCTGACCTCAGAAGGATTTGACTCTGCTTAGGCTTGCTTTACAAGCCACCGAGGTGTTTCTAAACAGTTCACAGTACAGGGCTAGTATGTCACACTTGGTTTAGTGAGCCCAAAGTTATGTAGCCCTCTAATCACTATAATGAGCAATTTCATACTTAAATGTATCTTGCATAGGTTAAGCCACTAGTGGTTGTTGTGGGTTTTCCGGGCTGTATTGCCGTGGTCTTGGCATTGTAGTTCCTGACGTTTCGCCAGCAGCTGTGGCTGGCATCTTCAGAGGTGTAGCACCAAAAGACAGAGATCTCTCAGTGTCACAGTGTGGAAAAGTCAAAAAGAGTCCAGTAGCACCTCCAAGACCAACCAACTCCACTTCAGCATAAGCTTTCGAGAATCAAGTTCCCCTCGTCAGATGCCTGAAGAGAACTTGATTCTCGAAAGCCCATGCCAAAATAAAACTGGCCAGTCCCAAAGGTGCTACTGGACTCCTCTTGAATTTGCTACCACAGACTAACACGGCTAACTTCTCTGCATCTATGAGTGTGGAAAAGATGTAGGTCATTTGTATCTACTCAGGAGGGGTGGGGTTGAGCTGAGTCATCCTGTAAGAGTTTCCCAGGGTGTGGAATGCTAATGGCGGGAGGCTTCACTGTGTCCTGAGGAGGTTCTTTTGCATGTGGATTGGTACTTGATGTGCTAATCTTCTCTGCAGGGCTATTGTCGGGGATAGAATGTTTTGTTAGCCTGGTGTTTTTCAGAACTGGAAACCATGCTCTGTTCATTCTTAAGGTTTCTTCTTTCCTGTTGAAGTTTTGCTTATGCTTGTGAATTTCAATGGCTTCCCTGTGCAGTCTGACAAAGTAGTTGGAAGTGTTGTCCAGTATTTTGGTGTCCTGGAATAAGATACTGTGCCCTGTACAGTATCTTATTCCTGTACAGTATCTTATTACAGTATCTTATTAAGCCACTAGATCGATAAGGCAATTTTGTCACAGCACAAATGGTACTGGAAGAAAAGATATCAGAACCTCCTTTGTTTGAACTAATGGTTTACATACAAGTGGAGATGGGCAGTCCAAGAGCAACACATTACTCAAATTAAGGGACCAAGTGAGAGACGGCTCATTTATGGGACCACTTGGAGTTCTTTTAGCTTTCCATGTCACCCAATTCTTTTTTCATTTGGTAGCTGCAATACCACCTTCTGATGGTTTTGTGATGAAGCAAAGAATAAACCAGCTAATTTCTCTTTCAGCAAACTCTGTTTTGGTACAGAAAATAAGGCATTTGGGTCCCACTTTTACCACCCCCCTTTGAGATTCCTAGCATTTCATACCCTTTTCCCTTGCAACAATTATTTTTCATTTTTATTTCACTATTCCTCCAAGGGGCTTGGCACATTGCACATTGAGGTACCTCTTTCATTTTATCATCACAAAACACCTGTAAAGTAGGTTAAGCTGAGAGAGAATAACTAGGACAAGATCAACTAGTATGTTTCAAGGCAAGCACTACACTTACACTGATTATACAAGCTACATCACCATTTGTTGTATGAAAATGGAATTATCTTTGGAATGACAACCTGGTTGATTGTTACTGTTTATTAGAAGTTTTGAAGAAGGTGACTATAGATAGGGTGCCTGATAACCAGAGGTGAATCAACCTGTCAAACACCACAAGCAATTGAGTCAGTTTCCAATTCTTAAAATGAAGTTGCCAAGTCTTGACATGTGCTTAAGCCAGTGAAGCAAGAATTCTATCCCCCATTCATTAACCTGCAGCTCTTTCGTAGCATTCCAGATCTCTTTTCCTCAATCACTCCCCCTTTCCCCCTTCCCAGTCTAACATCCTCTAATTAGTAGTGACAGACTAATAAATTCCCCAGAGGTGTTTAGATTTTTCTGCTGCACATATTTCTTATGCTAAATGAAATCTTCCAAATTATACTTCTTCAGTATGTACTTCTAACAATAACTTATTCTAAGATATTTCTAAGATGTTTCTAAGATAGTTGAAAAATAGTCATAAAATTAGCACTTGATGGATGAGTTGAATTTTTAAGTATCTGTAATCATTTTCATACAGTGAAAGTTAGTGATGAGATGACATTTGCATTAGGGAATTTCACTATGAATTAAATAATGCAGGGGAGCTTTCTCACACTGCACTGAAGCCAAGCAACATTGCACTGGTAGCTGGCAAGCCTCATATTTACACATGAAGCTGCCTTATACCAAATCAGCAACAACGAAAGGGGAGAGGTTCTGCTAGCAAAAAGAAAGAAAGAAAATCCGCAGGTTAGACTCCCAAAGAACGGTTCACAAAATTGCAACAATAAAAATGTGGATAATATACAATGTAATTGTTCCTACAATGTCTGCAGTACGTACACATAGAAAAGAAACATATCACAGAGCATATATAAAATGTATCCACCTACACACTTTGATGATGAGCGCAATTCCACTTGTTTAACAAGTATTCAAATATCAATGCAGTCACATGTTTAGCAAATATACAAGAACAAATGCCACAATGTGAGAATAAACAAATAAACAGGCACAAATACAACCACAGCCACTTGTTTAACAAATATACAGGAATAAACTCCACAATGTAAGGAGGATAAGACAAGCTCCCAGGTATGACTTGTTTCAAGATCACTAATTTTCATCAAACATAAAACTTACTCCCAAATGCTACAAACAAGGACACAACTTGTACATAGTCACTTTAACTGTTGTGCCCTGTAGCAAGTCTGTAAGATTAATAATCCAAGAGTTTACCAACAGTGCAGCATATTTTGGGGCACTAAAAACAGAACATAAATATTTTAATTATCTTAAACTGAGGAAAATATATTCAGAACCATACATCATGTGCAACTCCTCCATTGCAAATCTCATATCTGTTATTTAAGAAGGAGGCATGCCCCTACTCCACATTGCCTAGGCAACTTGGCAACATTTACTCTCTTCCTACCCTTGCTACTGCCTTGCAGACTCATGCCACACCACACTGTATGGGAAGCTACAGCATGCCCAATATGTTTGGTTACCTGGGCAATTCTAGTGTGCTACAATGCTGGAGAACTGCAGAGCACAGAAGTTCCTCCAGACCAAAACCAAAAGGCACAGAGGAGGAGAAGTGCATCATGATGGCTACAAAATGCTATTGAAGAACAGAATGAAAATCCTAAGCTTGGATGAACCAGAAGATTTCTGTGCCTTGAAGGGATTTCCATCTGTAGAGTGCAACCCCCTCAACATGGCAACCCCAAACGCCCCCCAAATGCTACTGCAGAGAGACAAGGGACTCACAAGAACAGCACGAGAGTGCCTTAGAGATTTGCCATAGGAGAGAGAATCAATGGAAACTGCCCTCCCTAGCGAAAATTATCTGGTAGATCCAAGCAGTTGTGGTGAACTCTTTTTGAAAGGGACATTTCACACCTCAAATAACTTATTTTTTTTCCTTTTTTTAAATTATTTTATTATTAACTTGTAACATACAAACAATAATAATAACAATATTAAATACTCAAATCTCAACCAAATCGTAATACAGAGATAATCTTATCAATATATATATAATTTTAAACTTTCACCCAATCATGAAATGAGAAACATACCTTTATAACAGTAACCTTCTTGGTATAGTTTCCCAATAGTTATGTTTACCAGAAACCCCACATTTCCATTTCCATAATTTCTTGAAATCTCAATTTTGTTAGTAAAAGTTCGTTTTTAGCTAGAAAATCAAAAAAAGGTTCCCATTTTGTATAAAAATTTGTATTTCTTGTTGGGTTGGCTTGAAGATACAGCTTCTCAGTTATCTTTTCCATCAGTAGGAAGTCCCAAACCTTGTTATACCAGGTGTTAATTGTAGGGATTGACTTTGACTTCCAGTGTGATGCCAGTGATGTTTTAGCTGCATTGAGCAATATTATAATTAGATCTTTTCTGATAGAAGGTATAACCAAGTCCTTCCAGATGCCCAAAAAAATGATTTCCAGCTTTAAAGGTATTCTGTAGGATGTTATATGCTCAATTTGATCTAATATTTTGTTCCAGAATCCTGTAATATAGCGACATTTCCACCAACAGTGAGGATAGCCATTTACTTCCCCACATTGTTTCCAACATAAAGGGCTAGTCCTAGAATATACTTCGGATAACTTTTGTGGGGTGAGATACCAAAGGTTAATAATTTTATATGATTGAAGGTCAGCATTAATGATTTGTGAGTTAAGCAAGCTTGAGGACCATATCTGTTCCCAATTAGTGATTGGGATGGTGGTTTCACAATATTTTTGCCATTTTTTGTGTAAGGCATTGTTTACTGTGTCATTGGTACACATCAATAAAGTATAAATCTTAGAAACTAAGCCTTTGCATGTGAGTTCTTTCTTGTCAATAATTTGTTCAAAATCTGTTTTTGGTTTGGCTAATATTTCTTTTAATTTGATATCTTTTGCAAAATACCTTAGTTGAAAGTATAGGAACCAAGGTATTCTTTGTCCTATTTTCTCCTCTAACTTATGTTTCTCTAACGGTTCTGTTTTAGATGTGATATCTATCAAACGAATATTACTGTAGTCTATATTATTTCTTAATTTGGATATCCTTTGACTAAGTGCTGAGTCTTCTTGCGAAGCAATAGTGGAAAAACAAGAAATTTTGGGGATTAGCTTGTTCCTATATTTGTCCCATATTTTTTAGGATTGCTATTAGAAATGGGTTATATTTCAATTCTTTGAGTCTATGCTTGGCATTTTTCCAAATTACATCTTGTAAAGTAGTTGTGTGCTGCTGTACTGTTATTGTTTTGATCCAGTCAGTCTTTCCTTTATCCTGAATTATTTGTATTATATTGATTATTCTTGTAGCTGCATTGTAAATTTCTAGATCTGGATAATTATATCCTCCTTGTGATTTTTTCTTCTTTATTGTATCGAAGGCAATTCTCGGGTGTTTATGTTGCCAAAGGAATTGATTTAATATTGATTGCCATTGTTTTAATAATGTACCAGGTATCTGTATTGGTAGTGATCTGAAGAGAAATAATATCTTAGGTACTATAAATGATTTGATTAAGTTATATCTCTCGTACCAAGAAAGGTTTTGTTTTTGCCATTTTTATATATCTGATTTGATTTCCTTTATTTTGGATATATGATTATATTGTATTAATAAATCTGAGTCTGACGTAATTTTGACTCCCAAATAGACTAAATATTGATTGGCCTATTGATATTTATGCTGCTGTTTGATTTGTAATATTTGTTGTTCTGATAAATTGATTGATAAAATATTTGATTTCCCCTGGTTTACTACCAAACCTGAAATTTGCTGAAAATTGGCAAGTTCTAATTCAAGATGTTTCAGTGAATTTTGGGGATTGGTAATGTATAGTAAAATGTCATCTGCAAATAAACTTATTTCATGCAAATTTCCATTAATTATTATACCTTTAATTTGTTCATTGCTTCGAATAATCTCTGCTAGCGGTTCCAAAGCTATGATAAAAAGAACTGGGGATAGTGGGCACCCTTGTCGGGTACCTCGATATAAGTTAAATCTTTCTGATGTTATTCCATTTGTTTTAATTCTTGCTGTAGATTTATCATATAGTGTTTTAACAATTTGGGTAAAGTTGTTGCCAAAGTTCATTTGTTTTAATAAATCTAAAATATATACAATTTCAAGGGAATCAAATGCCTTTTGTATGTCAAGAGAAACTAATATGCTCTCTATCTGATTTTGCTTACAATGGGAGACTATATTTAAGGTCTTATAAATATTATCAGTTAGGTCCCTTTTAGGGACAAAACCTGCCTGTTCTTGTTTAATGTATTCCCCAATAAACATGTTGAGTCGTTTGGTTAACACTCCTGTAAAGATTTTATAATCTGTGTTTAGTAAAGATATTGGACGATAGGAGCTAGGATTTGAGCTGTCTTTGGATTGTTTAGGAATTAATGAGATCGTAGCTTCATACCAAGAAGGAGGCATACATCCTGATGAAGTAATATAATTGCAGGCATTTGTTAATGAAGGTGTTATGGTATTAACAAATTTCTTATAAAATTCCGGTGGAAAGCCATCCGGTCCTGATGCTTTGTTGTTAGTTAAGTTTTTTATTGAGTTAATCATTTCATGAATAGTTATGGGATTTTCCATTATTTTTCTATGTATATCGCTTAGCTTTTTTATTCCTTTATGGTCTTCCAAAAATCGTTTAATTTTATTGTTAGAAGGATTACTGGATGAATATAGTTTGGCATAGTATTCTTTAAATAGCTGTGCTATTTCCGTAGCCTTTGTATGAATTAGGCCTTTACCATCCTTTATTAATTTAATATCTCTGGACATTTTTTTCTCTTTTATTTTCCAAGCTAAGATTCTCAAAGTTCTTGGTGATTTGTTCCAGAATTTTTGTTTCAGGAATAAAAGATTCTTATAAATTTTGATGACTTCCATTGTTTCTAAAACTTTTCTCTCATTTAGTAATTGCCTGTACACTTTTTTGTTACCCGTTTTCTTGTGTTTATGTTCCAGTTGTTGTATCGTATCTAAAAAATTTGGCTTTTGTATATTTTTCTTTCTATTTAAATGGGCTGATAGTGATATTAATTGCCCACATAGGACTACTTTCAAGGCGTCCCATAGCATGTGAGGAGCTATAGAGTCATTCTGGTTGTCTTTTAGGTATAATGATATATATTGTTCAATTTGATCAGTTGTACTGACATTTGTGAGTAATTTTTTATCAAAAGTCCAATGTCTTTCTGTTTTTATCATTGCATTGGTGGACATAGTACATTCCACCCATGAATGATCTGAATGATTTATAGGTCCTATATCTACTTTTAGTGTTCTTTTTGCTAAGTCTGAGGATATTAATACATAATCGATTCTAGTGTAGACGTTGTGTCTAATTGAGTAATATGTGTAATTTCTTTGTGTTCCATTAAATGATCGCCAAATATCTATCAACTGGAATTGCTTAAACAGTGTAGTTAAGTGGGTATCATTGTCCTTTCTTTTTGTCTTTTTATTACTGAAATATGTTCTGTCTAATTTATAATTTGCAATATAATTTAGATCCCCTCCTAAAACCACTGATCCCTCTTGGAATAGTGTTAATTGTTTCAATGTCTCTCTGATGAAATTTAGTTGATTGTTGTTAGGTGCATATACAGAAGCCATGGTATACATTTGGTCTTCTATGAGTCCTTTTAAAAAAATATATCTACCCTTTGGGTCTCTTTGGATACCTTTGTATGTGAATTTGATATTTTTGGAAAGGAGTATAGCCACCCCTCTGGCTTTAGATGTACCTTTTGCATGGTATTGATAACTTACCCATGTGGATTTTAACTCATTTTCAGTTCTCGCATGTAAATGTGTTTCTTGAAGCATAAGTATGTCTGGCTTTTCTTTTGTTAAAGTTGTCAAGACCCTCTTTCTTTTGATTGGATTATTAAGGCCACGAATGTTTTGATATATTACTTTTAATTCAGAATTAGCCATTTTTTCTATGGTTTTTAACAATTTTATAATTGGAGGTGTCAAGATAAAAATAGCCAAATTAAATTATTATATCTTTTTTGTATGAACTATAGACTACTCTCCTTCTCTCTCTCTTTTTTGTTTTTTGTTCTAATTTTTTGTTATTTATTCCAACTTCCTATTATTCTCTCTCTCCTTTTTTGCTTTTTTATTGTTTTATTCTATATTTTAACAAATTCCAATGATTTTCTTTCAGGTTCTAAATCTATATTAATACTGACCTTCTATCTTAATCAAAAATGCAAATGAGAACAAAATATAGTTTACTAAATAAGCATATAATGTATTAATTATTTATTGATTATAATACTCTTATCCAAATTTAATGAACAGTGTACGAATTCACTTAATGAATATGATTTTCTAATACTACTATCAAACAATCCCTTGTCTCAATTCTTATATTCTATATAAATTATAGCTAGATTTTTTAAAAATCACATAACAATTATGATATAGTATCACTCCTTTTTTAAACATCTATGAAATTACAGGTATAATTTACCTGTGTTATTAGAATTTTAATACAATATATCTCTTTTTACTACTTATAAGCAATATAGTATATTACCACTTTTTAAGTATGTAAAATAATGGATGAGATTGAATTATTTCCTATACATATAGATTATTTTATTATACAACAATAATTTTCAATGAGCAATAAACAGCACAATCTCTCAATATATATTTCTTTTTTCTTTCCCCCTTCTTCTCTAAACAGTGCAACAGTCAACTTTTAGTAACTTATAACAAATATATGAACTTTAAAGTTTTTTTAAAAGAATGATTGATTTATATAATGAAATTTCCCCCTCCCTCCCTTCTCCCAACCCTTCCTATATCCCTTTCTCCTCCCTCCTCCCTTTTTTCCCTCCCTCTACCCCTCCTCTTCCTTTCAAAATTTCAATTACAATTTGATGCAATAACTTCAGTTTGTTTCCCCCTTTTTATTTTCTCCCCCCGTCTTTCCCAAACATGTAATGCTCAACTTTAATAACGTATATCAGCTGTATAGCTTTTTTCTGGTACAAAATTAAGTACTTCCTGTCCCTAATATAACACCCAGTTGACACTCTATGTTTTGTAGTCACTGTATTAACAATTAAATGTGTTTTGATATGTGTATTAGCTTCCCCTCTCCCTCCTGCCTCCCAACTTTTCCCTGTGTCCCTTCCCTCCTACCTTCTTCCTCCCACCACCCTTGCCCTTCCCTTCAAAATTCCTATTACTACTTAATTAAACTTGAATAACTAATATAATTAACAGTTCCCTTAACCAGAGGGTTACTTCACTCTCCAGTTATTGGTTTAAAACCAAACTGAAGGAACTGTATTAACTTAGGAGCAACAACTGGGAGATCAAGTCTCTCCCACCCCCCAAGCCCAACACAATAGTAGATTGTGCATTAAGTAAATATATCTACTTCCTCGTTATAGCTGAGAGACAATTATTAGTTCTGAGAAAAAGTAGGCTTCTCCTTAGGCTTCTTTGACGGGTATTTTGCTGCCTTTGTGTGGTGAAAGTGAATGTTGCATCTTTCTTTTCTGACTATTTCTGTCCCAGTCCATCAGTGTTTGTATATTGAGAGTACGAAGGAGAGTTTTTCCTGACTCTAAATCCGAGGCATATAAGGCTTTTCCTTGATGCTGCACGAAGAGTTTAGTAAGATTCTGCCATTTGTATTGTATATTGGCTTCTCTCAGCGAGCTTGTTATCTCTTTCAATTCTTTTCTTCTGAAAAGAACTTCATTAGGCAAGTCAGCAAATACTTGAATTGGTGATGCGTCATGCATTATGGAGCCTTTATTTCTGGCAAGCTCTAACACTTTTCTTTTAATTTCTTGATCTTGAAACTCTACTATTATGTCTCTCAGGCCATTTTTCCCAGGGTGATATTTTGAGCCAATTCTGTAAGCCTTGTTTACTATCGGAGTGGAACTCTCTTTGAGATGCAGCAATGAGATTAGCCAGCCTGACAATTGGGACACTAAATCTTCCCTTTGTGATGGTAATTCTTCCCAACCGCGAATTTTAAGGTTCCATTGCCGGGAGACGGTTTCTAAGAATAGCAGCCTGTCTTGGGTTTTATAGTGCTCTTTTTGAAGTTCTTGCAACTCACTTTGTGTTTTATGGGCTAAGTCAGCAGTGTAGTCGGCTTTCTGTGATGTTTTTTGGAGTTCCCCTTTAATGCTCCGGAGCTGCTCTGCAATCGGCTGTAGTAATTCTGACATTTGCTCCACGATGTTTAATTGCAGCTTCTTCAATTGCGGAGATAAGCTCACATCATTAAGGTTCAAAGAAATATTCACTGCATCACAGCTTTCAGCGTTAGCCATTTCGTTGCACTCAGTACCTCCGTCTTCCAAAGGTTGCTGCTGCTGAGTTGCTGGGAAGTATTCTTGTAGCTTTTTTGCAACTTTTGACTGAAGCTTCTTTTTTTCTAGTTCTTGTTTACCCATTATATACTAAAAACAAGGGTGATATATTGCCTTTTTGCCAGGCTTTCGGGGGTGGGGGAGACGGAGCTCACCGTTTAGGCATTCATTTTGTAGGTCCGATGCCACGCCCTCCACCTCAAATAACTTCTAATTTCATCTTCTCTTCTCTTCTCTTCTCTTCTCTTCTCTTCTCTTCTCTTCTCTTCTCTTCTCTTCTCTTCTCTTCTCTTACAAAAAACACTTCAGCCTACTCCAGTATTGACACAGCTAGACAAGCATCTTACATGAAAAGCACAATACAAATCCTTTTTTTTTAATTAATAAATTTTTATTGGATGGGTCAATATATAGTCAGATTAAAACACAAATACAATCCATTTCAATTCCCACAAGTATATTTTCCCACCCCCTCCCCTCCCCCTTTTCGATGTTGACTTCCAACAGCACTCGAACCCCCTGCTATTAATATCACATTATTTCTATATTATAGTTGTTCTTACTTATTATTAGTAAAGATCTTAACTATATCTTATCTTACTCAGTATCATTAAAACCCTTCAAAAGAACATAATTGTCCCTTAACATCCCATTTCTTTTCCATATATTTTTTCAGCTTTTTCCAATCTTCCAAAAATATTTTTGGTTCATGATCCTTCAAGTTTCTTGTTAGTTTGTCCATTTTAGCCATGTACAACAATTTGTTTGTCCATTCTTCAATTTCAGGTATTTCTTCTTTCTTCCAGTATTGAGCATATAATATTCTTGCTGCTGTTATCATATAATATAGCAATGTCTTGTCATTTCTATTAACATCTTCTAAGTGCAAAGATAATAACATTTCTGGATTTTTAACAACATTATACTGGAGTATTAAAGACATCTCAGCACATATTTTAGACCAAAAGTCTCTAGCCTTACGGCAAGTCCACCACATATGAAATAGAGAACCTTCATGCTCCTTACATTTCCAACACTTATTAGATAGCTGCTTATTAACTATGGCTAATTTTTTCGGTGTTAAATACCATCTATATAACATTTTATAGCCATTCTCTCTAATACTGGTACATGTTGATATTTTTAACGTATTTTTGGACAATTGTTCCCATGCTTCCATCATTATTTCATTGTTACAGTTTATTGCCCACTTTACCATTTGTACCTTGATTGTTTCATCTTCTGTGAACCATTTCAATAACAATTTATACATTTTAGACATTTCATCTTTTCTTTTCTTACAAAAAAACACTTCAGCCTAGTGCAGTATTGACACAGCTAGACAAGTATCTTACATGAAAAGCACAATACAAATCCTATCAGGAAAAACAGTCATGTGTGCAGCCTCAAAAAAATCACCTCCCCGGCCAGACTTGGTTACAGCCTTCTGTTGCCTCAGTACAGCCCCAACAAAATAACTCAAAACTATTAGATGTTTATCTCACTTCATTAAAAATTTTTGAAATGGGATGGGTGAGGCTACTTTTCAGAGGAAATGGCAAACTGTCAGGCATTTGAAACAGCAATTCATTAAAAACAGATACAACGTTCTCTAAATCTCAGTGCATTTATTGCAACCACTTTACAACCTGTCACTCTGGTGAATGCTGAACTCATTTATTTTGACAGCTTATCACTGTCTATTCAGTACTTGTGGAGGATGCAGAAACTACATAGAACAATGTTTCCAACCTATTTGGAAAGCTCATGTTTCTTTCTAGAAAGCAACTCATTAGAGAATTGAGAAGGAGTGTATTTGCATCATGCTATGTTGACTCTGTCCATAAAACATGGGAGAAAAAAGAGGGGGAGGAGCAGAGAGTCAACACTTACCAAGCTGGATAATGGAAGGATGAGGAGCAAAGTAACTGACCATAACTGAATAAAGCGTGGCTGGAATGGAAATCTAAATTGGCTTCAGTTGTACCTTCATCTACAGCCTGTGCAAGTTCTCTTTGCAATGGCTAGCTTAACATGAAAGTGTCTTTGTATCCAGCTGCCAACACTTTTCCAGTAATGGCCAAACTACTCTACTACAACAGAGGGAGGCCATACTGAGAGTAAAGCTCTAGAGACTTGATTCTGACTTAACATAGCTGTTGGATGCCTTCTTTGTTCACATGTTACTTTTTACATACTGAACATACAAAAAGTAAACCTATCTCCATTCCAAATGCTACCACACCTCTTTTCATTACATGTGCTCAGGAACTCACTGGTTCAGCTGAGATCATGTTCACATAATGTCACAATTATGGGAATGTTTGATGGGCTGTTTGGCCTACATGTAGCCAGGTTGAGCCTGCATGTAGAAAAGCCTCTCTGTGCATGTGCAGAATGCATTTTTGCCATCTGCCACTCAAAACATAAATATAACATTAAAAAACCTCACACTTGCTGGTTTGGTATCTGTCCCTCTGTATCCTTCTGAGTTGTAACAGCCTGATCATTAATGGCAGCCAAACTCCAGAGCAGTTCAGCATGCACAATTTCACACAGACTCATGGCAGTTGTTGTTTATTCCTCTCCTGTGGGAGTGGGGGGGATAGCTTTTTACAGTTTGTAAACTATAAAAAGAATTAAGGGATGTCTTGTGCATTGAAAACTGAGTGATCTGTTCTCTTTAATGACCTGACCTTTACACTGGGAGGACACTAATTTATTACCCTATAACACAGGGGCAAAAACAGCAAATGAAACTCATCTACCAGAGCTATCCAGCTGTGACTCACCAAAGTTCATATTGAAATAAAAGTTGTTCATCTTTAAGGTGCTCTAGACCTTTGTTCTAATTTTCTATAGCAGACTAACTTGGCTACCCCTTTGCAGTAAAAAGTGAGAATGGGATGAACATGAAGAGTGTGGCAGCCAAACGCAGTACATTCACCTGGCAATTGCTGTGAAGTTCTCTACTCCTACTTTTCACTCATATCCAGTCTTATCTTCCCTTAACATTTATCAGAATAAGATTATTCCTTATCCTATTCCTAATCTTATACCTAATTCCTATTCCAAAATAGGATTCCTAAGTAACCAGTATTTTCAGTTGTCATAGATCATCCTAAAAGTTCCCATGTTGTCAAATGTGACTTCACCTCGATTAGTAATTTTCTTCACAGAATGTACAAGAACTTCAGCGAGATGATCTAATAATACACCATTTTGATTGTTGAGCTGTACAATAATGAAGTGTTTAAAGTGTCAAATGCTATGAATGTTTTTATCAAAAAAGCTATGCTAGATCAGACAAGACAAATATGTGTTGTGCATGTTTACGTGTTGCAGAAGTCAGTGCTTAATTTTTAAATTTAGAGCCATTGTTGATCATGCATACAAGAAGCAATACCTTTTGGTCTTCTAGGAAAGAGTAAAAATACAACAAAGAGGCAACCCTGAGTATCAACCAACCACAAACGAAGGTTTCCTTTTAATTAATATCATCTTAATGAAGAGGTATATTGACGGTTTATTTGTGCTGTTTAAAGGGCAGGATGCCGTTGTGTTTACCAGTTGGATGAACAGTGAATTCTAATATTAAGTACACATGGCCTTGTTACCGTGATTTCATTAGTTTCCTGGATGTCATAGTATATCATAATGACATTAACATCATTCAAGTCAGACCCTTTAAGAAAGCAAAAGATCATAACTCCTACCTTCATTTTTCTTCCTTTCACCCCAATCAGTTATGTACCAACATACTGTTTGGATAGATGCTCAGGTTGAGAAGAAATTCATCCAATATGGCAGACTTTGTGAGGGAATGTGATAGCCTTAGTTGTGATTTCATGGACAGAGGATACCCATTACAGGTTTTATTCACAGCAAAGAAAAAAGCTCTACAGATGGATAGGAGCCTGCTTTTTGAATCAAAGCAAACTACAACTGATGGGAGAATACAGTGGACCATGGACTATACTCCCCTCTCAAATGGCATAATGGGCATTATACACCGTCACTGGCACCTCTTAGAGGGCATTGCAGGTTGTGAACATTTTCCAACCATTGCAAACAGGCATACATGTAATATAAAAGATCAATTGGTGCATTCAGATTTTCGGGCACCTAAACTTCCAGCCCTGAATGCCAATCTGGTTGGCCACCACCTCTGCGGCCACTGTAATGTTTATACTTTGGCAATGACAGGGGAGTTTTTCATTAGAACAGACACAGGGAATCAGTTCCAATTTAAAGCATTCTCAACATGCAGTACCTTCTGGACTCATGTATGTAGTGGAGTATTCCTGTCCAAAATTATACATGTGTAGTACGACTAGATCCATTAGGATCTGGATTCAAGAGCATATGCCCAAGATTAGGGGCAGACATTTGGAAACACCTTTAGTACAACATTTTGTTGAGATACATAAAGGAGAATGAGAATGTAAATGTATGGTCCTGTATGTTAGTAATAAAAGTGTCAAAATTATATCCAGTGGATTTTGCTCCAAAATGAAGCCTGCAGATCTGAATAATGAATGGGACTATTCTTGTTTTTTGTAATTATTTCAGAACATAGCCCTTTAATAATGGGAGGGTCAACACTGGGTTTGTTCTTTAACTGTTGAGCAGTATGTCTGTATCTCACAAGACATGGCTGTCATCAGGGAAGAGGCAGTGTATGAGTTTGAGGAAGCTAAAGATTGAGTGAGTATGCTTGGACAACATTTTATTTTGGGGGATAAGGTCTTCCTTACAAATAAGTTGCAGCCTTGTATTTATTTTATGTTAGTGCAGGACACAGTTTTGATTCTTTATTGGATTTGCAGAAAGTTTACAACAGCATTGTTCGCCCTTGAAAAAGCAGTGTGCGAAATGATTGTGTTTTCTGGCAGCGATTTCATCAGGCAGGGCCGTGGGGGGCATGCAGTCCGCTGACACTTCTCCACTGTACCTGTGTTAACATAAAAAGAGAAAATTCGCTAATTTGAATGGAAATTGATTGCTTCCTGCAGGTTTAGATCTTTTGCATACAGTCTTACAAAGATTCATCTGACTGGATACCTCCACAAGAGTACTTTAAATTGTACCTTAAAAGGAACAATATCCTTAAGAAACTTTTGGACAGCTATTGTGGACTTTAAAGTTAATACTGTATATTTTGTCTCTTTGATATTTATGATATTTATTATAATATAGTATTGGTGATAGAATTGAACACTTTGAGCACCTAGCACTTTATTGTTTATACAGAAAAATATATTTATAAATTATTATAATATTTATTGTGAATATACAGTAATTTTCCGGTCCATTTAAGTGCATCTATCCAAATAATATTCATGTTGTTTTCATGGAGTGCTTTTCCTTCATTTATGGTTTCTTCTAGGAAAGAGGCCATCAAGTGATATACATTGTTTGGTTTACTGAAAAACAAGCATTATTGATTACTGGACATTCCTACTACATACATAGATAATTTGTTACTTAACTACAACTTCTTCCACATCTGTTCTATAAACAGCTTCCATTTTAATCAAGTAATGAGACATCTTCATTTTAAAATATTTTGCCAATAAATTAAAATTCGATAGTTCGTTCTCTAAAATAGAAGACTATTTTCTTCCATATTTACCTTACTGACAGTGGCTCACAAGCAGGGGTATTTCTCAGCTTTTCTGAGATCTTTCTAACTGGCAACACCAGATATTGGACTTTCTACCTCTCCTTTAAGCATCAGTTAACTAATGTAAAGTGATTCGGTTTCATTTTCCCGGCCATGTCGGACGTTCCTCTCCGCAGGTCCGGGGGGAACTGTCTGAGCAGCCTGACCGGGCGGTTGACCCGCGAGGGTTAACCCCCAGGACTCCCAGTGAGGGAGCCTGGATCCGGGGCGCCGCGGGAAGAACCCTCTGGAAGTAATGCAGGGGGTAAATTGCCCGCTTGCTCCAACAGAGGCCGGCAGACTTGCGCAGCACCGCGTGTGCTGCCGGGCCATGGAGAACGGCAATAAGCAGATTTAAGGTGAAGACCTGTAAGTCAGCAAATCCCTTCTGATTTTTAAGCGTATGCGAAGGATTGGTGGGAATTGAAGCTAAAAAGGCGCAGACTTCTTCCCCTGCACCGAGTTTCGGAACTTAGTTGGCGCCCCCCCCCCCAAGATGGTGATGAGAAAGCAGAGCCCAGCAATGAGTAAATCGGTGATGGCGACGTTACAGGGGAAGGGGGAAACTTTGGAAGAGTTGGTGAGACGAGCAGTTTTCGATGCTGTGCAGCCCTTTGTAGCGAAACTGAATGAAATGGGGCAAAAGGTTGATTCAGTGGAGAGCGAGGTGAAAGCCATTAAAGAAACAGCGACCGGAGCAGAGCAGTCTGCGCACGAGAACGCAGTACACATGAAAGCAACAAGTAAGGAAGTGAAGCTTTTGGAGAATCAAATAATAGGATTACAAGTGGACCATGCCCAAACGGTATTGCGTCTTCAAAATGTAAAAGAAGAGCAAAGTGAAAATTTAAAAGATTTGGTGTCTGGACTTTTGGCGCCATTCGCAAAGGCAACTAAAGAAGAGATAAAAAACGATATTTTGGAAGTCCGGCGGACATCTTCAAAGTATGCAACGAAGCGGCAGCTGCCTCGCGAGATTATTATTGACTTTTCATCTAAGAAGACTCGGGACACCATCTTAGACAATTCGTATAATGTGGACTTGGATTATTTGGGCAATAAGGTTAAAATATTGAAGCATGTTCCATTTTTGGCTCATAAAAGAAGATTCAAGTATAAAGGACTTGCGGCTTTCTTGAGGAAATGTGATATAAAATATAAATGGCTGTTTCCAGAAGGCATCTGGTTCAGATATAAAGATGAAACTTACAAGATCACATTGGACGCGCAGCTGACAGACTTTTTGTTCAACCATCAGGAGTTTCAGCAGGAAGAAAGTTCGAAGTCTGAAGGGGAAAGTGGGGGGGGAGGAAAGAGCGGGCGCAGCTGCTCCAGCTGCGCAGAGAGAATTGAGACCGAGACGCAAGGGGGGGGAAAGAAATCCTGATCCTGAATATAATCTGTATTGTATAAGACCTACCAATCTGATAGCATATTAGAAAGTTAACTTTTAAGAAAAATTGCAGCATGAAGGGAATACAAGACATGTAGTGTAGTGTTTGTTGTTTGTATGTTGATTTTCCCTTTTCCCAGTTCTCCCTTCCCTTTCCCCCCCCTCCCCTTTATATTTTTGTAGTCTTCTGTAGTTTTTTTATGTTAGATATTAAAAAATAATAAAAAAACTTTTTAAAAAAAGTTAACTAATGTAAAGTTACAATTTTCTAATGATTTCCATGTATGCTCAATTGCATATTCCGGGAGGTACTATGGCTGACTGGTAAGATCTAGGTGTGACATTGCATGATGTGACCTTGTACACAAAAAGTTCAACTTCAATCCCTGACATCGCCAGTCAGAAGATTTTAGCTAGAAGAGATTGTGAAGCACCTCTCTTTGACTGAAGTCCTTATTCTCAGTGTAAACAATGCAAGACTTAAGTTTTCCTCTTGCATTCAGTAATTTTCTTCTCTGTGTGGTATCACTGTATGCAAAATATGTGGAAAAATCTATATTTTCCTCAACTTAGAAATCACTCGATTTCCCTATTGTGGAATCCCTTTAAGGGATTTGAAGAGTAAGGTTTGGCAGGCGCATGCCCAGCTCAGGGGCTGTCGAGTCCACCTCACTCCTAGATGGCAGGAGATTCACTCAGAGGCCCCCGCCCATGTGGTCTCCCTCTAACTGTCATCCCATCATTCCTCACTTGGCAAGGGTCCAAGGGGGCATGGTGATCATCAGCTGTCAGATGTGTCAGCTGATGCTGGGATCCATGCCCCATGTAGTGCCACTGCCAATGCTCCATGATCTGTAAAACCAATAAATTTGTGGGCTCTGTTACCTCCAGCATTGGTGTCGGGTGTTTTTGTTGTCGTGCCCCTCGCCCTTCCTTCCCCACCTTGTCACTAGCCTGCAATCAGATTTTCTTCTCACCATATCCTGCAATCTTTCCATGACTTCACAGTAAATTCTTAATTAGGATTATAGAATAAGATGTCTGTAATAATGTAAAAGATTATTAGGGCAACTCACCAAACCATTGTTTCATAGCATTGAATTTCTATACATGATAATATAAGTTTAAATGAGGAAGTTTAGAAACCCCTCAAGCAACTGGATTTAATAATTCCAATCAACTTATCGAAGGTCTTTTCCCTTCTGAATACATTTCAATGTTTTCCCCTGTAGGCAGTTAACATCTTATTATAAATAAGCATTGGTGGGAATTGTGATAACAACAACAACAACACTTTTAGTATAGCATTAATTCTTGCAAAGGTTATGCAAACTGTCAGAGAGAATGAGGAAGTCTGCGTATTTACAAACATTCTTACACCAAGCTAGACCTTTGTTACTTCAGTATTGTCTACTGACTGGTAGTAGCCCTGTTCACTTGTTACAGTGAATGCACATACATTCTGCCTGTACATATGTACATCTGCTTATAAGAAAGAACCAATATGCTTTCACTTTATGAATGAAACCAGAGACAAATATGTATCACACATTCAACTATACACGTGTTGATTGTAATTTGAGAATTATTCAATGCACATACAAAAACTATCAAGTCTCCACTGTACATGGATTGTATGTGTGTTCACTTTAACTTGTGGATAGGGCTAGAGTTTCTTTCAAGTTCTTTCTTTGATCTGCTGTGATATCCTTTAAGTTGATGCACTCAGCCATGAACAGTTGCTTTGGATCACTTTTGAGGAGAAATGAGAGACACAGAGGTCCTGCACGTGTGGCAAGCCAGCTGCTCCATCGGCCGGGCAGGCGAGGGCCTCCCAACCCTGTGCTCAGCCCTCCGCAGGGCAAGCTGTGGTGCACTCCCAGTGGCTGGCAGCTGCACCCAGTGCCCCCTCTCTGGCAGTGCCAGGGGCAGCCTACCCCCCTGTCCCCCCTCGATCTGGCCCTGGTAACAAGTTGGGAGTAGAGATGGGCATGAACAGCAATGCAAACAAAAAAAGCCATGAACAGCCCAATCTGCTGTTCATGAACAAGCTGTTTATGAGGCCTCATTCTAAATGAACAGGTGGTCGTTGCAAGCTTTGTTTGTTGCTCTTCATCTTGCTGTTCATCAAGCCAAACAGTTTGGCATCTGCAATCAGTCCCAACTCTGACTTTGCACACAGTGGAGAGGGAGAGAGACAATTGCTGTTGGCATTTTGATAGAGTGCACTGGAGCTTGAATTTTCTTTGCGTATGGTGGGATAGGGATCTACCCCTTCAAGTTCCAGGGCTGCTGCCAGGCTCTGGGCCAAGCTATTATTTATTATTGGTACCTTTCCTGCTGCCTGCTCAGGTAAGGTTTCTGGGAGTGCTGCGGTAGGGATCTACCCCTTCAAGTTCCAGGGCTGCTGCCAGGCTCTGGGCCAAGCTATTATTTATCATTGGTACCTTTCCTGGTGCCTGCTGAGGTCAGGATTTTGGGAGTGGTGCAGTAGGGATGTTGGCTTGGATGATGGCTGGAGGAGAGCCTGCTGGGCCCCATGAACAGCCAACCATGAACATGTTTGTGAACAGGGCCATGTTCGTGGTTGTTTGTGACTCATGAGTCCCTATTCGTGGATGGCAATGAACAATGAACATCATGTTTGTTTGTTTTTTCTGTTCGTGCCCATCTCTAGTTGGGAGTAGGGGAGAGTTAAAAAGGAAGAAAGGCTATGAAAGGGGAGAAAAGGAAACTCAATGTGAAGGGTGAGTTAAGATGGTGTTACTAACCACAAGATGAGGCCTGGAGTTCTCCTGGTGTTGCAACTGATCTCCAGACTACAGAAATTAGTTCTACTAAAGATATGGCAAGTCCTAGAATGGCTACAGTGGGTGGGTGCTCTAGGACTTGCATTTATTCTAAAGTACAGCATACAGACAAGGAGAAACTGGTAGCAGAATTACTTAGTCAGAAGTGTTTTTTCTCAATGTGCAGAAATTAATCCTCAAGCAACCAAATTGTAGAAAAGATAGAACTTACAGTTTATTGAGGTAGATTCCA
The DNA here is from genome assembly GCF_028583425.1 of Eublepharis macularius. Taxonomy (NCBI): domain Eukaryota; kingdom Metazoa; phylum Chordata; class Lepidosauria; order Squamata; family Eublepharidae; genus Eublepharis; species Eublepharis macularius. Next base: position 131,415,667 of record NC_072790.1, read on the forward strand.
TTCATGGCAGTATCTTGCAGTAGGAAGAAAGAGTCCTCATCTAAAAAATCACTTTCTCTATCAATACCATGGCCAGAGAGTCTGGCAGCAAAGCTGCAAGTGGGTTTGTAGATGAGGCCTTCATGGCAGGAGGTCTAAGAAATACATCTTTCCTTTTGGAAGGCCAAGAGGTAAAGAGAAGAAATCTCCTCAGAGACAAAGAGTCAGAAGACGACTTGGTAGGCATTCCTGCCTTAAACAAAATGAAGCAGCTTACTATCAAAAGAGTTACACTTACACACAGAGACAAGCAGTACCACTCCCCCCCCCAGAGTCCAAGGCATGCTGAGTCACCTATTCCATCATTTTATAGGTGACAAAAACTGGGTGTAGTTTAAGAGAGGAATGAGACAGCTGTTTGCTGGCATCCCCCATGGGTCTTTGGAGTGGACTTGTCTCCTAAACACTGATAGAAACTTGAAGAGGGTTTGGAGAAGGTTTTTGTTTTGTTTTTTTGTTTTTAAGGTGAGAGGAAAATAATTGAATTACAGTCAGGAAAGGGATGCCAGATGCTTGCCTGGAACCCCCAGGAGACTTTAGGAGGGGAAAAGGCATTGTCAATACCACTTCTGGCTAGAATCTGGAAATGATGCTACCAATATTCTAGGATTTTGCCAACCTCTATGGCAAAACCCATAGAGACCAGCAAAATCCTAGCATATTGGTGAGGTCACTTCCAGGTTTTAGCCAGAAGTGATGTTAAAGCATTAGCATCCCCTTCTCCCACTGCTCATTTGAGCACCAGTGAGGAATGAGGATACCTTTGCAGGAATTTGCCCACTAGAAGTGAACAAATGGCACCGTTAGTTTAAGGGGGAGTATGGCATATAGAACACGTGCATGTAGAAGCCTAGAAATGATGTAAAGTATGGAAAAATGGAGAAATGATAGATGTGGGGAATTTAAATTTAAAAATTAAATTCTGGTGGCCTCACAAGAAAGAGGATTTAGAAGAGCTGAACTTTGACTCGGACCTGACATTGCATGATGTGAACTTCTTCCCCAAACTCCTCCCTCCCCAGGCACTGCCCTGCCTCAAGAATTTTCCCAAGCTGAAGCTCACAACTGTCAGTTCCTGCTAAGTAGGAAGGTGGTGATAGATAGATAGATAGATAGATAGATAGATAGATAGATAGATAGATAGATAGATAGATAGATAGATAGATAGATAGATAGATAGATAGATAGATAGATAGATAGATAGATAGATATCTGCTTCTAAAGGTTAGTTTTCACTTCTGTTTTTCTTTGCTTGTCTATTAAAGATGATGGCTTACCTTCTAAAATAGAATAACTGTATTTTGCTTGTTTGACTTTTATTTTTGCAGGTTTATGGTACAGAGGTTAGGGGGGGGTTGTTTTCTATTGTTTACTCTGTGCAATATAGAGGAGAAAAGGATCTGCAATATTATATTGATAGTTCATTTAGTTCAATAACTAGCCCATGGGTCATCATGAAAGTGCAGAGTTTACCCCCCACCGCCCAAAATCAATCTAGCAATATATAGTGAATCTACCCTAGGAGGAAATCTTATAGGGTTGCCAACATCCAAGTTGGAGACTTCCAAGAATTACAACTGATCTCCAAGCTACAGAGATCAGTTGCCCTGAAGAAAATGGCTGCTTTGAAGTGTGGACTGTATAGCATTATACCTCGCTGAGGTGTCTTCCTTCCCCAAACCCCACCTTGCCTAGGCTCCTCCTCCAAAATCTCCAGGAAATTCCTAACTCGGATCCGGCAATCCTATGTGGCCAGAGAGAGAAAATGTAGGTCTAGCCACCAAGGAAGGTAACAAAGAGATTAATGAAATCATCAGGTTAAAACTAGACATGGGCACGAATCGAAATACGAATCAACTTTCATGACGAATCAGGCTGATTCATGTTTCGCAAAACGTGTTTTGTGGGGCCGTGGTTTTCATGAAATTCATGACTTTTTGGCCCTATTCATTTGATTCATGAACAATTCGTGATGCCAGATATGCTGTCGCCAATTCATTTATTCCTTAGGCAACATAGGCCCGGAATGTCTGCAGACCTTTTTTTGCCATTGGAAACCCCAATCTTAGCCCACATAACCTTGACAGACAGCTCTCCTTGCCAACTGGAGAGCTTCCATTCTGCCCTATACAGCGAGGAGCAGGAGGGTTAATCCCCTAGACAACTGAGGAGATGGGCCTTCTGTAGCCATGGGAACACCAATCTCATCCCTCCAAACCCTGTTAGACAAGTTTGTCTGCCAACCACAGATCTCCTGTTCTGCTCTATGTGAGCATTTGCTATATAAGGCACCTCTCTCTGCCTCATACTTTTAGTTCCAATACACAGAGAGAGGGGGAGGATCTGTTGCTGTGATTTGGAGTGAGAGAGAGTGGAGTTGGGGGCTTTGGGCTGGATTTGCTGTTTCTTCAAAAGAGACTGAAAAGCCTTTTTCTTATTTTCCTCACTTATCCTTGCTGGGAAGGTCTTTGGGTGAGGGTGCCTTTTTTCTTCCACTCCACCCCACCCTAGTCTCAGGCCTTTGCCTGGCTCTGGGGCCTAGCTTGACTGAGGCCTCTCATTTTTTCTTTGCTTGTCTTTGTTTATTCTTAATTCTTTCTCTGCTCTTCTGAGTGCTCACACTCCTGTTGTTTCCTTTGGTTTTATTTTGTGCACCTCTTCCACCTGGGCAGGTGTCTGTGTGGTGGTTTTGGGGCCCTCCCCCTAAGCCCAGTCTCAGGGCCGTTGCCTGGCTCTGGGGCCCAACTTTGTGGGTTCCGGTCAACGTTTTGCAAACTTGGCGAAACTGGGAGGGTGGGTGAAAGAGAGCCTGCTGACGTCTCCTTGTGAGTTTGGCATCTTTAGGTTTTTCATGGCGTGGAGTTATATAACATCACCTGGAAAATAATATCTATTAATCTTCTATTAAAAGGACAGAATTTTTTTCTCTAGGGAGTTGGCACTCTATTGGATGTCTTAGGGGAAAGTTTATACCAAAAATGTAGATCTATGTGAGTATAGAAAACTTTCAGATACATTTTTAATGTGGATAACAAATCTTTATCTGATGAAGTTGGAAAGGAAAACCACTAATGAGTCTATGAACATAACCATAATTTTCTAGGTGTGGGGGGAAAAGTATCAGATAATGATTCAATTAATTTTAATAATTTTAAAGTTCAAAATGCTGGTTTCCTTTCAGAGAGAGAGGTCCTTTTCCTATTGGACTTCACTTCCCTATCCCGAACAAACATGCCCTTGCTAACAATAGTGAAAGCACTGAAGGTCTCGTTTTAACTCTTGATCTGCTGTTTATACATTGTTACTCTTACCCTGTTCCAAGGAGTTCAGGGTGGTATGCAGTTCTCTGTCCTCATAACAACCCTGTAAATGGATTTTGCTGACAGTGATGGGCCCAAGGCCACTCAATGGACCATATGGCTGAATGGTGATCAACTCCATTCTCCCAACTCCTAGTCCAATGTGAACCACTACACCACACTGGATCACAATATTTACAGGAGCACCATCCATTCCTGGGAGAGTACGTGGATAGTGCAGCTCCCTGTGCTACCTAATACAGTTAATTCAGCCAGGAGGCATTGGAAACTATAATCTCTATGCACTTCAATAGCAGTGGATGCTCAGGAACATATAGGCCTTAGGGTTGCATCCTTCAAAGCATCTACCATCACCTGCCAGCCCAATGTCAAGCAGGCAAGTCAGCCTGCCTGCCATGACTGTGAATGTATGTCTACTGGGGGGCGAGATGGGCTTTCTTCCTGTAGTGTAGCTTCCTTCACTATGCCTATGCTTTGCTAAGAAACCTTATCAGAGCAGCTGGTAGTGTGTGGGAACCAGGCATGGGAACTTCGGCTGGGCATCTCTTGCAGGACTTTCACTGACTTCAATTGACTTGTTTGAACTGGGGGAGGGGAACTGGAGTATAACCTGCCTCTTGTCCTCTCACCACTTACTAGGATATATTTACTTAGGAGAGGGCAGAAGCTCTCCCAGGAGCTAATAGTTGCTTGGGAAAGGGAGTGAAATCAGCAATGGCAAGGTCACTATGAACTGGGGCCACACTTGTTCAGTTTGCAATGGACTTGTTGGGTGGGGAGGTGCAAACCCTTGATTTTATCATTATGAGCCCTCATTCTAAAGTTGTGGGACTTTATTACTGATATATAAAGAAATCCAAGATAATGTTGCGCAGGTCTAGAACTGGGGCTCTTTATTAACACAGAGTATTGATGCACATTTCCCCACCTCCTCTCTAAAAGTTATGTTCTTCTACAGCTCTGTTCATCCTACAGCATTCATAATGCATCAGTCATCAATAGTATTTTCTTCATTCCCAGATGAAGAAAGCCACATCACCGCAGCATCCTCAAGGCACTGAGCAACATATTGCATACTGAACCTCACCTTCTAGAGTATATGACTGCAACAGACCATTACATCTGAGAATGAGTCTCAAGTTTGTACTGAAGTCACTTATACCCCAAGTACTCATACTGCAGTTGATAAATTATACAGTGCATTATTTTCCTACATTGTGAATTATAACAGGGTAGAAATAATCCTAATGTGTCTAATTGGTTTTCCAGGATTTGCCTTTATGTTGGGTACACAATTTATCTTATTGCACAACAGAGACATCACAAATCACTGGGGGAAAGGGCACCTAAGGATGGTAGGCCTTTGGAGCCCAGGAGTGCATGGTTAGACTGTAACATGGTGGGAGTAAGAGAGGGAAGTTCACGAACAGATGCATATAAATATCAAACAGGAATCAGATTACAGTTCATACATAGATAATCCAGAATTCATAACAGAGCAGCAAAAAGGCTTCATTCAAAAATCTTCACAGTTCATAAATCATATTTAGCAGTAACTGCAAAGGACTGGCTAGCAAACAGTATTCCGTTTCTGTCCTCCTTCATCTGGCAGTTAATTAGAAAATACAAAATCATACCATTCCTATTGAAATATCCAAGGCACATCAGCCATTTGCTTCTAGGTACACCTGTTTGATGTTTATATGCATCTGTTCTTGAACAAAGTTGGAATGCACAGTCACTTTAAACCCTGGCTCCAGCACATTGTATAAATAAGTTGATAAGCACTGTTGCACTTTTGAATGTTGCACATTGTATATGACACTGTGTCTGCCAGCTATATTAAGACCTGAGGTGCCTTTCTTCGTGTAAATTATATTGCAAGTTATATTTTGTAATGTTGTTTAATTGCAATTTATTTGCTTCTTAGTAAGTGTTGATCTTTTTCTTTTGAATTGCTGCTTAATATTGAGTCAGGCTAGTACTGTTTCATCTGTTTAGCAGCAGCTGTCCCGGGTCACAGACAGAGGGGTCTTTCTTGGCCCTTCCTACTTGAGAGGTTTTTGGAGAAAGATGCTGAAGACAGATTGAACCTGGGGGACACACAAAGCAACTGTTCTGCTATTAAGATATAACAACCCCTCAAAGAATTTTGTGGGTGTGGGGGGTTAAAATAAAAAATACTCCTTTTTGAACATTCTGTTCAAAAGTCAAGGAATAAGAAAAGTCAAGGAATAAGAAAACCACAACTCACATTTTTCACAGGGAAATTGGATCAGTCCAATAGCCTCCAAATCATGCAATATTTGTTCTAAAAAGTTGTACTGTTCTCGTCTTTTAAAAGTCTGATTTGAGCAACAAGATCTTCAATGTATAAGCCTTTGAGAGACTCTCAAAAGTTATACCCTGAAAAACTTGCTGGTCTTCAAGGTGCTACTTAACTTCAATCTACAGACCAACACAGCTACCCATCTGATACCTTTAAAAGTTTGTTTCTATCAGGTTATTTTAAACATTCAGTTAGAAAATATTAAAGTCACTAATAGAGAGATGATTAATTGCATCTCTAAAAGGTATACAGGATGCTTAAATACACACATGAAAATGGTTTATTTAAATATATATATATATAATTCTATGAAATTATACTTGGGTTTTCCAAGGAAATCTGGCTATTGTTTTATTAGGTGCTGGCGTTGGCCTCTTGAGATCCCTACAAAATCACAGTTGTTAATGTTTCACCAAGTGGTGTAGAGCCATGTGTTAAACCTATTTTAGCTTTTTTTTATAGGCATGTCCATACTTAATATAAAGCTTGAAAGATCTACTTCTCTGCTTATTGGTTTCTTTAATGGAAATATTGACCAGGAATTATTTTACTTAGCTAAGGGAAACTGTATGACTAAGAATCCAATCAAAGTGTTCATCCATTGCCTTTAAAGCTATTACTAGTTTACTTTTAATTATGTGCCTTTTCTGTTATATCTATTAAATATTTAGTAACACCATTTGCAGAGCTGTTAAGATGTAGAACATTCTACAAAGGCTGAACATTAAAATAATGCAATAATAATGTGGACTCACTGTTAATATCCAATTTGAATATTTTGATGGAAGTTGATTAACAATGTAGATAATGACTTTGGAAGCGTGTTTTCTATGAACTGATAAAATGTTATCTTGTGTAATCTTTGAGTGATGAACTAAGACTGGGAAACTTGGATTCAACTATCCCCTCTGCTATAATGCTTGGTAATTTTGAGCCTAACAAGGCTAATGAAGTAGATATAAGGGATATACTTGAAGAGGGGATAATCATGAATGATACCTTGATCTCCTTGTAAAAGGATGGAATAAAGATTTAATAAATGCTATCAAAGGTGTATGTATATAACACTTTTATTTTGACTATTTCAGAATGCAACTGTAAACCCAATTTTTTTTCAGTTCTCTCAGCAAGGAAACGGATTTATGCCTTCTTACCCACAACTCCAAAGTATAGTTTATTTGTTCCTAACAATTTACAGAATATTATAGTTTGGGTTGGGACGGGAGACCTTGATTACATCTCTGTGCCATAGCTGTGAGATTATCAGGAAAGCTGGAAAGGACTAGGAAAAGGGCTAGCAAGTGTTGTATGGGAAGGCTTATTTTCCATGTCCATCCTCTGGCATTTATTTGAAACAGGGAAAATGGCAAATAAAAGTTCTCTGATTTTTGGAAGAAACATATTACATCAGATTTTAGGTAGTACAATACAACAATTAGACTTCTATAATTTTTTCAACTCTGTAAATAAAATAATTATATGTATCAAGGAGATATACTTTCTTCTCTGCAACATTCATGAATTAGGCTTATAGTACAGTTAATTATTTCATTTACAGTGCTGTTGGAAAGATAGAGAAGATTAGTGAAAAGAAAAACAGTAAATACAACATTTTTTTTAAAAAAATCACCCAACATCCCTCCACTTCCTTGACTCTGGAGAGGATTCCCCATAGCAAACATATGGCTTGGATTTCTTCAGAAAATTTTCATCGACAGAAGAGGTTATCAATCACCAGAACCGACCTTCTCACTTCCCACCTCCTGCAGCAGCCTAAAACACCCCCATGCCACTCACAGAGTTTCTAGGAACAACATAATTATTCAGACAATTCTTACTTGTCTCTTTAAATTTATTTATTTTAGAAATATATATTCTACTTTTTTCATTAAAATGTACAAGGAAGCCTATACTAACAAAAGAATACAATAAAATTAAATTCAACAATAACACTCATAGAGAGAAAAAAAGTTAAAAACCATAAACAAAAATAGCAGACCAGAACATATATTAACCAAATCAAAGAACTTCCAGCAAATATAGGTCTTCATACCATATATATAAGTATGTAATAACCCTCATTGCTGCTGGCAGAAACCTAAAAATAGGCCTCTGCCTTTGACAATGTCTGGGGGCGGTGGGCGTGTGACAGACAGGACTGGCTCCTGCTCTGCCTCTCCTGAAAGACAGCCAATACGAGTGGCAGAATGCTGGGCCAATGAGAGTTAGTGTACATTAGAGAGAAAGAAGGCTTTGGGGGAGCTGCTGAGGGAAGGCAGCAGGAGACATAGCTGATTACAAACCTATTCTGTTACCTTGAAACATTCTCTGTTAAACTCAAATTTGTTTATTAGTTTAACTCCTTCCTATGTTCCACCTTGTAAATAAAGTTTATTTTTGTTTTGTTTAACCTTGGCTGGCTTAAAATCACTGACCAAGGGAAAATATCTCACACACAGGCCTCACTCCAGTCATGTTAAATGGGCCAAGTTTAAATGGGGGAAGCCTATATACAGGGGAAGTAATCTCTAAATTCCCTTTTCCCCAATAACCCTGGGCTGTAGCTAGAGTTCCCAAGTGTCTGTTGGTGGCTGGCAAACTCCTGGGGGTTTGCCTCCTTGCTAGTGGTCAGTGGGAGGTAGTAAGCTCCCAGAGGTTGCCTGCCACAAGCAAGCACCCCAGGAATGTTTGCCCCATGCGCGCTCCCAAGGTGCATGGCAACATCACCCTTGGAAGTGACATCACACTGGCTCAGGAGGGTTCCTGCACTTCATTTGGGGCCAATTTGGGCCCAAACGGGCCAAATTGTCCCCACATGGAGCATGGCAGCACTCTCGTGGTCAGCGCGGCATCAGTTTCAGGGTGATGTCATCACTGCCATTGGAGGTCCGGCACCTACCTTTCCTCTTCTCTCTCATGCATGTGCTCTGCATGCACGTGCTCCTGGCCTGCATGGTGATGTCACTTCTGGGAAGTGGCATCAGCATGCAGGTCATGTGCCACCCTGGGAGTGTTCCGATGTTCTGTTGAATCAGCCTGAATCCGGCAACTGTGGAGTGCAGGAGTGCTCCCACCTCCTCAGCGGTCCGAATTTGGCTGAATCTAGCCCGAATCCATCCCAAATCTGACCAAATCCAACCTGAATTGAGCTACTGCAGTGTGCAAGAGCGTGCCATGCTGCCTGAGAATGCGCCCCAGGAGACACGTTCCCCTCCTGCCAGCAACGTAAGTGGGGGCAGGGGGTGGAGGGTGGGAACAGGGGATCCCCCCCAGTGGGGAACTGACAACCCTAGGGCACACTTAGATAATTTGCTGTACTAGCATGTGAAACTGAGGAGGGTGGCTGGAGGCTGATACTCCCTGCTGCCCAAGGACATTTTCCATTGAGAACAACAGGCTTCAGGTGCAGCTAATCAGGAGGCCTGCACATTCTTTTCTTAGAGCCAAGCTAAAATTGACGAATTACACTTGCCTGGCAAGTGAACAGACTCACGTGTATTCCTCCCTGTTCACTTGCCATTCACTTGCGATCAAGTGGAGAGCCAAGCTACAAGAGATGCCTGACACAGGTTGGACGCTTGTCAGCTTCCCTCAAGTTTTGATGGGAAATGTAGGCATCCTGGTCTTACAGCTTGGCTCTCCATTTAATTGAAGTTTACAGAAACCCACACACACACACCCAGCAGAGGGGAAGGGGGACGCCCAGCGAGAGCCCGACACCTGCAATCCTCTCCCAACCGCATGTTCTCCCTCCCATAGACTGCAGCTCTGTAAACTTCAATTAAATGGAGAGCCAAGCTGCAAGACCATGACACCTACATTTCCCATCAAAACTTGAGGGAAGCTGACAAGTGTCCAACCTTTGTCAGGTGTCACTTGTAGCTTGGCTCTCAGAGAGCAAGACAAACTGGGCCTGTGGAAACTTACACTCCTGAACCAAAGTCACACAGGCAGTCTAACCGTATAGGATTTTAAAGGCTGGTCTTGACAAATACTAATGATACCTCCTGCACATAAGATGGGGTTTTCCCTAGATAATTCCCACCCATCCATGTGATTTTAGCAGTCATTTTTATCAGCATCTGTTTGTGTAAATAAGGGACTACTTTGAACTATCAGGATTCCTGATTCCTTTTGTCAACAGGAAGCACATTCTATTCTGATGTTTGCAGTTGCATGAGCTTGGACAGGAATTCAGCCATCCTCTGAATGCCTCTCCTGTCTCCCCCCACCATACATGTATATATGCAATCATCTTAGCAGTTACATAAATAATGGAAACTTGTTTCTCCATAAAAACAAACAAGAATTCATGGCTGTATCACTAAGTAAAATTTGTATGCATTTATTTATTGTTGCATTATTTCATGGGAATAGCTGCTGTTATGTTTTGCACACGTATAGCTTGTTTTCAAAGGAAAGGTTATTTGAAAAGCACTTTAGGAGATGATGTGTTACTTTTGAGTTTGTGACCTCTTTATATCTGAAGAGAGACTAATACTTTCAGAATACAATGTGACATAGGGAGTTTGGGTAAGTAACTAACAATGTAATCCTAAGCAGGTTTACACTCTTCTAAATTCATGAATCATGGACTTCAGTGAGTTTAGAGGCAGTGTAAGTAGGCTTTATAAGATCACTTATTAACTCCTTTGTAATAAACCATAAAACTAATCAACTAAAGATTTTCCATTTATTATTTTTACCTTCTTACCTTAGTCAAATGCTAATGAAATACATATGTGATGTTGTCACAGTTAATATTTTTTTTCATTCAGAAGCATTGTTTGAAATCTGGGAAAACTGGGACAGACTGAATTTGCTCAGAGATACATGGAATATTACAATCTGGTGAACCTATAAGCAAAAGTAGCACTTAGTCAAGTAATTAAACCTATTTTGGCCAGCAAAAAAGCCAATCCTTCATTATAATACTGCTGGCAGGTAGCTGGGTTCTTAGAGTTTTGCTTGCTTGCTTTCATAAATAAAAGCAGGGCTTTTTTTCAGTGGGAACGCAGTGGAATGGAGTTCTGGCACCTCTTGAAAATGGTCACATGGCCAGTGGCCCCACTCCCTGATCTCCAGACAGAGAGGAGTTTAGATTTCCCTCCACACCGCATCGAGGGCAATCTAAACTCCCCTCTGTTTGGAGATCAGGGGGCGAGGCCACCGGCCATGTGACCATTTTCACCAAGGGTGATTTAAACTTTAAAAAACTCCCCCCTTGTTCCAGCTGACCCAAAGTGACATCATTGTGCAGTCCTGAGTTCCACCACTGAGTTCCACCACCTCTTTTCCCAGAAAAAAAGCCCTGAGTAAAAGAACTATGGGATATGCATTTCCTTGCTATTTTTTTACAGAGCCATTGATTTATTCTGAATTATAAACACCACAATTAATTAAACACTGTATATGCATACTGACTTTTCAAAGTAACTTGATTGCATTTACATGTATCATTTTAATGGCTGCAGGAGGACAGCAGGCTATTGTTCCTCTTTTTTATCTCAGCTGTTTGGCATTTGAATTTTTTTATTCAATATTAAATATATTGGTAAAACTGTTTATTAGCCATTTATAGCCTTTAAAAGCTTCATCAATTCTGTATTTTAAACCACTTCTGCATTTTTATATTGGTCAGTATGCATGAAACTTTCAAAATAATTGTATTATCAATACCTGAACTAGTAATTGTTTGAGTCATGTTTTTGTACAAAAAGTATTTTTAAACAATGTGTTTATCATGTATTTGTTGAACTAAATATTATTCTTCTGCTGCCAATTAATGTTGGCAGTACTTTACAACAGTGGTTCCCAAAAATTTTAGTATGCTGACCCATAAGTCCCAATTTACTTCATTTGGTGACCCATCCTGGGCTGGTCGAAGATACTGAAAAGTTGAGTTGAGGAGATGCAGGAATATGGCAGATGTCAGCAAAGAGATTGGTGGCAAGTGGCTCAGTGCAGTACATCCTCCCACAGCAGGTACAGGATACTGAAGCACTGCAGGGGGTGGGCAAGAGATTGGGTTGCTAAGGAACAGAGCCAAGGGAGAGCTTATGCATACACATGCCACTTTCTGTCCTCCTTTCACATTTCCATGCACGGAACAGCTCCCACATACTCTCCAGTCTTTTATCCCCTTCTTTCACCAGTTATTATAAAGTTACTAGTTGCCAGTCCCCTCCCCCCATCATTGTTGCAAAGGGGAAGGATAAGGCAAGAATGTGGAAGGCTTGAAAAGAATGAGAGGAGAGAAAGAAAAGGTGCTAAGGGTAGGAGCCACCATTAGATTTGGCTGGCAAGCAACCCACTTTCAGAGGTTTCACAACTAGACATGGGTACGAACCACAAAAAAACCAAACCATGAGGTTCATGGTTCATGGCGTTTTCAAGAACCAGGAACCACAAATCCCCACGAACTGGGGCAAGTTTGTGGTTTGTGGTTTGTGGGGTTTAAATGCCCCTTTCTGGCCACTTAGCAGTGGTAGGGAAAGGGCCATTTGATAGTTTGAAGGGCCCTTTTCTGCCACTTGCAAGTGGCAGGTCCTTTAAACTATCAGCTGGCAGGCTGCGGGGGGCGGGGGGGAATCCAGGTGATAGTTTAAAGGGCCCTGCCGCTTGCAAGCAGCAGGAAAAGTTTAAATGGATATTTAAACTGCCCCTTTCCCTGCCACTTTGCAGCAGCACGGAAAGGGGCATTGCCCTTTAAAACGAACCAAACAAACCAGTAGACCAGTTCGTGGAAGTTTGTGGAAAGCTTCCACAAACCACTGGTTTAGAAACCACGAACTGGGCTGGTTCGAGGGTTTTTTTTGTTCGTATTTAGGTTTGTGCCCATCTCTATTCACAACCCACTTTTAGGTCCTGAGCCACAAGTTGGGAAACACTGCTTTACAAGCATGTTTTCTTCTGTTGTTTAAGCCAGCCAAGACTGATACCAAGAATCATTGGGTTGGATCTTACCTAGCACCATCTAAAGCTGCAGGAGGAGCAGAATCTTCCCCACTTTCTTCTTTTCCCAGCAGCCATTTATGAGTGCTGAAAAAAACAATGCTGGGAGTTGAGGGTTTCATCAATGTGTGCAAGCACTTGTAAGCATCAGTAACTTGATGTAAACAAAAAAATATGTGGATAAATAGAACCAATTTACCATGCAATCCTAAGCACCCTTCTCAAATTATTGTCTTCAACAGATTCTATGCACTTTTACTGCTGTAACAAACTGCCCCTGAACATACACCAGCTCTAGAATTAACATTTCTCTTTTTGGGTTGTATGAAAGGTAAATGAAACAAAGGGCAGAATAAATCCATAGAACAATTATGGAACGAACAAGCAAAATCCACTCATCTCTAAAATTTAATTCTAGACTTAATTCCTCCCCCTTCATACCCCCAGTATTCCCATTACAAAGTCTTAAAATATATTTGTGATGGTGTATTTTATTTCTTCTAAAAATAATAATTACCACTATCTAGTTGGTCTTAAAGATGCTACTGGACCTGAATCTTGCTCAGTACAACTAGAATACTTGAACCACTTAATCTTCACATATTCTTGCCACCCATACTGATAATAATATGACCCACAGTTCTGTTAATTTTTGTCAAAGTTGTGCATCAAGCAGCAATCAGGTGGGAGGGGCAAAGAAAAGTGAGAAAATGAGGACATATATTTATGGTGTCACTCAAAAACTGTTCTGCCTAGAGATAAACTGGGCCCTTTTAGCTCAAGTAAAGAGGCAGACCGGCAGAAGGCTACAATTCCTGAGTCTTGTTTTTAAACTTTCTCCTCCATCTCACCTATAGCCCACTATCATACCTGAATAGAAATAATTGGAATTTTAAAGTAATCTCACTCACAGTGACTGTGTCAGTACCTTCTTCTCCACAAGCTTCATGTCATAGAGGAGAAAACAGCAGCAGCAGACATCAGCAGCCAGCCACAAGCTCCAGGAGCTCAAATCCTCTGGCAGTTTACATAACAGCAGCTGGCTAATGACCCTCTTCCCAGGCAAACAGCCAAAGCCAGACAATGAAACCAGTCCAGATATTGACATCCCAGTTGTAACAGGCAGACAACTGAGTGGGCAGGAGGTCTACACAAAGTACCCATATGCAGACCCTTCAAGGAGAAGGGTTTGAGACTCACTGTGCAAATAACACAGTGCAAATAACACATTACTCAGAATGTGCAGCTTTTTTCTATCACAGAAACAAAAGGCAGTTCCTGCCCAAAACTGCCAGATTCTCCTGTACTTTCCACAAACCATTTATCTTCAGCTCCAGTACTCTCCATTGGATACACTCTAAGACCTTTGACCTAAAGGATGCTGCCTCAGACTTCTTACAGGTACCTAAATTTTTTATTTCTAGAGCTGTCTGTTCTGTTAGTAAGGGAAGATAAAGACAATTCGGCCACCCCAGGCAGTGGCAACAACCACTCAGGCTGGTGGCCGTTCTTTGCCTCCTCAGAAGGAGGAAGGCAGAAGGCGCGCTCTGACATCTGGGGCTTAGCATGGGGGCGGAGTCTGCAGCCTTATCAGGCTTCTCCGCCCTCCGTTGCACCTTGTGCTCGGGTGAAGCAGGACGACTTTTGCTTGCTTACCCAGCACGAGGGGCAGTGGCCACACAGCAGGGCTTGTCAGCTGGAGGATCGGCGGCGGCAGGTGAGGCTGCATTGGGGAGTGCTGCTCCCAGAGGCAATAGGGCATTTAGTGCGGCGGTGGGGTTTGCTGGTGTTTTGAGAAGCAGTGGTGAGCAAGGCCGTGCTCGGGAGGCCCTCTTGACATCGAGCGTGGCTGAAGCAGCGGCTAAAGCGTGGGGTGGTGGAGTGCTCTTCGCTGCCGCGCTTTTTAAGTGTGGCACCTTTTCTGAGCACTGCTGTCTGTCTGGCCATGGGACATGGTTTTGAGCGGCTGCTGAGCCATGTCTTCGCACTGCATCTCTTCAGCCATTTTTTGGTGGGCTTAGGTGGCAGCAGGACTAGGGCAACCCCCTGCTTCCCTCTTAGGGGAAGCAGGGATACTAATCCTTTTAGTAGGGTGGTGCTTTCGAGGGAAGCTAGAGGTTAAATTTTAGGTGGGGGTGCTTTGGGGTGAGGCTAAGGCCTATTGGCCTTATTTGTCACCCCCTCCCTCCCTCACTCCTTAGTCTTCGTGGGAATCGGGTGGGGGATATTTTTTTGGTTACCTTACCCCCCCCCCCTTTAGTTATCTGGCTTGGCCTGGTGGCGGCTGTAGGCCTTCTGGCTTTCTGGCACACAATTTTCCTGTGTTTGCCTTGGCAGCCATTTTGTGGGTCCTCTGTTTTAGGCCGTTTTCATACTACTAATCTGCTTCCGTAACGTTGCAAAACGTCGCACAAAAAATGCAGAAGATAGCATCTTCTCGCAAGAGTTTTGTGCAATGTCGCGTTTTTTGTGCGACATTTCGCAATGTTACGGAAGCTGGTTAGTAGTGTGAAAACGGCCTTACTTAGGTAGTGGGCAGCCATCTTGTGGGTATAGGTGACAGCGGCCATTTTGTGCAGTGGCAGGGCACCTTGGCATTCACTCCAGTGAACTGGGCCTATTTCAGGGAACTTGTTTGGGGGTGATTAGTTGCTTTTCTGCTCTCATTTACCAAATTGGGTGCAGTTATGCCTCCCAAGAAAGGTGTTGGCTAGAGTAGAAGGAAAAAGACCAACCAATTGATATAACTTTCCAACAGAGTTTACAATATTGTAATTACAATTAGAGATGGGCACGAGCCGCATTACGAACGTAAAAAACCCACGAAAATGGCGATTGCGCGATCGTGACCCAGCAGATCATGATCGTCCACGGCCAATGATCCAGCGGTCGGGAGAGGCCTGGATCGTGGCGTTCGGGCTCGGTTCGGGGATCCAGACACTCAGGCGCCAGCAATCTATTCCCCTGGCAACGGAGCCAGGGGAATGCCTGAGCTCTGTCTGCCCACCTTCTGTCGCCCTGGAAACCTGAATGGAAGCCCAGCTTTCCTTGATCAGCAGGGCTTCCTTCCAACCATGGAGCAGCAAAGCAGTCACAAGTTGGGAGAAGACACCCAGAGGACGGAGGGGGAAGGGGGTGTTCTGTAGCCATGGGCACTCCAATCTCATCCCTGCAAACTCTGATAGGCAGCTCTGACGGCCAAACACAGACGGCCAAACACAAACACAGATGCCGCTGGCATCACCCACCGTTCCTGTATCGCTGGGAACAGTGGGGCGCCCCTCCGCTTTTGCCTCCACGATCCACAATCCAGGTTCGGGAACTGGAGATGGTCGTTGCTGTTCGGGAATTCGGGATCGTGGTCTGCACCAAACCACGATCCTCTGGTTTTGTAATTTTTTTTTGGTTCGTGCCCATGTCTAATTACAATATTACAAGACTGAGGTGGCAATTCAACTACTCTGGCCAGTGGCAACAGCCACTCAGGCTGGTGGCTGCTCTTTGCCTTTTTGGAAGGAGGAAGGTAGAAGGCATGCCCTGGCATCCAGGGCTTAGCATGGGGGGTGGAGTCTGCAGCCTTATCAAGCTTCTCCACCCCTTGTTGCTCTCAGTTGCACCTCATGCTCGGCCCACCCACCTCACCCTATTACAGTGCAGGATTAGCTGGTCGCCTTTTGGGGCCAGGTAGGAATTTTTCTCTCTTTGTCCCTGACTGGCACTTGGGAATAGAATTTTTTCACGTACCTTGCACTGTGAGAAGAGGGAGGTAATTGGCATGGTGGGGCTGAGGTAATTGTCTGGTGGCAGGATTTAAGTTAGGGGAAATTTTGAGCGGGCCAGTGAGCATCTTTGGCACCTCCCCATTGGTGGGGAATAGGGGTCTGTCAGGAGCAGCTGCTTGCTGTACGGCCCAGTTGAGAGGACAGATGCCCTGGTGGGGAACCCCTAGACAAGCCAGTCTCCCTCCACTGCTACATGGCCAGGTGGGGGAGCTTTGAAGTGGTGAACCACTTCACCTGGCCAGGCTGGTTCCCAGCCATACCATGGATGGCTTGCACCCAGGGCAGCGGGTGTCTTACCCAGACAGGTCAGGGCAGAGGTCCAGGAGTGACCCCAGGGCCTGACCTGTTCTGCTAGTTAGGCCCTTGCCATAGTTTATGTTTGATTGTTGTAATGTTAATAAAGCAGCCCATTTTAGAACCCGTATACTGTGTCTGCCTTTCATTCCGACTGAGGTGGCAAACTGCTTTAGAATCATTGGTTCCATTTTCATTGCTATTATTCTGGCTTAGGTTATGTCTACATAGGTTTTAAAAAGTTAAAAACAAGATTGATTCAAGCTTACATTCAGTTACTTCCCATGTTCTCTCTTGTATTATCACATCCACAAAGGGCACAAGTAGCAGTAGGTGCCATTAGGGGTGCCAAATTCGAGGTGTGGCCTGGAGATCTCCTAGAATGAAAACTGATCTCCAGACTACAGAGATCAGTTCCCCTGGAGAAAATGGCTGCTTTGGAGGATGTACTCTATTGGCATTATGCCCCTCTGAGGTCCTTCCCCTCCTTGAATCTTGTGCTCCCCAGGCTCCACCCCCACTCTCCATCACCTCTCTAGGCTACTCCCATTTACTGTGATCCAGATTTAGAGTTGTGTACATAAAATCTTCCCTGTTTATTTCAGAGGGAAGGCAGCTCTTTGAACACAAATTTATTTGCAATGGTTACTATTCTTTGCATTAAAATGAACGAGGAAAACCTTGCAAGAAGCGTCATGTGTGCAAAGAAATCCCTGTACTTTAACTGAATTTGCTGCAGGTGTTTCACAGAAGAAATACAACATCTGAGTTGCATTCTGGGAAATGAGCTAAATCTACTTTACATCTTCTGCTGAAAATTGTTATAATGACGTAAAGGGTCACAGAAAGCAATGTTCCATAGAGTTGTGGTGACTTCCTCTCTGCCCTTCAGGCCTTTATGCCTCTGTTAAGATTATCAGTAAACAGTCAATCTTTCTATGCTCAGATATCCTTCTCCCAGCAATAGATTTCAAAGCTACAAAGACACAAGATACACAATGTACAATGATCATCTCATTTATCCTCATGTTTGGTCAATGGGCAAGCAAAAATAGAGACAGCAGAATTGCACAGGCCCAGAGATAATTTGGTTGAATATTCTAATAAACTCAATAACTGTCACCGTGCTGCTCTTTAGTGAGCAGTAAACATCAGCCACCTGCAGCAGCATCACCTATTTCCATGTTTACTGACCTTTGTCTCAATAGCTAGCAAAATGGAAATTATCATCCATGTAGTTCCACGAGATTCAAATGGGTATAATATATTGTATTATTGGCCAGGCAGTTGTAACAAATAAGTGGTCAGGGCATTGTAGCCTAAAGCTACTGTTTTTCAACATTTGTATTACTCCTGTTTTGGGAAAACAGCTTTTTCTATTATTACATTCATTTTTATAAACAAGACAGCCTGCTGCTAGGACCCAATATAACCTCCACTAATTAGATTAATAGTCTGATTTCAGTGGCAGCTGGGAACAGCCAGCACATACCAACCCCCACCCCTCAGTTTAGCTCATGTTTCATTTTTTCATAGAACAGTTAGTTGCCCAGCATCGCACATCCTCATCTGTCCTACTTGCTGAGTGTACAATCTTGAAAAGAATCAGGTGTGGGCAAAAGTGATACAGGGCTTCACCATTTATTGGTTCACATTCATGAGATGTGATTTATAAGGTAATGAAACCACCTTCAAGCTGATACTTGCTGTATTGATGTTCTCATGTTTTCATTTGTTGTTAGAAAATGTCACAGTTCCTTCTGTGAGAATAGCACAGACCAATGTGTACTTTAGTACAGAGGAATTCTGGTTCAAAGCCCTCCTTTAAAAAATGAACACATTAATCAAGCCCATCTGCTGTTGTATCCCTAACTGGATAAGAAATAGCATATACAACAGGTGGTACACTAGTAGAGTCTCTCTGATTCAGCTGCTGCCACTATGTGAAGCCCTGTTAGTAAAACAATCATCATTATATAATACAGCTCACCTGATCCCCAACATAGCCTTTATTGGTGATCAAAAAAGACTTTCCTTTTTCACTAGCAGAAAAATGGGTTAGATCCAACTAACTGCCTTTCTAATAGGACACTGTGTGCAGTTCCATTTGCTGCCTGTGCATACATTTGGAACAGGCCTAATATAGGCCACTAGATCTGTAGCACAAATGAGCCTTCACCTTTCATTTTCTGATTCATTCACTAACAGCTACCAGCTCAGTTCCAAGGAGGGAGGGCAGATTCTGACAGGGGAGATTGGTCCTTTCTCTGCCATTTCTGACTAGCCTGCCTGAAATATTATTTGAATTTGTGCCTGAGAAAGCAAAAGGAAACTATATAGCATGCCTATTCTAAGCAAAACAAATGGAACAAGGTAGGCTAAAAGGATTGGTAGGTGGGATAAACAGAAAAATAATAATAAGAATTAAAACTCACATCCAGTCTTCTAAGGAAAATAAAGTATGAAAGTACTAGCTAGTTCTTCCCATAACATCACAGAAAACTTAGCACTGTTGAAAATCCATGTTCCACCTATGATGGTCAGGAATCAGGGCAACCAGAAAATGATTTCAGAGGCTTTTAAAGGAAGAAGTTAAAATCTAGACCCAGGTTCCTCCAATTGGCTTAACTTTTGGTGAGAAGCTGAGACTCATCCCACTTCACTTGATCATGCATGTGTGCCTGGTCCAATGAAAAGGATACCCATTCACAAATATAAGTGTCACAGGTGTGACCAGGAATATAGGGGAACAGCTGGTGGGCCTGACTGAAAAGATCATGGAGGATGTTTCTGCGGGCTGGAATAAGAGCTGGCTGAGCTGA
This sequence comes from Eublepharis macularius, assembly GCF_028583425.1. Taxonomy (NCBI): domain Eukaryota; kingdom Metazoa; phylum Chordata; class Lepidosauria; order Squamata; family Eublepharidae; genus Eublepharis; species Eublepharis macularius. Next base: position 131,435,207 of record NC_072790.1, read on the forward strand.
CTTTGCACTTTAAAAAGTAATGTGTGTACTACAATGTCTAACTGTGATATAACTGTGAACCAATTAAATTATAATTAATTACACTGATGTTCTGATGTCATAATTGCTATAAACGTTGTACTGCTTAGGGGCGAGGCAGAGGAAAGCATTTTTGGCATCAAGCTGCCTAGGGTTCTCTTCTCCTTTCACTGCAATAAAAGGCTTTGTGTCTAACTGGATAAGGCTTCTAGGAGCCAACTTTGGCTTAACAACATGAAGCATGATTGTTTTTAATGCAGCTGCTGCACTTCACTGGTTGGAGTGCTCTCCTACTTGGGAATGCCCCGTGTCTGCTACTCCATGCACTGACACTTGCCTTTACAGGTCTGTTGTTCTGCGTGTGTTATTGTGCTTGAGGAAAACCTCAGTGGATCAATGGTTTAAACTAGGAAGGGGTTAATGGTTGATGCTATTTTTGGTTAAGTGTGAAAACTTAACCAGAGCTTCATTTCCATTCACATCCCTTGAAAAGAACTGCATGTGTGGCCTCTGGAACCTCCCAGAACCAAAACTGAAACAGAAACTTCCTTGGTGTACAGCCCTAGAAATTAGTGCACCTTTTTATAACTTTTGTATTATGTTACATGCCACATGGTGATGCTGTAGCAGGAGGATAAGTAGGTTTGAGAAGACAATACTTGCCTGTAAACATCTACAGAATGAAATTTTGAAATGTTGTACAACTTCCATTCCTGTCCTTCCTGTCTTTGAAGTTGTCTGTGATCAAAATGGAACTGATTAGAAATGATTTTCAAATTTCTAAAATGAGAGAAATTGGTTGCTGGATTTCAGGGAGAAATTGGGTAAAGAGAAATTAAGAGATGTTGTCTTAACAATGCTACTTCGTACAGTGTTCAATGTTGTAAGATAATAGTTATCCCAGAATGTGAGCCCATCAGATGGGGCAACTAACTATTGTTGGAATAGAATTTGAAAATCTAAAATACAGGAAAGAAAAGTGATCTGGAGTGTCTTCTTTGAAGATGCTCCTTGCGTGTAACCGGCTGGCTTTGGGCAAGAAATAATGAATGGCCTTAAATAATTACTCTCCTTTAATGTTCTATGTAAAATTAATTGATGGTATTATATTATTTTAAGTTAATATACTTTAACAGTGTAAATAATTGTTTTAATAAAAAGATAAAATGGAGGGAAGATTCTTTAGAATATTGTTATATGTATTATACCCAAAGCAAACCAAAACGAGTGTTGAGGTGTCCCCCTTATGAGAAGATGAATGATTTGATATAGGAAAGCTAACTAGGGCTTCTTAAGTGAAAGCCTATATTTGAATCAGGCCTGACCAGAGTCATCAAGATCCATATGGTTAAATTGCCTATTAACGTGTACTGTCAGGATAAGGCAATTTTACCAAGCTACTGTATTTTCTTCTTGCCCCTCAAACACTCACGCTCTGCACTCTTCCATCTAGACAAGAACCCTGGGGCTTGCTTACATATTTTATCTTATTTTATCTTAGTTACATCTAAGATGAAAATTATGTTTATCTTATTCTATCTTATTTTATCTTAGTTACAATGGAAGGAAGAATTTAAGGAAAGGGTGCCTTGGTGTTTGGATTTTTGCAAGTGTCCTACATTCAGTCATGAAAGAGTTAAATTGTTATTCTGTTTGTTTAGTCAGATAGCAAGTTAGCATAGGACCACTTAGGCCTCAAGAAAAAGTTCCTGCTATAGAAAGGGGAGTCTTTAGTCTTAATGAAGGAATCTAGGATTGTTTATTGGATAAGCCAGTTTATTGGGGGCAATTAGCTAGCAACATATACTAAGGTTTTATTGCTCTTTGTTTTCAGTCTAAGTCTTTGTTCAGTCTCTAGTCTCTAAGCTCGTAGTATAGCCATCAAGATGTAGTTATTTAGCAATTCTTTATTTTCTCACCAAATGTACCTTTTCCCCTGTTATGTAGTAAAATATTTTTATAGAGCTAAAACCACAGAAGTCTGTCTACTTATTTCCAATGTGCTAATATCAAACTCTGCTACCTTGCTTATCTCTTTTTAATCTTACCTGCCAACACTTGGGATGGCACTAGAAAAATTAGGCTTGCATCTTGAATATACTAACATGGAGCTGTCCCATTAATTTAAATAGAGTTTGCTTGTAAATGGTTTAAGATTGTAACCATGGTCAGTAGTCATGTTCCTTAGACACATAGTTCACATGTCGACCACTTCTTGCCAATTGCCCCATGCAAAAGAAATCCCCTAAAAAATTAGCAAAAATTCAGATACCCCATCTAAATAAGGTGTACTAACCTGTTAACAAGAAGAGAAAGGAAATTGTGCTAATACTGGCATGTAATAGTAAGGTGAGGGGGCGCACATGAGATGAAGCTCACCTGCCCCTTGCCGCCTTACCTTCACTCCTGTCAAATATTATGATCAGAGATGGTTTCTTACTAAAGAGGGAAAAGTTAATTTCTTCTTTATAATTTTTGGTGCAGCCCAGACCTGTTCTCTCCTTAAGGATTCCATACTGACAGATAAGTGGGAGGCTGGCTTATGTGTAATCATTTATTAAGAGGATAATGTATGAATTGTTCCTGAGAGTCAAGACTTTCAAAGATGTCATAGTTTCAAGATTGATAGCTTGTGAATCCCTAGGGCTAGAAAACAACCTCTTTCCATTTATAACATAACCGTCCCATATTTCGAGTGAGATTAATCATCTGTGCCTACCCCTGGCAGGTTTTATGATGGCAGGTTTTATGGAAACAATTTTCTGAAGTCCAAGCTACATGTTATACATACTAATGCTACTTCAGTGTGCTTTTCCAAACAGATAAATCCACTTGGAAGGTGACTAGGAGCAGAGAAATGGGATGAAGTGTTTTTTAATCCTTTCCCAATTTACCATTTGTTAGTCCAAATTATCTCTCCCAGTTGCTTTTCCCTGAGCAGGATTTCATATGTATATTTCAAGGCATCTGGAATCTCAAGCAATGAGAACAGGTGAACGGAAAGTGAATTTGGAACAGAAAAAGAGAAGCGCGGGAAGAATTACACAACATATCATACTGTGCCCTTCCTGCACTTAAACCATACTCACCTGAGGTTGCTGTTCATTTAAAAAAATGATGATGCGCTGTAGATAATGGGTGTGGGAGAGCACAGTTAGCTGCTGAAACAATTATAGGTGTGGATTCTGCAATACAAATATGCAATTCTTGCAATTCACTAATTTTAGCTTTGCTTTAAATCTTTGAGTATTATTAACCCTGGCATTACCTGCTATTTTCCTGCCAACTGAGCCACACAGACACCACCACATATACAAGGAAGCCAGCAATTACAAGTATGCTGAGAGGCAAGAACTTGCCCTGCAAGTAAATAAAAAATAACGTTATTTGCTTGAGATCTTCATTAGGAAGATCTTATGGAAGGAACTGGCCATACAAACCACAAGCATGGGTGTACAGCACACTTCTGACTGCCATTACAAATGCTGTAAGGTTTCCCATGCAAAGATGCTTCTAGTAGCCTCCACAAAGAGCTGGCATGGCTCCAACCTTCCTCTGTTAGAAAAAAAGCTACAGAATTAACTGGATTAACGCTCCTTAAGGTGGAGGGAGGCTTCAAGCTTTGCTCATTGGAGTGGAATGATACAGTCCATTTCATGTATGCATAGGCTGTAAATTACTTGCACTAGGTTCTCTGTTGCCACAGGAAGGGAAGTGCATAAGTTGTATCTAAAGAAAGGGATACAAAGTCACTGTAGTTCAGAGACTGGAAATGAGAGCCTGATTTGGGAAAGAAATGTTTGGCATGTGTTTAAGAATATAATAGGGGTTCAAACATTTTTAGCATAACTTGGTTTGGTCAAAAATACTCAGCTGCCTCATAAACAAGAAACACATGCAGTTGGCCACATTTTTCCCATCATGGAATTTACATAACAATAAACACAGATTTATTTATTTTATATATTTATTTTCTATTTCTATTCTGACCTCCCCACACCAGCAGATAATTAGGAAAGTAGTAATATTAAAAAATGAACAGTGAAAACATCACGAAAGGGAAAGGAAACCCTCACATTACTTGCACTGTGAAAGGGAATAGAAAAATGCAATTTAAAATGGTAGTAAGCATTTCTCGTGTGGATTGATAGCCTGTATACATGCCCAGACATCATCCAGATAAATTTTCTTAGAACAGTCTTAGCATGTCCTAGATGTATTGCTTCATTCTCCTTGTTAATGGAAACTGGGCAGAAGACAATTTCATTTACATCCCGGTTAATGGTTTTTAAATATTGGCTTACAATTAATCTAGACAGTAATGAATCACTTGTTTCACTGTTAGCATTAGATTATTTTAAACCAGAATGGGTTCACCTGTTCATAGATAAATTAAACACACTTGATTTGGATTGTGACTAGAGATGGGCACAAACCACATTAAGGGGGTGTTCTGTAGCCACGGGCACTCCAATCTCATCCCTGCAAACCCTGATAGGCAGCTCTGATGGCCAAACACAGACCTCGTGTGTTGCTCAATGGGACCTGTGCTTATAAATAGCCGTGGGCTCCCAGGTTTCACTTTCAGCAAGCTGTGGAGTGGGACAGAGCTCTTGCTTGCCACTTGCCTTTGGGGAGAGAGACTGATTCAGCTTGGATTTGGGGGATAGGGATCTATCTACTCTGGTTCCAGGGCTGCTGCCTGGCTCTGGGGCCAAGCTCAGTGGGCACCTCGGCTGAGGGCTCACATAGATTATTGATCAGAGCCTGATTGGGTCAGGTCTGTGGGAGTGGTGGGCTAGGGCTCTAGTCCCTCCTTCTCTCTGGTGCCAGGGCTGCTGCCAGGCCCTGGGGCCAAGCTCAGTGGATATCTCAGCTGAGGGCTCACATTAGTGCCTGATCTGTTCAGGTCAGTGGGAGTGGTGGGCTAGGGCTCTAGTCCCTCCCTCCCTCTGGTGCCAGGGCTGCTGCCAGGCCCTGGGGCCAAAATTGGTGGGCACCTCAGCTGAGGGTTCACAGTGTCATCTCCATTCTTCTTCTCAATTGTTTGCTGGCACGATGAGGCTTTGGGTGGGGGGCAAGAGTGGTCGTGGCGGGAAGTGCAGAGATTGTCCTGGTTGCAGAATGGGAAGCAGTGCTGTGCAGGACTCTGGAGCAGCAGAGACTCCCACTCCCCCAAAATCACCAGTTGCGGCTGTGGAGGAAGCCGAAGAGCTCTTGCCGGCAGCAGAAGAGGAACTCCTGAAAATTTTTTTGGAGGAGGCCGAGGGATCCTTGAAGGAATGGTTGGGGTTCGAGGAAACATCCAGCCCGTCCACATCCCAAACTACCAGTGGTGCTGTCCCTGCCTGCAGTCCACCCATCACTCCGTCTTCCATTGCCAGCTTCGTGGCACATCCAGCAGCAACCCTTCGTCCTCCCTCCCCTGGAACCATAAGTGGGCCACGGTTCAACCTCAATGTTTGGAGGCACTTTTGGTCCCTTCCTACTGACCTCCGCATGGTGCGGTGCTGTGTGTGAGGGCCTGGTGCACAGGGACAATGACCCGATGCACCTGTCATCGACGGCCCTGACTCGACACCTGAAGAGGCCTGAAGAGGCACCACCCGAGCCTGTGGTCTCCATCCTCGGCCAGCGTAACATCCATCGGGGGGAGACTGAGGGCCACCAGCTCGCCTGATCCGGGATTAATGGGAGGGTCTCTGGAATGTACCTCCAAACAAGAAGCCTTGCCTCAGGGGTGCGGCTGGTGGGAGTGGAAGGGTGAGGCAGGCCAACCTGCGGGAAGTTGTTCCATCGGGGTTGGGGGTGGCTCTGCTGAAAAGGGTGAGGTCAAGGGCTCAGGAGGCGTTTGTTCATGTGGTGGCACAGATGATTGCCCTTCAAGGCTTCCCCCTATCAGTTGTGGAGGGCGTGGGGTGCTCCAGCACTTTGCCCCATGGTTCTCCATGCCATCACAGCACACCGTTGGGTGTCGAGTCGTGCCCGCCCTGTACAAGGCAGTGCGAGACATGGTGTGCAGAGACCTGTTGGCTGTCCAAGGCAGAACAGTGCACTTCACGGACAACCTCTGAAGTGGCTGCCATCACGGGTACCTTGCCATCACCATCCACTGGTGGCAACCAGAGGACCTCCACCTCCCCAGGCCAAGATCTGGCAGCCTTAAAAAAGTGCACAGCTTAACCCCGGGCTACAGGGCATTTCTTCTTCAGGCCCAGGGGATGGACAAGGTCCACACCGGAAAGAACATCTCTGCCATTGTCAAGGCGGCTCTGAAGGAGCGGACATCTGAGTTGGAAGGGTTTGTCTGTGGCTTCATGATGACGGACGCGGGAGCCACCATGTTGGCAGCCCTGAAAGGGGCATCCCTCCCGGGCCTGGTGTGCATGGCATACAAGCTGCACCTCGTGATGCAGGACGTGTTCGGGCTGGGGAGCAAGCCAAGGGACAGCTGGGACGAGGGAACCTTGCGGACGCGCAATCTGCTGGACAGCTGCCATCGCATCGCTTCCCACTTCTCCCACAGCATAAACTCTTCCCACAAGCTGTTCTGGAGGCAGGGGACCCTGAGCACCAACTCTTCCAGGACCTGCCCACCCGCTGGAACTCCACCTATGACATGATATGTCATCAGGTGGAGCAGAAGGGCATGTTGCAAGACATCCTGTCCTCTTCGGTTGTGCTGAGGAGGGGAGAGGAGTTGAGCCTTAGCTCTATGGACTGGAGAGTCCTTGCACAGATGTCCCAGATCCTGAAACCTTTCAAGGATGCCACTGAGCTCTTGTGCTCCTACCAGGCCAGCCTGGGTCAGGTCCTCCCTCTGATACACGGCCTAGACCAGTTTCTGGCCCAGGAGCTCAAGCAAGGGCAAGAGCTTCTCCCCAGGGTCCAAGACATTGTCTGGAGGATCCAGGCCTGCATCGTTGAATGCCTGCATCCTCTATGCTGCAACGCGCCATACCAACTGGCCTCCCTCTGTGACCCCCGCATCAAGGGCAGCATCCCCATGCAGGCGAGTCAGATACAGCACTGGAAAAAGGAGCTCCACAGAGCAGTGCTCCATTTCCAGGGACAGAGGGCAGGAGAGAAGGAACCAGGCAGAGGCAAGGGGCAGGCGATGGAGGAGGAGGAGGGAGGTGGAGGAGGGGGGAAGAGAGCCATGCCAGGGAAGAGCCACTCCAATGGACACATTTGATCTCTGGGCCTTGTCAGTGGGCTGCGTGGTTGGCTGCTGCACGGCAGACACATCCCTCTCATTGGAGGACTCGGCAGGTGCATGAGTCCCTTTCTGAGGGACTCAGCCATGGTGCACGAGTCCCTTTCTGAGCCCCCCGAGCCCCCCAATGCCAACCTGTTGCAGTATTGGGTGAGGAAATCAGACCGATGGCCAGACCTGTCCATCATCGTCACCAACATCCTGTCCTGCCCTCCCACCAGCATGCAGAGCGAGCTGGTGTTCTCCCACCTGGGAGACCTCCTCCATCCCCACCGCGCACATCTGCTCCCGGACCTGGTGGACATGTTGACGTTCATCAAGGTAAACCTCAACCTACTGGGGCACCTTCCCGTGGACCTGGACCTCCCCGGGCTCTGAGCCACCCTGGGGTTGTAGCCAGCCCAGCTCGTTCACAGCGGGCTCAAGCCTTCTTCAGTTCTCAGGGCTGCTTCCATGGCTGGTGACCCTTTGCCCTCCTCTCCCAGACAAGTTCCCGTTCCCTCTTCACACCTCTCCCTCTCTGGATCTGCTCAGATGCCTCCCAACCTCTCCTGTCTTTCCCATCCTGTTCTTTCCGCAAAGGCAGGAAGGTGTGGTGCTGCCAGCTGATGCTGCATTTGGGCACGAGGAACAGCTCTGCTGCTGTTGCCGATGTGAGAGTGGCACCGTACGGTACCCCCCCCTCCATGGCACCTGGAGTCCCCTCTGAACAGGGGGGAATGGGTCCCTCCCACCCTTTCTACAAAGGCAGGAAGTTGGGTGCTGTCTGCTGCCGCCACTTTGGACCCTGAGGGGCAGCTCAGAAGTTTTTGCTGAGCTTGACAGGTTTGAGCTGCACAGTGTACCCCTATCCATGTGTACCTGCTGTCCTCTCTGTGCATGGGGGGAATGGGACCCATGACCAGTCATGTCCTTTCCATGAAGGCAGGAAGGTGAGTGATGCTGGCAACAGCCTCCACTGTGACACAGGGGGAGTGGACAAGCCTCTGCCACAGCAGTCTGCAGTCTTTCAGGGTGGATGTGGGATCCCTTCATCCTGGTCCTGCTGCGCAATGCGGCCAGGAAGCCTCGGGCTCGGCCCTCCTCTCCCACACAAGTGCATGGTCCCTCTTCTCACCTCACCCTCTCCGGAACACTCAGTCCCCTCCCAACGACCTCTCCAGTCCTGCCCTATTCCATCCTTTCTACAAAGGCAAGAAGGTGGTTAATGCTGGCTGCTGCTGCAGAGTTCCTCAGTGGGATCTGCGGAGGAGGCCTCACGGCTGTTGGGATCTTCCGACTTCACAGACGCTCTTTCGACCTGTCCCTCTCTGGAGCACTCCAACCCCACCAAATGACATCTCCTCTCCCTCCCATCCTTTCTGGCAAGGCAGGAAGGTGGGTACTGTCGGCTGCCACTACAGAGTAGCTCAGTGGGAGCTTCAGAGGAGGCCTCGCAGCTGTTGGTGAATCTTTCCACTTCCCCTCCAAATGACATCTCCTCTCCCTCCTGCCCTTTCCAGCAAGGCAGGAAGGTGGGTGCTGTCGGCTGCTGCCACACTGTTCCTCAATGGGACCCTCAGGTGAGGACTCTCGCTTGCTGGAGGATCAGGCCCCCGTCCGAATGACATGTCCTCTCCCACCCACTCCGGGAATACCAGCACGCTCCTCTTTGGCCTGGCGGGAGGGCACATGGGGGGTGCCGACAATGAGTGGCCAGACCCCCCACCCCCTAAAGGGGAGGTGGCTCATTGTTGCCTCCCCGTGGCTGCCAGGCCTGGCAGCCACCGTCAACACCCACCTTCTGTACACTGGGCCAACATCAACCGGTGGCTCTAATTGTGTCAAGTGGGAGTTTCCTGGGGGCCTTGGATTGGAGAGGGTGTAACTCCAAGATCCCTTTTGCAATCTTGTTCAAACTTGGGTGATGGCTGTAGGGGAGAGCCTGCAAAAGATTCCCCGGGAATATGGGCTCTGTAAGTGCCACAGGGGGTGTTCCACGCCCAGCGAACCATGAACTGTGAACCAGTTCGGCAACGGAAGATGTTCATTGCGGTTCGCGATCTCAGGATCGTCGTCGGCACCAAACCGCGAACCTCTGGTTTGTTAAATTTTTTTGGTTAGCGCCCATGTCTAATTGTGACTCTCTGTTGGCCTTAGGGAAAACTGGTGCTTATAATTTGGTTAGTAGCCATCTTCTGGTGGAAGAATGGCACAGTTTCCAGGAAGGGAAGTGGCATATTTGTTCGCCCATGTATTTTGGATATTCATTCTAACCAATACCAGTTACCATATTATTTTTATAGTATTATGGTTCCATGTTATCGGAGATTTTTTTTCTTGCTAGAATGAATTCATTTCCACTTGCTGTCTTACATGGACAATGTATAGGCCAACAAATGGGATTTAATGTTCATATTTGTGATAAGTCTTTGGTAGAAACTATTTGAGCATTTCTTTTTTCCCTGTGCAATCTATTTGGATTGGAGAAGAAAATTTCTGGATCCCTATCTGAATACTGAATAAGAAGCCTGTTTGTTCTTTTAACTATCATTTAATGACTGTTAGCAGACCTGGATTTTAATATAACATTAGATATGTGCAAATATATAGCTGCTGCAATTAAACATCACTTGTTTTAATGAATATTGAACAGCAATAGCTTTTTAGTTACATTGCCATTTTTTTCTGGTCAAACAGCCTATTGGCTTTAACACCTAGTTGGAATAGGATATATGGTAGTTACAACTTCAGATGAAGAGGCAAAGAGAAGAAAAATTCCATTGCTTAGTGTACGTATATAAAGATCTAATTCAAGCTACATGGGGAGGCACTACTGTTGAGCGGTAAAGCATGTGCTTTGGATTCCATCCCTGGTATCTCCTGAAAGCAGGACTGTAAAAGTGTGTATCAAAGATCTTGCTGAGCTATCACAAGTCAAAGTTGGCAGTATTGGGCTATGTAGACCAATGGTAGCTCCCGTAAGTTCAGAGGGATACGGTCCAAAGGGAAGACAATATATCCACCAAATGTCTTTCTTTAAAAGAAATAAGCATATTTATGCCCATGTATAAATCTGTTCTCCACTATAGTTCTTCTAGTTGATTTTTTTATTCCATTTGTCAAGCAAGTAATAATGGTATGTTGTTTGTTCATCCATTGTAAAGGATGCACTGATTTTCTTGACAGAGGTGACCTTTCTGAGGACAAGGGCAAGGGAAGCTGCTTTCATCAATACAGGAACTTAAGGTCAGCTTTTATAACAGCAGCTGAGAAATAGGTAGCTAATAAAGAGTTCATGATTATATGGTATTCTGCTTTATGAAAGAGGGGAGTGCACTTGAAAAATCATGATTTTAATTTTGTATTGTAATTTATTGCAATAGCATTTTCATTAAAAGGAGTATTTTTTTCATACTGAAAAGTTGAGTCAGGAAAAAATTATCGTTAATGTCAGATTGGGGCTCTGCCCTTTATTTCTTGTGAGGGGAAATGGTGGGTTTTCCAGAGCAGCTGTTTTTTCACTAATTAACACAAAACTTTCAGAAATCCTCTCTACTAAAGACCCCCCACATTTCAAGTAAATTGTAAAAAGGGTCTGATTTTGCAGATCCCGGAAGAAGGTGCCCCCATCCTTCTCTCCATTGTTTTCTATGGGGTGAACTAGTCGGCTCGCTGGAGCATCTATCTTTTAATTAAATGGCACCACTCCAAAACACAACAAATGAACAGCAGTTAAAATAGAACAGTATATTACTAACAAAGCAACCCCTCCACCATAGAACACAAGTATGTCCCCTTCCTAATCCCCCTCCCGGGGAAAAAAATAAGCTAGCTACTGCTAATAACCAAAATGGACCAAACCAGCCTATAGTCCAGGCAAGGGTCCAGCACAGAACTCCAAGGTCTAGGCCAATGTTCTGTGTATTCCAAGCAAGTTCCAGGTAGGGTCTCTAAAGTAATCCAAAGCTTTTTTAAAACATCCAGTACAGAAAGAGCAATGGGAGGAAAATTGCTGTATGAGGTTGCCTAACTGGTTATGGACAATTTTCTTGATCTCTCCCTGGGATCAAATTGGCTGACATACCTGCCTCCCCCTCCTCCCTGCTCCCTCCTGTTTCCCAGGCAAGCTGCAAAAAACTGAGAACAAGCCTCCAGACCAAAAAAGTATCAGAGATGGGAAACTATTGGGAAGCTTTCACGATGTTATATATTGCCAGCTTGTTCAGATAATGGAAAAACTGGACATTTTAGCAGGTTGATAATATCCAACTGCATATCCCTAATCCATATCCCTTCCTACTCAAAATCAAGATTTAGGCCAAATGATACCTGGTGGGAACACACATCCCCAACCCTATGCATATTTACTTAGAATGTTTACTGTATTCAATAGGCCTTGCTCATAAGTATGCATAAAAATTTAAGTGCTTATTTTAAATTGTATTTATTGCTCAATTGATTTTGTGCTATCTTTGGCAGGGTAAGGTCCTGAAATTGGAAGACTTCAGAAACAAACAAAATTACTTCAATAGGTTAGGAGCTGCATACTAAACTAAAAATCCCTCTGTTTGAAAGCTTAATGCATCTTGAAATTAACTAAGCTCAAATGCCTAAAAGAATAAATTCAAGTGGCATGAATGTTGCTGCATTCATTTGCTCCTATTAAAATCTAGTTTTTCTTAAGTGAAAACCAGCTGACATTAATTTCCCAAACTGCTAATTTTAAACCCATATGGTTTCCAATAGGCAAGATTCTTCTCTTCCACATGGACTATATAATGTGCAGAGATAGGCAGCCAACCAACCTACGATGATTCTCACCAATGTAATGTCTATGATGCATCCTCGATTGCCCATTGCTCAAGGGGAAACATATGCAATTATATGAAAAGATGCATGTTAAATATTCTGATGTGCACTGATAATGAAAGGCAATTAAAACATTTATCATGTGTATGGGGTGCGGAAGTTCATTTTCTGCTGCATTTCACTATTAGAAAAAAACACATGGAAGCAAGATCTTTAGATGAAGTACTGTGATAGGCAGTGAAGTCTTCAGCCCTGCCAGGGCATAGACATGCAGCCACCTATGTAACTTTGGCACTGCCAGTTCTCTCCCAAAGGACTTGCTAGAGGGAGCTACATTGGTGAGTGAACCTGGCCAGCTATAGCCAGCAGAGCATGTTCTCTCATTCTCACAGAAACTCCAGCAGCATCTACCAGTCATGGGAGAGGGGCCATTAACAGCACCATGAGTGGAAGGCAAAGGTGAACCAATCCCCGGCTCTGATCATGACCACCACCTGCCAATGCCACTCACCTCTGCCACAGACAGCAGGCACACAGGGCACAATGACCTCATGACCATGGTGCCCCAACAGGGAACCTGGCTCAAGAGGTGCCCTCCCAAGCTCAGAGGGGATGCACACCCAAGCAGCAGACAGGGCACCTATCCCATTTTGGGCAAAGGCCAGACTGGCAGCCAAAGCACCACTCATTTGCAAATGCCCCCCTCACCCCCGCTCCAAGACACACACACTCCTCTCCCAGAAAAGATAAAACAGAAAGGCAGCAGGACCACGAATTTCTTCATTGAAGCCCCTGACACTCAGGATTTGCCCTCAAGGCTTGGAGCCAGGAAAGGCAGTTCCTCAGAGACATGCAAGGAGGAATTAGAGACTCTCTGCAACTCAGATGTCACCACCAGCCACATGGGGTCAGAGAATATCTCGCAGAGCTGCATTGCTCAGTGGAAAGGCACTGGGAGAGGATGCCTGGGGCTCTTGGAGCAACCCTCACATGGGGCAGGGGGGAGATGGGCTAAAGTCCAGGGTCTAAGTTTCCCCCAAAGAACAAAAGAGGGAGCTGGCTGGCCTAGGCAATGAGGCTTCCCAGAGATCCAGTGTCTTCATCGCTCCACTAATCCCCACAGACACATCCTTGGCAGTGGCAGCCTGACAGGGACTGCAGATCCCCTTGCCGTGTGTCAACCATCTGCCTGTAGTAAAGAATGGTATGGTTCAGATCATATCTTGAATTGTTATATTTTGACGGCACTTCCCTCTTTTGTAGATTTGACTGAAGTAAACAGCAACACAGGATTGTTTTTGTTAACTTAAGAGAAGCCTCCTACAAGATAAGAAATGAGTTCTCTGATGTATTGTTAAAGTGACAGATTTGCTGATTGGACTGTATGTTCTAACTTGTCAAAGGCTGAAGGGTGATGCTTGTTCTTATCTGAAATACTAAGGTACAAAGCCTCCCCATAAACTGACATTCATAAATCAAAATCCTTCTTTTTGTATTGTGGAACTACTGGTAATCATCTTTTATATAATGCTGTCAGGTTGGCCTTCTTATATCCAGTCACTCCAAGAAGAACAGAGATTTATTTGCTTTCTCACACAGAAGAACCACAAATTTGATGCATCTGACGAAGAGAACTGTGATTCTCGAAAGCTTATGCTACAATAAAGTTGGTTAGTCTTAAAGGTGCTACTGGACTCTTTTTGATTTTGCTACTACAGACTAACACGGCTAACTCCTCTGCATCTATGACAAATTTGGTGGTTCTTCTAACACATTTGCTACTGCAAAGATGGCTAATCTGCTTTCTCTGAAGCAACTGTATCTTTCTCCCTTATTCCCCCCCACCACCATCAAAATTGAATAAGGGTATGGTGTGTGGGGGGGAGGGTGGGGGGGATGTTCACAATGTGTCTTGCACTGGCATCTCATCTACTTTCTAGAAAGTGAATCTTTCAGGAAGCTTGTCATTTTTTAACTTCTCCTCATAAATGACATTATTGCAGCACATCTTCGATTTCCCATATGCACTAAAGGATGCCAACTTTATTATAAAGCAGGGCATCATTTATTTATTCCAATGTTTAGCCGGCTTTGTTCCATAGAGGGGGCCCAAAGCAGGTTACATCATCATTATCCCCTCATCCACTTTATTCTCACAACAACAACCCTGTGAGGTAGATTAGACTGAGAGTCAGTGACAGGCCCAGTGAGATTCTGTTAATGACAGTGGAGATTTGAAGCTTAGTCTTCCAGATACCAATCCTACACTGTAATCACTACAGATACTCTAACCACTACACCATGCTGGCTAGTTCTGGACTTGAATGTAGAGAACAAAATGATCAGAGGCTGGGCATTTCTATGACATTACAGTATTACAGATATAGCTAGAATAATAGGACAACAATTGCTGGATTTGACCAAGAAAATAATAAAAGATGTCTTTGAACATGGAAACAGACTTAGCCCAGCCCCATAGCCAGGCATGCCACAAAGGGAATCTACAAGCTTAGAACAGAACAACCTTGGAGAGGTGCATGAAACAGAGGAGTAACACAGGGCTTGTATGGTCTTGTGTAGAGTTGTCTACCCCATAACAATAGATAGAATACGTTGAAGCCCAGGTACAGAGAGTGTCCGAGAATGACAGGAATGTCTAAATTCACAGAAGTGGAGCTATTATTTAATGATGGGTATATTGGCTGAGGGCACCAAAAGATATTCATATGTATGAGAAACTTGTAATCACTAATTTTACACAGGCTTTGTTACAATAAAATGTAGCAATAATGAACTAATAATTTTTATATACTTGAAGAAAATGGTTCAAATAGAGATAACCTTCCCTGGTCTGTGAATGTATAAGATAATAAGCTAGCCAAGAATGTGAGCCCTTTGTAGCAGGACATTGAATGATAGTTAGGAGATGGATCTGAAACCCTATAAATATGAGAAGCTGAATTGTTCAGAAACTTCTTCCTAGAAGGGGCTCCTTGTCTGTGACCTGCTTATCTTTGGGTAAGATGCCTTTTTGGACTCATGTAATTGCTCTCCTTTAACGATCTATGTAGTTATAATGGATGGTATGATTTTATGTTGATTGAGCTGCTGTTCAGCATGCTCAATAATCATGTTTTATGGGAAGCAGAGATTCTCTAATAGTATTACTTATGTGCTATACCTAGTAACAAACATAAAATGTTATTTGTGGTGTACATCTTGCCAGGAGTTAAATAATTTGCTATAAGAAAGCTAACAAGATGCTTAGGTTCTCTTAAATGCACGCCTTTACCTGAATTAGGCCTGACTTCAGTCATACAGAACAACATTATTTCCAACATCTGTCTGTGCTGGCAGAAAATCATGGTTTCTTATACTGTGTTAGCAAGATGATTAGCTGGCTAACATCCCTTCAGAAACTCCTATATGTTGGTGCCTCTGGTAACTATGCTATTAGTCTACAATCTGAACTTATTAAAGTTAATGGGCGCAGGTGGGTTTTGGCCTTGGGAATGTCTTCACAAATCACATTTATATGCCTAAGGCTTAAATTGCACAAATCCATAGAAAAACTGTTCCTTTGTAGAGTGTGAATTTTCCCATTGAGAGGGTTTCAGAAATCAATATCCTTATTTCTCTTTTATCTTGGATTAAATTGGAGAGTAATGTGAAACATGAAAGAGCTGCTTTCTAGTTTCCTATTAAGATCCTTTAGAACACTTTGAATAATTGTCTTAGCATAAGAAAAATTGCAATTAAATGGTCAAGCCCTTAAGGTCATATGTGAAATAAGATTAGTCTTTCTACTTGTCCTCAACAGGGGAAAAAACCCATTATAAACTCAAGTGAGATGGACTCAAATGTTACCTTGGTGTCTATTAACTTAACTTTGGACCTCTAACTCAATTTATTCCTGCCAAAGTTACAGTCTGTACAATTGTTTTCTATTAACCTAATGTGTAAATCAGCATGATTTGTAATTTACTCACTGATGCTGATTAGATAATAGACTCATCCCGAAGTTTTCCATTTAATTTATAGCCTTGATGTCTCTCCTCCCCCCTTGTCTACCAATTCATATAAAAATAAATATCCAAAGAATTGGTTTATGACAGTGCTATTCACTCCATGGCTCATGGAGAGCCACATTCACAATTACCATCAATCAAAAGAGCCACATGACTACTATATGCCCCATGTGCCAACCCTCCAAACACAAACACCAATAATATAAGATATAGCTACTGATATTAAATGTACAATTATATTTTTTAATTAACAGAGTATCTTTGCACATGTCTCTCTTCATCACTATTGAACCTATGCCAGCGTTTGTGCATCTGGAGTGAAAGGAAGGGCTTCCCTTTCTGCCTTCTCACTCTCTCCTCAGCATGTAGCACCTCTGCCCAGGCAACAGCGCGAGATTGCCTGGGCTCTTGGAGGTGAAAAAGCTGGTCATGGAGAAAGGCAAGTAAAACGACCACCCTCACCCCCACTATAGCCCACTCGTTCTTTTCCTGGGCAGCTGCCGCAGCAGTGATAATGGATTTATTATTTCTTCTATATGGCCAGTTTGCTCTCTCCCAGCTGTTGTCCAAGTGTTGGGATAAGAGCCTAAAAGTTGCAGAGAGGGTGGGGAGTTCTTGGAGAGGAACTGCTCCTTATTTCCATCCCTAGCATGGAGCCCACAGGACATAGAGGCTCATAGCTTACCCATCCTTCAGTCCCTCTGGCATTAGCTGTCAAGATGGGAACCTGACAGCTCTGAGTCCTGCCAGGCAATGGTCTTGCCTACTTTCCAGAGAGATGAGACAGATACCAAATTGGGAGTTTGGGGGGCATGGCAGGAGGGAGCACCCAGCGAGCTTTAGGGGCATAGCAAGAGGCAAATGTGATGTTAGGGCATCTGCCAACAGTCTGAAAAATTTGTAATATGGCATCTCTATGGGTTTTAGAGTTTCCAGAGCATCAGCTGATGTGCTAACATCATGTCCAGGTTTTCACCCAGATGTAATGCTGGTGCACCACATGATGTCATTTCTGCCCCCCATTGTTCTTCTGCTGGCTTGGAGTGAAGACTGCATGGGAGGGCCCAGCCAGCAGGAGATTGCCAGTATCAGGACACAACTGCTCTGATTGTACATTCTGCTTTTAAAACGTATGTGAGAAACTCATTTAATCATTCTTCACAATATTTATTTTTTAAAAAAATACTCGTACCCCACTTTCTGAAGAGAATACTGTGCTGTGAGAAAATGCAACACTTTTAATGGGCAGTTTCTGGTCTTTGGTAGCTTGAAGAAACAAGCTGTACAACTCAAATCGTGTGACTGATAGAATAAGCAGAATTTGACAGGAGTTTGGAAGAGTCATGATCAAAAAAGCAATAGCATTTCAGTCTTATCAGATTAGCCAAGCATTTTGAACAAACTTCTTGAATGTGTGTTTCACCAGTTGTCCATTTATCATTCCTTCCAATTAAAGTACTAAAATAAAAGAGGCTGCTATTGGATGTTAATTAACTGTAAAGGGGGGATAAATGGCTGCCTTGCAGGTAACTGAAGGCTAGCAAGAAAGGGGAAGAAAAGTAAATTAATCTAAATGGAGTGGTCATTTGACAATGTAGACTGTTCCAATAGGGATAAAATAACTCATAGGGTTATAGAGGGTTCCTATTGGTAAAGAATCCTACAGTTAAACTGCTGTGAAGGTTTTATTTAGTGATTAGAAAGTTAATACTCTCCTACACCTTCTCCTCCTCCCTCTGTTCTTGCTGCATAACTGCATAGAATGAGGAACAGTGATCAAAGCCATCCTGAATTCTTTGAAGGAAGGACAAGATTAAAAAGAAATGTTGATTTATCTGCCCATCATTTATGTATCAGCTGATTATACCTATGTCCATAACCTCTGCAAACAGCTATAAAATAAGACTTTCCAGAACAGCACTTTGCATGGGTGCCCAAATGTAGACAAGGAAAGGGCCACTTTCATCTCCAGAAGCAGCTGCTATTGACACATACTGAAAGTCCCATAGAATGGAGCAGCATAAGTTTCTCCTTTGAAGAACACAGAGAGGAGGATTTAGTGAGACAAACAAAGCTGGCTGAAGGGGTCATAGAGGAGTGATGATGACCCTTCTAATATATGTGTTCCAGGGCATGAAGGGTTTTAAAGGTCAAAATCAGAATCTTAAATTGGGCAAAGAGGCAGATAGACAGCCAGTGCAATCATTCTAAAATGGGCATAATACGATGCAATGGTTTATTCTAGTCAAAAGATGGTCTACTGTGTGTTGAACTAATTACAGATTCCAAGTTATCTTTAAGGGCAGTTGCTTTGAAAAGCCAAACCAATACTCTTAACTTCAAGATTACTATAAACTGAATCAGTGTGGACAGATCAGCTGATTCTAGGAGGGGAGTTAATTATGGTGAATGTATTGTTTGTTAAATGGATAAGTCTGCTTCTCCCCTCTAAAATTTGTGTGAGTTGGTTTAGTCTTATTTATTTATTTATTTATTTATTTAATTCAATTCAGCAGGCTCAGGGCGGATAAAGTACAGTCCCTGAAGAGTTCAGTTTCTTAGTGAGAAAACAGGGTTGCATTTACCTGTAACTGTTGTTCATAGAGTGGTCTTCTGTGCAGGCACTCATGGGATCTGTGCATGCGCAGGCCAGCTGTGGATGTTCCAGAGCTCCTACAGGCATGAGAGGCTCTCCTAGCCTTTTTGTGCACTTTTCCCTTTGGCGTGGCTATGAAAGGCGGGGCGAGTGGTTCCTTCCCTCAGTTCTCTAAGCCGCCGGTGCAAAAAGAAGGTAAGAAAAAAGAGCTCGTGATGGGGAAGGAGGGAGGGATGTGTACCTGCACAGAAGACCACTTGATGAACAAGAATTACAAGTAAGTGCAACCCAGTTTTCATCATTGTGTCTGCTGCACAGGCACACACGGAAAATTAGTTAACTTACTGAGGAGGACATGAAACTCTTTATTGGAAAAGACTCTTTGGGATTTCCTTGCCAAGAGCTGCAGCCCATCTGGAGTCCACGTCAATGGCATAATGTTTGATAAACATTGACAGCATTGACCAGGTGGCAGCCATAGACAAGTCCTAGAGTAATGACTAATTTGAAGGCTGACAAGGTGACTTGAGCCCTTATATGGAATGGACATGGTTGCTTAGACTGTTTATAGCCTTAAAGAGCCACACTATTTATTCTGAAATAGACTGTGCAGAGACTTTCTGGCCCTTTACTTCCTTTAAATGACATAAATTGATTAGGGTACTTCCAAAAGGGAGCTGTCCTGTCTAGATAGAAGCACAAGTCATGTTTAACATCCAGAGTGTGCAAATATCTCTCTGTGTGGTCTTAAGGTCTTGGAAAGAAGACCAGTTGGACAATGTCTTGTTCATGTGAAAAGCAGATCTTTGGCAGAAGGGGGAGGCTTAGACAGACCTTAACTGAGAACAATTTAATGAAAGGAGGGTTGAATCTCAGGGTTTGCAATTCACTCACTCTCCTACCCAAAGTTATGGCCCCCAGAAAAGCTGTTTTAGCTGCCAGCATTTTGAGGGGGGAGGTAGCTAGGGGCTCGAAGGGTTTATGTTTGATTAAGATGATAACTAAGGAAAGACTCCACTGGGGAATAGGTCCAGATGCTGGAGGATATAGGTTTTCGAGATCTCTAAGGAAGGACTTGCATTCTGACTGGGCAAAAAGGAATTTTCTATTCATGTTATCATGGCAGGCAGAAATCGCTGCCAAATGGATCTTAAAAGAGAAATTAGTCAAGCCCGATCCTCTAACTGGACCAAACAGTGGCAATGAGGCAGAAACAGGATTCAGATTATTTTTGGCCCAAAGAGAAAATCCTTTCCATTTAGCCAGATATGATTTCCTGGTGTACCGTTTCCTAGCCTCTAACAGGACCTTTATGACTGGGGAGGAAAAAACTAATTTAGGGGAGAGATGAACCAGGCTGCCAATTTCAGAGTACCCAGGTCATGGCAGAGAACCATGTAATCCTGTAGCAGGACTGAGTTTAGAGGGAAATGATGAATTCTGCCCTGTGACATTTGAGACAGAGTAGCAAACCAGGCCTGCTTTGTCCAGTAAGCTGAGTGTTAGAGTCATAAGGGGCAGAGGAGGAGATACATACAGGAGGGTGCCTGACCAAGGAATCTTACAGGCATCTCCAAGACAGGCCTTCCCTTTCCCTGCCCTTGAGTAATATTATGCACACTTCTTGTATGAGTGGGGTGGTGGTGGTGGTGGCCAGAGGGGGGCCCTGAGCACGTTTCCTAGCGCCTCCCAGAACTTGGAACTGGCTCTTGATCACTAGTATATTCCCCATGCTTGCAGCAACAAAAATGAGTGAGGTTGTTTTGTTTATCTAAAGAGCATCCAAACAGGAAGAGCCAAACCTGTCCCTGTGACTGTGATTTGAATCCACGATCTGACACTCTAAGTGGCACTAAATAAGCACAGGCTGTTAACAAAATGCGAGTGAAGAACACAGATAAAAGGTGCCAAGCTTTTCTCAGCTCCTGCAAGATGTGCTTTCACAAGCACAATTTGTGTTGTCTGAAGTGTTTTCAGTCTGACAACTGTTAGTGCTTAAGCACAAAAGCAAAACTGTCATACTGTTTCTTCTTAGATATATGTCTGCAACACAAAGTTTTCATTAAATGGTCTTTTCTTTCCTGAATTTCTGCAAACACATCCTGGGATGCCAAAAGATACAAAACTTATCAAAGCTACATCCATTTTGTTCTCTTAGCAATACAAACTTGTCCTCTCTTAGATAAAGAAACATTTTAAAAGGAAAAAAGCATTACTCTTTTTTTAATTTTCAGAAATGCAGAGAAAACATTGTGATATACATCTGTTTTCACAGGTGGTTGCAGCATGCTATTAGTACTTTGGAAAAGTCAGAATTAACTCTTGCCAGCCACCAATACTGCTATGACAAATGAGTGTACAGCTGGTGCTAAACTTTTTAGATAGTTTTTAATATATCCCCTCCCATCCCATATGTGGAAAAATAAAATGAGCTAAAATGCTGAACTGAATAGCATGGTGGTCACTGTTCCCAACACCTATATCTTGCACCAGGTCTTCAGCCAGACCGCAGAACCAAGATCACTACCCATCTGGTTGGCTCTGTGACTAGCTGTTCTAGTGTGCAGTCATTTATGATGTCTAGGGACTTCATTTTTACAGCAGGACATATTACCCAGTCAGTGTGAGTATCATTCAGTATCACAAAATTATCTGCTTTAGTCACCTCCCTTATTTCCTTTTTCATCCTGAGATATGTCATGTCTCAAGTGCTTGATCATGAGGGTGATAGTAAACCCCCAATTTTAGGTTACCCATAGGGTTTAGTACCTCCACCATAAAGATTATTTCAGGGAGTTCATTCCCCTAATGTTTCTAGCTTATTTGACTCTATGCCCACTTTGATATTTAACAAAAAAGAGTAGGAGGGCTAAACCAATGAAAAAATAGAAGTATATTTCAATTCAGAGTAAGTAACCAGTAAATTTCAACTAGACTACAAAAATATTTCCAAATATACATAAATACAGGAACAGCAGCAATCACAGTATACAATAAGTGAAGAATACAATCAGAGGAGACCACACAAGGGCTCAAGAAAAATTGACCCAAGGGAGCTTACGAACCAAAAAAACCCATGAACCGCCTGATCATCTGTTCGTGAACCAGTGGTTCATGAGGGTCCATGGCCAACGAACTAGTGTTCATTGGAAGCCTGGTTCATTGCGTTTGCCCGCAGTTTGTGAAGCCAGACAGTCAGGCACCATCAATCAATTCCCTTGGAAACAGAGCTGGGGGAATGCCTGAACTCTCTGCACTCCTTCTGTCGCCCTGGAAACCCAAATCGAAGTCCAGCTTACCTTGATTGGCAGGTCTTCCTTCCAACCATGGAGCTGCAAATTGGTTACAATTAGTTACATGGGAGAAGACACCTGGGGGGAGGGAGGGGGAAGGGGGTGTTCTGTAGCCATGGGCACTCCAATCTCATCCCTGCAAACCCTGATAGGCAATTCTAACGGCCAACCCCTTGTACACTGGGCCAACGTCAACTGGTGGCTCTAATTGTATCGAATAGGAGTTTCCTGGGGACCTCGGATTGGAGAGGGTATAACTCCAAGATCCCTATTGCAATCTTGACCAAACTTGGTTGCTGGCTGGAGGAGAGCCTGCTAAACACTCCCTGGAAATATGGGCTCTCTAAGTCCAACGGGGGCCATTCTGACTCCCACGAACCTCAAACCGGTTCGTCAGCGGGAAATGTTCATTTCGGTTCATTAGTTCAGGTTTGGCGGTGGCACCAAACCACGAACTGCTGGTTTGTTAAATTTGTTTGGTTCATGTCCATGTCTAATCATAAGCCCCTTCCTCATGTGCCTTAAGCACATGGCACTGCCTGGCCAGGCATAATAGATCCCAACCCAGCTAGAGTTAGAAAATTATCAGAAGATGAGTCAGGCTGACTAGCTGCCCCTCCACACCCCAGAGAAGCACTTAAGTAAAACTAAAAGAGGTCTTTCAGGAATTCCTGCTTATCTCATTAATGGCCTTCTGTACCTTCCTCATGCTTCCTTCCTAATCTGGGCTATTCAGGGAACTGATAGCCCCTCCTATTCAGCTATCACAGGACATCAAGCACTCTCTTCACTTATAGTTTCCCCAAGTTATGATTAATCAAACCTTTCCAAATTTATTGTTACACCTCTGGACAAGCTATCAAGCTATTGTCTCAGGGGCAGAAAACGTAATTTTGCCTCCAGGTATATTTTACACTATAATTGGGCTGCCTCCAGCCCTATGCTGTGTGTGTGCTCTGCAATCCTATGCACACCGTTAGATGAGTGTCTGAACCTTCTTCTTGCCATGAAGCACTCTAAGGATGTCCTCTATCTCCTAGACTGGTAAATATTGCCCAACCTGAATCTCTCTCCCTCTTCCTCCCTGCTTTCCAGTTAGTTCTGAGCATATGTTGTGTATATTCTATGCAATTGCTCTTTTACTGCCCCTTTAATAAAAAACAATTTCTGTTGAAGGCCTGCCTGTTTCTTTCAGAGGGTCTTTAAGGGAACGATCCTGGTATATATTGGTGGAGATATCCTAGTTACCCTCTCTCGCTGCATCTCCTTGAATGCTAATTCCCCCAACTCACAAGGAGACACCTCCCTGCCCCCTTTAGGGTAACAGAGCAAACTCCCTTCCATTGGGTAGATAGGAGGTGTAAAATATTCATTGTGAAGTAACGTTCCATTTTAGAAAACAGGATCTGTTGAATGTAAAGGGCAACTGTTATAAAATATTAGCAACGTACTGTTTTACGTACTGGAAAAATATAATTCTCTAAATTTGCACTTGTATGAACCTGAGTGCTTCTATTCTTAGAGGGTATACCAATGTTAGAGGATTCAAAACTATAGTGAATTTCAAGCTAGCATTGTAAGACTGCAAACCTAGACACACTTACTAGGGAATAAGTCCAGTTGCATCCAGAAGCCCAACCACCCAGCTCTGACCAAAGGGAACTGTGGAGCGGGGTAACCAACCATATCTTCAGGAAAGACAAATCATTCTATTAGGTTAGAGATGCTGACATAGGCTTTTGGGTCAAGCTTCCTTGTAGGAGTGTCTACTTTGCCTCTGCCTTTGAGCTGGTTGGTTCAATTCAGTAAGATCCAAGCATGATAGCACCAACTCACTTGTTGCTTCCCTGACACATACTAGGACAGGTTTGGGTATGTGTTGCTCTATTTTCTGCAAGTGGCAGAGTCTTTAGGTTCTGCTTAACTATAGATGACCTGTTTTCATTTAGATCATTTGGGTTTATTGTTCTACCTTCTTACACCCTAAAGAGCGTAGCAACTCCAAAATGATGAATATTAGAGCAATTTTTGTAGACTTTTATGCATAGCATCATTTTGCAGGAACATTCAGAATCACATAACTGGTAGGGCAGGGTTAACACACAACTTCCCCAACCCCTCAGGTACTATTTTTGTTTGAAACCACACACACACACCTAGTACACCTACTATTGGAGTAAACAGCAGTGTGGAAAAGTGCACCCTGCGTGGGATTTACAATGCAAAAACCATATGGATGAGAAAGGCTTAAACAACACACTCCCATCCCAGTCCCAACCCAGAGTTGCCCAACCATTTTCTATTTCAATGCAGAGGATTTACATGTGGAGGGGCTTTGGCTCACTGTCAAGGACCATTGCTTCTACTGCAGGGAAAGGTTGCACATTAAGCAAATGAGCCACACAGTAAGGTGCCATTTTGCCTCAGGGGATGGAGAGGATGAGGTTATCCTCCAATGTCAGCTGGATGAAACAATGTTGTGCCACAGAGATCAACCAGGTCTGAGGAGGCCAACAGGAAACAATCAGTATGTAGCAACTTCTCTTTGCCCTGTCCAGTAAGGACACTGGGGGAGTAACCCTGTCCATGTGTTAATCCTTAATGTTTCACAGAATAATATAAAATCCACTGCCACTATGAATGTTAATGTTATTCTGCTCCACACCCACTCATTTGTACTGAAAATGCCTGGCTATTTGATTCTGGTGAATGCTGCAAACTTCAGCATTTCCTTTTGGACACAATAATGCAAATGGCATTTTTCTTGTGTGCCCTATGCCAATTATAGCTATGCAGTTCTAAAGGTCTGTTCTCAAGTACAGAGGGCTTTCACTTATAAATCCACATTTCAGTGTTGTTAAAGAATCAACAACAGACATATAATTTCATGCGGGAAGTAATGCTTCCCAGGACATTCATCCTATTTTGTTCTTCTAACAAAGCAGAATGTTCAGGATGGTGATTGCAGTGCTAAGAAGCAAAATGCTTTGGAAACATGCTGTGTTAGCTAATTTCCAAGTCCTTACTGTTGGTTCTTCTTTACTTTGACAGCTTAAAAAGTCAATGCAAAGATTGCATTGATTAATCTTGACTCTAAAATGGTAAAAAGGATTTTGTCATTTAAAAAAAAATTTGATTGTATATCTATGGTTAATTTATTATATGATGAAATTGCATTTATGAGACAGGTAGATGTAGCGTGGGTTAACAGCCTTGGAAGGTTACTTGAACATGACTTGGTTAACCCAAATAAATTCTGTGTGCATAGCAATTAGGGCTAGAAAGCAATGGGCACTTATGCAACAGATAATTGGCTGGATGGAAGTCTTTCAAAGAAGAGCTTATGGGGCTTGCTGTGGGAAAGCCATCACCACCCAACTCCCAGCTTCTGTCTTGGAGTACACAGCGAGAACACCATAGGGATCCTCCTGAAAATAGCTTCCCCATGGGGAGGCATCTTCATTTGGTACGCACTCCATGAGCTGACAGTGTCAGTTTTGTAAATCTCCATATCTTCTCCTACAATCATTGGGAAGGTGGCATTTGGACACACATCACTGCCAAGGAGTGGAGGTATTGATGGTCACAAGGATTGATCACTTTAAAAGGGAGATAGAAAGATTCATGAAGGAATGGTCCATCAATGACTACTAGCCATGATGACTGAAGGGAGCCCCCATATACCAAGGGAGAAAACCTACCAGTACTAGGAGGCAGCAGCAGGGGAGGGCCTCAGCCTTGATGGCTCTCCAGGGAAACTGGTTGGGCACTGTGGAAAAGAGTATGCTGGACTAGGTGGACCACTGGGCTGATTCAGCAGGATCTGCTTATGAAGATAGTTTCAGGTGGGTAGCCATGTTGATCTACAGCCAAAAGGTAAGATCCAGGTCCAACAGCACCTTAAAGACCAACTAGATGACCAAGGTATGAACTTTAGGGAGTCAGAGCTTCCTTTTCAGAGCTTTGACTCTCAAAAGCTCGTATTTTGGAAAACTAGTTGGTCTTTTAGGTGCTATTGGAACTGGATCTTGCTCTCAAGCTCTACTTGTTATCACAACATGATACAGTGAGTAGTGCTTGTAGACATTGCAACAATAATGGTTACATAATACTGACTGGTCAGAAAGAGACTATTTTCTACTGCATCCCTGCAGTGACATTACAGTTGGGATTTGAAGGACTCATGGCATGAAGATTGTTTTCAATCCTCCCGTCTCAAAGTTATTGTAAGATTTGTTCTGATTGTCTTTTATGGCAGATGTAGATGATGACAGGGAAAGATATGGATCCTCATAGGCTGGTTGCTGCTGAACAGCTGTAAAGTAGATGGGAGAAAGAATGGTTTTAAGCACAGAAGTCTTGGGTCAGAGGGGCACTGAATTTTTTCTTCCAACAACAGTGCCCTTCCCTCAGGGCTATTTCTAATCTTGAAGGCTGACTGGGAGATTAGGAGAGGAGGGGTTTTAAGGAGTAAAGCATTGAGTGGAGGAATGGTTCGGTAGCACTCTCTTTGCAATCACTCATCACTCCATTTAACAGCTCTAACCACTGTTCCTATCTTCATTAGTTTCATTCAAGAATGCATATTTCACATTTGCTTCCTCCTTGTAGATGGTTTTTAACGCCTAAGAAAATTGCGCTTGGAAATGCAAATATGTCAGATAAATGCTGGAAATGTAAAAAGCATGAAGGATCATTGTATCATATGTGGTGGACATGTGATGTAGCTAGACAGTACTGGGGAGATATTTTAGAAGCAATAAATGAGATTTTGCAGACCCAAATAAAGAAGAACCCAGAGCTATTGCTACTGAATTTAAGTATGGAAGATGTTCCTATGCAATACAGAACATTACTATTCTACATGACGACGGCAGCAAGACTTTTAAATGCGCAGAAATGGAAGGTGCAAGAAATACCAACTATTGAAGACTGGATATATAAATTGCTGTACATGGCAGAAATGGATAAAATGACAAGAAAGCTGAGAGATCAGAATCTGGCAGAATTCTTTTTTTTTTTTTAGAAAATTTTTATTGGTGAGTATACTTTTCAAATTCAATACATACATTCCCTCAATATCTAATTAACCCTATCCCCCACCCTTTTCCTCCCCCCTCTCTATCGACTTCCAACAGCTTTCCAACCCTTACCCCCTCGTATTACTTGATAATTCCCTTAGTCTAAGCACATTCTAATTTTTCCCCCAGGTATTCTATTATATATATCAAATATCCTATCAATATAGCATGCTTCTATCAATTATACTATCAAATATTCTATCAGTATAATATACATCTATCAATTATACTATCAATATAGTATAAATCTTATACCCCTCAATATAGACCAGTATGATATAATATAATATAATATAATATAATATAATATAATATATAACAAAAGTCTTAGTTTAAACATATTCTATTTCTTTTAAACATATATTCTATCAAATATACTATTGTCATTATAATATGTATTAACACCCCTACTGTGCACCCTGCCACCAATGTGGCACCGCACACAGCACCATACTGCACATTCATTATATAATATACAATCTAATCTACCAACATAATAGTATATATAGTATGCCCCATCAGTATATTTGTTTAACTATTCCCTTATTCATATATTCTGATAAAGGTATTACTTATCATAACCTCCCTATCTTATTCTTTAAAAAATCAGTTCTAAATTTCATCCCTCTTCTGCTATATTATAATCCAAGCTTAGATTAAAATAGATATAAATTCTTAATGGTAAAGTCACTTCTCTCTTCTGTTTAAAATGTCTTATTTCAAAAGTTCTCAAACTGCCACAGTTCTCCTTTCACATCCCATTTTTTTCCCAAAAATTATTTCAGTTTCGCCCAGTCTGCCAAATACTGTCCTGGATCTAGGTCTTTAAATTTTCTTGTCGTTTTATCCATCTCTGCCATGTACAGCAATTTGTAAATCCAGTCCTCTACAGTAGGTACTTCTTGCACTTTCCATTTCTGCGCATACAGTAATCTTGCTGCAGCTGTCATATAAAATAACAATGTTCTATTTTGCACTGGAACAGTCTCCATTCCCAAATTTAGTAACAGCAGTTCTGGGTTCTTATTTATTTGGGTTTGTAACACCTCATTAATTACTTCTATTATATCTCCCCAGTACTGCTTCGCTACTTCACAAGTCCACCACATATGGTATAATGATCCTTCGTGCTTTTTGCATTTCCAGCACTTATTTTAGCGTTCCCCAGCGCAATTTTCTTCAGTGTTAGGTACCATCTGTATATCATCTTGTATACATTTTCTTTAATATTAGTACACGTTGTAATCTTAATTGTATTCTTCCACAAGTGCTCCCGTGCCTCCATTGCTATTTCTTTATGAAAATTTATTGCCCACTTCACCATCTGTACTTTCACTGTTTCATCCTCAGTGTACCATTTTAGAAGTATCTTATAGATCTTTGAGATTTGTTTCTTGCCTTCTTGTAGCATTACTTCTTCCAATTCTGTATTTTCCATTCTTATTCCTCCCCTTGAACAGTCCGATTTATAAAGATCCCTTATCTGTCTGTATTGAAACCAACTATAGCAAGGAGACAATTCTTCTTGTGACTTTATTCTTAATGTTGAATATTGTATTTGTGTTATCTCCTTGTAAGTTAAACGTTGCTGTTTGTTCTCGACAGTTCTCGGGTCTATTACTTCATACGGGACCACCCAAGAGGGGATTTGATCTTCCAGATACATCTTATATTTCTTCCAGATTGTGAAGAGGCTTCTTCTAATATAGTGATGCAGAAACAGAGAGTCCGCTTTTATTTTATCGTACCATAGGTATGCATGCCATCCAAATATTTTCTTATAACCTTCCAATGCCAGAAGCTTGCGATTTTCAACGTTATCCAATCCTTTATCCATGTCAAACAAATTGCTTCATAATACAGTCTTAAGTTGGGCAGTTGCAAGCCACCTCTTTCTTTCGCATCCTGTAACACTTTCATTTTAACACGTGGTTTCTTGCCTGCCCACACAAAATTCGAAATTTTTCTTTGCCATTTTTCAAATTGTTTAGAGTCTCGAATAATCAGAATCGTTTGTAACAGAAACATCACACGAGGTAGAACATTCATTTTTATTGTCGCGATTCTGCCCAGCCATGTTCCACTTTATCAAATCTCTCTCTATTTGTATCCACAATTTCTCATAGTTGTTCTTAAATAAGTCTATATTTTTTGCGGTTAGTTCAATTCCCAAATATTTTACTTTGTTTGTTACCTCGCAGTCCATTAATTCCATCAGTTCTTGTTGTTTCTGTTTGGTCATATTTTTGCATAGTATCTTCGACTTCTTTTTATTTATAAAAAAAAACCAGCCAGATCTCCAAATTCCTTTATCTTCTTTATTACCTTTGGCATATTGTCAATTGGATCCTCTACAATCAGCTTTATGTCGTCCACAAATGCTCTGACCTTGTAGGTAAACTCTCTTATCTTTATACCTCGGATTGTGTCGTCCTCTCGTATCTGAATCATCAATATCTCCAAAATCAATATGAACAGCAATGGAGACAATGGGCAGCCTTGCCTTGTGCCTTTGCTTATTTTCAGTTTTTTTGTCAAATCGTCATTCACTACAATCGCTGCACTTTGGTCTTTATAAATTCCTTTAACTGCTTGTATGAACTTTTCTCCCATTTGCAGCTTTTCCATGGTGGCGAACATAAAGTCCCAGTTCAGATTGTCAAATGCTTTTTCTGCGTCTACGAAAAAGAAACCAACCTCCTTATCACAATGCTTATCATAATATTCAATAGCATTTATTACTGTTCTCAGATTGTCTTTAATTTGTCTATTAGGTAAAAATCCCGCTTGTTCATCTGCAATGAATTCCGACATCCATCCTTTAATTCTTTCCGCCAACACCTTTGCAAATATTTTATAATCATTGTTCAACAATGAAATTGGTCTATAATTTTTAACATTAGTCAAATCTTGTCCTTCTTTTGGAATCAATGATATGTTAGCCTCCTTCCAAGAATCAGGAATCTCTTGATCCTGCATAGCACCATTCATCACCTCTTTCAGGAGAGGTGCCAATTCTTGGCCCATTATATTATAAAATTTTGCCGTTAGTCCATCCGGGCCTGGCGCCTTCCCCAATTTCGTTGATTGAATAGCTTCTTTTATTTCTTCTTCTGTCACTTCCTTATTCAATTTCTCTTTCCATTCTTCAGAGAGTGTCGGAAGTTTCATCTTATCTAAATATTCCGCTATTGAATCTTTGTTCACCTCTTTTTTTTGGTATAATTTTGCATAAAATTTAAAAAAGGCTCTACTAATGGCGACTTGATCACTTAATAGCTTATCATCTTCTCGTATCGTACTGATAATTTTCTTCTCCTTCCTCTTTTTTAGTTGCCATGCCAAATATTTCCCAGGTTTATTTGCATCTTCAAACGACCTCTGATTCATCCTCTTTAAATTCCACTCCAATTCTTTATTGTTCATTGCCGATAACTGTTCTTGCAATATTTTTATATCCTGATATATTTTCTTTTTGCCTGGTCTCTTTTTGAGCTGAATCTCTTTGGCTTTAATTTTTTCCATAATTTCTTGTCTTTTCTCCTCCTTTTCCCTCCTGTCTCTCGCATTCAAGTCCATTAGTATCCCTCTGATCACGGCCTTATATGTGTCCCAAACCTTATTTGTCGATACTTCTTTATTCAAATTGTATTGCAAAAAGAACTTGGTCTCTCTTCGCAGCAACGCAATATTCTCTTCCGTTTGTAACAGGTCTTCATTTATTCTCCATCCTCTTCTTTTAGTATTCTTACCAAATTTCCACACAATTGGATTATGATCTGAGCCTACCTTTGGCATTATTTCCACCTCTTTAGTCCAGAGCGACAGTTCTTTGGAGGCCCAGATCATATCAATTCTTGATAGTGTACAGTGTCTTGCAGAGTAATATGTATATTGTCTATTCTTGGGATACTGTCTCCTCCATACATCCTCTAAACTTTCCTGTTTCATGATTGCAAAAAATGACTTTGGTAATAGTCCTCTTTTTTTTGTGTAGTCTTAGATTTCTTGTCTTCCTCCAAGTTTGTAACTCCATTAAAATCGCCTGCCAATATTATTTGGTCATAAGACAGTTCATCTAACTGTTTTTGTAAGTCCGTAAAAAATTTTTCTTTTGCACCATTAGGCGCATAAATTCCAATCACCAATGTCTTTTTTGAATTCCAAATTATTTCCACCGCCAAATATCGAGCTTCAACATCACTGAACACCACTTTAGGCTGTAGTTCCTCCTTTATATACAACACAACACCCCTCTTTTTCTGTTTGGAGGCAGCTATAAATTCTTTTCCAAGTTTTGCCATTTTCAAATATTTTACATCTTGCTTTCTAATATGTGTCTCTTGTAGGCATACAATTTTACATTTCTGTT
The DNA here is from genome assembly GCF_028583425.1 of Eublepharis macularius. Lineage (NCBI taxonomy): Eukaryota > Metazoa > Chordata > Lepidosauria > Squamata > Eublepharidae > Eublepharis > Eublepharis macularius. The sequence continues at coordinate 131,466,602 of NC_072790.1, forward strand.
TTACAAGTCAGTGGAAAATAACCTTACGTTTACAAGGTGAGTTTAGTCCATTTACATTCCAAGATATAATTTTACACTCCATGATCAAGGTTTTGTGGGTTTTGGTAAGTCCTTTTCATTTTTACTAATAAAATCCTCCATTTCCTGGCCAGATCTGATGCTCTTTCTTACTCCACCAAACTCAAATGTCAGTCCCTCTGGTATTTCCCATCGGTATTTTACTTTCATTTCTTTTAACATCTGGACTAGCTCTCTGTATTTCTTTCTTTCCAACAACACCGATCTGGGCAGTTCCTTCATAATTCTTACTGCCTTTCCATCAACTTCTAGTGGATCCTGAAACTGTTTGGTCACAATTAGTTCTCTTGTATTTCTTGTCGTAAATTGCACAATCATATACCTTGGTAACTTCCTCTGAGACGCAAATTTTGAATTAATTCTGTACACCACGTCTAGGAGAGCTGCAATTTCCTCTTCCTCCTTCCCCAGGTACTCTGCCAAAATTTCTGTAATCTGCTCTCGGGCAGTCTTTTCCTCTGTTTCCGGGATCGAACAAAATCTTAGCTGTTTTTCCATTTGTTTACTTTCCGCGATGGTCACTCTTGCTTTCAGTCCTCTCATCTCTGTCCTCTGCAGATCCATCGTGTTTTCTACTACCTTCACTCTCTGCTGTGTATCTGATACGTCTTTTACCAGCTCTGCCATTTCCGATTTAAGTGTCTCTTTAAAGTCTTTTGCCATCTCCTGTATCATACCTTTGAGCTCTTTATTGCCTTCTGTAACTTCAGAAACTTTTTTATCCAGATTCTCCATCGCAGCTTGCCACTCCTTCTTCGACATCGTGGGGCTAGATTTACCATGCTCCCACGAGTCTGCCCTTTTCCTTAAATCCGTGGCGTTGATTTATTACTTCCAATTGCTTTAAAAAGTCCCAATTTACTCAGTTTTTGTTAAAAGTTGTTTTGCTCAGTCCAAAATGTCGGGCGTTTTTTCTCTGTAGTTTTAACTTGAAGCAAACGCCCTTACCTTCTTCCAAGATGTCCTACTTCCTGTTTCCTTGAAGCCAAAACTTTGCCCTTCTCTGAAATGGCGAACTTCCACTTCCTGTATTAACACAGAGCGCCTCTTGCCAGCCTCTTTATGATCCTGACATACTTCCTGTTTCTTTAATGTTTGCAGCAGTTCTCGCGATATTCAAGCTTTCCCACAGTCCAGTATCTCTTCCCACTTCAGGTATGTAAACAATATCCAATTTTCCGCCTTAACTACTGTTTAAAATGTCGCTTTTTAGATTTTCCCTTGCCGGAATCTTCCCCTTCACTTAATCAATCTGTTGCAGTTTTTAAGTCCAGTTTTAAACTTTATTACTTGCTTAAATCTGTCCCGGTTTGAGAGAGAGCAATCTTTACCTTCTTAAACGTCTTTTCTTGGGTTGTAATAGCTGCTTCTTTTAATCAAACGAATCTGTTCCCCTTGCTGCTTAACGAAGCTCGGGCATGCAGGTCTTATGCCAATACAATTGACTCCTGAGCCGCTGCAGAGATCTTGGCAAACCTGTCTTCGGGTGGGACCTCCAGGGCGGCAGAGAGCTCGTTGCTTAGAGCCACCCACCACCCGAGATCGACGTGCCCTCAGATGCAGTGCGTACTTGCCTGTTCTCCGCCTGAGAACAGGGGGCCGCGGGCAATCTGTGCCCCTCCAGCCTCCACAAACAGCGGCATGGACAGCTCAGCTCTTAGAGCTGCTTTAGACCTTCATGGATCCCGAACCGGAAGCAATCTGGCAGAATTCTTTACTGATTGGGGAAGACTGAAAACATATTTAGAAAAGAAGTGGGACGTGAAAGGGGAACTATGGCAATTCGAAAATTATTAGAATGGGTTTCTTTTTATTGGAAGAGATGGAATCTTTACCATATGGAGTGAAGTATTAGCTAATTGTTAGCTTAAATTTAAACGGATTTGGAGTTAATAGATATTGGTAAAATTAATAAAGTAGATATTTTATTTAATTGTTATCTTAAATTTAAATATTTCTGAAGTTAACAGATAGTAATAGATAACAGGTTTTAAATTAATAATAATAGATCTGAAGCTAACAGATAGAGCTTAGCTTAACAAAGTAGAATGTAAACATGATATAATGAGTTATAGAAAAAGGGGATAGATTAGGAATAGATTAAGATATAGGGTTGGAAAGCTGTTGGAAGTCCTGAAAAAGGGGGGAGGGAAAGGGTGGGGGGAAATGATATTGAGATGTTATTTGAAAGTTGTATGTATTAATATTCTCACCTAATAAAATTTTTTCAAAAAAAAAAGGAACAACAGTTTGTGCAAAGTGAGATAACCCAAGCTGTGATTTATTTTTCATTTCATTGCACTGAATTTTCCCCATAAAGTGTATTCATATTTCAACATTATTTGTACTGTATTGTATTTGTCAATTTGAGAGCCAGCTTGGTATAGTGGTTAAGAGCACAGGACTCTAATCTGGAGAACCAGGTTTGATTCCTCACTCCTCCACTTGAAGCCAGCTGGGTGACCTTGGGTCAGTTTAGCTTTCTCAGCGCCAGCCACCTCACAGGGTATTTTGTTGTGGGGATGATAATGACATACTTTGTAAACCACTCTGAGTGGGTGTTAAGTCATCCTGAAGGGCAGTATATAAATTGAATGTTGTTGTTATTGATATTATAATAATATTGTATATGTAATTATTATACAGTACATATACATGGCATATGGACACTTTCCTGGAAGTAACCCCAATGAATAACATGGGATTTACTTCTAGGTCCTCTTAGGATTGCTTTTACAGACACCTAAGTAGTAAGTCTGAAAAAATTGAGCAGTAAGGAAAAGTAGTATAGATATAGCGTAAATAAAAAAATATAAATAGTCACAGGTTTCTTTCTCTATTAACAATGTACCTTTGAAAAACCAGAGGCAGTGGTAGATGGGTGACAGAGATGAGAGATGTGAGAAAGCAGTCAAGGGACATATCCACATTCACTAAAACAGCTCAGCAAAGGATCTGTTCCCCGATCACAATCTGCAAGCAGAATAGGAACAAAACTGACAGACCTGGATTCTTGTTACCACCTTAAAATGGGCTAGTGTAGCAGGCAGTTGGCATTGGCTTCCCCCCACCCCCCATACCTGTTGCTGGCTTTTGTGAGGTAGTCCCCAACGCATAAAATGTAAACATTTTTTCTTCAACTGTGTACAAACTGAGCAATACTTCCTTGCAAAACAAACAGTAACTGCGAATCATTAACTCATGTTTCTTATTTTAAGAGAACTAATTTCTTGTCTAATGGCATACCAATATCTGACTCATATTCTAAATCAGCGTGGAACATGGCTTAAAGGCTGCTTTTCTGGAGTATAAGCTCATATAATTGCCTCTTTCTACAATCATTGCACATCTCCTTGATGTCCTACATACACACACTCTCAAATCATTAGCTGAACTCATTGGAAAATAACACCATGCATTTTTAAACTGTTTATTTTTTTAAGACAAAAATTAATCTGCATTGCAGTACAGGCTGAAATGACATTAGAAAGTTCCATGATAACCTGTGGATATGGGTGTAGGGTATGAGAGAGAGAGAGAAAAGGATGGGCAAATGATGGATGATAGGCAACCGGGACCACAATAAGGCAAAATAAGAGCCCAAGTAAAGACCTATAAAATGCTTAATATTATCATGGAACTTGAGTATTCATATGCTGTGTCATTTTAATTAGTAGCCTTGGAAAAGCGGGAACAAAGACTGAAAGAATGCCAGATCAAAGGGCTCTGGTTATCTGATATCCGATTAGCAATTTAAGTAATGACAGCAATACACTAATTTTTTCCCTCCTTCCCATAATGAGTGACAACATTTAAGAGTGAAAGTTGACTGTGATAATGACATGTCTGTCTACATTAACACATCCATTAAGAGGCATATTCTTGGTTTAATTGGAGAACATTAATTGCACTTCACTTTTTAAAAAAGGATGGTGCTACATTTTAATGGAAAGCATAAAATGCTCTGAAATGCTAATGGCCATCCGATTGTCTGAGAACAATTTTCCAAACCACAGCAAGTATTTGTGTTATTATTCCTTTGACTCTCATTATTATTGAAATTCTGCATTCTTGTTTGTCTCTTTTACATTTCTAAATATGACTTAAAACTTGGTGCCCTTCACTTTACTAATTCAGTTATTACTATTTCAGTTATACTTTTCCTTAATACAATACATTTGTGCATCCAGTCCTCTGATTTTCAAGATTGCTTTTAGGAAAGGAACTCCTTCAAAATCTTCAGTCCAAGAAAATCTGCATCTGACTATCTTGCAGTCCTACCTAATTAGAATCAAATCAGAATTCCCAAATCTCTCTCTTTGCTTTATAGAGCATAATCGTATATATATTTGCTTAGAAGTAAATTCCAATTAAGTTGGATTTAATCCCAAGTAAGGATGTGTTACCCAAATAGGCAGTCTCCTAATTAGTTGGGGAAAATTAGCTTAAAAGAGACAAAGCAAGAGAAGGTAACTGGGATTCTCCAACTCTGTTTATGGGGATTATTCTCTTAGAGAACTCTCAAAATAAAGCCAGCCAGATGTTCAACTGGAAAAGTTTTTTATTAAAAGAAATAAAAGGGCAAACATACAAGCATCACGCACAGCACACATACAAGGTTAACTAAAAGAAAATCATGGAAGAAAAGGGACAAAAACAGTTCCAAGGAAGATTATAGTTACCAGTCTCAAAGACAGAGATCCATGGAGGCAGCAGTGAAATGACCAACATTTCACAGAATAACAACAACAACAAGATTCAATTTATATACCACCCTTCAGGACAACTTAATGACCACTCAGAGTGGTTTACAAAGTATGTCATTATTATCCCTACAACAAAATACCCTGTGAGGTGGGTGGGGCTGAGAGAGCTCCAGAGAACTGTGACTAGCCCAAGGTCACCCAGCTGGCTTCAAGTGGAGGAGTGGGGAATCAAACCCAGCTCTCCAGATTAGAGTCCTGCGCTCTTAACCACTACACCAAACTGGCTCAGAGTAGAAGAGAAAGCTCAAACAGATTTGGGGGTGTATGTATGGATCCAAGAACACACACACATACTCTGGTGGCTAGGGAGTCCAGATACAGGGCAAAATACTCCCTGGGGCAAGCTGACATATTTGCCCTCAAAACAATGACTTGATGGGTTTTCTGAAGGTGGATAATGAGTTGGGAGAGGCTTAATGGGTCTACCTGAGGTGGACTATAGGTGTAAATGGTGCTTGATGACCTTTTGAGTACCAGATGGGAAGAGCTACCAAGTTTGGTGAATAACGTTAAGTGGTGCTTAATCCGGGTAAATGGGTAAGGGGAAGTGAGGCAGGGCGTGGATGTAATTAGTCAGGAGTTTCTTGGGAGTAGAGATGGATACAGACAGAAAAATGGACAAAAATTTGAAATGGACCGGCCCATTTGCGAACCAACAGGTCATGGGACGGGTGTTTTTCATGGACGTGACTACTTTTGGGCCAGTCCGTCAGTCTGTTGGTCCATGAAACCAGACATACTGGCACAAAGCAATCAGTTCCCTAGGCAACCGTGGGGACATCTGCAGACCTTTTCTGGCTGTCAAACAGAGAGCTCCCGTTCTTCTCTATGGGAGCAAAAGGAGTAAATCCCCCCCCACCTCTCAGGCAAGTTTCCAGCTGGCAGTAAGACCTGGAGAAATTGCAAGGTGGATTTTTCAGTCATAGTGGGAGGTATGTGAAGCTTTTGCTTGAGATTTTGGCTCCTTCTGTTCCACAGACAAGCTCAGGGGCTAAGCCTATGAGGACTCACAGAATACTTTTATATATTATATTTATTAACAGTATTATTATTATTTAGAACACTTGTCCAGGCTGGGAAGGTGCCAGGGTGGGTCAGGCCTCCGGACCACCCCCTGTCCTTGCCAAGTGCAAATGCATCCCCTCACAAGGGGAATTTTAACCTCTTTCCCTATGGGTCTTTCTGTCTACTAGTCCACCAGTGCCTGCTGCCCTCTGGCTGCATCCCAGCAGAGGGACTCATTGTCCATAGCTGGGTTCATTCCATAAGGATCTGAACCCCCACCCCCTACTTTGGGAATTTCTTGCCACTAGCCCATGAGGATCCATGGTTTTGAAGCATGTTTTTGTGCCGCGGTGGTGCAATAAAGTGGTGAATGCATGTTTTTTTAGGTGCAATTTATGGCAATAGACATGAGATGAGATTGTGTGGTGGATTTTGATTGGCCCCATATAAAAATCATGAGGATCCATGCTTTTGAAGCATGTTTTTGCACTGTGGGTGTGTGACAGTTTCAGTGTTGTCTGTAGACTAGGACATGATCTATAATATGACAGCCTATTTGTTTTGTTTCAATATGAAAATCATATGAATTCATGAGGATCTATTTAAGATCATCTGGATCCGACTTTTACCAACTCCCTTTGATCTGTTCCTAGAGACCGTCATTCCACTCAGGTGGCTGTAATTCCAGCCCCAGAACAGTTTAGCTGCTCCCAGGCAGGGCTCATTTGGAGGGGGAACGCGCCGAAAGGTATTCTGGAACATCTGAAAAGAGGTCACGTGGGTTTTGGCCCCACCCATGAGATTCCTTTTCCTCCCTGCTGCCGCCCCACTGCCCGTGTCTTTAGCAGCAGGCGGTGGCAGAGGCAGCAGCAGTTGCAGCACCACCACCACCACCACCTCCTGGATACCCTGGTAGGAACCCGGGGCAAGGGGGTGGCCAAGCGGGGGGGTGGCTGAGCAGGGGCGGCGGCCACGTGGTCCATCCTCCAGGCTTGCAAGTAGTGAGGGCTCTGCAGAGGAAGGTAAGCTACTTTGAATTCATTCTGCTGTTTTATTTTCATTCATGGTGAGTGAGTGAGTGAGTGAGTGAGTGAGTGAGTGAGTGAGTGAGTGAGTGAGTGAGTGAGTGAGTGAGTGAGAGCGAGCAAGCTGGGCTACTGGGGCTGGCTCTCCAAAGAGGGTAAGCTGCTTTGAATTCATTCTGCTGCTTTATTTTCATTTGTGACGTGTGAGTGTGAGAGAGAGTGAGAGAGAGAGAGAGAGAGAGAGAGAGAGAGAGAGAGCGCAAGCCGCGCTACTGGGACTGGCTCTCCAAAGGAGGGTTAGCTGCTTTGAATTCATTCTGCTGTTTTATTTTCATGAGTGAGTGAGTGAGTGAGTGCAAGCCAGGCTACTGGAGCTGGCTTTCCAAAGGAGGGTAAGCGGCTTTAAATTCATTGTTTTATTTTCATTCGTGACTCGTGAGTGCGTGCGTGCGTGCAAGCCAGGCTACTGGGGCTGGCTCTCCAAAGGAGGGTAAGCTGGTCTGAATTCATTCTGCTGCTTTATTTTCATGCGTGCATGCGTGCGTGCAAGCAGGGCTGCTGGGGCTGGCTCTCTAGAGGAGAGTAAGCTGCTTTGAGTTTATTCTGTTTTATTTTCAGAAAATACCTGGAGATTTGGGGGGGAAGGGGCCTGAGGGGTGGGTGTTTCCTTCTGACACACTTCTGGTGATGTCAGGGGGTGTGACATATGCTAATGAGTTATGCTAATGAGTTATGCTAATGAGTTCCTGCAGTTCTTTTTCTACAAAATGACCCCTGCTCCCAGGGACTGTCTTTCCATTCTGGGGGCCTTCATTCCAGGCCCAGATAGGGTTGCCAGCTTTAGGTTGGGAAATTCCTGGAGAATTTGAGGGTGGAGCCTGAAGAAGGCAGGGTTTGGAAAGGGGAGGAACCTCAGCAGGGTATAATGCCATAGAGATTTCCCTCCAATGCAGCCATTTTCTCCAGATGAATTAATCTCTGTGGCCTGGAGATCTCCAGCCACCACCTGGAGGCTAAACAATCAGAAAAGAGGGGCTCCTCCAGACTCAAAACTGCTAGCAACTAACAAGAAAAATTATTGGAGGTACAATGAAATCCAGTCAAATCATTCAACCATTCATAAATATTCAAATTATTTTTACTATATAACAGTAATGTAACACTTTACACTGTTAAATAGTAAAAATAATTTAAATATTTATGAATGAGTGAATGATTTGACTGGATTTCATTGTACCTCCAGTAATTTTTCTCGTTTGTTACCACCTGAAGGCTGGCAACCCTAGGCCCAGAGCAGAGCAGTGCATCTAAGCTTGTACAGAAATAACAGAGAACAGCGTCTCTACAGAGCACTTTCTATTCTCAGAGGAAGACTCTCTAACTCCATTCCATGTGTTCATTGCAACTTTTTGGTGCTGCAATGTATCTCAGTGGAGCCAATGCAAGTCAATTGATATTTGTGGCTCCTATTATATTTAATGGAACTTTCCTGGGGGCAGCTACTTTGGGTGTATATAACCTGGACATCCAAAATCCAATCTTCACTAAACATGGAGGATGGCTGGAGGAGAACCTGACGAAGACTCCCTGTGAGTTTGGCATCTCTGAGTGTGAAGGGGGCCATCCTAGGGCCCCCAGAAGTGATGGACCATGGACTGACAAAGCGGTTCATGAAACGGGGCGGGTACATGAAAAATTCATGGTCCATGAAATGTGACAGGCCATGGCCCAACGGCCCATGTTTTTTTCCAGGTCCATGCCCATCTCATTGTCCTAAGTTATGCATTTCTCTGGGGCATAGAGGGAGTCTTTAATCAGCCAGCCACACTGATTCTCCATCTAAAAGTTTTTCCAAGCTCCTACCTGGCTGGCATCCATTTTGTTTTTATTTCAAGCCAGGCAGCGTTCTGTACTTATGCTATATGAGAAAGGGTGTTTATGATTTCATATCTATAAATTGCTCCGCAGTGGGAGGAGAGGTCTGAATGATAACAGATGCATAGGTTTGCAGTCTTAAAGTTTAGTTTGTACCTAATTTTCCTAGGGTTTGATGCCACCATCTTTAGGTTGCTACAAGATGAAAGAGAGGTCTGTCTGATTCTCCTTATCACTAAAAACCACACCCCACCACAACATCTATGTAGCTTTTTGTCCTAAAATACCATAGTCATTTCAGGGTGTCAAAGGACCTGCTGTGGGGTGGCAGGAAACCAGCAGAAAACTGATTTGATATCCTGTAGTCCGCAATGGTCCAGTACAACAGCCCAAAATTTGGTACAAAGGATAATATTATATCTTTTCATTACTTTGACAGCCAGTCTTCTCCTGGCTTTCTGTCTTCTTTTCTGTAGGAATTAAGCTCCTTTTACTTGTATGGAATTGTACAAAGGCATGCTTGTGGAGAAAAGGCTGAGATTTCTACACACAGGGGCAGGGTGAAATGAGAATAGGACCAGATCGCTCTATGGGAGAACAAGGATTTCTCCTTGCCTAAAAGCAAGGGAAGGAGTTGGGCTGATTATGTACAAGTCCTCCCATTCGTGTCCAAGTTGGGGGTAAGAATGAGTGGATTGGGGTGTTGAGGGGTTTCAAGAATTGAGTAGTGAGGTGAGGACCAGCAAATCCCACACCCTTTAGTGCTTGTCTTGTTGTGCTCTGCTCTTTGAGGAATTTAATTTTCCCCAGCTCCATGATGGATACGAAAAAGTAATTTTCCTTTGATGGATGCCAAAAGTCTGCCAGCCCACGATGGATACCAAACAGTAAGTTAAGGTAGGCATAGGCTGGAACTGAAAGAATGTAATGAATGAACCTACTGGAGGAATCATTCATGGGTAAGTGTATGTGCACACGTGTACATGTAAATGCAGAAATTTAGGATTTGGTACCTCTTATAGTTTTTATTTTAAAGTAGCTGTCCCTGACACACATAAATATCAGGATCCTGGCAGTACAAGGTAAAATTCATTACCTCTTACTGCCAGGATCCTGATATGTATGTTAACAGGCAACCTTTTCTGTCTTGCTTGCATCCTTGCCTTGCTTTTTTCATGCAGTGCCACTGCAAATGCTTTTCTCTGTTGCTAGCTGCTTCTGTTCATACAAGACCAATGTATTTAACTGAACTTGAAAGTACCCGGTGTTGGAAGAATGCATGCATAAGAGAGAACGGTCTGCATAACTGATCAAGAACTGGATCAAGAATCCTTGGATAAAGGCTGAAATCACCAAGAATTACATCTGAATTGGGGGGTGGGGGGTGAATTACAGGTGGGAATGTGTTTCTCATTGAAAGCAATATACATGTCATCAGGGCTTTTTTTCAGTTGGAACGTGGTGGAATGGAGTTCCGGAACCTCTTGAAAATGGTCACATGGCTGGTGGCCCTGTCCCCTGATCTCCAGACAGAGGGGAGTTTAGATTGCCCTCCGTGCTGCCGAGTGGAGGGCAATCTAAACTCCCCTGTCTGGAGATCAGGGGGCGTGGCCACCAGCCATGTGACCATTTTCTCCGAGGGCAACCCACTGAGTTCCACCACCTCTTTTCCCAGAAAAAAAGCCCTGCATGTCACCCTGATGCAATGACAGACCAGAATATGTGGCACAATGGCTTACTTAAGTACATGCTTGGAATAAGGCTTTTACCACTATCTCAACAGCAGTCAGTAAACAGTAATTCTGACATGGGGTGGGGATTATACAGTGACAATAGAAGTAGAAATGTAACCTGCAGATTCAGCCTCTGAGGGTTTTTCCCCCTCACCCTTTTCCTCTCTTCTTCTTTTCATGTAAAATTGTGTACCAGTTTATGTTACTAATAACAGGTACTAGATTTGATCCAAAACACTTTCAGACAGAAAAATGCCATGATACTACCAATGGGATGTGCTTTATTTTTCACGCCTAAGAACTTTTTGTAATGGCCACACTTTGTCCACAGAGGCCTTTGAAACACAGTCACAACTTTTCCACAGAAATCACAAGACTGTATTACCCAATTATACTTAACTATATTTGTGATAACATTTCCCATGCTTCAAAGTATTGTTAGCTGAAACTATGAGCAACATTAAGGCAGTGTTATTAAGTGGGGAGTTAGAGAACCATGAAATAACTGCAACCAGGCTGTGAATTACCTTTAAAATGGCTTATTTTTTGCCCAAGTGTAAATGGATCCTTGTAAAGCAGAGACAGAGTAAAGATGCTGCAAGGCTTTAGAGACAATTAGGCACATACAAGTGCTGAGAAGGTTGGGAAGAATAGAAGATGGATGAACAGGGATTAGAAGACAAAATAATGAGGGGAAGTCAGCAGGTGAGGTTTTTGGAAAGCTTGAGGAAACCTGAAATGCAATATTGGATAAGGCATCTTAGGCCTGCCAAGAAGCTGCTATGAGTGTATGTAGGTGATGCCCTTAACACCTGCTAGGACCTGAAGGACTCTGTACACACTAGACATCGCATTGCGTGAAACTTTTCTCACACAGCCTCTTGGGGAGATAGTTGGGAAAGTAAAAGAAGGGACAGAATGTTTACAACCATGTTGGCTGTCCTGGGTGGTGGGTTAGGCACTTCAGTCCTTGAATGGACAGATCACTCTCTGCAGAGTGGGGGCTGTAGCTTGAAGGGAAACTTTCAATTGCACAAACACCTCTATGCCAAAAGGGCAAATAGAGGGTGGAGAAAATGCTGCCCATTCCCCTTTCTTGCTGCACATCTCCGTGCTGCATTCCATTCTGTTCCTAAGAGTTATCTGACTTCCTGAAACAGCTTTTGGGGGAGCACAGGAGGCTGGAAAAGGAAGGAAGAGAGCTCTGTTCCAGAGATCCTTGCCATTCATGGTTCATAGGAACCCAACCTATATGTTAAAGGTCATATAGTATCATAAGAAATGACAGAGAAAGCAGGATGAATCCATTTAAGGAGGCATAATTCTTGACTTACTTCATTTTTACGCCAGCTTTCTTTTCAGTGGGGATCCAGAGCAGTTTACATCATTCTCCTCTCTTCTATTTTATCTTCACAACAACCCTGTGAGATGATAAGCTGAGAGTGTGTGATTGACCCAAGGTCACCATAAAACTAAAAATGCCAAGTGAACCATGAAATTAATCCTGATTCAGACAATCTGTCAAAATATAAATTCTATTGACTTCAAGATTTTTCTGGCATTCAGTGATAACACTTGGTCAAGCATGGATTGCCTTGGTGGTGCAAACCTCTGTTACATTCAAACAACATTGGGCATTATCCCATTGTCATAGCAATCCTTCATCTCTTTGACTATCTTGTCCACGCAGGTAAATCCTGTTGTGAATCATTGCTATAGTGCACTATCCAACAATGTGTGGGTGCAGTCTCAGCTCCTCAGTGGAATCATATTCCCTAGTGTCTACCCAGTCATCTATTAGAATCTTTCACAAGGGAGGTTGCTCTCCAAAGACATTTGTTGCCCTTTATCCAGTCATACAAACTCGCATCCCATATCCAATGAGAGAAAAGTAAGCCTCAAGTAAAAGCATGACTGGAATGGGTGCTGGAGACAGGGCAGGTTTTCTTTCTCAATGTCTGTTTTGGCCCAAGCAGAGGTGTTTTGGTCTATGCTCTCTTCCCACAGCAGTGGTTCCTATACTTTGTCTGTGACTTGCTTTACAGCATTTTAAAATATTTAATGTAAATAATTTTATTAATGTTTTTATCATTTTATTGTACTGTTTTTACTTGGTGTGTTATCTCAGTATAGGAACAGCAGCAGAGTGTGGAAGAAATGGATTCCTTGGAGATCTAATAGATGAGATGTCAGCAGATTTGTGAACTGATGTATCATCTTAATTAAAATCATGGAAGGAAGGAGGTGGGATCTGTATCAAGACTGTGGCATAAAGAAAAAAGAGTACAACCCTTTTCCTGTTTTGTTGATAGACTCCCCAGCCCCAGCCCGCCACCACCAGAGCTGTTATTTGTTCCACATGAAGAACCATATGGGTAGCTCTACAGAGCCTTTTATTCATTTACTATTGTATTTAAAATATTTATATCCCATCTTGGAGGATTTATAAGGCAGCTTACAATAATTTTAAAAAACAATAAAACCAAACACTCATTGAACAATAAACCGTATGATAATACATGAAACAATAAGCTACAAAGAAGTAATTCATAAAACAGCAACAACCAGCTAAAAAATAAAAGCAACAAAACCAGTCAAGAAGCAGCAGAGGGAAAAATACCAGCAAACTGCTTCCACATTCTCTGTTGCTGTGCTTAGCTTATGGAATTTCCTCCCCATGAAAAAAATAGTGGGGATAGGAAGAGGTGGTAATTGAGGTTAATAGTATAGAGAAATGATTAAAATCTTGTCATTATCATTAGACTAGCTTGATACCCATGCTTTGCTACAGTATTTAACTACTTTCCTTTACCTGATTTTTACCTTAGAACACAGAGTTCCACAGCTGACCAATCAGAGAGAGGGGAGGTGCAAGCAGGCAGGAGCCTGCCAGCCACACAGGAAAGCCAGGCCCCACAGGAAAATTGGCAACCCTAGTGGACTTTTAGGGGAAGATTAGGACGTGCATTTTACCTCAGGACACATTCAATGACTCCCAATGGCAACTGCATACTGTTTAGAATGTAGGGAGTGAGAACCAATCAGGCCGCTTATGCAAATGACCTCTGTGTTCCAACTGTCTCTGGGGGGGGTAAGAGGTGTGGAATGTTGTGAGCCCTAATCAGCCCGCATATGCAAATGGCCTTGAAAGGCTGGCCCAATCAGGGAAGAGTGGCCAAGCTGGCAGTGGGCAGGGGAGCAAGCAGGCAGCGGCCTGCCAGCCACACAAGGAAGCTGTTTCCCTTTGGGAAAATACATTTTACCCCCTTAGGGGCAAATTTCTTTAAATCCCTTCTTAGTGGGTGATTGTATCATGAAAGGAATGGTCTCCCCAAATTTCATGTTTCTAGGTCCAGGGGTTTGGGCTGGGCATTGATGAGTCAGTCAGGACACTTGTCTTTATATATATAGATGTTGCAGGGCCAAAGTACCTTTTATCTTATTATGTCTCTCTAGTACTGCTCATGTGTCTATTGCCTTATGCAGAAATTAAAATGGGAGGAACCTTACTTAATATCATGTATCTGATGTTTAATTATTGCCCCTACATATTTTGCCACAGAAAGAGTAACAGAATCATTTACTCCGATAATAACCATGTCACCTGCGCTCTCATATTAGGCACTTCCATATTTTTAAGTAAAAGGATGATTAAGCTAGCCCTCAACTCATTAAATATGGCACACTCTATATTCATGTGTTCAGTGGTTTCAGTTTTATCATATGGACATCTGCATGTTCTGTTAGCATATGGTACTTTCTTGTATCATTATGTCAAAAGACTTCAATCCAGATGAAGTTGAATGCTGTTAGAAACCCATTGATTTAAATTTTGGAGGAAATCATGTTTAGCTCAGCCTCAATGAGATCACTGCACTTCAAACCTGATTAAATTTGTCTCTGAAGGCTGTTTAGGAAATTCAGTAAGTCCATATCATGACAGCCATGTTGATAATTCAGCCCTCCCAGCCAGTAGTGTAGCTGCTTTGGGCCATGGGATGCTTTTTGCGTGCCCCCCTCCCCCAGAGAGGGAAGAGAGGGATGTCATCCTGACATCTGGGGAGAGGGTGGAGCCAAGCACTTGAGAGGCGTCTCTACCCAAGCCCTCCTCAGCAGTTTGCCTCGAGCTCAGCCCACCCACCTGCCCTACAATAGTGTAGATTTACCTGGTCGCTGGTAATCAGGGCCAGGTTGGACTTTTTTTCTCCTTTCTCTAATTGGTTGACAGAATTTGGAGTTTTTTGCCTACCTTGCACTTCTTGCTTGAGTTGTGGTAATTTGCTTTGTGGTGGTGCCACAAACAGGTTTTCCTCGGCAGGATAGGGTTTGGGAGAAATGCGTGGGCCAGGGAGCACCCTTGGCACATCCTCATTTGATGGGGAATCAGGGTCTGTCAGGATCACTGGTATTGTTTGACGGCTGCCAGCTGAGAGGGCAGACTGCCGCATGGGGCCTCCTGTACAAGTACAGCCCCTCATATTTGACAGCAGGGGGGTTAATAGGCTTGGTAGACATTCCATACGCCTGCCCAGCTGAGTCCCAACCATGCCTTGGATGGCTCACACCCAGGGCGGAAGGGCTTGGCAAACAGGTCAGGGTGGTGGTCCAGGCATGACCCCAGGGCCTGACCTGTACCTGTCATGTAGGCCAGCATACCTGCCATGATTGTATTCTGCATTGCCCAGAAGAATACAATCAACTGGATGCAGGCTAGTTAAGTCTTGCTGTATTATGTTTATTGTTGTGTTGTTGACAAAATAAAATGGCCCATTAATTCCCAACACTTGTGTCTGCCTTTTCATTCCATCTGGGTGGGCAATTGGGATTTACAAGAGTGAACAGATTTGGAAATTTTTAAAGACCTGCACAGCCATTTGGGGACACAAGATAAAGGGCTTTTCCGCACATTCCATTTATTCCTGATTTTCTTTGCAGTTGATCCCCAAGGATTGGAATCAATTTGAGTATGGTTCTTCCACACGTCCTCTCTTTGCATTTTTACAGTTGTGGAATCAGTTTATTTTGTTTTGCACAGGCCTTAAATAATCAGAATTTTCAAGTGCTGTCATCATCTTTTTTGTTTTGTTTTGTTTTGTGCATGCTTATATTGACAGGTCAATAGGGAGATATAAGAGTTGGATTTAAAAGGATTCGGTTTCGGTTTCCCAGCCATGTCGGACGCTCCTCTCTGCAGGTCCGGGAGGAAATGTCCGAGCAGCCTGACCGGGTGGTTGACCTGCGAGGGTTAACCCCCAGGACTCCCAGTGAGGGGGCCAGGGTCCGGAAGAACCCCCTGAAAGCAATGCAGGGTGTAAATTGCCCATTTGCTCCAACAGAGGCCGGCAGATTTGCGCAGCACATCGCGTGCCGCTGGGCCATGGAGAACGGCAATAAGCAGATTTAAGGTGAAAACCTGTAAGTAAGCGAATCCCTTCTGATTTCTAAGTGTATGCAAAGGATTGGTGGGAGCTGAAGCTAAGAAGGCGCGGATTTCTTCCCCTTCACGGAGTTTCGGAACTTAGCTGGCGCCCACCCCCCCTAAGATGGTGACGAAAAAGCAGAGCCCTGCGATGAGTAAATCGGTGATGGCGATGTTACAGGGGAAGGGGAAACCCTGGAAGAGATGGTCAGACGAGCGGTCTTTGAAGCTATGCAGCCCTTTGTAGCGAAGTTAAATGAAATGGGGCAAAAGGTTGATTCAGTGGAAAGCGAAGTGAAAACCATTAAAGAAACAGCGTCTGGAGCAGAGCAATCTGCACGCGAAAACGTAGTACTCATGAAAGCAACAAGTAAAGAAGTAAAGCTCTTGGAGAATCAAATAATAGGATTACAAGTGGACCGTGCCCAAACGGTACTGTGTCTTCAGAATGTAAAAGAGGACCAAAGTGAAAATTTAAAGAATTTGGTGTCGGAACTTTTGGCGCCATTCGCAAAGGCAACTAAAGAAGAGTTAAAAAGCAATATTCTGGAAGTCCGTTGGACATCTTCAAAATATGCAATGAAGCGTCAGCTGCCTCGCGAGATTATTATTGACTTTTCATCTAAGAAGACTCGGGACACCATCTTATATAATTCGTATAATGTGGACTTGGACTATCTGGGCAATAAGGTTAAGATATTGAAGGATGTTCCATTTTTGACTCGTAAAAGAAGATTTAAATATAAAAGACTTGCGGCTTTCCTGAGGAAATGTGAAGTAAAATATAAATGGTTGTTTCCGGAAGGCATCTGGTTCAGATACAAGGATCAAACCTACAAGATAATATCGGAAGTACAGCTGAGGGACTTTTTGTTTAACCATCAGGAGTTTCAGCAAGAAGAAAGTCCAAAGTCTGAAGGGGAGAGTGGGGGGGAGGAGGGAACGAGCGCAGCTATTGTAGCTGCGCAGAGAGAACTGAGACCGAGACGCAAGGGGGGGGGGGAAGAAGACCTGATCCTGAATGTAGTCTGTATTTTATAAGATCTACCAATCTGATAGCATATTAGAAAGTTAACTTTAAAGAAAAATTGCAGTATGAAGGGAATACAAGACATGTAGATGTAGTGTGTGTTTTCTGTTTATATGTTGCTCTTCCCTTTTCCCCAGTCCCCTTTTTTCCTTTATATTTTCGTAGTTTTTTGTAGTTTTCTATGTTAGAAATTAAAATAAATATATATATATAAAAAAAAGAGTTGGATTTTTTTAAAAAATGAAATTGAACTCATGAGGAAATCATTCCATGGGGAACCTTAAAGGGAGAGCAGCTCCACCACCCATACTTAAGCCCTACTCCCATCCTCATCCTCCTACCTGGGCTGACCCAGAGCCAGAGGTGGGCTGGGCAACAGCAGGGCAAACCTACTTTGGTTCAAATGGAGCTCAGTGTGCTTTTTCTAGTGCCAGAAGTAGCTATCACCATCACCCCAGATCACCAGGGTTTTTGCAATGTTTCAAAAACCATCAATTTCACATCAATAGATTGACCTACCATTGTAATAGCAGGTGCGGTAGGTTCCCTGAATTCCCAGCTTTCATTTAAAAGAAAAGTAAGTCTCTAGTCCCTTCTCATTCAGAGATATAAGGGAAAAGGCATATCTCTGCAATGTTGGGGTCTAGGGACTTTTTTAAAAAAAATTGAAGCTGAGAATTCAGAGCGTTTGTTGCACCTGTTATTATAATGGCAGCTCGATATAGCAATATGAATTCAATAATTTATTTGAGATAGAAAACCAGGACGGGGGGAAAGAAGGTGGGAGGAGGAGTGGTTTGATAATGATGAATGTCCAATAATCAAAAAGTAAGTTGGAGGTAGGTGGGAAAGTGTGGGATAAAGAAAACTAAAAGAAACATTACTCACAAGGAAAAAATCAACTCAAAACTAGCTTTCAGAAAAAGATCAGGGTAAAAGTGGTTTCATAAGAACTGGGGGGGAAATGGAAGAAACCAAAAAACTCGATGTAAAAACTAAAGGCAAAAAAAAATACAAGCAGAACTCAGGGGATAAATTGAAGCAGTATGGGGTCAGAACTGATGGGGAAAACCTGTGTGGAAAACCCAATATATTGGCTTTTTACTTAGAAAGCAGTTATTGTAATTAAGAACAATTTGCTGTCCCATGAACCTTCCTCTTCTTTGGGATCATTATCTGAAGTTCATCTCTAGATGCATCTGACTACCAAGACAGTTATCACCCTGCAACATCTTCACTGTGTTGATGCTACACTGGTGGAACATCTCTCCCAGGACACTGACAATACCAATTCTGTCTTTCCTTCAAGATACTTTTACGGCAATTTTTTTTCTTTGATATTCTTTACCTATTTAGTACAACTGCTTTCAACTCTACTAATGTAGGTATGGTTGTATTTTAAATTAGTTATTTGAATTTTAGAATTCTTGTTTTGGAAGCCAAGGTTTGGGCTTCTGTAAAGTCTGGATATAAATACCTTGGATTAGAAAGGAAATAAATAAAAATTAATCCAGGCTGTTTTGTACCCACGTTCTTATTTGTAAAAGTGGCAAACATTAAAATGATGGTAACTAACTTCTCTTTAGAAATATCCACTTGTGATTTGAAAAATGAAAGAACAACCCTTAGGTATTGATCCAGAGATATTTTCAAGGGCATGATCTGCATGTCTTTTCAACAATCTCCCATTGTCTGGTAATCTCTGACCATCTGTTCAGTGGTCCACATACAAAGATGATGTGGCAGGCACTGAATTCTGAATGCAGCACAATCTCTTTTGTAGTCTTGGGAGTGGAGGTATGTGAATGAAAATCTCACCAACCAATCAAAATACTGACAATAGTCTGGTTTATGAGCCATTTCGGAGCTTGCTGAAAACTGGAAGTAGTAACAACTATTTCTCATGGGATATTACAGCAAAGGTTTCCTTTCCAATCAGTACTGATTTGTTAATATTCCCAAATCTAAAGAAAGAATATTAGAAGAAAGTCTTTTGGTGCTACACCTCTGAAGATGCCAGCCACAGCTGCTGGCGAAATGTCAGGAACTACAATGCCAAGACCACGGCAATACAGCCCGGAAAACCCACAACAACAAACAAAAATATTGCTACTAAAAGCAAAAGTATCTTCAAAACATGTATAGTTTCTAACAATTTTCAGCTGCCTTCTTTAAAAAATTAACTACTAGTGCAGTAGTTTTCACAGCTTGTCTCTTACAATTACTGCTTCATCTGTTCAGGACAGCACCCTGATTAAGGAAAATCAATTTTTGACATCAAGAGTCAGGAGGAAACCTGGAATGGATTAGTTAAATTGTTACTCTTAATTAGTTGAGGGAATTAGCTTAAATGAGACAAGCGAGATGGAATAACTGAGATTCTCCACCTATGTTTATTGGGATTATTCCCTTAAGAGGACTCTTGAAATAAGCCAGGCAGATGTTCAACTGGAAGGGTTTTTATTAAAAGAGAAATAAAAGGGCAATCACACAAGAACACGGCATGCATAAGAGGCTAGCTAAGAGGAAATCAGGGAGGGAAAAGGGAGAAAGCAACTTCAGGAAGGGCTATAATTACCAACCTCGAAGATGGGAGTCCACAGAGGCAGCAAAACAACCAGTATTTCATGGAGAAGAATGCCTAAAACAGATTTTGGGGTGTATGTATGGATTCAAAAACACACACAAACATTCACTGGTGCCTAGGGAGTCCAGATATAGGGCAGAAAGCTGGTGTCTTTGCCCCAGAAACAATTACTTAATAGGTTTCTCTGGTTGGGGAGACAATGGAATTGGGAGAGACTTAATGGGTCTTCCTGAGGTAGACTATAAGTGTGAATGGTGCTTGATGACCCTTTGAATACCAGATGGAAAAAGCTACCAGGTTTGCTGAACAACATTAGGAGGAGCTTAATCAATGTAAACAGGTGAGGAATGTGAGGCAGGGTATGGAGGAGATTAGCCAGGAGCTTTCTGGGAGCCTCATTGTCTTAAGTTTTACATCTCTCCAGGGCAAGGAGGGGGTGTTTAGTTAGCCAGCCTCTCTGACTCTCCTTTTAAAATATTTTTCCAGGCTCTTGCCAGTTTGGTATAGTGGTTAAGAGCATGGGACTCTAGTCTGGAGAATAGGGTTTGATTCCCAACTCCTCCACTTGAAGCCAGCTGAGTGACCTTGGGTTAGTCACAGCTTCTAGGAGCTTTCTCAGCCCCACCCACCTCACAATGTTTGTTGTGGGGATAATAATGACACACTTTGTAAACCACGCTGAGTGGATGTTAAGTTATCCTGAAGGGCGGCATATAAATTGAATGTTATTATTATTATTATTATCATCCATTTTGTTTTATTTCAGGCCTGGCAATGCCTTGCATGTATGCTAAATGAGGAAGGGAGTTTATGATTTTATATCCCTTCAGCAAAAGCAGGAGTCTGACTGCTAACAAAATGGGGAAAAGTAAAACAAAAAAACCTCAATTTAACCGTGAGAATCCAGTCATTGCAAACTACTGGCCTGCACTGCAGAAAATGTGCATATCTTCCTAACTAACATTTTGCTCATCAACAGTGGTCTTGTCATGTGACATTGACAGTGTGAAAATATGCAGTACAAAGCAAAAGTAGAGCAATTCCAAATGTTCTTAGGAAAAATTATTACTCTACAGATGTTGGTTTTTTTAATGAACGTTGAAATAAACACATTAAACTGTGCATAACTAATAATTATTTTATTTACATAATCTTTATGCTGCTTTTCTCCATAATGAGGACCCAAAGCAGTTTATATCATTCTCTCCTCCATTTTATCCTCACAACTACTCTGTGAAGTAAGTTAGGCTTAGAATGTGTAACTAGCGCAAGATCACCCAACAAGTTTCCATGGCAAAGCAGAGACTCAAAACCTAGGTCTCCCAGAGCGTAGTCTAACACGCTAACCACTACAGCACACCAAACTCATTAAACTAAACTAAACTAAAAGTAGTAAATTGACATAACTGCCACACCAATGTCTTCTTTCTAAAGAAAATAGTTGAGTACTAGCAATGTGTAACAATTGTGAGAATATTTCTTTCACAAGGCAGCAAAAAAGGAGATGAGTGAAATCGAGTGATAGATTTTTATGAGACAGATTTCAGTTTGTTTGTTTGTTTAATTGCTTTATTTATAGCTTGTCTTTCTTCTTATGACTCAAGGCAGAATACAAAATATAAAACAGTGCAATAAGACACCATAAAACTTCTGATAAACAATGCAATGGGACCAGGATTACAAAATTAGAAAGTTAAGAATATCCATTTAATGGTATAATAATATTGAATTAATTGGTCATATATCCAAACAAAATGTATTGATTATCATATGTGATGGGAATACAGAAGTAGGAGACAAAGTAGAATCAAATATTGTCAGAAAATTTGGACTAGGATTATGAAATGGAACAGGAGAGCAACTCATAGAATTTTGTGAAGCCAACAGTTGGTTCATTACAAACCTATTCTTCTGGATATTGAACAGACAAATGTATGTGTGGATGTCACCAAATGGCCAATACAGAAATCAAATAGATAGTACAATCAGAACCTCTAACTCTATTCTTTCTGCTAGAACAAGACCAGGAGCTGATTGTGGTACAGACTACCAAGTGTTAATATAAAAAATTCGAATAAAACTGAAGAAAAACACTAAAACAATCAAAGGACAAAAATATAATCTAAATAACATTTCTGAAGAATTTAAAAAACATGTAAAGAATAGATTTGCACTACTAAGTTCAATTGAACATGGGCCAGAAGAACAGTGGGCTGAAACCAGAAACATTATCAAGGAAGAATGCACGACTATTCCTGTAGTAAAAGGAAAGGAAAAGCCTTTATGGATGACGGATGAAACTCTTAGAATTGCTAAAGACAGAAAAGAAGCAAAAGTAAAAGGTAAAAGAAATAGAATAGGAATTTTAAATGCAGCTTTTCAGTGATTTGCATGCGGAGACAAAGATCAATTATAATAGATCAATTATAACGTAATACAAGAAAATAACAAGGAAGAGATTTGTTCCACAAAATCAAAATAATCAAAGGGAAATTCAAATCATGGCTAAGGATGCTGAAAGATCAACATGGAAATACATTATGGGATCAGGACAAAATAAAAAAAGCTGGGAACAATACACTGAAGAATTATACAGAAGTGACTAGGATGATAGGTTCCTTCAAATACTCTTTTGATGAACAATCTGCAATTTTAGAAATTGAAGTGGAAGCTGCATTCAAAGCAATTGGGAGAAAGAAATCACCACCAGGAGTAGCTATTAATAGAGCTATTTCAAGCTACAGAAATGGGGTTCATCTAAATCTTAACAAGATTATATCAACAAATATGGAAAACAAAACGATGGTCCATACACTGCATTCCACTTACAAAAAAAGAGAAGACTTCAAAGACTGCTGCAACTATGGAATCATTGCATTAATTTCCCATGCAAGCAAAGTGATGTTTAAAATGGTACAACTCTCGACTAGGGGTGTGCAAAGGCAACCTGGTTCGTGTTTCCCGAATCTGGCAAACCCGAATCGAGAAGCCGATTCAGGTATAGCAGAAACCCGAATCACCCAGCCGATTCAGGTATGCCGATTCGGGTTGATTCGGGTTGATTCGGGTTAGCTTTTTCAATGGGAAAAAGCCTCCCCCAGGCTTCTCTGAAGCCTGGGGGAGGCATTTTCCGACTGAATCTACCCAAAATTGGTGGGGTCCTTCCTCTAACTCCCCTCTAACAACCCCCCAAGTTTCAGACCAGGTCCCCCTATCCTCGCCTAAAAAAGGGCATAGCTTTAGGTTACTGCTGCTGATCTTCATTCATTTTTTCCTATGGGGAAAAAATGAAGAGGCAGGCTTCCTTTGCCAGGGGTGGCATTTCGCATGGAAAATGCCCCCCAACCCTCAGGGGCCCTTCTCCCACCTTTCCTCCCACCCCCCACCAAGGCTCAGCCTGCTCCCACTTGGGGGGGGCCATTTCATGGCCTCCCCAAGTAGGTGCTCTTTTCTCTACTACAACTGGGGGAGGCTTGTCTTGCCAGGGGTGGCATTTTGCATGCAAAATCCCCGCTACCCTCAGGGGCCCTTCTCCCACCTTTCCTCCCACCCCCCACCAAGGCTCAGCCTGCTCCCACTTGGGGGGGCAATTTCATGGCCTCCCCAATTAGGTGCTCTCAGCCCCCAAATTCCACCCCTTACAGCCCCACACAAACCCAATTCCCCCCCAGCTGCCACACACAGACCCAAATCCCCACATTAGCCCCTCACAGACCCAAATCCACCGCCAGCAGTCCCACACCCATAACCCCAGGAACAGGCTGGCAAAGGCCAGCCCTCTCCCTTTGTTCCCTATGCTGGGAACTTCTAAACTCTCTTTCCCTGGGCAATTCTGCACAGCCCAGGGGTGCCACAATGGTGGGCACACTTCTGAGTGCCAGCTGGTCCCTGTGAAAGAGCACCTGAACCACAGACACCCTCCCTCAAATTCCCCCACCACCTACAGAGATGGCTGGCCGGCCAGCCCCATTGTTCCCTATGATGGGAACCAACTGCACAACAAAGAATAAAACACGAACAACACAAAATAAAGTTTTTAAAAAATTATTTTCTCCCTTTCAAAGTACAAGTAGGCAAAGCATTATGACACATTACACCAGCAGTCCCCCACACAGAAAAATAACACAACTCACTTAACATCAGAGAATCACAAAAGCACAATTCCTGTCAAAAACACTTTATTTCTTGAACAGCTTTAGGTTACACAGCAGGGGGGCACACCAAAGGGCATGGCAGCAGTATCTTACACAAAAATAACACAACTCACATAACATCAGAGAATCACAAAAACACAATTCCTGTCAAAAACACTTTATTTCTTGAACAGCTTTAGGATATACAGCAGGGGGGGCACACCAAAGGGCATTCCAGCATCCCACCTCACAAAAATAACACAAAATAACACAACTCACTTAACATCAGTGAATCACAAAAGCACAATTCCTGTCAAAAACACTTTATTTCTTGAACAGCTTTAGGTTACACAGCAGGGGGGCACACCAAAGGGCATGGCAGCAGTATCTTACACAAAAATAACACAACTCACTTCACATTAAAGAATCACCCCAAAAAAATTGCTGTCAAAAGCACTTTATTTCTTTAACTGCTTTAGGTTACATAGTAGGAAGGCACAACAGGGCATGAAAGAAGTGTACTACACAGAATAATACAACCCACTTCACCATTTTTGACAGCAATTGTGTTTGGGTGATTCTCTGATGTGAAGTGAGTTGTGTTATTTTCGGGTTATGGCGATTCAGAAAACCCGAATCGATTCGGGTTTCCCCGAATCAATCCGAATCGGGGTGATTCGGGTTTTTTTCGGGTTTCCAAAACCTGAACTGCACACCCCTACTCTCGACTTAACAAGAGATTCCAGATGTTCACACTAAAACATAGCAGAGATCAAAATGAAAATTTATGTTGGTTACTGCAGCATTCTAGAAAATTTCAGGAGAAAATTAGTTTGTGTTTTTTAAATTACAGCAAAGCTTTTGACTATGTATCATGGAAAGCTATGGATAGTTTTAAAAGAAATGGGTGTGCCACAACATCTCATTGTTTTGATGCACAACCTGTACTCTGCACAAGAGGCTACTGTTAGGACAGATTATGGGGAAACAGAATGATTTCCAGTTGGCAGATGAGTATTAAAAAAAATAATAATACCAAATACTGAACGGCAAGAGGTCTACAGGGGCTAGGCCTCTAGGGCCCATCTCAAAATCATATGCCACTTGGATGAAAGAGGGTTAGATATGGGTACCACTGCCTAATCATCCATATGAAGAGGGCTGAGGGGTTATCTAGTTCCCTCCCCCACAATCCAACTGCCACCAGGATTGGAAAATTCCAAATACATATGATGTATAGTAAGACCCATATTCTGACTGGTCAGTGGGCCACTGCTCAGCCCACCAGTGCCTCTGAAATAACCCAGAAGCCATTGGACCCCAAGGCAGCAAAAACTCCAAGGAAACTCCACTTCTAGGTGCCAACACCCTGGAGACAAGGCTCGGTGCCCCCACCAGCTGCTGTAGCTCCCATAAAGGAGGCCAGCTAGCAGCTGCCTGGCTCAGGTGAGGTAAACCTTCTTAAATCTCATTTACTTGTCTCTCTCCTCAGGTCCACCTCATTCTTCTCCTCCACTTCCTGAAGAGGAGGGTTAATCCCTGACATGCTACTCCCTTTATGACTGTGTCCCTGGTGGACTGAGTTAAGTAAATAACCCAGTGGCCAAACTGCAAAACCCAAAGGCCCAAGATGATATAAGAAAGAAGTCTAATCATGGGAGCCCAGAGACTACTGCCTGACCCCAGGAGCCCCCATTGCCATGCACTAGGGGCCAGTGGATTTAACCTACCTTGTCAATCAGGTCCACTTTCACCTCAACAAGACCAGATTATGGCAACCTAGACCAGACCCACTACCGTCCATCACTTGTGCTAATCTGGTAGAAAGATCAGATCACATCTTAGACTTCTTTGCCCTGCATGACAGCTTTGCAGATTTCAGCAGATGCAATAACACAGCATGCCATTAGGTGGCCTGAGTGACAAAACCTGAAAAACCCCAAGCTCTTTAGGCCCACAAAGGCTGCAAAATTGAGCAGGGAAAAGGGGGAGGGGTTTAACCAGCCACCACCCTGGGACTATAGATCCTTGCTCAGCTAGTAGAAATAATGTCTGAAGCAAACTACCCTTCAGATGACTGCAATTCCCACCCCCAACCTTACCTCAGCCAGGCTTTCACTGCTGCTGCTGCTGCAAGTACTCTCTCCAAATAAAGTGAAACAGTGGGGGCAGCCTAGATAGGCTGGAGGCCTGCAGTAGCTGGGCCTAACCCTGTTTCAGCCCTCCTGACAGATAGACACTGATAGCCCAGTATTTCCCTCCTCCCCGTTGGCCACTAAATCATCCTCAAAGGATGTGCAAGGCCGCTTTACAGGAGGCATATTCTCTGACTGCTTGCACTTAGCAGAGCTACTACCCTTTTTGGGTGGCATGATGGAAACATACAGTAATGTAATGTAATGTAAAATGACTGCTTTTAGAGCTTCAAAGCCCGATAGGAACACAGCACCCCCAAAATGGCAGCCCAAACACTGTGTAGGCTGCAGAGGCCTCTATAAAATGGCTGCCAGTGCCAGGAGGCTAATGGCCACTCCCAGCACAGGATAAGCTGCAAAAAGCACCACCAAAATGGCTGTTACTGCCAGTAAGCAGGAAGCAAATCAAGGCCACACAAAGCCCACACTCAAAATGGCCACCCATTTTGTGCATATTGTAGATGCCTTCACAACATGGCTACCATTGCCAGGAAGCTAAGCAGACTACCAGCTGCCATTCTCAAAATGGCTGCCCCCAACACAGGTTAAATTGTAAAAGCCCCACCAAAAGGGCTGCTACTGCCAATAAACAGGAGGCAAATCAGGCCACACAAATGCCACACTCAAAATAGCCACCCTCAGAGCTGTGCATATTGTACTTTCACAACATGGCCACCACTGCCAGGATGCTAAGCAGGCTACTGGGTACCACTCTCAAAATGGCCTTACCCAACTGAATAAATTGCCAAGTCCTCCCACAAAATGGTCCCTGCTGCCTGAAGGCCTTAGGCCGAGCTGTTGCTGCTGGAAATACTCCATCCCAAATAAGTGTAACCAGGGTGAGGGAGGGAAAAGCCTAGACAGGGACGGGGGACCTACCAGCATCCACCCTGCTAGGCCAGTAGCAATAATGTATGAAATAATCCTCTCCTCAGATGACTGCAATTCACCTCTGTGGCCTACAGCAAAGCCCTTGCTGATGCTGCTGGAAGTTCTCCCTCCCAACAAAGTGAAGACAGTGGTGGAGCAGAGAGGAGCCTAGGTAGGCCAGAGGCCTACAGGGGCTCGGCCTCACCCTGCTTTAGCCCTCCTGACTGATAGACAACAGGCCCAAAATGTAAATAAGAAAAGTCTCTGCCAAACCACTGAGCCTGACACTGGATCCTGGCTCTCATCCTGGAGTTTGAAGGTAGCAAGCAGGGGAATAGCACAGCTTCTCCAAGGCAGCTACTGCTGCCTAGACCTGAGGGTCTTCAATAAAACCAGCCTCAGAGGAGCTTGGCTTGAAGTGTGCTCTGCTCAGGCTGAGCTCAAGGCAGGGGAGTAGGGGCAGAGCCACCTTATGCTCTTGGCTCTACCCCCTCCTTAATCCCCAGATTGGCTAGGAAGTTGTCTGTCAGCTCTTCTTCCTGTGGGGAGGCAAAAGGCGGCCCCCGGCCTTAAGCAGCTACACTGCTGGCTGAGTTGGCTTAATTCCTGGCCTCAATCATCAACCAAAAGGCAGACTGCAACTAAGAAATCAGGAGGAGTTTCTAGTTCTAAATGTTTCTGAGAATTTGCTCACAGGGATAGCCGCATTGATACTACTATGATGATTGTGATGGACATCTTTAAATGTGTCTATCAAAGTAGTAGGAAATAAAGCCTTCTGAAGTTTTACTGACTGCAGATGTCAGGTGCAGAGTACTCGTCGTCCTCTTCAAGCATTACCCCTTCTATCTCCCACCATATTCCCACTAAAAAGAGTTCTGCAAGAGCCTAATTCTGGAGCCTTGGCTAGGATTCTGCCTTGTTTCTCTCTCTATGCCATTTCTCATTATTTCTACTCCATCATTGCCTTATTTTCCTAGGTATGCCTCTAGTTCACATTTGTTGCTAAGCTGCTGCTGCTGCTGCCACCAGGAGCACATTTTACAGTAGTCCTGGCAACAAACATTTTTATATAATGACTTAAAAAACAAAAAGAACTTACGAAGATCATTTCAACCAGTTTCAGAGTTCAGTTTGCTTTTCATCCCCCTACCTTTCACCATATAAGAACATTTCCTTCCTTTCCCAACAAAGTTAGTAATAGACCTTAACCAAGCACTTAATTTTGACAATGTAGAATGTTTAGTGCATAAGAGGATTAACAGGGAATTTTTCCCTATGAAACTGTAACCATGGAGATGAAGTCTGCTGTGCTATCAGAAGTACTCTCTCTTTCTAGTGTATATATTCACCTCACATTTTTGGTCAAATCATCTACACATATATGCATGGAATGCTTTAATAAAGAAATATTTAAAACACATGTAAATCAACCCAAGTACAAAAAGATGATTTACACACTATAAAGATATATTTGCCCAAGCAGTTCTCATTGTTCTCAAGGATACTCATACAGAAAGAGAATTGGCAATCTATACTTGAATAAGCAGCAATTCCTAGGATCATGGCATCTTCGGCATGTGAACTTGTGTTCAGTCGGTAAGCCACCCTTCATTGTAATAATTCTTCCAGTGAGTGTCAGCTTTCCAAGTGGACTATTCTGATACTGTGTGATTAGGCAGATTTAAAAAGTGGTGTTTTCTGTATAATACACAGTTCATCAAACACTGGCACATTAAGTTATTTATTTGTTTGTGGAAGTTATTTACAT
The DNA here is from genome assembly GCF_028583425.1 of Eublepharis macularius. Taxonomy (NCBI): domain Eukaryota; kingdom Metazoa; phylum Chordata; class Lepidosauria; order Squamata; family Eublepharidae; genus Eublepharis; species Eublepharis macularius. The sequence goes on from NC_072790.1 coordinate 131,495,089, forward strand.
TTTGCTTTTCTCATTGAGTCTCAAGGTGGACTACACAGTGTAAGTCAATACGATCAGCAGCTGGGTCATTGAACAAACAATACAATGCAAAAGTTTGGTACCTGGGTGTGGTTTGAAGGTTTATGCTACAACAACCTTGCCAGAGCTAAGGAGAAGTGGGTATATTCAGCCTGGATGGGAAACTGCTGGAAATCTTTATCCCTTATTTAGAAAAACTGCAAAAGGAAGTGATAAAGTAAATATTTTAATCTTATTTTTCTCCTGCAAAGCAAGACTAAAGGGGCTTACAAAAACCATAAAATGAACAACAATCTAAAATCACAACACAATAATAAAACAGAAGCAGCAGCCAGAAGGTGGGGATGAGCAGCTGGAAGAACTTATCCCTTGCTGGCGTAGTCTCTCTGGCAACAGCAGATAAGAGGCATCAGAGTGGTCCTCAAACAGACATGACACTGGGAGTTGCCTAATTGGTTAACTAATTGTTTCTCTAAAAATCAGAAGCACTGATTCCAATTCAGATCAGGACCACAATATCAATGGAAGGGTTTAAGCCTTTCCTTCATGAAATGGCCCAAGAGAGCCGCTACTGGTTACTAGACATGGGCATGAACTGCAATACGAACGGAAAAAACACACGAACAGCCCGTTCGTCTGTTCACGAGCAAGCCATTTGTGAATTCCCATTCCAAATGAACAGGTGGTCATCGCAAGCCTCGTTAGTTGCGTTCGGCAGCCATTCGTCAAGCCAGACAGTCTGGCGCTTTTCAATCAATTCCACTGGCAATGGCAGGGACTTAACTCTGTCTGAACTCCTTTTGGCTTTCCTTCTGGCTTTAGCCCTTCAGCTTCCAGTAGACCATCCAGTTTTCGCCACTCAGAAGAGAAATAAACAGCAAGGGGGGGGGGATGGATCATACCTTTCCTGGGAAGCAAGCTCTCTGAAATTTGGGAGGTCTTCAGAGGACACTGAGGACTATGTCCCCTGCAAATTTGGTGGGTATTGGACATTGAGAAGGTCAGTTTTGTAACCCCTCAAAGTAGCTTCCAACAGGCAGTACAGTTTTTGCCACTGTGAAGAGAAAATGACAGCAAAGGGGGAGGTGTCGGCTCTCCTGGTGCAAGAGGGACAGAGAGAATCTCTCCATCCCACCGGCACCAGGAAGGAGCAGCCCTGCGGTTCCGGCTCTGCCCACTGTCAGAGGGACAAGGAGATTCTCCTCATCTCTCTGACAGCGGGCAGAAGTGGCCCCATGGCGGCGCTGGCTCTGCCCGTTGTCAGAGGGATGAGGAGATTCTCCTCGTCTCTCTGACAGTGGGAAGAAGGAGCCCCACGGCACCGGCTCTGCCTGCTGTCAGAGGGCCCCGGAGAGTCTCTCCTTGTCCCTCTGACAGTGGGCAGAAGTGGCTCCACAGTGGTGGCGGCTCTGCCTACTGTCAGAGGGAACAGGGGAGTCTCTCCTCATCCTGACAGTGGGCAGAAGCAGCCCTGCAGTGCCAGCTCTGCCTGCTGTCAGAGGGACGGAGAGAATCTGGGGGTTGTGGGGTGTTTAAAGGGCCCTGCCCCTTGCACATGGCAGGAAAGGGCCCTTTAAACTATCAGCTGGCAGGCAGCAAGGGGGAATCCCCCCTGCCACCTGTCAGCTGATAGTTTAAAGGGATCTTTAAAGGGCCATGAACATGAACACCAAACATGTTTGTTAAGGGGACATGTTCAGTTCTGTTTGTTGTTCATCGTTCATGGATGGCAACGAACAACAAACAGGGTGTTCATAATTTCCCCCCATTCATGCCCATGTCTAGTTGTCACACAGGAGAAACATCCAGATACTGAGAAGGGTACCTGCGTGTTAGCCTCAGCATGGCAGTTACTGGTTTTCTGAAACAGTTTCATGCTGGGAAACTGGGTGAGGGAATTACTCAACCCATACCCCTTGCACCATGGTTCTGATCTAAATAAGGCCCATGCACATCTGATATTTAAAAGAAAAAGGCAGTGAACTCTAGAAGATGCTGAAAAGTAAGGAAAGTTTGGTGGTTCTAGTGGCAAATCAGGTAATGGTCTCCCATTTGCCATGTTTCTGGATGCTGTTTAAGAGGCAGAAGCACAAGCACTAACTTCTCTTTCTGCCACTGAAGCTAAAGTTGTCTTTATGAGAAAACTGTGAGTGGCCTACCATGTGATGTTGGGTTCCTGTCACACCCATGAGAAATTCCACTGTTAAAACCCATACACATTCATAAAGAATTTATAATCTGATGAAAGGGCAGCAGAGTTCATGATCTATTCCTAGATCACTGCACAATTTTAATGCATACAAAAATTTTGCAGAACTGGTGAACATAATGTTCTGTGGCTTTGAAAGGAGGAAAGTGGGAAGAAAACAAGAACTATTACAGAATTTCACATTTTTTGTACACAAAAGAGAAGTCAATGCAAACACAAACTTACCCTTAAAGAGCCTACTTATTAATTAAGGTCAGATTTAGTACTCCTAGCTATTTGACCAATGAAGAATATGTGGGATTCAAACTTGAGATTCCTGATTTAACAGCCAGCTTAGCCACAGCCACAGGGTTTGCACAAGTCACAGTTGTGCAGCTTCAGTCACTAACCAATACAAGGGGAAGAATAAAGATGATCTTTATAATAAGGTTCAACATCTTGCTCATGAAGGTTACAATTCAAAACAAACTGGTAGAAAATAAGTCCCATTACAAAAGACTGTAATGTAAGGGCTGTAGAAGTAAGAAAATGGGCTGGGCCATTTATAATTCAATACTCCTAACCAAGTTCACTCAGGAGTAAAACCAAGTTCACTCAGAAGTAACATTTCCAGGTATGATGGTTGTTGTGGATTTTCCGGGCTGTATAGCCGTGGTCTTGGCATTGTAGTTCCTGACGTTTCGCCAGCAGCTGTGGCTGGCATCTTCAGAGGTGTAGCACCAAAAGACAGAGATCTCTCAGTGTCACTGAAAAAACAGCTCTAGAATCAGCACCCCACAAACCTACAGTCTGGTTCCGGTTCGTGGATGGTACCTTTATCATTTGGAGCCATGGGGAGGAAGAATTGATGGAGTTTTTAAACCACCTCAACAATATCCACCTGAACATACAATTCACCATGGAGAGAGAAACCGAGGGTAAACTTCCATTTCTAGATACCTTGGTCATCCGCAAAGCAAACTTTCAGTTAGGTCACAAGGTCTACAGGAAACCAACTCACTCGGATCAGTACTTACAAAAAAACTCCAATTACCACCCTTGACAGAAAAGAGGCATAATAAAAACATTAGTAGACCATGCAAGACGGATATGTGAACCGCACTTTCTCAATGAGGAAATTAATCATCTAAACCACGCACTTCAAGCAAATGGCTACTCCAGAAATGAAATCAGAAGAGCGAGTAAACCAAGGATAAATCAAACAAATAAGGAAAAACAGTCTCCCATAGGAAAAGTGTTTTTGCCATATATCAAAGGAATCACTGATCAGATGGGAAAGCTTATGAAAAAGCACAGCTTACAAACGGTATTCAGACCCACCAGAAAAATACAACAGATGCTACATTCAGCAAAAGACAGTAGAGACCCCCTTACCTCTGCAGGAGTATACCGTATACCCTGCAGCTGTGGAAAAGTTTACATCGGGACCACAAAGCATAGCATCCAGACAAGAATAAAAGAACATGAAAGACACGGCAGACTTGGCCATCCTGAAAAATCAGCAGTGGCTGAACATGGCCTAACTTATACAGGACACGGTATCCTATTCCAGGACACTAAAATACTTGACAACACTTCCAACTACTTTGTCAGAGTGCACAGGGAAGCCACTGAAATTCACAAGCATAAGCACAATTTCAACAGGAAAGAAGAGACTTTAAGAATGAATAGAGCATGGTTTCCAGTCCTGAAAAACACCAGGCTAACAAAACACTCTATACCCGACAATAGCCCTGCAGAGAAGATTAGCACATCAAGCACCAATCCATATGCAAAAGAACCTTCTCAAGATACAGTGAAGCCTCCCGCCATTAGCATTCCACACCCTGGGAAACTCTTACAGGATGGCTCAGCCCAACCCCAACCCTCCTGAGTAGATAGAAACGACCTGCCAACATCTTTTCCGCACTGTGACTCTGAGAGATCTCTGTCTTTTGGTGCTACACCTCTGAAGATGCCAGCCACAGCTGCTGGCGAAATGTCAGGAACTACAATGCCAAGACCATGGCTATACAGCCCGGAAAATCTACAACAACCATCGTTCTCCGGCCGTGAAAGCCTTCGACAATATATCTCCAGGTATGTGTTGAATACTTAAGATCGCTTTTCACATAATAATGCACAGCAACATGTATTTCTCCCAGCCAGAAGGTCACTGTCTACAATTATCTAGGTGAGGAGGAAAACATGTCCTGGGGCCCTATCAGGTCTTTAGGGTCTCCAGTGAAACCCATAGTACTCCCGTCCTGAACCATCACCAGGACTAGAAAGCTAATGCTGTGTAGGGCCAAACATCATTTTCTTAAATCCGGTATAAGTTTATAACATATGCATAAATTCCCTAAATAAAATAAATATGATACCATCCCATACAATGAATCTTAAAAGTTATTACAGTAAAACATTAATTTTATTATTTATGAAGTGCTATAAATAGGCCAAATCATGGTAATCGGTTTGCTATGTGGAATGGGTCCCCTTGAACACCAAGGCCCAATAAATGTACCAGTTTCTCCCCCTGCCACATGACTGGTCCCTGATACTCCTCATATATGAGATCATTAATCTTTTTGGCAAGAGGTGCACCTAAACATTTTTGGTTTGTTTTGGATATAGGACACAAGTAAAAATATTACTAGAGAATCCTTGCTTCATTTGATCTTTTTATTAAAACAGCTACCTACATCTTTAATGTTAACTAGTTTTAAATACTATTACAATACATGCATTGATTCTACATAGATAATGAAATGAGAGTGTAACCCCCAACACTAACCCACAACATGTCCTCTCTCTGATTCTGAGTGCAGATAGGTTAGGCAGTCATAGGTTCATCACCATCCATTTTTTTTCTACTTAATTTCATGAGACCCATGACCCTTTTACTCATTATGTCTGTGCTCTCTTTCCCATACCAGACAAGGCAGCTCAATTCCTTTATCAATGCCCCCTCAACCAGATATTTCTGTATTGGGTTTGAGAACTAAACACTGTTTCCCTTTCATGCTGCCACTATATAGATGCATGAACACTGAGCGTATGCACGAGTTTCTTTCCCCGAGACAATCCACTGTCAGTCAACACAGCTGAATGAAAAGGAATTAACTTTTATTTATTGAAACAACATTGGAGTGATCTAGATACATGGATATAAGATTTCTTAACTCTTGGATTTTTGATCCCTAATACTCTCTCTGGACTCTTCAAGTCTGGACTAGAGGTGGGCACAAACTGGGAAAATACCAAACCATGCTGTTTGTGGTTCATCACATTTCACGAACTGGTTCATTTGGTTTGTGAAAAAATCACTTCTGGGGCAGCAGAAAGTCCACTCACCCCCATTGCCTGGAAACTGATTGATTGGCACCAGGCTGTCTGCAGTGACAAACCAAAAAAAGAACCAAATGAACTGGCCTAAAGTTCATGGCAGTTCGTCAGAAATGGCCTCTGACGAACCGCCAGTTCACAAACCACAAACCGGCCCGGTTCATTATGAATTTTGGTTTGTATTTCAGTTCGTGCCCACCTCTGGACTCTTCCTTTCAGTTGCAAAATACCTTTCTTACAACCAGTTTCTGGCCATTTCCACACAGGGCTTTTTCATTGGTCCTGGCCCAATACAGCTTCCATTTATCCCCATGGTCAGTTCAAATTGCTTCCCATAGTATTTCAAGTTCTGCACAGTGACAAAAACTGCATCCGCTGCAGAAATAGTCTTTCCTGGGGTTTTCTGAGGCTTTTCTTCCTGAGCGCTACCCGAATGTGGGGGGGGGGGGTGTTGCCACAAAGTTAAAAGATGGCTCTTTTGAAGAGCAGAATGTTTTCTTCATGCCTTTCGCCCTTCCCTTTATCCCCATGCATCCTGATTAGTATAACAGCCATGTGTAATCATACCCTTTCCCCTCCTTCCTTCTCCCACCATTCTCAGTCCTCATCCTTAAAAAAAAAATTAATCATTTGTTTCTTGTTATGTGTGCATGCTAACCTTGGCAGTTATTCTCAGCAGTCAATCTTGGCAGTAAATTGCCTTCTCATCAACGCAAGCTATCAGGATGATGTTTTCTGCAGGAGTCTCAGTGTTTCTGTTTATAAAGACAAGTTTTCCCCTTGTTTTGTTTTTTTTAAAACAACTATGTTGCAATGTTGTGACGTTTTAAAAACATTTTTTAAAGGCTTCCAACATTGGGAAACTCCCTCTTAATATTTTAAAGTTTACCTCCAAAATGCCTCAGCCAATCAACACACTGACAAAAGCACTGGTGTTAGAACGACCACAACAGAAAGAAAATGTAATAGCTGATGCTCTCTCTAGAAATGTTACTTGAATGTCTAAGGTTATACATCACCAGATTTTGTAAATATGTATATATGTGTGTGCAAAGGATTACTTTTAGTTGTAATGCCTGCATGTTATGATGTATATAAGTGTTAATGCTGTTTAATTGTTAATAACTTTGGTTTTACACATGGCTCACCACATTGCATCAGAGAGGTTTGTAGAACCACTCCTATTGCAATGGTTTCTAAGGGTGGGACATGTGACAAACTCAGCTTTACATGCTGAGATTCCTAGTCAGAGGGTTATTATGATTGACAGGTTTCCTCCCCCCTTGTGGCTGGCCTGGAATGGCATTTGGGGATGGAATGTTGGGGGAAGCTGTCAGTTGGGAGTGAGAGACTGCTGAGTGAGAGGGAGAGTTGGAACCTGGCTTTTGACCAGTGAGGGTGAGCCAGAAAGTCCTCTGTGATTTGTGAAGCACTGTTAGTCCTAGGACTAAAGTGGGGAAAACAAGTACTACTCCCTACTGAGACTAAATAGATCTGGGAAGTATAAAGGGCCAAGGAAGGAGGTAGCAAGGAGTCTCCCCTTCAGTGCCAGGACCAGGATTATAGTTCACAGCTATAACACCTGCCCAGGATCTGAGAAGGGTCTGTCTCTGTGGAGCGACCCTAAGTCTGGAGAGGAGGGGAAAGCGTGCTGTGTTTGTGTTGAAGGATATAAAGTGAAACATCTGTGAAGCAGTGTGTGCCTCTAAAAGCAACCAGTAACCGAATGTGTTGTGCCTCACACCAGTGAAGTTGTTGTACCCAAACCATTCTGTCATTACGTTTAAACACCTGCCTACCTGCCTCTTGAGTTCAACTTCTGTTAATAAACCTTCATTTACCTTTTTGAATCTCAAAAAAAAAGACCACAACAGAAATTAGACATTTTTTTAAGTGCAGAAATAAAAAAAATTAACACTACTTCAGTTCATCTCCCTCAAATGTGAAATTACAGAAGCCCAAAGCAGACCCAGAAAACTCGCTATAAGTGAGCATGCAGAAGAGGCTTCTGCTTCATGCTCTTTTTCTTACTGGCTTCTCCTGTCTTTCCATCAGCTTTCATTGGTTGCCTGAGAGAGGCAGAACTGGACCTATCTGTCACAGAGAACAATTATTTATTATTTATTTATTTGCAACATTTATATTCCAAATTTTCACCCAGACAGGACCATTAAGGTGACTAACAATTAAAAGCAGAACATTATAAAACCATAAAATCAACTAATACTCAAAATTAAACATATCTTTAAAAAGCAAATTAAACAGGACAGGAAGAAGAGGTCATTGAGGGAACACCAAATGAAAGGGAAAAATCCTCTAATATCTCAAATCTATTTAAATGTCTTACAGAAAGATAAGCAGGCCACAAGCAAGCAAACCTTTTGAAGAAAAAGTTCCAGATCAATTCAGACTCCCACATTTATAGATTTTAAATAACACCTGCCAACAATAGCTAGCTGTCTCCTTGAGTGGACTCACATTCTTGCTTTACTAATTACCTTATAACTTCAAATGCCATACAAAGTTATCTGTATTAATGTACCTTCTTTTTTAAAAATACCATATTAACATAAAAGTAGTAAGTACTTTGAGGGCACTTCTCAGGGCACTTTTCTGGAAGTAAGCCCTATTGAATATCATGATACTTACTGGCTGGTGAATGGAATGGAGAAAAGGAAGCAGGAAAGGAATAGAGGCTATGGGGGAATAGAGGAATAGAGGCTATGCCAGAGAAGGAAAAGAGAAAATAGTGGGGGTGGGAGACACAGGGGGACATGAGATGCAGATCCCCCACTTGTCTTCTCTATTTGGAATAATTATCTCAGTTTTTTCTTACAAATATTACGCTGGAAATATTATCTCACCCATCCAGATCTAAAACCCTTTCTTGTCCCTGGGATTCTTTTGTGGTAGGAAGTCAGAGCAATTAAATTCATCTCTACAATGGCTGATGCTGTGGACTGCAATTCCCAAAGATAATTACAATAAGGGTTATGTACAGAGTATATACATCAATGTTATGAGTGGTGAGAAAACTCTCAGAAAACAGATAAGCCCCCCCCTCCCGCGCGCACGCGCACACACACAAATATTCACAAGGAAGCTCATAATTACCAAATTAAAGTAAGAGGAGTTTGCCTGTAACTAGATAGAATTAGTCATATAAGATTTTTTGAAAATATGCTCCTGGAGTAATAGCTACCAAATGCTAAAAAAATCAGCATTTCTTTTTTGTGTAAAAATGCCAAGTACGATCTCTCGGTATCTGCTGAATATGGAATATGGCCCTTTAGAGGTCTCTAAACAAACGAAACCCACAAGGGTGGGGGAGGAGAACACTTTTGAAAAACCAAGGGCAGAAGTTACTCAGTGGGAATATGGCTCACCAAGGTATTGGATTCTACAAGACCCAACAGAGATGGGATGCAACCAGCTTTCCACTCTTCATAGCCAATAGTCATTCACAGTGGTTGTTGTTTAGCAAAGACTCTCATTCCTTTCATTTAGACTAACATTCTAATCAGTCTTAATGGATGCAGATTTCCATAGGCATGAAAAACTTCTTAGAATAAATTAATACTGTGTTGCCTACATCTCATGTTGTTTGCTCGCCTTAAAAAAATCCTCCTACATGTAGAAGCATAATGATATAAATCTAAAATCTTGTTGATTAACAATAGGAGAAAATCTTTGTAGACTTAATGTATTGTCACCCTGAATGGAAGCAATGCAGCTGCTGCTCCTCACTCCAGCTCCACTGCAGGCAGATAAATAATAGTGCTTGCTTAACATGGTATAAGGAAACCAATCTGTAGGAAAAGGGAGGAATTGCTCTTATCTCCTGAATTCATAGCTTGTACACAAGTTTATGGACAATGGTGGCGACAGAGAAATATCTTTAGAAGAAGATTCATTCACTCATTTGTGTGGAAGAATCTGGGAAGAGGGAAAGATTGCTTAGCCTCAGAATGCATGAGAAGTCCCTTCCTGTCTTTAGACACTTGGGCTATCCAGTTCACTCCTTAGTGACTCTTCTAATTGTTTCTTTTATTTCTTTTTAGATGCTGCCAAGGATGCTGTCCAGCCTGATGTACCTCAGCCAGCTCAAGAACCTTAGCCATGGTATCTAGACAACTATTCCAACTGGCTCAAGAAGATGGCCTTTCAAGGCCAGTGTTTCTGTGTTTAGGAATGGTCTGGCTTGGCCTGCTCTTCTTATTCCTTCCATTTTCCCTTTGGCTCCTTTTTGGGTGTCAGGGAACCATGGGGATGGCTCATGCTCTGCTGATACCAGCAACTATTTACATTCCCATCCTGGCCATGTTTACTTTCCAGTCAAGCCAAGTTGTGTGATGCTAATACCTGGCACCCAGGAGGTAGTGCCCTGTTCACCCTTAGAGTTGTATTTAATTTCATTTACATCATTAGCCAAGTCTACAAATTAGCTTAACCAAACTACTTGGATTTAAATAAGTTTAATCAGATCTACCAGTGGAATTGACAATCCAATGATTTTTCAGTTTTCCTGGTATTACTGCAGATTAGACTGTATTCTATGAACTGGGACTGAAAGGAGCTCATAGCACAGATCTCTTTTTGGATACCCCTGGCAGCTCCCTGGAACCCATGAAAAGCTCTTCCTGAGGATCAGTGGGTTCTCAAGAACAAAGGGCGATATAGAATTGCAGGGGGGCTGTAGCTTGACAGAAATCACCCCCTCCTCCTTTGCTTAAGCCCTTTGACAAAACACAAAACAAGAGCATGCAGGAGAAGGGCTGATTTCTGTATTTTGGTCTCCCATCTAAGTTAACTAGGAGGCTCCAATTGGTGCAAAATGCTGCAGCTCGACTGTTAGCAGGAACAAGCAGGAGCATGAACATCACTCCCATCCTGCAGTTGCTCCATTGGCTACCTATCAGCTACCGTGCTCAATTCAAGGTGCTGGTTATTACATACAAAGTTCTTCATGGCCTTGGTCCAACATATCTACAGGACCGCCTCCCTCCCTATGTCCCTCCACGGCAGATTCACACATCCGAACAGGGTCTCTAGCAGGTGCCAGCCTGTACATGGGAAAAATCAACTGCAGCCCATACATGGGCCTTCTCTGCGGTGGCCCCTACCCTATGGAACAGCCTGCCTGTGGAGGTCAGGAGAGCTCCCATGCTCTTAGTTTTCCGCAAACAATGCAAAACAATTATTCAAAAAGGCTTTTTTACTCAGATAGGAGGGTGGTATTGTAGGGAGGGGGTCTTCGATGTTTTGCTAATAGGAGGGCAGTATTGTAGGGAGGGGGTCTCGGATGTTTCACCAATGAGTTGGGAACCATGGGCTCCACCATTATGTTGCTTTACATATTATCTGTTGCTTTGAATATGTATTCGTATATACTACTTGTGCTTCATGTTGTCTAATGTCAATCCTAGAATTTATTATATTCTGTTTCAGCAATCCTTCAGCCCTTCATTGGATCCTTGCTAATGCTATGTCTACCCTATGACACTGTTTATGGAAATGTCCTTGACACTGTATGGAAATGCCTACCCTTGTCCTTGCTACTGATTGTACTGATCTCACACTACGTAATCCGCCTTGAGTCTCAGTGAGAAAGGGGGATGATAGATAAATAAATAAATAAATATTTCTGTCAATTCTTTCTTCTTACTGCAGACTTCCTGTGCTGCATTCTACTCAGTTCCCAAGGAGCTCCCAAATGTCAAAATTAACTTTGCAGGGGTGGACTTGCCTTGGGAAGAGGGAGATATCCATTCTGTGAATGACTTCCATTCTTGGTTAATAGAACCCAATCCATTCACCATCTACATGGCATCTTGAAAGAGTGTCTTCTGGTAGCCCACCTTTTTTGTTTGTCTTCTGTTCTGCTGACCCCTGAGGTGTATTATCTGAGTCTGAGATAGTGTGATGGCAGCACAATCAGTAGGAGCAGCAGCAGTTGCCTCCTTTTTTTTTTTAAATGATCCTACTGCCTCTCCCTCAATCCTCCTTGTTCCTCATTGGTTGTTTCATTCAGCCTTGTGTGGATGTCTGCACCTGGATGCAAAACTAATCAAAGATAACAGTGGCATTGTCTGGTACTTCTGTTTGTTAGTGGGCCCCTAGATGGTGCCTAAGCATGCCAAATGCTGATGCCAGCCTGGCTTTGGAGCCCATTTCCACTTGGCCTAAGAATGGGAGCTTCCACCTCCTTTTCATATGTAATATCTAAGCCTCACCCACCCACCATTTGTTGAGGTGTCACATGGAGCAGGGCGGCATTGTGCTTCCCCTGATTACCAGTGGTTCCACCCACCTCCCGTGTAGCTGAAATTGAGATGAGACAGAAGAAGCCTGCAAATAGCTAGAGAAAAGAAAGGAGCCTTATAAAGGTCAGGGCATATGCCCAGACTGATTGGTGCATTGAGGATCCCATAGCAGGTATGTCAAGTCTCTATGCAGTTGTTCCACTTGGCCAGAACTAAGCGCGGAATGCTCCCTGCCAGTCATCTGTCTCTCTGTCAGTCATCTATCTCTCTGCCACTTCAAGCTCGGTTTGGCAGAATCCTATCGTAGCTGAAGGCTAGAATCTCTGAAAAGTAAAAATGTTTGGGTGGCGCCCAGGAGAAATCTCCTCTCCATATTTCTGGCCTTCCTGCATGAACTGCTACTCTGCTATTGTCAGGAATGATTACCTTACTGGCTTAAGAAATGGTAAGTCACACTATGAGATGTGGGGAGCAGGATCTTGTGCACCTGCCAGAGCGAGATACATGACTGATACACGTATCTGAAACTCTGGAGATAATGTGCTCCTTCTGACATCCCATGACAGATATGATATTGACTTGTGCTTGTTATGGGGGAAGCTGCTTTCATTTCATTTTCTAGGGAATCAGAGGTTAATGGAAGTGAGTCACCAAACAGAGTAGCACCTTACAGTCAAGGTTAATTACAACAAGCAAATAGCCTCTATGACAAAATGTTGAATGTGCCTGCATGTGCTTCACAATGAAGAACTTTTCACAGTGACAGAAATAGTCCACAAAATGGCAATTGCTTGGGCAACAAAAATATTCCTAACATCTGCTAAAAAGCCCAGCAAATAACACCATGGAACAGGTTTTATAGCTGTCAGGTTGATGACTGCAGTAATTTATAAAACCTTATATTCTTGGTTCATTACAGAAAGCCTAACTTCAAGCCAATGAAAATGGGGGGGGGGGAATGCATCAAACAACAACAAATCAGGAAGCAATATAGGGGGAAAGACTATTTGGATGAGGAACTACTCCATAGCGCCATCAGCTTCAATTTTAGAAATTTATCATCAGCTCCCTAGAGGTATGGCAGGGAAGTAACAAAAACTGGCCTACACTTCAGGTATTTCTTTAGCTCACACGCTCAAGCAAAATATGAACAAAATAGAATCTACTGCAGTTTCTACATCGTTTTAATGGGTCCTTTTGTGGAATTGGAGAAATGGAAACAAAATGCAGATTAAAGCCACACAATAAGGAAGCTGGAACACCTTCCTTTTGCACAATATACAATGCAAATGAATATGCCAATTCAGTTGCCATGGCAAGCTTTAGAAACCCAATTGGACTTACATTGGATAATTGTGATTTAACATGCAGCTGAACATTAAATATAGTGCAAGCATTTATGCACAGACAGATGCCATATTATTTATAAGATGTCCCCAGGGTGTCATTTTGGAAGGACAGATGGGTGCTGCTGTGGTTATTCCTTGGTAACATATGTTTTTCTGGTTAATTTACTGATTCTGAGAATGGCTATTGTTTGGTGTAGTGGTTAAGAGTGTGGGACTCTAATCTGGAGAGCTGGGTTTGATTCCCCACTCCTCCACTTGAAGCCAGCTGGGTGACCTTGGGCTAGTCACAGCTCTCTGGAGCTCTCTCAGCTCCACCCACCCCACAGGGTGTTTGTTGTGGGGATAATAATAACATACTTTGTAAACCACTCTGAGTGGGCATTAAGTTGTCCTGAAGGGTGGTATATAAATCAAATGTTGTTGTTGTTATAACAAATAAATGGACCTAAATACTAAGGCACTCGTGTCAACAGTGCAAATGCCTCGTTTGGTAGTTTGTTGAAAGAATGTCTGTTTAACCTATGTTGATAACATGGGGTTAGCGTTGTCTAGTGGTTAGAGTGTTGACCTTAGGCTTGGATTGAAATCCCCACTCTACATTGTAGCTTGCTGGGAGATAGTGAGCCAGTCTCTGTCTCTTTCTGTCAACTTATCCTATTTCACAGTGATGTTGTGAGGATTAAATGGAGGAGGGAAGAAGAATGTATTCTAGCTTGAGGTAGGGTAGGGTTAAAATGTGCTAAATAAATAGAGAGACTCCTATAATTTCATTCTGCTGACAACGGAACATTTTTAATGCAAGGAGCTTTATTTGTGTCATTTAAGCTGCTTTTCTTCAAAGACAGGATTTAAAAGATCCACTACTTTTTTACCTTATCCAACAACAATATAATATCCATGTCACTAGTCCTTACACAGTCCCAAGTATAAATTCAAGAATGCCATTCTATGTGGCATTCAGTATGTGTTCAGTACACAGCAGAACACAATTTAGGGCAAGACAGGCCTATCTTCCCTCTAATTTCCTTCTAGGAGCTGTTGTCAAAATGCTATCTTGCATTCAAAACTTTATCTTGTGTTTAATACAGAAACTGGAGGATCAAATGTGTGATTACAGGGCTATAACTCCCTGTCATTCCTGCACATCTTCTTCCTTTACCTTTACTCCTATTCAGTGCGGCTCCTCTTCTGGGGGAGCCACACTGGGGGAAAAATGGTATATAAATGAAGTAAATAAATAATTAATAAATCTGAAGACTGAGGAAAGCAGATAAAGAAAGGTTGGTTGGTAGGGGAATCCCCTACTCCAAGTCTTCCCCACTGCCCCGACTTACTTGGCTTGCAAGGGGGCGTGCTTCCTAGGGCACCCCCCAGGTGGTGTGGCATGCCCCTGGGCGGCACAGAGTACTCTGTGCCCCACAGTGGGCCCGATTCAGGCTGAATTGCAGCCTGCAGCAGGCCAATTCATCCCCCTGGTGAGCATGGGAGCATTTTTAGGATGCCCCTTGACCCGTGCAATGACATCACTTCCTGAAAGTAATGTCATCATGTGAGCCAGAAGTGTGCATGCACAGGATCCATGAGGCACAGTGTAGTAAGTGCCAGGCCCCTGATCTCTGGTTGGGGGACCTGGCAACCCTATAGGTTGGTGAGTAGGAGGAGAGAAGGAAGCATGGAAAGGTGTTTGGCATACATTTCTAGATGCTAGACATCTGAGCTATTTTCCATATTGACAAAACTGTTATGGAACTTGCTCATTCATTGTCATAAAAAAAACAGATGGTGTTATTGTGACTGCTTGAAGCATCCCTAGTAACCTTCCTTTGACAATTATCTAGAAATTACCCCACAGTGTTTTCTGTTTGTCTATCTCTCATATACAAACCCACTCAAAATTAGCCAGGAACTGTGAAACAGAAAACCAGTATTTTACACAGGAATACACAACTATATAAAGTCATTCAAGGGCACAAACAAACTTAACAACTAGGATCCATTAAGCAAACTTTAGAGTCCTCCTGACTAGAGATGGGCATGAACAGCAATACAAACTTTAAAAAGCCACGAACAGCCCAATCAGCTGTTCAGAAACAAGCTATTCATGAGGCCCCATTCTAAACGAACAGGTGGTCGTTGCAAACCACGTTCGTTGCTGTTCGTCAAGCCAGACAATCTGGCACCTGCAATCAATTCCCTTGGCAACCAGAGGCAGGGACTGCCTGAACTCTGTCTGAACTCCTGCTGTTGCCCTGGAAACCCCAATCTAAGCCCAATTTAGCTTGATAGGCAGGTCTTCCTTTCAAGTGTGGAGCTCCAAATTTGTTACAAGGAAGCAAAGAGCAGGGGGGGAGGGGGCTCCCAGCTCTGGTTTTGCAGACAGTGAGGGAGAGACAGTTGCTGTTGGCATTTTGAGAGAGAGACAGGGAGAGTGCATTGGAGCTTGAATTTTCTTTGTGTGTGGTGAGATAGGGATCTACTTCTTCAAGTTCCAGGGCTGCTGCCAGACTCTGGGCCAAGCTATTATTTATTACTGGTACCTTTCCTGCTGCCTGCTCAGGTAAGGTTTCTGGGAGTGGTGCATTAGGGATCTACCCCTTCAGGTTCCAGGGCTGCTGCCAGGCTCTGGGGCCAAGCTATTATTTATTATTGGTACATTTCCTGCTGCCTGCTCAGGTAGGATTTCTGGGAGTGGTGTGGTAGGGATCTTGATGGCTGGAGGAGGGCCTACTGGCCCCCACGAACAACGAACAATGGACATGTTCATGAACAGGTCATGTTCAACAATGTTCATTGTTCGTTGTTCGTGGATGGCAACAAACAATGAACACCATGTTCGGTTTTTTTCTGTTCGTACCCATGTCTACTTCTGACTACAGAAGCAAAATGTAGTGCCCTGAAGGCCAGGTTGGAAACCTCCAGTTGGGTGCTGGAGTTTTCCCAGAATTTTAACTGATCTACAGACTACAGAGGGAAGATTCCCTGGACTTAGGATCCAGCAGGGACAGGGAATGTCTTGCCCTTGCCTCTTCTTTCCCACTGCTACTCATAAAGGAAGAAAAAATTTAAAATGAAAAAAACCTGGAAGTGACATCATAGTTCTCTAGAATTCCTAGAAGTTCCTGAAGTCCACATTCTAAAACAGAGTTTAGCTGTGATTTTACCACTGGGAATCAAAGTAAGATTCTACAAGGCTCACACTTGGAGCCCCATGAATCAGATCCCTGATTGATTCCTGCCCACACCACTGGAACAGAACATGGAATTGCAATCAGTTTCAACTGGTGACATTCTCACCACTACCCATAAGCCTGCAGATATGCATAGACAGGTAACACCAAAGGATCATTGTGGAACTATTAGCTGATATAAAGTGCTTAGATCCATGGCCTTTCCTCCCTACAAGCAATTTGTTGCTGAGAAAGGTCAGCAGGTCCTCCAATGAGCCTGAGTCTGGCCTTTAGCCTTCTGCTAGCAGTCTGCTACCTGTACAGAGTAGCAGAATGCTTACTTAGCTTCAGGTCTCAGCAAATGGGTTTTACCATGCTTATGCCTGTACTGAATTGCACGTTAAAAAATCTGCACAGATTAAGTGATTTTATGCTCAGTATAGTCAACTATTCTGAAGCATTTTTCAAGTGCATCATGTGCTATCTCCCTCTGATGAAGTCAGAGCAAAAAATATAGAAAGAAATTAAGCACTATGTTTCTTTCTATATACCCAAAACACAAAATCATGATAACTAGAGATAGATTTGAGGTGTGTCATTGGCAATAAAAGTAAATGAAACTGTACTTATCATTTCATGACATGCTTCAATTGTTAGTCATGCCTCCAAATACATTAAACTACAAATATATTAAACCTGTACACTTAAAAATAGATTGGGAGTGATTTGATAGAGTGTTATTCGATTAGTGAGGAGTACATTTTTTGGAAGGCACTAGCACAAAAGCCAAATCAATAGTACAATTGGATAAAAACAGGTACATATCTTCCAATAAGAAATCATCTGACCTGACTCAAACTGATGACTGAAAACAAGCCAGATACAGGGTAAGAAAAACAGCACACAGTAAACTGGGATCATCTATACCAAATCAATATTTCCAAAGTGTCTGCCTTCATCTTCAATTACTTACTTATTTATTAGTCAGGTTGTACTCAGGGGGCAAAAGGGCTTATTGACTATAACGTTGTAAAGTCTACCAAAATCACATGGTGCAGGTATTAGTGAACACCACCATAAAAATACAAATAAATAGGATTAATATACAGGAACTGAGTAAATACAAAGAGTGCAGCTGTTAGACATATTTTTGGCTCAGCTTGTTCATGGCAAAACTATCAACAGCATCAGCCATAGCTATTTATACAGTTTAACAAAGCGCTTGTCCCGAAGGACTCCTTGCCAGATCCATCTTTTTAAAAGGACTCAAATAATTACTTTCAAGAGACTTATATAAAGTGTACCTATATAAGTTTGGAGAGCTTCAGTACTCCACATGAGGGTGTTCCCTGCCAAACAGATGGTGGTGGGCAGTGTCATTATATTGCTTATATTGATGGGGTTTCTGTCCCCCATCAAATACCCAGGACAACTCACGGGCTGCAGCATACCTGCATGCAAAGGGAGCCCATGCTGCTCTGTTAGGTGCAACATGGCCTGGTCTAGACATGCAGCGAATAAGGTGGTAAAATTCTGAGAGGCAAGAATGGACTGTACCACTTGCCCTGGCACCCCCAAATACGACACAAGACAATAAAGACAAAAACAACTGAGTGTTGGTTCAATTAGTTTTGCTTATTTATTTAAATTTATATAAATGACTGATCTATGTTCCTGCTTATTTAAATAAGGCAACCATTTTAAGAGCAGGCAACTGCTTGGGGCAGTCAGTGGGCATGTCCACCCTGGCTTCAAACTTGGCCAGCAATTATCGCCAGCCTTGTTTATCCCAGCCTGCACAGTCATTCTGTGCCGAGAGGTGCCCAGCTTCATCCACCTCTCCTGAGGTGGACTTCAAGGCACCTACCAGGTTAAAGAGATGCCGCTCAGCCCCCAGGGTGCTCCTTCTCAGTACCACCCACCCACACAGCATGTAACAGCCTGTTCCAAACACACACCCCATCACTGTGATTCCTCAGGGTGTTTGCCAATTAAACCTATCTATCTTGAGCAACCCGCCCAATTTCTGCCACACAAGGGGGCTAGCCTTGCTTAACACCTCTTGTCCCACCTTCTGACTTTAACGTCACTCAGGCCTTGAAGAATATCGGCCGGGTTGACATCACCCCTCTCCCCTGACAGTTGGACCCTATCATTCCCGTTCAGGTACAGCATATTGCTTTGAATCAAGGGAAGAGGGACATAAGACCTCCCCTCCCCCCCCTCATGCTGAAAGGCTCCAGTCATATTTCCTATTGGCCTTCCATCTGGCTTCCTCGGTTCTGAAAAGTCTGAAGGCTCCCCTCCAGATTCTCCTTTGAAGGAATCCCATCGCTACAACTAGCCTGCCCAGACACATTTCACAATCTTTCTACCCAGTTATAAGTACAATAATTCTGTTCTGCACCAAACTGCTCTCTCCCAAAGGAATTGCCAGTACCTCAGGATGACTACCCTCTCTCAGGACTTGGTGAAGAAAGGGCAGGTGCTGGCCCCATAACTGGATGCTTGCAAGAGGGGAAAGACCCAGCTGGTCTCTCCAGTGATGACTTCTGACCTTCGTTTTGTCCAGAACACAATGGAATTGCCCAAGATGAAGACCCTGATTAGGCTGCATGATATGCCTGCACCTGAAAGAAAAAACAATTTATAATGTGTTACTCAAACAACTGTTTTGTTATTAACCCCTGGCAAGGCAGACCTCTAATACAGCTTCTGAACACCTTAGACCAGTGCTGCTGATTTGCCATATCACTTGGCCAGAAAGGCCCCAAAGTGCCCTGGACCACTATCTGGTTGATCCACCATGCCACTTGGTGTGACAATCCCCAAACTGCCTCAGATAGCCAGTGGGTCAATCCTCCATGTCACTTGGCCTGGCAAGGCCTCCAACTTGCCACAGATCACCACTCACTCGATCTGCTGTACTGTGCAGGCCAGAAGGTACCGACATGACTTAGGTCACCTCCTGCTGGCCTGCTACCTCACTCAGCCATGCAGAACCCCACTTTTCACCCCTCTCCGCCAGGCAGGTTCTGCATCTTTCATCTCTCTCAGCCACTTTACACCTCTCCAGGCCAAAGGGGCCACTTTGGGTATCTTTCAGCTGGGCCAATCCCCCACCATCCTGCCAGCCCAGGGAGGTCCCCACTTTGCATCTCTCAGTCAGGCATCTTGCTCCCCTTTCAGTGACTTTGCATCTCTCCAGGACATGAAGGCCCCAATTTTGCATCTCTCTCAGCCACTTTGCATCTTCCTGAGCCCAGCAGGCCCCCACTTTCTGCTTCCCTGGGCCTAGCAGGCCAGTATTGCATGTCTGAATGACAGACTGCACTAGGTATAGCCCTTTGCTGGACTGTTAAAATGAACCTACTCTGATAGGAAGTTAGTTAGTCAGTTAGAGAAATTGGGAAATTCATAATTTAACGGGGGATGAGAAATTTGGAATTTAGTTATTAATATTGTTGATAGTATTAATGTTATTAGGGGAAACCGATTGTTTCCCCTAATAACTTTAATAGACAGACCTGGGTTATAATGCAATAGGCGCTGTGGGATAAGTAGCTGAGGGCAGAAATTATTTGAACTGGTGGTCAATATGGGGTTGGGGATCTTAGTGGTCATGGGATGAGGAAGGTATGGCCATGGGACTAGGTATTATAAGGTAAGGAACTGGCTATGCTTGGGTCCCTTCCAGCCTTTGCCCCATCCTAAGGTATGCTGGTAGCAGGAGCTTAGACTTTAGAATTTCCTGGGGAGGCGGCTGGGGCTGGGCCAGAGGCATTGCTATATCCAGTCCTTAAAAGAACCGGAGCCCAGTGACATTAGAGGGAGGAGCCAATGACATCACAGGGAGAGGCTTTCATTGCTACCATTTATGGAGGTGGAGCCATGGGGGATTTAGGGAGAGGCTCCCCACAAATTTAGGGGGAGCTGGGCACCCATGGGAACCCCCCTAATAATGCCCCTTGGCTGGGCCAAACCTAGGAAAAGGTGGGAGTTGGCCAGTGGTTATAGTGCTATCTCAGTGATCTCCTGCTCTGTCCTGTTTTTGAAATTCATTTTAGGATAGCCACTTTAAGATCTACAAATATACATACCATGTGCATAGGACAAACTAATGATCACAGATTTGACCCTAAGAAAGTCAAGAAGACTCGAGGCTAGGGGAGGTTGAGAAGATGGCGGCGGCGATGGCAACAGCGACGCTCTGGCTGGGAACAGAGCTGGTCAAGGTGGAAAATGGGCGGAGCACAGCAGCCAAACTGGGACTGCCTCCTCTCACCCCAGAGCAGCAGGAGGCTCTTCAGAAGGCCAAGAAGTATGCGATGGAGCAGAGCATCAAAAGCGTCTTGGTAAAGCAGATCATCGCCCACCAACAGTAGCAGCTCACCAACCTGCAGATGGCAGCAGTGACAATGGGCTTTGGAGATCCTCTCTCACCTTTACAATCGATGGCAGCTCAGAGGCAGCAGGCCCTGGCCATCATGTGCCATCATGTACGTGGGCTCCATTTACTATGAGCTGGGTGAGGACACCATCTGGCAGGCTTTTGCCCCCTTTGGCCCCCATCAAGAGCATTGACATGTCCTGGGACTCGGTGACCATGAAGCACAAGGGCTTCGCTTTTGTGGAATATGAGGTGCGCGAAGCTGCTCAGCTGGCCTTGGAGCAGATGAACTCTGTGATGCTGGGAGGGAGAAACATCAAGGTTGGAAGGCCCAGCAACATTGGCCAGGCACAGCCAATTATAGACCAGCCGGCGGAGGAAGCGCGGGCCTTCAACCGCATCTATGTTGCGTCTGTTCAACAAGACCTCTTTGACGATGACACCAAGAGAGTTTTTGAGGCTTTTGGGAAGATCAAGTCGTGCACTGTTGTGGCCTCTGAGTCCTCAGAGGATGAAGACCTCGGGGAGGACGACAGGAGTGGGAATATTCCAAGCCCCTCCAGAGGCAGCTGCTTGGAAGACCAGCAGGGAATGGAGCAGCAGGAACCCTTGCCAGAGCTGGTTGAGGAATCCAGGGCAGACTCAGGGACAGAGGCTGTTCCCTTACCTGCACCAGCTCCTGAGTCCAGGGCAGAATCTCCACCCAGCTCCCCTGAACCTGATAGGCAGCGCAGAGGGAGACAGTGTCTTGCTGCACAGGAAAGGAGGCGAAGTGCAAGGCTTCAGGCACTCAAACAACGACATAATGACCTTGAGTTGTAACAGGGTGCAGCACTGCCCTGCAGGTGAGAGCTCTTAAGCCAGGACGCCCTTTCCCTCATTGCAGAAGCACCTGCGCACAGACCCTCCCAGTTCTACTGCGACTCAGTTCTGCTCTGACTGCTCTTTGGCTCTGACCCTTGCATTCGGCTCCTTGGACTACGCTTCCTGCCTGCTCCCCCGTCGGCTTGGTTGAACTCTGGACATTCAGAGAGGCTCGTGGCAGACTCCCTGCCTGCATTCCAGCACATGCACATTGGCCCGAGACCCCACCACAGGGAAGCATAAAGGCTACAGCTTCATTGAGTATGAGAAGGCGCAGTCCTCGCAAGATGCCATCTCTTCCATGAACCTCTGACTTGGGGGGCCAATACCTCCATGTTGGCAAAGCTGTGACTCCATCTATGCCGCTCTTAATTCCAGCCACACCAGGAGGCCTGCCCCCTACAGCTGCTGTAGCAGCAGCTGCCACCACAGCCAAGATCACAGCTCAGGAAGCCGTGGCAGGTGTGACAGTGCTTGGCACATTAACCACTCCAGGGCTGGTGTCATCAGCACTAACCTTAGCGCAGACTCTGGGTGCATTGTCACAGGCTGTGATGGCAGCTCAAGCCCCAGGGGTCATCACAGGTGTGACCCCAGCTCACCCAACCATTCCTGTCACCATTCCTCAGATGGGAGTGGTGAACCCCATCTTGGCCAGCCCACCGATGCTGGGCCTTCTGGAAACAAAGAAGGAGAAAGAAGAGGAAGAGGATTTCCAGGCATCTGAGAGGCCAGAGATGCTCAGCGAACAGGAGCACATGAGCATCTCGGGCAGCAGCGTCCGCCACATGGTGATGCGGAAGCTTCTTCAGAAGCAAGAGTCAACAATGATGGTCCTGCGCAACATGGTAGACCCCAAAGACATTGACGATGATCTGGAAGGAGAGGTGACTGAAGAGTGCGGCAAGTTTGGGGCGGTAAACAGGGTCATCATCTACCAAGAGAAACAGGGGGAGGAGGAAGATGCTGAAATCATTGTCAAGATCTTTGTCGAGTTCTCCATGGCCTCAGAGACTCACAAAGCCATCCAAGCACTGAATGGTCGCTGGTTTGCTGGCCGGAAGGTGGTGGCTGAGGTGTACGACCAGGAGAGGTTCGACAACAGCAACCTTTCAGCATGAACTCTACCCCACAGAGACTTCTTTCCTCCCCAGCCCCATGTTTTCAGGGAAGCGACTGGCCCAGCATTGTATTCTCCTCTGATGTATGTGTAGTTTTGGATAAAAATGCAAGGAAGACAAAAAAAAAAGTCAACACAGAAAAGCCTGTAGGGGAACATTTTTTAAGTTTTCCCGGATGTTCATTTACAGGAGTCTTGATTCTGCCTTATTCATAAGGGTGACTTAGTACTGAAATTTACTAAATTGTGGCATCGCAGATGCTTTCATTTGGTAAATCTGTGGTTAAAGTCTGAACCAAGGCAGAATACAAAACAGTTGCTGTGCACTCAATTTCTGAGCAACGTACAGAGTTCAGAGTAGTAGCAATCTCCTCATTTCAAACTCATATCCTATAAGTGAGTATAAGCACATTTTGAGGCAATTCAGCACAGTGCTAGTCATGACCCCAAAGAAAACTCACAGTTATACTTCCTAGGATTGTATATACATTGCTTTCTTAGCACACTGCTTTAAAACTACACCGTAAAAACACAGACATTCAGAACACATTATTAACGAAATCACATAATTAAGTGCACATTCCTTGCCAATGATCTCTCCGGGCTGCACACAGGCCAAAAGGAAATTTTTAAAAGGCCTCTGATCTTTATTCCCACCCCACAATCTAGTTCATGCAGATGGGCTTTCTCATTGTTTCAGAGAGACAGCACTCAGGCTGCCTTTTAGGAATTGTCCTTTTCTGCAATAGATACCACCTCTACATTTAAAAATGGAATGGAAATTGAAAGAGGAGCTTAGGAGTGGCTAAAGCAGCCCCTCCCCTCTACCATGCAAAAACTAACTGTTCTCCCACACCCAGCCCTTCCCCCAACAGCAAGCAAACAAACAAGCAAAGTTATTTCAACAAGGAAACATAGGGTCTACCCTTTCCCAGTGTTCCATTTCCAAAATCCAATGTAATGATAAAGTAACTGAAAAGTAAAATAAAATAGAGAGTTAGAGACTCACTTTTTCCCTATTAAAAGAAACTGTTCCTTAACAGAGTAGCATTGATTGCAGAGAAAATGTGATGATGGGTGGCTGGAGCATGCTGACTGGTGTGTGAAAGAGAAAGAGAAAATAACAAACTTATACTTGCCTTAAACTTAGAAAAGAAGAGTTCTTTATTATAGGAATTCCATACTTTGATAGGAAAATGGAGAGAGAGATTCCTATCTACCAATCTATTCCTGAGGAGGAAGTTCTGAGATTAACAATCTACACGTCAAAGGATAGTTCAGGGCAGTAAAAGAGTAAACAGATGCCCTGACCTGTCTATCTTTCTAACTCTCTGGTTTCTCCCCCTCTGAAACCTAAGGAAAAGGACAGAGATAGAAGTGGAGTCTTGTTGTTGTTATGTGCCATCAAGTTGCCTCCGACCTATGGCGACCCTATGAACAAAAGACCTCCAAAACGTCCTATCATTAATAGACTTGCTCAGATCTTGCAAACTGGAGGACGTGGCTTCTTTTATTGAGTCAAGCCATCTCGTTTTAGGTCTTCCTCCTTTCCTGCTGCCTTCTGCTTTTCCTAGCATTGTTGACTTTTCCAGAGAATCTTGTCTTCTCATAATGTGACCAAAGCACGATAGCCTCAGTTTTGTCATTTTAGCTTCTAGGGAGAATTCAGGCTTGATTTGATCCAGTACCCTCTTATTTGTCTTTTTGGCTGTTCATGGTATCTGCAGAACTCTCCTCCAGCACCACATTTCAAATGAATCAATTTTCTGCCTGTCAGCTTTCTTCACTGTCCAACTTTCATATTCATACATCACAATGGGGAATACCATAGTTTGGATTATCTTGCTCTTGGTCCTCAAAGAGACATCTTTATCCTTAAGGACTTATCTAGCTCCCTTGCAGCTGCTCTTCCAAGTCTCAGGGCGAAGCTACAAGTGACGAATGACACTTGAACAGCAAGTGTATTTCTCCCTGTTCACTTGCGCTCCACTCAATCCACTTGCCATTCAAGTGTCATTCGTCACTTGTAGCTTGGCCCTCAGTCTTCTTCTGATTTCTTCATTGCAGTCTCCCTTTTGGTGAATTATTGAGCCAAGGAATAGAAAATCATGAACAATTTCAATTTTCTCATTGTCAACTTTAAAATTCTGTAATTCCTCAGTGGTCATTACTTTTGTCTTCTTGATGTTCAGCTGTAATCCTGCTTTGGCGCTTTCCCCTTTAACCTTCATCAGTAGTCGTTTCAAGTCTTCTCTATTTTCTTCCAGTAATGTGGTGTCATCTGCATATCTCAAATTGTTAATGTTCCTTCCACCAATTTTCACTTCACCCTCTTCTAGATCTAATCCAGCTTTCCTTATGATATGTTCTGCATAGAGGTTAAACAGGTAGGGAGATAATATGCATCCTTGTCTGACACCTTTTCCAATTGGAAACCATTCTTTTCCCCCATATTCTGTCCTTTT
This sequence comes from Eublepharis macularius, assembly GCF_028583425.1. NCBI lineage: Eukaryota > Metazoa > Chordata > Lepidosauria > Squamata > Eublepharidae > Eublepharis > Eublepharis macularius. The sequence goes on from NC_072790.1 coordinate 131,520,261, forward strand.
TAAAAAAAAATATTGGATGGTTAACATAACATATATAATGTTATTACATCTTACTTACTAATTATCCCCTATAGATATAGTATGTTCCCCACCCCCTCCCCACCCCCTTTCCTCTGTTGACTTCCAACAGCACTGCAACCCCCAGTTTCTTGTTACAAATACTATCTCTTAATTGTCATTTTAAACTTAATGGTAAAGATTTACATTATATAATTGTCTAACATCCCATCTACCCCATATTCTGTCCTGACAGTAGCCTCTTGTCCAGAGTACAGGTTGCACATCAAAACAATCAGGTGTTGTGGCACCCCCATTTCTTTTAACATTCTCCATAGCTTTTCATGATCCACATAGACAAAAGATTTGCTGCAATCTATAAAACACAGGCTGATTTTCTTCTGAAATTCCCTGGTATGTTCCAGTAGCCATTGTAAATTTGCTATGTGATCTCTGGTGCCTCTTCATTTTCTGAATCCAGCTTGAAATCTGGCATCTCTCATTCCATATATGGTAAGTATTTGCTGTAGAACTTTGAGCATCACTTTGCTTGCATGGGAAATTAACGTGATAGTTAGATAGTTGCTGCACTCTTTGGCATCCTCTTTTTGGGGAATTGTAATGTAGACTGAGCATTTCTAGTCTGTGAGTCATTGTTTTGTTTCCAAATGTAAATTGAAGCCAAGCAATTATGTCGCAATTATGTCCAACAGAGACCTTGCAATCTGACTGTTGCTACATTGAAAGTGGGTGCAGCCAGCCAGGGCTAAGGACTAAGCTACATAGTGTGGGCCATAGCCATAGATATTTTAAGGCAGTGTATAAATTCTTTTTTATATAAAATTTATTTTTATAAATATAAGCAGAACAGAGAAAATAAAATAAAAATGATAGCACAATTATAATTACATCAAAAGAAAAACAAAAAAGAGTAAACAATAAACAATATAAATAATTCAGTGGGGTTTTTTTAATATACAGCATATATCAACCCTTGAATGTGTTTAGTGTCTGTTAGAAAAGAAAGTATAGTCTCTAGTATTCAGATTTTTAATCCTCCAAGCATCTACCAATTGTAACATTTCCATATAATTAAACACATTTTTGGGAAGTTTGCCTTCTCTGGTTTTTTCACCTATCTTTTTTTTAGAGCCATTACCCTATTCATGTCTCCGAAGATCATTATCTTCTTGAAAATCAAAAATGGATTGGAAAACATTTTCATTTAAAAAATTTCTCTTGCATTGTTTGGCGCATATATTGTTGCTAGTGTGTAAATCTTGCCTTCTAGGAGCCTGATTTTCAAAATCATATATCTTCCATCAGAGTCTCTTAATTCTGCTGTAACATTTATTTGTAAAGTGTTTATATAAACGGAAGCTCCTATTTTAAAACAGTTTTCCCAGAATCATTGAAGGAGGCAATGGTACAGCTCTTATTAAAGAAACCATCACTGGATCCTGTTGATCTAGCCACTTACCACCCAGTTTCGAATCTTCCATTCCTGGATAAGATAATTGAGAGGGCGGTAGCAGAACAGCTGCAGGTATACCTGGATGATGTCTCTATCCTGGACCCATTCCAGTCTGCCTTCAGGCCCAGCCTTGGTACGGAGATAGCTCTGGTTGCTCTCACAGATGATTTGCTGCAAATCAGGGTGGATCAGCACCTGGATCAGGGTGGATCAGCACTGCTGATACTTCTAGATCCTACAGCAGCATTTAACACAGTCGAACATGATCTCTTGACCCACTGCCTCACTGACATGGGGATTTGTGGGACAGCCCTGCGATGGCTGAGCTCTTATCTCCATGGTTAGGGATAGAGGGTGGCACTTGGGGAATAGATGTTTGCCCGCTATTCTTTGGTATGTGGCATCCCCCAGGGGGTGATTCTTTCCCTGATGCTATTTAACATCTATATGAGCCCCCTTGCCCAGGTAGTCCACAATTTGGGGCTGGGTTGTCAGTCACTGGATGACACTCAGCTCTATCTGTTGATGGACAGCCAGTCTGAATTTGCTCCGGATTCCTTGGCCAAGGGTCTTGAGGCCGTGATGGCATGGTTACATCAGAGTCACCTGAAATTGAGTCTCCTGAAGATGGAGGTTCTGTGTCTGGATCATGGACAAAGGAGTTGGGGACTCGGCTCCCAATACTCAATGAGGTACAACTGAAGCCTTCATTGATGGTGAGAAGCCTGGATGTGACTCTGGATGCCACACTTTCAATGGAGGCCCAGGTCACAACCATTGCCAGGTTTGCCTTTTTTCATCTCTGGCAGGCCAGGCAACTGGTGCCTATCTCTCACCCCAGGAGCTGGCTACAATAATCCATGCAATGGTTACCTCCAGGCTAGACTACTGCAATTCACTCTACAATGGGCTGCCCTTGGTTGTGCTATGATTCATTGTACCATTTTACTTTTGAGCTGCCTCAAGAAGACCTCTGGAGAGGCAGCATATAATGTTTAAATAAATAAATAATAATTTTGTGAAGTAAAGAGGGAGCATTTTCATGCTGTGACTGACTGTCTGTTCATCAGATCATCCACACTGTTGCAAATCCAGTTGCATAATGGAACCCTTCCTGACATAGGCTCCCTCAGTTTCTTTATCTCAGTAGCAGCCATTTAACTTCTATTAAGAAGAAAGGAACTGCAACTATAATAAATAAAATACATGATATAATAAATAAAAATATGTAATTTGGTCCTAGGGTTTGGAAGAAGAGGCTAGTCTGGAAACTTGCCATGCCTTTTGGAGGCAACAGGAAATAATTATGGCTAAGTTACTTTATTCATAATGTCACAGAAAAGAGAGTCCGTCAGGACAAACCACCTAATGAGCTGCCTGGTCCTTGGGCCTACAAACTACTTGGTTGCCACGTGTGAACTTACCATTGTGCACATCCAACCTGATGGGAAACCAGTCATCTTTAGCATCCAGCCATATGACAGATTAGTTTTAGTATTCATTCACCCACAATAGATAAGAAATCTAAGGAAGAAAGGGGCATAGTACCATACTGATAAATGCCATAAAGGCACATGCTATAGATACATGGGTATCTATGAAGACTAGCTCCCATTAAATGTATGTCACTTGCTTACTGTACATTTGATGACTGGTAACTGAATGTATGACTTGATTCCATTGAAAAGCATTGTCCATGAAGCAATATAAAAATTTTATCTTGGGAGTTAAAACTGTGACAGCTCAAATCATATTGTACAAATGATGAATATTCATGTATGAATCAGGTCAAACACATTAAGATAGCAGTGATGAACTAGATTAGTAGCCGAAGTTTAAACTAAGATAGGACACAAAGCATTCGCTTAGGCCCATTTCACACATACACATGCACTATTTGATTTCACAACACTTGACTAACTCCCAAATGAATACGTAAATGGTACGGAAAACCATTGCTTTAAAGAGATGTGTTACCTGCTCTATGCTGGCTCATTCACACATGACAAAGGATGAAAACCTATGCACAAGGCATCCCTTATATTGCATCTACAGAAAAAGCAACCCCAGACAGCCTTCACCTTATTTTCATATAAGAATTAAAATGAAAAAGTGTCTTTATTTTTTGAAACCACAATGTTCATCATTTTGACAGTTTGCAAGAACAAATGTCATGCTCTGAATATAGTTTTTCAAGATTGCTATCTCTTTCTTCAAGATACTGAGGGATGAAGTAGATATAAATACATGCATTTCCAGTCTGTAAGGCTATGCGCCTTGACATATGGTTCATTTAAAATGAGAGTGGTGATATCCAGCAAGTCAGTACAAGCAGACCTTGCCATCTGCAAATTGTTTTTAGGTAAATCCATTATGGAATACCTTTTTAAAGCATTTATGTTTCCTTTCCACTTCTGCTACTTTTTTTGTTTTCTGTGTTTTCAACTCGTGTGAAGAGAAAGGGAACATTTCCCCCACTCAATCCATGAAGACTAATTCACTTGCTAGTCAAAACAGCCAGCCATCTGATTTTCAGCTGACCAACAACATCATGGGTCAGTTTGCTTGAGACAGTTTTCAAGACCACAAATCTCACAAATGCATAGGCTGCAGCCAATTTGGATTCTCATTTGGATTTGACATATTCAATAGGAAGGAATAAAAAGGAATCTGTTCCCTTGCTCATGACTCACTATATGATGGCCCATCTGTTTCTACCCTGTCATAACACATGCAACCTTATAAATATCACACACATTTCTCATCTTTATGGAATATAAGAAATGGCAGGATACTTCTGGTTTTATGCATAATATTGGTTAATAAAAGAGCAGTTGGCATTTGAAAGTTCCACTAGTGTTTGACTGTAAAGTTGACTTATTAGTCCCACATCTACTTACAATTGTTCATTTATGTAACAGATAATTAATTGCTTTGACTGTATACATGCGGACAGAATATAGCATTGTTTTTGAATGTATATACTGTGATATAAGCAAGTGTGTATAGCTTGAAGGGAGCCTGGAGGAGCTAGTTTCTGTTACTCCCTCAAGGTGTAACAGAATGGACCTCACATTGAAGTAAGGGGCCTCACTTTGATGTTGTGTTTGGTGTTGAGGTTGTAGCCTCTTAGTGTGCATTACAGTTCACCATTACTCAGCATTCTCTCCCATTTGGAAGAAATAAAGAAACTGTGACACTGAGAGATCTCTGTCTGTTGGTGCTACACCTCTGAAGATGCCAGCCACAGCTGCTGGCGAAATGTCAGGAACTACAATGCCAAGACCACGGCAATACAGCCCGGAAAACCCACAACAACCAAAGAAACTTTTTGTTGAATCATATTAATAAATACATAAAATCATATTAGCTTGTTCACCTGTGACCATAACATAAAGAGATATACTGGAGAGTTCTGAATGAAGAGTATAATGTCTGTCTTTTGTGTGTGGGGGGGGGGGGGAGGGACAATATGCCATATACCATATTGCTGGTTCAATATATCATGGGAAGGTTACAGATATAAGAATTTAATAATGGAAAGAGATTCTATATATATATATAATGCTGAACTTCACACCCACATCTACTGCACTGGAATGGTAGTTTTACTTTGAAACGTTTAGAGATGAAGTGAATTTTGAGCCATCTCAGAATGCAATTAAGGAAAAACAGTAGGACTGCCCAAAAATGACAAAAGGCAAAACAATCAATATATGTATCTGTAGTTGATTTACCTATGGAACCAACTGGAATTTAACATTAGGATTGTTAGAGATGCTAATCCTCCTCAAATTCCCACTGGTCTCACAGATGTTTGTGGGGTTAGCCATGACAGTCAGATATACTGATTTGTTGCTCTTGGTTTATAATCTAATATGCTGATTCATGCACTCACCCATTGGACTTTATCTCATTGAAACGTGTTTTTAAACTTTCAATAAAACACAAAAGTGGTATGCCTTATACAAGGGATAGGAACATAATACTTCCACTACTACTAACAAGAAGCAGATATTTTGGAATATACTTAATAATAATGCGCCTAATATACTATTGGTCCTGGGATCTGGAAACAACATTCTCTGCTGTTTTGGGAAAGGCCTCTCAAGGGGATCTAGAGTGTGTTTTATTAGAACTTCCTGAAACTGAATCCAATTTAGGGTTATTTTAAAAAATTCTCTTAATTCCTCTTTACCCAGTTTCTCCCTAATATCCAACAGTCCTTTTCTTTTCCTCTATATAGGAATTTAGAGTCAATTTCTAAACAATTCCTTTTTGATCAAAGAGGAATTTGAGGAAAGGAGGGGCAAGTAGGGAGGTTCTGCAACATTTCACAATTCCACTCTGTAGATGCTCAGAGACAGGCAGCGTGTTCCCAGGCTTTCCTATCTTCTTGTTAGAGCACCACCCTGGGGCATGTAACATAAAGCTACTGCAAGGGCTGAAGTTACAAAATGGTGCTTAGAGAAATGAAAGAGAAAGCCTGCTCTTTAAAGAAAATAGAATAAGAGGAATCAGTGGCTATATCTAAAAAAGTGAACTTCAAGAATAGAAATTCCCTACCCCATAAAAACCCTAAAGTTCTGCAGTAGCCTTTTTAATTAAGCAAACGCAAACTTGTAAGGCACCAGGACCAGATTTAATATCATCTGTCTTCTTAAAGTTAACCTACTGTGATGGAATAATCTGTTGGCTCCTCTTTTTACTCAAATCAGTCCTTTAGGAACTACAGTCTGAAAACATATATTAATAGTTCCTATATATAAACTGAGCCAGGACTGATCCTGCAAATTACTGACCTACATGTTTTGGTGTCAATGGCAAGAAAGGTATGGGCAGCTTTTCTTCATTCTAAGCTTTTGAACTGTATAGAGATGGAATCTATCTTCCATTCACTGCAAGCAAGATTTAAAAGGAGGGTGTTTCAGCCATTGATCACTGTCTTACATTGTACTGTCTAGTGGATAAATATTCTTCTCTGCCAAGAGGCTGTCTTTATGTGGGCTTTATGAACCTTTGGGCAGTATTTGGTTCAGTTCCTAGATATCACTTTGGAGCCAAATTGGCTAAAACATCAATAGAAAAAAGATTTCTCTGGTTCATTTTAAGCTGTATGATAATTCAACTGCACAAATTTGTTGTGTTCCAGAAGGCCACCTGTTTGGTTTCATTTCTCTATCTCAAGGTGTTAAACAAGGAAGCCTTCTAGATCCTTTACTCTTCAGTGCTTATGTGTGTGATATGATTCCTTATCTTCAAAAAAACAGAATTCCATGTGCCTACTTTGACTAACAATGATACTCCTACTTTGCTTTATGCTGATGATACAGTGTTATTATCAGTATCAGGTCAGATATTCAGGTTACTGAAATTGTTTATTAAACATTGTACTCAAGAAGGGTTATTGGTGGATTGTAAAAAATCTAAAATAACTTTTTTTTAAAAAAGCTTGTATATGAATTGTAGGACCTGAACCATCAATGAGGAAAAATAGTACAAGCAGCCCAATTTAAATATTTGGCAGTAATGTTTAGTTATAATATTGCTTGGAAAATACATTTACTTAGCCACAAAAATTGCTAGGGTAAATATAAATGCTCTCTTACCTGCAAGCTATAAAGGCATTTAATGGCAAGGTGAACTCAAAGGTCTTATTTGGGCAGGTATTTGGATGAATGGGGTCTCTGAATAGTTTGTTTTGTTTTGTTTTGTTTTGTTTTGTTTTGTTTTGTTTTGTTTTGTTTTGTTTTGGGTTGGGTTGGGTTGGGTTGGGTTGGGTTGGTTGGTTGGTTGGTTGGTTGGTTGGTTGGTTGGTTCGTCGCTCGCTCACTCGCTGCTTGCTCGTTCGTTTGTTCATTCGTTCGTTTGCTCGCTCGCTCGTTCGCTCCTTCGCTCGCTCTGTATCAATCAGTATCAAGGACATTTCATAAACAATACCATAGGATAAATAGATACAAGTTTAAAAGACATAGTATTAGCAAGAATCCAATACAAAGTAGAAAAAATACTGAAGCAGAACATAATCAGTTCTAGGACTAACATTAGACAACATGGAAGACTGGTGGTACATAGGAGTACATATTTAAAGCAGCAGATAATATGTAAGGCAATATAGTGACGAAGTCTATGGTCCCTAACTCATTAGTGAAGCATCTGAGACTCCCATCCCTACAATACAGCCCTCCCATTTGAGTAAAAAACCTTTTTGAATAGTTCAGTTTTGCATCGTTTATGAAAAGCCAGGAGAGTGGGGGCTCTTCTGACTTCCTCAGGCAGGTCATTCCACAAGATAGGGGCCATCATAGAGAAAGCTCATGTACGGGCTGCTGCTGACTTCATCCATGTGCAGCGTGGCACCTGCAGGAGATCCTGTTCAGATGAGCGAAGCTGCCTTGGAGGAACATAGGGAGGGAGGTGGTCCCATATGTATGCCAGACCAAAGCCGTGAAGAACTTTGTATGTAATAACTAATATCTTGAACTCAGCATGGTAACTGATGGGTGGCCAATGGAGTGACTGTAGGATGGGAGTGATGTTCATGGTCCTGCTCGCTCCTGATAACAGTTGAGCTGCAGCATTTTGCACTAATTGGAGACTTCTAGTTAACTTAGATGGGAGACCTATTATCTACCTCTTTATTATCTCTATTGGATAGTAGGTGTGCCCAGTTGTGTTGCAGAACTGTACTTAGAAAGTAGTTTGCTCAGCATTCATTAGAGTCTAGTGCTTGGATAAGTGAGGCTCTTTTTGTTGTTCTGTGTCTTGTGGGGAGAGGGGGGGTGTCTTCTGCATCTATGGTGGGAAGACACTTTTAGAAGTGTTTGGGAGTAATACATGTTTACTTATATCTTGCTTTTCTCCCCAGTTGCCACTCAATTGACTTGAGGTCTTTGGCCTTCCCTTTACCATGGTTAGGAGCATGGGTTATCGTGAAGCTTTAGGAAGAGGGAAATTGATCTTGATCATGACAGAACACAGTTTTGTGTATTGGAGATTCTCCCCTCTTTAACCTGCCCTTGTGTTTAAATTTTCTTACCACCCCTAGCCACTCCCATGCCTTTATGCTAGGCAGACTGAATGTCTTGCTGCCTGCAGAAAGGAGGTGGCACTTTGCTCAAACTCGATTTTCAGGTTGATTCTGCTCTTGTGCTTTAGAAGCAATTGAGAACATAGACCATCTTGTTTTATTTTGTGAGCAACAGGTTTTGTTTATGGATTTTGCCTTCTTTGAACAAATATCAATGTTCTGTTGACCCTTGAGTGGTCTCTTTTTTTGCTAGCAGATGTTGATCCATTATTAACTTGTTCTGTAGCCACATTTCTAAAATAGTGGTTCTTTAAGGTGTTCTTATGATGGATTTCAATTTATTTCTTGGTAAAATTTTATATTTTATTTTAAATAATTTTGATGTTAAAGCCTTTTATTTATTGTATTTTATTGATTTGTTAATTTGGTCAACAAATACAGAAAGAAAGAAAAACTTACGTTTGATATTCATACTATTTTTTTCCAATTGTATATTCACAGTGAGGGCCAGAGCAGATGGTATGTTTCCTATTGGAGGGTTATCAAAATGGCCCCGACTGGTGTCTGAAATCCTTCCCCTATCATAAGGTTTTTAGAAATTCATCTCATGATTCAGAACAGCTTAATGATACTGTGGATCCTCATAGTTACTGGGAATGAGGAACAGGAGGTAAATACACACCACATCTGATTACTCCAAACAACACAATATTTACAAATATTATGATTGGAAGTCTGATCAGTTGCAGGGTGGTGAGGCCACTTTTAGTTATCTTGCAAGAGAAATGTGTTCCAGTCCTTTAACAATGGAGTTGGAGTGAATGGCTGACTATAACTGGAAGTCTTGGCAGAGCCTTTTGACCTATAGTTTCCCCATCAATATCTTGCCCACCCATAGCCCTCAGGGATGGAACTGAATATTTTCAGCACACAACAGACTGCATTTGTCACCTATGTGTTATATCAGTCTGCATTCCAGCTCAAATGACTCACACGACACCTGTCTTGGGTTAGAAAATGGCCACAACTTTATTGATTACAGCTAGATGGAGCATTGGCCCGGCATCTGGGCATGGATCCCCGTTGGCATTGGGGGCCATCCTGCCGACCGATGCATCTTCCGCCAGTCCCGTGCTGGCCCAACACAGCAAGTGTCATCCCCCGGCAGCACATGCCAGGCGGCCTTCTCCTTCCAATCCGTCGGGGTGAGCAGACCCCTGGCCCACTCACCCTGTTGGGATCTGGCCCAATGCCACAAACCCACCAAACCCATAAAGTTGTGACAGTCCTCACTCCCTTCCATTGAGTGGAGGGTGGGTGGGAAACGCGCTGCTCCTGCTGAAGTCCTGGGAGGAATGGCGCCTACCACACTGCTGACCGGACGTGGTCTGGGCGCTCCTCCCCATCCTGGGTTTGATGCCTCCACTGCGTCTTTCACAATGGTGACAACTCTGCACACTGGTGAGTCAGCGAGCTTCTTTTGTCACGTATGTGTTATACCAGTCTGCGTTCCGGCTCAAATGACTCACACAACACCTGTCTTGGGTTAGAAAATGGCCACAACTGGGTGAGCAGACCCAGTCCTAGGAGGAATGGCGCCTACCAGGCTGCTGACCGGATGTGGTCTGGGCACTCCTCCCCATCCTGGGTTTGACACCTCCACTACGTCTTTCACAATGGTGACAACTCTGCACACTGGTGAGTCAGTGAGCTTCTTTTATGTAATCTGCATTAGTTTACCGTCTCTCAAGAAACTGAACCAATTCTCAAGTTTGAACTCTAAGTGATGGTCTGAAACAATATCCACCTCCTTCCCTCATCTTGCCTTAACTTTTAGTAATGCAGTGAAAAGGCTCATTTCCATTTCTTGAAGGGGACCTATGAAAACTTCAGGCAACATTGCCTTCATCTTCAGTTCCTGAGAGCAGCAGAGGCATGAGACATCCTGATTTCAGATATGGATATTTAAATACAGCTAGAGAGGAGGCATGTCCAAGAATGATGGAATAATTAACAGTAATCAACATTCATTCATTCATTCATTCATTCATTCATTCATGTCATTTATAGTACTCCTTTCTCACTGAGACTCAAGGCAGATTACATAGTGTGAGATTAGTACAGTCAATATCAAGGACATTTCCATAAAGAATGCCATAGGGTAAATAAATACAAGTTTACAAAAACATAGCATTAACAAGAATCCAATACAGAGTTGAAGAAATGTTGAAATGGCCAAAACAAAAGAGAGTTATTGTAAATAACTAGCCAAACAAGGAGAAACCCCATCGTATCTTACTAACTACAACAATTCAAGTCACTGAAATAATACTTATATATAATCCCAGATTCTAGCAAGAATTCACCACTGAATAACACAACCAACGTTGGCAAAAATTTACAAAGTAGTATTACAATGGACCTCTAGTGAGTCCCTTAAAGTGACAAAGTGCAAATATAAATTGATGCACAATCAAAGAATCACCAACAAATGTCACTTAAATCTGAACAAAATAAGTTCTATAATTCCCAGGAAAGTCCAATAAAGTATTACAGTGCAATACATTCCAAATGTTTCTTTTTTTTCTGTTATCTTTTTTCTTCAGAGGAGAAGGTGCCCTCACAGCTCTGCTCGACAAGGAGCCAGTTTGCAACCTCATTTCCAGGAATCTTTATCAAAAATATGCCGTGTTCACAGATCACTCTCCAAGAGCTGCAAAAACCAAATACATTCTTTTGCATAGACTTTACCCATAATTTCAATCAATAAAAATATTAATTAAATATTAAAAACTCACATGTATGATTCAATCCATAGTCACAAATAATGCTTCAATGTATAATTCCCAAAAGACTATCTTAGTAACTAACGCCTGGTTGGTAATTGTCTAAATAGGCAATTGCTCATAATTATTTCACTTCATTTCTTTAAGTGGTATATGTTTAGATCAGGATATCTGGTCACTATCCATCTTACAGAAAATATGTATAATCAACCTGAGAGTTCAATCCAAGAGGAGTGAGGGCATTCAGATAGAAAGTCCAAGAGACTTCTTTCTGTAGAAGCTCTCTTTGTACATTATTAGCATTACCCAGTCTTGCTACATGTAAAACCGAGAATCTGAATTCTCCCTCATCTTGGTGACATTCAGAGAAATGGGAAACCAGTGGAGCCTCCTTGACCCTATTTCTGATGCAAGACATATGTTCTAATATCCTTACAGGACACAAAGTATTCCTTATGTACAGTAATTTACAAGTACATTCAATGACATATACTACCCCGGGAGTGCTACATGTTAAAAAAGACCACAAGGCTATCCTCCTTCCATTGCTAGCTGGGGAAAAAAAACCTCATGTCCCTCAATAACCAAAGGGCATACTTTACAATGTCCACAGTGAAAATGGCCAATCGAGCTTGCAGCATGGGTAGTTGTGTCCTTATATTTGGAATGAACAAGTACATCTTTAATATTCCTGGTTCTTCTATAGCCAATAGAAGGGGGAGTAGCACACCCAGGAATATCCATAATGAGGTGCCAGTGCCTCAAGATAATTTTCCTAATCTTGTTAAAAAGTGGAGAAAACTTCAAAGCCCATCTTAGCCATTGTTTATTGCCTCTCTCCTTCTGACTGAATAATTCCTGTCTGTTAACCTGAGAAACTCGATGTCTAGCCCCCTCCACTATTTAATTAGGATACCCTCTCCTCAGGGGGATGGGAGTGATAGTCATGCACTTGCTCACTCCTGATATCAGCCAAGTCGCAGCATTTTGGAATCTCCTAATTAACTTAGATAGGAGACCTATATATAGTGCATTACAGTAGTCATCTTGATTTAAGTTATGGTCCTGTGAAAGCAAGTTTTAGCTGACTTTGAAAAGAGCAAAGTGTACAATCCCAGTCCATTACAATGGGAATATTTGCTCTTGAAATAAATGAGGTAGCAGCTGGGGGCGGGATTCAAGTAGTGGACGTATCATGGGTGGGAAGGGTTAAACACCTTCTTGATAAGCTCTACTTCACTTTGAATTTTTTTAAAGAAGAATTTTCATGAGATAGTGGTCACAGATCTTCTGTGTCATACCTAGCTTAGTCTTAATGGAAAGGAAAGAAGGAAGGACTGGAACTGTTTGGTGGATAAATTCAACTAGCATTACACATAACACAATAATTACATTTTAATGTTACATACACAATGCATATAGAGGACACGTCCACATGGCAAATGCCTATGGTACTAGTCTGGCATTGTAAGGCACAACTTAAATTTGTGGGGAAGTATTTGAGGCAAAGAAAAGGACATGCATGACAAAAGCAGAAAGGGATGTCCATCTACAGTGGATCAAAATGCTTTCTGTTAGTAGTATGGATGGATTGGAGGACTAGCATGGGCTGAAACATCATGCTCATGAGAACTGCTGCCAGTTCACTTCCAGTTTGCCAGTGGTGATCAGGCAGCCAATTAATCAATGGGCTATTCAGCTGTTTGCAATCTGTATTCACAGAGAAAGGTTCTTTGCAGCCATCAAAAACCCACTCCAGGGGGCCTGGGACTTCTGGCTGGCTTCTAATCTGGCTTCTCCTCTAAACCCAGCAAAGTTTTAAGGGGAGGGGGGTAGGATCAGGAGCTGACTGCCAGCTGATGTACTAAAAGTCATTTTCTTCTGATCTCCCATCCTGGAAACTTTGTGTAGGGGAAAGGACTGCTCAGTCTGAATTATTTTCCTTCTCTTCTGGATCCAAGGCTGTCAGCTTGAATGAGAAAGGAGATAAACCAGCTTTCCTCCCTCTTCCTTTTACAACTCAGAAATTAGAAGCATTGCATCCATCCCTGCAGAATGTGGAGGGGGGTGGGGGGTTGAGGTCTTTCTCTCCCTTTTGCAATACAGAAATGAAAAGCACTGGGTCGAATCCACATTACTCATTCTAAGTCGCATGTTCCCCGCATTCCCCACGCAATCCCGAGTGCCGGTCACATTACCTCATTAAACAGATGCATTTCATTCGCATTTCTCCCGAATATGTGGTCACAGGTTTTCAACGGGAGTTTCACGGTGGCCGTGAACAGGCCAATGCACAATTTACGCGGTTTTTTTTAAAAACCACCCCCCTTCCTGTCTCTCCGGCCGTTCCGAGAGTTCCTATTGGCTGATTCAACTTGCAAGTGTTTTGTAGTCTGCAAAAGACTGTTTTTGGCTTCATAGCATTGGATTTATTGATTATGCTGTTTCTGAATCAAATCTGGTAGTTTGAAAAATCATTTTGGGGTGAATCCATCCTCAGAACGGACTCGCGAAACTTCCTTTTTGTTTTTTATTTTTTTTATTTTATATTACTGTAATATCGAAATTACGAAATATCGAAATAATGACACTCCAAGGAAGTGAAACTTCAGTAAAATTCAGGCACTGAACTGTCCTGCATAGGAAATGCCCACGAAAGCTTCCCACATGCTTCCAAATTTCCAAAAAAGAAACGGAAGAGCCATCAGTGCTGTCAGTGGGTGAAAGAGAGGCATCATTATCTTCAATGATGTTTCTTTATAAGGCAAGATCGAAATAACGGAAAAGTGCGCTCAAAAAAATAAAAAAAAATGGGCGGGAAGAAAAGGTCCCGCCCAAAAAAGCGGTTTTCGAGCGGCCGTGTGACCGGAGGGACGCGCGAGAAAGACGGATCGGAAGCAGGAATGTGAACGAAGAGGAAAAAATCGCGGATTGGAGGCAAACGGAAGATATCCGATAAACATGCGGGTAATGGGTGAATGTGGATTCGACCCTGGTTTTGTTCCTGTCCAGCTGAAGGGGGAGGAAGGACTCTCTTTTATAATTTCACTATGTAGCTATTTTGCTGAGGAGGCAAGGTGGATAAAAACTTGACTACCAGATAACCCCTCATCATCTGAGAATTGGCTTTTGACCAACAGGTAGTTGCAAACTTTTTCCCAGCTGTATTTGTTATTCAGTACCATCCAAATATATCACTGATTGGCTCACAGTCTGATCATGGTAATTTCATCTGCCAGACAGGTTTACTGATAAAGTAATGGTATCCTTATCGACTTCTGCCATAACACAGCTACGATCCAGACTGGAAGGTTTCCAGGAATGCAAGGAATCCATGAAATATCTCTTCTCCCTGATTAAAATGAAGCCACTGTAGGGACAATGAAACACTGCAAACAAGCATTTCACATCTAGATTTAACAAGCTTGACCTGGACTTGAAGGCTGGTACAAGAACCAGAAAACACAGTGAAAATGTGGCCAATAATAGCAAAAGTATCGTGATTGATAGCAAGAGAATTGCTTACCCATCTTTCTAAAAAATCTGCTTAGAGTTCAATAATTAATATCTTTAAAGAATTACTTGGGTTTTTCAGGTGAAGGAATAGGAGGAAAACAAACATTTTTATTTATCACTTGAAATTTATCAGCTATAAAATGGTTCTGCTAAGCAAACCCCAAAGGAACTTTTTTTTTTTGCATTTGCCTTTTTTTAAATATAATTTTTATTTTATTGAAACAAAAAGGGGATACAGAAAGGAAGGGGGAAAGGGGACAAGCAAAACAGATATGCAGCTGTGTGCTATAAGGATTATTAAGATACAAAATACAAAATCACAACCTTTATAAATATTTAGTGATTAGAGTAATAATTAAACCTGTTTAGTATATATTTTACCAATTAAACAACCCATAAAGAATTTATACCTATTTCTACTTGTTATGTTAATAATAATAAAAGAGACAAAGAGGGGGGGAAAGACAATCATTCACAGTAAGAAAGCTTATTACTTAATATAGCTAGTTGTCTTACCCTCTTAGAGTATTAAGTACTATCAACAATTCTAACCTGTTTCTTCTCTTTATCTTACAAAATGAAAAAAAATCTTATTTCCTCTCTACTTATCATTACCTTTAACCTATATTTTACTTAACAATGTTGACTTTTTACCAATATTTTAATATTGTACCATTTATTCTACCAATTATTTTTATATACCATACCTTCACATTATAAAATATATCAATATACAATCATTTTCAAATTGACAAGATAGAAACAACTTAAGAAGTTTATCCATTATAAGCAAAAAATTTCCCCATTTCTCTTCAAATTTTTTAATTGGTCTTCTATTTATGTAATTCATCAATTTTGCCATCACTGTGTATTCTGACATTTTATCCTTCCAAATTTCTCTGGTTGGACATTCTCTTTCTTTCCATTGGCTTGCCATTACTACAAAGGAACATTTTTGAAGGCTAGTGCAGTTTGTGTGATTAATAAAGTGAGGGCTATGCAATTTATAGGCCTGACCTGGATGCCTCAGACCAGCCTAATCTCATCAGATCTTACAAGATTAAGTAGGGTCAGGCCTAGTTAGTATTTGGATGGGAGACCACCAAGGAATTCCAGGGTTACTGCAAAAAGACAGGCAATTGCAAACCACCTCCATTCATCTCTTTCCTTGAAATCCCTCCGGGATCCCCATAAGTTAATTGCAACTTGTTAGCACTTTACACACATGCTATTTATAGAAGGCACAGTTAGGATGGATATCAAAATTCTCATTCCCTGTTCTCTGTGAAAAATTTTTTAAATTTTACTAATTTTCTTCATAAGGTTTCTCTAGAAAGTTGTACAATTTAATAATTTGTTCTACCTGACAATCTTCTGGGAACAAAACAAATACAAATTATAGCTGTTTAAAAGAAAGGAGAAAATGATTGGGAAACATAAAACAAAAATAGCCATGTTTGTCTGAGATATCTGATAGTTCTACTTTTAACTGAGAGTAAGTAACAATATCCTACATCTACAGCCATTATTTCTATAATTTACAGCAAAATCCTAAACAGAGTTACTCGGATCTAAGCCCACTGATATCACTAATATTTGTTTGGTACTACTCAACTCCTCAATATGTGACCCACAAAACTAAATACAGCCAACCACACAAGTATGGTTCACTAGGATCCCAATAGACGTCTTGATCTTGCTACCTCTCTGAGTTGCAAAATCATGAGGGCACACATTTGAAGATAATAAATAGTAGAAGTCTACATTATGTTACACACTATATAAGATGGCCAAGGATATGAGAGAGAAGCTAGGATTTAATAATGGGTAGGAGAGTTGTCTTAAAAGTTACATAACAGTTTTTTATAGAGCAAACAAGATGGAGAGATTATTCAAAAGTTGTGGCTGAAAAGGGACTTGAAGGAAGAGAGAGGAGAAATTTGTGAGCAGTAGTGTGGGGGGGGGGGAGGAAAATTCCAAGCATAAGGCACAGAAACAAAGATACATAAGAGCAGAAGGCAAAGAAACTCCCACAGTGCTGAAAGTCAGATTTTTAAAAAATCTGAGCTGAGAATAACAATTTTGTTCAGTAAAAGCTTGGAGTAATTTGGTAAAAAGGTTTCCTAAGGTGGAATTCCATTGCAGGAAAGTGACATGGGGAGAGTATCTGAAGAAATACATGGCATAGAGTTCTAGCACTATTTTTACCAAGCTTTAAGGTTCATAAAATCAGCTAGAACTTTGGAACTCAGCAGATTGTTTTCCATGAACAACCCGGGAAGATAATTAGCTTGCAGTGATTGGCATTCCAAATCGCAAGTTGCCAAACCTAGTGACACTGGGGGATCTAATGAGTGCAACTTGTTTTGTTTGTCCCTGTTGTGCAATGTACCTTAAGAAAATCTGTGTGTAGCCTAAAAACAAAATTCTCAAATTCTTCACCAAGTAAAACTGAATTTTGCAGCCTACATTCTTTTTAGTTAAATGTGCATATATACTAACACTTTCTTTATAAACTGTGTTTCAAGAAATTTTATGTCCTGTCAGGTTTCTATCATTTCTTCTTCTATAATCTCACTGTATAAGATCAGTACCCACCTAGGCATGTAACCTATTTCTTTATCGGTTGTGTGATATGATAAGAGAACAGCAGACTTGTGGATTTTTTATGGCTTGTGAATATGGCCAAAAAGCACCTCCTGTAGTGGACCATGTGCCGAGATGCATATGTGTCTGTTGGCACAGCTTTGCTTTCTGTGGGACATGTATGCAGAGCTAGGAACTGTGGATGGAATTGGGAACACCTGAACAAGAGCAGACAAAGAAGCAAATTGCACATCATTTGACTCTGAAAAGGAGATCAGACAAATCTTGCTGTTACATGAAAACCTCTCCCCAAATGCATGTCATAAAAGCAGGTGTAGAAAGACAAATAACAAAGAAAAAAGAAGGGCGAGGGGAAAACCCGAACGCAACCCAAAATATCCTGAAGATGCGACAAGGGGCAAGCTATATCGAATAAAATATAATCAAAATAATTATTTATTATGTAGTGTAATTATATCTTAGTTGATATAGCTTGCTCCTTGTAGCATCTTCTGAAAGACATTAAATAATCATAAAACAAAGACTAAAATTGTCCAAAGAAAATGCCAAAATAGGAGACCTAAAGAAAAAAGACAGGAAGAAATCTGGCAAACTTCCTATCACATGTTGGGAGGGGGATTAGTCTATTTTTTTCCAAAATAAGTTAGAAAAAATCAAATTTAGATTGCCCATCCCTACAATTTATTTATTTAGGTATTTTATTGACCCACTTTTCTTTCCAGTGGAGACCCAAAGCAACTTACAAAAGTACAAATGAATAAACAAAAATACCAAAATATACAATATATCACTGTCTGTGGCTGGACCTAGATCCATTAAACTGGCTCGCAAGGCCACAGGCTACAAACCATGGATAAAGAGCTAAGGGCCAGGAACCCTTTAGCTCTTGCACTTCACCTCATGCCAAAGGGCTCACACCTCTGGTCACATCTAGGCTTAAACGCCAGCAAACAGGAAACAATAGGTGGACCAAGGAGGGTCTCTGCTCATACACAATGAGAGCCCTTTGAAGCTATTAAGCCAGCAATGCAATTAAAACATACTCTGTGCACAGAAATATCAATCAGGGTGCAAACGTAGGCTGAATGTTTTGGTTGGACAGTGAGCTGATCATTCACCTATCTCCTGAGCCACTCTGTACTTTCCTGCCCTTCCCCTCCCCCATACCATCTCAGAGATACCGATATTTTAAGGACAGCATGGGAACATGGAAGCTGCAAGCAGACTGCTCCTGCAGACGTGTTCCAGCCAGAAAAACAGCCAGAATTGGTTTCCTCACTTCAGACCTGAAAGTCAGAGGACATTTCTACTTTACATAGATTCACTACTCAATATGATGCGCACACACCAAGCTGTTAGTGCTTTAATGCCAAAAAAGAACCTGTCTTTCCCCCCTCCTTCATAGCCATAACACCACCACAAGGGACTTGTGTCAATTAAGGAAACTGTGCAGGATGGAATGCTTAATACCTTCTCCCTCCCCATGCAGCCCTAAGTAGGACCAGTTCAAACTGGGCTGTACTTATGTCTGTAATATGTCTTCAAAAATATAGAGACCCTTGGTCTATTTACCTATCTATTTATTTAGACTATTTCTATGACATCTCTTCAGAGTCCTGCTAAAGGTGGCTAACAGTTAAAAACAACAGAATAGATCCAGAGGAGTTAGCCGTGTTAGTCTCTAATAGCAAAACAGTAAAGAGTCCAGTAGCACCTTTAAGACCAGGGCTCATTTCAAGGGGGAACACGTAGGAATGCAGTTCCGGCAATTCCCCAAAAAAGTCACATGTCAGGTGGCCCCGCCCACCTGACTCAGCCATTTTGGGCCCGTTTCATCCTGGATTGGGGCCAAAATGGCCTAGATTGGGCCTCTGACATGTGGTGGATCACTCTCCTGCTCAGCAGTGGCCTGATCCTGACCATTTTGGGCCCCTTTTTGGCTATTTTCAGCCCCTTTTTGCCATTTTGGGCCCAATTTTGGCCCTGAATGGCCAGGATTGGGTCCAAAACAGCCAGGATAAGTGGTGCAAGGGGGTGTGGCATATGCAAATCAGTTATGCTAATGAAACATTTCCGGTGATGGCAAGGGGCACGGCATATGCTAATGAGTTATGCTAATGACTTCCTCCAGCTCTTTTTCTACAAATGACCCCTGTTTAAGACTAACCAACTTTACTGTAGCATAAGCTTTTGAGAACCACAGTTCTCTTCCTCAGCATCTGATGAAGAGAACTGTGGTTCTCAAAAGCTTATGCTACAGTAAAGTTGGTTAGTCTTAAAGGTGCTATTGGTCTCTTTACTAAACAACAGAATAAAACGAGTCATAAAAAATACAGGTCATTAAAATCACAAGCAGCATAAAAACTATGCATAAACAGAGCAGATCTTTAAAGAGCTGATAAGATAAGCCACTAATTAAAAGCCTGAGTAAAAAGATGTGTTTTAGCCTGGTGCTTAAAAAGGAATAATGGCAAGCTTCAAGAGGGAGGGCACTTTACAGGTGAGGTGCCACCACAGAAAACACCCTGTCTCTAGTTCCCACCTACCTCACCTCTGAAGGTGGGCACACACATAGAAGAGTTTGAGAGGCATATCTTACCTGGTGAGCTGAATAGTATGGGAGGAGATGGTTCTTCAGGTCTACCTATCACATTTTTATCTCATCTTTCCTCCAAGGTACTCAGGGCAGTGTATACATTTTCCCTGCCTCTATTTTGTCCCCACAATAGCCCTGTAGAGTACATTAGGCTGAGAGCACATTACCGGGCCCATGTCAACCAATGAGCATAGCAGGTGAATGGGGATATGGGCCTGGGCTTCCTAGATCCTAGTCTGATATTCTAACCACTACACTATACTGATTCTCCCATCTAGTTTATCATATCTAGATTGACTGTTCGCTTGCCTTCCAAAGCTAACAAACAGGGCTTGGGTTTTAATTAATTATTTTCTGAATGCAACTTTTCCACATACCTATTAGACAAGAATCCTCAAGAGAGCTTCCATGTCAACTCTGTGTTGACTGACACATTGCAGCTCATTATAATTAAATTTACATCTGTATAACTAATGATAAACATCATTTGCATCTTTTTTCTTTTTGCTAATTAAACCCACACCTTCCTCTACATCTCCAGAAACCTTTACCACATCCCTTCACTTTAAATATATTGTGATATCCCCATTTTTATTTTAAAGTTTTTTTAATTTTATTTTGAGTTCTCCTTACCAGTGCAGAAGTTTTGTGACTATTGCGGAATCCTGAAGTAATGGATAGGATTGTGATGCTCATACAGGACATGGCTCTTGTATTTGTAAGGGAAGTATAGAAGGCTGCAACAAGTACTACTTTGTATTGTCGAAGGCTTTCACGGCTGGAGAATGATGGTTGTTGTGGGTTTTCCGGGCTGTATTGCTGTGGTCTTGGCATTGTAGTTCCTGACGTTTCGCCAGCAGCTGTGGCTGGCATCTTCAGAGGTGTAGCACCAAAAGACAGAGATCTCTCAGTGTCACAGCTACTGGCAAAACGTCAGGAACTACAATACCAAGACCATGGCAATACAGCCTGGAAAACCCACAACAACCAAAGTACTACTTTGTTTGCAGCCTATCATAACAGGAGAAGTTGCACTTTTGCAATTTTTATTCTATATCCAGTCATCCTTGGTAACTAAAATGGGACCTGCTGATTGGTGCAGGTCCAACTGAAGATGCAGAAAGCTGGTACCAGCTGCTCCACTGTGTACTGCTGAGTATAGTATCTACTTGTCTCATTTTTCTGCACAATTTTATCCATTGTTTTCTCTGTCCTCTGCCATGCTTTCTCTTCTCCAGAACATTTTTGTCCGGTCTTTTACATATCCTTCTTCTACTCAAACCAGAATTGTTAGGCCTTCCACTACGGAGCGATGCCACCTGCTGGCAAGCTTTGTTACCTGCCACCACTCACAGCTGTGGCAGGAGAAAAATGAAATGAAAAACAGCAATGTCTCTTCTGGGTACAACCCAGAAATGCCTAAAGGTAGCTCTAGGAATTGCCATAAACTCTATGGTTTTAAAACTACCCTTTGTCATTTCTGGGTTGTACATGGATGTGATGTAGTGACATCACTGATGTCACATATACACCCCTTTGTCTCTGTCCTCAGCCCTCCTGCCTGTCCTGGCAACCCTAACACAGAAACCTTCTTCTCCTTTCTATTATTTTTGCCTCATTTCTTTTCATTTCTAGCCCTGATCAATCACCTATGACATTTGGGTTCATCTATTGTCTCAGGAATAAGGCCCTCTCCCTTCATTGCCTCCTGCAAGTCCCCAATCTGTTCTGCAGTTGGTAGCCTTGGCAACAAGTAGTGTTGCCAACATACAGGTGGGGCATGAAGATCTCCTGGAATTACTACCTGATATCAGTTCTCCCCCTGGAGAAAATGGCTGTTTTAGAGGGTAGACTTTATAGCATTATACCCTGCTGAGGTTCCCCCACTTCCTTTCTCCAGGTTAACCCCCCAAATCTCTATGAATTTCCCAACCTGGAGTTGGCACTCATAGCAACATGTATAATGACTGGAGAGATAAGCAGTGGCTTTTGCCTGTGACACATGATACCGCTTGATCTTTCTGGGACACACATACCTTTTGGGGGTTGATAGAACAGTCACCTTGGGCAAGATTTTGGAGGTAGAATAACATATTTTTAAAAGTATATTTCTATCCAAAGACTGAACACAAATCAGTGCAGGATAGCTATTCCAAGGTAAACGCCCACAGCAGGCAGAGCAGAACTTTCAGGAGTGGGTAATGGAACCACTTGAGAAGTGATCCTGGTGTATGATTAAGCGTAGACACTGGCATGAACCAGGAAAAAAATAAACTGTGTGGTTCATGGTTCGTTCAGTTTCACGGAACACAAACCACAAACAAACCCACCCCTCCTGAGTAGATACAAATGACCTACATCTTTTCCACACTGTGACACTGAGAGATCTCTGTCTTTTGGTGCTACACCTCATCCAGACAAGAATAAAAGAACATGAAAGACACTGCAGACTTGGACAGCCTGAAAAATCAGCAGTGGCTGAACATAGCCTAACTCAAACAGGGCACAGTATCTTATTCCAGGACACCAAAATACTGGACAACACTTCCAACTACTTTGTCAGACTGCACAGGGAAGCCATTGAAATTCACAAGCATAAGCAAAACTTCAACAGGAAAGAAGAAACCTTAAGAATGAACAGAGCATGGGCTCCAGTTCTGAAAAACACCAGGCCAACAAAACACTCCACACCCGACAATAGCCCTGCAGAGAAGATTAGCACATCAAGCACCAATCCATATGCAAAAGAACCGCCTCAGGACACAGTGAAGCCTCCCGCCATTAGCATTCCACACCCTGGGAAACTCTTACAGAATGACTCAGCTCAACCCCACCCCTCCTGAGTAGATACAAATGACCTACATCTTTTCCACACTGTGACACTGAGAGATCTCTGTCTTTTGGTGCTACACCTCTGAAGATGCCAGCCACAGCTGCTGGCGAAACGTCAGGAACTACAATGCCAAGACCACGGCAATACAGCCCGGAAAACCCCCAACAACCATCGTTCTCCGGCCGTGAAAGCCTTCGACAATACAACAAACCACAAACTTTGCTGAACTTGCACCAGTTCGCGCACTGGTTTGCGGTTCGAGGGAGCCCAGAATGGGCCCCTTCATGTTCACAGCCAAACTAAACAAGACCTTCCCAGTGTCCAATACCTACCAAATTTGCAGGGGAACTATTTCTCACTGTCCTCTAAAGACACCCCAAGTTTCAGAGAGATTGAACCCCAGGAAAGGCATGATCCATGGGACACTCCCCCTTTTCCTGTCATTTTCTCTTCACAGTAGTTAAAACTGGAGTGTCTGCTGGCAGCTACTTTGAGGGGCTACAAACTGGCCTTCCCAATGTCCAATACCCACCAAATTTGCAAGGGAGCTAGTCCTCACTATCCTCTAAAGACCCCCCAAGTTTCAGAGAGATTGAATCATGGGAAAGGCATGATCCATGGGACCCACCTTCCTGTCAAGGGAGGTATGGCAGTGGGACATGGGGTGGGAATTGAAGGTCATGGAGATGTGGTAGAGCTCGGTGCCCTTCCAACTTGCGTCCCATCCCAAAGCATACTGGTTCTGGGGCTAGGAGATATAGCCTCCCTCCAACACTGGTGTTGTGTAACACCAAGTCCATCAATAATAAGACCAAAAAAACTGCAGGATTTCCTTGCAGCAGAAAGTATGGACCTGGCATGTGTGACAGAGACCTGGGTGAGGGAAGGTGAAACAGTCGCCTTGGGAGAACTGGCCCCACCAGGTTTCTTGGTCCTTCACCAGTCCCAGACGGATGGCCGGGGGGGGGGGGTGGCAATACTCATTCGAGAGTCTTTTTCCTTCAAGACACTCCCCTCACCAAAGATCACTGGCATTGACTGTGTTGGCCTGGTGTGAGATCCAGAGGAGAGTTTGGCTGTCTACTTGGTGTACTGACCGTTTAGCACACCAGTAGCTACCCTGTCGAACCTGTTGGAGGAGGTGGTGGGGTGGGCATTGGAGCACCCTAGGCTGTTGGTCTTGGGTGACTTCAATGTCCATGTAGATGACACCGCCTCTTCTCAGGCTGTGGACCTGGTGTCATCCATGGCAGCACTGGGACTCTCCCAGTTTGTTTCTGCTCCTACACATCAAGCTGGATCTGATCTTTGGGTTGGGGGTTCAGGTGGACCTAGATGCTATTACAGTGGTGCCGTGGTCAGACCACCATGTCCTGAAGGCTCGTCTGGGAGTGCCAACCCCCTCCTGCATGGGCAGCGAGCTGATTTATGCTCACCCGTGGAGACTCATGGATCCAACTGTTTTCCAGAATGCTCTGCGTGATCCAATTTTCCCTGGTGGTTCATTGGATGAGCTGGTGGGAGATTGGCAGCACTGTCTCTCGAAAGCCATCAATGAGATTGCTCCCCGTCGCCCTCTCCGTCTCCGTGTCAGACTGGCTCCTTGGTATACGGAGGAGCTACGTCAGATGAAACGGAAACTGAGACAGCTAGAGCGAGTGTGGCGACGGAATCATAGTAAAGAGGAAAGATCATCTTATAGAGCATTTATGAAGGCCTATGAAGTGGCTGTGAAGGCGGCAAAGAGGGAGTACTTTGCCGCCTCCATAGCGTCTGCAAGCTCACACCTGGCAAAATTGTTTCAAGTTGTTCAGTCTCTAGTCTCCCTCTCTCAGGGAGACTGCCAAATTAGGAATTCGGCCATTAGCTACAAGGCTTTGGGGAGCTTCTTTGCAGATAAAATCTTGTCTCTCCGGTGCGATCCGCCAGCCACGGTTGATACAGTGAGGGAACTGGAGGCCCCTTGGCTGTCTTCTGGTCCAATTTTAGATCACTTCAGCCTGGTCTCCCGGGAGGACGTGGACAGGATCCTGCAGCTGGTTAGGCCCACTATGTGTTCCCTGGACCCCTGCCTGTCGTGGCTGGTGAAAGCCAGCGCCATTAGGTTGGGAGCCCAATTGGAGGATATTATTAATTCATCGTTAAGCTCTGGGGCTTTTCCCGGGGCGTTGAAGGAAGCTGTGGTGAGGCCTCTCTTTAAAAAGCCATCTTTGGACCCCACAGACCCGTCCAGTTACTGCCCAGTATCAAACCTCCTGCTCCTGGGAAAGATTGAGCGGGGGCGGGGGCGGGTGGAACAGCTGCAGGCTTTCCTGAAAGAGACTTCTGTCCTGGACCCATACCAGTCCAGTTTCTGCTTGGGCCATGGAACAGAGATAGTGTTGGTCGCCCTCATGGATGATCTCCGCAGACACCTGGATCAAGGTGGGTTGGCGCTGTTGATATTGCTAGATCTCTCAGTGGTGTTCGACATGGTTGACCATGAGTTGTTGGCCCACCGTCTCACCGATGTGGGGATCCGAGGGACGGCCTTGCAGTGGCTTGTCTCTTTTCTCCACAGTCAGGGACAGAAGGTAGCGCTGGGGGAGAGTGTGTCCACGCGCCAGTCACTGGTATGTGGCGTCCTGCAGGAGGCGATACTCTCCCCCCTGTTGTTCAATCTTTATATGCACCCCCTCATCCAGCTGGTGCGGAGTTTTGGACTGGGTTGTCACCAGTATGCAGATGACACCCAGTTGTATCTGTTGATGGGCAGCCAACCTGGCTCTGCCCCGGATGCCCTTCCAAGAGCTTTGGAGGCTGTGTCCGGTTGGGTGAAGCAGAGCAGACTGAAGTAGAACCTCATGAAGACAGAGGTCCTGTACTTGGGCCTTGGGCTGTCGGATGTGAAGTTCCATCTCCCAGCCGTTGGGAGGGCCCCGTTGGTGCCCGTCTCGTTGGTTAAAAGTCTTGGCATGATCTTGGATTCCTCCCTGTCTATGGAGACTCAAGTCGCATCTGTTGCCCAGACTGCTTTTTTCCACCTGCAGCAAGCCAGGCAACTTGCCCCCATCTCTCAGCCCGGGACCTAATGACAAGTGACCCATGCAACGGTCACCTCCAGGCTGGACTACTGTAACTCACTCTATGCAGGGCTTCCCTTGGGTCTGATCCGGAAACAACAACGGGTCCAGAACGCTGCTGCTTGTGTTCTGATGGGTGTTCCATACAGGACACATATTACACCAATCCTACAGCAGCTTCACTGGCTCCCCGTGGAATTCCAGATCCGTTTCAAGGTGTTGGTTTTAACCTTTAAAGCCCTAAACGGATTGGGACCAGCATACCTGTGGGACCGTCTCTTCCCGTATGTGCCCCAGAGAGCGCTTTGTTCAGCGGGTAAGAACTTACTGGTGATCCCTTGTCCTAGGGAGGCTCGTTTGGCCTCGACCAGGGCCAGGGCCTTTTTGGTCCTGGCCCCAACCTGGTGGAACTCTCTGTCTGAGGACACTCGGGCCCACCAGGATCTTGTATCATTTCGGTGGGCCTGCAAGACGGAGATGTTCCACCAGGCTTATGGATGAGGCCAGCGTCAGAACCATCATTGAGCCTCCCACCGGTCTCCGTTATTCGAGTACTGCTCGTGTGTCTGTCTACCTCCTCTTTGTATGCTGGGGGCAGGCATGTGTTGCCAACTATATCAGGATTTTGTATATATATAATTTTAATTGCTGGATTTTATTGTCGAATCTGCTATGTAATTGTATTTTATGACTGTTGTACCCTGTCCTGAGCCCACTTGTGGGGAGGGCAGGTTAAACACCGAATAAACTAAACTGTCGTTTTCTCTTCACAGTAGTTAAAACTGGAGTGTCTGCTGGCAGCTACTTTGAGGGGCTGGCCCTTTTCCTGGCTGGATGGGCCAGAATGGGAGCTCTCTAGTTGGCAGGGACAGCTGCCAATCAAGCATGGAGGCCTCAGATTGGGGGCAACCAAAAGACTGCCACCATTGCCTGGGCAATGGATTGAACAGCACCAAAGTGTCTGGCTTCCTGAACCGGCAACGGAACAGCAGGAAAAAGTTGCTGGTTTCATAAAAACGCGGCCCTATGGAACGTGAGTTTCTTTGACTACGTACCAGCTGTTCTGTCCGGAATTTTGTTCCGTGGTTCGTTTTGTGCCCATCTCTAATTAAGAGTGTTGCAAACATCTCTCTGTTTTCAGCTGTGATGTTTCAGAGGAATTGTGCTATAGAGTACTCAGGTCTTTGTTAACCCCGACCCTTTCAAACTGACTCCAAGGAAATCTAAGTGGCTCCCAATTTATCTATAATGGTGCAATCATGAAGTGTACATATTTATTCAGAAGCAAGTCACCACTGGGTTAAACAGGGCTTACCAGCAAGTAAATGCTCACAGAATTGCAACCTTCATCTTGCAAAAACTCTTGCATATCACAGTTCCCTGATATTTAAATGGTTTATGTTTTGCATTGAGGAGGGGGTTTGCATATTGTATTTTTCCTAGTTAGCTGTAATTTATCTTAATCTCCATCTTAAATCATACATTTTTATTTGTAAACCATAGAGTGTTTTAATGATTAAAGAAGAATATAAGGCTCTTGTTCCAGTTATGATTCAGATTTAGAAAAGTGGTACCTGAGTACTCAGCA
Organism: Eublepharis macularius; assembly: GCF_028583425.1. Classification (NCBI taxonomy): domain Eukaryota; kingdom Metazoa; phylum Chordata; class Lepidosauria; order Squamata; family Eublepharidae; genus Eublepharis; species Eublepharis macularius. Next base: position 131,547,750 of record NC_072790.1, read on the forward strand.
CCACCTCTGGACAATAAAAGAAAATGCAAGTGAGAACTTAGCTAATAGGAACACATTGACCAAGCAAAACAGAAAAGAGAGATTAAACTACCTTGCCAATTCATAAACAGGGAACAAAAGCATTCTATTTGTTGAATATGATGGAACTGAAAGATGACAAAGAGAAGAGTAGACTTCCTTCAAATGTGAAAAATCTAATCAAAGAACTTAAAGTGCTTTTTCTCACTTCATAGAATAGTTGTAATTATGTACTACAAAGCGAGCTATTCCATTTTCTCCATGATCAAAGAGATATTAAGAACCAATTCTGAATTTGCTTCCTTTCTCCAAAACAATAATTTCATTCATGATTTGTTTACATAATCAACACTGTAAAATAGTTATCCTTGAATAATTAGCACCATCTTCATCTACAAGAGGGTTTTCATTATACTCGCTTGCTATTCATCAGGCGTAGAGGTGCGCATGGACTGGAAAATGGACCAAAATGTAACATGGACCGGGCTGCTTTGATGTTCGTGAACCAGCAGGTCATGGGATGCCCGTTTTCCATGGACACCATGGACTTTTCGCTGGTCCGTTGGCCCAGTCAGCAGGAGCAAGTCAGCAGGAGCAGGGGGGTTAGAGCCGTTCCAGCGCTACTCCCAGCACCGTGGGCCAGCTGATGTTTAAAGGGCCCTTTCCAGGCTTCAGCTGGCCCATGGAGGGGAGATCCCCCCTCCACAAGCCAGCTGAAGCCCAGAAAGGCCATTTCTCAGCTACACAAGCAGCAAGGAAAGGGCCCTTTAAACTCCAGCTGGCCCGCAGGCGGATCCCCATCCACGGGCCAGCTGAAGCATGGGAACCAGGTAGTCTTGCCACCACTTATTTCACCCAATGGGATGGGGAGGAGGGAACCCCCTCCTCCTCTTCCCATCGGGTGAAATAAGCATTGGGGTGGGAATTTTCGGTGTGCTCTGAATCTTCACGGAGCATACCAAAGCAGGGCAATAAGCAGTTTCCAAAGCAGCTTGCCGCTTCAGAAAATGCTTATTTCCAATTCTTTTTCCCACTTTGGAAATTCCAAATTGGGAAAACTGAATCTTTCAATCCCTGCACACCCCTAGCTGGGAGCGTTTTAACATTTAAATCCCCCCTTGCTCCAGCTGACTGGTGGGCCCGCCAGTCAGCTGCAGCAAGAGGGGTTAAAGCGCTCCCAGCACTGGCCTGGTCCGAAGAACCAGTCGGTTTGCGAACTGCTGCTGAGCTGTGAAAAGTTTATGGTCCAAGGTCAGTGAAACGCCACAGACCACAGACCCACAACCTGTGTTTTTTCCCGTCTGTGCCCACCTCTAATCAGGAACTAAACTTGCTACAGTTTAAATGGCTTTATTTATTTACAGTATCTTGCCACTATCTTTGTGTCAAGTTTTGCCTTGGATGCCACGGCGTTGGGCACTGCAGTGCCTGGCTCTGACCCCATGGAGGCATCAGGGATACTGCAGGACCCTGCTCTGTGGAAGGAGGGGCAGTATACATCACCCTGACAGCCTCTCAGTCCTCTCGCTGGCCTGCTTAACCTACCCCAGTCATCATTCACACTTATCTCCTTCTCGTTCTTCACCAACCTCCCTCCTTGCATCCTCATACTCCCTTGCTTCCCACCACTCCAACTCCACTCCATCACTCGTACACAACCCACCCCACGCTGTGGGTGGACTTCCCTTTTATCCCTTCACCAATTCCCTGCTCCACCTGTCAGCCACACACCCCCTCTGGCACTCTAGCCACACCCTTGGCTGACTCAGGCAGCTGCACCTGGGTTTGCTCTGCAGGCTGCCTAGGGCTGTCACACCTGTTCCTCCTTGGCTGGCTGCCAAGCTTTCTCTACTGATCTGGCTGCTTGGGGCAGGCATACCTGTGCCTTCTTGGTTGGCTGCCAAGCTTTTCCTGTAGAAAGCCCCAGGCAGCTCCACCTGTGCCTGCTTGGCTTCCTGCCCCACCTGGCTCTGGCTAATCCCTTCTAGCCTGCCTGCAGGTTGGGGCATGGCCCTGTGGTGCCTTAACTGCCTTCCCTCAACTGCTGGTAAGGTTTTTGTCTGGTTAGCTGCTGGTTGGCTGTCCCTGCTTCCTGTGCCCTCTCCCTCTGGTCTAGCCTCCTCTTGGTTGTCCTCACTCTCCCTGCCTGGGCACCTAGACTCCCACTGGAGGGTGGGGCTAGCTGGCTTCCACCTGCCCCTTCTAACCCTCTGAGGCTTGGGTGCATCTTTCCCTCCCTCCCTCTGGTGCTGGCAGGTTCTGGCCCTGGGTGTCTGCTGGGGTGGCTGGAAGGCTGTCTCCTGTCCCCTCCACCCAGCAAGTCCGGGGGCTGCGCCTCAGACCCCGGACACTTTGAACAAAAATATTCATCATTAAAAAACAAGTATAAAAGAAAACCAGTACAAACAACATAAAGGAATAATATGTAAAAGTCATAGCGAAAATATCCAACTAATTCTCAAATGTCTAGAATAACCCCATGAAGAAAAAAAAAGACAATCACCTTATTTTTAAAAGTGGTGTTGAATTTCTTTCAGCTGGTATCATGACTTTAAAAACCCTTCAAACTGCAGCTTTGACATTCTTTCTGTGATACTGTAGGAAGTACAAAGCAGGAGGAACAGTGAAGGGGGAGGAGCTCAAGCAATTATGGAGGAAGAAATAAAGGAAAACTTCTTTAAAGGTATATTAAAGAAACAGGCTTTGAGTGGGCACTTTGAGTGAGCTTCTTGAAAGAGAGAGAGGTTGTTCCAGGCATGAGACATGAACACAGGAAGGGGAAGAACATAGAGCAATGAATTCATTGTCAAGCTTTTGCAAAAATCAATATAGCAAGGAGGTGTGCAATGGGAGATCTTGTTGGGGTCACAGAAGAAGTGGTCTCCTATTAAGAACTAGAAGTCTGAAATGTGCATACTGCAGATCATGATATAAAGACAGTTTACATAAGAGATGGGGTGGTGTGATAATATCTATGGTAGAGAATGATAAATTGTGGGCCCAGCATCAATGGGGGAGAGAGAGGTGAGAACAAGGCGCCAGAACACTATACAACTTGTTGAAGTTAAAAAGGCCACAACTCTCTTGGTTCACAGCATATGGAATATTGGCACTGCATAGGGCAAAGATCCAAGCATCAGGTGACCCGACTGCCAGCCAAGGATCCTGCAGTGATTTGGATGAGATACAGAGTTGGGTATCTTCTGCATATTGATGGCATCCAATTCCATAGCTACAAATGAGTTCTCCTAAAGTCTTTATTTAAAGGTTGAATAACATTGGGGATAAGATTGCTCTCTGTGGAACCCCACAATATAATTATCACTCTGGAGATAGCAGGTCTTCGTCAGCAACCCTCTGAGTCTGTTCCATGAAAAACAGTCCAAGGGACATCCTCTGATACCCAGTTCTACTTCCAAATGCCTTAAGATGGCATTGTCTACTGTATCTTGTCTACCATATCTACCTTTCTTTTCCTTCATTGAGCATAAAACCAGTACATCACAACAGGATAAACAGAGGTTGCAAAACAACAAAACAAACAATAGCAAGAGACAGAACAATAAAATACATGTTTCTCATAGAAATATAAAAGATGATGGATAAAATAGGCCTATACAATTTCTTGTGTGATCCGCAGGATATAATTCATTTTTAGCAGCGTTTTAAAGAGACCACTATTGCCAAATATTTTGCAACAGATCGAGTTATTTCTGGATCAAAGTCTGCTAACAATGAAGATACCACTCAGGATTCAACAGGAAGCTGATATTTAGACAGAACAGGGGGAATCCAAAGAGCCCTGAGTACAGTCCATTGATCGCAGTATAACAAAAGGTGGTTGCAGCCTTTCTTGCACAAGATATACAACCACATAAGCAGTCTGAAAATGGGATTTTGGTGAATCATCCTCTCAGCTCTGCTGTCCATACAACATTTAATCTGGCAAGTATAAAAGCACGCCTGTAGCTAGGGGTTCTAAGGAATTTCAAATATGAGGGGAGGGACATAAAAGGAGGAACTGAAAGGAGGGGTAAAAAGAGGGTCCAGCAGATTGCTCCACCATATTAAATTTGCTTTCAAGAGATCAACTGGAACTAAATCAATCCTAGGGTCGTATTTGCTTAATGAGAGAGCATACCGTCTCTGGAAGAACCAAATGCCATAAGTCAGTCTGGGAGGGCTCAACTGGAGCCCATTCATAATTGAATCAAGGAGCCTTTGCAAAGATACAGGTAAAATGGTGTTCCCAGGTCACTACAGAAATACTATTATGAACCATGTTCCAGAAAGTCCATGACTCATTATTTTTGATGGCAGAGAAAAGAATCTTCCATCATTAACATAAAGAAAGCCACTTTTTACACTTCGTCAAGGTTTTAAAAGCACACTTCAATGACAGTGGATCTAATAAATGGCCATGTTGGTTAGTATGTTTTAAAAGACAGAGTTTATCTCTAATTCTTCTAATATATTCTCTGCACTCATCATCAAACTAAGTATTTCTTTGCATGGTCCTAGAAGTCACTGGCAGACTGGCTGGAAAAGATCCAGAATACTAGATAATACTTCTATAGTATCCCTCTGTCTTATGAATTCCATAAGCAGGAGCCAACAGTCCCTGGAATACATAATATTAGTTGCTGCAGGGATTAACTCTGGTGACCACCTAAGTGGCCTCAAAGTTTTTCCTCTCTGCAGTAGGCTCAATCAAGGGACCAAATGACAACAAGCGATCTAGTGAGAGTGAAATAATAAATTGCAAAGGAAAATGGTCACCTCCATAATAAGTCTCCCACCCTAAAGTCATAGATCCAAGGGAGCAAACCCGGTGAGACCTGCACATAGTCAATTACCCTAGCATCTTTATATGTCACACAGGTATAATCACCTACAAGATCTAGTTCTCTGTATCCATTTAAAAGCACTAAGCCATGATTTAATACACAATTAAATAACTGCTCACCAGCAAAATTAATCGTAACATCTTTAAATGTCCTTTCATATAGGTCATAAAGATCATATAGGTATGGGTATGACAGCTCTGAGGGGGAGATACTCTGGGAGTATGGAGTATAAGAGTATCTCCCTTCAAGGAGAGCTAATGGTAGCATATTGAAGCAGACCAAGATAAAAACTCTACAATATTAAGGAAATGCTAAGGTATAAAGACAGTCTGCAGGGCAACATTTTTGCCACAATTCCTGACAGCCAGAGCAAATTAGGCCCATGCTCTGTCAACTTGAAGAGCTATATCCCATATTTGTTGTTTAATTATTCCTTTAGCTCCTAAGGACCCAAGATGCAGTAGGGCTGGGAGGATAAAACCATAAAGTTGTAATTTCTCCTCAACAACACTCATCCACCCTGAGTGATAATTAACTAGGAGAATTAATAAGGTTAATTCAAGGGGGTTGAATGTTAACTTGAACCAGAATCATATTGCTCGAAACCACCCACATGCTGCAAGTGGAACCAGCCCTGACTCTACTTTGAGAAGGGCGTTGGGCACACAGTGAGGAACCCCAAATATTGATCTGAGGAATTTGAACTGGATTGTTTCTAATTTGTGATACTCTTTATATATGCAAAACTGAGAATGGGGTGTGTGTGCTTTGGGTATCAGATTCGGGATAAATGCCAATTTTTTACCCCTATGCACACCCCCTAACTGTGAAACATACATAAATTGGATAAAACCTTACTCTAAAAAGCTTTCATTGTACAGGATATATGTGAACCCCCTTTCAAGAAGAAGAATCTCAAAGTTGCTGAGACTGCTCTTTGGACATTCTCTATGAGGTGGGAAAGCTGAGCTCTCCCCAAGATAGATGATTGAAAAACTGTATCTAAATAATTTAAACACTTTAACTTGTTCAATCTCATGACGGTCAATCTGCCATTTGCACGTGATAAATCTTTTGGTGAAGACAAGAATTTTGGTCTTTTGGAAATTTATTGTTAACTGCTCCTCTTTGCAGTAAGCATTAAGCACCCAAAGGGCTCTTCTTTTTTATTTTATTTATTTATGTCATTTACATTTCCCCTTTCTCATTGAGACTCAAGGCTGATTACACAGTGTGAGTCAGTACAATCAATATCAAAAACAAAATGACTATGCCAGCCATATATAATAATGTGTATAATAATGTGGAGATTGGTCTATTATAGCTACCTTGAGCCAGTGAAAATCTGGGTTGGCTAAGGCTTGTACCACAGAATTTATGTAAAAATTAAATAGCCAAAATATATCCTTGCTCTATACTTCTGACAGGGACTAATTGGGAGAGATGTCCTTGGGGCTACTATGACGTGCCCTCATCCTTAAACAACAATAATGGCACCAGAATAGTTTTTAAAATTCCGAGAATAACAAACTAGTTTATTTTCTTTAGAGGGGAAAAGTCAGGTGAAATCATGGGTAGAAAATTTCTCAGGTAATTCAGTCAGTCTGTGAAGAAGTGTTTGTGTGGGTGCAATGGTTTGAGTGTGGTTTTGGTTCCCTTGTTTTGGTTCCCAAGGAATCTAGTATACTTTCTTTTAGAATTCTCTTTCTCTTCTAGAGTTAGGAATGCTGGTATCCACTTTCTAGTATCCCAGTCCCCTTCTCTCCACACACCAGTGCTTTCTTTCAGTCGTTAACTGAATCTGAAGGTTTCCACGGACAGTTTCCAACCACACTCAACCAGGGATCTCTTCACTCTTTAGAGCTACCTCCCTGTTTGACTGGGTAGGGAAAGTCTCCTCGCCTTAGAAGATCTGCCCCCTTTTCTTTGGCCTGTTTAGAAGTCTGCACTTACTTCCCAAACCTCTTTGCCAACTTTCCCCAATTCTCCTGCCAGTGTTAAAACTCCCCTCCATTAGGACACCCTCTCCCAGTTATTCACATTCCATCTTTCTTTCATCTAGGACTGAAAACAGACCCCCCCCCCCTTTCCAGCTCATACCACCTAATCAAATCCCTTGGAGTAGTCTGTCACTCAAAGCTTTCTGATTCTGTGAGGGATTAACCCTTAACAGTCTGGCAGCAGTGTATGCTGAGCCCTTCCAGGCTTTTTAAAGCATGCAATCCATCAAATAATTGCTTTCATGCAATGTACAGATAAGCACAAGCTGTCTACAGTTTATTATAGATGCCACTAATTTTGGCTATTGTCTGTCTCATGAGATACTATCAAATGCTGCATATACAAAGGCTGCACAAAGTGTCCCATGAGACTTGGCAGTGTATTTCTCCATCAAGTGGTATAAAATCAGACATTGCTCTATAGTGGAACTGCCACTCCAAAAACCTGCTTGTTCGTGAGATAGAATACTCTCCCAATCAAGCCACTGCCAAAACTTCCAGTATTGGTGTCTAGCATAAAGCCTGCTCACCACATTGAGCAGGCTGACGGGGCAATAATTGTTGTTGTTGTTTTTGAATTTTTTTTAATTTTTAATATCTAACATAAAAAAAAACTACAAAAGACTACAAAAGTATAAGGGGGAGAGAAAAAAAAAGGGAAGGGGGGACTGGGAAAAGGGGAAGAGCAACATATAAACAACAAACGCTACACTACATGTCTTGTATTCCCTTCATGCTGCAATTTTTCTTAAAAGTTAACTTTCTAATATGCTATCAGATTGGTAGATTTTATACAATACAGACTATATTCAGGATCAGGTTTTCTTCCCCCCCCCCCCCCTGCGCCTCGGTCTCAGTTCTCTCTGCGCAGCTGGAGCAGCTGTGCCCGCTCTCTCCTCCCCCCCCCCCCACTTTCCCCTTCAGACTTTGAACTTTCTTCCTGCTGAAACTCCTGATGGTTGAGCAAAAAGTCTGTCAGCTGCACTTCCGATGTAATCTTGTAGGTTTGATCCTTATATCTAAACCAGACTCCTTCTGGAAACAACCATTTATATTTTACATCACATTTCCTCAAGAAAGCCGCAAGTCCTTTATACTTAAATCTTCTTTTACGAGCCAAGAATGGAACATCCTTCAATATTTTAACCTTGTTGCCCAAATAATCCAAGTCCACATTATACGAATTATATAAGATGGTGTCCCGAGTCTTCTTAGATGAAAAGTCAATAATAATCTCCATGATTGGATATGGCTTTTGGAAAATGAGTTGTTAACTTGATTCTGTGATACATGGTGGCCTGAAGAAGGATGTTATCGGTCTGAAACGAGAAAAAGGAATTTTTTGGCCGGCTGACGCTCGTTGCCTTCTGCCTCGCAGCGGCTCCACAAGCGCCTTTACCCCATCTCGTCATTCGGATTTGGGAAGTTCACCGGTTACAGCTGGGCTATCGCCATTTCGGCAACACTGTTGTGTTCTCGTCAAGACTTTGGAAGGATTTAATTGATATATTTGTATAACTGTTTCTACCCCTGTATGTCTTTAAGAATTTATATTATAGAGTGTAATTTTTACGTAATACTGTATTCTTAACTTTCATTATACTTCACGGGGTTTTTCTTTCCGTCTTAGGCGTGCTTTTTTGGTTGTTGTTGTTGTTCTCCATGGCCCGGCAGCACGCGAAGTGCTGCGCAAGTCTGCCGGCCTCCGTTGGAGCAAACGGGCAATTTACCCCCTGCATTGCTTTCAGGGGGTTCTTCCCGCCACGCTCCAGACCCCGTCTCCCTCACTGGGAGTCCTGGAGGTTAACCCTCGCGGGTCAACCACCCAGTCAGGCTGCTCGGACATTTCCTCCCGGACCTGTGGAGAGGAGCATCCAACATGGCCGGGAAAACGAAAACGAATCCTGATGGAGCAATAATTGGAGTGGTTTGGTTTCTCCCCCTTTTTGTATACTGGAATAATAATGGCCAATCCCAAATTGCTGGGGATCAATGGATGTGAAAAGCGTAGCAAGAACTAGTGCCCACCAATCGATACTGATTTTAATCAGCTCTAGTGGAATCAAATCATTAACTGGGGTTTTCCCCATCTTTAGTTGAGCTATTAATCTCTTAACTTCTGCTATGAGGGGCCAAGGGGAAAGATTTTCCATAACTATAGCTGATGAAGCATCCTCATCCAGCTCTGCAGTATAGAATGCACAGAAATGAATCTTTCAGGATTTCCCAATCAGCCTTTGTCTGTCCTCCTATCTTCACCTTTCCCTTCTTCCCTCCCCTTGCCAGCCTCTCCCTGAGAAAACTATGGCATAGTCGCACAATGCCAGTCATCCAGTTGCACAGTGGAGAACCTTCAAGAACTTGTGAGGGGCACCTTATTTTCCCCTCTATCCCTTTCCTCACACCTGTATACCCCTCCTCCTCCTGGCAGCCCCCTTCCCCCTGCTTTCTTTCTTCTTTCCATCCACCAAATAATCTACTATTTATCTGCACCCATCTTCAGCTATATTTATTATTTCTTTACTTCATTTGTACCTCACCTTTTTCAACCATGGGGACCCAAAGCAGTTTATATCATTCTCCTCCTCTCTATCTTATCCTCAAACAACCCCATGAGAAGGATCAGACTTGGAGTGAAAAACACTGGTAAAGAGCCCCCTTCCCCAGGCCATTCTGGCCTCATCACCCTAACAAAGGACAGAGAGAAGAAGAGAGGGAGGGACAAACAAACAAAAGAAGAGTCAGTTCCCTAAACTAATTGCTGGGTGGCACTTTCCTTGTTTATCACAGGGCACAGGTTGGCCAGGCATTGCTTCCCTTACCTGGTGCAGGGTGCAAGTAGGTGAAGACAGGTGCCACATCCCTAGCCTTCCCTCATGCTGGCCAAGCCAGGGCCTCCTCCTTCTCCATGCCTTGAAGAGCCTGATGATGCTGTTGTGCTTGCCTAGCAACAGCCACAGAGAACCAATTCATTAAAGCTGCAGGAGCTCTTTTTATCATTGTAGGGATTTTTAACCCCCTCCCCCCTCCCTACACACAATTTTTTAAAAAGAGATTTTTCTGAAAACCTGGGGCATTTTTCAGATTTGTAAAAAGATTTGTCTTTCCTCCTCCTGGCAGTCCCCATATCCTTACTTTTACCTGCTTTCTCTTCTTCCTACTCACCCACCAACCTTTTATCTGCCCTTCATCTTTCAGCTATATTATTTTATTTACTTAATTTATAGCTTCCATATCAGAGTGGGACTTTGAACTTGGGCCTCTCAGATCCTAGTCTAACCACTATGTAACACTGGCTTTCATGGGGTAGCTGCTGTCAAACAGTTGCAAGCATCTGGGCCTTGGTGAGTTATGCAGGTCAGGTGGTAGCAAGTCACCCATTGGTTGCTTCTGGTCCTGGTCCTGATGAATCCTCCCTCAAAGGCCATAACAGCTCTGGAAAAGACTCTCCACCTTGCCTTTAACAGATACCAAGGCTTGAACTTTAACAATACTGTTGTGGTTGCCAAGCAATGGCCCCTTGGAGCATTCATTTTTTTAAAGCTACAGGCACTGCTTCCATTATTTTGAGGGGTTTTAAACCCCCCCCCGCCAGATTTATTTATTTATTATTATTATTTATTGATTATTCTGCAAATCTGGGATGTCTTTCAGGTTTGTAGAAAGATCTGTCTTGTCTGTTCATGGCTCTAATCTGAGGATTCAAGTAGCCATAGACCTGGCCATACTAAGAATTAGATATATTGATAACAGAAATGGGCTAGATAACCAACATCATGTCAAGACATTTGAGTCAAAGTTACCTTGAAGAAGTTAATCATTTTGACACAATGAGGAGCCATATCAATGGACTGTCAAATCATCTGAGCCAAGTAAAGAAAATAAGTCTTTCATCTGCTTGAGTTATTTAAGAAATCTAAATTAAGCTATTTGGCCTGGAAATTGGCAGGAATCATATAATGTCTCGCATTTAAGAACATCCAATTTAAACGGTTTGGAATATATTTGGCAGTGTTCAGAATATTGCAGATGTTATGGAGCCTCTCTTGGCACTGTAATATATTAATATAACATTTTATAGAGTTCTTTTAAAATATGATGGATTCTTTATACATTCTATAGCATAGACAGGATTTATGATGCAATATTTTTATGATAGTTTCAGCATCTCTGCAAAACTCACTGATGAATATTACGTGTGGGCATTTCCAAATGGTGATATTTTGAGCTTTTTGTTCAATCTCACATGACATTAAAATGCACACATAAACACACATCCATAACAAGACCACATGTGGTCACAAAAAGAGATAACCACTTTCGGTGTTGCCCTGCAACAGATGTCTTCAAATATGCACTGCAGTGCTGTTTGTACCAGGCTGGAGGATTTAGTTATTGGGAAAGAAGGTGGATCTTTCCATTCTGTGTTCATCTCTTCTACTTTTCCACAAATAGAAACCCTTTCTTTTCCTCCACACTTCCCTCCAAATCCAGTTTGCCCTTCTCTAGCTATTGTAATCTCATTCACAATGTGTACCAGTAATTTTCAATGCTGACTTTCAACAGATGAAACCATGGACAAACTTAAGGATGTAAACTTCAAGGGGGCAGTGGGATTCAAGCCCCCTCTGGAATTTCCCAGCAGCTGCAATGCCCCTCCCTCAGACTGCTTGGGCTGTCATGTTCAGCCAGTCCTGTTTGTCTTTGTAGCAACTTAGCAAATTCATAGGAGGCAAAGGGCCGGTTTTGTTTGTTTACTTAAAGATAAAAGGGGAGCGGACCTTCAGTGGATAATATTGTCTATGAAGAAACAAGAGAGAGAGAGAGAACTTGGAAGGAAGGGGAAGATTTACAGAACTGGTGGAATCCATCTAGCTATCAGAATGCCTCATTACAACACAAACTCTGACATAACAAACCAATCAAAAGAATTATGATTCCCCATATTTTCAGGCCAGGATATCTGCAAAGCCAGGATTTACTCAGGACTAGAGATGGGGACAAACTGGAATATGAACCAAAATTAAGCACAAACAAGGCTGGTTTGTGGTTCGCGAACCACTGTTCGTCAGATCCCATTTCTGATGAACCACCATGAACTTTTAGGCTGGTTTGGATTCGGTTTCGTTTTCCTGGCCATGTCGGACGCTCCTCTCTGCAGGTCCGGGAGGAAGCGCCCGAGCAGCCTGACCAGGTGGTTGACCTGCGAGGGTTAACTCCCAGGACTCCCAGTGAGGGGGTCAGGGTCCGGAGCATTGCGGGAAGAGCCCCCTGAAGTCGATGCAGGGGGTAAATTGCCCATCTGCTCCTATGGAGGCTGGCAGACTTGCTCAGCGCATCGCGTGCTGCCGGGCCATGGAGAACGGCAACAAGCAGATTTAAGGTGAAAACCTGTAAGTCAGCAAATCCCTTCTGTCATTCCAAACGTATGCAAAGGATTGGTGGGAGTTGAAGCTAAGAAGGTTCGGATATCTTCCCCTTCATTGAGTTTTGGAACTTAGTTGGCGGACTCCCCCCCCCCCCCGCCCTAAGATGGCGACGAAAAAGCAGAGCCCTGTTGTGGGCAAATCTGTTTTGGCTGCTTTGCAGGGGAAAGGAGAGTCTCTTGAAGAGGTGGTTAAGTGGTCAGTCATTGAAGCTATGAAGCCCTTTGTTGATAAGCTAAATGAAATCAGTCAAAGGGTTGGCTCAGTTGAGAACGAAGTGAAAACCATTAAAGACGTAGCGTCTGTGGCAGAGCAGTCTGCTCGGGAAAACGCAGTACTCATGAAAGCAACAAACAAAGAAGTAAAGCTTTTGGAGAATCAATTGATAGGGTTACAAGTGGATCGTGCTCAGATGGTATTGCGTCTTCAGAATGTGAAGGAGGAGGAGAGTGAAAACTTAAAGGATTTGGTGTCGGAACTTTTGGCGTCATTCGCAAAGGCAACTAAAGAAGAGTTAAAAAGCGATATTCTGGAAGTCCGCCGGACATCTTCAAAATATGCAATGAAGCGTCAGCTGCCTCGCGAGATTATTATTGACTTTTCATCTAAGAAGACTCGGGACACCATCTTATATAATTCGTACAATGTGGACTTGGACTTTCTGGGTAACAAGGTTAAGATATTGAAGGACGTTCCATTTTTAGCTCGGAAAAGAAGATTCAAATATAAAAGGTTTGCAGCTCTTCTAAGGAAGCGTGAAATAAAATACAAATGGTTATTTCCGGAAGGCATCTGGTTCAGGTATAAAGACCAAGCCTACAAGATAACATCGGAAGCACAGCTGAGGGACTTTGTGTTTAACCATCAAGAGTTTCAGCAAGGAGAGGATTTAGAATCTGAAGGGGGGAATGGTGAGGAGGGAGTGAGCGCAGCTACTGTAGCTGTTCAGAGAGAGCTGCGACTGAGACGCAGGGGGGGGAAGAAGACCTGATCCTGACTGTAGTTCGTATTTTATAAGATCTACCAATCTAATAGCATATTAGAAAGTTTAACTTTAAATAATTGTATTATGAAGGGAATGCAATACTTGTAGATGTAGTTTGAGTGTTTTATATGTTGTTTCTTCCCTTTCCCCCTGTTCCCTTTTTTGTAGTTTTTGAGGTTAGTAATTAAAAATAAAAAATTTATAAAAAAGAAAACTTTTAGGCTGGTTTGTTTGGTTCATTTTTTGGTTCGTCACTACAGACAGCCTGGAGCCAATCAATCAGTTTCCTAGGCAACAGGGGATGGATTTCCTGCAGACCTTCTGCTGACCCAGAAGTGGCCTTCTGCTGGCTCGGAAGTGGCAATTTTCTGACCTGGATGTGACGTTTTCACAAACCAAACAAACCAGTTTGCGAACCAGGGGCAGGTTCATGAAAGTTTGTGGTTCATGAAATTTGACGAACCACGAACCACATGGTTTGGGTTTTTTCCGGTTTGTACCCATCTCTACTCAGGACTAAGATTCATGTGGAGATTGATACTGGGTATCAAGCATGAGAGTGTTGTAGTTGTTAGATTGTTGCTCTAAGATTCACCGCCCTACTGAGTCATGAAGCTCACTATGGAACTCTGGACCAGTCACACATTGTCAGTCTAACCTACATTATGTCAGCTGTGAGAAAAAAAAGGGAGAGGGAGAGATATTTCCTTTAATACACAAATGTAATATTTACTCTGATTGTCATTACACAATTTTAAAGTTGACAAAGAGGAAATTGAAATTGTTCAAGATTTTCTATCCTTGGCTCAATTATCAACCAAAAGGGAGACTGCAATGAAGAAAAAGATTTAGACTTGGAAGAGCAACTGTGAGGGAACTAGAGAAGATCCTTAAAGATAAAGATGTCTTTCTGGGAACCAAGATCAAGATGATCCAAATTATGGTATTCCCCATTGCCATGTACAAATGTGAAAGTTGAACAGTGAAGAAAGCTGACAGGAAGAAAATTGATTCATTTGAAATGTGGTGCTGGAGGAGCGTTTTGCGGATACCATGGACAGTCAAAAAGATGAATAAGTGGGTACTAGATCAAATCAAGCCTGAATTCTTCTTAGAAGCTAAAATGACAAGACTAAGGCTATTGTACTTTGGTCACATCATGAGAAGACAAGATTCTCTGGAAAAGTCAATAATGCTAGGAAAAGTGGAAGGCAGTAGGAAAAGAGGAAGACCTAAAAAGAGATAGCTTGACTCAATAAAAGAAGCCACATCCTCCAGTTTGCAGGATCTGAGCAAGTCTATTAATGATAGGACAGTTTGGAGGTCTTTTGTTCACATAGTTGCCATAGGTCAGAGGTGACTTGACGGCATATAACACGCACACATCTGAGAGCTAAGCTACAAGAGACAAATTTCATGTGGACACACACATGGAGGGAGTTGCAATGTTAACTAGGAAGCTGAGTTTTAAAAGAGATTGGAAGGCTTTGTCAATTTCCCCTCTCTACAAAGCCAGCAAAGATCGCTCCTCAGAGGGTTTGCTAATTTCCTCTTTGCCTCCCAAAGGCTCTGTTAGTCACCTTGCTTTCTAAGAAGCAAAGAGGAAATAAACAAACCCTTTGAGGAGTGATCTTTGCTGGCTCTGTAGAGAGGGGAAATTGACAGAGCCTCCCAATTTCTTTTAAAACTCAGCTTCCCCACTAACATTGCAATTCCCTTCATGTGAGCGTTCTCGTGTAATTCGTCTCTTGTAGTTTAGCTCTCATTGTCAGCTACTACCAGAACTGACAAACCTGTTTCATCATGCACATCAGTTTATTCTCATGCCTTTTTATAATAAATACTTTTCTGGGGTCAAGCATGGGACAAGCCAGGCTCAACCACATGGCTCTTCTCCATGGACAAAGAAATTACTTGGGAGATGAATCTTGACATTATACCTAATCATCACTGAATGTAAAAATACATTCAGTGCAGAAGTTTTCTAGCAGTGCATAGGCTGAATGTATTTAATGTATTTCTTCTCGTCGATTCTCTCTGTTGTGAGCTACTCTTCAGTGCTTCCTCTAGTTACCTATAATAACAAGTTCATTTTAATTGATAAAACATAGTGTCTTATTTTAGATCTTGGCTGTTTCAGTTTACAGACTGAAATATATATATATATATATATATATATATATATATATATATATATATATATATATATATATATATATATATATATATAAAATACATAATTAACAGTGAAATCCTAAACAAGAGTTACTCCAATCTAAGCCCATTGAAATAAATGGGCTTACACTGGAATAAGTCTGCTTAGGATTTCACGGTAAATTGTTGATGGCAGGTGGTTTTTGGAAATATAAATAATGTCATATTGAAATCATTTAATAGATTATTACATATGAGTCTGGGTCAGATTCAGCCCTGTGCCCCCACCCCCAGGAACTTGAGGAGTCTATGTCCCTGAACAAGCAGGATATCAGATAAGTGTGTTAGATTTAAAGACATAATAAAATTTTATCAGTGTTTCAGATTGATGGATCTGAGAGAGAAGAACATTGACATTAAAGGGCTTCAGTTAGGAAAATTGTATCATTTCTTTAAAAATGGTGCATAATCTTTACTTCAATTTGGTGAAATTTGAAAACTTAGAGCTTAAAAAGCAAGAAATTAAAGGAGTATTGACTCAAATATATAAGTGTCTTTTAAAGAGCAATGAAAGAGCCGTCCTTTTGTAAAAAATGAGAGAAGTTCTTTCATTATGAAATCTCAGATCAGGAATGGTACACAACATTTACATCTGGTTCTGCAAAAGTGGTAAGTTTAGCTTTTATAGAAGACCATTATAAAATTATGTATTTATTATACTTCGTATAGACTCAATAAAAGAAGCCATGTCCTCCAGTTTGCAGGATCTGAGCAAGTCTGTTAATAATAGGATGTTTTGGAGGACTTTCATTCATAGGGTCACCCTAGGTCAGAGGCAACTTGACGTCACATAACACACACATATAGACTGAATAAGATGCATTTAGTGAAAAGATATAAATGTGGTAAATGCGATCTGTTTTCCACTGGTTTTGAACATATGTGGTGGTCACATCCTTTGTTTAGGACTGTTTGGATAAAAATAGAGAAATTGAACATTGTACTTCTCACAGATTAGCTTTTGCTCCAAAAGTCTTCTTGTTGGGTATTCTGGGAGAATGATATTTCCTAGCACATAAATTTATGATTTATGATCTATTAACAGTGGCCACGTAGTTAATAGCCAAAAAGTGGAAGAAAATTTTGTCCAATTAGAATTACAGAATGCATCAAAAAGTTTGGTATTTGGTTAAATTTTGTTATCTAGCAGAATTTATTCCTTCAAGAGACGATAGGCAGAAAATACATCACTTCCTTAAAAACTGGCAATCTTTTTTTGATTTCTAGTATTGAACAAGCAGTACAATCATTGGTTTTTCAACTGCTTTCTCTGATGTAATTATTGTTATATTAATATTGGAATTGTGTTGTTTGAATTACCTAAAACAAAATGAAAATTAAATTGAAATAAAAAACACCAGCCTAGCAAACAGATGGTCAGCTGGCATCCATAACAGTGTGCCTGAAAAAGCGCACCATTTCAATTACAACACACAACCAAGTTTCACAACACAACAGTGTTCTTCTTTCAGACACATGACACAGCACAGTTCTCCTGTGAGAATGGGAGGATAAGAATATCAATTCACTTCCATCTGGTGACTTGAGCCCTTTAACACCAATTATAGAATGTGTCTTCTTCACCCTCCCTTTTTTGTCACTCAGAATTGGCTTATGCAGAAACACCGCATTGTTAAATGCAGGAACTGTTAAGAGGGTAAGTAATAGGCTGTAAATCTTGCTCTGTTCTTGTTAGTTCCTGTATATAGATTTCAGACACCATTGCTGCCAAGAAAAGGAACATGTGCCAGAAAATGTGATACATGGTTATTTTCTTCTTTAAGATAAGGACAAATGTGAGGAAGGTCACTCATGGTATTTTCAAGCATAACATTATGGTAGCATTTATGAACCCTGATGGAAGGCTTAGAGATGAGTCACAAACTCATCTGAAAGAGGATAGTTGTGCTATATGTATGAGGACATTACATTTATTAGGTATATTATATCAGGCATCCCAAGCATGTGCAATATTCATTCCTTTCACAAATGTTTGGTCATCATTTTCAGAGAAGCATTATTGGCTCCAGGGCAGAACTGGATGAAACAGCAAGGCAGGGACCAAGAGCAAAAGCTGCAGGAAGGAACTGAGATTGCTACCCCCTCCCAAATTCCACCAGCTGAGGTGACTACCTCACATCACCTCATGGATGGCCCAGCCTTGTAAAAACTCATAGTTACTTGTATGCAAAAGAATTAAGTGCCTCATTTCCAGGAATGCTTGGCTTCATTGTTTAATTTATTTGTTATTGCACATATTTTCTCCTTTTAGGCATTTATGGTTTTGACCTTTGTCCTAGCTCCACAGTCCCAAGTGCAACACAAAATTATAGTGGGCCTTCAAAAGTCCAATTTCTGTATTTCCTAGATGTACATAATCTCATTCTATATTTAGCAGAACTATAAGAACAATTAGGCACCGTGAGAAATTGCTCCAAGTCAGGGTGCCTGGCATACTCTTCTGTCCTGTCCAGGAGAGACAACTGGTTTTCCTTTTGTATCAAGGACCTCTGCTTGCAAATTCTCTCAGAATGCTCTTCAAGCTGTACATAGTAAATTGCCAGAAATTGCTACATCCCGATCCCTGGAACATTTTCTACCTTAGAAATCCAGTCAGTTTCCAAACTGTATTCTCAGGTTCCACGCTTGTGGCAAAAAAATATAGTTATCATTTGTGAAGTTAACATTCTAACAACTTTGGGGGAAGGGCTATGATTCTTTTGAAGTACCTCTCTGGATACAACAACAACAACATTCAATTTATATACTGTCCTTCAGGACAACTTAACACCCACTCAGAGCAGTTTAAAAAGTATGCTACTATTATCTCCACAACAAAACACCCTGTGAGGTGGGTGGGGCTGAGAGAGCTCCAGAGAGCTATGACTGGCCCAAGGTCACCCAGCTGGCTTCAAGTGGAAGAGTGGGGAATCAAACCCGGTTCTCCAGATTAGAGTCCCATGCTCTTTACCACTACACCACTACCACCATCTTAACCACAACACCAAACACCATCAGAGCAGATATCTAGGGACAATACTGCTAAGTGCAGGGGGGAAAGACCAAGCAGACTTGTAGAGAGTTGAGGACGGTGTTTATCCCAAGAAGACAAGGCAGGTAAGATGATAATCTTGTTGGCACCTTGACAAGAGCCCACTTCCAAAACTAAGTGCACAGCTTTGGGGGGAGAAGAGGAAACAGTGTGCCCTGTAGCCTTAGACAATGGCATTCTGGTCCTGTAAGCAGGAGTTCCTGTGTGTGGAATGCTGTAGAAGTTTGGTCTGAAGGCGAGGCTGACAGAATTAGAAAGACCTGTGGTAAGAACATAGGAAGAGCCATACTGGATCAGACCAACGGCCATGTCCTGTTTTGGAGCCACTTCCAAAGAAGCTGACCGCTTCAATGGCTTCTGTGGGAGGAAGCTAGATGCCGAAGGACACAGGATACACATGTTTCAGGACAGGGTAGGGGCCTATGAAGTGGGCATCAACTTTCATGATGGCTGGTGGCTCTCAAGTTGCTGAGTGGATAGCCAGACTAGGTTCCCCTCCTTGCCTCTTTCTATCAGCAGTTTCCTTAGAAGCTGTTTGGCCTGATTCAACTACTCTTGTAGGGTGCAGTATATAGCCTGCAACTCCTGGAGCATCTCATTTGTATAATGGACTGAAGAGGGAAGAATTGAAGAAAAGGCATCCTTGGATAAGTCTGAGAGGTAGAACTCTACCTGAGACAAAATCCTTTTGACCACCTGCAAGTCAGGCAAGGAACAGATGCTGCTCTCAGCAGACCATGGCTAAGAAGATAATTCACATTGCAAGGGCTCCTATCCAAGATATCCACAAATTCCTCTTAGCTCAGCAAGTGGAAAAAGTGGCTTAAATAAGGCAGGAACCCAACAGCAGAGAAAGCCTCCCCATCCCTGGATAGGGATTGGAGTGCTGCATTTCAGCTGGGAGTCAAAACCTGTCATTTTAGTTTGGTATAAGGACATCTCCCCATCCCAGGTGATCCAAGGAAGAATACAAGGAAGAGTGTTTTCCCAAGTCTCTCTTCAGCTCTTCCCACTCTTTCTAGAATACTTTGTCCACCATTAAACCTAGACATAGAGAGAGAAGAAGGGAAGAAAGGCTCCCAGCCCAAATACCCAACAGTTATATAGAGACATTGAAGGACCACAAACTAAACTGAGTGTGGGCACATTTGGAATGAAACCATCCCATTTCCTTTTTTTACACTTCCATTTCAGTCATTAACACATGCTTCAGGCTACTATATAAATTATTATATAAGTGAACATCACAAGACATCCAATACAGGAATCAAATAGATTACATAATCAGAGGCCATTTCCACACAGCTTACCTTTTGCCGGGATGCAGCGTGATCTCACACGAAATCGCGTGACAACAGCGTGATCTCACGCGATAACAGCGTCTTCCTGGCACAATTTTGCACGCAAAGACACTGTATCCCGACAAAAGGTAAGCCATGTGGAAATGGCCAGAATCAGAAGATGGTTGGCTAAAACAAAACAAAGTGCTGATTGTAGTACAGACCATAATTTGTTGATATCGAAAATTAGAATACAGCTGCAGAAAAACACTAAAACAATCATAGTACAAAATGTAATCTGAATAACATTCCTGGAGAATTTAAAGATCATGTAAAGACCAGATTTGCATTAATTTAAATTGATTATGAACTGGAAGAACTGTGGGCTGAAAAACATGCAAAGGCTATTCCTGTGGCCAAAAGAAAGGACAGGGTTAGCTGGATGACTGATGAAACTATTAAAATTGCTGAAGATAGGGAAAAACAAAAATTAAAAAGAGAAATAGAATCAGAACAAGGGGAGAACCTGCAAGGACTTATAGGGGACATCTGATTTCCCCTCCCCCACCATGTCCTTTTCCCCATCTCTGCCCCTCATAGCCTTTCCATCTTTTCCTGCTTCTTTTTCTCCTTTTTACACAACTTTGTCTTTACCTTTCCCCCTCCCCTCCTGCAGCCTCTCCTCTGTAGCTCAGTTGCATGGTGCTGGCTGAACTGGGCCCAGTAGCATAATGCTATCCCAGTGCCTGTAAGGACTTACTGGGGCTACTTTCCCCTGTATCCCCTTCCTCACACTATTTCCTTTTCCCCTCTTCCTGGCAGCCAACATATGCTTGACTTTCTGTATGTCCTTCTCTCCTTCAAAACCACTAAAAAGCTTGCCTTTTATCTCCCCCCATCTTCATCTATATTTCTTAATTTACCTTATTTATAGACTACCTTTCAGCACAATGGGGACCCAAAGCAGCTTACATCATTCTCTCTGCCTCCATATTATCCTCAGCACAATCCTGAGAGGTACATTGGGCTAAGAGTGTGTGACTGGATTAAAGTTACCTAGGGAGCTTCCACAGCAGAGTGGTGATTCGAACCTGGGTCTCTCATATCCTACTCTGAAACTCTAACCAATACACTACACTGGCTTTTGTGGTGGGGCTGCTGTTGAACAGTAGCAAATAGCCAGACCTGTATGAGTCATGCAAGTCATGTGGTATCAACTCATCCTGTGATCGCTTCTAGGACTGGTCCCAATGAGTCCTCCCTCGAAGACTAAAACAGCCCTGGAGAGATCCCTGCCCACTCCCTCTGCCCTTCCTGACAGAAACCTAGCCTAGAATACTGGTTTAACTGTTATGATTGCCTAGCAACAGCCTCTGCGGACATCTGTTTAAAGCTACAGGTGCTCCTTTTATCTTTTTGAGGGTTTTTTTTTAATGTAATTTTTTTAGATTTTAGTTTTTTCTGCCAACCTAGGGCATTTTTCAGGTGTGTAGGAAGATCTGTTTGGTCAATTCATGGCTTCAACCTCCAGATTTAAGTATCATCAGATCAGGGCCACTTGGCTATTAGTATATAAGATTCTAAATGCAACTTTCTGGAAACTTTCAGTGAAGTGAAAACTGCACTCAAAGCAATTGGGAGAAACAAAGCACCTGGAATAGATGGGATACCAATACAGCTATTTCAAGATACAGAAACTGAGTCCATCAAAATCTTAATAAGAAAATGCCAACAAATATGGAAACAAAACAGACAGGAAATGGTCAATGTTCATTCCAACTCCCAAAAAAGAAGACACCAAATATTGCAGCAACTACTGGACTATCACATTAATTTCTTACACAAGCAAAGTGATGCTGAAAATTTTAACTCTTACCATATATGGAATAAGTAATGGCAGATATTCAAGATGGATTAAGAAAAGGAAGAGGCACTGGAGATCACATTGCAAATTTACAGTGGTTACTGGAGTGTACCAGAGAGTTTCAGAAGAAAGTAAGCCTATGTTTTATAGATTACAGCAAAGCTTTCAACTGTGTGGATCATGAATAGCTATGGATGGTGTTAAAAGAAAATAAGTGTGCTACTACATCTAATCGTGTTGACATAAAACCTGTACTCTGGACATAAGGCTACTGTTAGGGCAAAATATGGGGAAACAGAATGGTTTCCAGTCGACAAAGATGTCAGGCAAGGATTTATATTATCTCCTTATCTGTTCAACCTATACTCAGAACATATCATAAGCTGATTAGATTTAGATGAAGGTGTGGTGAAAATTGATGGAAGAAACATTAACAATTTGAAATATGCAGATGACACCACATTACTGGAAGAAAATAGTGAAAATTTGGAACAACTACTGATGAAGGTTAAAAGAGGAAGTGTCAAAGCAGGAATACAGCTGAATCCCAAAAAGACAAAATAATGACTACTGAGAAATAACACAATTTTAAAGTTGACAATGAAGAAATTTCCATAGTATGAGCTTTCAAGAGTTAGCGGTCCTTTAATCAGATACGAGGAATGGGGAAAGGTCCTTTTTCCACTCCTCATATCTGATAAAGGGAACTCTGAGTCTCAAAAACTCATACCCTGGAAATCTAGTTGATCTTTAAGTTGATCTACTGGACCTGAATCTTGCTCTTCTACTACAGACCAACATGGTTACTCACCTGAAACTAATAAAGAAATTGAAATTATTAACGATCTTCTATTCCACAGCTCAGTCATCAACCAAATGGGAAACTGCAACCAAGAAATCAGAAGGAGATTGAGACTTGGAAGGGCAGCCATGAAGGAACTTGAAAAGATCTTTTAGTATAAGGTGATGCCACCTGGGACTAAGATCAAGATAATTCACAGTATAGTATTCATCATTACTCTGTACAGATCTGAAAGTTGGACAATGAGGAAAGCTGACAGGAAGAAAATTGGTACATTTGAAATGTGGTGCTGGAGGAGAGTTTTACAGATACCATGGATGGTCAAAAGACAAATAAGATCAAACCAAACCTGAATCCTCCCTAGAAGCTAAAATGATAAAACTGAGGCTATCATACTTCAGTCATATCATGAGTAGACATGGGCATGAACAGAAAAAAAAGGCATGGTGTTTGTTGTTCATTGCCATCTACGAACAATGAACAATGAACACTGACGAACATGGTCCTGTCACGAACATGTTTGTTGTCTGTTGTTCATGGGGGCCAGCAGGCTCTCTTCCAGCCATCAAGACCCCTACTGCACCACTCCCAGAAACCCGATCTGAGCAGGTAGCAGGAAATGTTCCAATAATAAATAATAGCTTGGTCCCAGAGCCTGGCAGCAGCCCTGGAACCTGAAGGGGTAGATCCCTACTGCACCACTCCAAGAAACCCTACCTGAGCAGGAAGCAGGAAAGGTAACAATAATAAATAATAGCTTGGCCCAGAGCCTGGCAGCAGCCCTGGAACTTGGGTAGATCCCTACCCCACCACACACAAAGGAAATTCCAGCTCCAATGCACTCACCCTGTCTCTCTAACAGCAGCTGTCTCTCCCTGAAAGCCAGAGCTGGGAGCTCCCCTCCCCCCTGGTCTTTTTCTCTTGTAACAAATGTGGAGCTCCAGTCCACACTTGGAAGGAAGACCTGCCTATCAAGATAAATTGGGCTTAGATTGGGGTTTCCAGGGCAACAGCAGGAGTTCAGACAGAGTTCAGACAATCCCTGCCTGAGTTGCCATGGGAATTGATTGCAGGTGCCAGACTGTCTGGCTTGACAAACAGCAATGAACAGCAATGAATGAGGCTTGCAATGACCACCTGTTCATTTAGAATGGGACCTCACGAACAGCTTGTTCGCGAACAGCAGATTGGGCTGTTCATGGGTTTTTTTAGTTCGTATTGCTGTTCGTGCCCATCTCTAATAATGAGATGATAAGATTAACTGAAAAAAGACAATTCTAGGGAAGGTGGAAGACTGTAGGAAAAGAGGAAGACACCAAATGAGATGGCTAGACTCAATAAAGGAAGCCACAGCTTCCCTTTTTCAAGATCTGAGCAAGGTTGTTAATGATAGGATGTTTTGGAGGTCTTTAATTTATAGGGTCGCCATAAGTCAGAAGCAACTTGATGGCACATAACACACACACACACACTTCAATCATTGTAATAGTATCAACATTATGATGAGGCTTCATTTCACTTGTCCCTCATTTTCGCCTGCTTAGTATAATGAAATACATTACTAGGATGATGACCAATAGCATTAGTTGTATTGTCAGCCTGATCTTCAGGGAATTAGAAAAGCAAAAATATTTCCAATGACCCATTCTTGGCTTCTGCATGGAGCTGACTTTATCTTCTAGAGATTAGAAAATCACTTCAAGTGCAAGTTAAAAGTTTGTTCTGCAAATATGATTGACAGAGTTTATCAGCAATGTTAGATACGTCAACAGGAATTGTGATGTCAAAGTATCCCCTTGGCTTCTCCTTGAGTCCTTTATTATCTGAGCTTTTTGTTCTTGAAAAGATAAAGCATCACACTGGTGAAAAATTATCTCTTTTTTATTGGAGAAGTTATTCAAATTCATTTCTTAGGCCACTGAGAAAATTTATTTTGCTGGCATCCTCTGTGTGGCTTTGATGCAACAAACATTTTTGTTTTGTTTTGTTGTAATATGCTTAATTATGTTGTTTATAACTGAAAACCACTGCTTTTTAAAATGATAAATTAAAATAAGATGAAAATGAGCTAACAAAACATTGTTAAAAGAGTATCAAAAGGTTCTTACGTTATCATAATTATCATAAGAACTTTGCAGTATAATTCTGAAGGCCCTCATGTTAGAGGTTTCTGTCCACGTGCATAATCACAACACCTCTAGTTCACTCCTTATGGGTATTCAGCAGGAGGAAACAATTCCTCATGGCCCCCTGTCAAGTAGAGCAAGCATATGAAGTGCATAGTAATGCTGGCACCATCCACCAATCACACAATGCCAGCCAATGTTGGCCTTGTGAGGGTACAGCCAATCACCTGCTGCCAATGCTCCTACTGCTTCTCAACAGCACTCCCACCCTTCTCCCCATGAACACCCAGCAGACTGGGAGGGAAAACCCAGTGGCACCCAAACAGAGGCATGTAGTTCACTCTCCAGCCCAGAGGGCACACTCACCCCAGTGGAAGAGAGAACATCTACCTCTTCCCTAGCGAGGGACAGGTTGCCAGCAAAAGTAGTTCCTACACTCAAACATCTCCACTCTGAGTCACATACACCCTTCCCCTGGAAAAGTAAAAATAGAAAGGCAAAGGGAAAAAATGACTAAGACCAGACTTGAACCCACAGCCCCTGACACTCTGGACCAGCATCCTAATCCTAGGCCTACGCAGGGAGGTTCTAAAGAGGTATGCCAGTAGGCATAATCCCACTGCAGCCTTGATGTCGTGTGAATATTACACAGAAAGGCACTGGGATCGCATCAATGGGTCTCCTGGTTCAATCCCCACAAGGGGATATGGGAGAGGTGGGAGAAAGCCTTAGGGCTGACTTTTTGCTCCCACACATGGCCAAAGAGGGAACTGGATGACCTAGCCAATGGGCCACCCCAGAGTTCCATCATTTTGCCTGGATGCTGCCCCAAAACTCCTGCTGTGCTGTGCCCATGGCCATAGGGCCTATGCATCTGTCTTGGCTTCACCCTCTCCTCCAAGCACTAACAATGTTTGTGGCTTATGAGATGCCAGCAATGTTGTGGGAGAGTGTGGGAACCAGAGACCCTCCACTAACATGTAGAGGAAGGGGGAAATGCAGTAAAAATCTGTATCCATCAGTACTTTCCACTGATAGATCACTAGATCCAACCCCCTGTCTTCAGAGTTGCCAAGAATCACCATGCCCTTGTCCCTGGAAAAAATTCTCTCTTCCCTCTCTTACACTTTTAAATAAAACAGATACATACAGAAAGGGGGAAACTCTTTAATCCCTATTTTAGCTCTTTGCTTGACTTGAAGTGATAACACTTGCTATAAGTTGAAGTCAGCCCTAGAGAGACCCCTAGCTGTTGCTGAAGCTTCAGGATTACATTTATCATACCAGGTGACAAAAAGGGAGTGGACTTGCCTGGCTATTCACATCTCCTCCACCCCCCAGCAGTCTGGGCCTAGGGAATTTTATATACCCTTCTTTTAGCAGAACTGCCTTCCCAATGTGCAGTTCTGAAAGCTTTGAGGGAAAATTTTGGAAGTAGTTTGCATGAAACCAAATCAAGTATGCACAAACTCAAATGTGAATGTACATCTCCTGAACGGGGTTGCCAGCTCTGCACCCACAAATCCCATGAGCCTTTGGGAGCAAAATATGGGGAGGCAGAAGCACTAAATATGCTATGACATCACATTCTCATGGTCACTGATAATTTATTTCACAGCCTCCATGATGCTCTAGATCATAGAGATTAGTGGAAACTCCTAGAGCATTATGGATGCTATAACTTCCTTTCCAATTTTTCTTCTGCTACTTAATTGATCAAGCACAGGCAATTGAAGGTAGAGGCAGGAGTCCTGAAGTACATGATAACTCATGGAATAATATGAGGCAGTCCATGCAATTCCAAGTAGAATTATGCTCTTCTACACTCACTGAATTCAATGCACTAAACAGGATGTAATTCTGCTTAGAAAGGCACTAAGCTGCTCTGATTATGCCACTTTATTAGTAGAAAATGTTTTTTTAAAGAACCCTTGAAGAATTACATTTACAGTTATATTTAATTTCACACACAAACTGTGAAATCCTAAGCAGAGTTACTCCAGTCTAAGCCAATTGAAATCAATGGGTTTAGATTGGAATAATTCTGCTTAGGATTTCACTGAAAATAAATTAGCCACAGATGGAATGGTGACAGCAGCTGCAGAAATCTTTAAAAGAGAAGGGAGGCAGAAGCTGGCCTGTGTCGGGGTCCTTGTCTGTTTGTATTTAAAAGTCACACAGACACCATCAATGTATTGTCGAAGGCTTTCACGGCCGGAGAACGATGGTTGTTGTGGGTTTTCCGGGCTGTATTGCCGTGGTCTTGGCATTGTAGTTCCTGACGTTTCGCCAGCAGCTGTGGCTGGCATCTTCAGCTGCTGGCGAAACGTCAGGAACTACAATGCCAAGACCACGGCAATACAGCCCGGAAAACCCACAACAACCATCAGACACCATCAAGTTTGACAACTTATTTAGAACCAGGGATGAATTCCAGGATAGAAGATCTCACAGATTCTCATTACACATCCCTGTTCTAGTTGAAGAATAGGGAAGAAACAAACAAACAAAAAGGAGTAATATAATTCCCAAGACCTTCTGCATTAGCTAGTTGCATTATGTAGTGAAAGAGACCAATTTCAATTTCATTATTCTTTCAATCTTCCATTCCCTCTGCTCCCAAGGATTAGAAGGCATGAGACATTTGTTTGCCTGATTTTCCTTCCCCAGTCATTCATTGTATCACCACTACATGCTTTTAGCAGAAAGCACCTCCCAAATGGTACGCCACTGCCACATCAGCCTCCAGCAAGAGAGGGACTTCATATTGTGAAAGAGAGGGATGGTGCTTATTAACACAGCTCTGCTATGGTACCAAGCTCTAGTGTAGGTGGAGCTACAACTGAGAACAGCACAATGCGACTTCTTCTGTAGCTCAAGATAGATCTGAAAAGGATATCATTGAACTGCAATAAATCCAGGGATGAGTGAAAAACAGGTTGGGAGTCAGATATGTTTTTATCAGAGGTATGTCAAACAAAACAAAACAGTCTTCTCCCAGTGCAGGATACAATGACAGAGACAAGCAAATTTCCCTGAGAAGGGAGTTGCAAAGTTTTGGAAAATAGTAAAGAGTCCAGTAGCACCTTTTAGACTAACCAACTTTATTGAGGCATAAGCTTTTGAGAACTACAGTTCTCTTCATGAGATGCATGGAGGGTAAAAAGAAACTTGCCAGATATATCTAGGTGGTATGGGGAGGGGGGAGTAGATGCAAATCAGTTTGCTACTGATGAGATCAGTTTGCTTCTGTTGATGAAATCAGTAACTTCTGTTAATGAGATATCCATTCATAGTCTCTATTCAATCCAAGTCTGACTCAGGGCCAAGCTACACATGACGAATGACACTTGAACAGCAAGTGTATTTCTCCCTGTTCACTTGCCCTCCACTCAATCCACTTGCCGTTCAAGTGTCATTCGTCATGTGTAGCTTGGCCCTGAGTCAAATTTACATTTGAATTCCAATTCAGCAGCTTCCCGTTGGATTTTGTTTTTGAAAGGTTTCTGTTGAACTATGGTGACCTTTAAGTCCTTGATGGAATGTCCTGGTGGATTGAAGTTAGTAAGCTTTGAAAATTACACTATTATGAGAAAGGGTTTTTTTCCCTTTCTGTATCCTCTACAAAAAGTGAAATCTTCCATTCCCTTTCCCAAACATTTCATTTCTTTGGAATCATATTTTAAAATATGCAAGAAGGAAGGCGCCTCTAAAAATCCAAAACCCATCTCACAAACCTAAATTCTAACAGATTCCCTCTGCCAGTGAAGAAAATAAATTTCCAAAATTCTCAGCTTGCCTCCTCTTTGTGCCTACACAGTAGGAAGTATCGTTTAAATGATCTGTTTACTGCCTGCCTTTGGTGGCCACATAGTTACAGGCATCTATCAGAGGATTCCTTGTTTAGGGCCATGACCAGATGAGATGTAATCCCTGATCAGGGCACATTGGATGCTTTTTTCCTGTTTGTGTATGCTCCACATACAATATCATTCTTTTATTATTTTTATAATAAAAAATTAAATGTTTTTAAGATATAAAGCACATGAGCAACATGCTCTAAATTAGACACGGGCACGATCCCAAAAAAAATTCCGATTAAGCTATTTGTGGATCTGGGCTGCCGCCGAACGCAGGTCACCGATTCTAACCGATCAAGTCTCGTTTCCGGTCCGGAATTGGGAATCAGGGAGGCCAGCGCCCAGGGCAACTGTAGTCAGGCTCTTGCGTGCGTGCGCATGCACTCTCTTGAGTCACCTACGCCCACGCAGCAAGCCAGCTGTCCCAGTGCGCTGTGGAGCTGGCGGCAGCGCGAGTGGCTCGGAGGCTGCCTGCGCCGTTCACCTGCCCCGCAAGACAAGGGGCGGCTGGCTTGCCCGCGCACCCTTTGTCCTGGGGAAAGACGAACGGCACAGGTGGCCTCCCAGCCTCCCGCACTGCCTTTTGCCTTTCCTTTGTGCCTATGGCTTCAGAACACCCCCTTCCTCCTCCCTCCCCTGGGTTGCTGCTCCATGGTTGGAAGGAAGCCTGCTAATCAAGGAAAGCTGGGCTTCCATTCGTGTTTCAAGGACGACAGAAGGAGGGCAAACACAGCTCATTCCCCTGACACCGTTGCCCTGGGAATAAATTACTGGTGCAAGAGTGTCTGCAATTCCGAACAGAAACTAACCCATCTGATCAAGTCCCGAATAAGCAAACTCCCGACTGCTGGATCGGTTGCCGTGGACAGAACCAATTAGCTGAGTCACGATGGTGCAAACGTCAAAATCGGGGGGGGGGGGGGTTGAAATTGTAATTCAGATCGGGCCCATCTCTACTCTAAATACAGACAGACCGGCAGCCATTTACATGGCTGTAAGACAGACTTCCAAATCGTAAAACACATTCTTTTCCCCTGATATGCTTGTATTCTTCCTTTAAACAATGGCCTGTGGTGGCAGCCTGGAAGAAGGATGATTCACTCCTAGATAGCTACCACTGGCTGTGCATGCACAGATTTGGAAAGCAACCTGGCAAGCAGGTATGAGCTGTTCATGAGAAACCATGCTGCCCATAAAGCAACAACAACAGCTTCTATGATCACCACACAAGGTCATGACATAATTCACCCTGGGGATTGCTCAAGCATTCTATTTCGGACAGCAATAGCGAGCTTTTTGGCAAATTCGAATAATCCTCCTAAATACAGTAGGTGGCCCAATATGAAGAGAGTTTACTTTTTGGTTAGCTTATTTGAAATCAGAAGCCTAAATGCACCATGGATGAAACATTTATAGACATTTCTGAACTGTGTGTATATTTTAGCTTTGGTTTTCATTGTTTTAATGATGTGTTTTGTTTGAGTTTAATAGTTTTTATTATTATTATTATTTTGCTTATTTACTTTTTAGCCACCTTGGTGGCCCTGATGAGAGCAAAAAGGTGGGGTATAAATTTTGTAAATAACTAATTCATGTGCAGATTTGAATATTGGTGCTGCACTAATGAAGAAGAACTTGTTTCTTATCTTCTGCTTAGCTCACCTAAAGATCTTTCTCAGTGGTGAGAATACATCTGTTCAATGGCTTTTGATGACTGGAGGCTACCAGCTATCTCACCTGCTTTGAGGAAGACTGGCAAAGTGGGAATGTTTTTAGCACTAGGGAGAAGTAGACATGAGCATGAACAGAAAAAAAAACCTGAACATGATGTTTGTTGTTTGTTGCCATCCACAAACAACTAACAACAAACATTAATGAACATGATCCTGTTCATAAACACGTTTGTTGTTCATTGTTTGTGGGGGCCAGCAGGCTCTCCTCCAGCCATCAAGAAAATTCAAGCTCCAGTGCACTCACCCTGTCTCTCTAACAGCAGCTGTCTCTCCCTGAAAGCCAGAGCTGGGAGCCCCCATCACCTGTCATGTCTGAGCCCCATCCATGCCAATTTGAATGATCCTTCTGTGCTGAACCACTGTATCCTGCTGTAACTCAATGTCATTTTACCAGTGATAACTATTTCTCTTACAGGTTTCCACAGGTGTTTATCTGATGGACTGTAACAGTTTCCAGTGTTTATGACCTTGTACTCTCAGCCTTTGCTATGTCTTGCTCCTTAGTGACTCATTTTGATATTACAAATATGTGGAATGTTGTCACACCAGGACAGTGCCAAAACTTTGTTTATAATTGGGAGGGCGGGGGAGCAGACTTGAATGTTAAAAGAGAAATCTCTCTCACATGATGTCACTCCTATCAACTTTCACTCTTGCTGCTTAGATGCCTACCTTGCTTCTAAGTAGTCCTATGGACATACATATGGAAATGATCTGATTTCTGAATAAAAGCCATTTGACCAAGAACCTGTGTCTTGCTGCAATGGTCCAGGGATCTATCTGCCATTTCCTGTCATCCGGACTGTCTGGCTTGATGAACAGCAACAAAAAACGAGGCTTGCAATGACCACCTGTTCATTTAGAATGGGGCCTCATGAACAGCTTGTTCGCGAACAGCAGATTGGGCTGTTCGTGGGGGGTTTTAGTTCATATTGCTGTTTGTGCCCATCTCTAGAGAGAAGTCAGGTTTTTTGGGGGAAGGGGTTAACTGTTGTTTGCAGCTGGCTGTGAGGCTCAGAGCTTGTTTTTCAGGGAGCTAATGCTGCTTTATTGGATGTCGCTGGATGCTTGCCTCAACTTTCATATTTGTTCATAAACCAATAATACTCAAACTATGCAAAATGTCTCCAGCAATCTCTTTGTCGAATATAACTTACCTGGTTGCTTGCATGCACATTGGAAAATTCACTTGAAAATGATCACTAAAGTGTGTTGAAAGTGCATTATCCAACGTGTGTGAAAACAGCCTAAGCCTGTAGCTGCTGCCTCTGGAGCTTCCTACTCCTTGTGGAATAAAGGAGCACAAACCATACTCATATGACAAACTACTAATATAATAAATGTTCATAATAAATAATAAATAATAAATAATAAAATAATAAATAAAAGGGAGATGAAAGTGATGGGTATGCATCTCCATATTTCATGTGGCCAAGATAACATCGACAGTGTGCTGGTACAGACTTTTAAAGCTCATGGAATTGCCTGTTTATATAGCATATTGAACAAAAGTAGAATGTTCTATGGCTGTTGATTTTTCTTTCAGAAAGTATTGATGGTCTGCAATAAGCTCCAGGCAACTTGTATTTTGATATACTTTCAATGTTAAACAATCTAAAATTAATTTAATTTTTAATATTTTCTTTAAATCTCTGGAAATAAATCATGATTATTCCACAAGCGAGGCAAATTACACACTATTTTGATTCAGTGCAGGTATGCAAAAATGACTCAATTTTTATCTCTCATTTAATATACCTTTTTTATTTATAAAGGATCATTCATGAGGCCTTGTGGTAGAGCTTAAAACACAAAACATTTATGAAATGTAGATCCTAAAAATCACTTGTTTCTCCCCTTCTTTGGTGGCATCAGCTCACTGCTCCATGTCAGCTTGGTACCAATAAGCTGTTGCTAAGATGTGAATGTTTCCATGGTAATAACCAAACCACTTAGCAACACTAACAAATAGAATTCTTTCTTTCTTTCTTAACTTTTCCTTTTCTCATTCTCTTTTTCAATACATTTATTATCAAGCCAAACAAAATCTAAAACACAATATGGCTTTTTGCATACTCTATTGAGCAGGCCACATCTGCAAACTTGATTAATTCAGTGAAACGTTTGTGTAGTGATTTGTGAAATTAGGATTTTAATGTGGCCCTGGGAATAATATGCAGCTGTTTGATATGGGGCCTGACTTCCAAAGGGCACTGATTATATATCATTCTCCAAAAATTACCTCAAGAGGTAGAAGGAATGTTCTGTTTTTTTTAAAAAAAAATGAGCCGTGGTGTAACTCTAGCATCTCATGTGATCTTTCTTGTTGTTTCTTTCTGGAATACTTAGAGTATTGCAATCCAGGTCCCCAAAGGATGTGGTAGAAATCTTAGATCACTGCCTGACAGCTGTGGTGAAATGACTGAAAAATAACAAATTGAAATTAAACCCAGACAAGACTGAAGTGATGCTTGTTGGGAAGTAAGAGATCTTGAAAGACATTGTACTTCCCACTTTCGATGGAGTTTGTTTGACCCTTGCAGACTTGGTTAAGAGCCTATGGATTATACTGGATCCAGCGCTACTACTAGAAAAACAAGTTAAGGCAGCTGCAAAAGATGCTTTCTACAATCTCACTCTAGCCTGGAAGATGGCTTCTTACCTCGACACAGCCAACCTGGCCACCTGGATCCATGCTATGGGAACATCAAAACTTGACTATTGTCAAGCAGGAGCAGGAGTAGGAGCATGAACATCACTTTTATCCTACAGTCGCTCTGTTGGCTACCTATCAGTTACCGTGCTCAATTCAAGGTTATTACATACCATGCTCTTCATAGCCTTGGCCTGGCATACCTCTGAGTACGCCTCCCTCCCTATGCCCCCCCATGGCAGCTTTGCTCATCCAAACAGGGTCTCTTGCAGGTGCCAGCCTGCTCATGGGTGAAATCAACAGCAGCCTGTACACGGGCTTTCTCTATGGTGGGCCCCACCTTGTGGAACAGACTGCCTGAGGAGGTCAGGAGAGCTCCCACACTCCTGGCTTTCTGCAAACAACGCAAAACCAAATTATTCAAAAAGGCTTTTTTACTCCGATAGGAAAGCAGTATTGTAGGGAGGGGGGTCTCAGATGTTTCACTAATGAATTAGGAACCATAGACTTCACCACTATGTTGCCTTACATACTATCTGTTGCTTTATTCTCCTATATACTACCTGTGCTTCATGTTGTCTAATGTCAGTCCTAGAATTGATTATGTTCTGTTTCAGCAATTCTTTAACTTCATATTGGATCCTTGCTAATGCTATGTCTTTGTAAACTTCTATTTATCTACCCTATGACATTGTTTATGGAAATGTTCTTGACACTGTATGGAAATGCCTGCCCTTGTCCTTGCCACTGATTGCACTAATCTCACACTATGTAATCTGCCTTGAGTCTCAGTAAGAAAGGTGGACTATAAATGACATAAACAAACAAACAAACAAATAGGACAAATCCTTTTTTCTAGCATAATCTGTGAACACAAAGAGCTTGTGGTGTGATTGTCACCTGTTAGGTTTGAAATAGCAACTACAGTTGGAACTGTGTGATGTTGTGGCTCAGACATCAATAAATTATCCTAAATCTCTATTTCCAGCTTCATATTATTAACTTGTTTTAGAGATAAGAACGTAAGTGCAGCCTGCTGGATCAGAACAGTGGTCCATCTAGTCTGGCATACTGATCCACAGTGGCCAACCCAGGGTTGCCAACCTTCAGATGAAGCCTGGAATTCTCCCTAAATTACAACTAATCTCCAGATTGCAGAGATCAATTCAAATGAGGAAACAGCAGCTTTGAAGGGTGAACTCTATGGCAAAACATCCTTGCTAACATCTCTCCCCTCCTCAAATTCTGCCCTTCCCAAACACCACCGTTGGCAACTGTATGGGTCAGAGTGTAGAGGCCAAGGCCTTCCCCTGATGCTGCCCCCTAGCACTGCCATTCAGAGATTTGTTGAATGTCCCCCTTAAAAACCAAATATGAATTAAGAACAATACTTGCTTTGATCCTTTCTCCAGTATCCTTATCTTTCCAGAGTGATCACCTGTCTTCACAGAAACATGCTATAGACTAGCTAACAAGTTATGTGCCCAGTGTGTGAGCTTTCATTATCATTCATTTTCACTTTGCTTCTCTACGGGGAGATGATGGTTAGAGTACATGAAGCTTTTCCTATGATGGATAGCCTCCTTGCATTTTTTTCCTCTTTCCTATGACATCACAAGGTTGGGGGGGAAATCAAGTTTTATCTCCTATCCAATGGCAAGATGTTTCAGATGTTAAGTCCATCTTGGTTTCTGCCAGGTTTCTTTTCCAAGCTGAGCAGCAATTCAACAAGTGAATGGAGGTGCAGTGACGAGAAAAACAACCTCTGTAAAATGTGGTCTGTGCTGCCATCACTGAAGGCACACAGATCTCTTGTCAGAGCCAGTTGGTGTAGTGCTTAAGAGCGGCAGAACTCTAATCTGAAGAACTGGGTTTGATTCCCCACTCCTGAAGGCAACTGGGTGACCCTGGGTCAGTCACAGCTTCTCAGAGCTCTCTCAGCCCCACCTACCTCACAGGGTGATTGTCATAAGGAGAATAATAACATACTTTGTAAATCACTCTGAGTGGGCATTAAGTTGTCCTGAAGGGCAGTATATAAATTGAATTTTGTTGTTGTTGTTGTTGTTGTTGTTGTCTGACAAAAAGTAGCAAAACTGTACACCTGTACAGATCACTCCACAGTTGTAGGATATTCCTGAATTTTAACAATTCATTGGTGTTAGCCAACAAGCATCCTGGGCTGGATAGCCCAGGCAAGCTTGATCTCAGCAACTCTTAGAAGCTAAGCAGGGTCAACCTTCATTAGTAATTGAATGGGAGACTTCCAAGGAAGACCAGGCTTGCTATACAGAAGCAGGCAATAGCAAACCACATCTGTTAGTCTCCTGCCTTAAAAACCCCAGCAGGAGTTGCCATAAGTCAGTTATGACTTGAACAGCACTCTCCACAACCACAGCCAACAAGCTGGAAATGTTATTAAAAGGGTTTTCCAGGAGCAAAATGGTCTGCCTGGATCTGCAGAAAACAACAAGTGATGTTTTCTACTGCATGGGGACAAGGCTTAGCCTCTGTTAATTACCTGCCAAGTAGGCGCAGGAAGCAAGAGCCAGTATAAAAGAGGCAGCCCCTGCAACAGTGATGCAACCATTCCTTTAGAACTACAACTTGGCACAATGGCTGCTCCATTTCTAATCACTTGGAAAAGCAATAATTGGAATGGGAATTGCTGTCCTCTACACTCATGGTTTATGTGTGATCAGCACTCTGATATGGAGTACCAATCATCCACCAACCTGTTTGCAAGGGAATAATTTAGTGCACTGCAGGCAGAGAAAGCTTGGAGCGAACAAATCCCACTGTGCATTAAGAATCTGGAATGCCTGAAGAAGAGGTGAGATGCCATAGTAGCAGGAAGTAATTTGTGGCTTAGATCTGGGGCTAGTGTAAGGTACTGGTGGTAAATCTTTGTTAAAGCAAGCCACCTCTCTCACACACTGCAAAAATTCCTTAAATAGATTGGCCACAAAAGATCCCAGAGTTAGGCTGTAGAATACTTTAGATTATATAATTTGATAGCTATACAGGAGCCTAACTCTGTTCTGGACATTAGCCAAAAGTATCTTCTTTCAGAAACCTGCATGGGTGGTAAGGAAGACATGGTGGATTAGTGCTGTCTGTACTTTGTTTTTGTTGATAGGCAACATAAACTTTTGTATTCTATCTTCCTGAAACTAATTGTTCCCCCACCACCACTGCTAACAATATGCTCTGTGTATTTTTAGGAACAGTGTCTAAATATTTCCAGCATGTGGTGCCCAATATGGTTGTTTGTAGCTTCACTGGATATATGATAACATTTGTTTAATGATTCCTCAGGCAGAAACCCAAGACTGACAGTGTTTGTTATCAGTTTTAATGAAACTGAGAGGGAGAGTCCTTTGCTAAAAATATGAACAGTTCACTCAGCCTTTCTGTCATATATGCCTGCCTGCATATCTGCCAATAATGTTTCTGTGCTGGGTACTGGTTCTCTGAGAACATGGGAAGTTTCTTAGTGTTGTTAGCTTAGCCTATTATCTCGCTAGTATGTACTTTTACTTTCCCAGCCGCTTCAGTCAAGTGTCCTTGAATGCCAGCTGCAGGTGGCTCAAGATGTCTTTCCTGAGAACTGAGATGATTGCATGTCTAGCCCAAACCTATCTTTTCCCTTGGCCCATTCATGACCAAATTTCAACAGCCTTTGTCCTAAGGGCAGGATGTTACCCTATAACTAACACCAACAATACCATATATGTCACTTCTGCCAATTCCACTGTCTGAGCACCTTGAACCTGAATGATCTCTAATAAAGTTACTTCAACTAATACACCTGAGTGTTTGCTGTGGAGGGCTTGGGGATCTACCTGCCAAGGACTGACATTTTCCCTAACTACTCAATTAGAACATGTTGATTTGGAAGGGAATGCTGTCCATCACATTTGAGTTTAATTCCATATAACAAAACATGCTTTTTACCGCCACTTCACATAGCTTTTTTGAATTCTCCAGTCAGTTATTCCAGTCTAAGAAACAGTTCTTGGATAAACATTTAAAGAACAATAATACTCCCCCGACTTATTCCTGTATCTGAAAGCTAGGAAGAAATCATGCCATACAATCCTAAGCAAAGTTCTATCTTTGTAACCCCATTTAGTTCAATAAACTAAGAAGGGTGTAAATCTACTCAGAATTTCTTTTACTACTATAGGAAGGACCCGGCCTTCAGAAGTTGTACGAGTTTGCTGTTCTTTCCTGTTGTTGCTTCTCCATCTGTGGAACTCCATTTCAAAGGGTATTTGCCTGCCATCATGTTTGTCATCTTTAGAGCACCTTTAGCAGTTAAGGGTTTTGTTTTGTTGCCTTGTTTTGTTTTTTATGGCATTGGAAATTCTGTGGAACAACATCCCAAGGGATATTTATGTGCCACCATCTTTGTCATCTTTTAGGCATCAGATTAAGGATTTTTGTTTTGTTGTCTTGTTTTGAAGTGTTCATTGCACTAGAATTCTTATAATTTGGGGGTTCTACTGCTATTCAGTGATGCTGTTTTAGTAATGTGATTTTATTTTTGATTTTGGTTTTCATGCTGCTTTGAATGCTCATTGAGGAAGAAAGGTAGCACATTGATTTACATAAATAATGCAGACACATTGCTAACTAAACTGCACATGAAGTCCATTATTAGAATGGCTTGGGTTATTTAATGCTAATTAGCAGCCTCCATCCAGCTGCTTTGAAGATCAAGGACAAGTTGATCAGGTTAGAGAAGGAGTGCTTAAGTCATTCATCCACAACTTCTTCCTTGAGTTATGTAGCCTCTTTTGAAGCAACGGTTATCTTACTATGTATAAACTAGCAAAGTCTGCAGAACACAATGCCTGCGAGAACATTTTCTCTTCTCATGGAAAAGCTGACTCAATATCTAGGGTTAATAAGTTAGGTCACTATCTAGGGTTGATAACTGGCCAGGAGAAAAAAAGCCCTGCCCCTTTAATACAGTTCTTATGTGTGGAAATGTGCAGTTGAAGATCTTCGTGGAGACAGATAACATCACCTAGTATTTGCTTAAGGTCAAACTTAGTTGTGGCATGGAGAAAGGTGAGATATGAGGACTTTAACAAACTGACTGACAAATATTAAAAAGGAACAGGTAGAAGGACCAGTTTAAATGTTGACTGGCAACCCTATCCATATCTCTATCTATAGCCCCTTGGTTGTCAAGGAATGTCCAGGTTTTATCTTATAATCTTATCAGGACAGTGGCATGGGGAACTGGATCTGAAGTGTAGCTTCTTCTTAAGGCCCACTACCGAGTCTGTAACTGACTAAGCTGAGGACTGAACTCAGTTCTTCTGTGTTCTGTTACTGGACCATGTAGGGGCTACTCCATTCACATTTCCTACAGACAGTCATATATTTTAATTCTTTTCATATGTTTATATACCTCAAATTAGGGCTGCAAAGCCCTAGGATATTGGGAAGGGTGAGATTTACCCCACTACGTCCATTAGTGCCACAACATCATTTCTAGCTGCATAACTGAAAATGACATGTGGGATGCTTGTGGGATGCTCTAGGATTCACTCTAAATTCTATGGTTAAAAAACCAAAGAGAGCAACCTGACCTGCCTATGAATTTCAACCTGAATGACAAACCTCTTTGGTATTCCCTAGTTAAAACAGTTTACTCAGGAAATGCTTCATAAAACTGTCTGACAGGAAGGAAGGTGTAAAGGAATAATCCTTCTCCTATCTCTAGGGAACGTGCTGGCACAGTTTAAGCTAAGGCAGAAAGGGTGTTTAGGTGACATAAAGGTGTGCTTGCCCCTGTTGTCTATTTCCTGGCTGTTTGGAGACTTCTTAAAGAGAAGTTTTACATTTAAGCAAAACAAGCTTGGTGCCCTCAAAGAATCACAGGAAACAATTTGGAAATCCCCCTGCCCCAAAGTCACTAATTCCAACTTCCAAGGTTCTAAAGAGAATAAATCCTAGCAGATCTACTCAGAATCCTACTCAAGTCTATTCAATGGGACTTACTCTCAGGAAAATATTATTAGGATTGAATTGATAAACTCTCAGGGACTTGATGAGGAAAGTTGCCTCTTACTTTTTTTTCTCTTTATATGACACAAGCTGGTCTCAATGTTCTGTGCCTCCTAAATCATATTTAGTTCTCATCAGGTCAACTGTTTGTTTGTTTCATTTTGCTAATTTACAAAGTCATATTTTTCTTCATACCTGGGCAATCTCCAAACTATCTAAAAACTCCTACTCTGCATGTGGGTGGCCTGGCTTTGCTGTTTTTGTGATAACAGAGAGCCCAGCCACTGTACTATTAGCTATAGTGATCAAACCGTTTCCTATTAGATTAAATGCACCACACCACAGGTTTCCTCACTTAACCATGAAAGATTGCCTTTATATAAAAACGTGAGAAAAAACTCTGCTGGATTAGACCAGTGGTCTTTCTAACCCAGCACTATGTTTCACATAGTGACTTTTATTAAAACTTAGCGGCTATCAGTGGGTTGCTTGCTTTTTGTAGATACTTCAAGAAACATGAACCTCTTGGTACTATCTAGTATAACATAACACAACTGCACTGTGTGTTTTCCCAACCTGATTGCCAATAGGAAGGCTCACATTGCAATGGTGAGAATGTCATAGATTTGTGTTATGTATGAGTCGAAAGAAACAAGAATGAGAGATGAAGCTGTTTGTGCATCATCAAGTTCTTCCCTAACAAAAATAAGTCCATCCCAGATGTCTGTAGTATGTGGTCATTTTCTAATTTTAAAAAAAAATTAGCCACCAGTTCACTCTGCCTGAGAATCTAACCCCTAGACATCAAATAAATTGTTGAATAATGTGAAATAAATAGCAGAGTGTGTTTCACTAAATTTGCTTTATTTTATCCAATATAATACATTTCTGTCCTTCCTGCTGTGTTTGGAGCATGCTAAAGAAAATAATTAGGTAATTACTTTTTAATGACTTAACACTTTCACTATAGGACAGACAAATATAACAGATCATAAATCCAGCAACACAGGATAAACACAGTTTTGACCTTGCAGTAAACGTTTATTTTAATGTGACTTAAATATATCATTATTTCACACCATTACTGAAATATTATTTCTAGCAGCACATTAAGACTGTGACTATTGTGTTTACCAGCAGTGGTCAAAAAATGAATGGGGAAGGTTTACAAGCACCAGACAAATGAGGTACATACAGTCAGTTTACATCTAAGTGATCCAAATGGCCATTTGGGGCACCAAGCCAGAAAGGGTGATGATATGGCAGGAGGTGATGCCAGGCATGCCTCCAATCCATCCAAGCTAGGCTGCAAAGGAATGTGCTTCTTGTACCACCCAGCTTGGGTTCTGCCAGGGCAACAGCAACACAACCAAGCTGGGCCTCCTAGGAAACATCTTTCTCTGCATATTGGGTCTGGGGCGATGGGCATGTGAGATGAAGGGAAGCTCACTAGCTTGTGTGTACAGGCTCTGCAAATGTAGGCCAACCTGTTGCTTAGCATGACTCATAATTACCTTACATGCATTCATATAATTTCTGAAAAATTGTAAAAGGTTAATTGTGGTATCAGCTTTCAGGGAGTCAGGGGGAGGGGCAAGGCAACAGAAACACAAGAGACCACAGGTGGAGTTAAAGAGGTCACAGCTTTATTGATTACAGCTTATCGGAGCCTTGACACAGCATGGGGCATGAATCCCAGTATTGGCTGATCCACCTGCCAGCTGATGACCCCCTTCGCTCCCTCAACCCTCCTGCTGAGGAGAGAAACTGTGGCATGTGACTGTGAGATTTACATGCAGATGTTTACATAGATGCCTGGGCATGAGCCTGCCCTGATAGCTGGGCTTATTCATACCAAGCATCCTTCCCAAGACCTCTTAAGGGAGGTCCTCCTCACCTATGGGGAAGCAGTGCACACATGCCCTGCTCCCCCCACCCCCCAAGCATCCATGCCTCATGACAAATTGCTGCAGAAGTTGTGAAAAGTGACCTGCTAGACAATAACCAAGAGAAGGGCTCATTTGGAGGTAGAATGGTGTTCCAGTAGCTCTGAAAAGAGGTCATATGGGTTTTGGCCCTGCCCACGTGATTCCTTTTCCTCCTGGTTGTCCTCGTCTTTAGCAGCCGGTTCTGCTGCTTTATTTTCATTTGTGATGTGACTTGTGAGAGAGAGGGAGAAAGAGAGAGAAAGTGAGTGAGCGAGTGCAAGTCAAGTGGGGCTGGGCTCCAAAGGAACGTAAGCTGCTTTGAATTCATTCTGCTCTGCTGCTTGCTTTTTCATTTATGACTCATGGGAGAGAGAGAGAAAAAATGAGTGAGTGGGTGCAAACTAAGTGGGGCTGGGCTCCAAAGGAATGTAAACTGCTTTGAATTCATTCTGCTCTGCTTGCTTTATTTTCATTTGTGACTTGTGAGAGAGAGTGTGTGCATGCGTGCAAGCAGGGCTGGCTCTCCAGAGGAGGGTAAGCTGCTTTGAGTTCATTCTGCTTTAAGGAAATACCTGGAGATTTTTGGGGAAAAGGGCCTGAGGGGTGGATGGTGCCTTCTGACACACTTTCTGTGATGTCAGGGGGTGTGGCATATTCTAATGAGATATGCTAATGAGTTCCTGCAGTTCTTTTTCTAGGAAATGACCCCTGACCAAGAGCCTAAACTGAGGGGGAGGGGAAGCCATGTGCAGCTAGGCCCAGGTTGTTCTGGAATTTAAGCCCTCCTGGCAGACTTAACAGGAAACTATGCTCTTCAGGTCCACCCAGGATCCTGGCAGTCATCCCTGATTGGCCAGCCAGGGGAACTGAACCCATTGGCTCCCATACCGCCTAGGCCAGCAAGGAATGGCAGCCACCATGCCTGTCCTCTGGATGAGGGCTCAGGTAAGTCTTGAGCCTGAGCTTGTTAGAAACGTTTAGGTATAAAAGCCAGGTATGGATTGGATTATTTTGCCCTACAATTTTATTATCCTAGTCAGCATAGCATCTATAGAAATGTGAGAAAATAAAACTAAGGAGATGTGGTTGGAAAAGCAAATTCAAGCAAAGTTTGCTCTGCAACAGTGGTGCTTTTGCCATAGAATATAAAAACTTATTGCTTGGGTCTGTATCAAGAAGGCAGACGGGTTTGCTGATTGCCCCTACTGATGTCCCCTTGTTGGTCAGCCCACAAAAATACATTC
Source organism: Eublepharis macularius (assembly GCF_028583425.1). Classification (NCBI taxonomy): domain Eukaryota; kingdom Metazoa; phylum Chordata; class Lepidosauria; order Squamata; family Eublepharidae; genus Eublepharis; species Eublepharis macularius. Next base: position 131,589,806 of record NC_072790.1, read on the forward strand.
AGCATTTGGAAGGTGTGGCAACTGCTGATCAGTTTTGCCAATGCGATCATTTTTTTAGTTTTCATATGGCATTATCCGTTAAGAGATGAGAGAGTAGGGAATCTCAAGGAAGCGTGAACAGTGCTTTGGATTACTCACTATCTGCTTGGACAGGTGTAGCTTTTCTTAAGGGACTACTCCAGAGCTCATTGAAATTAATGAGATTTCTTTTCCAGTCGACTTCAAAGCTCAAATGAGGAATGTAAAGAGGGTAAAAGCAAGCTGTAAGGATCAGCAAGGGAAAGACATGTGGGGAATTACAAGAAGAAGCTTTCTTAAAGTTTGGCCCTCATATGTGGATCAACAATTCTTCATGTTTTCAGCTTTCAGGGGAACTGAACAAAGATGTGTTGCAAACTGCAGAAGTAGTGTTGGAAGTAAATAAATTGTCATTGATCATTCTGGTGCTGTGATGCTTACAAGGAAATCATCTTGTCTAAAAGTCTTCTCTCTTTATTTAGCAGTTGCACAGCAAAGAACTTGTTTTGTTATTGCTTTTGTTTCTGCTTCCATTGCTTTCAGTAGGAAGCATGTTTCTGCATGTAACATCCCCAACTATCCATTTGGGTGAAATTCTCACCCAAGGCATCATCCTTTTAGATGGTCCTTTAGATGGCACTGGATTTCTAGCCACTGTGTGTGACAGAATGTTGGACTGGATGGGCCACTGGCCTGATCCAACATGGCTTTGCTTATGTTCTTATGTTCTTACCAAATTTCTGTAGGTCAAATGACCTCATGGGTAAGTCACATGGTGCTACTGTTGATGATCAGCTGCCCATATGTCTATTTTATAAGTTCTTTTGAAACTATTTTCTGTACACTTACTTTCTCCCTTAGCAGCTTTGCAGCCATTGTCCAAGAACATAGAGATGGAAGGGTCATCTAGTCCAACCCCCTGCACAATGCAGGAAATCTACAACTACCTCCCCCGACACACACCATGACCACTCTATGTTCAGAGGAAGGCAAAAAACCTCCAGGATCCCTGACCAATCTACAAAGATTTGAGCTCTTGGGCTAGTGTTTTCCAAGCTCTGTAACACTCCTTCCAACATTTTGGTATTTATATTTCAGGAGTGTGGTTTTGGTTCAGGAACTACAGGGGGGAATTCGTTGCATTTGGCAGAGCTGTTACATTTTTCCACATTATTCCTGGAGAGAAACCTCCATGCCTGTACAGACTTCAGCAGCCATTTGTGTACATAGTTCGTTGGTACACACTTGGTATACACCGTGATTATCTCCCCTCTTTGTTCAAGTGGCAATGATACCCTGAAATGGCACCCTGAACTGTTTCATGGAACATGGAATAGTAATCTGCTGAGCAATCAGCAGATCCCTATCCATGAGGAAGAGTCATATCCACTGAATTCTTTTAGGGTCAGATTTTAAACAATACTTTCAGGTGAATTGGTTTTTATGCTAATGTGTACTGGAACATCTCAACTAGATATTACCAAAGACGTGAAGGGTGATTCACACACTCATGTACATCACTTCGTTTCTCCTCACCTGAGTCCTTAGCATTCATTGATGGATCTGTATGTGACACTCCAGTGACATTCTTATAATATGAAGTGACATGAAGCAGCATGAATGTACTGTCTATCAAATTTACTCAGTTATGGCTCATTCACACATTCCAATCACCACCTGATACCACAGATATCAAGTGATAAACGTACAGAAGCAAGGCAACTTTCAGGGTCACTGTAGTCCTATTAGGCAAAAAACCTTCAGGATACCTGGTCTGCATGACTCAAGATGATGAAATAGTAAGGAGAAAAATATTTGCCTATATGGGAAATTTAGGGAATGTATAGGCTACCTTTCCAGTGACCAGCTAATCAAATGCAACTAATATCCATGAAGTGAATGTATGCCCCGGGGAGGGGCATGAAAACCAGAGTATTTAAGAATGAGTTATGGGGATATTGCTCAGAATAAAAACATTTATTAGTAGCAAGAACTAGAGGTTTAATTTGGGTTCAGTACTCCTTTAAAAATACCAGATTTTACTTGATTTGGTAAAATTTGGTATTGCTGAACTCAAAAGGGAATTCCTGAACTCAAGTTTACCAAATTAATTCAGTAAACTTTGGTAATAGTGGCTGAGTTGTTTCCTGCCTTTTTTTACCAGATGGGAGGGGGAGAAGGGAGGGGGAGCAAGGCAAAGGTAGAAAGGAGGGGGAAGGAGGAAGAGAGGGGGAGCGAGTGGCCAATCCTTGCAGGAGCTCTCCTCTTTCCAATGGGATTCTCAAGAAGGAGAGTGCCTTTTTTTAAACTGTCCTACAAGGAGTTAAATATAGAGGCTTGCCTCAGCGCAGCCTCCATTTTATGTGCTCTGGCTGCCTGGAGAGATCTAAGAACCTGCCTGCTGCTGGCTGTGGACTCTCTTTCTCTGGGGTCTGGCCTGGGCCTGGCTTGCATTGGATTCAACGTGAACTGTGACTGGATCCTGCTGCCCAGTGGATTCCTTCCTGCTGCTGCTTACTGAGACCTGCACCACAAGGACTTCTGCTGCTGATGAATGTGGAGGACTTCTGCAACTGGAGGACTTTTGCTGCTGCCTAGTTTGAAAGTCGTAGAGTCACTGGGTTTTTTCTCTCTTTGTGGGGAGGGGGTTGGCCTGGTGTCTGAGAAGGATAGGGTTGGGGGAGGTTAAAGGGGTTTTTTTTTACTTTGCAATTTAAAAAAATTTTTGCTGAGAAGGAGGTGCTTTGGTTGGGCTTTTGTGGGGGGCAGCTTTGGTTTGAAGTTAATATAGGTGTTACCCAATGAGGTCTCCTTGTGAGTCGGGGTAATTTAGCATACAAAGAGAGGCAGTGAGAGATGGACAACTATGGGATCTCCACCTCTATACACAAGGATTGTTCCAGCTAGAGAACTTTTTCAATGAACAGACTGAATAGGGGCATATATTACAGTAAGCAAAGCTGCCAGTGGGGTGCTGTTGGTCCTGCCATGACTCCGCAATATCAGAATGTACTAAGATATCAAGGAGGCTCCTGGTCCTTCTATATGCAATGAGCGGCATGGTATCACACCCTGGTATATCCTTAATAATGTACCAATTTTGTTTCACAATTTTAGAAATACCTGCTGCCAATGGAGTGTAGTCTACAGCCCGTTTGGTATTGTTCCCCTCTGAGCTAGTCCAAAGTGTCAATAAAGAGTTATGTGTCACTAGTCCTGCTCTATCAATCACCTTCATGATTGTTCTATCCGGATACCCCCTCCTTAAAAAGGCCTGCCTCTTAATCCTTCCCTCTCTAATATAATCTGTAATTGATGTAGAATTAAAACTGATTTCGTTTTAATCTCAATTTTGTTTTAATCTCAAAAATTGACCAAATGGTATGTTTCTTTTCAAATTGTTTGAAAAATGCAGGTATGACCATCTGTGTTAGATAGACAACGCCTAGTAGTCTCACAGCATATTCTTTCTCCTTTAATTCCAATAAAACCAAATTATCTTGATGTTTCTCCAACTCTCTGTCAAACACTGCTGTTCCACTGTCCAGGATCTCCACTTGATTGTTCAACTTATTTACATCTCAGGGTTTTTTTAACAGCTCCTTCAATATTTTTAATTTGTTCAGTTAAATCTGCCTTATATTTCATAAAATTGTCTTCCATTTTCCTTTCAAACGGATCAATCTTGTCACCTAATCAAAAAGTTTTTGCATCAAATCTGTAGGTGTGATGTCTGTCAAAACCATGTGCTGCCTTGTGTCATGAGACATTTTACGCAAGATGGCTCTTTCTCTATAAATAATCTGTAAAGACTTTCACAGATGATATTTACTATTAGCTTTGTTTACATTCCAGCTGGAGTTTCAAGGCCAATGTTTCAGCTTTAGCTCCTTCTGTATAATTTTGTTTATCCAATCCAGCCAAAATATTTTCTTCCAATGCAAATTCACAAATTATAGAGATAAACAAACCACATACTTTTGGTTTCCCTTAGTCTGTTAAATCTTTCTTATCACATATGTAGTTTAAAGCTTTCTGCTAATGATATATGATTAGTCTTCTTATCACTATTAAAAAGAAAAAATAGAGAAAAGTCCAGGAAAGCAGAGTATTATCTCACCACAGAAGAAATAGCTGTGTCACAGAGTCGCTTAGTTCTTTGAAGTTCTTAAGTTTAAGACTGAGGGTTGACTTGTCTTTAAATTTCAATTGTATCTGTCATTTTGTAGAAAAAGAATGGCAGGAACTCATTAGCATAACTCATTAGCATATGCCACACCCCCTGACATCACCAGAAATGTGTCAGAAGGCAACACTCACCCCTCAGGCCCCTTTCCCCAAAAATCTCCAGGTATTTCCTGAAAATAAAGCAGAATGAACTCAAAGCAGCTTACCCTCCTCTGGAGAGCCAGCCCCAGCAGCCCTGCTTGCACACGCGCATGCACTCACAAAAATAAAGCAGAATGAATTTAAAGCAGCTTACCCTCCTTTGGAGAGCCAGCCCCAGTAGCCCAGCTTCCATTCTCTCTCTCTTTCTCTCTCTCTCTCTCTCTCACACACACACACTCACTCACAAGTCACGAATGAAAATAGCAGCAGAATGAATTTAAAGCAGCTTACTCTCCTTTGGAGAGCCAGTCCCAGTAGCCCAGCTTGCATTCTCTCTTTCTCACTCACAAGTCACGAATGAAAATAGCAGCAGAATGAATTTAAAGCAGCTTACACTCCTTTGGAGAGCCAGCCCCAGTAGCCCAGCTTGCATTCTCTCTCTCTTTCTCACTCACAAGTCACAAATGAAAATAAAGCAGCAGAATGATTTTAAAGCAGCTTACCCTCCTTTGGAGAGCCAGCCCCAGTAGCCCAGCTTGCACTCACTCACTCACGAGTCACAAATGAAAATAAAGCAGCAGAATGAATTTAAAACACCTTACCCTCCTTTGGAGAGCCCTCACCACATGCAGGCCTGGAGGACGGGCCATGCAGCCAACACCCCCCTGCAGCCGCCCCCCCCCTGTGGCTGCCCCCCCCAGTTCCTACCAGAGAATCCATGAGGTGGTGATGGGTTTGTTGTGGTGGTGCTGCTGCTGCTGCCTCTGCCACTGCCTGCTGCTAAAGACACAGGCAACGGGGAGGCAGCAGGGAGAAAAAGGAATCACGTGGGTGGGGCAAAAACCCACATAACCTCTTTTCAGATCTACAGGAACACCATTCCAGTGTGTTCCCCCTCCAAATGAGCCCTGTCTGTGAGTAGATGTCTCCCTTCTCCCAACACTCCAATCTCCACTCACCACCCAGGAACCTGAGCAGTAAAACCTTCAGCAGAGTTGTCAAATGGAGCACAAGTGGCTAAACACATGATCCCTTCTTATCCAGAGTGATTTATCCTCTGGAGAAGGGTCTTCAGCCATTAATCAAAGCTACATTGTCTCTTCCAAGAAGGAAAGCTTCAGGCAGCCATGCCATCAAGTCCCTTTCAACATTATCAGGATTTAGAGAATGAATTCCGAACGTTAATACCAAACTATTTGAAGGTTCAAGGTGACTTCCCAGAAACTGAACAAATCTTTAAGATTAATTCTAAATACAGAACTCAGCAGAAAGTACCAAGAGATATACTGGTCACCTTTTCACACAAAAAAACAAAGGACACAATTCTCATACAACACAGGAAGGAACCGCTGAAAGTAAAAGGAAAAGAAATGCAAATATTCTGTCATGTCTGCATACCATTTATCCATGCCATTCATATGTTCTCTGTTCCCTGTATTGATTTGATCATACTGTGTAACTATATGCTCTCTTATTATGCTCATTTACTGTGACCATTATATTCATGCCATCTCAAGCTTGCCTAAAAATGAAAGTACTAAAGTTGAGACTGTTATTTCTGAAGCCTGCTTACTGACCTTGTACTAAAATGTAACTCTTCGCAAGAGACAGAGGGAGTCGCATTCCTTGTAATCTTCTGGCTTTCTCTGGCCAGACAAAGCTATTGCGTTTCTCATGAGAACTGGGACTTTCATGCCTTATTGCTAACTGCCCCAGGGGAGGGGAAACCTGCTCCTTATATCAAAGTGCATACGCTTGTATTTTCATTCCTGCCAATCCTACCCATGTTTGGAAGTACCTGTGAACTTAATGGATCTCTATAATAAAACCTTTTCAACCAAGACCCTGGAGTATTTGCTGTGAGGAGTTTGGGGATCTATCTGTTATGGACTTCCATCCTTAGAACTGGCATATTCCAAGATTTAACACCAAATACAATAAAGAAATAAAAAGAATTTGGGAGCCTGATGAGGGTTCTGCAGCAGAAAGAAATAAGATACCTCTGGAAAAACTCCTGTGGGCTAGAAATAGTCTTGAGTCAAGGTAAGAAAATAGTAACATCTGTTACAGAAGCAGAGGCACTTCTACAAGATCTAGAAATGGACAATAGTGATCAAGCTCAGAAGACATTAATCTTTCAACTAGAGAGGAAGAAAGAGCTATTAATGTGAAAGAGGGAAAAGAAAAAAGAAGAAAAATTAATAGACTTAATTTCAGCAAATGTGAATGGATTAAATTCTCCCTGTAAAAGATCAAGACGTTTCAATCAACTGAAGAAATGAAAAGCAGATATTGTATGTATTCAGGAAACCCATATTTTAAAAGATTTTAAGTCAACTCTGACTTGAGAGCTAGATTTCATTTTTTCATATTATAGAGATAAAATATAGAAGAGATGACTGATTAAAAATTACTGATATATGGGGCTCCTTCCTCACTTGTGCCGCTACCTGATGGTCTGCCATCCTGTCAGCTCACCATATAGACTTCCTCGGTCCTCAGATGGACAGGGAAGAGGGTTGCATCACCTTGTTCCTTCTCCTACCCTGGGAGTGACAGCGCACTCCAGCTGCCTCTCCCTTCACTTCCTCCTCAGCCTTCACAGGAACCTGACTTTAAAGGCCTCCCCTTGCCCCACCTCCCTGGCTCTTCTCCCAATCTCCACCCAGCCTCCCTGACTGGCTCTGCTCTCAATCAGTCTGATGGAAGGGCTGGGTAGACTCTGCAGTCTTCTGGTCCCACCCACTGCATCCCAACCTAGGGGGGCCATTTGGTCTGCTCTATGCCTGGCTCGCCCCTGCTGCTTCTGGATCCTCCCTAGTGGCTCTCCAGGCAAGAACAGTAGGCCTGTGCTTACCTGGCTCAAGCTGTTGGTGACCCCATGTGGACCTGGCTGAGGTGGAGTCAGCTGGGTGGCTGCAGGCTGATCCTTAGGCCTGTGCCTGGGTGGTGAAAGAGGTCTGGGCACTGTAGAGGCACCAGCAGCTGAGGTATTGACAGAGGTGGTACTGCAGGGCCTGAAGAAGGGGCCTGGTGCTGCAGGGAGGTGGATAGGAGGACAGCATTGCCAGACATGACATTAAAGTTTGGGTATAAGCAATTAAGGAGAGAAGAGAATTATTATATAATCTAGTTGCACTGTTACATATTTTGAATATATTTTTCTGTTGTAGTGTAAATCTAACTCAAATGTAGTGCTTTGTCTAAGTTTCTATGCACTTTCTACTGTCATTCCTATCTTTTCTTTTTAAATAAAGCCTTTACTTTAAAAAAAGAAGAAATACTGGACCCATCTAATACATTCTATCTAGCATTTTTATTCGTATTTGCATTCCAAGGTTCCATAAACAAAAAAGAGCAGATAGGCATAGGAATAGTGAGAAGACTGCTCAAACCATTCGTACCAAAGTGTCTTTAGAGATCTTACGTTATAATATTAAAACTGATTTCTCAGGTTGTAAAGTTCCACTCTTCCTCCAAGCAGTCCACTTTCTGGCTTCAGGCTTGTAGGTTTCTCTGTGACATCATAACTGCTGAGCCAATGTTTCCCAGTGAGACATCAAGCCTATCAGAGGGTGTACAGTCCATTGTTTAAGAATAACTGTGACAGAGTCATGTTTACAAACCTTTCTCCTAACAGAAAATACTAGTTTGTAGAGATGTTTTGTGCTCCATTGCTAAACAGTCTGCTTACAGAAGCCTGTGCTTGTGTCCAGTAAGTACACCCAAGGCTGTTTCTCAACCAACAGGCAGCACAGGCAAAGAGTCTACCTCCAACATTTGTCCAACTTTTAAGTAACCAGTATTTTATTGTATGTGCTGCCTGTTTCACAACTTTAATCACAATTCTCATGCATAATTTATAACTGTCATGAAAGACAATAAATGAAAATGTTATTTTTATGGTGATGATAAACACAATCACTCTTGGCTGAATGGGCACTGCTAAACCTTTCCCAATAAATATCAGTGCTATTTAACAAGGAAGTTAGTGCAGTGCTGGCCATGCAGATAAGTGCTGCCAGCTTCACACATGAAGATGAATGGTTTGCTCTGTTTTTCAGCTGTTAAGTGGATAATTGCAGGTATCTCATAACAAGTGTTTCCCCCAAGCCTGGCACCCCAGTCACCCGGGTCACCTGCCTGCCTGCCTGCAATACTTTCTCCTGCTGTAGAAGCTTGCAACTCTCTCTCACTCTCTCTCTGTCTCTCTCTCACTCTCACTCTCTGTAGTAGGTTGATACCTTAGAAATATGACTTCACAAAAGATTATTCTGGGGTGGGTGACAGGCTTCTTTAACATATGAGAGCCAGTTTGGTGTAGTGGTTAAGAGCACGGGACTCTAATCTGGAGAGCCGGGTTTGATTCCCCACTCCACCACAAAGCCAGCTGGGTGACCTTGGGCGAGTCACAGTTCTCTTGAGCTCTCTTAGCCCCACCCACCTCACAGGGTGATTGTTGTGGGGTAATAATAACATTTTGTAAACCGCTCTGAGTGGGCATTAAGTTGTCCTGAAGGGCGGTATATAAATCGAATGTTGTTGTTATATTGCTTTATTTACTAGCATCGGTGATGAAAATAAAGATTCTTACCTGTGCTAAAAGCAACTGTAATTACTGGTGGCATATAAACATAAAAATACTATTTACAATATCCTCCTTCTGCCTCTTCCTGATTCCATAAAACAATCAGCCCCTTAAAATTTGAGCATGTTCCTTGAGTCCAGCCAATTCTTATATCACATTTTAATTTCATAATGCCATCTAGTAATGTGAGCTTAGTCCTTAATGACCTAAATTTTGTAAATTAAAATTATTTTATTTTGTTCATTTTATATTGTTTTATTTATTTTGTGTTGTTTATTATTTATTTTGTTTTCTCAGTGCATACCTGGTCTGAAGCTCAAAGCAGCTAATAGCATTACCAACAAAATTACATTGAAAATGCCATTCTTAAATATTTCCCATTGCAAAATCCAATCAGCTTAACTTTGGCTGAAGCATACCAATAGCATTGAAATAAATCCCATACAAAGTTACATGAATCAACAACTCTCAAATCAAATACCTTCTTGAATAAAAAATATTGATGCCTTCTGAAAAATATGTGGTGTGTTATTATGAGTTCTTTAATAAATTACCAACAAAACTTGAGCAAAGTTAACCATTGATTTTCAGTGCAGAAGGCAAGCTATAGGCATAAATCTCTCCAACTGCAATCAGTTGGATTGTAAAGAAATGGATTTTACAAACACTCACAATTAAATAATGGTAAGCAAAAAGCAAGTTAGATAGTACTGTAGTGATGATATGCTATTATCTGAGGCACATGGCTTAACTTGTAGAGGTTTTAAGGATTCATAATTACACGAAATTCAGGCTTAACAAATCTTTCTTATGCATTAACTCCAACAGTGAAGACTGGATCCATTTGGTTCGTAACATTCCAGTTCAGCTGAAAGCAAAGCTTATTTAAACATTGACTGTTTAAGCAGGACTTTTTTCTGGGAAAAGAGGTAGTGGAACTCAGTGGTGTAGCGTGGTTTGCTAGTACCTGGGGCTACTCTCAGCAGGAGGTGGTGCCCCTGGCCAGGGGCGGTGCAAGGGTTTGCGGCACTCGCAGCCGGCCGGCTGGGCGCCCCCCCACGCATGCGCACTGGCCTGCATGATGACGTCACACATGACGTCATCACAGGAGCGCGCGCGCGCGCGCGCACGCACTGCCGCCAGCCTGATCGCTGCGGCGGGTGGCCTCTGAGCTCTCCCGCTCAGTTGCCTGCACTGCCACAGATGCCTGCCCGCAGCGGCTGTGCCCGGCCGGGGGCTTGTGCTGGCAGCGGCGGCGGTGGTGCGGGAGGGATAGGAGGCTGCTGCTTTGTGGCGCGTGCTCCCGCCCCCTGCGCCTCCTCCGGCGCTCCCTCTGGCACCCCACGCCTGAGGCCACTGCCTACCTGGCCTCTATGGGCGCGCCGGCCCTACCCCTGGCACCACACATGCGTGTGTGCTCCCGGGACTGCACAATGATGTCACTTCCAGGAAGTTACATCATCACACAGGGTGTGGCCGCCCCCCAGAAGCGCTCCCGCAATTTGGGCACGCTCACCTCCCTGCCTCTTACCTGGCAGCCCTCCAGCGCAGCCACCCACACTGCCTCTGCCAGCTTGGCATGCTCCTTGGCCAGCAGCCTCTGCAGGAGGGCCAGCTGGATGCCCAGTGAGCCGGCCACCCTATCAGCACAGCAGATGGGGCGGACAGCCTCCCACGGATGCAGCACAGGCTCTTCTCATAAGGTTGCCAGCCTCCAGATGGTTGCTGGAGACCTCCCAGAATTACAACTGATCTCCAGGCCATAGAGAGCAGTTCCCTTGGAGAAAATGGCTGCTTTGGAGGGTGGACTCCATGGTATTATACACTGCTGTGGTCCCTCCCTTCCCCAGATCCTGTCCTCTCCATGCTCCACTCCTCAGATCTCCAGGAATTCCCCAACCTAGAGCTGGCAATCTTAACTCTATGGCACGATACCTTGCTGAAGTCCCTCTCCTCCCCAAACCTTACCCTTGCCCATGGGGCAGGCAAACATGAAGGAAGGAAGACAAGCTATGGCTGGAGCGATGCCTCCAGGTGAGACTCGTGGGGAGTGCAGGGAACAAGGAAGGGATGGATGGAGTCACTGGCTGGCTGGCCGGGGATGGCATCCACAATGTCAGTTGCACTCCAGCTCAAGCAAGCCCATGAGCTCGGGTTGCCTGGGCCCAGGGCTGGAGCAGAGGAGCTCTGGGAAGGGGAAGCACCAGAACCTGGTCTCTGCACCCAGGAAGGAAATCTCCTGCACCAACGGGCCATGTCTGCTGCTTCGCCACCCAGCATGCCCTCGTGGGCAGGGAGGCTCCCTTCTGCCTCTGGCCAGGGGGAAACACTCAAGGAAGTGGTGGTAGAGGAAGGCCTTCCCTGGCAAACTGGGGTGCAGGGCCCACTCCTGTTTCACTGCCGTTGAGGCTCAGTGTGCCACGAAAGAGCCGGGCACCTTGGGCTGTGCACGAGGAGGACAGGATCAGGGAGGCGGGGTACCAGACATGTGATTACTTACAAGAGGTCTCAAAACTGTTCCACCACGTTCCAGCAGAAAAAAAGTCCTGGAATTACATAGTCTTGGTTCAGATATAACAAAAACTCATGGTCAGTTTATGAAATTAGTATTCAAAATAAATGAATGTGTCTGTCATGTGAAAGTTGACTTGATTTGCTTTACGGAATATATGAACAGCCATTATTGAATTTCTGCTCCATATTTCTGAGGACCATAGGCCTCCTGAGCTTGTCAGCAAACAGAAAGCCCTTACCTTGAATTTTCCAGAGCTGGCAGTTATTTCACTAGGGAGAACTTATTGGTATACTATGTGCCAGAGCTTTGTTTAATATAATGGTCTCCAGCATATACCTGATCTGCATGTCTGAATAAGGAAACAAGGAAAAAGCAAAACAGGCCAGTACAAACAAGTAGAAGCATGAAATCTAGTCAATGGTAGCTGTGGGTGAGAGAGGGAAAGAAGGACTTGGTATTTGTTTATTTATCTGGCCAGCTGTTATCAAATGAAAAGGATTTTTGAAAACCTTTTAGAAGCAAATATTTATTTTAAAATTAAAATGATGGATCCTATCAAACTAATATAACTGAATTTCATGAAAAATGTAGGAGGGGAAACAAAGGATATGTGACTTCCAGTTCTCTATGATATGTCTAGTACTTTGACAATACCAAAAATACATTTACAGCCAGGCTGTAAAAAAGGGACCCAGTCCACTTCATCCACACTTTTGTCTCCCTTATATCAGATATTATATTACCTATCTAAAATCACACGACTTCCTGCATCAAACTGTGGTCCACATATGGCAACGTTTTGTTTTCAACTGTAACTAGTTAGATGCCTTTATGCATGTATAATCTGAATGTGGAGGTTTCTTCCCAAGGTTTGATATTTAGGCATATACTGCCTTTATTCATGAAAGTTTCATTTTAGCAACTACTAGCCATTGTTTCCACACTTACAGTCACTGACATGGCAAAGGATCCCCACCTGATCCACATGTGTGTGTAAAGATCTGTCAGGTCACAACCAACCAATGGCAACCCCTGCTGGGATTTCCAAAGCAAGAAAAAAACCACCAGAGGTAGTTTGCCATTGCCTGCCTCTGCTTAGTGACTCTGGACTTCCTTGGTGGTCTCCCATCCAACTACTAAGCAATGCCAACCCAATTTAGTTTCTGAGATCTGACAAGATCAGGCTAGCCTGGGCCATCCAGGTCAGGGCACTTGATCCATAGGCGTGCATTTAAAAAGGAAGCAAAAGTTCATCCAGGTTATTAGCCTTTAATAACCGTGACTGAGCATGCCAAATAGAGATATGAATCATATGAAGGGCTGCAGAATGATTCTAAACATGCTTACACAGAAGCCAGCTTCACGACAACCAGTAGTACAACTTTAACAGTAACGTTCAGAACTGTGGTATTCATGAGTAATATTAACATTCTCACCTGGCTCTGCCTGTTTAATCTATAATTTACAGGAAAGCACAGGAACTGGGAAGCAATCCAAAATCATTTTGAAGTTGAGATATGTTTCCTGCATAAGTACAGCAACATCTCTCCCTCTCACCCCTCGTGCCCTTTCCAACACACACACATCTTCTATAAAGGAGAATTCAGAACAACATTTGCAACTTTGGAGTAGCCAGCAAAGCCACTGAAAGCAACAATTTCTGTCAAGCAGTAACAAAATCCAATAAAGGCTTTGCTTTCAAAACAATAAAAGGTATGCAGAACCTTTTATTAGGACAAACAAAAATGTTGTGTAACGGGTGGGCAGGAAGCTAAATATAAGTAATCAGTGTGATGCAGAAGCAAAAACAAATGCAATCCTGGGGTGTATCAAAGGCATAACATCCAAATCACAGGATGACATTGTCCCACTACATACAGCATTGGTCAGGCCCCACCTGGAGTATTATGTGCAGTTCTGGAGACCTCACTTCAAAAAGGATGTGGTCAAATTGGGATCGGTGGCTGTTGCAATCTGCTGCATGTTTTACTCCCAGAGCAGTATGTTTGGATACTCTTTCAATGGTCATAGACACTGGTGGCAAACAGGAAAATATTAAATTCTGCTCCAGTGCAGGGTAACTCAAGTACATCAACTAGCATTACTTTATTTATACTTGGCTTTTCCCCCCAAAAGGGACCCAAAGTGGCTCACATCATCATTCTGCCCTCCTCCAGTTTATCTTCACAACAATCTTGTGACATAGGTTAGGCCAAGAGAGAGTGACTTGTTACATAGATGGTCTCCTTGCAAGTAGAGGGAATTAGCAAACAAGGAGAAAGCTGTGAGAGGTGGTAAAAAGTGAGATTCTCCACCAATGTATACCAGGTCCCTTCCTCGAGGAAACTAACTAGGCAGGTATTTTTCTAAAACAAAGATTGTTTTATTAAAGAGGAAAAGGAAAAACACCGCAAGAGGCAAATAAATGGATTCCACAAGCACACAAGAATCCCAGGAAAAGCAGTAAGAGGATGGGGAATAGTTTGTAGGATTTGAGCGATAGTTACCTACCAGAGGAATAGAGAGGTCCACAGAGGAAGGAGGATCGGACAAACAGTGTTCCTTGCCAGGAAGTTCAGAGAGATTCTGAGGGCACAGTGCTTGGATCCAAGTAAGCATGTACACTTTGGCTGGAGCAGAGCCCAAGTAATTATAGGGCAAAGTGGACCCTGGGGCTAGAAGGTAACTTCAGCCCGAAAGACAAAAACCTTAATGGTTGTCTCCTGGGTTGGACAACAGGCTTGAGTAACTTTGATTGGCATGCCAAGGTGTGACAAAAGAGTTAGCTTGTCTGTTCCGAGTACCTGACAAAGAAACTGTAGTTTTAATTAAGTGTCTCCAGGGTCGGCTGATGAATTTAGAGTTTTGATTAAACGTTCCCAGGAAGAGCTTAAATGTATCAGAATTGATTGATGGCCCTCAATTGCTGGATAGGATTTTAGTTGGATTGTAATCTATGGGAGAAAGGAGTTTGGAATGTCTGAAGGGAGTTGTCAGGATAAATCCTCAAGCAACTTGCTTATCAAAGAGGCTGCACATTCCAACGCTGGGTGGGCAGGAGGTAATAGTTCCTAATCTCTCAGCACTCCATTCACATGTTATTTGCATTCCAGTCTCCCAGCTGGGAGCTGGCAACATTTTGCCCAGCTGGGCAGCTTGCTACTGCAGCATGAAGCACATTAGTTAAGGCTTTATGATTTTTGCCAATCATAAGCAGGTATTAAATAGCAGAGGGCTAGGTGGACTGCTCACAGACTGATTGAAGGCCACCCATGGCAGGGTGGAAATTTGAACATGTGGTGCAGTGGCTAGAGTGGCAGACAATGATCTGGGAGACCCAGGTTCAATTCCCTGTTCTGCCATGAAAGCCTGCTGGGTGACCTTGGGCCCATCATACACTTTCAGCCTAACTTATCTCACAGGGTTGTTGTGAGGAAAAAATGGAGGAGAGAGGAATGATGGTATAAGCCAGTTTGAGTCCCCAGTACGGAGAAAGGCTGGGGAAACATGAAGTAAAAAAAAAATCATAGCACGACACTCAGATCATAACAGCACACTGATGTTATGTAAATCAAAGAATGATAGATTTACTATGTCCACAAGTAATTTTCTGTAATGTGTATGAGTCCTTTCTATGCTGGCAGGAAGCAATTCCTATAATCAATGCTTGTTTGCCATCTTGTTGGTAAGTTTTGAACCAGTTAAAGCTTCTGGACCATCTTTAAAGGCAGCCCCAGCAAACAGAAACATTATGCAGAAGTCATTCTATCAGATTCCCATATTAAACTGTTCAGACAAGTCACAGTGGACTACTATTAAGAAATACCTTGGGAGAAATCTATGTGAAAAGAATGGTATGGTAATATAAAAATGACATGGAGGATCAGGCGGAAATCAAATCTGTTGTTTGAAAATTGTCCTATACAATTTATATTTGTTTTTTGTTCCGGCATATTTTTCATATGGATTCTTCCATGAGCACTGAAGCACAAAGTGCATCTGAAGAGTCAGTGTCTTTTTATTTTGCCTGACCCTTCCAGCTACCCCTTGTGCATGGCAGTGCCATTAGGCCCTTGACTCCTGTCAAACTTGTTCTTCTGAAAGTTTCTCTTTCAAACATTGCCAGTTTTTAAAATGTAGATGCTGTAAAGCCCTTGCCTGTCTATTGGCGGGGGGCGGGGCATGGAATTCAGCCTTCCTGTATTATTCAGCATCACCTCTTCATCTAGCTACAAACCAAACAGCCTGGGAGACTACACAAATACTAAGCCAGCATAGCATGTTATGTTCTATCACTTTAAGAACTGCCTGAGAGGCCCAGCAGAAAGAATAACAGGCTCAGGAAGCAACTGATAAAAATTTAGGTTGGGAGCCTCAATGATTCTCACAACGCTGGGCTAACGGTCTATACTCCTATACTGGAGAACACTTAGTCTACAAAGGGAGCTTCAAGGGAGTTCAAGCTATTCTCAAGACTGAATCTGAAGATGCCTTTTCTCAGTTTCACCTCCACAGCTGGAGTAGGTTTTACAATAAACATGGAGCTGCTGCTGAAATTGGCAGTCCTTTGTTAAATTCTGCATCTACCTTCCATAATGTGTTGTAAACTTTACCAGTGTGGTGATATAATTAAGTTGTGTGTTTCCCTGATGTGTTCCATCCCACCCTGTCTTAAAGCCTCAACGTTGTTTTGTTTCTTGTCCAAGTTCCTTCTTGGCAGTCCAAGAAAATGTTTTAGGGTTTCAACAAAAAGAAAAAGACCATGAGTGGTATGGTGATGTAGTGGATAGGAGGTTCATCCCTGCGAACTATGAATGGAGCACCATTCCTATCATCATCCAAAAAGCTGCTCCCAAAGTCCTCATGTGAGCAGTCCACCAAGCTCCCCGCCGTTTTAATATCTGCTTATGATTGAAAGAAATCATAAAGTCTTAACTAATGTGTTTTATACTGCAGTAAACAAATTGCCCAGCAGGGCAAAACGTTGCCTGCTCCCACCTAGGAGACTGAAATACACATACCATGTGAATGGAATGCCGAGTGATTAATTGCCATAGACTCCAACCTGCCCAAGCCTTAGAATGCATAGCTCTTTGACAAAAAAGGTGCTTGAGACAACTCCCCTCAGACAGTCCAATCTCCTTTCTTCCCATTGATCACAACCCCAGCTACAACCTTGTTCCTCAATCTAGAGCCATCAATCATCTCTGATAAGTTTAAGTTCTTCCTGGGAACATTTAATTACAAATCTTAATTCATCAGCCAGCTCCAGGGGCACTTAATTAAATTTACAGTTTCTTTGTCAGGCACTGGGAGAAGACAAGCTAACCCCTTTGTCCCACCCCAGAAGGCCAATCAAAGTTACTCAAGTCTTTTGTCCATCACAGAAGACATACAAAACCAAGAGAGCACCCAGGCTCGAGGAAGTTGCAAACCACCCACAAATTGCAGTGTAATTACAATGGTAATTCTCGTACAGTCCCAGGCTTTCGACCCCACAACACCCAATTGGGGACTAATGATATACGAAATTAACATC
The DNA here is from genome assembly GCF_028583425.1 of Eublepharis macularius. Taxonomy (NCBI): domain Eukaryota; kingdom Metazoa; phylum Chordata; class Lepidosauria; order Squamata; family Eublepharidae; genus Eublepharis; species Eublepharis macularius. Next base: position 131,606,795 of record NC_072790.1, read on the forward strand.
CAATATATATCTGGTTCAAATTAACCTTCATTTGTACAATTCCAATATGCACCACTCATACGTGATGTATTTACATATACAATGTCCAGAAATGGTCAATAGCAGCAATGCCACAATAGAGTAATAGTAGCTATTAAGTTCCTTAGAACCAATGTCCACGGCATTAAGTTCACTGAAACCAGTGTCCACGGCGACGAGTTCAACCGGTCTCCTTCACTTTTACTCGTTTCAGCCCACTTCCTTCTTCAGGCTGTTATTTCTATAATAAACCATAATGAGGTAAGCTGCTATCCAAACTTATCTATACATACGCGTAACGGAACTATATACTCACATCCATATCGTCTTCAACCTTTTCAACCTCCAATATTGAAGGAACAATGACCAATGGGACAGGTACCCAATTATTCCCATGCCCACTTATATAACAAATGATTCAATTACCCAATTACTACTTAAAGAGACCAACTCCAGCTTCCAACCACATAATACAACGTTATACAGCATTTAAGGATACATTCAATTAATACACCTTCAATAATTAAATACAGTCAATAAATATGCTTTTATACAACCATTCAATAACCATCGAATAAATATTATATAAATATTCTATAAACACCGAATAAATAATTTTTTAAAATTTCCAAAAACATCTTCAAATATTTTTAAAAATCTTTTCAAAATGTTTTTAAGAAACTCCATGGATCTACTGGTTATCTCAATCCTTTATTCTCCCTCTATAATTGATAAAACTTACAGAGACAATCAGATTCAAATTCATAAAAATACCGAGTAGTCCAATTCATTATTTAAACCTGCCGGTGTCAAAGTATTAAGTCTAAATATCCAACGCGCTTCTGCCTGTAATAGACGCCTATTGGCATAGCCTGGATTGCTAACTATCTCTAAAACTGTAAACTCTAATTCTTTTTCATTCCTATGATGCATTTGAAAGTGCTGAGATAAGGGTGCTTCCTGATTCTGAGTCCTAATTTTCGAAATGTGTTCCTGGATCCTCAATCTGACTGGGCGTTTGACTTGATGCTTCTGTTAATAGAACACATAGCCCAGGAGAAAGATGAAATCTTTGAGGAGATTGGCAAGATAAAGGAAAGCTTAAAGACTTCCTATACAGATGTAGAGTTCACCAATAGATCTAATGAGGTGAACCGCTTAATTAAGGATTGTGAAACAAGGATAAAAGATTTAAAAATGAGAAAATTAAAGAGAGACAAATGGGATTATGACACGGGGAATGTTTATAACTGGAAAGAATCTGTACCCTGTAAACGTGTGACTTGGGCAACCCCAGCTTTGGAGGGTTCCGAATTTGACACAACGGATCCCTCCGACACAGAACAATCGGGGGATGAGGGTGATCGGACCCTGAGAAACCGCACGATTCCAATGCAGCAATCAAGGAGACCTTTTTTGGCCAGAGGCCGCCTTTTGAGGAGAGGGAGATACAGGATTTAGTTTTTAATTTATCATCTAAACCCCTCACGGCTGCTGAACGTACTATGTTGAACAAGGGGCTGGGTTTCGTCCCTTCACCCAAGTATAACGCTTTTGATACACGTATTGATTTGTTTAAACTGTTTCGTCAGTTGAAATTAAAAAAATATTTTGGCACTGCATCTGGGGCTGTTGTAAGTAGTGGTTTAAAACATCGGTCCACGTTCACGCCCAGAATAATGGATGTACAAATAGAGGCGTTCGAGAAGTTGGTACTTAAAGAGGTAGGCACATTGGAAAGTAAAAGCCGTAAGGAATGGAATAACGTGACTAGAGAGGAAAGGGTAGCATTAAACAATCTCAGGAAGGATCCAGAGGTGGTAGTGAAGCCCGCAGATAAGGGGGGGCGGCATAGTGGTCATGAACAAGGCAGATTATCGTAGGGAGGTTTTACGACAGCTTTCTGATAGGGACTTCTATCTCCCTATAGATCATGACCCTATTGGTGAAATCAGAAGGGTAGTTAAGGTAGTTCTAGATGAGGCATTGGGAAGCGATGTGATTAGTCAGACCCTATACCGGGACCTGTGTAATAATGATCCTTGGACTCCCATTTTCTATTGCCTCCCGAAAATACATAAAAACATTCATCCACCTCCAGGAAGACCGATCATATCGGGATCAAATTCCATACTTGAACCTCTTGCACAATATCTGGACCACATTCTTCAGCCGTTCGTGATAAAAGTAAAATCTTATGTCAAAGACACCACTGATTTTATCAATTTTGTGGAAAACATCAGGATCCCCGAGAATGCCCTTCTTCTGACTATGGACGTTCAGTCCCTCTACACCTCGATCCCACATCAGGAAGCCAGACAGGTGATAGAGGAGGTTTTGGAACAAAGATCCCAAAAAGTGCCACCTACCTACTTCCTGTTAGACCTCCTAGATATCGTTATGGAACGCAATTATTTTAGATTTGAGTCCCAATTTTTTTACCAGACCAAGGGGGTGGCTATGGGTTGCTCTGCGGCACCCAGTATAGCCATCCTCTTCATGGCCCATTTGGAAGACCTGTATTTTTTCAACGAAACAGCCAATCCTTATCACAACCAGATAATTTGCATGAAAAGATTTGTGGATGATGTTTTCATGATAGTAAAAGAGTCACAATGTGTTGAAGGTCTGATGAGGTGGATTAATAATTTAAACCAACATATCAAGTTCACTCATCAGAGCCATTCAGAATGTATTAGTTTCCTGGACGTTGTCGTCTTTAAACGGACAGACACACAATTGGGCGTTAGACCGTTTAGAAATCCAACCGACCGAGCGGCATATTTGGATTATTCATCTTATCATTTGACTCTGAAGAACAATATACCTTACAGTCAGTTTCTACGCATAAAGAGGAATGCATCCCAACAACAGGATTTTTTGCATGAGGCTAGGAACATGACGGCCGCTTTCAGAGCACGGGGCTATCCGAACCACATGATTGCACAGGCAAGGAGACGAGCAGAGGCAATTCCACGTACTGACCTTTTGAAATATAAGGTCCGTAGCCAGCCGTTTGAGAATAACATTACATGGGCCATGGATTTTTCACCACTGTCAGGGCAAATTGCAGGCATTATTAAAAGAAACTGGCATGTTTTGCAAGACATCCCGGGTTGCAACGTTCCTCCACGCATCGGGTTTAGACGAACCAAAAGTTTACGGGATATGTTGGTTCGCTCCGATTTAAAAACGCAAGAGGTTGCTTCTAACTTGCCGCAGGGTCACTTTCCCTGCGGTCACTGCAACGTTTGCCCCCTAAGCATTGACCTTAAAAATGTATTACATCCGAGGACCGGCTGCCCATTGTTCTCTAAATATTTTTCAACATGTGCCACAAATAATGTGGTTTATCTTGTCCAATGCACTTGCACTTTATTATACGTGGGCAGCACGTCCCTACGATAATCTGCCTTGTTCATGACCACTATGCCGCCCCCCCTTATCTGCGGGCTTCACTACCACCTCTGGATCCTTCCTGAGATTGTTTAATGCTACCCTTTCCTCTCTAGTCACGTTATTCCATTCCTTACGGCTTTTACTTTCCAATGTGCCTACCTCTTTAAGTACCAACTTCTCGAACGCCTCTATTTGTACATCCATTATTCTGGGCGTGAACGTGGACCGATGTTTTAAACCACTACTTACAACAGCCCCAGATGCAGTGCCAAAATATTTTTTTAATTTCAACTGACGAAACAGTTTAAACAAATCAATACGTGTATCAAAAGCGTTATACTTGGGTGAAGGGACGAAACCCAGCCCCTTGTTCAACATAGTACGTTCAGCAGCCGTGAGGGGTTTAGATGATAAATTAAAAACTAAATCCTGTATCTCCCTCTCCTCAAAAGGCGGCCTCTGGCCAAAAAAGGTCTCCTTGATTGCTGCATTGGAATCGTGCGGTTTCTCAGGGTCCGATCACCCTCATCCCCCGATTGTTCTGTGTCAGAGGGATCCGTTGTGTCAAATTCGGAACCCTCCAAAGCTGGGGTTGCCCAAGTCACACGTTTACAGGGTACAGATTCTTTCCAGTTATAAACATTCCCCGTGTCATAATCCCATTTGTCTCTCTTTAATTTTCTCATTTTTAAATCTTTTATCCTTGTTTCACAATCCTTAATTAAGCGGTTCACCTCATTAGATCTATTGGTGAACTCTACATCTGTATAGGAAGTCTTTAAGCTTTCCTTTATCTTGCCAATCTCCTCAAAGATTTCATCTTTCTCCTGGGCTATGCGTTCTATTAACAGAAGCATCAAGTCAAACGCCCAGTCAGATTGAGGATCCAGGAACACATTTCGAAAATTAGGACTCAGAATCAGGAAGCACCCTTATCTCAGCACTTTCAAATGCATCATAGGAATGAAAAAGAATTAGAGTTTACAGTTTTAGAGATAGTTAGCAATCCAGGCTATGCCAATAGGCGTCTATTACAGGCAGAAGCGCGTTGGATATTTAGACTTAATACTTTGACACCGGCAGGTTTAAATAATGAATTGGACTACTCGGTATTTTTATGAATTTGAATCTGATTGTCTCTGTAAGTTTTATCAATTATAGAGGGAGAATAAAGGATTGAGATAACCAGTAGATCCATGGAGTTTCTTAAAAAAATTTTGAAAAGATTTTTAAAAATATTTGAAGATGTTTTTGGAAATTTTAAAAAATTATTTATTCGGTGTTTATAGAATATTTATATAATATTTATTCGATGGTTATTGAATGGTTGTATAAAAGCATATTTATTGACTGTATTTAATTATTGAAGGTGTATTAATTGAATGTATCCTTAAATGCTGTATAACGTTGTATTATGTGGTTGGAAGCTGGAGTTGGTCTCTTTAAGTAGTAATTGGGTAATTGAATCATTTGTTATATAAGTGGGCATGGGAATAATTGGGTACCTGTCCCATTGGTCATTGTTCCTTCAATATTGGAGGTTGAAAAGGTTGAAGACGATATGGATGTGAGTATATAGTTCCGTTACGCGTATGTATAGATAAGTTTGGATAGCAGCTTACCTCATTATGGTTTATTATAGAAATAACGGCCTGAAGAAGGAAGTGGGCTGAAACGAGTAAAAGTGAAGGAGACCGGTTGAACTCGTCGCCGTGGACACTGGTTTCAGTGAACTTAATGCCGTGGACATTGGTTCTAAGGAACTTAATAGCTACTATTACTCTATTGTGGCATTGCTGCTATTGACCATTTCTGGACATTGTATATGTAAATACATCACGTATGAGTGGTGCATATTGGAATTGTACAAATGAAGGTTAATTTGAACCAGATATATATTGGATGTTAATTTCGTATATCATTAGTCCCCAATTGGGTGTTGTGGGGTCGAAAGCCTGGGACTGTACGAGAATTACCATTGTAATTACACTGCAATTTGTGGGTGGTTTGCAACTTCCTCGAGCCTGGGTGCTCTCTTGGTTTTGTATATTTCAGGAAGTGGTTCCCTTTTGTTGGTTCATCACAGAAGACAACCATTTAGGTCTTTTTTTTATGGGCTGAAGTCACTTTCCAGCCTCAGGGCACAGTTTGCCCTATAATTACTCTGGCTTTGCCCCAGCCAAATTATATAGTGCCAAGAGCACCTACTTGGATATAAGCACTGTGCCCTCAGAACCCCTCTGAGCCTCTTGGTCAAGAACACTGGCCGTTTGAAGCCTTCTTCCTCCACAGACTTCTCTACTAGGTAACTATTACCCAAATGCTGCAAATATTCCCCATTTTCTCACTCCCTTTCCTAGGACTCTTGTACACCTGTGATTTTATATTTTGCCTCTTGCTGTGTGTTTGAGTTTCCCCTTTAAATAAAAATTACTGTTTGTTTTGGAAACACCCATCTCATCAGTTTCCTCGGGGAAGAGACCTGTTAAAAATTGGTGATCTCACTTGTCACCTCCTCTCACATAGCTTTTTCCTTGTTTGCTAATTCCCCCAGCTTGCAAGGAGACCCATTCCAGTAACACTCGGGGTTTGTGTGGAACTATGGGAACAGCATGAGATGCAGTTTTGAGGACTGATATTTGGGAGGTAATTTGATGGAGATTTTGTCTGGCCTTGTACAGGCAGAAGAGGTTTCTACTCAAGTAAGTTCTCCTTTGGATCATAGAGTTATGAGGATATGATGGGAAGCTATCAAATATGGCACCCTGCACTTTTTGTAAAAAAAATGTGTGTTCCAAAAGAGATGTTCCAAAAAATATTCAATAGAAGACCATGTTGCTCTTGCATTCGACAGTCACTATTCCAAATGAAACTGGTCCAACAAGCTGGGGAATAGAACACAGTATGACTTCTGGGAAATAGTGATCATTCTAAGAAACAGAAGCATTGAATTAAGCCATTGAGATCCTAGAGCAAAAATGAGTAACCATCACAACTGAAAGGTGCAAATTCAAAGAACAGAATCTCATGTCTAATAAAATCTAAAGAAAATTACAACTGAGGCTGGAAATTCAACAATTCCACCTTGTAGGAAGCCTGTGTGTGCGTGTGTGTGCGCGCGCGCACATGTGCATGTGCGTGCATGTGCATATGCATTTGTGTGTGTGTGTATTATTTTCACATGATACAGGATCAACCTCAAGCAGATGGCTAGCTAAAGGGTACAATCAAACAGTAGTCTCAAGCCTTTGGAAATCATTGCTTGGACACATTTCTGTTATTCCAGGTTTTGAAGGAAAATACATATTAGTGGCTTTCTAGCACTCAGCATGTGTTATCAAGAAAGGAAATGTATAGCCCAAAGCATGCTGCTGATTACTTCTTTACCTCAAATCATATACACAAAGAACACCGCATGTAAATGCAAGGTGAAAGTTAAGTAATGCTGATTCCAAACACCATTTTGGAACAACACTTGGCAACTTGTTAACAACAACATTAGCCATGTGTAACGACTAAAGTGAATTGTGCAAGAAGAATATGCAGCTTGGCATTAGCTTTCTCCTGATGAATTATATAAGAGTTCAACTCTATGGTGTTTATTTGCAAGTTTAGTTGCCAGGATTGCCTTACTAAAGATTTGGTGATGAAGAACATGAAACTTTAAACCTTTCTTCCATTGCCATTTCCTTGCTGGAAAAAAATTCATTCCTGAGTTGCTTTTATCCTGTAGGGGAATGCAAAAATAAAAGCAGCTTAGGGGTACATGTAGGTCAGGAGCAGGTTTTTTTCCCAGTAAGAAAATGGTAGTGGAGAAAAGGGTTAAAGCTCTTCCCCTCCCCACCAGCTTCTCCCTTCCAAGTTATTCTTCTCCTTGATAAAGCAATTGTGACAACAGTCATTCAGAATAAACATGAAAGAAATTATAGCATACATTTGAGCTCCAGAGTATCTTTCCTTGAGTATTTCTGCTTTTCTGGTGCATTACTGTTTAATACAAGCCATTGAAAAGGTCTCCTCTGCAAAACTATTGAACAATACAAGGGCAGGATAGTATTGTTGTACAGCTCCCATTCATTTCCACAGAGCATGTGCAGGACAAATGTTCTAGCCCATGATACTGAAATAGAAGTGCTGTACAGTAACATTAATTTCAGGTACAATGTAAAACTATTGTTTTGAAAAACAATATCTAGGGTCTGTAATAGCCTCCATTGTTCATCCCTTTGGGGTCCTTCTGACCCCTAATTACTAACTCAGGCACTTTACCCATCAACTCAAAATTATATGGACTTGTGAATAAAAATAAAATACATTAGTTAGTAGTACATCTCAACTGCAGCATCAAAAAAAAAAGGAGTGTATGGTTAAACGGAAATGTAATGGCCAGGTTGATTATTATTTAAGACCTCTTCCTTGCAGTAGCTCAGTGGGCTCTGCTTTATTCTTCCCCACTCCTTACATTGGTCTGACCCCTAATGCTATGTTAATGAAACTTTTAAAAACCACACTGGAAAGAGGAAGGGAGATTGAAACACCACAGAACAGCCAGTCCCTTTACCACAGATGAATTCATGGAGTTTGAAATGGTGCTAAATACTAAGAGGAAATTCTTGCATTGTTTATGTCTTTCAGGAGTCAACAATGAGCCCATAAATTGTAACTGCAGAAAGAAGTTCATGGTTCAGCATTTGAATTGTCTAATTGAAGTACTATAAAATTAATAACACCTGTAAAATATAATTATGAAAATGATTACAATATGATGGGGAAAAATCAATAAAAGTCTAACTGTAGGTGAGAGATAGGGTGTGGAATCAAGACAAAATGCCATGGGGGAGGTGGAGGTAAGGGCAAAGAGATGGATTTTTTTTCTTCTTTCAACATCCCTTCTCCTTCCCACCCCTACCCTCACGCCTAGTTCCATATAGCCAGTTGAAGGGAAAGTTGCTACCTCAGCCACCCCTTTGTTCCAGATGTTCCCAAACCCAATCAAAGCAGAACGGCTACAGGGAGGGGTGCCCTGGCCCTACATGGCTGTGGCCCCGCATTTGACCTGGAAGTCATCCTAAGGTCTTGTCTTGGGTTGCACAGATGAACATAGGAAGGCAAGCTCATCCCTTATGAGAGAGGTGCTCAAACTCCTATAATGACTATAGAAGTGATGTATGGAAGAAAGTTTGCCCATCTCTCCTTTTACCCCCAACTCCATCCAGCCGTGGTCTTTTAAAATGTAAGCAGAATCAACTCTGTAATAACTTGATTTCATTTTCTTAAAATAACATATATTCTAGCTAAGCAAACGTGTCTCCTCATGGTAATCTTATATCTTATTTATTTACTACATTTTTATCCCACTCTCCCTCCAAGTAGCTCAGGGCTGTGTGCATTGGTCTCCGTCCTCCAGTGAGACAGGCAGGCTAAAAGGGTGTGACTGGCCCAACATCACCCAGCAAGCTTCTGTGGCAGACTGGGGATTTGAATCTGGTTCTCCCAGATCCGAGGCTAACGCTTCAACCTCTACACACCACCAATCTGGCTTTGATTAGTAAAAGTATCTAGAAAATGTATTGTTGAAGGCTTTCACGGCCGGAGAACGATGGTTGTTGTGGGTTTTCCGGGCTGTATTGCCGTGGTCTTGGCATTGTAGTTCCTGACGTTTCGCCAGCAGCAGACAAGCCCAATGCTCGACAATGCACGCATTGTCATCAATCTGACAGACCGTCAACTCTCACCAGAAGAAACCTCCATCTTGGCAAAGGGAGGAAACTTTGCAGTCACCCCCACCAGAATTCCTGTGGAAGACATCATTGCAAATGTAGAAGCTGCCATTCGTCATCTACCTGAAGAGGAAGCTGAGGAAATAAGAGGAGAGACAGCCAGGATTCTACGAAAGGCAAAGCTTCCCACCAGCAATATAACACGCAAGGAGAGAAATGCCATCAAGACCCTCAATGCAGATCCAGACATCATCATTCTACCAGCTGATAAAGGCAATGCTACAGTGATCATGAAAACAGAGGAATACAAAAAGAAGATTAAGGAACTCCTGGACCCCTCCACCTACAAAAAACTAAAACGAGATCCCACTTGCAAAATCACCAGGCTAACAAATGCGCTGATCAAGAATTCCTCACTACATCCCGACACGCACAGCAAACTATGCAAGACTGAAGCACAGCCACCTAGACTATATGGACTCCCCAAAATACATAAAGATTCAGTCCCACTCTGACCCATTGTGAGTGCCATTGGTTCACCGACATATGAATTAGCTAGACATCTGGCAGATCTCCTGCAGGACCACATCGGGAAAACCTCGTCTTACATCAAAGATTCAGCAGATTTCATCAACAAAATCAGTTCTCTGAAACTCAATCCACAAGACATACTTGTCAGTTTTGATGTTGTATCCCTGTTTACCAAGGTTCCAGTAAAAGACACTATTGCACTTATTAATCAGATTTTCCCAGAGGATGTAACAGCCTTATTCCACCATTGTCTGACAACCAGTTACTTCCAATGGGACAACGAATTCTATGAACAGATGGATGGGGTGGCCATGGGGAGCCCACTCAGCCCAGTTATAGCAAACTTCTACATGGAACATTTTGAAAAAACAGCTCTAGAATCAGCACCCCACAAACCTAGTGTATGGTTCCGGTTTGTGGATGATACATTTATCATTTGGAGCCATGGGGAGGAAGAATTGATGGGGTTTTTGAATCATCTCAACAACATCCACCTGAACATACAATTCACAATGGAGAAAGAAATCGAGGGAAAACTCCCATTCCTGGATACCTTGGTCATCCGCAAAGCAAACTTTCAGTTAGGTCACAAGGTCTACAGGAAACCAACTCACACTGATCGGTACCCCCCGACAGAAAAGAGGCATAATGAAAACATTAGTGGATCGTGCAAGACGGATATGTGAGCCGCACTTTCTCAATGAGGAAATTAATCATCTAAACCACACACTTCAGGCAAATGGCTACTCCAGAAATGAAATCCGAAGAGCAATCAAACCCAGGATGAATCAAACAACCAAGGAAAAACAGTCTCCTACAGGAAAAGTGTTTTTGCCATATATCAAAGGAATTACTGATCAGATGGGAAAGCTTATGAAAAAGCATAACCTTCAAGCAGTATTCAGACCCACCCGAAAAATACAACAGATGCTACGATCAGCAAAAGACAGTAGAGACCCCCTCACCTTTGCAGGAGTATACCGTATACCCTGCAGCTGTGGACAAGTTTACATCGGGACCACAAAGCGTAGCATCCAGACAAGAATAAAAGAACATGAAAGACACTGCAGACTTGGACAACCTGAAAAATCAGCAGTGGCTGAACATAGCCTAACGCAAACAGGGCACAGTATCTTATTCCAGGACACCAAAATACTGGACAACACTTCCAACTACTTTGTCAGACTGCACAGGGAAGCCATTGAAATTCACAAGCATAAGCAAAACTTCAACAGGAAAGAAGAAACCTTAAGAATGAACAGAGCATGGTTTCCAGTTCTGAAAAACACCAGGCTAACAAAACATTCTATCCCGGACAATAGCCCTGCAGAGAAGATTAGCACATCAAGTACCAATCCATATGCAAAAGAACCTCCTCAGGATACAGTGAAGCCTCCCGCCATTAGCATTCCACACCCTGGGAAACTCTTACAGGATGACTCAGCTCAACCCCACCCCTCCTGAGTAGATACAAATGACCTACATCTTTTCCACACTGTGACACTGAGAGATCTCTGTCTTTTGGTGCTACACCTCTGAAGATGCCAGCCACAGCTGCTGGCAAAACGTCAGGAACTACAATGCCAAGACCACGGCAATACAGCCCGGAAAACCCACAACAACCACAGTATCTAGAAAAGCTGACATACAGAATCTAGCTACATTTAACCAGTCTAGGTTGTAAACAAGAGAACTGGATCAAGATTAATACCATTGTAGTTGATTCTGGGAATGCTTCTGGCTTCATAAATGACTGGAATAGACATTTATGATAATGGTGGAATTCAGTCGTACCAACCAATTAAGTCTTTGAACTTTCTATAACTCAGTATATGGTGATAAAGTGGAAGTTCCCAGTGGGGGTTTATAATATTATGTGCATAATCATTATGAGGTGCTCTTGATTTCTCTAGTGCGTTTGAAATATAGAATGTGAAGTATGTCTTCCTCTGCTCTGTATATTTCCATTTGACAGCCCCCTCTACTGATGTGTACAAAGAGCTGGTGTGATACTATCAAAAGTGGTTCTGTATTGGGTGCTCTGATTATTTCATCCAGATTTGCTTCAGGGAAATGTGATTATGTGCAGGTCAAATGGTTTACTACTCTGGTCAGGCAAAGCTTCTGAGAATATGAACGATCACTTGCCAGGAAAAATGTGAGTGTAGGTTTCTCACAAGTTCATTCAGATACTTCACTTCTGCCACATTTTTCCTCCAAAAAAATCTAGACAACTTATATTTTGCCACCAGGTGGCCTCCTTCCATGCATCTAGAGTGTCCTGTTGGTATTGCACCTGCTGTGTGGAATGTGAATGTCTAAGGATCACTGCCCCCTATTGGACAGTGACATTTTTAGTGATTAATATTGCAACTCCATCAACCACCACTGAATTATTTTACATCCATTAAGGGGCATGAGTGTGTATGTGCATAAATACTTAGACACTGAGTGGGCTCCCACTGTATCACTCCAGCAATTGAGGACTTTCTCAGAATCGAATCATTATATATTATAATGAAAATCCATATGAGCGGAGAGGTTTATGCTGGTCCGAAATAGTTGAAGATGTATTGCATTGTCTATTGACATGTGCTTTGTTTTTCAAAGTCTTAGGAAATTAATTACTCTATCTACACTTCAAAACAATTAACTGCTGCGTGAAGATAATGATCTGGGGATCGATCAAAAAGTGACTACATTTACTAATAAACTTAGAAATGACTTTATACGTGCCAACATGGTTTGCTATCAAATGGATGTTGTTTGACTGGGCAAATTTATCTGCTTCTTTATTTTAATTACTGTTCAGTATCAAAAACTGTAGTAAATGCTAGATTCTATGAACAATAATTAGGGGCTGCTGTTTGATACTGTATGACTGAAACTCTTGTAACTTGGGGCTTCTGTAAACTTTTTTTTTCCAAAATAAAAACATGCTGCAAGAACAAAAGGTCAATTGGTTGCCTACCAACAGCTCTCCAACATGATGCTTTGTTTTAAAAATACATTTAATTTAACTATTTGAAGATTGCGTGATATTTCTCTCTAGTGCTTGTCTATCGTTCATTTGCTTTTTTAAAAATGTAGTCAATGGCAGTAACTAGCCCATTACAGAAAAGCAGTGCATTACCACAAGTTTGTCTTTGGATAGGGACTTGGGGGAGGGGGTCATGTCTGCAGAGAAAACACAGCTAAGGCACGCATTCACAGATCGTCTGGTTAAGAGCCTCCCCTCCCCAGCCTTCTTTGAAATATACAAATCACAAGTCCATAGGCAACCACTGAGCAGTCTAATAGTTGTTGCAGCAGACCGGTGTGAATTCTAAGCAAAGTTTCCGGGTCTGTTGCATAATCCAGGAGAGCAACCTTCGGTGACTCATATTTGCTCCTGATCAGTCCAGGAGTGCTAAACCTCCCTCTCCTCCTCAGCCTGGAAACTCATGTCGATTCAGCCTTCTGGCCCCTTCATAGTTTTTCAAGTAATGCTTTCACGTACTCGAAGAACTTACACACGCACCTGGGCTTCTTTTTAAAAAACCGTCATTTGCAAAGGGTGATGGTCAGTACAATCTTCGCCTTGGTCGTAAAGAGGGAGAGGGGCAGTTGCTGTCCACCCATAGCCTTCAAGCGCAGGATTACCACCTCTGCGGTGACACTGAGCAGGTTGAGTTTAAAAGAGCATCCCACCCCACATCACCCCACCCCACTGGCTCCACCAGCCAAAGGCTCCTCCCCCCGTGCTTATCCATCCAACTCGCACACGTGTTTGTGGCAGAGGCAGCTGTGTCCACGCACGTGTGTGTGTGTGCGCGCACCTCTGGAGGAAGAGAAAGATTTCGAGCGCTCACTGCAGAATCCTTCCCCTCAGCCGGTCTCTTTCTCCCTCCGCCCGCCCCCCCCCCCCCCCGTCTCCCTTCTCTGTACGCGCCCGGTAAGGGATGCGGTGGGATCCAACGGCAGAAGGCTGCTTTCTACGAGCTTCGGCTTCCTGCTCTCCCCTTGGTCTGGCGCAGCTTCTGGGCAGCCACGGGGCTCCCTCCCCACTTCTCTAACATCCCCCAGATCGGACTGGGTGCCCTGCAGTCTGCCTGGTCCGGGGCTTCCTTCGCAGGGAACGTGCCCCGCGCCCGTCTCGCCAGGACCACGGACAGCTCCCTGGCTGGACACACGGCGCCCGCAGTCCCCGAGAGCTTCTCTTCGGCGGCCGCAGGAGCCGCTCCAGCCAGTCCCTTGGGAGAAACAGACTCGGGAGCATGGAAGGGGAATTCTGGAACCAGAGCGACCTCAACGACACCCAGCTGTCGTGCGGCGGCCCGAACAGCACCCAAGGGGCCCGGGGAGGCGGTTTGTGTCCCGGCGCTGGGGTCAGCCCTTCCATCATCACAGCCATCATCATTATGGCTCTTTACTCAGTCGTGTGCGTGGTGGGACTCTTTGGCAACTTCTTGGTCATGTATGTCATCATCAGGTAAGGGGGCACGCAGAGACGGGGAGGAGCCGTCTGGGATTCAGCGGAAGGCTGTCAATGCAAAGGGCAAGGATCGCCAGAGGTCCAGGGCAATTTGCAAAGGGTCCGCCCGATCAGTGAAGCGGCAAGGGTAATCGTCCCTTGTCAGTTTCAGCGCCCTCCCTCCGACGAGGAGTCATGAGACGCTGCTGCGGAGAAGGGTCAGAAGAAGGGGGTGATGTGGCCCTCATGAGTGAACTTGAGGGTTTGTTTGGACAGTGATCTTCTACAAGGATAGCTTCCCCCCCCCCACCCTCAAAGGTAGCGATTCTTCTCCAGGCAGGCATGATCAACTCATAGGAGGGGACAGGACGCATCTATTTCAACCATAGCAAGTAGTGATCCATTCAAGTCTGCAAGGTGCCACAGTGCTTCCTCCCCCAGTCCAATCCCCCAGCCAAATCCTGCAGAGGTTGGCTTTTTTCTCCCCAGTATGCCTCTGTCAAGGGGAACAAAGATGGAGAGATTGGTGGTGGGAGGGAGAAACACATTGAGAAGGCATGTTGTTCTTACCTCTTGTTTAGATGCCAGTGGTTTGATGTGAGCACTGATGCCTTTGTGCTGGCAGCAAGAGCAGGTCTGTAATCAAAAAGGAAAGTTGTAGCAGTGAGCAGATCTGATTATGAGAATAAAGTGGGGGTGGGGAAGTCAGGGAGATTAGAATGGCTTCTACAGGAAAGGAATATTCTTCTTGAGCAACAAAAAGAATGTTCTACTTACTGTTAAGAAAGAAATATAAAGGAACATCTTTGGACCAGATTTCTCATACCCACAGATCACTCCATGAATCAAACAAGATTTGAAATAATAACCACATTTACAAATGTATTACATTTTAATGCCAACTTTTCTCCAAGATGCTCAGGATAACATAGTTTTGTCCTCATAACAATCCTATAAAGTAGGTTAGCCTGAGAGACAGTGACTGAACCAAGGTCGTCCGCGCACAGCTCTCTAACCACTGCACCATATTGGATCCAAATTGCCTAAAGCAAGGAATGGTATATGCTCAGATTATGCTGATGTAGTGAAATTTAAAGCAGCCCTTTAAAAGGGCAGAGCCACTGTTAAAATGAGTAGAAAGTAAATCTCAAAGTAATCATCAGGGCTTCCTCCAAAGCAGGAAAAATGTATAGAATTGCAATCTTAGTCATGCATGGATCAATTTATCCTGTTACTTTCCTCTCAGGCAATTTTGCACTAGCAGCCAAACATGAACAGTGCAAAGCCAAATTTTTCTATTAAATGGAGATGCTGATTTGTCAAATTGTTTTATTCTTCACTATCTCCTCTTTTTTTCCTTTCTGTTTCTTTGTAATGAGGACAGATGGAGTGAATTAAAACAAAAATAATACATTTTTTGCCAGCAAGTAAAATATACCAAGTTCTGGAACAGAAGTTAGGGTACAAACATCTGTGTCTAAGTATTAAGGGTGGCTTGTTTTTTAAAATGAAACCATCATTTGTGCCGTATGTAAAATGGTTTTCTTTTTACAGGTGTTAAATTAGATTTATTTAATGAATGTCAGGTTGGAAAGTAATCCAATTTGCTCCTAGCACAGGGCTAACATTTAAGAAAAATGAGATTACAATCAATTTCAATGAGAGCACAGCACCATCTATTGAAATGATTGATAACAACAGGTGGAAATTGCTTCAGGGAGCCATGGGCTAAAGGGAGGATCTGCTGTATTAAGAAACATCTGTCTCCTTCACCATCTCTCCCCCACCCACACTTTCCTAAATTCTTTCAGCAGAGGATGACAGGCGGCTGCAGGAAACAAAATGTGTATATTGTAGTAATAAAGTAATAGATCTTTGATCTCAACTAAAAGATCTTTGAAGATTTGTTCTGTTATTTATACAGTGTTATATATGTCTAGCAGTTTGACTTCTATATCTGTGTTAGTTGTGTCTACTGATTATTTACAATTCAGAAATTCCTCTTCAGTCAGGATGTCATTAAAAGAAGGGAAAATGTACAGGAAGGGGAAAATGTTTAAAGTGCATAGTGGCAAGTGCTATCTTCTTGTTGTGATAATGGAAGAAGGCCTCTTAAGACAGAAAATGCAATCCTATACATGGGATATTGTCCCCAGTGGGCTTAGACTGGAATAACTCTGCACAGGATTGCAGTGATGAGATGGTAAAGAATGTGTTGTCCAGAAACTGTGATTGCACAGGTAGATGCTGGGACTGAAAAGGGAGACCCCACCCCTAAATATTAGTATATATAATATAATATAATATAATATAATATAATATAATATAATATAATATAATATAATATAATATAATATAATATAATATAATATAATATAATATAATATAATATAATATAATATAATATATAAGTTTATATCAATATTACATCAATATATCAATCAATGAAATATTTGTACTGTTTTTGAGATAAAGTTTATTTTACTTTCTTCCTACTCTCCCTTTGCGGGGAGGGTCCCAGCCTGAATAGCCCAGTTTGGCTCGAGCTCATCAGAGCTTGGGAGATAATTAGGGTTGGCCACCATCATTACTTGGATTGCAATGCAGAGGAAGGCAATGGCAAGCCACCTCTGCTCATCTCTTGCCTTGAAGATCTCATGGCTGGGGTCGCCATGAGTCGGTTTTGAATCAACAGGACTCTTCTTCTTCTTCTTCTTTTTCTTCTTCTTTTTCTTCTTCTTCTTCTTCGTCTTGGCTTGATTGGGGTTCCAAGTGATGTCCTGCACAGGCAATGATCAAATCTTTACGCTTTCACTTATCTATAAGACTAATTATTCCAGATACCCCTTTTGTCCCATCATCAAATAATAACTACATCATATTTAAAAGTAGAAATGCGGTGAATATGATATGAAATGCAGTCACAAAACAGGTTTACAAACTTAAAGCAGGTAACAGAGAAATTAAATTTGGCCTTTAATTAATGCTCCCCCATTGAATCCATCACTGTTCAAGCATGCTGTTTTCTGCAGTTGGAATCATTCACAAGACAGTTAAATGCAATTCTATAAATTAGTATTTTAAACATTAGCTAACTTCCACTCATTTATATGTATCATTTAATAATGTTTCTGCATTCAAGTGCATACAAAAATTGATTTATAATTGAGCCAGCTGAATACAATAAGCAACTGTTAACAATTCCAATAAGGGTTGATCATGTTTGATTGCAGGTGTGATCTGCAGTAGGCTGTTGTTACAATGGAAGCAATATAGTGGGTTTTAATGGTTCTTGACTCGTTTTTTATAAATCTTGAGAAAAACAAGAGCAGAAAGGAGGCATGTCTAAATGTACAATTTGTACCACTAGAGAATTTTTATAAATTGTATGCTGGATCCACAAAAAAATAAAAATAATCCTCAAGTGTAATAAATGTGTGTTGTGCTAGGAGAGGAATTACAAAATAAATGTATGTGGTACAGACTGTCTTCAAGCTTGGTGCAGTGGATGGAAAATTTGGTACAGGACACCTGATTTCCAATTTGTGCTTGACTATAAAGTTCCCTGAGACTTAACATGAGATAGTTGATAATATATCACATTCACTGCTTTTTCTTAATGAAAAATACCAGTTGGAAGCTACAATCTTCTTGAGCAGAGCACTGGGTGAAGTGGGAAAATCACTCCTCTCTTTTCCTTCTATTGATCCACTCAAAATCCTCTCCCAGGTTGTTTCCCTGCCCTCAGAAGAAAAGATATGGGAGAAAAACAATTTGGAGGCCATATTGAGAAGAAGAACAGTCTGAGAGAGAAATGATTAAGCAACCCCACCACCTCACTGGTGTTCTGCTCTAAACCATGTCCTCCTGTTGTGGTTTTTCATATTTAAAAACTGTCAGGGAACATTATATGCTGCTGAGTATTATGTGGAGCTTGAGCCTGACTGATGGACAAATCTCATTCTTATCCCAACATAGAACTGCTTTAAGAATGAAACATGCTCCATACTGAACAACTCTATAGAACTAAGTGATAATACCCTCTTGTGTCTTTCACAAGAAATACTTGCAGAACAGTTCACATGCTTGTGGCCATGGAACTGAATTAAATGGGACTTACTCCCAATTTAATGTTCATAGGATTACAGTCCTTGATTGTACATTGCTCAAGATTTTATATATTTGCATTTCTGTACCTGTGATGTAATGTATCTGCTTGTGTTATATATGAATAAATATTAACATATTGGCACACTTAAAAATTCTAGATCCTGCCATATATGTACAAAATGGTCATCGTCAATTATATTTTACATTCATGATACTTAGCTTTTCTTTTCAGAGTTAAAAGTACTTTACATAAATTTGGTTGTTGTAATCCTTAAATCAACATTGCATGGTAAGTCAATATCATTCCTTGGAGAACGAAGCTTTGGGAAAGTGGCTTGACTAAGGCCACAGTGTATCTTGGTGGCAGAGAGAACCCTTGGATTCCAGTGATCCTCGTAGTTCCTAAAATACACAGTATGAGGGGCTGCCAGAAAGAATTTGGTTCACAGTTGTACAGAAATATGTCATTTTCAAGAGTAAAGGCTTCTCAAACTTGTAAGCTTTATTCCTCTTTTCTGAATGCAGAGGTACATTTGCAGGTCACAGTCATTAACAGTTGACTCATGGATGGGTCCAGTAGCACAAATAGGAGTCGTTTACCTCATTTTGTTTCGTCTATCTGGTAACATATAAAATGTCATGTCTGCTAAAAACACCCCTCACTGTTAGGTGTTCGTTACTTTGCTCCCTGATTCTGGGTACTTCTTTACCCTCTGAGCCTGCAAAGAAGCCTGGAGCCAGGAACATTCTGTGGCAATGGGCTGTGATGGAAGTGACAATCCACCTCATGTTGCCAAGCAGGAATCACAACTTCCTGGGTGAAGCAGCTCTGCAAAGAGTGCTCCTTAGAATCATAGGGTTGGAACTTGGAAGGGATCTCCAGGGTCATCTAGTCCAACCCCCTGCACAATGCAGGAAATTCACAATACCCCCAGTGACCTCTGCTCCATGCTCAGAAGATGGCAAAACACCATCAGGATCCCTAGCCAAACTGGCCTGAGAAAAATTGCTTTCTGACCCCAAAGTGGTGATCAGCCTTACCTGGGTATGTAAGAAGGGGCCACAAGAACTAAGTACTGATGTAAGTATTCCTGCCCTCCCTTCTCATGAACTACCAGAATAAGCAGTGCTGTCAGATGGCCATCTAGCCTCTGCTTAAAAACCTCCAAAGAAGGAGAGCCCACTGCCTCCCAAGGAAGCCTGTTCCACTGAGGGACCGCTGTAACCGTCAGGAAGTTCTCCTTAATGTTTAGCCAAAAACTCTTTTGATATAATTTCCACCCATTGGTGCCCAAACTGGGCACAATATTCTAGGTGAGGTCTGAGCAGAGTGCAGCGATACCATCACTTCTCATGATCTGGAAACTATACCTCTGTTGATACAGCCCAAAATCGCATTTGCCTTTTTAGCTACGACATCACACTGCTGACTCGTGTTCAGTGTATGGTATCCTAAAACCCCTTGATCCTTTTCACACATAATATTGCCAAGACAAGTCTCCCCCATCCTATAATTATGCCTTTGATTTTTTCCTACCTAAGTTAGAACTTTACATTTATCTCTGTTGAAATTCATTTTATTTGTTTTAGCCCAATTTGCCAGCCTGTCAAGATCGTCCTGTATCCTGACTCTGTCTTCTAGTGTATTTGTTACCCCTCTCAATTAATATCATCTGCATATTTAATAAGCATTCCTTCGATTCTTTCATTTGAATCATTTATAAAAATGTTGAACATAACAGGTTGCAGAACTGATCTCTGAGGCACTCCACTTGTCACTCTTCTCCAAGAGGATGAGAAACCATTAAAAAGCACTCTTTGGGTGCGATCTGTCAACCACTACAGATCCACCTAACAGTAATAGGATCCAAACCATATTTTACCAACTTGTCAACAAGGATATTATGTGGAACTTTATCAAAAGCCTTACTGAAATCAAGATAAACTATGCCTACAGCATTCTCCTGGTCCAGCAAGGTAGTAACTTTCTCAAAAAAAGAGATAAGGTTAGTCTGACATGACCTATTCTTGAGAAACCCATGCTGGCTCTTAGTCATTATGGTCATTCTTTCTAAATGCTCAAGGACTGACTGATGATTTGTTCCAAAACTTTTCCAGGTATAGGTGTCAAGCTGACGGGTTCCCTAGCATCTGCCTTCCTCTTCTGAAGGGTACTAAATAATAGGTCTGAATGGTCTGAAGCTGTCTTCTGCTTTCAAATAATGCATTTCTGTTGTAACTGATAGAGACTGAAGTGATCAAGAACTGAGCTTCTGAGGGGGCAAAGCCTACAATTTAATTTTTAAACATCAGGATTTGTAATCATATTTAAATGTTTTAATGTTTAAATTGTAATTTGTAAGTCTTGTGACTTTTAGGGAAACATGATTTTGAAACAAATTTAAAAGCTTGAGATGTCACTTTAAAGAGTACCAGCTGCTTAAAATTCTAGCCTTACCTCTCTTTTAAAATTGCATACAGTTGATGTACTTTTGCAAGTGCATCATGATATACCATGCAACTGCCTATGGCTGCAGTCCTAAGCGTTCATAGTAAGGGAAGGACCATAGCTTAGTTGCACATAGGTAAAGTTGCAGGTTTCTTTCTTGACATGCCCAGCTTAAAGAGAGAAAGCAATGCGTCTGGCAGTTTATTTCTGAATTGTCACTGGATAGGACCCTACTTCTGTAAGAGTCGCACATGATGAATGGTAATTAGGTGTTAGATTAATGTAAGGCCGTTATGGGGGGATGGAAATTCTTTTTCCAAAATTTTCTTTTTGAGATATAGCCATTGTTTAGATATAGCCATTTGTCCCTCTTACTCCCTTTTCCTTTGAAAAGAGGAATTCTGTTTGATTTCTCATTTGTCTTTGAGCTTTTGAAGCATGTGATAGTGTAGATTTCCTCACCTGTGGATTTCTGTCTGTTCTGCCACTGTAATATGATATAAAGGGTAAAAAGTAGTCTGATGCAGCAAGAATATGTTCAGACAAGTCTTGGCTTGTGGGTGTTTGTTTAATGGCTCACCTTGTTCTTAATTTTTCAAATATGCTCATAGAATACAAATAAATAAATTGCATCGTAGAAATCTTAATCAAATCTTTATCTTCATGAAAAAGGAATTGATTCAAAACTGACTCAAATTCCTAAAAAAGAAGAATAGAAACAAATTGCTGGATTTCAGGGGAAAATTTGACAAAGAGGAATTAAGAGAATTCCACTTAACAACCCTACAGGTGAGCAATACAGCAATAATTTACTTTGCATGAAGATTCTTGAAAGACAGTGTGGATTGTTCTGAAACAGATTGTACAGAGCTAGTAGTATTTTATGAAACACCATCAATACACAGGATGCTTAGTAAAGTGGTATTAAAGGGTAGCATACCCAAAAAGCTAAACGTTGACAATGGAGGATTCAACCAAGGAAGGCTATGGGAAGAAGAAGCAAAGGTAACAAAGGATAGCATGCCCTTTGTTAAGGTAGCACATACAAACGTGCACACTCCATTCATATGTAAAGGATACGGTAGCCGGTGCAATAGAATAGCCAATAGTCAGTGCCACCAATGTATGGCAAAAAAAGAACAGCACTAGTTTAATCTCCACTGGAATGGCCTGAAAAGTTGCAGAGACTAGAGCAATGAAACTCTTAATGGTGTTTGGAAAGGTAATTATGAACTCATCACCCTGTGAAGTATAGTAAATGTCTAGGACAGTAAGTCTTCAATATTTATTGCAAATACATGTTGTACTCATATTTATTTATATTTTATTTATAGTCTGCCTTTCTCAGTGAGACTCAAGGTGCATTACATAGTGAAAGTCAATATGAACTGCAGTTGGAACTTCCCATAAACAATGCAATAGGTGACAGCTACAGTCAGTACACAGTAGTATAGTCTGAAGCCTCTATCCCTTTTCCAAAATATTTCACTGAACATTTTTGATACAGTAGAGCCCTCCTACCTGCATAAAAAAGCCGTCCTGAACAATTTAGTTTTGCATAGTTTGCAGAAAGCTAGGAGAGGGGGAGCCCTCCTAACTTCATAGGACAGCCATTCCAGAAGGTGGGGGCCACTACAATAACAACAACATTTGATTTATATACCGCCCTTCAGGACAACTTAATGCCCACTCAGAGCAGTTTACAAAGTATGTTATTATTATCCCCACAACAAAGCACCCTGTGAGGTAGGTGGGGCTGAGAGAGCTCCAGAGAACTATGACTAGCCCAAGGTCACCCAGCTGGCTTCAAGTGGAGGAGTGGGGAATCAAACATGGCTCTCTAGATTAGAGTCCCATGCTCTTAACCACTACACCAAACTGGCTACACCAAGAATCCATGTGTGGACAACTGTTGATTTCACCCGTTTGCAGGGTAGTATCTGCAGAAGGTCCTGTTCAGATAAGTGAAGCTGACGTGGTAGAGCATTGGGGTAGAGGTGGTTCTGCAGCTATCAGGGACCAAGGCCATGAAGGTGTGTGATAGGCAAAACCTTGCATGGTAACTGAACAGCCAATGGAGTGACTGGAGAATGGGAGTAATATGCATGCTTCACCTAGACCCTGACAATAATTGAGCTACAGAGTTCTGAACCAACTGGAGTCTCTGGGTTGACTTTGAGGGAAGATCTACATAGAGTGTAAGTGATTACCTATCTGAGCAGCTTGCAGCCTTGCCTGGACCCTTCTTTGCTCCTGGATAAGTCGGTTGCGGTCCTGGTCAAGAGCCTATCTGATCAGCTGCAGATATTGCTCAGCTCCCATCCTTTTCTGAAGGCATGGGATCTTACCATACTGTTGCTTGATTTTCTGACCTCTCCTGGGACTGTTTCTGAAGACAACTTGGAAGCCTCAGCAGACACTTTGGCAAGTTTACTGATAGAGATAAGGACATATTTATATGATTCTGCAACTGGAAAGTATGAGATTCTTGGCTCAATGCAAAGTGCGTATCTTTAAAGCCCTTCATTGTCTTGGAGTGATAACCCATGGAGACTGTTTCTTTGTATACAGGCTTCTTCCTATGGGTCAGCTTGTTAGGCCCTGCTCTTCAGATTCTCAGTGCATAACAATATCAGCTGGTTGTGCTTTTGAACAACTGCCCAGATCTTTGGAATTACTTCCCTAATGAGGTCTGTCATTAGTCTTCTGGACTAGCCTTTTGGTGGGCTGAATGAATGGTTTATTTTGCAAACTTTTTGGGTTGCTGAGGTTTGAAGGAGTTTTTCATGCTTTGGATCCACTAGAAATTTGCTGTCCTCCTCCCTATGATTGTAGCCAGAAATACTCCTCAAAATGCTGCTTCTTGGGGAGAGGGAACCCCCAGAAAGAGCCTAGGAAAGTCTGCAGCAGGAGGGAAATAGCCCACCCTTTCTGTCTGTGGAAGTCCTCCATAGGATCCAAGACCTTATTTTAAAAGTTTTATTTTTGCATATAAATCACTGAACACACGGAAACTGGTAAATAAATATTTTAAATAAATAATCTTGCTTAGAGGCAGAATTATATATTTTTTTAAAAAAACTATGCTCTTCATTTGGAAAAAAATCACTGAAAAAAAAAGGTCACCTTCAGCTATGCACTTCCTCTATGGTGCTTGTAGTAAAGTTTACTGAAGACAATGTAACTGATTGCCTCCATAGCAACTAATGCAAACATGCCGACGATTCTCTGTACACAGTACTGCCTGGTCCTGCTCTAGCACGTCAGTGGCTGATCTCATTTGAGATGAAAGTTTCTTCCTAAAAATATTTTTTGAAATGGAAACTGCATTCCAAAGACTGTTCAGCAGGTGCTCAGATTCTGCACGAACTAAGCGACCAACCATTTGCTTGCTGCTTGAAATTATGTTAACGGGTTCTCAAACCGACACAGAGATTAACAGAATGTTTTTGATCAAATTATTTTCAAGCCTTTTGGCTTTGTACTCTTTTGACTTTCTGGTTCTTTTCAGCAGTTAGCTAAATCTCAATATGTTTTCTCATGCCATAATAATGACATGAGAGTAGTGTAGCCAACAAACAAAATCATGCTAGTTTATTATGCAAATTCCATTAAGGTAAATAAAAACGTGTAAAAATACCCCTTAGTGTGATTCCCTAAATCATTTAAAATAAAAAAGTTGAGGTATTCATGCTCAGTATTGGGAAACAAAAGCTGAGAGTGGCAAGTAGCTGTTACTGCTGATGTTATGAGAAAAGACCCTTCTGTTCTTCTGTGAAAGTGGGAGGGGATCATGCTGGTACTCCCTTGAAATCAAAGGGAGTTTGTTATAAACTTGCAGAGTAGGGGAAGGGAATTCCTGCTAGAATTATGCTTCTTTACACAAATTTTGCAGGTTTATTGTGATGTAGTAATATTCTGTGCAGTGTAATATTCTGTGGACCAACCCCCAATCTCATACTGGACTGTGGGATCACAAAATGAAGTTGATTTGCAATTAATAATAATAGCAATAACATTTGATTTACATACCGCCCTTCTGGACAACTTAATACCCACTCAGAGCAGTTTATGAAGTGTGTTATAATTATCCTCAGAACAATCACCCTGTGAGGTGGGTGGGGCTGAGAGAGCTCTGAAAGAACTGTGACTGATCCAAGGTCACCCAGCTGGCTTCAAGCAGAGGAGTGGGGAATCAAACCCAGCTCTCCAGATTAGAGTCCTGCCGCTCTTAACCACTATACCAAATTGGATCTCTGGTTCTGGACAGATGAAAAAAGTGTTTATTTGTTTAACATATAACTAATTTGTGGACATCACTAGCTCAGATGATTCTTTATAAGGATTAACCAAATTCACACAAGGGAAGATTGGTGTACCAATCATGTTAGCCATGCACTGCACCCCAGATTCCTGGAGGGGCCGAGTGCCTTCCCAGTCACCAACATTTCCATGGACATGGAGGGAGTGGCCGTGGGGGAACCCTGCTAAGAAGGGGAGGTACAGGAAACGGCAGAGCTGGTATTCCCTTCATCCCTCTCTGCTGGCAGGGTGCCCCTTCTTAGCCTTCATATGCTGTACCCAATGAGAGACCACATCTCTCAAGCTGGCAAGCTTCCCGGCCCACTTGGCAATGCTACCTTTAATGCATGGGTTGCATAGAGGTTGCAGCAGGGACTTAATTCCTTGTTGCAGCCTTCACGCAAGTGCGCGCACTGCTGGAACAAGGTTTGTAAATCCTGCATTTGAGTCCAGGAAGGAGGCCATCCTCGTCCGAATTGTCAGAGTCGAAGGACCAGACCCAGGGTCACTATGTCAGATGAGACCATTACAGTGAAGTTCTTAAGGGGCCCAAGGACCTCCACCACCTGGGAGACTGTCAGCTAATCCTCTTGGCTGAACTGACTCTCCCTCCTTGCAGTGTCACTCTCTGAGAGCCCAAATGTGAGGGCAGACTGTTGCTCCACCAAACACTCAAGCATGGAATGAGTGGAGTTCCAGTGAGTGTTAACGTTTCTGATCAGGCACTGCTCTGGCACACCTACCAGGACCTGTTTCTGGTGCAGTTAGTGAGTAGATTTCAGGCTGTGCAAGAAGTGGCCTGAAATGTGCCTCTATCTATGGATGAGATACTGGAACTCACAAGTCGCAGTGTCCAATCCAGTTTCTTCAGAATAACCCAGATCTAGCACATCCTTCATCATGAGGTGAAAGTTTGTGGGCCACATAGTAAGTCCAGTTGAGGCCCACTTTCACTGCTGCCGCCAGGATGTTTTTGCCATCATCGGACACTATGTATCCCCTGGTGATGGTCCTGCCTACCCACTCCCCTAATTGCATTTCAGTGGCAGCAGCGATGTTATCCACCATGTGTGCCTCATCAAGAACCTTGGCATGCAGCAAGGCCTACTGGTAGCTGACCCAGTGGCCTTCACCCTGCTTGAAGCTACTTGTCCTACTTCCACCCAGAAGTTTATCAGGTTGCCAATAATGCATAGTCAAATGAGAGGTATGCATGCGCAGGTACACAGCAAAAAATAGGAAAAAACAATGAGTCTGAGACTCCAGAACCAGGTGAAGTTCCCTTCTCAGGCAGGGAGGCAGTTCCTTCCTCACATTCCCTAACTCAGGCAGGTCTTCCTCCAGGCAGGCAGTGGTTAATCCAAAAGCCAGAAAGTAGCCAGAGGGTAGGCCAGGCAGCAAGCACTCACAGCACAGATTCTCTCCGTATCTAGAAATCTCCCACAATATGGAGTCTGCTCTGAGCAGGGCCTGCTTTTTATGTCCTTGCAGAATTTAAAAAGCCTTCCTCCCATCAAAGAATCCCTGATAGGCAACACAACTTCAGGCCCTGCACCCATTGGTCACTTACTCATTAACACATTCTCCCACACTTATGTTTCACTACCCCCCTTCCCCATGCAGGAAACTCAGAAAAGGGGATAAAACAACTTCGAAGCAGCCAGCCACTTTAAAACAGCTAAAACTGTGGTTGGTAGATATCTCAAATATATTTGGAGTATTCGGCATTTAGATATTTGGAATCCTGAATTTGTTTGGCATAGCTGGATAATGCCAAATCAGTATATATTCAGTATAGCGATACCAAATCTCACATCCCTACTTGTCAGCTACTTATTTTGTGCTTGAACATTTACTTTGTTTAATTTGTTTTTACTATAAAAGTCCTCTTAATAGCCATGGCTGAAAGAATGACTAAAAGACAACAGTGAGAATTTGCACTGAAGCATCTTATAAGTTTGTTCTGAACAATAAACACAGAGAGAACAAGAGAGAGAGAGAGAGAGAGAGAGAGATCTTTTTTGCTTAGTGTCCCTGCTAGGATTACAATAAAGAAACAAATAAAAAAAACTCATATTGCCTTTTTCATTTGGCTCTGGCTTATGTCATCAATAATATATAATAAAAAATCCAGAAACAAAATTATGAGAAGGTAAAAGAGGAAAAATCACCATAAGTAATAATAGAAAAATCTCTGGGAGCATTGTGTGTTCCATTTGCAATACAGCTCCTGAGTTCTTTATCTTTTCTTTTATACCATGCCTACAATAAAGTAACAACCTAAACATTGCCCTTGCAGAAAGCAAATCATCCATCATAAACAGATAGCTGCTGTTTTTTCTGGGGGGAAATGAGACCATTTCATTTTGAATGTAGAAGGAAATATGATATGGCCTGAAATACAGAGAAGATGAAGATAATTTTGTTATATCGTTCAGATCAACTGTTGCTTGTTATACACGTAGGTGTCTGCCTGGGGCAACTGTTTATAAAGATGGTTTTGCCAAAGCAAAAGATACAAAAGACTTGTCCACCAATGTGCTGGTATATGCACTTCTTTTCCACAGAAATTTCATGAATACAGTTCATGAATAGAATATTTATAAAGAGCAGTCATAGTAATTAATGGAATGAGGAACTTATGAATCACAATTAAACATGATTAGATTATTTTTGTTTACAAAAGGGATCAGAGAAATTTCAGCCTTTGGTAGTTAGACAGTATTGCAGTACAGAGTACAGAATTATAAATGTATGGTCTTAGATCAAGATGGGTAGCCGTGTTAGTTTATCTGTAACAGTAATGGACATAAGTCTGACATCAGAAACCAAAACATTCAAAAAACAGTGGGGGGACATTTTTACCTTCCAAGTCATTCAGTTAGTGACCTAAAAGTAGCAGTTATTCTGCAGAGGAATTTCAATGGGAGATTAGAAAGAGAGGCTGCTAAATTGCAACTGATAATGAAGCTCAAGAGACGATGCATCCACCTGGACTGAATTGAGACCTAGGCTTCCTGTCTCCTTACCAATGCTGATTTCGCCACACCCACTACCCCTTTGCATACCTCACTCTATCCAATTACTCCTGCTGTTGTCATTCACCAGCTATTATCATTTGGCATTTGAAATCACTCCACTCTCCAAGATGCAAGGACTCTCTAGCTGTATCTGAAAAAGTGAGCTGCAAGTCACAAAAGCTCATACCCTACCACAAATTTTGTTAGTCTTATAAGTGCTACTGGACTCTTGCTCTTTTCTACATGTATGGACTGTTTACATTCTTGATTTATATATATATATATATATATATATATATATATATATATATATATATATATATATATATATATATATATATACGTAATATGTTTGAGTGAGTACAATTTATGATGGCCTTGGGGGTCCAAAGTAGGCCAGTCCAGAATGCAAGCCAATTACTCTGACATTGTCTCATTATGGGATGGGATCACATATATGTTGAAGGCCCTGTGTCATAGATTTGTATGCAGCCCAAAGAAATAATTATGAGGACCTAAATTTACGAACAGCACCATCCCACAGTAAATGCTACACGTGTCAAATGGCCTCTTTTCACCACAAACACAAAAACAGGAACTAGGGTAAGGAATAAATCCCACATCTTTTGTGTGCAGAGGTGTAATTATTTAAACACATGTGTACCACTTGCAACTAATGGCTTGGCATTTGTATATTTCCATTTCAGCTTGAGCACATTGTGCACCCAGATGCAAAAAGCAAAGTGAAAGTTTATCCCAGAAACGCTTGTTCAAATTTCTTCCCAGATTTTGGCATTTCAAATTGCCTGGTTTCACTTTAGAAACCTACGACATATGCCATTCCATGTTGCAGGTAAAAGGAGTCCTGTGGGGCTTGTCTACCCCACCGGGGTCCTTTACCCCCCCCATACCTCTCCCTACTGCTCCCTTCAGCCCTGGAGCAGGTAAGGACCCTACTGGCTTCCACCACTCTGGTCTGGGAGTTCAACTAGGGAGGGTCCAGAGCACCCCCCCTTTTTAATTTCTGAATTTTGTACAGAGCACTACACACATGTGATCTGCTAAAACTTATGCTTCTTTTCATTTTCATCTCCTTTCTTTCCCTCTGTATTATTAATGAGCATACACAAGAGAACAGTAACAATGAATCATATTATGAGCTTTCTGGCAAATGTTTTATTAATGCACATATGCACATCAGTAACATGGGCACTCAGTATTTATTTATTTTAAATGTTATACATTTTCCATACATGTTCAAGATAGTAACAGCATTTTCAAACAGTAAATAATACATAGTAAATACATGTCCATTACAGCATCAGCCCATTAACCACTATATCCATGGTTTCATCAGTCGCAACAATTTCAAGAGAAACTTCTCTACAATAGAATTGTTGAGACTTCTAAAATCTCTTTAAGCGTTCTGGAAATCAATTGAATTCAGAAATGTTAATGGACACACCATCCTACTGTCAGGTCCAGTGTATATCTAAACTGTACTGACTCCATTTTCTAATGCTTCTAGTGTTTAAGTGCTTTCTTCCCAGGTGCACCAGTTCCCAGGCAGCATTCCCACCGGAGGCGACTGTTTTGTCTAACACCGTTCCACCAAGCATTGGCCTTGAAGGAGAGCAGCTTCCCAGGATGTTGTTTTGAGAACTGTGGGGGGAGGCAAATCCAGATGGGTATTGTTACTTTGTACCTCATGCTTTGCCCTTCATTGGTAACAATGACTGTGTACCATCCTGAGTCTCCTATTCAGGACAGTGGACTATAATGGACCTTTTCTGCAGTAAAGTTTCCTTGTTCAATCAATGGACTCCTGTTTGCTTTTGAAAGGGAACCTGTAGGAAGAGCCTTATCTAGCCACAAGCTGACATTTTGTTACCAATCATGCCTGAGTCGGGCCCAGCGGAATCCAAGGTAGTCCCGGACAGGGATCCTTTGTTTGATCCGTATGCGTCCCCCGACAGTCAAACAGTGCAACCCCAAGAATCTCATGTGCCAGCCGGGGCTGGAGCTTCGACGTCTACACCGCCTCTCATCGACCTCAGCAGTGAAGGGACAAGGCCGACGGCTACCACTCTCCCCTTGATCTCGCTACCCACCCCGTCGGAGTGGGGAGCCAGACCCCGAGAAACGCGAGAGCGCAGGGCCGGAGGGCTTCATCCAAGAGTTTCGATGGACGGACGCCGAAGCCTAGAGACTGTCCCTGAGCTGGATAGCAGCCAACCGTGGCTGTTTTGGAACAGGACGGCCGAACAGACGGACGGGAACACATCTCGCCGCGGCGCCCTGAGTTGGGATTATTCGGAACTTGCCCCATGGAAAGAGCCAACGGAAGTTCCTGAACATAGTTGGGTGCAAATGCAAAGTCGCACCCATGCTGTAGATTCCGGCATTTTGGCAGTGACGGGCCTAGCCAAAGGAATTCTAGCAGCGAGATCACGAGTCGATCAAGGAGATCCTCCGCCCTGGGGGCCGTTTTCCCCGGTGAGTACAACCGAAGGAGGTTCCGTGATGGGGCAACCGGGTCCTAGCCGAATGCAACAGTTGGAAGCTAGGCTGATTGATATGGAGGAAAGTTTGGCTCATGCCATTCACCTAATCTCAGCGATGGGGGCAGGGGAGAGAATCTCACCTGAAGAAATGGCGGTACAAATCGCCACCCTCCAAAGTGTCATGTCCTATCCAGTGGAGGACGCCCCGCAGCAGCCGCTGCCTTCGGGAGAGGAGGAATACTATCCTGGAGAACCGGGAGAGTCGCCCGCGGAACTCCCTAGAAAAGACGAAACCCCGCCGCACGGGGATACTCCAGCTGAGGTACCTGGAGAGACTCCGACGGAAACCCCTAAATCGGACGGGGATCCATCTCCCAAGGAGACTCCAGCGGAGGAGCCTAGAGAGGAGGAAGAAGGGCCAACCCGTCCAACCGAAACGACGGTGATACCCCCTCCCGCTTCTCCAACGACAGTTCGGCCGGATCAGACGGAAGAGCCTCCGGCCCCTTCTGAGGAGGAATTACCGCAACGACCGCTAGAAGTGGTTCCCATTCAACAAACCCCGAGCGCCCCGACGCCACAAGACCAGCCTTTGCGTCCCAGAGACACGACGCCGAGAGGGGCAAGCCCGCGCGGCCCACCACCCATCAGGCCTTCGCCGCTGCGGCCCCTTCCGCTTCGACCGCAACTAACTCCTTCGCAGCAACCGATACGTTTGCCACTTGAGCAGCCCGTAATACCACCTCCAAACCAACCGGTGGGGCCTACACCACTACGACCCCACCAACCCGTCCCTCAGCGGCCGGTCATTACTCAGCCGCACCGGCCACCTCCACCTCAACCGCTACTGCCAGCACCTCCTGTATTGCCACCACCAGCCCGACCGAGATTGCAGCCGCCTGTCCGACCACGACTGCAGCCACCGGCCCAGCCGAGAGTACCACCGCCAGCCCAGCCGAGAGCACCGCCGCCAGCCCAGCCGAGGCCGCCACCCCCGGCTCAACCGGTGATGCCGCCGCCAGCGCAACCAGCACCGCTACCACAACCGGGTCCCCCCATACCTCAAGTGCCATTGATGCTTCCGACGGACTTCTACCCAGCACTGGCTCCGAGGCAAGACCTCCCGATGGGTTGGGTGAAACTGGAAGCTACCTTTGATGGGGATCCCTCCAAACTGGGATTTTTCCTAGTGCAAGTCGTGCAATTCTTCAACCGGTGGGGACACCTCTTCGGCAGCGAGGCCAGTCAAATTGAACATCTCGGCTCCCGCTTACAAGGCAAAGCAGCGGACTGGTATGTAGGACTATACAATATCGGGGCCCCGGAACTTAATACTCTCCAGGGGTTGGTGGATGCTATTCGAGCGCAATATGAAGACCCCTTAGAGGAAACCAGGGCCCGAACAGAATTGCAAGCCATTAAACAGGGCAGCATGTCGGCGAGAGACTATATCACGAAATTCCGACAATTGGCCGCCAAATGCCCTAGGTGTGAGGAGTCCACCAAAATCATTCTGTTCAAGCAAGGACTAAACCCGAGACTTTTGGACAGAGCCCTCATGCAGGACAATCCCCCTACGTTGTTAGGTTGGATCCAACTTGCATGCGAAGTTGAGAATCGCATTTTGGAAGTCCGTTTGGTTGAACAACAACAACAAACGGGACAAAGAAGACCCTTGACTTTACAGAAGGGAGGACGGGGAGCTGGGTACGCCACCCGTGGAGCGAGAGATGCTAGATGGCAACAAGGGCTGTGTTTGCAATGCGGACAAGCCGGTCACTTTGCAGCACAATGCCCCTACCGGCCTGTGCAAAGACCTCCGCTTCAACTACGGCGCCCAACCCTTGCTCCATTTCCTACTCTCCAACGCCCGATTCCCGCGCCACGCGCGAACAGAGGCCGCGGCGCTTCCCAAAGGCCCGCCTCAGAGAGAGGACTGGAAGCGGAAGAAGTTATGGAATACGACCCCGCTTCCCCAAACGCAGAAGTCAATCCAGAAAGCCCCCAGTCGGGAAACGAGATGGATCTGTCGTAAGAGGGCCCAAACGACAGATCCGCCCCAAGCCCGTCCCTGCACGGAACCGGCCGCCTGGGTCCATCTTATTCATGCCAGTAACTCTAATCAACCCAGAGAGAAAAATGCACATCCGAGTGCAAGCCCTTATCGACTCGGGCTGTTCGAGAGACATCATCGCCCCAGCTCTAGTCAATGGACTAGTCTTACCAACTCGGGAATTACAAAATCCAGTAATCTTTGAACAAATGGATGGCACCAATATGAACCCTGTTACCACTGAAACCATCCCAGTGATCACAGGCATGGGACAACATTGGGAAAAGAGGTCTTTTGTCATCAGCTCCACTGCCAAATACCCGTTAATTCTAGGCAGCAAGTGGCTATGTGATCACAATCCCTACATAGACTGGGCACAAGGATGTATCACCTTCAGTCATGCCAGCTGCAAAAATCACCGTTGGAACCAAAACTGGGGCAATGATCCAACTCATACTGAAAAGGCCCTTCTTACTCAAGAAGAAATCAACCAAATACCCGAACCGTATTGGCCTTTTCTAAACGCTTTTTCCGAGGAGGAAGCTGATACTCTACCCCCGCACCGACGAACGGACTGTGCGGTGGAAATTTTACCCGGAGCCTCACTGCCCAAAGGACGACTCTATCCCATGAGTCTCCATGAACGAGAAGAGCTCCGGAAATTCATCGACACCAACCTCCAACGAGGGTTCATCCGCCCAGCCAACAGCCCCCACGCCGCTCCGGTTCTCTTCGTGAAAAAGAAGGATGGGGGACTACGACTGTGCACGGACTTTCGAGGACTTAATGCAGTGTCCACCAACAACGCCTATCCTATACCACTCATCCGAGACCTTCTCAACGTTGTGGCCCAAGGTAAGATCTTTACAAAATTAGACTTAAAAGATGCTTACTTCCACGTCCGTATCAAGGCAGGGGATGAGTGGAAAACCGCATTTAATACGCCCCTCGGACAATATGAATACCTAGTTATGCCTTTTGGATTGACGGGAGCCCCGTCTGTATTTATGTCCATGATAAACGAAGTTCTGCACGAATTTCTGTACAAAGGGGTGGTGGTGTACCTTGATGATGTCTTAATTTATTCAGACACAGAGGAAGAACATATTCAAATGGTACAAAAGGTCCTGGCCACATTGATGAATAATAAACTACCCATCAAGTTGTCCAAATGTGAATTCCATAAAACCGAACTCACTTACCTTGGGTATTGCATCTCCCAAGAGGGTTTAAAAATGGATCCAACCAAAATACAAGCGATTCAAGAATGGCAAACACCCACCACCCGTAAAGAACTACAATCCTTCCTGGGTTTTGCCAACTTCTATAGAGACTTTATAGCAAATTTCGCCCAAATCACGCTCCCCTTAACAGAATTGTTGAAAACAAAAGATAAAGGGGACCAAGCTAAAAAACCCTCCTCCAAACTACAATGGACCTCCGATTGCCAAACTGCTTTCGAATGCCTGAAAAAGCAATTTGTAACGGAACCCATCCTCTCCCACCCCAACGAACAGTCCCCTTTCGTAGTGCAAGTCGACGCCAGCGATACGGCAATAGGGGGAGTTTTACTGCAGAAGGGGGAGGATGGAAAGTTGCGGCCTTGTGCGTTCTTGTCTAGAAAATTTTCGGAGGCGGAAAGGAATTGGAATGTGTGGGAGAAGGAGGCTTTTGCAGTAAAAGCAGCCCTTACTAATTGGAGACATTGGCTGGAGGGGGCGCGATACCCCTTCGAGGTTTGGACAGATCATAAAAATCTGGAGGCCCTCCGAAGCCCACGCAGACTGAATGCCAAGCAATTGCGATGGGCGGAATTCTTTTCCAAATTCAACTTCACTCTAAATTATCTCCCGGGCAAGACTAACTTTTTGGCGGATGCCCTATCGCGCATGCCCCAACACAGGAGCAAACGGGAGGAGACTGTCGACACGGTCTTCTCGCCTACGCAACTTGGGGGCGTGGTGACTACTCGCAGTCGAGCCAAACAGCCCCTCCCGGCCAACCAGGAGTGGAAATCGAAACTTAAAACTGAGGTGGAAAAGGAGGGGGATAAGGCTCCGCGAAACAAACTGATCCAATCCCCACAGGGGGATTGGCTAGCTGGGAGCAAGTTTTATGTCCCAGACAGCCTCCGGCTGGAGGTTTTGCAGCGCTGTCATGATGCTCCCACTGCTGGTCATTATGGGTATCTGAAAACATTGCATCTAATCCAAAGGCAGTTCTGGTGGCCGGGCATGCGCAAAGACATTTCCCAATATGTTAGTTCCTGCCCCGTTTGCCTCAGCGCCAAAACCAGAAAAGGAAAACCTCCGGGTCTCCTGCAACCATTGGAAACACCCAACAGACCTTGGGAAATAATTTCTATGGACTTTATCACTGATCTACCTGTTTCAAAAGGACATAATTGCATTTTAGTCGTGGTAGATCTGTTCTCCAAACAAGCTCATTTTATTCCCTGTACTGCTATACCCACCGCTCGAAAACTAGCAGATTTATTTTTAAAACACATCGTAAAATTACATTCTTTTCCGTCCAAGGTGATTTCGGATCGCGGCGGACAGTTCGTTGCCAACTTCTGGCGGGAGCTTTTGAGAATGTTGAATATTGAGCAAGGCATCAGCTCAAGCCACCACCCACAAACCGACGGACAATCCGAAAAAACAAACCAGATACTAGAACAGTTTCTTCGCTGCTACATTAATTTCCAACAAGATAATTGGGTAGACCTTCTCCCTCTGGCCGAATTCTCATATAACAACAGTGTACACGCTTCAACTGGAGAGGCCCCTTTCAAAATTGTCTATGGAGCTCACTTCAATCCCTTCCCGTTGGACGCTCCCCCTCTCCATTCCTCTAATTTGCCAGATGTATCTTCGTGGTGGGGGGAGGCGGCGCAACAATGGACTCTTATTAAGAAACATCTTGAAAAAGCCAAACTGGATTACAAAAAATACGCAGATCGCCATCGTGTGGCCGAATGGGATTTACAACCTGGAGATCATGTGTATATTTCCACAAAGAACCTGAAACTAGCTCAGACAAGCCGCAAACTCGCTCTGAAATTCCTGGGACCTTTCCCTGTGCGCAAAGTAATAAATAAAGTGACTGTTGCTGTAACTTTACCCAAGAACTTACGCCATGTACACGATACGTTCCATGTCAGTCTTTTAAAAAGAGCTCCTACCGATGACAAGTGGCACATCAAAGCTCCACCCATTCCAACTTTGATTGACGACCAAATACACTATGAGGTGCAACAAATTTTGGACTCTAAACTCAAACGAAATCAGCTTTTTTACCTCATTAGATGGAAGGACTTTGATTCTGGGTACGATGAGTGGGTGAACTCTATACATGTTCATGCTCCTAGATTAACCAAAGCTTTTCATACTCGCTACCCATATAAACCAGGGGGGGATCTGTTTTAAGGGGGGCAGAATGTCAGGTCCAGTGTATATCTAAACTGTACTGACTCCATTTTCTAATGCTTCTAGTGTTTAAGTGCTTTCTTCCCAGGTGCACCAGTTCCCAGGCAGCATTCCCACCGGAGGCGACTGTTTTGTCTAACACCGTTCCACCAAGCATTGGCCTTGAAGGAGAGCAGCTTCCCAGGATGTTGTTTTGAGAACTGTGGGGGGAGGCAAATCCAGATGGGTATTGTTACTTTGTACCTCATGCTTTGCCCTTCATTGGTAACAATGACTGTGTACCATCCTGAGTCTCCTATTCAGGACAGTGGACTATAATGGACCTTTTCTGCAGTAAAGTTTCCTTGTTCAATCAATGGACTCCTGTTTGCTTTTGAAAGGGAACCTGTAGGAAGAGCCTTATCTAGCCACAAGCTGACACCTACTTGGTCCTGCACTGCTGGGAGGGAAGTGTCAGTACCAATTGTGCCTTCAGCAAATAATCCAGAACAAGAAATTCACTTTGACCTCTCAAGGAAACCTAGGGTAGGGGGGCAGGTCTCACACTACAGACCTGCTGGCAATTTGCCTTGGTCCTTGCTGGTGCTTCATGGTATGTGGGAGGGGGAGAACTGAGGGAAATGGGAGGCCACTGTCACTTCTGGTGCAAAACCAGAAGTGACACATCATTGTGTAGGGGTGACACTCTAGGATTTACCCCAAACTCTATGATTTAACTATAACCATATGGTTTTGCACCAAAAGTGCCATCAAGCTCTGCTGTGATGCTGGCATACCTGTCCCTGCCCCTCAGTTCCTCCCAGCTGGTTGCTGCTGCTGACAACCTTATTAGACCCACAGATATCTGTTCAGCACAGAAAAGTAAATCCATTTTTTTCCTCTGTGGGGCC
The DNA here is from genome assembly GCF_028583425.1 of Eublepharis macularius. Classification (NCBI taxonomy): domain Eukaryota; kingdom Metazoa; phylum Chordata; class Lepidosauria; order Squamata; family Eublepharidae; genus Eublepharis; species Eublepharis macularius. Next base: position 131,643,672 of record NC_072790.1, read on the forward strand.
TAAAATTACCTGAAATAGTCATGCACATGTCATGGTGGCTATGAAGTCCTGAGCACAGCCTGACAGTGGGGACTTGGCATGGATGTTGAAGTTATCCAGAACTATCCATCTGGAAGTTCTGAACTCCACGTCTAAGGCCTCATCTGCCAGTTCAGTCAGGGCATTCACTGGTAAGAATATCAGCAAGGCCACTAACCCTACCTGGGTACACAGCACAAGGTAAACACAAATTAGCTGAAGAAAGTGAAAGTTATGACAAAACTGTGCATGCTTCACTTCTGGAATCAGTTGCAGAACTTGAACTAATGAAACTTAAAAACATGTGAAAGGTGACCGAGTAAAATGCCAGAGCAATAAAGGAATGAAATGGAAAATCTGCTCAACCTTAATTTAGTGGTCAGATTTCTCTGTTCTGGTCTTTTCCTGATAGCCAAGGGTTGAACAATGCAGAGTATTGTGAATCAGCTCTGAGTACAATAACCAGAGGCTGAACAGCGCCATGAATAAAATTATACCCCAGTCTTAAGCATGTTGAATGTGACTTTCTCCCAAGCAAATGTGCATTGGCTTGCAGCCTGAATGCCAAAGTTCATATTACATGGTTACAAATGTGGAAAAACAGCGGATGGAGAGGATTAAGTACCTATACCCTCCCGCCGGCCACTATTACACTCAAAATTGCTCTCTTTTGCAGGTGGCTTCTAAGAAAGGCTGTTTTGTCTCTGCTGCACATTTGTATGCAACATGTTATCAGTCTCTTAGACTAAAAGGTCAAAGATTTATAACTATTGACAATATATATATATATATATATATATATATATATATATATATATATATATATATATATATATATATTGTTATATATATTGTTATATATATTGTTATATATATTGTTATATATATATATATAATGCCTCCATGGGAAGCGTTGTGGGTGTAACAATATATTTATTTAGATCATTGGGTACTCTGAGCACTTTCTACTGCTCAGAGTACCCAAGGTGCTTTATAACCGTAATCGAATCAATATTCCAGAATTATTAAAAAGCCAGCAAAATACAATAAAACTGAGTTTTAAAAAGCACACAGCAGCAATCTAAAACAATCCATTAAAAGGGAGCAAAATTGTTTTTAAAACCAAACAATGCTCACTGCAAGCAAAAGATCCAATAATTTCAAAGGTCTTTATGAAAACACAAGTTTAAAATTGCACCAGAAGACCAAAGGCCAACTGCACTTAATGGGGCGGGAGGGGATTTCATAATCTCTGGGTAAGCAGTTGAGAAAGGGCTCTTATGAGTGCAGGATGTCACTACAGGGTGATCTGAGTTCAAATCTCAGCCTGGTTCTGAAGGATAGAAGCAGTTCATCCAGTCAAGCCACTGAGGCCTTTAAAGAGCAGAAACTTTCAAAGAGCCTGAAAACATGGAAACTGAGCACGGCCACAAATATCCTTTAAATGGGTGAACACCAAAGGCCAAATGAGGGGCAGCCATTTTATAAATGAATAGGGCAGACACATGAACTAACTGCTGTGCTACCCCCACTGGCATCTAGTGGAGTTTCAAGCGCTGAAGTCCAAATGTTGCATGGCCCATTAAGTGAAATCCTTCATAAGTACTCTATATAACCCATAAGTACTCTATATAATGAAATCTTTTTACAGACTAAGAGTTTCAAGAGCTTGTTGAAAATGTACAAGGTGAAAAAAAACCCTGAAAAATTTTTATGCCGTTTCAGGGCCGTTGCTCCTAAGGATAATTACTGCCTGTTTACTATCTTTTTCCAGCACTATCTGTTCTAAATTCAAGAGTCACTTCTTCCAAAACATATCTTTTGCTTCACAATCAGTTTTGTTTTTTCAAGGCATTGTGTCTGAGTAGGTCAGAATGATAGTGGCAGCCTGTGCAGTATTTGTAAACCAGAATTAAAACATAATGTGGGGAAATACTGATTTAGAAATTATATTAAAACTATTCTTAGCTGCATGAATGGATACAGCCACATATTGAAAATTAGACTTTGATATTAATTATAATAATAACAACACTGGGGTTGCAATTATAATTAATGTAAAAATGAAACAAATTCTTCCTTTAAACAGAACTGTTTTGTTCATTTTCTCTCTGCCTTTTCCTAATACGGGCATAAAGAGCGTACGATGTTCTTTAGCAGGAGGGGAGGGAGAGAGATGCTGTTTTAGGCAATGAAAGCTGGGAATTCAGCGTACTTGTTACACATATAGTTTTAACATTATATTGATATAATGGTCCTCAGTTGCTGATTTTTAAAAAAAGCCTCTCAGTGTCAGGTGGAGAAAATGGTTGTTGTGTGGGCAAGACCAGGAAAATCTTTATTTTCTAGCAGGGCTCATTTGAAGGGTGAATGCACAGGAACGCAGTTCTGGCAGTTCCCCCAACAGGTCACGTGTCAGGTGGCCCCACCCATCCGACTTTCAGCCATTTTAGGCCATTTCGAAACGGCCGGGAACGGGTCAGTGCAGGTGGGAGAGGCTTCCCTCACCCGGCACCGACCAGATCTGGGCCCAAACGTGCCCAAAATGGCCATTTTGACCCATTTTGGGCCCTTTTTGGCCTAGATTGGGGCCAAAACAGCCCTGAACAGGCCACTGCCAGGTGGGGGAACACTCCCCCGTCTGGCAGTAGCCGGATCCCAGCCATTTCAGGCCAGATCAAATCAATTATGCGAATGACACACTTCCAGTGATGGCAAGGGGTGTGGCATATGCTAATGAGTTATGCTAATGAGTTCCTGCAGGTCTTTTTCTACAAAATGACCCGTTTTGTAGTATTTCCAATAGTGTCCCAACAAATGCTGGGGAGTTTCGGTGGTGGTGCCTGGGTAGGGAAGAATTGGGGGAGGATGTGATGTCACTTCCAGGTGATACTCTAGGCTGCCTCAATATATAGGAAATTCCTAGAGTATAACTGTGGGGAAGCAGGTTTTTCTCCTACTCCTGACTTCTTCGTGGTGGAAAATTGGGCAAGTGTGTGTAATTCCCCAAACAGGCAGGTAAGTGGGAGTCCTAGAACTTTCTCACCCACAAAACAATCAGCCAATCTGAACCACAATGCTGTGGGAAAGCAGGGGGAGGGGAGTACCTTTCAAACATCATTGAACTTGGGGCAAATAACCTGTGTGGAAATTAGGGGGCCAACTTGAGCTGAGAAGTTCCTGGGGAGGGTGGAGGTTTGGGGAGGGGAGCGACCTCAGTGGGTTATAATGCCATACAGTCCACCCTTCAAAGCAGCAATTTCCTCCAGAGGAAATAACCTGGAGATAAGTTCTAATTCCAGGAGACCACCAGATCACACCTGGAGGTTGGCAACCCTAGTGGAAATGGCCTACGATGGCATTAGACTCCTTTTTTATTTTGCCGTGAGCTGTTTTTCAATATGCCCTGTCAAGGGAGATAAAAGCCAATTACCTTAAAAATAAAAAGAAAGACATCAAAGTTCCTTCTTTTAGGTCCTTCTGGGCATTGCTCCGTGTTTGTTTGCCACCTTAGTTTAATTCAAGGGCATGTTGCTTGGATTAAACATTGATTTGTTGCAGTTAAACCAAAGTACTTGGATGGAAGACAAATAAGCTTTATCCAGTGGGACAGGCAGCCTGGTTCTAAATACCACTAGCACAATAAGAAGTTTAAAGGAGCATCCTAAGTATAGCAAACATTAAATCTTGGGCTCAAGGTTGTATCTATGTAAGGGATTGGAGGCTATACCAGGGATAGCAAGATCAGATTCAGTGTTCCATTGCATGTCTTATCTACGACTTCAAAGAAAATCTTTGTGTAGGCTACCTGTGTATTGTTTCACACAAGGGCAGGACAGGGTGACACTCTGGTAAAGTAGAATAATACTAAAAACTTCCATTAATATGCATCATTTACTTGACACAAATAGTTCCAACTTCCTTGTCCTCTTTGACATGTTACTTTTGTGCATTTGGTAAGTGTGAACAATGTTGTTGGTACCAGGTAAAAAAAAATCTGTATTGGATCCAGCTGAAATTTCTACTGATAGAAGAGATGACAGTGACACTAATTTTTGCCAATTACTAACACACAGAGGAGGGGCATGCTGTTCAGGAGGAGGGGCATCCCCTGTCCCCACCACGACCAAGAGAAGAACATTTTGGGTTGTTATGGGAGTGGGGAGGTAGAAGTGTCCTGTTCACCTAATGGAAAACTCTGCTGTCAATGAAGACCTTGCCTGGGATCCAACCCTGTTACTCATGAAGATTTCCTGTTGCTGAGGCTTTACTGGTTTTCATTTGATTCTGGTATATGTTTTCATATTTCTCTTTTTTCTACGTTGCTGCCTTTTTTAGATACACCAAAATGAAGACTGCAACCAACATCTATATCTTCAACCTTGCCCTGGCAGATGCCTTAGCAACAAGTACACTGCCATTCCAAAGTGTGAATTATCTCTTGGGAACATGGCCATTTGGCACCACCATTTGTAAGATTGTTATATCCATAGACTACTACAATATGTTCACAAGCATTTTCACTCTTTGCACAATGAGTGTGGACCGCTATATAGCAGTTTGCCACCCAGTCAAGGCTCTCGATTTCCGCACCCCCAGAAATGCCAAAATTGTAAATGTCTGCAACTGGATTGTTTCTTCAGCCATTGGTATCCCAGTTATGATTATGGCAACCACAAAAGAAAACAATGGTAAGTACAAATTCAACTCTCCATCTACTTCAGTACATAAGACAGACAGAGACACTTGGGCATTACCCTCCTGGGTACCTGAATTACTAAGATACTTTCCAATGAGTTAGAATCTTCAAATGTGGTCCCTATGTAATCCAAGGCAACCCAATTGTTAGAAAAATCTGAAAAATTGACTTTCCTATGCCTTTTTCAAAACTGGAACCTCAATTGCATTCTTTTCAGTGGTTTCTCACTGGAATACTTTGACATTTGCAAGCGATGACCTAGAAACATGGGATAATATGTACCTCCAAATGGTTCAAGCAATTCCAGACCACCCCGAAAACTGAAATTTGATTTAGTATTTGATGTCCATTTAATATTCTTGTCGACCAGGACACACTGATTACAAGAAAAGTTTCTATTAATAATGTTAATAAAAACAAACAGATCTAAAACTGACATAAATCATTAAAATGGACATAAATCAAAATATAAACATTGAGATAAAACAACAACCAATGTACAAAACATTATCATAAAACAACAGCCAATGGGAAAAAAACATCTTTTTTCAAATTATAATAGAACTATGAACTTTTGTGTGATGAAGGGTGAAGAGACAGTTGAGAAAATGCAGTTATTCACTAAAAATCACTGTTTTTGTTTTCACAGGATCTATTGATTGCACCCTTACATTCTCTCACCCAGCATGGTATTGGGATAACCTGCTGAAAATCTGTGTTTTCATTTTTGCCTTTGTCATGCCAGTTCTCATCATCACCGTATGCTACGGACTCATGATTTTACGCCTGAAGAGTGTCCGAATGCTCTCTGGATCCAAGGAGAAGGACAGAAACCTAAGAAGAATCACCAGAATGGTCCTTGTGGTAGTGGCTGTTTTTATAGTCTGCTGGACTCCCATTCATATCTATGTTATCATTAAAGCCTTGATCCGTATACCAGAAACTACTTTCCTGACTGTCTCCTGGCACTTTTGCATTGCCTTAGGGTACACAAATAGCTGCCTTAATCCCGTGCTTTATGCATTTCTAGATGAGAACTTTAAAAGATGTTTCAGAGAATTCTGCATCCCAACAACTTCAACCATCGAGCTACAAAACTCCACCCGAATCCGACAAAACACTCATGAACATGCCTCCACTGCCAACACAGTGGATAGGACTAACCATCAGGTATGACTAGCAGTGGAGATGTCATCTCTGGATTCAGGAATTCCTCCTGGAGATGACATGAATTCTGAAATTACAGTCTTTACTAATGTATAGCTTCTGAGATATTTGCAGTGCTTTTTGATTTAACCTTTCTTAGCTGTGGTGTTATATACCGAGAAACTAATATAGGCTTGTTAGATACCTTCAGTTCCCATCAGGTTCTGGGAAACCTGGGAGCTGCCAGATGTACCACCTTGCATTATCAGGCCCTGCAGGTGTATATAAATGTAAGGATGATTCTGTAGATAAAGAAGGCGATACCTTCCTGGTTTTTTCATAGAATGTTTGCTAGTGCTCAGCTTTCTAAAACAGTATATGTTGACATACCAAATCAGTGCCGTGGAATATATAAACATGGACTATCAGCTCTGGCCAACAGCCAGCCTCATGATCAGCTCTGTAGGGTCTTAAATTCTCCTGGTCACTACTAGCCCCCTGTTTGACACGTCAGCATGTCTGCATCACCATGCTCTGTACTTTATGAGCAGGCTTTCACGATCCATTTTCTTACTAGTGTCTTCAGTGTATCCATGATAATGTAACCAAGGCGTGAATTTATGCTGAGGTGCCTATCCCAGTTTACATTATTCATGCAAACTCACAATGGAGAGTGTTTTTGTGGTGAAACTTGTTTGGGTTGAATATACATTTTCTCCATTATGCTCACTGTGTGTGTATATATGTGTGTGTGTGTGTGTGTGTGTGTGAAGGTGAAATTGTGTGTCTGAACAAACCTCAGTAAGTCTTGCCCAATATGGTTTTTTTTTTTAAAAAAAATGGCTTCTGAAGACAGCAAAGAGCAACATCACATCTGCTCTAAAATAGTAAAAATAATCAAAAACGGAAAGGGGTTTTGTAGAAATATAAAATATAGTATTATTCTGTTTGTCATACTCATGCTGAAAACTGAAAAACTGAAAATGCTACATATGATAAGAAACTATAGTAGCAGTTAGGAATTAATGATGTGTATTCCTACTCTATATTTTGATTATTCCAGTGATGTGACATGATTAATATTACCCCACTGATGATATAAAAATAGCTGGATTATCCATAATTAGCAGAAACATTAACCTGAAGACATACAACCAGCTCTAGTCTCTATGACCATCTCTTTAAATTAGCCACATGTATTGCCATTCAACATTGTATTTAATGCAGTTTAAAATCCAAGTACAACAATTGTAGGTAGTATACCTTTGAAAAAGTCAGATACAAATGTAATAAATCATCTGCTTCCCTTGAAAACCAATACAAGAATCTTCAGCTATAGGAAGCTTAATATCTATGGGATGGATCCTGCAAATCACAAGTTCAAGCTGTTTATGGAGACATTCCATGTTTCCCCCCATTTTGACTTCAAAAAGTACTTTGCCCAGATGGCTCCCCAATCAGCATCAAATTTTTAGACCTAAATTACATGAGAACTCCAGGCATGCTCATAAAGAATTCTGTTAACTGCTTCTGTCATTTGTTTCTAACAAAAACTAAATCTTCTTGATTTTATTAGTAGACAAGCAACCTACTGTGGATATTTATTGACTCCCAAATGGAATAGACCATTAGTACCACTTCATTTTCTTTAGCTTTCTAACAATTTCACAGAGGGAAGAAATGACCAATTGAGAGTTATTTTTTTATCTTGTGAAGAAAAGATAAATACTATACTGCTTTTTCATTATGGAAACCAAGAAACGTTAATAAGAAAATAAGAAGCTGCCTTTTAGAAGACTGTCTGGAACTGGTCCTTTTTCATTCTAGAATGAAATTCAAAGTAATCTCTGAAGGTATCTGTAGAAGTGAGCTGTGACTCACGAAGCTTATACCTACCACAAATTTTGATAGTCTTATTGGTGATACTGGACTCTTGCTCTTTTCTAAAGTAATCTCTGTTTTACAGTAACATTGAAATAGTACATTTAGATAAATTTATCAAAGCTGAAGATAAGCTTGTTTGCAGCAAAATGCTCACTGGAGGACATGCAAGCCACAGAGCAGTTGAGTCATCTGGATCTAGGAGAGATCCATGGATCATCTGTAACTATTAAGAGCTTCAGAAATATCTTTTATCAAAGCACAGTGACTGTAGATCCAAATGTGCATCTCAGGTATCAATCAAGGAAGTGCTTGCCTCAAGTGATTATATTTTAAAAAGACATATTTTTAAAGTATTCTAAATCTCTCTAAAGTTACATTGAATGCTGAGGGATTTGAGAAAGCAGTTCAATAATTCTATATCACAGCTTTATTTTAGGATATTCCTGCCAACAAAGCCATATCAAAATAAATATATATGGGGATAGAATCTCAGGTCATTCTTTGCAGCTTGCTAAATTAATATGGCCAGTTTTCAAAATGCTGCGGGTGAGTGATGGTTTTCTAGGAGATGAAGAGAGGAGGAAGTATCTGATATTACCAGTGGATGTGTTTGGTTTTTCAAGCTTTTCAACCTTAAAAACACATTCTTAAAAGTATTTTAAATAAGACCATATTTAAAATTGTCATCATTCACAAAACTCCTGGAATCCCACTATAAGTGATATCACAGCACATACAACATATTAAACACAGCTACCTTCCAAATATTAGCTTTCAATGGCTTTAAAAATGATTGGAGAATAAATTTCCTTCTTTATCAACAGAGTCCATGGAGGCCTGACCAAAAACTCATCTGTGCTTGATATACAGTGTATTTCTAGCTTATTAATATTTCCAGGGTGTTCTGGCACTGCTTGAAAGTAATCACATGTCCAGCCCCACCCCGATCCTGTTTCCTTCCGTATACAGCCCAAGGCATCCAGCTCTTTAGCCTCGGGCAAAGGGCAACAGCTTTCTTGCCGCTTGCAAGTGGCAAGACAAGTGTTGCTTTCAAAGCCTGCCACTTTTCAGCTGAAAAAAGCTGTAGGCCTTGAAAGCAGCAACATTGCTTTCAAACGCCTGCTTGCTTTTTTCAGGTGAGTGGAGGAGGAAGAGGAACCCCCTCCTCCTCCTCTCCTCAGCTGAAAAAAGCAGAGGGACATTTAAAAGTAGTAGTTACTGCTTTCAAAGCTGGCAGCTTTTTTACAACTGACAGGAGAGAGCTTCCCCTCACATCAGCTGAAAAAAGCTGTTTTAAAATGCCAGCAGCTTTTTCAGCTGAGGGGAGAGGGAAGACGGACCCCCCCCTCCTCCCCCTCAGTTGAAAAAAGCAGTGGGGCATTTGAAAGCAGCAACACATTTCTTCTGGGTGTTTCTCTGTCATTTCCCTCTTAAGAGTTCCACCACCTCTTTCCTCAGAAAAAAAGCCTTGAATATATCTCTTTTTCATATATTATATGAATGTATAGGTCTAAATCATCGGTATAAACCACTGAAGCTTTGTTCAACCCAGGGGAAGTATGCTGATTTATATGAAGAGGATCTGTCCCGCTCAATCTTTTGGGTAGATAATCCTATTATTGTAGTTACTATTTGTTTCTGAGACTGTAGTAAATATCTCAAGTACAGTATAAGTACAGTGGTGAGATGAACCCTAGAGAAGGGAAGCAGATGATTTATTATATTTCTATCTGACTTTTTAAAGTGGTATTCTACGTACAATTGCTGCACTGGGAGTGACATCATCACACCGCCCCTGAGAGCGCTCCCACGCTTCTCAGTGGTCCAATTTTGGCTCCAAATTGGGCCCCTTTGGGGCCCAAATCAGTCTGCTGAGAAATGTGCATGCTCTCCCTTGCCTGTGCAATGACATTGGTTCCTGGAAGTCACATCATCATGTAGGCATGAGAGAGCGCACATGCGAGAGAGACCCAGAGACACCAGAAAGGTAAGCCCCAGGTCCCCAATCCTCCTGCAGGGAGGGTAGGGGACCTGGCATATCACAGATGGCAATAAATGATCTAGTGGTGCTTTCAAATCAGATATAAAAGGCAGCTCACGTATTCCTGGAACCTGGGATGCGGGAGTGAACTCAGCTCAGTTAGTTCCTTCTTCTGCTACTGCTGCTTAACATTTATATGTCAATTTAACTGAGCAAATTGCCATGCAATTTTAGTTCATTTAATATCACAAAGAGCCCTGTAGTGTGTTGTTTCAAAGGATTAAATAAGGCTTTCTGCATGAACCCTCTTGGGTTCATGGGGTTTAAACTGAGGTCTCCCAACAAGCCATCCTTCAGATTGATATTCATGATGGTAAACCAGAATTTAAGAAATTACGTCAGTCACACCAGATGCTGATCATTTTCCACAGTGATGAAGCATCCGTGTTTATGTTGGAACTGGCCAGTATCCTCAGCCTTTGTCAGCTCAGAATGTAATGCAAGTTGGTATTCACAACTGCTTCGTTCTACTTTGTTGTCTGAGGAAGGGGCAGCGAATGCTGGCCATATTCACCAAGATGGTTTGAAGACAACTGGCTGAGGGAATTAGCTCATGTCTCATTGTATTTCTTTCCTTTCAGTTGGAACTTCTGGAAGCTGAAAACCACACCACTGCCGTGACAGGGCCCCCTGCTGTATAGCAGCCACAAGCCAGTGCCGCTCAGTGGACACACTGTTTGCAGTTCAGGAAACTGATTTTCCTCTCCCTTCCCCAACCAAAGGCAAGTGCCTGCAAGACCCTTCAGAATGATTTGCCTCTGTGGCAAATTCCCTAGCTATACTTCAGAAGCCAAACAACATGGTCACGGAAACATTACACTCATTCTCTAGCGAACTAAAAGGGAGCCAGAAGAAATATATCTGAAATATAGCCACTGGGACTGCCCTATATAGTATGGAGCTTACAGAACAACATCATCTAATAAAAACAAAGATTCCAGATACATGAAAATGCTACCCTGACAGCAGTTACTTACTACATAATGAAAGGGAGCAGTAGAATATCCAGTGCATTTGTATACCATAGTAAAGGGATTTCAATTATCATTTTAATGTAAAGTTATGTATTTATTCATTTATTTATTAATTTGTAGTCCTCCTTTCTCACTGAGACCCAAGTGAATACAGATTCTTTTTCATTAAAAATATTGCCAGCATACCCTTCTCAGTGAAAAATTATAATGTACAAACTGGCTGCAGTAATGACAGATCAAAGCTACCTCTGAGATACAAAAACCAGTGTAAAATCCTCATTTGTTGGTTCCATTTTACTAGGATCAAGATTTCAATCACAGAAGAATGTTACTTGAAGCAAACTCTCCATTCATATTCTAGGTTGAGTTAAAAAATCTTCTCCTTCTCTACATAGTTAAAAATATTTGAGCAACAAACCAATGGAATGTTCCTTTCAGGTTGCTGCAAGCATCAGCTGGCAAAGATTTGGTGTTATCAAAGTTTTGGTGTTCTGTATCAAAAGCAAAGAATCACTTGAGTTTTGTGAAGACCATTGTGAATACTTGTATAGTGTTAACAATATAGCAGCAAAATATATAGTGATGTGCTTTTTAGTAAGTACATGCATTAAACTTGCTCATGTTATATATAGCTCTAATAGTCTTTTGTTCTGAAAGCTTTTTATATATCTAGCAATAGGAGATAACATACATTTATATATTATTTCACTGGCCACAGATGTACAATAATTTATGTGTTAGCGTCTGTGTATGTAATGTCATGTGTAAAATAAGCATTACTAAGTATATTTAGAAAACTGATCTACTACTTAAGCTGCAAGAAATTATAAATGTCTTTGACAATTAAGGGAAAGTTTTATTTATATTCAAAGTTGTCCTGTATAAGGCTTATGTTCCATTTAATAATGTCATCAAGTAACTAACGTGTTTAACAGCTTTATGAAAGTATATTCAGTCAAACTAAAAGCTATCTCATCTCTAGCACAAGTAACAGTAATAATCGTATAGACAATTTGTAGCTATATAACATTTTCTACTTGCTGTTTAGCATATGCTCTATAATTAAATGGTCAACAATTACCCAGAAAGCAAAAAGCACTTTGATGAATTTATGTACATGGTAAATAAACACAGTCCCATTTCCTTCTCTTTTTAAGCTTCTAGCACTGTGTTCCCACTGCTACTTTGTAGTTAAATTATATAGATAATGCTGACTTCATGTAAAAATACTTGTCATGACAGAAGTTGCCACCCCCTCTGGAGTAAAGTGGTACAGCTTGTTTAAAGGTAAATAAGTGATATCAGTTTACATTTTGTATCCATATGCATGAGAGATTTGTAAAATATGAAAAAGTGCCTTATGTCTCAATGGTCTCTTGAAATCATGCTTTTTGCTTATAGATTGCATTTTGCTAATAGATTAATAGATTGTATTATGAAAGGCAGATTTTAGTAACAGATTTTTTTTCTTTTTAAACAAAATATAATACATTACACCAAACCATCCCACCAACCTCTTGCTCTCAGGCCAATTTCTGGCCTAAACTGATTTCCATTCTGTCACTGAGCCTTGCCCCTGTTCTACTTGTCACTGTTTCCCAACTAACTCTCTGGCAAGAGTTTGCTCAGAGAATAAACAGCAGAAAAGCTAAGTGGTATCCACCCAAAATTCTTGCTCTAGAACAAAAAGGAAGAGTTCTGGGTTGTCTACAACTTCAGAAAGTGCTGGAAACAAATAGGATTTTACCTATGTGAAGAAGCGCTCATTATTATGACTCTTAAATGTCAATTAAAGCATGGTTCTAGTCATTTTTCTTCAATATTTAGTAGTTATTTCTTGTTTCCTGTGTGAGGATTTTCCCTTTCCTTTTGAGAAATTACCAAAGAGGGGAAACCTTTCTTGCCTTCTGTATAATGTGACCTGTGTGCTATCCTCAATGGGATCAGTAGCAGTTGTTGACGAGAAAAAGAGTGGGGAAAAGTTCAGCTACCAGTTTGGTGTAGCGGTTAAGAGCGCGGGACTCTAATCTGTAGAGCCGGGTTTGATTCCCCACTCCTCCACTTGAAGCTAGCTGGGTGACCTTGGGCTAGTCACAGCGCTCTGGAGCTCTCTCAGCCCCACCCACCTCACAGGGTGTTTTGTTGTGGGGATAATAATGACATACTTTATAAACTGCTCTGAGTGGGCATTAAGTTGTCCTGAAGGGCGATATATAAATCAAATGTTATTATATTATTATTCATGCCACGGCCCCCATATTGGAAAGTCTCATAGCTGCTATTAACTTTTTTTAAAAAAAAAAAGTCTGAGAGATTCATTAACAGTGTCATGTCTAATCAGTACCCAAATTTAAGGTGGGCGCTACCTGAGCAGAAGATCTCTGCTCAGTTCAACCTACAAATGAAATAGGTTATTAAAAATGAGTAAGTATAGAAAAATAAAGAAAGGTCCAGTTGAATCCCAGAAGACAGAGTCAAAATAAAGTTTGTCATGGTCCCATTTATTTTTTCTAAGGATAGATTCATACTTGATTCTGTAATTAAAGAGAAAATGTATGTCTGTCAACACACAGGAACACAGTAGGGTAGGATTGCCAGCTAGCCAGGAGAAAAACATCCTGCCCCTTTAACAGAGATGTAATGTGTGGAAACAGGCAGCTACACTTTTAATGGAGTGGAGATAAATAAGATCCCCTTGTATTCAGTGCAGATCAAATATCTTAAAAGAAGAGCTAAAGGATGCATTTTAAAAACTGGCAGCCCTACAGTGGGGATATACAAGGAAAGCATGATTGCATCCATTGAATGTGTATACAGAAATGATCTCTTCGCTTTAGATATTAAAAGTGTGAACTCAAGTCTGAAGGACTGGGAGCAATAAGCTCATCTGCCTGAATTAATCTTGCTTTTAAGAATCAAGGCACAGGAACAATATGTAAACTTGAAGGCCTAAGCTTAGCAAGATAAGACATAACCTCAGGAGAAACAGTGGCAAACAAGGCAAAATTAAACCGCAGTCCTGAGGAACTAGTTGTGTGCACAACAAATGAGAAGCCTGCCCAGAAGGCCTTTTTATACGACAGATTAGCCAAAATTCTCAGCCTATTGGTGTGGAGTAGTGGCTAAACAATTGCCACTGCTACCAGCTGGATTCCAGACCTTGAACAATAACAATTAGGGGATGTGTGCAAAACGTTTACAGACTCTGGAAATTGGCATATCTGCCTTTGGAAATTATTGTATTGAAACATTGTCCACATAAAAGTGAGATAACTCAGCTCAACCCATTCCAGAATCTTGACTCATGGGAAAGACTATTTCATACAGAATACCCTCCCCATATATGGAAAACAGGGTCAGCCTCTTACTACTGGAAGGATAGGATTCAAGAGTTGGTGGTGGACAGTCTAGAGACACACGGACACAGAAAGCTGCCTTATACTGAGTTAGACCATCAAGGTCATTACTGTCTTCTCTAACTGGAAGCAGTACTCCAAAATCTCAGACAGAGTTGCTTTCACAGCAAGATTCAAGTTCAGTAGTACCTTAAATTCCAAGAAGATTTTCAGGGTTTAAGCTTTTGAGAGTCAAAGCTTCCTTAGTCAGATACAAAGATCTTTAAGGTGCTACTAGACTTGAATCTTGCTTTATACTGCAGACCAACATGCTGACCCACCTGAAAAAGGTCTTTCACATCATCAGTTACCTGATCCCTTTAACTGGAGATTCCAGGAGTTCAGCCCTGGGACCTTTTGGGATGGGATGGAACCCATCTTTTTTCTGCAGTATGGTAGTAACCAAATCCTGCTACTTGTTGGTTGGAAGTTGAATGGAACAGATACACGTTTTTCCATGTTATTTAAAAGACCAGGGTTTTTTTTACTAGTCAGTGTTTACTCATTTTAAGTCACTTTCCCCATAGTCATCAGCTTTTGCAGGCACTTGTGATTACTTGAAACCATTTCTTTGATACTAGCAGCACAATCCTAAGAAGAGTTACTCCAGTCTAAGCCCATTTAAATCTATGGGCTTAGACTGGAGTAACTCTTCTTAGGATTGCACTGTAATAGTGGATGGATGTCACTAAGCCTAGCAAGCTAATTCTAGAGGTTAGTCAAAGCACAAGAATGTGAAATATTCATTTTAGTTCAATAGAAGATTTGCTTTCAGCACATTGTGCAGTACACTTTGTTGAAAACACTTGTGGGAAGTCATCGTGGCAAAATTTAAACAAACACTGAACTGTGCTTTTCTGAGAAGGCATGACTATTCATTGTAAATGCATCTTGCTTTTTTGCCCCTTCACACACAAATAAAAATGAAACTGAATAAAACATGGTTTTCATTAATGTGCTCTGTACTGTACAAACACAGTAACTCCTCACAGTGGACAGAGGCAGCCAAGGAGCCACAGGCAGGGGAGAGAGGAGGCTGGCAATGAGCAAGCAAGACCAGAGTGGTGGTGGGGGTGGGGGTGTCTCAGAATCTGCCACCCAAAGTGACTGCTCCAGTTGGCCTAAGGACAGAGCAGGCCTTGAAGAAAAACACCCTCTTCAGCCTCAGCAGCACCCGCTATGCCCATGTCCCTGTAGGTTTGTGTGTATTTCAACCAATTTGGCAGCACCAATACCATGGAACTTTCCTACCCAATAAATAGTCTAACAGTGCAATCCTATGAAGAGTTGCTCCAGTCTACATCCATTGACTCCAATGGGCTTAGACCGGAGTAATTCCCCATAGGGTTGCGCTGTAAATAAATTATTGCTGCAAAACAGAATATCCATAAACATTAAACATTAGTCAGATACTCTAAATCTCATCTCAAAGAACTCATTCCCAAAAGCATGAAAAATTCCCTCTGGACATGCAGTCACAGTCAACAAGCAATTTATTTTTCCAGTAAGTGTTTTGAAAAATTGACAGTTTGGTTTAATTTTAAGGTTCATACATTCTCCTTGAAAAATAAAAAAAGACTTCTCTGGACTGAAGTAGGACAGTAAATCAATATTGCATGTTAGTCTGTTAGATTTTTATATAAGTGCTTCTAGTAGTTTTAATGAATCTAAGCCGCTCCCAGCTAGAAGAAAGAGAAATTGAGCTAATATACAAAAAAAAAAATCAAATACATTTCACTTTGTGTCTTTTTTTCTCAAAATGTAAAGGACTTGGGGGGAGCAACCCAGCTCTGAAAGTATAAATGCCTCCTTACCCACACTACTGAGCCAGCTCTTACAAAATATTGATAATTAGTCCTAGATAGCTTGGTACATGCTACATTTTAATTAGCAATCATGCTAGCTGGCAATTAACAGAAAGAAGCAGGGATTAATAAGCAAAATTAACTTTCGTGCTGAGCTCAGTCATTTTGAAAACAGCATATAGGAGGAGATCTTCAAACTTGGGGAAGGTGTATAGATTTGATGGACATGAAATGTATGCCATTACATGGGGAAAGGGCTTGGATGACAGGAGAAAGTTGGAGAGCAGAGAAGAACTGAAGAGGGGATGTCCTGGGCCGGTAAACAAGTGAATGGACTGGGAAGCAAGAGACCAGGTGGTAGACATGGACAGAAAGAGAGTCTGGGGCAGAAAAATAGTTCCTGCCATCACTGTGAAGGGGAGGATTCACAGCCCAATACGTCCTTCTTTTGAATACAGAGAAATATATGTAAGCAGCAATCAAGTCAAGGTTCGTCACACACTTTTGAGTAGGAGCTTGGCCTTGCTATTGCCAGATCCATTGTTTGTTGGTTTGTTTTCATTTATTGTGCGTATCCTTATGATATTGATTTCTCCCTCACTCCATTTTAGTTGAATCCTTTCTCTTCTATCTGTGGTCCACCATGCTGGAAATGAAGTATTTGTACTGATAGAGTCTCTGGAAGAAATACAGATTTTTAATTGCCTCCCTCTCCCTGTTATGGAGTCCTCACAAATAGCTGTGTGGAGAGTGATAGCGTTAGCTAAGGGGACGTGTCTGGCATGATTCAGGCTTAGCCTGACCCAGCCTATGCCAGGCTTCCTCCCATCACAGAAATCCTATTGTCACCTTAAAAGAGTGAGGGAAGGCTAGCTGGAGAGATTCCAGGCAGGTGTGCTCACTCAGAAGCCCTTGAGCATTTGGACGTTGACGAATCAAAACCCAAAGAGCCCCAATTCAATAATATAGTCCTTGTGACTAACCTGCACTATAGACATCTTTCAGTCTAACCACTATTCTGGCAAATGTCTGTCCGGCAGCATTCATGGAGACCAGAGGGAGCAGCAGAGTGAGAAGAAAGAGGTTATATCCTACTAGTTTTTCTAGGGGTGAAAAAAGAATGAAGGGACCCCAATTGGTCGCTGAAAAGGCTATGCTGGGAGTCTCATGAAACCTACATGGACAAACACTATGTGGAAACTGGGCTGCAATGAAGAAGGGAATCATGCAAAATTGAGCAGAAAACCTGGATACATACAACCCAGCGAGTCAAAACTAATATAACTGATGGAGGTATTTTCCATTCAGCAAGATAAAACTCATGTTTTATGGGCCAATGTGGTATAGTGGCGAGAGTGTTGAACTAGGATCTGGACAACCCAGGTTCAACTCCCTGCTGTGCTATCGAAGCTTGCTGGATGACTTTGGCCCAGTCACGTGCACTTAGGCTAACCTACTTCACAAGGTTGTTGTGAGGCAAAAATGGAGGAGAAAAGAATATATGGCACTTTGAGTCACCATATAGGAGAAAGGTGGGGTATAAATAAAGTTTGTTTAAAAAAATTGACAATGAAGAAAATTGCACTGATGGCGCTAGTGTTCCATTACATCAATCCCACCGCTGTCCCACTGACTGGGAGAGGTGCTGTTCTGTTACTTGTTGCTATGGGCACGGGGCAAATGTTTTGCTTGCATACTTTGGCATAAAGGTGCCAGAGGTCAGTGTTATCTCCCTGACCGTTAATAGTTTATTTATTATTTTTATATTATTTTAGTCCATCATCTGCATCATCACCTGCTTTGTTCATTCACCAAATGCTTCTTTCAGCTCATTCTACAAGTGAAATTTTAATTTCCTAAAAAATAGAGATGCGTCCTAGTACCCTGTCTGAATAATTGCCCACAAAAGAAATGAACCTTTTTCTATGAAGTTGAATTCATGGTGGCCATCCATATATAAGAATGTAAGGGGATGATGGGAACTGAGTCATGGCTGTAAGCAGTAAGCATCAAAAGTGTAACAGTATGAATTTAAATGTTCTTCTATGGTAGGTCTTGGTAGTAATTTTGCCAGAAATCTGTTGCGGCTATTTGCTTTAGTCAAGAGTACAAAAACTGATGCTTATCCAAGTTTGTGTAAATCATGTGCTATGCTCTTACCAAGTGACTGAATAAGTGCAACTGTAGATGTAAAAGTTGGCAATTTCAACATCAAACTGAGTTCGTTCTTACTTTGCTTGTAATATCATTACAGCCCAGCAGGTGGTAGTCGTGCTCCGTTTTCATCTATTTCAAAACGATTACAGCGTTTTGTAAAACTCTGAAAGATAAAAGGTGGGACAGGCCTTCCCAATGATTTTAATATTGATTTTCTGTTATTGCAAAGGGTTTAACACCATATCCATCTTTTCCGCCACGTCTGTTGGAGAACCAAGTTTTGAATTTTAAAGTTGGTTGGAAATCAGCAGACAGTATGCCTTTCATACTCTTGCTAATTAAAATGATTTATTTTACATTAGGTCTCTTGTTGTGATTACATTAAGTAATACACAGGAAATTACTTCTAACTAAAAGTGCGATCCTAAGAATCCTTATCAGAATTTTACCCAGATGAGATATCCATTGATCTGATTTCTAAATTTTTAATTGCTATATAACAGGGTTGGGGTGCGGGGGATCGGATGAAGGCTATGGCATGGGAGGATGGGTGAACTCACTCTCACTACCTTTTTTCCAAACAGCCCCCTGGAACCCAATTTGTCCTTTTGTGGGGAGCTTATAGTGGGGGAGAAGGAAGCGTTAAACTCATTTCTCCCCATGTCATGGTCCTCATCTTCCTACTATTTAGCATTTAAAATACACTAATGATTCATTCAGGGGTCTTCCAAAGTCTGACCAAGCTGGAGCAACCATAAAGTCTCTGGTTTGATTCCCAACTCTGTCATGAATTCAGTTAGTGGTTTTAGAAAAGCCAATATGTTATTGTTATCATCATAAACTCACACTAGAACCAAACTGCACCACAATATACCAACATTTTCATGGCTGACTTGGAGCAGTGCTTCCTCAGCTCCCAGCTGTTAATGCCATTCTTGTACTTTAGATTCATTGATAGCATTTTTATCTGGACACAGGAGAAAGAAGAACCTGAGAAATTTCACCAGGCCTTCAGCAGCTTCCGCTCCACCATTAACCTCACTATGAATCAATCCACACAGAGGAAGTACATTTTCTAGACACCACTGCACAAATACATGATAGAAGCATTAAAGCCACATTTTTACCAGAAACCAGACATATCAATGTGTCTCCAGTAACCATCCTAAACAAACCAAACTATCCATTGTTACAACCAGGCTCTACTCTACAGCTGCATCTGCTCCAGTCCCTCTGACAGAGATTCTCACTTGCAGGATCTACAATAGAGATTTCTGGAATTACAATACCCACCAGATGTAATAAGAAAACAGATAAACAAAGCCAGAATGATACCAAGTGATAACCTGCTACAAGATGAGCCAAAACCAAACTACAACAGAACTGGTGATCACATACAGAACTGGTAAACTGATTGCTGGTAATCCCATACAGTTCCCAGCTCAAACCAGCTTAACGCATCATTAATGACTTGCAGCCTATGCCAGACAATGATACTGCTCTCTCACAGGCATTGGGAGGTCAAATCTTTTCTTGCCCACAGACAGCCACCCGACCTTAATCAACTCCTTGCTCCAAATAATGCACTTTCCATCATGAACACGGACTCTGGAACCAGGACTTGCAATAAACCAAGATGCAAACTCTGCGCTTATATTTACTCTTAACAACACTATCACTGGATCTAATAATGCCAATGATACGTTATGTATTGGGCTAGCTTTGAGTAAAGCAGGGCTCTGCAGGTATCCAATCCTATTGGGAAATAGGGTTAGCAGCAGCCAATCATTCCTCTGGAATATGAGCCAATTGCTGCTCGTAAACATGTTGCCTTTTGTTTAGCGCATGCAAATGAAGGATCCTAGTGTCTGTGTTCTTATTGGGGGGGTTACTGAAAGGGGGCTTAGTTGGAGTGTGTATATTTGGCTCCTTTGGGAGCCACACAGGAGTTGTTGTTGTTGCAATAAAGTACTCTCATGAGCTGAAATCACTGCCTCGCTGAAATCACTGGAGCACAAGGCTCAATACTTAATAATACTATCACAGGTTCATTCACTTGTCCATCTTCCAGTGTTATATATGCCATCAAGTGTCAGCAGTGCCCTTCTACTCTCTACTACATTGGACAAACGGAACTGGACAAAAAGAATAAATGGGCCGTTTTCACACTACTAACCTGCTTCAGTAACGTTGCGAAACGTCGCACAAAAAACACGGAAAATAGTGACTTCTTGTGAGAGTTTTGCGCGATGTCACGCAAAACTCTCATGAGAAGACGCTATCTTCTGCAGTTTTTGAATGATGTTTCACAACGTTATGGAAGCAGGTTAGTAGTGTGAAAACAGCCATGGATATAGAGCTGACTTGTATGGAAAAGGCCAGCTAAGGCCAGGATCCTAGTAGGAATGGTTGAAAATTGGTTCAGTGTGGTTTAGTGTAGTGAGCGTAGGCTCTGGCCTAGCTTAAAACAAGCTGGCAAAGCTAAACAACACCTACAAGTGGTCTCTGAGAGTCTCTCTATATGAGATGCCTGGGTTCATGTTTGTCAAGTGCTGGGAGATGCAATGTTAGCCGGGAAGTGTAGTTTTGAAAGACAGAGCCAGCGGAGATCGCTCTGGAGGGGACAGATTCTCTCACAGCCCTCTGCTGCATGTCGAACTGGCATGTCGGACTGTCTCCACTTTGGAGCATTTACCCTGCCACCCTCATGGTTTAAAACTCTGAATTAACCAAGCCTCAGCAGGGCAAAGGCTTTGGAAGTGGCGGAGGTCTGTGAGAGAATCCTTCCCCTCCAGAGTGGTCTTTGCTGGCTCTGTCTTTCAAAACTAGGCTTCCCGCTAACATTGTGCCTCCTAACATGTGAAGAACATGTGTTAGATGTCTTGTGTAGAAAGACTCTTAGACTCTAGTGAAACGACCTTGAAGACCAGTTCAGTCCTCCCTGAATCTTCTCATAGCAGTAATGCTAATTAGCAGCTTTGCCCTGATTGGCTCCTGAGTTGCCTGGTGAAAAACTGAGGGCTAGAAAAGATGGCTTCTCACTACACATTTACACTTACTATTCTCTGTTTTTCAACAACTGAGCTTGGAGAGGGACTGTATGCTACCAGATAGGTAAGATGAACAATCATTGGATGCCAACCAGAGATGCTTAAGTTAGTAAGCTCTTAAAGTTTTAGATAGGCAGATTTTAGTTTAGCAACAGTAAGGTTTATTAGTTTTATATTTGTTGTCTGTTTGTCATGCTTTGCAACACTCTCTAAAGCTAATAAAATATATATTTAATCAAGCTGTGTCTGGAATCACTGACTGAGATATGAGAACACCCCAGGAATGAACTCAGGAACTGGAGGGCTGAGGCCTTGGAGAAGGCAGAGCTCTCAGTCCAACAAAGTTAAAGGGTAGAGCACATCACCTGCCTGACTGTTGGAGTGGCTGTTTTCAGTGCACAAAGGAGGAGGTTTGGGGTGGCTAACCCTTCATGACTCAAAAATCACACCATTCAAAAACCACTGGGTGAACATTTTCATCTTCCAGGACATTCCATTACTGACCTAAAAGTTGCAGTTCTCAAACAGAGAAACTTCCAAGGGAAATATCTGTGTGAGATTGCTAAAACTGAATTTATTTGCAGGTTTGGAACAATGGAACCACACCATGCTAGGTTGAATCAGAACACAGGATTTTTTTCCTCTTACTATAGATACTAATTTCCTGCACTTTGCATCCCTTCAAACTAATTACACCATGTATTATCGCTAGCTTCCTGACACTCTTGTGTTTATTTACCCAATGGCATTGTTTATGGAAATGCCCTTGATATTGACCGTACTAATCTCACAGTGTGTAATCCAACTTGAGTCTCAGTGAGAAAGGTGGGCTATAAATGACATAAATAAAAATAATTTGCAATGCCCCTCCCAAACTTTGCCTGCATTATAAAGACTCCTACCCTTTTCCACTCCTTATATCTGACAAATGGAGCTTTGAGTCTCGAAAGCTCATACCCTGGAAACCTAGTTGGTCTCTAAGGTGCAACTGGACTTGAATCTTGCCTTTCTACTGCAAACCAACATGGCTACCCACCTGAAACTGCTTTTGTAATAGCAAGCTTCTAAAAGCACATTGGCAGTGCTATAAGCTATTGGAACTGTGCATTTCCAAACAATTGCCCGATATCTTTCTGGAATTCACTTGCCAGCATATGGCAAATTGCCTGAAATCATTACCCCTCACTTATCTGAATTGCTGCTGTCCATCCCTTTGAAGGGATAAACTTCATCAATCTGGGCTCTTTGATCCTGTAAAGACCCACAACTGGAGAATCTTTTTAGCATATTTACAAAATGCTAGTTCTGCATTAGCTGGAGCTGAAATTAGAACCTAAATGGGTTTAACCCCTAGTATCCAACTGGGGGAGACGTTCAGAGATTAATCCTCTTCCTTTCAAAGATCTCCTTGGAAAAAGGAAGCTGAGTCTTGCATCTGCTGGAGAAATTCTGTTCATCTGAAAACGTGTGTATACATACTGCAGCGACCAATTAAGATTAGAGGACCGCTTGTACTAATTTAAAAGACTGCCTTGTAGTCATGTGATGAAAGCTGAAGAACTTTACTCCCCTGAGTTTCCTGTCTTCAGGGT
Organism: Eublepharis macularius; assembly: GCF_028583425.1. NCBI lineage: Eukaryota > Metazoa > Chordata > Lepidosauria > Squamata > Eublepharidae > Eublepharis > Eublepharis macularius. The sequence goes on from NC_072790.1 coordinate 131,666,433, forward strand.
TTATTGAACTCCCTCCTGCCTTCTACAGTCTCTTGTCCCACTGTCACAAAAAGGATGTGTCCTTGCAAGGATAGCTGAGAATAGGTAAATTCTCTAAGGAGCCCAGTTTCCTTTAAGAACTAGGTCTTTCTAGCCCCTTTTCCATTCTGTTCTTCCTAAGGTTAGTAGTGTGGCATTAACGAACAGCAGACTCATAACTGGATTCTGGAATGTGTAGATTCCCTCGTTTCCATCACTTGAATACAAGACGCTATTTTAAATTGTCCAAAATCAAAAGGTAAAATAAAGCTATGTTCTGTATTCAGCCTTGCATTAGTACTTCACAATACACTAAAATACTATTGTTATACTATATTTCTGATCTCTTTATAAGAATGCCCTCCTGAAGCAGGGAGGTACATATACAATATAACACTCACTAGAGTAGTGGTCTCCCTTACTCATGGGCACAGTTGGCCAAATGGTTGGCCATCATTGTTCTATGGTAGCAGGAAATCCCAAGGGCAAAGTCCTGCAGTCAACTTTTCTCCACTGGAAACAATGACCCTATCCAGCTACCTTTCGAGGACAAAATGGAGTTTGCTACAAAATGTAACAAACATAATGTTCCAACGATGTAAGGCCAAACTTACTGTCAGTCTGTTTTTCATTAGTAAGATCAAGAATAACTAAAGAATGACATGGGGAGTTTTGTTTTGAAGAAGAACTTGCAAACTTCCAAGAAACGGCTTAGAACTAAACAAATAAAAGAGAAATGTATGCTACATACAAATGCTCCCCACAGTCCAGAAAATCTACTTCCTTTCTATTCTTAGAAAAATCACCTGTAAGTTAAAAGAACATGTATTATAATGGTAATGGCCCCTTGTATTGAAATCTTTCAAACAAATGCAGAGATCTTGCAGGATACTTTCTGGGACTAGGAGCTAAAACATAGGAACATTATTATTGTTATTACTACAACTACCACTTCTACCACCACCACCACCATGACTGCTACTATTGGTGGTGGAGAGTGCCCTCAAGTCATAGTTGACTTATGGCAACCCCAGTAGCATTTTTCATGGCAGAAGACTAACAACGGTGGTTTGCCATTGCCTACCTCTGTAGCTCTGGTATTCATTAGAAGTCTCCCATCCAATTACTAACTAAGGTTGACCCTACTTAGCTTCTGAGATCTCATGAGATCACGCTCACCTGGGCTATCCAGGTCAGGGGACTACTACTATTACTACTATTTTATTAGAAAATTTTTGGCAGCACCAAAAGTCTTCACTTTGAAAAATGTTCATTTTAATGTTTATTTAAAATATTTATTTAAAATATCATTGATATTTCCATGAGGCCAAATATTGGTTGTGCTGATCCACATTGTTTTACTTACTGACTTTTTATGATGTTATTATCTGTGAGGGATTATGCAAATTAGAGTAGGCTTGATTTTTAATGTTTTAATAGTTTAATAATTTCATTCATTGGGACAAAACTAACCCTTCATAAAAACAGGCAAAACAGCTGTTGAACAAAAGCATGGACTTTCTAGATTAGAACACATCACACAGATACCCCCTGCTCACAAATGTAAGATCAATTTATATGTTTTGCAGAGACATTTCTGCAGGATATATTTTCGAAGAGATTGTTTGAGTCACTGAGTACCTTGGTCCATAAAACAAAAAATGTATAAAGTGTGAGCAAAGGCAAGGAATTTATTTTGTTTTGTCATGAAAAAAAACTCAGATATAATCTTTTCCATGGGACACAAAGGCATATCTTTGCTTTAGCCATTCATAAATAAGGATAGTTTATTATCTCACAATATGTTCACCAAACAGCATATAAAAGATACAGGCACTGCCATTAATATTATTATCCTTTCTGTACTTCAGACAGTTGATCATAGTGAAGAGTAGCATTTTTTATTGGAAGAAATCTTTAAAAGTCAAGCTTTTAAAGCATTTCAAAAACATTTTGCTTCAGTATTTATTTACAATATATACATAATCTTTAAAATATAAATGTCCATGTGCTGAACGTACTTAATTATTTCTTGCTATGAAGTTTGGTCATTTTTAAAAATGGAAATGCAGTTTCCCTTCATTGGATAAATGTTCTCCTCAGAACTTCACCATGACTAGTTATCACAATGCAACCATTTGGATGACAGCGCTCTGAATACTGAGTAAATAAAGAATACTGAGAGAGGAAAGGATGTTCTGGATTAGGGGCTGAATTTTCCATAGTAGGGAACCAATCAACTCTTAGAAAAACAACAAAACTTGAAACTGTAGCAGCTCAAAATTTATCACAGGTGAAGAGAAATAGTAGCAGAAGGAGTAACACACTGTCCGCTCTTCTCAGATAGTACTTTCCATGAAAGAAGGTTGCAGCATCTCCTCTGGCTCCTTGATATTTTCCTCAGACACATTTAGGATATCCTGCTGCTGATAGATATCTTGGACCAGCATAGAGTTTGTGTCCTTCCACTCCCTGTACTTCCTCGCTGTCAACTTTCTGTCCTCTAGCAACTGGTTAATCATAGCCAAGTCATGTTCTTTGCACTAGCAGATAAAAAACAAACATTAATGGAACGGGAAACATTAACCAATAAAGGAGTCTCATTTCTGAAATTGTCCTAATTACTTTTTTAGCTTGGAAAATTCAAGTATTAGGAAAATACCCATGTGTTAGTTAGGAACAAACAATTTTCAGGGATGGCTTTACATCCCATGCGTCTCAGCAAGTTAAATAGGATAATTCCTCCTTTCTCTGGTTGAGTTTAACACTTCCATTCAATCTTACCTTTAATGTACTATTCAGAGCTCGAATTCTGTGCAGTTTCTCATTAACTGATGGGTTTTTGCTCCTTTTGATAAAGGATTTTCTCAGCTCTCTTTTAGTTGAAGGTCGGCGGTCCCCAATAGGAGACAAACTGGCTTGCTCTAAAGATTTGTAAAGTTTCTCCATTTCATCTATGGGGCATTTTCCTTGTTCTATAAGAAAAATATAAACAAAAGTGCATATAAACAAAACAAGGTGCAGAAGGTTCTGGAATAAAATGATGTTGATTAAAATGCCATTCATCTCAGTAGTCAGATGGAGATTACAATAGCATGAGAAGAAAAATGAAAAAAAATCCTTAGCCACACTTATTTTCTGTCCCAAGAGTTGCTGTATATGTTACATGGAGATTGCTGAGACAGTTCCAAATGGAACACAGCACTGAGTGGTCAAAACTTTCGAGTTGCAGCCTCCCCATATTGACTCCTCTGGCCCCTGGCCAGATACCATGCAAAGGCTTTTTTCGATACCATGCAAAGGCTTTTTGTCAGGCATGTGTCTGTAGTAGTAGGTGTTTCCTCAGTTGTATAGCTGTACTCCTATCCCTTGATTTATTTACTGCTTATTTCCTTTGCCCATATTACACTGATTTTTCCATCACTATATTTTCCTTTGCTCTTGGTTGGTTGGTTGGTTTGGATTGCGCGGCTTATGACAAGTTTAAGTGCTGGCTACAATGCTTTTTATGTATAACTTATACTGATATTGTTTCATCTTCTATGGAAGCCACCTCCAGAGTATTTTGATAAGTGGCAGGGTATATGCATTTTAAATAAGTAAATACGGATTGGTGTTATCAAGGTGGAAGAGCCCATACCAACACTATGCATTCCTGGGGGCTGCTGGTATGCAGATTCTCTGTACAAAAAGACTGAGCTATATGCCAAGCAATTTTTTTGTGTCAATGCTATTGTGCCATACCATCACCATGAGGAAATGTTTCTTGAGGATACCACAATTCACATCCTGTACTTAACTACACTGCAGCTAAGTAGCTGCCACCTTTAAAGAAAAAGGGAACACAGAGCAATAACTAAAGAACAAATATTAGACTCTAGACATAATGTACTGTAAACAAAAACATGTAGGCAGCCAGTCTGTTAGAATAAAAATAGCCTTCTAATATCTTCAATTAGGACTAACTAAAAGGTTATATTCACTGCTTTGTGAGCATTTACTTAGTCTTAATAGTGGCATAATGTTACCATAATCAGAACATATGGTGGATTCTTTCAGTTCTTGAAACTGCCTCCTAGGGAACGTCAGAATAACTTTACTGCACCAGACCATGGGTGCATCTAGTCTAACATCCTCTTTGCCACAGTGGCCAATGAGATGCCCCAGAAAGCGTGGCTCACATCAGGACACAGAGGCCCAAAGTTCCCCCCGTTGCTTCCCCAGTAGCAGGCATGCAGAGATACACAGCCCCTGCACGTGGCGGTCCCCTTAAAGCCACTGACTGATCTTTCTTCCATGAATTTTCCTTTTGAAACCAGGGAATCCTCAGACATCTATCACAGAAATGACCACAACTGCCAACGTGAACAGGCATTGCTAATCTTTCTCCATGTAGCAGTATACCCTAGTACCTGTTAGCATAACATCCCTTTTGTTAGTATATACACAGTGGTTTTGAAATTCCTATTTTTTAAACTCTTCCTAGTTTTAAGTAATTATCCTTATATTCTTTCCCCTATATATTGTTTTTTGCCATTTCAGTACCAAAGCTTTTACTCTGTGGAGTGCTGCAAATATTTGTATTTGAATACTTCCCAACATGTGTGTGCTATTCAGTTTGACAATGTTCTGCAAACATAAACACCCCATCGATTGTATTTGGATGGGAGCTAAATATAGTTGTATCTTTCTTTGACACAACTGAGAAGAAAATGCCTTATTCTGTAGCAAGAGGGCTACAGCAATGAGCAGCCCTCCTGAGACCAGTAACGGCAAATCCTGTTGCTCTAGCATTTCCATGCCAATCACTGCATCATAACAGAAGTTTCCATTATACCAAAGTTCTTCGTATTTACTACAGTCTTTTCATACATTACATTTTTGAATTGTACACCTACCTATGTAAAGTATGAATATGACAAACAGATGTGTCAGCATATACTGTGGCCTTGGATATCAGAATTAAACCTATATTTGAAAGCTCTATAGCTCCTTTGAGCATCTGTAAATATTCAAAAATTAGAGGAAGTGACTCCTCAGGTACCTAGACCATGCTGTTCAGCGTTTTCCAGAGTGCACCCAAAAGCCTTGCTCTACCATGTAGCCACTCTGACTTTCCTGGGGAGTCGCCCTGTGTGCCCTGAAGAAGGATCAGCAAGGACTGGCATCTGACTGCAACCAATTCAATTATTCTCTCAGATCCAGGTTTCTCGCGTGTTTATGTGCTTCTTTAGACCTTCCACAAATGAACAAGGAATGAAGAATTTATGGCCTTGAGTTCAAAGAAAGTGCGACAGAATGTAGACATCATTTCCTGGTCTGACAGGAGAGCTGTGGGTCGCTCTGAACTGACCCACAGCTCTCAATTAATCAAAAATAGCCCATTTCAAGGCAATTTTTAATTAATTGGGCTTCAGAGCAATCTGCAGCTCCTCCACAACACCAGAAAATGATGTCATTTTCCAGTGAGATGGGGAGATCAGGAGCACACACATGCTGCTCCCCTCCTCATGCCTCCCCCCCACCAGGTATGTGGTGCTGGAGGTGTGGCAGGTGGGGGAGGGAGACCGGCAAGCCTAATATATATAATTAGCAGGCTCTCCATCCTACTCAGGAAAAGGCCTGTTTAAATGGGATTAATTTACTGGATGTTCCCCTGGACGCCTGAAATAAATTCACATTTAAAATAGGGTTAATTCCCAAATAACAAGGCTTCTAGGCTTTATCATGTTTCTAGTGAGACAATCTGGAGTGCAATGGGACCTTGAGTCACATCTAGGGTTGCCAGCCTCCAGGTAGTGGCTGGAGATCTCCCAGAATTACAACTGGTCTCCAGGCCATAGAGATCAGTTCACCTGGAGAAAATGGCTACTTTGGGGGGTAGACTCTGAAATTATGCCATGCCAAGGTCTTTTCCCTCCCCAAACCGCACTTCACTCCCCAGATCTCCAGGAATTTCCCAACTTGGAGCTGGCAACCCTAGTCGCATCCTTTCTCAAACTTTTTGAAAGTGAGGGGCCATCAGGAAAAGCTTGCAATAAATATAGTAGCTCTTCTTGAGACCTGGTTACTGCTATGAACATGCACAATCCAAATGAACCAAGGAGCATGGGAATTATATTTCCCAAATGGCCACTGGTTATTTATTTATTTATTTATTTATTTATTTATTTATTTATTTATTTATTTATTTATTTATTTATTTATTTTATCGTATTTATATTCCGCCCTCCCCGCAAGCAGGCTCAGGGTGGATAACAGCATTAAAACGTTTAAAACATTTCATATAAAACATTTAAAAGCATTGTACAAAAATATTTTTAAAATAGCAGCACTCTTTTTCTTGATGGCGGCAATACCGTTAATTACAAATAGTGCAACAGTGCAGTTGATCAAAGCAGCAGCTTAAGAACAGTGGTGGCCAGCTCTCATAGGAAGGGGAGTAGATGTTGTATCCTCCAGCCAGTGGAGGCCCAGCCTCAGCCATAAGCCTGGCGGAACAACTCTGTCTTACAGGCCCGGCAGAAAGATAGTAGATCCTGCCAGGCCCTGGTCTCGGTAGGCAGAGCATTCCACCAAGTAGGAGCCAGGACTGAGAAAGCTCTGGCTCTAGTCGAGGCCAGGCAGGCCTCCTTGGAGCCAGGGACTGATAACAATTTCTTTTCTCCTGATTGGAGGGTCCTCTGGGAAATATACAGGGAGAGACGGTCCCTCAGGTACGCTGGCCCCACTCCGTGCAGGGCCTTATAGGTCAATACCAAAACCTTGAACCTTACAGCCTAGATACCCTAGAAGCACACACAAAAGCATTCAGAAATGCTGGGGAGCATGGGAAATGGAATTCCCTAGATGCTGTTATATGTGTTTGCAGTATCTAGGCCAGGAGCCACAAAGATAAACATTTGGTGGGCTGGCCAGGGTGAGGCAGGATCTGTCACATTTCTGTGCTTCATATTCCATCTACATTAGCACCTGAAAAGGAGAACAGACACTCCTCTTTATAGATAAGCATCTGGGGAATGCATAATTAGGGTTGCCTGCACTGCCTTAGCAATTACCAGGAGATTTTGAAGGCAGTGCCTGGCAAGAGTGGTGTTTGAGGAGGATATAACATTACTTCTGGATGATGTGACATCATCCCAAAGTGAGTGACATCATCTCACTGCCCCGAGACTGCTCCTGCACTTCGCAGCGGGCCAATTTGGCTCCCAAACAGGAATAATTGAGCCATTTGGGGACCAAATTGGCCTGCTGTGAAGTGCAGGAGCACTCCCATGCCTATGCTATGATATCACTTCATCTAGTCCAACCCCCTGCACAAGGCAGGAAATTCACAACTATCCCCCCTCCCCACACCCCCAGTGACCCCTGCTCCACCATGCCCAGAATATGGCAAAACACCATCCCTAGTCAAACTGCCCTGGGGAAAATTGCTACCTGACTCCCCCAAATAAACTAAATTGGAAAAGAAGGGTCATAAATTAACAGAAATAGAAGGAAAGATACCTATGGCACCATGTAAAATAACTTTGTGGCTCATGTTTGTTTTGGCCACAGCCTACTTTAAAGGAGTCAGAGGCATGGGTTGGAATATCAACAGGCTCTGCTTCTTTCATCACAAAATAATGATTAAAAAGCTCTGAAATTATCTCCCCTATGCAGCTCTTCAAGGTACAGGAGTCCTGAACTTATTTGCATGCAATCATTTTATTTCATCAGATTCCAGAGCTTTGTCACACCCCCAAATGCTCATCATTCTAATTTACTCTTGCCTCCTTTCAGTGACCTTCTTTCATTCAATGCCCTTGCCACTCCCATGACAAAGAGAAAGGATTATGGATAAACACATTAGCTAGATGTGTAGATTTGCCAAGGACAGTTAAGGTTACTATCATATATTACACAATGGAAATGTCTAGCCAAAAGGCTTCTGTCAAGCAAACATGAAAAATTCTGATTAAGAATTCCTCCAGTCATTCCCCACTCAGTACATATTTCTCTACTGACTGAGTTAATGAAAAATACAGAAAAAATAATTACAGGATCAGATAAATTGCCTTTCCTTTGGCCAATAAACTCCAACAGGTCCATAAATGCCACAGGAAGGAGGATGTTATTGCTGTTGTCAGGGGGAGGGGGACACACAATCATAATATAAATAAAGTCCCATTCATGTTTCATTTTCTACAACTTCCCTTTTTTTGCCTTCTGTTATAATCAGGCGTGTAGCTCCAACATCTGCCAAAGGAAATAAAAATGACAGTGGTGGGCTGTTGTTTATCTCTAACCACCCTAGAACTTGCATGAGAAGCCCCTGGGCTGAGAGCACGTACTCAAGCCCTTGTTTATAGTCTGAGGCTCAAACAACACATTACATGGAATTCTGTCCCTCTGGACATGACATCATCATGCTGGGGCCGGGAACCATAAAAAAAAGGTAAGTGCCAGGGCCCCCATCCTATTTTTTGGGGGGGGGGAAGCCATCTGGCAACGCAATATGATGGGGAGGGGTTATTTCTTTTATGCATAATGCTAGGGAAAGTGGAAGACAGTATGAAAAGAGGAAGACTTATAACGAGATGGCTTGACTCAATAAAAGAAGCCACGTCCTCCAGTTTGCAGAATCTGAGCAAGTCTGTTAATGATAGGATGTTTTGGAGGTCTTTCTTTTATAAGGTTGCCATAGGTCAGAGGTGACTTGACAGCACATAACACACACACAACATTTATGCATTCTATTTTAATGCTATTTTGGTGCCATTTAAGTTATATGCAACTGGCACAAAAAAAATGGGAAATGTGTTAATTTGGCACAAGGAAACAGAAATTAGTGCAATAAATTAAAAAAGGGCTTGTCTCTCACAAGGAAGAACAAAATAAAAATGGAGATATTCCATTCAAACTATCAAGGGAGCGACAGTGTGGTGCAGAAGTTAATATGTTGGACTAGAATCTGGGCAACCCAGGTTTGAATCCCCACTCTGCCACAGAAGCTTGCTGGGTGAACTTGGGCCTGTTCCATTCTTAGCCTAATCTACATCACATAGCTGCTGTGATAATAAAATGGAGGAGAAGAGAATAATATAAGGTACTTTGGGTCCCCGCTGAAAAGAAAAAGGGGGAGTATAAATAAACTAAATAAATAAAGCTTGCAAAATTAATCCTTAATCAAGTAACTTTGAAAGAGATCGCTTCAATAAAGGGTTACACAAAATTTCTAAAAATATCAATCATTCTAATTTAGCTATTTTTAGGCAACCAGTATAAAATTCTTATCACAACTGTAGTACTTCCCCAAATAGTTTCAGCAAAATGTCTAATTTTCTACTTCCACAAAATTAAGAGAACCGAATCTACTTATCATTCATTATAACATAAAAATATCATATAGAGGTTAAGCATATGAACTGATGCAATCATGTTGACAAAGACTATTTACTAGTATTAATTTGTATGGATGTGCCATGTGAAAACATCATTCAAATGCTCTTAAAACATCATTGCAGAATGTTCATATGCAGAAGAAATAATATCTGACCTGGCACAACCATACTGATAATTCCCATTTCCCAGTAGAGAACACATCAAGTGTGTTGTATGGCATTGGACCACTCATCTATCTAGCACAATTTTGTCTACTGTGGCTGGCAATAGGGATCCGATTCTCCCGGTGGGGGATTCCCCTGCTCCCACCTTTCACCCCCCACCATTGCTTAATCTGGCTGGCTGGTGGGGGGGAGGTGGAGAACAGGCTTCCCAGGCGCACTCCCAGAGCTAACATGATGACATCATTGATGTCATTGTGCGACCAGTGCTTCGCAGCAGGATGATTTGGGTCTCAAATGGGCCAAATCGGACCACTGTGAAGCATGCATGCCTCCCCTGCCTTGAGCAATGAAGTCCCAGTGTGTGGCTGCACACGCAAGAAGAATCCCAGCAAGAAGAAAACTGTAAGCACTGTGTTCCCCCCTCCCACTGGGAGGGGAGGGGGACCTGGCAACCCTAGCTAGCAACCAGTAGTCCAGGCTCTTCTCATCATTGGTTTTTCCCAACTCTGCCACCTGAGACCTCCTCTGCCACCTGAGACCTGCTAGTGACTGAGTTGCTGTAGCACAGTGGTTAAGTGATTGGGTTGTAAATCAGCACTCTGCTGGTTCAATTCCCACTACTGCCATGAGCTTAGCATGTGGTCTTGAGTAAGCCACTCCTCTCAGCCTCAGCTCTTCAGCTGTATTGTGGGGATTCTGCTAATACACTGACTTTGTTCACTGCTCTGAGTGGGGCACTAATCTGTCTAGAACAGCAGTATATAAGCACAGCTGTTTGTTGTTGTTATTGTTATCTACATATAAAACATGGGCTCTATTACAATGCTATAGCCCTGACTGTGATTCACATAAGAGAAGTGTGAGTAAAAAAGATGGCCATTCATGTTTAAATATTCTTGACGGCAACTTAAACTTTGTTTGTAAATAATGTTATTTCAAAATATAACATGAGGGTTCCATCCTTATCTACACTCACAGGATTACAGGCATTGGGTAATTTCTCAGATAACATACAGGTGGATATGCTTGATGCAAGGAGAGCCACTATGTAATCTTTCTGCATACCAATATATATTGAAATCAGAACACTTTCTAATAAGGTCACATCTCATAGATCAATCAGGATAAATAGTGTTGTATAACCAACAGATCACCTGTTGCTTGGCTTACCTTTAGGCTGAGCATTCAGTATTGTTTTTCCAAGCTCTGCTATGTTATCCTTCTCTCTGTCTAATACATGTGCACCTTTGTTTAAAGAGTTCTGAAAGCTTTCCTCTGGTTCAACAAGCCCCCTTTCCACTGTTTTGTTACAGTCTGTCATTACCAGGCAATCTTTATCTTGAGAATCTTCACTGACAGCTGAACATGGATTGTCCACTTCTTCCCCTGTTGCAGAGCTGTTAACCAAGTCAAGCCATGACTGTCGCTCTTGACGCAATACTTTCAACAATGAGGAGGAAGAAGAAGAGCCTTGTGACTTTCTACTGCTTTGGGGAGAGGATAAAGAACTGGATACATGGGGTGTTGAGGAAGGCTCTTGCTGGTCCTGTTTTCCAGAATAAATAAAGCAAATAAAGAGAAATGGGTCAAGTCATAAGGTGGCACAGCAGAGAGATAAGCAAATGACACTCAGAACACTATCTTATTCACTCTTCTCTTGCCTGGCCACATAAGGAGGCAGGTGTCCATAGCCAAATACAATTCCCAGTCAGACTGCTCGTACTGGCTGCTTACAGGAACGTTAACAGAATGTACTAAATGGCCTAAATCAAGCAATTCACCTCCATTGTTGATGAACTTGGAACATTCTTGCCTCAATTCCATAATGCCCCCTTTCAGTGAGACTACAAATATGTTCTTTTTAAAACAATTCCCAGGATTTTAGAAAAATATATATAAATAAAACCATATAGGCTTTCAAGGTAGCAGTGTTTCAGGTCACACAATTCTATATCACAAAAATAAAACAAAAGAAGATTGAAAGTGAAGGTCATTGTCTTGGATTGTCTTATTTCTTAAAAGGATATCATCTTAACTAATTAACAGATAGAGCATTTCCATGCACCAATACATTTCCAAGAATGAATAACACAACATTAAGATGTTTGCTTCAGTAAACTAAAAGCTTTCCTTGGGAGATTAATTAGTCTTTAGGGATTATTTCAAACAGCAGTCACAAACATGAGATACCTTGACAGCTCCTCAAGGAACCCTTATCTCAACAGGCTTTTAAAAAATCATATAGGAAGGAGTTTGCAAGGAAGCTTGTTTAGGAAAAAGATGTTATTTTTCCCTAAAACACTAATTTCCATTTGTTTTCTCAAACCATCTGGTTGGTGGTTAGACAAAGTAAATCACATGATCTACCCTCAGAAATTATTATCCAGCAAAACAGACAATCTTCCCCCCGCCCTCTCTCCCTGAACATTTGAAAGAAAAAGGAACATTTAAAAAATGCAACAGGCCGGTGAAAGCAAAAGGCATAACTAACCGGACAGATAGTTTTGAATAGAGATGGGCTCAAACCGCATTATGAACTTCAAAAACCCACAAAATTGGTGATCGCGCAATCATGATCCACCGGTTCGTGATTGTCCACGGCCAATGAACCAGCATTCGGGAGATGCCTGATTTGGTGCGTTCGGCTGCGGTTCGGGAAGCCAGACAGTCAGGCACCAACAATCAATTCCCCTGGCAACGGAGCCGGGGGAATGCCTGAACTCTGTCTGTGCTCCTTCTGTCGCCCTGGAAACCCGAATGGAAGCCCAGCTTACCTTGATCGGCAGGTCTTCCTTCCAACCACGGAGCTGCAAAGCGGTTACAAGTTGGGAGAACACTCAGGGGAGGGAGGGGGAAGGGGGTTTTCTGTAGCCATGGGCACTCCAATCTCATCCCTGCAAACCCTGATAGGCAGCTCTGACGGCCAAACACAGACCTCCTGCATTTCTCAATGGGACCTGTGCATATAAATAGCCGTGGGCTCCCAGGCTGGGTTTCACTTTCAGCGAGCAGTGGAGTGGGACAGAGCTCTTGCTTGCCACTTGCTAGCCTTTGGGGAGAGAGACTGAGAGTATAATTCAGCTTGGATTTGGGGGATAGGGATCTATCTCCTCTGGTTCCAGGTCTGCTGCCTGGCTCTGGGGCCAAGCTCAGTGGGCACCTCGGCTGAGGGCGCACATTGATTATTGATCAGTGCCTGATCGGGTCAGGTCTGTGGGAGTGGTGGGCTAGGGCTCCAGTCCCACCTTCCCTATGGTGCCAGGGCTGCTGCCAGGCCCTGGGGCCAAGCTCAGTGGGCACCTCGGCTGAGGGCTCACATAAGTGCCTGATCTGTTCAGGTTTGTGGGAGTGGTGGGCTAGGCCCCTAGTCCCTCCCTCTGGTGCCAGGGCTGCTGCCAGGCCCTGGGGCCAAGCTCAGTGGGTACCTCGGCTGAAGGCTCACATTAGTGCCTGATCTGTTCAGGTCTGTGGAAGTGGTGGGCTAGGGCACTAGTCCCTCCCTCCCTCTGGTTCCAGGGCTGCTGCCAGGCCCTGGGGCCAAGCTCGGTGGGCACCTCAGCTGAGGGTTCACACTTTCTTCTCCTCAATTGTTGTTTGCTGGCACTATGAGGCTTTGGGTGGGGGACAAGAGTGGTCGTGGGGGGAAGTGCAGAGATTGTCCGGGTTGCAGCACGGGAAGCAGTGCTGTGCAGGACTCTGGAGCAGCAGAGACTCCCGCTCCCCAAAAATCACCAGTTACGGCTGTAGAGGAGGCCGAAGAGCTCTTGTTGGTGGCGGAAGAGGAACTCCTGAAAATTTTGGTGGAGGAGGCGGCCAAGAGATCCTTGGAGGAATGGTTTGGGTTCAAGGAAACCAGCCTGTCCCCATCCCAAACTACCGGTGGTGCTGTCCCTGCCTGCAGTCCACCCATCACTCCGTCTTCCATTGCCAGCTCCGTGGCACATCCAGCAGCAACCCTTAATCTTCCCTCCCCTGGAACCGTTAGTGGGCCACGGTTCAAACTCAATGTTTGGAGGCACTTTTGGTCCCTTCCTACTGACCCCCACGTGGTGCAGTGCTGTGTGTGTGAGGGCCTGGTGCACAAGGGGAATGACCCAAAGCACCTGTCATCGATGGCCCTGACTCGGCACCTGAAGAGGCACCACCCGAGCCTGTGGTCTTCATCCTCGGGCCTCCAGCTCATCTGATCTGGGATCGATGGGAGGGTCTCCAGAATGCACCCCGAGCAAGAAGCCTTGCCCCAAGGGTGCAGCTGATGGGAGCAGAAGTGTCAGGCAGGCTGCCCTGGGGGAAGTTGTTCCATCGAGGTTGGGGGTGGCTCTGCTGAAAAGGGTGAGGTCAAAGGCTCAGGAGGCAGGGGTTCATGTGGTGGCGGAGACGATTGCCCTGCAAGCCTTCCCCCTATCGGTCGTGGAGGGCATGGGCTTCCAACTGCTGCTCCAGCACTTTGCCCCATGGTTCTCCATGCCACCACGGTGCACCGTTGGGCATCGAGTTGTGCCCGCCCTGTACGAGGCAGTGCGAGACATGGTGCACAGAGACCTGTCAGCCGCCCAAGGCAGAACAGTGCACTTCATGGCCGATCTGTGGAGCGGCTGCCATCATGGGTACCTTGCCATCACCGCCCACTGGTGGCAACCAGAGGACCTCCGTCTCCCCAGGCCAAGATCTGGCAACCGTAAAAAGGTGCCCAGCTTAACCCCAGGCTACAGGACAGTTCTTCTTCAGGCCCGGGGGATGGACGAGGTCCACACTGGGAAGAACATCGCCACTATCATAAAGGCGGTTCTGAGGGAGTGGGCGTCTGGGGTGGAAGGGTTTGTCCGTGGTTTCATGGTCATGGACGCAGGAGACAACATGTTGGCAGCCCTGAAAGAGGCATCCCTCTCGGGCCCGGTGTGCATGGCGCACAAGCTGCACCTCGTGATGCAGGACATGCTCAGGCTGGGGAGCAAGCCGAGGGACAGCTGGGACGAGGGAACCTTGTGGACGCGCAATCTGCTGGACAGCTGCTGTCACATCGCTTCCCACTTCTCCTGCAGCATAAACTCTTCCTGCGAGCTGTTCAAGAGGCAGGAGGATGGAGGGGACCCCAAGCACCAACTCTTCCAGGACCTGCTCACCTGCTGGAACTCCACCTACAACATGATATATCGTCTTATAGAGGAGAAGGGAACGTTGCAAGACATCCTGTCCTCTTCGGATGTGCTGAGGAGGGGAGAGGAGTTGAGCCTCAGCTCCATGGACTGGAGAGTCCTTGCCCAGATGTCCCAGATCCTGAAACCCTTCAAGGATGCCACTGAGCTCTTGTGCTCCTACCAGGCCAGCCTGGGTCAGGTCCTCCCTCTGATCCATGGCATCAACCAGTTTCTGGCCCAGGAGCTCCAGCAAGGGCAAGAGCTGCTCCCCAGGATCTGGGACTTTGTCTGGAGGATGCAGGCCTGCGTTGCTGAATGCCTGCATCCTCTACGCCGCAAGGCGCCATACTAACTGGCCTCCCTCTGTGACCCCTGCATCAAGGGCGGCATCGCCACGCAGGTGGGTCAGATGCAGCACTGGAAAAAGGAGCTCCGCAGAGTGGTGCTCCATTTCCAGAGAAAGAGGGCAGGAGAGAAGGAACCGGGCAGCAGCAAGGGGCTGGCATTGGAGGACAAGGGGGGAGGGGGGAAGAGAGCCACGCCAGGGAAGAGCCACCCCAATGGCCACATTCGATCACTGGGCCTCATTGGTGGGCTGCGTAGTTGGCCGCTGCACGGCAGGCACATCCCTCTCAGTGGAGGACTCAGTGGGGGCCATGGTGCACGAGTACCTTTCTGAGCCCCCCGAGCCCCCCTCCATGCCAACCCGTTGCAGTATTGGGTGAGGAAATATGACCGATGGCCGGACCTGTCCATCATCACCACCAACATCCTGTCCTGCCCTCCCACCAGCATGCAGAGCGAGCAAGTGTTCTTCCACCTGGGAGACCTCCTCCGTCCCTGCCGCGCACATCTGCACCCGGACCTGGTGGACATGTTGATGTTCATCAAGGTCAACCTCAACCTACTGGGGCACCATCCTGTGGACCTGGACCTACTCGGGCTCTGAGCCACCCTGGGGTGGTAGCTGGCCCAGCTTGTCCACAGCGGGCTCAAGCCTCCCTCAGTTCTCGGGGCTGTTTCCATGGCTGGTGACCCTTTGCCCTCCTCTCCCAGACAAGTTCTCGTTCCCTCTTCACACCTCTCCCTCTCTGGATCTGCTCAGATGCCTCCCAATCTTTCCTGTCTTTCCCATTCCATCCTCTCCATGAAGGCAGGAAGGTGTGGTGCTGCCAGCTGATGCTGCTTTGGGGCACGAGGAACAGCTCTGCTGCGGTTGCCAATGTGAGAGTGGCACCGTACAGTACTTCCCCTTCCATGGCACTGGTGTCCCCTCTGAGCAGGAGGCAATGGGTCCCTCCCACCCTTTCTACAAAGGCAGGAAGTTGGGTGCTGTCTGCTGCTGCCGCTTTGGACCCCGAGGGCCAGCTCAGAAGCTTTTGCTGAGCTTGACAGATTTGAGCTACACGGTGCACCCCTATCCATGTGCACCTGCTGTCCTCTCTGTGCATGGTGGGAATGGGTCCACATGACCAGTCATGTGTCCTTTCCACGAAGGCAGGAAGATTGTTAAGGTCTGCCGCTGCTGCTTTTGGGCACAAGGGGCAGCTCAGGAACTGTTCCTGGTGTTAGTGTGGTGCCGCATGGTACCCCCCCTTTTCATGGGCACCTGCTGCCTCCTCTGAGCGGGGGGGGAATGGGTCCCTTGCCCTCACACCCTTTCCATGAAGGCCGGACGGTGGGTGCTGTTTGATGCTTTGGCTTTGGGCCACGAGGGACAGATCAACTACAGTTGCACATAAGATTGTACATCATGGTGGCCCCTGCCAACAGCAGTGGCTGTCCCCTCTGGGCAGGGGTGAATGGGTAATGCCACTACAACTAGTCATGTCCTTTCCGCGAAGGCAGGAAGGTGTGGTGCTGTGAGCTGATGCCGCTTTCTGCCATAAGGAGCAGCTCTTCTGCTGTTGCTGGTGTTAGTGTGGCACCGCACAGTACCCCCCCTTTCCATGGACACTTGCTGCCCCCTCTGAGCAGGGGGTAATGAGTCCCTCACCTTCACACCCTTTCTATGAAGGCTGGACAGTGGGTGCTGTATGATGCTTTGGCTTTTGGCCACGAGGGGCAGATCAACTGCTGTTGCGCATAAAATTGCACGTCACGGTGGCCCCTGCCAACAGCAGCGGCGGTTCCCTCTGGGCAGGGGGGGATGGGTAATGCCACCATGACCAGTCACGTCCTTTCCATGAAGGCAGGAAGGTGAGTGATGCTGGCAACAGCCTCCGCTGTGACACAGGGGGAGTGGACAAGCCTCTGCCATAACAGTCTGCACACTCCTTCAGGGTGGATGTGGGGTCCCTCCGTCCCGGTCCTGCTGCGCAATGCGGCCAGGAAGCCTCGGGCTTGGCCCTCCTCTCCCACACAAGTACACAGTCCCTCTTCTCACCTCGCCCTCTCTGGAACACTCAGTCCCCTCCCAACAACCTCTTCAGTCCTGTCCTATTCCCTCCTTTCAGCAAAGGCAAGGAGGAGGTTGATGCTGGCTGCTGCTGCAGAGTTCCTCAGTGGGATTCGTGGAGGAGGCCTCGCGGCTGTTGGGATCTTCCGACTTCACAGACCATCTTTCGACCTGACCCTCTCTGGAGCACTCCAACCCCTCCAAACGACATCTCTCCCTCCTGTCCTTTCTGGCAAGGCAGGAAGGTGGGTACTGTCGGATGCTGCCACAGAGTAGCTCAGTGGGAGCTTCGGAGGAGGCCTTGCGGCTGTTGGTGGATCTTCCCACTTCCCCTCCAAATGACATCTCCTCTCCCTCCCGTCCTTTCCTGCAAAGCAGGAAGGTGGGTGCTGTCAGCTGCTGCCACACTGTTCCTCAGTGGGACCCTTGGGTGAGGATTCTCGCTTGCTGGGGGTCAGGCCCCTGTCCGAATGACATGTCCTCTCCCACCCACGCCAGGAATACCAGCATGCTCCTCTTTGGCCTGGTGGGCGGGCACATGGGGGGTGATGCCAGCAAGTGGACAGACCCCCCGCCCCCTAAAGGGGAGGTGGCTTGTCGCTGCCTCCCTGTGCCCACCAGGCCTGGTGGCCGCCATCAACACCCACCTTTTGTACACTGGGTGGCTCTAATTGTGTCGAATGGGAGTTTCCTGGGGACCTTGGATTGGAGAGGGTATAACTCGAAGATCCCTTTTGCAATCTTGTCCAAACTTGGGTGATGGGTGTAGGAGAGCCTGCAAAAGACTCCCCGGGAATATGGGCTCTCTAAGTGCTACAGGGGCCATTCCGCGCCCCACGAACTGCGAACCAGTTCGGCAACAGAAAATGTTTGTTGCGGTTCGCAACTTCGGGATCGTCGGCACCAAACCATGAACCGCTGGATTGTTAATTTTTTTTGGTTCGTGCCCATGTCTAGTCTTGAATCAAAACAAATGATCAGCAGCAAGTTTTGACTTATGCCAGCATACCAGAGCAGCAAGCCACTCACTGAAACCTCAAAAACTGGGACATTTTATTTAATTCTTACTAATGGCCCAGCATAAATTCCTGTACTCTGATGCTTACAACTTTTAAGCCATGTCTGACTTCATTTTTTTATAGAACATAAAGAATCATTTATTTAATGTTACTGTAAAAAATACTTATGAGTGCCATCTATTTTTTCCTGTCACTCTTCCCAGACTTTAAGAAGGATAGAATAAGTAGTGATTACCTTATCTTGCTGAAACAGAAAGGGAAATTTAGGAGACGATATTGGTGGCAGCATGACCCACTATCCAAACAATATAAAGCCAAAATTAGCACTAGCAAAATCTGTCAAAACAGACAGCTACGTCTCCCACACTACACTACACCACAACCTGTCTACCCAAGTTCTTTCATTATTTAGAATACAGCTCTTAAGTATGTGTCCTAGGAAAATCTGCTGTAAACTGTCTTGGGCCTACTAGAAACAATGAGGTATATTACAACACACATCCCTTTCTCAAATTTCAAATCAAATTTTCCGTTGAGTGGAATTATGCTGCTATGTAGCCCAAAATCTATGGGCCACATACTGAAAGAATCTGAGTTTTTTCTACAAACAGAATAACAGAGTAGCCTACCTGAAAATGTCTTAGTAACTTATTTGGGCTGATATCTAAGTATTTCTTTGCCTTCAAGTTCTAAACTATGACAGGTCATGGCTCAGTGGTAGTTGAACATGTGTTTTGCATGTAGAAAGTCCCAGTTTCAAAAATGAGAAATGGGCTGTCTCTGAGAAGCTTCTGAGAAATTGTTATTATGTCATATGAAGAAGCATTTCTCTCAGTTGTATAATCTGTTTTACAGCAAATATGTAGAAATCCTAAAAGTAAGGTAAACATCTGGAATAAGGCCTTGAGTTGAAGGAGAGGTGTAGAAATACTTGTTCACCCAGGGAACTGCATTTACAGTGTCTAGCACCACTTTGAGTCCCCATAGGGGAGAATGGTGGGGTATAAATAATAATAATTTTTAAAAGAGAATGCCAGGATGATGGCTGTTCAAAAGCCACTTAGATTTATAATAGAAATTCTAGCAACTGTGATCAAGATTATACCTCCTCTTTGCATATATTATGGTATTATGTTGTTGAGATGAAATATGTTACTGAGTTATGTCGATTTAAAAAAGAAATAATGAAGAACAGTTTAAGACAATATTTACTAGATAATCATATATTTACATATATGTAAACGCACATACATACACACACACGAACAAGCAGAGACCCATGAGAAACTCACAGGGAAATTTTTTCACTGGCCCCTGCTTTGATCTCAGGCTTCTTCTGACACCTGCCCAGGCAACTTTCTCTACCTTTTCTTCTCATTGTCACTCCTATCTTTTTCTTTCTATATTCTGCTTCTCCCCCCCTTACCCATAGCACTGGTTCATTCCCCTCCCACTGGCCCCTTTCCTCAGTTGGACCGCCTCACTACCTCCTCCCCCTCTTCACTACCTCCATTCCCATCCAACCCCCCTCCTCACTGCTTGCCAGCCAACCAACCTACCCAGCTGAAGCACTGTCACTACCTGTCTGCCATAGTGGGACCCCCTCCCTCCTCAAGCAGGAAGGAGTTGGCACCTCTCCTGCCCATCTGGCTCATGTGATGGGAGCCAATGGCAGATCTTCCTCCTGCCCCTCACTGTCATTGTGTCCTCCCATCCAACTGCTTGCCCCCACTACTCTGCTCTCACACCCCCTTCTCCAGCCCACCTGCTGTGCCACTACCTCTGAAATCAGGCATTGGCTCTGGCTCTGATGGAAGTGCATTGTCTGTGCACATGCAGACAGAACTCCTCCGTTTGAAGGGACTTAACCCCCCTCCAGATTTTTCTGCAAACCTGAGGGGTCTTGAATTGATCCACAGATTTTTGTATCTGCAGACTGGATCATGTTGAGAATTAGATACATTGATTTCTGTTTGCTTTAAGCAATACTATTTTTTCAAAAAAAGGAAAAAATAAAGCCCCAGGATCAGTCCTCCCCAGCATCTCTTGTTAAAGGTTCAGGCAGTAGGTGAAATGAAAGAGCTCTGCCTGAGACCCTGGAAGGATGCTGCAACTTAAGTCATAGTAGACCATACTAACGAAGACAGGTCAATACTCTCCCATAGTCTAAGGCAGCCCCATGTCTTCAGTTACAACAGTATGTTCATGAGGATACATTTTATCTTTCTCTTATTATTTATATTACCCATCTTATTATGACTGGCTTTCATATGCATGCAAGAAATTTCCAAGAAAACATAGCAGAGCTACAATTCACAACCCTTTAATGCCGATCATTTGTCAGAGAGATAACTTGTGAATTAGATAGGATGACATTTGTACAAGCCATTTAGCAAGTGGAAACAAGCTAATTACTATAATACATACCAAATGAGGCTGCACTGGCTGGTCTGAATATGGAGGGGGTGGAGTCTCCATGTTTATTTCTGGTTCTTCGTGATCACTCTCACTATAGCACTCTGAAGCAAAACCACAACATTTTTAAAAAATTCATTGTATACTCTTTCCAATTCTTTGCTAACAAAAGCCATGCATATAGGATGATCTCTATGCAAAACAGGATATTTTCTAACTGTCTTAACTAGCAGGTTCTTTATCTTCTCTTCATTACCACTATATTCACCTCCCAGTTTATCAAGCTTTTGCAAAGAGATGGGGTGGTTGTGGTTAAGGGAATTTCAATCAATTACCTCTATTGGCATTAGAAATAATAATAGTCTATAGTCGGGAGATAAAAAACAAAGTCTAATAAATAATAAGGCAGAAGCATAGTAACAGTCAATAATAAAATTAATAAACATTCAGCAATTAGGTGCGGCAATATGCTTAGATTTAACTATAAACTTCTGCTAGAAATGTTACTTAAAGTAACACAAGGGTTATGATTCCTCCTTTGATAGAAGTATTATACTGGAGGTATTCGATTAAGAGTTGTTTGCATAATAGACCAAAGAGAGGGCATTCTAGAATAATGTGGGACAGTGAATTGAGGACTCCTAATTCACAAGGATATATCCTATTTTGAAGGGGTACTTGCCTGAGCCTGCCAAAGAGCACCATCGATGGGAAGGCATTTAGTTGCGCTAAAGTAAATATTAGGCACTGAGATGGGGTGTCCAGAGCAGAGAAATAATGTGGCAACATTCTCTGCCTTTGGTATATGCCTAAGTTGGCTGCAGAACAAACAGGAGGATGCAGGGGGAACATCTCTTGGAATTCATGGTCCATAAGTCTTAATTAAATTGTTCTTAAGATATGTAATTCATCACATAGAAGTAGGGAGTCCACTACAATGCCAAGCTTTTGCAGTTTGAGAGTAAACATAGAGAACCATATGGTACTATGTCAATCTCTCATCAAATGAAATAGCAAACTATCGGATTCAGATCTAAAAGGAATTTTTAACCAGTACTTAAAAGCCATGATCCAGGTATTAGTTTCCAAGAGGTGGAGACCCAACTCTGCACATATAGATAAATAAGGGACACATTTAGGGACACCCAAAATCTGTTGAAAGAAAGTTGATTTTACACCCTCTAGACAGGTCTTAAAGGCTTTGATCCACAGTGGATTTTAAGGGAATTTTTAAAAAACTATCCCTAAATTAGTTCATGCATGTGTAGAACAGGGCTCCCCAGATCAGATTATTATATTTAGATCTCCTACAGTTAAATAAAGATAATTTATATTTATATTTCATAAAATGAGATATACATTTACTTCAAATCCTAGCAAGGGATTTTCTGCTTCATATTTTGAAGAAACTTGTCAAGTAATTGCAAAATATACCCAGTGCTAGCAAAGAAGATGGTTCGCTTATAGTGTCATAGAGCTTTCTGCCAAAGGATGACCCTCCACTGAAGTATATTCATTACAGTATCCAAATGGCTCTATCCTGGGTAATATATCCCAAACAAATCATAAACATCAAGCCATTTCTCCCACTTTATCACTGGCAGAATTGAGTTAGCACTGGGCTGAGCCTACCTAGATCTATGGGGGTGCATCCAGCCACTCTTCTCAGAAAAGTTTGACGTTTTCTAGATCCTTCTGCATTTGGTGTCCCTGTACAGCTAAGGACTGTCTCCTATCTAGCATACTTCCTTCTTACTATTTAGTTTTGCAGGGACTCATGTGGCCTTCATGGCCATAGAGGAAATATGCAACTTAGGTAATTTTTTTTCTGTTCCTTTCTATATTTAGCTGTTTCCCCTGCTTTTGTTTTGCTACAGTAGACCCTGTACAGTACACTACAGTGGTGGCAAATACAAAAGTATGAAGATATCAGAAGGCTGGGTATAAAATCAGAAAGCCATAAAGAGTTAAAAAGACACTTTGAAAGGAGAGAGGACTAACACCATTCTTACAAAATGTCACAATTTACAGCTAGTGGTCATTTCAATAGGTGAATTTCATATTTTGACCAAATTCCTACCTAGGCCAAGATTTTTCTTCTGTAAAACAGGGATGAATATCCTTCACTTCCTTTACTGATTGCATTACAGTGTTCTCTTCAAAAATAAATATTTTTTTCTGGTATAAAGGGCTGTGGCTGTGGACCCTACATCACTCTGGGAAGATGCTTACTGCTGCTACTATGGCAGGGGACTATTTTTGCACTCCACTGAGGAAGCAATGTAACCTTAGGCAAGACACTCTCACACGTGTACCTTACAGACTGTGAGGATACAATAGGTGAAGAAAGAACCATCTACATTACCCTGAGCTTCTTCGAAAGCTAGCATGGTGCAGTGGTTAGAGTGCTAGAGTAGAACCTGGGAGACCCAAGTTTGAATCCTCACTCTTCCATGAAAGCTCCCTCAGGGCCAGAATAGGTGCATAATCCCTTGGAATGCCACTGCCATTTTACCATTGGAATTCAACATGAGGGGCTGATTCTGTCAAAACTACAGCATGAGGAAGGGCTCGTGCTCCCATTTGCAAGAGCCCACACACCCCACAGGCTGGAGACTGGTTGAGCTTCTCATCCCTCTGTGCCATGGTGCTGAACAGGATCAAGACCCCATGGCATTTGTAAAGCAAGGAAATCCCAGCTATGAAATGGCGGCAGCATCCTGGGGCTGTCCTCAGGGAAGCTGTATTGTCTAGGTTGGTCCTCAGTGACCTTGGGCTGGCCAGTCTCTCTCAGCCTAACCTACCTCATATGGTTGCTGTTGTGAGGATAAAATGGGAGATGGGAGAACAATGTTGTAAGCTGCTATGGGCAGGGAACCCATGTGGGGGACAGAAAGGTACACTTTACTGGGGCCCAGAGGTACAGAAAGGCCCAGCCCAGGCGGCAATCCCCATTACCATGAGGGAAAAATTGAGATGACCTGGCCTTCCCATTCTCCTGCTGCCCTGGACCCCATTCACCTGGTCAGTGGGTGGAAGGCACAGGGGGAGAAGTGGGTGGATATGCTCACATGCCCCCTCATGTTGCTAGAAAAGGAGGGGTCACTGGACACACTGAGGCCAAGCTCAATAGAAATGCCTCATTTAGACTTTTAGCAAGGGCTCCTCCATTGCACTCATTTTCTAACATGAGGAAGGTAAATACCCTCCTCTCCCACCCCCTGTTCCCTAGCCCCTTGTACCCCCACTTTGACCCTGGGGCTGTTGGCAACCCTAAGATCAATCCTTAGGATTCTTAGAGAAACTAATTTACTTGTATCTATGAATATGTTGTCTAGATCAAGTGAGATTTGCTGGAGCCATTCAAAAGCAGTGTTAAAGCAGCAGTCTCAAGCAACCTGAACTGCTGGGCCTCCTGGGTCTATCATATCAAGAAGAACTACCTGCCCCAGAGTTCCTTTTGCATACACACGAAGGAGAGACATCTGGTGGGAAAGGCAAAACAAAACACTGTAAGATAGTGGAGCAAGTGCTACTGCTTCTTATAATAGGATTTGCAGGCACAAAATATGTGTGTCTAATTCACACACAGTCACAAACACACATGCTCCATGCTACCACGTCTGGTGGTGGCTATAAATACAAATCAGGCAGCCAGAAATGTAAGTAGGTAAAAAGGGGAACAAAAAGAAGCTAAATGAAATCAATCTTTGCCCAGTTTTTCAAATCAGACAAGGCCCTTCTGAAGTCAGGCAACAGTATAGTAACAAGGGAAAGAGATGAACAAAAGTCCAGATGAAACTAATTTTCGTTTGTGAGCAACTAATTTTCATTTGTGTGCACAGTCCTACAGATTCTTTGCATGCTACCAGTGACTATGGAAGAAGCTGAAAGAAAATTCAGGAAGTTGACCTTCATCAAAAACTGCATTTCTAAAATATATAAACTTTTGTTGAGGTTTGAGATGGAAGAGCAAGTAAAAGAATGTATGATTAAATGGGCGAAAAATTGTGGACATGATATATTAATGGAGCAATGGGAAAATATGTGGACAAGAGGGATGAAACTTACATTAAGCACCAGTATTAAAGAAAATTTTTACAAAACAATGTATCATTGGTATATGACTCCTGAAAAATTGGCTAGAATGTATAAGGGGGCATCAAATGTATGTTGGAAATGTGCTAAACAAGAAGGGACATTTTTTCATATGTGGTGGACATGTAAGACAGCAAAGAGTTTTTGGTTGCAGATACAATCATTAATGCAGAAGATTTTGAAGATTAAACTTCAGCTGAAACCAGAGACTTTTCTGTTAGGAATAATGGACAGCCAGTTGGAAAAAACTTTTAGAACACTGTTTTTATACTTTATTACAGCAGCAAGAGTACTTTATGCACAAAAGTGGAAACTACAATATTGCCTACAGTGGAGGAATGGTTGACAAAAGTTTTGGAGTTTGTGTTAATGGCAAAACTTACTGCATTAATTAGAGAGAGGACATTAGTTAACTTCTTGACTGAATGGAAACCGTTAATAGACTTTTTGCATGAAATGGATAACAAGGATTTGATGACATCTGGATTTATGGATTAAGAAACAAACAATAGAAAAAAGAGTTTTGTGACTAACTTAGAATAAGTGGGACTCTAGAAATGATATATACTTGCTGCAGAGAAAATTGGAACTCAACTTGTAGTGTAATTTAGGGGTTTTTTTGTTTTCTTTTTTCTTTTCCTCTTAATTTTATAGATGTATGTATTGTTAGTGTGTCATGTTTAGAATTGTGTGTTTTTTCTTATTCTCTATGTTTATTGTTTATTATGTTATGGTGTATAGTTTATAGTTTAAATAAAGAAAATTTTAATATTAAAACCCCCCTGCAAGCTAACATTGTTCTCCCTCTCCCATTTTATCCTCACAACTGGACAAGAATGGTTAAGCCACCTAGCCATCTTGTCTACTGTGAACTTGCAAGAGAAATTGACTTGAGGTAGGCAAGCTATTTCATGATATTGAAAAGAAAAAGATCAGAAAAATAAAGTTTTAAGTTAATGGACCTAATCCTTGCTCTCATGTTGGTCCATTAGAATTTTGTTGGCAGCTGCAAGGTTATTAATAGCTAAACATTGGAAATCGGATACACCACCTACAAAGATGCAATGGTATAATAAAATATGGGAGATGTATGTAATGAGTAGAATAACTAACAATTCCTTTTTTGAGGAAAATGTCATAAATATGTGGAAAGCTAGTCATGAAGAGGGGTGGAATATGGTATTAAAATACCTAAAGTATAATAATATTATCCCAAATAGGAAAGATTATGATGTGTTTTTGAATTAATTGAACTTAAACATTTATTTTCCCTTTGATTTTATTTTTTTTAATTTAAGTTTTTAATTTTTATTTTTTAAGTTATTATGAGTATTGGAGTATTGTACATTTTTTGTGTTTTGTTTTGGTTAATCAATACAAGTTTTTTTAAAGAATTTTTTTAAGACATTGACAGAATAATCCTTTTTTAGAGACCAAAAAGTCACAAAATAGCAAACTTGTAAGAATTGTTTTTGAAATATTTATTGAGGCATATTAACTTATATTTATAAATTCACATGTCACTTTGAGCACTTTGCACTTTAAATTTAAAATTAAAAAAACATAAAAATATTGTAAACAATTTTATGATATTTATTGGGATTGTTTATTATTCTATAGTCAAAAAATTGCCCTGTTGTGTTCTTTTACCTCTTTGTCTTGGATTTGGGTGTTATTAAAAGCAGGCATTTTCCGAAAATGTAAAAAATATAATAGTAATTTCTTAACTAAAACTTTGTTATGGTTCACGAGATTATGTATGAGATGAGGAATTGTGTGGTTGGTGGGGGAGTGTTTTACAAGTTTGTGCAGGGCTTAGAAAATTAATGCCTGGGTACTGCCTGTGGGTCCCCACTGGGTAGAAAAAGCAGGGTAGAAATATCTAAATAAACAAACAGAAAGAGGGTGAGATAAAAACATATAGCTTGCGCTGGAATTTCATCCCCCAAATAATCATTTAAGCATACCTTCTTCATTCTTTTTGTTGACTTGCTTGACAACAGCCACACCTAGCTTATTTAGCCATCTGTGATTTAAAAGGAAATATATCTATTTGTATCAAAGCTATGTAGCACATTTGCAGAATAGTAGCTATTTTGAACTATTCCTCTATCCACATTATCTTAAACTGAGAATTCAGCTAACAGGTTTACAAACTAAATTAAAGAAACCCATGTACAATAACTTATTAACATAATTTTAATAAACATATAATACTTTTTATAACCAACCAGTATCATAAACACATTTGACTTAAGCATGTATTGAATGCAATAGGACTTACATTTATTAAATGTTATATTTGAAAAGAGTTGTGTTAATTATGGTCAGAATATAATTTGTATACACTTTTTTGAGTTTGAGTATGCAACCAGTTCACTATTTCTTTAGTTGCTCTTAAAGCTTTTCCTCCTTCAGTTCCTTCCTTTGTTTTAGATTGGTTGAGGCCACTTTCCCAACCCTCTTTTTTGCCTGCTTTCCCACTGACGCTGTATCTAGTGCATCATATAAAAACATACAGGGACCATGAATAGAGCCTAGGAGACTCAGGTTTGAATCCCTGTTCTGCCATGGAACCTTCCTACGGGAACTTGGATCAGTCATTTTCAGTCTAATCTACCCCATAGCAGGGAGGGGCTGTGGCTCAGTGGTAGAGCATCTACTTGACATGCAGAAGATCACAGGTTCAAGCCCCAGCACATCCAGATAAATATTAAGTAGTAGGTGATGGGGATAACTTCTGCCTGAGACCATGGACAGCCACTGTGAGTCTGAGAAGACAACACTGACTTTGATGGACCAAGTGTCTGAATCAGTGTAAGACAGCTTCATATGTTTATGTGTTGGGCATCACATCATTCTAAAAGAACTTCAGTAGTTTGGTGGAAGGGGCTGTGGCTCAGAGGCCCATAGGTAGTACACCTGCTTGGCTTGCAGAAGGTCCAAGGTTCAATCCCCGGCATTGCCAGTTAAAAGGACCAGGCGGTGGGTGATATGAAAGACCTCTGCCTGAGACTCTGGAATGCTGCTGCCAGTCTGAGTAGACCATGTGTCTGATTCGGTATAAGGCAGCTTCATGTGTTCACAGGGTTATTTTGAGGATAAAAAGAGGAATAGAGAATCTTAAGAGCCTTTCTGATCTCCTTGGACATATGGTGGGATAGAAACATGATAGGTAGCAATCAGTCTCCAGTGTTAGAGGATTAAGGTTGTATCCTGAAGTGTCTTTTTCTTCTCCTCTGCCCTTTCTATTTGTGTTTTAACATCCAGCCTAGATAACTCAAATATCTGCAGACTAATTCCTGTGATGTTGTTGGTCCTAATAAAACACATTAGATGCTTTACTTTTTGGATTTTGAATTGGAAAATGCATCTAATCACAAGGTCATTAATAAGTGTCAGAATGGGCCCTTCTTGTTACCTGTGCAAACCATCAGGGTGTGTTCTATGCTGCCATCCTATGAATGCTACCTGGGAGCGAGTCCCATTGAATTCAATGTAATTCACTAAGCAGATATAAGATTGTGCTGAGAGTCAGCTTATTATTTCCCATCATGCCTCTTTGGCATTGCCATCCACTCTTTTTTCAGTCTATGGCACATTATAAATAGAACTGTCACAGGCTGTATTCTTCTATCATATACAGCAGCCTATTTATGCAGCATCACTGAGCTTTCATAATTGATTACCCAGACAATAAAGTGTGAACAATGTACGATCTGGGAAATCTATTATGACAGCTCAGCAATGGAGGATAATACTGTATAAAATAGCCCTCTGTACCTGGCAACAGCCAAAGACTGAAATCACAACTGAAGGTTGGCATGCTGGTCAATTGACCAGTTAACTATTGTCAATTGACCATCTGTTATCAGACTGACGACAAATACTGTCAAGTATTCCATGAAGCTGAAAATGCCACACTGTAGGCAGAGGCAGGAATGAGGGTTATTTGCAGCAATGCTGTTCAATAAATGCCTTACTTTTATCCTTCAGCTTAGAACATTATAATTAATTATAATTGTTTTGAAAGTTAAGTCATTGTTTCACAATAATAACAAAATAACTTCTTTGTAATTGACAGAAGTATCAAACCTGTAGCCTTTTTGTTGTCCCAATATTGTTAATGTTTTAGAAATACTTGAACTTTATTTAACAATATTGGACTAGCCAAATGTTTTTTTGACTAGCTGAATGTCCAATCCTAACCAAAAAGACAGGACTGGAACCTATTAACTGCCACCAACAGAGCAAATATACAGAAGGGATTTTTGCTGCCTCTGTTTCCCAAGTGCAACCTCTTATCCCCTGTGGGTGACTCCTGAGTATCACCCACAGGAACAATGTGGGATGTTGCTGTAGGATGTAGTACAGGAGTGGGAGGTTACAGCTAGAAAGGAGAATTTGCAAAATTTCCCCCCTTCTTGAGTAAGTCATTAAAAAGATGATGGTGGACTGATTTTTGCCGGTTATTTCTTCTGGCTTTTTACAAGGGTCCCTGGATTTTCAGGAGCAGTTAAGCAGGTTATGGGAATAAAATGAGAATGGAGAGGGGAAACAAATCCCTTCAGTGAACTTGCTCTGTTCATATCAGCACAGGATCTAATCCATGTTTTTTCTTAAAGTAATAGAAAGAAAGGTAGATATTTGCTGTTACTTACATATTCATTTCCTCGACATTCTCTGCTGCAAAATAAAATGTCTTGATCTGTGGATGGATAATTTTCATAGCACTTCCAAAAAAAGAAAAGAAATTTAACATGTATTCATATAGTTGGAACAGTCAGACTTTTTAAAAAGTTAGTGTTTAGGCAATTTTTAAAGATAAATTCTAATAATTCAGTCAAGATTATATTATCTCACAATTAAAATTATATATTTAAAATACAAAGAGACAAACTGAGAATTATGATGACTCAATCTGCATCTCTTCTGTTCTCCTCACTAGAAGAAGAATCCCAAGTTTGCCAATGACAGGCCTAGTCTTTTGAGGGGTAAGGGATTGTGAAGTAGGAGTTGGTGCAAACTTTGCAGGAAATGAATTTCTTTTCCACAAAAAAATAGTGGAAACCTGTGATTAAAAGTGAACAGCATATGAAGATTTAGGAATTGATAGCCCTGGCTCTTCCCCCCAACTTTGGAAGGCAGAATGCAATAGGCTTTGTAGTGAAAAATGTTCTACACTATTATCATTCCTTTATTTTGAGCTACAAAAATCCAGCTGTCCTTCACATATGAGTTCAGACAATCAGGACTGACAGAAATTTTCAAAACCGTGATATTGCAGGGCAGATTACAGTTAAATCCTTTCCCTTGGAAGTCAAAGAAGCACAATTATTATTTATACTTCAATAGATTTGCAATCATTGTTTAAACTGCTATAAATCTCTCTCCAAATGTCCTCTATCATTTTAACACGAAGGCTTTGGCTTGCAAAAATTTAGCTCAAAGCTTTGGGTGGAATGATGGACTTACTACTTTCTTTTGCACTCCATGGCTTGATCCACTGTGAAGTTTGGAAGGCTGAGGAATCCTTCAGCTTTTTCTGCCTGTAACAAAATAAGCCATCAGCATCCATTATAAAGTATACTATATTATTTAGCAAAGTCATCCCTTAGAAACTGATTGAAATTTATATATTTCTAACTACTTCAGAATTAGATTAGAACGCCATTACAATGGGAAGATCCAGTTCTATCACTCTTGAGCATAGGCATAGGAAATATTCAAGGAGTAGGGAGAAAGGTGCAGGGCCTGTGTGTTGCATTCATCTAATGTTTATCAGTAGCGTAAACTGAACATTGCAGAGCATAGTAGTGTACTTAATCTCACCAGCAGCCACTCAATGCTGGTGATTTTGAAAAAGCCAAATGTACAGTGGGGTTAAGGGAATGTGGAATGGTATGGTCTAGCCTGATCTTATCAGATCTCAGAAGCTAAGTAGGGTTGGTGCTTGGATGGGAGACACCAAGGAGAACTCTGCAAAGGAAGGCACTGGCAAACCACTTCTGCTTCTCATTTGCCTTGAAATCCCCTTGCTTAGATTGCCATAAGTCAGTTCTGACTTGACAGTACATACATGCATATCGTTTCTAACTGAACAAAACAAACCTGAAGTTAGGATATATCTGGATGGGCACTTGCCTCTCTCACAACTGTGGTAGAGACGTGCTTGTGTATAACAATTTCTATCACAGATCATGCAGAGGTATACATCTAGTTGTGTATCATGGTTCGAGGTGGTGTGTTATTGGCAATGTTATGCAATTGGACATGCACGTCACAGCATGGAAGCAGTGGGAATCATTTTCGCAAGGTGGATGTAGGATATGTGCTCCATGGATATGTGCAGATCCAATCTTTTAGAAGTGTTTCCCAAGGTTTACACCAAAATAAGACAAAAAAACCTGCAACATGTAATACAACAGAGCTTCAAATCTCAGTGCAGGTTTTCTTTTATAACTCTTTCCCAATGAGTGCAGTAGGATAATGTCACTGTGCACAGCAGCCATCAAAAATCAAACACTAACACTTTGGATTCTTGATGCCATTCTTTCTAGGGTCAACACAACAGTGTCAAACTACTGACAATAGTTTTGATCTCTCACATCTGGAAAGATCTGCTTAGCCCATCTGTTTGTCCCAGTCACAAAAATTAAGAGAAACGCCCCTCATTGCCATTACAGTGATAAATACTGATGATGATTCTATTCACCGTGAATGAACTACCCAGGAACTACCAGCCCTGCTTATAGAAAATAATGAATAATTACAGCCTGATCACATGCTGATTTACTTAATTCAGTGAGTTTTTCTCCCAAAGAACTGTACACAGGAGCATTTAAAGAAGTGGTATCTTTGGTATCCTTGCATGTATACAGAAAATACAAAACAGATATCTGTTTCTTCAGTTGAGTCATTAAAAGCATCAATTTTTGTCATGATCTTGGATTGAATAATAGTTCTATCTAACTGGAAACTAATAGGTGGGATCCTATGAATGGCAAAAGAAAGAAATTAGTGAAATGGATCTCTCCCTTTCACCCCTCCCCCCCCCAAGTAGGATACAGCATGGGGGAGGGGCTGCAGCAAGAAGGAGAAATAGGCAAGAAGCACCCAGCATATCACCACCACCACCACGACCTCTTGCAGGAGCTGTTGCTCCATTTGTGGGGAAGCTTATGCAAGAGAGGAGGGACTGATTTCTGCCCATTTCCCCCTCAAGCTACAGACCGCAGCACTGCATCCCACCCTGTCTCCAGCGTCTCTTCCCAACTCTCAGGATCAGCTTTTAAGGTGTGCAAGAGGCTACGGGGTGGGGGGGGGGGGAGATTCATTCTGCAAACTCCATCTTGTTGTGTTTTCTTATATGCACACTTGTTACGAAATACAAGAGAATCTTAAACCAGTGTAGATTGAATTAGCAGTTCTTCATTTTCTCTTAAAGCTAACTGAAGAACTGGTTTTCACACCAACCTGCTGTTGCTATGCTACTGGCCCCTGCATCAGGGAAACTGCAGATTTTCCTTGAAGATGAAGCAAACTCTTGCTTTACAAAAATATGACCCATCACATAGAAGCATCAGTAATCAGGAGGATGAACACAGTTGCTTTGAGCAGAGCCTCTGCCCCCACAGTCACATCGCTGCATTGTCTCCATAAAGTAACATCCCTACTTTTGTACTCAGAGAGGGCTGTGCAGTTAATTAAGCAGGAAGGGACTTTCCTCAGTCCCCTTACAAAACAGTAAATGTCAGTCAACCCCCTCTGTTCTGAAACCACAGAAAATTGCAAATGATGCAGGTGATGGACTTTCTTCTGCTTTAAAGCAGTGGAACCTTTCGAACTTTTAAACTTGGGCTGAAGCCGGCTGCTTAGTTGTCGTGCAAGTCTGTCTAGCCCAGTTCCAGCATCCGGCTTCTCAGCATATGCTTTGGTTCCCACTTTGAGCACGAGTGATGCAAGAGATTTCCACCAGGATCTCTCGTTTGGTTTTTGTTTGCTTGTTTTTACTTTAGAACAGGCATGAAGGCTACACATTTGACTGGAGCAGAGGGGAGAAGAGTTTAGCCCTTCGCCCACACACTGTCACCTCAATCTAAATTACCATACAAAGCTGCACCTGTACCTGAAACAAGTAGCAGCTTCAGGTGGGAAAATAATAGGGCCTTCTGAGCCTTTTTGGAATGAAAACAAATTTTGGGCAATCTGATCACATGATCTTCCACATCACTTTAACAAGCAGAGCACCAAGATGACCTGCTTGTCGCCAGCATTTGGCACTCATAATTATATTTTCTTTAAATATGTCTCCGGACATTCAGCCACCATGGCTACTGCTACTGAGCAATATGCTAGAACCAGCACTTTCTAGTCCTATCATTTATTCAACTATTTTCTCTCGTAAAACAGGTTTTAGAGGTTTTTGGAAATTCCCTTAACATCTATTTGACCAGATGTCGAGGATAGGATACAATATATAAATATTTACACAAGGAGCAACAATTTATCTTGTATCTCTTTCAAGTTTTTTAAAATTATCACCAGGCCAAGCAAGAGATATTTCAAACAGGCCAAGCAACAGCTATTTTGTCTTTGACAACTCTCAGTTCTGGTTCCGAATGTGGTAAAGAAACCAACTTTATCTCCTTTCATTCTTACACACATTCATTCCAAAGCATAGAAAATGCCTTCCTATAATATATGCACATGGAATCATAAGCTGAGCCAATTTCTAGGCTGCTCCATTCACCCACAGATCATACTATTTCTTGTACATAGTATCAGGCATAGTGAACTATTTGCTTTATCAAGAACATTGTATTTCTTGTACCTGTTTCATTTATTTCATTTCAAGCCCTTATTTTGTGCTGGATTTGGGGAGCTTGAAGCTCAGCTAAAGAAAGAAAATAACTTTTCAAAATGTAAATATGAAATGAGAAAGAAGGGGCTTCTGCATCTGTGGCTTACTCCTTAAGCCACAATTACGGTATGTATTTTAGCCCATTTTCTTGATGATGATTTATTTGTGAATCTACCAACCATTTGTAGACCTGCCAACCAGGGACTGCTATGGAAGGCAGCATTCATTGAGAAACCCAGGACTCAGACTGTTTAGGGCTTTAAGCAGTTGAGAAGGAGCAGCCTAAGTTGTGAGAAGGAGCAGCCTAAGTATGGCAAACAGTGCAGCTCATCCAGTGCTAGAGAAATACAGTCTCTATAATGGGGAGATAGTGGGGCTGCAGCAATAAAGGAAGGGAAACATCTCCACCAGCTACATTAAGCTGGGCTTCTATTTCTGTTGCAAGTGTGGGCATGATCAAAAGTGCTTGGCATGAAAATTGTGGCAGTATCCTGAGTGAGCCAGCCCTAGGGTTGTTATGGGGTGGAGAATTTCTTTTTCCCAAATTCACTTTTTTAAGCATAGCCTGGTTTCCACTTATTTGCTTTTTTGTCTTTTAAGAGCAGGATTTCATTTTCATTCTCTTTGCAGAGAAATCAAGGCACCCTTTCTGAAACTCAGTCCTTGCAGTTGTTTTATGTTAGACACCCCAGGGTGGTGCTCTCGCAGGAAGACAGGAAGGCTTGGGAAGACATTTATTTATTTACGTTACTCATAGTCCACCTTTCTCACTGAGACTCAAGGTGGATTATACAGTGTGAGTGATCCCAGTCAATTTCCAAGGTATTTCAATAAACAATGTAATAGGGTATATAAATGCAAATTTGCAAAAATTTAAAACCAGCAGAAATCCAATAGAGTCAAAGAAATGATGAAACAGAGCATAAACAATTCTAAGCCTGATATATTAAACAACAGAAAAACTACCCAGTAGCATCACACTGCAGCAGACAGTACTCAGTAATATAGTTTTCAGTCCGTATCTACATAAATTACCCAGTAGATTCATACCTACAGCAACAGACAGTACTCAGCAGTAAAGTCTACAGTCCTCATCCCCTTACCAATGCAATCCTCTTGATATGCAATCCACTTCCCTACCATACAGGCCTCCCATCTGAGTAAAAAGCTCTCTTGAATAATTGCCATTCTCTAAACATCTACACAGTAAAATTCTGAAATTTTGCAGAACCTCCTTTCCTGCCCCTCTTCTCTTCAAATTTCATTTTGATCAAAAAGGAATTGACAGAGTCCAAACTCCTAAAAAGAGGGAAAGGAAAGGATTGTTGGATTACAGGGAAAAACTGGGTAAAGAGGAATAAACAACTTGGTGCATTCTGGACCAGCCTCGGATGTCAATAGCGTATTTTCGCTGGTCCTGTTTAAACTGTGAATTTGTTTAAACTGCATTTGGGTATTTTTGTAAACTGCTTTGGGCCCAATAGGGGAGAAAAGCAGAGTAAACATGCTTAAATAGATAAATGATTCTGACCCAGCTGAAGTTTCTAGTCTTCCAAGGCACTTCCAAAGACAGTGCCTTATAATGGTCCCTTCAGGCAGGTATTAGAGCATATATGATAAGAACTGGGTTCCACAGAACTGTGTGTAGCTGGAGAACCAGGCAGTGCTAGTAAGAAGACACTTTTAACCACAAAAATCACCAGGGTATCCAAGAGCAATGCTGAGATCATGAACATATCCAAATGTAAACTTGCTGTACCACCCACAACAGACAAGCCACATTTTACAAGATGAACTGGATCACTTATTATAAACATCCTTAATCTTTTCTGGACTCATTTTGAGATTTTTTAAGCTCTTCTCTCATCACTGTATTCAGACATTCAGGCACTGTATCATAGCAAATGGGGAGGGAGCTGGTTATCATCCTATGCTTCTGAAATCTTCTAAAGATCACTGTCCACAGTTCCAGATAGTTATTAAATCGCATGGGAGACAAGATCAACACACAAGATAATTTCCATAGGGCAGAGGTGCATTATCTCAGTACCTTCTTCTGGTACATCAAGAAGTGGATTCAATACTATGGTATGCCCTTAATTCCCAGTTCTGACAGATTATCCAGAAAAATACTGTGTTTAATATTATCAAAAGCTGCTAAAAGGCCCAAGAGGAGGATCGTAGTCACACTCCCCCTATCTCATAGCAAAGATCATCCACCAAGGCAGCCAATGCCATTTCAGTCCCCAAAACAAGTCAGAATGCAGAATGAAGTGGTTCCAGACAACCATTTTCATCAAAGGATGCCATGAGCAGGTTCACTGCTACATGTTCAATCACTTTGTCCCTGATATTGGACAGGTAGCCTGAAAACTCCCAAAATGGACTGGTTCACAGAAGGTATCATTAAGAAAAACTTTAATAGAGCAGAAGCCAGCCCCTCTCTCAATGAGGAGCCACTTTCTAGACTTTTCTAATTAGTCTTCTTCAGCTATATATCATTTACTAAGCTTCTGATAAGGAGGTAATAACCAATGTGCAGTTCATGTCAGGAGAGATACAAGTGATTATCTAGAAAGATCAAAAAGGACAGCCAATTGAGTCATCTTGCTTATCTGGGGTACTTGGGTGTCAGAAAAGCTCCACAATACTGCTCAGATGCAATAGTGGTGACGAATAAGGGTTTTTGTTACCCCCAGTCCCAACATGGGTTCCCTGCAGCTACACAACAGCTATTAAATGGTGAATGGCTGTTAAAAAATAAAGGAGAGCCCAAATGACCTCAGATCACCA
This sequence comes from Eublepharis macularius, assembly GCF_028583425.1. NCBI lineage: Eukaryota > Metazoa > Chordata > Lepidosauria > Squamata > Eublepharidae > Eublepharis > Eublepharis macularius. The sequence goes on from NC_072790.1 coordinate 131,702,723, forward strand.
CCACAGGGAGAGAAGGACTCGTCCCTCAAGTCATAGCAAGCAGGGGTGTATGTGTTTGTCTCTGTTTTTGCAGCTCCATGTGGAGTATTCTGTGCATGTAGAGCAGTCAAAACAAGGAAATCCTGCCCCCCACATGTGCTCTTTTAACACAGGGAAGTGGCTTCAGGGGGAGGCAGGAGCTCCCCCCCCATCCCGCAGTGGTGTTCTGAGGCTGTTTGGGATCTCCTTTATTTTTAACAGCTGTTCCCCACAGCTGCTATGTGGCTGCAGGGAACATGAATTTAAAACTCTTTAAAAATGTGCAGACCCTAAGTGTGAGGGGGCAGAAGAAATCCTTGTCTGGGAGCTCATTGGGTTTTGGCAGACATGGAAAATTCAAGAAGAAATGGAGAGAAATCCACAGCGGATCCATGGGCACAAAACTTTTCCTAAGCAATCTGGATGAAATGAACACAGGTTATGTATGCTGTCTCACTTTATCATGAAAACTCAGCGTGGGTATAATACTTTTCAAAGCAAGAATAAAAGCATATAAACAGGGCAAACGTCTAAATTAAGGCTTAGAGAAGGAAGGTCTGCTCTTCACTTTTTTAACCTAACCAATTGCTTACCAGTTGACTGCTGTACCAGTATAACGATGAACCCTTCAGCACACACCAGAACTTTTTCCATTTGTTGCCAATAAAACCTCCTTTTTCCTTTTTCTTGTAAAGCCATCCCTGGCAATCAGCTAGTCCCAAATCCTTACAGGAGATCCTTCGGCGGCTCATTACACAAACTCCTATACAGGTGAAAACATAGGAAAACATGCTTTTGTTATTTAAAAAAAAGAGAGAGAGTACTAGTAATAATTTTCTTTAAAATATAATCCCTCATCCCTCCTCTATGAACAGCCAGCCAAGTTAAATCAATCAAAACAAAGCTTTTAGGAAATCTGCATGGACAGATTCAGAAACACAGATTACAAGTCAATTAGTGAATAACAGTCTTTTTAAGGCAACCGTATCAAGCATTAAGACTTCAGTGATCACAAATTAACATGCAGCATGTAAAACTGTAAAAACACCCTTCAAAAGCTACATTACTAAATAACTATTTAGTGCTATACACAGAAGAGGTTTCTAATGAATTAAGAAGAAGAAAAAATAGTCTCCACTCTCAAACACCCCAGCACTCTTCAATACTGACATACCAAAACAGCTTAGTCCAAATGAAGAACATGCCGTCATTTCTTTTCCTCGCTGAATCAATGCAAACCTACACCAGGCTTTATGAGGAACCCACTACCAACTAAACAACGCTCCAAAAACCTCTGCCTCCGATGGGCAAGATGTCACACTAAACAAAATGAGGAACAAAAGGAAGACCTCATTACCTTGACTTTTCTTCCTTGTCTTCTGACGCAAGGGAACCTGCAAGAAATGCAGGAAGGAAAGAAAAGAGGAAATTTCAGATTGTGTTGTAACATTTGTAGAAAAGGGAGGGGGCTCTGGAGGAGGAGGAAGAAGAGGAGGTGGCAAGGCTGTCTCAGCCTCAAATGGAACATTTCAAATACACAGACTCACCACTGCTCATGGGAAAGCAAGTAGGTGAAGCAGAAAATGCTTTAATTAAAATCGATGCACGTGGAACTCCACAAGAGCAAGTGGAACAGCATTATGCCTCTAACACTCAAGCTTCCTGTTTCACACCCGCAGAATGTTATGCTTTGTACGGGCAGCTCATTATATGAAAGCAGAACAAAAAGCTGACACTGAAGCTTCACTGCCCTTCTTCAGCTATCAGAAAGGCCCACTGATACTCAAAAGGCAAAAACATGCAAGCTGGGCAATGGTGCAAACTTCCAGCATGCTATGACCCTTACCACAGAATGAGTTTCCAAAGAGCCAGAGGAATGGGGGGAGGGGGGTTTACATCCACAGTCCAACTAATGTGGCCAAAGAGATGAAGGACAAAATCACACACACATGTACTTCATCAGCAAGCATCACATTGCTTGATGACTATAGAAGAATCAGACTTGTTCTCTCCTACAGCAGACAGGACTAGAGCTGATGGGTGGAAGTTACAACTAAATCCTAACAGTAGAAGCTGTTCAACAGTGGGACAGACTGTCCTGGGGGGACGTCTTGAAGCAGAGGCTGAATGGCCGTCTGCTGGGGATGCTGTATGTTTATTCCTGCACTGTGTAAGGCCAACCCCTTACCTCCAAGGTCAATTTCAACACTTAACAGTCTCCGACTTTAACTACTGATGACTAACAGTTACTTATGTGAACTGCCTTCCGTCAAAACTTTCAAGGTACCCTGAAAGTCCTTTCTGTGGTGCTTGACATGTGACACATGCAAGTCAGAGACTGATGTTACACTCAGGGCAATGAATGAGTGCTGCATGTTTAGTCACTTCCCTGACCTCCTATTCCAATGGAGGACATACCACAAAGCTATAACTACTCAGTGCAACCCTTTGAAAGGGATATGAGGAGAGGAAAAATCAAACAAAAAACCCCACCCCGAAAGCAAGAAATGTCCTGTCAAAAGAGCAGGACAAACCATCCCAGCAAAGAGAAGGGTTTCAGGGATGAGGCAAGTATGCAGTAGAACCTGCTTTGATGTCTTTGGTATCTACTATAACAGTGGAGGAGGATTTCTTCCTCCTGGAACCTTTTCATGAATGTCTTTTATCTGTTTTCTCCGTAACCCCAGAACCACATATAAGCTACATCCTTGATTCACACTGAAGTGATGCTTCCACATCACAACATACAGGCTCACCCTAAGGCCCAATCCACACAACCACATGAACATATTGAACCCATCTTGTGATTGTTTAAATACATATCTACATTGCAACTTGCCACCACCAGAGTATCTTTGAAAGTGGGCAACCAAAGACACGGGAAATTACAGTTGTTTAGAAGATGAATTCAACATATTGTGATGGACAGGATTCATGTTTCATTTGCATTCTTGGAATGCTAAAACTACCTTCCTAGGCTTACCAAAGATTGCAGACAAAATGTTTCTTTTAGATTGCAGTCTGTTAGGCTAGCAAGGAAGCAATTCACAAGTTTGTCTGACACAGTAAACAGAACACCAGTAACGCCTGATCTTCAAGTAATCAATGGAGGGAGGATCTGGTTTACCCTGGCACCACCAAATGCAACACAAGACAATAAAGACAAAGACAATTTGGTCTGTGTTCAACTAGTTTTGCTTATTTATTTAAATTCATTTAAACGGGTGATCTACGTCACTGCTTATTTAAATAAGTTGACCAGGCTGCACTAGGCAACAGCTTTGGGTACCCGCCAGCCAGGTCCACCCTGGCTCCAAACGCAGCCAGCAATTATCGCTGGTCTTGTTTGTCCCAGCCTGCACAGCCATTCTTTGCTGAGAGCTTCATCTGCCTCCCCTGATGAGACGGAAGGCACCCACCAGATTCGAGAGATGCCACTCAGCACCAAGGGCACTACTTCACAGCACCACCCAGTCACATGGCATGTGATGGTTCGTTCCAAACACACACTTCATCACCATGATGCCTCAAAGTGTTTGCAGATCAACCCTAGGGGCCAGAACAAACTGAATCCACAGCATTAATGCCATGACTCTCCCATCTTGCTAGTGATTTTCCATGAAGAAGAATGGGAGGGGGGTCTAGCCTTAAAAGGAAGATTTCAGCCCTTTGTTAGGTTGATGTTTGAGAGGTATTTGGGGGGACAGACTTCTAGGAAAATTGGGAAGAGGAGCAGCAAGAGCCATGGCTGGAGTTGTCTAAAGCACTTTAGAGTGCAGGATCTCTCACTCCCTCTTTGAAGATTGATACAGGATAGCAGATCTGTTGCCTAGGACTGCCTGTTTGCTCCACCTGTGCCCTACCTGTATTTTTATTTTAAAAGGCACAAGTCTCTGGTGCTGTCTCCTCCAATGAAACCAAACCACATAAGCAACTAACCCCTAGAGTTCTCACCACTCAAAGATGTGCAAAAATAACAATATAAGATTCATTTAAAAAAATACACATTCATCTGAGCTGACTTCAGCATGTAAAATAGACATCTCCCTTATGCTAAGTGAAGAATCTTACACCAGAGAAAGAAATCATCTCCTTCAATACAAGACTCCTTGCTTAGGGGAAAGGAGTCATGCTCCAGAGCAAGACTCCTTACTTACTAAGGAGTCACAGGATCCAAGCCAATTTCATAAATCTGTTCCAAAAACAGCTTGAATGAGAATCCTTCCTGTTTAACTGAGTCATGATTTCGGGCTCTACATAGAGCAAAAGACAGAAATGAGACGTCATCTCTGTCGCAAAATCTATGTGAAAGTGCAATGCTTCTGCCTCATTAGTATGATGATGAATAAACATTCTACAGTTTTGTCATAAATTCAAGACTCCCACAGGGTTCCTATTTTGCAATATCACTGCAAGAAATGGTTCTTTTAACCTAATTTCAGTATAAACTAATAGCATCATATAAATGCATGGAATTAATATGAAAATTTGATTTAGCTATTCTTTCAATTCCGAAGTAGAATTTGTTCAAAAATATAATGAAATTAAGCACATAACTTGCTTAAAGACAGAACACATTGTAGTGAAATTATAAATGAACAGATGTGTAACCAAGTTCAGGTTTGTAAAAAAAAAAAAAAGTCTAGAGACAGCTCTCTCAAAAATACTTTTGAGGAATAAAATTAATCTACATTAAACCCCCAAAAGTTGTTTTTTAGAAATCATCACACCACATCCTCTTTCAAAACTGCAAATGAACTACCTTTAAGAAATGAAAGCATATTGTGTAGGACTATATCACTTTAGGGGAGTGGTAAAGGATAACATGTTTGGATTCTCATCTACCGACTAAATAGGTGGTGTCTGGGGTCCTCACCCTGTGTCATAACACACGAGTTCTCCCAATTCCTGTACATGAAGTGCCCAGTTCATATCAGGACAATGATGCATCTGGATAAAAAGCTTCCCATTGAAACATTTTCACATCCTGAAACACTCTGGGGAGGCACTATTTGGGGAAACTCAGTTCTTCCCTGGGATACATGTGGCCCAGCAGACCGAAGAGGTCCCTTGGGACCATTTCAGGTTGGGAAAATGACATGTGAGGCAGGCATAATGTTGGGGAAGGCCCTTTCTCCACATGCACTGTGGCCCTGATGTGAATAAGGCACCCTATATGTGAAAACTGAGGAGAAACTGAAACTCATGTGTGACAGGATGGGTACCTCAGACCCAAACTGCAATTTGTGAATCACCCACACCAAAAGCTCACATGGAAATATAACGTTTCAGAGATAAGAGCTGAAGTGCTACATTTTTATGTTAGGTTTTTACATGAGGGATTTTCAGACATCTGAACCTCCACCTACTTTCAGAAAAGTGAGAAGAGCTGCACCACGTAACTTTTTTGAATGTGTAGATTAGTTCTAAGACTGTATCCCAACTCCTGAAAACTACTAGCTGGTTTAGCCAAAACACTTTTGATTTAATTTCACTGACATAATTGTCAGTTTTAATCCAAGTATTCTGAACTAGACTGACTTATGGTCAGACTATGCAGAACTCAACATTATAAGATGTTTTTATCATGGTTTCCCTTGTTAAAGTAGTAACAGTCTCAGACAGATGGTTCATACGAATAGCCTCCTATGGCTTGTTCATTTAGGACTTTTTTGTTTACAGATTACTATCACTCCTATGTACAATGCATTTACTCTGGCCACAAACATGTACATCATGGGTATGTGCAGAAAAGAGGATATACATTGTTCTAGACTGAAGCAATATCAATGTAAGAAAGTCATCACATATGAAGCAGTCCTTGTTCTGGATACATATGATTGTGATACAGACTTACTTGGGTGTCGTTAAATTCCTTAGTCAGGCACTGGAAGGGGACTTTAAAGGGACTGGATGGGACTACTAATCCTGTAGAAACTGCCATCTATCTAGAATACTAAAAATCTTTTTCAGTCCTCAAAAACTAACTCTTATGATTTCAGTACCCATTATTCATTTTTTGAAAAACACATTAACTTCCAAGGAGACAATAAATGTACAGTAATGGTCTTATGCCTTCAATGTAATCTGCAATAATTTCCCCAAATGTACAATATTAATCATTCCCCCATCCCCAAACACACAAAGAAAAACAAAAATACTCACAAGAGCTTTACCACCAGCTGCCATGCACAATATTGAAACTGATGGGAAATCTAGAAAGGGAAATATGTCATAATAATTACATTTTAATGCTATATACCTTAGTAAAATAAGTTTCTAAATGTATGGATTCAAAAACACTGAATACTTTAAAGAAAAATTTGGGAAATATTTTCTGTCAAGACTTCTTCCTTCCTTCTGTGAGCAGTCAACCCATCCTCCGCCATCTTTAATAGCTGCTTATGATATAAAAATCATAAGCCCCTTGAATCTGATGCACTTTAGTTCACATTAGAGAGTCAGCCTCCTGAGCAAAACATTGCCAGATCCCGCCCAGGAGAATGTCATGCACGGAATGTGTATGCAAAGCCAAGTTGTTGGGCATGATTGGCTCCTGCCTCCCCATGCTGTGGAATGTGCTATCTTGACAATAAATGTGCTCATGAGTCACCACCCTGAACATTCCACTCTCCTCCACTCTCCATTGACTAAATCCTATCTTACGATTGAGCGCCATCAATCAACTCTTCCTAGGAACATCTAATCAAAACTCTAAATTCATTAGCCAAGTTCCGGGAACATTTAATTAATGCTGTTTGTTTCTGAAGCACCAGGAGTAACCAATCTGATTTCTTTGTCACACCCCAGAAGCACCAATCAAAGGTACTCAAACCTTTGTCATTCCCAGGAGGTGACCTTTAAGGTCTTTATCCTAATGGCCAAGGCACTTTCCCACCCCAGGGCTTGATTTGCCCTAAAAGAACCTGGGGTTTGCCCCCCTCAAATTGTGCTTGCCCCCCTCAAATTGTGCTTGCTTTCCTGGATCCAAGTGCTGTGCCCTCGGAGTCTCCTTCTCTGAGCCTCTCCTAGGCAAGAACGCTGGCCATTTGACATTCTTCCCTGTGGACTACTGTGCTCTCTGGATAGGTAATTATTGCCCGAGAATCCCTCAAATCTATTCCAATTTCACCACTGCTTTCCTAGGAATCTTGTATGCTTGTGAATTACTTCTTGTATGTGTGAGTTTTCCCCTTTAAATAAAAATCACTCTTTGTTATCAAAGATCCCGTCTCATAAGTTTCCTTGGGGAGGGGACCCCATAAAAATTAGTGGAGTAACCTGTTTTGTTACCCCTCTCATATAGCCTTCTCCTTGCTGCTAATTCCCCCCTACTCACAAGGAGACCCATTCTGGTAACACTTCCTTCCCTCCTGAACAACACAGCAATGGGCTTTAACCAGGAAGCCACCTCTTTTTGGCTCACTCTCTGTTAATCGACAAAGAAAAAATCCTAAATATTCTCTAGTATTATTTACCAGCGCCAATTTTAGGCATATGCATTTCTGTGTCATCCACACTGGGCATCTGGAAACAGGTGAATTTATCAAGTTGCAACATTAACCATTGTTTCTGTTAGACCCAGGAACTGTTTCCCTGAATCATAATGTGAGGACTGAGGTCCAAATCTCATGTGATTGATCTGCATTTCAGCAGCAAAAAGTAGCAATGTGACAAAGTGAGAGCCAAACTACATGAGACACAAGACGTGTTCTTCACGTGTTGGGTACCACAAGGTTCCCTGGATGGTGTGGTCTTACAAAGAACAGCTGCTCAATGCGATTCTTCACCAGGGGAAGAGCGAGGGTTCTCTCTCTGCTCCTTGCAAAAAGCCTCAGCTTGGGTTTTCCTCCAGGAGCTCGAAGGCAGGGGTAGGGGTGGATGTAATAGAAGGCAATAAATTCAGGGCACCTTTTTGCCAGAGAGAGAGAGAGAGAGAGAGAGAGAATCCCCCCACACCGTTCTTCTCCCTGGTGGAGAATCGCATCACAGATTCTCTCTCTTGCAAAAACCTGCCCTGGATTTTCTGGCTCTTGTTACATTCCTGCCCCCAAGCTCCCAGAGGAAAACCCAAGCCAAGGCTTTTTGCAAGAGACAGAGAGATTCCCCAGTGGAGAATCACATAGAGCAGCTGTTCTTTGTAAGACTACACTACCCAGGGAACCTGGGAACCGACATGCACCCGCACGTCTTGTGTAGTTGTGTAGTTTTGAAGTGTCTTCTAGGAGGGTGACAGACACATTTGTGTCAGACAGGACTCGCTCTACCTCCTCCACTCCTGAGACACAGCCAATGGGAGGCGGTGGAATGCTTGGCCAATCAGAGTTAGAGCAGAACCACAAGTGACAAAAGGCACAGATTGGACACTTGTCAGCTTCCCTCAAGTTTTGATGGGAAATGTAGGCATCCTAGTCTTGAAGCTTGGCTCTCTGACTGCTGTCCAATGGACTTTTCAACTGTCACTTGTCCAACATTCCGCCAAGCTGCCTACATTTCCCATCAAAACTTGAGGGAAGCTGACAAGTGTCCAATCTGTGCCTTTTGTCACTTGTGGTTCTGCTCTTAGAGTCTGTTGGAGGGAAAAGGAGCTGCTGAGAGAGAAAGGTTTAAAATGCTGCTAAGAGAGGCAGCAGAAAGATAGCGGGCTGTTAATGTTTTTTTTACATTGAAATCTTCCCTATTTAACTCCAGTATGGTTTTTAGTTTAAAATCCATTCGCTCCTGTGTTCCATCATGTAAATAAAGTTTGTTTTTGTTTGGCTTGAGATTGTTAGCTGAGGTGAAATGCCTGACACACACAAACTCTCTGGTCATGTTAAACGGGCATAGTGTAAATAGCGGCAGCTTATATTGAGGGAAAGTAACTTCTGAGTTCCCTTTTCCCCAGGAGCCCTGGGCTGTAGCGGGGTAAGGGAAGGTACATGCAGGGAACTGGCTGCCTGTCCGATGGAGGAGGAGGCTAGACATATGGAGGAGAGAGGGGACCCTGGGAGGATTTGGGTCAGGGCTATCTGCCTACTGTAGTGAAGGCTAGACAGGTGGTGGTATGTGGCAGTGGACTCCTGGCCTTTATCTGTCAGGGTGAAAAGGAGTGTGAAAGGCTTGTATGTCTGTGAGTTGGGATCTACCCACCTACCTATCCAGAGAGCCCCGTGGCGCAGAGTGGTAAGCTGCAGTACTGCAGTCAAAGCTCTGCTCATGAGTCGACCTGAGTTTGATCCTGGCGGAAGTTCAAGTAGCCAGCTCAAGGTTGACTCAGCCTTCCATCTTTCTGAGGTCGGTAAAATGAGTACCCAGTTTCCTGCACGTGAAGTGTAGATGTCTGGGGAAGGCAATGGCAAACCACCCCGTAAAAAGTCTGCCAAGAAAACGTCGTGATACGACGTCCCCCCATGGGTCAGTAATAACTTGATGCTTGCACAGGCGACTACCTTTACCTTACCTACCTATCCATCCCCATCTCCATAATGTTATATCCCACAATACAAAGGACAGCGCATTAGTGCAGGATAATCTAACTGGTGCCAACAGAAGGAACAAAAACTCTTTGCACTGGATATGCCAAAGCCAAATGCACTGGAAACAAAGCCTTTCTGAAGCATACATAGTTCACAAATCATGTCTGCTGCACAAATAAACTGGACAGATCTAAACAAAAATATATACCAGTTTCAGACCTGTTTAGTTATGTTAGCTTCCAATCTAGTTCTGGGAACCAGAGTACTGTCAATGGACTATCTGCTCAATCCTGTGCATGTTTATTCAGCAGACAAGCATGCCATTCTAAATTTATTATTTTGCTAGTATTAGAAACAGTTAAGAGTTCTTGCACAAGAGAAGCAACAGGTGGGAGCGGTTGCTTAGGTCTTTTACCCACATGTTGATTCTTGCCTCCAAATGCTCCCCCAGTCTATTTTTAACATCTTTTCCAGCTAGTCTCTGAATTTCATGAAAGTGAGCTAATGACTGCAAAAAGTTTTTCATCAATGTATCTGTTTCGTCTAATCAGTGCACTGCAGGTTGCATGAGTGCCTAAGTGTGAAAGTTGGAAGAGGTAGTTTACTACAATGTGAAAGCAAGTGTTGGCTGTAAGTAACAGTTACTGTCTAATAATATGATACCCACTGTAGGAGTTTATTTGCTTTTATTATGCTTTTCTGAGAAAGACAAAGATAATTTAAATCATCAGGGCCCTCTCTCATCCAAAGGAAATGAAACTCCCTTACACTGCCTCTAAACTTCTCACTGGTCAGGGAAGTGAGGAGCATGCAACAGCAGAAAATACTGGCAAACTGCCTCTGTTTGTCTCTTGCCTTGGAAACCCTATGAGGTTGCCGTAATTCAACTGTGACTTAATGGCACTTCACACACGCACGCACAGAGTGAAATACTAAGCAACTGCAAAATAAAAGTCACAACAAACTACAGTGTGGTATAGTAGTTTAGAGAGTCAGACTAAGATCTGGGAGACCCAGGTCAGAATCTCCACTCTGCCATGAAAGCTCACTGGGTATCATTATGCTAGTCACTTGCTCTCAGTCTAACCTACCTCACAGGGTTGTAAGGATGAAATGGAGGAAGGGAGACTGATGTGGTAAGCTGCATTGGGTCTCCATTGGGAAGAAAAGTGAGTTATAAATGTCTAAATAAATAGACTCCAGTTATCACCCTTTTCAATATAGTGTCCTCCCACAATGAACACTGTTGCTTGCCACACATCTTTTTAAATAAAATGTGGTATGCATCCAACCTAATAGTTCCACAAAGATCACGACAGTCCCTCACATTGAGTTTAATAATGCAGCTGCCCGTAAGCTGTTCTGACTTGACACACAGCAGGAAAGCAGTCAAGATTTTAAGAAGCAGGAGATTAAAATACATTTCAATTTGTATGTAGGTAATTATGGAAAGGATTTGATTGTCAGATCCTCCAGAAGACTTTCTTGGGTCAACATGACCTGCTGGGTACTTTGACAATACATTCCTCTGGTACTTGCTTATATCTGGGGCTATTTTAAAATGCCTGGCCTGTTTTATTTCACAGAATAATCAAGCTATTGTAGAGAAATAGGCAGGCAACACAAATATACCACAAAAACAATGGCACAGTCCTTTCTTAGCTGATTTTAAAGAAAACTATGGGTTGGAGTGGCTGGACACAGCTGACCTGGCTACCTGGATCCGTGCTATGGTGTGACATCAAAACTTGACTATTGTAATGCACTGTACATTGGTCTCCCATCTAAGTTAACTAGGAGGCTCCAATTGGTGCAAAATGCTGCAGCTTGACTGTTAGCAGGAGAGAGCAGGAGCACGAACATCACTCCCATCCTGCAGTCACTCCACTGGTTACCTATCAGTTATTGTGCTCAATTCAAGGTATTGGTTACATACAAAGCTCTTCACGGCCTTGTCCCAACATACCTACGGGACCTCTTCCCTCCCTATGTTCCTCCACGGCAGCTTCGCTCATTCAAGCAGGGTCTCTTGCAGGTGCCAGCCTGCACATGGGTGAAATCAACAGCAGCCCATACACAGGCTTTCTCTGTGGTGGCCCCTACCCTGTGGAATGGCCTCCCTGGTCAGGAGCCCCCACGTTCCTGGCTTTCCACAAACAATGCAAAACCGAATTATTCAAAAAGGCTTTTTACTCAGATAGGAAGGTGGTATTGTAGGGAGGGGGTCTCAGATATTTTGCTAATGAGTTAGGGACCATAGACTTTACCATTATCTTGCCTTGCATATTATCTGTTGCTTTAAATATGTACTCTTATATACTACCTGTGCTTCATGTTGTCTAATGTCAGTCCTAGAATTGTTTATGTTCTGTTTCAGCAATTCTTCAACCCCATATTGGATCCTTACTAATGCTATGTCTTTGTAAAATCCTGTGACATTGTTTATGGAAATGTCCTTGACACTGTATGGAAATGTCCTTGATACTAATTGTACTAATTTCACACTACGCCTTGAGTCTCAGTGAGAAAGGCGGACTATAAATGACGTAAATAAATAAATAAATAAATAAATAAATAAATAAATAAGGTGCTGTGGGAAGAGACAGCAGGAAGCAGATTTCCCCCACCTATCCTTTCCCCTAGCAGCCATCTTTGAGTACTGGAAAGCAATTCTGGAGAATGTGTGCATAAAAAGCCATGCAACACAGATGGCTGCAGTGATGATGAGGTTACTGACCAGAGGCTCTACTAGTGTACAAGGCAAAGAGCAGTCTGTTCCTATCTGTTCCTTTTTACTGGGTTGCATGACTTTTAGTCAACACAAGTCCGTTTTTCATGTTTCAGGCCTCACAGGAGGCTGATAGGGGAAAGGAAGGGTGTGAAAGGTCCATCTCTGCCAGGGCCTTCCCTTAGCAGTGCCTTGGATCAAACCCTTTATACACTTTAGAAACTATGAACTGCATTGTCAGCCACCTAACAACAAACATGGTTTGCTTTTTGAAACCTATAATCACAGATATAATTGATAGAGCACACTATGTGATTAAATGTCCCATGATCATGACAAAATGGTTGATCAAGCTGTAAAGTGCTTCCCAACACACTTGCAAATGTGGACAGTTCCTATAAAAAACTCCAAGAAGTTGTATTTTCAGAGGCATGCTACCAAAAATTATTATAAACATGTGCTTTGAATATGTTTTTCAATGCACAGCAAAGGGTATAATGTTATTATCTGATGTGATGTATATGTGCATAATTCATTTAAGATATCTGTATTCTACTTTTCCACTTCTGGATGACTGTTGTATTTTAAAACAACCAATTCATTTAATATATTTTAAAACAGAAGACAGAAGAGTAGCAAAATCTTATCATCAGCCAAATATTTGGGCTTTGCGAGCAAACACCAATGAGGAGTTGCCTCTGGATCACAACTGCTGATGACTTGGGCTTCAGTCCAAAGTCCCAAATATTTGAGCTTTGGCAAATATTTGGGACAATAGTGTAATTGCTCTACAATAGTCTCTAGGGAGTTCTGTTTCTCATGTGAGATACCACCACTGAAAAGATGTATCTCTTCTAGTTGTCATCCACTTAACCTCTTGTGTCAGACTCCCCATTCCTAGGATCAGAGTCCAGGGCTGTGCCCCCCCCCTTTGGCTTGGTCCAAGTTAGTCAGGTTGCAAGTGGCCTCAGAATGGGAACAGAAGGGGGTTCTGCTTGCACCCTGCTTTCTCTCTCTCTCCTGACCATCCACCTCTCCCACACAGCCCTTGAAAGTAGATGGGCCTTTTCTCCCCAGCCTTGCTCTCCCCACCTGCTTATAAAACTCCCTGAGAGAGGGTCAACCCAGCCTCCACCAATCACCCATCCTTGAGGGTGACGTCTTGTGGACAGGCAAGTCTCTGGCCCTCTTGGGTCGGGTGCCCCATTGCCTGTCCTCCCAACCCTTGAGCCCAATGGTCTTCAGCCCATGATAGGTATCCCAGGGCAGCTCTGACTACATGGGGTTTTGCCTACTCTGGCTTCCACCCCCTTCTGTCTCCTCCACTTGCCCCCCCCAACCTGGTCATGCCTGCATCCTTGGAACCACCCTCTGCCCACTGCAAGCCTGGACAGCTTTCCATTCACTTGCTTGCTCCTGCCACTGAGGCCTCTTGCCCAGGACTTCCCTGGGCATCATGGAGGCCTGTGTCGAGAAGGAGCCCCCTGTGACCACCCTGTCGGCCCACTGGGCTCTGTTGGCATCTCTGGCTGCATGGCAACCCCAGTTCAGGCTGGCTTGCCCTTTGCCGGGCTGGATAGTCTCATCTTGCTCCAATTCTAGGCTGCCATCAGCCGAAGTGAATGGAGGGAGGCTTCAGTCCCATACACTTCTGAAACAAGCAGAACAGGGCTTCTGAACAAGGACAGGCAACTTTTCAGAAAACCCAGGCAAGTTGTTTAGCTCATAGGTTAAAAACACCATCAGGAATTGAATCTGGAAACACATAAGGAGCCAAAACAATTTTTTTTAACACTGGCAAACTTTGTCTGGCAAATCCTTGGCAACAATTAGGCTGCCATATTTTTACCAGCTGAAGGTTCTAAATGTTCTCCAAAAGGCACTCCCAACCTATAATGCATTTCAATAATCTATGGTTGCCAGCTGTGGGTTGGAAAACAAGGCAGCATCACATACTCTCCAGAATAAAGCCACCGTCCCCTGGCATCAGAAAGGTAACACTGACGGGGCCAAGCCAAGTAATAGTGACCAAATGGCACTCTAGTAATATCTAGAAACTGCAGAGCATTCAAAGAAGCATCCAAGTTCGAAAGATGCAGTTAATTACTTAAATACTTAGCAAATAACTCAGAGTCCTTCTGGAGACCTACATAAGGCAAGGTCCCTATCACTTGGAATTTTTCTGCTGGAACTGCCTAGATACAAAAATGATGGGAGAGTAACTCTTTTTTGCTGCCATCACCACACAGAGTAGGCTGTAAACACTATTTGTGTCGGTAGGTAGGTAAGTAGACAGGCAGTGCAATCCTAAACAAAATTTCACCTGTCTAAGTCCATTGTCATCAATGGATTTATAAGGGTCTAACTCTGATTAGGATTGCACTGAGACAGACCCCTACAAAACACAAACTTAGTCATTGTAAAAGTACATGCCTATAAGACCATGAGAATCTTTAGATCAAACTATGCTATTCTTAATTTCATTAAACCAACAAACTTAACAATAGAAACTAAAAATAAAAAGATGTTTCTAAAAGTAGTCACAAGTACAATAATAAAAGCTGAGACGGAATCCTATAAAAGAAAATTTCAATGCTGTTTGGAAGTTATAGCCCAAACGTAAACAGTAAGATAGGAAACACCTTTTTCATCATGCAAATTATAAGAAACATCAAAAGTTAACCAGAAAGCAAGGAAATGGTACAGCAAAACATCACTAAATGAACTATAGGCAGAACCTGGGGTGTTATAGTGGGAAAATATATTTTCAATCATATGTGGAATTGTCAGTTTCCAGTGGGAGGAAAGTGGATGGCACTCATTATTGAACATAATGTTTTATCATGCTTATTGTTATTCATTAAATGTATTCATCATCACATCTCCATAGACAAGAGCTAGTCTCAAGGAAACCCAAAGTTCAACTGCAGATCTTTCAGTGCAAAGTTTGTGTTTTTTCCCTTTGGAGAACTGTTCACAGGCATCCCTCCCCCCACACACACACATAAGACTGTTAAAGTAGCACCATTACCCTAATTATTTTCTTCTTGTGATCCCAGCCCACAGATATCCCATGGTTAACTTGATGACATCAGTGAAATTAGAATAAGGGCAGTGCTTTTTGGATCACTCACTTTGGTGAATGTAGGAATACCTTTTCTCCCAAGCAAGGCTTCCAAGAATTGGAGTCCTGGCCTGGGTACAAACTCTAGATACCTTGGTCCTTCAGGGGCCTGAAGGCCCAGCCAAATTGCTATTAATGTGCCATGTGACCTGAGTCTCTTGACATAATTTACCTCACAGGATTGTTGTAAAGATAAAATGAGGGGACCGTGCATACTGCGCTGAACACCTTGGGTAAAGGGTGGGATATAAGTGTTCACAATGAGGGGGAAAGTATGGTGTACATAAAGATGACCAGTTACTAGGCTCTTCGTGCTAACATGAAACCATTTGATATTTTTTGGGATTGGGGCATGGGGGGCAGGTAAGAAGGCAAAGGTAGACACAGCCATCAGGGATGGACTGTGATTATACTAACTTCTGCTAGACATAGGGAGAGACAAAAGAGCACTAAAACCCTGTCCATTAACCAGTGAAAATCCCCACTTCCTCATGCACATGAATTCTCGCATCAAGTTCCAACAGTTTCTCACAAATCTTCAAGTCTCTCTCTGCATCTATAACAGCTAGAACTCATCCACTTTTAAAATAGAAAGTTGAGATTCTCAGCGTATTTTACTTTAGAAACAGGTTGACTTTAGAAACAGGTTTCTAGAAATGAATGACAGTGTCGGTTGGAATTAAATGATCACAGACTTCTCAAACTTACATGACCAGCTTTGAAGAGGTCTTTTGATCATAGGTGTTTTCTCAAGGCTTGTCAGCAAGGTTTGAACAGTCACGTACAGAGAAACATGCACGGGCACACACACACACTACCAACAACTGAACTCCTAAAAATAATTAATTAATTCCGACTCTTCTTAAATAAGTTCTGAAATCTAAGTTTGAACTTTTTAAAAGTATATTTTGAAATGTGGGCTTTCCTACAGAAATTCAAAATCTAAGTATGCACAAAAGTTTCCTCCAAAGTAGTTTCAATTCTTATCCAGGTCATATTTGTAAGAAGGATTTTATTCTCTAAAATTCTCCTGGATCAAGTGCAACCTTTTCACTTTAACAGCATATATTATAATTGCATATACTCTATTTTTATAATAAACAAGTTTACACTCATCAGAAGATACCAATATCTCATAAATAACATAAATAAATAATTAAAAATAATGTTCATTTCACTTTTTAATATAGTAAAATGGTAGGTATAATTCTGATACATCTCTTGAATATTTCAGCTGGCTGTGCCCTCATGTGGTAAGAGGTGGTACTTACTGCTCTAGGAACCCTTGTCTTCAGTGTGGACAAGGGTGAATTAAAAGACCAGTTAATTTACTGTGATATACAGAGGGGTTAAAGTAAGCCAATACAGGCCTGTACAAAGTAATGGTTAAAATGTGGCTGAAGTCATACCTCCCATCTTCTGCTTTAAGCCACCACCACCACCACCACCCGAGACAGAACTAGTAAAGAATTTAAATTACTCTTATCCCTGGGCATCAGTTATTGAAAGAAGCTTAATCAAATACATCAAATGGCATGCTTTAAATGACCCATCCCAGGTATCACCACACAAGCACATACAATTGAGAGAGTCCATTCTGCATGGAAATGATGTGATATTATCTTTTGCTGGCTACACCATGTAAAAATATATATAATGAAAATGTGGCTTATATTTCCTAAAATTCATTGGTACAGGTGAAATATATGACAACTGCATTACAAAGAGATCTTATTCAGTAGCTGGTAGAAACTCATAATAATTTTTCAGCATTTCTTCTTGTAATTTTGTGTCTTGCTATGGTCTCAATCAGTCTTATTTTCCATAGCATATTTTCATAGCACTGGCACTCTAAGCTAAAAAAAGCCACAATTAGGAATCTTGGCTTTTGTGTAGCATATTCCAAAGTTGTACTCACAGAAATATCTGTACATAGCTCTCTTCACTCAAAGTGGTAACTGCATATGTCAGAAGCATCCCAAGTGGTGCGTACTCCCATCAGGGGACATTGTAGCATTTTCTGATAAGAGCTGTTGTGTGTTGTGTGACTGAGGAGACTTGTTGGATAGTTCTCATGCCAAGTAATACACTTCTCTCCCCTGCTGTGCCTGAAGCCGTTAAAGAGCAATGTAACTATCAAGGGGGTTCTCCAAACTGTACCCCAAAGCAGTCATTCCTGGATATAGCCTCTCTTTACCAGAAAAGCACAAGTCTCAGAGAAATATCATCAATGATGTCACAAGCACTATTCAGTTGGTGCTGGAACTGTCATGCAACCACTTTCCTCACAGTTCTTCAAATGACAGTGGCCCAGATAACCGAGGAAAAGATTGCATACTGCTGTTTGAGAAAGCTGGGGTAACAATAACATAATCTTTGTGCAACAGAATGAAGTCCCTTGAATGACGATGACTGCCAGCCATGCACTAAATGAACAACACTTGCTGCAATATAAACCTGTTATTTGGAATGGCCCTTAAAGATGTCCAAAATACAAAAAGAGAACTAGAACTATGAATTACAATAGAAATTATCAGGGGGTGGTGGGAGTGAGAGCATTCTACAATAAGCAATCAAAGAAAACTTATTGCTTCCAGAAATACCCAGAAAAAAATTCCTGTGTTGTTTCCACACAGGTTTTTTGCCCCACATCCAATGCTGTTGGGAAGTGACTTTTTCCCTACCCCCCACAGCATCAGTGTGCATTTGGCTTTCCTCCAATCTTTCCAAAATTTGGTTTGCTGTAAAGTTTTGGTTAAGATTGCAGCAAAGGTTGGCTGATGCATGGATGGGAAACTTTGGATTTTGGAGAGTCAGTTTGGTGTATTGGTTAAGAGCATGGGACTCTAATCTGGAGAACCGGGTTTGATTCCTCACTCCTCCACTCGAAGCCAGCTGGGTGACCTTGAGTCAGCCACAGCTTCTAGCTCTCTCAGCCCCACCCACCTCACAGGGTGTTTTGTTGTGGATAATGGCATACTTTGTAAACCGCTCTGAGTGGGTGTTAAGTCATCCTGAAGGGCGGTATATAAATAGAATGTTGTTGTTTTCCCCATACAGCAGCCATTTTCCTTGCCCTAGTCCCCACAGCAGCCATTTCCTCCCCATGCCACCAGAGTTTTTTTCTAAATCAACAACAGAATACCATTATCAGGTTCTCTGAACTTCCAGATCCTCTTTTTTTAGTAAAGTGTCTCTAGTACCTTTTATCACAGAAATATAAGGGGGAAAGCAAATCTCTGCAATGGAAGAACTAGAAACTTATTTTTTTCTGCAATTGAAAACTGGGAATTCAGAGAACATGATGCACAAGTTGTTATACTGTTATAAAGATATAATGATTTAAATTGCCAATTTAAAAAAATGGGGAAAGGACAGTAGTGTGGGCCCAGAGGAAATATGGAGAAACCTGTCAGGTGGAGGCTCCGTTGCTGCTGTGCTGAATCGGCAGCTGTAACAGTAATGGGGAAACTACATAAGTTTGCCTCCATGAAGAAAACACCTATATGTTCACCATGGCTCACTAAATACAATACTTAGTTCCTTTGATCAGAAACTGGCACAGATCATCTATCCCAATAACCATTCAAAAATGAATTTAAAAAAAAATAATTGTACAGGTTATGTCACACTACTTGGAAAGAGGAGCAATTTTTTCCAAATAATAAAGAAGTGTTTTGAAACAGACACTCAGCTCCAGTCTTTCATTATAACCAACATAACTAGACAAATTAGTATAGTTTCTAGGGAGGAAAATGCATTTTTTCATATTTGGAAAGGGCATTAATACTGGGATTTTGAGTTATTTGGGTCCACAATACCATTTTGGTATGGAAATTCAGGGGGGTTTAGTATTCTGAAATTATTCTGGTCCATTGTTCCCTATGGGAAATATTTTGGGGGGCTGGAGTGGCTGTTTTTCAAGCAAATGACATCCCAGAAAAATGGAAGACATCTACTCCTGTCTGTCCACTAAAGACCCTCCAAGTTTCAAGTAGATTGGATCAATTCTAAACAAGGTGCCCCCACCAATCCTGCTTGTTTTCATTGTTTCCTATGGTCGAAAAAATCCCATGATTCCTTCACAGTAAAGAAGCCAAAAGCCAAATAAACAACAGCAAGCAACCACTGGCCGAAAGCCTCCCAATCCAAACAAAACCAACATCAAACCAGAGAATCCTAGCAGACCCAGGGGCCCATGTGGCAAGCCCAACACAACCAGTGCGATACCAGAGAATCCAAGCCAAACCAACTGAAGCAAAGGACAATGTTACGAGCCCCACAGAACCAATGTCAAACCAAAGAATCTCAGAAGAACCACAGTGCAACATGGCAAGTTCATTAGCCCATTAAAACCAATGTCAACCCAGACAATCCAAGGTGAACCAACTTATGCAAGGAACACTGCTTTAACAACTGTAGAACCAATTTTAAATCACAGAATCCAAATCAAACCAAGCCATTTACACTGTAAATTGAAAAAAAACCACTCCCAGGAACCTTAAAATGCTGGCATTGAATATTTCTGTATAATTCAAAATATTTCCAGAATTTTTAGAACCTATTTACCAGTATCCTGAAAAGTACCAAATACACTCCAGACATTGATAAGTTATTTTTCAGATATATATATGGACTGGAAATATCTGAACGCACATCCTTAATAATCTCCCCTGTATTCCCACTTTTTTGTGTTCTGTCCTGTCTACCTTGTGTAATTGGCCCATGCATAACACAATAACAACTTTATTTTTAAAAGTCTGTAGTGGTGGGAAGCCAGAATAACTGCTGGTAGACCATTCCTTTGCTAAACAGATTGCTGATTAATAATCCAGCATAACTAATGTTTAGCAGATAGTTTCCTGGTTTCTGGGGAACTTTCCTCAGTGTTTTGAATGAGATATCAATCAGAGATTGCAGAGGTGTCACTCTTTAGGTAGAGGTGGGGGAGCAGAGAGACAGGAGAAACATTTGCTTGCAGTTCAAAAGGCCGGGGGAGTACACCAGGCGCTTTGAATTCCAGAGCTAACTTGATGTAAACCTTAGAGGTGTGTGAGTGTGTACATGTATAGGTGTGTCTCAAGTTTTTCTTTGGAGATATGTCTATTTGCTTCTGCTATACTTTGCTTATACATTTGCAAAAATAAGTAAATATTACAAAGATGTCATACTTCCATTTAAAAAAATAAGCATGGCTCTGCCTCTAGAACCAGATATAGCTGGAGAAAACCTTACAGATAAATGCAGGTAGTCAAGCACTGGGGTGCACAATAACGCATTTGTGGAAATACTGGGTTCACATACAATTCAGCTACAATTTCAAAGTAGATGTTTAGATGCAAAAGCATTGAGCTGTCTTCAGGCTAAGACTACACCCATTTGCACTGCAATAGACTGCAGTGTTAAAAGCCATTATTCTGAATGTATTGTTAGCCATTCCCGTCTTTAAGTTCATCACTGTCAAACACACACCATAACATGCACAGAGTTTCAGCTAAACTGGCTGGAGCTTCAAACTTTGTTTTCTAATTTAGAAGTAAATAATGAATAGTTTTTAAAAATAGAAACATAACAGACATAATCCCGCCAAAATTAAGTACTTTTGAAATGTGTTCTATTGACTTCAACATGATTAAATCTTTCCCCTTGAAATCAGTGGAACTTTGAAGTGCTTAATGTTTTGTTCAGATCATTCATCTGTGCTGGCTAACCAAAGAAAAATGGGAAGGAGGAAGTAGCACAGATCATTGCAAAACAGAAGCCAAACTGTATTATTAAATACTTCATGTGAATATGCCACACTGTAGCTTCTAGACAGCTATATTTGAAAAAGAGGTAAAGACTAAGAGTTAAATGTAAAAAAAAATAATGCTCAAATTACACATACCTAGGAGCCAGGAGTTCAAATGCTGCCACCTCCTCTACCCTCTCAAAAGGCGACAGGAAATTCTTCTTACTCAAATTGGTTGCACTGACAGATTACCCAAGAGGAAACTGGTAGAAAAATCATGAGTAGGCAATGAAAAAAAGTAAGCTGGTTGGCACAACAACAACCCAGAACCAGACTGATCAACAGCCTTCACATGAAGACTGAGTGCCTGGTGTCAAGAGTTCAGTGGAGATTTCATGGAAGCCGCTAGGTGACATAACCTACCCATAACCTAAGTGTATTTAACTGATCTTCATTCATGGCATTAGTTAATACAATTGCAGGTGTACAATCTGTAAACAAGAAACATAATTGGGTTTAATTTATAAAACAGTTTATTGCTCTTGTTAGGAATTGGTATTAAGGCACATTACTATTAGGAAATTTTGAAAGAAATAAAACATAATAATAAAAAGTATTTAATTTCTTAATATTTGAGTCCAGTAATACCATAAAGACCAAAACTCAATTTCTAAAGGGATTCCAAGCATGTGTAATATAAAATACTATACTCTCATTTATTCTTCTCTATATTTTCTTTACCTTTTTGTTTGTGGTTCAGAATATAACTTTAAATGCAGAGAGACACAAATAAAACTAGTACCAGAAGTGGCAATAAAATTATTTGAGATCCCTTCACTATATATCAGGCAAGAGCTTGGGCAGGGGGGGGCGGTGTTTTGCGTGTGGCTGTCTGGAATGAGACACTCATGACATGCAGTGACTGCCTTGTGTAGGCTAGCCAATGAGCAGTAGTCCTGAGGGAGAACTGATGAAAATTAGTATAACCATACAGATGAGTGCTGCCACTTTTTTTTTTTTTAAAGCACGTTTAACAATTCAGATATCAGGAATCAGAATGCAGCAGCTATGAAAGTATTTCTTGGCATTAATAATAGTTAGGTGATTAGATGAACCTGAAGCTCTTCTGATTTCAAGGGGAGAGATTTACAGTATAATCCTAAACCAAGTTACGCCAGTGTAAGTCCATTGAAATCAATGGGCTTAGACTGGAGTAACTCTGTTTAGGATTGCACTGTAGATCACTTAGATTAAATCTTTAATTACTTAGCACAAAAAAGTACTTAATTTTGACTGGATTATGTCTGTTGTGTTTCTAAATTAAGTATCCAGATGTCAAGATGCCAGATGTCAAGTAACTTGACATCTTTATTAATCTGACAAAATTATCACTGGCCTATGAACACCTATGCTTCTGCCCCCAAAACAATAGCTTAATAGCTTGTCCAGAGATGAAACAATAAACTAGGAAAGGCTTGATTGTGCATATCTGGGAGGAACTATAGGTGAGATGGGTGCTTGATGTCCAGCGACTGCCGGATGGGAAGGGCTTATCAGGTCTCTGAATACCCCTGATTGGGAAGGGAAGTTGTTGGAAGGGTGAAGATGAGATAAAGCAGGAACTCCTGGAAGACCGCTTCGTTTTACTTCAGTGCTTCTCTGGGGCACGGAGGGGCAGTTAATCAATCTGACACACCTGGTAATTTTCCAGCTCCAGCCAGGGTTGGCATATGTTCTGCCTGGCCAGACAATGTTTTGTTCATGAGGAAAGGGGGGGTATTCCATATTCATAAACCTCCCTTTAGATGAGGAGAATGGGTATGACTGCTAAAGAGAGCCAGGAAAACATTTTACACAGAACCATAGATCAAAGGACAGAGTGTCTTAGACTGATGACAGCTTTTATTTTGATCCCTCTTAACTGCAGTGTTTATATTTCCATCTCACTTACTTGAAATGTGTGATAGATCCAGAGGAGTTAGCCGTGTTAGTCTGCAGTAGCAAAATAGCAAAGAGTCCTGTAGCACAATGGTTGTTGTGGATTTTCTGGGCTGTATCACTGTGGTCTTGGCACTGTAGTTCCTGACGTTTCGCCAGCAGCTGTGACTGGCATCTTCAAAGGCCAGTCACATACCTCTGAAGATGCCAGTCACAGCTGCTGGTGAAACGTCAGGAACTACAATGCCAAGACCACGGAGATACAGCCCGGAAAATCCACAACAACCATCATTCTCCAGCCATTAAAGCCTTCAACAATAAGTCCTGTAGCACCTTTAAGACTAACCAACTGCATCTGACGAAGAAAGCTGTGGCTCTTGAAAGTTCATGCTACAATAAAGTTGGTTAGTCTTAAAGGAGCTACTGGAGTCTGCTATTTTGAAATGTGTGAGGACTCATCTCTTTAAGATTATTCACCATAGCCAGTTTCATCCAGTCTGGCTGAGGGGTGATCTGCCAGGTTATCTTGCCCAAGTCTCAATTCCTCTTATTGCATTAGAGTTGTATTAGGGTTCCCTATATTACATTGAACAAGAATATCACAGAAGACTGCAGTGTTTTGCATACATCTGATGGATAGTTGAGGTTAAAACCCTTACTGGGTGACTGACTAACTGGGTGGTTAAAACAGAGTTGACTGAAGTTGAACCCTGTGAAGACGGAGGTCCTGCATCTGGACCATGGGTTATCAGATTTGGAGATCCAGCTTCCAGCCCTTGGCGGGGCACCTCTTGAGCCGGTGCCAATAGTAAGGAGCCTGGGCAAAATCCTGGATACCTTCTTGTTAATTGAGGCAGTTATGGAGGCAGGTTATGGCAGTTGCCAGGTCTGCGTTCTTTTATCTTAGGCAGGCCAGGCAACTTGCCACCTACCTGTTGACCTGTGATATTGCGACAGTAATCCATGCAATGGTCACCTCTAGGCTGGATTACTGTATCTTGTTCTACGCTGAGCTGCTCTTGTGTCTGCTCCGGAAGTTACAACTGGTCCAGAATGCGGCGGAACATGTCTTGACCGGAACTCCATTTCAGTCACATATTACACCTGTCCTGCGCCAGCTGCACTGGCTCCCATTGGAGTTCCAGGTCAGGTTCAAGGTTTTAATCTTAACCTTTAAGGCCCTTAGTGGACAGGGACTGACATATATTTTAATTGATTTTATGTATTTATGGAGTTTAATTTTTATTTTATTAATAAGATTAAAAGCCCAGTAAAAGGGTAGAGAAATAGAAGAAAAAAGTAAAGAAAAAAGAATACAAAGAGAGAAAAAGAACAAAAATTGAAAATAACAAAGAAAAATAATGTTTCATTTTCCATTTTTCTCTACAACACCTATCATATTTTAACAAACATATTTTTAGTTTTAATATATCCAAAATTTACCTTTTCAATACTGCTGCACTTCTATTTCTTTTTCCCAAATTTATCTTCTTAAAAATCAAAACCAGAGATCATCAGTTCATTTTTCCTCGTCTCATGCAGAAAGTCAATAAGAGGTTTCCAGTAACCATAAAAGTAGACAATGTTTTATCTCTGATCAGAGCTGTAAGTTTAGCCATCTCCACTAACTCCGTCATTTTCACAATCCAGTCCTCAATTGAAGGCAATATTGTACTTTTCCATTTTTGCACATATAAAAGCCTAGCCAATTTTGTCATATATAGAAATAAAGATACCATATTTATTATCCTACTGTTTTATCCATTAGTCTCAACAAAAAGGCTTCTGGTTTAAATTGTATATTGATCTTCAACATTTTTTGTATTATCATATGAATTAGTGACCAAAAATTTTTTGCTTTAGGGCAAATCCACCAAAGATGATAAAATGTTCCTTCATGTTGTTCACATTTCCAACATTTGTTTGACATACCTTTACACATTTTTGCTAATTTATCAGGAGACATATACCACCAATACATCATTTCATAGAAATGTTCTTTAAGTGTGGAACTCAAAATGAATTTGAGCCCCTTTACCCACATATTTTCCCACCAGTCCATTGGTATATTATACCCAAAATTTTTAGCGCATTTTACTATACAATCTTTCACAGATTCTTCTTCCATTTCAAATTTCAACAAAAGTTTATACATTTTGGAAATAACATGGTCATCATTTGTGAGAATTCTAAAGTCTCTGTTGGTCAACCATCCCTGTTTAGTAGTCATCTCACTTCTATAAAATGCTTCCTGTGTTGAAATTCAAAGCGATGTCTTCTGTGATAATCTCAGTTTGTATTTATTCCATATGCTCAAGATGGCTCTCCTAATGTAATGATTTTTGAAGTCTACATTGACCTTTACTTTATCATACCACAAATAAGCATACCATCCAAATCTCAGGTCATAACCTTCTCAAGTCAGGAGCCTCTCATTTCTCAGTTTTTATGTATTTATGCTGTTAATCCACTCTGAGACCACTTGCAGGGAGAGCGGACTATAAATTAAATTAATAAATAATAAATTAGTAAGTATCTTACTGTTAATACTGCCAATTTCCCCCATCAGTGAGCTATTCAAAGGCAAAGAGGATGCCTAAAGGGCAGCAGACATGGATTGAGGTCAAAATGGCCCTGGAGCAAGCTCTGGTTGTTCCTGGCTGCCAGCAAAGATGAAAAAAGAGGAGGGGGGATTTTCAACCCAGAAGAAAAAAGAAAAACAGATAACCAAAGAAGATGAAAGAAAAAGAAAAACCTTGAGTGGGAGAATATGATGGATGTTGCGCATTTGGGGATGCTGCACATTTACAGGGATCTCTCATTTCTTATTTCTTCTTTTTTCTTTCTCTTTTTAAAGGAAGTTTAATGCTTTGTTTAGGCATGCTATAATAAAAATAATATAGTATATGATGCATATTGTACAAATTTAAACCACTAAGGAAGGCCTCACAGCTGAAACGTGTTTGGTTTACATGCTTTTTATGATATGAATAACTGTACCTCGTCATTTGAAAGATATCTGTAAATGTGTGATATTCCCATGTGTATAGGTGTGATTGTTCTTTAAAATGTTTATACCAGGGGAAGGTGCTCACATATATCTAACCAAAGTTAATAGATCTTTAATATTTGAAACGAGAGTAAAGATTTTGTAATTTAATACATTTTAGCTTTTTTATATTGACCTTGATCTTCTCAAACCCCAGGTTTTTCTTTTTCTTTCAATCTGATTGGTTACCTGCTCCCACTTTCCCTGCAAGCAAACAGCCAGCCTGCCCCTGGAGAGCAGCAGATTTCCTATACCACATCAGCTCTCTAGAAAGAGATCTTGTAGTTTGGGGTGTGTCACCGAACTCACAGTTGTCAGTCTGCCTCTCCTTAGCACTCTCCTGAAAGTCCTGTTTACTCACTCACTCATCTGCCCACTAGGCTTGCCAGGCCTCCCACCAGCAAGCGCCATTGCCCACTGTCACTCAGAGCAACCATAGAATTCCCAGCAATTCCCAGAGCTATCCTTTGTCATTTCTAGGTAGTACTCAGAAGTGACATAGCTATGTTGGTGGTGACATCATCAATGTCACACACTTGCTTCCTTGTCCCCCACTCCCAGCCTTCCTACTGGTTGCCAGACTGATCCTGGCAATGCTAAAACTCACACACACCTCTGCAACTTCCTGAGTCAGGTCAAACAGCAGCATAAAAATGTTTTAAATAAATACTCACCTTCCCCAAGCTCTGATTGGCACTTGAGCTAGAGCTACCAACCTCAGGATGGCGCCTGGAGTTCTCCCTGAATTACATCTGCTCTCCAGACTACAGGGAACAATTTCCCTGGCAGAATTGGCAACTTCAGAGGGCAGGATCTATGGTATCACATCCTCACTGAGCTCCATCCTCTCCCCAAACTCCACCCTGCCCAGGCACTGCTATCAAATCTCTAGGAACTTCCTAAACCAGAGCTGGCAATCCTAACTTGGGCAAGGTCACCGATGAGCCACTTCCTAATAATTTTCCCCATTTGTTAAGGAAGATTAACACTATCTGTTTACAGGCCCTGCCTCCAGTTCTTTAGACCAAATTCATTTGAGCTGATTAAACAGCAATTTTATTGGCTCCTGAATCCTGCCATCCCTCAACACTACTAGTGCTGAAGCATGGGAAAGAACATTATACCATGAAACACGATTCCCCATCCTTGTTATATATGAAAACTTGTGCCAGAAGCTCCCAGATCCTCAGCAGAGGCACTTAGGGGACCTCAGGAAACTTCTGGGGGGAAGAAAAGATGGAAATAGATTTCATGAACTCATTATATTGATGTAAATATAAGACTCAACCCATAGTGTACTTCAAGTAATACATCCATCTACCTTCTAGCATCTCCAATCCATTTTGACTGTGTCATGCGTTTTATGTACTGGGGGACCTACCATTCCACAGGCAATGGGAGAGGACAAGTGCAACTATATCCATAGACAAGTTCAGCCTGAAGTTCCACAATTCAAAAAAAATTAATAGATCAAGGTCTCAGAATGTTGCCTTATAATTGTTGGGATTAGGAAGGCCAACCTAACAAAAGTGGTTTACATAAATATCTGAAAATTCTATATTCAGAGCCAGTATGTATGTATTGGCAAGGGTGTCAGACAAGAATGTATATTATCTTCCTACCTGTTCAATCTCTATGCATAATATATCATAAGGAAAGCTGGATTAGATCTAGAAGAAGGTAGAGTGAAAACTGGTGGAAGGAACATTAACAATTTGAGATATGCAGATGACACCACATTACTGACAGAAAATAGTGAAGACTTGAAATGACTACTGATGAAGGTTAAAGGGGAAAGCGCCAAAGCAGGATTACAGCTGAACATCAAGAAAACAAAAGTAATGACCACTGAGGAATTACAGAATTTTAAAGCTGAAAATGAGGAAATTGAAATTGTTCAAAATTTTCTATTCCTTGGCTCAATCATCAACCAAAAGGGAGACTGCAATGAAGATATCAGAAGATAATTGAGTCTTGGAAAAACAGCTGTGAGAGAGCTAGAGAAGATCCTTAAAGATAAAGATGTCTCTCTGGGAACCAAGATCAAGATAACTCAAACTATGGTATTCCATTACTATGTATGGATATGGAAGTTGGACAGTGAAGAAAGCTGACAGGAAGAAAATTGATTCCTTTGAAATGTGGTGCTGGAGAAGAGTTTTGTGGATACTATGGACAGCCAGAAAGACAAATAAGTGGGTAATAGATCAAATCAAGCATGAATTCTTCCTAGAAGCTAAAATGACAAAACTAAGGCTATTGTACTTTGGTCACAGATTCTCTGGAAAAGTCAGTAATGCTAGGAAAAGTAGAAGGTAGTAGGAAAAGAGGAAGACCTAAAACGAGATGGCTTGACTCAATAAAGGAAGCCATGTCCTCCAGTTTGCAGAATCAGAGCAAGTCTGTTGATGATAGAACGTTTTGGAGTTCTTTTTCTCGTAGGGTCACCATAGGTCGAAGGCAACTTGATGGCACATAACACGCAGGCTTTGTAATATATTTACAGTTCAGACCATCAGAAGATTCAGAACATACTCCTCAGTGGGCAGAGAAATGAAGCAATGTGATCAGGATGAACAATTTCAGAACCATTTTAGAATGTGAATTTTTGGATTCTAACATTTTTCAAATGTTGTTTTTAAATTTTACTTTTATAGATACTTTTCGTGTTCATAAATATTGAGATGATAGTGTTGAAGACAGACTTGGCACATTCAATTCCCCCTTCCCCCAAGAACCATCCCTGAATCCAAAAGAATTTGTGGCTGGAACTGGGGGGGAGGGGATTTAGAAGCACATTCAAATTAGCAGAACTTGAGAATTCCTTTCCAAATTCATATAAGCTCTGATATGAATCCAGTTATTTGATGGCAAACCTCATTGGCATTTTTCTTGCCAATGAGTTACAAATTCCATGACAGGTGACGATGGAGATCCAAAGTTTTCGCTGTTTGAATTATGGTACAAAAAGGTCAAACCCTAACATAGTTTTTTTAAACAGGTGCACCTAGTTTGAAGAACCATTCCTTATTCTAAATAGT
The DNA here is from genome assembly GCF_028583425.1 of Eublepharis macularius. Lineage (NCBI taxonomy): Eukaryota > Metazoa > Chordata > Lepidosauria > Squamata > Eublepharidae > Eublepharis > Eublepharis macularius. The sequence goes on from NC_072790.1 coordinate 131,731,810, forward strand.
TGTACATCTTTGGAAAAACCAATCATTTATTTTCAGAGCACAGCAATTTTGTCCAACTTGCTATGGAACATAGAATATTTATTCCAGCAGACTTCCGGTTTGGGATCCATGGAGGTCTAACGCAGCTCTAAGTGCAGAGCTGACCGGGCTGCCGTTTCAGCGGCCGGAGGGGCACAAATAGCCCCCGGCCACCTGCTCTCAGGCGGAGAACAGGCAAAGAACGCTCAAAGACCTCAGGGCGCGTCGATCTCGGGCGAGGGGGGGGGTTCTGCGCTAAGGACTCTCTCTCGACCCTTGAGGTCCCACCCTTCGACAGGTCGGCATAGATCTCTGCGGCAGACCCGGGGCCAGTGCGGCTGGCATAAGACCTTTGTGCCCAAGCTTCAACAGGGGGAAAACAAACGGAAAGAGAACTTAAGATTGAAGCAGTGATTACAACCCAAAAAGACGATTGAAAAGGTAAAGATCACTATCTCCTGAATTGGGATGGACTGTTAAGAGTAACAAAGTTTTAAAAGGACTTTTTAAACTGCAACAGACTTATTATAAGGAGGGGGAAACCCGGCAAGAAATAGATTGGAAAAAGGACTAAGTAAAAAGAAGTAATTTAAGAAAAGGGACATTTGTTTATCATACCTGTGGTTGAGAATCGATAGCAGGCTGTGGGAAAATTTCTACCATCGCGAGAGCTGCAGCGGAGAGTCGAGAAACAGGAAGTACGCAATAGTGATAGAGTCGTCAGAAGGAGACGGCCCGTACTGGAAGACAGGAAGAAGGGCATCGCCATTTTTGAACAGGGAAGGGCTTTGACTTCAGCAAGGGCGGAAGTAGGACATCTTGGATTGCAAAAGGGTACAGAGAAACCATAGAGAAAAGACGCCCGACATTTTGGATTTTCGGAGCGATTTTTGTTTATTTAAAGGACCGGGACTTTTAAATTAGTTAAAAGGATTATCAATTTGGACGCCACGGAGCTAAGAAAACGTGCAGACTCGTGGGAGCGAGGTAAATCAAGCCCCACGATGTCGAAGAAAGAGTGGCAAGCAGCCATAGAGAACTTGGACAAAAAATTCTGTGAAATGTTAAAGGAGCTTAAAGAAACAAAATTGGAGTTGGTGAAAGAAGTCAAAGATGTCAAAGAGACAGTTAAAAATGAGCTGGCAGAAGTAAAAAAGGGAATGGAGACGATACAAACCGACTTGCAGGCAGCGCAGCAAAAAGTTAACGATGTGGAGAAGGCGATGGACAATCTTATAGAGATGCAGCGAACGGATATGAGAGTAATGAGGGGAAGAATGGCAGTTGCGGAGAGTAAATACATGGAGAAGCAGCTGAGGTTTCGAGGTTTGCCGGAAGTAGAAGGAAAGACAGCACAAGAACAGGTGACTGAAGTGTTAGCTGAATACCTGGAAAAGGAGGAGGAGGAGGTTGTGGCTTTCCTGGATGTGGTGTACCGAATAAATTCCAGATTTGCGACCCAGAGAAAGGTACCAAGGGATGTGATAGTGCAATTTACGACAAGGAATGTAAGGGAAATGATAGTGACTAAGCAATTTCAAGATCCACTGATAGTTGATGGCAAGACAATTATCATTATGAAGGAGTTACCCAGATCGGTGCTCTTGGACCGGAAAAAATACAAAGTGTTAGTCCAGACTTTGAAAGACATGAAAGTAAGATATAGATGGGAATTACCGGAAGGGATATCTTTTGAATTTGGAGGAGTAAGAAAGCGCATCAGATCTGAATTGGAAATGGAAAGGTTCATGACGGACAATGAAAAAGACTTACCAACAACAAGGCTTTGAATATGGAGTGCAAAGTTTTATCGTGGAATGTAAATGGACTCAACTCACCTAATAAGTGAAAAAGTATTTTCCACTGGCTATTAAAACAGAAATGTGATATAGTTTGCTTACAAGAGACTCATATTAGAAATCAGGACGTAAAATACCTTAAAGTAAGTAAATTGGGCATTGAATTTGTAGCGGCCTCAAAAAAGAAAAAAAGGGGAGTGGCATTATATATAAAAGAAGAGCTGCAGCCAAAGGTGATAATTAGAGATGGGGAAGCCAGATTTATAGCAGTGGAATGTATTTGGAATTTAAAGAAAGTGTTGGTGATTGGAATATATGCACCTAATGGAGCTAAAGAGTGCTTTTTTGAGGATTTAAAGAAGCAACTAGATGAACTTTCATATGATCAGATAATACTTGCAGGAGACTTCAATGGAGTTACGAATTTGGAACAGGATAAGAAATCAGCCACTACACAAAAGAAAAGAGGACTATTACCAAAGACCTTTTTTGGATTAATGCAACAGGAAGCGTTGGAAGATGTGTGGAGAACGCAGAATCCCATAAGCAGACAATATACCTTTTTCTCTGCAAAACATTCTACCTTATCGCGTATTGATATGATCTGGGCCTCAAAGGACTTAGTACTTTGGACTAAGGAAGCAGAAATAATGCCCATGGTAGGCTCAGATCATAACCCAATTATGTGGAAGTTTGGAAAAAGAATTAAGAGAAAAGGATGGAGAATAAATGAGGATTTGTTGCAAGAGGGAGAAAATATGGAAATGTTGAGAAGGGAGACTAAATTCTTCATACAGTACAACATGAATCAAGAAGTACCAACCAACAAGGTATGGGACACGTATAAAGCAGTAATCAGAGGTGTATTAATGGACTTAAATGGAAGACTTCGAAGGAAAAAAGAGGAGAAGAGACAGGAGATTATGGAAAAAATAAAAGCCAAAGAAATACAGCTGAAGAAAAGACCAGGGAAAAAGAAAATATATCAGGATATTAAAATCCTTCAGGAGCAGTTGACGGCTATGAACAATAAAGAACTGGAATGGAATCTTAAAAGACTGAATCAAAAGTCGTTTGAAGGGGCAAATAAACCTGGGAAATTTTTGGCATGGCAATTGAAGAAAAGAAAGGAGAAAAAGATAATAAATAAAATATGTGATGACAATAAAGTACACTTGGAACAGGTCGCTATTAGCAGAGCCTTTTATAAATTCTACGCTAAATTGTATGATAAGAAAGAAGTGAATAAAGATGCGATAGCCGCATATTTGGAGAAAATGAAGTTTCCAGTAATTACGAGAAGTGGAGAGTTAAACTAAACAGCGAAGTAACAGAAGAAGAGATAAGGAAGGCAATACAGTCAACAAACTTAGGAAAAGCGCCAGGGCCTGATGGACTTACAGCTAAATTTTACAAGGCAATGGCCAATGAACTGGTACCGTTTTTAAAAGAGGTGATCAATGGTGTTTTGAGGGACCAAAGGACCCCAGATACCTGGAGTGAAGCAAATATATCATTGATCCCCAAAGAAGGACAGGACTTGACCAATGTCAAAAACTACAGACCTATCTCTTTACTCAATAATGACTATAAGATTTTTGCAAAGATCTTGGCGGAGAGAATAAAGGGATGGCTAGCCGAAGTTATTGGAGAAGAACAAGCAGGCTTTTTACCAAATAGACAAATTAGAGACAACCTAAGGACAGTTATAAACGCTATAGAATATTATGACAGGCGATGTGATAAGGAGGTTGGTTTCTTCTTTGTAGACGCTGAAAAAGCATTTGACAATTTGAACTGGGACTTTATGTTTGCCACCATGGAACAGCTACAAATGGGGGAAAGGTTCATAAGAGCAGTGAGAGAAATTTATAGAGACCAGAGTGCAGCAATTGTGGTGAATGACGAGCTGACTAAAAAACTGATTATTGGAAAGGGTACAAGACAAGGTTGCCCGCTATCCCCATTGTTGTTTATTTTGGTTCTTGAAATTTTGATGATGCAGATTCGAGAAGACAACGCAATCCGTGGTATAAAGATAAAAGACTTTTCCTATAAGGTCAGAGTGTTTGCAGATGATATGTTAATTGTGGAAGATCCAATTGAAAACATGCCTAAGGTAATAGAAAAAATTAAAGAGTTTGGAGACTTGGCAGGTTTCTATGTAAACAAAAAGAAATCAAAGATTTTATGTAAGAATATGACCAAACAAAAACAACAGTTATTAACGGAAATAACAGATTGTGAGGTAACAAGTAAGGTGAAGTACTTGGGAATTGAATTGACTGCAAAAAATATAGATCTATTCAAGAATAATTATGAGAAATTATGGACTCAAATAGAGCATGATTTGATTAAATGGAATAGACTGAACTTGTCATGGCTGGGAAGAATTGCAGTAATTAAGATGAACGTGTTACCAAGAGTTATGTTTCTGTTACAGACGATACCAATCATTAGGGACTCCAAGCAATTTGATAAATGGCAGAGGAAAATATCAGAGTTTGTGTGGGCAGGCAGGAAGCCTCGAGTGAAAATGAAAGTGTTACAGGATGCAAAAGAAAGAGGGGGAATGCAACTGCCCAACTTGAGACTTTATTATGATGCAATCTGTTTGGTATGGTTGAAGGACTGGATCATGTTGAAAAATCGCAAACTGCTGGCCTTAGAGGGATACAAAAAATTATTTGGATGGCATGCATACCTATGGTATGACAAAGTAAAAGCAGATTCTATGTTTCTGCATCACTACATTCGGAGAAGCCTCTTTACAATTTGGAAGAAGTATAAAGAATACCTACAAGAAGGAATTCCCTCCTGGGTGGTTCCATATGAAGTAATAGATCCAAGAACGGTCGACAATGCACAACAGTGTTTAACGTACAAGGAGATAACTCAAATAGAATCTTCTAAAATAAGAATAAGAACGCAACAAGAGTTGTCTCCAAATTACGACTGGTTTCAATATAGACAAGTTAGAGATCTTTATTACTCAGACTGTGCGAAGGGAGGGATAAGGATGGAGGACTCAGAATTAGAGAAAGTAATTTTACAAGAAGACCAAAAGGAAATTTCCAAGGTTTACAAAGTGTTGCTAAAATGGTATACTGAAGATGAGATAGTTAAAGTGCAAATGGTGAAGTGGGCTATAAACTTTAACAAAGAAATAACAATGGAGGCGTGGGAATACTTGTGGAAACATACATTGAAAATCACGACATGTACCAATATTAAAGAGAATATTTACAAAATGATCTACCGTTGGTATCTGACGCCAAAGAAGATTGCGCTAGGGAACTCGAATATGTCTAATAAATGCTGGAAATGTAAAAAACATGAGGGATCAATGTATCACATGTGGTGGACTTGCGAGGTAGCTAGGCAGTACTGGGGGGAAATAATAAGAGTAATGAGTGAGATTTTACAATTTCAAGTTAATAAGAACCCAGAACTCCTGCTACTGAACTTGGGAATGGAAGACATTCCAGCACAACATAGGACATTGATATTTTATATGACGGCAGCAGCCAGACTTTTGTATGCGCAGAAGTGGAAAGTACAAGAAGTGCCAACTATTGAGGACTGGATTTACAAATTGCTGTACATGGCGGAGATGGACAAAATGACAAGAAAACTGAGAGACCTTGATCCAGGGCAGTTTAACACGGACTGGGGAAAGCTGAAACAATATCTGGTGAAAAAATGGGAGGTGGGAGGAGAACTGTGGCAGTTTGAAAACTATTGAAGTACACAGGAGGAGAGAAGTGACTATACCGAGGGGGTGGAGAGTTAATGGAAAAATTCTAAGCAACTTTATATGATTTTTAAGTATTATATTAAGTAGTGTTGATACTATGAGAATTATTGGGATAGAAATTAACTAATCTATATTTTTTGGAAAGATAACCGTATAACATAGAGTGAATATATACATACATACGTAAATTTAAAGATAGGTCTAATTGTTAGACTTATGGTATATGTATAGATAAAGAACAATATATAGAATAGAAGCCTAAGCAAATGACAATAAGTGTGTATAATAAGTATGTGTATAGCAGTATTGGAATTGATGTATAAAGGGGGGCAAATTGTTTGTCCCATATCGAAGAGAATAGAAGGAGTAAGATAAAACACAGGTTATCAAAATGAATATTATTAGTAGTTTTAATGAAGAAGATAGATTAACAGCGCAATCCTATGGCCGGCCCCAACGCTGACGCGGCTGCACTGGTGGTGTGGCGGCGCCGCCGGGCCGGATCCTGTGCCAGCAAAGTGTGGCCGCAGCGGCGCCCGCAGCGGCGCAGAGATGCAATTTTGGAGAACCAGAAAGTGTTGTGGGCGGGTCTGATGCACGGCCGCCGCCAGGCGCAGCCAAAGGGCGCTGTTCCTGACAAGCGTCAGGGGGAGGGGCCAGGAAAGGCGCAGCCTATGGGCAGCACGCGATCCCGGCCAGGCCCCAGAGCAGCAGGCAAACCGCGCCCATGCCGGCAGACTGCCTCGGCTCGTGTGTCGGGCGGGGCTCGCAGTCGGGAAGGAGAGGGGTGGGCGTAGTCTGAGAAGCCTTTCCCCCGTTTGCCCAATGTAGCACCAAGTCCGTGGCGGCCGCGTCCAGAGAGGTTGGCATGGGACTGGCAGGCGCCCTGCCATGAGGAATCCAGGGCAGCAGCCAGTCTCTGGCAGCAGGGGACAGCCCCCAAGTGGCGCCGAAGGGGAGGGCTGGCCTGAGGCCGCCACCAAGAGGCAGACACAGCGGGCCTGCCCCCTCGTCCCCATCCCAAGGCAAAGAACACAGACACCCATTGCACAGAAATCAGCCTTTATTATTATATCATCCCACCTCCCCCAGCAGACGTGAGGAAGGGGAGGCGTGTAGGAGAGCCGCCTGTGCAGCAAAACACCCCACCCCACCCCCAAGGTGGCAGCGGCGGTCACCGGGGAGGCCGGCGGCCGGACCCCCTTGGCCGTCCACGGGCCCGGCCTCTCGCACGCAACTGGGCCCGAGGGAGGGGTGCCTCTGGGGCGGGTGGAGCTGCTGCAGCGGGTGGGGCCGGAGGGTCGAGGATGGCGACGAGCCGCCCGAGCAGGGCTTCGGCACGGACTTGAGAGGCACACCCCACCCCTCTCAACAACCATGGCCTGTTGGCGTGGGAGGCTGGCAACTGCTCCACGGGATTGGATGCGAGGCAGGACGCCCTGGGGTGGAAGGTGTTGGAATGACCAATGGGGCTGCTGCAGACGCCCGAGGGGCTGGACCCACTCTGGGAGGCGGCCGCTCATGGGACTGTGTTGCTGGGGCTGCGATGGGGGCGACCCTCCCCAGGCGCGCGAGACCTCCTGCCCGGGATATGGCATCCACCTGCCACCACCCTGGATTCTCCATTGGTGGGGGCTAGGGTTCCAGCGAGCGGACCGTTTGCCCTGCCATCTCCCGCCCCCTTGCAGCGGCAGCTCGCACCACCCTCTCCCTGGCTTATCGTGTGCCAGCTACTCTCCCCACCGGGGATTGATCCCCCTCCCCGCTCACATGCCCCGCCCCAACCCTCTACCTGGCCATAGATACAGGGGGGTTAGCCGTGTTAGCCTGTGGTAGCGAATTCAAAAAGGGTCCCGTAGCACCTTTACAACTATCCAATTTTATTGTGGCACAGGCTTCTGAGAATCAAGTTCTCTTCGGCAGATGGGTGGTACAGACACTGGTCAAATACAGAGGAGGAGGGGGGGAGGAGGAGGGAGGGAGGGGGCGGGGAGGCAAGACGGGGTGTGTCGGATACATTTGTGGCAATGTGCAGTTGGGGAGATGTGACGGGAGTGTTGGGGGAGGGGCGGAGGACGAAGTCAGACTCGCAGACACAGAAGACAGTTGTTGTACATCTCGTTTTATTGCACTGGAAAGAGCGGGCTTGCGTTTAGGCTGGCGAGGGAGCCGGAGCATTCCACACAGCCCTCCTTCCCGCTCGGAGGGGCGGGGCTGGGATGCAGGCCGCGGCGCAACGGTGCTTCCTGGGCTGCAGCCAACCGTCCGTCAGAGATGTTTGGGGAGGGCGGGGCGCGGGGGAGCAGCCATGCCCTGGACGTGCCTGTGGGGGAAAAAGACACGTGTGGGCTTTGCCTCGTTCCACTGGCAAGGCAAGCCCCACACTCCGCCATCCGGGGGGGGTTGCACATGGTCGAGGGCAGCAGCTGATGCCTGACGGTCTGGTGAGGATGCACTCAGCCTTGGGAAGCCTTTACCTTTATGGGAGGGAATGAGCTGGTCACAACAAACACCTGGCCACATGTGGTTTTCGAGGCGCCTGCCTCTGAGGCAGCCAGGGGCGGCCATGGTTGCCCCCCACCCCTGCTGGGCCTCACCCAAAGCGGCAAGTGAGCGGGTGGGTTCAGGTGAATGGGCGGTTTGCACTAATCTGCGGAATGCCCCCCCCTCCTCCTCACCTGTCAGCGCTCCGTCGGTCATCACCAGGTGGGAGCGCCAGAGTCAGGGCACCTGCAAGGAAACGGGAGAGCATGCGGTTAATTTGCAAAGTGTCATTCCCTTCTGCCACGGAAGGGTTAGTTTGTTTGTGCTTAGTTAGAAGCAACTAGCATGCATGAGTCCAGTTAGCTGTTGAGTCATTCTTTCTATCACGTAGAAAGAGAGTTAGGCAGACATTTGCACCTCTTCCCCTTTATGTGAAGTTCCCCCAGTTTTTCGCAAAGTCCCCCGAGTGCATTCTGCACCTGCCAACGTGAATGCCCTCAGCCCGTTTTGGTTTTCAAAGGGGCAATGCCACTCAGCAGACGGGCAGAGCCTCCGGCCGAGTGCTCACTTACCTGGGGGTTTGGGCGGCGCTGGCCGGATGTTTTGTAGGGCGCGGTCGCAGGTGATTGGGTGCAGAGAGGGGGGCTCGTCCACGCCGGGCGCGCACGCTGATTGGTCCCCGGGATAGTTCCCATCCTATGCTCCTTCGGGCCATAGGGGCGGGGCGGGGCGCTCAGAGAGGGGGCTGATTTTTCGCCGTTCCATGGACGCCTATGGGCTACGCCTTCTTTTTCCGTGGCGTAGCTTTTTTGCGCCGCTGTGGGCGTTCCCGCTTCTGGAGGAGCTTAGGGAGCGGACTAACTCCGACCCCGCCTTGCTCCCCGCCCCCCCCTGCGTCGGCGTAGGGCTCTACGCCACTCCTGCACCGCCGCCCGGGCGCCTGTGGCTTGCACCGGTGCTGGCCCGCCGGCGGGCCAGCGCCGCGTCCCAGCGCGGGCGGAGGGCCACTTACGCGGGCGTACGGGCTAGATGCGCGGTCGCAAGCCTTAGTTCGGTTCCTGTTCACTTCCTCTGCCCTTCTTAGGATTGGGCTGCCCGAGGTTTTTATTTATATGACAACTTATATGACAATCTATATGTGAAAGGAAGTGGAAATAGTGCTTAGAAGAATCTGAAAGTATATTATAATAAATAAATAAAATAAGTATGAAGGGAGTAGAGGGAAAGTGGATAGGGGGTTGGAAAACTGTTGGAAGTCAACAAATAGGGGGGGAAGGGAGGGGGTTAGAATTAGAAGAAATTAAAGAATGTGATTATAATTGTTATTATATGTTTCTAATCCAATAAAAAATTTTTTTTTTAAAAAAAAAGAATATTTATTCCAGCAGAGAATCCAGTAGCATATGCAGTGCTCTGAGAATCACATTAAATTTCTGGTCATGATTAGACATGGGCACAATCCAAAAAAAAAATTCTGATCTAGCCGTTTGTGGATCTGGGCTGCCGACGAACGCAGGTAGCCGATTCTAATCGATCAAGTCTCGTTTCCAGTCCGGAATCAGGAATCGGCGAGGCCAAAGCAGGAGGGCGCCCCTCTGTTTCCAGCGATATAGGAATGGTGGTTGGTGGTAGCGGCCACCAGGCCTGGCGGGCAGGAGGCGGCGGCGATGAGCCGCCTCCCCTCAGGGAGGGAGAGGACATTCACACACACACACACACACACACTTAGAGTAGGGGGGAGTTTTTAACCTGGAAACGAGCCGCCTCCCCTCAGGGAGGGGACATTCCCAGGGCCGGATCTAGGGTTGCCAGTGCCCAGGGCAACCCTAGTCAGGCCCTTGTCCTGGGGAAAGATGAACGGCACAGGCGGCCTCCCAGCCACCTGCACTGCCTTTTGCTTTTCCCGCAAGCTGGCCGCCACTTGTCCTGGGAAAAGACGAACGGCGCAGGCGGCCTCCCAGCCACCCGCACTGCCTTTTGCCTTTCCCCAGGACAAGGGGCGGCTGGCTTGCCCGCGCGCTTCTTGTCCTGGGGAAAGATGAACGGCGCGGGCAGCCTCCCAACCACCTGCACTGCCTTTTGCTTTTCCCACAAGCCGGCCGCCCCTTGTCCTGGGGAAAGGCGAATGGCGCAAGCGGCCTCCCAGCCTCCCGTGCTGCCTTTCCTTTGTGCCCATGGCTTCAAAACACCCCCTTCCCCCTCCCTCCCATGGGTTGCTGCCCCGTGGTTGGAAGGAAGCCTGCTAATCAAGGAAAGCTGGGCTTCCATTCGTGTTTCAAGGGCGACAGAAGGAGGGCAAAGACAGCTCATTCCCCCCCTGACTCCATTGCCCCAGGAATTAATTACTGGTGCCTGAGCATCTGCAATTCTGAACAGAAACCGATATATCCGATCAAGTCCCGAACAAGCAAACTCCCGACTGCTGGATCGGTTGCCATGGACGGAACCGATTAGCTGAGTCATGATGGCGCAAACGCCAAAATTGGGGTTGTTGTTTTTTTAAAAAAACTTTTTATTTTGCATTTTTATATAACTTTTTCCAAAACTACAAATAACCAAATTAAACAACAGCATAATGGGCAATACATGGAAGAGATGAAAACCTTGATGTTTTAACAAACAGCCAATATTAACATTGAAAACAATACACTGAGTATAAGAAGTCATATTATAGCAAAGAAGCTAAGTGTATGTAAAGCTACGTTAGGTAACTGATTGGTATTATGACAATAGGTTAAAAAGGGTAGCCATTGTACAAGAAAGCACGATTGATATTGTGGATTATCTATGCCTTTAAGGTGATCCGCTATTTTTTCCATTATGAAAATGTCCCATAGTTTTCTGAGCCATTGTGATACACTTGGAGTTTTTTCCTGTCTCCAGGTTGAGGCTAAAAGCAATTTTGCCGCAGCAATCAATAAAAATATCAGATTTTTCCTAGTAGATGGGACCGTCTGATCCAGAGTCCTAGCAGGATTACTTCAGGGCACTTGGGAATTGCATAGTTTGTTATTGTTTTAATTTTTTGTATGATTCGATCCCAGAACAACTGAATTTTAGGGCAAGACCACCACAGATGAATATAGTCTCCATTCTGTCCACACTGTTTCCAGCATAGTGGATTCGTTTCATGATTGATGTGGTGGAGAAGAGTGGGAGACAGGTACCATTATTTTAAAGGATGTCATTCTGATGCTCACTGCTTTAGATTGCAAGCAGTTTCCTGACCAGATGGAAGACCACTGAGCATCAGATAAGATTGTATTACAGTCTCTGCTCCAGTTTGCTTGGTATTTCAATGTGAGCTGATCATTCCTTGAGTTTAAAATAGCATATATTTTAGCTATTAGACCTTTCCTATGAGATTGTGTTAATTTAAGTAAATATTCAAAGTCAGTTCACGCTTTAATGAGGTTACAAGTGGCTGACTTTCTAGTAGGTGCCTGATTTGGAGGTATTGAAACCATGGGATTGTAGCATTTGTATCCTTTTCTATTTGAGCCTTGTTCAGGATAATCCCATGTTTGGTTATATCAATAATCCTGTTTTGTTTAATTACTTTCCATAATTTAAAAGAATTTAAGTCCATGCCAGGTGGGAACCAATTCTGATCTATAAAAGATGATAATGGCGAGATGGTTGGAGCAAGATGTTGCCTTAACTTGTCCCATATGTCTAAGGTGGTTCTTAGAAAGGGGTTAGTATGAATTTGAGGTGGTCTATTCTTAGGTTCAGCCCATATCACATCCTGTAAGTCGTGTGGGTATATGTGTGATGATTCAATTTGTGGCCAACCTGAACCTTCTACAGTATTTAATAGTATTATGATGTTTGCTAGTTGGGCAGCTATGTAGTATTGTTTTAAGTCTGGGACTGATAATCCACCTTTCTTAGCAGACCGTTTCATGGTTAAATAGTTTATCCTAGGGCGTTTGCCATCCCATATAAAACTGTTTATAATTTTTTGCCAATGTTGGAAATCTTGATCTGTAAGTTTAATTGGTAGCATGCAGAAATTAAATAAAAATTGTGGGAGAATCATAGATTTTACCAGATTAATCTTTTCTGCCCACGACAACTTCATTTCTGCCCACTCTTTAATTTTGTCTTTAATCTTTTTTTGTAACAGTTTAAAGTTAGCTTCTTTTATATCCAGTAAATCAACTGGTATCTTAATGCCTAAATAAGTCCATTGCTTATGGGTCCATTGATATGTAAAATTAGAAGCTATCTCTGACCTAATGATTGGAGTTAGGTGAATAGGGTACATTTCTGATTTGGTTTTATTAATTTTAAGACCTGAAATGTAACCAAAATCATGCAGGGTTTTTTCCAGGGCTGGTAATGAGGTGCATGGATGTGCAAGGTAAAGGACCATGTCGTTCGCAAACAAGGAAAATTTTATAAACGTGTTTTACAATAGTGATGCCACTAATGGCGTTGTTTTGCTGTATAGCCTCAGCCAGAGGTTCTATGGATAAGGCAAATAATAATGGGGAAAGCGGGCATCCCTGTCTGGTTCCTCTTGTGAGCTCAAAGTCTTTTGATTTCAATCCATTGAGTTTTATTTGGGCCTTAGGAGAAGCATATAATAGTTTGATAATTTGAATAAAAGAATGGCCAAATCCCATCCTAGAGAGCAATCTTATTAAATAATTTGTTTCTAAGCTGTCAAAGGCTTTTTCAGCATCTAATGAGAGCAGGAATGACTCTATTTGATTGGTTTTACAGTGATTGATAATGTTTAGAGTCTTTCTTACATTATCTGTAATATTCCTGTTTGGTATGAAGCCAGTTTGATCAGATTGTATATAATGACTTATGATTTTATTCAGACGATTAGCCAGTACTGCTGTAAATATCTTTGCGTCCAGATTTAGTAATGATATGGGACGGTAAGAAGATGGGAGGGTGGCATCCTTCCCTGGCTTAGGGATTACAATAATTGTAGCTTCATACCATGTTTTTGGGAAGTTGCCTTTTAAAAGGATTGCATTGCAAGTTTGGCAAAGGGGTTCTGACAGAATGTGTATAAACTTTTTATAAAATTCGGCAGGGAAGCCATCTCTGCCGGGAGTTTTATTTAGTTTGAGATTTTTGATGACTTCAGTGATTTCCTGAGAGGAGATCGGTAGATCTAGGAAAGCTTTATGCTCTGGAGTAATTTGTTTCAAGGCTGTAAGAGAGCTTAGGAAGTCCTCAATACCAGATGGTGTTGGATTCTTTGATTTATATAAAGTAGAATAAAAGTCACGAAATATATCTAGGATTTCCTTATTATTGGAAGTGTGAGACTTACCATTTCTTTTAATTAAAGAAATTTGGTCGGAAGAGGATTTCTTTTTAACTTTCCAAGCTAGGAGGCGTAACGTTTTAGGGGTTTTGTGCCAGTACCTCTGTTTTAAAAACAGTAGATTCTTTTGTATGGAAGATGTCTCAAGTGCCTCTAGCTTTTTCCTTTCTAAAGTCAATTGATTATAGTCTTTCTTATTGCAGTATTTTTTGTGTTTATTTTCAAGAGCATGGATTTTGGATATAATTTCTGATCTAGTCTTCTCTCTCTCTTTTTTATAGAATGAAGCTAATGAGATGATTTTACCTCTGACTACAGCCTTCATGGCTTCCCAAATTATTGCTTGAGAGACTTCACCTTCTGTATTCTCTTTGAAATAATTTTCCAGTTCTAATTCAATTTCTTTTTTAATTGTTGGGTGTAATAAAAGAGATTTGTTCAGTATCCAGCGAGTGTCTTGTTTTATTTTTTCCGGAAAGGTCAAAAAACAGTCTACCCAGGCATGGTCCGTCCAGATTTTACTGTCTATGGTGGAAGAGATTATATTATGATAAATTTTGGGGGAAGCCAATATGTAATCTATTCTAGTATGGATTTGACGATGGGCGGAAAAATAGGTAAAGTCTTTCTCTAGGCCGTGCTGTGAACGCCACACATCGTTAAACTCAAATTTGTCAAATAGTAAATTGAGGTTTGATCGATTTGCTTTGTTTCTCTGACGTACCCTGTTGTTTTGGGATCGATCCAGGTTTGAATCTGCTATGAAGTTAAAATCCCCACCACCACCAAAATTTCACCATCCGCATACAACCTTAAATTAGATTTTCATGAAGAAATTCAATTTGCTTGTCATTTGGAGCGTAAATAGATGCCAAGGTTATTTTTGTTTCTTCCAGAACCCCCTTGACAAAAATAAAGCGCCCCCTAGGATCTATTTTTGAGTCTTCACATTGGAATCTAACATTCTTTGAGATTAAGATTGCAACACTCCTGGCACTGGATGAGCCTGGGGCTTGAAAGTGCACATTGAAACGATTAGACTTTAATACCTGAGGCATTTCTTTCCTATAATGGGTTTCTTGCAAAAACAGTATGTCTACCCCTTGCTTCACTAAAGCTATAGTAACACGTTTAAGTTTTATAGGATTGTTTAATCCTCTGCAATTTAGAGTAATAATTTTGATTCTATCTGTCATTAGTTATGTGTTAAATAGAATGATATAACGGACAGATAAAACTCTGTGAGCATGAGGAAATAAGGCATCCTCTGAGTCTTTGATAACCTATTTTCAGCTACTCCGTATGGTTCCTCCAATATTGCATAATATATGTTGTCAAACAGAACTGTAACATTAATACAATAACCCCATCCCACCCCCTTGAACAAAAACAAAACACCAGTTAACATAATACTGCTCCTTCGTGTGAAGGAGCAATCTCTCCAGAGGCACAGGTCTAAACTGCCTGTGTCAACACAAATAAGGAGAATGGTTAGGTTCTCCCCTTTTCTGGAGGATCCTATACAACTGGGAACTAAAATGAGTACCAGGTTTACCCCCCCTCCCCCCCCGACCGAAGAAGTAGAAAAGAGATGAGGACTACAGTTACAGAAAGGTTTGAAGCTACAGATAGAGAAGAAAAAGAAATGTAAGGGCAAGAACAATATTGACGGACAGAAATGCTAGAGAAAAACTCTAAGAAATGATGGTTGCTTGCATGCATTTTCTCGCTCAGGCAGTTGTTTTCATCGGCAACGTGGCCCATCCCGTCATAGTGGAGGATTTCTGTGCGACAGTAGAGCTTTTGTTCAGATCTGGTGAGGATAAGTTCAGTTCCTTAAGAAGAGATGTGTCAGATAACAGATCTGTTGCTTGAAGAGTTCTTCCCTGATGTACTACTTGGAGTTTAGAGGAGGCCACCCATTTGTATCTGATGTTTGCGCTGTTTAGTTGAGTGGTTATGGGTTTAAGCTCTCTTCTCTGCAAAAGGGTTTCGCTTGACAAGTCCTGGAAAACTTGAATTCTCTGCCCTTGAAAAAGGAAAAATCCTCTTTTTCTAGCCTCTTGAAGGATTTTCTCTTTAGTACGTGAGTCCATAAACTTAACAATAATATCTCTGTTAGTGTTTTTTCTTAAGTTGCAGAGGGAGCCCATCCTATACGCAGCTACAATATTTGGTGCCACACCGTCTTCCAATTGTAGTTCCCGAGCCAGCCACCCTGACAGGAAGACTATTAACTCAGTTGAGCCTTCTTCTGATTCTGAGAATCCGCGAAATTTTAAATTATTTGATTTCCATTTATTTTCCAGGTCCATGATTTTATTTCTCATCCAGCTCTCGCTAGCCTGCAAAGTGCGTGTTTCTTTTTGCAAGGACAAGCTGAGCTCTAAAGCAGAGTCTGCAGTGCGAGTTACTTGCTGGAGAGACTCAGATATTGCAGTCAATTGATCCTTCATAGGTTTCAGAAGTTTCTCAATTCTATTGGCAATTTTATCTTCCAGTTGATCTATTTTAATATTTAGGTTTGTTTCTTGTACCTGGGTTTCTGTGTCTTTTATTTCCTCAGCAATGACGGAGGCCATTTTGGCTGTAGAGTGGGGTTCAGCTGCAGCGCTGTTTCTGTGCTCTCCCGCCGAAAAAAAGGTTTTTACTGATTGTGAAATCAGCTCTGAAGATTTATTTTTATTTCCTCCTGTCTTGCCCATAGTTGTAGCTTGTTAGGATCACTTTAAGGAGCTAATAATTCAGTCGGGGGAAGGGAAAATCTAGGAGCCTGAAACTCACGCATCTAGCATACACGCTGACGCCCCGCCCCCCAAAATCAGGTTTTTTTTAAAATCGTAATTCAGATCGGGCCCATCTCTAGTCATAATTAAAGAAACACTATCTGTTTATTTATCTTTTCCACTGCTGAAGAGAAAAGTGGTTTACTTGAAACAAAACACTGGCTTGTCTCTTTGGCTGTGAGAACTCCTCTATTATGAACATTATGCAAAGTTAAAATACTCTCTCCCCTATTGTTCAATCTTTATATGGGCCCCCTTGCCCAGTTGGTGCAAAGTTAAAATACTCTCTCCCCTGTTGTTCAATCTTTATATTGGCCCCCTTGCCCAGTTGGTGCAGTTTCGGACTGGGCTCAATATGCAGATGACACCCAGTTGTATCTGTTGATGGATGGCCGACCTGACTCTGCCCCTGACACCTTGTTGAGAGCTCTGGAGGCCGTGTCTGGGTGGGTAGAACAGAACAGGCTGAAGTTGAATCCCGCGAAGACGGAGGTCTTGTACTTGGGCCGTGGACTGTCGGAGGCAAGGATCCTTCTCCCGACCTTTGGGGGGGCACTACTTGTGCCCGTACCATCGGTTAGGAGTTTGGGCGTGATTCTGGATTCCTCCTTGTCTATGGAGGGCCAGATCACGGCAGTGGCTCGGGCGGCCTTTTTCCACCTTCGGCAGATAGTGTTTCATGAGAGTCCACTCATGCTGGCTGCCCCCAAAGGGGCACAGTATTTTATCTGTTGCTGTTTTTATTATTGATTTTAAGTTGTATTTTAATCAATGTTGGGCTCATTCATGTGCCCAACGTTAAAAAAAGGTAATGACGTTTCTATGAAAAAAATCAAAACCAAACATGACAGGAGTAGAGCTTTTAGTGGCCACAGGGGTGTTACACTTTCATATAGCTTCTTTAATTTCATATAGCTTCTTTTAATTTATGTATCCATGCTCCCCATGTTGAACTATTTTACATATATCGTCTTCTGTTAGACTTAACCCTTTGTTAACAGACCATAGCAATGTTTGCACTCATTCTATGCCTGTTGATTTCAAAGGATTTAGATTTACACTGTAGGTGACCACACTCTAGTTATTCAAATGACATTATATAGAGAGATTTCTAAGAAGTTAAACGGTATGCTTTGAGTAGCTGTCTGGATGCAAGTATTCATAAGCTCTTTTCGAGTTGTAATTTTTATGGTTTCCACATGGTGGTAGTCTCTATACTATGGACCGGCTGCCACAAGATGTACCAAAGAAGGGGAACAGAACATATCAAACAAACAGCTGCATGCCTATGGTATGATTCATGGCTAGTTATTCACAGCACAATGTTAAACATTTTAAAGGAAGTTCTGCTGGTTTCCAAAATGTTCACTTAACAATAGAGATCAGCTTCCAAAGGTGAACACATCATGTCTATTGATTTCCTTTCCCAGTCCCAACAGTGGACATCCTGTTCTAAACTACAGCAAGTTATCACTGGTCCTCAGCCATTTTTATTTTGAACCTATTCTTTATGGGGCACTTTACGCTCACAGTCTGTAAATGGCGCCTGTAAAATGGAACCTGTCTCAAAGGATTCAATGCTGTTATTTCACATTCAGCTTGTATTATAACCTTGCAAAAGTTTCCTAGATGAATGTGAGGTATTTGTGGTGTATCTTTATGGTTGTGGAGATAATCTCTTCCTGAAGCAGGATGTCTGATGATTGCACTATTCCAGTGCAGATGGGAGCTGGTAGATATGGGGGTGGGATTTAACAAAGATGACTAATGTCAGGCAAGGTTGCTGTAGTATATTGAGACTTAACAAAGCAGGGCCCCCTATTTTCCCTATCTGTTTGTTAATACCATGCAATGTCATATCAGTAAGGCACAAAACTGCACACTTTGTTGAGTTGCTGCAGGAAGAGGGAATTGATCTGGCTTGCATAACAGAGACATGGTTGGAAGAAAAAGATGTGGAGTGTCTGTCCCAAACTAACTCTACCTGGTTATGTGATCCTCCACCAACTACAGACAGGTGGCCAGGGAGGAGGGGTTGCTATTATACTCCATGGGTCTCTCAACATCTGCAAACTTCTGGTAAAAAAATTATCTGGCATTGACTGTACGCTCCTTACATTGGGAGTTAAGGATAGATGAGGTATTCTACTTGTTTACTGCCCACACAGCTCATCAGTAGGCACCGTTTTGGAGCTGGCAGAGGTGCTGTAGGAAATGGTACTGGAGATACCTAGACTGATTGTTCTGGGTGACATCAACATCCATGCTGAATTTTCCATGTCAGGGTTAACCTAAGATTTCATAGCTTCCTTGGCAGCCCTTGGCCTCTCTCAAATAGTGACAGGCCCAACACATGAAAATGGCCACACTTTAGACTTAATTATCTTGCAGAGTTATACAAGGCACAATCTTATCCCCCATGTTATTTAAAACCTTTAGGAGAAATCAGTTATTGAATTGGATGTCATCAATATGCAGATTATACCAAGCACTATATCTCACTATCCAAATCCCCTGGTGATCCCGTAGAGGTCCTAAATTGTTGCCTGACTCCTGTGGTCAAATGACTGAAAACAAACAACATGAAACTAAACCCAGGCAAGATGAAAGTCCTGCTGATTTGGCAGAGATCTTGAAGGGCATTGTGCTTCCAACTTTTAATTGACCCTTGCTGACTCAGTTAAGAGCCATGGGATTGTACCAGAGAAGCAAATAAATGCAGCAGCAAAAAAGGTTTTGTTACAACTCAGACTAGCCTGGAAGACAGCTAATCTGATCACCTGGATCCATGCTATGGTAACATTGAGTCTCCTTTCAAAGCCAACTTGGAGACTCTAGCTTGTGCAGAAAACCACAGCTCAATTATTATTAGGGGCTGAGCAGACCATGTATATTACTCCCATTCTGCAGCCACTCTATTGACTACTCATCAGTTACCAGGTTAAATTCAAGGTCTTGGCCATCACATACAAAGCCTTCATGGTCTTGGCCCCTTGTATTTGCAGGACCACCTATACTTTGCTATGGCAGCTTTGCTCATCTGAACAGGACCTTCTGCAGATACTGCCCTGCAAATGGGCAAGATCAACAGCTGCCCATACACACACATTCTCTTTGGTGGCCTTATAGACTGCCCTGCCTGAAGAGGTCAGGAAAACTCCCATCCTGGCTTTCTGCAAAATGTGCAAAACTGAGTTATTCATGAGGAGTTTTTACTCAGGTAACAGGTCTGTGCTGTAAAACATGGCTTAGATAGATGCTTTGAAAATGGATAGGGACTGTAGAGTATACTATGGAGTACTGTCACTGTAATAATAATAATAATAACATTTGATTTATATACCGCCCTTCAGGATGACTTAATGCCCACTCAGGGTGGTTCACAAAGTATGTCATTATTATCCCCACAACAACAATCACCCTGTGAGGTGGGTGGGGCTGAGGGAGCTCCTAGAAGCTGTGACTGACCCAAGGTCACCCAGCTGGCTTCAAGTGGAGGAGTGGGGACTCAAACCTGGTTCTCCAGATTAGAGTCCCACGCTCTACAATAAAGTATTGTAGATACGCTCCTACTGTGAGTTCCTGAAATATTTCATGTGTCATCATGTCAAATTACTTATTTTCTTTCAGCAATTTATGCTTGCTTTCAAATTTCTTCAATCTATACCCTATTTTATTGTTTATTGAATATCCTAGCTGTTGGTTATTTTGACTTACCCTGTGTAATTTGATTTGAGTCTCAGTGAGAAAGGCGGATTATAAATAATATAAATCAAATAAAAATAAAATATTGTTCAACTTTTCCTCAGCCAGTCATTCACACAACATTTAACTATTAACTACTTTCTAGATTGTGGAAGACTTAACCACAAACATATATCTTGCTTTATCATTCTAGATTAGTAGGAGTGGACAGAAATTATAATAAGGAACATTACAGGAGCCAGTGTTGTTAAGTGTTCAGCTAGGATTTGGAAGACCCTGGTCAAATCCTCACTCTGCTATGAAAACTTACTGAGCGACCTTGGGTCAGAAAAAGTTGTAAATGGCCATATTCAGTCGTGCAAAATTCAAAAACAAGAACAAAATTCTTTTACTAGGACCAATCAAACTGACACAAAACATTGTGCAAGTATTTCAGCTCACCAAAACTCTTCATCAGGCTGGATGTAACATTTTTGAAAGCGGGGTGGAAAGCAGATTTTTCAAGCCATGGTGTTACTTACCTGATCTTACAAATTTCTTCTGTGAGATAGATGCTGGCAAATATTTTCATTTAACTACTGGTGATAGGTTACAACACATTCTCTAGGAAGAATAATTTGTTTGATAGCATCCACTCTTTGTTCACTCCTTGGAAATACAAAGACCAGCACAAGTCTATCCAAAATCTTCTCAAATGCCAATCAAGATAACCAGTTCCCTTGAAGCCAAACTGGGTGTTTTTACCTTGAGTAAATAATGGAAACAGAAATTCTCAATGGCCCATTCCAGTAAAGAGGCTATATAAGGCCAAGCTAAAGCAATAAAATGTTGTTTTTCTTTTCAGAATTTTCAGACCAACATCAGTAGCTCTACCATCTTTTCCCATGCGACTACCCGTCAAACAAGAACTTGACATGCAGAAATTAATAATGTGATGCTCTCTGCATGACTGGCTGCTATCAAGGACTCTAGAGCAGAGATGGGCACGAACAGCAACACGAACAAAAAAACCCCACAAACAGCCCAATCTGCTGTTTGTGAACAAGCTGTTCGTGAGGCCCCATTCTAAACAAACAGGTGGTCATTGCAAGCCTCCTTCATTGCTGTTCATTGCTGTTCGCCAAGCAACAGCACCTGCAATCAATTCCCTTGGCAACTTAGGCAGGGATTGTCTGAACTCTGTCTGAACTCCAGCTGTTGCCCTGGAAAACCCAATCTAAGCCCAATTTAGCTTGACAGGTCTTCCTTTCAAGTGTGGAGCTCCAAATTTGTTTCAAGGGAACAAAGACCAGGGGGGAGGGGGGCTCCCAGCTCTGGCTTTTGGACAGTTGCTGTTGGCATTTTGATAGAGAGAGTGCATTGGAGCTTGAATTTTCTTTGTGTGTGGTGGGATAGGGATCTACCACTTCAAGTTCCAGGGCTGCTGCCAGGCTCTGGGCCAAGCTATTATTTATCATTGGTACCTTTCCTGGTGCCTGCTCAGGTCAGGTTTCTGGGAGTGGTGCAATTGGGAACTTGACTTGGATGGTGGCTGGAGGAGAGCCTGCTGGCCCCCACGAACAGCCAACCATGAACATGTTTGTGAACAGGGCCATGTTCGTGGTTGTTCGTGAGTCCCTGTTTGTGGATGGCAACGAACAACAAACACCATGTTTGGGTTTTTTTTCTGTTCGTGCCCATCTCTACTCTAGAGTGAAGTCATTTAAAAAATGGCAACCTTGTATCTTGGACTACAAGAGGCCTATTTGGAGCAATACTTACTTTGTAAAATGAAAGATGCTGAGACTAAATAGCAGCTCAGAGGTCACATGCTTTTAGAAACCCAGATCATAGATGCGTGCAGCCCAGGTACAGTAAAGGAGGTACTGTAAATACATGCCACTGGCACTCGGAAATGATCTTCACTTTGCTTCATCAGAAACTGGTTGTAAGGATAACCCCAGAATGAAATTAATCACTGGCTAGGGGAGTGGTTGTAGTATTTACTGCCTACATGAATAAATGGAAATGTGTTTCACAGCCCATGTATCTGGCTGAAGACACTGTGTGTTTTCATCATGATGTCTGTAAGGCATGTATCAAAGTGCTGCAAGATTTTTCATGAGTCCACTAGTTTTAACAGGCTTGTTAAAATGTTTTAAATCCTGAACAGATGAATTAAAGATTTTACATGGCTCTGTATTCTAGGCATAAAGAAAATAGGCCAACTGTTAAACCTCAGGGTGCTCATAGTGCATATACATGATGTTTTATCAACATACTAGTGGTATACCAACACGGATTTCTAAACGCTGCCTCCGCAGGAAAGCTGTACTCTTTGAATTTGCTCTAAATAGAAAAGCTGCAAGGACAGCCTTGACTGCACTGGGACCAAAACCAACAAGAAGCAGACATGCCCCAAATCCCAAAGTCTTGTAAGTGGAAGAAGGAAGAAAGGTTTTCTTTTTTAAAAAATTCTTTTACCAAGTCATACTAAGTGTTTATTCACCTTTACCTGCCTTGGGAATTTTAAAACTTTAATGGAAGTGTTAACATAGAGTAAATCAGAGATAAGCATCAAATTTATGCAGGGCTGGCCTCACCATTAGATAGTGTGAGGCTACCGATTCAAGGTGACCTGAAGGACTGTAAATTGTCAGTTATTGCAGCACCATTAGAATTTTACTAAGAGCCATCTGGCTTTTCTACCACAGATTCAGAAATGCTCACACTCACATAAGCAAGGTTATATCTACTCATTCATGGAAAGAGTCCTTCCACAAGCAGAAGATTACTTTTCGGATGCAACCCCATGCAATCAAAATGGGAAAACTCACTGTTCAAACAATGTAGAAGTGCACACTGGAGGTAGCATCTTTGCGCGCGCACATTCCTGCCCCAACACAACATCGTATCTGGAAGTGACATAATCGTGCTGGCTGTGGGAGTGCTCTAGTGCTTCGTTTGGGGCCAAAGTCAGCTTCCGCAAAGCACAGGAGTGCTCCAGCCACAAAATTGTCCAGGTTGCCTGCCAGTTGTGGGCAATCACGAGGCAGGCCGAATCCACACCTCTCCTTTCCTCCGGTTTTCTCTCGCATGTAAAACGCATGTTTTCTGGCCGTCCACACACTCCTACCGTGATTCCGCAGTTCCCGCGGTTTTCTCCCCACGGATATTTCACCCATTTCAAGCGTTTTTCTCGCGCCGTTTTCACCATGGGTGAGAACAAAAACTAGCGTTTTCTAAGGACTCCTCCCAGTAAAAACCACTCCCATTGTCCCCCTTTGTTATTTTTTTTTCCTGAAAACCACTCCCTGCGCCGTGCGCGGCCAACACCATGTTTTTTTTAAAAAAAAAAATTTATAAGTCTTTCGCTGTTTCTAGGAAACGGTTATGTGCGTTATTGCATAATCGACTTAAAGTTGGATGTGGTGGGGCTAATATTGTCGATCATGCCCTGAACGCATGTTCTTGTTGTCTTCAGTTCCCTTTTTTTCCAGAAAAATCCTGCTGTTAGTCTGGTAATGCGACCTATAGTTGGACGGAACAGAAAAAAGGCAAGAAGCCCCTATATTGCCAAAGTTAATTTCTTGTAGTGTACTGTTTCGGGATTCACAGTCTTCTTTGACAGATGTACGCATCTGATGAGGAGCACATTCATACTAGAAAGCCTGTGCCACAATAAAATAGGTGACTCTCGGAGGTGCCACTGAACTCATTTTGAATTTGAAACAACATACTAACTCGGCTACTTCCAGGTTTACTTTTGAAAGAGCCATTGATCTAAAAATCGCCTCATCACAGCGCCAGTGAAGCGGTGGTGAGATGAGTTTTCCATTATGCTGCCACTATTCGCCTCATTGACATTTGTGGATTTTCGGAATAAAAACGTGATTTTTCCATCTATCAATCTGATGTAGAGAACAGTGATTATCGAAAAACAATCCCACCATAATTTGTGTTCTTATCCAGCGTTAACAATCGTGGTTTTTGTTTTCCTTGAAGTATTCACCTTTTTTTTGGAGCGATTTAATGCGATGCTTTTAAATTCGGGGTGGTTGTGTTATGTGAATTCGATAATGTGGTATATCGAAATTTTAATTTTTGGGTCAACATTCTGCGCCAAATCTAACGGTCACAAAGGACCTTTTGCGCATGCTCTGGATGATTGAGTGGGCTGATTCCGGGCGTGGAGCCGCCATCGCTGAAGAGTCTTAAGTAGGCAGAAAGAAAATCTGATCACTACTGTCTCAAGGTGGGTTTTTTTTCCTCTGGTCACCGATTCTACTGGAGGCCATGGAAAACTCAATCAATGTCCGGACCGCGACATGGCGTGAAAGAGAAATTATTGATCTCTTGGACTTGTGGGGGGAGGACAAGATCCAGGAGGCCTTACGCAGATCGCATAGGAACATTGACTGTTTTCGAAAAATTGCCAACCAAATGGCTGCTCGTGGTCACAAAAGATCTGCTCTTGAGTGCCGGAACAAGACCAAGAGTATGAGACTTGAATACAAGAGGGTGATTGCCCATAACGGCACATCTGGGAATGCGCCCACAACTTGCGCTTACTTCAGAGAGCTACACAGCATACTAAGAGGGGACGCAAGTGTGAAGCCAAAGCGCATCGCTCGTAGCCTAAATCTTGCAGTGCAGGAAAGTTCCAAACATCCAGATGTTACACCTGCAGACGGCTCGGAAGAGCTCTTCAGTCATGATCTTGTCACTGTTGACTACGAACAGATTCGGAGCTCGACGCCTGCACCTAGAGGTAACATGGGTTGTCCATTGCTTGCACATGGTTGATTAACTCTTTGTTGATGCTTGCCGGGCAAGAACAAGTAAGCTCAATGTTCATTTGTTTTGTTGTGTTTTTCTCTTTCTGTTAAAAGCACACAGCTCCATGTCCACAGAAGAGGAAACGGACTGTGACCTGGATCACACAATAGATGGCCTGGCAGACAAAGGTGAGTGATGCAAAGTACCTTCGCAATGCTCCAAAAACCTTGAGGTGACATGGGACAGCACTTATTTCCCTCATAGATTGATGTCCTGGATGCATTCCTGGACAGCGGGATGTGCTGTAGGATTCTGTTTCCGGAATCAAGTTAACAATCTATGGTGTTCACCAAATGAAACACTTTCACTTGAGCTATTTGAGAGGAAAAACCCATAGTCAGACACAATTACAAGCGCACATCAGCACATGGACTTGTCATGGACGATGCATTGGAACAGCTGATCCATGCTTGCCTGAAAGCGATGTGTGGCCATTCACAACGTTCCATTGTGTCGGTGGCCACATCAAGTCAAGTCACAATGTCGAGTTGTCGACAACAGCAGAAAGGCAGGGTGATGTGTGCCCTTGACAATTCATAAGTTGTGACAATCCCTTTTGCAATGTTGGTCATCCAAATCATGAGATTTTTGTTTTGTTATTTTGTGGGGAAAATGATAGGTATGGACTGGTGCTTCCATGGCCACAGTCTACGACAACCGGACTTGGTGATCATGGGAAAGATTGACAATTATTGTGTGACACTAGTCATTTCATGCAAAAAAAATTTATTTTAACTGTTTTATTTTAGAGAAAAATCATGTATGGCGGAATTTCTTGCGCCTGTTCGATCAAACACGTGGTTAGATGGGATTTATAAAATGCTTGACATACTTGTTCATGGCGGGGTTTGTCTTATTCACTTGGGGATAGACCAAACAGAGTTGAAAGAAATCTGGACAATCATTCAAATATAAAGCGGAGCATTAAAGGATGCGGAGTGCATAGTTTGCTTTTGATCAACATCAATGTGTTTCCTTGCAGAGAACATGGAGCCTTGCAATGATGCCCAGGAAGACTGGACATCAGATCCGGTTGTCCCTTCATCTCCCAAGGAATCATGTCCAGGTGACTGTCAAAAAAATCAACATTTATATGAACGTATATATACACATACACACACACAAACATTCATACATATATTTATATGTAGATAGATAGATAGATAGATAGATAGATAGATAGATAGATAGATAGATAGAGACATATGCATAGATATGCATATATGTATATATACACACACACGTGTATATATACACACATATATACACATATATACACACACACATACATGCATACACACACACACATATATGTTTATACATAGATATTGATATAGATATATATGTATGTATGTGTGTGTATACATAGATATAGATATAGATATAGATATAGATATAGATATAGATATAGATATGTATCTATGTATTTGTATATGTTTATGTATATCTATATGTATGTGTGTGTGTGTGTGTGTATATATATATATATGTATGTATTTGTATGTATGTATACACATACATACATACATACATACATACATGTGTGTGTGTATGTACACACACACACACACACACACACAAACACATACATACACACATACATACATGTATGTATGTATGTATGTATGTATGTATGTATGTATGTATGTATGTATGTATGTATGTTTTTGTATTTGTGTATGTGTATGTGTATGTGTATGTGTATGTGTATGTGTATGTGTATGTGTATGTGTATGTGTATGTGTATGAACTACAATGCCAAGACCACGGCAATACAGCCCTGAAAAACCCACAACAACCATTGGTTATATAATGTTGAACGTTATTTCTTACACTCCACATAATTAAGACAAAGCACAAAAATATGTGCCAAGCCTTCACAAACTGTTGGCCTCTTTCTTGGACTCAAAACTTGGCTCACAGAGATGAATGCACAACTTAAGTAGTAATCGTTCGGTCTCTGTCTATCCCTTATTGACATTGCAATCCTACACATGATTGCTCCGGACACTGCCCTTTGAAAGGAATGGGTCAGGAATGGAGCGGATCATCTTATGGCTGCATTGTGAATGTTCTTTCCCTACCATGCACATGACAGATTTTACTTGGGTGGTTTAACACTCATGACCGCTCAGACATACCCATGCTTCACACTGCAAGCCAGACTTTTTCTGTCTCCTTTGCCATTTCTTTCTTTCCACTAAACACAAAAGGCCAACGGCACGCACCACACTTTCAGTCATCGACACCACGCACTCATCACAGTCTCTCAAACAGACATTGACTATTGCATCAATCCATCAAATCATGAAGATTGCGCAGATGACCTGACATGGCAACTCATGGATGTTCGTTTTTCAGACATAGCTTATGATGTGGACACCATGCTTGTTTTCTGACAATGTGCAAAGTGTCGTGTGGATTTAGTTCATGCTTTTGTTTCCAAAAATGCAACTGTGTTTTGGAGGGGGAAAAAAAGGCTTAAAACCACACTCTCCATTATCCCTGTCTCACAGGTGGATATCCTATGGATCTTGCTGAGCTGTCTCCGGGGACACGTCTCTCCAAAATAAGAAATAGAAAACGAAAAAATGCAGCCTTGTTCGGAGTCGCAGACAGAATGCTGAGCCAGGCAAAGGAGGTTCACCGTGAGCAGCTTGACGAATGGAGAATTGAAAGGAAAGAGACTGTTAAGTGGCTCGAGGAGGACAAGAGGGTGCAGAGGGAATTTCTAGAGGAGACTCGGCAGGAGAGGAGTGATCTTAGGGCTTCCTGGAGGGAGAATCTCGAAGTTATGAAAACAGCGGTCAGCACATTACAGACACTGGGTGAGATAATGGTACAGCAAAGGCTGAGTAACGCTCCCTCTGAATTGGGAAACACTCAACAGGAATCCCAGACCACAGCAACAAGAAATGTTAATGTGAGGCGTGCTTGTGTCGGTAGGGCAAGGGACAGGTTAACTTTGTAGCATCGGCAAAATGAAAAATAAAAATAGTTATTGATTGGTGGTCAGGTTACATCCCGATAGTTTTCTTTCCCACTTTGAGATGAGATGATGAAGGGATGGTTTTTTGGAAAATGAGCCCTCTTTGTGGCTTTGTCAGTTCATTTTTTCGATTACAAATTGGAATAACAAGTCAGACAAAGTTGAAGTCTGGAAAAAGGTCTTTGTTGTCACACAATAAAAACTATGTACATGTTAACAGTTAGACGTATTTCAATATATTCTTTTTTCTTTCAGAATAAACTTATCTGTTCAAAATGCTTGAGAGTTCAAAATGAGGGCGAGATAAACAGACAGGTTAACTGGGGGGGGGGGTTGAAAACTTCCACAAAGAGCAATCAAAACAGTTCCAAAACAAACATTTTAAACCGTTACTGGGAGTGTTCACCACTGGCAGTGGTGGGGCCCGTGGAGGCGCTTTTCCTCTGTTGATCGCGTCGCTCCAGTCGTGACACCCTCCTTCCTAGGCGTGTCAGCCTACCCTCTATGGAGGTCACACGTTCCATCACCTTGGATACTGAAAGGAAGGAGTCAAATAATTAAGTCTCTTACAATTGGTGAATTTGGCATTAAAACATTCTTTGTAGCCATCTGTCTCTCTCCTTTTAATAATGAATTTTCAAAAACCATTGATAGTTTGCACCGGTGGTACAGTAACAATTGATGATCCTTTAAAAAAACAAAGACATCTCAGCCAGTGCAGAATGTCGCAAATATTCGAGCCAGCATTTTCAAATCAAACATTGATTTTCTTCTCTTAACAAACATTTGTAGGAGTGATTGAATGACATCTTTTTGGGGGGGGCCCCAAAGGATTAAAAACATATCTGGACACAAGTTACAGTTCAATTGACAGATCATGATGTTGTCAATAGTGGTGTGAGGGTTGTCATATGCCCCATTAATAGCAATGGTAGACTGACCGTTGTGGTGCAGCATTGCCATGAGGAGACGGTCCCAAATAGTGCACTCAATGGAAAGAAGTGTTGATTACTTTGAGTGGCACCTTTTCTCAAATATGGACCGTGTTTACATTTCTATTAATGGATGATTCAATGTGACACTCAGATGCCCATTGCAAACCTCTCCAATTAATAATGAATTGTTTTCAAACTCACTG
Source organism: Eublepharis macularius (assembly GCF_028583425.1). Lineage (NCBI taxonomy): Eukaryota > Metazoa > Chordata > Lepidosauria > Squamata > Eublepharidae > Eublepharis > Eublepharis macularius. The sequence continues at coordinate 131,760,597 of NC_072790.1, forward strand.
GTGCTCCCAATGCGCCCCTCCATTCCCGAGACACGGTTGTACACATCATCTATTGAGTGCTGCCCAGGGCTGGTTTGGGCCTGTGTCCCAGAAACAGGCTCATCCTCCAACGTCACAGCTGAAATGTGAACGCAAACACAACAGTAATGGTTGGCACGGCAGGTTATGGTAATTGGATATTGTCATGCACTTCCGCACGCTTCTCAAAATCCACCACGACATTTTCACATTGCCTATTTTGGTTTGATACTCAAACTGTGTAGGATGGTGATTCTCCAAAGCATCTCCAAAAAGAAAAAAAATCAATCATTGAGAGGTTTTCTCCCCCTTCCACCCCACCAACTGGGCCTCCTCAGGAAAAAATATTACATATCCTGCACCCATTTATATTAACATTTGGTCCATTTGTCAAGGTAGATGTCAGCACCCCAATATAAGTCGCTGTTTTGCGACGAAATAATGCTTTCATCCATTGCAGGAATAAAAAAAACAAGGAATACAACCAGTACGGCAAACACAAATCAACCAATTCTTTGGGACCCCGGACTTCCCCCGTTACAGAAAAGTGCACTCTCATGTAACACATTCAATTGACATTTCACAATAATGACAAATAATTGCGGTTGTATTCTCAATTTTTAAATGAGAGATGACGACAAACAAGAACAAAAATCTTGATCATGAGCACATGGCGTTCCAAATTTCCAGGGGATGATCTGTTCTGATTTCTGAAAACAAAAAATATCAATTCCTTCAAATGGAATGCCTTGGGCCCTTACCAGCGGTGGATGCGGGGAGGGACAAAGCACCGCTTGGACCAGGCTCCTCCTCTGCAGCGCTGTCCCCTTCCTCTCCACCCGGGTTCATTGTCCCCTGTGATGCTGGTTGCACATCTTGGCTCCTTCGCACCGCTGTAAGGGAAGGGAATTCAAACGATGACTATTACCATCACAAGTTTTATTCTGTACATACATTGACCCTTATTCATCTGCTACCGTGATCAGGCTTTTTTTTTTTTAATGAGGAAAACAGTCTTCAATGGATGTAGATTCTCTTGCCATGGTGGCTCACACAACCCAGTCTAATTCTTTGGGGCCATGGTATCACAATAACCATTGTTCAAGCTGACCACTGAGTTGACTCAACAAATTACTTCAAGCCCCCCCCCAACCCCCCCAACCCCCCCAAAAAACACCACTAAACAAATGGCTGGGTGATGTTCTCAGGCCACATTTGGCCGCCCTATAATTTTATTTCTGTTATGAATTTTTTTTTGGTATAACGAATTATCATTCTCACGGTGGGGGAGAATTTATTGTCATCCCAAAACAGGAGGGGACTTTGAAACTGTGCAGTGCACAGAGAAATGCGAGGAGTGGGTGTCCAGACTATGGGTGTTTTTTTATTTTAAAAAAATTTCTCACTTACCTGCGTGTCGGCGGGTTATCCAGCTCGGGCGCCCGGCTGCCTCCCAAAGGCGAAGCATGGATGAAAAATGCGCCGGGCGCCCACTTTGACGGGGTATCCCCTGCCATGCTTCGAGAGCATCGAAGAACGATCCCTTCACACGCTTGAATTTCGAGCGGCATTGCTCGGCGGACCGGGTGAAGCCCCTAGCACTCATCTGCCGGGCAAGCTTATGGAAAATAAGCCTGGTTGGCAGATGGGTGCTTTTCATCACCCGGTCCGCTTTGCCGCTCCTTTGGAGGATTTCAAGCATGGCCTCGACCTCCTCGTCCCGCCAGAAAACACCCTTCCCGCTCGGCGCCATTTTGTTAATTGAATACTGTTCTATCGAAAAAGTGGTTCTCCACTCCCGCTCATGATCGCACGCACACGTTAGAAATAAAAGGCGCCAATTTTAAAAATTGAGCGCACGGGAAAGTGAAAAAACAAATCGAACATACTAGGATATATCTATAAAAACTTATTAAATTCAAATCCTGATTAATGTGGTTGCAGACCCATCCATGTGTGAAAATTATTTTTACCATTTACAGGAACCGTATCTCAATAAATGGTTTAGGTTGCTAGAGAAGAGGAGAATACCCACCATTCGTCTTTGCGTTAAAATGAGATTAAGCTCACACAAATTGCCGCGAAAACCTCGGTAACAAAAGAAAATAATCCATTTTCAGAGAATGCACCTTTGCGGGGCAGGTTTTTTTCCCCTTAGGTTGGAACCAAAAATCACAAGGGTTTCCATTTTCCATTCATTAATCCATCCTTTCACTAAGTTTTTTTTCAACCAAATTATGCCACCTCCACTCTGTTCCTGACATGGCGGCTGAACAACAACCAAAATTGTTAGGGACCTGCCAACTGGTGGTGTGTGCCCATCTCTGCATCCATCCCGCTTTACAGTGCACACCTAAATGAATTGTTGATTTTGCTATTGTTGAGTACGGTAAGCACAGCATGCTCTTGGTTCCACTGTGGACAATTCACTTTGAAAAAGCCCACTGAATTAGCCATGGATATGTTCTCTCACGTCGAGGAGTCCCTAAAGTTAAAAACCTTAGCAATCCCTCTTATCTTTGTTCCCCAAAAAAATGCACAAATGAGCACAACAACACATTTTTTCCTATAAAAACAAAGTACTTTTTATTCACAAGCAAACATGTTAAAAAAATTACTGATTGAGAGCACCGCTTGAACAGATAATAAACAATGGTACAGCGATTTTCTGACTGGACGTTGACTTTTATCTGTTTATGCGACTCTCTAATCCGCAAGCAATATAAGTGGCAACTGCCTCTCTCACTGCCTTCCCCTGGTCCAGGTGGCTTTGTTGCTGTGAATCTTCTTGCTCAACTGCACGCGAGATGAGCAACGGGTCGTCAGATCCTCCATCCCCCACAATCGCGTGCCCCCGATCCTCACAGAGATTATGCAGAATGACACAGGCGGTGACAATTGTGACCACATTCTGCTCCCTGGCCTGCAGTCGATGGGAGAGGCACCTGAATCTTGCCTTCAAACGTCCGAAAGCACATTCAACTTTGTTGCGCGCACGTGACAGGCACCTGTCAAACCCTCTGTGCACCTCTGTCTCCGCAAACTTGCCATATGGCTTCATGAGCCAACGACGCATCGGGTAGGCTCCATCAGCCAGAACCAAAGGTGGCACGCGAACACCGTTGATTTCAATTGTGGGGTTCCCAGGCACAAATGATCCCGAGTCCATCGCCACACAAAACGCGGAGTGGGTGAAGACAAAAGCGTCGTGATTGCGTCCACTCCACCCTATCTCCGCGTCTATGAACCTTCCTCTGTGATCTACAGTTCCCTGGAGCAGTATTGATGAGAAACTCTTTCTATTTCCATACTGGTCCGGTTTGCCGCCTGGGGAACATATTGGGATGTGCGTCCCATCGATCGCCCCGATACAGTTTGGGATTCCAAGACGAAGGAAACCATCCATAATCTGTCAATCAAAGCAAAAAGTGTTATATCAACTTTGCACACTCACTGCTATGTGATGTCTTGAAAAATTTAACGACACTGTCACTGCCGGTGTGGGAATTCACTCCAAAGACGGAGAGCATAGCTTTCCGCTATTTCGATGGACAAATTATTGTCAAGGTAATGTTGCAAGGAGATTAGAGAAGCATCATGTTTGAAAGAATAGTTTCCAAAGGGACAGTTCTACTCACGGGCACCCCTCCACGAGGAATCAATGGTTGCTCAAGTGAATAGCTCTATTTGTCCAGTGTGTATAACTCTAGCCAGAAATACAATGCCTGTCATGGCATACACCAAAAAACGGAGATAACATTTTACAAGCCCCTAGACACTTTTAAAAAAAATAACAGTAATGCTTCTATTCACATCACTATTTCTGGCAATCACACGCACAGTCACACTTCTGAAGCGGTGATGTTCCCGCAGTCTACAATGCCACATCTAACGTTTCAACCGCAGCATACTGGGCATCAATAGAAACACATGCAACACAATTTTTTTTCACCGAAATAACGTTATTTTGAAAAATAATAGAAAAAAAAATTCACCTCTCCAACATTGGGTCCAAGACACACGGTCCTGGAGAGGAGCTCCAGCTCAACTGCCAAGCAAAACTCGACTACCAAGGCAGCCACCGTTGAGCGTCCCACGCCAAAAATGTCGCTTGCGACTTGATAACTTGCACCGCTGGCCAAAAACCAAACAGCGACAGCCACCCGCTTGTCAACCGAGATTGGCTCCCGCATTGAGGTCCGTTGCCTTTCCAAATGGGGTCGAAGCGCATCAACAAGATCCCGTAAGGTTCTCCGGGACATGCGGAACCTGCAGATCCACTCCTGGTCATCCCATACTCGGAGGACAATCCGGTCCCACCAGTGACTGCTTCTCGGATAGACCCAGCAATCTCTGGGGTCCTCCATCTCAACCAGAGCGCACCACTGGCTCGAAAGATCACTGCCTCCCGCCTGGATCCGTCGACGCCTGCGGGATGCAAGGACAGCCAAGAGATGATGGCGGACGCGTCCTCTTCTAGAAAGATATCGGACAGCCGCTCGATTCCTCCTTGCGATGTACCGTAGGTACGACTCATAGAAGTCAGATGTGCAACGCAAAAGTATGGACACCACTTGCCCAACAAGGAACAGCAAGGTCTCCCTCGGAGCCATGGTGGTCATCCGCATCCTCCTCTAACACCCCACAAAGTTCACACACTCTGTACACCGGTTTTATGATGATTCAAATTGACGTGCACCACCAAAGGACCTATGGATTTTCAGAGTTTGGGCGCTAAATGGAAGTAACCAATCGGATGTCATTGTGGGCGTGGCGGCGCAATTACAGGGGTGCAATTTATCGATATATCAGAAATGTAAAAATAAATTTTTAAAAAACTTGCGTGATGGTGTCATCGGCGACGTGTTACATGGACACGCCCTGAAGTACGGATTTGAAAACAGAGATGTGAACAGACTTCTGCGCGCTGCATCCGTTATCCGAAAGGGGGTGTGAACATGAGCAGAGGAAATGCGCGAGAAAAGCAAGCGGAAGAAAGGCGGATAACAAGCGAACAGTAAGGAGGTGTGGATTCGGCCGCAGTCTGCCACTTCCCACCAAATGCCAGCAATCCATGGGGAGCAGGGCAAACTGCCAGGAGTTTGCCTGCCACCAGCAGGTACCTGGGAACCCTAAGTCACAGCCAAATTGTGACAACCCCTGCTGGGGTTTTCAAGGCAAGAGGCCAACAGAGGTAGTTTCCCACTGTCGACCTCTGTATAAAGACCCTGGTCTTCTTGACCTTGGAGGCCTTCCAACCAATTACTAACCAAGGCCAACTCTGCTTAGCTTCTGAGATCTGACAAGTTCTAGTTATAAAAACTTGGATGAAAACAAAACACCTCTTATAGGTAGGCACAAGCATTATTCTGGGGGGGGGGAATCCAAACTTATAAAGAATCCAGACTTCTATTCTGCCCTCCCCACGAATGGGCTCAGGATGGATACATCATTTAAAACACAGTAAATATAATTTACATACAGTCATCCATAAAAATCATTAATACAATCATTATAAAATCTTAATCAATTACAGTAATAATAAATGAAAAAAGCTTTTGTTATTAAATTATTATTACATGTTCTACTGTTATGTATTCTACATTTCTTAAAAATGCCTGCTTTTGCAACTTTAAATAATAACACCCAGCCCAAAAGTCCTACAAATTTGCTAACTATTTTGAAACTTTTTGGTCACTAAGAAGAGGTTATCCTATGAATGTCTTTTTAAAAAAAATCCAATGGACCAATGTGGCAACAAAGATTAGGTCAATTAATTTAAAGCTTTATTTTTCTGGCCTTTTTCACTGCAAACTCATGAATCACCACCACCCCCAGTCAATTTTTCTTGCTGCAAGTTCACACTCAATAGACAGATGGCTAGGGGGCTTAGCTATTCTTGCCCCACGGTAGAACACCTGCAGTTTTTGCTGAGTGCTAGCTTGATGAAACTTTTTTCAGCTTCTCCCAGTTACTGGCAGCGTGCAAAGCATCTGTAGGGCTATGCACACATAACTGAAAATTACTTGCCACAGGCTCATTCCCTGTATTGAAATAGTTTTCATCTGGACTTTGATCATCTGCTCCCCTAGTTATTGTATTGTTGCCTGACTGTAGAAAGGCCTTGTCTGATTTGAAAAACAGGAGCACAGATTGCTTTCTTTTAGTTTCTCATTCCCTTTCTCTTACTTCCTTATGTTTCTGGCTACCTGATTTGTATTTATAGCCACCACCAGACATTGCAGCAGGAAGTATGCATGTTTGTGATTGTGCAAATTAGACATACATGGGGGGGTGGGGGCTGGAAATCTTGCCAGAAGAAGCAGTAGCACTTGTTCCCTCTGTCATATGGTGCTTTTCTTTGCCCTTCCCACCAGGTGTCCCTCCCTCCTTCCTTTGCACAAAGTACTCTGGGACTGATAGTTCTTGATATGGTAGACCCAGGAAGATTGGCAGCTCAACATAGTGCTCAGGATTGCAACTCTAGCTTCTGATTGGCTCCAGCAAATATTACAAGATCTGGATAATAGATACATAGATCCAAGGAAATAAATATCCCCAAGCATGATCGAGAGTTTATCCTTATTCCTTCCCTCTGTTTTCGCCTCATGGTAATGGAAATTGCAGCCTGGGTTGGGCCTCTCTGGACTACCAGGTCTCAGCAAAGTGTACCCTTCCCTCCATGTAGGGTTGCCAAGCCTCTATACCCTCCTGCTGGGAGTGGGGGGACCTGCCACTTACCTCGTGCCAGCAGTGAGGTCTTCTTCACTTGCATGTGCTACAGCACCTGCATAATGACATCACCTCCGGAAGTGATGTCGTCACGCCAGCCACGAGAGCACTCTTGTGCTCTGTACGGGGTCGATTCTGCCCATTTGGAGCCCAGAGAGTCCCCAAATGAAGCACAGGAATGCTCCTGCAGCTGACACAACGTCACTTCCAGAGGTGACATTGTTGCGCTTCTTGGGAGCACGTGTGTTCCTGGGGAGCCTGCCAGTGGCAGCCAACCTCTGGGAGCTTGCCACCTCCTGCCAACCACTAGCAAGTTGGTGGGCAAGGTGGCAAACCCCCAGGAGTTTGCCCACTACCGGCAGGCACCTGAGAACCCTACCCTCATGTGCAGGGGGGGGGGCGGGACTTGCTTGTTAATGAAGAGTGTTGCCCAGTTGTAGCTGGCTTACAGTGATACTTGCTGAGTAGGGTGGCCAGCCTCCAGATGGTAGCTGGAGATCTCCAAGAATTACCACTGATCTCCAGCTGACAGACACTGGTTCCCCTGGAAAAGATAGCTGCTTTGGAGGTTGGACTCTATGGCATTATATCCTGATGGCTGAGTCCCTCCCCACCCTAAACTCCACCCTATCCAGACTCCACTCCTAAAATCTCCAGGAATTTCCCAACCTGGAGCTGACAACCTTATTGCTGAGGTTTTCAAGACAAGAAATTAACAGAGCTGGTTTGCCTGCTTCTGCCTAGCAATCCTGGTCTTCCTTGGAAGTCTCCCATCTAATTACTACCCAAGGCTGACTCCAATTAGCTTCTGAGATCTAAAGAGATCAGGCTTGCCTGGGCTATCAAGTTAAGGGCAGAGACATGCTTATAGGCTGAAAAAAAACAACATCTTTTATATATAGTTCTACTAGCTATCAAATATACAGAGGGACAGGGATATACACAAATATTGCAAAGAGAGTAGTGGTGTGAATAGCAGATCCCAAAGGCACTTCACCCAGTGATGCTAATGGGGAGAAATTCTTTCTTCATTTTTATTCACAAATATCAAATAGTTACCCAGTCAGAATATGCCTCTTCAGTCCTGCCTCAAGGATTTGTATTTGAGAAAGAGCCTGGCCTCCATGTGCAGCAGAATAAAACAGTCAATTATAACAGGTAATTATACCATGTTCTTCCATATTTCTTTTCTAAAGTAAATCATTAATACATCAGTAAAAAATTTTACCTCAACTTGCTTCCTGCTCTGCTGGGGTTTTTTTGCAGAGAGGGTTTTTTAAAATTCAGAAATGTGGTATGGTGTCTGTTCTACCGCCTCAAGACTCTGCCACCTCCTTTTGCTGCATGTAGGCTGATCATTCAATAGGTTTGCCCGGTCCACTTACCCTCTTGATGGGAGGGGGGACCTGACACTTACCTTTCTGGTCTCCTTGCGTGCACACAAAGTGTGTACACATTCCCAGAAGGCTGCTGGTGGGCATGCGTCCACCCTTCACAGGAGCGAATTTTGGCCCCAGCCCCTCTGAAGTGCCAGAGCATGCCTGCCACCAGGTGTGATGACATCACTTCTGGAATTGATGTTGTTGTGCCTGAGGGGAGCATACCCGCTGCATGCTGGTTCAGGAGGTCTTTTGCCTCCTAGGCCCCTTCCCCAGGGCCGCCCCCCCTTACTGGCCAAGTGAGTGGAGATGGGGGGGGGGCAGAGGCTGGGAGTGAAGAATCTCCCACCTCCACCAGGGGACTGGTAGCCCTATCACTCAAGCATAAGGTCACACATAGAATAAAGTCCACATGAACTATGAAGGAGTCAGAGGAAATAGCCTTTTTACATAATGTGCATGTTTAAATGTCTTGTCTAAGACTGTATATAACATTTGTAAAAACATATCCTTTTTTGCCGTTGAGATTTTTACTTCTATATAGAAGCTATTTTTCTAAGATTTCTTTTTCCTAAAGTTAAAATGACTTTCAAAAACTGGGACTTCAATAAAACAGCCACCCTTTTCTCACAAGAGTTGCATCCTTGGTAGGGCTGGCAGCAATTCAGCTGATAAAACTTTTCAGTTCCTGTTCATCAAACACTGGTTTAAGTCACAGAAGTGCTGTTATAACACTAATGGCAATTTTAAGGAAAGCATCATTCTCTCTTGTGTGTCACATCCAGGTTTGCAGTGGGGCATAGCAATTCACCCCCCACAGAACCATATTTTACTTTAGGGTTACCATTGCTATCATCCCCCAATGTATACCTGCAGAATGAAATGTTAAAAAAAAATGGGGTGCCATACAATTATAAATATTAAAAAAAATTACCTAATTTTGTGTTTACACTGTCTTTTTTTTCTTCCACAGCTGTGCTCATGAGAACAAATATAATACTAATGGATAAGGTTGCCATCTCTGGCTTGGGAAGTTACTGGAGATCAGAGGTGGTGCCTGGGGAGGATGAAGTTTGGGTAGAGGAGGGAGATATGCAGAGATGTGATGCCACAGAGTTCATTGCCTGAAGCTGCTGTTTTTTTCCAGGGGAACTTATCTCTGCCTTCTGGAGAGAAATGATAGAACCAGGAGATCTTCAGGCCCTGCCTGGAAGTTAGCAACAGGGTTGCCAACTCTGCCTTATGAAATTCCTGAAGATGTTGAGGTTGGCTCCTGGGGAGGGCAGGTTTTAGGAGGGGGAACCTCAGAAAGGAATAATGCCATAAAGTCCACTCTTTGAAGCAGCCATTTTCTCCATGGGTACTGATCTCTGTTGTCTGGAGATCAGTTGCAATTCTGAGAGATCCAGCCAGCACCTGGAGGTTGGCAAGCCTAGTTGCAACCCTATATCCAGTAGAAACCCCTGTGATCATGACTACTGAAAGATGTGTCCTCACAGAGATGAGAACTACTGCTGCTCACATTTATGATTTCTCAATCAGCATTCCCAGTCTTCCCTTTCTCTGCATTCCCAAAGGCCTGCAGTGCTCATGTGGATCTACTGAAGTGGGCAGTTTATGCTTCAACAAATCTCTTGGACTTTAAGGTGCCACAGGACACATCTCTCTTTTTCCATGGCAAAGAATGATTTTGTGAACAAGCCTGGAGTTCTTACAGGATTCAGACTAACGCTGGAAAAGTTGTTTACTCTTGGACTGTACTTTCAGGTTTTAATAAGCTTAAATCTTCTGATCTGAGCCAAGGAAATTGTTTTTACATCATTTTCTCTCTGATCTGACCTCCTCATTTATACTTTTTTTTTCCTTTCAGTCTTTCCAGTTGGTTTTATTTATGTCGACATACAAGCATGGTAAATTTCAAGCTATAATTTGTGGCTTCCTGTCTCCAGAATCATTCTGAAGCAGTTCTCATGTGGCCATTCTTTCAGCTAAATATTTACACATATACACACTGTGCATAACTCTTACTTATGGGTAAGGACTTGACATAGTTTCACATAGTGTTTTAGACTCTACATATGGTTTGTATCATGACAACATATTGAAAATATGTGCCTACAAAACACATTCAAAATGTATTTATACAAGACATTATGTGCTTATCTTTGAGGTATTTTCTATATATAGAAAAAATGGAAGATTAGATTTCCTGTTCTCACTGCCTGTCTCAGGACACACACACATCACATCCAGGCCTCTGTTTTAGAGTCTAGGCAACAAAATACTTCTAAAAATTCCAGCTATGGCTGCATCCTGAGCTCTGTTCAATGCATTCAAACCATAAATTAAAGTAGGACCTAAACATGTGTAACTAGGTGCTGGGTTGTGATCTAGAGTTACCAGCCTCCAGGTGACCCTGGGGATCTCCCAGGATTACAACTGATTTCAAATTAGTTCCTCTGCTTTGGAGGGTAGACACGATGGCATCATACGTCACTGAAGTTCCTCCCCTCCCCAAACCCTGCCCTCCCCAGGCTCTATCTCCAAATCTTCAGGAATTTCCTAAGGGTTGGCAAGCCTATTGTGGCCTAAGCAAGATAGTACAATGAGGTTCAAGGGTCCCTCTCCATCCTTCATATAAATAGGAAATCATTCTATTAGAGCACATCTACATTTCTGGATCAGTGATGTCATAGCAATATTAATAAAAGAAGCATGTTTTGCCCAAACTGCTGTGCTGTGTTTGATGTTCACTTACATGAGCCTTGTGACTAGGGTTGCTAAATCTGGCTTGGGAAAGTCCTAGAAATTTGCAGGGGAGGGGGGTTAACATCAAGACTCCAGGGGCAGCAGCAGAGTTATTTCAAGGGGTCAGTAAATCCATATATATACTAAATGTTATCATTTTGATCTTTTTGTCATCATGTATTTTATCAGTCAACAGATACTAATAGTACAACGGCTATCATGTCTGCGGAATGTTTGATGGCCTACATTTTGTAGGCTCTGTTATATCTTAGGAATGATCTTGAGTCTGATTAAGCAGTGAATGAAGAGCATTTATTCAGGAACTACAACTTTGATAGAAAGCAGAGAAACAGAATAGATACTAACTACAATACTAAAATGGGAAAGAGGGACTTCCGGGAAGAAGCAGGAAGTAACCTATCTATCGTTCCCCAAGGGGCGATACTCTCCCCGATGTTATTTAACATCTATATGCACCCCCTCGCCCAGTTGGTGCAGAGGTTTGGGCTGGGTTGTCATCAATACGCGGATGACACCCAACTTTTACTGTTGATGGACGGCCGGCCAGACATGGTCCCAGACAATCTGGCCAGAGCTTTGGAGGCTGTGACGGCATGGTTGAAACAGAGCAGGCTGAAATTGAACCCAGTGAAGACGGAGGTCCTACAGCTGGGACGGGGGCTGCCAGATGTTGGGATCCGGCTCCCTGCCCTGGATGGGACACCACTGGCAACTTTGCCGGTGGTAAAGAGTCTGGGTGTGCTCCTGGATGCCTCCCTATCGATGGAGGCCCAGGTCACGGCGGTTGCCAAGTCTGCGTTTTTCCATCTTCGTCAGATCAGGCAACTTGCCCCCTACCTGATGCCCCAGGACCTGGCTACAGTGATCCATGCAACGGTCACCTCCAGGCTAGATTACTGTAACTCACTCTACGCTGGGCTACCCCTGGGCCTGATCCGGAAACTACAACTGGTCCAGAATGCGGCGGCACGGGTCCTGACTGGTATACCTTACCAGTCACACATCACACCTGTCCTGCGCCAGCTGCACTGGCTTCCGGTTGAATTCCGAATCAGGTTCAAAGTGTTGGTTCTTACCTTTAAAGCCCTGAGTGGGTTGGGACCGGCATATCTTCGGGACCGCCTCTCCCTGTACGTTCCCCGGAGATCGCTCCGATCAGCGAATAAATATTTACTTGTGGTCCCGGGCCCTAAGGAAGCCCGCCTCGCTTCAACCAGGTCCAGGGCCTTTTCAGTCCTGGCCCCAGCCTGGTGGAACGCTCTGTCAATGGAAACCCGGGCCCAGCGGGACATATTATCGTTCCGCCGGGCCTGTAAGACAGAGCTGTTCCGCCAGGCGTTTGGTGATTGAAGGGGGCGGTGCCATGTCGGCCTCCCACCTTTGGGGTGGGGAAGGTTCTCCCAACCACTGTACTTTGTTAATTTGTTTTATTATTTGTATATTGATTTTAGTTTTTGTTTTTATCGATTTTAACTGTTCACCGCCCAGAGCCCCTGGGGATGGGCGGTATATAAATTGAATAAATAAATAAACTGTCAGATTTGCTGCCCCCTGCAGATATTCTGTGTCTTCTGCCTTCTCTGTACACAAGATGTTGTATTTCCAACACATTTTTAGGAGTTATTTATTTATTTAAAAGTTTTGTAGATCTGCCTTTCTCCAAGTTAAGTCGAACCCAAGGCACATAATATCAGTATAACAATATATATTATAAAAAAAAAATTAAGTTAAAACAGGCAACAGGAAAGAGTTCACTAGGGACTGTTGCTCAAGACATGCCCGCAAACTCTCATCTTGAAGAGCCAAAAGTTCTTTTAAAATTTCTGTCTTATAGCCCTTTGGTCTGCAGGGGAGATGTAGAAAGATCTCATTTCCTCTTTGAGATTGTTCCACAATATATGAGCAGCCAGAAAAAAATCCCAAGAGTGAACACGAGCAGATCATACCCTCATGTGATCAGGGAAACCAGACGATGTTGCTGTTCTTCAAAATCTCCAAGATTTCCAGGTGTGTTATTGTGACAAGTAAATTCCAACTTGTGGTAGCCCTAAGAATTAAAGACCTCTAAAACATCCTATCAGTGACAGCCTTGCTCAGGTCTTGCAAAATGATACTGATAGTGTCTCCATATACAGGTGAAAGTTTGGGATGATATTATCACACACTTGGAAATTATGCAAAACTTGTGAAAAAAAATAAACTCTCTGTGTAAGGTTTATAAGATCAGCTGATATGGAATACATAGCTGGGTGAGGTTACGATTTACTTAAATATATTTATATTCTGCTTGTATCACTAAACTATGAGTTAATGAACTGTTATGTGCAGCTTGCTTATCTCAATGATTTCACTTACTGATATGTATTATTCAAAAGTTACTATAATTAAATAAAAAGATTACAGTCAAACATTGGGGTCCTCTGCATGTTTATGCAACAGTAAAACCCCAGAGTTCAACCCAACTTACTCCCACCCACATAAATATATGGAGGATTTCAAATTATACTGTGATCCTATTCATGTTTACTTAAAGTGAATGAGTTCAGTGTAATTTATACTCAAGGCAGAATTATTTAGGATTGCAGACTTGGACACACAAATCCTCTGGATTTGCATGTTGTTTGCATTCTCTTAATTTCCTATAATTTTTCACTTCTGCATGAAGGGAAGAACCAAAATGCTAATAGCCAGATGGAGGAAAACAAATTGGGAGCAAGAAAAAAAATCCTATTTTATTCCAGCTACTTGTCTTAAGCATTTCTCTTCCACACGAACTTTCTAGAGAACACACAAATACAGCTTTGTGCTACCCTGAAAGCAATTCACAGTTCTAGTCCAAGTAAATATCAACACTATGTCTATTTGAGTAACAGAGAAAGAGCTTGTTGAATTATACAGACAGTAGCTGTTTCTGAGCATGGAAGAGATCTGCAGTTCCCATAGTACTAAAAGTTCTATTAATTTTACTCCACGTTCAAGTCATTGCAGCCCATATCTCTAGTTGCTGGTCAACTTCTTCCTCTGGCTGCAATTAAGCATATGATTTGACCTACTGTTGTCAAAGAGATTTACCTGACCTAGCTGTATGCAAGATCACAAACTTTATTTTCATTAGGGATCATGAAATAAATATTATCTCACCTGCCAAGGTCCATTCATTTGCTGTTATCTAATGTCACACTGCATTGTTTAAGCAGAACAAAAATATAGAGTTTTCCCAACCACAGTAACACCCAAACAATACTTACACGGGCGTGCTTTTCTTGTGGCTGACTTATAAAAAACTCAAGAAGCTCATCGAAGTGTTGCCTTCTGTTCAAACTGCCATTCTGTAACGTTTCAGAGTACCTGGGGAGTATTCTGTAATCCCATTGCATACTCTTTAAATATGGGGAGGTTTGCTTCTCACTTCTCTATTTTTCAGTGTTCTTACAGTCGTTAAACCTCCATTTCAGCAGAACATTGTTATAAAATAATTACCTTCAATAGGGCTATCTTGAAGGAAGTGGTTTCAAGATTCAGAGGGTTTGCCTTCACTCATGGGCAGCTTTGCTCATTTTTTTTCAGAGAAGTAATAAGGCCTTAATTGTTTGTCGTCTGTTTCCTGTGAATAGACAGAACATATTACTTGCTCCTTGAGAAAGATTTTCTCAGAGAACATGCGCATTTCCTAAAATAATAAAGTAGGTGCCACTTGAACACCAACAGAAACCCTCTTTTTTATTACTGGTTACCTCCCCCTCCAAATAACGAGGGTTATGCATGTGTGTATTGTTCTCCAGGGATCTCCAGGCCCTACATGGAGGATATAAGGTTGCCAGCTCCAGGTTGGGAAATTCTTGGAGATTTGGGAGGCAGAGCCTGAAGAGGGCAGGTTTTGGAGAGTGAGAAAGACCTCAGCAGGGTATAAGCAGCCATTTTCTCCAGGGAAACTAATCTATATGGCCTGGAGATCAGTTGTAATTCTGGGAGATCTCTAGCCACCATGTGGAGGCTGGCAACCTAGGAGGAGGGCAAGCCTAGCCCTGAAGGTCTACTGTTCGATTTTCTTCAGCATGAGCCCTGAAGGGAGAGTCTGAATTCCTGCTCCTTCCAGCAACCTCAGCCAAAGATGTCAACAGTATGGGATGATTGTGTATGGAAAGAGCTTATCCTCCCAGGACACAGTTCTTAAAGCAGCCCCACTGACTCTTCTTCTTCAGCACTGCTGAAGAACTGAGTGGGTGCGCAAGAAACAAAGGTAGCGAGCTGGCTCAGTCCAGTCCTCAGAAAGTTTCACTGCTGCCAGGGCTGCTGGCTTTCAGTAACTAGCATAAACAGTTCACACCATTTATTCTCCTTGTAGGTTTAAAAGACTGCAAAGGGAGATACAAGGATGAGGAAAATGAAAGGATAGAAGGAGATGGGGGTTGGTGAACATAAAACTACAGAATAACCATCTAGAGTCATTTTCAGTTCTTATATTTCACCACACATATGGAGAAAATGCAGTGTACACAATCATGCCAATATACCCAACCACTGTTTTATCTGAAAGGGGTAATGCATGTATTACCCAGGTCAAAATATTTATATTGTTGCCCTTTAAGTTAAAATGGCAATTATGTTTATTGAGAGGATTGCATGTTCTCCCCACACATGTGGTAAACTGTAATGACTGAAAAGAGAAACAAGGAACTGGGACTGAAGTTCAGTTACCACCAGTCCTGGATTCCTTAGTAACATGGAGGTTAATCTGTGTGTTGAAGGACTGCCAAGTCTGGGTTGTGAAATTCCTAGAGATTTGGGGTGGAGCCTGGATAGGGTGGGATTTGAGGAGGGACATCAGCAGGATATCATTCCAATAGAGTCCACCCTCCAAAGTAGCCATATTCTCCAAGGGAATTGATCTCTGTGATCTGGAGATAAATTGTGATTCTGGGAGATCTGCAGGCCTCACCTGGCGGAGCTATAGTGTGTTGGATAAGGTGAAATGAAGCAGCACTTAATTAGTTGCTAAAGAGATTTTGGAGTACTTTACCTGAAGTTTTTCAGCACCAATAAAATATAGGATATGACCTACCTCCGGCTGCTTCAGTTCCATTATTGCTTCTGTTGCTTTGTATCTCTGTCATTGCTTCTCAACACCTAGGTCAAATCCACATTATTCATTCTAAGTCGCATGTTCCCCACATTCCCCACGCAATCCCGAGTGCCGGTCACATTACCTCATTAAACAGACGCATTTCATTCGCATTTCTCCCGAATATGTGGTCACAGGTTTTCAACGGGAGTTTCACGGTGGCCATGAACGGGCCAATGAGCAATTTACGCGGTTTTTAAAAAAACCACCCCCCTTCCTGTCTCTCCGGCCATTCCAAGAGTTCCTATTGGCTGATTCAACTTGCAAGTGCTCCGTAGTCTGCAAAAGACTGTTTTTGACTTCATAGCATTGGATTTATTGATTATGCTGTTTCTGAATCAAATCTGGTAGTTTGAAAAATCATTTTGGGGTGAATCCATCCTCAGAACCGACTCGCGAAACTTCCTTTTTAACTGTTTTTTGTTTTTTTATTTTATATTACTGTAATATCGAAATTATGAAATATCGAAATAATGACACTCCAAGGAAGTGAAACTTCAGTAAAATTCAGGCACTGAACTGTCCTGCATAGGAAATGCCCACAAAAGCTTCCCACATGCTTCCAAATTTCCAAAAAAGAAACGGGAGAGAGCCATCAGTGCTGTCAGTGGGGGAAAGAGAGGCATCATTATCTTCAATGATGTTTCTTTATAAGGCAAAATCGAAATAACGGAAAAGTGCGCTCAAAAAAATAAAAAAAATGGGCGGGGAAAAAAAGGTCCCGCCCAAAAAAGCGGTTTTCGAGCGGCTGTGTGACCGGAGGGACGCACGAGAAAGACGGATTGGAAGCAGGAATGTGAACGAAGAGGAAAAAATCACGGATTGGAGGCAAACGGAAGATATCCAATAAACATGCGGGTAATGGGTGAATGTGGATTCCACCCTATTTTGATGAACAAGTTTGTTTTGTTTTGTTTCTACAAAGATGCCCTGATTGAATTTGCAGGTGCTCCAACTGTGGCCTATTTTCTAAGGACATTTTCTGATATTTTTCCCTGGGAAAACAGTGTCCTCATGTTGTCATTTGGGGTCCTGGTGGGAAAGTCATTTTTTTAAAAACCCAGTGTGTTAGAGTACTTCCTATTTCAGTTCCATCTCCAGAGCTTTTAGAAATGAATAGGGCTGTGTAGTTGAAACTTCTCTAATCACAGCAAACCCAAACCACACCCTATTCATAAATATCAGAAGTGCTTCAAAGTGAACAAAATTGTTTCCAAGATTCAAAACTGATCAGAAGCCTTCTAATCTGACAGTCATTCCGACGTTACATGGACTGGTTTTGTTTTCCTGGGCTGCTGGAGGAGCTGGGGGATTGGAGGCAGAACAGCCTCAGCAGACACACACATGATAAAGGAATTGTTTCTAACGGAGGAGTTCCATCTTTTAAAGCTGTTTTATGGCCTGCTTCTAGCCAGAGGACTGTTTTATGAATTTCCTTTTAGGTTCCTCAGTATTTATATTCTATGCCCTGGCTTGTTTTTAATGACTTGTTTGTTTTTAAAAATTGTTTTGTTTTACTCATGAGCCACCTCAAGCAGGTCCTAAGGGGGGATTAAATTTAGTGTATCTGTTATTATGATGTTATTGCAATGCAAAGCCGTATCTTTCAAACTGCAGATTGTTATCTCATTACTGTGCTGTCCATTTTGTTGGAATTGAATCCCTTTAAAGGAGAAGTGAATGAGAAGAATCCAGCAACTCGGTGGACTTGAGAAGTTGGACTTAACTTACCACAAAGTTTAATAAGCAAGAGCCAGCTGTTTAATTGAACTCAGGGCCAAGCTACACATGACGAATGACACTTGAACGGCAAGTGGATTGAGTGGAGGGCAAGTGAACAGGGAGAAATACACTTGCCATTCAAGTGTCATTCGTCATGTGTAGTTTGGCCCTCAGCCTATCTTACAATTTTATATCTCTGTAGTAGCTAATAGCTGTATCAGGGTTTTTTGCATGTTCTGTATGGTGGAAGGTTTGAATTAAAGAAAATTTCAGTGGCTATATCCAGCTTGGGGATATAACCCAGGGTTTAACACTCGAAAAATGTGTACTGTCTCCAGAGTTTGGTAGAGCTTTCTGATTCTATATAACTATGAGACCTGGTTGCCTCAGCTATCCCATCATCTGGGATTGACACATTGTAGGCAACAAGGGAACGGCTGAGGCAGATAAGGCTGATGGGAAGCACAAATACTATGTCCTCTCTTCTGATAGGCACGTCACGCTAGCCAGCCCACATGCACTGTTAAGACTTCACTTGTATTGTATGGAAGCCAGACCAGACTGCAGAGATGGGGAAAACAGAGCCAGACATCTGGGCTTTCATCTCCCCTTCAAGAGTCATAGCTCAGTAGCCTGACTAAACAGGTTTTTTAAAAATGTATTTCATGTATCAATATGCCAATGAAATCCCTGAGTTGGACAGAGGCAGAAACTCAGGATTTGCCCTTTGAACAGTAAACACAGGGTCAGTGATCAAGATGGATACACTCATCTCCTTTGCCTGTGTGCTATGCTATTGTAAAAAAAAGATACACACCCTTCCACCCACTGATTAATAATACTGGGAGAACACTGGGAAAAGAGGGAAACTTTCAAAACCTTGAAAGCACTGCTTGGTTCCACTTTGCAAATGAGAAATTGAATTGCCTATAGAACGAGGGGAGAGATTATTCTTCCCAGGACTTTTTTTCAGCTGGAACATGGTGGAACAGAGTTCTGGAAATTCTTGAAAATGGTCATGTGGCCAATGGCCCCGCCCCTCTGATCTCCAGAGAGATCAGTTCCCTGAAAAAAGCCCACTTCACCAGTGCCAGAGGGACAAGGGAATCCCCTCACCCCTCTTGCACCAGATGAAGGAAACACCTCACTTCTTTCTCCAGCAAGGGGAGGGAGTGGTGGGAGGGTGATTTAAACTTTAACCTCCCCTTGCTCTAGCTGACTGGTGCCAATCAGCTGGAACAAGGGGGGAGTTTAAATCATTAACGGCACAGAGGGCAATTTAAATTCCCCACTTGCAGGAGTGCTTGCAGGGGTGGCTGTGCCCTGCGTGATGACATCACTTCCCAGAAGTGACATCATTGCATGGTCCCAGGAGCACACACATGCACTTTGCACACATGTATGTGGTACCAGGGGCACTACCTCCTGCCAGGAGTTGCCACATGTGCTGCCAACACACTGAGTTCCACCACCTTTTTCCCCAGAAAAAAGCTCTGGTTCTTCCTAACTGCTTGAAATACAGGAGGGAGGATCCCTTGAGTGAAAGGTACCATTTCTGAGAATTTCATCCCATGAGTGGTGGATAGGAACTCACACCTGGATATATGTTTCTTATTGAAATGGAAATGATTTCATAATAACTGGCTTCCAAAATGGAAGCCAAAATCAAGATTGTGTTTGTTGAGTATGATTTCTTGTAAGCTGCTTTGGGTCCCACTTGTTGGGAGAAAGGTGAAATAGAAGCATAAGTTTAAAAAGTCACCACCCACACGCTATCAGCCTACTCATCAGTAGAGATGGGCACGAACAGCAATACGAACAAAAAAAAGCCACGAACAGCTCAATCTGCTGTTCACGAACAAGCTGTTCGTGAGGCCCCGTTCTAAATGAACAGGTGGTTGTTGCAAGCCTCGTTCATTGCTGTTTGTCAAAGCCAGACAGTCTGGTACCTGCAATCAATTCCCTTGGCAACTTAGGTAGGGATTGTCTGAACTCTGTCTGAACTCCTGCTGTTGCCCTGGAAACCCCAATCTAAGCCCAATTTCGCTCGATAGGCAGGTCTTCCTTTCAAGTGTGGAGCTCCAAATTTGTTACAAGGGAGCAAAGACCAGGGGGGAGGGGAGCTCCCAGCTATGGCTTTTGCAGACAGTGGAGAGGGAGAGACAGTTGCTGTTGGCACTTTGATAGAGTGCATTGGAGCTTGAATTTTCTGTGTGTGTGGTAGGATAGGGATCTACCCCTTCAAGTTCCAGGGCTGCTG
Source organism: Eublepharis macularius (assembly GCF_028583425.1). Taxonomy (NCBI): domain Eukaryota; kingdom Metazoa; phylum Chordata; class Lepidosauria; order Squamata; family Eublepharidae; genus Eublepharis; species Eublepharis macularius. Next base: position 131,780,599 of record NC_072790.1, read on the forward strand.
CCAGGCTCTGGGCCAAGCTATTATTTATTATTGATACCTTTCCTGCTGCCTGCTCAGGTAAAGTTTCTGGGAGTAGTGCGGTAGGGATCTACCCCTTCAAGTTCTAGGGCTGCTGCCAGGCTCTGGGCCAAGCTATTATTTATCATTGGTACCTTTCCTGGTTCCTGCTCAGGTCAGGTTTCTGGGAGTGGTGCAGTAGGGATCTTGACCGAACTTGGATGATGGCTGGAGTAGAGCCTGCTGTCCCCTACGAACAGCCAACCACGAACATGTTCATGAACAGGGCCATGTTCGTGGTTGTTCGTGAGTCCCTGTTCGTGGATGGCAACGAACAATGAACATCATGTTCAGTTTCTTTTTTCTGTTTGTGCCCATCTCTACTCATCAGTAAAGAAGTTTAGGTGGCCCTTGTCCATGTACCCCCTCTTCAGAGACAAAGTTGGTTGCTACTGGAAAGCCTTTTCTGTGATGGTACCCAGATTCTGTTGCTCACCCTCTCTGAGCATATTATCATGACACCATCTTTGTTAACATTTAGACAACAGGCAAAGTCTATCCTGCTGTCTTTTGCCTTTTCATAATTAGACTTCCATATGTGATTTTATTATGTATTCAGCCCTTCTGTTTTTAGTTTAATTTTTGTGATTTGGTTTTATTGTGTTGTTATATTTCTATATGGTTACCTTGAGGATATAAACCTCCTAAATAAATGCATTCCTGTTTGCTTTCTGCACTTTCTTTCAATTACAGTATGTGTTTAGACATGTAATCCTTCCTTCTTGCATATCAACAGCATCAACAATATGTAGATGTGCATTCTATTACAACTGTCTGTTGGTAAAGACTATACATAGCAGAATACTGATATATTGCCCCCCCACACACACACAGCTTACACAATGCTTGAAAACTGACAGAGCTGGTTTATTTGAATGCTGGAAAAATGGAAGAAGTCTGCCTTCCAGCTGAAGGAGGCAGCTTTGTCTTTTCCTTCCTGTTAAATAATTTGGGTGAGAACTTTTCAGACAGGATAACAAGAGGACAAAATATGAATGTAACTGGCAGTTGCTTGCAAGAGAAAGAGAGCTGATAAAACTTTTATCCTAAATATGAATTAACACCAATAAATTCTCCAGGGGAACACAGTGAATTTGGGCCTAAGAAGATTGGGAATTACTGCCTTGCTGGATGATTCTTCTTCAGCAAAAACTGCGGAAACCTAACGATGTCCCCTTAAATTATAGAAATATTTCTCTTTGATAATCTTATTCCAGAAATTCTGGGTTTTTAAAAATCTGTATCTCCATTGACCATACAAACAGCTGTGTTGGATCAGCCTAATGGTCCATCTAGTCTAGCATCTTGCTTCATACGACAGCCAATCAGATGCTCCCAGAAGGCCTACAAGAAGGGTACAGAGAAGACTTTCCCTATTACTGCCCCTGAATGTGGAGATTCTATTTAGTCATTGTGACTGATGGCCATAAAAGTACCCTCTATGAATTTGTTTAGGCCCCTCAAGCAGATCTCTGCCTGGATGGACAGCATGTAAGTTTTCCTAATTAATTTAACTAATGCAAACCAAACAAGTAGCCATCACTGCATCCTGACTCATTTCTACATTTCATCGGCATTACAGATGGAAGAACCACTATCATTTTCTGGGAAACAAATCAGATATAGCAGGATTTGAATCCAGTGGTACCTTAAGAGATCAACAAAATTTTCAGGGCATAAGCTTTTGAGAATCAAAGCTCCCTTCTTGAGATACAAATGAGATATACTGACTGTGCAGGAGTTATGCTAGCAGCTTGTGCTTTTGAAATCATGGGACCTGAGAAACCATGCTACCCAACCACACATGAAATGTTTGATCTTTCATGCTTAGTAGATGCATACGATCTGGTTTAAGGACCATTTCATTTTTTCAGTAGTAAAATGTTTCTTGATGTTATTGCCTATTTGAGTGTGTTGTAAGCAGCACTGTGGATTTAGTGTGGCGTCTTCACACAAACCCACAAGTAGAAATGATAATAAACACAAGTATGAAATTCTCTCTTATTTCCTTTCCAGGCAGGAGCACCACCTGGCAGTAAATCATGTCACATTATCAGTCCCTAAAACACCAACAGTTCAATATAGTGTTGACAAAAAAGAGAAACAGCCTTTGCTAACTCCTCATAATCTCCTGCCAAGTTAAACAAATGCCAGTAAGTATAACCTGCAGCTCAACCTTGAAGCAATCTCTCACATAGCTGACCCCATAACCTTGTTTCTCATTTTCATAATGGACTGGAAATATCATCCCATTCCCAGCACACTTTGTAATAACCACATAGTGCATATTTCCCAAACATACTTTCTCACCAAAATGTTCTGCCAGCCACTTTCTCTGTGACGTGCCCCACCTTATGGAATGGCCTGCTTGAAGAGGTAAGGAAAGCTCTCACTCTCTAGGCTTTCTGCAAACTGTGTAAAACTGAGTTGTTCAGGAGGATTTTTTGCTCAGGTAACAGGTCTGTGCTGTAAGAACCAGATCAGACAGATGTCTTGGTAAAGGGACAGGGCCTGTAGACTGGTAGCCCCCACCTTATGCCTGAGGAAGTCAGAAAAGCTCCCACTCTCCTGGCCTTCCACAAACTATGCAAAACTGAATTATTCAGGAGGGCTTTCTACCAAATTACAGGACTGTGTCATAAGAATAGCTGAGAGAGATGTCTTGGTAGAGACACAGGGACTAAATGCTGTGCAATTGGGTACTGTCTGCTGATGTAGACATGTGCCTACTAGAGTGTTTCAATGGTGCTAAACAAGCCATGGATATTAGTTAAGCTTTCTTTCAGATAGATTTCATCTGTGTGCTTGGCTTTATGTTTGTTTAATTTTTTTCTGCTACCATTCCCTAACGTATCTGTTTCCCTGAACATCCTAACTATTGTTATTATACTTTGTGCAGTGAATGTACTAGCTGTTCATTGTATTGTATTTTCACTCACACTGTGTAATTTACCTTGGATCTCAATGAGAAAGGCCAACTATAAATAAATAATAGTAATATACTACTGGATACTATCTGTTGGTGTAGATATGCTCCTACTGAGTTTCTACATCATTGAATATGTTCATGTAAAATTACTTACATTTTGTTTCTGCAATGCTTCATGTTTCTGTATTTGATTCTATGCTTGTCTTCAAATTTTTGCAGTTCATACCTTATTGTATTGTTTGTTGAATGTACCAGCTGTTGATCATATTGACTTACACTGTGTAATCTGCCTTAGGTCTCAGTGAGAAAGGCAGACAAAGAAATAAAGAAATAAACAATAAAACCTATGATTTTTCCTGGGATCGTAACATGTAAAGAAATGTTATAATACATCTGTTATTCTACTGAAATCTCACCTTGGGAAATCAATGGTTTTCGTTTTTCTTTCTTTTTTTGGTGATAATATGAGTAACTAATGATGTAAAATAGTAAAGAGTCCAGTAACATGTAAACAGATATTTGATATGTAAACAGATATTTGATTTCTCTTGTAGAAATAATTTATTTTATTTATTTACATTATTTATGGTCTGCCTTTCTCACTGAGACTCAACGTGGATTACAGTGTGAATCAGTACAATTTCAAAGACATGACAACAATGTGATAGGGTATAGAAATGCAAATTTGCAAAGTTTTAAAACTAGTGAGAATCTAATATGGCGTTGAAGATATGCTAAGACAAAGCATAAACAATTCTAATTAAAACAACATATAAACTATCCAGTAGGATCACCCAGCAATAGACAGTACTTACTAGTAAGACTATAGTCCCTACCCCTCTCCTGATGCATCTCTTTGAAACCACTTCTTTACAGTACAGACCTCCTATCTGAGTAAAAAGCCCTCTTGAATACTTCAGGTTTGCATCATTTGCAGAAATCCAGGAGGGTGGGAGCTTTCCTGACTTCTTCATGTACAGAGAATGCATGTCTACAGAGAATGCATGTGTACAGGCAGCTGTTGATTTTGCCAATGTGCAAGGTGGCACCTGTAGAAGGCCCTGTTCAAACTGCCGTGGTGGAACCGGGGGGGGGAGGGGGGGGAGAGAGAGAGAGAGAGAGAGAGAGAGAGAGAGAGACCTATAGATATGCCAGATCAAGACTGTGAAGAGTTTTGTAGGTGATAGCCAATACCTTTAATGGAGCCTGGTAGCTGATAGGTAGCCAGTGGAGTGACTGTAGAATGGGTAATATTAATGCTCCACCTAGCTCCTGATAATAACAGAGCTGCAGCATTCTGCACCAAGATAATTTAGAGGGGAGACCTATGTACAGTAGCCAAGTCTCAATGTTACCATGGCATTGAATCAGATGGCCAGATCAGGTGTGTCATTTTCCAGGCTAGACTGACGTTGTAAAGAGTTCTTTGGCAGCTGCTTTTACCTTGCTTTTCTAGCAGTAGCACTGGTTCCAGTATAACCCCTTAGGCTCTTAGCTGAGCCTGCAAGGATCAGACTAATTCCATCAAAAGTAAGGAGTACAATGTCCTTCAAGATCTCTGCCTTCCCTACCAGCATCACTTCTGTCACTGCCACTGAATATGGGATTTTAATTTTCTTCATATCAAACAAGACATGTTAACCTTGCTCATGTTACAGTGAATGCACGTCCTGTATGTAGTATGTGCAGATATCCGTCTGTAAAAAAGAGTAAATGTACTGTCCCTTTACACATAAAACCTGCATTAATGTGGGTTTAAAGTATATGTTCATCTGCACACACACTGATTGTAGCATAGATCCAGAGGAGTTAACCGTGTTAGTTTGTACAGTAGCACCTTTAAGACTAACCAACTTTACTGTAGCATAAGCTTTCGAAAACCAGTTCTCTTTGTCAGATGCAGCATGAGAACGATTCAACACATGTATATAGTGTAAAGTGTACACTCTGCACAGTATGTGTGCTCAATGTAACAGGGCTTTTGTGGCTGATGATCAGAGTACACCGAAAGTCTTGAGTGCCTCTCCACCCAGGATATTTTGAATGCAGAGAAGAGTTTCTCAAAGTCATTCTTGTGCGCTGTAATTAGTTATGTGCAAACAGCATTTCCAGGTCTTCAGACTGCTGTAACAGAAGTAGAAAGCAACCATAAATTAAGTCTGTGGTGTGTTTGATGAAACATAGAATAAGCCTGTAGAGGTTTTTGTGGATGGACCCATTATAGAGGCTTTTGTGAATGGACCCATTTGTTTCCACCATAGAACAATTACAAACTTTGCCCGAAATCAAAGCATTACTTTAGACACACCCAAAGACTTGAGTAGGCACTCTAACTTTTGCCCATTTTCTATTCTAACCCTGTCCACAAATTACAGTGAATATATATACAATGCTCCTACAGTGTACACTCTATTTTTCTTTATATATGCAACTCTCACGTTACATTCAATGCACAAACAGCTGAACATGTGATTGAAATGCAGATATATCCAGGTACTGGTACCTAGCTTAATTTGTAAAGTGAATGCCCAATGACTCTTGCTTACAAACAGATTTTTGTACGTACAGGCAGGCTATATATGTGCATCACTAGTGAACAGGGCTCTAGTATCACAGAGTCATGAGGAGAGGCCGGTGAAGAGTCCCTTGCCACAGAGCCCTGGTGTCAGCTGGGAAAAGGGGGTTGGGTTTTTAGTCAGCTACTGGAGGGTGGCTCCAATAAGGCAGGGCTTGTTTGGATCCCATTCCCTCTTCAAAGGAGGAAGATATTAGAATATTAACTGATACAATTTAAGACAGTAATGTTTATATTTTGGTGTGTCTTTTACTTCCCTACCTTGCATTACGCTAAATTTTTTTTCTTTTCCCTTCTGTGAGGACTTTTTTGTTGCACCTGCCTGTTTGGGTATGCTGTGGGGAGAAACCTTGATACAGAGAAAGGGGGCCTGGGGACAGGAGGATCCTTCTACCCCTCTGAAAAGTGGCACTGAGAGCTAGGCTGTGACCTCAGAGGGAGATTATGAAACACACACTACTTTTGAAGCCCTTTCCTTTTCAACATGGCATGGGACACTGCATGAAAAAAACCAAGCTCAGTACGCTCCTGGGTCCTGTAGATTTGGGAGTAGGGTTTAGCAGAGATTTTATGCCACAGTCTGCCCTCCAGAGCTGCCATTTTTCCAGGGGAATAGATCCCTGTAGTCTGGAGATCAGCTGTAATTCTGGGAGATATCCTGGCCCCACCTGGATGTTGGCAAGTCTAGAACTAGTGATAGTTTGTTGGGTCCTAGCACCTCTACTGAGTAAATGCCTCTGTGAGTAATTCAGAATGCTCATAGTACAATCTCTCTTCAAATTACCTCCCCTTTGTCACAGTCTCCCATCTAATTTCTGTCTTAAGGAAGACAGAGGCTGATATCCTAAGAACACATTATTACCCAGATAAAAGCTCCACAGAATGACATTGGACTCCTAAGTTAACATGCATCAGATTGTCCTGCCAGTGGAAGAGCTAGTCCCCTACTCCTTGCCTCTGATGGGGCAATCTGTTGTCCCAATTGACACCCATCTTTGTGCTTTTGTAACAACGCCTGATAATTGTGCTCAGTCCCCATGTAGTTTGCTTTACTAGACTAGTGGATCCAAAGAAATATTCATCACAGAGCAGCTGTGTAGTCTGATTCTAATGGCTTGCTCTGTCCTAGTGATTTAAACGAGGACATTCCCAAGCACGCATGCTTAGGATGGCCTAGGACTCAGCTTCCTATTAGCACCATACCCAGTGCTCAAATCATATTGACTAAGGCAATACGAGGTGACAGCAAGAGGAGAGAATGGGAAGGAGGAAGAGGGGAGACCTCTTTGTTTCCTTGCACTCACTGATTTACCACATATGTTCCAGTCCCCATAAGACTTATTTCTTGGACTTGAGTCCAACTGGAGAGAAAATGGTTAAGGAGGAAGGGTGTCTCCAGGTAACAATCACATCCTGCCATCTACTATTTCTCTGCAACTCTCTCCCACTTTTGCTTTAACATTGTGAGACAAACACAGGCTGTCTGGAAAATATTATAATTGGGCTGCTGGCCACACAGTAAAGTGTTAATACTTGGTCCTCTACCTTTATAGTTCCAGGAGCTGACTGTAAGCCCACATGGGGAAAGGGCCAGTTCTCTAAGCAGCAACAGGGGTTAGTAATCATGCTAGAATGATTGGTTTGACTCTCCCCTGTACCTAAGACAGAAGTGAGTGAGACTGGAATAGGGAAGTAGTAGGATAGGAAGAAATCAGAAAGCAAGGGAACAAATCTATGAAATCTAAAGAAACAGCATCCCGTGGACTCCTTTGGTCAAATTGGACAGATAGCCATCTGGGACTATTCTGAACAGAGGAAACAGATGCTCTCCCAGAATGAAAATAGCATATTCAGTAGACAGATACAATGTGAAAGATAGGGGTTCCAGTAGACACTAAACAGTTATAAAATGAGAATAATGAACTACCTAAAGGATCTTGAGTAGAAAATGCAATGTATTCTAAAGCCAAGTTTTTGTTTCCTAGAACAAAGCTTATGAAAATTTGATTTTCACAAAGTGATTTGTGTTGCTTGTGACCAATTTTTTTCCTAAGATGAGGACTCTTGCAATCCTCATCTTAAAATAGTACTTTTTAAAAATGCTCAGAAGGCACATGCACGCACACACACAACTACAGCTAACATGCAAAATTAGCATCAACTGCTATTCAGCACCCAACTACAAGTTTTTAATTGTCAGACATTGATTAAATATCCAAGTGTCCCAATTAAATGAGCAATGTTTGGACATAACTGAAAAGTTTATAACGTGCAGAGTTCTCACCTCCTTTTCTGTAGGCATTGAGTCTGGCCTGACTAATGTTTCTCTTCCTCCAACTCTCCTACCTAAACACAAAAGAATGAGTGTTTGCTACACTCCTTTCAAAGTCAAGTGTTCAACTCTGTCTGCCCCCAGCAGCTTTCTATTTTTAAAGCCAGCAATGTAGGTGGTTCGGGAGTCTAAACAGATTAAATATTAGGACACGGCCTCAGCTACTTGTGCCATTGCCATCCTGCTACTGAAACAGTTATTCTACAGAAGCAAACACACCAAGAATGGCTATCCCCAGAGAGCTGGAGGAGGCTTTCCACAAAAATCTACTGCACTGCATAAATGCTATATAAAGAGAGCAAAGAAGTACAGTACAGAGCAAACCCTGTTCTCTGAGAAGGAGGAAACACAGAGTTTTGTCCTGAACCACTGTGATTTTTTGATGGCTGTTCTTCTTGTTGTTCTTGGGATTTCTGGAAGGAGTGTTTGAGATGTGCAGAAAAGATCAATTCCCTCTGTGAAAATCCCACAGTAGAGATGGGCATGAACCAGAAAAAACTGAACCATGAGGTTCATGGTTCATCACATTTCATGAACCATGAACTTTCACAAACCTGCCCAGGTTCACGAATCGGTTCATTTTGGTTCATGAAAATGTCACTTCCGGGCCACCAAATCACCACTTCTGGGTCAGCAGAAGGTCTGCAGGAAGTCCATCCCCTGTTGCCTAGCAAACTGATTGATTGGTGCCAGGCTGTCTGCAGTGATGAACTGAAAAACGAACCAAATGAACCAGCCTAGAGTTCGTGGCGGTTCGTCAGAAATGGGATCTGACCACTGGTTCACGAACCACGAAGCGGCCCGGTTCATCACGAATTTTGGTTCGTATTTTGGTTCGTGCCCATCTCTATCCCACAGCAATCACAAAGCTTAGTGATGCATAGATATCCACCTGATAGACAACTGATCTACTGGTCCCTTGAGTTGATGTTATGAAACTCTAGCAGGATATGTACTCTTCCTTTAGAGACTTTAGGATTACAACCAGTTTTTCTTAACAGCTGTTGCTCTCATAAAAGAGCAGAGACAGAACAAAAGCAACATTAATTGTAAGCTGAACTTATGGAGGTGGTCTCCAAAGTTTCTACTATCAGAGAATTCTTTCCATATTGACTTTTCTGTCCATGAACATTTGGCAAGAATGCCCAGCATTGCCCCATACAAATGTGTACAATGAAGGCACTCGGGAGGGGAAGGTGCAGGGTTGTTGCAGAAGACCCCCCTCATGCATTTTACAACAGAATCAGTACAGTATGTATGCTCAGCAGGTGCAGTTGGAAGTCATGCACAATGCCTGAGCACAGATACTTGTGGGCTATATACCAATGCTATGGTAAATGAATGAAACTGGAGGTGTGGCTACCACAGCAATACAACTATCTTAGGCATGGTCACTGCATGCCTGTGTCAGATGGACAAGGCTTGTGCTGCTAAGGACTCTAGGCACATTCTAAGAAGTACCATGAATTCTTAGCATCATACCAAATGAAAAGAGTTGCATCCTAGGATGTACCAACATGCCACAGGGCTGTAATTTGTTAGAGATTATCAATAACCATGGTCAAAATACCTTATTGCCAAGTTTGCTTTCTGTTACAAGTTTTCTAACTGAAGAACCACTGACAAAGTTCTAAAGAATTCTGGAGCTCCCCCAAACCCAATTTGGGGAGCTATACAGCTGAAGTTGGCACAAAGCATCAGAATAATGTCCCATTCCAGAAGTTGGGTGAAATTTGGCTGACAATTTGGACCCACTTCCATTGACAAATGTTAATCCATCACATATAAAGCTGGATTTGTTAAAAACAGTGTTCCCTAACCAGACAGACTGGAAATAGAGGCGCTTAAAGATGAATAATGAATGAAGTAAAAGACACAGAAGCTACATGCTTTAAAGAAACATGCACAGGTATTTAATCAGGGGGCAGATTCTCAGTAGGTTTCAGCATGAACTCCATGGGCTTCAGAAACAAACAGCACAAGCAGGTGTCGTCCTTCTATACCATTATTTAATGGTTTGGCTTCTGGGAGGTGGGAGAGATGCCCACGGTGGAGGAAAGTGTTACGTTTCCTTCTCTTAAGAGTCACGCTTTCCATTTCTGCCATCTGTTTCCTGGCTTGTCCATGTTTAGGCTTGGTGTTTCCCTACACCAACCTGCAGAAATGCACAGCTTTTAAATTTTAGTTGAAAAGAGGAAACAGAATGCTAATTTGTTTCCTTGACTCTGAAGAATATGCTTACATAAACTGCTGGTGGTGGTTAGATTAGTACAGGAAAAATCTTCCTTCCTTAAATTGCTTTTCATTGCCTTTAAAAAGTCAGTGCCTTCTACTGTAGCAATTGCTTTGCAAAGATTTAGAGAAGCCTCTAGACCACATTGCCCCAGATATACCTGTCTATCAACATTGACCTTTGAAAGACAGGGTTTTTGATAACAGTCTTTCTCAGGCATCCAAATAAGGCAGGATTCAATGTACTCTTGTTTAGAAGTAATCCTTACTGAATGCAGTGAAACACAATTCTGAATATCCATGCATAGGATCAGATTGTATATAATGTCATGTCTGGTTTCTCCACATCACCTTGGTATATTACTGAAGGAAAATACTCTTTTACGTATTTCATTTCAGATGAAGCTTGATCCAAAGGTAAAATAGACAAGCCTTTTGTCTTCAAAGGATGAGAAAAAACTTGCTTCTTCCAATACTATTTACTATAGTAGCAATGGGGACAAAAGGAGTCCAAGGGAAATTTACACACACTTGTGATCATTTACTCCTCCAAAGTTTGGCATGAAAACAATCTCCCCAGGAGAAGGAATAAGAAGAGATGATTGTGCAGCCAAGCTAAATTATCGCTTGGAAAGCCTTTTCCTCAGAACTAATGCAGCCACATTTAAATGTACTAGATATGGCCAAGCATAAAAAATGAGAAAAGCTCCACAAATAACTTGTCCACATATTTGGAACTCCCCCCCCCCCCCCGCTCACTTTAATTCTAGGAACTCTAAACCAAATTCTGCAGCCCAAGAACTGCCAGCAATTTTATCTTCAAAGAAATTTTTAATGCACCTTTACTTGGTGCTAATGGTAGCCAGTATTCTGTACACAAGTTCTCCAAATCCTTCACCAAAGCCAAATCAGAAAACCTGCACACATTGTGAAAATTGGTGAATTCACATAGTTCTTTCATTCTGGATCTGCTTGTCATGGGGAATGGCAAGAAGGTACACAAGTCACTGAAGCCCCATCTTCAGCCGCTGGAAGCTTTATCCAACCATTCTGTTGGGATCTGAGACTCAGTATATATTAGCAATGTACTTCCAAGCATAGCACATCAGTCATAAGGACAAGAAACATAAATTCTACACCCAGCATACCTCAACAGTCCTGCATCATGCAGAATTGGCAGCAAGGCAGTGAGTATGAAGTTTTCTTCCTGGAGACTTTGCTGAATGATTTGACAACCCAGCCATTTGAGCCATGAAAACAGATGTCAAAGATATTGAACTTGGGACCTTGGTAAATATTTTTTAAATCCACAGGTGCTGCCCATTTCTGTGTGCCTAGTGCAAGGTGAGGTTGGCAGGCAGTGGCACATAAGAGGAAAACCCTCTCTGCTAAGGCCCCAGGCTCTGTCATTCCCTTCTCCAGCCCCCCCCCCCCCCCCACCGTTTGGCCTTTTGGAGGAAAAAGGTACTTGTATCCCTGAAAGCCTCTAAAAGAGGCTGAATCCAATTTTGATGTTTTAATAACAGGCTTCTGGATAGGTCTTACTGCAACATTTGGAAGGGGGTATTGGTACTGCTGCGTTCAGGTTTTAGTTTTCAGTTGGTAGTGTTGTTTGGTTTCAGTTGCTCCTTCTGCTGATTTTATCTGGGGGTTGACAAACTTTATAATTTCATGCTTCTGCTTTTGACTATATTTTTCACTATGCATTTTGAAATGTATTTAAATATTACTCACCTTCTTTTAAATATTACCCACCTAAATCCTTTTTGATGCCTTCAACAATTTCTGGATGTGTGATCTGCAGAAATTTACACTTTCAAATACTGTGTTAAAGACAGCAGAAACCTTTCTATATGCACAGCGCTCAAGTTTTTCTTTTTTAAAAAATCTGATTAACCAGGACAGAAGAAAAAAAAAAAGAACAGAATATAGTGGACAGAAAACCATTTCTAAAACATATTTAGTTAATACTGTAGTAAGTATTCTAGTGGGGTAGTCATTAATGATAGGGTATTTCTGCAACTTGTATCACACATTCAGTATGATGTGTGATATATTCATTTGAATTAACAGAAAACTAAAACAAACAGTAAGCTAGTATTTAGAATACACTTAAAATGCGTCAGGAAAAAAACCTGAGTTTTACAGGAAATCAGAACGTCCTGAGGATGTACAATCAAACAGCCCAGCCTGAAACACTAACGTGACTGGCCACGGGGAGGGGGGTGACTTTCCTCTGCTCTATCTTTCATCACCAGCTGCAGAGATCATGTGGCTTCTACAGCTCATGCTCAGCAACAGAGTATCTATTTTGCAATAAAACTGTGGGCTCCTGGGGAGGGGAAGGAATTGAACACGCACAATAATACACGAACTTCTTCCAATATCACATGGCTCTTTCCCACCCCATTGCCACTATCCCAGGCCACGGGTACTTAATTCTCTTTCACACACCAGTAGCATAGGACAAAACCAGAAGCAGCTTTTATGTTATGCGTATGCAAGTCTGAGGCATAATGCAAGTAACCTTCAAGGATTGCATACCTGCTACACAATACACAGTGGGTAGCCTTGTAGAGCTATAAAGACTTTCCTGAATTCATTCAGTGATGTCAAAAGGATCAGGACAAAATGCTGAATTTAAGACAGAAAATATTTAATTTACTTATTCTAATCTAATTACAAGCTTGAAAGGGTTTTGCAGAGCTATGCTTGCTGAGGATTAACTTGCACTTTTGCTAGATGTTTCAGGTGGGTAGTCGTGTTAGTCTGTAGTAGAAGTGCAAGATTTGGATCCAGTAGCACCTTAAGGGCCAACTAGATTTGCAGGGTATTGGGAGCTCTGAGTCTCGAAAGCTCATACCTTGGAAACCTCGTTGGGTCTTTAAGGTGCTATTGGATCTGAATCTTCCTCTTTTGCTAGGTGTTAGCTGTTTTTCCAAGGACCTTGGGAGAGCGAAATGCCTGCAGAAATTTAAATAAATCAGTACATGCGGCTGTCAATGAAAGTTTCTGTTTTGTACTGTTTCTGTGTGTGTGTATGCAAGCAACTGTTTTAAGTCTGTGCTTTCTTGACCTATCAAGGCATGTGATCGGGGGGGGGGGAGAGAGGGAGAGAGAGAGAGAGAGAGAGAGAGAGAGAGAGAGAGAGAGAGAGATGGGTTTTCAGGAAAAAGTTGCATAGCCCTTGGCAACTTCTCTGAACTTTCAGAAGCATGAGGCATGGCCTCTTAGAGACCTTCATCTAAAACATTCCAAGATCAGGTCTGGAGCCTCTCCCAGCTCTTTTGGCCTTACTAGCTACATTCACTAGTATCCTCCTATTGGGGAAAGGGGGAGGCAAGGCTGAGTGCTAGTGTGGTGTAACAGCTACCATGCTGAACTTTCAGAAGGGATTTGAACCCAGGGCTTTCCAGTCAGTCATAAATCTTATTTTCTCAGGTGCAACCTTTCAGCCTCATCTAGCTCACAGGCTTATTGTGAGGGAAAGATGAAGAGGCCTGATCTTCTTAAGAAGGGTAGGATAAAATTGTATTGCAAACATGAGCTGAAGATTTGAACCAGGAGCTCAGTCTTATACTTTAGGCTTTAGCCACCAAGGCAGCAACAATACCACTCCTCACGTAAAAAGCAATCAGACATTTATCATGGTGTTTTCCAGCTGAGCTAACAAACAACGCAAAGCAAGTTTTTAAAAAACTAGGCAATTACTGCTTAAGCATGTAGAGAAATACAAGAACTTCAAAGCAAGCTATATGTCCTTTATTACCCAAGAACTGAGATTCCTTAGTTAGCGCAGCATCTTCCCCTATCATTCAAGAGATTGACAGTGCAATCGTAAACAGAGATGCACTCTTCGAAGAACACCAGTTTCATGGGCACAGAAGGATGCAAGTCTGCTTAGGGCTGTACTCTGAAGGACTTGGCTTAGATGCACGATGCACCTTTTACATTCTCTATCATGCAACTTAAGATGAGAAGGCCTGACAATATCCTCCCACCTTTTAAATGGAAACCAACATTTTAGATACTATGAGAAAACATCAGGATGCAGATGGGTTGTATCAGTATTAATGACATTAACCCAGCTGGTGCCAAATGTGTTTGGTTTGAGAGAGAAAAAAGATTGAATGCTATATGATCATTGGCTCTTGTCTGTGAAGACTGCATCAAACTGGTTTATACCCATATTAATCTTAATGGGAAAAATTAGTGCAAATCCAGAGAGCTGAATAAAGTTGTATGCGTTTCCCAGGTCTTTTTTTCAGCTGGAATGCAGTGGAACGGAGTTCCAGAACCTCTTGAAAATGGTCACATGGCTGGTGGCCCCGCCCCCCAATCTCCAGACAGAGGGGAGTTTAGATTGCCCTCCGCGCCACTCCAGCGGCATGGAGGGCAATCTAAACTCCCCTCTGTCTGGAGATTGGGGGGCGGGGCCACCAGCCATGTGACCATTTTCTCCAAGGGCAACCCACTGAGTTCCAGCACCTCTTTTCCCAGAAAAAAAGCCCTGGTGTTTCCTATATAATTAAATGACCTTTCAAACTAAAAACAACCATACAAAAAAAACAAACTCAAGTCATCCCAACCTTATTATAAATTGTTCAGTGCTGCTTGCTGAGGTCAAAATGATAACGTTAGAAAGTAATATAAAATCTGCTGAACTCCTTTCTTTAGTGGAGGTAATTCATTAAAGCCCATTAACCAAATTGAGACCATTCAGGTGACATATTTGGCTGTTAATTTAATATGAAACAGTAACTTTTTGCAATGGCTAATTAGCACACACTACTGCATAGAGGAATGTACAAATTTCCTAGAGTTAAAAGTAAAAAAATATATACAGCTCTATTTAACACTTTTAAATTATGTTGAAACACAATGTGCTTTGTGGATTTCCAACAAACTCTTCTATACATCTGTTTTTTAAAAAACAACAATTTTTCAGCATCATAACACTTGCAAGCTCCTTCCTCCACAAACCACCCCACCTCCCATGCAATGCTACTAAATTAACAGAGACCAAACACGTTTTCCAGCAATACTTTTAAAAGAGCAAAGTATCTTTAGAGCACAAACAACATCAAACCAATTAAACCTTAAATTACTGTGGTTGCTCCAGGAACCTGAAGGGTTTTGTTTTCAGAAGAATACTTTGGTTAACAGCTATTCAGTCTTAATATTATAAAAGACAAAAAATACAAGATTTTTTTTTTTACCATCATCCCTAGAGACACATTTCCTTGGCATGTCGTAGCAATCCATGTCTTAACTGCTTGTACGCTGCAGCAATTCAGGGAACAGTTTTGACCTGTACTGAGATTTTAATAACTAGGGCATCAACCAAGATAGATTCCCTTTTCTGATTTATCAGAACAAAAAGAAGAAACGGCCTTTTACTCCTTATGGATTTTAGTTGTCCGCAGCCACAATGTTGTTCAAAGGAGGGAGGGGGAGTCTCTCGTATTTCCCCCTTTTTGGTCAGGAGAGCAGCTTGGGATTTCATTTTCTGCTGAGTACTATACAGTCTGCAGATGCTGTAGGTTGCACAGCAGCGTAGCAAATGAAGTGCTACCAGGCTTCATCGCAATGCAGAGACTGCTTTGCACTGCGGAGGGCGTGCAGATTTCAGGTCAGCAGCAACCTCCAAGATCACGTGAGTCTCATCAGTTCCTCCAAAAGACTGACCAAGTGCCCCTCTCTTCTTGGATAGGAAGGAAAGGGGACATCTTATGATCTCTCTCCAACCGCAGTCAATTTGAGACAGCAATCTTAGGAGAGGGGAATTATCCAGGGGAGAATTAAAAATAAAAACTTATAAACCACTAAATAGCTTTGCTGTTTGCCTGAGTAGGGACAGGTGGAAAAGGCACTTTATTCTAGAAATTATAATTTATAATCCATTCAGCAAGTCAGTGAGTTAATAGCTTCAGTCTTGTGATCCAGCTGACCAGCAGTGAAGGTTCTGTGGAGGAAGATTTTGTGGAGGAGGTCACAGGTGGCTTTTTGGCCCCCTCCTCCTGGAAAGGGATTGTTGCGCTGTTATGAAGATCCGCGTTGACAAAGTATCTGCTTCCCCTGATGTAGTCTGCACCCCTCACTAGTTGCCTTTCTGCCACAGGCCTGGAGAACTGATGCTGGGATGGGGGACATTCCTCAATAATGGGAGGGATCCTTTCATTGCTGAAATACCGACACAGGACATTTTCACCTATAATAGAACAACATCCATCAAACTCCCATGGAGGCTGAAACAGGACACATTGAACAGCTTCTAAAGACAACAGACTCCTCCTATATAGCCTCAGCACAAGTGCTTACCTTTGCTTTTCCACAGGGTGGTAACGCTAAAGTGGCCCTCAGCTATTTCTGTATTCTTGCTATAAATTTACAGCCTCATTTTACCCTCTGCTTTTGCTACAGAAGATGGGTACTCTCTGCCTTCATGGCTGAACTGTGTGTTACATACAAACACTTGCATTAAAATTAATTAAGGCCCTTCCCAGGGAGGAAAAACTGCTTGGGGAGGGGAATCAGGACACAGATAACAGAGGCATAACTCTACTGAACTAGACTAATGATGTACCTAAGCCAACCAACATCCTCTCCCCTACAGTGGTTAACCAGATGCTCCTAGAAAGCCCACAAGCAGGACACAAGCCCTTCCGTTTGTTGTTCAAACCCCACCCCCATCAATTCAGAGTTACGTGCATTTAGTCATCATAGCTAATAGCCACTGATGGGCCTATATATTCAGTAAGTACATTTTTGTCCCCCTCCCCCACATCTTTCAAGGAGCTTGGAGCACCATTAATTGGTCTCTTCCTCCTTTATTTTATCCTCACAACAACTCTGTGAGGTTGGTTAGGCTGAAAGAGTGTGACTGGCCCAAGATCACCAAGCAAGCATCACATCAGACTAGGAATCTGGCCTGGAGACTCCAAGATACAAACCCAGCACTTTGACCACTGCTCCAAGCTGGCTCCATGAATTTTTACAATCCCCTTTAAAGCTGTGTAAGCTAATAGTTGCTACATGAAGAGGATGCTTAACTTTCCTTCCACAGGCTTCCTCCTCTTGTGGAGTTGTAGATATGGTCACCCTCACAAACACATATCTGAAATCCTAGGAGGAAAAGTTTTTGCAGGGAGGTTTGCAGCAGAGAGGTACCAGGCAAAGATTAAGCACTATTCTTCACCATTTCTCCTCAAAATTGTTTTCTCTAGAAGAGCAGCCACCGGGGTGTTAAGTGTTTTAAGTCTAATTTGTTTTGAATTACCACAATGTGTGTTAGTTATTAGATAGTGCAAACTTACTGTAGTGCTAGGCCCCTTGGACCTGGCATCAGAAGTCATGATGACTAACAGCTCAAACCAGCCATCATCTTCCACCCCCTTATGATGGACTCTTGTGCCATGTTGATGTTTTCCATGGCTTCTAACGCAATACAGATTATGATGACTGCTACTCTATTACTGGATATGAGACAGCTGGAGGTATCCAGCAAATGAATAAGAATCAGTGTGCATGGGAGGGGACTGTTTAGTTAGTGTTTCACAAGGGCTATAAAATTCATATCCATTTCAAGGCAGCATTGGCTGTGGTGTTGCAAAAGAGCAGTGTGTCTTAATCATTTGTCTACCATGGCAAGCACTATGTAATACAAATGTCTGGTTCAGAACCACATCTATCTGCAGTACTCTGGAAGGTATTCATAGATTTTTGCACAGACAGACATTCTCTCATGTGCTTAAGGACAGGTAGCAAGTATGAGTTTCTGTGTTGCAGCAGCATCTCGATCAAGTTGCCCCGCAGATAAGATTACGTTTCAAGCAAGCATCCCAAAGTTTCCACTCAGCTCATGCATAAAGTAAAACCAAGCTCCTAATATATTTATGGCCTTGAACAGAAGACAGCCATGTAATAGTTTTAAATGTGGTTCAGTAGTAAATTGAAGAAAAATACAGCAGTGTCTCAGAACTGTACTTTAGGTTTTGGTAAGCAGTCTTTGGCCTGGAATCATTTTTCAATCCTGAACAAAGATCGGTATGAACTATCCATAACACACTTAAGACCAATCTGGTGTCCAAGCTCTCTACCCACTATGAGCCCAACTAGGGAATGTCAAATTAGTAACAAGAACAATGCACACTGCTGCTCAGAATACTTTTAGCAAGTCATCCAAGTATGAGCCAACCCATCTGATCCTTGCAGAAATATTAGCTTAGGTGAGTAGCCATGCTGGTCTGCAGTAGAACAGTAAGATACGAGTCCAGTGGCACCTGAGAAACCAACAAGATTTTCAGAGTGTAAGCTTTCGAAAGTCAGAGTTCCCTTCTTTAGACACTGTGGAAATATTAGTTAGCAAATTGACTACAGACAGACACATACACCCCGTTGCCCATTTACACAAATGAGATGCCAAAGGTGTATGTTTCAACAACCAGAATCCAGATCTCTGCTTTTCACACATCCAAGTATAGTCTAAGACTATATGACACAACCACATTGCTGAAGCAGGCCTGGGTCTGATCAGTGCCTGCATTGGAGACCTCCAAGGAAGTTAATATACCATCTTGAATTATGAAAATAAAATATCAACACCTCTCATATTCATAGTGGACATTCAACACCCTCGACAAAGGCAGATCTCTCGTTGCAGCCAGGGACTCAGTTTGGCTCCCTCAAAATGATCAGGAATCCTCAACAAGAAGTGTGTTGTTCTTAAGACACTGCATGCTTCCATGTCTTACCTTTTCTCCCCATTGCTCGGGGTTTAGAGAAAGGTTCTACAACTCCCAGCCAGTTTCCATCAGCAGGCATAGACAGTGGGCGTGGCTTTCCTGAAGCAAACAGAAAAGTATCCAAGATTGCAGTGCTGCTACTGAGGGTTTAACACTGAGTGATTGTTTATTACCTCAGCTTCTCAACAGTAGAATTAGAAGAGAAGTTAATACAAACCATTAAAGTAGAAAGCAGCCAATTATTCCAAGATGCCCTGCTTTCTATAGTGGAAAGCAAGAGTAGACTGCAGAAGAAAAGCTGCTTTGCTGGATCAAAACAAGGATCTGCCTAGTCCAGACTTCCCAACGCTACCCAACGCAAATGCCTCCATATGCTCAAAAGCAAGGTATGAAGGGGAAGGCATTTATGTTTCTCCTCAGGACCTGGTATTAAGATGTATACTGTCTCTGAACATGGACATTCCAGTTAGTTATCATGACTAATAATTGTTGATGGACATGAATTTGTCATGTCCTTCATGAATTTGTCTCATTTTTTTGTTTAAAAACCATTAACGTATCTTATAGTATAATTCTACAGGGGCAGCCATGTTGATGGGCTGCAGCAGCAGCAAACAGTGGTGATACCTTAAATATTAATCAATTTTTTTTCCAGCATCAGCTTTCGTTGGTTAAAGCCCACTTCATCAGATATAGCAAAAGAAATGTGCTTATGTTTAAATGTGATTTTGTTAGGATTTAAGGTGCCTTTAGACTACAGTATATCTTGTGGTAGAAAACCCCATAAATTAATTGCGTAGTTTGGAAGGGTCCTAAACTGCACTAAATTTCAAGGATTAAACTCAAGTAGTTCTAGTACTGTGTGAAAGAGAATACAGACACATGAACTACACTAATTCTCAACTTACATTCGAATGAGCGTTACAAATCATACAGACAACTTTTTATTTTTAGTGGTTTTCATTAGCTGTTTCATCATGTACAGCCTGACATCTAAACTCAACCGTTTTTGTTCTTTTTTTTAAAAAAAAAACTACAAATCATTAAAAAGTGATGATCCAAGCTTTCACTTTGACAAATTCTAATAAGTGGTTTCAAACTTCATTTCTTAGTCTGCCAAATTCAACTTTTTTAAAGGAAGAGTGTTAAAGCTTTGAGGAACAGAAGCAGCAGCATGGATTTACTCACCATAAGATGGAGTTTTTTCCCGCATCTTTGCTGGCAGAATATTTGCTTCTATGGGATAGCGAGTCAACGGATCAGAATCCGTAAGGGTAAACCTTCGTCTCCTGCATTCCTGATCCAGGAAAGAATTAGGAGATTCTGTGCCTCTGGAACCAGGTAGCGGCAGCTTTGGTTTATTGCCTCCACCATAAACAAAGCTTCCCTTCTCATCCCTGGAAGGACATTTGATCAGATTAGCAATGCAAGTATAAAGGTACTGAAATGCTTCATTACCAGAATCCTTACAGAATCTCAGGGCCTGGCACTTTTCAGCTTCCACAGAAGTGAAGCAGAAAATAAAAAAGTGTAAAGGGGAAAGGCATTATTCAGCATACAAATACAGAAAAAAGCACAAAACGTTGTACTAGTTATAGAAGTCAGCTGGGAACCAACTCTCCTTTAAAGGAATATTCTAGCCATTATGGCTGCAACAACATGTTTTTTCAATATAGGTGTAACCACAGATGCCCAAGGGGGTGGCTGAGTCAGATGTCAATGATTTGAGTACTCTCATGCCTTATGTTGCACCTTTTCTCTTCCCTATAATTAGCAACAATCCAATCAACCATGCAATACTAACTAGCTCTAAATTAATAACGGAAGACAATTCTGCACTTCTGTTCCCTTTGCATAATGTATATACCCTTTTAAATCCAGCTTCTTGGCACCAGATTGGGGTTACTGTGGTACATAACTGGGAAGGGGGGGGTGGGACCTGTGAGAAACTTGTGAAAGGGAAATTTTGTACACCCCTCCCCCACTCTGCCTTTCAGACTCCTCCTCGCCATTTTGCCCACCCACCCTCCTCACTCTGCAGTAGCTTTCCGTCCATCCCCCTCCCCACTGCTCTGCCCATTCTCCTGCCTCCTCATACCCCTCCCTGTTGCTCTACCCATACATGATCTGATACTGGCCCCCCTCCTCAGCACTCTGTAGGGAGTAACTGTCAAAGCAGCAACTCTCACTCTCCCCCTTCTCAACTTAAATGCAGGGCTACCACTGCTGCCTCCACCTATCTGTCTCATGTGGTGAAGGTAGCTTCTGCTCCTACTTCCAGTTCAGGGTGCTTGTACTGACAACACTCCTCTATTTAATGCCCATCTTTCTTCTCTTTTAGCATTTTTCTGCAAACTAATATCTACGTGGCCTAAATCCATATATATTTACATATAAACAACTGAGACCCTGTTGCAAATTAGATATATTGACAAGAACTTGTAGGGACATCTCATTTTCCCCTCCCCAATGTTTCCTCTTTCTCTTCCCTGAAAGCCCTCATAGTCTCTTCTTTCCTGCTTCTCTCTCTCCCCTTCCCATTCACCAGCCAACCTTATCTATCTGGTTGTTGTGGGTTTTCCGGGCTGTATTGCCGTGGTCTTGGCATTGTAGTTCAGGAACTGCTGCTGCAGCCAGCCAGCCCCGTGCTTCCACCGCCGCCGCCACCGTCACCGCCACGTGCCCCAGCCGGGCGCAGAAGCAGCGAGCCGCTGCTGGGGCGGTGCACGGAGGCTGCACCCAGCTAGAGTGTGTGGCGGTGGCGGCGGCAGCGGGGCTTGAGCGGCGCACAGAGGCTGCGCCCAGCTAGGGTGTGTGGCGGCGGTGGCGGCAGCAAGGGGCTGGCTGGCTGGCTGCAGCAGTAGCTGCAGCCCAGTCATGCCAGCTTTGCTGCGCGCGCCTCCGCCCGCAACACCCCCTCCAGCGCCCCTCCAGTGCCCGCGCGCCCGAGGCCACCGCCTACCTGGCCTCCATGGGCGCGCCAGCCCTGTCCTTACCATCCATCCACCAGCCTACCTTTAATCCATTCTCAGCTACAATTATTATTTAACTTCATTTATATTCCAACTTTCTCCATAATGGGGCCCCAGAGCCCTTTTATCATTCTGCTCTCTTCCATTTTATCCTCACAAGAATCCTGTGGAGTACTTTACACCATGAGTGTGTGACTGGCCCAAAGTTACACAGAGAGCTTACATGGCAGAGTGGGGATTCAAACCTGAGGAACAGTAGGAAACTACTAGGCATGGGACAGTTATGCAAGTCAGGTGGTGTCAACCACCCCGTGGTTGCTGCCTAGCCTGACTCTGAAGAGTCCTCTCTCAAAGGTCAGAGCAACCCTGGGAAAGGGCCCTGCTCCCTCCCCCTGCCTTTTACTGACGGAAACCCAGACACCCAAGCCTGGAGGCTGGCAATACATTTGTGATTTCCAAGCAACAGCAACTTAGGGCATTTGTTTTTTAAAGCTGCTTCTATCATTTGGGAGGCTTTACTTCCCATGTGTGTGTGTGTTTTTTAAGATTTCAGATTTTCTCAAGCAGAAAGATCTGTCTTGTTTGTTCATAGCTGCAATCTCAGGATTTAAATATCCACAGATGGGGCAGTATTGAAGATCTGCTATACTGATGATAGGAAAATGAGTGAGGATCCCATGGGGCTTGTTACTTATTATCTATCCTAGTTGAAGACTTCTTCTAAGGTCCTGGACTGTATAGACACAATAATTGCAAAAAACTGGGGGCAGGAAGGGGAGGGACAGGGACACAAGACAAGGTCTTTTCAGCCATCATTTCCAGAACATGCAACGAATTGCCTCAAAATTCTACTCTGACCTCCCCTACCTGCCTTTTAACATGTTGAGCAGACTTGCACCCACATGAGAGTATAACTGCATTATCAGCAGTTTAAGAGCAAGGTCTAAACAAATAAAAACCGAAAGAATTTAAATTGCTGCTACTATGACCATGCCCCGCCTATGGTCACCACACACACACAACTACTTTTCTCAACAAGCAGTAGTATTATAAATGTTTAATCGAATCAGACAATTCCTTTGCATAAAGAAAATCTCTGCAATCCCAGGCTTATTTGTACAGAGTGATGCAAACTACTGGCATACCGAGGAGCATATGGAACAGCTGGTGGAGGAGGTATGTAAAGGTCCAAAATGGCTGGCTTCTCCTTCTTCAAGGAAGCCTCCATGGTGCTTTCAGGCGACTGGGTGGTAGTTGGCGGAGGGCTGTTCTGCAAGCAAAGGAAGTATAACATTATCTTAGCAATCACCTAGCTTCTACATGAACACAACATTCTCCATCTCATGTCTGACCACCTGGGCAGGATTATTTATATTTTATTATTCATTATATCTCCTGGATTTTATTATACATTAGCTGTAGAGTTTGAAAATCAATAGGCTGAGTTCACCTTTACTTCCTGATTGTCCCATACTTGCATTTGGGTTTGGGCACAACCTTCAGACCAAGCAGAAGTACAGTAGCAGTTGAGCACATTATTTTCTGCAGTTCTGCAGTGACCCCACACTGCAGGAGAGCTTACGGGAGCACATTCTAACCATCTGGGCAAATCTGACTGCACAATTTTTTTCCTCCGTGTATGGAATTAGACTACAGAAAAGAGACATCCATACTGTTGTTAGGCACCATTCTGCAACCCAATCTCTCACTGGCTTAGAATTATACAAGAGCAATCAGATACTGGGTTGTACCATACCTAATATTTCTGGGGGGAGGGGGGCTGGATTTTCACTGTATCTCCCATCCCGCAGCAAATCTCCAACTTCCCCCTCCCCCAAGCTATATCTGGGGGTTCACAAGAACACATGAAGCTGCTTTACACTAAATGAGACCATTGGTCTTATCAAGGTCAATACTGCCTATTCTGACTGGCAGCAGCTCTCCGGCTTCTTAGACAGAGGTCTTTCACATTACCTGCTACTTGATCCTTCTGAAAATGCTGGAGATTGAACCTGACACCTTCTGCATGCAAAGCAGATGTTATCCCATTGAGCTACCACCCTAGCTCCCAGAAACAGGGGACACTTGGGACTGCAGCAGGGGGGGCAAGAGGGGAAGCTCTGCTTCCACAGAAAGAAGCCCTTCCATCTATGTAAGTTTTAGGCAAGATCCAACACACTGTGTTTGGGGCTCATCCATAGCCCAGTAGCCACTGATTTTTTAAAAATGGAGTGGCTTCTCTGGACACCCACACAGGCACTTTGGCAGATCATGTATTTGCATCACCTCGTCTAGCTGTAACCATATTGTTATTCTATAATTACTTCCTGCTAACAAGAATCCAGGCATTACTGCCTAATCAAATATTCATCGTGCAAAAAAACAACTACACCAACACCTGTTTGCATCTAGTTGCCATGTAACAGCCGAAGAATATATATTTTATACATA
The DNA here is from genome assembly GCF_028583425.1 of Eublepharis macularius. NCBI lineage: Eukaryota > Metazoa > Chordata > Lepidosauria > Squamata > Eublepharidae > Eublepharis > Eublepharis macularius. Next base: position 131,804,891 of record NC_072790.1, read on the forward strand.
CAGAAGCAGTTATATGTAATTAATTAGTTGGTGTTAAACTATTGACTTCCTTGCCATTACTTGCTCCAGCTTGAAATGATCCTCATTTCTTCCCCCTACACCCTCTGCATTTTGCAATATCCCTTTCTGCTGGTGCTAAAAGTTGGCAAGCAAAGCAAAAGTCTCAGTCTCTGATTCAGCTACACTGCAAACACCACCCTAGATAATGCTGCTCTGTTCACAAACATAATCTCTTATTGTTAGTTTTCCAACCCAGGAAGTATTTACTGTTTACTTCCAGAATTCATCAGTCCACCAGATCAACAGCAATTCAGCCCCAAATGGCCTCACTTTAAGGTATCTGTAGTGATCAACAGGACACTTAAGGGATTAAAGAAAAACATTCTTTTGTTCCCTCTCATTGTTTTGATATATTAAAAGAGAAGATTATTTTATAAAAAGGATGTTACAAATTGTCTCTAAGCATTTGTACCTTTTGATGTTGCTTTGTAACTGCTGCAACAAATATCGTACAAATATGTTGCTGATGCAAAATTACCTGTTAGTTAAAGTGATGTCCACTATGTGGCTCATGTTGTATGTTCAGGCAGCTCAGACACATTTTATAAGTCATGAAATATTTACTGGGCCATTTTAAAATGAGAGGAGGGGGAAACATACTTTGAACAATCTGGTACCAGGCCTTCCAAGGTCAGAAAGACTACCCCATCCAAGGCAGAAAGAAATATAATTAGTGCAATGCTAAAAGAACTCCCTCTGTATAACTATATGTTACCTGTACAAGTGGTGGTTTCCACCTTAGGTTTTTAAGGGGAGCAGGAGTAAAATTAAAAGATCCTGTATGGCGTTTCTTTACTAGTAAAGTAACTCCAGAAGGGTTCTCCCTCAGTTTCCTCACAAGGTTCTTCAGTTGCCATCCCACCTTCAAATAAATAAGAAAAGGATGTGTGGAACACTGTCAGATACAAGTTGGTCAATTCCTTCCCAATATTCCATCACTGTAGAAATAACATCTCCCTTAAGCCATCTTCCTTGTTTTACTACTCTTGTCTTGATCCCTTCCCAGCCACTCTCATCCTGGTGAGCAGCCCAGGCCACACAAGGGTTTCCTGGACTGAATGAGGAGTGAAAGGAAGAAAGGAGAGACAGCACAGAGCTTGCTTCTCCAGCTATCTCACAGCATTGTGATGGGGAAGAGCAAGTGGTAGACAGTGGTGGAGGATTACATGCTTTATGCGGGAGTGAAGTGCCACCACCTTTGTCAGGGTCAGAAAGCATATCCTCAGCTGTCACTCAGTCCTCCCCTCCTTGCACCCCACCCCATGCTATGAGGTGGCTATAGGAAAGATGCAGCCCACACACTGTGCTTCCTTTCCTTCCATCCTGCTCCGTTTTCCTCCCCTCACTCAGCCCAATAAAGTCTGGTGTGACAGGGACATGGCTGCTCACTGGGAAGGGAAAGGAAAGAGGTACTTTGTGAAGGCAAGAGTGACTCAGCTGCTAACTGATCAATGACAGCAATGAACAGAGATTTAACCAGACATACAGGACACTTGTGCATACATGTGAGAGGCTGAATCCACACGTCCCAGCATAGTGCTAAACTGTCGGAACGATAGCGTCTTCCTGGCGCAATTTCTGATGTCATTACGCCATGAGAGCTGAATCATGGCGCGATAACGTCAGAAATCATGCCAGAAAGACGCTATCATTCCGACAGTTTAGAGCTATGTCGGGACATGTGGATTAAGCCAGAGTGTCATGTTTGGTTAGGACCCGTTGTTACCACAGCTACTGAACTCCTCTAAAACCTGCCTCCCTGGAAGCAGCTAAGAAGCATGTTATGGGGTGGAAGCAACATAAAGGGAGGGGAAAAGAGTCCTTTCTTCCAGTACCCCAACATCCATCACTAGTGTTTATTTTGTTTTAAGAGATTGGCTATATTTCCCACATAAACATTTCTTCTTTAGTAGTAATTTTTCTCTTACTAAGGCCTTAAAAAAGTGGACCTAAAGTTCTGCTATGAACAAACAGTTAAAACATTTTCATTAAGAAAATGACATTAGATGACCAACCTTTTGTAAATGACTCTGATGTCTTTAATTATCTTAGTGAGGAACATATGAAGTGGTTTCCAATGTTTTAAGTTGCATTCCTTGTTTTTCTACTTAAAAGCCAATCACAGTTGAGAAGAAGTCTGTCCTGCGAACTATGTGCATCCTCATACCTGCTTAACTGAGAAACAAGGACCAGCGAATGCTGCCATCACTTACCACAGTCTGGCGATTCACCTGAATCACTTCATCACCAGCATGAATTTTCTGAGACCTATCAGCAGGAGACTATAGAAGACAAAACAGAAACAATCTTTTTACATGTTTTTCCACTGAATGCTGCTTTCTTTTTAATCCCCCCCACGCCACTCACCTTGACAGAAAAGCTACATAATCATAAATAGCATGTCTGCTGTGTGAGAGTTACAGCCATCATGGCTGGACAGCATAGCTATTGTTTAAATAACTAGCAAAACTCCTGCCTTTAAAGAGGGAGGAGGAGGAAAGTAATATCCTTAAGTGGTTATATATTTTATTTTAATATTTATGGTATTAACATTTAGTATTAAGGCATTTCTGCTGCTATTCACATATATACTATTTGATTTTATTTCAATACAGTAAGCTTCAGTCTGATTTTTGTAAGAATTCACAAACCCTGAAGTTCATATTGCTCACTCATCTAATGCAAGCTGTAAATTTAACCAGACATGTGTAATATAGTTATTTAAGCCATCTGCCTGTTTTGAAACCAGAGGAACATACCACCTGTTCACTTGTGCATTGAAAACTAGAGGTGTTAAAAACTTTACAGCATAAATTTTGCAGATAGATGGATAACACACTTGGGTACATATTAGCAAGAAGTAATTAAAGACTGCTAAATATTGACTTTTGTTCTATGATCTATCCAATACAGAACACGCTACAGCAGCCACTGTGCAAATCACGTCTGCTTCCATAACACATATTCCAGTCCAATGACAAACCAGCAACCCCTGTCAAAAAGGGGGTGGGGCTCATACTAAGTAGATTCATGTGACTCATTCTACTGAACAAGAACCAGAGGAGTTAGCCGTGTTAGTCTGTAATAGCAAAATAGTAAAGATTCCAGTAGCACCTTTAAGACTAACCAACTTTACTGTAGCATAAGCTTTCAAGAAACACAGTTCTCTTCGTCAGATGCATCTGACAAAGAAAACTGTTTCTCGAAAGCTTATGCTACAGTAAAGTTGGTTAGTACTAAAGGTTCTGCTGAACAAAGCTCTCAATTTCCCCTGTTCCCTTATCTAGAGCAACAGAAGGTAAGTTAACCCCCTTGAGCTACCTGCAAACTGGAAACCTCCTTAGGGAAGACACCATTCATAGATCATCAGCTGACAGGTCTAACACATTCTCCTCACATTGAGTCAGAATTGTGAAACAAGAACTACACAGGTAGAATCTTCATAAAATGGGGTTCTCAGGAAAGGGAGGAAAGATCCTGAGGAAAACAGGAAGTCTGCAGCCACAATGAGCAATGCTTTTCCTCAGCATGGAAATACCCATTCATCAAATGGCCCAGTTGAAGATGCCTCGGGCTGTGCAGTTATGGATGTAAAGATCTGAATATGTTTTGCACAGACCAATGAATCTCGTTCTGGATTTTAAAAGCTCTCTCTCTCTCTCTCTCTCTCTCTCTCTCTCTCATACACACACACACACACACACACACCTCTTTCTAAAAATTAGAAAGCTTGTGTCACGAGCATATTGGTGCGGGGGGAGAAAGATTGGAAAGTTGTGGTTAGGTCACAGCATTCCCACAAAAAGCAGGAAATTACAAGTCATTAAAAACAACTTGGAAATCCTGTCACTTGACTGAGCATCAGACACGTACCAATCTTCTTGAATAACTGTAACGATTGCCAACTACGGCTATGATTTACATTTAGTAATGGTCAAACAGCAAAGGAAGAGCAATCACTAGAAATAGGTATTTTCTACATTGTTGTTAAAAATGCAGACCCATGACAACCAACAGGTCCTTTGGAGGGCTGTAGGTTCCCTAAGAATGGAAGCTGACATGTTCAGATTCAAGTATATTCAGAGATAAAGAAAATTCAAAGGTTTAGGACCTCCACATTACAAAAATGAAGAGGCCTTGTTTTCTCCTTAGAAAAATATCCACAGATCCAACACTCTGAAATTTGGGTCAAGCAATCTCAGATGAACAAGATCCAATGAAATAAATAAGCAATTTAATCTGCTGATGAATCAGCAATATAAAGAGACTCCTGGGAGGAGCTGCTGAGTCAGAATTTAAATACATTTTCAACTTTGAATTTGACTCATCAGGGAATGGGAGTAGATCTCTACAGAGCAAACCTCCTTACTTGCAGGTTTATGTACACTGCTCATCTTACTTTGGCAATGCTGGATATGGCATCAATTACACTTTTGTTCAGATCTTGTGTTCAGCTGCACTCTACAAAATAATGAAACTAACATAAACTGCCTCTTGTTGCTGCTCTACAACAAGAAAAGCACGATACAAATGTCTTAATAAATAAAATAATGCCATGTATCTATGCTGGATCTTCTGGCCTCCCTTTGAATGCTGAAGTATCTGATGAAGTGAACTCCAGATTCCCAACCAGTGGACTGGAGATCCCTAGAGGAGTTATTGTAAAATGTTTAAAAATCCATCTGCCTTGGCAGGTTTCAGCCTTCCCCTTCCTGGGCCTTTCCCCAGGCTCGCCTTCATGGCAAACATGCCCCCACCCCGCTCTACTCTGTATCACACTGGCTGCCAGCTGGGCTTTATCCACCAGCCAGCATGCCACAGTGTAGCCATTCCCCCCCAACTGGGTCCACCTGCTCCAAGCCCTCATCCAGGCAGGTGACATTAGGCTAGCCTCAACCAGAGGTCCACAAGTGTGCACTGGCTCAGCCAGGGCTGCTTACCTACCTTTGAGAATAACTGTTCCTTATGAAAGGCTTGGGTGAGGGATATTGGCTTCTACTGCTTACCTGCTCCCATCTCTGATGGCAGCTAGAATTGCCCATGCCTTACATGGAGGCATGGGCTGCAGCCCTTTAAGGAGCCTGTTCAGCCAGCAGTTTCCTTGTGAGGCTGATCAGTTGCCTTCCTGAGCCCCTCCCACATCTCTGCCAGCCCAGAGAAGTCCCAGGGCAGCATCAGGCAGCTGTCAGGGTTCGGGAGATTTACCATAACATGACATCTCCCTCTCAACCACCCCAGGGTAGCCCAGTAAGCACAGGAGAGGAGGGATACCCCTCCCCCAGACAGTTCATGCATCTGAAATGATCTCTGACTCAAGAGCTTATACTGAAATAAATTGTTACTCGTTAGGTGCCACTGGACTTCTCATTTATTCTACCACCTAGATTAGTAGAAACAACTACTCTTTTATACTGCTCTTCTAGACAGATTAGTGATCACTCAAAGTAGTGGACAAAGTTAGTGTTATTATTATCCCCACAATGCAGCTAGGAAGCTGGGAATGAGAGGAGTGGCTTACCCAAGGCCACCTACTGAGCTCATGGCAGTAGTGGGATCAGAACCAGAGTGTGCTGATTCACAGCCCAACTACTTAACCACCTCAACTGTGGAAAAGGCCTGCTGCTCAACCTATGTGCACAGAGATCTGACAGTTTATTCTGGAGATGAGGTCCCCCTTCCTTCAACTTCTGAAGATTTTTGTTAGTTTCATCTGGAGTTCCCTTAGTGATCCTTCCTTCCTGCTGTATCTTTTCATTGTTGTTTTCATGTCTTTGTATGTGTACTTTAGCTTTAGTTTTAATGCTGTGCTATGTATATTTTTTATCAGTTAGCCACCCTAATGACCCTGATGAGGGAAGAAACTCACGGTATAAATGTTTTAAATAAAATAAATATATAAACCAAATGCCATTGCTTAGACCATGGAGGCTAGGGTAGGGACCTACCAGGCAACCCTTGATCATACCTGGATCCGCCACAACCGGAGAATTTCTCCACAAGGAACATTTTGTGCTGCACTTTAATCTTTATTTGTATAAGGGTCCATTATCTGTGAACTCCTTTGGAAGCTAAATAAGCATCCACCAATTGGTCTGTCAAGGACTGAAAGCTCATTTGGGTATCCAAGCGAATTCCCATGAGTATATATTAACTGTTGATGGTGCTAGTAAAGGGATCATTCTAGGCAGTTATACCAGTAACGCCAAATTATATGCAAACATATGAATCTGTCTTATAATGTGTCAAGTTATTGGGCTATATTGTCTACCTTTCAACCAAACTTTCAATCTCTAAGATCTGCAAAACAGCACCAGCCACCTCATTAAATGACTTGGTATGCTAAATAAGCATACATATCTTCTGTAGACTGAATAAATATGTTTTGCATATAAATATATTACTGTTTCTTAAATGTATGTAGATGCTGTTGTGATTAATAAAATAAAAATTAATTTTAAAAGTGTTACTGAATTCATAATAGATTTTTGTCACAAAATCAATAGTACAACTACTATTGTCTGATGGTCCACAAAATTTTGCTAATGTTTAAAAGGGGTCCTCATACTTGAAAAGATTGGGAACTGCTGCTCTAAATCATGAAACCTCAGGACAGTCTTGAATATTGCCACAACATGGTTAGCTTCATTTGACACTTCAGTTCTTCTGATCGTTTGTGACAGCTATCCACTCAGTATATCCAATGCCTGGTTTTCTCAATGATCACAAAGCTTTGCAAGTAAAGGACTGGATTCTGTTATCTTGCAAAATTCCTTTGTCTCAGGAAGTATATGGAATCTTTAGACTAAACATCCTGCTGTTGCTTTTATAAGGGCAGAGCACATTATGAGAGTACATATTTGCTCAGCCAGCATTTACTAGACAGATCCATAAGCTCTTTGCTCAGCATACTTCTGGTAATTCAAGTCATTAGAAATCTTGGTAGGGTTTTGAAACAGTTCTGTCTATTTGCACGGTGCAAAATGAACTAGTAGGTTGATATGAAACAGGCAGATACAGACAGACAAGAACACTCTTAATTACTGCAGTCAAGGACAAGCTAATAGAATTGCAAAACTCACATAAATACAATGCATTATACAATATACAATATAACTTTAGAATCTGCCTTCACTCCAGTTAGTGCCTTGAATTTTCTTTTATATGTATTAATTCTGTTTTGAAGAAGCCATTAAAAAGAAACTTACATTTTCTGTTGTTCCAGTAACAACATGCAATCCATCATATGTAGATTTTATGTACATTCCCTAAGGTAGATAGTTGAAAAGACAAGATAAGCATGACTGTAATTACAACTCACCCACAATTACAGCAAGGCTGTGTACAGATGAGTCTTTCTAAAGAGCAACTTTCCCTTTCATAAATACCACAGCACCAAGCCCAATACCGCACTGGGAGCTTGAGAGCAATTTAAATGAAGGAGGGGGAGAAGTCTCACTGTATTTTCTCTTTCCTATATCGGAGCTGCATAATTTACAGTGAAATCCTAAGAAGACTTACTCCAGTCTAAGCTCATTGATTTAGAGGATGCTAACTGCCAGCAGGGGGCAGGACCTTTTCTTTTAATAGAGTTTTAATGGGATGTTATTAGGTGATTTTATCCACCAATTGGAATATAGAGTTGAAAAACACAGCCTTTTAGTGCATCTGATCACACACAAAACTTCCACCAGATAAACAGAATCAACTGGGTGGAATTTGTCCTGTGGAGGGACACAGGGATTTATTTTCACATGATGATGATGATGATGATGATAAATAAATAAAAACGGTGTGTTTATATACTGCCCTTCTGGACAGACTAGTGTCCCACACAGAGTGGTGAACAAAGTCAGTGTTATTATTATCCCCACAATACAGCTGGGGCTGAGAGGAGTGGCTTACCCAAAGCCACCTGCAGAGTTCATGTCAGTAGTGGGAGTTGAACTAGCAGGGTGCTGATTCACAACCCGCCACTAACCACTATGCTACAGCAGCTGAAAATTCACAACCTTAACAAATACACGCACGGCTGCTGAATGAGATAGTCCAGAGTTTTTGTGGTTGGGTGCCATCAATATACAGATGACACCCAGCTCTATATTTCATTATCCAAGTCTCCAAATGTGACCATCTTGGCTCTGAACCAGTGCTCTGAGGCTGCAGTCAGACAGCTAAAGCAGAACAAGCTGAAGTTGAATCCAGACAAGACAGAGATAATGCTGGTCGGGAAGACTGAGGTTCTAGAAGTACTGGACCCATTTCTCCTGCATGGAGTGGAGTTGGCTTTTGCAGAGTGGTTAAGAGCTAGGGAGCACTCATGGGCCCAGCCTTGCACCAAGAGTACTTCTGATCTGCTGCATCTGGTGCACCAGCTCTCTCGTTTCTTAGGCTCAGCTGATCTGGTCAGACTTTTGTAACCACATGATTGGATTATTGTAACTACATACCCTTGAAGACAACTTGGAAACTGCAGCTGGTCCAGAATGCAGAAGCCCAATTATTGTCAGGGCTAGCCAACAGGAACATATCTTGTCCATTCTGAAACAACTACATTGGCTTCCAAGTTCAATTCAAGGTGATGCTTATGCTTGTTAAAGCTCTTCATATCCAAACGATCCTCTCCTCCCTTATGTCCCCATGCATCAGCTGTGGTCTTCAGACTGCCACTAGCTGGCTGTTCCCCACTTAGGGTGGCCTGCCTGGCACTGACCACAGCCCAGGCTTTTTCCATCACAACTCCAACTCTGGGGAATGAGTTCCCCAAAGAGATGAAGGGAACCCCTCAACGGAGATCTTCAGAGGGCATTGCAGGGCTTGTTTGTCTGCCAGGGCTTTTGATGAAATATGAACAGCACACATCCTTGGGGATGGGGGTATTTGAGATCTTAAAATTTTATTAGGTTTTAATTTGAAATGTTTTAATTATTACTTGTAATTCACCTTAAGTCAAGAAGAAAGGTGGAATATAATATTTCAATAATTAAATCAACGTCATGGGAAGCTTAACTGCCATTTCTACACATTAAACCTCTATTAAAGTGACTGGACATTTTCCTCCAGGACTGTTGGAAATCCTACAAATAACTCCCCTTCAGAGAGAACTTGCAAAAAAGCAAGCAAAAGCTTTAGATAGCTGGGATGAGAAGGGAAGATAACCTTTTGGGAATCTGACCCAAAACACAGGGAAGACCATGTACGTTCCACCAAAAGTATCCTTACCAGGCCTTCGCCAGGTTTGATGTTGGTCAAGTGAACCTCCTCAAGACATGCACCCTGACTCATGAGTGGATCAGTTGTTGACCGGATTGTCTTATCACAAATGCCATTTAAAATTTTGGACTGCAACAAGAGAAGAACAGGAGATACAGCATTACTTTTATAATCACAGTGTCTGTTCCACAGTCCCTACGTCGTCTCCAAAAAAACGGAAAAAAAAGATTTAATAGCTACTCCTGGTTGTACCCAAATTTGTAGGTTGCAGCAACTGCCAAGAGTTACCTTTCATTAGCCTTATCTGGTAAGAAGAGTGTGGTTCATTGTTTCCTATTTAAATACTGAAACCATAATCTAACCCTATATTACTTGAAGGTAGACCACTGTAATGAAGGCTTACCTACAGTTTGGAAGCTTTGTATAGCAGAGAATACAATGACCTGCCTCCTAATGGGAAAGTATTATGAGAACACATACACTGGCTCTAGGCCCAATACAGTTCCGAGGAGACTGTCTGTACCACTACAACTGCCAAAGAACATCCATTTAAGTTTATCATGTGCACATACATTCATAAAAACAAGGGCCCAGAGAGACATTCCTGGCCACTGTTTTATCTGCCCCAAATCTATGGAATCAGGCAAGGTGCAAAAGGAAGAGAAGAATGCAATGGGATGGAATTTGTGAGAAATGCAACTTTGTGCTGTTCTGTGGTTGTCTGGTAAATAAGATTACCTTGTTCTGAATATGCCTGCTCTAAACAGAAAGAGTTCCATCACTTTAAAAAACTTTTAGTATTTCTGCTAGCTTGTCCCCGGTTCAAGCATTTGAGTCTGAGGTAATTCTCTGTATTACGAGGGCTAGGACTGGGCCATAGAAATGTTTGTGCCTGGCACCATATACCGCATGAGCAGCATGCTCTTGAACATGACTGTATATAAGATTCACCCAATACGCACAATCCTCTCAGGAGGATCACACAAGACTGCCTTTGCAGAGTGGCCCCAGCCTCTACTATGTCAAGGACATGACCACAGGCCCAAAAGTTTGAATCAGGGTGTATTTTAGCAAACTCTCTCATGGGGAATGGTGAAGTCTGAGAACAATTCCAAGATTTCAGTCCTAGATACACTTACCTAGTCAACTGAAAGCAGTTGGACTTGCTAAGTAAACACACTTAGAATTGCCCAATAAACCTTTGATACTCAAACTCTAAGGACAAGTCTAAATCATAACTAGATACCCCAAAAGGAAAAAACAGCTTTTATGTATCTCAGCAGAAGAGCACACTCTTGGAAGTGTCTGTCCCATGTTCTAAACCCAGCAATTCTAGTTTAAAAAGATCTCAAAAACAGGCTTATAAAAGACCCCTGCCTGACCCCAAGACTTTCAAAAGCAGCAGCCAAAAACATCGGGTAGTACAGTGCTGAATGGCCTATTAGTCAGTGAGCAAAAATTTTGCAAAATGGCTAACATACACACACCCCTCTGCTGCCACTGTAAAATGAATTGAAATTTTACAGGAATTCAAAGCAGTGCAGCAGCAAAAATAAGTATATTCAACACATGATCTCTCTTGTGACTGAAATACTGCTGCAAAAATATTTGGGAAAACTCTTTTTCAAATCAACTGTAATTAGAAACAGAATTTTTATATCAATGTAACTGGTGGATGTCAGGGCTGGCTAGGGGATTCTCTCAGACTCTCCACTTCATCCAACACAGTGGTATGAATTAAAAGGGTCTTTATTCAGATAAAACTCCCTAGACATGCACTGATACAAGGAGATTTCCCAGAGTGCTGGAGTACAGTCTTCCCCGAGAGGTTATACTCCAGTTCCCCTCCCCCAGTCTAAACAAGTCAGCTGAAGTCAGTGAAAGTCCTGCAGGAGATGCCCAGCCGAAGTTCCCATGCCTGGTTCCCACACACTACCATCTGCTCTGATAGGGTCTCTTAGCAAAGCATAGGCATAGTGAAGGAAGTCACACTACAGGAAGAAAGCCCATTCCCCTCCCCCCCCCCAGTAGACATGCATTCACAGTCATGGCAGGCAGGCTGACTTGCCTGCCTGACAGTGAAGACCTTTCATAATGACAAATCACATTTGTTCTAATGTAAATATTATGTAATGTAAATATATTATGCAAGTATATTCAGTTAATATTTTTGTACATAGAATTTCTCTCTATTTAGAATCAAAATCCTTTTACCAGAGGTGTCAAACACATAGCCCATCAACCACAGCCCATAAGGCAACTTGTTACAGGTCCCAGCCTCACACTGCACTTGAGTGTACCAATGGGGTCAAGACAGGCAGAGTGCACAATCAGCTAGATAGACTGCTGGTCCCAAGAACACAGCAAACAAAGAGTTGTATGGAAAGGAAGGTGGCCCACTTCCTCGCTCAATGACAGCACTAGAGCCACTGCCCTGTCAACAAACAGGGACATGCTGGGCTGAAGGAGACACAGATGCACCAGCTCAGTTGCCAGAAAATATAAAAGAAACAGAGGCAGCTCTCTGTATTTCCAGGCGAAGACATAAGACAGAATTGTGAGCGTGCAAGGGCTTATTTAACCTATCATCAATCTAGGCCAAGGAGCACTCACCAGCAACTCTGACAGTTCCCTCTAGAGAGACACGGGGTCCCAGAAGCGAGTCAAGATATACAACAGAAGGAGAAGGAATTGGGTGTTGGAACATCCTCCCCTTCCAAACTGAAGCACACACAAGGAGGGGAGAATGTGCCCCCAGACACCCCCATGCTGATAGGAAGTGCAGTACAACTGCTGACCCTCCACACTCATGAGTGCTGCAGGAATCGGGCAACACAGAACACCAGCCCTCTCCATCCAAGTATGTAGCTTTACATTTGCCTCCCAGTAACCTCCTTCCCCACCAGTGATAAAGGTCCACAGCTGGCTGAAGAGGTAAGCAGATAGGGCTGTTAAGAGAAATTCTCTTAATCTCTTTTTACCCAGTTTCCACCTGAAATCCAACAATTCTTTACTTCTTTTTTAGAATTTGGAACCAGTTTCTAATCAATCCCTTTTTGATCAAAGAGAAATTTGAAGAGAGGAGGGGCAGGTAGGGAGGTTCTGCAAAATGTTAGAATTCCACTCTGTAAATGCTCAGAGACAGGCAGCGTCTTCTCAAGCCTTCCTACCTTCCTGCTACAGCACCACCCTGGGGTGCGTAACATAAAACAACTGCAAGGGGAATGGATGAAGTTACAAAAGGGTGCCTTGATTTCTCTTCAAAATGAAAGAAATCCTGCTCTTTAAAAGCGAAAATATAGAATAAGAGGAATCAATGGCTATATCAAAAAAAGCAATCTTCAACTATGAAAGCTCTGTTTATGTTATAGAGAACAGAAATCAAAGCCAGGAAAGCTCCATCTTATCTGCTCTGGGTTGAACTCTATGAGTGGCTTTGAATATCTTACCCTCTTTGTTTCCTGAATTCTCTACATTATCCAAAAGCAAGTTTGGACATCTTATCCTAGAGTAAGCCTGGAAGTTCCATTGTGGAAAACAGCAGAGTACTGAGGAACAGGCAACACGCAAGGCATTGTTAGCCTGAGCTTGTAACATACAAAGCTTTTTCAACCAAGAATTTTTTATGAGAACAGCTCCAAAGGGATTAAAGCAGGTATTCATAGCAAATGTATACTTACTACACTAAGAACTTTATCTTCCATTTCAGCTACGTGACAATCCTAGAAGAAAGAAAACCACTTGTTTCAAGAACTATGCATAGCAGCAACACTTCTAGGCACAATAAAGGGTCTGCGCAATACCGACAGACCTAGATTCCATAATACCTGGATACCACATTCCACTGGATTTCTCTGAAAACAAAGCCAAAATACTTGATGGCCTGCACAGAAACATGTAAATCACATGTAGCAGATATTCTGCTTGTGCGGAAATCTTTCATAAGAAAATTCGAGCTGCAGCCAAAGAATCAGTTTTACAAGCACAAAATTGTCCACAAGCCTCAGACCAATTTTTGCTGTTTGTACAATGGAGAAGCATGTGGCCTACTATGGTGTATATGTTGCCCTTTTGCTTTACAGGCAAAAAAATACAGCAGTTTGCTGAACAAACCCTCACACTCCTTTTTAAATACTTATTCTAAAAGCACTAATTTTGTTATTGTCTTCTAAGGTTTGACAGCCTTAGCCACTGAAATTTGACTCAGAGTCATTGTGCATTAAAAAAATCTGAAGTTCTCCAAAATACGCTACTAAAAGTATCCAAGCTAGCAAAGTCTAAAAGTAAACAAAGCATTGTTTACTCAGAATAAACGACCGACCTAAAGCAGGCTCATTTGGAAGATTACAGTGTTGCCTGGAATGGTGAAAGAATGCCTAAGCATAGTTTTCAAAATTTACTATCTAGTTTAATTGTATGCAAAATTTAAAATATGCATTCAATACAGGATGAGACCATATCATCAAACAAGTCTCGTAACAGTTGCAGTGATCTGCAAGACAATGGCATATGAATATATGTAGTATCTGGTAATAGAGCTTCAGCAGCCCTTATACCTTGATATTGAGAGAGGAGGTGGAATTCAAGCAAATCACTACACATTAGTAGTTAGGGAGCATTAATGGCACCTGCACATGAACAAAACCTTCATTGAATCTTGCCAATAACTATGCCACACCAAGAATACAGAAGAATTGTGTGACTGACAGGCATTTGGTCCCATAATGCAGAAAGGATTAATGCTTTTTTTTAAACTAATGGACTGGTAAAGTAAATAATTTCAGAAACCATTTCGTGGAAATAAAACAAAAAGGTATCAGCAAGCAAGAAAACCTGGCAACAGTTTTCATGCACCTGCTTTCCCTAATGAATTTAAAATCCCCAAGACACCAATTTATTTCTGTTACCAAGCTGCACACAGATTAGTGAACAGCTACTTCCCCACACCCATTTTTCCCTTCCTTTGTGGAAAAAGCAAGAATGACACACGCACAACTTCAACTGACCTTCTGAACAGTGGTGGTGAGATCCAAGCAGAGCTGAATTATTTTGTTCTTTGTTGTGGAAAAATCAGCAATCCCAGTAAATGGAGTTCTGTGGTACAACAAAAATACCTTTACAAAAGAAGAAGCCATTCAAAAGTTGCTGTTACCTGCATGCTTAGCACACACATGCTTAGCACACACTGCATGCATAAACACACACAGACCTCCTATATGCATCATGCTGGATAAATCCCCACCACCACCAAGGATGCTTAAAATCACCATGCTAATGTCCTAACCTAGGATACACAATTGGCTTGGCTTATTAGCCAACCATTAATTGTAGTTGCTACCAACTACGCTTCCCTTGCCAGAGCTCAAGAGAGAAGTATCCAAGTAAGACTGAAACATAAAATTCCCTTCACTTCATACTGAGCTCTGCCAAGAGGCAAAATGTGCAACGGGCCCGAGTGAGTAAAATTCAGCACAGTTCCTCAGAGCCTTTTGGACCCCAGAAAAGGCTTGAGAGGAACAAGGCCTCAGTTTTTGCAGGACTCTGGAGAAGAAAAAAACTGCTTGAGAGACAGGGAGGGAAGAAGATCAAAATCAAGCCCATCTAAAGCATTACTGGCTCCAATATTGTGGGTAGGGAGAAAGTTTTCCACTCCAGTAACTACAGTTGTCTCTGCGTTCTCACAAAGAGGCAAATGGCATTCATTGACTTGTGAGATAAAGTAAACACTTGGAGCATTCTGCTAGACTACTGATAAACATAACACTTTCCTTTTGGCACAGAAATAAAGGGATAAAGCTTAAAGGTATGCAAAATGCTGTAGTGTTTGCCTGTTAGAAAGTGACGTCTGGGGTTATTTATAAACAGGTGTGTGTGTGGGTGGGTGCGGGTGTGTGTGGGGTAGTACTCACTGCTAATACATACCAGTAGCTTTGGGGGGACTCTTCTACTATGGTGGGAGATCTTCAACTGGCAGCCTTGTTTGCCTGCTGCCACTCTGAGTAGCCACAGGAAAACAGTAACTTTGGCTACATCATGATATCACTTCCAGGGAAAACCGGGCAGTGATGTAGGATAGCTCTAGGAATCACTGGAAACTCTATAGTTACCAGAGTTTCTGCCAACTTCTAAAGCTACCCGACATCACTTCTAGATTTTTTCCCAGAAGTGACATTACAACATAGCAGATGTCACACACACCCCATTTCCCCATCCCCAATCCTTCTACCAGTTGCCAGTCACACCTTGACAAACCTACTGTCCCAAACTCCTGATGGGGGAATTGGTAGAAATCAGTGCTATCTTATTTATGAGTATCAGCAGCTTTAAAAATTTAAAAGGATTGTTTACAAGGACCTGCTGGGTGACAAAATAATCCATTAAAATATTCATCAGTGGAGAGCTTGGTATATTTATTTACTTAATTTATACCCTGTTTTTCACCTCAATGAGGAGTGAAAGCAGCATATCACTCTCCTCTCCCCAACAAGCTTCCATAATAGAGTGGGGACTGAAGCTTCGGATATTCCTGATCCTAGTCCAATACTTTATAACCACTATGCCAAAATGGCTCTCATAATAAAATCCCTTCAATTTAAAATTACACTGAAATTGAGTTAGATTAGCCAGCCATATCTCAGAAATAAAAATCAAGAGTGTTTCTTTACTTCCACATGAAATTCCATAATAACACTATTATGGTGTACTCTTGCCTAACGTGGTAATTAGTAGCTAACCTTCTAACACTATTTCCAAGCTTACCTCAATACTGAAAAGGATAATTATGGTGTTCTTTAAACACAGCTTTGGGGAGCTGCTGAGAAAGCCTTCACCCACTAATTTTAGAGGGTCAAGCAAGGGAGAAGCAACAAGGATGTGCCACAACACATATTAGCATTGAAAATGAGTAACTGATCCAATCAGTTACTAACTGCAAACAGTCGGAAAGACTATTTTGACAGAAGCAGAACTGAAAACAGTAAACAGCCACAGAACAACTAAATTCCTTGCTAGAAACAAAGCTTGTTTAGGAAGGACAACTGCATTCTCTGGTTTGTGCTCTCACTCTCTATGCACCTCCTGTGTCACACACTTGGTTCTTATGGATGGATGGCAGGATGTGAAAGATTTTGTTTTATCTCCTAACCCCAAACAAGGTCTCAACTGTGGCATTATCTGCTTTGATACTTGCCAGCTTCTACTACAGCTGTCAACACAGAGCACCACTAACTTTAGTCAGAAATGACAGCACATTTTTCATTTCTTATCCTCCCCCTCTCAATTCCTTTTCATCATGCCAAACAAAAACAGAAAACTCAGTCTAAATTTTGACTGACTACATTTAAGTTGTTTTAGTAATCTGGGTCAAGAACAACTATATGAACAAGAATACTTCCATGTTATCTGTCCTCAGGACAGCATATGGGAGTACACTTAAAAGCACAAGATAATGTTAAAACTAGAGATGGGCATGATCCAAAAAAAATTAACGATCCAGCTGATTGTGGATCGGGGCCGGCAACGATCCCAAATAAACGATCCACACTGATCATCTCCCGTTCCTGATCCGTGGATCGTAGATTGTGGAGGCAAAAGCAGAGGGGCGCCCCGCTGTTCCCAGCGATACAGGAACGGTGGGTGATGCCGGCGGCATCTGTGTTTGTGTTTGGCCGTCTGTGTTTGGCCGTCAGAGCTGCCTATCATGGTTTGCAGGGATGAGATTGGAGTGCCCATGGCTACAGAACACCCCCTTCCCCCTCCCTCCCCTGAGTGTCTTCTCCCAACTGGTGACTGCTTTGCTGCTCCGCAGTTGGAAGGAAGCCCTGCTGATCAAGGAAAGCTGGGCTTCCATTTGGGTTTCCAGGGCGACAGAAGGAGGGCAAACACAGCTCAGGCATTCCCCTGGCTCCGTTGCCAGGGGAATAGATTGCTGGCGCCTGAGTGTCTGGATCCCTGATCCGAGCCTGATCACCCCGATCCAGGCCCCTCCCGATCGCTGGATCGTTGGCTGTGGACGATCATGATCCGCTGGGTCGCGATCGCCATTATCGTGGGTTTTTTCCGATCGTAATGCAGATCGTGCCCATCTCTAGTTAAAACATCCCTGGGCAGTAAAGTAAGAAGATGGTGACTTCTCTCTAAGGCATGCCTTGGCAAACTGAAGGGGAAAAAAAGAATTCATGCCAACTAGGAATCCTGAAAGATACGAATAATCTTTTCAGGGCTTTTTTGTTTGTTTTTAAAAACATACAAAAAGGACCATTACCTGTCCAGCCACGTCAACAAAGCCTTAGCAGCACCAATAAGTTCCACCACTGACGTAAGGAATTCGTTAGGGGGTTTGCGCAAGGTATTTCCATCATAACTTGAACTTTTCCTCCGGCTGCTGATGTAATTTTGCAGATTGTTGGAAGAAGCTCGTAACTTAAGAACCAGGGTTTTCATGTTGTCCGTTTCGAGGCCATAATTCTACAGAAAATATATAGTGAGTGAGCATGATAATTTCTCAAAGGAGTCCTGCAAAGCAAGAATCAGGCCACCCTATGAATGGAGTCAGAGCTTTCATTGGTCATATGAGTTTCTCATATCCTAGCTCAACTTCTAAACATGCAGTCAACGTGTACTTGAAATTCCAAAGAGTAAACTTTCACTTTTTTGCATTCCACTAGAAATGGCTATTCTTTTCTCATTTTTAATAAGCCTCACTAAAAGCCAAGCATGAGAGCATATACAACAAGCTTAGCTACCTTAGTTTTGATTTAATGGAATTGTGAAAAGCCCAGCGTACTCCTTATCAAAAATTATTACAGAAGAAGGCAAATTACCCAAGATGGCTCAAATAAATTATCGGATGAGTGCTTGGTCTTTGCTTTTTTAAAATTATTTTATTTTATCAAAGTAAAAAGGGGATACAAAAGAAGGATGGGGGAGGGAAAAGTTAATAAGGTCAAGAAGATTTTGCGACTTATCCTTACAAGAATTCTTAGAATACAGGGTGCACAAAAACTTAATCTTTTTCAATATTTATCCATATAGCAATAAAGATTGCAACTGTTAAGTCCCATTACTGTATATTATTCCTCTATACTACACATATTTAGAGCCTCCCACCTCCTTCTCCACACTTAGTAATAAAAATTAATAATCAAAAAGGAAAAACTCCTTCCATTATTACTACAATATTTCATCTTCTCTCTTTATGTAACTGATTAATATAGCAATCCTCTCTACTTATCCCTAGCTTTATTAATGTTTCCGTATCTACAAACTATTTTAACAATTATATATTCAATTATATATTCATACATTTCCCCCCTTGTCAGACTATAACCTCTCATAAGCTATATACAATAAGTCAGTATGTGATCTTATTCCAATTTATAAAACTGCAACATTTTATTTATTCTATTCTTTATAAGCAAAATAATCCCCCATTTCTCTTCAAATTCTCTTATTGGCTTGGTCTTTGCTGAATGGCTAAGGTCCAGAATCAAGCCCTAGTGCTGCTACTAAAAACTTAACACTTAAGTCTTTCAGAAATTCCTTTTCGATTTTATTTATGAACAGGGAAGATCAATTTAAATCACCAAGGGAAAAAGAACTGTACATTAAGTTTTTCAATCTGCAATTAAATTAGGGTGTTCTTCATAAAGATTTGTTCTTGCTGGCTGTTATAACCTTAATATTTGAATCCCAGATGAAGGTTTCATTTTAGAACAGCAACATCTGAGTTTAGTTTTACAGTTCCTGAGGAGTTAGCCGTGTTAGTCTGTAGTAGGAAAATCAAAAAGAGTCCAGTAGCACCTTTAAGACTAACCAATTTTATTATAGCATAAGCTTTCGAGAATCAAGTTCTCTTCATCAGATGCCTGATCAGAAAATTAATTATTGGTTATTTACCATTTGAAACAGATAGCTATGAAATCATTGTGAGGCAAACAATCTCCAGTTTATTAATAACAACAACATTTGATTTATATACTGCCCTTCAGGACAACTTAATGCCCACTCAGAATGGTTTACAATGTATGTTATTATTATCCCCACAGCAATCACCCTATGAGGTGGGTGGGGCTAAGAGAACTTTGAAATAGCTGTAACTGACCCAAGGTCACCCAGCTGTCTTCAAGCGGAGGAGTGCGGAATCAAATCAATAGGTTACTCATTTATATTCGGACAACTTTCCTGATGTTCTTAATTGGAAGGAGAAAAATAATCATTTTTTTTAATTTACACCATTTATAGTCCACCTTTCTCACAGAGACTCAAGACCAATTACACAATATGAGTCAGTACAATCAATATCACATTTCAATATACATGTAATGGGTATATACATGCAATTTGCAAGATTTAGAGAGAAAGAATGAAAAGGAAGGTTTAATTTAAATATTCAATAATGTTGAAACAGAACAGAGAAAAATTCCATAACTGATATATTAAACAGAGAAACTACCCAGTAGGATCATACTTATAGCAACAGTTGTGAAGTCTATAGTCCTTCAGCGTTTACATCAATAGTAGTGAAATCTATGGTACCTTACTGATTATAGTAATAGTAATAAAGTCTTTGGTCCCTCCTTATTCCTTTACTGATGAATTCCCTATTTCTTTACTGATGGATCTCTTGAGGTCACTTTCTTATAGTACAGCCCTCCCATCTGAGCAAAAAGCCCTCTTGAACAATTTGGTTTTGCATTGTTTATGGAAGGCCAGGAGAGTTGGAGTTTTCCTAACCTCCTTAGGTAGACCATTCGTAAAGTGGGAGTCACCACAGAGAATGCACATATATAGGTAGCTGTTGATTTTGCCCATGTAAAGGGTGGTACTTGCAGAAAACCCTGTTCAGATGAGCAAAGTTGCCGTGGTAGAATATAGGAAGAGAGGCGGTCCTGTAGGTATGATGGACCAAACTGCATGCCTTACTGGTATCAGAAAGAGGATGTTACAGCTTGCATAACAGAGATCTGGTTGGAGGAAGCTCAAGATGCATAGCCATGTTAGTCTGTCTTTAGCAGTAGAAAAGACCAAGAGAACAGTAGCACCTATAAGCACCTATCTTTGTGGAAGGGTATGAGCTTTCATGAGTGACAGCTCACTTCTTCAGATTGGCTGGAGGAAAATGATGTGGTGTGTCTGACCCAACTAACTCCAGCGGGCGATGCAATCCTTGGAGACCAGGGAGGAGGAGTTGTTATTATCCTCCATGAGTTCTTTACCTTTCATAGACTTCCAGTGTATGCTATAGCAGGCACTGACTGTATGCTCCTTTCATTGGGAAGCTGAGATACATTAGGTGTTCTGCTTATCTACTGTACACCCAGCTCCCCACTAAGCACCCTTTCTGAATTGGCAGAGATGATCTCAGATGTAGTGTTGGAGACATCTAGACTGACTGTTCTGGGGGACTTCAGCATTCATGCTGAATGCTCCACATCAGGGCCAGCCCAGGCATTTTCTGCTTCCCTGGCAGCCCTGGGCCTCTCTCAAATAGGAACAGGCCCTACACATGAAAGAGGTCACACCTTGGACTTAATATTTTGCACTGAGGCCTTGGAGGAGGACCTTGTTTTGAGGTTGGAGATACAGACTGGACCACAGTCTGACCATTATCTACTGAAGACAAAGTGTCAAAGTGAATATGGGCTTGGTACCCCCCCCCCAAACAAGGGGAGGCTGTTAAACTGGTTCGCCCAGAAAGGCTTGTGGACTTTTCTAAATTCCAAAATGTCTCGAGGAACCTTAGCATTCCAAACATGTGCTATATTGAAGGTGCTGTTGGAGTACAGAATGTAAAGCTCCTTGAAATCACTGACAACACTGCCCCTCTCTGACCTCTCTCTTTACCACAGAGCTGGGTGACCTAAAGAGGCCTGGAAGATATCTAGAAAGATGCTGGCAGAAAACTCATGCTGAAACTGATAGAGTATGCTATAGAACCCATTGGAAAACCTACGAAGGGGTAATGAGGGCAGCAAAGAAAAGCTATTTCTCTGCAACCACTGCATCAGCCAGCTCATGACCATCCCAGTTATTCAAGGTATCTCGTCATCTCCTAACTCCTAAATCTGAATCTTTACAACCTCAAGAACAGATCATTAATTGTAATGCTTTTGCAAAGTTCTTTACTGAAAAAATAGTACAAATACATTCAGATCAGAATGACAGCAGTAATATAGGTAGAAGAAATACCCATTGCACCTTTTGGTTCACATATGGACCACTTTAAACCAGTTACAACAATGGATATTGATAGGGTCCTGGAATATGTGAAAGCCACAACCTCTATGCTGGACCCTTGTCCATCTTGGCTACTACTAAAATCATGTAAAGACCATGCTTTTGCAGCTGTGACTGGTTGGTTGAAGCAGAGTCGGCTGAAACTGAACCTGACAAAGACAGAGGTCCTGTACTTGAGCCATGGGAGATTAGGTTCGGGACTCCGGCTCCCGGCCCTCAATGGGGCACCCTTAGTGCCAGTTCCGAGGGTTAAGAGCCTGGGGGTGATCTTGGATGCCTCCCTGAAAATGCAGGCACAGGTCATAGCGGTTGTCAGGTCCTATTTTTTCCATCTGTGGCAGACCAGGCAACTTGTCCCTTACCTGTCAACCCGTGACTTAACTACAGTGATCCAAGCAACGGTCATCTCTAGGCTAGATTACTGTAACTCGCTCCACACAGGGCTGCCCTTGAGCCTGACCCAGAGATTACAGCTGGTACAAAATGCAGTGGCGCGTGTTATTACAAGTGCCAAATAAGGCACATATAACACCGTTCTTACGCGAGCTGCATTGGTTGCCAGTGGAGTACCGGATTAGATTCAAGGTTTTGGTATTGACCTATAAGGCCCTGTGTGGACTGGGACCAGCATATCTACGGGACCATCGCTCCCCATATATTCCCTGGAGGACACTCCGATCAGGGGACAAACAGCTGTTGGTGGCCCTTGGCCCCAAGGAGGCCCACCTAGCCTCAACTAGAGTCAGGGCCTTTTTGGTCCTGGCTCCCACCTAATGGAACGCTCTGTCCACTGAAATTAGGGCCCAGCAGGACATACTATCCTTCCGCCGGGCCTGCAAGACAGAGTTGTTCCACCAGGCATATGGCTGAGACCTCCGCCGGCCCGAAAAAAGGAGTGTATAAAATCTTAACCTTCCCTGTGAAGGCTGTCCACCATCCTGTTTTAAATGTGTATGGATTTTATTGTATTTTAATATGTTGTTTTTATTGTATTTTGTATTTTAATATGTTGTTATCTGCCCTGAGCCCGCTCGCTGAGAGGGTGGAATAGAAATTTGAAATAAATAAATACGTCCTTGAGGTCTATTATAAATCAGTCACTAACTCAGGGCACTTTCCCCCAACCACTCAAATAGGCAATTACCTACTCGCTACTTTAAAAATCATCCCTAGACAAAAACAACATGGCCAATCATTGCCCCTCTCCAATTTCCCTTTTTGGGTAAAGTGATTAAAAGAGCAGTAGCTGACCAACTCCAGGTCTTCTTGGATAAATCTGGAGCTTTGGACTCATTATAGTCAGGATTCAGACCGGGCTATGGGATGGAGACTGCTCTGGTGACATTAAGTTGATGATCTCCGCCTAAACATAGACAAAGGCCATGCTTCCTTGCTACTCCTCTTGGACCTATCTGCTGCCTCTGATTTAGTAGACCATGCCACTTTGTTGAGGCACCAGGAGGCAGAATTGGGTATCTAGGGAAGGGACTGGTTTAAATTGTTTCTGTTAGAATGGACTCAAAGGGTAGCTGCTGGGGACCAACTATCTGCAGAATGGGAGTTATCATGTGGACTACCTCAGGGAACTTATCCCTCATGTTGTTCAACCTCTATGTAAAGCCTTCAGGAGAACTCATTCATATCTATTGAATTGGATGCCATCAATATGCAGACGACACCCAGCTCTATATCTCACTATCCAAATAATCACAGAATGCTGTAAAAATCTTAGGTTGCTGTTTGACAGCTGTGGTCAAATAGGTGAAAGCAAACAAGTTTAAAAGGAACTCAGACAAGATGGAAGTGATGCGAGTTGGGAAGACAGAGATCTTGAAGGGCATCATGCTTCCCACTTCCGATGGAGTTCGTGACCCTTGCAGACTCAGTCAAGAACCTAGGGGTTATACTGGATCTAGTGCTACTGTTAGAAAAGCAAATAAACGAACACCAAAAGGGAAAGGGCTTCCTCAAGAAGACTGTACCAAGGAAATATAAAGGAAGCACGCCAAGAATTATTATATTGCCCTATGTACAATGATACACTCAAAATTACAACAATGGGTGCAATAACAATTGTTTACAATAATCGTAAGAGCAAGAAAAGTTCAATATTTACAATAATCATAGGAGCAAGAAACTTATATACTTATAAGGGCAATATAATAAACTTATAGGGCAATATAATAATTCTTGGCGTGCTTCCTTTATATTTCCTTGGTACAGAAAAGCAAATAAAGGCAGCTGCAAAAAAAATGCTTTCTACAAACTCAGCCTAGCCTGGAAGATAACCTCTACCTTGACATGGCCAATCTGACCACCTATATCCATGCCATTGGAACACTGATATTTGACTATTGCAATGAACTGTATACTGGTCTCCCCTGTAAGTTAACTCAGAGAGTCTGGTTGGTGCAGAACACAGCAGTTCAACTGTTATCGGGAGCTAGGAAAACCATGAATATTACTCCCAGTCACTACACTGGCTTCGTATCAGTTACCATGCTCAGTTCAAGATATTGCTGTCATCTACAAAGCTTTCTACAGCCTTAGTCCATTGTATCAATGGGACAACCTCTCTCCCTATATTCTACCATGGCACAATATCATATAGTATGTATATTCTTGCATTTGCTTAAGCATCCATGATGGTTAACTAACATAGTTAAACCAAAATATTCCCAAACTGGGTCTCTTTTACAGCCTGTTGCCATTATAGGTTCTATCTTCAAGGGAAATAATATGATACATTTCAGGCTACAATCACAAAGGCTTCTAGAGTATTCTGCTCAAAAAGTTTCACTTTTATTTATACTGCTTGCTCCTCCCTCTTCACATTTAGTTCTTAACATCTCCTCCTTTTCCAGATCTATTCCACCCCAAACAATTTTCTATTCATTGAATTTCTTGAAACATAGCACTTAAGAAGTCAGGGTTTGATTCGGTATACATAGATTTGCTGAGGAACAACAGGATTGAGGTCTCTTTTTCAACTTTATATATTTATTTTAAAACATTTTTGCTGTTACAAAGAGGCAAGTTATCTCTGCAGTCACAAATTCACAGTTTTGAGAACTGCCAAATGAAGCATCTGTGATGGTATCTTCTAGACAGAAAAAATTACCCAAAATAATCTTATAGAAACCTCTAGAAGAGCATGACAATAGGGTCCTAATAAATTAATCAATGGAATTCATTTAAAAAGTTTGTTAAACATTGCCTATATGTGGTATGACAAAGTAAAGGTCAATGCAGACTTTAAAAATCATCTTATCAGGAGAGCCATTTTGAGAATTTGGAACAAATATAAACTGAGACTAACGCAGAAGACACTGCTTTGAATTTCAATACAGGAAGCGTTTTATAGGAGAGAGATGATTTTCAAACAGGGATGGTTGACTTATGGAGATTTACTAGAATTCTCACAGGGAGATTGTAAATTGAAGACAAGGGAGAATTTAATAGCTAAAGGTGATAAATGTCAATGGTTTTCCTATGCACAACTTTTAGAAAGATTCAAATTAGATTAAAAAATTATGGGGTTTTGAACATGACAAGACTGAATTTGAAAAAAGCCTGTGTTTAAATGATGAACATGTTATTCCTAAAATATGTAAGTTATTGAAATTTGAAACAGAAGAAGAATCTGAAAGATTGTATGGTAAAATTGGCTAAAAATGTTGGGTATAATATAATGATGGATCAGTGGAAAAATATGTGGATAAAGGGGCTTAAATTTACTTTGAGTGTTAGACTTGAAGAAAATTTTTATAAAATGGTGTATTGCTGGTATACGTCCCCTGACAAATGAGCTAAAATGAGTAAAGGTATGTTGAATAAATGTTGGAAATGAGAGAAACAAGAAGGAACATTTTATCATCTTCGGTGGACCTGCCGTAAGGCTAGAAAATTTTGAATTCAAATCCATATGATAATACAAAAAAATTTGTATTTGTGTCAAAGTATTTTACTAACTGCACAATAAGTAATATAAACTCATTGTAAAATGGGCAACTAAAATAGTGCTGTACTACTAGCTGGTAACGTGAAAAAACATGCCTCCTCTTTTAAAACTGTTTGAGAAGCCAAGAGCCATCTCTGAAAGCAACAGCATGATCCAGCCTGGTTCATGCCAAATCCCTATAAAACTGGTGGTGGAGGGGTATAAAGTACATCAGGCATGGGTGGAAGGAAGCACTACGCACTTTCACAATCTTTGCTTTTCCACATGAGGCCACTTTATTTGAAGCTCCTGGTGAAGGTTACTTCTAAATTAATCTCTGTGCTTCAGTGGCAGAAATATAGTTAAAGGAGGAGGGGGACAAAGGCAACAAAGAATTAAGCATCCTCCTCCCATCCCTAATGTGCTTTAAATTCCCCATTCATACACACATATTTGGTAGCTTTTGACAGAGGGGTCCCCTCCCACTGTCTCAGGGCCACTGCCAGGCTCTAGGGCCAAGCTAAATGGGTACCTTGCTCGAGGACTCACATTGTTCTCTCTCTTTGATTTGATTACTCTCTCTTTATTTTGTGCAACTGTCCTGCCTGTTCAGGTCGAGTGTGTGTGTGTGTGGGGGGGGGTTAGGGCTCCTATGCAAGGGGGATTGATGTCTCTTTCCCTTCTGGGTTCAACTTGCCCCATCCATGGGACTTGGTCTCTCACCCCCCCCCCCCGATCGGGGGAAGGGGTTCTGTTGGTGCCGCCACGGCCGGCAGGCGGGTGATATCAGCAGCCACATCTTCTGGGGCAGTGGGGGGGGACGACATTTCTGTGCATGTTCTGTGTTGTGTCCCCCCCCCGGCAGCCCTGAAAGAGGCATCCCTTGAGGGCCCTGTTTGCCTGCTGCCTATAAGTTGCACCTGCTAATGATGGGGTGCGCACCATGAAGGGCAGTGGGACTTAGAAGAGCCTCCTCCCAAGGAGGTATCCTTCACATCTGCCAGGCTGGCAGCTGGGTGATGTCTGTGGCCACCGCTCCTTTGCATGAGGGACAGTGTTACACATATAGCTGTGCAGGGCCGTGGGAGGGTCCCCTATCATTGTGCTTAGTGTATCCCTCACCTCCTGACATAGGGGGAATGGGTTCCATCGTTGCCGCCACGGCCAGCAGGTGGGTGATGTCCACAGGGACAGGCATCAATTCAGCTGTACTGCCAGCTGTCTCAGTGCACGGGAGGGGACATAGTCTGTTCCTCCCTGACCGGGGGAAGGGGTTCCATCCTTGCCGCCATAGCCGGCAGGTGGGTGATGTCTGTTGCCACCGCTCCTCAGCACGAGGGATGGCTTTGCACATAAAATTGTACAAGATGGTGGGAGGGCCCCCGATCCATGGGACTTGTGGTCTCCTCTGCGCTGGGGGGGGAAGGGGTTCCATCCTTGCCGCCATGACCAGCAGCTGTGTGACATCTGTGGCCGCATCCTTCTATGGTCCCTAATGGGACCTGCTGTCTCCTCTGCACTGGGGGGGAAGGGGTTCCGTCCTTGCTGCCACAGCCGGCAGGTGGGTGATATCTGGGGCTGCCACATCCTATCCCTGGGACTTAAAATAGCCTCCCCCCAAGGAGGGGAAGGCATCTGTGACTGCTGCCTCATCTCAAAGGGGTCTTTTGACAGTAGAATCAAATCCACGTACTCAGATAATGTGATATGTCATAATATGAGTATATGCAACAATGTGATATGAAATACTGTGATAATATGAGTATATGAAACAATGTGATATGAAATACATTGATAATGTGCAAATATGCAACAATGATATGAAATAATATGATAATAATTGTGTGCCGCAGAGGTTTGGGTGGGTTTTGTTTGGTCGGCGGCCACGTCTTCTACGGTGGAGAGGCCTCACATCACTGAGATCATAAGCTGTGGAAGGTAATAGGACTCCCTCCCAGAACCCCGCCAGCAGGACTTAGAACAGCCTCCCCGCAAAGAGGGAGAGGTATCCCTTCCATTCCTGCAAGAGGACTTAGAATAGCCTCCCCCTAAAGGTGGAGGTGTCCATCAGTGCCGCCACGTCCAGGAGGTGAATTTTGTGGGTAGCCAGTCACTCACCGCTCCTCAGCATGAGGGACAGGTATCAATCAGTCTTTTTCCCATCCCAGAGGGGTACCCTGCACACCATTCAAAGGACTTGGGCTCCATCTGGGGGACTTAGTCTTACCCTCCCCAACCACAGGGAGGAGGAAGCAGTCACCATCATCATCCATCACCCGTGCCTGACAGTGGCTGCCCGTTGGGGTGTGCGGGCAGGCACAGGTGGTTGCCGCTGGCTGGCAGCCAAACCCCCTCCCCCGGAGAAGGGAGGTGGCTGGCCGCCTCCCTGAGCCCGAAAGGAGGGGGTGGCCACCGACATCACTTATCTGCTGGATGAGATGGCGGCCGCTTGTTGGGGTGTGCGGGCAGGCATGGGGGGGCCTCCGGCTGGCAGCCAAACCCCCCACCCCCAAGAAGGGAGGCTGCCGACCGCCTTCCCGAGCCCACGAGGAGGGGGCGGCCACCGATGTCACCCATCTGCCGGATGGGATGGTGGCTGCCCATTGGGGTGTGCGGGTGGGCACAGGGGGTGCCACTGGCTGGTGGCCAAACCCCCCGCCCCCAAGAAGGAAGGTGGCCAACCGCCTCCCCGAGCCTGTGAGGAGGGGCGGCCACCGACATCACCCATCTGCCGGACATGAAAGTGGCCTCCCGTTGGGGCGGGTGGGTGGGCACAGGGGGGTGCTGCCGGCTGCCAACCACATCCCTGAGCCCACGAGGAGGGGGCAGCCACTGACATCACCCATGTCACCGACATGACAGTGGCCACCCATTGGGGCATGCAGGTGGGCACGGAGGGGTGCCGCTGGATGGCAGCCACACACCCCGCCCCTGAGAAGAGAGGCAGGCAACCGCCACCCCAAGCCCATGAGGAGGGGGCAGCCACCGACATCATCCACATCTGGGGGTCCATCACTTCAAATGGAGCCATAAGTCAATTGTCATTGATGGCTCCAATTCTATTGAATGGGCCTTTCCTGGGAGCACCAGCTTTGGGGGGTCTATAACTCGGAGGTCCATATTGCAATCTTCACCAAACTTGGAGGGTTTCTTGGGGGGAACCTGCTGAAAACTCCCTGCGAGTTTGGGCTCTGTTGAGTCTGAAGGGGGCCGTTCTGGGCTCTGACGAACCACAAACCACGAACTGGTTTGTGAACCGGGTCAAGTTCATCAAAGTTCAGGGTTCGTAAAATGGAACAAACCTCGAACCTCGTGGTTCATTTTTTTTTCCAGTTCATGCCCATTTCTAGTAGCAATTACTGGGCAAAACAGTGCTTCTCTGTTTCATGCACACACCAAAAGGACAAACTAGATGTTTGACAATGAACAAATAGTTAAACTTTTTCACATGAATATACACATGACAAGTTACATTTTTAATGCTTGTTTCAAATAAAATGGCTTCAGCTAAGCGTGTTTTGATAGAGACTCACAGACTGAGTTTAAAGGTATTTGCATTACATACTTACTGTTCAATCCTACTAGGATTTCCACTGGTACAAGAGGGAGAAGGGGCCATTTTTGACTATTAAAAAGGCTGAACCAGAAATTGTGGGGCCCACATGGACAAAAAGTTATGCAAGATGGAAAGCAGGAGAGTTTGGTGAGAATGGGCCTCTTCCCTCTTGCATCAATGAAAAAGTTGCTAGGACCCAACTCATAATTTTAAATTGGGCACCGGGGGTGGGCGGGTTGCATTAAAAGTCTAGTTTTGTTAAGAGAATTGAAAAAAAGATGAACATCGGATTTTTAATTAAAATAACATTCTTCATCATCCTTATTTATATTTCATCTGGAAATTAAAAGATTCTTCTTCTTATGATATACCTTACAGAGGAAGCCAAGGAATAAGCAAGGTGATAAGGACATGACAGAAACACGCTCACATTAAAAAAAAATTGGCTATGTGAATTCCTGCCCTGTTTTCAAGAACATTACTTGGACAATCCCCTAACACATCAGTTAGAAAGGGCAATTGTTCTACAAATACTATTTTATTTATTTATGTCATTTATGGTCCGTCTTTCTCACTGAGACTCAAGGCGGATTACATGGTGTGAGATTAGCACAATCAGTATCAATGACATTTCCATAAACAATGCCATAGGGTAAATAAATACAAGTTTACAAAGACGTAGCAGTAACAAGGATCCAATGCAGAATTGAAGAAATGCTGAAATAGAACATAATCAATTCTAGGACTGATGTTAGACAACATGAGGCACAGGTAGTATATAGGAGTACATATTTAAAGCAACAGATAATATTAAGGCAACACAGGTGCTGAGTTCTATAGTTCATAACTTATTAGTGAAGTATAAGAGACCCCCTCCCTACAATACAGCCCTCCTATCTGAGTAAAAAGCCTTTTTTGAATACTAATTCTCAAAAGTGCAAAAAACAGCCTTGATAGGATACCGCATGCATACACACACACAGTTAAGGCCCTGGTCATACTCCTGGAGGCTAGATTTGGCTTCTCCAAGGATAAAACTCAAGTCTCTAAAAACTTGCCAAGGTAATTTGAGCCAAGGAGAACATAGCCTCCACACACCACATGTACATCAGGAAGTGATACCTATAATTCTGCCTCCAAGTATTACAAAGCTGTTCTCTGTACACAGCTGAAGAAACAGCTTCCTAGCAGTTGAGCATTAATGCAGCTGTCCTAACTTATTCAACAAACAAAAGCAAGCATTTAAACAAATCTACCACCTTTCAAATATGCTTATATGCAAGCACAAGATATAATTCTAGTGAGGACCTAGCATCTGAATTTTCCGTTCCATTTCACAGAAACTGTGGGAAAAAATATCCCCCCCCCCCAGTTTGGTTGCTGACTTAGTTCTTGCGGCCTCACACACAGTCAACAGGGTTTCCATCCCCTATTGGGGGCAGGGGATCCCCTACCTCCCCCCACTTCTGCTTAACTGGCCAGCAGGGGGGAAGGCTCCTGAGAGGAGGCAAGTGCAAAGTATGCACTTCCTTATTATGTCAGAAAACGATGTTATTTCCAGCATGACAGCACATGAGAGAGGGGGTAAGTTCCCATCCTCCCCATCCCCTGGTTTGTCACCTGGGGCACCTGGCACCTCTAACAGTCAACCATGAGTGATTTTTTAAAACAATTCTGTTGCTAATCCATCAAGGACCTCAGAATAGATCTCCAACAGTGGATGCAATATATAAATTAGCTACAGTTTGGTCAGGTGAGATGCAGCATCACATAGTATGGTAGGTGAATTTCAGATGAATTCTAGTTGCAAAATTCTAAAGTTTTGTCTTCCAAATCATTAAACACACTATTATACTTAGAAAACATAATTTGTGAGTGAATTTACCCCAACTGAGTATGATAATCCTTTAATTCAGTCCACATAATTTTGAGAAATAAATGGTTGCATACTTTGCCCAAAATACAAGTGTTGTATGTAAGAGGAATCATGGCTGGAATTCCAACAGTGTTATGCATGAATGGAAGGAACCTCCACTTGTGCAGGCAAGAGGAATCCCCAATTTCAAATGATTCCTCCCTCCAGCCCCTGCATCACATCCCAAGAGGGTCTCCCAACCATGAAAAATTACTTCGGAGGATTAAAAAAAGAAAGATATCAAAATCCCACTAAATGAGCAAAGCTCCAGAGAAGGCAAATGCATGACTCCAACCACAGATTTCTTGGCATTTTCAGTAATTTTTTTAAAGAAGCCTTGCTCCATTACTTAAGAGCACTCTCTGAAGCAGTGAAATTTACAAAGAAAGGTGTGTGCAGAGACCCCGTGCTTATGCATTAATGTCTCTTTCAGACTTGGTTAAATCTTCTTCCCAGATTGATATCTATAGAACTAATACTCAATTACTATGTATCATGCATAAAGGGGGGGGGGCGCGGTGAAACACATGCAAGGCTTATTTTCCTATCAAGACTAAACTTCTTTTACTGATGGACAATATAAAATGAATTACTTATAAGTTAGCATAATTATGGCACTTTAATTTATAAGTAACTTCTTTTTCTATAAAAATCTTGCAAACATACACAAAAGTAGAGAAAGAGTTGCAAACTGCTGCACCCTAAATACTGTAGCACATATATCTTAAATATCTGACAAGTAGGAAAAGAAAATGCCAAATTAATGATAGAATAATAACTTTTGATTTATATACCACTCTTCAGGACAACTTAATGCCACACTTAGAGGGGTTTACAAAGTGT
The DNA here is from genome assembly GCF_028583425.1 of Eublepharis macularius. Lineage (NCBI taxonomy): Eukaryota > Metazoa > Chordata > Lepidosauria > Squamata > Eublepharidae > Eublepharis > Eublepharis macularius. The sequence goes on from NC_072790.1 coordinate 131,836,652, forward strand.
TATTATTATTCTCACGACAATCACCCTATGAGGTGGGCGGGGCTGAGAGAGATCTCAGAGAGCTGTGAATGACTCAAGGTCACTGAGCTGGCGTCAAGCAGAGGAGCGGGGAATCAAACCCAGTTCTCCAGATTAGAGTCCTGCCGCTCTACACAAACTGGCTCAAAACAAATAAAAGTATATTATTTGAACAGATTATCTGCATTGCAATAAATAATGGGGGTGATTTTTTTGATGCTCCCCCAAATTTCCCAATTTTTCCATTGAAAATAAAAATTTAAATCCTCAAGACGGAAAAGAGTTTTTCCCTCTGATTTTGTCAGTTTTCCAGATCTTCCCATCATTATTCCTGCAGTGCTTGTTACATGTATATATGTAGCTGGAACAGGCATAGAACAATAGATGTCTAGAAGGACGACATGGAAGTAGTCATCATGGGCATAACTGGCGATAAAAGTGTGTGTTTACAGAAACTCAGCTTTGTTTTATACAATAATCATTGTAAAGCACAAACAAGAACTAGCTGCAACTTAATTGTTTGTAAACGAGAATAAAGAAGTCAGCAGGAACCTGCCATACCTAACTTTTGTGATTTTAGAAGCCATCTTAGACTCCCTCCTGTAAGGGGGCAAGGGAAGAAGTGGAATAAAAGTATTTAATAAATTAATCCTAAGAGTCACTGCTTTTCATTTAAGAATTTGAAAAGTACTAGTCAACCTTAGAAATGTATTTCTATACATGGACTTCTTTTTAATCAAATATCCTAATCACTTTGCAAGGATTTGTTCTCACATGTTTACATCTTTGACTTGAACACTATTGCTTCCAGTTCACAAATAAGGAAATGAGAACAGAGGGAAGTAGGAAGTTAATAGGATGTCTGAGTCACTGACAGCCACTCAGTTGAGTGGAGCATCAGTCAGGCTTTAGAATCCAGAAGTCTGGCACTTTCTCCAGCTTTCCTCCACTAATTTATATAGGAGAATGTGCATTCAGCTGAATTTTTAAGGTACTATAGAAATTACTCTGATATCAAAATATACAGTTCTGTAAGATGTGCGGCCTCCATACTCCAATAATTTTTTTAAAATAATTGCATGGACTATACTGTTCACAGCATCTCAGAAGCACATCATGACTTTCATCTCACACCTCACACTGGATCTGTTTTCCTACACCATCTAAACAACAGAAAGAAACACACCACTGGGAACACACTAAGGTCAAACATTCCTTTCTTGTTAATCATTAATTCGACTAGCTGTGGATCAAATTGCTTTTTACAAGGTTCCTAAAGCTTGTTACAGTTTATTCAGATACAATAGTGTAAACTGTGTCTAAATATCAGAACAAAGAAATGTTAGTAATGTGGCTGTGTCTTAAAATATGGCATTATAGGTGATTTAAAAACAAATAAACAAACATACCAACCAACCAAATATGATTTACCATCTACAAGGCACTTCATACAACAGAAGTGCTTAGCAATTTATCTCTGGCATCTTTACAGTAGTTTTTTGGTTGCTATTATTACTATATTACAGTAGGAAGTGGAGCTTGACTTGCCTCTAGAGATATCCAGCAAGTTCATGCCAGATATTTGACCTTGGGTCTCCCAGACATAATGCTAAGACTTTTAGTCCCCTGGTCAACAACTAAGTTACCAAAAAGGGCACTTTGAAAGTGGTGTCAGAGATGGAGAATTACAGCTTTCTAACTTACCCACACACCTCATGGGCTGCCTGTATGTTCTGCTGTAACACCTGCTATCGTACTTGTTCTGCACCCATTTTCTGCTCTGTTTTGAAAACTTTGGGAGGGAGTTAGCAAAATAACTCCACTATTTCTACCTCCTCTTTGAGTCACTGAACTGCCTTTGCCTTCTTTCAACTATCTCAAAAACAGATTGCTTTCTAACAGAATTTGCTTGCATAAGTGCCTATTTTATTTATTTACGTAATTTATAGTCAGTCTTTCTTACTCAAGGGACTCAAGGGAGATTACACAGTGTGAGTTAGTATAGTCCATTTCAAGGATATTTCAATAAACAATGGCTAAATATAAAACATCGTTGCTGAATGTAACGTCAAGCAAAAAAAAATTATCCTTAAAGCGCTCCAGAATTCCCTGCTTCTGATCGCAGAACATAAATACATGTTCTATAAGTTTATCTAAAAAATATAGGGGACACTAAATAGGTGAAGCCAGTTTGATGTAGCGGTTAAGAGCGGTGGGACTCTAATCTGGAGAAATGGGTTTGATTCCCCTCTCCTCTGCTGGAAGCCAGCTGGGTGACCTTGGGCCAGTCACAGTTCTTCCAGAGCTCTCTCAGCCCCACCCACCTTACAGGGTGATTGTTGTGGCCGGGATAATAACAACATACTTTGTAAACCGCTCTGAGTGGCTGTTAAGTTGTCCTGAAGGGAGGTATGTAAATCAAATGCTATTATTATTATTAATATTAAAGGATCTACCTGAGTCCCCTGTGAGAAAGGAGTGAATTAAAAGTGCTCCAAAATAAATAGCTGTTGGTTTAAAAGCTGAAAGCTTAAAATGTTCTTCAAATATTTCTTGGTGTTTCCTGATATTTTGTTCATTATATCAACCAAGTTAAGCATGAAGACCAGTTTTTATAAAAATGTGTCTCTATAATATACCATATCACATTTGAGCACCCATAAAAGATGTTAAGAAGTGACAAAAGATACAGCACACCCATACCCTCTCCTGTTCTCTACCCTCAACAGAAGGTGAAGACATTTCTGCCAACCCCCAGGAACACCTCGACACATTGACTGGAGCTGCACCACACAGAAGAAAGATCTAGGACAAAGGCCAAAACATGCATCTATGAAGGAAATTGTAGAAGATATGACAAAGCTTTGGGTTCTGGCAGATATCCAGCTCTCTCAATTTTGTTTTTAAATGAGACAAAGGGAGAATGCTCTTGGGTACTTACCATGTCTATTATTCCAGACAGCAGTGTATAGAGCAATCTTAACATTTTACCAGATGCTTTCTGCTCGTGTGATATCACCATCCTAATCCCAGCATAGTGGATTACATTTCAAGTTCCTTAAACTAAAGTACACTTCCTTGGCACCACTTTAAGGGTCATGCTTTTGCAATTGTGAAACTGCAGACATAGGATGTATTTAGGCCAGATGTTTCAAACAGAAGGTTTATTATGAACACATGAAGCTCCCTTATATTGAATCAGAACCTTGGTCCATCAAAGTCAGCATTGTCTACTCAGCAGCTCCCCAGATTCTCAGGCAGAGGTTTTTTACATCACCTCCTGCCAGATCCTTTAAATGGAGATGCTGGGGATTGGTCCTGGGTCCTTCTGCATGCCAAGTAAGTGCTCTAGCACTAAGCCATGGCCTCTCGTAGGTCTCACTTGCTCCCCAACCCCTATTTAATCAAACACAAACCCATTTCTGTTCCATCCTTCTGAAACAAGAGCATATTTTATACCAGGAGTCAAAAGCTCTGCCCATTTTAAGAAGAATACACTCAAATACACAATGAACGGAATGCAGCCCAGTAAGGCAAAAGAGTGACAGAGCATTCTTTCCCACCATTCTCACTGATGAAACTGTATATACTGTTGGCACTGAGTCACAGAATGTGAACAAGCACATAGTCAGAGTGAGTCCCTGCCATAAAGTAAACTGTATCCAACACAATACCCGAATGCAATGGGGAATTTTAAAAAGGCAGAGAGAATGAATATCCTAACATAAAAATTACTTGCGCAGATCATTCTGCGCTCACCTGTCTATGAATTCTCTACTCTTCAATTCTGCTATGTTATCAAGATCATAGGAGTTGCATGGCTGTTGTACAAGATAGGATTGGGGAAGCTGCTCTTTTAAATAATCAATTAACATCCTCCATTTAAACAATGCTTCACTCAAAAGGAACAGTTTTAAAGAAACACTTGCTTATTTTTAAAACTATCAATTTCCTTCTAAATTTTGAAGGACTGTTAGCTTGTAATGAACTATGGGCCCCATTTGCCCCATTTTGGTCCTACCAGGCTTCAAGGTACTTTCTTTTATTAACTTAGCAGAGAACTTTCTCCCTGTGAGGGAGGAGAAACTAACCCACCTCTTTTTGCCTAGAGGTTTAGGAAAGTCAGTTTTCACAGGATTGGTCCTTGTCACTTTGGAGGGAAATGTCAACCAATCCTGAATTGGGTAGGGATTTGAGAGGACAGACAAAAACCATCCCTCCATCAGGCCCTGTGTGTTCTTCCCTGGGACTATTAAGCAGGGTAGAAGGGTGGCTGCTGTCACTGACAGGTGTGTCCCCATGTTGGGAATCCAAGGGCCAAGCCAGCTTGTTTTAGAAAAGGGCCATTAAGTTCAGGTGCATTAGGGAACTTGTATCTGTCTGTCTTTACTTGGTAACTTTAACCCTCTTAGAAGGTTTTTTTTCCTCTACTTAAAAAGTTTTTCCAAACCTTACTGGAGGATTCCTGTACACCCCAGGCTTGGGTGCTCAGCTAGGCAAAAAGGGTGCTCTGCCAAGGGAATCAAAGGGTGAAGTGAGGAGTAACCTCCCCCACCCACCCTTCCATACAGCAAAATATCCAAATCCAGGTTAGGGCATCAGAAGCCCTAACCCATTACTACGGCAGAACAGTGATTAAGTGATTTGGGTAGTTCAGACCTATTTTTACAGTGGCAAGAATCAGGTCACACAAAACGCTAGGAAAGGCAGAAAAGGGGCTTGTGCCTCTCTTCTTTATTTGCTCACCTCAAGAAACATTACTGAGCAAGCTTTTAAATGGAGATCTCTCTTAAAGCTTTTCTGAACCATCTGATTGCAAGTAATGTTAGAGCTAGAATACCATCCAACAATGGTTTGCAAAACAATTAGGTTGGGACCCAAAAGTGAGTTGTGATTCTCTCTCATGTGACCCAAGGAGGAAAGAGAAAGCACACAGGAATATCAATGGCAAAAACTGAGGTTGCCTCTGCCTCATATGAAAAATATCCATGAAATACAGCCCATTGGTCAATAATACTATATATTTAGAAATGCTAAACATCAGAATATAAACTGAGTCACTATAAAGCATATTCTTCTGTTCTGAGGGTCAAGGGAAGAAGGGAGATACAACAGAAAGTTATTTTTCAAGTGGGGCCCCAAAAGTACGACACATTTAGAAATGGGTTCCATGCTTATACCTTACCAATCAAAACAATATGGAAGACAGTACATAGATATTCATCACTGAAAGATGTCCAGTAGTGATAGCAAACATAAAGTAAGACAGTTCTCATAATAGCCAAATGATGGCTTTATACACGACAGGGAAGCACAAGCCATTCTAAATCTAAATGATACAACTGCCATCAATTCCCTTCTCCCAGCACTCACATCAAGAATAAATTGGGGAGTGGGTGGGACGAAACCTGGGTAAACACATGAAGCTGCCTTTATTCTTAGTTATTTATCGAGGTCAATACTGTCTACATGACTGGCAGAGACTCTTTAGCTTTCAGGTCTTTCATACCACCTACTATCCAAGCCTTTTCACTGGAAAGCTAGGAATTGAACCTTCTGTATATAAAGCAGTTTATAATACCCCAACCCTACATTAAAGAAGTAGGGAGCTAAAGAGGGCTAATGGAGGAAAGCACCCACTACAGAGATGCAACATGTAATGGATGGAAATAATGTGTCACTTATGGCAGCATGACTCATGGGGTACTCCACAATTCTGGTCGTTCTATGTAACTGCAGAACACTGAGTCCCAAGAATTTCATTTTTTTAAAAACTCAGGTATGACACCATTCCAAATGACTGCTAATACATTTTTAATGCCTATTCAGAACTCAGATGAGAGGCCAAGAGGCTTTCAGGAGATGCACCTTCAGGTTCATCCCAGTTCCTTGTTTGTTCACATGAATAAAGTACAAACAAAGTTACTCAATACTGTCAACGCTGTCATTTCCCAAAATTTAGAGAGCCTGCAGAAATTCTGCTTTCTTTTGCACAGATCTAGGGTTTTTATGGTGCAGAACTTAATTCTGCAATAGCAGAATTCTGCAGCAAGTAGAAGAGTACACAAGACTCTTGACCATAAGGCAATCCCTGCATGAATTCATAAAATGTGATTAGTAACAGTGGTGAGTTCAGTGGGCTTTAGTCATTCGATTCTGTGGTGTTCAGACAGTACTCAAAGAGGCTTACAAAATAAATTAGAGGCAAGCCAAAATACAAATGGTATTCAAACACAACCATAAAAAATATAGATTCGCTTGCAAGAAAAACTTTCTAGGGAAAAAATCACCAGCAATGGGCATGATGCAGACCATGAATGAGAATGTTCCATAATTTGGATACCACTATGGGGTAAGTCAGCCCCTTTGCAGTCAACAGCAAATGAAGACAGCAAAGCACACAGATCTAAGGGAATGAATATATAAAAAGAGGTGTTGTCTAAGATACACAGGTCCTAAACAGCTCTCTGAACAGGTTCAGAAACAGCCCAGAAACCAGGAAAAGTGAGCTAAGATCATGAGGGAACCTTGTCTATGACCTACTCTTGTGAAAAATGCTCCACAGAATTCAGTAAAAATTGCACTTCCAAGCCAATTCCACAGAGAGCCCTAAGTCCTTTACAGGAGGCTAACCAGGAGGTTCTCAAATCGCAGAAGACATCAGCCAAATCCTGAGGAGACTACAAAGTAGCCTGCTCACCAGCAAAAGCCACACAAGGAACTCCTACCGCAGCACAGGTTCTCAGAGCAACTGCAGGCTGCAAACCTTCTCCTTCAGAGGCCAGTGACCCTATCTAATCTAGAACAAACAAAACCACAGTCCACCAGTTTTGGGCAGGCTCACTATCATCATGCCCATCACTCCCACTGTTAGCTATCATCCAGCAGGGAAATGCATTCAGGCACTCAGGGAATGCACCACAAATGTGCTTAGCAACGAAAACCAGCATGACTTGAGATGAGTGAAACCACCTGATCGCTTGCTTCACAGCAAACTGTTTCTGTAAACTTCTCTCTTTCTGCAGAGAGACTCGCAGGTAGGACAAGAGTTTACACAATTTCTTCCTAGTTCACCCTTGAAATGCTCTGCTGAACAAGCCCAGGAGATAGTATTTCTCTCAACAAATTATCCCAGCAGAGACAGGGAGAAGATTTCAACATCACACCTTTACATTCATTCTGTAAACTGACCAATGCGCAGAGGAGATCCACAGCCTCCAACACAAGCTCCTGATGTCCAATCCGGGTGATACCCAGTTCTTCAAGATCCTGGTGTGTAATCTGCAACAGCTGAGCCCCATTGATTTTCTCTTGTTCAAATTTTTGGGTATACTGCTGAAGACAATCGTCCAATCCTAAACAAGAAAGAAAACAGTTATAATTGTATTTTTATTTCTTTCAATTTTAAAAAAAATCCAACACATCTATTCTTTAAAGTGCTGCTATACACAGTATGCTGAAAACATACCTCCAAATCCATCCTTTAAAGGTAGGAAAATAAAACATTTCTACTTTTTTATGCTAACTTGACCACTGCTACATTTCATCAGGTCTATTTATTACTATTCAGACTAAAATGTTGCCAGACCCAAAAGTTACTCAGTTTTCACAATTGGTTATATGCTGCTTTGAACATAGGATTGAAACAGGTATGGCATTATTTCTGCGAATACTTATGGGCATGTCATGTGTTGATGTAAGCACACATCAATAACATATTCCTGTTCTAGATAACGGGCATCTTTTTCCTTGTTCCTTTATGGAAGCTTCTACACTACCAAGATCAGTTTGCAAAGTGATACACGTGCAGCATTATTTCATGGAGTCATGATAGAAGGAGGGGGGAGGGGGAACAAAAAGGGAAGGAAAGAAATTACATTGCAGTCACATAGGCTATCACTGGATTAAATGCTCCGAAGTCACAGAGAGGTGGAATGACTGAAGGCGAATGAGAACTGAGAATGCATTAACTTTGAAATTCAAATGATCAAAACAATAATTGGTAAGTTTAATTCACTGAGAGAGCTGTAGTATTATAGTAGTTAGTGTTGGACGAGTATAGGGATCCCAAATCTTGCTGAGTCTGCAACATCCTTGGAATTTTGAGAAAGCATAATCAGAACCAGCATGAAACAGCAGGTATGAGGACAGGGACAGACACAAATTGTTGGGAAGTCCCAAATAAAGCATCCTTCTAAGACAGAGTCTCAGTCAACACACAGCTTGCAAATGGACATTCCCTGTAGACTCAAAGGTGATCCTCTTTTGAAACACTGCCCCTTCCAAAGAGACTCTTTGATTTGGGGAGGAGGCACTTTGGTTTCAGTTTCTGAAGAAAGGGAAGGGGTTGGTCCTGATATAGATAGCAGTACAGGTTACCAAGACTAGAGACATATGAAGTCTGTTTATTAGGGACAACAGCTGAGATATGCCTGGCCAGGATGAACTCTGTGCCTTTGCAGTCAGCCAGCCCAAGGGAGCAACCCAACACTCCTTTTTTCCATTTCATAGAAGACTTTTCAGATTTCATCAGCAAGACTAAAACGAGAGAGAGGGGGGGGCTTATGGATGCCATACGGTGGATGCCTGAAAGAGCCTTGCTCCTCTTTAATTTCCTAGATGTTCAAAACTAGAATTAGCGTTAAGAATATACATTGGGATAGTTGTTGAAAAACATTGTTTTTCATGTGTTTTTGCATATATAAAAATGTACAGGGTAAAGTTACAAGAAAACATCACTTGGTGGCAGTTTTTCCCATAAAAGGGCCCATGATCTTCAGGCACGTGATACAGAACCCTTGCTGAGGATATGCTTCTAGTCAGTACCTTGAGCTCCCATCCCTTTGAACTCTGCCTTGTGTTTCATAATGTATTTATACCTTACCTTTTTTCTAATTAATATAACAAACATAACCCTTTATTTTATTTGAACATAAATAAAAAAGACAAGTAAAATACCAGCCAAGGATGGTAGGCAGCATTGGTACTGTAAACCCAGCAACATTTAGTTCATAACATATCTAGAAAGCTCCCCCCTCTCTCAATAGCACAACATCTCCAAGCGCATAAAAGGGTTATGGGGGGGGGGGTAAACAGCACACAAAAAATCCCTAAAACAGAGTAGAAGAAAATTGATAAAAGCCATCTGAGAAAATGGTTAAGCTTGCTAATTCACCCTGGTAACAAACAACAGGTCACAAAAGCTAGTTTCCAGTCTCTGCCATTAAATAAGAAATTCTCAACAACAAATCCAGAGCCCTATTCAAAGGAAATTTATCAACGTGGGTCTAAGCTGCAGCTATAGTTTCTAAGTTAGACTAAGTATCAACTTTTTGCTTTTTTAAAGTAATATACACTGGTAAACAGATATCACAGAAGGAGGAACACATTGAATCACTGGAATGCTAATGAAAACAATGCCAGTGTTATTAAACCACCAGTTCAACTTGCAAAAGCCTCTTTGTTCGGGTAAATTCCTCTGTAGGACAGCAATCAGATAATCAACTAGGGCACACAACAAAAACTCAGAAGGGACTGATTTCACAGAAACTAGTATCCATCCTTCCTTGGTTCACATTCTGTACATCACAAGGAAGGAACTAACAGCCAAGCAGAAGACTGCGCCACAATTAGTATTAGGGTCTTTCACAATTGAATCAAGTGGGTACCTTAAACAATTATAATTGTGTCTTAGTTTTATATATGCAATTAAATTAAATGAGGGAGTTACTGATTCTGAACTCAAGTTACTAACTGAGTAATTCAAGACTAATTATGAGTTTGGGGAAGCAGGAGCACCATGGCACACATGAAGTTCAAAAAATATTTCTCCCTTCACTTCAGAAGGAAGGAATCAGTGGGCACTTTCCACGGAACACACTAGCTGGACCCACACGCTCCTGGCCATTTAAATGAACTGGAACTTCTATAAAAGTGATCCACATGAACACTGGAATGTCCTCACGTGATCTCAATTCCAAATCCTTAAGTACATTTATTGCAACAGTGTCTTCATATGCCCCAACCTACATGCATGCGATAAACCCATGCTGCACAGACTACAACACACTCCATAACCATTCACAAAGTACATGCTTGTACCTGGGCAAAAAAACCCCAGGATATACCTATGTCTGATTGCTGCTTGCTACACGGCAACTCAAAATCAAATTCATAATCTGGGTTTTAAAATGAGCTAAAATAAAGGTTATGCAAATTACTCCACAGAAGACACGCCCACTAGTTGAGCTGCAGGTTTAAATCTCATGTCCCCGCACTTGAGGGTGCATTTCTTCAGCTCTGGACTGGGGGCTGGGAACTGAAAGAAAATTACTGAAATTCGAAAAGATGAAATGTGAAAATATAGGGTCCAAGTGAGAGCCAAGCCAAGCTAGCTGTATGAATAGGTCATAGCATTAAATCAGGAGCAGTCTTAGTGATTTTTGGGCCCTGGGCCAAATTCTAGGTTACATACCTGAATCACTGCCACCAACAACATCCTATTGAGGCCAAGCAAGGAGTACTCCTTGCCCAGGCAAGGTGGACAGGAACCATTGCTGCTGCTAGAAGTCAGCTGCTTGAGGCCCAGACACAGGCGAGTGTAAGTGGCAGTGGCAGGAGCCTGCTCTTAAGTCTTCTTTCCCCCACAGGCGAGGAGCCCAGAGCAGTCACCTCATTGTCCATTAGCCAAGACTATCCCTGCACTAAATAGCAACAGAGGAAAACAAGTTGCATATCTAAAACACAACCAATAAAACACAACCAAAAAAGCTAGATATCTACTAGATCTCTGTTTTTCAGTTTGTTTTATAAAAAAACAAGCCAGCTACAGGAAAATACGGTCCTCCAGATTTGAACCACAGTCAAATTATTTATCTAAGCAAAGCTTCACAAGGAGCTTCCATACAACACAATTAAGGGGAGCTTGTATCACCTGCATAAAATAGAGATGACAACAGCATAACATTAGGAAAAACCATGAGGAGTTTCACCCCATTATTCTCTACAGCGCATCTTGTTTCTTTTGTAGCTGGAGTGTCTCCCACAGATTTGAATTATATTGGCCACAAAGCGAACAGCAACTTTAAGGAAATGGAGTGGGACCCACAGAGCTGCTGAAGCACTTCCATCCTGAGCAGAAATGATATTGAGATATAGGAAAGGTGGAACTGCTGGCTGGCCATCAAAAGCAAGCAAACATAGTAGTGGGCAAGGAGAGGAACTGCATTTAAAAAAAAAAAAACTAGCAGCCCACCACCAATTCTTATCACATAAGGACAGCCTCACCTTTGACTCTACCTAGCAAGAATGGTCAGGGCCCACTCCCAAGGCAACAAGAGACCTTCCAGTCAGATACCAAATACATGTTAAAGACAGGTATCAGCTAACTTACATCAGCCAATGATAAGGTGAGTCACAGTCTATATTTACAACCCAATATTGTAGGTGTGATTATAGGAGCCACCTTTTGAGCTCATGCTATTCCCCAGACTGCAATATTGTATAAAGAGCATCCAGTGCTCAGCAGAGTTTTCTTAGGAAAAAACTGCACAAAAATTGCTCTTCACACACTTCTGAATATCAGAGGTTGTTTGTTGTTTGGTGAAGAGGGAGCACAGCTGTTGAAGAAACAAATCTAAAGTAACTCTCAGCACACAAAAGCTATGGCACAGTACATTGGTTTGCAGTCATCAACAAGGAATTATCTTGTATGATTACATAGGATAAGAGCCAATTGTGATTTTTTTCTCTCATATGAAAATGCTGAGCATAAGCAATAAAATTGCATCTTCCTAAATGTAATCCAGAAAAACCTGATATGCAGCTTCCAAGAAACCACTGCTGATACAAATGCCAGGCTAGTGCATACTGAATTATCCTAAGTTTATTCACAATGACATTTAGTTCAAAATTACACCGGGCCTTCTCCTGTTCTCTTTTTGCCAGTTCTAAAAGCTTTAAATCATACAAAGCAGCCTCTTTTCCTACTGTTTTATACAATGTAAGTGAAAAATGATTTATCGTGTGGCAATTTTTGAGTGATTACTCAGTTGGATAGGTTTAGATCAACTTATAAAAACTCTACAAGTGTCTATTTGCTCATTCTAACACAACTCATTATAGATTCACTTAGTAATAAACCCACACATCCTACCTTTGTAAATAAAAACCAAGAAAACTATGAATAGAAGCAAACAATGCAATATAAGCTATAACAACATCTTATTTCTATGGAACTTGAAAATGTTAACTTCAAGCTACTATATATTGCCTACTGAATCAATGTCATTCTATCTGTATACATGTAACAGATCCAATTTTCAGCCTAAGTGGGTTACTGTTCCAAACGTATTTGTTTTGCAATTCCTTTGCCCAGAGTTCATTTGTTCACTCTAGGAATGTCCCTTGTAGACACTGAGCACTTCAACTGTGTTTCATACAACCAAACAGAGATTTGGAAGGACTGTGGACCTACATATTACCTTTTCCCCAGGAATGTCCCTTGGTCTGGAGGAGAGGGTGTGTTCTACAATTCTACACTTCCCCAGTGCATGAAGGCCAGATTTGGATTGGGACCATAGTGCACAGAAAAGCAGGCATAGATCTCCCCCCGCCCCATGCCTTTTCACAAACAAAAATGGCCAATGGGTGCTATTTGCTCCATTGTGTACTTGGGCCCTCAACCTGCCTCAATATTCTCCCCTAATTCATTTCACTTTTCTTTTGCATTGTCTGTGTGCATTTCCCACATACACAAAAACTATATCTAGGTTTGTGAAATAGTAGAGTTTGCAGTTCCAGCTAGAATTGACATTAGCAAGACATTTCCAATGAAAAACAGAGCAGCAAATAAAAATAAATCTCAGAGTTAGAAAGGAGTCATGAGACAACAGCTAAGGAACCAGCCATGATGATACTTCAATCCAGGCGGTCAGTACCAGAATTTAGTGCAAGAAAGCCAAGAACTCTTCAAGGGCCATGAACAGGATCCCAATCTTCCCATGAATAACAGCAGTTGATTTCATGAAAAAACTGCTAGTTAACATACTGATTGATGAACCAAATTTAGTATCCAAAGCCTTATATAAGATTGAGCACTACTCTGTTTACCGGTGGATTATAAACCATCACACTAAGACCAAGACAGTAAAGTGTCAGTCTGAAGCACTTTGACAAAGCACAGGACATAAACCTGGGGTCCTACCCCAGTACCAAGTTTGAAGTGGTACTGGAAACATGTTGGCTCTGTATTATTCTACTGGTGCGCAAAGTGTCTTATGTTGTACTGTGTTCTGCCTGCTAAGTAGATGAATGCTACAGTTAGGGAACTGTTGCTGCAGAACCAATATGCAGACAATACCATTTCATGCTTAGTATTATCTGTGTATATTAGGTCTAAAAATCTGACAAATGTAACAGAGTAGACATGGGCACGAAACAGAAAAAGCCCAAAACGAGAGTTTCGTGTTTCGTCGCAATCCATGAATCGCAAATCACGAAACTTCACAAAATCGATATGTTTGCTGAAATGATTCGTTAAGTTTCGTGATTGATGAGAACCCGGGGCATTTCAATGGCCCCCTTCATACCTGGAGATGCCAAACTCGCAGGGAGACTTCAGCAGGCTCTCCTCCACCCACCCTCCCAGTTTGCAATACATTGATCGGGAAGGGTGGAAACGGAAGTGCTGCCAGAGTGCTGGATCAAAGGAGGATGAAGGACTGGCTGTGGTGGAGCTAGGCCAGGAAGACAGAGTGAGGGGTGGGTGGGGTGGAGGAAAAAAGGCACTCTCACCCAAAGACCTTCCCACAGCAATGCCAAGAAACTGGAAATAAGAGGCTTCTTACACTTACAGTCTCTTTAAAGAAGCAGCAGCAGCCAAAAGCATAATCTCAAATCCTTCCACACACTCTCCCACTCCAATCCCAGCAAAACGCTGACATAGATCAGGTCTGTGGTTGGCTGACAGACCTGCCTAACAGGGTTTGGAGGGGTGAGATTGGTGTGCCAATGGCTACAGAAGACCCACCTCCTTGGTTGCCTAGGGGATTGGCCCCTAGCTCCTGGCTATATAGGGCAAAATGGAAGCTCTCCAGGTAGTTAGAAGAGCTGCCAATCAAGGGTAAATGAGCTATGATCGGGGTTTCCAATGGCAACAAAAGGTCTGGGCCCATTGTTGCCTAGGGAATCAATGGATCAGAGCCAGCCTGTCTGCTATTATGAATCATTCACGAAGCTAACAAAACAGGCCAAAAAGTCGTGAATTTCATGATGATTTCGTGATAACTGCGGCCCCACAAAACGTGGTTTCACGATACACAAAATGGCCCATTTTGTGACAAACTTTGCTTTGTATTTCGATTTGTGCCCATGTCTAACTGAGAGTTAGAGAGGGGAAAAAAAGTTACCCTCCCCACCTAATGTTTCACTTGATATGATGGGTTCAAGGCGTTCAATATGCAATACTGGTTTTGAAGAGTAAACCCACTACATTTGTCTGTGCTATAGTATTTCTGCACATAAGCTAGGTCTCCATTATTCAGACTTAAATAAATCAAATGAAAACAAAGCTCTTTCATAGATCTGCTACAGACACCAGGCATTTCATGTTTTAACAAAACCAATTACAAAGATTGGCTTCTTTCAACAATTGGACGCTGTATCAGTGGAACTAAAGAAACACCTGCCCGACTGGGGCAAGCCCAGACAGTTCTGATGTCACCACAAAGTTACTTTGAAGGACAATTATCTATTTAAAAATGAAAAGTTTTTTACCTTTCTAGAACTGTGTGTGATAGTTGGACTCAAAATGTTAATGTAGATTTTTCCTGATTCTTTAGTAGTTCAAATCTATAATTCTGTGTTGCCAAGGAAGAATATAGCATTTAACCAGAAATGAAAACCTTTTGAAAGTCTCAGGAGACAAGGTTGGAGTGTCCCTGTACTACCATTTGATTTGTATTAAACTGAGTTTTATTGTATTCTACTGTAATGGATTGCTAGAGTTTTAAACTGCTATAGCATAGTTTTTAAGTGGTTGGTATGTGAATCAACACTCTACTAGTTCAAATTCCATTACTGCCATGACCTCAGTAAGTGGCCTTGGGTAAGCCACTCCTCTCAGCCCCAGCTATATTGTGGGGATAACAACAACACTGACTTTGTTCACCACTCTGAGTGGGGCAAAAATCTGTGTAAAAGAGCAGTTTATAAGCATAGTTATTGTTGTTGTTAAGGACCCAAGGATCAATGCACCCATTGCCACTGCATGGTGGAAGGGATATGGCTCTGGGGGAAGAAGAGAGGCTAGATTAACCCTTCCATGAATTTCCCAAATATCTTCCCATTTCCCCACAATTTCTCTTTAAGAAAAATATTGGGAGGTTTGCTCCCAGGTCACCTATTTACTACATCATTAGGCCTTGATAGAGGCAAGCTAGACACTTTTAAATGTATACAAATATCTGAAAAAATGCACTCAACACTTCTGCAAACCCTTCTCCTTATTCTGAGATGTGCAAGGCCAGCAAGTGAGAAAAATGATCTCTGCATGTGCTCTAGAGCTTTATGAATATCAACAGCAAAAATAATATATAAATAAAATTATACAAGTCATCCATGGGCAGATACACTACACACAAAACACAAAATTATCTAAACTTCAGATTAAGGGCTGGTCAAACCTTGGGAATGTAACAAAAAACTCAGAAGCATGTGGAACTGCTACAGTACAGTCTGAAGAAGAGATGAAAAGTAAAGGTAGTCCACTGCGCAAACACCAAGTCATTACTGACCCACCGGGGGGGGGTCGCATCATGACATTTTCTTGGCAGACTTTTTGTTGCACGGTGGTTTTACCATTGCCTTCCCCAGTCATCTACACCTTACCTCCAGGAAACTGGGTACTCGTTTTACCAACCTCGGAAGGATGGAGGGCTGAGTCAACCTTGAGCTGGCTACCTGAACCCGGCTTCTGCCAGGATCGAAATCAGGTCGTGAGTAGAGCTTGGGCTGCAGTACTGCAGCTTACCACTCTGTGCCATGGGGCTCTTGAAGAACAGATACACCCTTCTAAATCCATTGAATTCAATGGGCTTAGAAGGGTGTAGGAGGAGAGTTTTGCAGATACCATGAACAGCCAAAAAGACAAGTAAGTGGGTCATAGATCAAATCAAGCCTGAATTCTCCCTAGAAGCTAAAATGACAAAACTAAGGCTATCGTACTTTGGTCACATCACGAGAAGCCAAGACTCTCTGGAAAAGACAATAATGCTAGAAAAAGTGGAAGGCAGTAGGAAAAGAGGAAGACCTAAAACAAGATGGCTTGACTCAATAAAAGAAGCCACATTCTCCAGTTTGCAGGTTCTAAGCAAGTCTGTTAATGATAGGATGTTTGGGAGGTCTTCCATTCATAGGGCCGCTATAGGTCAGAGGCGACTTGACAGCACATAACACACAGAGAAGGGTGTCACTCTGCTTAGGAGAGCACTGAAATTTCCTCAGCAGTTCTTGGCTTGGCTTCTCATAACTTCTTTACTTTGCTGCTATCTCCAGTTTTCTTTGCAGGGTGGTAACGTATTTGCTTTGGCTGGGACCAATATTTTCTCAGCCACGTGGACCAACATTAGGAAACCTTGTACTGTCACCACAAATGCCATCCACATTCTACAATTACTTTAGTTTGTTGTTTGAGTTTCCATGCTGGCATTTATAGTGTGCTAAAGTCGTAAGTAGACAGTAATATAAAAAGTGAAAGTGCCAAAGATCTCTTAGCAGAGTTTAATATTTTCACACTAGCAGGTGTTCAAAGAAAAATCAGATTCATGGAATCTAATTAGATACGGTATGTAAAATACTTGTTTCACAGTTTCCAGCATGAAGTCAATATTTGTTTACAAAAGTTACAGAGCAATCCTAAACAGAGTTACACACCTCTAAATCCATGGGTTTAGAAGAGTTCAATTCTGTTTAGGACTGCACAGCCAGTGAGGTTGGGTAATTTGAGCAATTACTATCAAACAGAGGCAAAACAAGACAAGTTAATTGAAGGCTTTTTAATGCTGTATTTTCTGTCCTTTGGTGTATTACCATCCTTGGAAACAAAATCGTAATCAGCTTGCTCTTTGATTTTGTCCTCTCTTCTACTTGAATATTTCATTTTTTCCTATTATAGATGATTTTATTTTGCAATATAATATATTTTTATTTTGAAAAACAAAATAATAGTAAGAGGGGATACAAAAAGAAAAAAGGGATTGTATAATATACTTCTGTAAATCAGAGTTATATATAGCAAAGTATTTAAAAAACAAGGTATTTCTCTCCACCATCCCCTTCATTGCATTTGGACACTTTCTATGAGATGCTATATTTACTTATATTAATATACATTTGTATTCAACATTTTAATTACAAATTTGATAACTAATCTATTTTATTGATCATTGTTCTTAGTTATTCTTAATTTTCAGTTACATGATCAAAAAGAGTTTTCCATTTTTCCTGAAATTCTAGAATTGGCCTATTATCTATGTAAGATGTTAATTTTACCATTGACACATATTCGTATAGTTTATTCATCCATTTTGTCAAATTTGGACAGCAGTCTGCCTTTCATTTTGCTGCTGTCATCATATATTTAAATAGTTCACTATATATTTTTATAATATTACTTGATAAGATATTTAACAACGACATATTTTTAGGGTTCAACACAAAGCAAAATTTTAGTATCTTTTGTATTTCTTTGTGTATTTCTATCCAATAAATGATTTTATTTATTTAACAAAAATTGTAGCCTCCCTTTCTGCCATCACAAGGGCCAAGATCACAATGGCCCAGATACTGGACCTCCTTCTGCTCTTTCTGGAAATGTTGTAAGCATGAATAGGAACATGGGCCTGAATTCATATGTACTGTGTGATCTATTTAGTCTAGTGTATTTGAATCTCATCCTTCCTGTAAGAAATTCCATTTGTACAAAATATATTGGCTCTCAATTAATGCTCAACAATAGCAGTAGACATTCATATACAGAACTGTAAACCCTTAAAGTTGCACAAATTGCACATTGTTGCAAATAAATAAAATAAATAAATAAATTATAATGGCTGCTTCCTTTTAATATTCAGCAGGCTTCCTGCAATCGCTGCAGTGTAGAAGCCCTAGTACGCATAAACTAAAGACTACAGATTTTTTTTATCCCATTCATTTTCTAAAGAGCTTCTTGTCCTTTCCCCCAAACTTTATCCTCACAACGCTGAGGTAGGTTCGGCTAAAAGAAAGCGACTGGCCCCACATCACCCAGTTTGCTTCATGGCCCCATGTCACACATATACATAATCTGTATTTGTAATTCTGCATTCTGTTTAGATGCAAATAGTGCAAACATATCTATGAAAATGTTATGCCAATTCCTTCTAAAGCTGTCGTTCCTCACTGTGAAATACAACATTCAAAAGATACTCAGTCAAAATATGCAAGTGATAGAGACATTTTGAACACATCATTTACAACAATCACATTTCAAAATTTTACATGTGAAAATCAAAAGACAAACATCTCTTTCTAAACATATTTCTGTGGGATTTTATTTCCTTGGCAGCTCACTAATAACTTCAACTTCACATGTGCCACCCAAAGAAACCGGGATAACACCTTTCCAGGAAGAGAACTATTTATATACTTGAGTAAGTACAAATAATATTTATTTTAGGAGGTCAACAAAGTCCCCAAGTTTCAGCCAGTCAAGCCCCAATTTATTCTACATTTTTTAAAAAAGCAGTAGAATACACCATAAACCCTGCTTGTATTTCTTATGCACGACGGCTTTTGAGCATAATCGCTTGCTCTGTTAAAAGTGCAAAGGCATACTCGCATTCTAAAAACTTCACATGCAGCTTGCAACTAACAGAGCTTATTGTTCAAACAGTTTTGGATTTTTATGGTTACAGGACTTGTGACTCACAACAACATCTTCTTGAGTTCGAATAATTAATATTTTAAGATTTATTCTCACAGTGAAAACAGGAAGTTGTGTTGCAATGTGAGTTCTTGGCTCCCAAGAAAATATGCGCCAACACCTAGGCTGGGCTAGAATGCCTCCTACCACCATGTGCCATTGTTTTAGAGGATTGCAACAAAGATCTTACTCACATCACGGCCATTTCCCAATTTCCCATCATTTATATGGGTTTCTGGATTAATAGTGCACACATATGCAAGGATCCACAGTGACTTCCGTTACACCCATAAGCTAATCAGAAGATGTTGAGAACTAACAGAGCATTTCCATGCTGTTGGCAAGTAACCTAAGCTTAGTGATAGGTATCTAGAAAATAACTACGGTGTGTCATGAAACATTCACTGCTTGACCTGCAATCTAGCTGCCATTGACTAGCTTGGGAACATTCTGCCTGGGAAAAGACACTATCACTACCCCTCACATACAAAGATTTGTCTTTATAGCAAGATAATTACAGCTAACTGAAACCAACATTAAAAGCCTGGTTAGAAGATCCCAAATTAAACACAGAACAAAAACCAGAGCACACTAAAAACATACAATCAAATGCGTCATTGTCCTCAAGATGTAACAGAGAGAGACAGACAAGTCTGCTGGATACCAAGTTGGACCATCAGAACACAACGTTTCTTTTTTTTTCCTTAAGTTAAAACTGGAAGCATATTTCGCACTCGCATTTGTTTAATTCCTTGATGAACTCATGAAATAATTAGCAGACATCACCCTTG
This sequence comes from Eublepharis macularius, assembly GCF_028583425.1. Lineage (NCBI taxonomy): Eukaryota > Metazoa > Chordata > Lepidosauria > Squamata > Eublepharidae > Eublepharis > Eublepharis macularius. The sequence continues at coordinate 131,856,422 of NC_072790.1, forward strand.
AAACTGTGGGATAAGTCATTCACTATTGCTTCCCAATACCCCAATGAGCCACAGTTCAGGTACGGAACATTGATTTAGGAGCAGCAGTAATGGGTTTTGGGATTCCCCCAAGCCCAACAGTTATCAGAAGGGGTTGAATCAAGGACTTCTGACATGCTTTTGCTTCCTTTATAGAACTCTTCACTTCTTCCCACACCATTTATAACTGTCACAAGTAATCAAAGATCACACAACCCTACATCCCAGTCCTGCAACCTGAGACTCCTTTTAACTGGAGATGCCAGGGACTGGCCCTTAGACCTTCACTGTTCGAAGGTCTACTCAAAGAACCACGGTCCATGCTATCAAAGAAGCAAGAGCTACCCTAAGCAACTGCAACATGGTTTGCATTTAAATATTTTTATTAGTAGGGACATGGTCCAATTAAAGAAATGGGTAAAGAAAATATTAATTAATTACATCGGCATATATTTCCATAAGAAATTTTTAAAAATGTAATTAAGGCATTTTAACCTACCTTACTTCAAAGGCAGTCAAAGTGAGCAGCGATGTGGGTTTTCTGGAAAAATCTCAATCAGATTTTCCCCCCAGAAAGTTTTCCAATGCCCTAAATGGAACATGAGCTGATCTACCATACTTATTTTGACATATTTAGTAAACACAATGTTTAAAGATCACCATGTTAATTTTATGTCAAAACAATAATAAATACTTAAGTTGAAATATTTGATAAGGGTGGAAAGTGTGATTTAAGCATTATATTCAACCAACTGAAAGCTTTACACAGAAATTATTTTCATTGGAACAATCCTATCTTGTTGATTCCTGGCAACTACAAGCTTCTGTATCTGGTCATCAAGAAATTATTTAAATGACTCCAATACTTTTCTCAAACCTACCTTTAGGTTCAAACCAGTATCAAGTGGCTGACTGTGTCAAAAGCCGCAGACGTTCTAGTAAACTGGAAGGAACAGCTCTTACCCATGCCAGTTGTCCACTATGGCAACAAATGTTGTAGTCTCTATACCACAGCTAGGCCTGAAATCAGACTGAAAAGGGTCAACGGACAAATGACTCATTCAGAAAACCCCGGACTGGTTTTGCCATTCCTTTCTCAATCACTTTCCCTTAAAAAAGGCCAACTTGGAAAATAGCTATAACCATATCACTTTTATCCAAGCTGCTTTTCTTCAACAAGGACTGAACTATCACATCCTTTAGGATCCCAGGAATCACAGATTGACTCAGTGAGCCAAGTACAAAGAATGAAACAATCCTAAGGGGGGAATCTTTCTTGGTGGGTGATGCATGCATACCTTGCAGTAGGGAACATCAAAGAGGGAGCATTCCCCTCTGTGAGAATCAAAAAGTAACTGTTCCAAGAGAGTATGAGTCACCAGTAGTATTTGCATTTTTTTTTTAAAAAATGAACTTAATTCTATTGTCCAATTTTAAGTCACTTGATCCAACCAATCAACAAACCATTGCAACCCTGCTTTACCACACGACTGTGAAATACATTTCTTCAGGGTCTCCCTTTTGTCTCGTATTATCCAGTACTTTTTATTTCTAAGTAAAGTATGGATTCATACAGCTGCAAAACTAGAGAATACTATAACACAATGAAAGACGACACTGGGGTAAAGATGCCAGAACAGCAGAAGAGCCGTGACTCCTGTTTTGTGCTTGGAGGGAAGTTCGAGTTCTATAGCTGCATGGAAGAAGCCGGTTTGACTCAAGTGAGGAATCTGCCTCTGAAATGGGAGAGACAAAGTGACTGTTTGAACACTGCTTGAGTAGACAACTAGCACCTTTAAAAAAAACACTGAAAGGTAGTCTCAGATGCACTTGTAACCAACTTAACCCCACTTCATTCCTTTTGCAACCAGACTGCCACCTGGTTAAATTTTACCTCACATCTGAGAATGTGGCCTATTAATTTGTCACTGTAGTCTTCCTGCAGTTGTTCAACCACTATTAAAGTAAAGGATAAATTATTGCTCTTGCAGAAAAGTTCAGGACCTGGGAAGTGAATACTTCTGTGAATGGTTGCTGAATAAAACGCCCAGGCATGTCAGGCATGTGACCTGTCTACAGGGAGTTAAAATTCTTCTCCAATTATACTTGGGATTTGTGCAAGTACAAGCCCTACCAAGCTAAACCTCCAGAGAGGGAGAAAAATAAAGCTAGCACTACAATGTTCCCAGTGTGGCTGCTTAGATACCAAGTTGATAAGCAGCTTAGCAATAGAAAATTTGCATCACTTTGGAAACAGAGAATTAAAAAAAAAGTAGCAGAATAACACTGGAAGCAACTTCCATGGGGGTTGGGGAATGGTACCACGATCCATCGTGTATTTCAACCACCTGATATAATTGGGGGAGGGGGGAGAGATTGGAATGTTGTGTTGCAGTTTGCTCACTGACCACAGTAAAGATAGGGAGGTTTGATTCTGAGATTGCAAAATAAAATGCATTCAGAAAAGTAAAAGTAATTCAGTATGTTCAAGAATTAGAGCTGAACTGATTTCCCACTGCATTTCTGGGCAGTCCAAGATCCTTGACTGATTCCAGCTACCATCTTAATGAGTTCTTACCCTATCAGCTAAGCAACAGAAGTTCATAAAAACTAAGTATTTAACCATGCTTAAGTTTAAGTGGAAATCTTTTAAGAGTGTGCATTTTGTATGATGAAATATAGTCTACTGATCTTAGGATATCTGGGCTCAAGTAGGCTCCTTTGTTCTACTTTCAAACAAAATATAGATCCACCATCTTCCAGTGAATCTAATCAGCACAGGTGTTTCCTAATAAACCTTCACTGATAAACAGCAACATTGGGTGAGTCACCCTTTAAGAGCTGTTTGATCTCTTTTCATTATAACATCCTTCCACCTCCTACCAACTACCACAAAGGGTTCAGAAGGCTTGTATGCTCAAGTGGTAGAGACTAGATATTGCCATATACTCCTGAAAGGGAGAGGTAGAATAGCAAGACATCTTGGCCCAAGAGAATGGTTGGCATACTAAAAGATGGGATGCTCCAGATAAAATGTATACTTAAAGTTCAAGTTTGGATTTTTGTTTCAATTTGATTGAGACTGAAGAAAAGACCACCTACCCTTAAGCACTCTCCCTTCAGTTTTTCCTTGACTGTCTTCAGCACAATCATGGGCTACAGGGACACATGGGCAGCTATACAGCTGCTTGTTGTATTAAGTCCAGAAGCCATTAACAGATAATATACAGAAGGAAGCCTCACTCCTTTTGGATGTCAACCTATTTCTTCAGCTCCAAGTCCTGCTCAAAACCTTATTTTCCAGCAAAGCCTTTGAATAACAACTTAACCCTAACCTTACTTGACCTCTACTACCACCTGACCCTCTCATTCTCTGACTAATCACCTGATTCAATTTTGTTCACCTAATGTAGACTGTTATGCTTTCTAGGAAGAAATTGTGCTAGTACAAAATATAGTACACACCACTGGAACTCAATTAACACTCAACAGTCATGGTGGGCATTTATGTGAAGAAGTTCAAGGCTTCAGGTTACACATTTATAACCAACAACGGGATGGGAGCTTTTACTATTTATCAAGCTTTTCACAATCAGTGCAGTGTAGAAATCCGCACAGGCATCATAAAAGAGCTAAAGACTATAGATTTTATTTTTATCTGAAAAGCTCCTTGTTCTCTCCCTATTTTATCTGTCTTATTTTATCTGTACAGCTATCCTGAGCTGTAGGTTAGGCTGAGAGTGTGTTTGTGTAACTGGCCCAAAAGTCTCCCAATGAGTTTCATGGCAGTGAGAAACTAAACCTGAATAACAGTCCCGCACTAACCATGGCTTTCAGATGAAGTGCTAAAAAATTAATATTTTATTTTTATAAGCATTAGTATAGCCAAAATGTTACTACTTAACAATATTTACTTCCCCAAAAAGATTTTACAAAGTGAATGATTAGTTTGGAGCAAGAACAGCCGGTATGTTAGGAAGCAGGTTGTTATGGCTAACTATGTGTTCTAAAGCAAGCATTTCACTCTCTCTCTCTCTCTCTCTCTCTAAGCATTGATGAGAAATCTAGCCTCAGATCAGAATGCTCAGGGCTTTTCCCAAGATCTTGCTGTGTCACACTAGTATCACTGTCACTGGGTGCCAGAGCATTGTTTCCAATCCACATTCTTTAAGGCATGTCTCAACTAGTTCCTCTGAACCATCCTCTTCTCATGGAAGACTTTTGACAAAGGATGCCAATAACTACAAACACACAAGCTTAAGGATTCTTAAGGAAAGTAGGTACATCACAGTCATACAGGCACTACTCTGACATCTCTATGCATTCCATTCTCTTTGAAATTCTACCAACCAGTTGCAGTATTTGTTAAACTGTCAATCTCACTGATTTAGGCAAAGGTTAGCTAATAGTATGGTAAGCAAAGTTGTAGGGTAATTATTGCCTCAGAGTCCAAACCCTTATCCACACAGAGTATGACAATTCAAGGTTGACTTCACTAGCCAAAAAAATTCTGCTTTGTCTGTGATCAACGAACGAACGGTCAGCCAGGGTCGAATGCTTCCATGGTTAATTAGAAGTCTCCCTTGGGCAGTTGGAAGAGGCAGGGGGAGAAGGTTTCCAACTAAGAACAAACTAGCTGCTAGAAATAAAACAACAATCACCAGCAGATTACCCCTGACATTTAAGACCATCTTAAGTATACCTGTGCCAGTAGCAGTTGCCCTACCCTGCTATCCTACAGTACTTTGTGCTTCCAGATTTAACAGGAGCTGCCCTAGCACAGAGAGCGGAACAACATTATTAACAGTTATCTGACATTGATTTTTAGACATCACTAATGACCTGGTGTACCTAATTTCTATTTATCTCACGCATTATGTTATTGACTTTAATGCCTTACAACATAAATCCAATGCAAGTTACAAGGCTTCATTAGCACTGGAAGATGGTTTGTAGTCCATATTGAGCCAAATTAACACCCAGGCACCATAAAATCTATTAATACAGGACATAGAAGAATGCAGAGTTGTATATATTGACATTACTATAGGATCCTAGGACAGGTACATGCAACATAGTAGCAAGATGTGAAAACGGATCTCATAAATATACACAGAAGACCCTTTTATAGATGAGTATTTTGAATCATCTTCAGCTAGCCAACATCGTGTTACGACTTTACACTGAAGCTACTGATCCCAAGCTTCAAACATTATTTTCCAGCATAGCAGTTCACAGATTATGAAATAATGCTATCAATTGTTATTTAGAGACAGGGAAGTTCTTGAAATGTACCAAACTGTTTGAGTTTATTCTCTTTAAAAAGTGATCTCCAGAGTAGGTCATTAGAGCAAATATGAGCCTCCCCACTGAATATCTATCAATTGCTAGTAATCTCATGTACTTCAACAATGAAAAGCAAGAATTCAAGAATAACTCATTCATAGATTGCAGCCAGGACAAGATTTTGGTCTTCAACTAACAAGCTGAAATCCACAGCCAGGATGCATCTTGCATTGTACTCAGTGGTGTCGTGATTGCATGCACATGCTATCAAGTCACAGCCAACTGGCAACCCAATAGGATTTCAAGGCAAGAGACCTTCAGAGATGGTTTGCCACTGCCTGCCTCTGGCTTTCCTTGGTGGTCTTCCATCTTAATACTGTCAACCTGCTTAGCTTCTAAGAGCCATCAATACTGGGCTAGCCTGGACCATCCAAGTCAGGGCTGGGGCACCATAACCAATTTGTTTGGTTTTAGAAAAAAAACCCAAAGAAAAGGAAAAAATGAGACAGGAACAGTAAACAAGACAGCAAAGGCTGAAGTATAGGATACTGACTGACTGTCAATTATTCCAAGTGGAAACTGACAGAGAAATAACTGGAAAATGTTTTTTTCCAGCTACATTTAGTTAAGAAAATGGCTCCCTATTAGCCAATCTGGCCATGGCGATCCATGCCTCACTAAACTCGAGACTAGATTAGTGTAACACACTCTACATGAGGCTTCCATGGGAGATGATCCTGCAATTGCAGCTGGTGCAAAATGTAGCAGGCCATTTGTTATCTGGCACTAGCTGGCAGGACCATGTTATTCCTGTTTGGAGGTCCCTTCATCAGCTGCCAATTAGCTTCTGGTTCCAATTCAAGTTGCTGGCTCTTACCTTTAAAGCGCTTCATGAACTGAAGCCCACATACTTGAAGGGCCACCTCTCCTTCCATGTTCCCCTGCAGCAGCTTCAATCTTCCCAGCAGGGTCTACCATCAGTACCCGCCTTGTCCAAAGCACATTCAACAACAGCCTGGAGTTGAGCTTTTTCAGTGTCCACCCCATGCATTTGGAACAGTCTCCTACCTCCCTGGCAAAGCTGCAAAACAGAGCTGTACAAGTATGCTTTGGGCACTCTGAGCCTAGATGGAATACCCACAGGTCAGTGGCACATGGTAACTTTAGATTGGTTTTAATGTTCTTAACATTTGTTTTATAGTACTGTTTCTACATTGCTGTACCCACCATGTGTCCTGAGATGCCCAGGAGAAGGGATGGCATATAAATATTTTAAACAAACAAATGGGAACTCCACTGTTCAAAATACTACTAAAAACCTGAAACAATCAACAGTTAACCAAGTCACAGAGAAAACCCTTTAGGGGGAGGGGAATGCAGCTGCAATTGTCTGCGTCTGACACTTTTATTTTGCAGCAGCTAGAGAACTAATGACACACCCAGATCTAATGGATGTATACCTTCAGTCCAAAAATGCACAGAGTCAATATATGTAAGTGATCTATCCACAGAAGTGCTGGCAACAGCTTTTGTACCTTGAGCCAGCTCATCAGCTACCTAGAAATAGGGGAGCAAACTGAGACCAGCTTCTTCCTGTGGAAAATGGGGCATGCAGATCAAGCTTCAATTAGGTTAATAGGCTCCAGAAAGTTACAGTCCTCACTGTGAGAGAAAAAGCCAAAAGACTTCTGAAGACACACAATACCATGTTAAAATTCAAGCAGGTCTGGTCCTCTATGCTGCCTGGATGGAGTCACCTAGCTAAGAGCCACCTTGAAGTTTTCAGAAGAAAAGGGGGTATAGGTATTATGAATACAGCTTGACATTTATACAACTTTTCCCTCTTCTTGTAACGTAGGGAACAGCCCAAATGTATAGCCTACTATTAATACTGGGATTAGAACAATCTCAAAGATTTTACAATCACAACTATCTAATGCTGGCAGATACTATTAGGTAAACAACACTTTTGTTATTTTAGGGTGCCCAAAGTAATATAAAATATATCTGTTGCTCAAAATGGAGCAGCCACACAACAGCTACAAATAATGATGCGCACATCAGTAAGCAAAATTATCAGAACTCAAGACAGGCCTTATGCTAAAAGTATTCTTTAGTATACAAACAAAAGATACAATCATGAGAGCTACTTTAGATGCCCAAATTCAGGAAAATCCAGGGCTTTTTTTGAGGGGGAATGATCCAGAAAGCTGTTCCAGCTCTAGAATCTGCCCACATGATTCCTTTCTCCTTCGGCCCTGCGGGCTCTGCAGAAGAGGCTAAGCTGCTTTGAGTTCATTCTACTTTCATTTCATTCAGGGGTTTCTGTGTATGTGTGTGCTGCTTTGAATTCATTCTGTTTTACTTTCATTTGATGCTCTGTGTGTGTGTGTATGTGCGCGCTGCTTTGTTCATTTTGCTTTCTTTTCATGAGGGTGTGGCGGCTGTGGGGGGCTGTGTGTGTGTGTGTGTGTGTGTGTGGCTATGGTTCCCACAGCTTTTGCATGCAGATTGGTTGTGTGTTAGTTAAATACATCAGTTATGGTTATTCGTATTAGTTAAAATATCAGTTATGGTTATTCCAGTTTTATGCTAGGAATGGATAGCTGAGTCCAAGTCACAGAAGGCTGTCATCAATATATTCATCAGCATATAGGTGTTCTTATGTTTTAATAGCTGTAACTCAAATGGTTCTCCCCACCCTCAGCTGATTAACATCACTGAAATTGCAGTGGACATATGGGTGTTAAGGAAGTTTATATGAATATTTGTCTGGGACACTGGAATATTTATGAGCATTTCACAGTGTCACAACAGCTTAGCCATTGGTAAGGTAGAGCTGGCAGGCAACAAAAAAAAAGTCATTTTAAACTAAGTATAAATTTAATGCAGCTAAAGTTGAGTATCTAATTTTGAATTGCTCCAGTAAAGCCCTCCCTGAAAATTTGAAAATTCAATATTCGTAAGATTAGAAATTTTGGGATTTTTTTCCTACGCTGGCAGAGGGAATCTATTAGAATTTAGATTTGTGAGATGGGTTTCAGAGGCCCCCTCCTTCTTGCATATGTTAAAATATGATTCCAAAAAAATGAAATGTTTGGGAAAGGGAATGGAAGATTTCACTTTTTGTAGAGGATACAGAAAGCAAACAAACCCTCATAATAGTGTGATTATTACAAGCTTACTAACATTTATTTCGTTGTAATGCATTGTGCTGGGTTCCAGGAGCGACGGGACTTCCAGTAGTGACATCAGTTCTGGAAGTGACATCATCACACATTTCCAGGAGCGTGCATTCGCTTGGCGCACGCACATGTGATAGAGTGTTCCACCACCTCTTTTCCCAGAACAAAAGCTCTGGGTAAATCTAAATTAATCCTTTCTCCCTCCAAAAGCAAAGCTGTGTCACAAATTATTTTTGAAATGCCAAAAACAATTTGTAATGCAATAACAGTTAATACTTGAGAAACAGCACAAATAACCTAAGAAGAACATTGTTTGCCCCAGATTAAGAGGTCATTTAATCCAGCATTCTGTCACCCAAGATGCCTCCAGGAAGACTACAAATCAGTCAAAAAAGCAAAATCTTTCCCTTGCTTCAAGTGATCAAAGGTACATTTGCAAACATGGGTCTTTCTTTTAGACATCACAGCTAGCTATTAATAGATCTATGCTACATGAACATGTACTACAGACTTTTTAAAGACCTTTAAGAGACCAGCCATGACTACATCATGTCCATAAATCAGTGATGAACTATTTGACATAGCATTTAATTTTGTCTGTCCCCAAAATACTCGCCATTAACTTCACTGGTCATGAGATAACTAGAGTACATATGGTTGCATCCCTAGTAGAAATTTCCCTTTTTCCTCATTCATAGACTGAGTTTGAGCTATGCACAATGACATGAAGATCCCTTTCTTTCACTGTATGGAAAACTGAAATTTTAGCCCCAGTATGAATAATTTTGGCCCACCTGGATAGCCCAGGTGAGCCTGATCTTGTCAGATCTCAGAAGGTAAGAAGGGTTGGCCTTGGTTAGTAATTGGATGGGAGTCCTTCAACGAAGACCAGGGTTGCAGAGGCAGGCAATGGCAAACCACCTCTCTTGGTCTCTTGCCATGAAAACCTCACCAGGGTTCACCATAAGTCAACTCTGACTTGAGGGCACGCTTCACCACCATATGAATCATTTTATGCTTACTTACATTGAATCTTATTTGCCATGTTACCTCAACCAGAGCTAGTTGTTAGGACTAGCCTTACCATTAAGCAAGGTGAAGTAACCTGACTGAAGTAAAAGATGTTTGATTGCCACTGACAGTCAACAAATTCTCCTTTGCTATTATATTTTACCACTACGGAGAGAGAGCATTTAGATTTTCTGCCTCAGGTACTGGAATATCTTGGGGTACTTTGCAGTGTAGTCAACATGAAGAGTTTGAGGGGAGATAGATGAAAAAAGTGTATAACACCCTCCCATTTGTTCCTAGAGTCAAGCAATCAAATGCTGCAAGATGAGAGAGTGAGGGTGGTGGCGGGGGGTTGGGGGGAGGCACACTACTGTATGACCTTCCTAAAAAATATGGTTTCCAAAAGGTAAATTGCAGCAATCCTACCACCACTTTCCAATCTGAGAATAAGCAGCAAATCATCAGGGCTTGAGATCACACCAACATTAAATAGGAACATAACAGCAAAATATCGTAAGAAACAGCAGGATTTCCACATAACCTAAGAATTCTGAAAAACTAGACTGTGCTTTCGTATCTATACCCTCAGCCTTTCCCTAACCACAGCTTTGAGGACTGTGGGAAGAGGAGTGCGCACCAAACCATCTAAGATTCAAAATTGGTGCATGTCTTCTTAAAATAAGCCACTGTAAATAATTATTTGAATACGGTCCTCCTGTGTACCACACACACAAAACCTCCACAGGATCCTTCTTCAGGCCCCTTCAGATCTCACAAGAAATAAAGGGGGTTGACAAATATTCATACTCCTCTCCCTGTTCAGGCCTGTTTTAAGAGCAGCTCAGGAGCTGCCTCCTCCCAGGCCTCTCCCTCCTTAGCTACTTATCATACAGGAAGGTCTCCAACTCACCCCCTTTCCTGTCTCCTCCATACTCATGAGTAAGACCTTATTCCCAAGAAGGATTTCACTCATTAATCAATGGGAAGTTATTCAACCTTGGATCTGCCTTCACAGTCAGGTTGCTGTTCCTTCTGCAATTCACTGAAATCAGACTGTAACCTCCTTTACCACCCTTTTTCCTTTGGCGTGGAATCCATTCCCACTGTCCCAGTGCAATAGGGGAAGGGGGGCTCTAAGGCTCCACATCTGCACATTTCCGTTCATCTGGACTTACTTTCTTTGGTTTTACAAATCCAAATTGTAAGTTCATTCTGCGTTTTTTAGAAAGGACACATCTGGATTGAATGCTCACTTCTGGCTTTAAAGGACAGATCAACAAACAGTAACTGTTAATGTACATAGAGTTCTTGTGAAACTCTGAACGCTGCAGTGAAAAGTAAACCATGAACAAGTGGTAACATACAGACAGCCATCCCCCCCTTTCAGTTTTTTTTTACCTTGCTGTACTACTTATCAGTAGCCACAGTGTCTACATAAAGTGACTTAATAAAACTGACAATGCAACTTTCCCTAAGCACCCATAAATTTCAACTTTAAAAAAAACCTCAGCCTCTGACAACAAGGCTGGTTGGCCCTGTTGAGAATTGCAATAGATAGTTTGAAAGAGTATCCATTCAAAGGCATTTCCTGGCTTATTACGCAAAAGCTCGTTTGATATATTTTTAACCTCTAGGAAACAAAAGAAATTCTTCTGCAGCAGAATTAACGGGCCTCACTTTCAGTGCTAAAGAAGGGAAACAAAGCACTCACAAGTAGGAATGTAACAACACCCACACAATTAGACTTAACGTTACTTAGTACCTAGCAACACTAGTTAAGTGCTCTCAGCTAAGCATCAGGAAGACACAATTTGGAGCCCGTATGGCACTCCTTGCTGTTTCTGTACCCCATCTATGTTTTGCAGTTTTACTGAGTAAACAACTGTGGTCCAGTTATATCATGGGAGACTGTTAATACTAAACAACCATATGCACTAAGGTGAATGGGCTGTCACAGTTACTAACAATGATCATGGAAAAAAAGCAAAGGATTTTTACTTGGGAAACATGGTTTTTAAACAAGTCCTCTTTATGCTGTGGTACAGGGAAGGCAGAAAACAATGGAATGAAGGTATATGAGATGTGCACAGAATATCATTACAGATAGCAGAAATACATCGCAATACAGCACTAAAATGGCACACTGGAATGGCCATCTTTGCTATAGTGTTTTCACAGTTCATTTACAAAAGGTATTAAGTGAAATAAAGGGAAGCTTCACTTTCTCCTAAAAGAAGCAAACCAGAAATGCATCTGATGTGTAATCATGCATGAATGCCAGATCTAAACTAGTGAACTTCTGACCTCTTCATAGGCTCAATTTAGATGATAGAAACAAGCCTGAGTGTGTTCATAACAGGCATAATCCTGGTTCTTCCCACATACTCCCTCCACATGGCATCCTGAGAATAGAGTTAGTTGAAGACTTGTATCTTCAAACTGTTGTGATGTCAAATACAAGGAGCCTTAACAAGCTCAGGTTTATTTCCCACTATCCTATATTCTTAACTAGCCTACATTGGAAATAAACCACAATTTCTTATGGAGTCTGCCAGCTTTACATCACCCAGAAGCTAGGGCATAAGTGGGGAAGGACTCCAGTACAGCTATTTCCAATTGACCTGTACCCAATGATAGTATTTAAGAGGTCCAGGAAAGAACTGCATTGCAGCAGTTTCAGTGCTGTGAAGGTAACACAAGAACTAGCCTCATGTTGTTCACTCCTGGTAGTTGAATTGTTCTAGACCAGGACTGGATGGGAGAATATCTGGGAAATTCACTTTTATTTCTCTGAACGTTTTGGAGGAAATTTCAAAGGTGACTAAAGTTAATTTAAAAGAGCAACTATAAGGTTTGGGCCTCCTCTACTTGTGACCTACTGAAGCTCTTCTCTGTGAGCCTTGTGGACTGAGGCCTAGTCTATACAAGAAACAGAACAAGATTGCAGAATGGATTGTCTCGCTGCCATCTAAAGGTTTAACATTTTTTTCTGAGTTCCCCTACATTCATGATTTCTTGTAGGGTGAAAACGATCAAAGCATGCAAAGGAATCCCCCCTCCCCCCCCCCCACACACACACCCTGCAATCTGAAGTGGTACAGCCCATTTTGCCACCTCAGAATTCTGCTGCATGTAGAGACGAGGTCTGAAGCAGGTGAGCACGCGGCTCCAGCAACTCAGACTTTGGAACACTCCTCTTCCCTCTTTGCTTCCCAATGTCTAATAAAGAAAGACTGGTTTTGTAGGACGCTGAAAGAGTTACACCCTTCTGTTGAAATCAGACATAGAAAGGTTTAACTCTGCTTAAGATTTCAATGTTAATACAGTACAATAACTTTTAAAAGGTATAGCTCAGAGGACTGATGTAAACCAAGGAGACTTAAACTTCTAGTTTATATCACCAAGCCCAATTTAAACCCCTGAATTAAGTATCTAGTGTTCTGATTCACCTTCTTCCTGAACAGGTTTCCACACCTAACAGTTACAATAATAGTTAAAACATATCAGTATGCAACTAAATAAGAGCCTTTATGGTACTGAGGACTAATTCAAAAAATATCTGCTTCTGCATGCTTTTGCACTACTGAAATTATTATCTATTTAGAGGCAGGTAAGCAACTGGGCAAGTACAGATTTCAATTTGGGTTCTATTGTATACATGCAAGAGCTAATATAGCAGACAAAGTGTAATACTAGGATCTAGGAGACCCAAGTTCAAATCCCCACTCTGTCATGAAGTACACTGGATGACCTCAGACTAGTCACATACACTCAACATAACCTACCTCACAGGGTTGTTGTGTGGCTTCAGTTCCATTCATTTATTATTAATACTCATAGGCCAATAGGTCATTAGTAAATAACAGAGAAATACAGAATATATAAGTACAATATTTACATTATAAAATATCATTATTTAAATGCCATAGACAGGAATATTACCACTGCAGGTGCTACATGAGGGTCAACATCAGCTGACAACTACAGTTTCCAGCTCTAAAGCTGGAGTCCATTTTTGGATGTAGATCCACTTAGCTAGAGTAGTGTTATATAGCAGTGCTATATTTTGTCAATGAAAAAATGCCAAATAGTATCTAGTTTTCCACATTTACAATCACATAGCTGTTCAGAAAACAGAATCCCTGCAAACCGAACAATAACTCCCCTAAGGGCAACACATGCAGCCCAGTCCTAAAGCAGGGGATGGAAAGCGCACAGGGAGAGGACTATGGCTTATGCAGGCATAAGTGGCACGTGGGTGTAACCCTCCCCCCACCCCCCACCCCGCCTGCCCAAGGTGCACTACTGAAGACAGCACACCACCAGCGGGCAGACTTGGCGGCCGGGGAGAAACGTAAGTGGAGCAAGTCCCCACACCAGCGCTGGAGGGGGTGGGGCAGGGGACAGGCCACAAGTTAGTCGGCTTTCGAAGCTGCCCCAAGCCAGGGAACGCCCCCTGCAGTGGCAGAAAGTTACGCCGCAAAAAAGGAGGCATAGCTCACAGGCACCCATGAAGCGGGAAAACTCGGAGGCCCCTCCAAGTGCCCAGCCCCACCCATGTGGCCCAAACAGGGCACAGGATGGCAACTACTGCAGGGACCAATCAGTTTGCACCCCCATGGTGGACGAGCCCCTCTCCTTGCAGCCAATCAGATCTCCAGGCACCCTACATAACCTCCAGCTGCTCCGCCCATGAGCCCAAGACAGTAGGGAGGTGATCGGAGGCTCTGCCCAGACACCCCCTGCCATGGGGACATAGAGTGTAAGGCAGGATAGTGGGTGCTCACAGTGGCAGGCCACAAGTGCACTGGGGGGACTTAGCAGAAAATAGGGAGCACTTTGCACTCTCTCAAGGGAAGAAGAGCTAAGTCCAGAATGTCTAACTAACAACCACCACCCAAGTCCTCTTGCAGGTTATCTGACTCCAGTCCCGGCTCTGGAAGGGGCGAGGGAGCACTGACAGGTAAGAAGGAGCTGGGGTAGCAGTTGCCCCAGCTCACTGATTTGTGCCAGATGCCCCCCTCACCTGAACCTCCCGACTGCCAGCCTCTGCAGTTGAGGCTCGTTGGGGGGGGGGAGCAGCGACTGCCTGCCATAGAGGCAGTTACCCAGAAAACTGCTCTTGACACAGCCCTGGGGGGGGGCGCCAGCTACCCATGCGGAGACTCCGTTCAGGCTCCCTCAGCTGGGGCCTCTCCTGGCAGAGGAAGAAATGTGGCTGCAGGCTGGGTTGACTAGGTGTTCATAACTCCCTGTTGATGGAGGGTGCTCAGCCCCTTGACTTTCTCACTCACAGGATAAAACCATCCTGATATAGAGCGCTTTCTCACCAGAGGGTCATGTATCATCTGGATGCGGGCTGCACCTGTGACACTGGAGCTGCCCCGCTGCCACTGCTCCCAACCATGGACACCCTCCTAGAACGTGGCAGACTAGGCTGGGCCACTGGCAACACATGTGTCTGTTTCCCTTGCAGGCAGGTTGCAACTCGTCTGGGAAATCAAGGAGAATGGCTGTTCCAGCCCCCAGTGATCCTTCACAAGTGCCATTCAGGTCCAGCCCGGGGAGCAGTTCTCCAAGGAAGCCCACATCTCAACCTTGCCCCTGAGAGGGCAAAATGAGGAATGGATTTTGCAGCTCTGACTGCTGCGCAAACTGCCTTTGCTCCTTTTCCAGCCGAAGGACACTGACAAGACACATGTCCAGAGAAGTGCTTCACCTTTGCCAGCTTAATAAAATATGTGATGAAAAACAACAAACTGCCTGTTTGCTTGCTTTTCTGATGATGACAGTAGTCCCACCCCCCACCCCCAACTCCCCGTAAGGATGTGTTTTCACACATCCCCGCAAATGTTTCCTGGCTCAGGGCTGAGATGGATGGAGTGGGCTCTGCTGCCAGAAGGAACAGGTGTCAAGTGGTGCCTTGGGGCCTCTTTCAGCTTCCCTGCCCCCTTCCCCCCCCCAAGCAACTTCAGGCAGTGGGGTGGGAATTGAAGAATGGCCCGTTAATGTCTGGGGGGGAGGCACCACTGAGGACTTTCATTCTCTGACAGACAGAGCTGCTGGCATCTGACAAGCCATACAAGGAAAGGGGGGGGTTGCTGCTGGGAGGTGGGGAATGTGGGATCTTTGGGGCTCCTCCTCCCGGAGGATGGACCACCCTCCTTTTCACTGTTTGTGGAGGCAGGGATGGACTTGGGAAATCTGGCCTGGGAGAGGGCAGACAACAGCCCCCAGAGCAGTTTCTTTGGTCCTGCAGGCCACCAGGCCACTCTGGGGGGCATCATCCCAGGACTGGAGCATGGCTCTTGAGGTCCAACCCATGTTCTTCTTGCATCTTTGTGATGCAGTGATGTGTTCAAATGGTGCTGCCACAAGTCCCTGGGCGTTTTTCATTCCTATCATCTCCAATGGGCCTTCTGGTCCGGCCTTTCACATGGATTGCAATGCGCTTTCCTGTCACTCACTGAAGAACTTGCCCACCCCCACCTGCCTCTCCAGGACCTGGGGACTGATCCCAAGTGCTGCAGGCTGCGAGTGCGGCTCTCGCCGGGTCCTGCTGCCTTTCTGGGCTCACTTTTCAGGGAGGGGCTGCATCTTCCTTGGGGCAGCAGCAGCAGTGGTGGAGTTTGCAAGTGAGCAGTATTTCTGCCAAAAGCCTGCCCCTTGCTGGGAACGGGGTTGGACAAGCAGGTGGGCGAGCACCCGTCTGTACCATCAGTGTCCCACCACCCTGGGCCGGGGCTCCTCTCAGGGCAAGCCCCTCTGTTGGGGGGCAGCAAGCCCGATCATGGAGGGTCTCTCCCTGTGGGGCAGGGGATGGGAAACACAGCTTGGGACTGGGGATGGGAAACACAGCTTGGGACTGGCTACACCTTCCCCCACCACTCATGGCGTTGTCAATTGCTGCTGCCCTGCAATTGATCGATCCTGGTGGCATTGCCTGAGCAATGACGGCGCATTCACTCCTGGCCACACCTTGCCAGGTTTGGCTGGCTGGCCCAATTCTCCCACAAAAGTCCTTAGGAAGCAGATGAGTTGTGCTGCATTTACACTGATGCACAGCCATGGGCACCAGACAGGGCTTTAGGATTGCACTGTTAATCTTGCTTTAGAAAATAAATTTTGATATTTGGGAACTGTTAAGATCTTATAATAAGAAGGTAGTCTTTGAAAGTGGAAGTCCTAACTAGTACAAGGAGCACACTCTCCTGACTCTACAAGTGCGCCTTTTAGCAAAACATAGTACATTGGATTTAATCAATTTACATGCAGAGGCATAAAAGATTCAAAAGAGAAACCAAATTTCTGTAGTTTATCAACCAATTTTATCCGTGTACTTTGGAAACCATCATTAGCAAGTTCATACAAATAACACCCTTCTAGGAAACTAAGATTTTTAACCTAAAGAAGAAAGCTGCTGTCCAAGCCTTAGCCTCCAGATATGGTTCAGTAAATTCCAAAAGAATTGCAGGATCAGAAGTACACACTGCTAAATTTGACATTAAATGTAAAAAGGAGACTAAAGAGGAATCATCATTTTCATTAACCATGGGTAAAATAGAAGTACATTGGGTGACCCTGATCCAGTCACACATTCTCAGGGATTGTTGCAAGTACAGATGTGCACTAAGAAAGTTTCAATTTATGTTCCGGGGGGTGGGGGTTCAGGAATAATTCCATTCCATTACTAGTTTGTTACAGGTTGGCCAGTGCTGTCTCAAAACTGATCCATTCCATTTTTTTTTTCATTGTCATGAATTTTGGTCTGTTGCACGCACATTGGCTGCACATGCACAAACACATGCTGTTCTTTTCAAGGGGGAGTGGGTAAATGAGGCTTTGGAGAAGCTGTTTTTATGCTTAACCAAAAACAGCATCCTCTAGTCTAAATCACTGATCCACTGAGTTTTTCCTCAAGCACAACAACACACACAACAACAGACCAATAGAAGATGCGTGTTGGAGGATGGAGCAGTGGCAGCAGGACGTTCCAAAGTAGTGCTGTGCAGCGACATTAAAAACAATCCTGCTTCATGTTCACTTTTTCCTTTTTCTATAGAGCCAATAACATACTACCTTTGCATTCTGTTGTAGCCTGTTGCTGCTGTTTCCATGTGCTTTGTAATTTTATTCCCACGATGAGGGACGAATCCAAATCCTTCCTTTTGATGATGAGCATTCCACTGCAAAAAATGTCATTCCCTCCCTGCTAATTGAGTAATCGCAAGGGGAGTCTGCTTCCCTCCTATCAGCTTTGGGAACGTTTGGAAGGGAGAATTTAATCATAGGCTGCAATGAGAAAGACAATTCCCTGAGAGGAACTTACATATGAGTAGACCTGTTTAGGATTGCATCCATAGTCTTTCAGGGCTCTCTCTTTCTGAGTCACACAGCAAATGCGTACCTACTTCCCCTTTCAAAAATAATCTTGACTGCCCCTAAAGCAAAAGGAAAACCTATGGGGGAAAACAGGTTTGTTTGGGTGGGGCAGGGACGGCGGCATTCAGCCCATCATTCTGCCTGCCTGCACTTGGACAATGGAGAATATTGGTGGTGAGAATGCCCTGTTTCAGTTAGCTATGGGATGGGAAGATGCACTTATGCACCCTGGTCTTATTCCCCCTTCCTGTTGACAGAGTTAATCCCCTTGGGATCTGATTAGCACTTTCAGGAATACAAGCTGCTACCTTGTGAGGCAACCCCAGTGCCTGCCTGCTGCTGGAAGGTATGAACCGAAAGGAAACACAACTTTTTGGCAAGAGGGACTCATTACAGTTTAGTTTTCCAAATTTGGTTCAACATTCCAGAAGCTGCTTTAATGAGCTGAACCAAGAGCTTTCTGTAATTTTTTTTTCATTTTTTCAATTACGCACAACCCTAGTTGTGAGGATAAAATGGAAAAGAGGAGAATGATGCAAGCTACTTTTGGATCTCACTGGGGAGGAAGGTGGAGTACAAATGAATAAAAACAAACTTCCAGGACTATCCATTTTAAACTACTGTTCTGAGTTTATTCTTCTTAGGGTAATCATAACAGATCGTTCATTTTTTGAATACAGTGTTACTATTTTTTTTGAAGTATCAGCAGTTTGCCAGGCCACATCATTTGTACAGCAGAGCTTTTTGTCTAAAAGGATGAGATGTGATAAGTTATAGAACAGAGATAGCCAACAACAGGTCCAGGCAATTCATCTGCTCACTAAAGGCCCTACATTTTAATTCATCTATGGTTAAAAGGTTATTCACAGCTCCACAGCAAAGCAGATCCAAAGGCAGAAAAGACTATGTGAATTCAAGCCATTATTTACACTTTATGCAAACTGCTGGAAAAGTTAGGTTAATTGTCCATAGCACAGGAAAGTTACACCCTACCCCCCCACACACCGAATAATCAGAAATGGAGACAGATTAGAGATACAAGACACGTGGCATCTAGGTCATACTGTACTCAAGGTATGTTTCAGTCCATTCTAAGTTTACATTCAGCTCATCTATAAATCTTCTGTCAACAATCAGGTCTTATTAATTGCTGAGGCCTTGCAAAGAAGACAGTCAGCCAATTGTTTTTAAAAATGTGAAGAAAGCATACACTCAGAAGTGAAGCTAGGTGCACACAGTGCAAATAGGAGGTTGAATTCACAGAAAAGTTTTGCAAGTCTTTAAAAAGGGGGAGGGGATATTCTAGCAACACATGCTCCAGATTAACCACTGTGAGGGAGAATCAGCAATTTGTGCAGGTCTGGAAAAACTTTTAAGCGTGCATAAGGGGCTGCTACACACATGTGAGACTCTGTATCCAGCCATAAGATGCAATGCTATGCACACTTCCACGTAAATATGCACTGGATTGCAGCCATAATGTGCAAACGGAATGAATAAATCTTTAATCACGTAACCTACCACAGGTGAAAGCAGAGTTAGTTTAAACTCTCTTGAGAAGGTTCTCAAGTAACGTATTTGGCTCTGATAAATCAAATATTTCCTTAGTAGATTGCTTACCCTTTTCTGTACATCTGTTTCTTTATCATGTGTCCAAAAGTTTATAACCTCATTAAATTAAGAATAAACCCACCTTTTTCATTTAGAAAAGTATTTTAGTGCGTTCTTAGACATACATGATTTGTTTTCAGGTACTATTTATTCCAGCCTGCTGTCCATTAATTAAACAAGGCTTGGCTTTATGACAGTCAGCAGTTTAAACTTTCTGTTGGATACAGGCACTTTGCCTAAGAGGGAGTTTATCTGATAAGAGAGATCATATTTTATTTGATCTTATTTGAATCATATAGTGTGAATCTGACCTCACAACTGAACATCCGACAGTATCCTAATAATACACCATGCCTGATGACTTCATAAAAAAGCAGCACGCTGGAGGAAAAACACTCTGCCTCTAAAGGTGCCTGCTAATCTCTTCCATTACTTGTGTTGTGAACATCACAGATGTCATTTAAAATCATGTAAGCAGCCAGATAATTACACTGGTAGTGAGCAGCAGAACTCTACAGGAAAAGAATTCTTCCAGTCAATGAGAAATCACTTGAAAGGATTCTTAATTAGCAACTTCAGGCTGACTTAATGCTACTAAAAAAAACCTTTTAAATTTTCTTAATATTTGTTCAGCAAGTAAACACAGACAAAGCAACTCAACTTCCAGTAGAGATAAAGACATCTTCGCTATTCTGAAGTCGTTACATACTGCTTACCTACCAGTCTATCTAAACTTTTCTGCAATGGACAAATGTGGTCAAAGGTAAGGCACACACCATACCTTGCACACACCATAGCATGCACACACACCCTATATTTATTTGTTGCCCTACATTGCACACCAGGCCCTGGCCATATACGTATGGAATCTTCTAAATGGATTCCATATACATATGGAATATTAATACCCTAAATGAGCAGTCTTTCATTGTCCTGACTTGGAAGCCGCAAACACATATAAAAGTCATAAGGCAAAAATTAGGACTTGCCTGCTGACCTACTGACTGGGGACACCAAGCGCACCTGGAGCACTGAGTGGTGAAGGAGCTGGGCCAGACTCTGCTGAGAGGCAAACAGAGAACTGTTGCAGAAAGGATACCTGAATGTGCCCATATTGAAAAAAAGAATCCTCTTCACTGCTGAGAGACATCAGCATCCTGCTGCTCATCTCAGCATGTATGCGAAGAGCAGCAGTCCACACAGTATCTCCTCTCTATGTATGTGCAACAGACCCTTCCAAAAAGCAGAAAAAAGACAGCTCTTCAGTGGTTTACAACCCAATAAATGACGCTACATGACCTTTCTGAGGGTCCACAGGTGGACCCTCACTGCCCTAGTCCATGTTGAAAGACACACCAGGGGCCCACAGTGCCCAGTCCCAAAGCAGAATCTTTTCCAACCACTTCTACCAGCTGCAACATCAGAGGCTGGTGCACAAGCAATATCCTAGCTCTTTGGTATGCTGGACTGAGGTTCTGCTGCCTTCATTTGTACTGGGGAAGGCAGGGGGGAGTATCAGTGCAGCAAGACTCTGGGCGGAAAGATTTTGAACTCGTCTTTTAAAAATAAGAACAGACTTGCCCAAGTCTGGGGGGAGGGGCTCCCTGTCATACAGTTCTCCGTTTCCCCACCCAACCCCCCACAACCATTTGCTCTGCTTTGAAGATGCTTTTTTGCAAAAAGATTAATGCAGCTATAAAAGGGAATCTCCGGAGCGAAGTCATCATCTACTCAAGTCAAACCAAGCGAGATAGTTCTTGCAGTCAAAGCGATCCTCTGATTAAATGCCATAGAATCTTACTATTCATCACTAGAAAGTGGGCACTGATAACCAATCTTATCCATTTAGAAAAGAATAATTGGGCCAAATTAGTTTTTTAATGAGTGACTCCAGAGTAACTTGATTTGGAACAGATTATTCAGAAGCTCAAGTGTTATGCATATTCTACAAACAAAGGATAAGCAAGAAAACATGCAGTGGCAGAAGGGGGCAGGCAAGAGAATAAAGTTCAGTTTAACACACATCAGATAAAGAGCTAAGCAAGTAAAAAATATCTTTCTCCACAAGAGATATCCCAAGTAGATAACTTAATCTAACTCACCTAAATTTGTTCATACAAAGAATTCAAATCCATGTAACTTTTCCCAATTTAAAACAAAACAAAAACTATACACACTTTCCAAGGATGCCTACACAATATTGCACTATTTTAATCCAAATCAATCATCATGGATGGACTGTGATTTATACTCATACTGCTATCCCATATGCACTTTGAGGAATTCATGTTTTTGACAATTTACAGATATAAAAATATAGACCAAGTAGGCTGGTATGCCAAATTTACATTAATGTTGTGAATGAGGGCCAAAGGAAAGAAAAGTAGCCAAAATTCTCCACCTTTCAGTATATGATCTTTACTTTGAACACATAGCTCCGTATCACCCACTAACTTCCAGAGACCAAATAGACAAGAGGAAAACTATCCCAAAAGGAGGAGGAGGAATTCTGGCATAGTATATTCTCCATTCTGCTAGCCCTCGATTTATAACATATTATAATCTAAACAGATGATGACAGACTGCACTCTATTCAAGAGGATCATCTGTTAGGAATGTTTGAGCAGGATGATATTGCCAACTATATAAGGCACCCTTCTGATGTACTTCTCATCTCCCATGAAAATGAAGGATAGAAGAGTTTTCAGGTATCTACACTCCATTGAGTTCTCAGGGATCCTTCTCCCAAAAGCATACTCACCATTTAGAGCCTAGGATTAAATGATGGTATTATTCTGGATTTTAAAAAGGGGAGGGGCACCCACAAAACAGCTGCAAACTGAAAAAAGAGTGTTCAGAAGGAAATCTCCTGAGCTATCACAGTTTTGAGACTGTGTGTGTGTGTGTATACAGAACAGTCATTGTGAGCAGAAGACCTTCATTCCCTAACAGTGCAACCATAAGAACACTTTCCTGGGAGCAAACCCCACTGAGTAGGGTAGGATTCTGAGTTGCCCTGTTTAGGATGCCACTGTTAAACCCTTCTATTTGTGGGAAAATGTAACAGATGCCTTTCTTTCCCTTTGAAGACCACAATGCACTCTTACTCCTCCCTTAACTTATGCGCTCTTGAATGTGCAAACGCGGTCCTCAGTTTTAAATAACAACAGCCCAAGAATACTTAACGAAGTTTGCACAAAGCCTAGAAGAGGGGAACATGAACACGAGCTCCACACCAAGCTGCAAAAACATGCCCAGATCCGCTCCTGGCTTATTTGTTTGTTTACACACGAGTGGCTGGATTTTCTAGTTAAAGACGTGCGTGTTGTTCATAGCCAAGGAACTAGAACTCACGAGGCACTTTGCGGATTAAGAGCCACAGCTAATTGAAGGTATGATCCTCTCTGAGACAGCTGAGCATGCCCTTAGTGGAAACGGGACAGGATGAACGCCGGGCGGGCGGCTGAGAAGAACTAAAGCCCTGAAGTTACTAGGGAAAGTATGGAAAGAGGAGAAAAGACCAAGCGGAGACGCTGCGCAGGAGGCTAGAGCAGAAAACTCCCCTCGAGCTAGCACAGATGAGCGAGATGGGTTCTCTTTCTTACCCTTGGTCCACTCCACTACTTGCTTAGGGCTCCACTTGGTAACAGGCTCCATGCTTCTCGATCCAGGGCTCTGCCCTCTGCGCCCCGGAGCTCCCCGAGCCAGAAGGCAGCTCAGTCCGACTCCAGCGTGCTCTTTTCTCTCCGCCCAGAGGCCGGCTTTCCCCCCTTTCAGGCTCCCGTCGCACCAGGCAGCCGCCACCGCTCCCGCCCTCCCCGGCAGCCCCGCTCCACCTCCTCGGCCACGGCCCGCCCACGGCTCCTCCTCCACGTGCTTGGCGCTCCTGCTGGGAAAGCTGCCCTCGCCGCCCTCGGGTTTCTCTTGGCGCGCTTCGCTCGCGTCTCTTCGTTGCTTGAGGTTTTGCAGCCGCTGTGCCCCCTGCAGGAGAGAGAGAGAGAGAGGCGTTCTTTCCCGCGGCTGCAGCGCAGCGTGGAGGCTGGAGCGAAACTTCTGAAAAGCAAAGAGCCCAGCCCAGAAGACGCCGCCGCCGCCCACGCCGGCCCAGTGCTCTGTGCAGACTCTGGTGGGGTGGCCGTTGCCAAAGGCGCGCATCTGCCGACTTGGGAAAGGGGGTGGACAGGGCAGTGGAGATTTAGACTCTCTCCAGGGATCAGTGTTGGGATTGTTCCTTGTTGCGCAATGACGAAAGTTCAGTTTGAGAGGCAGGGGAGAACGCTAGTTTTTGTTATCGATTGTTTCCGCCCTCCTAACAGTAGCGCGCACGTGATCGAGCATGATGCAGTTACGACTGGAATTGAGGACTGCCTACAAAAAGAATAGCTGCCTCTGCCAATAGACGGGAGGAGGGGAACATAAAAACTGTGGAGAATTTGTTTTAAATGCTTTTATAAACAAGCAAAACTTCAGTTCTTACGGGGAGGTGAATTACTGGGAGGGTAAGCCTATGTTAATTCCGACTGTTGATGGGAACTCGACTGACGTTCCACCGACCAGTGTTCTACATACAGGGAATTTGGTTTTTTTATTGAGGTGTATTCAGATGCAAGTTTGCTTATTTGTGTGAGAATTAGGTTGGGGTTGCATCCTGACCGATACTGTAAATCCATAGTACAACACATTGAAAAAAGGTCTGTGAGGAATCATGGTAGGGAGAAACAAATTGGAATCTCCAAAATCTCATCAAAATGCTGAGCAAGCTGGTTTCGGTTCCCTCCACTCCCTCTTTTCTTCACTTTCAGCGTTCCAAGTCTGGAGCCTATTCAGATCTCATACAGCTGGGCGTGGGGGGGGGGGGGGCTGAAAGTCTTAAGATATGTAGAAACTCCTGTGTTTGTTGATGGCCTCATGATTGGCCCTTGACCATCAAATTCAGAGAGATCAGAATTTTATTTTCCTAACATTTGAGAAGTACTGCTCTTAATCTATTCGCCACACATTACAGAGGACTCTGCTTTTCAGCATAAGTGCTGGATTAATTTTAACATGTTCCTGGGTAATAGGAAATACAAAAGCAGTCTTTTCTATGATCACGTACCTTGTGAGGGGAGACAGCCCAAGGCTATTCAAGTTTACTGAGATTTCAGTCCCACTGTGGGCTTATTCTCAAAACAGATAGGGCCAAACTAGACATGACATCTGCAGGCAGCAGGTCCAGGACACCAACACTATCTTAGAGCTGAATTCAGCCGTTTAAAAATTCAATCCTGACCAAGTCTGCAGCATATCAGGACCAGGTGATCTCCCGCACTCCCATCGCTTTTTCAAGTGCCAAAAGAGGCACAGAGGGGGGGACAAGATTGCCTAGTCCTGCCACACTGCAGGTCCTTGCAGCTTTTTGAAATGGCTGGTGTTCAGCTCTAAAATGGCATCAGCTTCCACAGGTTGGATCCACAAGCTCTGTAACAATCATCTATCATGCCAGTTACCCAAGAAAGTTCACTGTTACCCACAGTGGTAACAATGCTGCTGTTATCTCAGGCAACAATCCTGAGATAACAGCAGGTGATAGATCGCTATCCCATGGTTTACTTTTGTACCCTCTTAACAAGTTTCCTAGTAAGCTCTAAGCTAAGATTCTCCTCCATTTGAACTGAAAAAAACCTGTTTCTTTGCTTCACATGAGATAGCTAGGGTAGAGCAAAAATTCCAGTGGTTTTTAATAGCTTTGTAAACCGCTCTGAGTGGGCGTTAAGTTGTCCTGAAGGGTGGTATATACATCGAATGTTATTAAATTGAATGTTGTTATTCTTCCTAGAACATGATCTCTCATTCTCCAAAAACAGGCAGCTCCAAAAAGACCACACATGGTCTTGGCCTCACCCAGTTTGCTCACATTTTGCTAGTTACTTTTTCTCCACACCATCTAAACATCACTGACGCAATCAAGAGGCCCAGTAACGTGCCTCATTGTGTCTAATTTCTTTGTTAGACTCGGCAGGTGCTGATTTGTTTGCTTGTGGGTATTTTTTCTAGTTTGTATGTATCTTTATCTTCTATTTATAAGTCATGCCTTCTGTTTTGTTCAACCACTTTCATCTATTTGTTAGCTTGAAACTCTTGATTTTTCTAAAACTGCAGTTGACACCCATTTGTGCGTCAACAGACATATTTCAATGTAGTTCCACAAATGGTGGGAGGACTTTTGCCAAGGTTTTCCCATCACAAATTCCCTCCTTCTACAGCTTCTTTTTTAAGGGAGAACAGTTCTTGCCTCTAAGGTATCAAGTTGTCCCACACAAAGTTTAATTTAATTTATTAGATTTGTATTCCGCCCTCCCCACGCGAGCAGGCTAAAGTTACATCAGATACCGTTTAAAACCATAAATTAAAAACATCCAGAGATAAAAATACCTAAATATATATCATATAAATATATATGAAGTTTGAATAACTTAAAATCAAAAAAAGAAAAATCAGAATGATGATTTTTTTCCTAAAAATCAAAACCACTGAATGTAGTGCATACTTATTTGAAAAGATCAACAACTGATTGAACATAGGCAGGCCGTTGTAGTGTTACTGTCATATGGTTCCGACACCCTGCAAAAAGGGGAGGCCCAGTTAAAATGGTCTGCCCAAAGAACTTCATTAATCCTTCTAGATTACAAAATATTCTGAGCTATTCTAGCATTCCAAACATATACTTTGTTGAAATTGCTGGGGGAGCTTGGAACATGAAGCTCCTCAAAATTGCTGTTGACAAAATTGCTCCTTGTTAATGTCTCCCACCCTTGGGATAGAAGACAGGGCCATCGTTTACTGTGGAGCTGGGTGACCTAAAGAATGCTGGAAGGTGCCTACAATGACGCTGGGGAAAAACCCGTAGTGAATCCAACAAAGCAAGCTATAGACTCCACTGGAAAATCTATGAGGCAGCAGGGATAGCAGCAAAGAAATATTATTTATGTGTACCATTGCATCAAGTACTTCACATCCCTCTCAACTGATTAAGGTATTACAACATTGCTGATTTTTAAAGCTCAGCCTTTATTGTCTCAGGAATAGACAAATAGCTATGGTACCTTTGCTAATAGTTTTGCTGATAAAATATGAATGTGCTCTGATTTGGATGCTGGTTGTAATATAGATGAAGCAGAAGAATTACCTAATTATCTGATCTGCTCATAGACCATTTTAACCTAGTTAGCGTGATGGATATTGACAGTTCCTGGGATCTGTGAAGGCCACCCCGTGCACACTAGATCCCTGGCTGCTAAAATCATGTAAGAACCACATGAATGAGCCCTCAATATATCATAAATTGTCATTAACTCATGGTACTTTCCATCCATCACTGAAAGAGGCAGTTACCTGTCCACTACTTAAAAAACTATCCCTACAGAAAAAGATGTAGCCAATTGTCACCTTATCTCTAATCTGCCTTTCCTAAGAAATGTAACAGAGCAGTAGTGGACCAGTTCCATGTCATCTCTGACATGCAAAAAAAAAAAGTCAAGATGTTTTGCCATCTGGGCATGGAGTAAGGGTCACTGGGTATGTATGTGGTGAGGGGAGAAGTATTTGAATTCCCTGCATTGTGCAGGGGGTTGGACTAGATTACTCTAGAGGTCCCTTGCAACCCTATGATTCTGTGAATTAAGACTAGTCTGGAATATGGCCCCACTTTGACATGGCCATCCTGGCCACCTGGATTCACACCATGGTAACACTGAGACAAAACTAATATAATGCACTTTACATAGGTCTCTCAAAGTCTACTCTGAGACCAGCTGGTGCAAAATGTTTCAGCATTATTATTATTAACAACTAGGCACAGAGTACATATTACTCCCATTTAGCAGTTACTCCACAGGCAGCTCATCAGCTAATGGGATCAATTTAAGGTATTAATCATCACACATGCAAAATTGTTCATGGCCTGGGTCCATCATATCTGCAGGACAACCTCCCATATTCCATCATGACAGCTTTGCTCATCTGAGCGGTGCCTTTTGCATGCACTTCCCATCAGATGGGCAAAACCAACAGCTGCTCATACAAACACATTCTCTCCTGTGGCCCCCACCTTTGGAATGGCCTGCTTGATGGAGTTAGGAAGGCTTCCATCCTGGCTTTCTGCACACTATGCAAAACTGAATTATTCAGGAGTGCTTTTTCATACAAGTTAAAGGGCTATGCTGTAATGAAATGTTTCAGAAAGATGTTTTGGTAAAGGTATAGTAATTGTGGTCTATACTACTGTGTAGTACATACTGTCAGCTGCTATAGGCATGATCCTGCTATGTAATTTCTGCCCCATTTAACATGTTAGTGCTTATGCTCCATTTCAGCACTGTGTGCAGATTTCTGCTTGTCTTCAAATTTCTGCAATCTAAACTTCTATTGCTTTGTTTATTTGGTGTCCCATTCCTGTTGATTCAAATTGTACAGCACTTCGAAATCCATGGCAGGTTATAAATGATGCAAATAAAAAAAAATTAAAGAGTGAATAGAAGCACCTGTCAGTATCACCGGTTTCCAGAAGCTAGTTAAAATATTTCAAAAATAGAATCTTATAATTACAAAAATTAAAATGTAGTGGCCTATGAGATATATGAAATGTTCTTGTCCTGTCCTCCCCCAAGTCCTACAATAGATTTATTGCTGAACAGTTACTATTAAGAAATGCGCTTGTGAAGCCCCTTGTATTCATTCGCTAGGATAGTATATACTTCTAAGGAGCTAAGTTTCAGCAAAAAGTTTGGAGGATTCCCTTTTGGCATCAGAGTTAAATCAAAAGCATAAATGCTCTTTCTTTGTAACCAGCCAGTCTCAAGCAAATCCTGAAAGGGGGGGGGGGAGAGAGAAAGGGTCTTGTACAAAACTATTGAAACAAGTTAACAGTGTTCTTTTATTGCCCACAGAGATGCTGAGTTTCCAGTAATAAAGAAGTTAAGATCCTTTCTTCCCTTCCCTTGAGATTATTCATCTGCTTGTGCAGAGCCACCTTTACTTCAGGTGGTTGCTTTTTTTTTCAATAGACAGTAACTCTTTAGTGGAAAAATCAACAAGGTGATAAGGAAAACATCACCTGCTGAAATTCCACTTCTTGTGCAGTTGTCAAAGGCACATAGAGCCAAAACACACGAGAAGAAATACCCAGGTTCAGCACGTGTTCTCTTACCTCAAGGTTTGCCAGGATCTGTAGGCGTCCTGGAAGCTTAAAGTTTAGCATTTACAGAGCAGCAGGAAGGGAAATACAGGCGCCTGTATTTCCCTTCCCCTTCCTGCGGCTCTGTAAATACTAAACTTGTTCTCTTACCTCAAGGTTTGTTGGGAAGTGTAGGTGTCTTGGCAGCTTAAAGTTTAGCATTTACAGAGCAGCAGGAAGGGGAAGGGAAATACAGGCGCCTGTATTTCCCTTCCTGCTGCTCTGTAAATGCTAAACTTTAAGCTTCCAGGACGCCTACAGATCCCGGCAAACCTTGAGGTAAGAGAACACGTGCTGAACCTGGGTATTTCTTCTCGTGTGTTTTGGCTCTTAGACTCTGCTCATCTATCTTTGCTAGAAACAGTTTAACCCAGACACTTTTTTCTGCTCTATTTAATGAACCTATGGTGGTTTCAAAGAGTCCTATTTTTGTTGTTGCATTAATGTTTACATGCAGTGCCAAGATGCTGGGAAAGATTTCCACAGCTCTGGTTCTTATTCTCAACAGATTCATGAGCCACACTCTCAGGGCCAAGCTACAAGTGACAAATGACACTTGAACGGCAAGTGTATTTCTCCCTGTTCACTTGCCCTCCACTCAATCCACTTGCCGTTCAAGTGTCATTCGTCACTTGTAGCTTGGCCCTCAGTTACAGAACAGTATCTGCTGGCAGCAGTGGATTGGGTGCAGATTAACAAAATGAAGAATCCAGACAACAATAACTGAGGACCGCTGCCACTTACACATTTCTAAGGACAAAGGGTTGACTACTGCAATGCCCCCTCATTAGGGTGACACTTGAAGAAAGTTCTAAACTGCATCTATTGCGGAATACAGCAGGCTATCTTTTTAAAGACGCAGGTTGCCACAAACATGTAAGACCTAGTTTGAAGAAACTGCACTGCACTTAATTTAAGGTTCTAACTATAACCTTTAAATGATCTAGGTCATGTATACATCTCATCAAACAAGCCTCCCTTCTGGATTAAGATTCTGCAAGGATTATACGTCATTGTATAATCACTGTTATGGCCTCAGTACTGTAGAACTCCTTTTTTAGGGAGGCTGCAAAATCTATATTGCAAGTAAATTTTATTTCAAAAAGGTTTTATAGATTTATGTTGAAATGTGGCTACTGGCTGTGGTTTCAAATAGTAATTTTAAATGTAATGATAATATATTTTGTAGTTGTTTTTTAATTGTAAACCACTCTAGGTTTTAAAAATGTTTTTCAAAATAAAATAACATTTTAAAAACTATTTTAACAGTTGTTCAAAAATTCATACAAGTGCTTCGGAGAGGATGTGTTGCTTCTCTGTATGGCTGGTGGGCGGTGTCATTTTATTTATTTACTTATTCAAGCATTTATACTCTGCTTTTCCACATAGTGGTGCACTGGGACATATGGAATGAGATGGCACTTCACTTTTTGCAGTGTGTGCTTAGGCATGCCAAACTGGGAGCTTCACAGGCCATGGTAAACTCTGTGGACCAAAGCTTTGTCATATCAGTAGTGGCAACAAAATCTGGGGTACTATCATAAGTTCTGAATCCCTAAAAATGTGGTTATGTGGTTTCTACTGTGGTTTCTACTGTGGTTAGACCACAGTAGAAAACAATACTGCCAAAAATGGTATCTTAAAGACATTTTTATGAAAAGCTGACTTGTATACAATATTAGCACAGCAAAAATTCACAAGATACAGATGAGTCAGAAGAGACCCTCCAGCCTGAAACTGCTGAACTACAATTCATTTACAAGCTTGACAATATCTCATTAGGTCTTAATCAAGACAGTGGAATCTTATTGAATCACTGGTGTTAAATTAGTTTAATTAACCTAGGAAGATTGTGTTATCACTTATAACTTCTTTTGTGAATAGTTACCAATCTTATCCAATAGAGGTTCGTATAGAAATTTTACCCAATACACTGCTTGCATTTCAATTACTCTACTATTTACAGGACGCATTGTCAACCCATCAGTATATCTACTGGCAAAGCTAGCCACATCCATACCATGGAGCCAGCCATAAAGAATATGCAAGGTTGTAGAAAACCTTATTTTATAAGGAGGTGGGGAATATGTAGATGTCACTAAATGCAAAATCCCAAATTTCAGGTGCCATGTTGCATTGCCATAGCAACTGAAAATAGCATCTGAAAATTGTAGGGGGGAGAAGGTGAGGAAGAAAGTTAGAGTTGCTACCGGTAGAAAAGGAAATGGAATTTACCTTCCCTACTAATGCTTCACAATTCCCCAACTTGTGTATATATAAACATGGACAAGGATGTGTTTCATGTATTTGATGAATTGGACTCTAGTCTGCAAATATTCAAGCCACAATAAATGTTATTTTTAATCCACAAGACTCTCTTAAAACATTTTTCTGTGACAAACACATTCTCTCTAATTTGTGACTATAGCATATAGTCAAAAAGAGAAAGTTTGGCTATGAGGAGACATTTTAGAGGGAAGGGTAGAAGCCTATTTCTCTGGTACTGAGGAGAACTCTTAAACTGAAAAGCTGCATTTGAATCATTGTTCTTGCTCTTCTGAAATGAGATTCAGAGACTTAAAAGTGGCCAGTGCTATTTACTCAGGTAATTATATCACACATTTGTTTCAGCATGTTTCCTCTTAAAATACTTGTTGATAGTAAGGCACAAAAATGGAAATTCCTCTCCAGTCTACTTCAATCAACAAAAGCATGTCAATCAATGTTTACTCCAAAATCTTAAACTGAAACCTGGTATAACCTTCAAATAACAGGACTCTCATCTTGTTGACATATTTTACTGCCAGCATGTCGAGTGACATGACTGGGTTGCTGGCACATGTAGAAATTTTTTTCCATACTTTGCATCTACTGCATTCATGGAGTTGTTTACTAAGGTCTTTCTGACTTCATTTCGAAAGCATTTCTGTCTGTACTTTTATGGCATGTTTTACAAACTAGAACCTGAACTACGATGAAAATCTGGTGCAGAAAATAATAAATGGTGGGTGCCTGCTACAAATTCTATGCATGTTTGCCCATCTTATTTTTTTAAAAGGGATGCTGATTTCAATACAAATGATTACCACTAATAAATGGGCAGCACAATCCTGAGGTCAACTGCAGCGATGAGAAACCACCGATGCACAAGCAACACCACTAGTGTGTTCCCTGTGGACATTTCTGCAGAGACAACTAAGAGCACACACCCCTCCACAAGGCACAGACAGCATAGCAAGCACACTAGAGTCCGTAGCAACCCTGGCAACACCTACCAATCAAACACCAACAGACAATGAGACATCTATGAATGGCACACACAGGCGCAGTCAATCACCACTCATCTATCCAACCAGTGTCCCCTGATGCCACACACATACCCCACAGAGAGCTAGCGGACATAGTGGAAAGACCAAGCAACAGTGCAACCCCAACAGAGGCATGTGGTCCAAGCAATCCCCCTCCCCCAGCCTATAGGGAAGGGCGCTCGTGGAGGACAGTCACAGGACACGCCCCTTCCCCAGCAAAAGCCTTACTGACTGCAAAAGTGATGCCCATATCCAGCCATCCATGCTCTAAACTATGCACACCCTTCTCCTGAAACAGTAAAAATAGACAAAAAAAAGACATGGCAGAGGCAAACCCACAGCCCTCCCCTAGGTCAGCATCCTAAGTGCTGGGCCAAGAGGTTAGGTTCAAAGGAGACAAATCAGCAGCCCTGACATCACCTCCAGCCACATGGGATCAGCCAGAGACCATTGCACAAATGGGCAGGGCTCAGTGGAAAGACACTGAGGTACCATGGGCAGGGCTCCTGGTTCAATTCCCACATGAGGAGAGAAAGAGGCAGGAGCTTAGAGCTGATGTTGTGCCCCTACAAACTGCAAAAGGAGGAACAGGCTGTCCCAGCCAATGGGCCACCCTGAAGATTCATCATTTTGGCTGAAATGCCATTTCATAACCCTTCTGTGCTACACCCATGGTAGTAGCTCCTTTCATCCACCCTGGGTTCCTGCACCTCCAGGCTGCAGGATATATCAGATGCCAGAAGTGCTGTGGAAGAGTGTGTAACTCCCATTCCATGCTAAAGCAGCACACACATCATTGGACCATTCACCAGCCCATTACCCTTCACACAACAGCCAGCAGAGTGTGGAGGAGAAGGGGGTGGGGAACTTTAAGATGCCACTGCATTCAGTGGCTATTAGTCACAGGAGATAGATGGTATTCTCTTTGTGGGGAGGTGGTGCTCTGTTGTCTTGGTGCTGGAAGGAAGGCAGTGGGAGGGCATCTGGTGTCCTGGACTCACTGACAGTCCTTTAGATGGCACTGGATTTCTAGCCACTGTGTGTGACAGAATGTTGGACTGGATGGGCCACTGGCCTGATCCAACATGGCTTTGCTTATGTTCTTATGTTCTTATGTTCTTATTCCTGCTGTGTTTTGCAGCAGAATGAAACACAAGTCCAGTTGCACCAGAAAGACCAACAACAGCAATCTCAGCATGGGCAGCCCCAAGTAAGAACCCACTCTCTTGGACATGTGTAGGGTCAGCCCTATGGGGAAGTCACTTATGGGTCACAGAGAGGGGTGTGGAGCTTGTTTCATCCACTCACAAAAGTCAGAGACAGAGTTGTAGAGCACCCCAGTCTTCATGAAACAGCAGATCGTCAAGAGGTCTGGTGAATGGGTGTCAACTTCTTCTGTCAAGTATGGCACCTGTGCCTTTGTGAGCTACTCATAGAGGACATGGGGAGATACGCTGAGCTGTCCCTAGCACAGGCGTGTGTGAATGAAATGGGTGCTGGTTGGAAAGTTGCCCAAGATAGGATGCTCCAGGAGTCAGGCTGGAACTGGTGGCTGAGCAAAGTGGCAGGAACTGGGGTCTCTAATTAAGCACTGTCAACACAGATGCTAAACAGCAATATGCAGCAATGGCAAACAACACAGACCCTGTGCAGGGCACAGCCATGCCTGTGGAGCCCTGGCTGCATCTGCAGTGCCACCCATAAGGGGGTTCCATTTGCCAGGGAACCCCTTGAGGTGCATGCTGTAACCATTCAAATGACACTCACTGATCTTGTGAGGAAGTGCTTTGCAACTGAAAGGGCTGTATCCATTGCTACTGCTAATAGGGCCCTGATCCTCAGTCCCATGGTTGCCTGCCCAGCTGGTTCAGAGAGCACAGTGGAGTGGTTGCCAAGCACCCCAAACCCTAATTGTAGTCTTTCCCCCTTCTGGGGAAGGGGGCACCCTGGTAAAAGAGTATGCTAACAGCCCAGTACAGGGTTCCCAGTATCCCCTGCTATCATAGGTAGTACTCCCATGTACACTTCCCTGGGAGTATGCCCCACTGCATTACATGGGCATGGTGGGTGGGCCTGGCATGGGTCATCCCCATAAACATGCACCATTAACCTCAATGTGGGAACCAGCATTGTCAGGGCAGTACCTAGGCTCATGTAACAGAAACGGGGAGTTGGGTACGGACAGCTGGGGTAGCTGATAGTTTTCTGAAATGAGGCACCTTAGTCTCACAGCATGTACTTTGTTCTCCCTTGGGGCAATGGTGTGATATACTCCCTCAGTGGTGCTATGTGCTCTACCTGTGCACAGCAGAGACCTCTGAGACAGTTTCATGCCTTGCACGAATCGTTAACCTACTGAATCATGGGCCATCTTGGCTGCAGTTTGTGTAGTCCTGGGGGCCTCTGATTGGTTGTAGCTGTAGCTGGCATCCTGTACACTTCTGAGGCTTTGGGGTGTGGCCCAGCCAGGGGAGGCATCTTGGCTTTTTCCATTGTATGGTTGCTTCTGGGTTATGTCGTGGCTTTTGATGTCATAAATTTCCACCAGTTTGGGGGGCATCCTCTTGCTGGGGTGGCTTACAGAGCTGACAACATCTTGCACCAGCATTGTTCTGTGGCACTGCCATGCAAATGCCTGACTGGAGTGCTGTGTCTCCAGTTGGCACATGTCAGAAATACTCTGGCATATCTTGGAGATACACCAGCACAACAGCTAGTTGGTTTTCTGTACACTTTCACACACACCCCTCTTGTGCTGTAAGAGACTCTTTTTTCACAAAAGAGTTGGCCTGTTGCATCTCTGTGATTTATAGTTCTGGCCTGGCCTCCTGCAACCAGTCATCACTGGGGTAATTCTGCCATGTGGTTGGATTATTTTATCATTCCTGATGCAGAGGTGTGACAGTTTCTCACTTTCAGAGAATACTGCCAATTGTATCTCTGCTGGAGACGTTATTCCAGGCTTGCTCTTTTCTAGTCAGGAGGCATAGCAAGATCATGCAGAAATGGAATGGGTGGGCTCCTGTGATATTCATATTACTCTTTTCTCTTGCCAGCTTCATTTGAAGCACACACCGGGGTTTAACTGAATCTGATTTTATTCATAATATAGTTTCATGACTTATATATTTATTGTGGAATTTACAGTAGCCCACAGAAGCTGGCATACAACTCTTGTGAAAATGCACTTACATACGCATCATTTTTATATAGGAATAATCAAAATCTTTGGATGAGAATCAGCTGACTGGGTGCTTTTCCAAGCAGACCAGACTTATGAAGGAGAAATGTCCCATTGGACACTAACTGTCCTCAGAGCTTCACGATACAATATTAAGCAGAGTTATACTCTTCTATATCCACTTACTTAGAAGGGTGTAACTCTGCTTAGGATTGCATGGTAAGGCCCACCTCTTCCCCACTTCAATCCTGAATACTTTCCCACTGAATGCTGAGCCCAGAAGTACATTAAATACAAATGCAGTAATGTTATTTTTCTCAACTGCCATGTGGACTAGCATAAATGCTACAAGCATTATTCTGAGAAGGATGCACCAGAAGATTAAGTGACTCATGATGCGTCAGGACCAAAACTAGATAGAGACATCAGGTGGTCCTTAGGTTCAGGCTTCTGTACTCAGGTTACACTATCCACTCATACAATGAGTCAGATTCATCAGCGTAATTTAAACTAGGAAAGAAAATATCAACAACATAAAGTAGGCAGTAAAGGGCATCACAACTGGGTGTCAAACCAGCAGGTGACAAGCTGAAAAAGAGAACTATGATTCAGAAACTAGATTGACATTTGCATTAGACTCCTGCATGGTCCGTCCACTGAATCATGCCAATATCTGCTAAATTAAAACTATGGGCTTTCTCTTTGGATATGAAGATTACCTGTTTTCTAGTATGAAGAATATAAAGATGGACTGTACATACCATCTTCATATCCCTATAGGAAAATAGGTCATGTTCTTATAGTTAATAGCTAACAGTGTTTTTTTAACTAGCTAGTTTGGTCAATGGTTTCTGGTGGCTGGTGGCTATTAACTGTAACTTGGTCAATTGCTTGAATGGGAGCTGGAATGACACAGCTGGGGAGATTGGAATGGCAGCTGCTTGGTAAGGTGTGGAAAGTATGTTATTAGTGGGGGGCAGGGGCTTTAAAGGCTAGTATGCTTGACTGCTTCCTAAGCTCAAGTTATCTATGTGTAAATAAACAGATATTACAAAAAACAGCACTAACTCTCCAGTATGTTCTATTCAGAAGGAATAATGGATTCTGTAGCAGCTGCCCTGAAATTTTCTGTCATGGAACCAGAGCTGCCCGCAGAGGGGGACTGTAGAGATAAAATGTCTAGGGTCCCTCAGCTTTTCAGGACTCCTGAAAGTGGAATCATCTTGCATTCAATGAATGCATTTTGTAAACTTTTCATCAGTGCAGAGTAGAGCAATCCATCTGAATCTCTGAATTCCTGGTTGGTGGAATTTGCAGCTGTTTTTTGCAGTCAGCAATTTTTTAGAAATCTCTTCATGTACCATAAAATGCAATGAGGGTGAAGGAAAATTGAATGTTGCTAAGCTCATCATCCAACTTAGTATGTCTTCATTTCTCTCTACCCACTTTTTAGTTCTTCTTTGTTTGTCCCCTTCTTCTTCCTTCTCACCTATTTCCAGGTTGGGAAGTTAAAAAAAAAAAACCTTAACAGAACAACAGAAAACCACTGTTCATATTATGAACACAAAACGGGTGGAGGGCTCAGGTGGAGGACCTTGAGGGCTCAGAGGAAGAGCCTGAGGAGCCAAGGCCAGGAACTAGAAGGGCCAGCAGGCTCAGGGAGGGCCTGATGCTGCAGAGGCATCTGCTGACCATACTCCAGCAATGCCAGAGGCTGCCTTGCCAGAGCCTGAGGTAACCACTAGCCCTTTGCCAGGCAGGACATGAACCCAGGCCCACAGTCCCTCAGGACCCTTTTCCACTCCACATGATGGTGATTGTGTAGAACCCAGGCTGAGGTGGCACAGAGAAAGTAAAGTGCCGGGCTAGCTGGGCATCACCTCCCTGTAGACCCAGAGTTGAACACTGAAAGTGGTAATTCTTTCCAGGATCCTGGCCAGAGTCCAGCACAGCCTCAAGAACCTCAAGAACCAGAACTAGCTATTTAGGCTGAGGCTTGAGAAAGCTGCATTACTAGTTCGACAGGTCCACTAGGCACATGTCCTGTGCTCCAAGCATAGGCCCATTACTGCTCTACGCTACTGAGCCTGGCCAGCCAAGCTGGTGGCCCTACTCCAGAGAAGTCCAGACCAGGCCAGCATGCAGAATGCGAAGGGAGGGAGGGAGATGGTCAAGTTAATATTTCCCATGAATCTATCAAAGGGTGATTCTCCTCCTTCCACCCATCATCATCAACAACAACATTCGATATAAATTTTTATTTTTAATTACTAGCCACAAAAACTACAAAGAAGGGAAAAAGGGAACAGGGGGAAAGGGAAAAAACAACATATAAAAACACACACTACATCTACAAGTATTGCATTCCCTTCATAATACAATTATTTAGAGTTAAACTTTCTAATATGCTATTAGGTTGGAAGATCTTATAAAGTACGAACTACAGTCAGGATCAGGTCTTCTTCCCCCCCCTGCGTCTCGGTCTCAGCTCTCTCTGAACAGCTACAGTAGCTGCGCTCACTCCCTCCTCACCATTCTCCCCTTCAGATCCTAAATCTTCTCCTTGCTGAAACTCTTGATGGTTAAACACAAAGTCCCTCAGCTGTGCTTCCGATGTTATCTTGTAGGCTTGGTCTTTATACCTGAACCAGATACCTTCCGGAAATAACCATTTGTATTTTATTTCACGCTTCCTCAGAAGAGCTGCAAACCTTTTATATTTGAATCTTCTTTTCCGAGCTAAAAACGGAACGTCCTTCAATATCTTAACCTTGTTACCCAGAAAGTCCAAGTCCACATTGTACGAATTATATAAGATGGTGTCCCGAGTCTTCTTAGATGAAAAGTCAATAATAATCTCGCGAAGCAGCTGACGCTTCGTTGCATATTTTGAAGATGTCCGGCGGACTTCCAGAATATCGCTTTTTAACTCTTCTTTAGTTGCCTTTGCGAATGACGCCAAAAGTTCCGACACCAAATCCTTTAAGTTTTCACTCTCCTCCTCCTTCACATTCTGAAGACGCAATACCGTCTGAGCACGATCCACTTGTAACCCTATCAATTGATTCTCCAAAAGCTTTACTTCTTTGTTTGTTGCTTTCATGAGTACTGCGTTTTCCCGAGCAGACTGCTCTGCCCCAGACGCTACATCTTTAATGGTTTTCACCTCGTTTTCAACTGAACCAACCCTTTGACCGATTTCATTTAGCTTATCAACAAAGGGCTTCATAGCTTCAATGACCAACCACTTAACCACCTCTTCAAGAGACTCTCCTTTCCCCTGCAAAGCAGCCAAAACAGATTTGCCCAGAGCAGGGCTCTGCTTTTTAATTGCCATCTTAGGGGGGGGGGAGTCCGCCAACTAAGTTCCAAAACTCAATGAAGGGGAAGATATCCGAACCTTCTTAGCTTCAACTCCCACCAATCCTTCGCATACGCTTAGAATAACAGAAGGGATTCGCTTACTTCCAGGTTTTCACCTTAAATCTGCTTGTTGCCGTTCTCCATGGCCCGGCAGCACGCTGTGTGCTGCGCAAGTCTGCCGGCCTCCGTAGGAGCAAACGGGCAATTTACCCCCTGCATTGACTTCAGGGGGCTCTTCCCGCGGCGCTCCGTACCCTGACCCCCTCACTGGGAGTCCTGGGGGTTAACCCTCACGGGCCAACCACCCAGTCAGGCTGCTCGGGCGCTTCCTCCCGGACCTGCGGAGAGGAGCGTCCGACATGGCCGGGAAAACGAAACTGAATCCCACAACAACATTCGATTTACATACTGCCCTTCAGGACAACTTAATGCCCACTCAGAGTTGTTTACAAAGTATGCCATTATTATCCCCACAACAAAACACCCTGTGAGGTGGGTGGGGCTGAGAGATCTCCTAGAAGCTGTGATAGACTCGAGATCATGCAGTTGGCTTCAAGTGGAGGAGTGGGGAATCAAACCTGGTTCTCAGATTAGAGTCCCACAGTCTTAACCACTACACCAAACTGGCTCATTGTGAATAATAGTGAGTGCCTTAGTTCCAGTTTCTATCAAAGCAAATAATACTCTAGCTTAACTATATGACTATAATTTGTG
Organism: Eublepharis macularius; assembly: GCF_028583425.1. Taxonomy (NCBI): domain Eukaryota; kingdom Metazoa; phylum Chordata; class Lepidosauria; order Squamata; family Eublepharidae; genus Eublepharis; species Eublepharis macularius. The sequence continues at coordinate 131,895,695 of NC_072790.1, forward strand.
TTAGCTGTGATGACCAAATAGAATCTCCATGTTCAGGGGCAGTATACTTTCAAATGCGGATTTCTTTTGGAAGGGGGCAACAGTTAGGGGTGACTGTTGCCTTTATTCTCTGCTGGTGAAATTCCCAGAAGCATCTGGCTGGCCAGTATGGGAAATAAGAGATTGGACTATAGAAACCTCTAAGGTGAGTCTGCAAGATTCATATTTTATTCTTATGAAAAGTACAGGGCATGTAGTTATCCTATCTTCATTTTTACAGAGGTGTTAAAATATTGTTCAGTAAATCCCACTACTTCATCTGCATCTTTAAGTGTGCTGCTGGATTATTAAAGTGTATAGGAAAAAAGGAGATGGCAGTTTTTAATGTTGAGGGAAAGGCATTCTGTGCATGCCCAAAAGTATTTTTCTTCCAGAACTCAGCCCCTGCTAATGAACATTTAGGCTAAGTCCTAGTGAAAATTTGGCAGTCACAGCTCTTCCAGAGCTGACTGGGTCAGTCACAGCTCTTCCAGAGTTCTCACAGCCTCACCCACCTTACAGGGTGATTGTTGTGGGGACAATAACATACTTTGTAAACTATGGGTGTTAAGTTGTCCTGAAGGGCGGTACATAAATTGAATGTTGTTGTTTATTACATGTATTCCCCCTCCTGGATATACACCTTAACGTGGTGAGTGTGTCAGTGAAGCTGAGATCAACACCGTCAGAAGCACAGGTGTGGTCAAGAGTCTAAACTCCTGGAAGAGTCACTCAAGGCAGAATGGTCAAAGCTGAGACACCAGACTGAGATGTATCCACCCCCTTCAGGAATCAATGGTCACATCAGAAGAAGAGAATTGAATGTTCCAATGGTGATGGGAGCAGAAGAATTCTTGAAGCTTAGCTACTGAGCAGCAGCAGTAGTGGAAGGTGACACTGGTGGAGGATCTTTCACAGACAATGGAAGTGTCACTTCAACTAACCCTGGTTAGTACTGCAAAGCGGAAGAAGGCAATGGTAAACCGCTTCTGCTAATCTCTTACCTGGAAATCCCTATGATGATACAATCCAGAATGAAAAAAGATATAGTGCTGGAAGACAGGATCCCCAGGTCAGATGGCACTCAACTGGCTACTGAGGAAGAGCCGAGGACAAATACAAATAACGCTATTCTTAATGATGGGATTGGATTAAAGCTGAAAGGACGTCCAGTTGCGAACATGAATAGATGCAAAAGCAATGTCCAAAGTTGTGCGACACACACAATAGGAACATGGAACATGAGAAGTATGCAGCCAGGTAAGCTAGAAATAGTAAAACAAGAAATGGAACGTTTAAACATTGCAGTCCTGGGTGTGAGTGAATTAACGTGGACAGACTCAGGACATTTTCAGTCAGAAAACCACAAAGTGTTTTACTGCAGAAATGACAAACTCAGAAGAAATGGTGTTGCCTTAATACTGAGGTAAGACATAGCCCAAGCAGTCAAGAACTACAATGATAGCTCAAGTAATATCAATCAGACTTCAGGGAAAGCCTGTTAACATAACCATCATTCAAGTTTATGTTCCAACTACAGATTCTGAGGAGGAAGAAATCAAAAACTTTTATGCAAGTGTCCAAGATGAAATTGATTACACACCTAAACAAGATATGCTGATAATCATAGGTGACTGGAATGCAAAAGTAGGAGACAAAGCAGGATCAAAAATTGTGGGAAAATTTGGACTAGGACCATGAAATGAAGTAGGAGAGCAACTCATAGAATTTTGTGAAGCCAACAACCTATTCATTGTTAACATATTCTTCAGGCAACCGAAAAGATGATTATACACGTGAAAATCACCAGGTAACCAATACAGGAACCAAATAGATTACATAATTGAAAGCAGAAGATAGACTAGTTCTAGTCTGTCTGCTAAAACAAGACTAGGAGCTGAGCGTGGTACAGATCATGAGTTGCTAATATCAAAAATTAGAATAAAGCTGAAACACTAAAAGAAATCATAGTGCCAAAATACAATCTAAAGGATATTCCTGAAGAATTCAAAGACCAGGTAAGGAATAGATTTGCAATACTAAGTTTAATTGATCATGAGCTAGAAGAACTATGGGCTGAAACCAGAGATATTACCAAGGAAAAATGTGCAAAGACTGCCTGATTGTCTACTGGTCTGAAGTTTCACCTTTGTTCTCTGACACTGTCAGTGGTGGACCCTCAACTGCCTCCTGTGGTGAGGAAGATTTATTGCAGGACATGCACTGAGTCATTACTGACCCATAGGGGGACATCACATCACAACGTTTTCTTGGCAGACTTTTTGTTATGGGGTGGTTTGCCATTGCCTTCCCCAATTATCTACATTTTACCCCCAAGAAACTGTGTACTCAGTTTCAAAACAGTTTCAATACTCACATTTCAAAAGAGATGCTACTACCAGTAGGTCAATAATTACATGCTACGTTTATTTGTTTGCTTGTTTATTTTTAGTCTGCCTTTTTCACGGAGATCTAAGGATTACCCACAGCAAGCATTTACATTATAATTGATAGCTAGGATATTCACTGAGCAAAAATACAATATGATCAACAGGACATTCAATGAAAACAGATACAATAGGATATAGTAGCAGCAAATTTGAAAACTAGCGTAAAGCCAAACACAGTGATGAAACCTTTCTGAATTAAAATGTAATTAATTAACATGACATCTTTAGCAACGTTGAACTACCCAGGAGGAGCATATCCACATCACAGACCTTACTCAATAGCCTACTCTATAGTCCCTGTCCCTTACCAAGCTATCTCTTTGAGCTATATCTTATGATGCAGCCTGATAATCTGAGTAGAAAGTCCCTCTGAATAATTCAGTCTTGCATAATTTGTGGAAAGCCAGGAGATTGGGAGCTTTTCTGACCTCCTCAGGCAGGCCATCCCACAAGGTTGGGACTACCACAGAGAAAGCAGCTGTTGATTTAGCCCAAGTGGAGGATGGCATCTGCAGAAGGCCCTGTTCAGATGAGCAAAGCTGCCATGGTGGAACATAGAGAGAGAGGCAGTCACATAGATATGAGGGGCCAAGGCCATGAAAGACTTTGAATGTAATAGTCATGACCCTGAATTAATCCCATAACTGATGGGAAATCAATGTAGTGACTGCAAAACGGGTGTGATATGCATGTTCCATCTAGCTTCTGAAAGTAAACGAGTGCAGCATTCTGCACCAGCCAGAGTCTCTAAGTCAAGTCAAGGGAAGACTTATGTAAAATGAATTATAGTAGTCTAGTCTTAATGTTACTGGGCCATGAATCCAGGTCGTTAGATAAGAGGCCATCCAGCTGAGTCAAGAAGAGGCTATCTTCCAGGCTCGTCTGAGAGAAGGACTTTTTTGCCACCATATTTACTTGCTTCTGTAGCAGTAGTGCTGAGTCCAATATAACCTCTAGGGTTTTCACGGAGTCAGCCAGGGTCAATTGGATGCCATCAAAGGTCGGAAACATGATGTCCTTCAAGATCTCTGTTTTTCCTATGAGCATCACTTCTGTCTTATCTGGGTTCTATTTTAGTTTGTTTGCCTTCAGCCACTTGACAACAGCTGTCAAGTAGCAACTCAGCACCTCTACAGCATCACCGGGGGGTGGGGGTGGGGGGCAGATTTCAAAAGTGAGATATAGAGCTGGGTATCATCTGCATATTGATAGCATTCAATTCCATAACTACAAATGACTTCTCCTAAAGACTTTACATAGAGGTTGAATAACACGGAGGATAAGATTGTACCTTGTGCACAAGATAATTCCCACACTGAAGTCTCCAATAGCAACCCTTTGAGCCCATTCCATGAGGAACAATTTAAACAAGGCCAAGGCAAATCCCCTGAAATCTACTTCTGCCTCCAAATGTTTCAACAGGATATCATGGTTTACTGTACTGAAGGCTGCAGATAGATCCAGGAGGAGCAACAATGAAGCATGGTCTTTTTCTACATTTAGGCAGAGGTCATCAACTAGAGCTGCTGGAGTTGTCTCCATCCTATAGCCTGGCCTAAAACCAGACTGAAAAAGATCCAGAGCACAAGAGTTGTCCAAGATGGCCTGGAACTGGTTAGCAATCAATAGAATAGTAAATGCCTGACAGCAGATAGCACAAGCCTATCTATAGCAGTAGCTGCCCTATTAGAATATACGCTCAGAATCCTGGGGCTATAGCCTTGTTTGTCTATACACACAGTGCCTATACACTGAACAGAATAAGCAAGTGGAATATTTGCCTTTATGATTGGCACACTATATGACTGGCATAGTTCACTACTTAATCTTTTTTCTTTGCCTGGTGAATAGAACAGCATGTTCTACTGCACTTCAGGCTCCAGCTTAAGCCCTCCTGTTTAGGCATGACCTCATCCAGCCACTGACATTTTTTTGCTGGAACTTTGGACAGGGCTAATACTCAGTTTGTATTGTTATAGGCCATGGTGTCATATTTCAAGTCTCCTTTTAGCTTTGGCATGACCTGGTCACCAGCAATGACCCGTAATAGCACAAATTAATGGGCAATCAAATCAGCTAGGGATAGTGCCTCTGGGGCTGAAAAAGTTTTAGAGCTTGCGGCAAGGAGGAGATGAGGGTGGAAGGACAGAACTGTTGTTTCAGGAATTGAGCCTGCTTTAAATTAAAACCAACAGAGTTTTGTGGCATTTTAAAGACTAAGTGTAAGTTTTAGTGTGGTTTAGCCTGTGTATATGTCTATTCATTCCTTTCTTCACTCAACCCGCACATTTGTAAAATAAACAGGCATTACAAGAAACACCACAAATCTGCACCATTGTCTATTCACAAGAAAACGTAATAAAGTTGCACTGAAACATTCTAAGAAAAACAATATTGACACTTTACAACTGGCTTGTATTTAAAATTTTTGTTATGCTACTATTGTCTTTTTCTGTACTGTAATGTGTATTATAAGTGAAAACAGCTGCCATTATCTCTTGATCACACTTCTTTTCCTGGCTTCTGAACGGCTCATTCTGAAATTCAAGAAGAGGGAATTGTGTGACCATTTTTCCTAGTTGCATGAACTGTCATTTAAGCACAGCTGTCCGGATATTTGCAAAGGAAGAGATCAGTTGAGTGACTCAGTGCTTTATGGTCAACTAAAGCCACAAAAAGTATATTTTTAATGAGAACTTGTAAAGCATATTAGAAGGGTAAAGTAATTATCTGATGTAATCCTTTTCAAAGGCTGTCTGCTCTCCCAAAAATAGATTTATTGATTCCCCGTGGAACACTAATGTTCTTAGCAGAAGCCTGGCAACCTTTTACCCGCAGACCTGAAACTCTGTATGCACAAACTTGCAACTCCCCCAGGTCTTGAACAAGAAGATGTTTGTATTTCCTTTCCAATTGAAAGGACCAGTTTCAGATCTGATAATATAATTTAGTGGGTTTTGCAACCATCAAGGAATCCACTAGATTTGGCAATAATTTATTATACACTTCTACAGGAATCAAGTACAGGCCAAGAGCACTGCTGTCCCTTCATGCAAAAACCACTTTAGCAACCTGTTCCTCAGTGAACTAGAAACATAAATATGGCTTCATAATAGTAGGAATTAAAGCAATAACATTAAAAAGCTTTTTATTTATGCTGGAGGCCATAAGAAGACACCACTATTGGAAGTCTTGGGCATTTTGTGATGGAATTATGCCACTACCATGAATTATGATATCACAAGCGGGGTACAAGCAAGGACTTGGGGGAGATCTCATTACCCCTCCCCCACTATTTTCTTTTTTACCTTCCATGAAAGCCCCTGTAGCATCTCCCCATTTCCTGCTTTCTTCTCTCCTTTCTACCCATCATATTTTTTATCTGCCCCGTCTTCAGTTTTCCATTCTCCCACATCTTGTCAGCCTCTACTTGGGAAAGTATAGCCCAGATGCACAGTGCTAGCCGCTGGTGCGGTTGCAATTGCATGGTAGGGAACCTGCAAGGACTTGCAGGGGGCACCTCACTTTCCCCCTCCCCAAACTATTTCCTCTTTCCTGCCTCCTGGCAACCCCCTTTCCCTGTCTCTTTCTCTTGTTCCCATCCACCAATAAGCCTACCTTTAATCTGCCCCCATCTTCAACTGTATTTATTATTTATTTACTTCATTTATACACTATTTTCCTCTACAGTGGGAATCCAAAGCAGCTTACATCATGCTCCTCTACTCAATGTTTACCCTCACAGCAACCCTGTAAAGTAGATTTAGCTGGATGTGTGTGACTGGCCGAAGATTACCCAGTGAACTTCCATGGCACTATACTGCATTGCTTTCATGGGGTAGCTGCCATTGAACAGTAGCAAGTAGCCAGACCTCGGTAAGTCATGCAAGTCAGGTGGTAGCAAGTTGTACAGTGGTTGCTGCTGAGCTTGCCCCAATGAATCCTCCTAAAATGCCTAAACTGTCTATAAAGGGTTCTGCCCCCTCTCCCTGCCTTTTTCTGACATGAAGAAAATCTTGAAGCCTGGCAATGCTGTTGTGGTTGCCCAGCAGCAGCCACTGAGGTCATTTTTTCTTAAAACTACAGGTTCTGCTATTGTTTGGGGGGATTTTAACACTGTGACATTTTTTTTTCAGGATTTCAGATTTTTCTGTGAACCTGGGGCTTTTCTCGGGTGTGTAGAAAGATCTGTCTTGTCAATTCATGGCTCCAGTCTCCAGATTTAAGTATCCACAGATCTGGCCATGTTGCAAATTAGATATACTGATAATAAACTAGACCATGCACTTTTATTTCCTTTTCAGCCCTAAAACAGGCACAGTTTTCATAGTGAGGGGTTCCTCTCAAAACCGAGATTCCTCGGGGCTTAAAAATGCAGCAACAACATGAAGGTAACGATGCAGTCTTTCTTGATAGAGATGGCCTTTGCTTACAAGTGTGTGTGTCTGAGCCTACAGGATTTCATTTAGTAGCATGCAAAGCCATCTCTATCAAAGAGAAATAAAGGCCTGGCACCAAAGTCAGGCACAGAGTCAGGTGTAAGATGCTGCAATCATTCACAAAGATGCTGAGGGTCTTTTCAGTAAACATAGAGTAACTTAGGAGAAATTAATAAAGGAACTCAATGCCTAACAGTTTCTCTAGTGAGCTTACCCAGAAACATGAGCAAAACCTGGGCTGGAACTGTTCTAGATTCTAGTGACCTGGAACTAAGGTAAAACATGAAATGGACTACTGAATATTACACTTGGCATCACATGATTTTTTATATTTATTTATATTTCAATTTATAAACCGCCCATCCTCAGGGGCTCTGGGCGGTGAACATGTTAAAATCAATAAAAACAAGAAAACAACAATTTTAAAATCAACATACAATAAACAATAATGAAATAAATTAACCAGGTGCAATGGTGGGGAGAACCCCACCCCCACCCCAAAGGTGGGAGGCCGACATGGCACCGCCCCCTTCAACCACCGAATGCCTGGCGGAACAGCTCTGTCTTACAGGCCCGGCGGAACAATAATATGTCCCTCTGGGCCCAGGTCTCCATTGACAGAGCATTCTACCAGGCTGGGGCCAGGACTGAAATGGCCCTGGCCCTGGTTGAAGCGAGGCGGGCTTCCTTAGGGCTGGGGACCACCAGTAAACATCTATCTGCTGATCGAAGCAGTCTCTGGGGAACATACAGGGAGAGGTGGTCCCAAAGATATGCCGGTCCCAACCCGCTCAGGGCTTTAAAGGTAAGAACCAATACCTTGAACCTGATTCGGAATTCAACCGGAAGCCAGTGCAGCTGGAGCAGGACAGGTGTGATATGTGACTGGTAGGATATACCAGTCAGGACCCACGCCACCGCATTCTGGACCAGTTATAGTTTCTGGATCAGGCCCAGGGGTAGCCCAGCATAGAGTGAGTTACAGTAATCTAGCCTGGAGGTGACTGTTGCATGGGTCACTGTAGCCAGGTCCTGGGGTGTCAGGTAGGGGGCAAGTTGCCTGATCTGATGAAGATGGAAAAATGCAGACCTGGCAACCACCGTGACCTGGGCCTCCATCGACAGGGAGGCATCCAGGACCACGCCCATATTCTTCACCACTGGCAAAGTTGCCAGTGGTGTCCCATCCAGGGCAGGGAGCTGGATCCCAACGTCTGGCAGCCCCTGTCCCAGCTGCAGGACCTCCCTCTTCACCGGGTTCAGTTTCAGCCTGCTCTGTTTCAACCATGCCGTCACAGCCTCCAGAGCTCTGGCCAGATTGTCTGGGGCCGTGTCTGGACGGCCATCCATCAACAGAAAAAGCTGAGTGTCATCTGCATATTGATGACAGCCCAGCCCAAACCTCCGTACCAACTGGGCGAGGGGGCGCATGTAGATGGTAAATAATGCTTCTAGAAATGGCACACAGATTCTGCAAGGCCTCCATACAGATGCCACAGATAAGGTTGTCAGTGGGCCAGGGGAAAAAAACCTGCCTGTTCTCCTCTCGTCTGTAGCAGCAACTTGAAAAGCAAGAATTAGTAGCTCACGATGCTTTTCATGTCATGGAGATAAATGTTATCACCTGCCAACTCCTCTTCGAAAGGCTATTGAAGACTTAAGTAAAAAGCCAGTTGTGAAACTGGCAACATGCACTCGGGATACAGTCTTCAGGACACATGCCATGGCTGTCTTGCTGGTCAATGCTTAGATGGAGATCCCCTGGGAACCCCTTCTGAATGCCTCCCTGAGTTCCATGATAGAAGAAAGATAAGATAGGAATGTAATAAATAAATAAAACAGCCAAAGGGCTTCATGATAAGGGTGCGGGAAAGATAATAGGTGAGTGGGTAGTGGTATATTTTATTTTTAAGATCTATATCCTGCCAAATATAGTTCCACAGAACCCTGAGGGCAGCCAGTAGGGAAACACTGCATACTGTCTCTTGGCCCAGCCTAGGTTTTTCTCCATCTAGAACAGCCAGAAGGTACTACAGGCTTGTAGCGACAGCTCACAGTGTTGTTCTAGTCCCAACTAGAATTGCCTCAATTTTTTTTCTTCTCAGGCTCTATCCTTTCAACAGCTATGTGACAAAGTCAACAGAGGCAACTATTCACTGCATAGTGTGGAGTATGTCACCTATTCAATTTCTTTCTATCAAAGAAAGAGGAGCCCTGCAAGAAAAGATGTGGCAACTCTTTGTTGATAACAGGAAACCCAGAATTCAGCTTGTTTATTTAAAAGAGATAGACCTAGGGCTGCCAGTCTCCTGGTGGGGGATCCTCTGCTCCCAGCCTCTGCCCTCCACTACCACTCCCCTGGTTGGGAGGGGAGAAAGGCTTCAGGAACAGGCCCAGGAGGAAAAAGCATTCCCAGGCCAGCGCACAGCAGGTGAGTTCCTGCCTGGCACAATAACGCCACTTCTGGAAAATTGGCCTCTGTGAAGCACAGGAACATGCCCGTCACCAGGCATGATGATGTCACTTCCAGAAGAGTCATCATCACGCTTGCTGGGAGCATACATGCACAAAGCACACACACAAGAAGATCCCCAAAGATAAGTGCCTGGAGGGTAAGGGGACCTGGCAACCTTCAATAGGCCATATGTATTGGTATAAATTTTGTGGCCCAGTGTCTGACTGTGATGGTCAAGTGGCTGAGTGAGAACAAACTGGAGTGGAATACAGATAAGACAGAAGCTATTTATTTATTTATTTATTTATTTATTTATTTATTTATTTATTTATATTCCAAGCTCCCCGCACAAGCAGGCTAGGGCAGATTACAGTATGATAAAAAGGATTTACAATATAAATTATATTAAACCATTTTAAATAACAATATAAAACAACATAGTATAGACTAACATGGCTAACTCCTCTGCATCAATAGATAGCAGCACTCAGTAACAGGGTTCAGCACCTGAGCTACTATTTAAAAGTGTAAAAAAGCTAGATGGTGGATTCATCTGATCGGGAAGGGATCTGATCTCCTCTATTTAGCCGGAGGCCAAGCCTAGCCTCAACCATACGACTGGTGGAACATCTCTGTCTTACAGGCCCAGCGAAAGGATAACAAATCCTGCAGGGCCCTGGTCTCATCCAACAGAGAGTTCCACCTGGTTGGAGCCAGGATCGAAAAGGCCCTGGCTCTGGTCGAGGCTAGGCGGGCCTCCCTGGGAACAGGGACCACCAACAGTTGGTTATTTCCTGATTGTAACATCCTCTGGGGCACATACAAGGAGAGACGGTCCCGCAGATACGCTGGTCCCAGTCCACATAGGGCTTTATAGGTTAACACCAAATCTCAAATCTGATTCAGTACTCCACTGGTAGCCAATGCAGCTGGTGCAATAATGGTGTTATGTGCGCACCATTTGGCACTCTGGTGATGACACGTGCCACTGCATTTTGAACCAGCTGTAATCACCCAATCAGACCCAAGGGAAGCCCCACGTAGAGCATGTTACAGTAATTCAGCCTAGAGGTGACTGTTGCTTGAATCACTGTAGTTGAATCACGGGTCAAGAGATACAGGGCAAGCTGCCTGGTCTGTCGCAGATGGAAAAAAGAGGACCTGGCAACCGCTGCAACCTGAGCCTCCATTTTCAAGGAGGCATCTAAGATCACCCCCAAGCGTATGACCCTCAGAACCGGCGTGAGTAATGCCACATCAAGGGCCAGAAGCCGAGGTCCCAAATCTACACACCCAGAATTTAAGTACAGGACCTCCGTCTTTGTGAGGTTTAACTTCAGCCAACTCTGCTTCAACCATCCAGTAACGGCTTCGAAAGCAAGCTCCAGAACATCTGGGGCCAAGTCAGGACAGCCGTCCATCAACAGATATAATTGGGTGTCACCAGCATACTTTTTGATGAACAAAACTTATTGAGGAAGACTCAGCATGGGTTCTGTAAGGGAAGATTTAGGGCCAAGCTACACATGACGAATGACACTTGAACAGCAAGTGGATTGAGTGGAGGGCAAGTGAACAGGGAGAAATACACTTGCCGTTCAAGTGTCATTCGTCATGTGTAGCTTGGCCCCTTGTCTCACGAACCTGTTAGAGTTCTTTGAGGGAGTAAACAAACATGTGGACAAGGGGGAACCAATAGATGTTGTCTACCTGGACTTCCAGAAAGCTTTTGATAAAGTTCCTTATCAAAGGCCGCTAAGTAAACTCAATAATCATAGGGTAAAAGGACAAGTCCTCTCGTGGATCAAAAACTGGCTAATGAATAGGAAACAGAGAGTGAGTATAAATGGGCAATATTCACAGTGGAGGGTGGTAAGCAGTGGGGTACTGCAGGGCTCAATATTGGGTCCAGTGCTTTTTAACTTGTTCTTTAATGATTTGGAGTTGGGAGTAAGCTGTGAAGTCCTCCCCATTGTAAACCTCCATTTCCTCCTGGCTCATTATCATAGGATGGGTGGGGTGCACCTAGCATTGGATCATTGGCAGAGCACCCTGCCAACCTGGACAAGGGCTCTGTGACTGCTCCGACCTCCTAAGACGTCATGGCTGTTTGGCTGCTCCCCAGGGCACCTTCCACCCCAGTGAGCTCTTTGCCTGTGTCACCAGATGGTTCAGGAATGACGTCCCCGCTAAGTGACCCACGTGCATGAGAGATTCATGGGTGAGAATGGGTGGCTAGGGATTTCCTGAGGGAAGGGGCACTGACACTTGTCATTCTCCCCCCAAATAGGTGACTGAGGCTACACCCTCCTCCCATACCTGCTGATCCCATATCCCTTGGATGAACCTGCAGACTTGGCCACCTATAACCAAATTCACTGGCAGATGCAAATGGTCATCGCAATGGCAGATGCAAATGGTCATTGCAAATGGTCATTGGCCAACTGAAGATGTGTTTCTGTTATCTGCACAATATGGGCTGCTAGTGGGCCACACAGCCCATGGTGGTCACAAAATTCATTGCTGTTTGTGCCATGCTCCACAACATGATCATCTGGCAGCAGCTCCCACTGCCTCCAACAGTGGAACCAGGGGAAGTCCTCTGAGCCAGGACCTGGCTGGTGAGCTACCAGAGCCAGCAATGGTCCAAAGTGTCAGGGGCACTTCTGGATGTGAGCAGGTGCAGAAGCACATATGGTGCCCCCCTAACACAGATTGACCTCTCCAACCTACCCGCTCATTGCCCACCCAGGTTTCTCCCTGGAACCGCCAGCATAGGAGGCAGGCTCAACATATGAAGTGAGCTTCCAAGATGCCATTGGAGCCCCCCCATGTTTTGCCACTGAACAAGAGGGGGATGCGGTGGCACTGGGCAAAGCAGCAGCCCCCTCAATGAATGGCCTTCCCTGGGTCTCAGCCCATCCTCTTCAACAGGTGCAGTGGCTGCCTTCCATGGGCACAACAGATGGAGCACTGAGGGTGGTGCTGAGAAGGGTCTGGCAGCACTCCCTCCCATTTCCAGACAGAGACCAAGGGAGACAGCTGAGGAAAAACCCAGACGTCACTGATTTGCCATAAATGCAGGGGATGAATGGATGCAGACCCCCAAGTCCCCAACCCCAGGATGGGAACTGTGCCTATGCCCTCTGCTCTCTGCACTAGGAGGCCACTCCTTGCACAGCTTCCTTGGGAGCAAGGCTGAGTCTCTGGCTCAGTGGACAGATGCCTGGTGCTCACGGTGTGATCTCCGCTAGGGTGGGAGGAGAGGTGAGCAAAAGCCCTGGGTCTGGGTCTCCTCTTCTTCAAATAGCGAGGGAGAGAGCAGGCTGGCCTCGTGGGGGAGCCACCCAGAGATCCATCATTTGTCTGAGATTTGCTCCACATTCCCCTCCCCCACCACATCCTGGTATCAACCTGCCCCCCACCCCCAAGCACTGACCATCTGCCTGGCTCATCAGATAATCAGATGCCAGCAGTGCTGTGGGAGAATGAGAGTCCTCCCTTGCCCCCACCCCCAGTGCAGGCACACATGTAAAACTCCCACCTGGCTCCTTGCAGTAGGTTTGAGGGGAAGGGGGGGGGAAGCTGAGTGGGGCTGCAGCCTCCAAGATGTCATTGGCCTCTGCTCTGTCTTGCAGCAGATCAAACCAAATATCCACAGGGAACAGAAGCATCTTCCAGGGCCACCCCATACTTACCAGCCCAAGGCCAGGGACCATCCTTGGGATGCGTGAAGGGGCAGTTGTACAGAGGAGTGAAGGATTGTGGGGGGGGGAGGGATTGGGACAACGTGGATCATGGAGCTACTGTCATCCACAGGCAAGCAAACAGACAGGGAGAGAGTTGTGCATCAGCACAAACTTTATCGAGGTACCAAAAGTAAAGAGGATTTCTGGATGGGGGCTACCAACTCACTTCACCAGGGATGGGAACTGTGCCCGTGCGCATGTTGGTCGGAGCTGGGAGAGCCATCCCTCATGCTGCTTTCTTGGGAGCAAGGCTGAGTCACGGGCAGACTGGGGAATGACTCGTGGAGCCAGGCAGGAAAGGCAGTCATGAAGGATTGCCAGGGGATGAAATAGCCATGCCCCTAAGCCTCCCTGACAGGTTTAGACCTGCCTGAAATGAGGAACGAGTCATGTGCAGAGAAGGCAAGGGGTTTGGCTTTGCACAAGCCACATCCAGGTCTCAGGAGGTGGCAGCTCCATCATCGCAGGTGCTGCCGGCAACCACATGAGAAATGCCCCTTAAGCAAGGAAGTGCTCCTTGACTGCATCAGGATGTTTTGATGCTGGTGTGGCTGCTTGGTGATCTGATCCTATGAGGGAAGCAGTTGAGGGGTCACACAGCTGCCATCACAGGGGAGTTATGAGAGCAAGCACCCAGTCACCCCAACCTGCATCCAGGCTGTCTCCTCTGCCTGATAAGGAAGTGCAGTCAGGGGAGTCCGCACGGAGCCTTGACATGGGCTACTAGCATCCTCCCCCCCCTCCCAGCTGAGACAGCTCTGTTGACAGCAGCTCCCTGGGCAGTTGGATCTTTGGCAGGCATAGGCCACAGTGCCTCAGGAGCCTTGGCAAACAACCAGCCTCAACCACAGAAGCCAAAGTTGCGGTGGGTGGGCAGCCCATGTGCGAGGGGAGAGGGGGAAGGGTCTGAATAAGTGAGATGGGGCAGCTGCTTTCTCAGCTCCTTACCTGTCAGTGTGTCCTTGCTCCTCTAAGCTGGGACTCTGGAGACGGGTTACCTGCAAGGGAAATTGAATGGGAACTGTTAGTCAGACATTCTGGACTTAGTTCTCCTTTTGTGTATGAGTGCCAAGAGTTCAACCAATTTTGTAAAGTGCCCATTGTGAGCTCTTTCCCCACCACTATGTGACCCTCTCCCAACTTGTGCTCTAAGTCCAAAGGGCAGAGGGCTCTCAGACAGAGCTTTGTGCTGCATTCCCATATACCTTAGTTAACGGGGGCCCTGACTGGATGTAATGTGGGGAGGGGCTGTGATTGGCTGTTGGCAGGGGGGCTCAGCCACTGCTGGAGTCAATTGGAGTCTAGCAGACTGATCCCAGCTCTAGTCAGCATCCTCTGCTCCTCTGGGCCATTTAGGCGGGGCTGAACATAGGGAGGGAGCAACTTTTCCTGTACAATGGTTGCCTATGGGCTACACCACCTTTTATCATGGCCTAATTTTCCGCCGCTGTAGGTGGTGTTCCTGAACCTGAAATGGTTTCAGGAGCCAACTAACTCATGCCCATTCCCCATCACACACCCCAGCCTGCCAACGCAAGGGTTTAAGCTATAGATCTGCCTGGCTGCAACAGCTGGGTGCTTGGAAGTGGCGGAATTACTTGGGAAGGAATAGAGTTTAATCTTGCAACCATAAATGCTCTCCTATATCACAGAATGGTTAAAAGGTCTACAGTTAGTAAAGGCACTTTTGGATAGGACAATCCCAAATATAAAGGAGAGCATACTCTATGGGCTCTCTGCATAGTGCTCAAAAAATCCAACATGTACAAGCATCCATTCACCAGAGAGCATGCTGCTAACCTTCCCAGTCTCACCAACTCACTACTGTCAAGCCCCATCAATTGGAGTCTAGCCTCCATTAATTTCCTCCATGGGGTGACATATCAGATTTTAATAAACAGAGACAGCCATTAGCTTCTGTTGCAAATAAAATTTTCAGCCAAAGCCCAAAGGCCATTACCCAAGCCTGCACTTCAAGACGCTACAGGCCCAATTCCACCCTTAGCCATACACCTTGGCACGCCTGTGATTGTTCACCAAAAAAAAAAAAGCAAACGGGAATCAAACGTCTCTCTGCAGACCTCAGTTCATATCAGAACTCCATAAAGAAGCCAACCACCTACTTTTGTGTTAAAACTGAAATAGGAGAGACAAACTGGCCTTTATTATAGAAAAACCATATTATAGCCTTTGATGCAACCAGGGCCCACTTATGAACATTCTTAAGGTCAGCTCTCCAAGCCAAATTAGCTTGAAAATAAATTCCCAGATAACAAAACTGAGTTACTCTCTCTATAGCTTTCCCGTTAACTTGCCAATTGTATTTGTAGAGGTAATTAGATTTTAAAAATACCATAACCTTAGACTTACCCTGATTTACTGTCAACTCTTCTGTATTGCAATATTCTGTGAAGGTCTTCAATACATGCAGGGCCGGATCTAGGGTTGCCAGCGCCCAGAGCACCGCAAGTCTGCTATTCTCCCCCCTGCCCGCACGCAGCACGCGCACTCCCAACACTGTGTGATAACGTCACTTCTGTGACATCATCCCGCAGGGGCCTGGAGGCATGCCGTCCACACAGCAAGTCAGCCGCCCCGGCGCATGGTGTGCTGCGGAGCTGGTGGTGGCAGTGCGGGTGGCTGAGCAGAGGGCTGGGAGGCCACCCGCGATGTTTGCCTGCCCCGCTGATGGAGCGGCCGGCTTGCCATGCGCTCCCTGTCCTGCAGGGATCTCCACGCAAGATGGAGGGTGCTTTGCTCTAGATGGCTTAAGGGGCACACATAACTGGGAGTGAGCGCCCTCCAAGCAGATGCACCCTGGCTGTTGGAGTCTGACGGGAGAGCGCAGCACCGGCAAGCCCAAGGCCTCCCCCTCCTCCACAGCTGAATTTCCCTTTCTCCGCTTCTGTGGGGCCATCCAAACTCCAGCACACGTCCCACCCCTTCCTTGGCCCAGTCCCACCTCTTACTCCCCAGAGAGGCTAGCCAACGCCCACCCACCCACCTGCCTGCTCGCTCTCTTGGGCTGCTTGGTTTGCTAGCTAGGCAGGTGGCAGGGGGCAGCGCTGCATGCCTCCTGCTCCAGCTCCCTTGCTGGATTCCAATGCCTTCTTCAATCCCTGTTCCTTCCTGCCCACAGCGGGGCCGAAGTGCGGCCCGCCAGCTCGGAGGCACAGCGCAGCCAGCCGGGGGGCTAGCCGTGCCTAGCACCCCCTCTTTGGTGGCACCAGGGGCAGGCTACCCGCCCTGCCCCCCCCGTCAATCCAGCCCTGAATAAATGCTGAAGGCCACTGATATCAAGTTACCAGCTAACATAGGAGGGTGAAATTTAGGGTTTTGCAAAAAAGCTGCCATATCATTTATATACAAATTAAATAATAATGGGACTAACAAGCATTCTTGTCAAACACCCTTCTATAAAGGAAAGAGTTGGACAAGTGGCCTTCCAAGCAACAATGAACATGAACAGCACACATGCCTAGGGTTGCCAGGTCCCTCTATCCTCTCAGCGGTGTCATGATGACGTCACTTCCGGAAGTGATGTCACCATGCCAAGTAAGTGTTGGTGCTGGCTTCTGTAAGTGATGTCGTTGCGCTGGCTGCGGGAGTGCTCCCACGCTCCAATTTGACCAGTTTGGGGCGTGCCAGTGGTGGGCACGTTCTGGGAGTTTGCCCCCTCCTGCCGATTGCTCAGCGATCGGCAGATAAGGGGGGAAATCCCTGGGAGTTTGCCCGCCACTGGCAGGCACCTGGTAACCCTACACAAGTATGTCCTGGCTTGCATGATGACATTACTTCCCGGAAGTGGTATCATTGCACGGGTTACAGAAAACCCTGGGAGCACTCCCAAGGGGGCTGAATCAGGCCTGAATCAGGCCAAATCAGGCCACTGCAGAGTGCAGCAGCACTCCCACACTATGCACCAATTCAGCCTGAATTTGGGCTGATTTGAGCCAAATCGGGCCCAAATCGGCCTAGATCTGGCTGCTGCGGAGTGCAGCAGTGCTCCCAAGCTGCTCAGCAGCCTGGCCCAATTTGGCCCAAATCCAGGTGTGTTCCCCCCACCAACCAGGTAAGCGGGGGTTGGGGGTGGAGGGTGGGAACAGTGAATCCCCCACCCCCAGCAGGGGACTGGCTCCCTTACACTATAATCACTTTTCTCCACACATTTAGAATTATACCAGTTTTGTTTATTACTGAAAAGTTGAAGCCAAAATGTTATGGTGGTACAGCTCAATGGAAATTATATTTGGACTAGGCACTTTCCCAGTTTTCATTTTCAATCCTCAGCAGATCGACTCAAAAGTCCCATCTTTTTCAACGAGGCTTACTCCAAAGAAAGTGTTTCTATGATTGCAACCATAATCACTCAAGATTTTCTTCCGTATGATTAACAGGTACTGATGAAGAATAAACTTTAGAAAAATAAAATTCCCAGTCTTTGACATGAATACAAAGGAAGTTGTTATTTTAGTACTGAATGCAGGTGTTACCAATGACCAAAAGTCCTTAGGGTCATTAATTCTGGAGGAGCAGTCAACAAGTTCCACCCTTCTAGCACTGCCTTAAATTTTTAATCCTAACTGTGGCCTTAAAATCTTGTTTTAAACCAAGTAAAGCCTCAAGGGCTTGCAGGTCGTTAACACTCTCTGAACTTCCTATGTTGGTACTGAATAAGCTTTTTTCAAATGCCTGCATTCATTATCAAACCAATTATTATGATATATGATAATCTAAGCTCTTGACTGAATGTGATCTTCTAGGAAAAATAGATTTTAAAGAATTCAGGAGTTTAATCAGTATTTCTATAGAGGTTTTTGTACCCTGAGTTTTATATAGCTCCTCTGTAAAACTCCTACAACTGGAAAAAGATACAAAGGCATTAACTTTTATCTCCACCAACAAAGACCAGCAAACTGGCCTCATCGTCATACTATCTTGAGTAAACAAAATGTCTTGCTCCAAGGATAAAACAAGACCCCTCCCCCCTTTACAGTAACAGCCAAAGGCAAATGGTTAATGCTGAAAAAGGCCTCTACTTGCAGACTACTCACCAAGTCTGGAGAAACAAGAAAACAGCCATAAAACTGGCTCCTCTTGAAGAAATATGCAAAAATTCTCCCCTGTATTCCTGTGCCCATTCAATATCTCCAACCTTTCTTTTATAACAAAACCCAACAGGCTCAGCCCTGCAGCATTTATTTTTATATCCAGGGACTCGCTATCATAACCATAAAAATATCCCATCACTTCCATTTCAGAGCTATTGATCCTTGCAGCCATCAACAATTGCTCATCATTAGGTCCAATTCTACCATTAAAATCATGAGCAATTAACAACTTAGCACTAGGATAGGATGCTACTAATTTTTCAAATAAATTCGTTCACTTCCTTCAATATTACTCAAAGGAGTTTTTTTTAATCGCTAACAAGTGGTAAATAAACTGAAATTAATATAAGGTAATAATGGTTAAATTTTATATACACAGCTAGGACCAATGAGGAAGATTCCTTCTGCTCCACTGGGATACATTGTAGTGTATTTGAAATTAAACAGGCCAGACCTGCTTTTGGACATCCTCCATTATTCCTTACTTGAGCCTTAACTGAAAATACTATGTAACCTATTAAAGAGATTTCATTAGACAACCATAATTTGTGTATATTGGTCTTGGTACTGTAATAAAATTGATGATGATGATGACAGACAACCATGTTTCCTGGAGCAATATAATTTGTGTTTTTTTTAAGGTTCCACCTCTAGTGTTTGAACTAGAGATAGGCACGAACAGGGGGGAAAAATGAACACGATGTTCGTTGTTCATTGACATCCACAAACAGGAATTCACGAACATCGACAGACATGACATGTTCACGAACAGGTTTGTAGTTGGACGTTTGTGGGAGCCAGAATGGCCCCCTTGGGACTTAGCTGAACTTGAGCCGGGGAAAGGAGAGTCCCTTTCATGTCATTTTCTCTTCACAGGGGCAAAAACTAGACTGTCTGCTGGAAGCTAATTGGGGAACTACAAACTGACCTTCCCAAAGTCCAATACCCACCAAATTTGCAGGGGAAATAGTCCTCACTATCCTCTGAAGACCCCCTAAGTTTCAGAGAGATTGCACCCCGAGAAAGGCATGATCCATGGGTCTCCCCCTTTCATGTCATTTTCTGTTAACAGTGGCAAAAACTGGACTGTCTGCTGGAAGCTACTTTGAGGGGTTACAAATGGACCTTCACAATGTCCAATACCCACCAAATTTGCAGGGGACATAGTCTTCACTATCCTCTGAGGACCCCCCATGTTTCAGAGAGATTGCACCCCGGGAAAGGCATGATCCATGGGTCTCCCCCTTCGTGTCATTTTCTGTTTACAGGGGCAAAAACTGGACTGTCTGCTGGAAGCTACTTTGAGGGGTTACAAATGGACCTTCACAATGTCCAATACCCACCAAATTTGCAGAGGACATAGTCTTCACTGTCCTCTGAAGACTCCCACCCCCCAAGTTTCAGAGAGATTGCACCCCGGGAAAGGCATTATCCATGGGTCTCCCCCTTTCATGTCATTTTCGGTTTACAGTGGCAAAAACTGGACTGTCTGCTGGAAGCTACTTTGAGGAGTTACAAACTGACCTTCCCAATGTCCAATAACCACCAAATTTGCAGGGGACATAGTCCTCACTGTCCTCTGAAGACCCCCCAAGTTTCAAAGAGATTGGACCCTGGGAAAGCCATGATCCATGGGTCCCTCCCTTTCCTGTCATTTTCTTTTCACAGTGGCAAAAATTGGACTGTCTGCTGGAAGCTACTTTGAGGGTTTACAAGGCAGAAGGAAAGCTAGAAGGAGTTCAGACACAGTTCGGACAGTCCATGCCTATTTTGCCAGGGGAACTGATTGAAAGGAGTCAGACTCTCTGGCTTTACGAATGGCTGACGAACACCATGAAGAGGGCTTGGAATGAACACGTTTGCTGGGAATGGGGCCTCATGAACAGCTTGCTCGCGAACAGCGGATTGGGCTGTTCGTGTCTTTTTTTTGGTTCGTATTGCTGTTCATGCCCATCTCTAGTTTGGACTCTAGAATTCCAACCTACTTCATTCCAAGGTAATACCTTCACTTGGGGCCCATAGAGTCAATCTAGCATCATCTCTGTTATAATGTCTTGATGAAGACCCAACTCTAAGGAACTGACAACATAACAACTGCACTGAAATCCCTAGTGATACTGCCAACACCCACCATTTGGGGCATGCCAGTAATACTCATATGTTAGCCCTATATAAAAACAGACAACCAGCACTCATACCTTCCTGACATTGTCATACCCCCTCCCATATACAGAATGCCCAGCTGGTGAAAGCTGACTTTAGGAATATGTTCTTAGCCATTTATAATTTCTTCCAGTTACCCATCTAGTAATCTTCATTGATAATTATGTATACTGTGCCCTGTGGCATAACTCCTGAGATTTATTTTATTATTTGGTTCCCTCAACTTTCAGGAGAGGGACTGCACCAGTTCAAGTATGAGAGTTAATAAAAGAGTCTGTTTCCATTGACTTCAGTGGGAAATTTGCCATCAGTGCAAGTGAAAGCAGGTTTTGATATTAAGCACTTTTAGAAAACCCACCCACAATCCAAACTTTTACAAGTTTATTCAAACTGAATTAAATATGCGTACTACTTGGGGAACTTCCACCACTGGTTGTCAACAGCCAATTATGCTTCTGAATTTTCTATCCTTTCATTTGTTTTGTGTCTAGAAAGCAATCCAAATCTTGCATTTTCTGATTCTTATTTTAGAATTGTAACAATGTGGCATTGAACATACGTTAACTGTTAAAACTTTTTTAAAAAAATCTTCTGTGCAAAATTGTAACAAACTTAAAAATCTTCTCTCAGCAATCTTAAATGATCCTTGGTTGCCCTTCTTTATATCAGCTTCTATACTGAAGTGCATCATCTCATCTCAGGTCCCCATTAACAGACAATTTGACTCTATGATTCTGCTATGCAGAGAAATTGCCCTGTTATGCAGAGAAATTAAAAAACATTGTTTAATCCCCTACTTGTTCCATAGTGGTTAGCTATTTAAGTAGGGAAAGAAACCTTAGGCATTTGAATCTATCACATGCCATGGCTGTAAATTGCTCTGGGTCTCTGAATAGCATAGCTTGCAACCTGGCATAATGACTGAATGCAATGAGATAAAAAATAAAAGCTCTGCTTACCTCTTTATGCCTGTTGAAACATGCTGTGGCTCAGAAAGCTTACGCCCTAATAAATTTAGAAAAGAGCAAGAGTCTAGTAGCACCTATAAGACTAACAAAATTTGTGGTAGGGTATGAGCTTTCATGAGCCACAGATACCTGAAGAAGTGAGCTGTGGCTCACGAAAGCTCATACCCTACCACAAATTTTGTTAGTCTTATAGGTGCTACTAGACTCTTGCTCTTTTCTACTGCTACAGACTGACTAACATGGCTACCCATCTTCATATATCATGATAAATTTATTAGCCTTTAAGAGGTGTTACAAGACTCTTTGTTTATATTAACCAACAATATTTTGGTAGAGAGAAATTTTGCAGAGAACTTATGTATGACAGTGTGCCTATATGGGCTGTTTATGGATGCACATTTGATGCACATCTCACTTTTCTCCCATATTACACTTTAGGTCAGAAATACTTAAGGACAGGATTTGTATAGGTAACAATGGTGACAGTACCAAAATCTCTTACTGTTCTGCTCCTACAGTGACAAATCTAATAGTTAACATCCATGCAGAAGTATCATCAGTGTGGAAGGAAAGACTTGTTTGTATTACAAACACTTGCCTAAGGCCAAGTGAATGAGGAAAAAAGGAAGCAAGGAAGCAAGATGTATAAACAGGTTAGGAAGGTCGGAATGTAATAATATCAGCATGGCTAGCACCATGCAACAAAATGAATACTGCAAAGCCACTTTACCATGCCCAACTCATACCCTCCAATGTTTCACATATCATGCTTGTTGTAACACTGCAGTTCTCATTCCAAGGATCACACCCCTAATTCCCCACTCTCTTGCTATTATGTATTGCTGAAGGCTCCTTTCTGTCTGTTGAATTCATTTACTCCACCAATTTTAAATGTTATTAAATATATACTTGAAAAGCATAATTGCCCTACAATGCAAAAAAAAATCATAGCAGCTGAGATTTGTAATACTTTCCAAGTGTGTGGAATGGTAGGCAATGCACTGCATGACATCTTAACGTTCATGAGCATTGTAAGGTTGCCAACCTCTAAACGGGGCCTGGAGATCTCCTAATATTACAGTTCATCTACAGACTACAGAGATCAATTTCACTGGAAAAACTGGCTGCTTTAGAGGGTGGACGCTATGACATTATATCCATTTGAAGTCCCTCCCCTCTTCAAATGCTACAATCCCTAAGCTCCACCCCTAAATGTTCAGGAATTTCCCAACATGGAGTCTGTAGTAGACATGGGCATGAAATGGAAAAAAACGAAACAAGAGGTCCGTGTTTTGTCTTGTTTCACAAATCGCAAACCACAAATTTTCCTGAAATTGACCCTTCATGAAACAATTCATTAGTTTCATGATTCATCAGAACCAGAGGCATTTCAATGGCTCCCTTTACCCAGAGATGCCAAACTTGCAGGGAGACTTCAGCAGGTTCTCTACCCACCCTCCCAGTTTGGCCCAAATTGCAATATGTTGACCGGGAGGCAAGTGCTGCCAGAGTGCTTGACTGAAATGGGAACCGAGAGCTGCTGGGTCAGACTCAGGAGGAGGACGAAGGATTACCAGACATGGTGTGGAGCTCGGTCAGGAAGATGGAGTGAGGGGTGGACTCAACTGCAGGCAGGGACAGTCCCAAGAGTTTGGGATGTGGACTGGAGGAGCTGAATGTTTCTCCAAAACGTCACAATTCATCCTGAAATATAACCTAAGGCACGTAGGTTTTGTTGGTGGCCTCCCGCTCCTCACAGGCCCGGGAGGTGGTTGATGCACTCGACCATCCCTTCTGTCTCCCCATGCTACAGGCTCAGGGGTGGCCCGCAGCACCCCCTTAGGCCCTAAGGGGCACCCACCAC
Organism: Eublepharis macularius; assembly: GCF_028583425.1. NCBI lineage: Eukaryota > Metazoa > Chordata > Lepidosauria > Squamata > Eublepharidae > Eublepharis > Eublepharis macularius. Next base: position 131,918,912 of record NC_072790.1, read on the forward strand.
ATCCGGCATGTGGGTTTTGTGGGTGGCCACCCCCTTCTTATGGCCTGGGAGGTGGTTGACGCTCCGGACCACCTTCCTTCTGTCCCCCTGTGCCACAGATGGATGCCTCCCCCTCTTTGGGGGGAGAGTACTATAAGCCCCACTCTTGGGGACGCCTGCCAACAAAACCCACCTGCCAGACATGGTGGCACTGATGGATGCCTCCCCCTCTTTGGTGGAGGTTATTCTTAACTCCCTGGGGGGCATCTCCCCCATCCCGGGACATGTACGGAATGGACGGGTTGGTGTGCCCATGGCTACAGAAGGCCCACCTCCTTGGTTGCCTAGGGAATTAACCCCCGGCTCCTCGCTGTATAGGGCAGAAGGGAAGCCCTCCAGTTGGCTAGGAGAGATGCCTATCAAGGGTAAGTGGCCTACAATTGGGGTTTCCAATGGCAACAAAATATCTGGGCCCATTGTTGCCTAGGGAATCAATGGATCGGCACCAGCCTGTCTGAAATTACAAATCGTTCACGAATGTAACAAAATGGGCCAAAAAGTTGTGAATTTCGTGAAAACTGCAGCACCACAAAACGTGGTTTTGCGACACACAAAATGGCGCGATTCATCACAAAAATTGCTTCATATTTCAATTCGTGCCCATATCTAGTCAGCAGCCCTAGAGCTTTGTGATGATGTGATGCCATAGAGTCCATTTTCCAAAGCTGCTATTTCCTCCAGGGGAACCCAGGTTGCCATGGCTCCCACTCTGGCAGGAGACTTCCCACCAGCATCCTCTGCTGCCCTCCACTGCTCCATCAGCCTAAGTGGAACTGATCTCTGTAATTTGGGTATCTGTTGTAATTCCAGAACTCCAGGGTCCATCTGGAAGTTGGTAACCCTTTTCACCACAGTGTTGTATCATGCAACTGAATACAATTTAAGTTCCAAACAAGGTTTATTGTGGAGCTTAAACAGATATAACAACTGCTGCATTACTCAGCAAGCCAGATTAGGCCCTGGCCAAATCTCTTCCCTTCTACTTCTTGTTTCCTGTCTCACCATATTATATCTCTTAGGAAGTTCACTGTTGTATCTAAGAATACCATACAAGCATACCATACAAGCAAGTTGCATAATATTTTTAAGAAGGCAAACCCGAAAGCAAAAATATGGACAGTGATTGAAAAGAGGCGGAGACCAGAAAAAAACTGGTAAACAGGGACAGCTGCAGAATATCACACACACACAAAGAGAGGGAGGGAGTGAGGGAGTTTATGAATATTCATGTTGATTTAGCTATCAATACCATTTCTAGCTGTAGTTCTGTGAGGGATTGAGAACACTTGTGGCTTTCAGCCTAAGATTTCAAGAATTCTTTCAGGAAATCTGTGACAGACAGTTAAACAGGTCTAAAATCAATATACACTTATAATGTGTAGTTCTTCCCTACCCCCAAATTCAGATTTATTACTAAAGCATTCTATATTAGCCACAGGAAAAGTTATTGTCTGGACGCAGCTTCTCCCCCCCCCCAAATTCTTTTGTTTGCCATCTGGCTTGTCATCTGCTTTAGAGTTTTCCTTCAGGATTACAGCTGAAAAGATGATTTTATCTGCACTGAGTATTATTAATTGTCCTTCCAAATGTTGTAAAAGGATTCCAATTACACTTCAACATAGACATTCTCAAGCTGAACTCTGGAGTCTTTTGACCTAATGGAAAGTAAGCAATTAAAGCCCTATATACATCCTGCTTAGCTTGCCATGAAACATACACACATCTTGTAAACTACGCACAACAACAAAACATGCTAGTCTAGCTATGTCATTTTAAAGAGCAAAAATCATTGTTCCAAGAATTTTCCAGAAATGCTATCTTTTCAACTGTATGTTGAGATACTGAAAATGCATCCAATAAGAACTTCCTTTTGCCATTTGTAAAATAAATTTACTCAGTCACTCTATATAATGTCCATAAATGCAACATGTGTTTGTACCATAATGCAATGTCACAGTAGCTGTTTCGCTACGTCCTTTACCCACTACACATTTTGAAAAACTTTACAAGCAATTAAGGGTGTGGTAACTCAAACAAGTTCATCATCACCAGATGATTGCTTTATGTAGACATGGCTATGACAGATTAAATTCCCACAGTTTTCATATTACTTTACAACGAATGCTTTTCACACATCCTGATTTCTTAAAGAAGAAAAAGTAAAAAAATGTGTAACTGAGTATCTGCAGTTTGTTCCCCTTATCATAACCTCAGTCATTGTCTTCTCATCATCTATTGTCTCCTACTCTTAAATTTACAGAGCTTTGTAAGCTTCCTGAACGGGAATATCTATTTACTTTCCATTTATTTTACTATGTGAAGTTCCATGGATAAACTGATGGCCCATCATAGCCATCGTCATCGTCATTGTCATCATCATCAAACCTACACTGAATCATGCATACGCATATGTAAATCTGCTTCAAAAAGAAGACAAATCCACAGAACTGCAATTACATTCATTTTAATAGCGATAGAAGAGTAGGCAATAGAATCTATACAAGTGTGGGTTGGGCAATCCTTATAAGACCAGGTTTTGACGAGGTCTTTTTCCTTTCGATTAATGAGATCCAGCATGGTATAGTTGTTAACGGGTCAGACAAGGATCTGGGAGAACTTGGTTTGAATCCCAGTTTTTCCATGGATGCTTGCTGGGTGACCTCAGTCATTCTCCCTCAGTCTAATGTACCATTACAGGGTTGTTGTAAGAACAAAATGGAGGAAGTTAGAATGTTTTAAATTGGTTTGGGTCCCCATTGGGGACAAAATGGAGTATAAATGGCTAAATAAATAAGGCACAAATGAATATTTTTCTCCAAGTATGTAGAGACCACAGCTGTGAGTGGCCTAAGTTTGCAGTTTTCATAATAGCCACAGGGGACAGCTACTTGACTGTTAGCTGTAGCAATGTTTTTACACTTGGCCCATCATATATCACACTTAAGGATTCGGTGCACAAAAAAGCAAGTACATAAAAGTCACATGACCAAAGAGGCAGGATTATTTCACCATAAAGTGATACCTTCCCATTTACCAAGTATCATATGCTCTTATGGATGATTTAACATGTTAGGATGTTTTGTTCAACTATATGTTGGCCTATGTTTTGAACCATGGATATCGATGGATACTAAAAACATCATTATGTGAAAATTTTAAAAGGATGTGTGAATTTACCCAACACTGGATGAAGTGTGACGTTTTCTTTTTTTTATTTTCTGTTTTTTATTTTGAACAGTTTTCACAACAAAACAAGCAACTAGCTTAATTAGTTATTTGGAGTAAATCCAAATAACAACACAAACCTTACAAAGTTTGCACATATTATGCAAAAAGAAATTTCCGCACTGTTGAAAGCTTTTTCTATGCCCAATGCCACGATACAAGCTTCAGACATATTAGCTGTACAATGCAAGAACACATTAAATGTTGTACGTATATTATCTACTAGTGAACGATTAGGGATAAACCCTGTTTGATCTGGATTGACATAATGACTAATGATCTGTTTCAACTGGTTTGCTAGAATTTTAGTGAAGATTTTTGCATCTGCCAGTTTGGTGTAGTGGTTAAGAGAGGTGGGACTCTAATCTGGAGAATGAAGTTTGATTCCCTACTCCTCCACTTGAAGCCAACTGGGTGACCTTGGATCAGTCACAGCTCTCTCAGAGCTCTCTCAGCTCTCCCACCCACCTCACAGGGATTGTCGTGAGGATTATAATAACATACTTTGTAAACCGTTCTGAGTGGGCATTAAGTTGTCCTGAAGGGTGGTATATAAATCGAATGTTATATATTATTATTAAACACCTTGTTCCCTCCCCCTCTCTACTAATTTCCCCTATACTCAAAAGAAAAGAAAAGAAAATTTAGAAATAATAAAGTAATTAAAAATAACCAAACTATTTCAATTTAGATTATCTATATATAACACTAAGAAAGTTATCCCAGAGGTTGTCTTCCAGCTGCCTGCCCAACTTTACGTCAGGACAGGTTCATACAATCAGGACAGGTTCACAGGTTCACACCTTCTCTGAGAACTGGTAATTACACTAAGGTTTCAGAACTTCAGATTAGTCCTCCCCCTTCCCTTCCATTTGTTTACAGTTTAACACTTTGTAATAATAACACTTTGTAAACCGCTCTGAGTGGGCATTAAGTTGTCCTGAAGGGCGGTATATAAATCGAATGTTGTTATTATGTTATTATTTAATAATATTAACAATTCATTGAAATAGATTCTAAGGCTATTATTAAGAGAAGATTTTTCCCCTTCTCCTACAGCAGATTCTTGCATAGCTTTGCTGACTTCTGTCTTCACTGATTTTTCTTCCCCTTTAATCTCGTCAACTGCCAGTCCCTCACTTAAGTATCTTTTGGAGGAGTGTTGAATAGCTCTGTCTTTCCTTTTTGTGGCTTCTCGTCTGCTTCTTGTGATGCCATTTCCAAATGAAGAGCATGCAGTAAACCATTACCCCAATTTTCATCCCCCACAAAATAGAATTTCCGTTCGTGAAGCACTCTAATCTTTACTGGTGCTACCCATTTTTATCTAATATTTGCTGCTTGTAGCTTCATTGTTACAAACTTTAGCTCTTTTTTTTTCAGGAGGGCTGATGGCGCCAAATCTGGGGAAATTGAAAACTGAATTCCTTGATGCTGAAAGAAGCCTCTTTTCCTTGCTTCTAATATTATTCTCCTCATTCTCATGTCTGCAAACATCACTATTATATCTCTTGGTCTTTTCCTTTTTGGATTGTTCAATGGGTCCAATCTATGTGCATGTCTAATTATCAGCCCCATGTCAGCCTCCAACTGCAATTCCAATGCCAGCCATCTTGCTATATAACTTGATAATTCCATATTGCTTTCAATTTGTTCATTTATTCCTCTCAGTTTTAAGTTATATTGTTTGGCAATATTTTCTAGAATTATCAATTTTTCCATTCATTGCTCTTCATTCTTTTGTATGGACCAGATCTCATCTTGTAACGTTAGCCCAAGTTCCATAGCTGTCTCTGCCATTTCCAAGGTTTGTTTTTATGATTTTTTAATCTCCTCTAATTGCACAGAGATAGGCTTTCGCATCATAGATATCTTTTCAAGTACCTTTTGTTCTGACTCTTTGAGGGACTGTTATAAAGCTTTTTATTGACATTATCACCTCCCTGTGAGGTGCAGGGTCAGCGCGCCCATTGAGGCCAGGTAGGCGGTGGCCTCAGGGCGTGGGGTGCCAGAGGGGCAGGCCGGTGTGTGTGTGCAGGCTGGTGTGTGTGTGTGCACGTGCGTGTGCACGGGTGCCTGGCCTACCGGGAGGCCAAAGGCACCGAAAACCCTGGTGCCGCTGCTGGTGCGGTGAACCAATGATCAACTATCATTTTTCCCATTATTGCCCTCTGTGGAGCTTTTTCTTTTTTTTGACCTCTCAGGTGGAAACACATATGTAAAGTTCCTGTCTTTTTCAGAGAGGTTCTTGGCTTTCCCCCCTCCAATTTCTTCACGTTATTAGTGGTACTTTGTTAATTTTTTCTACAGATTGATTGAGAGGTTGAAGTCAGGAGCTTTGGGTTTAAGTGTCTACCATCTTAGATGTCAACATTTCAATCTCCAAAGTGTGACAGTTTCAAATTTTTAAAATCAACATCTGAAGGGGTTGGAAGTGAAGACTGTAGGAACCACTTCCATGGTTTAAAAAAATAACATTTTTAAATCTCAGAAGTTGCTATTAAAATCTTCCCCATGTCAGCCTTTCAAAGTGACCCTGCTCACATGAGCCATTATTGGGTTGGCTGGCAAGAGGAAAGTCTGCTGTGAACATCTGAAGCTTACAAAGGCTTTATGACATGCCGTGGAATTCTAACAGGACTTTTTGACTTGGATAGGAGGCAGAGATTTTATCTCAGTTTTCATTTGGAAATGTTTACATCATTTTGTAAGCCACCTTGAACTATATGTAAAAGCAAGAAGTAAATGCAGCAGTCAATCAATCAATCAATCAATCAATCAATCAATCAATCAATCAATCAATCAATCAATCAATCAATAGGAAATTTCTACTGACCGCAAGAATTTCTGCCAGTGGAGCACAGATTTTTTTGCCCCTCCTTTCCTACTGCACTTCCAAACGCCCCCAAAATACTGCTCTTGCAGGGCAGGAGATCCACAGGAACAGCATAAGGAAGAATTAGAGATCTGCTGCAAGAGGAGAAGCATCCACAAAATCACTGACCTTCTGTCTTTGGGAATCCGCTGCTGGTTCCAACTCTTTTGCCAAAAATCAAAATAATGAATAAAATATTTCTGAGGAAGAGAAAGGAAGAATTCTGATGCCATAAAGCTCTATTGTTGACATTTTATTTGTTTTTTCTTTCTCTAGTTTCTACACATAAACAAATACAATTTTATAGTGCTGGCTGTATGTGAATTATGTATTTGCCAGTAAGGTGTGTTGAAAGAACCCTGGGGATAACCAGGCTCAAATCCTTGATTGCCTTGAAACTGCCTGGATGATGATGAGGAAACCACAGCAAATGCTGCTGATCCTATATATTTTCTGTCTCATTCCTAGAGCTGATAACTAAGGAGGTGGGAAGATTAATCAGTACACTTCAGTGCTGATTTAGCTCTAGACAGCTCCTAAGCTTTGCAGAAAAGGCGTAAAAGGATCAGTAAAAGACTCATGTGAAGGGTTAGATTTTTATACATCTATGTCAACCTAAAACTTTGGGTGCAGTGTTCAGTCACATAGTAGTTGCAACATAATTTCATGACATCATGTGATACATGTAAGCTTAAGCAAAAGAAGAATGGCAAAGGGTCAAAATCTATCAGCCTGCCCTCTGAAATTAAGAGGGGGGTGGTGGTTTTCTGCATATCAGTTTGAAAAGAGAAAACTAAGCTGACAGGGTGATTTAGTGGATTAAAGCATTAGTCCATTCCACCTCAGTGCCATAGGTCAGGTCACCCCCTTTCTACTGTCAAGTCAAATCATATCTGGGTGAGTTTTGTTTCTGGGAAAGAAAAAAAGGTACTTTAATTTAGTTACCTTTCCCCCAAATGCCTCCCCCGCCCCAACAACAACCCCACTAAAATCTATGATTTGCTTTCTGATTGGGTTTAGCATCAGGAATACCAGATGACAGAGGGGAACTCTTCATATTACATAAAAAAATTCTACCTACAAGCTCATTTCTCATAGGTTTAGAAGAAAAAATGAGGAGATTCAACAGAACTACTGAGCTAAGACAGCCACTAAGCTAATGTTTCACCTGAATGTCATGGTCTGGGAATCTCAATGACTTTTGGAAACAGCTGGAAATATTATAAGGATGGATTTGCAACATTAGGTGTGTATGTGTGAAGTTCTGGTCCCCTGCCAAAATACCCAGAGGCCCTATGGGCTAACTTATATTTCAAAGCTTCATCATGTCTTTGCTGAGAAAGCCATAGTCAATAATCCACTAGTAATTCCAATTCAGTCCATTTTGTAAGGATTGATGTTCTATGTTTGGGAACAGAGCCACATTTCCACTGGCTGAGCAGTGGATTAAAGTGAAGGGTTTCCAGTGGAAACTAGCAATTTAGAGCAAGACTAGTTAAGATAAAGAAGGGTGCAGATGGCATTTTCATCTGAATACTAACCACAGGATTTTTAAAGAGGGTTCCCCGTCCTCTTATACATACCCTTGAGAAAGAAATGAATATTTCTAGTCCAGTTGCCAACAACCTGGAGGAAAATGTCCTGTCCCTTAATGTGTGGAAATGTGTAGGTAAAGCTTTTCATGGTGTGGTGATCAGGGCTTTTTTTCTGGGAAAAGAGGTGGTGGAACTCAGTAGGTTGCCCTCGGAGAAAATGGTCACATGGCTGGTGGCCCCGCCCCCTGATCTCCAGACAGAGGGGAGTTGAGATTGCCCTCCACACCGCTCAGCAGGGGGCGGGGCCACCAGCCATGTGACCATTTTCAAGAAGTTCCAGAACTCCGTTCCCCCGCGTTTCCCCTGAAAAAAAGCCCTGGTGGTGATAAAGAACCAAGGGAAAAGAAAGGAAAAGAAAACCCAATGCAACTGACCAAGACAAGTAACAAAAAGGGTTGATCAGAACAATGAATAACTGAGATGATATAAATTCAATAAATCCTCTAAAAATTCCATTCAAATATACATCAACAAATGTCCTCAGGCCATTTTTTTCTCCAGGTTTTTGGCAATCTAATGTCCAAGTCATTTCATGAATATGGATAGAGAAATAACATTGATGCTTTAGAAGTTAATTAGCTGCCTTACAATGAAATCCTAAGCAGAGTTACTCCAGTCTAAGCCCATTGTAGTCTTATAGAACCACAGTCTTCGGAATCCCTCCCTCTAAATCCAGGTGGTACTGTAGGGAAAACCGTATCCTGTTTCCTTTGGAACATTCTTGCATTCATCTGGGGACACACTTCTCAGACTGAATGTGACTGTGTACACAAGTTAGAGAGTTACATCCCATCATCATCCTCTGAGGCACAGTAAAGGATCTTGGGATGTGTGTCTCAGATTACGTGCTGCTTCACTGATGACCTTTAAAGTATTCCTGCTTGCTGGAACAATCAGGGCAGCCATTGTGAATGTGTGATTGAAACAAAATGGATAGGAGGCAGGTGTGGCAGGCTGGATTAACTTTTTTGAAAGCTTGCAGGGGTTATCTATGTATGACCTTCCTCAGAAATCTTTAGCATTCTTTGAAACAGCTGGATTTCTATACAGCGACTCAACATAGTTGAGCTTTTGTGTTGGAAAACAGGAGTTTCTCTTCAGAATGCTCTGGAGTCCATGCATCCCTAATGAGGTTTTTCACTGGGGTTTGTTGGACAGCTGTTGCAGTAATAATGGATTGTCTCTCTTTTGTGGGAAAGAATATGTTGACATTTTAACTTCTCATACAACCATCTTGTTCTGAGTGGCTACTGGGACAGAGTGAACACCCTGTCAAAAGTCTGCCCACTAGAAGTGGATCTACTTATTTCAAGCAAGCAAAGCTATGGTTTCAAAACAGCTAAAGAAAAGACACATAAATGGAGGATTATTTAGAATCTGAGGGTGGGGGCTAAGGAACAAATCTGCCTAAGAATAAAAAAATGAAATTAGACAAGGTGCATTGCCTAGTCTCTTAATTACACTGAAATTACTTACATATTGGGAATAAAAAGAAATTATCAAAAGTGTTGAACATTTAGATACCACCTCTTCAGAAACCTGCCCAAGATAGCTCACAATATAATCATAAAAAATACATTGGTGTATAGATTATCAATATAAAATCAAGCCATAAAAACAAACCACAGAAAATATGCCCAGGGCAAAAAAATAGCACAAATTAATATTCAGCAGCCTAAAATCATATCCATTAAATAATTTTCAGGCTAGAAGCAGACCATAAAGACAGTTTTAAAAGATAGAACCCTTCAGTTAAAAGCCTGGATTAAAAGAAAAGTTTTGCCCTGGGCACCATTTAGAAGGACATTCTAAATGTAAGATGAAAAGGCCCTGCATCTGCAGGTAGGGCACAGAGAGCAGGGCTTAGGAAGTGGATCTTAACTGGTGGCCTGAGTAACTGAAAGCTCCCTTTCACAATAGGGACAATGGCTTTTGCACAGGGGCAATCCCCAGTTTTGCTCTCATTGCCACTGTGAAAACAAAAGTATTTGCAATGGAGCTTCTGCATGGGGTTTTTCTCTGGGCTTTCTACTTATGCCCACCATTCCACATGCATGCACACATGCCTCTAGCAGGATTTTTGCTAGCAGGAGTTTAATTGACAGCCAGAATATCATTAAAGGATTTAACTATGGTGATATACCTACAGCAGGTAATTTATTAAAAGTCAAAAAGCCCACTGGTGGTAGGGAAGGGGTATGGCTGGCCCAACAATTTTGGGCAAGAGTGCCCAAAACACCCAAGCTGCCCCCCCCCCAATCGGGAGGCAGGAAGGTGGCATCATCCTCATTGCCTCCTCCCACTCTGGAAGGGAGAAAGGAAAACACCACCCATCCTCCTTACCTCTCCCTGCACTACAGGGAGGCAGGGGGGTGAGCAAAAAGGTGTCCACCTTCTCTGACTCCCCTGCCTCACAAGGAGGCATGAGAGGTGGGAATAAGCCACCTGTCCTCTTCTCCCCCAGCAGCCAGTACATTAGTTCTCTGCAGGGTGGGCAGGGCTACCTTGCCCCTCCCACCCCAGGGAAGGAGAAGCCTGCCAGCCACTGCAGCCCAGGCACCTCCCCAATGGTACAGCTGGAGGAGTGGCAGCGGGGAGCTGATCTGTTTAATGCTGTAGTGGACAGGCACTCCTGAGGAGGCTAAATGGAGAATGTGAGATAAAATGGTACCGGATACAGGGCAGAGGTAAAGAAACCTACCCATGCTTTCCCCAGATCCACTTTGAGTACAATTGTCCTGGAAAGATCACACCAAAGTAAGTTTGGTGAAACCCACAGAAGAGGTGGGGGATTCCTGGAAGATGGGCAAATTCACAACAGTGTTATGCAGAAGCCTACATCTTTAAAAATGCTGCTGTTTGCTGGAGGGGGATGGGGGGGGGGCAAACAGCATAGAGCAAGAGTTCCATGTGGAAGAAACCTAATGTTTTCTGATCTGTTTGTGCAATAAACTAAGGTGAGCTATTATGGAAATCATTTGATTTTAAAATCAGATGTAAATTAACAATGCCACCTTTAGAAGAGTATTTTGTATCCCAAGTAAAAAGATAGCAAATAGCTGTTGATTAGGTTCCTCCAAAAGAGAAGAAGAAAAGCCAAGCTCTTAATATTGGTGTGTGGGCTAGGACAAGACTGAGTGTATAAAAGAGTGTGATCGTAGCCATCCCGTTTCTTATTCAACAGACTGCAGTCCACATCAAGCCAACTCAGTCTGCTTGCCAGGCATCTACCTCTTCCAGCACCTTTCTACTATTGAACCTACGTTCTTCTCTGATTTCCAAACAAGCAAGAGCTTTCCAATGCAGCACCATATTTTTATGGCATGGTGCAAATGGCCTTTGGGGACATGGTGATGGGTAGGTCAGGAGGAGTACATAGTTAGGCCTTCATCAAGGTTATTTGAGCAATACACCCCAAGCGTAGTTAGGGCCCATTTCTTTACTGTTTCTGCAACTCTACAAGCCATATTGGCCCAAATCTGTGTTTGATACAATACATGAAAAATAAATCCTCATCTATCAACTGCTTGTTTGACTGCCAAGCAGTTTTTAATTGTTACCAGGAAAGTATGTCAAAGGGGAGCCAGCTTTATAAAAAGCATTGGATGGAAAAATAAAATGAATAAATAAACGTCATTTTAAAATAGCTCCTCTTCTAACAAAAGACAGATGTTCGGTAATCTTGAGACTTTGATGACGATAAGGGGAGATACGTTTGAACTAATCAGAAAATAGAAGTGAATCTGGGAGCCAGATTTTGATTGTGGTTAGCATGGACATTGCACAAGGCAGTAATGTTGTTGAACCGTCTTATGGACCCTGAGTTAATTTTGCCCGTATGTTACTTGAGTTCAGAATTTGCCTCATCTCACCAGTTTCCTTTAATTAAGCTAGAATTCCCAGTAACAAAGTCAAGGAATACAAAGACCTAGTGAATACACAGAAAGGATGGATCAAAACAGACAAAATGAAGAACGTGTGCCTATGCTTGCCTTTAAAAGGTAAATTACAGGCACATGTAGCCCCAATTCAAACTGGGACCCCAAGGTAGGTAATATCAAAACCAGACACTCGCTTTGATGTTATTAGCACTTTTAAGAAGTAAAGGTCTGGTTTTTCAAGGACCTCTTGTGTTCTCAGAAGTGGTGTATCTTGCCTAACACCAGTTGCTCCAAGTCTCATCTCTGCTTTTGGAGGCATCTAGAGCTGGATCCACAGTAGCTCCAGTGTGAAGAAGAACCATTGCAGGTTAGGGGTGCAGAAACACTCTCAGGCTATTGCTAATCCAAAAAGAAAGGCCAAGTTATACTAATCGACCCAGGATAACAGCAGCAGGCAACAAGAGCCTACAGGAGCCACCCCACTACAACAGGACCCAGGAGACCTGGGATAAATTCTCTGTCTACCCTTGTCCTATAGGCTAGGGTTGCCAGCCCCCACCCCCACCCCGCCCAGGCACCTACCTGCCATTCCCTAGTCATGCACACGCAAAGTGTACGAGCATGTTCCCAGCCTGCACAATGACATCACTTCCAGGAAGTGACATCATTGTGAGGGCTGCAGGCCACCCTGGGAGTGTTCCTGCAGGGGCCCAAATTTGGCTGATTCAAGCCCAATTCAGCCTGGATCAGGCCACTGTGAAACACAGGAGCACTGCTGCACTCCGTAAAGGCCTGATCCAAGCTGATTCGGGTCCAATCTGGGCTGATTTGGCCCCAATTTGGGCGGATTCAGCCCTGACTGGGCCGCTGCAGAGCACAGGAGCACTACTGAACTCTGCTGTGGCCCAATCTGGGCTGATTCCAGCCCGATTCAGATCAATTCAGCCCCAATCTGGGCCAATTCAGGATGCTATGGCACGCAGGAGTGCACCACTCGGCCCAGGAGCACACCCTGGGTGGAGCGTTCTTCCCTGGCCAGGTAAACGGGGGCGGGGGGTGGGGGTGGAGCAGGGATCCCCCTCCAACAGCGTGGTTCTGGCAGCCCTTCTATAGGTACATTATTTAAAACAGTGATCTAAATTGTGTTTCAAAATTATGTAATACGTTCCTGAAATCCTTGGCAATCAGTTTACAGCAGCATAAATATGCATGCACATGCACATACACACACACACCCCAAACAAGAACAAGGCTCCTCTCTCACAAGAATTGGGAGGCAAACCTTTTCTTGCCCTCAGACAGCCCCCTAACCTTAAACAACTTCTCGCTCATAATAATGTATTTTCCAACACTAACATGTACTCTAGGACCAGAGCCTACAATAAACCAAGATGCCAATTCTGTCCCCAAATTTACTCTGACAGCATGATCACTGGACCTAACAATACCGGTTATACTTGTTCATATTCCAGCGTTATATATGCTATCAAGTGTCAACAATTCCCTTTCATTCTCTGCATTGGACAAACAGATCAGTCCCTGTGCAAAAGAATAAATGGGCATAAATCTGATCTTAAAAATCAGAACTCTGAAAAACCAGTGGGAGAACCTTTTAACCTTCCACTCTGAAAAACCAGTGGGAGAACCTTTTAACCTTCCAGGGCATTCCATTGCTAACCTAAAAGTAGCTTTCCTCAAACAGAGAAACTTCAAAGGGACAGTACAATGTGCGATTGCTGAACTGGAGTTCATTCACAAATTCATAATAATGGAACCCCTAACCCCATAGTTGAATAGAAACTTAGGATACTTATCTCACTACAGATACTGATTTCTACTCTAATCGAGCTGCATTATGCCATTGCAACTTTACATCCTGATGTCTTCAATACACCCCTCCCATCCAATCATGCTGCATTAGGGTTGCTAGGTCCCCCTTACCCTCCCAGCAGGAGGAGGAGACCCAGCATTCACTTTCTTGTTGCTCCTCGCATATGTGCAAAGCATGCGCACCCTCCCAGGGCAACATGACAATGTTACTTCTAGGAAGTGACATCATTATGCAGGTCCAGAATCATATGCATGCTTCACAGCAGGATGATTTGGGCCGAAAATGGGGCCCATTTGGGGCCCAAATTGGCCTACTGTGAAACGCAGGAGCGCTCTCGGGGCCGCACAATGATGTCACTCCTGGGAGTGACAATGTTGCGCCACCGTGGGAGCACACCCAAAAGGCCTGTTCTCCCACCTTTCCCCCCCCTGGCCGGGTGAGTGGGGGTGGGGGGGTGGAAGATGAGAGCAGGGGATTCCCCACCCCCACCAAGGGACCTGGCATCCCTATCTTGCATTGTACCTTTACATCCTGCTGCCCTCCCTCATAACACCTCACCCACCTTTTGGCTGGAATATGAAGGCTCAGAGATCTCCATTCCTACTCGTATCTGAAGAAGGGAGCTCTGATTCTTGAAAGTTTACACTCTGAAAATCTTGTTGGTCTCTAAGGTGCCACTGGACTCAAATCCTGCTGTTCTACTGCAGACCAACAGAACTACCCCCCTAAAACAAGGCTATCATGCCATCTTTTGCAGGTTGACTGAACGTTGTGCTATTGCCTTTTAATCTGTTTTTATTGATCTATCCTGGCTGAGGAGGCTGAAATATTTCAGGGGCACCCTTTCAGTCAACAATTTGGATAAGTCTTCACCAACGACTTCTTTCCTGTTAGTAATTCACTGGAACAGAAGAACTCATAATCAGCTAGAATGAAATCCAAACAACATTCTTTTTATGTGCGTGAGTAGCATCTGTACATCTTCTATATACATAAAGACAACTGTCCTGACTGACTCATCAACGCCCAACCCAAACCCCTGGACCTAGAAGCATGAAATTTGAGGAGGATGTTCCTTTTGTGGTGTAGAGGCTCACTAAGAATAGATTTTAAGAAATTTGCCCCCTAAAGGGGTAAAAAGGGGCAAAACGTGTTTTCCCATAGGGATACAGCTTCCCTGTGTGGCTGGGAGGCTGCTCATCCCCCTCTCCCTGCCAACTGCCAACTCAGCCACTCTGCCTTGAGGTCATTTGCATATGCTGCCTTGATTGGTCATCATCCCAACATTCTAAACAGTATGCAGGACACATGCAGTATTCAGGACACATTGAATGTGTCCTGAGGTAAAAATACACCTCCCCTCTAGGTTTGCCAATCTCCTTGTTGGGCCTGGCTTTCCAATGTGGCTGACAGGCTGATGGGTCAACTGTGGAACTGTGTTCTGAGGTAAAAATTAGGTCAAGGAAACTGCAGACAGTTGAAGAAAGACAGTACAAGACTCCTGAAAAGGGATTTTATATAAAAGTCAGTATGGCAGCTGAGTTTTTAAATGTTCATGGGGAGATGGTGCATGACCTTTCTAGGGGTCATTTCAATGTAAACCTCTCACATGAACCTACCGAAGGGCCCACCATACCACCCCTCCCTCAGTCCAACTCCACCTCACACCTCTTGCAGCCATAACCTCTTACTGCCCCCAAAAAGCCTCTTGGCAGACGTTGTGCAAGATATACCGATGCTAAAAGGAGGAAGCAATTTAGAGATGTGGCAAAGAAATATGCATATCATACTCCTGCAGTGCACTGAGCAGCAGTGGGCAAGTACCAGCAAGTCCTGTGTCCAAGGGAAAGGTGACCATCCCTGCCGGCCTGGGCACAGCAGTGACGACCCTAGCAGACTTAACAGCCACGATATACCCTGATATCGTCACTATCATGAAGAAGTCCATGGACGGGCTGTGCAAGTGTGCCACTCTGACCTCCAAGAAAGACAAGGCTGCCATCATTAATGAAACACAACTTAACTTCCTCAAAGGGGCAGAAATGGAGTACAGATCTGTGGACTCAGTGGTGCAAATGGATGATGCGGTCCACTACCCTGTGGACTTCCTCAACATGCTCAGCCCTCCTGGCTTCCCAGTCCACAAGTTTCTCCTCAAAGTGGGGACTCCAAAGTGGGGGGAAACCACCAATGAGGTCTACAAAGAGGTCCTTCAGTAGAAAAATAAGGTTGTACGTATTTTTCACTTTATTTACTGTACTACAATCGTTTCCTTTTAAAAATATCATCATTAAATGTTACATTTTAATATTCACTTCATCAGTTTTAGGCATCAACATGCTTTACTTTATTCAAACACTTTTGTGAAGCTTGGGTACTATGCTATTATACTACAACACCAACTCAACCCCCCCCGCCAAACCAAAAACATTACTTACCCATAAATATTATAACTGAATTTAAAGTATTTAAATACCATAGTGCAGCACTGGCATCAAGCTAGTATTATATAAACATGCATGCTCACACACTATTACTTGTAAAAACAATTCCCATAACCTGCCCTGAAAGGTGAAAAGATCTAATTCAAAGGAAGTATATATTGGCCAAATCCACATTCACCCATTACCCGCACGTTTATCAGATATCTCCCGTTTGCCTCCAATCCGTGATTTTTTCCTCTTCGTTCACATTCCTGCTTCCAATCCGCCTTTCTTGCGCGTCCCTCCGGTTACACGGCCGCTCGAAAACCGCTTTTTTGGGCGGGACCTTTTTTCTCCGCCCATTTTTTAAAAAAAATTTTGAGCTCACTTTTCCGTTATTTCGATCTTGTGTTATAAAGAAACATCATTGAAGATAATGATGCCTCTCTTTCCCCCACTGACAGCACTGATGGCTCTCTCCCGTTTCTTTTTTGAAAATTTGGAAGCATGTGGGAAGCTTTCGTGGCCATTTACTATGCAGGACAGTTCAGTGCTTGAATTTTACTGAAGTTTCACAAAGCCAAGCTTTGGGCGGGTTCAGGCCGGTCAGTCGCTTTGGATGAAGAGGGGCCGTACAAAGGCTGGTTTGAAAGGTGCGGGTTGCATGTCTGTGCAAGTGGAGCGTGCCGAGACGCCGCCCAGCCGTCCGCTCCCCCTTCCCCCCTCTCCAAGACTGGAGCGGCAGCACCTGCGGAGTCAAGCCGGCTTGGCGGCCAGAGGGCCGTTTACCCCAAGGGGGGAAGGCTGCGCCCCCTGCCCTCCCACGGACCGCCGCGCCGATGGGCGACCTCGCAGGGGCAGGTGCCCCTGTGCCCCGCGAGCCGGGCCTCTGCGTGGCGAGCGCCTGAACTGGAGCGCCCGCAGTGGAGAGCGCGCCTCGCAGCGCAGCGCATCCTCGCCCCCCGGCAGCGCGGCACTGGCTCACTGCAGAGAGAGGCTTGGAGGGACGCGGCTGTCTCCTCGGCCGGCATCCCCGGCCCGCCGCCGCCCGCTTCCCTCGGCAGCAGTTTTTAAAATCCCTGTTCGTCTTCAGCCCCCCTCCGCGGACATGCCAGCCCATGGGCCAACCCGCCTTTGCTGTCCCGGCAGCCCCCGCAAGCCCCGCCGTTCGGCTCAGCCGAGGATGCCTCAGCCAGTCCCTTCTCCGCTCTGAGCCGGGAGCCTCCAGCAGAGAGGAGCCCTCGTGCTGAGGAGCGAAGAGGAGCCCCGCACTTGCCGGTCTGTTGGCTGCACCCGGGCTTCGACTCGGTCTGCCGGGCACCTTCTTGACCCCGGCGGGAGGGGAGGCGAGCGATGAGCCCGCCGGCTTCCCAGCGCCTCCAGCCCCGCCGCTGGGGCGGCCCTCGGCAGCGACTGTTTTCTTTATTTTGAATGATTGATTCACTGTAATTTTGATATTACAGTAATATAAAATAAAAAAATAAAAAACAGTTAAAAAGGAAGTTTCGCGAGTCCGTTCTGAGGATGGATTCACCCCAAAATGATTTTTCAAACTACCAGATTTGATTCAGAAACAGCATAATCAATAAATCCAATGCTATGAAGTCAACAGTCTTTTGCAGACTACGGAGCACTTGCAAGTTGAGTCAGCCAATAGGAACTCTTGGAATGGCCGGAGAGACAGGAAGGGGGGTGGTTTTTAAAAAAACCGCGTAAATTGCACATTGGACCGTTCACGGCCACCGTGAAACTCCTGTTGAAAAACTGTGACCACATATTCGGGAGAAATGCGAATGAAATGTGTCTGTTTAATGAGGTAATGTGACCGTGGCTCGGGATTGCGGGGAGAATGCGGGGAAAACGCGGGAAAAAAAGGGGTAATGTGGATTTGGCCATTGTTTTAGTGTTTCCCAAGCGAGGTCTTAATAGCACCGTTTTGCATGCCTTAACAGACACAGCCTTAATCTGACCTCTTTCCCCTTTACTAGTCCCCAATGAAGAAATTAATAGGTAACAGTGGAATGCCCACAGTATAATTCTATGCAACAAAATAATTCTAAACCGAAAAATATACAAAGGTGGGCAACCAAGATGATTAGGGGGCTAAAGCACCTTTCCTATGAGGAAAGACTGGAGATTCTGGGACTTTTCAGTCTAGAAAAAAGCCTGCTAAGGGGAGACATGATTACAGATGTAAAAAACAGAAATGTTGGGGGAAATTGAAATATATACAATACTTACTTTCCTATCAAACCTAAACTTATTTTATTAGCATAAACAGCATCATTTGTAACTTAGTGTATAAAAGTGTACTATTTACAATATTTATGAAATTCAAAAATATAAATTGCAAGTATACCCAATACTTAAGAAAGAGTTGCAGACTGCTGCATCCTATGCCTCTACAGCAAATATATTTTTGCCATCTGAGAAGCAGGAAAAATAGACGTTGAAAGTAGACAAGGGTTTTCTCACCCAAAAAGAGAAAATATTTCATAGGAAGAGTTTTCAGTACTCCTCAAACTCTCCCAGTTTTTCTACTTGAAAAAATTATCAAGTCCATAAACGTGTTCATGCTATACATTTTGAATATGAGAAAATGTTTCCTTAAGAAGCATTTTACCCATTCTAAAACAGAAAATATTTCAAATGATGTTCCTTTCAGTGCTTCCCCAAATCTTCCAGTTTTTCTACTGGAAATATAGGTGGGGTCCTCAGGAAAAAAGCTGGGGAGCTTTTCTGGGTCTTCACATCTC
Organism: Eublepharis macularius; assembly: GCF_028583425.1. Classification (NCBI taxonomy): domain Eukaryota; kingdom Metazoa; phylum Chordata; class Lepidosauria; order Squamata; family Eublepharidae; genus Eublepharis; species Eublepharis macularius. The sequence continues at coordinate 131,937,537 of NC_072790.1, forward strand.
TAGGAATGATAGAAGCTTATAAAATTATAAACAGAGTAGAGATAGTGGATAGGGCTTTTTCTTTCTTTCCCATTATACTAGAATTTGGTGAGCATTCAATGAAGTTGTTGGGAAACAAATTCCGGACAGATAAAAGAAAATATTTATTTACTCAATGACTAATCAAACTGTGGATCTCATCTCCTCATTCTTGGAGGAGTAAGAGTAGGAGCTGGGGTTTGGGCAGTTTAAAAGGCGGTAGGTCCCTTTAAACTATCTCCCCCTCGCCGCCTGCCAGCTGATAGTTTAAAGGGACCTGCCACTTGCAAGGCAGGAAAGGGCCCTTTAAACTGTCAAATGCCCCTTTCCCTGCCACTGCTAAGCGGCCGGAAAGGGGCATTTAAACCCCATGAACCACGAACGGGTTCATAAACTTGCCTCAGTTCGTGCCAGTTCATGGTTCCTGGTTTGTGAAAATCCATGAACCACGAACCTCATGGTTCTGTTTTTTTGTGGTTCGTGCCCATCTCTTGTCCTTTGCCACAATCCTTCCAATTTATGAAGGAACTGGAATCCAGTCTTTTGTCCTCTTCTTGGGGAATTACAGCCCTGCAAGAATAATACAATCCCAGTAATAACACAATACACATAAGCCACTTTTAATCATATTGTTCACACACAACATCTCTGATTACCATATTCAAGGAGAAAAGCACAAATTAATTATTATCAAGCTCCCCAGCAACCAGCTTCTTCCATAGTTGCCTGGCTCTAGCTACTGACTCCACCCTACTGGGATAAACCAATTTGTTCATAAGGGTTACATGAGCACTGTTTTTTTTAAAAGGCCTTTATTTACATTGTTCACCTGGAGTTGGCAGCAGTGCCTTTTATTTGTTAGGAAACATCTGTCCTGGTTTTACAGCTCAAATCTCCTAACTGTATGGCATAATGATACTGAGAGCAGATATAGTTTATTTCAAAGAAGGTTTTCATAGCAGGGTGGGAAATCTTTTGTTGGCTACTTTGACTAAAAAGATCCTGGAGTATGCCGCAGATTTAGTAGCATTACAAAATGTTAACCTTATGAGATCAATAAATAAAAATGTATAGTACTCATATCTGTTTCACCTTGGGCCCTGTTGCTTTAAGATTGCTGTTGCCAGCTCTCAAAGGGACTTCTATATCCTGTACTAGTCATACAGCCAGTGTGGTATAGTGGTTAAAAATTAGGCTGTAGGAGATACAGGTTCAAATCCTATGAAACTCACTGGCTGTACAGGTCTAATTAGAATCCTACTGCTTAACAAGGCTTTTCCCCAGGAAAGTGTCCTTAGGATTACATTGTCACACTTTCTCAGCCTAACCTACCTCATAAGATTATTGTGTGAACATTAGGAAGGGAAGATCATGTATACTGCTCTGAGCTGCATGGAGGAAGGGCAGGATAAAACTGTGCCAGATAGATTCTAGCTATATAGCATGGAAACATTCATCTACTGTGTGATAAAGTAACTTGCAATGCAGTCCTAAGCAGACTTAAATTCTCCTAAGGGCATTTACTTCAGTGGACTTAGTTACACCCTTCTATGTCCATTTACTTGAATTCTGCTTGGGCTGCACTGTTAAATCCTGGTCTTAGCCTGAGGTGCAGGTCTGTGGTGCAAACCAAAGGCAGGAAACAAAGGGACCTTAGCCCTTGGCTCTTAGAGTGTGGCCTTATGTTAACTGTGCTATACTGGGAAGCTGTTTCGTTGTATCATTTTTTATATTATGTTTATTTTATATTATGCATATTCGTATTGTGTGTATTGTATTTTGTATTGAGTCCACGATGTGGGAGAAAATTATGGGAGAAATGCAGGTAACTGGACACAATTTTAAGCCCACCATTAAGTTACAATGATTCTAAACTATGATCTGTTTATTTTAATATCCTTTCTTTTTTAATGAGATTCTGGAAATTTCATTGACGACTTTATTGTACTGATGAAAAATGGTGTAAGTCCCTTAACAACCAATAACATTTGACATGTCCCATATGATTTTTGCAACGGTCAAGTCACAGCAAGATATAAACTAACATTACCTTTTCTCAGAGAAGATAAGGAGATTTCATTACTGTAAGAATGGTTTGACAAGATGTACCCATAACAGGTCCAGAACTGAATGTTCAATAGTAAATTTTCTTGCCAAGAAGAGTATTACTTTTTCCATTCATTTTTATATATTTCTGTTATTACAAGAAAGGAAGATTCATAAAAGGAATGAAACTGTTGTTTTAGAATTTCTAATTTGCCAGTCATAAATGCAGGTTTATTCACAAGCAATTGTCCTGACACAAAGAGATTTGTTTCACAAAAAGGGACAAAAATCATCACACCTAACTAAGATTTGTTTGTGTTTTATGTCAGGATCTTAATTAATATAATTCAACACAAAGTCTCAGGTAGTTGACTGACTCTATGATCCAAGCCTGTATGAAATGACTGCATAACTAGTGTTTGCATCTAATTAATTCAAGACGAATTCACTATGCCCTTTACAGACCCCATTCAGATTAGGACTTCCATAGGAGCCCACAAAAATAGGATTGTCAGATCTTCTGAAATTCAGGGGGTGGAATCTGGGAGTTCAAGGATGGCTCCTCTCAGAGCACAGAGGTGGCAGAGCTTGGTGGTGATTTTTTAAAGAAGAGATTTTTTCCTTCCATGATTTAGATGCTTCAACTAGGACTCAGCTTGGTGAGTTACCAGGGAATGTGAATGCTCAAGCTCTGAATTCTTCTTCATATAGCCACGTGTTCAGGAGGATCTATAACATCAGCTCCTGTAATTGGCAGGCAGTATAAAACCTCTGGACTGGCCAGGCCTAGTAAACAGAATCTTTGTCTTCTGATACACAGTCCCCTGCATAATAGAGTCGCTGGCCGTCGTCACACGGGCATTTGTTCCGTTAAATTTACAGCATATAGCGTCCTACCTGTTATCGGAACAGTAACGTTTTTTTGAGTCACCTAACGGCTGTTCGCGCTCCTGGCTGTTCACACGCAAGCGCACTGTTCCGTTCTCTCCTATGGCCGCAGACGCGGCTCCTCCCCCTTTTTAAAATTTTTTTTATATTGCGTTTTATACCGCTATAACGGATTGATATAATGCAAGCATTCCGTTAGCCCAACCCAGAAAGGCACCGATAGGTCGCCCTTTTTTCCCGCCGATGGCGTGTCCAGAACATTGGTTGACCCTTTTATTTTTCCAAATTTGAAATTACATAAATAGTCCTTTGCCCGCCGAAACCTCCCTGTCTGACGTGATCCCCATCGCTGAAGACTCTGCCATGGCTCCGAATCGAGAACTTCTTCTTCTGATGGCACAGACGGTTGTTTTCATGGTGCAGTGCACGCTCACACTGTGCCATGCACATCTGAGATCCCTGCAGCGGAGGAGAAGGGTGGCCTCCAGACTGTTCTCCTCTGCAAAACCTCCACTATCTACCATCACCAGTGGAAAGGGAAGAAGAAGACGGATCCGCGCACGTTGGCAATCCCTGGCCAGCATGCATGTGCCCAGAAGATTTTGGGCACGAGAGCGCAGTACTGATTGGTGGGAGAGAATTGTTCTGACCACCTGGGACGACGGGCAATGGCTGGAGGGCTTTCGCATGGACAGGGCAACCTTTAGGGACCTGGTTGGTGTCCTCCACCATCGACTTCAGCGTCAGGACACAAACATGAGGGAAGCCGTGTCACCGGAGAAGCGTGTGGCGGTGACCATTTGGTTTTTAGCAACGGGATCCTGTTACCGGGTGGTAAGCGACAAGTTTGGTTTGGGGGCATCCACGGTTGCAACCACAGTTTTGGCCGTCTGCGCAGCAATGGAAGCAGAACTTCTGTCAAAGACCGTGTGCCTTGGATCAGAGTTCGGCAAGGTAGGTTCCCCCCCCTGTTATTTCCCACATTTCTAGTACTATGGCGATAATTTAAAAAGTTGGCAAGAGTTTCTTGTGCCGTTAACTACTTTTTTCCCGAGGTTAAATTGTCATTTCCACATGTCTCTTGTACTTTTGCAAATTCAAAAAAAGGGGTTGTCAGGTCGGGGATTGTCATTCAAGGTTCTAGATGCCCCTATACCAAACAGTCTTTTTCATTTCAGATAATGGATGGATTTGCAGCCATGGGATTCCCGCACTGCATAGGGGCAATAGACGGAACACACATTCCGATTAGTGCTCCTGGTGGAAGCCCCGAGCAGTACGGCAACAGGAAAAAATTTTCATCAATGCTGCTGCAGGGAACAGTGGACCATACTGGGAGATTCTTGGATGTTGAAATCGGTTGGAGAGGCAAGAACCACGATGCTTTTGTTTTCAAAAATTCATGCATTTGTGCGGCCATGGACAATGGCAGTTTCGTCCCAGGGAACCCAACCTTGAACATTAATGGGGTTTCTGTGCCACCGCTTATTCTCTCAGACGGAGCCTACCCCATGCGCCCCTGGCTGATGAAGCCGTATGGGAAGCTGGCTGTGTCCAGCCGAGAGCAGAATTTTGATCGCTGCCTCTCCAGATGCAGAAATCAGGTCGAGAAAAGTTTCGGTCGATTGAAGGGTCGCTGGCAGTGTCTTCTTCAAAGACTGAAGGCCAGGGAGGAGAACCTGGTATCCATCATAACTGCTTGTGTGATACTTCACAATATTTGTGAGGAGCGTGGGCAGTATTGCCTTGGGGAACTGCGAGATCCATTGCCCGTCCTTTTGCCTGACGAGGGGGTGGAGGTGCAGGGCAACAGCAAGACTTTGCTTGAAGGGGGAAAGAAGGTTAGAGATGCGCTGGCAGCATTCATGGAGTTGCAGACGAGGCCCCGGTAGCGTTGCTATCTCTGTTTTTTCCTAGACAGTAAAAATGTGTATGCTCTAGCTTCAGCGCACCGTTAAATATTTTATCCTTGAAGTTTGTGTTTTTTCACTGGTTTCCGTCTTGTCGGAAAATTTCTTCACCACTCATGTTAATAAATGTTGTGATGTGTTGTTGCACATGCTTGTTGCGTTGTTGTGTATTCTCTGATGGAAGGGTGGGAAGGAGAATAGAAGCACCTTTGGTAGAGGATGTGATGGCCAAGGACGGAGAACGCTAGAAGTGGAAACTGTTCTCCTTTGGCACAAGGAAAGAAATTTCATGCACATAAGAGTCATTTCCCGCTATTCTTTGTCCAGTGACACCTCTGCTGTAAAATGCAAAAGAGGCATTCTTGTGCAGCTTAACTTGGCGGGTGTGGTGTGTCTGGCAGTGTAAATATGGGTCTAGCACTGCTGACCAGGCTGGGATCTATATGCGGGAAGGGTGCTGGAGGAAGTCCCCAACCCGCCAAACTAAAGAATGTTCCCCTAGACTGTAAAAGGTGGCCACGCTTGTCTGCAAAGTTTTAATAGTATGATGGCAGAAGCAAGCCAAAATGCTATGTCGGCATATTAAAAAAAAAAAAACAACAGCTATGGTTTGGCATATGAGCGGTCTCCGATAACTCCGGTTATGAAACATGGTGGCACCGAGTTCCGAGAATAGGATCCCATTCCGTGCGCTGGCATAGAAGGCAATGACCATTTTCATGCACAGACAGCGTCAAGGGAAAATCCTCGGTTAGGAATAGATCTGTTTGGAGGGGAGCGTCCAATCCTCTGTGCGTCTATTAACAACTGTGCCCAACACCCAACCCCCCAGATGGGCGCCGAAAGTGGCCCGCCATCTGTCTCCCCATTCATGATTTTTAAAACATCAAGTCGAAATCACGTGATGACAGTGTAAGAGAAAAAAAAGGAAAATCGTTCCCTGCAAGTGTCCGATGCGATTGTGTGCCTTCCGATTTAGAAAGTATCAGTAAGTGTTCTCATAAAAATATGTTTCAACTTAGTTTGCAAGATTTAGATCCCGTGACCTCCCCTTCCCGCTCAAGCGCCTACTGAACATGCTCTGTGCAAACGTGTTTTTTGGAGTCGTCATTCCGAGCCCAACAGCACCATGCCGCCTAGACGACGCGGAGCTATCTGGGGCGATCGGGAGGTCGAGTGTCTGCTGAGCGTCGTCTCTGGATGCGGAAAGGTGGATCAATTAATGAACAGCACCCACCTTCCCACGAGGGCCATATTTTTAAGCGTCGCAAAAAAACTTGCAGACAGGGGGTACCGTAGGACCTCGACACAGTGCAGTTCCAAGTTTAAAAGGGTGAAGGGGACATTTTATGACGCGATGGAGGCCTGGCAGGGGGTCCCCAGGCGAAGTGGCAGACCCCCTCACTTTAGAACAATGTTTCGTCTCTGGGATGCGGCGGGCAGGCCTTCGTGGTTGGAGAGGCGGCATGCTGGTAAGTCCAAAAGGAAGCACTTGGATGGTGTGCAGGGTTATTCTGAAATCAGTCTTCCAACGTTTTTGCAGACTTCGTCCTAAAATTCATAAGGGGGGGGGAGTTTTCCCTAGGTTCCTGCCCATTCATCCAAGCGGTGCTGGTGGTTTAAACATGGAGACATCATCTTCCCCTTCAGTAAAAAAACTTGGGTCACCACGCAAAAGAGGGGAGGTGTTTGTAGTAATATTAACCCTTTGCAAAAATTGTCACATAACCATGCCCCCCCCCATTTTCCGGAAAGAGGCCAGCTTGGATAGCCCTTTTCGCTGCTCCAGTGGTGTGAAAACCTTTCCCTTTCTGCAAGAAAGGCAACAATGTCGAACGTGCCAAGTGCGGATCAACAATTGTATCCCCCATGTTAAAGACTGACTGTGCAATCCTATGGAGAGTGGCTCCAGTCTAAGGCCATTAACTTCAACGTGCTTAGACTGGTGTAACTCTGCATAGGATTGCACTGTGAGTTTACCATTCCTTCCGGGCAGACAATGTCACCATTTAGATTTGTGCCGCCTTTGCTGGCCCCTCCTCATAGTGTTAAACTCTGAGCTTTAGGTGAGCGCCCCCCCCTCCTCACATCAAGAATTTCAGTAAGTCAGTAAAGAGAGATTTCGATTAACGACGCCTCACAGCATCAACTTATCAGCGCTCAACTGTTATTTCAGCCATGCAAAGGGGAAGAGAGGCCCTGGAAGCAGCGGAAGAAGTGCCACAGAGCGCAGATGAAGGGAGACAAGTTGGTGAAGGTGTGGAGCAAGCAGAGGAGGTTGACCATGGTGAGTCCGGGGAAGGTCCCCAAGTTAAAATTTTATTAAAACTGGGAATCAAAATTAATCAAACGGCATGAGCAGCTATGTGGTCCCCATGTGACAACCACTTCTCATGGCAGTTCACATGTTTTCAAATCTGCACTGTGTAGAGCAGCTATTTTTTTTTAATAGCATGAAAGGGTTTCAGGGTTTAACCTAAGTGTCTGGCCATGAGTAGGAAGAATATGATTTCTTGTATTTCTACAACTGCAGTCTCTGCAACGCAAATTATGCCGTCATCCCACGTGGCGAAGAGACATTTCAACTGTCAGTAAACATGTGAAACTTTGTTATTTTTCACCGTTAGAATTCATAAAAGCAATGTTTCCCAATGGGGGTGCCTCGTTCTCTTTAAGATGTAAAGATCTTTTGCATTTGCACCTTGGAAAGTTCCACAAAATTCTGTTTTTTGGCTTGAGAAGGCACCCATTACATACCGAATCATAAATATTTCCATTCCTTTGTCAGGAATGGTTGGAGAGGAAGATCATGGTGCAGAGGAAGGTGGACATGGGGCCTCAAACAGTGGACAATCCACCCGCCGCCCTTCCCCATCAGACTCCAGTTTGGAGAACATATATACAGCACTCCGCTCTATGGAAGGGCGTTTATTTTCCTCCAGTAGGTATCACCCCACTTCCTTGATCAAACCCCTCCCATTATCTCCTCTGGATTGTTTTTTTTTCTCATCCACGTTTGCTTCGTTTGTTTATCAGTAAACAGAATTCAGGACCAGCTCAATGCGTTGGAGGCTAGATTCAGGAGACGTGGCCGCCGGCTGCAGCTCATGGAGCGTCAACGACAGGAGCAGCGTGTGGCCAATGCCACCCCATGAGCGCACACAGCTAAAATAAGCATTTTACAAATCGTAAATAGTTTTTTCAAGACACAATGTTTTTTGACTCTTGTTCGTTTCTGCAGCTTTAGGAAAAATTGGCCCACCTCAAACATAGAATTGTATCACACTTTGGTTTCTGTCCTTCTAGTTATGTTTGTTGGGCAATGCCACCCTAGCACCAGGCACCAAAAAAAGCCATTTTCAAATTGTAAATAGTTATTTTATTTTCAATGTTTGCTAACTGTTTTCTGCTTCTTCTCCTATAAAAAAATTTTCTTCAAAAAATATAGAATTGTTATTTCACACAGAGATTACTGTCTGTCTTATTAGGTTTGGGGGGGGGAATTGAAAAAAGTGAAAAACCGGTTTGTTAAGGAACAACAATTATAAACACTCCACCCCCTCACTTAACTGAGGTGTCAAGATAGATCACTGATCATTTATAGTGTTAATCTGTCCCTGGACCTCCCAACACATGATCTCTTAGTTGAAACTCTTCTATTTTCCTCAACATTGCTCATGGGTTGGCCACTGGGCATGATAGCCACCCCTTGACCCACTTTAGACTGCTGCCGCATGATGGCCTCTCCCAATGTCTGTAGTGTTCCCACAGCAGCACGCATGACATCAATGTTCTGGGACCAGGACTCCTGGAACATCCGGCGTTCTTGACGTGTCTCCTCCAAGAATAGAAGTTGTCTGCTGCTTTCCTCCTCACGCCACTTTCTCATCTCAAGCTGCTCCTTCTGACGCAGTGCCATCTCCTCTCGGTGTTCCTCGGACGCCTGAGACAGGAACTTGTCGGCAGCATCATTGATCGCGTGGGTGCGCCTTCTACGACCACGGATGTTTGCCAGTTGTGTTCCTGGAGAGAGTGCCTCTGCAGGAACAGGAGGAGAAGACTTGTCTTGTGCTGTGAAGAAGTGGCAATGTCAGGTGACAGTTAGAAAAATAACACAAAACATGCTAAGAATGACACATCCATTTGACACTTTTCCTCCCTGTAAGCTCCAATTGAATAACTTATAAAGGGACATTAAGTGAGCACGTGCCATTCTCAAGATAGAACACACTTCTTAAATCATAGATCCAGAGGAGTTAGCCGTGTTAGTCTGTAGTAGCAAAATCAAAAAGAGTCCAGTAGCACCTTTAAGACTAACCAATTGTATTATAGCATAAGCTTTCGAGAAGCAAGTTCTCTTCATCAGATGCCTGATCAAAACTATGCAACACCTTATCCAGGAAACTCTTAATTCACCTCATTGGACTGATGTTCAGCAAGCAACAATGGATCAAGCAAGAGATCTCTGAACTAGACTCTTCCATGAAGTGCACCCCCTCTGCACAGTTTTGATCAGGCATCTGATGAAGAGAACTTGATTCTCGAAAGCTTATACTATAATAAAATTGGTTAGTCTTAAAGGTGCCACTGGACTCTTTTTGATTTGACTTCTTAAATCAGAGGTTGATGGTTACATCCATGTTAGTGCACCTCCATGTCCATGATATTTCATGTTGAGGTGAAGCCCCTTAAGGAATTTTCTTTTAAGCGATACAAAACTTTGAGTGACACTGCTCAAGGATCCGTCACCACATTTTTAACAGTACACGATGAATTAAAAATCACAGACAGATAGTGCAATTAACAGATAGATCTAACAAAACTTACCAGTTGATTCTGGTTGCTGACAGGGTGGGTTGTTCTCCTTTCCACAGCACGGATCACCAATTAAGCTGTTGTGCTCCTCAACGTCTGCAGACAGAAATTAAATGACATGTTAATTGTGTGTTTCTTGGAACCAACCAAATAAAAATTTTGTCCCTATAAGGGAGCATGTCCCACATGATGAGGTGAAATTAGGCTTGAACATGGATCCATTAGTCCATGATTCATCAGCATTATACTGCGTAAGCCATCCTGATGGCTGATCACAGGACCATAACCTGTAATGATTGCTGCCCCAATATACCATGCTGGCCATTCTACATTTCCGGGGATTCATTTTTCCCATGAAAGATTATCAAATGTCTGAAGAGAATCATGTTGATGCCAGTGATCTTCGAGACACTCTGCTAATGCGGCAGTGTTTGTCTAAGCATCACAAATGGTTAACAGAATCACTTTAATTGTGCAGTACAAAGGACCATTTTGAAGAATAAGTTCTATTCCAATTAACAAACCTTCTTCCAGAAGACCGTCTGGTGTGGAATCCATATCAGCCTCACAGTAACTGATTTCATCAATTGCGTCAACAATATCTGCAGAAGTAAGAGACAGTTGTGAGCAAAGAACGCCACCTCAGCAATGAGGCTTTATATTAAGTTGTGAAAAAATCACCATGTCATCCTGTTGTTTTGGCCGTAGAAGTGCCTCTTTTCAAACGTGAAACAAGACAATACTCATGTTCAACTGTGTGACTTCAGGGTGACACCGTTGAGTGGCCATTTTTGAGAAAAAACCACAGTTTAGTTGCGGAAATGATAACTCGCCACACTGACGTGGCAATCCTAAGGATAGGTGTTCCCTTCCCCCAATCAAGTAAACCATAGCACACGTGCACGAACCACTATGTCCCAACCGTGGACAGGCTGTATTTTGATCTTACCGGAGTGGCAAGGTGAGGAAATCCTTAGGTTGCCTGCATTCACAGCAACCAGGTCATGCGAAAACAACTCCTCCGATCCCACCTGAAGCTCCACTGGTTCATTGCGCACTTGACCCACCACCTGAAGCACCATACTTCGTGCCAGGCGCTTTGGGTGCACGCTTGCGTCGCCTCTAAGTATACTCTCGAGCTCCCTGTAGTAGGGGCAGGTGATAGGCGCATTGCCCGACCTGCCATTGTGTGCTACCACCTTTTTATACTCCAACCGCATAGTCTTGGTCTTAGATCTGCACTCAAGAGCCGATCTTCTGTGGCCCCTGGTAGCCATCTGCTCTGCAATTTTGACAAAATAATCAAGGTTTCTGTGAGTGTTTCTAAGTGCCTCTTGGATCTTCTCCTCTCCCCAGAAGTGAAGAAGGTCCATGATTTCTCTATGTCTCCATGCAAGCCCCCTCTTAAGGCCGATCTCACCCATGTACGCCATCCTGTAAAGCAACAGAAATACCATAATGCAATTCTATTAACATGGTTTCATTTCGAGAAGAGTGGGAAGTTGATTGTCTCCAGAGTTCTTGGTGTGTGGGACGCAGTCGTCTGCGGCGATCCATGGTTTGGTTTTCTGAGGCGGATGTCTCTGTCATGGCTGTACACAACTATTCAGAAACATGTTGTGCACATGTTGTATATGCCTAATTATAGGTGTTATGTAAATTTCCAGGAGCATCGCTACCTTGCTTTAAAGGGGGAGGGGTCACTCTTCCCACCTCTTCTCGAGACCACACCGTAATACTTTCCACAAGGGCACCTGTTATTTGGTTCATTGTTGCTGTGCAACATTGGTTCGCATTGTTCCTCAGTTGGGGCTTTTTAAAGAGGACCAAAAAAAGATCATTTTCTGTAAAGATTTCATCGTAGTGCTTTATCAACAGGGTTACAGCATGTTAGGTCCTGATATGGATGTCCCTTGATTGCACTATTCAAACAGTTTTTGGAAAAAAAGCAGGTAGGTTTGGGTTGTTATGTGTTTGGGGTTATTCTATCCAAGGTAAAGGTTGCCCAGAGAGGCAGTGGAATACCAACCTGGAACATCCCTTCACTTGAAAACTATATGTGATTCATGACTCCTCTCATGAAAAAATATTTTTATTTCCTTTTTAAAAAAAGGGTAAAGGGATAGTGAGTTCCTCTCCATGTCTGTTGGGAACACAACCATCATGAATCACAAACCCCAGTTCTTCCTCCACAATGAAAGAATCTGCTTATCTCTGTGCAGTGAGAAATGTTACGTGAAGCCTTTTTTTTTTCCAAAAAGAAACACAACACAAGTCTTCTAGCCCGTGGGAAATTAGTTTCATTGGGAAAAAAGGTCTGTTTACTTGTTTCAATTTTGCACAATTGGTTAAAGGATATTGAGGCAGGGTGGAGTTCGAGGCCAAAAAATAATGGCTACTAGAGAGCAGATCTGCCATCCCCTTGCAAATTCCCAAAAGAAGGGAATTCAATCCCTCGAATACTCACCTTTCACTCTTGTCTCTGCTTCCAAATCTACTGGTTTTAAATGAACAATATGATAACCGTGTGCACACGAACAGTTTTTTCCTGTTGGATGCTGCTGCGGTCTTCCACTCCAAAGCTCCTATCGGCAACGCAAGAGTGAAAGTGGGAATCTGCTCCAACGTTTGCAGAGTTTCAAACTTTCCCGCGCAAAAAAACAACAACGTTTTATCATATCGTTAGGTGAAAAACACTCCCAAAATTGCAGGAAAGGGCCAACTTTCGCGAGGTGTGGTTTTAGAAAATGAGGAACAGTACTCCGATTGCAATTCGGTCGCTTTTTCTTGTTTTCTGCAGAGAATTTTTAGTGTTTTATGTCGTTATGGCGACATAAGGACATAAAAAAAAAAGGGGCGTCGCGGGAGAAATGGATTCTGGGATTGAGGAAATGAAGGGGTGGGTCTATGGCGTGGCGATGCGAAAGACATCGATGTCAGGCGTTCACACTGAGCCGCAAAATAACGCAAACTTTGGGAAAAAACCTGGAATGAGGAAATCGCTTCAAGGTGGGTTTTTGCCGGGAAATTGCGCCATTTTTGCGACTTTTTAGCGCTAAATAAAAGCCCGTGTGACAACGGCCCTTGTTTTCTGCTCTTGGGAAATATGAATGAGAGTTGCTAAGGTGTCATATCCCCATTTTTACTCCCTCACCAAGTTCTCTAGAAATTTAATCACTGAATGGAGCACAGATGCAACTTGACTGTGGTGTACACACAAATATGCACATACTGAAAAAAATGCCAATCTACAACTTCTGTTCCATTCCCTGCTACTTTATCCGCATATCCTATTATATAAAAGGCTAAACGTATTCAAGACAACTCACTTCCTACCCTGGTGCTCCTCCAGAGAGCGCTGCTGTGGAGGGAAGCTCAGATGAGGCAGCCAGACCTCCTGAAAGTGCACCATGGTGGGAAGCCCAGGCCGGGATCAGGCGTGGAGCAAAGCAGGTGGCAATGCCCAACCCCTGCCTTCACCCAGCTGGGATCAGAAGCGGAGCAGTGGCAATGCCTGCCTGCCCTTCACCCAGCTGGGATCAGGAGGGGAGCAGGTGGCAAAGCCTTCCCCCCACATTCACCCAGCTAGGATCAGGAGGGGAGTAGATGGCAATGCCCGCCTGCTGTCTTCACCCAGCTGGGATCAGGTGCAGAGCAGGTGGCAATGCCCACCTGCCCTTCACCCAGCTGGGATTGGGTGGGGGGAAACAAAAAACAAACAGAAGCTCCCTTAGTACCGACTGCCTGAACTAACAGTGGCGAACCACACCTAAGGGACCAAGACAATCAAAAAAAGTTATAAGATATAAATTTTTATAAATATATTTTTGAATTTTAAGGTGCCAAAGTGCAAAGTGCTAATAAATATGAATAAATATATAAATACAGAAATCTCTTTACATATAAGCTTCATACAAAATTTCAGTACAAAATACTGCTTGCAAGGATGACATTTAAATACCTAAGGGGCAAACAGCCAAACAATATTCCATATAACAATGTTACATTCAAACTGAAATCCTCTTGTATGAAGGTGAGAAGGTGTCAGAGTAGTCCCAAAGGAGTCTCTAGACAAAGACAGGTAAGTATCCACTTTTAATCTTCCAAAGGGTAATAAATACTCATATTCTCTTTTTTCCTTTTTGTTTGCAGGTGGACGTAAGCAGATGGAAATCAAAGAGCCACTGACCCAACAAGGAACCGGTCATCAAAAATGCTTGTTCCCAGGTTGTAGCTTCATCAGGGGTCAGTAGACCTTGCCAACTGTGCAAGGCCAGTTCAGTGGGTGTGCCATACTGACACATGAGAGTTTGCTGTTGTGAGTACTGATGCAGGTCGACAAGGTCTACCAACCCCTGATGAAGCTACAACCTGGAAACAAGTGTTTTTGATGACCGCTTCACCTGGCCGGGATCAGGCGCAGAGCAGGCAGCAAGACCTTCCCCTTCACCCAGCAGGATCAGGAGTGGAGCAGGTGGCAATGCCTGTCCTCCCCTTCCCCCAGCCGGGATCTGGTGTGGAGCAGGAGGCAATGCCTGCCCCCTCTTCACCCAGCCAAGATCAGGTGCGGAGCAGGAGGCAATGCCCACCCCCCATTCACCCAGATGGGATTAGGCACAGAGCAGGTGGCAATGCCCACCCCACCCCCTTCACTCAGCCAGGATCAGATGCAGAGGAGGTGGCCATGTCTGTCCGCCCTGCCTTCATCCAGCCGGGATCAGTGACGGAGGAGGAAGGAATGCCTGCCTGCCCTCCTTCCCCTTTCTAGAGCCCGTTGTATTTTTCCCACAATGGGCTTTGTTGCTAATAGGGAACATAAAACAGGTTTGAGTTGCAGTTTATTACTCAATAATAAGCATGATTAGCTCGACTGTGAAATTTAATATTCTTAATTTTTAATCAATTAATAAAATCAGTTTGTTAATATATCCTGAGCAGCTAATTCAGGGCAGTAAATGAACAGCAAGATGTTAAGAATCTGATCTGTGATGTGATTATAAGGATTTTACAAGTACATAAGAAAGTGTCTCTATTTTGATTTGTGAATTGTAGAAAGGTATGCTGAGATCAGAATTTTCTATGAGAATATCTTTCTTCTGGCCTATATAGAACACAGAGAAAAACTTGCTTGTTTATGGGTCTGCCTAATCATGTGTAAAGTGAAGGAAGGGATCTAATTTTTTTAAAAAATGAAGTACACAGGCAATGGGAGGCAAACCCTGCCCTCCAGTGTCACAGTACTGAGCACTTGGGTGTTTGGAGCCATTTTTTCCACTCTACAAGTGAGAATTTGAACTCTCTTTCAAAAGGAATCTCATCTCTGTCTCCCATCTCTTTTGACCGTCATTCCATTTTGCTACCTAAACACCCTGATGTGTGTAACTTTCATTGACTATATAGCCATATAAGCCAAGACAGGTCAGCTAGAGGCAACCCAAGACTTTAAATGTTTTAAAGTATCAGATGTCTTGGTTTGCCTCTGGTTGACCTGTCTCCTAACACTGGATTACTCATATACTTTCTCTTGACCTCAGTTGACCCTTTAGTAAAATAACACTGAACCACTTTACAAGGCCTTGGTGAGTATTCAGCAAGTTCTTATAGAATGTATTCTGAAAACCATGGAGAAATTCTTCAGAATTTTGTAATACTCTGTGATTACACCTGTGCTTTTGAAGTGGACACGAATGAGCAAGTGGAATAGATTGACAGAACAGCAGCTAGTCAAAAAACCACAAGTGACACAAAAAAGTTTACAACACACACTGACTGGTGGTGAGTCAATGTGATGCAAAGAATATTTACTTCATCCTTCAATTGCAAATCTAGTAACAACTTGAGCTGGCAAAGTGAGTCAGTTAGGGGAGTGACTTGTAAAGATAAAACAGTAAACAAGCCCAGTGGGAATGCAGCAGCAATGCCCTTTCATTTGAATAATATAGGGCACTAACTAGTTGCTCTACATCTGGCATCCATTGATCAGCACAGTGCCTGTGTGGACAGGAGAAGTAAAAAAGATTAGGGCAAACAGCTGCACCAAATCTACTGCTTCCTCTTTTACTCCCACTTGGCAACCTTAACTGTCATATGTTAGCAAGGCCTAGTTAATAAGCTGAAGTAGCAATTTAGTTTTACTATTTTTATCACTTTTACAACTAATACCAGTTAGTCTGATAACCAAGCCTTTCCATTTCACTGTTTTTAAAAGGTCATCTAATATGCTGTTAATAATGTGGGGATCGGGTTAACAATTTCTTTATGCAATGCCTTATGTAGCCTTCCTTCTTTTCTCGTATCTACTCTTGCAGTAAAGGATCAGCAATAGAAAAGGAGTAATGAAGGAGGGATATCCATGCGACAGCCACTCAAGGACCAAAAGCAAGGTGTGAAATGATAAGTTCTAATTCTTCTACTAAAATCACAATGCTCTTAACGCTGTGGCAGACCTACATGTTTTATAGCTGGCTGGAGCAATCTGAAACTGTGAAGCCAGATGCTGGCAACCAGCCATGTATGGCAACTTGGCAGGGGCTCAAAAATCTCCTATTCTTGACTTCCTGTTTGGGATCCATGGAGGTCTAACGCAGCTCCACTTGCGGAGCTGACCGGACTGCCGTTTTAACCGGCCGGCGGGGTGAAAATAGCCCGCGGCCGACTGCTCTCAGGCGGGGAGCAGGCAAAGAACGCTCAAGACCCTAGGGTGAGCTAGATCTCGGACGAGGGGGGGCTCTACACAGCGAGTCTCCCCCCGATCCTTGAGGTCCCACCTTGCGACGGGTCGGCTATAATCTCTGCGGCAGTTTTGGGGCCAATTCGGCTGGCATAAGACCTACATACCCAAGCATCGATTGGGGGAAGAAGCTGAGAGGAGAACTTAAAATCGAAACAGCGATTACAACCCGAGAAAAGTGAAGAGAAGGTAAAGATCATTATCTTCTGAGACGGGACAGATTGATAAAAACAGAGAGGAAAAAAAGTAGATTTTTAAACTGCAACAGACTAGTGAAAAGGAGGGGAAGACTCGGCAGGAATCGAATTTAAAAAGAGACTAAGTTTAAAGAAGTTATTAAAGAAATGGGACTATTGTTTTGAATACCTGTGGCTTTGGAGCTGTGAGAAAAAGACACCATCGCGAGATCTGCTGTGGGAAGACGGGAGACAGGAAGTGCGTAATAACAATAGAGTGGCTGGAGAGAAGCGGCCCTTGCTGGAGGGCAGGAAGTAGGGAATCGCCATTTTTGAAAGGGGAAGGGTCGCGGCTTCAGCGGAAGAGGAAGTAGGCCATCTTGGATCACAAAATCATAGAGAAACCATAGAGAAAAGACGCCCGACATTTTGGACTCTTTAAAACTTAATTTCTATAAGAAGACCGGGACATTTAAAATAGAAAAACGTTAAATTTTACGCCACGGAGTTAAGGAAGAGAGCGGATTCGTGGGAGCGAGCTAAAGCAAGCCCCACGATGTCAAAAAAAGAGTGGCAATCGGCAATAGAAAACCTGGATAAAAACCTGGACAAAAAACTTTTAGATATGATTAAAGAACTTAAGGACACGAAATTGGAGCTGATAAAAGAGGTTAAAGAGGTTACACAGACAGTAAAATCGGAGCTGTCAGAAGTGAAAAAAGGTATGGAAACAATACGAAGTGAACTACAAGGAACGCAGCAGAGAGTTAAAACAGTAGAAGACGCGATGGAGAATTTAGCAGACACGCAACAAACAGAGATGAGATTGGTGAAGGGGAGAATGTCAGTTGCAGAAACTAAACATATGGAGAAGCAGCTACGTTTTCGTGGCTTGCCAGAAGTGGAAGGAAAGTCAGCGCAAGAACAGATGACTGAGGTGTTGGCTGAATACCTGGGGAAGGAGGAGGAGGAAGTTGTGGCTATCCTAGATGTGGCGTACCGTGTGAACTCGAGAATTGCAACCCAGAGGAAATTACCAAGGGATGTGATTGTGCAGTTTACAACTAGAAACATGAAAGAGAGGATTGTGACAAAACAGTTTCAAGATCCATTGGAGATTGATGGCAAGACGATTATTATAATGAAGGAACTGCCCAGATCAGTGTTATTGGACCGGAAAAAATATAAAGTGCTAATTCAGACTTTGAAGGACATGAATATTAGGTACAGATGGGAGCTACCGGAAGGAGTGTCCTTTGAGTTTGGAGGGGCAAAAAAACGCATCAGATCTGAGCGGGAGATGGAGCGATTTATTAAGGACAATGAAAAAGACTTACCAACAAAACTATGAATATGGAGTGTAAAGTATTATCTTGGAATGTAAATGGACTAAACTCACCGAATAAGAGGAAAAATATTTTTCATTGGCTACTAAAACAAAAATGTGATATTGTTTGTTTGCAGGAGACCCATATTAGAAAACAGGATGTAAAATATTTAAAATCTGGAAAATTGGGCAAAGAATTTGTAGCGGCCTCCAACAAGAAAAAAAGAGGAGTGGTGTTGTACATAAAGGAGGAGCTGCAGCCAAAATTTGTTATGAGAGATGTGGAAGCTAGATTTGTAGCAGTGGAATGTAATTGGAATTTAAAGAGAGTGTTGGTAGTCGGACTTTATGCACCTAATGGTGCAAAGGAAAGCTTCTTTGAGGATTTAAGGAAGCATTTAGACGATCTTGCATATGACCAGATAATTCTTGCTGGAGACTTCAATGGAGTGACAGATTTGGAATTAGACAAAAAGACTACAACAGCACAAAAGAAAAGAGGACTATTGCCAAAGCTTTTTTTTGAGTTGATTCAACAAGAGACTCTCGAAGATGTATGGAGGAGAGAATATCCTAAAACCAGACAGTTTACTTTTTATTCTGCAAGGCATCTTACATTATCAAGAATTGACATGATCTGGGCCTCAAAAGACTTAGCGTTATGGACTAAGGAGGTAGAAATAATGCCGATGGTAGGCTCAGATCACAACCCAATTATATGGAAATTTGGAAAAAGGAGAAAAAGGAAAGCCTGGAGAATAAATGAGGACTTGTTACAGGAAAGAGAGAATATGGAAATATTGAGAAGAGAGACAAAGTTTTTCATACAATACAACGTGAACAAAGAAGTACCAACCAACAAAGTTTGGGATGCATACAAGGCGGTTGTTAGGGGCATACTAATGGACTTAAATGGTAGAGCAAGGAAAAAGAAAGAGGAGAAAAGACAAGAGATTGAGGAGAAAATAAAAGCCAAAGAAGCACAGTTAAAAAAGAGACCAGGAAAAAAGAAAATATACCAGGAAATCAAAATTCTTCAAGAACAGCTAACAGCAATGAGTAATAAAGAATTGGAGTGGAACCTTAAAAGATTGAATCAAAAAGCGTTTGAGGGTGCCAATAAACCTGGGAAATATTTGGCATGGCAATTGAAGAAGAAAAGGGAAAAGAAAACAATAAATAAAATCTGTGAAGAAAATAAAACATACTTGGAGCAGACTACCATTAGTAGAGCCTTTTATAAATTTTATGCTAAGCTGTATAATAAAAAAGAAGTAAACAAAGAATCAATAGCATCATATCTGGAGAAAACCAAACTTCCAGAAATCTCGGAAGCTTGGAGAAATAAGTTGAACAGTGAAGTAACTGATGAGGAAATAAGTAAGGCAATACAATCCGCAAATCTAGGAAAGGCGCCAGGGCCAGATGGACTTACGGCTAAATTTTATAAGATAATGGCCAATGAACTGGCACCATTCCTAAAAGAGGTGATGAATGGAGTTTTTAGGGATCAAAGGATTCCAGATACTTGGAGTGAAGCGAATATATCATTGATCCCAAAAGAGGGCCAAGACCTGACCAACGTGAAAAATTACAGACCTATATCACTACTTAACAATGACTATAAAATTTTTGCGAAGATATTGGCGGAGAGATTGAAGGGGTGGCTCTCGGAAGTTATAGAGGAGGAACAAGCAGGCTTTTTGCCAGACAGACAAATAAGAGATAATTTAAGGACAGTGATCAATGCTATTGAATATTATGACAAGCGTTGTGACAAAGAGGTTGGTTTCTTCTTTGTAGATGCTGAAAAAGCGTTTGACAATTTAAACTGGGACTTTATGTTTGCCACTATGGAAAAGCTACAACTGGGAGAAAGATTTGTCAAAGTAATTAAGGAAATTTATAGAGACCAGACTGCAGCAATTGTAGTGAATGATGAACTGACCAAGAAATTGACGATTAGTAAAGGAACAAGACAAGGTTGCCCGTTATCTCCATTGTTGTTCATTTTAGTATTGGAGATTCTGATGATACAAATACGACAAGACGAGGAAATACGAGGAATAAAAATAAAGGACTATTCATATAAGGTCAGAGCATTTGCAGATGACATAATGTTAATTGTAGAAGACCCACTGGAGAACATGCCAAAAGTGATAGATAAGATTAAGGAGTTTGGAGACTTGGCAGGTTTCTTCATTAACAAAAAGAAGTCAAAGATACTATGCAAAAACATGACTAAGCAGAAACAACAATTGTTAATGGAAACAACGGATTGTGAAGTAACTAGTAAGGTGAAATATTTGGGAGTTGAGCTGACTGCAAAAAATATAGATTTGTTCAAGAATAATTATGAAAAATTATGGATTCAGATAGAGAGAGACTTGATCAAATGGAATAGATTGAACTTGTCATGGCTGGGCAGGATTGCAGCAGTTAAGATGAATGTGTTACCAAGAGTAATGTTTTTGCTACAGACAATACCAATCATCAGAGACTCTAAACAATTTGAAAAATGGCAGAGGAAAATATCAGATTTTGTTTGGGCAGGCAAGAAGCCTCGAGTGAAAGTAAAAGTTTTACAAGATGCAAAGGAAAGAGGCGGAATGCAACTGCCCAACCTGAGACTTTATCATGATGCAATCTGCCTAGTTTGGCTAAAAGAGTGGATGACATTAAAGAATAAGAAACTATTAGCCCTAGAGGGATATAAAAAAATTTTTGGATGGCACGCATACCTATGGCATGACAAAGTGAAGGTCAACTCGATGTTCCTGCATCATTTTGTAAGGAGAAGTTTATATACAATCTGGAAGAAGTACAGAATTTATCTACAAGAAGGAACCCCCTTGTGGGTGGTTCCATATGAGGTGATAGACCCGAGAGCTGTTGATAATGAACAACAATGCTTAACGTACAAAGAAATAACTAAAATTGAAGTATCTAAACTTAGAATAAAGACGCAAGAGGAACTATCACCTAACTATGATTGGTTCCAGTATAGGCAGATCAGAGACTTATACAATTCGGACTCTGCAAAAGGGGGCATACGAACAGAGAACTCGGAACTAGAGCAGACCCTTCTTAAAGAAGATAAGAAAAGAATATCCAAGGTATACCAAGTACTGCTGAAATGGTATACTGAGGACGAGACAGTTAAAACACAGATGGTGAAATGGGCTATAAATTTTAATAAAGAAATAACAATGGAGGCATGGGAATACTTGTGGAAAACTACAATGAAGATAACGACATGTACTAATATTAAAGAGAACATTTACAAAATGATTTATCGTTGGTACATGACACCAAAGAAGATTGCGCTAGGGAACTTGAATACTTCTAATAAATGCTGGAAATGTAAGAAACATGAGGGCTCCCTCTACCACATGTGGTGGTCGTGTGAGGCAGCTAGGCAGTACTGGGGGGAAATAATAAGAGAAATGAGTGAAATTTTACAGTTTCAAATAAATAAGAACCCAGAACTCCTGCTACTAAACTTGGGAATGGAGGGAATTCCAGCCCATCATAGGACGTTGATATTTTATATGACAGCAGCAGCTAGACTTTTGTATGCGCAAAAATGGAAAGTACAAGAAGTGCCAACTATTGAAGATTGGATCTACAAATTGCTGTATATGGCTGAAATGGACAAGATGACGAGAAAATTGAGAGATCTGGACTCAGGGCAGTTTAACACGGACTGGGAGAAGCTGAAACAACATCTGGAGAAGAAATGGGAGGTGGGAGGAAAACTGTGGCAGTTTGAGAACTACTGAAGTATAATATAAGTATAAAAGAGAGGGGTGACTTTACCGGGGGAGGAAGAGAAAAGTGAACTTATAAGCAGTTAGATTAATAGATTGATATATATATATAGATATGTATAGGTTAATTGATAGAACATTGATAGAGAATAATTAATGATAAGGTTTAAACATGAGGATTGAGTAACTAACAATATTTTCTTTCTTTGATAAGATTTATATGCACCAAACTGAATGTACAGAAGAATTAAATTGATTGACTATGTGATGAGCTATATAGAATTACCATAAAAAGATGAAATGAGTAACATATAGAGAACAAATCAAATTGTTTGATTTGTTTGATTTAAATGTGGGAAATTTTTATGGTTTATGATATATAGGTTTATGATATATAGAAATATTCAAAATGGGAAAAGGGGATAAATTGTTTATCCAAGGACGTACAGTTTGGGTGTATAGTAAGTAAAGGAGTTAAAGATGTACTGCTTAATATAATGGAGAAGGTATATCTGTTTTAGATAGAGGAATTTAATAGAAGTAAGGGAAAAGGGACAGAGGGGGGGAAAGCTGTTGGAAGTCAACAAAAGGGGGGGAAAGGGAGGGGGTTAGAAATGAAAAATTTGGGGAAAATTGAATGTAATGTAAAAATAATAATATTCTAACCCAATAAAAATTTTTCTAAAAAAAAAAAAAAAAATCTCCTATTCTTGTATATGTCCACCTGGAACTGTGAGAACAAGGCAGCTGACAGGCCACAAGACATTACTAGTTCTGACCTCCAATCCGACTGCCACCTACTTTAAACCTCTCTTTTCAGGTTCTAGACTTCACAGGCAGTTCAGGGCAGTCACTGCACAATATGCTGCCTGTCACAATGTGCCCTATGTATCAGACAGAGAGCCCTGACCCAAATCCACATGGGGTCCCTTCTCTCCTATTTCTAGGGATTTCACCAGACAGGCAGGCAGTTCCCATAGTTCACTAACCCTCACCCACCTGAATGCCTAGAGTTATTGGAGTCAGGGAACTCAGTATTTCTTTCCCTTATACGCTGTCTCCATTAGTTAGCTAGATATATTGGCCATGGTCAGAAAGTTTGGTGTGTGTATGCTTTTCTTTACTTGAGACATAAGACATCCAGTTAGCAGGATATAAACAGAGAAAATAAAACCTTTTATTTACAAGATGAACAACACAGGAGTGAGTGATTTGGACACATTATTTTTAGGATGTGAACTTAACCCCACACTCTTATAACACTGGATAGTTACAACATAATATAACCTTATTACAGATAATTTTGTATTTGTTAAAAGTCCATCTTTAATAGTCCATCTTTATCATGTCATCAGTTTTGGTCAGAACTGCAGAGAGGGTGGATTAGGGAGACAAAATTCGTGGGGTCCTGGTCACCCCTGGGGACCCATGGAAGCAGGTAGTCATGGTTTTTTTTTTCAGATGATGTTTGGCTTGAACCTACATGGAGCAGGGCAGAGGGAATCTTTGTCTGGGGATCTATGGCGGTTCTTTGCACTCCCTATTTGAACTTTGTTTTGTTACACAGGAAAACCACTGTCATCTCAATCAGCATGAAACAGAAAAATTACCTTTTCTACATTTGATGATCTTATCTTCGGTTTGAGAGGACAATTTCTTATAATGAATTTCTCTTAACAATTTCAAAGCTTGATCTCAGGTGGTAAATGCAGGCCACATAGTCATATAATAACAAAAAGAATGTTCAGCTTAAATGAAATACAATGATAATAATCAGGGCTTTTTTCTGGGAAAAGAGGTGGTAGAACTCAGTGGGTAGCCCTCGGAGAAAATGGTCACATGGCTGGTGGCCCCACTCCCTGATCTCCAGACAGAGGGGAGTTTAGATTGCTCTCTGCGCCATAGAGAACTGTGGTTCTCGAAAGCTTATGCTACAGTAAAGTTGGTTAGTCTTAAAGGTGCTACTGGACTCTTTGCCATTTTGCTACTACAGACTACCACGGCTAACTCCTCTGGATCCATGAATTTAAAGTGATCTGTGGATGGCCCGTTGCTTTGGAAAGACCTTGTCTCCAGTCCAAATCTGATTCCACTGATGTTTATGAATGTTTGAAAGCATCTTATGCATATTCATATTGTTATCTTGCTTTTCTCCCTGATCAGGACATAAAGCAGCTTTTCATATCAATCTCCCTGCCTCCACCCTATCCTCACAACAACAACCTTGTTAAGTAGATAAGGCTAAGAGATTATGACAGTCCCAGGATCATGCAGCATGCTTCCATGGCATAGCAGGGATTTGACCCCAGTCATCCCAAGTACAACATTCCAACCACTATGCCATGTCTGCTGCCTTCTGCAGGAGCATGAACGTCACTCCCATCCTACCGTTACTCTATTGGCTACCTATCAGTTACTGTGCTCAATTCAAGGTATTGGTTATTACATACAAAGCTCTTTATAGTCTTGGTCCAGCATACCACAGGACCGCCTCCCTCCCTATGTCCCTCCATGACAGCTTCACTCATCTGAACAGGGTCTCTTGCAGGTGCCAGCCTGCACTTGGGCAAAATCAACAGCAGCCCGTGCACAAGCTTTCTCTGTAGTGGCCACTACCCTATGGAATGGCCTGTCTGAGGAGGTCAGGAGAGCCCCCCACTCTCCTAGCTTTCCACAAATGTTGCAAAACCGAATTATTCAAAAAGGCTTTTTACTAAAATAGAAGGGCTGTATTGTAGGAAGTGGGTCTCAGATGTTTCGCTAATGAGTTGGGGACCATAGACTTCATCACTATGTTGCCTTACATATTATCCGTTGCTTTACATTTGTACTTCTATATACTATCTGTGCTTCATGTTGTCTAATGTCAGTCCTAGAATTGCTTATGTTCTGTTTCAGCAGTTCTTCAACTCTGTATTAGATCCTTGCTAATGCTATGTCTTTGTAAACTGTATTTATTTATTCTATGGCATTGTGTATGGAAATGTCCCTGACACTGTATGGAAATGTCTTTATTACTAATTGTACAAATCTCACACTGCCTTGAGTCTCAGTGAGAAAGGTGGACAATAATAAATAAATATATACCAAAAAAGAGAGGCCACCCTGGAACAAACCAATGACTAGAAACAGAAGGGGGTCCCCCCTGCCAGGGCTACTAAATAGTTAAACTACAATCAATCAGAGCTAATATCCCCAAACAATTAGAAAGTTCTAGAATATTTTATGGATTTTTATGATATTTAAACAGTACAATGAAGAAAGTGCAAAGTGCTCAAAGTGCTCCTACAAATTCCTATAATCAGATATTCCAAGTCACATTACAAGATTCTCACAATAAATATTTAAAAGACATTTCTATAAATATTTCAATAAATATAGCAAGAATAAATTCATAATGGCTGCAAGAATAGTAATGCCACTGATACCAATCAGCGTGCTCTTTTGTGTTCCAGGTATGCCAAAGAAAGTTGTTCTTCGAAAGACTGTAATAGCAGAAGGTAAGTGTGAACCCAATCATCAAAATTCCAGCTTTGGGGATAGCAATATCAAGTATTCCTTATCTTCTCAGCTAGGATCACAGATGAAATGCTTGGAGCATAACACCAAGAGCCCCACCCAATGAGATGCCAGCAGAAGTGACTCATTTCACAAGTCAACTTTGTCAAGGGCAAAGATTTGATCCTATATTTAATCTGACAGAAATAAATATAAGTGCTTCGATGTTATACTCTGAGTTTCATTTGTGTCTGTCATCCAGCTATACACCAAAAAGAGACATACTCACTCAGTCTAGACTGTTTCCAATCTTCAAAAAGGAGCATCCCCTACTGATGGCTATAAACCGTACTGCAAACCATTACTGCTGACATTTTAAAGCCAAAGCAATTTTTAAATCCTATATGCCTTAAAGGAATAGTACACAAACCAAGGCAAAATGTCAGTTCTTCAGAGAAAACAAGATAGATCCCATTCATTATTGAGCCCAGCGGGTACCAGGGTCCCCAGTTTAAAAATCCAGAATGCCTCTTTCTGTATCAAATCCTTTTGTACATTACCCTTAGCACCCTTCCTTGCAACATATAAGACAGTGAATCAAACCTCTCTGTCTCACTTGTGCCTTTCAGCAAAGTGTTCAGCCAATGGTGCTTCAAAATTCCTGCCTTGTATCCTAGAGAGATGTTCTTGAATTCTTACCCTAAGAAGTCTAACTGTGCTGCCTACATACAGAAGTAGGCAGGTGCATTCTAATAAATACACCAGGTGTGTTGCATGTGGAGAAGACTTTGAAATATATGCAGGTGCCTGTTTCTGACCTCCCTTACTGAAGCCAGAGTGCATACATTGCAATGGCCACAAAGGTGGTGGCCAACACGTCAACCTAGGGTCTGACTGGGCATTCTATAGTCAGAATGAACCAACATGTCTTTTATATTCTGTGTGCATCTTAAGGCAATAGTAGGAATGGATTCACAGTCTGTAATCCCTTTCAATAAGTGCCAATGTTTAGAAATCATTCTCTTAATATTATTGGCAAGGGACATGTAGTCCACAGCCCATCTGAGGTGGGATTCTTGTGGTTTTACTCTATGTGAAAATAGAAGCCTTCTCACCATTCCTGCTGCTCGTTTATTTACCAAAGCAAGAACCTGATTCAAGTATCCGCTGCACCTGAAATCACAGCTTAGGGTATAACTTTCCCTTTCAAAAACCTCTTGAATTGAGGAATTTCTTTTAAGTCTTAACAGTTGCCTATAAAGTATATTTCTGCGCAGATTGTTGGAGTGGTAAGAAGTATAGTGAAGGTAAGAACTGCGATCTGTGCCCTTCATAAAGGGTCTCACCTGGATTATGTTTTAGCTATTCCAATAAATTACCACATCAGGAAAACTGATGAAATTACAGTAACTATGCCAGGTATACTTGATGTTAAGATTCACCATGTTCAACCAGGTGGCAAAATTCTCTACATGCCCTGGCCATTTAAGGATCACAAACAAATCATCAATATATCTCTTCAATAGGATGATATTGTTAAAAAAAGGATTGTAATCCTGATGCAGAATGTACAAACATTCTGTGCCATATACAGACTTGCTATACTTGGGAAGGCAGCAAACCCCATGGCTGCCTCTTTGGTTTGAAAATAGAATTGCCCTTTAAAGTTGAAATAGTTCTTCTCTAAAACAATGTCAAGCAGATTCAGCAGAAAAGGTGTTGATGACATTTGTTCCTCCCTGGCTATGAGTGCCAGTTCAGCTACCTGGCGTGCTTCTTCATGCGGAAAAGAGGTGTACAGTGAGGTGACATCAAAAATCAGAAACATGGCATCATCTGGAATATATAGACTCTTGACTACATTAATAAAGGATGCAGTGTCCCTGATGTCAGTGGGTGTTTCAGTGACTGCTGCCTACTAAAATAGATCTAAATAAATTGCCAGGGGTTCTTCAGTAGCCCTGGCAGGGGGGGGGGGCTTCTGTTTCTAGTCATTGGTCTTTTGCAACTATGTCAGGATTGGATCTCCTGGGTTTCTGATATATGCTTGCCTACTTATCATTTACTTAATGATATTTATAAGCCTTATTCTATTTTATTCAAGACCCAAGTCAAATAAAAAGGTTTAATAAAATAAATAACCAATAAGTTAAATAAGGGATCTCTATATTGCATCTCCATGGGAAAAAGGTGCAAAGAAGTTGCATGCTGTAAAACCACAATATACAATCAACCTTTAAAAATCACTAACCAATCCATAATTCAATATAACAGCTATCCTAAAATTTACAAGGAAGATTAAGGTGGCTCTTCCTGCATTATAGGAAAGTGACTGTGAATTGGAAGATCTTTAGCATTCAGAGGTTTTGAGTGTATGCATAATGCATACCTTTGGTAGATTCCAGTAAAATTGAATACACCACACACATAAAAAACAAAACCCACTAGCTGTGGAAAGAGTAAGCCACTCCAGAATCTGAACAATACTTCATGCTGCAGATTGCAAATTCAGATGTCAAATCTGCTACCTTATACAAAATCCAGAAACCTTGAAAGCATCCATATTCACAAAAAATTATAAAGGGATAGGATCTGCACTGAAATTCAAGCTATTCTGCTGAAGCCCATTGTCTAAGAATGGCATCTCCCACTGCACCGGACTCAGCTACCCTGACTCCCAGAGGTCCAAGATCCACCCCCGGAATGCTGGCAGCAGCACCCGCTCATCTGGAAACCTTGCCAAGGTGGCACCTAGCCGCCTCCAGCCAATAATGCATAGCTCACCCAGTCCCCCACACCGGCCGTTTCCAGATGGCTTACCTGCACCCGGTACGTTGCGCCACATTGTGGGGAAAACGCGATATTTCGTGTTTTCCCCCCAACATGGCGTGACGTTCCGGGTGCAGGTAAGCCATCTGGAAATGGCCACCAGATCCAACAGCTAGCTTACAAGATGCACAGTCCAAGGAGAAGCAAGATGTGCTGCCATTCATGGGCCTCCACGCAGCCAGGGCATGGGACTTCTGAGCCAGCCCCAAACAACACAGAGCAGGAGGCAGGTGCCCAAGCTAGTGCTCCTCCAAGCTTCATCCTGGCTCTGGCCAGGAAGTGATCCTGACAGAGCAGGGCAATGTCTGGCACTCCAGAAGGCCCTGATTGACAGGCGCATGGGCAGGCCTTGTCCCAAGAGGGAGCAAACATGGGGGCAGGGTTAAGGAGATGGGGCTAGGGATGAGCCCGGGGAAATAAAAAAGAGAAATTTGAGCCCAGGCTGGAGAGGAGAAACTGGAGAGTCTGCTGCTGAGGAGAAGCAGGGACTGAACAGCTCTCCAGGGAGTAGCCTGGGATGTAGATGAAAGAGCTTCCTGGCTCTCTCAGTTCTTAGGCCTGTGAGGGAACCTTAGAGCAGGGGAAACTGAGGACTGGTGGCAGGAACACCCTGCCTAACCAAAGGTGCCATGCCCATACAGATATTGATAGCATCAACCCCCTCTAGACACATGCCCACCCACTAAGGATGATTTGATTTTCACACAAAACCCCCATTTAATATGAGATGGATTTCTGAAATTGTGTACTGGAATCCAGCATGGCAGATGGCTGAGTAGCTGTGCTTGCTGACTTGCTGCAGTTTAGGTATGCCCCCCCCCCCAGACACCATCAGCAGGCCACACATTATTTAAAATCAATCTGTCTGAATATTTGTATACTTCTGTGCCATTTGGAGGGATTCTTCACGTTTGCACATATTCAATACCTATAAAATTGAAATACAGTTCCGAGGCAGTAATGCAAGAATGCATAGAGTATTTGTGATTCAGTTTAGAACATTCAATTAACATAAACACACTTGGCCTTGGAGGTCAGGAAGACAAAACGGGCAAGGCTGAAATACTAGAGAGTCAAGCCATACAGCTTCTTCCCATATACATATTTATAACTTCAGATCTGGGCTTCAGGGGAGACATTTTTACCATGATTGCTTATTTCCGGGTAGGACATTACTGTTTTGGATTCAAAAAGATGTGTTTTTTTGGGTTCTGGAGTTTCAGGACCATTATTTGCAATGGGGAATGTATACAAGGGTCTACAATAGGGGTTCCCAACATGGCCTGTGGCAACACCTTTCCTTGTGCTCACCATGTGTTTTTAGAAAGTGAGTGGGGCTAGGTGGAGCTTTTGCCAAGCATGGCTTCTGATTTGATAGGCTGTGCAGATTACTAAAAATGTTGCTTGGCAGAAACTACTTCCCCAGCACAAGGATCTTCACTATGTGACTGAAGGTAAGCTGCAGCCACAATTGTGTGGCTGGCTCTGCTTCCTGTAGCAGCCATTTTGTGGCAGCTGTTTTGTAGCCACACCCACCAAATAGTAGGAGAATTCCAAATATGTCTACAAGCTCAGAAAGGTTGGGAACCTCTGGTCTATAACAATTGTTTATGAAGATAATGGCACCAAATTTGTGTAGAATCCAGTCCTGCCTCTAAAACCCTCTTAAGTTTCAAGCAAATTGAACAAAGGGGGTGATTTCACAGAACCCCCAAAGTAAGTTTCTCTCTGTGCAGCAACACTAAGTTCTCTTTACTAGCTACTAAAATGGCCATCAAGCAGCAGCCAGCAGGAGAGCTCCAGATGGCTGCTAGCATTAAAACAGCAACAATGTTTCCCTACTTTTACAGTGAGTGACTGACTGACAATATTTTTTTTACATTTCTGCTGACAACTCTCTATTTGCCATCCTTCCTTGTTATGGTCTTGTGTTTGTTTTCTTTCACACAGTGAGGGAGGTTTCCTTTGCAGACCCTGCCCCCGCTCAGTCTCCCATTATTCCCTATG
Organism: Eublepharis macularius; assembly: GCF_028583425.1. Classification (NCBI taxonomy): domain Eukaryota; kingdom Metazoa; phylum Chordata; class Lepidosauria; order Squamata; family Eublepharidae; genus Eublepharis; species Eublepharis macularius. The sequence goes on from NC_072790.1 coordinate 131,967,551, forward strand.
GGGGACTTTTAGGGGGAAGAGCTGGAGTCATTATTTTTCAACCAAATGCTATAAAAATTGCAGCAGAGCTTCTTCTACCTGTCCAGTAATGAACCCCCAAGTTCCAAGTAAATTGGACAAAGGGTGTGAATTCTATGGACCCCTGAACAAGGCCCAAGCCCAGCCATTGTAACTGTACATCAATTGTTCCCTATGGGGAACATTTTCCAGGGGTTGGCTGGAGATTGTTTTTCAACCAAATGTCACCAGACTTGCAGCTGAACATCTTCTTCCTGTTCACCAAGGAACCCTCAGATTTCAAGCTAATTGGACAAAGGGTTTAAATTCTGTGAGCCCCTGAAAAAGCTCAGGCTGTCTATTTTCAGAGGGGAAAAACCCCACTTTCTCCATCCCACAAAAGAGAAGAATGACAGCTCTCTGGTCCGTGCTCCTCCCTTGCAAGGATCTGATTGGAATGGAGAAACTCCATTGTCTGAGATATCAGTAGAATCAAAGAAAAACATGTGTTCATGATGCATGGCTAGTACGCATCAGAACTTGTGGGGGGGACAGTTATTTTCATTATTTTTTTCATTATTCCCAAGGGTTTTTCATTATTCCCAAGAATCTTGTATTTGTGTTACTGTTCAGGAAAATCAAGGTAATAATTCGAAACAGTGATTTTCATGTATATTTTCATCTCAGGAATTTTGTTATGTGCACCCCTAATACATATTCCCCATATACACACTCCAGCAGGATCAAGAAAACCAAGGGCATCTCTTTTGCAAACGGATAATATTTTTCTGTCTGAGTGGACAGAATGAATATGGGGGTGGGGGGAATGGGACAGGGATTGCTGTTGGGAAAGTCACAACTGGGCAAGCAATTGGCATACAATGTAGAATAATCTCAAGCATTCAAATAAAGTGGAACCATTTTTCAAATGTTCACAGGAGCTGATCACAATTTTAATCAAACTAGAATTCAAAAAGAAGATTGTTCACTTAGTTATTACTGTTCACAAGGTAGAAGAATACAGCTACATGACTGTGCTCCAGAACTCCCATTCTCCTGACCACATTAATTTATTACAAGAAACAGGAAAGAATTATATTTATTACGGTAAATTCATTACATTTGTAATACATTAACAAGGAGCTCAAAGTAGAAATTTAGCCTTGCAACAGCCCTGTGAAGTAGGCTAGGTTTGAAGAGAATGATTTGTCCAAGGCCACCCAAATATTGCTAAATGGAGTAAGAAATAATGAGTTTTCATTGTATCACACCCACCACATCTACATCAAACCCAATACATAACACTGATTCACTGTACATTTGTGAGCAAGAAGGTGGCTGTCTTTCTATTTTTCCAGTTCTTTCATTCACCACTTGTGTGGCACAATACAGCCCAATGCCAGTGTGGTAATAACCCCAAACATATCTACTAATCTATCTCACATCAGTGGAATGAATAAAAGTCTTCCACTCTCAGAACATTGGGCTACCATGAGTAATATATTCAAGACTTATGATACAGTTCCATACATGAAAGGGTTCCAGTAGCTGAGGCAATAGACATCAATGGCATGAATCAGGATTTCACTTGTGGGAACTGAATCAACAGGAAGAATATATAGGATATGGAAAGAGATGGAATATGATATGAGGAAAGAAACATCTAGAGAAGATATGATGACATACAAAAGAATGGTAGTGAATATTGTAGTTTGAAACCCAGCTTGGTATAGTCATTATAACAGTGGTCTTGGATAGAGATGGGCACAAACAGCAATACGAACTAAAGAAACCCACAAACAGCCCAATCTGCTGTTTGCGAACAAGCTGTTCATGAGGCCCCATTCTAACCAAACAGGTGGTTGTTGCAAGCCTCATTCGTTGCTGCTTGTTGCTGTTCGTCAAGCCAGACAGTCTGGCACCTGCAATCAATTCCCATGGCAACTCAGGCAGGGATTGTCTGAACTCTGTCTGAACTCCTGCTGTTGCCCTGGAAACCCCAATCTAAGCTCAATTTAGCTTGATAGGCAGGTCTTCCTTCCAAGTATGGACTGGAGCTCCAAATTTGTTACAAGAGGAAAAGACCAGGGGGGAGGGGAGCTCCCAGCTCTGGCTTTCAGGAAGAGACGACTGCTGTTAGAGAGACAGGGTGAGTGCATTGGAGCTTGAATTTTCTTTGTGTGGTGGGATAGGGATCTACCCCTTCAGGTTCCAGGGCTGCTGCCAGGCTCTAGGGTCAAGCTATTATTTATTATTGGTACCTTTCCTGCTGCCTGCTCAGGTAGGGTTTCTGGGAGTGGTGTGGTAGGGATCTACCCCTTCAAGTTCCAGGGTTGCCGCCAGGCTCTGAGACCAAGCTATTATTTATTATTGGTACATTTCCTCCTGCCCGCTCAGGTAGGGTTTCTGGGAGTAGTGCAGTAGGGATCTTGATGGCTGGAGGACAGCCTGCTGGCCCCCACGAACAACGAACATGTTCATGACAGGATCATGTTCGTCAGTGTTCATTGTTTGTTGTTCGTGGATGGCAACAAACAACAAACACCATGTTCATTTTTTTTTTCTGTTCATGCCCATGTCTTGTCTTGGATCTGGGAAATCCAGTGCAAATCCTCGTTCTACCATGGAAGCCTACTGTGTGACCATGATCTAGTCACATTTTCTCAGCCTAACCTACCTCACAGATATGTTGTGAGGATAAAATGGAGGAAAGGAGAATGATATAAGCTGCTTTGGGTCCCCATTGGAAAGGCAAGATATAAATGAAATTAATAAATATAAATAAATGCCTTAAAGAGTGGTAAACTTCTAGTAGCCTAAGCTTTTCACAGGCTACAACAAATGTTATTAAATGCATCAAAGAAAGCATGGTTCACATTTAGATTTATAGAAGTAATTAATATTCTTCTTTCGTCTTTTCTGATTTGCTCTGGACATAAGTGAATCAGATTGCTGACCAAACCTTAGTTCTCTGAAGAAGCCTGCTGGATCCTTTATGTATCTTCCTGAATCCACTGTAATCCTTTGCTTGTATGTCTCTTATCTTCCATTACATCAGGCATGCCATCTTTCCCCAACCCACCACTGTTCCTGTGAAACAAAAACCCTCTAGCATCTCCCAAGGTTAAAACTCTGGGAAGTTTCACACACCGCCAAGTCATTTGATACAATGGAAACTGATGCCAAATCTCCTAGATCTGTACCACACACTGACTCACACTTAAATTTCAGTGGGACACTTCTAAGTAAATTTTTTTAGGATGAAGATATAAGCCTGAAAGACTTTCAGGAACAACTCCTAGGCTAGGCCCCTTGGATGTGGAAGGATATAAACACAGACCATTTGTTTCATATATATTCATTATATTACTATTCAAGCACACTTACTTTGTAAACAAAACATTTTTAATACACACTTATAGTTATCCATATATTTCAATGTGCCTTATTCTCCCCCTCCTCTTAATTCCATAAAAGAATAGATTTTTTTTTAAAATCATGTCATGGTGACAAAGTTGAATTGCTAGTAGCTATAGAAGCATGCTAGGATTTTAGAAGAAAAATCTTTGCCCATATTAGTTAGACTCAAAGGGCAACTATTTTAAAGTTGCAGGCCTAGAAGGTCTAATTGATCACTTTCCTCTCCCCTTCAATATAATTCTCTTTTGTCAGTCTTTGTACAAATCTCCTTTGTAAGGTCTTGTGTGAAAATTAAGTTTCCGTGCTGGTTAGCCAATTGTCATTAGCAGTTTCTTCAGATGAAATTTCTACATCCGTAAGTAGCTATTCACACCCAACAATCCACTCCCTCATGCGTTCTCTTTTCACACACAGACTGCCTAGTACCTACAATGACAAGAGCTTGATAGCTTTTGCTACTTCATATATACATTGTATTTGGACAGCAAAAATAAGCAGATAATATTTTTTTCACTTGTTTTAAATTATGCATCTCTTCCTAATACCCATTCAGTTCCCACTGGCCAAACTGCAAAAGAGGCATAATTTGGATTCTTCATTGTCAGTTTTTGGTGTAATGATATTCTTCTTGTTCTCTGCCCTACAACTCTTTTTATATGAAAAATCTGATTTATGCTGAGCTGTGGTGAAACATGGTTTCTATAAAGAGAAATATATAACCATTAACACATACTTTCACCTACCTTTCTTGCAAATATTTGTATTCATTGTCATTGTTGAGTATGTGTTCCTGTCAACTCATTAGACTCAAGAGCATTTTCCCCACCAGACCCACTAACTGCCATTATGTATACACCTATAGTCAGCATGTCTTATCATACTAAAGCCCCAGGGAATATTTTACAAGCTCAACCTACTTCCTAAATACTTAAGAGATAACATCTTTGCTGTAAGTAAAGTACAGTGTTCATAAAGTGTTCACAGTTTCTCAATCATGCCCAGACATGCTGCTTCCTACCATCACCAACACCCAATTACCTTTTTAGATTACCTGGACATGGTGAGATCTCTGCTTTGGTTTGAGATATTTTGCCTGGAACTCATACACATAGGTAGTTACATCCAGCTCTTCTTTACCGTCTCACTCTACTGCTTTTCGCCTCTTGCCTTCCCTTTCTGGAGTGACACACAACAGTATGTGCATGGGCAGGTGGAATATTTGCAGACTTACATAAATAATCTTGTCACTTTGTTAAAAACTCCTTGTTTGCCATATATGTGATTCACATCATATGTGTCATTAGATGTGTTCTTTTAAGTCAGATGTGGAACTCAAGCCAGCAGCACTTCAAAGTGAGAGACAGCAGAACAGAAGTGTGAAGTGGGACTATACTGGAAAGTGGGCCCCATTCACACCGACATATGTCCAAGACATGCATGTTCTGAAATCAGGAGTATGATGTATTCATTTTATCACCATAGTGATGAGTGACACATACATTTCATCACCATAGACTATTGGCCTCATAGATCAAAGTCTAAATATGGATGAGGGAGGAAAGAGGCAGATAGAGGAAGTAATGGCTGCAATCCATGTTGTTGCTTAGGTTTACACCAAAGGACTTAAAATTGTTCAGTGGAAGTTCTGGCTTTTTTCTCTGAACAGCTAGCCACCAAGCCTTATCACTGCTGAAATTCCCCTCACAGTTGGAATCCCCCTCAGTTCCATTATAAACTTGCCATGTGGAATAAGAGAGTTGTAACCTACAGAAAGCAAATCTAAAGATCTTCAGGGCCAAAGAATTGTCATGCTTTGAATCATGGTAACCATAATTGTCAAGACTTGACTACTGTAATGCATTGTACATAGGTCTCCCCTCTAAGCAGACTTGGAGACTCCTGTTGGTGTAGGATGCTGCAGCTCGGTTATTATTGGGAGCTAGGAGAAGAATGAATATTACTCTCATTCTGCAGTCACTCCACTGTTATATATCAGGTACTGGCTATCACATACAAAACTCTTCATGGCCTTGGCCAGGCATATCTATAGAACCTTCTCTCTCCCCATGTTCCACCACAGCAGCTTCTCTCATCTGAACAAGAACTTCTGCAGGTGCTACCTTGCACATGGGCAAAATCAACAGCTGCCCATATATGTGCATTCTCTGTGGTGGCCCCAACCTTATGGAATGGCCTAGCTGAAGAGGTCAGGAAAGCTAATAATCAAATGGACTTGTTGTAGATGTATAGCATGACCTCGGCGTCACACAAATAGCCTTCACAAGATTTATCTAATATACTCTTTAGAAACTACACACTTGCATTGCTGCTCAATTATGTGATTGCACAAGGTGCTAAACATGAGGTGAGTTTGAGTAAATGCGAGCTTACTGTGTGTCCTCACTCACCTTCAAAATGGTATGGGGAGATAGGCTCCTGATGCATATGGGGTAGGAGAGGCTTCAAGGTTACCTGCTTTCCACCCAGCATGCTTTTGTAAAGAGCTGTGGGGGTCAGGCTGCTTTTCTTATGGCCCATTCCACATGTCTGCCCAGGAGACATATGTACCCAACAGTAAGATGAACACACACCCCACCTCCTGCAGCCCTTTTCTTTCTGCAAAAGCATGCTGGATGGAAAGCAGGGGCTGATTATCAAAGCTTTGTTATCAAAATTCAAAAGCTAAGTGACTTTTTTCACCTTCTCAAAGGGATATTCCCAGAAGGTAATGGACAGAGTCACTACAATATTTACCAGACATAATTGCAACGGAGATGTCAGATTTTTTTAATGGCTGCTAGTGCATGGTAACCTTCAGACACTGGCTGATTCCGCACACGTTGGATAATGCACTTTCAATGCACTTTATCAGTCGTTTGAGGTGGATTTTTTGTTCCGCACACAAAAAAATCTGTTCCAAATGATCTATAAAGAGGATTGGAAGTGCATTATCCAACATGTGCGGAATCACCCACTGTTAAAGAAGAGATTTGGGGGGAATTAAATGAAACAGATCTTTTGAAAGATGTACAAAGGCTGCAATCTTAAAGCACTTTTCTAGGCATAAGCCCCATGGGACTTCCTCTAAATATATCTGCTTAGGCTTGCTCCTGTACTTGTACAAGCATGGAGAGGATCTGGTAGTGAAGTCATGGACTCTATCCAATAGATGCCCACAATGTAATGACAGACCTGATAGAACTGATACTTGCAGTGGCCTTACTAGTGTGTGTGGTATCAAAGGGAATTGCACTTTCCAGGAACAAAATATAGTGTTTCATTGCAGAAGAATTTCCTTATCTCTAACACAGCAGCATTCACTTAAGAAAAGATGCCTGGGTGCCAGCAACTGAATAACGGATGAGCGGTGTTTACATTCGAACACGATTGTTTGAGAGGACCTTCATTTTTCCACTAAAAGGTGGAGGGGAGTATTTGAAGTCTAAAATACATACTGGAAAACAGACAGATTTCCTCCAAATAAATGAGATTTTCTCATTTTGTTTCCTTGATGATGTTAATGCAGATCAGAGATACAAACGTATCTGTGGTTGAGGTCATTGGTCGTTCTTTACGGAGAAAGTGAACAGAGGCATTTCCAAGTGAACAGAGGCATTTCCTGATCAAGAGCTGAATGGAGATCTATAAAATACAGTTATGTCCTATTGTGTAAGTAATTATTAAGGGATTAAGACATGACATGCAGCTCCTAGGCCAAATATAAAGTCATGTAATCCTTTCCTCTTCTCCTGGGGCTTCAAGAACTAACATGAATAGGACGTGCTCAAGAGGTTAAATGATCACCGCATTTGGAGCCAAATGGTATGTATTGCTTTATCACAAAGCTCCTTAATGGGACATAATGCTGACTACTATTTTTTAAGTTTTACAGAGTGATATTTGCAGGTTAGTGAGGCTCATTTGTTTCACTTTTGAAATCCACCCATGACAAATCTTCACTTTTAAGACTGACTTCTCTTCATAAGGAACCCAACTGTCAAGTGTGAATTTTTTTACACTGAGAATAGTCATACTGAATTTAAGAGGAATGGTGAGATCACACGACTGCTCACAACAGGCTTAACTTCTCCCTTGCTGTGTCCTTTTGTTAGTGATCTGGTAAGAAAATAACATTAGACCATTCTTGTAACACCAGTCACATGGTTAATTTTAGTGTAAGAACTGAGTCTAATGTGCAGAGTGATAGGCTTTTATCAGTTCCAAAGTTTACCTGCAGGAAATGTTTTGGAGATGGAATAAGTCCTTATCGCAGCGCTGCAGAATACACTAGTGTTATCCCACAGCTCAGGGGTGGGAGTACTGAGGCTGAGAAAATACCAAGTTGGTTAGCAGTACAGTCCTAATTGGATTCACAGGGTGTAACTCTACTAAGGATTGCACTGTAAGATTACTTAATACCTTGCTAGACTGTTATTAGGATTCAGTAATGTAATAATTGTGAAGCCTTCTGAACAGGTGATATAGATGATAAAGCCTTCTTATCACCTAAGTTCACAATAATAAGTCACTTCATGACAAACGTTCATCAAGAACTGAAGACATCTTGCATAATCTATGTATAATCCTCTTTCCAATGATTTAATGTAATTTTGCTGGGAAAATGAACTCCCACAAGAAAATGCTGAACTTGCCATATTAATCCCTAAGGCCAGGATAGAGGAGTCAGCCAAGCACTAGCAACTAGTGGAAGATTTAGTGGGGCAGGACATACTAACAGGCATCTCACCAGCACTGTGACATCACTTTTAGCATGAACTTGGAAATGATGTCATCATGTTAGCATGACACTCTAGTATTGCCCCACTGTGCAATTTTGGGGCAATCCTAGAGCATTGCACCAATATGATGGTTTTACTTCCATGGTCACACTGGAAATGACATTAAAGCGGCTGTTTCCACACACGTTGAATAATGCACTTTCAATGCACTTTAGTTATCCCTTAGAAGTGGATTTTGTGTTTCACACACGAAAATCCAGTTCCAAATGATCACTAAAGAGCATTGAAAGTGTATTATCCAACATGTGTGGAAGCAGCCAGCATTGGCATGATGCCTATTAGCATTTCTCCACCACATTAAACCTCTCACTGGTTGCCAGCACTCTTTTGACAAACTTCTCAAGACCAATTTAAGCTCCAGTCCAGACTAGACATGGGCATGAACCGCATTACAAACCAAAAAAACCCACTAACTGCCCAATCTTCCGTTCGCGATCCGGCGGTTCGTGAGCGCCCACGGCCAATGAACCAGCATTCGTTAGAGGCGTGGTTCGGTGTGTTCTTCCACGGTTCGTGAAGCCAGACAGTCAGGCACCATCAATCAACTCCCTTGGAAACAGAGCCAGGGGAATGCCTGAACTCTGTCTGCACTACTTCTGTTGCCCTGGAAACCCGAATGGAAGCCCAGCTTACCTTGATCGGCAGGTCTTCCTTCCAACCATGAAGCTGCAAAGTGGTTACAACCTGGGAGAAGACACCTGGGGGAGGGAGGGGGAGGGGGTGTCCTGTAGCCATGGGCACTCCAATCTCATCCCTGCAAACCCTGATAGGCAGCTCTGACAGCCAAACACAGACCTCCTGTGTTGCTCAATGGGACCTCAGCTTATAAAAAGCAGTGGGCTCCCAGGCTGGGTTTCACTTTCAGCGAGCAGTGGAGTATGACAGAGCTCTTGCTTGCTACTTGCTAGCCTTTGGGGAGAAAGACAGAGAGAGTTTATGGTTGTTGTGGATTTTCTGCACTGTATAGCCAGTGACACTGAGAGATCTCTGTCTTTTGGTGCTACACCTCTGAAGATGCCAGTCACAGCTGCCGGCGAAACGTCAGGAACTATAATGCCAAGACCACGGCTATACCGCCCGGAAAATCCACAACAACCATCGTTCTCCGGCCGTGAAAGCCTTCGACAATACAGAGAGAGTTTAATTGGAGCTTGGATCCCTATTGCAATCTTGACCAAACTTGGGTAATGGCTGGGCAATTAAACACTCCCCGGGAATATGGGCTCTCTAATTCCAATGGGGCCGTTCTGACGCCCACGAACCACGAACCTCGAACTGGTTCAGCAACGGGAAAAGTTCGTTACACTTCGCTGGTTCGGGTTCATCGTTGGCACCGAACCACGAACCGCCGGTTCGTTAAATTCTGCACTCCTGGACCTACTCCAGTTAAACAAATGCTCCCATATATTTAGGCCAGGGTATCTGAGAAGCCAGTATTTACTCTGGATTCTGAAGTTCATATGGAGATCCATATTATCCAGTACATGAGCAGTATAGTTGTTAGAGTGTTGGTCCAAGATTGGGGATACCAGAGTTCAAATCCCCACTTAGCCATGAAGCTCACTATGTGGCCTTGGACCAGTCACATACTCTCATCTTAACCTACTTCACAGGGTAGTTGTGAGGGAAAGAGGTGTGTGACGGGGGACTATTTCCTTTCTTACAAAAATGAAATATTTATTCTAATTGTGTGATTGAAGGAGTTCATGATATCTTTCCTCTAATCTTACAGACTCCTCTTTCTTTGATTGAGATCCAGACTACTACAACTACTATAGAAAGATTTGTAATAAAAAAGCAAAAAATATGTGCTGAAGTTTGTGCTGCTAATACCGCTGGTGAAAGTTCCACTGTCAGCTCCGCTTGGCTTACTGCAGAAACATAATATAACAGAACACTAAGTATGAGCCTAGGCCAGGTTGAGGTTGAAGCATCTACATCCCGGTGTCTGCTCTTTAGTCGCACTCAGGGTCCAGTCCTGCCTTTCCTTCCTACTGTTAGTGTAGCCTCTCTTGAGGCAGTTCCTAAGCTCCCCCACTTCACACCCCAACCTAGAATACTGTGCAGTGAAATAGCTTCATTTTTTAATTATTTATCTTTCCATAAAGCTTAAGATGGCTAATAAACAGCTGTTAAACATTCATTTAAAATAAAAATGAAATATCAAGCATCGATAAAGAAAACAATGGCCGTTTTCACACTGCTTACCGGCCACAAAACATCGCGCCGGGCTCCTGGAACAACAGCGTCTTCCTGGTGCTCGGCGCAATGTTCCATGGCCAGTAAGCAGTGTGAAAATGGCCAATACGCCATAATTTTAAAAGTTTGGGGTGGGTAGCTGTGTTAGTCTGCAGTAGAACAGCAGGATTTCAGTCTAGTTGCCCCTTAGAGACTGACAAGATTTTCAGCTGACAGCTTTCGTGAGTTAGAGCATCCATCTAAATATAATTTTTTTATTTTATTTTTAAAAAATCACTAGAAACTTTCATCACAGCAGAATTTAAAGCATCATAGAAAATCCAGAAGAATTATTGAGTATAATTACTATGCAAGAGACAGCCAACTAGTTCCTTGCTCCTTCTCTTCCCTCCTTGTGACCTCACAAATGTCACACAGTATTAAGAGCCCAGTATGGAAAACTCAGGTCCAAATAATCCTTAATCATCCTTTTGATCACTCTTGGTACTTCCATTTCTCAACAAGTATTGTCATCAAGTCAGAGATTAGAGAGAAGTTCTTGAATATATATTTTATACAGGACTAGCAACCAAGCCTGTTATATAAACAATAGGCTCTAGAAAACCTGATGCCCTGGGTGCACACTCAGCCCTCTACAACAAGGTTCCCGCTCCCCCTGCTGCTGCTTGAGCAAGTGTCGGTGACTTGGAGGGTGATGGCATGGTGTGACTGGCTGTTCCCTTGGTCACTGCCGCCCTCCGGGTAGTCTGTGCTGTCCCTAGTGCTGTGTAGGCTGGCAGATGAAGCCCTGAAGGAACCGGTGCGGCCCTGCTGGCTGCTCTGGTAGCTGTTTGGGTCAGCATGTCTTCTCCTTGCACCCCAGCTGAGTTTCTGGGTGTGAAATCCATCTCTGGGCTCTCGCAGCCAGGTAAATCCATTGCCAATGACTCACTTTTTATCCCTGTGACTGTGTCTGCTTGGGATAAACAGTGAGTCATTGGCAACATGGTTTGCCTTTAATATCTTAGGAGGAGGATAAGACTGTTGCCTTCTCACTGTGTGGTCTCTTCTGCCAAGCCCGTTTCAATCTTTACAGATTTCACAGGAACTCTCTTCCTTCAAAGTGAATGTTTATTTTAAATCAGATGGTGACCTATCAACCCCTTACTGTGTGGATGTTGGAGTCTTCAAAGCAAGGATTAACAGCACCTACACAAGCATTCAAACGTTTTCTTTTTTTTTTAATACTTAATACTTCATGGTGTAGGAGAAACTGTGAGAGCTGTTGAATGTTTTTTTTAATCATTTTGTATATCATGATTATTTTTCTTTCAGCAGTGGTTGAGAGCACTGTCTTTTTCTAGTCCTTTCCTTCCAGTTCCCAGGTTATGGGTGCATCCAGTTGAAGCCCAATTGTAATGTTCCCATCTGTCTGAGAGTGCTTTGTATCTAGAGGATGTAATAACTCAGTCCAAGAAGAGATATTTAGCTACATCCTGTAAAAGAGTTCTCCTCCTCCCCTTTCTACTCACTGTTTTTGCCCAAGAGGCAGAGGGGAATTTACATGTGTGCAGGAGGACTTACTCCCTTATGTCCTCTCTTCCTGCTGTATAGGGTAGTGTGCCACTCACCATTCAAGCTCAGCCCTTTATTTCTTACCTGTGGCTTGAGGCATGCTATGTGTTTGGGTGTGCTGCTTCACACATATTCTCTCCTCCCTTGCCATCTAGTTAGGAGTTTCTCTTCTGTGTGTGGAATGAGCTGTCAGGCACCGTGGATAAGATTCCTTGACTGCAGATCACATCTTTAGAAGGAAAATATACTTATTTACCAAGAGAATCTCAAGTCACTGACACTGGAAAACTATATCACAGCACTAGAGGGTTTACAAAACTAAGAAAATAAAACTTGTGACGCTAATTGGTGTTACTTCAGTAGTCCCTTCTCTGGAAGAGATGCAAATCTGCTGGAAATCTGAAAAACACAGCCTAGTCAAGACAGACTTCACTTCAATACTCTCCTGTTCTCTAGACCACTGCTTTTAACCCTTCCTGTCCCAAGTGGGAGGGTTTTACTTTGTTCTGTCATGAATTTGGGAATGAATCCCCATATGCACCTTTTCTCCAATCCAATTGAGGTACACATCCAAAACCTTTTATGTCCTATCTCAGGATATCCAAATAGTCATCTAGCTTGCCCTTCCTGGCAGCTGGGCAAATTGTCATCTCTATCCTGTCTGAGGAGTTTTTATAACTCTACTTCCAGAGAAAGAATGTTTTCTCTGTGAGTGTTAATCAAGGGATCCTGCGCCTCTTTATCACAAATCCCACTGTTCTTTATTTTGAGGATCAGCTGTACTCACTGTGAACGGTGTCTGCAGTTCATAAATTCAAGGACTGCAGATCATGTAAGTTAACCATTAATGCTCCATCCATATGTTCAAGAGAGAATGTGGAACCAGAGTAAGAATCTGCATGCATATACTGGGGTTCCCATTTTTATATATGGCATTGCCTCAGAGGGAAAAATACTTGCATTGTCTAAGAACATTTCCTGCTGAAGATACCATTATGCCAAATATAAAGGTTCCTGTGCCTTTAAGTAGCAATTAAAAGAGTGAACTGTTTGCTGAGAACTCTCATTAAAGCCATGAACTCCAAGGGTAGCCTTCTCAGTCTCAACTCCTCTTCTCTAAAATGGAGATGATCATGTTATGCCCTCCTCATTTATAAGCAGAGCACAGACCGAGGCAAAGAGACAGCAGATCCAGTATTGCAGATCAGATCCTGAGAGAGATCATGCATTCTTTTTCTCTATTCCTTCCCCAACTCCAAAACTTTCCCACACACACACCGGCTTGCCTCATTAGAGAGGCAGAGGTTTCATCTTCTTCAAGTTTTGATGGGTCCTTGAACAGAGATTTACTTGGAAACAATCTCCTGAGATTAGCGACACCCATTAAGAAACATTACCATTCTTTTACTAAAGGCCATGATCAGGGGTCATTTCGTAGAAAAAGAGCTGGAGTAACTCATTAGCATAACTCATTAGCATATGCCACACCCCTTGCCATCACCAGAAGTGTGTCATTGGCATAACTGATTTGCATGTGCCACACCCCCTGACATCACCTATCCTGGCTGTTTTGGGCCCAATCCTAGCCATTCAGGGCTGAAATTGGGCCCAAAATGGCAAAAAGGGGCTGAAAATGGCTAAAAAGGGGCCCAAAATGGTCGGATTGGGCCACTGTTGAGTGGGAGAGTGATCCACCACTTCTCAGAGGCCCGATCCGGACCGTTTCGGCCCCAATCCAGGCTGAAAGGGACCCCAAATGGCCGAGGGTCAGGTGGGTGGGGCCACCTGACATGTGACCTCTTTGGGGAACTGCCAGAACTGCATTCCTGCCCGTTCCCCCTTGAAATGAGCCCTGGCCATGATTCCCCATCATGCACTACTTAGGCAAACACATATTAGACCCATTCATGCTGCATGGGCAGATTTCATACAGCAACAACATGGGCTAATTTTAAGAGTTTTTGAACTAATGTGTTATAATAAAGAGTAATGGTTGTATGAGAGACATATGAAAGCCTGAAGGTTCTGCAGAATGTTTCACCTGATGAATTTCTGCTTGTGATACTGGAATTAAGGACACAGGAATATGGCTAGAAAAACGGTTACCAATTCACCTTCTTGTTGGTTGTATCCAACCCCCCTGAGCTAAGTGTTAAAACTCTCTGGAGGAGGGTTCTGCACTTAGCTGAGCAGAGTTTAGGATATACAACCCTGTGCTTCTGCCTTGTATGCTACAGCTCCAAACCAGAGTGTGGGCAGCTGCCATAGTGAGATACCTAAAGGATGACTCTCAGTTGTCTTGCTATTGCAATTTACATATGCTGCAAATGCTGGGTACAAATCTGCCATACAGAGCACATTACAAGGCAAACACATTTTTTTCAAGCTAATGGTAATGTGTAACACTAGAAAGCCATTTCAGGTCAAAGGAGAGTTGCCAACAACCTGGAGAAAAAAAATGCTCTGATCCTTCAATAGAGACCAATGGAATGTCATTTAGCAAATGGTATACCATGAAAAGATTTAACTGCTCATTTCTACACATTAAGCTTCTGTTAAAGGGATAAGAAATTTGTTTCTCCAGTTTGTTAGCAGCTGTAGGTCAGACTCAACAAAGGTTGCATTTAACGGTTTTCTAGAAAAATATCCTTTCTTCTTCTGTTTGGGGGGACAAGTGAATGTCTGTAGGTAGAGAAATAAATAAGCAACTTTCCACCATCACCATTCTCACCTGCAAATGCATTTTCCTCACGCCTACACTGTTGTTTGCTGGGAAACTCTTTTAGTCAGATTATGCATACCCTCCATCAATATAGATGTTGCACAGCAAAAACACATACATGCAACATTGGCAAAGGGAGAGTGTGAGAATGATGTATCAGACTCGATCTTATAATTTTATTCATCTGGTAAGTCAAGTATTTAGAAGAGAAGGCAACATGGTAAAGCTAAACAGGGTCAGTACTTGGATGGGGTACCACTAAGGAAGACTCTTCTAAGGAAGACAACGTCAAATCACCTGTGCTTCTCACTTGCTTTGAAAGCCTCTTGCTAGGACTGGTATAAGTTGGTTGCAACTTGACAGCATATATGCACAAATATAAACCAAGAGTTATATCCTAGTCCAGCCTTCAATATTACCGTGTTTCTTGGTTGGGTATATAAGGCTATCTAAGGCTATTTGAGTTTTCATCACCAGATACTGCAAACAAACAATAGCCAAGTTTCAAACAAACCAGGTGACTAAATAAAGGTCGCAAATGTGACTGAAATTGCCTGCAAACATGCTGTAACCTGAGCACAAATAAACCAAAGGAAAAGCAAACAAAACTCAAATTAGTTGCTAGGTCTAAGCAAACTAATAACGAAGAGGCTGCACATAAGGTAGATATATGACACAAATCCACTGCTGACAGATTAGATATGCAGTTAGTTGGAACTTGAGGTTGCCAGATGTCCCTTTCTGGGACATCTGGGAAATGATTTATTTTTTTTACAAAAATATACAAATAATTAAAACCATCCTATTTAATAGAGGATTGAAGGGTAGCCTATATGAAAAAGATCTGGGGAAATCTAAAAAATTATAAATGAGTATAACTTGTGTCTGAAGTAAATTAATACAAAGCTTTGTTAAACCTAGAATTGTTATGCCAAAGAACAAATCTGACTGAGAACAAATCAGCACAGCTTTTAGAAAGGGAATTCATGCCTTACCAAATTTTTAGGACTCCTCAAGTGCATCAACAAACATGTAGACAGATTTTGATGAAGTCCTTCACCAAAGACTCCTAAATATTTTAGAGCAAGATTTGGGTCCAGTAGCACCTTAGAGACCACCTAGATTTCCAGGGTATGTGCTTTCAAGAGTCAAAGCTCCCTTCAGCAGAGCTTTGACTCTCAAAAGTTCATACCCTGGAAATCTAATAGCTCTTCTACTTCAAACCAACACGGCTACCAACCAGTAACTAAATATTTTATTTATTTATTAGCCACCTTTCCTCCAAAGGTGCTCAAGGCAGCTTACAATACAAACACAAGTATACCAAAACCGACAGTTAAAAACAGAGTTAAAACAGAAAGAAAACCAGCCCGCATTTAAAAACTGCCCTAGATAAAAAATAAAATAAAAAGGTGCCTCCTGAAACTAGAGAGTAAGTGAGCCAGATGCACCTCCCTGGGGAGATTATTCCACAAGCATGGGACAGCCATCCAAAGGCCCTCTCCTGGGTGTCCACCAACCAAGCTTCTTCGGTTGATGGGACCGCCAGGAAAGCCTCTCTCTTTGATCTTAACTGCTGGGCAGGACCATATGGAAGACAGCAGTCCTTCATATACTTTGGTTCCAAGCCATATAGAGCTAGAACCAACACCATGAAATGGACTCTAGAGCAGATTATCAGACAGTGTAGTTGCTGTAATATTAGGATCATATGTTCCTGACAGCTGGCCTCGACCTGCAGCCTACCTGTAACATCCTACACTAGCTGCAGGTTCCAAACCATCTTCAAGGGTAGTCCCAAGTAGAACAAATTGCAATAGTCTGGCTGAGATGTAACTAAGGCATGGATCACTGTGGTTAGATCTGACTGAATCAGGAATGGGCACAGCTTGACACACCAGCCAAAGCTGGGCAAATGCACTCTGAGGCACTTCAGCCACAGCTTTCTAAGATGACTGCTGTGCCAAGCAGTACTACTAAATTGCAAACATGATTTTTCAGGGGAGTGTAACCCCATCCAAGACATCTACTAACAGGTCAGCCTTTCTACTAACCCAGAGAACCTCTGTCTTTTCTGGATGAAGTTTCAGCTTGTTCATCCTCATCCAACCCATTACTAAGCCCAAATTCAGAATATCAACAGCACTCTTGGAATTAGATGGAAAAGAAAGGAAGAGTTGGGTATCATCTGCATATTCATGATGCAGCCCAAACCTCCTGAAGACCTCTCCCAGTGGGTTTCATATAAATATTAAATAACACAGAGGATAACATTGAGCTGTGTGGAATTCCATAGGTCAATGGTTATGGGGAAGAACAGAAGTACCACCAGTATCACCTTTTAAGACTGATCACCCAGACAGGACTCGAACCACCGTAACAGTTCCCAGGGCTGAAAGGATACTTAAAATGATACCAGGGTCAATGATATCACAGGCCAATGAAAGATACAGCAGGATTAGCAGAGTCACACTCTCCCTGCCTAGTTCTTGGTTGATGTCATTAACCAAGGCTACCAATGAAGTCTTTGTTCCAAATCCAGATTGAAATGGGTCTGTAAAATTAGTCTCTTCCTAAAGCCCCTGGAGTTGAGAAGCAACCACACACTCTATCTCATTGCTCAAAAATGGAAGATTGGAGACTGGCCAACAGTTCTCCAACATAGTAAGAATATAAAAACATAAGAGAAGCCATGTTGGATCAGGGCAATGGCCCATCCAGTCCAACACTCTGTGTCACACAGTGGCCAAAAAAACAGGTGTCATCAGGAGGTCTGCCAGTGGAGAAGGAACACTAGAAGCCCTCCCACTGATTCCCCCCCTAAACAACAAGAATACAGAGCATCGCTTCCCAAGACAGAGAGTTCCATCTATACCTTGCGGCTAATATCCACTGATGGACCTCTGCTCCATATGTTTATCAAATCCCCTCTTGAAGCTGTCTATGCTTGAAGCTGCCACCGCCTTCTGTGGCAGTGAATTCCATGTGTTAATCAGTCTTTGGGTGAAGAAGTACTTCCTTTTATCTATTCTAACCCAACTGCTCAGCAATTTCATTGAGTGCCCACGAGTTCTTGTATTGTGAGGAAGGGAGAAAAATATTTCTTTCTCTGCCTTCTCTATCCCATGCATAATCTTGTAAACCTCTATCATGTCACCCCTCAGTCGTCGTTTCTCCAAGCTAAAGAACCCCAAGCACCTTAACCTTTCTTCATATGGGAAGTGTTCCATCCCTTTAATCATTCTAGTTGCCCCTTTCTGCACTTTTTCCAGTGCTATAATATCTTTTTTGAGGTGTGGTGACCAGAGTTGTACACAGTATTCCAAATGAGGCCGTACCATTGATTTATACAGGGGCATTATGATACCAGCTGATTTGTTTTAAATTCCCTTCCTAATAATCCCCAGCATAGTGCTGGCCTTTTTTATTGCTGTCATAAACTGTATCGACATTTTCAGTGAGTTATCTACCACGACTCCAAGATCTCTCTCTTGGTCAGTCTCCACCAGTTTGGAACCCATCATTGTGTATTTATATTGGGGATTTTTGGCCCCAATGTGCATTACTTTGCACTTGGCCACATTGAACCTCATTTGCCACGTTGACGCCCACTCGCCCAGCCTCGACAGATCCCTTTGGAGTACCTCACAATCCTCCCTGGTTCTCACCACCCTGAACAATTTAGTGTCATCCACAAACTTAGCCACTTCACAGCTTACTCCCAACTCCAAATCATTAATGAACAAGTTAAAAAGCACCGGACCCAATACTGAGCCCTGCGGTACCCCTCTGCTTACCACCCTCCATTATGAATATTGCCCATTTATACTCACTCTCTGTTTCCTATTCATTAGCCAGTTTTTGATCCACGAGAAGACTTGTCCTTTTACCCCATGACTATTGGGCTTACTTAGCAGCCTTTGATGAGGAACTTTATCAAAAGCTCTCTGGAAGTCCAGGTAGACAACATCTATTGGTTCCCCCTTGTCCACATGTTTGTTCACTCCCTCAAAGAACTCTAACAGGTTCGTGAGACAAGATCTTCCATTACAGAACCCATGCTGAGTCTTCCTCAATAGCTTTTGTTCATCAATGTGCCTATTAATTCTCTCTTTAATAACGATTTCCACCAACTTACCCAGTATTGACATTAGACCGACTGGCCAGTAATTTCCTGGATCTCCTCTGGAACCCTTTTTAAAGATGGGAGTGACATTAGCTACCTACCAGTCCTCAGGAATGGAGGCAGATGCTAATGAAAGGTTACATCTTTGTCAGGAGATCCTCAAGTTCACATTTGAGTTCTTTCAGAACTCTTGGATGCATGCCATCTGGGCCTGGTGATTTGTTAGTTTTTAAATTGTCTATCAGTCATAGGACCTCCTCTCTCATCACCTCAATCTGACTCAGGTCTTTCAACACTCCTCCCGAAATCAGTGGTTCTGGAGTGGGCAAGCACCTCTCATCTTCTACAGTGAAGACAGAGGTAAAAAATGCATTTAGCTTCTCGGCCATTTCCCTAGCGTCCTTCAGTAATCCTTTTACCTCTTGATCATCCAAGGGCCCCACTGCCTCCCTGGCTGGTTTCCTGCTTCTAATATATTTGAAGAAATGTTTATTGTTGGTCTTTATGTTTTTTTGCAATGTGTTCCTCATAGTCCCTTTTTGCCTGCCTGGTCACAGACTTGCATTTTCTTTGCCACAGCCTGTATTCCCTTTTATAAACCTCACTCCGACTGGCTTTCCACCTTTTAAAGGAAACCTTCTTACCTTTTATAGCTTCCTTTACTTTGTTTGTTAACCATGCAGGCCTTTTATAATACCTATTTGTGCCTTCCCTAACCTGTGGTATATATTTTATCTGAGCTTCTAGGATATCAGCATCTAACTCAGAAAGGATCTTGGTGATTTTGTCTGCAAGTTAAGTAGCAAATTGATCACAGCAAGCTGTCATGTAATTAGATGAATAAATTTGATAGCTTTTGATTGGTCACTGCTTAAAGAACAGGAATCAGAAGACAGAAGTAAATGAATGGTTCTCACAAAGCGGGGTGGAATAAACAGGGTGTTCACTGTTAGCGGTCAGTCCTGCCCTCATGATATTAAGAAGGCTTATGAATATGGCAATGAATATGGAATAAGCCCCTCTCTGTATGTGTTTAAACACAAAAATGCTGCCTACCAGGGCAGGGAAATGGCTGCCAGACCCCAGCCGGGAGCTGGAAAATTACCAGCATGTGAGGCACCAGGCGAGACCAGCTTTCAGCCCCAATGCCCTGGAGATGTGCAAAGATTCTAAGACAATAAGGTCATACAGGAATTCCTGAATTAATCTCCTTAACACACCCTACAAATCTTCCCTTATCCACTCTCCCACTCCAGGCTATTCAGGGCTCTGATAGCCACACCTATCCAGCCATTGTGGATCATCAGTCATCATTGATAACTTCAGTTTTGCCCAAGAAGGCTTAATCAAACCTTCCCAGTTTCTTTGTCTCACCCCGGAGACAGTTCTCCAGGTCTTTGTCTCACCCCAGAGACGATTATTAAGTTATTGTTTTGGGGCAGAATATGCAATCCAGCCCAAGGGAATGTTCCATAGTATAATTGGACTACCCGCCATCTCATTCAGTGTGTGTGCCCTTTGGATCCACGTGTGCATACCCTCAGATGGCATGTCTGAACCCCTCTCTTTCTTCTTGCTACACAGCACTGGGCACTGAAGCTACTTCCCTTCTGGACTGGTAACTATAACCCTCAAACCCTAAAACTCTATCTAAACTCCTCCCTGCTTTTTCCAGGAAACTCTGTATGTGTGTGGTGTATGTTCTTGTATGATTGATTTTTTATATCTGTTTAATTTAATTTAATTTAATTTCATTTCATTTCATTTATTACATTTGTATTCCGCCCTCCCCACTTTCACAGGCTCAGGGCGGATAACAGAAATACAAACATCGCATACCATTTAAAGTATTTAAAAACACTACATCTAATCAATTAACTTACAACTATGCAAAAATAAAACTATCATATATTTACATATAAATAATTAAAAGCAACACATAATATAAATTTGATATTCCACACAGCGGTTCTTCCAGAGCAAATACATGTAGTAGTGCGGAGTAGGTGTGGGCAACAGCATCTGAATTCGCATAGGGGCAATGGAATAACCCCCCCTCCACGGGGGGGGATGCACCGCCCAGCGTCAGCCATATGCCTGGCAGAATAGCTCCGTCTTACAGGCCCGCCAAAATGCAAGCAAATCTTGCCAGGCCCTAATTTCATAAGGCAGAGCATTCCACCAGGCCGGGGCCAGGACTGAAAAGGCCCTGGCCCTGGTTGATGCCAGGCAGACCTCCCTAGGGCCAGGGACCCTTAAAAGATGTTTTCCACCTGATCGAAGAGTCCTCCGGGGCTCATATGGTGAGAGACGGTCCCACAGATACGTCGGTCCCAGCCCGCGTAGGGCTTTATAGGTTAACACCAAAACCTTGAACCTGATTCGGTACTCCACTGGTAATAAAAATCATTGGCTGAATCCACACTTACCGGCACAGTGCTAAGCTGACGGAGTGAGACTGTCTTTCTGGCGCATTTTATGATGTTATTGCGCCATGATGCTGCTCTCGTGGCGCAATGACGTCATAAAACGCTCCAGAAAGACGCTCTCATTCCGCCTGCTTAGCGCTGTGCCGTTAAGTGTGGATTCAGCCATTTTGTTTAAACACCCAGTTGGTCATTTCAAGAGGAAAGGGACCTGTTACATTGGTGGAGAAGATCTCAGTTCCCCCTCCTCTTGCAGCCTCTCCTTGCATGCAAATAACTTCAAATTTTTCAGGATGGTGAAATGTGAAGCTTATTGTGAAGAGCACCATTCACATTGGGTAAATGGACAAGAAAATAGCAAATAAGGGTTTAATGATACATGCACTAAATGCAAGGTAGGTTGGAGCATGTGACCACAACTCACTTTCAAAATAGTGGGGTGGAGGAATGCCCCAAAGATCACACAGAAGCAGGAGTGCTTTCCACCCAGCATTTTTTTTTACAGATAAGAAGGCTTGGGGGGGGGAGGGCTGTTTGTCTTACTGCTAGAGACGCATGTCTCTTCTGCAGTAGTAAGATGAACAGTCCACTTCCAACAGCCCTCTTCTATCAGTAAAAGCATGCTGGATAGAAAGCAAGAACCTGTGAAACCACTCCTATCTCTGTGCACACTTGGGAGCCCATCCCACCACCCCCCCACACACATCATTTTGAAGATGAGTGTGGTTAAACATTAAACCTCACGTTTAGCACTCATATAATCAGACCTTGGATTCAATATGAGTGTAAAGAGATGCCCATTGGGTTAAAATGTCACAGCAAACATATTTGATAGGTGAACAAACTGTATTCAACGTTCACAATTACCCATGCAACAAGCCTCCAGTCTGTTCACCTGTCCACTATGGCTGTTGGACAGTTTTGCAGCTGTGCAGTTTTGCAGCTGTGCAGTAACTATGCTGATGGAGTTTTGGGGGAGTTTCTTTTTCTTGTCTTGCAGAGGCTTCAGCCCCTGCAAAGAGGATGTTTTGTCCAGGGACATAGATGGTTTGGTCAAGGGGGATATGAGGAAGGAACTATGCCTTCCATAAGATTATGTGAAAATGTGCACACATGAAATGTGCACACAGGATCACCAAATGGTAAGAGTTTTTTAAAAATACATTGTTTATTTATAAGCACTGACTGATTGATCAATCTACCCCCTGTTGACTGGCTGCAGTGCAGTGACAGTAAGTCTGTGAAGGAAGGAGGAAAGTAGGATTCCCTGGCTACATGAGAATATGCAGACATGAAACACTGCCTATTACACTGTATTGTACTGTACTGTAGTGTTTGAATACATGAAATGTAATCCAACAAACTAGTTTTAACTAATTGGGAACAGATGAATTGATTAATGAAAAATCAGCTCATTGTTCATGACCAGCAAACACTCCATGAGTTGGACCAGAGGGGGTTTGAGCATTCCTAATTAACAGTGAGTTCCTAAGCAGAGTTGCTGCAGTCTAAGCCCATTGAAATAAATGGGCTTAGCCTGGAATAACGCTATTTAGGATTTCAATGTGTCTTTATTTCATGTATAAACTAATCAAATCTGAACTGGCTGTCACTACCCAAGTTGTAGTGATTTAGTTCATTTAAAATGTCCTTCCGCTATGCAGGAATAGAGGAAAACACAAACTCATGCTGAAATTACGTATCATCAGAATAGAATTATCAATTTAAATTCAGATTTCCTTCCATCTGGTAAAAGCAGAAGGTGGAGTTTTTCTGATTTAAAGACCACAACGGATGCATGGAAGAGGAGTGTAAAACTGTCCTACTTCTTATTGCTTACCATCCCACAGTCATTCTACTCTACATGATTTTCTCCTAGTTAGATTCATTATTGGTACTGAAGCCAATGGAGGGGAAATGTCTAAGAAAATTGGGGCTTGAGTTTTTTTAGTTTAGAAAAAATAACTAAAGGATAGATGGTAACTAAATTTATGAATGGTCTGGAGAAAGTAAATTCAGAAAACATTTTTCCTTTGCAGAATTAGAACCTGGAGTTACCCATGCAAACTTATTGGCTATACATTCAGAAGAGGTTCAATGGTTATTTTACACAATATGTAAGTAGCTTATAGAATTCATAACCAGAAGATGTTCTTAGATATCACTTTTAAAGGATTAGTCAAATTCACTAAGGAAAGGCCTATCAGTGGTTATTGACCATGATAGCTATATGATAACTTCACGTTCAGAGGTGGTCAGCCTAGGTGACAAACAGTGGGGAAGGGAAGAGGGTGGCTCTTGCCTTCATGTCCTCCTTACTGCCTTTTTGGAGGCATATGTTTAGCCACTACTCACAACAGGTTGCTGGAACACATAGACTTTTGATCTCATCCTGAAGGGCTTTTCTGTTTGGTCTTTTTCTTAACCCTCCCAAGGAAATGGGGGTTATTTTGACCCCAGAAGACATTCGAAAAAATTGGTTTACCCACTTAAAACTTTCTATAGACACCAATCTCCTGTTATGCTTTCTCCTCAATGAACTCCAAGACCCTGAAGTCCCTCTCTTCCCTCCAAACTTCCTTTCTTTTTTTTTAATTTTGAGGTTTATCAAAAGCATAAACGAGGTCATTCTGGCCCCCAACAAACTTGGCTTGAAAGTGAAAGTACTTTGCATAATTGTAAATGGGAGTTCTAGTGACCTTAACAAATATTGAAAAAATAATTTTAGCACTGTTTCCATGTATAAATAGATGGACCTACACCTATTATCTCCATTTTACAGGAAGGTAGAGCAAATAGTGAAAACAAAAATTTCTCTCAATTTATATCCATAGACATTTGTTGTGTAAAAATATTACACTTTTGGCTTTGAGGTTTTACGCTACTTTGGGAATTGGGAGTCTCAATGACCCTCAAGGTAACTACTGTTTGCAACCTGAATTGTTGTGTATATAGTAGTAGGAGGTAAAAGCCCTGTGTCTGAGCTCTCTCAAAGCTTCCCTTATGTCCACAGACACATGGAAAAGCTCGAATTGAAATGTATTGCAATTTTGGAAAATGGAGTCATTCTAGCTCCCTGCAAGCCAAGCCTGGGAATGTTTGTAGACATCCTTTGAACCACTTCACATTTTCCAGACTTGCAGGAACCATTCAGCCTGGAACTTTAGATCTGTCCACTGAGCTGATTGTTTCCCTCTATTGTGCTCTATCAAAGTTTCCCTTCTGCCCCATAGCTACTTTGAAAACCTCAAATTGAACTGTATTGCAATTTTGGAAAATGGGGTCATTTTAGCCTACTGCAATACAAGCCTGGGCATGTTTACAGGCATTATATGAACCTCTTCACATTTTCCAAACTTGAAGGAACCATTCAGCCTAGAACTTTAGATAACCCCTAACCATCTGTCCTCTGAGCTGATTGTATCCCTTTGTTATTCAGGAAGAGCTCTTAATTGTAAGGCTCCAACAGGTGCAGCCTGAGGGCAGGTTACAAGAACACTAGCAGAAAGAATGCAGATATTTTCTTTTTGCTAACCCTTTAACTGGCAGGAATGCAATGCCCCTTTCCATTGCAAGGGTCTGTTATGCGCAAGTCACACATGGTGGCAGTTTCAGTATTATAACAGTTAAAAATTATTGCTTTCTTTAAAATAAACTGTCTGTTCTTTAAAAGTGATGGAGGTCAATTTTACCCCCTTTACATTTCTGTGAAGATTTGATGTTTTTAATGAGAGGTATATTTTACTTCCAGATTTTACATTTCATTGTCCTGCATTGCTGAAGAAAGTTATTTTTGAGGTCTGATTTTTTTCTTAGTAGCTAATATCATGATTGAGAGAACTATCAGGTTTCTATTTGGGGGGGTTGTAAGCTGGGGTCATTTTGACCCCAATTCCAAAGTAGTGTAATTGAGTTTTTTTCTTGGGAGGGTTAAGAAAATAAGCACCACTCTTTCTCCCACAAATAGTGTTTTCAGGTCTTTATTTACCCACAAAGTATGTGCCTTTCAACTCAGGATTCTTAATTTTGTTCTATAACATACAAAGATAAAGATTGCCAGCTTATTTATTGGTCTTTTGGTCCTGCTCCAGTGATGATAATAGCAACAGAAAACAGACACACACAAAATCTAGACGCTGGAGGTCTGTACTCCACTTGTTTTCATGCCGGGAAAGCTTTCATCTGCTAATTTGTGAGTCAGGCTGCTGAGACCAAGAGCAGGACCAATACAACAGTAACATCAAGGGCATTGACTGAGCATGAGGACCAGTGGGCAGAAGGGTTCCTTGGCCAACTCTTGCTCAGCATCTCAGAGTGGCAGATATGGATGTGGCAACACCACCTCTAATAACATCTTACTGTGTAAGATCAGCCAGCAAACAGTATTTTCTCTTCCCATTTGGCAGAGAGGAAGGCAGGGGAGAGATACCACCCCTTGTTGCTTATAAGGAGGAGGATCAGCTTCCAAATTCAGGTTTCCTTTATGCCCTTTCTGCAGATACTGCCCTCAGTGATCAAATATTTGCCTTCCAAGTAGCTGCCATGCCTTGCTTATAAAACACATACCTCACATTCTAAAATCCAAAAATGAAAGCCATACAATTGTTTTTATTAGCACCAACAAAAATAAAACTATGTGCAAGCTTTCAAGTTCTTCAGAAGTCTTCATCAGGCTGGATGTTAAAAAAAGATATATCAGGCTTTTTGTTGTTGTTGTTGGCTTCTTCCTTCCTGAAAGCCAGGGTGCAACCTGACACTAACAACGTTTTACATCTTCACACCTGCTCACCATCTCACACAGGATGCTTACAAGTGCTAAAAATCATTGTCTGAGCAATCCCTGCACCCTTTAACATCCAGCAGAAAGAAGGATTCAGGAGAACTTGAAAGCTTGCACATTGTTTTGTATTATATTGTTTGGTCCTAATAAAAGTTATTATATGGCTTGGGGAGGGGGGATTGGCTATATGGAATCTTTTTCAAATTATAAAGAAATGTACTAATGGATCAGGTTTAATTAATTTATATTTACTATTTTTTTAAATCATAAAAATGCTTTTTAAATTTTATTTACCTGTGCAATTTATTTTGAACTGAGAACCTGGATGTCCTTCATAGAGAGCTCAAATGAGGGGCTCAGTATGCATGCCCTTATTCATTTTATTTATTCATTGCATTTTACTGCCTCTTCTTTGCTTGGCAACATGTTAACAAAAGTTATTAAGGTCTTCTTTCAGTGGCATTGGGATATAAGGAAGAACATGGAAATAACAAATTAGTAATAAAGAGGATGGGAAATTCTATACCTAATTTTAAACAGGCTAGTTTTATTGGATTAGTATCCCACTGTGCTCCCACCAAAACACATTGCTAGGGATTGAGGCACCTCCATGGACAAAAAGCAATTCAATGTGGGGGCCACACTGAAGAGGAAGAATTAGAGGAAATAGTCCCCCCCTAACCTCTCTTGCCAGCGTACGGTCTCATGCCAGCAGAAGCTCAGCTATGGAAAAGGGTGTGGGGGGGGGCACAATTTAACACAATTCTCCCTCTTCGTTACAGCTTCTTGTGCAACACAGATTTTTGTCCTACAGGGATCCTCCAACTGTAGCAGTGTCCTTCAGTGGTTACAGGAGGTTGGTAGGGAAAGAAGGTATACAAAGAACCACTTCTGCAAGCTTCTTTTGCTTGTAAGATCTAACCTGTTAAATTTTATGTGGTAGTTGTTCCAAAGTAAGCAATTACAAAAGGCAGAATAAGCAGAATTTTCAAGGAAAGAAAGGCCCCTTTAATTCAAAACAATAATGTTGAATTTTCAAATTGTTGAACTAGTAGAAGTGTTTATTTTCTCTAATCATAGCAACAAGAAAGCCTTTACTCCCACTTGGTATCACCTTGTGTTTTCGAAATCAGTGATTTCTCTCTTTCATTCTTTTCACAAATGAACTCACTTTCCTGACTGATGCACAGCCAAGACTAATCAGATAAATTTGAAAGTGATTCAGAGTTTTGGATAACCAAGCCTTTAGTTCCTGCATACTTGAAACTAGGCCAAGTATCTCTAATAGCACTACACACATGTTATAAAGATTTGTGCTGAAATTTCTGTAAGAATTCTCAGTAAGTTTATTGCCCTCTTTGTGAGTGTTTGTATCACACACACACACAATTCTGGGTACAGTACAGTATTTAAAGTTACATAGTGAGATTGTTTACTGACTCCCAGGGGTCTCATAACATGGTTGGAAGGAGGAATTTATTTACGAGTGGTTTTTTTTAAAGACTATTTGACATGGGGAAAGTGCTATTAAAGAGACTGCATTTTTGTCAGTGTTAAAACATCTGCAGAATGGTGACTTTATTAATGAATACTAGATTCTTTTGTCATGGATATAGCTAGAACTATAGGAAAACAGTTGCTGGATATGTCCAAGAAAGTCATTCAAAACATCTTTGCACACAGAAACAGGGTTAGCCAGCCCCATAACTAGACATGCCAAAAAGGAAGTTTAGGGGCCCAGAATAAAATAACCTTGAGAGGAGCATGAAATAGAGATGGGCACAAATAGCAACATGAACCAAAAAAAGCCACAAATAGCCCAATCTGCTGTTCGAGAACAATCTGTTCATGAGGCCCCATTCTAAATGAACAGGTGGTGGTTGCAAGCCTCGTTCACAGCTGTTCGCCAAGCCAAACAGTCTGGCACCTGCAATCAATTCCCTTGGTAATGTAGGCAGGGATTGCCTGAACTCTGTCTGAACTCCAGCTGTTGCCCTGGAAACCCCAATCCAAGCCCAATTTAGCTTGATAGGCAGGTCTTCCTTCCAAGTGTGAAGCTCCAAATTTGTTACAAGGGAGCAAAGACCATGGGGGAGGGGGGGACTCCCAGCTCTGGCTAGTCTTTGCAGACAGTGGAGAGGGAGAGACAGCTGCTGTTGCCATTTTGATAGAGAGACAGGGAGAGTGCATTGAAGCTTGAATTTTCTTTGTGTGTGGTGGGATATGGATCTACCTTTCAGGTTCCAGGGCTGCTGCCAGGCTCTGAGGTCAAGCTACTATTTACTATTGGTACCTTTCCTGCTGCCTGCTCAGGTAGGGTTTCTGGGAGTGGTGCGGTAGGGATCTACCCACCCTCAGGTTCCAGGGCTGCTGCCAGGCTCTGGGGCCAAGCTATTATTTATTACTGGTACCTTTCCTGGTGCCTGCTCAGGTCAGGTTTCTGGGAGTGGTGCAGTAGGGATCTTGACCAAACTTGGATGGCTGGAGGAGAGCCTGCTGACCCCCGTGAACAGCCAACCATGAACATGTTCATGAATAGGGTCATGTTCGTGGTTGTTCGTGAGTCCCTGTTCATGGATGGCAACAAACAACGAACATCATGTTCGGTTTTTTTCTGTTCGTGCCCATCTCTAGCATGAAACAGTGGAGTAATACAGTTGTATGGCCTTGTGTAGATTAGAGGAGTCATCTGACTTGCATCACTATATACAATGTATTAAAACTCAAGTACAGAGAGCCTCTGAGAATGGCAGGAATGTCAAACTTCACAGAAATTGGCAATATTATTTAAGGATAAATATATACTGGTCGAGGGCCAAAAGATATTTATGTGTATGAGAAACTTGTAATCCATAATTTTATATAGCCTTTATTAAGATATGAGGTAGTAAGAATGAATTAACAATTTTTATTTGTTTTAAGATGTTTCAAATATGGATAACCTAGTCTAATGTTATAAAATAATGTTGGCCAAGAATATGAGCCTTTAAAGTGGGACAGACAGCTATTGTAAGGAGATGGTTTCGAAACGCTATAAATATGAAAAGCAGAACTGATCAGGAGCTTCTTCTTAGAAGGGGTTCCTTTCCTATGATCGTCTTATCTTTGGGTAAGATACTTTTTGGACTCATGTAATCGCTCTCCTTTAATGATCTATATAACTATTACAATGGATGGTATGATTTTCTGTTGATTGAGCTGATATTAAAATTGTTGAATAATTGTGTTGTAATAATAAAAGCTTAGAAACTCCATAATTGTATTGCTTGTGTACAGTACCAGTAACAAAGCTGAGACATTATCTGTGATGTACCTCTTGCCAGGAGTGAAATGATTTGATATAGGAAAGCTAACTAGACACCTAGAGCTTCTCAAGTGCAGGCCTTTCTCTGAATCAGGCCTGACCAGAGTCATCCAGAACACCTTTTACCCCCGTTATGGAAGTACAGATGTTGTGGATAAGAGGAAGGAATGTGCAAATGGATCGTGCTTTTTAAAAGAGAAATTGGGGCTAGTACTTTTTTACCAAAAAAAGAAATCCTAATCTCAATGCAAATGAAATCCAGATTATGTCATTAATAGATTAGTGTCATTTGACATTTTCCTAAAGATTTCTCCCTCTGTAAGGTTGCCAGGCTGCAATCCGGAGAACCAAGAACACCAACCTAAGCTCTATGAGAGAACAGCAAGATGAAAATGTGATAGATTGAGTTGTCCTGTACCGTTACTGGAGTCCCAGTTGTGAGGCAGCACCAGTATCTGCTGCTCATTTTGACCCAGTTTCCACACTTATACACCGGCTTCTACTGCCCATTTCTACCCTTCATTAACTATAATCAACCCTTTCTCTAGCTGGAAGATCTTAAGGTTCGCTGCACAGCAGGCCCAGCACAAACGGGCCAATTTTTTTTTTTAAAAAATCAAGGATTGGCAACTATTTTCACAGGCAGGAAAGATCAGGGTACCTGGCAGCTTTCTAAATGTCCAGCTGCTGTTTAAGGCACAAAATGAGAGCTAGTATTAATGTTGGCAATGTTCTCACAGTCCACAGAGCTTTGAATGAGAGGAGGTAAATGTGTATGTATACCTTCTAGGAACTGTTGTCTATAGACCATGGCTGAGTCACGATGCCCCCAAATTTCACCACTCTATTTGCAGGCTGTGATCTCTGCCACACACATACTTTGTAGGCTGGGGACAGCAAACAAGTATAGGATGTTCACCAGGTTTACTAGTGGTAGCAATTATGCTCCCTACAACCTTTCCCCTTCAGTCAACACCATAGTGATGGTTCATTCCCCTCACTCTGAGTTGGCTTCAAGCTATCACATAGCCAACAAGATACAACTACTTGATGACATCTGAAGCTAAACTAGAGTGAGTTCAGTGCTTCCTGCCCTCATTCTAGCAGCTCATGGGAAGAGGGGGAATGGCACATAACTGCAGGAAGTGCGGCTGCCCAGTACCATGAACAGGTGGTGAAAAGGGGACAAATAGATGGGGGTGGTGGCTTTTGTGAAGTCTTGCACTAATACCCAAGCTTCCATTTCAAACTAGAAAGTTTACTGAAGAACTTTTTTCACCCCTGTTAAAGACTGTTTCAGGAAACCATGCTTTTGGGTCACTAATAAAGCAACATTCTGAAAGGGGAAGGGGTTGCATATATTCCCCTACATGTCCATTTTTTTTATTTAAAAATAGTCATTTGGAATTTATTAACCTAGGGTGGTGCAGTGAAAAGAAACACTGAGGGATACTAGCAGCAATAACCACACATAGCTTGGATTCTTTAAAAGGTCAAGCATTTATATTTACAACCCCACTGGGAAGCAAGTGTGTTAAACATGTGTTTCCACTGTATCTGTATCAAGAGAGGGTTGGGTTTTCTTAAAGCCTCAGGCAAGTTTTTAGAGTTTATAAAGCAGACATTCTGTCACACAGACTGAACCAAGCCCCTTTGCAGGCAAAAGGGGTGATGGTGATGATTCTGAACAGTGATTACAAGAAAAGAAGCCCAATAGCTTCAAATAAATTAAACCTTAATGTTCCTCAGCAAATACTGGTATGTTACTAGCATACCAGTCCAATGTTTAGAAGTAGCAATATAGATAGATTCATTCAGCCAAACACCATAACAATAGATTGATATAATCAAAACAAAGCATACTTGGAACACAAATCATACTTGGGACATATTTGCATGTACTGATTCATGCAGCTTCTCCAACAGAATGGCATATATGTTTGCAGAAGAAAGAGCAGAGATAACTGCCATTTCCCCTCCTCCCACTTTGCTCCTGTGCCACTCCAAAGAGTTTGCTGAACCCCAAGAAGAAAATTTTAGGAGGCTCAGGGACTGTAGTAGGAAAGTCCCATTCCATTAAGTCCATGAATGGTTGAATATATGTTACTCTTAGGGAGCCACCATTTATTTCTTACTCCAGTACTGACCTCATTGTTGGGTGGAAGGGTAGAACTTGGCAGGAGGGAAGGAGGGGTTAAAGAGATGGAATTGGAGGATAGGTAAGGTAAAAGTAGTCCCCTGTGCAAGCACCGAGTCATTACTGACCCATGGGAGGACACCGCATCACGACGTTTTCTTGGCAGACCTTTTACAGGGTGGTTTGCCATTGCCTTCCCTAGTCATCTACACTTTACCTCCAGGAAACTGGGTACTGACTTTACCAACCTCAGAAGGATGGAAGGCTGAGTCAGTCTTGAGTCGGCTACCTGAACCCGGCTTCCACCAAGATCAAACTCAGGTCGTGAGCAGAGCTTGGGCTGCAGTACTGCAGCTTCTGCGCCATGGGGCTCTTGGAGGGAAAGGACTACAATTTCCTCCTCTTTTTCATAGAACTCCATGGCTCTTTAGCTAGTGGAATAAATAGCCATATTTGTAATTATGTTGACATCAGCACCACAAATTTAAGGATGCAATTTTAAACACATTTACTAGGGAGTCTTAATCCCATCATTCTATGTACAATCTTTACACATTTAGAATCTCCATATATTTCCAGTATTCTGCCTACACTATAACTGCCATCACCTTATGTAACAATAATAGTTACTGATTTTTTAAGACTACTGCCCTCAAATAAGTCTATGAACACAGCTCATGATAGCTTGATATTTGAAATATTGTTGATAGTATGTAGTATTTCTGACCAATAATATCTTGTCTATACCAATTCAACCAAAATGTCATTGTCAGGGGCAAACTGCAGAGCTCCCATAGCCAGCCCAACATTACAAGACTAATTTCTTTGGTGGTTTTTCCTCACTTCCCAGTTCTTATCTTAAAGACATTAGAAGGAAAACAAAGTGCCTGAAGAGATCCAGGTACTGAAAATTACCAGAACTGGTTCTTCCAGCACCCGTTACTGGTGTAGCTCCTGTATAAAGCATACCACACTCAGTTTTATTGCAGGTATTCCATCATATATCTAACAGTGATGTGTGGAGTGGACCCACCATGTAGATCAAGATTCACAAGGGGGAGCCACCCAGATTTAGGCTATAACTTTCTGCAAATCTTGGATAACCTTCAGAGATGTACAAAAATATCAAAAGTTTAAGAAAAATAAGGGTTACACTCCTCCCACACCCAAAAGTAGCCAGTGAAGCAGGGAATGTGGAAGTAAAAAGGCAAATTCTCAACCTTCACCCTTTGCTAATGCTCCCCATGAAGTGTATAAGTCAATAAAAGATCAGGGAGATCAGTGTAGTATACATAGTTCTTTCCTCCTTCATTTTTTTCTCATAACAACCTTATATAGGTTAGCTGGTCCAAAGTCACCCAGTGACCTTCATATCTGATTGGAGATTTGAATCTGGGTTTCCCAGACTTTGGCAACAACATTAATACTGGGAGGAGGGGATACCTGGAAAGATGGTGGTGCCCAAGATCCAAAAAGACTGTTCAAAAGTAAGCTATGTAAAACAGATCTTTTATTACATTAACAATACATGTATTACACCTAACTAAAGTATTACTTAGAACAAATGCAGTCGCAGTCGCAGTCGCAGTCGCAGTCTCTCTCTCTCTCTCTCTCTCTCTCTCTCTCTCTCTCTCTCTCTGTATAGGTGCTAGGATTATACAAGTACTGAATGTATTTCTTCTCCTTGGTCCCCTGTTGATTAATTTGATTAAATATCAGGATCCATTCCTGAGAGATCTGTTTATGTCCATGAAGAATAGCCATGTGATTGAGTCTGGCTTGCCCCATGTTTGACCACAGCAATGTCTTCCTACAAAGACATGAGAATGACCTGCCTGACACACTGGATGAATCATGTATAAGGCCTATTTGAACTACTTCTGTCAATTCTCTTGTAGCTGTCTCAGATGGTCTCCTCATCTTCCAGTCAGAAGATTAACCACATCCTGAAGTGTTGGAAGTTTAACTTTCAGTTCCCTTGTAACATCCAACAGTAGCCAATGATGAAACTTTACATAACACACATTCAGGTCAGTTGTGCTAAAACCTGCCACATATGTGTTATCATCATCCCCTATAAGGAACTTTTCAATTTTTCTCCTATGTTGACACACATTGGAGTAAAAGTGATT
Organism: Eublepharis macularius; assembly: GCF_028583425.1. Lineage (NCBI taxonomy): Eukaryota > Metazoa > Chordata > Lepidosauria > Squamata > Eublepharidae > Eublepharis > Eublepharis macularius. The sequence continues at coordinate 132,001,147 of NC_072790.1, forward strand.
GTGTAAACTGCTGCTGCTATTATTAATGATTTCAAAGATTTTCCTGTTGAATTCCTTAGGAGAATCAAACTGGTGAGGTTCACACCCTGCATGCTTTGGAGGCGTTTGGAGAGTTTGAAACTCTCCAAATCTAAATCTTCAGCTGTCATGATGGTCTTTGACCAGAATGCTTCAAAGTTCTTCAGTTGCTCTGTACTTTTCTTGGCAGAAGCAAAAAGAAATTCTGCTTGATTGAACTGTGGGTTACTTTTTCAAAGAGCTGTATTTAGTGTGTCCAAACAACAGATCACAAGCAGCAGTAAGTGCAGCATAAAATAGGATGTAAACCTCTACAAGTTTTGTGCATGTCCATCTGCTTTGTCCCTAGGATCTCCTCTCTCACCAGATGACTCATCCTTTAAAAACTTAGACAATTCTATATAACTAGTAACAAAACCCATTGTGGCAAAAAACAAACAAACAATGGGCTCTAGAAAGGGAAGGGGGGCTGGGCTGGCCATTGCTGGCTTCCCCATACCATGATCCCAGCTGGGGAAGGGCAGGGCCACTGGGCTGGGCATGGACACTTCCCCCATGCCCCAGTCCCTGCTGGGAGAGGCCTGTGCAGGTGGACAGGCTCTTTCCGCTGCTGGCCAATCATGTAGGGAATGGCTGGGAGGCAGGGCCACCCATCCTATTCTCTTTCTGCACCCACCCTGTCTGCAATATGGAAATAATGTGGACCTGCCTTGATAGGGTTGTTGTTTTGCAAGAACATGTACCTGAAGCACTTCACAATATTCTTTTTTTTTTTTACAAAAATTTTTATTGGATTAGAAATCTCTATAATATCTATTACAATCAATTTCCTTTAAATATTACAGTTCTAACCCCCTCCCTTCCCCCCCCCTTTTGTTGACTTCCAACAGTTTTCCAACCCCTTATCCGTTTTTCCCCCTACTCATTTCAAACTAATTTTATTCTATTAAACATATACTTTCACTCTCTTCTAAGCTTCTATTATAACACAGTGCTATCTCTATTCCCTTTCCCACTTAACTTATCGACTAAATGTTACATTCCTGGCATATATTCTTTAATAATAACAGTCATTTGTCTACTTTTGTACTCCATATTCTATCTTATTTCATTCTTGTCCCGTCAATATGGGGCAAACAATTTGTCCCTTATTCTGCATAACTTTAAGTACTTCTATAAGCATTGTATACATTCACTGTAAGTCAATCAATTTAACTCATACTCTATATGTTGCTCTTTACTCCCTTCTATCTTATATTCATTCTATCTTAGTTATATAATTTCTCCATTATACAATTATCTGCCAGAAATAAAATTAGTTAATTTCTATCCTTATAATTCTTATAGTAACAGCTCTATTACTTAGTACTATGTATAGTAGTCAAATAAAATATTTGCTTAGAATTTCTCATTTAACTCTCCTCCCCTCGGTAAAGTCACTTCCCTCTTCTTTTGTTGTGTTTCAGTAATTTTCAAACTGCCACAGTTCTCCTCCCACCTCCCATTTTTTCACCAAATATTGCTTCAACTTTTCCCAATCCATGTTGAACTGTCCTGGATCAAGGTCTCTCAGTTTCCTTGTCATTTTGTCCATTTCCGCCATGTACAGTAATTTGTAAATCCAGTCCTCGATAGTTGGCACTTCTTGTACTTTCCACTTTTGTGCATACAACAGTCTAGCCGCTGCTGTCATGTAAAATAACAATGTCCTGTATTGTGCCGGAATATCCTCCATTCCCAAGTTCAGTAGCAGGAGTTCTGGGTTCTTATTAACTTGAAATTGTAAAATCTCACTTATCACTCTTATTATTTCCCCCCAGTACTGCCTAGCTACCTCACAAGTCCACCACATGTGGTACAACGATCCTTCATGCTTTTTACATTTCCAGCATTTATTAGACATGTTCAAATTCCCTAACGCAATTTTCTTTGGTGTCAAATACCAACGATAAATCATTTTATAAACGTTCTCTTTAATGTTAGTGCATGTCGTGATCTTCAATGTATTCTTCCACAAGTATTCCCACGCCTCCATTGTTATTTCTTTATTAAAGTTTATAGCCCACTTCACCATTTGCACTTTAACTGTCTCATCTTCTGTGTACCATTTTAGCAACACTTTATAAGTCTTAGAGATTTCCTTTTTATCCTCTTGTAAAATTACCTCCTCTAATTCCGAATTCTCCATTCTTACCCCTTCTTTCGCACAGTCCGAGTTATAAAGATCTCTAATCTGTCTATATTGAAACCAATTGTAGCTTGGAGACAACTCATCTTGCGTCTTTATTCTTAGTTTAGAAAATTCTATTCGTGTTATCTCCTTGTACGTTAAGCACTGTTGTTCATTATCGACAGTTCTCGGATCTATTACTTCGTAAGGAACCACCCAGGAGGGAATTCCTTCTTGTAGGTAATCTCTATACTTCTTCCAAATTGTGAAGAGGCTTCTCCGAATGTAATGGTGTAAAAACATAGAGTCTGCTTTTACTTTGTCATACCACAGATATGCATGCCATCCAAATATTTTTTTATATCCTTCTAAGGCCAGTAGTTTGCGGTTTTTAAGCGTCATCCAGTCTTTCAGCCACACCAAACAGATTGCTTCGTAGTAGAGTCTTAGATTGGGCAGTTGCATTCCCCCTCTCTCTTTTGCGTCTTGTAATACTTTCATTTTCACTCGAGGCTTCTTGCCTGCCCAAACAAAGTCCGATATTTTCCTCTGCCATTTTTCAAACTGCTTAGAGTCCCGAATAATTGGTATTGTTTGTAACAGAAACATCACTCTTGGCAGCACATTCATCTTAACTACTGCAATTCTTCCCAACCATGACAAATTCAATCTATTCCATTTAATCAAATCTTGCTCTATCTGAGTCCACAGTTTCTCATAATTATTCTTGAATAGATCTATATTCTTTGCAGTCAGTTCAATTCCCAAATATTTCACCTTACTTGTTACTTCACAATCTGTTATTTCCGTTAATAACTGTTGTTTTTGTTTGGTCATATTTTTGCATAATATCTTGGACTTCTTTTTATTTACATAGAATCCTGCCAAATCTCCAAATTCCTTGATTTTCTCTATTACCTTTGGCATATTCTCAATTGGATCTTCCACAATTAACATTATGTCGTCCGCAAATGCTCTGACCTTGTAGGAAAAGTCTTTTATTTTTATTCCACGGATTGCATTATCTTCTCGAATCTGTATCATCAATATTTCCAAAACCAAAATAAACAACAGTGGAGACAACGGGCAACCTTGTCTTGTACCTTTACCTATAGTCAGTTTCTTAGTCACCTCATCATTCACCACAATTGCTGCACTCTGGTCTCTGTAGATTTCTTTCACTGCTCTTATGAATCTTTCCCCCATTTGTAGCTGTTCCATAGTGGCAAACATAAAATCCCAGTTCAAATTGTCAAATGCTTTTTCAGCGTCCACAAAGAAGAAACCAACCTCCTTATCACAACGCTTGTCATAGTATTCAATAGCATTTATAACTGTCCTTAAATTGTCTTTAATTTGTCTGTTTGGTAAAAAACCAGCTTGTTCCTCCTCAATAACTTCGGAAAGCCATCCCTTTACTCTTTCCGCCAATATCTTCGCAAAGATTTTATAGTCATTATTAAGTAGTGAAATAGGTCTGTAATTTTTAACATTAGTCAAATCTTGTCCTTCTTTGGGGATCAATGATATATTAGCTTCACTCCAAGTGTCAGGAATCCTTTGATCCCTCAAGACACCATTGATGACTTCTTTTAGGAATGGCACCAGTTCATTGACCATTACCTTGTAAAATTTGGCTGTAAGTCCATCAGGTCCTGGCGCCTTTCCCAGATTTATTGACTGTATTGCCTTCCTTATCTCTTCCTCCGTTACTTCACTGTTCAGTTTGTCTCTCCATATTTCCGAAATTACTGGGAGCTTCATTTTCCCCAAGTACGTCGCTATTGAGTCTTTATTCACTTCTTTTTTGTTGTACAGTTTAGCATAAAATTTATAAAAGGCTCTGCTAATAGCCGTCTGTTCCAGATATACTTTATTGTTCTCACATATTTTATTTATTGTCTTCTTCTCCTTTCTCTTTTTCAATTGCCACACCAAATATTTCCCAGGTTTATTTGCACCTTCAAACGACTTTTGGTTCATTCTCTTAAGATTCCATTCCAGTTCTTTATTATTCATTGCCGTCAACTGCTCTTGAAGGATTTTAATATCCTGGTATATTTGGACTACCATGGGCATTATTTCTACGTCCTTAGTCCAAAGCGCTAAGTCTTTTGAGGCCCAGATCATATCAATTCGTGATAACGTAGAGTGTCTCGCAGAATAAAACGTATATTGTCTGCCTTTAGGATTCTGTCTTCTCCATACATCTTCCAAATTTTCCTGTTGCATTAATACAAAAAAAGTCTTTGGTAGTAATCCTCTTTTCTTTTGTACAGTTGATGATTTTTTTTGTCCTGTTCCAAGTTTGTAACTCCATTGAAGTCTCCTGCAAGAATTATCTGGTCATACGAAAGTTCATCTAATTGCTTCCTTAAATCCTCAAAGAAGCTTTCTTTTGCTCCATTAGGTGCATAAATTCCAATCACCAACACTCTCTTTAAATTCCATGTACATTCCACTGCTAAAAATCTGGCTTCCACATCTCTCATCACTAATTTTGGCTGTAGCTCCTCTTTTATATACAATGCCACTCCCCTTTTTTTCTTTTTTGAGGCCGCTACAAAGTCATTGCCCAATTTGTTCAATTTAAGATATTTTACATCCTGCTTTCTGATATGAGTCTCTTGCAAACACACAATATCACATTTTTGTTTTAATAGCCAGTGGAAAATACTTTTTCTCTTATTCGGTGAGTTAAGTCCATTTACATTCCAAGATAACACTTTACACTCCATATTCATAACCTTGTTGTTGGTAAGTCCTTTTCATTGTCCCTCATAAACTTTTCCATTTCTAGTTCAGATCTGATGCGCTTTTTCACTCCTCCAAATTCAAAGGACACTCCTTCTGGTAATTCCCATCTGTACCTTATTTTCATGTCCTTCAGAGTCTGGACTAAGGCTTTGTATTTTTTCCGGTCTAGCAACACCGATCTGGGTAACTCCTTCATAATAATAACCGTCTTGCCATCAACCTCCAATGGTTCTTGAAATTGTTTACTCACAATCATTTCTCTTATATTTCTAGTCGTAAATTGCACAATCACGTCTCTTGGTAATTTCCTTTGGGTCGCAATTCTTGAATTTGTTCGATACACCACATCCAGAATAGCCACAGTTTCCTCCTCCTCCTTTCCCAGGTATTCAGCTAACACCTCAGTAATCTGTTCTTGGGCCGTCTTTCCTTCTACCTCCGGCAAGCCGCGAAACCTCAGCTGCTTCTCCATATGCTTGCTCTCCGTAACCGCCATTCTTCCCCTCATCACCCTCATCTCTGTTCGTTGCGTGTCTGCAAGGTTCTCCACCGCATTTTCCACTACATTGACTCTTTGCTGTGTCGCCTGCAGGTCATTTTGTATTGTTTCCATTCCCTTCTTCACTTCTGCCAGTTCATTCTTTACTGTCTCTTTAACCTCTTTCACCAGCTCAGGTTTCATATCCTTGAGTTCTTTAATCGCTTCTGAAAGTTTTTTATCCAAGTTCTCTATAGCCATTTGCCACTCTTTTTTCGACATCGTGGGGCTTGCTTTACCTCGCTCCCACGTGTCCGCTCGCTTCCTTAACTCCGTGGCGCTTGGCTTAGTGTTCTTTTGTTTTAAATGTCCCGGTCTTTTTGCAAAAAAGTCGTTTAAAGAGTCCAAAATGTCGGGCGTCTTTTCTCTATGGTTCCTCTATGGTTTTTGTAATCCAATATGGCTTACTTCCTCTTCCGCTGAAGCCGCAGCTCTTCCCCTTTCAAAAATGGCGATTCCCTTCTTCCTGTCATCTGGCAAGGGCCGCTCCTCTCCAGCAACTCTATCACTATTACGTACTTCCTGTTTCCTGACTTCCCACAGCAGTTCTCGCGATGGTAAAGCTTTCTCACAGCCTGATATCTCCTTGTGACCACAGGTATGTAAAACAATAGTCCAATTTCTTTAATAACTCCGTTTAACTTAGTCCTTTTTCTAATATAGTTCTTGCCGGATCCTCCCCTCCTTCTAATCAATCTGTTGCAGTTTAAAAGTCTGCTTTAATGTTTCATTGCTTTAAGTAATCTGTCCCGTTTCAAGAGATAGTGATCTTTACCTTCTCCAGCGCTTTTCGCGGGTTGTAATCGCTGTTTCAATCTCAGATTCCCATCAATTCTTCTTGTCCCTGTTGAAGCTTGGGCATGTAGGTCCTATGCCAACCGCATTGGCTCCAGAACTGCCACAGAGATTTTAGCCGCCCTGTCTTCGGGTGGGACCTCAAGGGTCGGGAGAGAGTCCGTTGCGTAGGACCCCCCCTCGCCCGAGATCAACGCGCCCTGAGGTACTTGAGCATTCTATGCCTGTTCTCCGCCTGAGAACAGTTGGCCGCGGGGGTCTTTTTGCCCCGCCGGCCGTTGAAACGGCAGTCCGGTCAGCTCAGCACTTAAAGCTGCGTTAGACCTTCATGGATCCCAAACCGGAAGTCGTACTTCACAATATTCAATGTGCTATTTGAATGCTGATTTTCACTCATTCCTAATCATACAGCCACTTGAACTGGAAAAAAATGTTCCAAACCCAGTTTGTTGTCCTACCAGCCCTCAAGCTTTCCTACATGTCTAAACATCTGACATTAAAAGCTCCTATCACCCCCCCTCTCCCCAAATGTGTGACAGGCAGTGGGCTGCTTATGATCCGTAGCTGCTGCTTCTGCACATGTTTGAAGGAGCCCAAGGCTTGGGTTTGAAAACAACTCACATAATGAGCTCCAATTCAGTGTCTCTCAGTGCAATCCTACACAGAGCTACTCCAGTCTCAGTCCATTCATTTCAATGTGTTCAGAATGGAGTAACTCCAAACAGGATAGTTACAGGTGGGTAGCTGTGTTGGCTTGCAGCCCAAAGCAAGATCCAGGCTCAATAGTACCTTGAAGACCAGCGACCTTGGAAATCTAATTGGTCTTTCATGAAAGCTCATGCCCTACCACAAAATTTGTTAGTCTTATACATGCTACTGGGCCCTTGCTTTTCTTAGTCTTTCAGGGGCTATTGGACCCAGATCTTGCCCTTCTATTAGGATTGCCCCATTGGTAGCCCATTTTGCAAATCTGGAAGTGTTGGAGGAAGAAAGGGGGGGTTCGGTGAAAGTAGGGGGTTGGGGGAAGTTAGTGGCAGAGCTTGGGATGGGAGAGGCAGCCCCGTCTTGCAACCCCCGTTCTCTTCCTGGTGCACAACAGGCAGTGGTTTTGCCCTGGTGCTTGACTTCACAGAGTGCATCTCGGCATCCCCCCAGCCTTTCCATGGCAACTGCCTTCTGTTCCTCCTTGAAACCATCCCCTGCGCTCTGCTGGCCTTCAGGATCTGGGAGGCCGAAGTGGCCCCATATGCCATTGGTGCACAGGGAGCACACTCCTCTGCCACGAAGGCAAATGGTGGGAGGAGTGGAGCCATTTAGGAGCACTGCCATTAATGGCTTCCAAGTCATAACAAATGCATTGAGAACACCTACCTTGCTGGGAAGAGCCATGGCTGGGACAGGAAGGTGCAGAAGGGAAGGCAAGGCTGGCAAGCTGCCACCATCCGTCGCAGGGAAAGGGAGGGAAGGTTTCTGCATGCCCAGTTTGCCTGTGCTGCTGGGGCTTCCCAGGCCTCTGGAAGCCCCGAAGCGGCGATGGGAAAACAAACCCTGTTATCGCCGACTTAAGTTCTTATCCCCACGTACTGCGCCTGTGCAAGGATGAGGTGAGTTGTCAGCAACACGGTTTGCCTTTTATGTTTAATTGTTAGAAGCAATTGACTGTAAGGAAAGTGCTCTAAGGGCCAAACTAGTGTGACAGTGTCCTTATGTCCGCCACGGAGTTGCAGTCACCATTTTGATTTTAAAATGCTGTAAGCGTTTAATCCTGTGATAGACATGAGGACACCTTCACATCTAGTTTGACCCTAACAATCCATATTGTAGGGCAAAATGGCTTCTGGTTTGTGTTCTCTCCCTGTTGAAAGTGTTTATTAACCAAGCAAGGGGTCTGGCTGAAGCTTTAGCCCAAAGTAGCCAAGTGGTCTAATCAAAGAACTTCCACACTCCCCATCTGACTCTTTTATCCAGGGTTGAAGAGGGGCCCTGTCACTTCCCACAGAGTAAAGAGCAAGAGAGAGGATACACAAGAGGACCAGAGGAGAGAAAGGCAAGAGAAACCATGCATGCTGAGCCTTTCACACTTTACATTTTCTTCTGCGTTCATTTAAAACTTTCCCCACCTTACCCCCACCCCCAATTTCTTTTCCAAATGTAGATGACAAGCCTGCCTTTTAAAGGAGAATAGCATTGTGACAAACAGGCCTTTAAACCCTTTTCTCCTCTGCTCTTACAAATGACAAAAACCATTCCTGAGTTGCTCATAAATCTGCTGGGGAGGAGGGCTACCAACCGATATATTTGCTCCATTGAGGGTAAAAGGAGCTTGCAGGCAATGTTTTTCAGTAGGAAAACCCTTCTCCTCCTTGAAAAATCAGCCTCACAAGATTCATTTAGAAATGAAAAAAATGTAGTTTAAAATGAACACAATGTAAGTTGTAATATGTAGTTTGTCTTCAATTCTTTTGCTTTCAAGTTACACTACAGTTTATATTATAGAGAACACTATACTATATAGTAAAGCATAAGTTTGTTATACTCTTAAGGGATTGTAAAAAAACAGAGGCTATACCCAGGTTGCAGCCTGACAAGCCTACTTGGTACTGCATCCTGTTCCTTCACATGTTCCTGCTCTTAGATACAGGGACTAATAAATAAGCTGAAGAAAACCACTGAGGAAGTAAGTGTGCTCTCAAGTTCCTCAATGGCTTTACTCTGAAGGGGACAGTTAAGACTGCAGTTACCTGGGAGTAAGTCCCACTATACAAGTGGGACTTACTCCAAATAAACATACTTAGTATTCAGCTTGAGAGCTTGCCTAAATTTTTTCACTATCAATTTTTGCTCCTTAGTGTGATGAGAGAACCGTTGGGTGCTCTTATTTAAAATAATAATATTCTACTTTTCTGTCCCAAAGGAATCCTAGAGAAGCTTACAGTCAAAGGTAAAGATCTGGTATAAATATGTTTGAATGAAAAGGAGGTCTAGGAAAGGGTTAAACAGATCTGCTGTTTTCCTTTTGACTGGTATAATTTTTTTTTAAACTGCTTTGATATTTCATAAAGCAGTTTGAACCAAGATAGAGAAAGGGATCTGAGATCCCACAGCACATCCTTGGAAAGAGATCTGCTGTGTGCCTTTTATCTTCCAACTGCTTTATTGAACCCTTGCCAGAAACCCCTTTCATCTTTTTTTTCTTTTCAATGAGTGTTAATTGTATCACTGAAAAATACGTTACAGCTTCATATGTTCTCTCACTATGGCGTCTGAAGTTTAGTTATCATCAAAATGTGCACTATATACTTTTTAAAATGTAGACAGTATATCGTAAGTGGTGTGTAAGTACAACAATATATCAAGATGTGAATGATGGGATAAGTCAGAGGCAGGGGTAATGCTGGCCATGGGTAAAAGCCAGGGAAACAGATAAGGTTAAGGCAATTAATCTAAAGGTCAGGAAGAGCCAAGCGTCCAAAATCCAAGTCTGAGTCTATTGCTAGAGTGATAATCTGAAGACAGGGAACTTGTACATGAACGGGCAATATGAAGATGTGGAGATATCTGACCTGTTACCATGTCTAATTTTGTCTTATTGAAGTCAAAGTGTTTTGTCAGGTTCTACCATGGGAGCCACCCTGTGAGACGCCGGCATGCCTGATTTCAGCCTTAAATGACCTGCAGAGAATATGTGGGATCTCACTCTGTGGAAGGAGGGGGAGTATACCTCACCCTCACACCCTCTCAATCCACCTGCAGGTCCCTTCAACCTGGCACAGTCCTGGTTGCCTTCCACAACAGCTGTCTCCATCCAGTTGTCAGTCTTTCTCCTTCTCTTCCTCGTAATCTTCTTTCCTCCACCTCCTTGCCACCGCCAACACATGCATGCATGCATGCCATGCCCCGCATAGTTTGTTTCACAACCCCTGTTTTTCAAGTTGCTTGGTGGCATATTCAAGACTGCTTTAACAGAGCATATGTCCTTTGGCAGTGTGGAGACAACTATTCCTGGAAGGGACTTTGAAGTGTTGCTCAGCTGGCTTGGAGCCAGGTAGATCTGGGCTCTGGAGGAGCACTGGAAAAATTCCTCCTCCTGGCTGGCTGAGGGCTGGGCAGAACCAGGCTCAGAGGGGACCTTGGAAGATCTGTTCCTTGGCTGGCTAGGGCCTAGGTAGACCTTTGGCCTCAGATGGAGCTTTGGGAATCCACCCCTTCCTCATCCCCTCCTTGCCTCCTTGAAGGAGGGTAGACCTGGGCTCCTGAGGGTAGAGCTAGGCTCCTGAGGGATCTTTGGGGATATTTTCCCCATGCAGCTTTTGAGGTGTTTGGGTAGACTGCAACTCTGGAGGGTAAATCTTGGCTCTGGGCCACAGTTGGGGCTCTCTTGGGCCAGGCAAACCCAGGTTGCAGGAGTGGAGGAGTTTCTGTCAGGCCAGGAGGAGCTGGGCTCTGGGTAGGACCTGTAGTGTTTCCCAGTGCTATGACTGGATAGTGCTGGGATGTGCAGGCAGGCCCTGCTGGATGGCTTGCTTGCTTGCTTCTTTGCCAGTAGTCTGGTAGTCTTTGTAATAACTGTTTCTTTTTCTTTTTCAGGTCACCCCAGGTCCAGAGAAGAAGCTGGAAAGTACAAGGTGGCCCCAACAGGCTGCTAGCAAGTAACTGGCTATGTGCTAGCAGCCTGTTGGGGCTACCTTGTACTACCTTGTACTCCATAAAGATTATCTTTATGAATTAATTACTTGCCTCAGACCCAGAGTACAGCATCTACTGACTGCAGGATGAGAATTTTCTCTTACATGTATTGTATACAATATTGATTGTGAATTGTATTATCTTGGTCGTCATTTATGATAATGTTATTTATTGATGCATTTAATAACTGATGGTTGTTGTGGGTTTTCCGGGCTGTATTGCCGTGGTCTTGGCATTGTAGTTCCTGACGTTTCGCCAGCAGCTGTGGCTGGCATCTTCAGAGGTGTAGCACCAAAAGACAGAGATCTCTCAGTGTCACTGAGAGATCTCTGTTGAAAGCCTTCGACAATACATTTAATAACTATTTATAAAACTGTTATTTATTTATTGTATCATAGCACCTTGCACTTTTGCACTTTATACATTTTATTTATATACTTGTTAGTGTTATTTACTGTATACCACGAGGGCATTCCCTTTGTTGTATTAGACCATAGTAGTTTCTCCTTTTTTGGGACTTGTTCCACAGGCCTGAGCTGTGGGATTAAGAGGGGCAGGACGTCTGGAGGACTGGAGGCAATAGTGGGGCATGGGAGAGAGAAGTGGCCCTAAAGGAGTGGGAGAGCATCTGGTTTGCATGCTGAAGGCAGCAGGGTGAGGAGCTGCTGTGGCTCAGTTGTGGAACAAGTGCTTGGAATGCAGATTCTGGATATCCACTGCCAGTCTGAGTAGACAATTGATGGTCCTGTGGTCTAATTCAGGTTATGTCAGCTTTATGGCTGGTTAAGTGAGGAAGTTACACTAGCTGAAATGTTATATTTTACATAACTATTCTAGATACAGGAGTTTCATCCTCCTTTGCATCAAGCTAGCCTGGCTTCATGCAGTCTTAGCTTTAATCATTGGAATCTGTCTTATTTTGTTTCCTGCTACCTCAAAATTCATGACCTCTAACACCATTACCTTGGTCTGCCCTCTTACTGCTGATGGTGCCTATCATGATAAAGATAGGACTCTCATAATAGTGCAGATGAGAGATGTATGTTTAAAATGATCAGCCACAGCTTCTCCTTCCCAGTTCTTGCATCAGTCCCTTTAGATATAGGCTTGCCTGGAGGGAAAAATGCTCTTCCTTTAATACTGAATAAAAAGATATTATTTACCATCTCTATGCCATAAAAAACTTCCCCATTTCCACATGCTATTTAAAAAGCAGGATATTTTTCTCCTGGCCAGCTCGCAACCACATCCCTTTACTCATCTTCTTGCCCTGACAGCAGCGCAATACAGTTGGAGTTCTAATGACTTACTATTAGAGATAGTGCAACCTAATAACCATTAAAGTGAAATGTAAGCTCTCTAGGTTGCAACCTGGCAATCCGAACAAAGAAATGATTGGATGTTGGCTTAAATGTGGCAAATTGTAGCAGAGCCTGCTGGAAATGATGCAATAATTTATCAATATGGGACCAATGAAGAAATTAAGTGTATGTAACTAGTTGTTTGACAAGAATGATGTAAGAGGATCTTTATATATAACTTCTTAATATACCTTACTTGTTTCCTTATGGTAAAAGGTAAAGGAAAAGGTAGTCCTCTGTGCAAGCACAAAGTCATTGCTGACCCATGGGGGACATCGCATCACGATGTTTTCTTGGCAGACTCTGTTACGGGGTGGTTTGCCATTGCCTTCCCCAGTCATCTACACTTTACCCCCAGGAAACTGGGTACTCATTTTACAGACCTCGGAAGGATGGAAGGCTGAGTCAACCTTGAGCCGGCTATCTGAACCCAGCTTCCGCCAGAATGAAACTCAGGTTGTGAGCAGAGCTTGGGCTGCAGTTCTGCCACTTACCACTCTGAGTTCCTTATGGTATAAGAATGTTTTTGGTTTGTTAGTCATGCTCCACTTCTCCAGGTGCCTCAGACAATTCGTGGAATTGGTGCTTTCTTTTTCTATTGTAGGATCTAAAGCTATGCTTTGCTGTCACACACTAACACATCTGCTCTCTCCCTCCAGGTTGGTGGAAAGTTCCCCTCTTCCAAACTCTAGTTGTTACTTGAACAAAATCATTTCCTGGCACTCAGGGGCCAACAAAGAGATACCTACAGTCTTTTATCTTCTTTTTGTCATGTATTATAGACTGATCCACAGTGATCAGAGACTTGAAACTGAGAAAATAAAGATGGACAGCTAATAATATTTCTCTTTTCTTGTAAGGATGTGAATATGTATATATGCTGTACTCTGTCACATACTGGGGAAACTGTCTAGAGGATCCTTTCATGAACTATTGGCAGTAGAACATCACAGCTACAACTTTGACTTGCCGTATTCACTGCCAGCTGCCCAAGCTAGTGTATAATCTGGACAGTGTATTGAAATCCCTTTCCAACATTCTAATGACAGTTTCAATACTGTCCAAATGCAGAAGATTTTCAAGCTAAGGTTTGAGTTGAATCTGAAAAATATGCTATTAAATATTCTACCGAGTAATATTACAAAAGAACAGGGAGAACTTTTTAAGTATGTGGTGACAGCTGCGAGAGTACTATATGCAACAAAATGGAACAAAATGGTACTATATGCAACAAAATTGAACAAAATGGTACTACATGCAACAAAATGGAAGACAGAATCTACACATTTTGTAATGTGTAGATGAAGAGAACGCCATTAGAAACTGGAAGGGAACAAGTCCCTGTCAGTGGTTCTCTTGCTTCTGTTGCAGCCACCCTCCTTTGTCCTGTTGTAGCCTGCCTCTCTGCTGTGTCTTATTACTATTTTGCCATTTGATCCCACTTCCACCCCCAGCCTTGAGGGCTGCATCTGAGGGCAAAGCTACACAATATGTCGGTTTATGCATTGTCTCTGGGTTCACCGATTTGATAAGAGTCACAATAATGTCACTTTAAAAGTCTGAGAAACTGATTTTCCTGATTGGGCAGCATAGGAACAGGAAGGAGCTCCCCCCCCCTCCTTTCCTGAGCCTAAAGAATCGCCAAGCACTCGCTTTACTCCATGTGCCACTCCACAATTATACAAATAACTTCTCACTAGGGTTCTTTGGGATCAGGAAAGAGGCTGAAGGTGGGAGAGGCAGAAGCCCCCTCCCCTTCTCATGCTACCCAGTCAGCCCAAATCAACCTCATTCATGGAGCTGACGTGTGACTGATCAAAGTAGTAAACCCAGGAACAACTCATAAACAAACCTGTTGTGTAGCTAAGCCCTGATGAACCATTCAATAGGCCAACTATTTTTAAGTGGTGTGGAAATGAAGCTATTAGACCTAGAACAGGTAAATCTATACTTTTAGCAGGATCAGCTTAGGGTAGTGGTAATGGAGAATGCTGTAAAGTCATAGCTGACCCCTGCTGGGCTTTGCAAGGCATGAGGCAAACAGAGGTGGTTTGCCATTGCCTGCATCTGCAGCCCTGGACTTCGTTGGAGGTCTCCCATCCAATTACTAACCAAGGCTGACTCTGCTTAGCTTCCAAGTTCCGTTAAGATTGAGCTTGCCTGGTCTATCCTGGTCAGAGTAGGCTAGTGTTAGGTATTACTATTTCATCTCTCCTACTATTATTGTTAGAATCAAAGGAACGCCAGTTGCAAAACACCACAGTTCTTGTCCAGAGGATTTAAAAATGTCTATATTAAATGTGTGGTAAAGTTCAAAGCGTGACAGTGAATTGTAGGAGCTAAAGCTGTGGTTCCTAGTCATGTGCTAGGGGTATTGTGCTGGGAGATACAATGAAATGTGCCTTGAAAAATTAATATATCCTATTGGATACATCCACTATTCTGAGTCCCTTGGATTCAGAAGGCTCTGTGAAGGCCAACATAGAGATGATGACACTTTCCCTGATGAGGGAGTAAGGATGCACTGCGGTGACTCACAGGCCTAAGTGCGATGCAAGTGTTGTATATGTTGCAATGGAACAGCCTGCTTCCTCCTCCTGGTCTTTGTGTGAATTGCTTTAGTCTCATATGGTGGTGTCCCTGCTGGATTGTGTTTGTTAGTTAGAAATGTAGACTCTATCAGTTCCCTTGTTCTGAAACCAGTTCTGAAACCATCCCTGTATCTTCTTGGTAATGGATGTTGTTTTGAGCACATTTGTCTCTGCTGTTTGAACCTAAGAGCAGAAACCTGAATGAGTATGCTAACCCTGACCTACAAACAAAAGGTAATGCTACAGTAAGGGAATCCCAAAGGCACCATATTGCCCTAAAAACACAGTCCCAATCCTCCTCATGAGGCCACCGGGAGTCAAAACAATTAGGCTGTCCCACAAATACATGGAGGGTTCCTAACAATTATCCTGAGGGTTGGTTGAGTGACATAATGTTAGTTTTAAAAAATTTTTGTCCCTGGTATCAAAAGCTTGGAAACAATGAACTAGAATTAGCAGGTTTTTTCCCTGGTTCGGCTCTTTAACAACTATGGTAGGAACACAGAGTGATGGGAGAAGCCTTGCCTGATAAATTCCTCTTGGTATTCTTTCAGGGGAGTTGAAACATTTCTCTCCCCACCACCAGCTCCAAAGGCCACTGCTTACCACAAGTCAAGCCACTGTCGTTCTGGCCAGGATCAATTGATCAATTCACTTCTTGTCAAAGTGCAAAAAGAGAGTTCTCTTTGCCTGTCACCTACAAAGATTCACAAAATAGTCTATCTCACATAAAAGCATATGGAAGTACAGCAAATGGCACTGCCAGCATAAACACAGAAGGCCACAAAAGCTAATGGTGTTGTGGCTGTTGCCCTATTATCTCCTTCTATCCCTGTAACCAGAGGCAACTGGGATGTCAGCTAATCCGCCTGCTTTTGGAACAAAACAAAATCCTCCCGCACTAATCCACCACCCCATCAGCTGACATCCTGCTTCTTTTTCCAGCTCTTTGGCAGTGTATGGAACTGCCCTGCTAGGAACCTTGCCCTCATTAGAGTCTGTTTAATCAAGGCTCAATAATTCTGTAAATATGCTATATTTCAGTGGAAACACATCACAAATCTGCAGGGTCCCAGACCTCTTTAGTCTGCCTTCATTCGTCTTTCATGTCTTCTATCATTCTGTCACAACTTCAGACTATGTAGAACTAGAAAACTTTCTCAACTGCACAGACAGCTTCTTGTGTGTTCCAACTCACTGCAAAAGTTTTACTTTAGGCTGAAGTTTCTCAATAATAATAACAATAAAAACAACAAATAATAAAAACTGCCCCCCCCCAGAAAACCAACACTAAATATCAACTATGGATTAGTTAAAATCTGAGCAGCCAGCAATCCTGAAGTTTTTTAATGAAGTAGCAGTGTCACTCACAAAGCACAATGTAATAGTAGAAATAACTATCACTAACAACTTTTAGAGAAAAATTTTGGGTATTATGGACCTCTCAGAGGGTAATTCCTGAAAAGGCCAAGTGCTGGCAGTGGTGTACCAAAAGAGGGAGTGAAAGCCTCTCCAGAGGCCGGGGGAAGCCAGGAGAGTAGCACGTTGTCAGGTGGAGACTTGGACAGCAACTGGTGCCCTGACTCCATGGAGGGCAAGATGCAACTGTGCTCATGGATCAGTGGAGCTATCAACTGCTGAGTGTAACAATACAAATAATAAATAGGACCATCATAGCAGCATCTCGAGTGGGAAATCTATGGGAAATCAAGGAAAACCTCTCTCTGCTCCTTTAAAAGCCCTATGGATCCAACACATTATTATTTAGAACCCACTGTCCCATGGTGATTTAACCACTCGTTATGATGAAATGTTAAATGTAAATCTTCACTGGGCTAATTCTGACTCTGCTATCAAGGGCAAGTTCTACAACAAAAGTATTAGCAATCCCAGCAATTGTGTCAGAGGCAACACTGCCTTGTGCTGACAGTCCAGAAGTAAATGGAGGGGGGCCTTATTCAGGACAGTGAAAGAGAATTTCTTCTGTTTGTATCTCAAAATCTCCTTTTACTCTGCATTTTATATCACTGAATGTATTTGCATTGTATACATTCATCTGAATTCCTTTGAGATGCTAGCATTGAGCATGGAAACTTTGTGTTTCAAAGGATCTCATAAGGGCAACAAGAGAGCGGGAAAATCGTAGTGTAATTTTTTTATTTATCATAAACATAATAATTTTAGATTTTTAATTAACCTTGTTTCCTACAAAATATCCAGATACAAATCATTATTCATATTTTTTTCTTTTCCCTTTTCTTCCTTTCCCCCCATTCTAGGTTGATTTTGTGCTGAGTCATGTATTTTTGATTTATTAATTATATTAATGGAATGCTGTTATGAGATATATATACCACTGAGCCGAAATGCATCTGGATTTTGGTTCTATACATATGGAGATTAACAGTGCAATCCTAAAGAGAGCTACTCCAGTCTAAGCCCATTGA
This sequence comes from Eublepharis macularius, assembly GCF_028583425.1. Classification (NCBI taxonomy): domain Eukaryota; kingdom Metazoa; phylum Chordata; class Lepidosauria; order Squamata; family Eublepharidae; genus Eublepharis; species Eublepharis macularius. The sequence goes on from NC_072790.1 coordinate 132,018,510, forward strand.
TTTCAATGGGCTGAGACTGGAGTAACGCTTCTTAGCATTGCACTGTAGATGCACTAATATACCTGTTAAACAGAGTTTCCTGTTCATGTTCATGTCCTGTTCAGAGTTTCCTGTTTCCTGCAAGGTTGGAGTCACATGTGTCCCGTATGGTGTACCCACCAGGACACATGCAGCAGCATTCTGGACCCGCTGCAACTTCTGAGTCAGACCCAAGGGAAGCCCTGCATAGAGCGAGTTACAGTAGTCTAATCTGGAGGTGACCATTGCATGGGTCACCGTAGTTAGGTCATGAGTTGAAAGATAGGGGGCAAGTTGCCTGGCCTGCCAAAGGTGAAAACAGGCAGACTGGGCAACTGCTGTGACCTGGGCCTCCATTGATAATGAGGAGTCCAGTGTTAAACAGAGCTTCTACTCAAAGAGTTACTATTAGAGTCACTTGTGGCCCTGACAAATGAGCAATGAAAACAAAATGTCCTCTAATTTTGAAATGATCTTTCTTTTCTTGTGGACATTTTAGGACTTTCCTTATTGTCCTCAACATCTGACAACAAAGATTCACCAGTTTCATTTATGTGTAGGATAATGTGGTTATATTATTATTGTAATTTTAAGAAAGTGGGATGTCAGCATATTTTAGGGGCCAGGGGCCAGATTCATAATGAGAAGATAACAACATATAATTTGTATATAATATATATAAATATGTAAATAAATGTAACTTGGTTTTCATTGCAGTTGTTCTCTTAGTATATATTGATTTGAGTACCTTTAGTTAGAAAATGGCTTTAAAAGCCACTATACAGTGTCTTGTTTGAAAGGTGGGTAAGTTGTAGGTGAGGAAGCGGGACTCAACAATGCTACCAGAAAATCTAGATGAATTGCCAGATTAATTATCAATTGTTTACAAAACAAGTATTGTAAATAAGGTCTTTATTTTAAGTAGAGTCATAGATGCACTACCATGGAATAACTATATGTTGTCAATGAACTGATTTGTATTATCCCTAGTATTTGAGAAGTAAGTAAACTGCCCTGGGTATTTATCATTTTTGAAAACTAGTGCAGATTTTTTCATCATCGCAGATAAATTAGGATATTTGGTCATCAAAGGTTTGGTTGCTGTGCCACCTACTGCTTTAAATGGGTGGTGTGCAATAAGAAATGAAGGAGCAATTACAAATAGAATTGAATTAACTTTCTTAATAATGCAAATGCAGGGGAGGATATGCCACCTCTTGGAACAGCTCAAGGATGGTTGCAAGAAATTGGACAAGGACATTATGAGAGGTGCAAGTAGCATCCTGGCTCAAACCAGTTCAATGCATCATTAATGACCTGCAACCTATGCTGGACAATGATACTCTTTTTTCACAGGCATCAGGAGGCAAAACTTTTCTTTCCCACAGACAGCCCCCCCAACCTTAAACTACTCTTCACTCACAACCAGGGCTTTTTTTCAGCTGGAACGCGGTGGGATGGAGTTCCGGAACCTCTTGAAAATGGTCGCATGGCTGGTGGCCCCGCCCCCTGATCTCCAGACAGAGGGGCATTTAGATTGCCCTCCGCAGAGGCAGGGAGGGCAATCTAAACTCCCCTCTGTCTGGGGATCAGGGGGCGAGGCCACCAGCCATGAGACCATTTTCTCCAAGGGCAACCCACTGAGTTCCACCACCTCTTTTCCCAGAAAAAAAGCCCTGCTCACAACAATGCACTTCCCAACATAGACATGAACTCTGAGACCAGGGCCTGCAATAAACCAAGTTGCCAAATCTGCCTCCATATTCACTCCAACAACTAGAGTTGCCAGATCCCCCTGTACTCTTGGCAGGAGGTGGGGGCCCCAGCACCTACCTTTTGGATGTCTCCTTCCAGGAAGTAACATTATCATGCAGGCCGTGACCACCCCAAAAGCACTCCAGCTCTCCATGGGGGCCCAATTCAGGCTGAATTTGTCAAGGATCAGGTCTGAATCAACCTGGAACAGGCTGCTCCAGTGCAGGCATCCCCTGCTCGGCATCAGCCTGATCTGGGCTGTTTCTGGCCTGAATTGGGCCGAATCAGGCTCAAAACAGCCCAGATTAGGTCCAAATTGGCCTGGAATGGGTCGCTGCTGTGTGGGGGACCACTCCCCTGCCCTGCTGCAGCCTGATCAGGGCTGATTCGGGCCCAATCTGGGCTGTTTTGGGCCCGCAGAAGTGCACCAAGCTACCCTGGAGTGCGCCCGTGGGGCTCGTGCCTCCCCCACCAGCCAGGTAAGCAGGGGCAGGGGGTGGAGGGAGGAGCGGGGGATCCCCCACCCCCAGCAGGGTAATGGCAGCCCTACCAACAACACAATCACTGGGCCTAACTGCACCAGCTATACCATCTCATGCTCATTCACTTGTTCATCATCCAACATTATATATGCCATCGAGTGTCAGCAATGCCCTTCAACTTTCTATATTGGACAAACAGGTCAGTCCTTTGCAAAAGAATAAATGGACATAAATCTGATATCAAAAATCACAACATTCAAAAAACAGTTGGATAACATTTTAATCTTCCAGGACATTCTATCGCTGACCTAAAAGTAGCTGTTCTCAAGCAGAGAAACTTCAAACTTTCTTTTTCCACTCCTTGCATCCAAAGAAGGGCACTCTAACCCTAGAAAGCTAATACTCCAATTGCTCTTTAAGGTCCTACTGGACACAAATCTTACTCTTGTACTACAGACCAGCATGGCTACCCACTAATATTCAAGTGGTGGCTGGAGATCTCCCAGAATTATAACTTATTTATGGACTACAGAGATCAGATCCCCTGGAGAAAATGGCTGCTTTGGAGGGTGGAATCTATGGCATCACACCCCACTTAGGTGCCTTCCCTCCCCATACTCTAACTTCCCTAGTATCCACTTACAAATCTCCCAGAATTCCCCATACTCGAGGTGGCAATCCTAGGTGCAAGACACATAAGTCACCTCATCCCAACTGCAATCTTCTGCTGATTTTGCACCCTAAAATGCTGCTAGGGTCACACGGCCAGTGCTCAGGGACCTTATTAGGAACTTTGACATTTTCTCTTTTCCATAGTCCTCAAACTACCTTTTTATCACTCCTCTTCTTAGTTCTGAGGCATTACAAGAACACCTGCCTCCAGGCACCTATGCTGCAAAAGACAGAGAGAGGAGAACAAACGAGCTCTTGCCTGTGCTGAGAGAAGCCGGCTGTTCAGCCGTGCCCAGCTCTGTGCCTGAGGCACTGTAAGAGAGCTTGCCTCCAGGGGCCTGTGCTGCCAGACAGGGAGGGAGAACGCCTGCCTATGCTGAGAGAGATCTGCTGTTTTGAATAGTATTAATTTGCTGTATGCCTCGTTTTGTTGCTCAGCTGGATTTTAGTTCTAGCTGTCAACATCTCAGGCCGGCAGGTTGGAATGTGCCCCCGGGATCAGAGTATCATTGCAATTTGGTTGGGGGGGGGGAAGTATTGCAGGGGAAGGAGATATGGAATTCAAAGAAATGGGTCAAGATATGGATATGCTCTGGTCCCTTCTAACCTCTGCCCCATCCCTCAGAATGATGATGGTTGGACCCAGTGTGTTTCATTCTCTTCCAGTTTGATGTTGTGTAATACTAAGTCAGTGAAGAACAAAACTGATACCCTCAGGGACCTTATTAGGAAGGGCAATTGTGACCTGATTTGTGTGACTGAGACATGGCTGAGTGAGGAGGATGTGGTCTCTCTCATGCAATTAACGCCACCAGGTTAGTTGATCCTTCATCAACCTCAAACAGAAGGTTGGGGTGGCTGAGATATTTCTCCGAGATATTTTTCATTCTGAGCAATCCCTGTGCCAAAGATGTCTGGCATTGAAAATGTAGGCCTAGTGTGGGAAGCTGGGGAGAGAATGGGTGTTTTTGCTGGGACACTGACTGCTCAGCTCTCCAGCTGACATGCTGCTGAGGCTGTCAGAAGCTGTCATTGATTGGGTACTGCAGTTTCCCAGGTGAGTGGTCCTGAGGGACCTCAACATTCATACAGAGGCTGTCTTGTCAGGGCCAGACTTGGACTTTATGGCTGCCATGGGATAATAGATTCTAGAATGTTTTGTGAGATTTCTCTGGGCTTTCTGGCAGCTCGCTCGATGGTTTTATGGAGTCCTTCAGGAGGCCATCAATAGAGTTGCTCCCCAATGCCTTCTTTGCCCTCAGCCCTTGGTGGTTCCATGGTATAAAGAGGAGCTAAGGGAGGCTAAGAGGTCATTAAGACGACTAGAGCTTAAATGGCACTCAATTCATGGAAAGACTATGAGAACACTTTATAGGGCTTAGCTGAAGGGCTATGAAGAGGTAGTGGAGGTGGCAAAGAGGAATTACTTTTTCTCCTCCGTTGTGTCTGCTAGTTTGTGTCCAGCTTAATTGTTTAGATTGATTCAGCAGTTAAGTACTCCTGCTACAGAATCTAAAGTGGAAGATGATTAGATTTTTAGCTATGACTTATTTGCGACTTATTTTACAGATAAAGTCTCTGTTCTTCGTGCTGACCTGGCTGCCAGATTTGCTGCTAGTAGCATACCAGCACCTCCATCTCCATTGCTGGGTCCTTTCTTAGACTCCTTCAGTCCACTTATCTCCGCAGATGTTGATAAAACCCTGATGACTGTAAGGCTCACCACCCGCTAATTGGATGCTGCCCCCTCTTTGCTAATTAAATCTTGCTTTTATGTGGTGGGAAGCCCCTTGTGAGCAATTATTAAATGTTCTCTCACATCAGGCCAGTCCTAGTTGCCTCAAGGAGGCGATAGAGAGACCTCTATTGAAAAAGTCTTCTTTGGATAGAGAGACACTGACAAATGACCACCCAGTGTCAAATTTGCCTTTCTTGGGTAAGGTTATTGAGAGGGTGGCGGCTGACCAGCTTCAGGGGTTTTTGAATGATACATCAGCACTTGATCCATTCTAGTCTGGCTTCAGGCCAAGCTTTTGGACTGAGACTGTTTTAATAGCTCTGTTTGATGACATCCTGCTTCAGCTAGATAAGGTTGGTTGTATGCTGCTGGTTTTATTAGAACTGTCAGCAGTGTTTTACACAGTTAACCATTTGGTCCTTGTTGAACACCTAGCCACACTGGGTGTAAGAACTACCACCTTACAATACTTTGCCTCTTTCATCCAAAGACACTCAATGAGGGTGGTCACTGGGGATGTGGGTTCAACTCTGGCCGAATCCACACTTCTCAAGTTTTCCGCTTTCCCCCCGCCCATTATTCGCTTCTCAGAGGGCTGTTCACATACTCTTACCTCAATCCCACCATTCTCTCGCGTCTTTCGCGTTGCGCCTCAGACGAATTTGTCCTGTGTTCAAACGCTTCTCTTACACGGTTCTCACCGTGGATGTGGACAAATAGAAGCATTTCACAAGGAAACCGCCCCCTTCAAACCACCCCACTTCCGTGTTTGCAGCCTTTCTGGAACACCATCCCTCTTTGCCGTGCAATTATCAAGCTTTTCCACTCTCTTCGCAGCATGCCTGCCTGCCCGCCCTCCCCCCCTTTTTTAAAGGGGACTTTCCCAGCATTGTTGCACAATCCCGACCATGAATCTTAATCGGGGTGCTCCAAAATCCCCGCAGAGACATCAAGGGGTGGCGTCATTTCCATTTCCGTGTCATTTTTAGGATGCCGGACAGTCGGTAATATATCGGTGGCTGTTAAAATTAATTTTTTTTAACTGTTGAAATTACCGTTATAGCGGAAATCCATCATTCTAACATTACATCCAAGCATCAAATAATTAGTCTGCCCATTTGGAGAATTTGGATCTCCCCCACCTTAAATATCAGTTCAAATTAGCCCACCAGAATAATGGTCCAATGGATTTCAAAGAAGAAGGCATAGAATAATATTAAGCAATCACAGGCATCATAGGGGTGTGGCCTCGCCATAGCAATTTCGCAAAAAAAATGCTGTAGCGGAAATCTGATGAAAAAATGGGGGGGGGGAATGAATGTGATGTCATCATCGGCGACGTCGGATCTAAACCCGCCCCATATTGCGCGATTCTACCAGGGATGTGGACGAAGTATAGCGCGAGGCAGAGGCAGTAAGAGAAGGGATGTGAACACAGACTGGGACATTGCGGGATAGAATCCAGCGCGATTAATGCACATGAAAAGCGGAAGGTAGGGAAGTGTGGATTTGGCCTCTATCTTCTACTTAATAAGCAACCAGAAGCAGGTATCACTTCCCTGGCCCAATGGCTGGATGCTGTGATGGAATGGCTGAGAGGTAGCTGGCTGAAGTTAAATCCTTTGAAAACTGAGGTCTTGCGGCTGGGAAGGACTTCAGCTGTTGGAAATTTGTCACTCCCATTACTCAACAGAGCCCAGCTTTCTGCTGCGGACTCCATGAAGAGTTTGGGGGTTCGGCTTGATTCCAAGCTTTCCATGGAAAAACAGGTGTCCATGGTGATTAGAATTGCATTTTCCCATCTTCTCCAGGCCCAACAGTTCTCCGCATAGCTATCTCAATCTGACCTTGCCACACTGATCCATGAGATGCTCATCTCTCATTTAAACTACTGCAATTTGCTCTACGTAGTGCTACCCTTGAAGACACTCTGGAGACTTCAGGTAGTGTAGAATGCAGCTGCTTTTTGAAGCAGCTGCACTAGTTACCAGTTAGCCACCAGATCCAATTCAAGGTGTTGGTCCATACCTTTGAAGCCTTCATGGTCTGGGACCTTCATACCTTCGGGTCTGCCTCTTCATTATGACCCTCACCCCCTGCACCTGCTTCAGTCTTCTTCGCAGGGCTTGTTGGTGGTTCCCACTCCCAGGGTGGCACGACTTTCTTCCACCAGAAAAAGGGCCTTTATGATTGTGGTGCCCTCCCTCTGGAATGCCCTCTCGGAAGGCACTCATGCTCAGCAGGACCTGTTGATATTTCAGAAACTCTGCATGGTAGAACTATCCTAGCATGTTTTTGGTATCCAATATTCTACTTGCACAGTATTTGCACAGAAAAAAGGCTAGAAAAGCATTTCTTAAATAAAATGTTAAAATTATGTCCCACTCTTTTCATAGGCCAGGTGAGCCTGATCTCGTCAGATCTCAGAAGTTTAAGCAGGGTCGGCCTTGGTTAGTAATTGGAAGGGAGACCTCCAACGAAGACCAGGGTTGCAGAGGCAGGCAATGGCAAATCACCTCTGTTAGTCTCTTGCCATGAAAACCCCATTAGGGGTTGCCATAAGTCAGCTATGACTTGAGGGCACTCTCTACCACCACTTTCTCTGATGTCTTGTTTTTACGTTGTCATTTCTTTTGTTATGTCTAGAGGCTTCAAAACCTGCACCTCTAAGAAGGACTGAACCTGACTGTATGTATTCTCTCTCCAGAAATGTTCTTTTAATATTATGACATTCTTTTAAGTTGTTAGGACATTTATAAAACAAATACTGCATATATTAATTGACTTTTATTGCCATGATGGCAAATGTCTTCGACCTTGTTTTTACAGAAGGCACAGGGATTTTTCTTCTTTCTGAAACAGGCTGTACAGCAATGGAAAGAGCAACAGAGAAGGAAGCCAAGACAGCTTTCCTGTGCCTGTCAAACCATTCCCTCCTTTGTTATCTCAGCAGTATTTCCTGCCAGCAAATCAATGGCATAGTGAGGGAGGGCTGAAAGGTCAGATTCTGTTCACTGGGGACTCAGCTGACTATGGCTGTGATGTCAAAAGACCTTTTCCAATATCTGATAGAGCACAGCGATACTGGATTGAGTAATGCCTATTGTCCAACTGGAGCGCACCCACTGACCAGAGTCACACTGCTTTGGGTTTTGAACTATGCCAAGAATAGATCCAGTCTTGGGGTCAGAAAAGTTAATTTTATTCAGCTCACATGTTCTTGTTTTTATTTCTTAAAAAGGCAAGAGATTAAAATTCACCATTTCAGCCAAAATGCCTTAGCAGGGCTAAACTCCAGCTAACCCTTGTAAATTTTTCATGATGAACCAAACAAGGACTTTATGCTGATTTATTGGTCCCTGATTTATTGACTCCTGTCAGAGGTTGAAGAAGCACTTGGATATTCATTTAAGTGCTTTGGGATAATTGGCAGTCACTCCAGTTTTGAGGGAACACATTAAGAGTGTTTCAGAGCTGATGGGAAGTTATCAAAATCAGGGTTTGTAACCCATTTTTTTCGTTATTATTGTTTACAAGATGCCCTCATACTATTGCATGTTCCATTTTATCCTCACTATGAGGATAAAATGGAACATGTTGAGAGAGAGAGTGGCGGGCCCAAGGACATTCAATGAGGTTCATGGCCAAGTGAAACCTGCCTTTCTTCAGTTCTGGTCAACCACTTCAGCAGTTACACCACACTGATTCCCTTTCTGCCTGTGGATGGGTTTCTGCTGAGGTGCATCACTAGCCTATTTGGGCTGTGCTGTAACAGTGCTGTTTCCTGCCATAAACCAAGATTTCTCACTCCCACCACATAAGTGGACCTTGACCTTTAAGGGAATGATGGGTGGAGGGGAGCTAATGTAATATAAAACTCAAAGCTGTGAGCCAGAATATGCCAGTTTATGATATTAGATAAGATATAGCAGGTCTGGAGAGGTAGCATGAAAATCTTCTAAATAAACAAATAGGTTACAGTGCAGTCCTAAGCAGAATTACACCCTTCTAAGCCCATTGACTTCAATGGACTCAGAAGGCTGTAACTTAGTGTGGCACCTTGCCTCCATTATCGCCTCCTCTTTGCTGTCAGCCATTGCAGTTGTCACCAGTGCAGGGTAAATCATGAAAGTCCCATGCCTCAGAAGGAGATGGGGGTGAGTTATATCATCACCTGGGTTCCCCTCTTTTGTTCTCTTAGACTCTGGCCTGGGGGCCCTGGCCAGTCAATGCACACTGTATTGCTCTGATTTATCCTGTGCATCAAAGCTGCCTAGGTGTATACTTTCTTCTCTTGAGCATTCGCTCAGGATATTGCATCCTCTCAGAGTCCTGTTACTCACACCTAAGGTGTGATGCTAACGGGATCTTCTGGCCCCAAACCCAAGGTATTCAGACCTCTGTCCCTATACAAGTGTAATGGTCTATTCATTATGTACTCCCACCCGCCACATACTGAAGCATCCCAGTTTTCAATCTTAGCCCAAATTAATTCAATTGACACAGAGACACATACCGAGTATCCATACAGAATGTTGAAGTTGAGTGTTATCAACATCCTCCAGCTGCAGCACTCTGTGTCCTAAATTAGGGTCTGAAGGCTGTGGACAGGTTGAGGGCTAAGAAACTGAAACTAAATCCAAATAATGTAGAAAAGGTGCTAGGTGGGAAGGTGTATATCCTTGAGAAGATTGATCTACATAGGCTGGATAAGGTCAAGATGGCCCCTGTTCAATCATCTTGGAACATCCCCCTCAATTTCCCTAACCTGAAAGGGTTCTGGCTATTTGCACTTTGGGGGCAAACTTGGTATCAGTATTGTATACCCATGTGTTTCCCCAATGGCTTAAATAGTGGCTCTTTGGTGCCATTTCAGGTTGGGAAAACCATGGAAGTGGGGCTTAATCTTGCCTCTCGTCTTTATAAAAATCGAGCCCCCTTATGCCTGATAATTATATTAGAAAATGTTGTAAGTACCAGACATAGAACTTCCAGTGTCGTGTCTGGTTTGTCTTTGAGAGTGCTATATTAGTCTGCTGCAATCAAAATGACAGAGTCTTGTGGCTCCATAAGGAGTAATATCACTTGTCTTTCTGCTTTCAGATGTATATACCTCTGGCTCTTTATAACCAGGCAACCTGTTCAAAATTGTTTGCTATTAACAATACTGCATGCCCCTGCTTATGATCCAATGGAAGTATCCAAGACTCTACTGAGTGCTGACTGATTAATCATTCTCACCATAAACACTAAGCATTGCCCTTATATTTTCACAGAAATAACGACTTTCTGTGGCTGAGGTAAGATTTAAAACAGAGAGTTCCAAGCTCCTGTCTTAGACTTTATGTTACCCCAACTTTCAAAACGAAATCACCACTTATCCATTTATCCTCCATTATCAATTATAAGTGTAACATCTACAGCTAACTTTTCCAAGAATCAGTCTGTAATTCCATAAGGACTAAGTCTTTTTAAAATGTATCCTTCAAAATCTTTGTTATTCCTCATCAGCTGACCAGACAAAACTGAAGACAAACAGGCATATTAACAATGCTGTCCTAAGGAGAGTTAAGCCTTTCTAAGTTCATTGAAGAGTTAGAAGGGTATAACTGTGCTCAGGATGGTACTGTAATCAACAGTGCCTATATACTCTCTTAATAGGTCAGCTCTGTGAATGTAAACCTCAGTGTGGTGGTAGAGGGTGCCCTCAACTCATAGCTGACTTACGGTGACCCCTGATGGGGTTTTCATGGCAACAGACTAACATAAGTGATTTGCCATTGCCTGCTTCTGCAACCCGGGTCTTTGTTGCAGGTCTCCCATCCAATTACTAACCAAAGCCAACCCTGCTTAACTTCTGAAATCTGGTGAGATCAGGCTCTCCTGGACTATCCAGGTCAGGACTGTCCTAATTGACAACACTTTAGTTGTTGTGCAGCAAACACATATGAATGTCTACTCAGACACATTGAATTTAGTACGTATTTGCAAGCAAATGTGTGTAGGACTGCAAGTCTGCCTGGAGTTGTAGCCCCTCTCCCCTTGCAGTTCCATTTTATGTTGATTTCTTGATAACAGATTGCTATCAGATAAGAAACGGTATGTAACATATAAGGTTGCTAAATTCGGATGGTTGGCAATGAAGAGCAGGAGACATTACATTATCAACTAATGGGAGTTTTCCTACTTTTGTTTTTATGCTGTATTAGGTTTTAAAATAATTTTAATGTGATATTTTACTCTACTGGCTGACCTACTGATTTACTTACCCATATGTTTTACTATTTACTGTATCACGCTTTCTGGTCTATGACCATAATAATAAATTTGATTTGATTTGAATAGTACTTGTTTGCAGGCAAGTGTGTATAGGATTGCAAGTCTGCCTGGAGTTGTAGCCCCTCCCCCCTTGCCATTCCATTTTATAGTGATTTCTTGATAACTGATTATTTTCAAGGCTTAAGGTTAAAAAGTTTCAGACCACAAAGGAGTTCTAATATCTGGAATTTTTCTGCAATTTTTTGACAAGTACAACCTGTTTTTACTTGGGGCTTTTTGTCATATCAGAATAAAGTTAATCTGTTAAATGGTTGGGCTCATTATGCAATTTCCTGAACAGATTCAAAGCACAAACAGAACTCGCGATGAAGAGGCAAGAGCATCCTATAGGACGTTTATGAAAGCCTATGAGATGGCAGTGAAGACTGCAAAGAAAGAGTTTTATGCAGCCTCCATTGCATCAGCTAGCTCACGCCCAGCAAAACTATATAATGTGGTTCGGTCTTTGGTCTCCTTGTCAGGAGGGGGCTGTCAAAATTTAAATTTGGATATTGGCTGTGAGGCTTTTGGGAGCTTTTTTGCTGATAAAATCTTGTCTCTCCACCGCGATCTCCCAGCCACAGTTGATACAGTGTGCGAACTGGAGGCCCCTTGGCCACCTTCTGGGATAATATTAGATCATTTCAGCCCACTCTCTGGGAATGAGATTGACATGATCCTGCGAGCAGTTAGGCCTACCAAATGCTCCTTGGACCTGTGCCCTTCGAGGCTGGTGAAGGCCAGCATAGATAGGCTATGGGATGCCCTGAAGGCCATTGTCAACATGTCTCTGAGCTCCGGGATTTTTCCTGAAGCATTGAAGGAAGCTGTGGTTAGGCCTCTCTTGAAAAAAATCATCTTTGGACCCTGCTGACCTGGTTAGTTACTGCCCAGTTTCGAACCTCCCGTTCCTGGGTAAGGTGATTGAGCGGGCGGTGGTAGAGCAGCTGCAGGTCTTCCTGAATGATTCCTCATCCCTAGATCCCTTCCAGTCCAGCTTCCATCCAGGACATGGGACGGCGACATTACTGGTCGCCTTAATGGACGATCTCCGTAGCCAGCTGGATCAAGGCAGGTTGGCACTGCTGATATTGTTAGATCTATCAGCAGCATTCAATACGGTCAATCATGACCTGTTGATTCACCACCTTGCCGATGTGGGGATATGAAGGATGGCCTTGCAGTGGTTTTTCTCTTTTCTCCGTGGTCAGAGGGTGGCACTGGGGGAGAAGTTGTCATCCCACCACCAGCTAGTGTGTGGTGTCCCTCAAGGGGCAATACTCTCCTCTTTGCTATTTAACATATATATATGCCCCCTTGCCCAGCTGGTATGGAGTTTCAGACTTCGGTGCGATCAATATGCAGATGAAGCTATCAAGAGTGGGACCACTCTACCCAGGATTCCCAACAATCGATCACTCCAAAGATAACTAAGCTTATTAATAAAGTGTCAACGTTCATACAATTAATCCAAATTCTTTGTGTATTTCATAACAAGTAATTAATACATAAATACAACAATCTTAGTAATAATAATACATCACTTCTCAACCACAAATCCACCTCCAAAATAGAAGCTCTGGGACCAAGTCAAGGTAAGTATAAAGTTCAGTTGATTACAATATGTTTCCTCTTTCTTTTTCAGTTGACTTGGCAAGAAGATGGAAATCTGAATGTTATGCCCACCATGAAGCTCTTTGGTGGAAAAGCAAGCACCTCCAAAGGTGTGGCCAGTGTGCCTGCTTGCTTTTCCACCAAAGAGCTTCATGGTGGTGATTTATTATTTTCAGGTGTTATCTGTGTTGCGACTCCTGAGGAAGACATTTTGAAACAAGTTCTTTGCCTGGTTCCTTGTAAAGTCGCTGGGGTCTTGTGCCTCCAGGCTTTCTTCCTGACACCTGTAAAAAAGAACATAAGTACCTTTAATATGAAAACAATTTTATGAATTTATATGTAGCACTCACCTTGTACTCCATTACCTTGGTTGGTTGTATTGGTCACCGCTGCCTGTTCTGATTGTATTACTATGGTACTGTAGCATATTACACTTTAATTGACTATACATTTGTTGTTATTTTTTCAATAACACTTTATACCATTTTTTCACTGTGTTACCTTCATATATATTACTTGTTTCAGAATGTATGCTGTCAGCATCTATGTAGCACCTGGATAGGTAGATAAAAAATGCTGTAGAGATCTCTACTGATGGTAAGAATTTGGAGGCAGAATTTCCCTAGCAAAAGACAAGGATCAAGGATGATGAGAACATTGATGTGAACACAGTTGCAATCCAATTCAACTTTGCTCAAATACCTAACTTACACATGAGTCAAGTTTCCTTGTCCTACCTCCTCGATCTTGGTGTTCAACTTGAACACTGTGCTGAGCAGCTTTGTTCTTGCACAATAGCTGCTTGTGCTACAGGATCATAGTTCAATTATGCCTTAGTAGATAAATTTAATTTACTTCTGTATTCTACCTTGTGCCTGCTTTTGCACCTCCGCAGTCAGCAAACACGTTATTCTCAATGAACTTTTCTACATAGTCAACTTATTCCTGATTTTCTTAGCAGTGAATCCACAAGCACTGGAATCAGTTTGGGTACAGTTTTTCTGCATGTACGGCCTCCTCTTGTAGCAGTTGTGGAGTCAGTTTATTTCTCCCTCACATGCCCTAAAACTCAGGATTTTCAAGTGAGGGTACTGCATCATCAGTGATATCATCAGTGGCATCATAGAACCTCTTCCCTTTTGTTTATAAAGAAAAGGGTATATCTCTACAATGTAAAAGACTGGATACTTACTTTTTTAATTAACGCTGGGAATTCAGAGATTCTGCTGCATCTATTTTTGCAAGGTTAGATCATTACAACTTTATGAAACTGACAATTAAAAAAAAGATAGCGAAACCAGGAAGGTGGACGAAGGTGGAGGGAAGGAGTGGTTTGACTATGACAAACAACCAATCATCAGAAAGTAGGTTGGAGGTGTGTGGGAACAAAGGGGAATCACAATCGGCTTCAAAAGAAATTTGTGTAAAAGTGGTCTCAAAAGAACCAAGAAAATGTAGGCTCTGGTATATCTTAGGAATGATCTTGAGTCTGATTAAGGAGTGAATGAAGAGAATTTTCAGGAAATACAATTTTGATAGAAAGCAGAGAAACAGAATAGATACTAACTACCTTACTAAACTGGGAGAGAGGGACTTCTGGAAAGAAGCAGGAAGTAGCCTAAGGTTACTAATCTGGAGACATGCAAGGACAGAAGAGAGGAAGAAGGATCTTATTTTGCTATCTTTCTGTCAGATTTGCTGCCCCCTGCAGGTGTTCTGTCTTCTGCCTTCTCTGTACACAAGACATTGTATTTCCAACAGAAAGAAACAGGGAAAATAAAAAAAAAAACAAAGTGAAAATTAAAGACAAAAAAATGCATGAGGAAACCAGGAGATAAGTCAAAGCTGTATGGAGCCAGAACTGACAAAAAAAAGTGCAGAAAAGCCCATTCATTGGAAAGGCTGGTATGTATCTCACAAAGTTGTGGTTGTGGTAATTAAAGTGACCTACTTTTCAAGCACAGGTCACTTTCAGTTTGCCTTCTCTTTTTATCCAGGATGAGGAAAGTTGGGCTGCCTTTCATTTTCGTTATTGTTGGTGCCATCAGGAAAGCTCTCATATACATTCCTTTTGGTAGCTTTAAAAACAAGTTTTTTATATGCTGGGTGGGAGGCAATAAACAACTCTCACAGAAGTGCAAGAATGCACATGCATGAATTGATTTGGCTCCAGTCACTGAAGCAGTCATTAACAGACAGAAAGTTACGTTGTCAAAATAAGAGATAAAAAGAATAAATCTCAATCCAAAGAGTTATATATATTTTTACAATATACCTTTTAAACTGAAGGAGCCATTTGAGCTGTTCAGATTAGAGGATCAGTTCACCAACAAGTCGTCTTCCATAATCACTATCCACAGGCAAAACCTGAGATGAAACAATGGGTAATCAAGCATCCCTGACCAGGTTATGAGAGTAGCTGCTGTGACATTGTACATTATCCTGAATGCACTGATATCTTTCCCTGAGAATCCTGGGGGTATCTTGTCAAAAATCAATGTAGCATGAAAATTCCTGGAGTACATAAGTGTTACTATTTATATAAATTACAGGTAGTTAGTACAGTTTATATGAAATAAGTAGATGTAATGATCCATTTTAGTACATTAGTGCAAACATGTCTTCATAGATGCTTACCAAAGCTTCTAGGGACCCTTTTGCTCAGGAAACAAAGGCTGTTCTCTTTCTGTGGCATAGGTTCCAATCTAGCATGCCTTCTATAATGGCCAGAATGCTGCCCAAAGAATCGGGAGTCACAGGATGAACAGTGTTGTCTTTTCAACTGGGAGTGCAGGGGAAAAGAAATTAACCTGTGGGAAAATATTATAAAATATGATAGTGGTTAATAGGCTAGGTTCACATTGTAGGAATAAAGCACTGTGGTCTCATTTGAATGTGCAGGGTGTTTGCAGAGTGAAGGGCTTGATATTTTGTATAGTTTATCTGTAACTCCTGAAGTAGCCCCTCCCTGTTGTGAGTGAAGATTCTATTCTGTTCTGTGTCAGTTGTAAAGTGTCTGTTGGTGAAACTCTCTCTCTCTCTCTCCTGTATAAGAGCTATGAATGTTTCTCTCAGTTTGTTGTATATATTATTGTAAATAATTCTTAAATGAAACTCTTCTTTCACTAAACAAACTTATCTTAAATTATATTTCTTCTCACTGGACTTCACTGTGTGCTCTGCTACATACATTCACGTGTGAAAAGGTGATATATCCTTCATCAGGTGAGTGATGGGATATGCCCCATATTGAGGGTCACAGAGATCTCTCTCCTCCCTCACAGAGGGTTATGGGCCCAGCCAGCCACCCAGCCAGCCAGTGAAGAGAAGTAAATATATTTAAGAGAAACAAAAGAAAAGACATAGAGCGGAACTACAAGTGACAAAAGGCACAGGTTGGACACTTGTCCGCTTCCCTCAAGTTTTGATGGGAAGTGTAGGCAGCTTGGCGGAATGTTGGACAAGTGACAGTTGAAAAGTCCATTGAACAGCAATCAGAGAGCCAAGCTGCAAGACTAGGATGCCTACATTTCCCATCAAAACTTGAGGGAAGCTGACAAGTGTCCAACCTGTGCCTTTTGTCACTTGTAGTTCCGCTCATAACGGCCACATATTTAAAGGCAGTAAAATCGCTAGATCCCGCTGTGCCTGTTCTAACGTCTAGTAACTATTCTTTATGGAAGTTTAGAATGGAGAATGAGCTGGTGAAGAAGGGTCTGTGGGAAACAGTGGAACAAATCCCACCAGAAGAAGCCCAAAAAATGAATTGGGAAAAACAAGACAGAAAGACAAGGGCAGAAATTGCAACTTATGTGACTTACACCACATAAGAGACTTTAGGACTCCCAGAGAACTGTGGGTGGGACTGAGAGAATTATATGAGAGAAACTCACTGAATGAAAGGCTCTTGTCAAGAAAGTTGTTTAATTTAAAATGAAACAAAGGTGGTGATCTAGAAAGGCATATAAGTCAAGTGACAGAGTTAATGGATCACCTGAATACTATAGGCAAGAAGTTTGATGAAGACGACAAAATCATTTTAATTTTGTCAAGCCTGCCTGAAAGTTACAGCTCTTTGATACATGCAATAGAAGCAAAAGATGAACTTTCTATGAAATATGTTGTCTCACGACTTAAGGAAAAGGCATCTAGGAGAGCAGAGAAGGCAGCAGAGACACGAGAGTGAGACACAGGCATTTTCTACATGAAGGACTGAGTATAAGTCTAAGCGTAGAACCACTTTACAAGTTGCAAACAAGAAAGATAAAACTAGAAAATGCTTTTCTTGTGGAAAAACAGGTCATTTTCCTCATGACTCTGTAAAGCAAAGTGGTGTTTGCAAAGAAAGGCAACAGAGTGGAAGCAAAAGACACATGAAAAATGTTTTTGTTGCTCACCAGAACAATTTAGTAATTTCAGAGTGTGGAAGAAATAATGATATTAATACTAAATCCTCTGGTTGGGTAATAGATTCTTTTGCTTCCATACACATGACCTGTAATTCTGAGTTCTTCAAAGAACTGAATGAAACCTCATCAGAGGATGTGATAATTGCAAATGGTAATAAAATAGCCATTCAAGGTAAAGGAGAAGGCTTGCTTAAATGTGTGGCAGGAGGAAGAATTGTCTACAGTTAGGTGAAAAATTTGGTTTACTTGCCAGAATTAAAGGGCAGTTTGTTAAGTGTATCTGCTTTGACCAAGCGTGGTTTTAATGCAAATTTTAGAGGAAACAGATGCACAATCACTAGAAACGGTGTGCTATGTGCTGTTTCCATTATGTGAAAATAATGGAGTGTTTGTTCTAGATACAAGCCAAGAGAGAGTGAATTTGGCAAAACAGAGTTCAAGTGCAAGATGCATTCATCTGTGGCATAAAAGGCTGGGTCATAGAGACTTCAACATAATAGAAGAAATGCAAAAGAAATGTTTGGTAAGAGGAATGGAAATTAAGGGTGCAATTCTAAGCAGAGTTACTTCAGTCTAAGACCATTGAAATCAATGGGTGTAGGCTGGAGTAACTCTTCTTAGGATTGCACTGTAAACCTTGTAACATTGACTTGAAGCTGCAGAAAAGTTGAAGAACTACGTTGCAAGTGTTGAGAATCTCTTTGGGAGAAAACCACAAGCAATACTTTCTGACTATGCAGGTGAGTTTATGTCACACCACATCAAGTCTTATTTGAATAAAAATGGAATAGAGCACTTGCACGCTGTACCATTTACCCCAGAACAAAACGGAGTGACAGAAAGAATTGCTATCTGATGGAAATGGTTAGATGTATGTTAACAGAATCTAACTTACCACATAAATATTGGGTTGAAGCTGTGATGACTGCAACATATTTGCAGAATAGACTGCCAACAAAAGCTACTAATAAAACAGCATTTGAACTTTGGTTTGGAAGAGTCACATTAGAGTGTTTGGATCAAAAGTTTTTGCATATGTGCCAGTGCAAAAACGCTCCAAACTTAACAATAGAACTGAACTGGGAATAATGATCGGATATGAGAAAGGATGTAAAGGTTATAGAATTCTTAACGGAGAAACGAGAGAAGTGAAAGTAAGAATAGTAGTATATTTTAAAGAAGAGAAGTCTTGTACATATGTTCCTAACCAGAAAGGTTTTAATGAGGAACAGATTAATACTAATTGGCCAACTGAAGAGGATGAAGTAAAAATATTCTTAGAAGAGAAAATAGAAAACAGGAACCCAAGTAAAAGGAATTCACAAACAGAAGGGGAAATAGAGACAGAGAAAGAGACAATGTGAAATTTGGAAGAGCAAGCAGAACCTTCTACCAGATATTCATCTCGAATGAATAAAGGAGTGCCAGCAGAATGGCTATCATACGCAGCAAAGGCAGTACAGAATAGCAAAGCAACATGGAAAGAAATAGACAAATTACCTGTGGAAGAAGCAGCCAAATGGATGACAGCGGCCAAGGAAGAAATTGAAGCATTGAATAAAAATCATACTTGGACACTTACTAAGTTGCCAAAAGATAAAAAGGCTATTGGTTGTGAGTGTTTAAGAAAAAAGTTAGATCAACATGATATGATATTGTGTAGTGAAAACAAACAAGAATGTACAAAAATTGTTGAATGTTTAAATAAGGAAGTAGAAGTTAAGAGACTTGGTAATTTATCTTTGTAATGATTTCAAGTAAATGTGTGCATGTATCTTTAAATGCTTGGTGTGAGATAGGTGAAGAGTGAGGGTGAAAGAGAGGGATGAGTGAGTGATATGATTGGTTGATGACTGAGTGTGGGCGAAGTGAATGCAGTTTAGACTGAGAGCGGAGAGAAAAGTTTCAGTCAGAAGAAAGCAGGCAAGCTGTGTGCTGCCTGAGCAGTTTAAGCATTTCTGTGCAAAATATTTAGTGGGGAAAAGAGGCTAGCTGTGTGCTGCCTTTAAGCACGTCTGTGAGAAATATTGAGTCAGAGAAAGAGGCTAACTGTGTGTGAAGCCTTAGAAGAGATCTGTGTGAATGAGTTCAAATGAAGTAACTTTAAGAACCGAGAACTACTTTTATAAAACTGACACGCTTCTTGAAAAAAAAAAGTTTACTTTGTTTTTGTTATATCCCAGAGTAGCTGTCATTGCTATATCCCATTCCTATCCTCAGGGACACACAGACCCACAAAGGAGCCCGATGGTTAGGCACGTTACAAAAGGGAAAACTTAAATAAAATATCTTGGAATATAATATTCCTGGTGGCAGCAATCTACCCAGAGGGTGTAAGGGAACGATTAAAGGCAAAATCTACCCTAGAGAAAGAAGGGGTCATAACAATCTTATTATTTGGGTATGCAAGTAGAAAGAGAAGATGATAGTTTTCTTTTCAATCAAACCCAGAAAACTGTTGACTTGATAGAATTTATGGGTTTTAAAGGAAGCAAATGTTGTGACAACCCCAATGTGTACTAATTTCATTTCATAAAAGGATGAAAGTAAAACTTTATCTGATAATGATGTACACAGAACTGTAATAGGAAAACTATTGTTTCTGGCTAACACAATGCAGACTTGATATTGCATCTGAAGACAAAGCTGAAGTTGGTTCCTAGTTCCCAATTCTTTATTCGCAGTTGCTAGTTCCTTATTCGCAAAGCCAAAGAAAAATATTGTGGGGAAACTGAAAAGCTCTGAACCTCAAAATGAAGTTTGCAGGGGCACATATTATACACCTCCATATTCAGCAGACTGAGGGCCAAGCTACACATGACGAATGACACTTGAATGGCAAGTGTATTTCTCCCTGTTCACTTGCCCTCCACTCAATCCACTTGCCGTTCAAGTGTCATTCATCATGTGTAGCTTGGCCCTCAGCCCTCTGAGTGGACCGATACTGGGTCATCCTACAAAACCCAGATATTGAGTTAACATCTTCAAAATAGGGTGCCACCAGAACAATTCAAAACAAGAAGGGGCGGCAGCTGCAGCAGAAAAAAACTTTGGATCACCCCAAGTCACACACCCCTGAACTCCAGAGGCTGTCCCCCACAAGAGGACATGTGCTGGTGCTGATCGAGTCTCTACTTCTGGAGCTGAGACCTACTATTTCACCTTTTTCCCAGAACCTTGCATTAGGCATTGCTGTGAATAAGGGACTGGGAAACATGAGAGGCTTATGCACCCCCAAATAATCTTGGATCACCCCAAATAACACAGCCCTGAACACAAGAGACTGTTCCCCACAAGAGACTGGTTCTGAACCTTGTGCTGGTTCTGAACCTTGCTGGTTCTGAACCTTGTATTAGACATTGCTTTGAATAAGGAAGTGGAGAAAATATAAGACTTCAGCACCCGAAAATAATCTTTGGATCACTCCAAATCACACAACGCTGTAATCCAGAGACTATTCCACGTAAGAGGACATGTGCTGGTTCTGATCCAGTCTCTGGTTCTGGACCTAAGGTCTCGAATTTGGCCTTCCTCCAAGAACCTTGTATTTGACATGGCTTTGAATATGGAAGTGGTGAAAATATAAGCTCTCTGCACCCCAGAACAATCTCTGGATCACCCCAAGTCACACACCCCTGAACTTCAGAGGCTATCCACAAGAGGACACGTGCAGGTTCTGATCCAGTCTCTACTTGGGGAGCTGAGAACTACTATTTCACCTTTCTCCCAGAACCTTGCTTTAGGCATTGTTGTGAATAAGGGACTGGGAAACATAAGAGGCTTCTACACCCCCAAATAATCTTTGGATCACCCCAAATCACACACCCCTGAACTCCAGAGACTGTCCCCTACAAAAGGACATATGCTGGTTCTGATCCAGTCTCTGGTTCCAGAGTTGAGGCCTATTATTTCACCTTTCTCTCAGAACCTTGTACTTTACATTGCTGTGAATAAGGAAGTGGGGAAAATATAAGCCCTCTGCACCACAAAATAATCTTTGGATCGCCCCAAATCACACACCCCTGAACTCCAGAGACTGTCCCCTACAAGAGGACATGTGCTGGTGCTGATCCAGTCTCTGGTTCTGGACCTGAGGCCTCGAATGTGGCATGCCTCTGGCCGCGACCCCCCGGGGGCCCCCTGGCCCGCGTCCAGCGGGCAGGTGTCCTTGTCCTTGTCCTGGGGATGGGGAAATTTATTTTTGGCAACCTCTTCTACATGCAAAACTTAAAACTTTTGTGGTACAAAGTTGTAATGTTATAAAATGGTAAACATTTCATAAAATTGTAATTTTACTAACAATCCAACTCAAATAAGTATATAGATAATTCAAACAGTATAGCTTCTATAATCATATTAGGCATAAATATTAAACATAACTTTTAAACATTAAGTAAAAAGTATTAAATACTCGGTAGAGATGGGTTGAAGGTTTTATCTTAAATCCTGAGCAGCTTGAAACCTTCAAGTGAGAACTGAAAACACGTTTCTCTGTTTTAGAGAAACTATTTGTCAGTACAAAATAAACGGGATGGATGTTTTTGTTGCACTCTCCCAACCAGGAGACAGACTCCTCCTAAGAGTTTAATGGCTTCTTTCATTAACAAACGCTAGTCTTTTTCATTAAGTGAGGTATCAAAATATGTTTATTTAAATAAAACATAGAAAAATAGAACAGATGAACACAACAAGAATTAAGTTTCCTAACATTTCTTAATCAAATCTAACTCAGAGCCAAAACACACAAGAAGAAATACCTAGATTCAGCACGTGTTCTCTTACCTCAAGGTTTGCCGAGATCTGTAGGCATCCTGGAAGCTTAAAGTTTAGCATTTACAGAGCAGCAGGAAGGGAAATACAGGCGCCTGTATTTCCCTTCCCCTTCCTGCTGCTCTGTAAATGCTAAACTTTAAGCTGCCAAGACACCTACACTTCCCAACAAACCTTGAGGTAAGAGAACAAGTTTAGCATTTACAGAGCAGCAGGAAGGGGAAGGGAAATACAGGCGCCTGTATTTCCCTTCCTGCTGCTCTGTAAATGCTAAACTTTAAGCTTCCAGGATGCCTACAGATCCCGGCAAACCTTGAGGTAAGAGAACACGTGCTGAATCTAGGTATTTCTTCTTGTGTGTTTTGGCTCTAAGTCAGATTAACGATGAAATGCATTCAAGTTACCATAGCACATATTACAAGGGTAAGTTTCCTGCCTAGATCTTCATGAGATTTCTTTTGGCCAAAACCCTGATCTGCTATTTGGATTACCATTTTTATATATTATCTTATGCAGAAATCTAACATCTTTTCATATGATAACATAGATAAATATCAAACCAATCATAATTTCTTTTTTACTATTTCCAATCATGTGACATTCTACCTAGCCAAAAGTACCACTATGCCCAGCTGCAAGATAAGAGATATGGATAGTAAAAATGACAGGAAAAGTTACATGACCAGATCATCCTTGGTCTCTGCTAACAATTACGGAACATTTATCTGATACTGTTCACTATTTTTAATTGGCTGTCAAAGATAAAGAAGCACCAGTTATACACCATACTAGAAAAAGAACTACAGTGAAGTTCATACAGCGTTATTTAGAATGCATATATTTCACTAAATGTGTGTTCTAAACCATAATCAGCAGTCTACTGGTTTGAATCCCACTACTGACATGAGCTCAGTAGGTGGCCTTGGGTCAGCCACTCCTCTCAGCCCCAGCTCCATTGTGGGGATAAGAATAACACTAACTTGTTCACTGCTCTGGGTGAGGCACTAATATGTGTAGAAGAGCGGTATATAAGCACAGTTATTATTATTATTTATATTTCCATGACACCATCCCTTGACCTGTGAAATTAAGTATTTTGATAAATATGAAAGTGATACAAAATACAAATGCATTGCATAATGTGTGAATGTACATATACAAACTTTAAAAATTGTATTGGATAATACCGCAAAGCATGATTACTGAGAAAGCTGCTTTCACTGCTTTCAGTGTGGAGAGCTGCTTGTAGATCAAAACAACCTGGCGAGCTGTCTTCATGCAGAGTGCACGATTCTCTTGGCTTTCAATTCTGTTTTCGTTCAGCATGGGTAAATCAATGTGTCAGCAGTAAACATTTGTATCACTCCTCTCTGAATGACCTTTTAAATTTTACTGCCTATTGTGTCAAAGCAATTAAAATTAACAATACAGTTACTAAGCTGCTAAGATCAATTAATGGCTCTTAGGCTTTATCTATTGATCTAGTGACATCTTCAAAACCCACTGGTAACAGACTATGCATACTTCTCTTCTATCCACAATATATACACAAAGATTGATTACATATTCTTATCTTCTAAATTACATATTTAAATGACATATTCTTATCTCCTAAATTAATTAGTCAAACTCTTACATCAAGGATTGGCATTTATATTTGAATTGGTAAACATATTGAACCTGGTCCTTGAAACTCTATGGGTTACATAAGTTTACAAGTGGTTTGGTTTCTTATTAGGAAATGCTGCTATAAGTTGGACTAGCAGGAAACAAAACTCAGTAGCTTATTCTACCACAGAGGCAAAATATGTAGCTGCAGCAGAGGCATGCAAAGAAGCACAATGGCTTAGCCAGATTCTAGCAGATCTGGGAGTGCCAAACTCAGAGCCTATTAAAATGTTTGAAGATAATCAGAGTTGTTTAAAGTTAGTGCAATCAGAAAAAATAAATGCATGCACTAAACATATAGATGTCATGCAATAAATGATTTGTGTCAAAAAGGGTTTATCGAAATGGAATATTGTCCAACATTACAAATGGTAGCAGACATCTTAACTAAGCCTTTAAGTGCAGAGAATTTTGAGAAACTGCGTAATGGATTAAATTTGGTTAATTCAAATGAGGCACAGTGAGAAGGGGATTGTCGGAATAAAGCACTGTGGTCTCATTTGAATGTGCAGGGTGTTTGCAGAGTGAAGGGCTTTATATTTTGTATAGTTTATCTGTAGCTCCTGAAGTAGCCCCTCCCTGCTGTGAGTGAAGATATCTGGCAGATAAGAGCTTTCTATGTTGGCAGACAGGGCTGGCGGGGCTGCTTCTCTGGCATCTGAGGGGCACTTCCTGGGGGGAGGTTCTGAGGCCAGCATAGGCACTGGACACTTTGTTTAGGATTGCAGTGGTACTGTTTTTCTGTTCTACCTGTATGTGGAATATGGGGATAATAATATGCCCTGTCTTACAGAGTTGACATATGAGGTCTGAGATAATATATGTGAAGTGCTTTGGGTACACAAAGAACTTAATACAAATGCAGTATTCATTATTATTGTGTTTCAATCTCTGCTTATATGATTAGCATCATCTTCATTGATCGTATCAGAGCTACTGCAAGTGCGGTTCAGGTAGATAATATAATGGCAGTAACCAGTCAGTCCAAGAAGATTTTGTGTGAAAATTGGAAGTTGCATTTGGGTGGATAAGGTTGTCTGTATGAGGAGGTGGGAGAGAGATATCTCTCTAACTCTCAATATGGGGCATATCCCATCACTCACCTGATGAAGGAAATATCACCTTTCCACACATGAATGTGTGTATCAGAGCACGTAGTGAATTCCAGTGAGAAGAAATACAATTTAAGATAAGGCTGTCAGGATGATATATTGTTGAAGGCTTTCACGGCCAGAGAACAATGGTTGTTGTGGATTTTCCAGGCTGTATAGCCGTGGTCTTGGCATTGTAGTTCCTGACGTTTCGCCAGCAGCTGTGACTGGCATCTTCAGAGGTGTAGCACCAAAAGACAGAGATCGCTCAGTGTCACAGTGTGGAGAAGATGTTGGCAGGTAATTTATATCTACTCAGGAAGGTGGGTTTGGGCTGAGTCATCCTGTAAGAGTTTCCGAGGGTGTGGAATGCTAATGGAGGGCAGCTTCACTCTATCCTGAGGAGGTTCTTTTGCATATGGATTGGTGCTTGATATGCTAATCTTCTCTGCAGGGCTATTGTAGAGTATAGAGTATTTTGTTAGCCTGGTGTTTTTCAGGACTGGAAACCATGCTCTATTCATTCTTAAAGTCTCTTCTTTCCTGTTGAAATTGTGCTTATGCTTATGAATTTCAATAGCTTCCCTGTGCAATCTGACAAAGTAGTTGTAAGTGTTGTCCAGTATTTTAGTGTCCTGGAATACTCTACACCCCACGTAAGTAGTTATACTGTTGCATTTGTATGAAGAACATTGATTGATAGTGGGTATAGTGTTGTTGCAGGGATTATTGCTTTGGTTGTTACTACCTGGAGGCTGGCAACCCTACGGGCGGGCTGCCTGCTGGCTGAGAATCTCCCTATGGAGAATGGCTGCAAGGCTCCTAGAGCTGCCACGTCAGCAAACAACACAGCAGCCCGAAAGATAAGGCCAGGCGGCCTCACAGCCCTGGGACAGGCTCTGGCAAGGTGGGGACACAGTGAGCAGGCAGTCAAGGCAAGGGAGTTGATGGAGGCCAAGAGGCGCTCTAATGAGGCCTGGTTCAGGGATGGGGCTCAGGCAGGTGTGGTGGCCTAGGACAGCCCAGGCAGCAGTTCAGCTGCTGAGGGTGGGACCGGGGGAAGGGAGCTGTAATTGGTAAGGGATAAAGCCAGGGAGTCCACAACAAGCTGGGGAGAAGATAGTGACTAGCCAGGACACCCAGGAGCCAGAGTCTATCCAAGAAAGCAAAAGAGAGGAATCCGGGGATGATATAACCTGCCACCTCTCCAAATCTTCTATGTCCAGCAGTGAAGAGGAAGTGACAGCAGAGGCAGGACAGAGAATGCAGGCAGTTGACCCACGGTAGGCCGACCACTCCCTCAAATCCCTTGAATCCCCGCTCCACCAGGTAGAGCTCCAGCCATCCTCTCTTATGGGCTCCCAGTACCTGTGACCGCAATAGTGATCACCTCCAGGTCAGCAACAGCTGAGGGGAACCCTGTACCCAGGGACGCCCCCAACATGGACTGGACACAGCTTGGTCGATGGCTGGTGGAGCACCAGGAGCAACTCACCCAACAGCACTGGGAATCCCAGGCAGCCTTGGTAAGAGATCTGTGCAGAGCCCTAAAGTGCAGCAGGCGTGCCCCAGTGGCTGATGTTGGGGCCGTCCCAGCAGGCAGGGCCCCTGGAGGGGAACAGGCCCCAGTATATCAACTCACAAAAAGGGAAGCCAAAGACGACTTTGATGCCTTACTCAAGGCCTTCAAGAGGACTGCAAAGGTGGCCCACTGGCCCCAGGACCAGTGGGCCTTCGTCTTTGGCCCCATTCTGACCGGGAAAGCCCAGGCAGCAATGAGGGCCTTATCCAAGGAGGTTGGAGTGGATTATAAGGAACTGAAAGAAGGCATTCTGGACCAGTAATACCAGAGACATACCACCAGAGATTGCAGTCCATAAAGTATAAGAAAGGGGACCACCCATAGACCCTGGTCATGTCTCTCCAGGACACAGCCTACCACTGACTGAAGCCCATCACTGAAGGGGAGAAATGGATAGCAAACCAGGTGATCATGGAACAGTTGTTGCAGGCACTCTTGCACTGTACACACTACTGGGTCATGTGCAGCAAGCTAGCTGACCTCAAAGAAGTCACCACTCTGCTGGAGAATTTCCTGGCAGCTGAACCCTGAGAAGTCCCAAAGGAACCCACATGACTGGAGGGGAGGGTCTCCTTGACATTTGGCAGAGGGAGTGGAGAGGATCCTAAGTTGAGGAGGGTCTATCAAGGCCTCAGAGGAGAATTGGCCCGTGACGGACTCAGCTGTCATTGAAAGGGAATGCCTAGCTATTGTGTGGGTTATAGAGAAATTAAAGCCCTACTTATGGGGAGAACGTTTACATCGTGCACAGACCATTCACCTTTGCGGTGACTGGATCAAGTTAAAAGCACCAATAGCAAGCTAATTCAATGGAGCTTGCAACTACAGGACTATAATTTTGACATCGTTCATGTGCAAGGAAAATATTATAGCTGATGCTCTATCTAGAAACATTACTTGAACAACTAAGGATATGATAAACCACACTTTGTAAATATGTGTATGTGATAAGGACTAAATTTGGTTATAGTGCATGAATGTTATTATCTATATAAGTGTTAATGCTGTTTAATTGTTAATGATTTTGTTTTCACACATGGCTCACCACATTGCATCGGAGAGGCTTGCAGAACTACTCCTACTGCAATCGTCTCTAAGGGTGGGACATGCGATGGACTCAGCTTCAAATACTGGGATTGTTGGGCAGTAAAGAGGGGAGGAGGATTGACAGGTTACCTTTGTGGCTAGCCTGAAATGGCAGTTGGTGATGGAATGTTGAGGGGTTGACAGTTAGAGTAAACTGACGAGTGAAAGGAGTTGGAGTCTGGCTTCTGAGCAGAGAAAGGTCAGCCAGAGAGTCTTCTGTGTGAGGAAGGAAAGGGAAGGTGTACCCTTTAAGGAAAAATCATTACGTTTATGAAGCACTTGTAGTCCTTAGGCTAAAGTGGGAAAGACAGCACTAACTTCTGTGCAGACACAAGAAATCTGGGAATTGTAGTGGGCCAAGGAAGTGGGTAGAGAGGAGTCTCCCCTTCGGCCACAGGAACATAGCTGGGGCATAACTATAACAGCTGCCCAGTATCTTGAAAGAGCTTGACTCAGTGGAGTACCCTAAGGTCTGCAAAAAAGGAGAGGTCGTGCTGTGTGTGTGAAAATAAGAGCACCTAACGTGAAGGAGTACCAACCTCAGAAAGAGCTTACTTTAACATCTTTAAGTCTAATAACACCAACATCTCTAATACAAGCCAGCAACTTAAGAATCATACCGAGTGGTGTTTTGTGTCTCACACTAGTGAAGTATTCTGTACAAAAACCTCTCCATTATTTCAGTTTAAACACCTGTCTACACGCCTTCTTATTTTACCTCCTTGTAAATAAACCTGCTGTTTCATTTTGAATCTCCACAAGCCTTGTGTGCCAGTTCCTGTTCAAGGGAAGCGCAAACCCCTGATCTTTCCCCTACTTAGACTTGGCTGGTTAACCATACCACGTATATGCTCCTGAAGGGTGGGACAAGAAAGAAAGTTGAAGCTAACCATCAATCATGCTACTAAAGACTTCCCAGCCCAGTATTCAGCTTCATAATGGCTACCCCACATCATACATGAGGGCAGAGTCTGGTATAGAGGCAAGTTCAGTTGCGGGGGGCTGAGGTGCAGCAGTTATTAGTCCCCTTAAGATACCAGGATGAAGTACTGGACGGTGTCCAGTCCCACCCCTGGGCAGTGCACCAAGGGCTAAGAACACCCTTGCCCAGGTCCTAGCCCACTTCTTCTGGCCTTCAGTGTCAAAGGATATGAAGGAGTTCTGCCGATCATGTGAGGTGTGGCAGTGCACAACAAGTTGACCCCCCTTCACAGGCCCCACTGTTCCTACTACCAGTCATCTGGATCCCTTTTGAAAGGGTCACCATGGACTTTGTGGGGCCCCTCCCATGGACACCCTGCAGCTTCCGATACTTGTACCAACGGATTACACCACTCAATACGCCGAGGCTATCCCACTGCAGAACATGCAAGCTGAGGGTCGCACACACACTAATGTGCTTCTTCTCTCAGGTGGGGCTGCCTTTTAAGATCCTCAACGACTGTGGAGCCCCTTCCATGATCACATTCACAAGATACTGTGCCACATGGTGGTAGAGCAATTCAACCAGACTTTGAAGTCCGTGCTACAGAAGCTCACCCATGAGAAGTCCAACCAATGGGACCTCTTCCTGAACCTACAGTTGTTTGTAGTGTGAGAAACACCGCAAGCCTCCACAGGGAACCCCCCTTTCGAGCTCTTGCATATTGGAAATACGTGTTGTGTACAGAGAAGGCAGAAGACACAGAATACTTGCAGGGGGCAGCAAATCTGACAGTTAGATAGGCTACCTCCTGCTTCTTCCCAGAAGTCCCTCCTCCTCTCTCCCTGTTTAGTGAGGCAGTATCCTGTTTCTCTCAGCTTTCTATCAGAGTTGTATTTCCTGAATAAACTCTCTTCATTCACTCCTTAGACTCAAGATCATTCCAAAGATATACCATATCCTACACTGTATGGATGCAAACTGAGAGGCCTCCTAGATATGGAGAGCCATCAACATATGAATTGACGTTCTGCTACTTGGGCAAGAAGGGAACCCTTCTTCTGCAACCATTTGACCATCTATCAAGGCAGGTTTAGTTTCACTTTACAGAGTACAATTTACAGAGTACAAATTCAACATTCAGTTTGTAAAGATATAAATTTTTATACAGGTAACTGGGAAGAAGTGTCATTTCATCACATCCCCATCACTCATGCACAATGTTATTTTTTAAAAAGGATTCCCCCTATACCCTGTAGGGTATGATATATCTTAGGAATGATCTTGAGTCTGATTAAAGAGTGAATGAAGAGAGTTTATTCAGGAACTACAACTTTGATATAAAGCAGAGAAACAGATTAGATACTATAATAATAATAACACCCACTCAGAGCGGTCTACAAAGTATGCTACTATTATCCCAACAAAACACCCTGTGAGGTGGGTGGGGCTGAGAGAGCTAGAAGCTGTGACTGACCCAAGGTCACCCAGCTGGCTTCAAGTGGAGGAGTGGGGAATCAAACCTGGTTCTCCAGATTAGAGTCCCACGCTCTTAACCACTACATCAAACTGACTACCCACCTCACTAAACAGGGAGACAGGGACTTCTGGGAAGAAGCAGGAAGTAGCCTAAGAATACCAATCTGGAGACATGCAAGAACAGGAGAAGGAAAGGAGGATCCTACCTTACTATCTATCTATCTATCTGTCAGATTTGCTGCCCCCTGCAGGTATTCCGTGTCTTCTGCCTTCTCTGTACACAAGACATTGTATTTCCAACAAACCCAACCCTATTAAAGCAGGGATTGTTTCTCCAACTAACAAGCTCACAACACCCAAACGGCCATATCAATGGGAGGGCATTTGAATAAATGTGTGGGTATGCCTCCCCCCACCTCACCCCCAACTCCTGGTGACATTTAGTTTTGCTTGGAGTTTAACTAAACAAGATGGGCTTGTCTTCTTTTGCAAGTAATGCTAATAATTCAACTTCTGTAGGAAACCACATGGAGAGAAAGTGCCGTGATCCTGATCCAAATTGCATTCCCCCGCATCTGCTTTTAAGGTAAATGAAAGAGACTGAGACATCTCAGGTCCTCATCATGTAACCCTCGTGTTTCACCTGGTCTGGCCCTAAGTTCACACACGTATCTTTCTGTCCCTCTCATTTTTGTACAGATTGCAGTACCCACACATTATTAAGAGAAGATGAAAGACACAGTCTGGCATCTGGGGGAAGTGTGGAGTGTTTGCTTCTGACCCCCTCTCTTGCAGTGCAGCCTGGGCAAAGCTTGCAAGCAAACAGTTCTCTCTGTGTCTGGCAGGATACCAGCAAGAGAAGAGAACAACAAGCAGTCAAGAACTACTACTTATATAAAATCAAGAGCCTGCCAAGCCAGGGAGCCCTGCAATGGGGTCAAGTAGTGTAACCACCTCTTTGGAAAGACAGATTGAAACAGCATAGTCTTCTTCAAATGCAGGTACCCCAATGTGACTCTACTGACTGGAAAATGTCCCTACGAATTATATTATCTGCAAAGTCACAATCCTCAGACTCTCTGATCTTCATAAACTCTATGCCAAATAGCCAGATGCCAGAGTAAAAGCCAGGACTGAAGATTTCTGAATATTACCAACTGTTGTTATGTTTTCAAGTTGGATTAGTTATAACAACTAAATCAACAAACAGGGTGTTCTAGTTTTGTATTTTGATTAGCTAAGATCCAATGCACATCCCTAATAACTGAGTACCATTGGTGATAAGGAAATAACATCAGATGTATTACTAGTTCATTGGTCATTAATATGTTTTTAGATCAAATTTCCTGTGGTTCAGTTTTTTTCAGCTTTACACAGTACAGCCACCACACACACATTGGATGTGGACAAATTCTCCCTTACATCTTCATTGTCATTTACTGCCTATTCCTTCCTAACAGATATATATGCAAGTCTTATGAAAGGGTGTTGTTTGTGTATAAGTATTATTTTAATCTAAGATAAAATGGGCATGGCCCTGTTAACCACAGTATGTTTCACTAGATGGTGCTGTTGTCCTTGAGATGAAACATTCTGGTCCTCTGTACTGTTTTCAGCAGCTTATTTATTTACAGAATTCATACCTTACATTTCTGCCCTGATCACAGCTACCAAGGTAGCTAAGAAAAGGATAAATAATAAAAAAAAACATTTAATAGTTTTAAAACAATTAAAACCAAACAAAAACACATCGTTAAAACCCTTAAAACAAAGCAAAAATACATATATATACACATATATACGTCTAGGTGGCGGGGAGCAGCACTCCCGCTGCTGTGGGATGTTGGGAGGGCCTCCCTGCTGCACTGAGCCTTCCGGGCCTCTGGAGGCCCCAAGGAGGCAGCAGAGAGGCAAACCATTTTGCCCCTCACTCGCTTCTTATCCCTGTATACTGTGCCTCCATGGGGATAAGGAGTGCTAGGGAACATGGTTTGCCTTTTATATAGTAGGATATGAAATTGTGTGATTGCGCTATTCTACTGTTCACATATTTATTAAACACTTTTGCATTTAAAACTTTGAGTGGGAAATCAACAGTAGAGAAGAGTATTATGCACACCCAGCTGCTACAGAAGCTGAAAGGCAGAACAACGATATAGCACAATCCCGCATGTGCTCAAAAAAAAAAAAAAAAAGGAAAGGTGGGCGGGAATACACCAACACCATTTGTGACAAGGTGCAGAAAGAATATACTTTCCATTTTGGGATCTTTTTTCCCCGCTACGAACATACACAAGGTACGCATGAGGACGCTGAGTGTGGAAGGTGAGTTCTGAAAGTGAGTCGAAAGACTTGGCTTCAGGACAGAGAAAGCCCGAAAAAAAAGAAACATGTGGAAGCGACCTAAGAATATTAGTTGTTGTAGATTTTCCGGGCTGTATGGCCGTGGTCTTGGCATTGTAGTTTGGTGCTACACCTCTGAAGATGCGTCACAGCTGTGGGCGAAATGTCAGGAACTACAATGCCAAGACCACGGCCATACAGCCCGGAAAATCGACAACAACTAACTTTCTCCGGCCGTGAAAGCCTTCGACAATAGACCTAAGAATACTTCGTATTTATATTGTACAGTGTTTGCCATACTTTCTCAGAAATCTTTCCAACAATCCTCCAGTGTTGGCCTCAGTTGTTCCCATCATGCAGATAGGAGGATTGAGAGTGCCTTTCCTGAATAGTTAAAGGAGCTTTTGGCAGAGGAAAGATTTGAACAAGAAACTCCCTATCCCATATACCACTCCAGCTCTAAACCTCTTATTAGAAGGATTTGCCAGTGGTGATGGAACCTGCCTCCAATATTTGGCTTAGAATTATTACCCTGGAAAGCCAGATCATGTGGATTAATTTTCAAAACTGCAGTACAGAATTGGCAATGCAAAAACTAAAGCAAGATCATAGACCTGGCACAAGCAGTATACTTTCCTCACACACACACACCTGTCCTATAACAGACTAATTACCAGGAAACAGAAGCACAAAACTGCACAATGCTGTTTCTGGCATCAGAGCTGACAAACAGACCACAGGCTATAGCCTGAACAGATGCACTGCAAATCTTACTTGATGTGCCTACTTGAGGCTCTGAGTCTAAGACAAGTGGCAAATAGTTAAAAAGTCAAGTCAAGACAACCAGGATCCAACTGCCCTGTGACTTGCAGGCTGTTCTCAAATAACTCAGTAGCAGTTTCTTGGAAATGATGGAAACTCAGCTTTCAGTCCCAGTCAGGTATTTTATGCATCATTTTTTAAAAAGCACTTTATGACCCAGGACCCTCACATTTGAAAGGCTGCCTCTTCTCATATTGGTCTCGTTTAACTGAATTGATTTTTTCTGTGGTTGCACCTAGAAGCTGGAACTCCCTGCACAGATACGTGAGGTGGCCACACTCTTTTTCTTTTAGGCAAAATCTGTTCGGGTTCTCACAGTGATTGTTTTGGATGCCCTGTGCTAATAAATATAACTGCTTGGATTGCTTTTCTGGTAAACTGGGTTACAACTAGCTACCATGTCTGTTTTCTTACCTATATGAAAATTAAGACTACGATATATCCCTGGGATACTTTTCTGGATACAGTTGTTGTTTTACTTGTACGATTTTGCAAGCCACCCTGAGACCATGTTTTGTATAAGGGTTATACTTTTAAATAATAATAATTAATGTAGGCTGAGTTTACCATGTGGCAGGCATCTCCCATGTCTGAGCGGCTAAAAGCAGACCAAGGAAGGGTCCCGTACAATTCTATGCCCGACTCCCGGAATCGGACGGAGACAGAAATCAACCGACAGTGCTGTCCGACTGCAGAAACGTTCTATAAGGCATAATTCACATCACTGCTTTATTGCAGGGGTACATCCGCAGGAAATAAAGGGAATTTTCCCTCACGTCTCCTGTATATCGTTAAAACGGTACGCCTGCTGTTCTACGCGAGTTGCGAATACCCCCCGCTGAACTCAATGGGACGCCTGCTTTAGTGAAAAGAAAACAGCGTCGTGTGCCCCGCCCCACCCCAAGCTGGATCTTAGAGAAACCTTTTGCCGGCCGCCGCAGCAACGAACAACAGGCGACAACGGCGTTTTCTTCCTTCTCACAGCCCACCCGCTGCAGTATCCAAATCTTTCCTGTGAGTGGCGCTGCTTTTCAAGCATCGCGGTCTCCGGGCCTCTGGCGCCGAGTGGCGCTCTGCTCCCTACGTCGATGGTGATCGCCGTTTCCCTCCGGCCGCCGGTAGGGTGTTCGCTCGCCCGCTAGGGGCCGCTCTGGCCGGCGTCTCGGCTGCTCCTAGGAGCGAACTACGCTGCTGCAAGGGAGCGAGGAGCCCTCCCGCCCGGCCGTCCGCCATATTGGCTCCCGCGCCGCAGCTATTGCGTGTTTGTCCCTGCAGCGCCAACGGATCCTGCCCTGGGGCGGCCCAGCAAAGCAGGGAGGAGTCCTTTCCCCCGACCCGTCTCCCCGCCAGCCCTCCGCCACCGCCCGCCATGACGACGAGGCCCGGTGGCTCCTGAACGAAACCGGCCATCCTTACCACAGCAGGGAACAGACCAGCCCCTCCTCCCGCTCAGCTCGTCTCCCTCCGCCACAACATGGAGGCCGTGAAAGCTTTTAATAGCGAGGTCTGTGTTGGGACTCCTAGGGGGACGGACGGTGGGTAGGCAGCCCTCTCGGTTGCCTGCGACACGCCAAGGGGGAGGGAGGCTCGCCGTCGTTTTCGGAATACGGATGGAGGGAGACCTGTTTGTCTGGAGGGGCTTGGTTGGTGAGGGGCTCGCTTTTAGGCTGGGAAAACCGTGATTTTTATGAAATACTAAGGAGGGGCTATAAAGGGAAAATTAAAACCTCTGATTTCCTCTTCTGGCCCATGTAGGTTGCTTTCTTACTCGCTCTCCCTCCTTCCTGTTTGAATTTCCCCCCCAAGCAGGTTTTAACCTTTTATCCCCTCTTTTCTCCACTTTCTTCTTTAAATACCGTCCTTGTGCACCTCCCCCGCTGCCCCTCATTACCGTGATGGCCTAGATTATTTTGGAAAATGCATAAAGATCTCTGTTGTAAGGAAAAATCCCAGTTGAGCAACAGAGGAGTTATTCTTTCTCCCTTTCTCTTCCGCTACTGCAGACAAAATTAAAAACCCCTGTTACCAGTCTTTGCTTTGTAGGTTGTGTGTGGGATATCAAGACCAGCAACACTGCAGATGATGGAAGAGGCCTCCAAAGTCTGCATTTCCGTTAGCCTGTTAAAGCAACAGCATCATCTGTACATCCCTCTCTTCTCATGAGGGTACCAAATGAGCTTCCTGTTATAAATGCAGGGTATTAAGCCAAATGGGGGGTGTTGGGGGGGGGGGTTGGTCACGTTACGAGCAACCAATCAAAACAGCTCCACTGCTAAGGAGATGGGATTTCACATGTATCTGATAAAATTTGGTTGTTTCCTTAGAAAAAATATTAGTACACAAAGGAAGGGCATGCAGGTCACTAAGAACCTCTGTGTTAGCTTTTCTTGAATGAACCCACATATCTCTTAAAAGCTTTCCCACTATACAAATAATGTATTTTTTATTTTGAAACATGATTTGATTCTTCAAAAAAAATAACATTATTTGGGTCATAGTTGAACACACATACTTTTCCTTCAGAACAGTGAGCTAGGATCAAAGCATCCAAATACTAACTTGTATATTAATAGAGCTTTAGTTGTTAATGTTCAATATGTATATGAAATTGATACAAATTATCTGTTTTCATGGTTGAGCCGTTATTATATAATGTAAAGTTGCAATTCTGTTGGACTCAGTGGGATTTACTTCTGAATCAACATAGTTATAAGACTGCAATTTAAGCATATTCATATGGAC
Organism: Eublepharis macularius; assembly: GCF_028583425.1. NCBI lineage: Eukaryota > Metazoa > Chordata > Lepidosauria > Squamata > Eublepharidae > Eublepharis > Eublepharis macularius. The sequence goes on from NC_072790.1 coordinate 132,054,021, forward strand.
CTCTATTAGCAGTCAGAAGCAAGTTGCATTTAGATGGATGGGACTTTCCAGAAAACACGATTAGGATTGGCCTGTAAGCTTACAAATTGGCAAATGGAAACAATAAATTTTTGTGGGAATTGATCTTTAATTTTAATAATTTTATTATTTCCATAGTTAAGGAAATGTAGTCATCAAGAGCACAACGTACTTTCAGTTTTGTTTGGGAAAAATAGTCTTAACACTGAAATGTACATGAAGACTTTAATTTCAATCAGTTTTTATTTTCAAGTTTTCAGATTTGAAACTTCTATATGAAGATTGTGTGAGGGTACGACAGAGTTACTGGGCCTATCTTGATTCATCTGAAAATGTCTCTGTGAAATTTACAAATGAGTTACATGGAATAGTTAAATCAAAGGAACTAATTAGTTAATGGATTAGAAGCAGAAGGAACTAACTAGCTGTATTCATCTATTTTTCTCTTCAGAAATCATTTACACTATTTCTTGATGTAATAGTCTCATAATAAACCTGGAATTCTTAATTTAATTGATCAGAATGCTAGTGTGCAAGTAGGCTAGGCCAGTTTTACAGTGTAGTCCTAAACAGTAACTCCAGTCTAAACCCACTGAAGTAGCTGTAGTAAATGCTTAGGATTGCATTGTTAGTCCTATTTGTTGAAAGGTAGGTACAAGGCAAATCTAGATTGATTTAATCTGTATTTCAGAATAGGATATGTTAACATTTTTCAGAAAAGGGAGGAACGTGTGTAAACTTTGGGGGGGGAGAAACCCTGGAAATGCTGAAATATTTGCAATTTTTTTTTATCAATCCTCCACTTGTTTTTTTTTTTAAACCAACATGCATAGTCACAACTTTGTTATCAATAGTACATTTTTAGCATACTTATGAAATTTAGAAGTATAAATGTTATTTCCTTCAAACTAAATTGTAACTGTGCAAAATATGAGAGATGCAAACTGGAATACCTTTTACTACTAAAATTGTATGTATCTTCTGCTGTCTAAAAAATAGAGAATGGTGAACATTGAAAATAGAAACTATATATTTTCTAGTAAACAAAAGGAAAATTATAATTTGACTTAGACACAGTCAAAGTGGTGTGAATCCAACTGTTCAATAGGAGGAAGCCTTCTTAGGTTAGAGAAGGGCTTCGAACTTTGCTCAGGGTAGTATTAGGATAGGTGTTTGATCCACACACACACCCCACACACACACATACCACCACCACCACCACCCCATATTAGTGTAGTTTGATACTGAGCCAAGTTTTAACACTGAAAGCATCGATTTTTCAACGATATCATATACACAGCAGTATTAATTGTGAACAAAATTATTCACATTTAAACAAAAAACATACTCTTGAAAATTATCATAGTCTATGCTCTACAGAATAATTATCTAATAATGTAGATGTTTTACATAAAATCTTCATATGGTTCAGAAAGCACTTTGAGTGAGTAAACCCTGTCTTAAGCATTTTCCTTGTTCCAAAAATAACTTCATAAGAATCTTTTTCATTTTTCCTCTGAAAAATCCAGGTGGTGGGATGTTTTCTGGGCAAGGGGAGTTCAGATCCCTACCATGAGTATGGTCAACCAGAAATTTAATTTCTGTGACTAGGACAGTGGAATCTTCCCAGTGCACAGGATCTGGGATTATCAGGTTTTAAAACTTCTGGCAACACAGAGACAGTACATCCTTCAGAATGGTGCCAGTTTGTGTATTGTTCAGGTTGGTGGTGAGGGGTTGCTATAGATAAATATATAATGCTCCTGCCTTGTAAAACCACTTAACCAACTAGCAGATAAAAAAGATATGCTTACTTTCAGTGCAATCCTAAACAGAGTGTGATGGACTGCATTTTTTAAAAAGCCTGGAAGTGCTGTATACATAGTTGCAGGACTGTCAAGGGCTAATCCTGCACAGACACCTACCTGGAGTGGCAGGCTACTCCAAGGAATCTGATTAGATAGCATGAGCTGGAAAGAGAAGGGTTAGTCCTAGCTGAGAGGAATCTAGTGTAAAGAGTTGGGGGAGATGTCCTAATGGAGAGCAGTTCTAACACCAACAGGAAAACTGGGAAAAAGTTGGCAAGGAAGTTTGGGAAGTAGGTGCAGAGTCACAATTGGGCCAAAGAAAAAGGATAGATCTTCTAAGGAGAGGAGATTTTCCCTACTCAGTCAAACAGGGATGTAGCTCTGGAGAGTGAAGAGATCCCAGGTCAAACGTGGTTGGAAACTGTCTGTGTAGACCTTCAGATTCAATTAACAAATGAAGGAAAGCACTAGTGTTTGGAGAGAAGGGCATCGCTGTACTAGAAAGTGGGTACCAGCATTCCTAACTCCAAAAGAGAGAGAGAATATTAAAAGAAAGTATACTAGATTGTTTGGGGGAAACAAAGGAACAAAAGTCTCAACATAAACATATAAGTATCTGTGAAGAGCATAAGAACTAAAGTCTGCATGTACTGATTTTTCCTCAGAGAGGGATATATCTATTGTCTCCGATATTTTCAACCCCTGATTTCACCTGACCTTTCTCCTCTAAAATAAATAAACTAGTTAGTTATTTTTTAATTTTAAAAACTCCACTGGTGCCATTTCTGCCATTCAAGGATGAGGGAATGCCATACAGAGGTACTGTAGTCTAAACCCGCTGATTTCAGAGTAACTCTGTTTAGGATTGCACTGTTTGTCTCTCTGGAGCAGAATGTGAGAATTGTGGAGAAAATTAACCTTTCCAAGCCTAGGAAAGATTTGTGGGTCTCTGTTTTAATGTAATTGGAAGCAGAATAGCTGATCATAAATTTTGCCATTTAAAAATTGCTCTTGTGGTCCCTAAGAGCCAGTTTGTTGTAGTGGTTAAGAACGACGGGACTCTAATCTGGAGAACCAGGTTTGATTCCCCGGTCCTCTGCTTTAAGCCAGCTGGATGACCTTGGGTCAGTCACAGCTCTTCCAGAGCTCTCTCAGCCCCAGCTACCTCACAGGGTGAATGTTGTGGGGATAATAATAACATTTTGTAAACCGCTCTGAGTGGGTGTTAAGTTGTCCTGAAGGGTGGTATATAAATCAAATATTATTATTATTAAATATTTGTGACTATAGTTTTTCAGATTAAACCTTCACCTCACTTTTTCTAGACTGTTTACTGTGACGGATTGGGAGCATGAATCACAGCTTTTCTACCTGTTAGATTTTGCCCTTATTTCCCTAAGTGGAGTTCTTCTAAGTAGCAGAGCTATATTTTGTGCTCCCAGCCTGGCACTATGATGGGTGATGATACCAAGAGAGAGAGAGACAGCTATTCTTAATTTTGCACATATCATTTCCCAGAGGCTTTAACAGTCAGAACATTTGAAGTCACTGAGCTTCACTATAGAGCCTTTTGAGGCACATTGTCTTTTCAGAGGCATCTTTCAAATAACTTCAGTTTGTGTGTGTGAGTTTTGGAAGCTCTAAGGTTCTAATTTTTGCAACTCTTATGGCTAGGACCCTTAAATTGTCACTCAAAACTTAGGGAAAATAAAATACTTCTGTATTGTATTTCAGCAAGATATCCATACAGTGAATAGAATCCATAGGTGTGCCTCTGCAGCTAAATCTCAAATCTTTGGGTTGGGAAAGGAACACTATAGCTTCTTTAGTGTTAGTTCCCACCTGTGCACATAGGCACTATGACTTCTGTGAGGCAGATGTTCCAGTGAGAGAGTGTTGCATGGCACAGGTAAGCAGTGCAAGAGCTAGAGGAAAAGCATCAACACAGTTGGAATTTATTGTTGTCGTGGTAGGCAGATTGCTTCCTTATGCCAGCAGTAGAATTCCATGCCAGATTTTGGGAGGCTTTTTTTGCCCTTTAAAATCTGGCTGTAAGATGGTCAAAGCATATGCAATTTTGCTGAAGGTGCTCAAGATAGCAGCAGTAGACTCACGTGTTCCTTCCCTTCTCCAGAGTGAACTCAGCCTCACTCTTCTCTCGTAGCTTAACTGTCGTAGCTTAACTGTTGATTTACATCTGCACTAACTTTAAACATAGTTAATGCAAATCAGGGTGGTGATCAGGTTTTCTGAATCTGCTTCAGACAGTGTTATTGCATTCTAGTTGAGATGAGATGTTTAGCATTTGCCTTAGTTAAGAGTAGTGCAGTTATAACTCTTAACCATGATTTAAGGCTATGGGAGAAATGACAGGAAGAATATGCAATTAGGAAAGGACTAGTGGAGGAAGTGCATGATCATCTGGCCAAGTTCTTAACTAAGAAGCTTATGGAACACCAAAAGTTATGCTGGTTTTCCTGACTGGTTAGGAAAGGGTGAGGTATACTGATGGAGTTTCATTTCCTCTGTTATGCTGATTTACATAGGTGTATTATCCTGGATGTTTTTATGTAGTATTCAGGATTTGTTGGGTAGGAGGGTTGCAGATTTTTTTCTAGGTTTAGAATGAGTGTCAGTTACATTTTATAACATACTTATTTTGCTGAATAATACCTTCATTGCCTTGGAACACACCCTCTTTATCTCCCCCTCCCATTGTAAGACTTGGATTAAATAATTAAATGTAATAAATTTAGATCTGGGACTGCTCTTGAACTGCACATGTTTTACGCTTGCTAGATAGTGAAAACATGACTAAATTAATGCCCACATCCAGTTTTACACGTTTGCTTTCTGAGTTTAGATATTACTTTCAAGTGCTGTGATTGTTCACTTACCGGTTTTTTAAAAGAAGTGCACCTTCCTGTGTCTGTAAGGGGTAAGACTAAAGAAAATACTTGATATTGAAAAATAATGTTCCTCAAGGTCAAATTGGTGAATTATTCTGGAGGGTTCAGAGGGAGTAGCGTTCCACATATTGTTTGAGTCAATTGTACTATTTCTTCATAGGCATATTTATTTATTTAAAACATAGTTAGGGCTTGCCTTTCTCCCTGGGACCCAAAGTGCCTAACATGATCTCTTAAAAAAATGAACAGAATCACTCATACCAATACATGAAAATTAACAGCATGTATGAATATCATAGTAAACTATATAGAATTGGAAATGTTGGACTCAATAGTTTATTTTCAGATGTTATCACACATTAATTGTGGACAAAATTAGTGACATATAAACAATAAACATTTCTTGAAAAATCTTTAATCTACAAGTATGCATAGAAGTTAATTTCTAATGTTATAGATTCTTAACATCTTTATATTGCCACCTTTGATTGAGTTAAACCACCTTTAAAAGTATTTTGTTCATTCCCAAAGAGAAAATATTTTATTGCAGATTTTTCCAGTGCTTCCCCAACAGAAAAATGGGATGGGGGGGGGGGAGTTCTGTGGCGAAGACCCTGGGAATTCACATCTCTGCAAACTACTCAACTGTCATATGCAATATGCTTGGATCTTTAATGGCTGATTAAATAACCAAATGTATAAGGTGAATGATTTTTTTCCAGCATGTTTTCTCAACTATAAGGAAACAATAGTAGCACAACAATATTGGGTTTTTATCAGATAAAAGGTAAAGATTAAGGAAACCTAAAGTCATAATATTTGTTTATAAAGAACCTTATAGTGAAGCAATTAAGGTTCTTTTCGTACAAAATAGAAGGAAATTAAGTTTAGCTACTTTATTTCACTGTTCTTGTACTTACGGGCACGTGGAATTGTGTAAGTCTCACTCCCAGTGGTCAGCAGACTAGAAAAAACTGAAAAGTACTCTTATCTTCCAAATTATATATATTTTAGGTATACCTGTACAATGTGAATAATAAGTTGTCCACTCTTTTATGATTGTTGTGTGGACTGTTTTTCTTTGAGAATGGCTATTTGTGGCAACATTAAGGACATTTTTACTTTAAAAATCAACAGAGTGAGACACAAAAGTTGGGTTGATTGCTTAGTAATTAAAATTTATGGACTGATGTCTGGTGGCAAGTATAATTTTTTTGACTTTTATGAATTGGGATCTGGAAGACTCCAAGTTTGAGTGGGTGAGCTAGGCTAGTCACTCTTTCAGCCTAACCTTTGAATGGTGATGATTGTATGTGTAAAATGGGGGCGGGAGAGTGATGTTAGAAGCCAATTTGGGTCTCCATTGGGGGAAAAAGCAGGGTATATATGCCTGAATTATTAGAAGAGTTAAACAGAAGTAGTGAGCTAACATACCAAATTAATTAATGCATGTTGATGCTGATGCATAACAATACATTTATCAGAATATTGACGGTTCAACTGGTATGTGTTGACAGTAGCTTCAGAATGTTTTGCCCCATTCTGGTTTTCAGTGCTATGTGGCAGGTATATTTTTTGTCAACTGCAGTTTCATAGCTGAGTGAAGTCAGAGTGTCCTTGTGTTGCTTCAAACATAGATGGATATGCCCATTTTGACCTGGAAGTATCTCCTATTTCACATTGTGGCTTCCATAGTGTTTGGTTCATTAATGCTTGATAATTAATTAAATTGTGCTTGTTTCATGTCACCTTGCCAGCTTGGGTCACCATCCTCAAGAATGTTACATGGAAGATGAAAGATCAGCGAGAGTGTAACCATAGTAGAAGCAGTTGTGATCTAGAAATGATTTTTATACATATCTTTTAAAATGTGAGTTTCTAAGATTGTGCAAAACTTTTCAGATTACATTTTAAATCTGATTAGTTGAAAAAAGACATTTACAGCTGAAGCTTTAAAGTTAACAACTTGAACGTCTAGTTGGTCTAGAGCTATTAGGGCTATTGAACCCTAATCTTGCACTTCTGCTACAGACCAACATAGCTACCCACCTGAAACTATGCTGGTGATGTTATACTATCATTAACTGACCCAGTGAAACTGACTGATCAGCGCCAAGCTGTCTGCAGTGACAAACTGAAAAATGAACCAAACAAACCGCCCTAAAGTTTGTGACGGTTTGTCAGAAATAGCCTCTGATGAACAGCTGGTTCGCGAACCATGAACTGGCCTGGTTCGTGCCGAACTTTGGTTCGTGCCCATCTCTACTTCAAAGATTATATTTTTGGCTTTGATAGATGAAGAGATTCCTAAAGTTAACCACGTGTATTTTTGACAGCTGCCAAACAGTAGCTAAAAATTGGACAAGTTTCAAAATATTGAATATTCAGATGTGGCTCCAGATTGACTGTTTGACAGATAGGAGATAAAAAATAACAGTTTTTCTTTAAATCTTTAAATTCTGGAGTCAAAATTCCTGATATTTTCGAGTTGTGCCCACCACCCTGTGTTAGAATTCCAGAGGTGTCCAGAAGTTCAAAAAGGTTGGGGACCCTATTACAGGCGAATGTAACAAGATGATATTATAATATTATATAATATTATGTGTGTAAAATCTTTAAAATAATAATGTTTAAAATTTAATTTAAATAGAAAATTTAGAAAACTTTTTAAAAAATCATTTTATTAAATTTCCAAACAAATTAAAATAACAGAAAGGAATACAACCACTGACTAAATTACAATAGTGGAGAACAAGATTACAAAAATAAAGCACATAAAAATCAAAAGTAGACAATGCTGAATCAAATTATTGACAGAGGGCTTGATATTCAACACATATTTCAAGACATCTTGGGGCCCAGCTACAAGTGATGAATGACACAGGTTGGACACTTGTTAGCTTCCCTCAAGTTTTGATGGGAAATGTAGGCATCCTGGTCTTGCAGCTTGGCTCTCTGACTGCTGTCCAATGGACTTTTCAACTGTCACTTGTCCAACATTCCGCCAAGCTGCCTACATTTCCATTAAAACTTGAGGGAAGCTGACAAGTGTCCAACCTGTGTCATTCGTCACTTGTAGCTTGGCCCTTAGAAGATACAACCAAGACAGGAATTCTTTGATAACACGGGATTTTTAAAGAGTATTTCTTTGTATACTGTATACCTAATTATTTTTCCATAATATGAGGAAGGGCTTAGATAGATCTTGATGTTGAATATCTTTCTGATTTGTATATGAAATAAAATTGTGCCATGTTTCTTAAAAATCTGACATTTTAGCTTTACTTTTAACTATTCTAACAGCACAATTCTATACAGAGTTACTCCAATCTAAGCCCATTGATTTCAGTGAACTTAGACTGGAGTAACTTTGCATAAAATTGCACTGTAAGTTGATGTGTCAATTTTTCTGCCAGAGCTATTTGCCAGAGCTCAAAATACGAATAATGTAATTTTAAAAATTATGCAAATTTCCAACACTTTGCTATTACCCTACGGGTTGCGATCAACATAAACACTATCTCTTGGATGCCGCTTTTCCATTTTGTTCTCCCTAAATAGTTAACAAGGCCAGCGCTGGCGTTCCATAAATGATTTGATGCATAATATTTTCCATTTCTATAAATATTTTCCCCAAAAATGTGATACTACACTTTCTGAATACATGATGTCTGTAAACGTGAGTTGAAACCTATCTAAGTTAAGTATAAATGTTGATTTTATTCAAACAAAATTGCAAATATACCCAAGAGACAGAGAATTGCAGGTATAAATATACCTTAGTTTTTACTTTCTGAGGATTTGTAGCTCACAACAGTGGGTCTTTTGCATTTCGTGCTTCCGCTTACCCTGACATCTTTATACTCTAGCAAGGCATAACTGCAGATTGATTATAGTCGGGTATCTTTGTTACTGTTCTTTGAGGAGAGAGGTAGAAAAGTGGGGAAGATGAAGAAGGCAGCAGAATCAGGGTATTGGCTATGATATCGCTATCAAAGTTACCAGAAGAAGGCAGGCAGCAATTCACAAGCAAAGAATAGACCGCCTCTGAAGGTGGGAGCATCTTATGGGTGGCAAAACACATAATTGGGGTTGCATTTTGTACGTATGCAGTCACAGTATGAACAGGAATTATTGTTAGTTAATCCATTAGATCAGTGATCCCCCCACTTTTTTGAGCCTGTGGGCACATTTGGAATTCTAACACTGTGGTAGACACAGCAACAATATGGCTACCACAAAACGGCTGCTGCACGTAGCGGAGCCAGCCACAAAATGGTTGCGTGTGTCCGGGGTCTGAGACACAGCCCCCGGCCTTGCTGGGAGGAAGCAATGGGAGGCAGCCGGGAGGTGGCTGCCCTGCTGCCCCAGCTGGCAGCCAGGGCCAGAACCTGCCCACCCCAAGGGAACAGGACAAAGGTCCAAAGCCTCAGAGGGCTAGAAGGGGCAGGGAGGGGCCAGCCAGTACTACCCTCCCAAGGGGAGGGTGGGGGGCCAAGCAACACGAAGGGAGAGGGCAAGGGCAGGGGAAATAGGGACCCAGCAGCTGCCCAAGCAGAGCCCTTACCTGATGAAGAGAAGCAGCCCCAACAGCTCAGAGCCACGCCCCAGCCTATACAGCAGCTAGAAGGCAATAGCCAGGCTCAGGGAGTGCCAGGAGCCAAGCAACTCCAGGTGGAGCTGCCACAGGCATTCTGGGGGAGGAGCTGGGCAGCCAGCCAAGGGGCCACAGCTGGGCCTGCCTTCAGCAATCAGCAGAGTCAGGGAGGCTTGACAGCCAGGCAACAAGACACAGCTGGTGCTGGTCAGTGGCGCCAGATCAGCTACCACTACTTGGGGCAGCCCAGGACCAGGCTGGAAGGAGAGCAGGGCAGAGAAAGGAAGCCCTATAAAGGTTGGCTGGGAAGAGCTCTGGGGTGGTGGGTTTGAGGAGGAGTGATGGTGTGGAGTTGGAGTAGAGTAGTGCGAGAGCAGAGGCTTGGAGGAGAGTTCTTGGAGGAAGGGATGACGGAGATCGCAGAGGGTGAGCAGCCCAGGTTGAGCAGGCCAGCAAGTGGACTGAGAGGGAGTCTGGGTAAGGTATACCGCCCCTCCTTCCACAGAGCAGTGTCCTGCGGCATCCCTGGCACCCCTCTGATGCCAGGGCAGGCCCGGCTGACGCCCCGCCCACTGGCAGCGATGGCAGGCGCTGACAGCTACATCTTGCCTTCAGTCACACAGTGAAGATCCTTGTGCTATGGAAACACTTTCTGCCAAAACAATGTTTTTAAAAATCTGTACAGCCAGTTAATACTCTAATGGCCAGTCAGAAGCCATGTTTTGTAAAAGCCCCACTTTCTAAAAATAATTAGTGAGCATCAGAAGAAGTGTCAGCAGGTGCAGTTGTGCCCATGGGCATCATGTTGGGGACCCCTGCTTTAGATTGTCCTATATAAGTATCTTCATTTTACTCAAAGTGTTAGATAACCCAGGATTTCTGTGGTCGGAGGGTGGATTTTTGCACATTTTTCCACATGCTGATCGTGGCATCCCTTGTCTTTCACAAACAGCATTTTGGATTACAGTGGGAAGGGGAGGCAAGGAAGCTGAAATCTACAGAAAGAAATCTCTTCTGTCCATAAAATTACCTGTGGATCCAAGCCAGACTTTGGAAAGCATTTCTTTAAAAACATTCATTCCAAAACATATTTTAAAGGAGACTTTTCCCTATGTTCTGTAAAATTTCCAGTTTTCCAGTGGACATATTGGGGGAACAAGTCTATGACCCTCTCCAAAATCCAGACCTTCACATCTCTGTAAAGAGAGGTTGTTAAATAGTACTGTAAAGACCATTGGCAGTTGTTGTTGGTGCTGCTGTTTCTCCTGGAGGGGGAAAAGCCCCCTCCCCCTTCCCTAGATCCCACAGTCTGTTTTGATGAGAGGTCCAATACCATTTTGTTGTTGGTTTGTGAGGAGAGAAGGAAAACTTACCAAAGGACTTGTAAATTTCAGATAGTTGTTGTCTTGCAAATACAGCTAGAATAGCTCCTGTAGTGAAGGAAGGAGTTGGGATAAATGTTATCTAGATTCTCAAGAAGGAAAGAGCAGCTGTTAATACCAGGACATGGTTTCTTATAGAAACACTCATAGACTGCGCTCCCAAAGATGTAGATGTCCGAAAGAAACTTCTTTCTTTTTTTTTTCTTGTGACATTTTCCAACTAAGACATTTATGTAACAAATAAAACAATGTTATATACTAAATAAGTTATAAATGCATTTTATTTTGTTAAAGTAGTTAATTAAAATAAGTTTAGCTGTGAAAGAAAAGTACCCCATGTACTTCACATAAAATTTCCTCACATACCTTGGAAAATATTTTTTTTATATTTTCAAAATTTCTGATTAATTTTATATCATGCATTCCTTTGTATACTTAATATATAAATCCCCTTGAACTCAGTGACACGTGGTTAAAACTAAGCATGCAGTTGCTGTCACTCGTAAGAAACATACTTGCACACAGGTAATATTTAACCACATAAATTAACAAAATAAGCTTCCAACAGGAATATGACTAGCAGTGAAATCTAAGCAGTTATTCCAGTCTAAGATCATTGATTTCAGTGGGGTTAGACTAGAGTTACTCTGTTTAGGATTTCACTGTAGAATAGGGATCTGGAATTTCCTCTCTTCAGCTTCTACTGATCTATCTTCAGGGGAATGTGTCAGTTGAATTGTACTTCCCTTTGTAAACTGACAAAATCTGCCGTTTAAGTTGGTAAGATGTATGTGGCATGCCTAGAATTGCATCTGAGCATTTTGAAACAGAAGTAAAAGGCGTTTTTGTAGGCATAATCATTCAAAGTCTGAATTAATCACTAGAAAGATATTGGTAGTACTGTTTACTTTCCTGTAATTTTACACATAATTTGTAGATTACCATTATGCTGCTTCTAAATCCATGTTGGTATTAATTATTTTCCTAAGAAACATTAAAGAGATTTTTCCATTGTTTTCTTTGCCAGCAGGTTTTCAGATAATATGGAAAATTCAAAATGTTTAGGAAGAGCCTGCTTGCGGGGAGGGCGGGATATAAATATGAAATAATAAATAAATAAGATGATTGGACTTAGATGGAACAGTATTGCTATTTGGTATTTGAGTTGATAGGGAAGTGTTTTCACAAATTGTGTAAAACGTCCATTTGTTTTATTGTGGTACATATATGTATGACAAATTGGGTAAAAAACATGCTACAAATGAATTATGTGGTGCCAGTAATTTGAATAGTAGTTGGCTAGTAGAGAATGTGCTGGTAAAGAGTCACAAAACTATGTAGAACTGTCACTTTTAAAAGGTGAAAATGTTTATACATTTTTGCAATAATTACAAAAAAACCTGGAGGTAGGTTTCTAGCATAGATATTTCCCTCTTCACCTCACAGAAGCTTTGAATTCCAAGCTTTTTTTATAGCTGACACTTATAAATGGAAGTTATCACAAGCAGTGGCTATTTAGGATACTCTGGATGAATTTGTATCTGAGTAGAACAGATTGAGCCGCATGAGATTTGTTCTGTGAATAGATGTTATAACAACATAAAGGTATATGTAAATATCTGGTTGAAATTGTCTCTCTCACAGAGCTGTTCTATGTAGGTACTTTAGCGCTTCTCTGAGATCTAGGAATATTCTGTTTGCCAAAGAATGCTGCTCTAAAATTTAACTTTCTGGTTGATAGTTGATCCTCTTCAAAAACTTCAGCATATTGGTCAAGTATATAAAAATGTTAACTGCTGGTTTCTGTTTGTTGTAGAAACAGAACCCAAGCTGTGTATTTGCAGATGATTGTGCTGGAGTATTCAGTTAGGGGCTGGCTCAATCCTCAGTGGCTTCTTTGGAATTCTGTAGGAGCTACAATGTGTTGACAATTGAAGGAGGTCAAACTATGTCCCCTAACCCAGAGTCTAGATATCTTACTTTTACACTTCTATAAAAGTAAAATGGGTCTACTGGGTTAGGAATCAAAGCTTCAGTTAGGAAGATGGTGATGGTGGGGAATCTGCCCTGTCAGCAAGCAATGGAGTAACTGGAGCAGGTTTAGCTTCCATTTCAACATTGTCCCTGAGTGTTTTCATTAACTCTTCAGCACAATGAAGGGCTACCATTAACTCCAGTGGAAAAATTTTAAGCTCTGTACTTTACCTAACTCTGCATAGCATCTTCGTAATGAACTTCATAGCTAAGCACTGGTTTGAACTTTAGTTTCCATGGCCAGTTTAGTTTATCTGAGGTACTTGGAACTGACATCTGTCTATGTTGTGCTTTCCTCTTGAATTTTTGACAGATTTGTATTTCTGGAAGTCTTAGATATCTTCTGGTTCTTCCATGCAAGTGCACTCTGAACAGCTTGATTCAAAAATGCAAGCAAAATATATTATAAATTTGAATGTGCACTTTTAAGTATACAAATGACTAGTGTTAACTTGTATACAGTTAGGGACTCTAAAAATTATTTGAAAAAAGAGGGTTAAGATTTGATGCCAGGTAGTGGATTTTGCCCACAGAAAATCAGTTTGGTAATTGCATCTGTTGGTTCTTTCCTACTATTGTCTGTGCTGCTATTCCAGCTTCTTTCTCTCACTTCTGGAAGAGAAGGAGGGTAATGAGTTTGTGCAGCAATAGGAGTAACAGAATAGGGAGTCACAAGGACTTGTGGAAGTAGGGAAATTGATTTCCCCCCCTCCTGCTCACCATTGCCTCACATCTCCCCAACTCACTGTTGCTTCCCCCTTAATCTCTGGTAACTTTCTCCCTGCCTTCTCCCTCTCATTTTTGCCACCGTGCCATATCTCTCCCCACCCCCTCCTTTGTTCTGTCTCCCTGTGAGGCCCTGTATGGTCCCTCCCAATGCTAAATCTGTAGGCAGTTATGTAGGTATGAACAATGGTTTCTATGACAAGCCACAGTGAACATATAAAGTTGCCTTGTACTGAATTAAACCATTGGTCCATCAAAGTTAGTATTGTCTACTCAGACTGGTAGTGGCTCTCCATTACCTCATGTAGGGTTTTTTCACGTCACCTCCTCTGTGTGTAAAGTGCCTTCAAGTTGTACCCAGCTTATGGCAGTCCCAGCAAGGGGTCTTTAAAGACAAATGAGAAGCAGAGATGGTTTGCCATCGCCTTCCTCTACAGAGACTTCCTTGATGATCTCCTATCCATGTACAGACCCTGTTTAGCTCTGAGATCTGACAAGATCAGGCTATATGATGCTGCCTTCTCTCCTGAAACTTGGAGCGTTTGCATGCAAAACAAATGCCATATTGTTAACCTATGGTCCCTCCAGCTGTATTTTTTCCCACATACCTACATACACAGACATTGCAGTAAAGCGGGGGCGGGGGGCGGGATGTAACTCTCCATGTTTTGATCATTCTAAAATTTTCTACCAGTCTTGGGGTCTGTTGGTTTCGTTGTGACTTCATTTGTAGCTGTGATTGGCTCTGTTGTGCAGGTTTTGCTATCTGCCTGGAGGGGGTGTGTGTGGTCTGCCCTTCACAACAATTAAATATAGAGATAAAGTCTGCTGTTTTCCAGATCAGTAAGTCCTAATTCTGCCTTCACCTCAGGTGTTTGTCTTGACACTTAAAAGCCAAAGGATATTCTTTGGTCAGTATTGTGTTGTTCTTTCAGTCCAGGAATGTACTGTTGACACCCTCTCCAAGGATTAAGGAGCCAAAGCGCTTTAAAACTTAAGAATGAATGTATAAAACTTGCAAACTTTGTAAAGCTTATAGGAAGATTTTTCCTTCCATTTTTGTTTACAGACATCTATTTTTTCTTTCAGTTGTACTCGCTGAATGACTACAAACCTCCTATTTCAAAAGCTAAAATGACACAGATTACCAAGGCAGCAATCAAGGCTATAAAGGTACTCTATACTGATAGCAAAGCATAAAAAGTGCTTGACATTATGCAACTTTCTGATGATACAGTATTTTTCTTTCTGAGCACAATGAAGTTCCTTTGAAACATCTGAAGTGTTATAAGACACACAAGCAAACTAGCTAGTTTGTTTATGCACATCTGCTCTCAATTAAATTATGTACATCTGTCTCAGAAAATTTTACTGGCTGCAATTGCGAGTACTCCATAGCCATTTGGGCTATGTTGTAGTACCTTGGATGTTATCAGATGATGTTCAGTATGCACTGATCACTGATTAAAAAGTGCATTTTCTAGACACAAATGTTTGGAAACTTTTTGAAAATATGTTGTGAAGGCAGCTAACAGATCATTCTTTCTTTGACTGATTGTTAAGAGTCCAAGATGTTTCAGTGATGTTTCATCAAGGAAAGCAAATTGAAGGAGGAAATACATTGATAACTTGGAGTCTGTCTGTCACATTTGGAATATAATATCTGTCAGAGCTTGGGAAAGGGGACCAAGAAAAGGTATAGAAACAACTAAAATCCACAACAACCTACTAAAAGTAGTTTGAATTAAAAGAGGGATGTGGTGAGTGTAAGTTTCTAGCTGAAGTTAGCTGAAAATGACAATAAAGAGGAAGCACTCCAGGGATATACTGCCTGTTTTAGGAGTCTGCTTGCTTCCACTGGACTCTGCTTATATATGTTTATATTTGTAAGTCGGGCAATGGTCACAAAAGCGCCAGAAGTCTTAACAAAAAGAAACTAAACCCTGTAACTTCTAAGTGCTGTGGGAGGTGGAGTGTATATAACTGCCTTTACCAAGGGAATGCTGAAGTTAAAATACAGTTATAAGAGGAAGTATCCTGGCTCTATGGCAACTGTCTGCTCTTTTCCACTACTTAATAAGTGACATAATTGAAATCTGTTGCCCTCCAGTCTTGCTATACACTCTGTTTCTGTGACTTTTAATCCTTAGGACTTTTTGTAATGATGTGACATCTTAAATTAATTAAAAGTATGGAACATGACTACAGTTAGCTTTCCATAAAGAACTGTACTATACTTAAAATTTGTAATTACCTGCATGACTAGCTACCTGTGACAAATAAAAATGGCGACAATGTACATCTTGACTACATGATTTGGAGTTGCCAGGTAGTAAATTGACTTCACTCTGGTACAGTGTAGTGTGAATAAAAAATATGCATTTAACTCCGCAGAAGAGAAGCTTACTTCCATAGCCATTTGGGGGGTTATTCCAAAGTTATGGGCATAAACATGTATGAACTGTGGCGGCTTTATAGAGGCACTGATACTTTGGATTGCTTCCTCATTTTGCAGAGGGCAATTTTCCGAGGAGGAGGAGAATAAAGAAAATTGAATGTCCAGTTTGATACCTTTTAAAAATGCTTAATTGCAAGCTGAATCGTAGGCGGTGCTCATGGCCAAGATTCTGCTGCCAAGATCCTCTGCCTCCGTTCTGTCAATCAGCTGTGTACCAGGCAGGAGTTTAAAGGGTTGGAAAGCATCTTGTCTCTTTAAATTACTGGCCTGCCCCACAGCTGATTAATGGTATTGAGGGGGCTACATGTTATGGCTATGAGCACCAGTGGGTGGTGCCCCCATAGTGAGGAGCCCACCACCTTCTACTGCTCCTTCTCTGAGTTCTGTCATGCTATGAAGGAGCAGAAAGTGGATTTCTTGCTTGATCAACAAGCAACCCCAGATTGCCAAGGATGCCAGTTAAGACAGCTTTTAGTGTATTTTATGTTACTAAGACGTTTTATAGCTTTATCAGTACATTTTGAAAGGAGAGGTAGTATAAGCTTCCTAAATATTGGATGTGCCTTGTAGATCCGGACTAGATTTATCCAAGTCTGCCCTCCCCCAAACTTACCTGGGAGATGAGAGGGAGAGCCTGCAAGTTAAAATAGAGTAGGAAGACCATTTGCCTATTAAGAATGAAAGAAAATGAATAAACGATTAGTAAAAAGTGCACAAAAGGAGCAGCCACAGTTAATGAACCAGACACTATATTGTGGCTGCTGCATTGGCATCTGTCACCCTTCCTCTTCTGACTTACCTAAGTAAAAGCTGAGGCTGCCGTAATGCTGTGAAGGCTGTGGCAGATAAGTTGAGGCAGAATGTACAGTGCCTTTTAGATGATTTGATGCTCTTACCTTCTCACTGCCTAAATTGTTTTGACAGTCTGTGGTCCTAATGAAAAGGCTGTATAGTGTTCAGGACATGTCTTTGTCCCTTGTTAAAACTGACTGTTGCTTCTGTGGTTTGACCAGCTGATGATAGTGCCTCACAGAATGCTAGCCTGTATTTGGACATTGTTTAAGATTTTAAAGAAAGATGGCTAACTGATGGCCCCAAAGTAGCATTTGATTACTAACTAATTTTGTATGGCCTCTTAAGTTTGCCTGTTTTTCTTTGCTTTGGGACCGTGTTGAGTAAGAGAGTTCTCCTGTGTTGTTATCAGCTGGCAGGAGGAGCAAAACTGTCAGATTTTTTGGCAGTAGATAATAGACATCCAGCTTGTGAAAACAGTGAAAGGAGGATACTTTTAATAAGCTAGCCCCCACTCCAGGATTCCAAATTTTCGTGTCCTGAGTAGAGATGGGCACGAAACGAACCACGGAACAAAATTCCGAATGGAACAGCTGGTTCATTTTCAAAGAAACGCATTCCTTGGGTCCGCATTTTTACAGAACAAACAATTTTTCCTACTGTTCCATTCCATTGCTGGTTCGGGAAGCCAGACACTTTGCGCCATTCAATCCATTGCCCAGGCAACGGTGGCAGTCTTTTGGTTGCCTCCAGTCTGAGGCCTCCGTGCTTGATTGGCAGCTGTCCCTGTGAACTAGAGAGCTCCCACTCCGGCCTATTCAGCCAGGAAAAGGGCCAGCCCCTTAAAGTAGGTGGCAGCAGACACTCCAGTTTCTGCCACTGCGAAGAAAAAATGACAGGAAAGGGAGAGACCCATGGATCATGCCTTTCCCGGGGTTCAATCTCTCTGAAATTCGGTGGTCTTTAGAGGACAGTGAGGACTATGTCCCCTGCAAATTTGGTGGGTATTGGTCATTGGGAAAGTCTTGTTTAGTTTGGCTGTGAGCATGAAGGTGCCTGTTCTGGGATACCTTGAACCGGTTTGGAACTGGCTCAAGTTTGGCTAATTTGTGGTTCATGTTCTGTGAAAATGAATGAACCACAAACCACGTGGTTCATTTTTTCCCCGTTCCGTGCCCATGTCTAGTCCTAAGTGAAAATATTTCACTCTTACCAGCACATACTTGCCTTGTAACTAAAGTGTTAGGCAGTCAGTGCAGAATTGTTAAAAATATTTATAGTACTGCAGACTTGCTACACAAATGTGTAAACAAGAAACTGCTTTATGTAGACAACTAAGTAGCAAACACTTTATCAGCAACACTTCTTCTATTTGCCCCATGATATTTCTTAGACTAGCTTAAATCATTGAACAGAAGAAATTAGAGATCATTTTCATATGGAAGAAACAAGATGGCTTGTGTCAATATTGGTCTCAGTGCCCAGAGTCCACCAACAGAAGCTTATTTTCCTTTGCTCCCCCATTTAGGTACAAGACTGCACTGCAGGAAATAGGGACATTAGTAATTCTAATAGAGGAGGGGCTGGATAGGATATGAGAGCGATACTCAGCCCTTCTCTAAAACAGATGCTTCAGGTAGCCTCTGCCCTTTATGCATGGAGAAATGGGAGCAGGAAAAAAAATCTCTTGAGCCATGTGAGAGTTCTCTACCCATAGGAACTGCAGCCACACTCAACTGGATTGAACCAGTGAATTCAGGACATGTTTTAATTAACATGTTTTAATTAACGGAGAAGTTGCTAAAATAGGAAGCAAACCATATAATTGTATTCTGCTGTAAACCTCTTTGTGTTTTTTTTTTAGTTCTACAAGCATGTTGTACAGAGTGTTGAGAAATTCATTCAGAAGGTAAGTTACCAAAGTACTGTATTATTGTGATTTTCTGTTAAATTTGTCATTTCAAGCCGATATATAGATATTTTAAAGCTAAATAAAATATGTACATAGAGAAGTTAGCCATGTTAGTCTGCAGTAGCAAAATAGAAAAGAGTCCAGTAGCACCTTTAAGGCTAACCAACCATACTGTAGCATAAGCTTTCGAGAACTACAGTTCTGCATCTGACAAAGAGAACTGTGGTTCTCTAAAGCTTATGCTACAGTAAAGTTGGTTAGTCTTAAAGGTGCTACTGGACTGTTTTCTAAAATATGTACAAGGTACTGATTTTAATTCAACTTGCTTTAACATGAAAAGTACATAGAAAATAAATTAATTTTCATAATCACTAAGAAAACTTTATTCCATCTTAGTTGTAACTGTTCACTGTATCTTGAGTTAAACAAGTTAGTTGATAACGGAAGCATTCCATTTATATGAAACAGTTAAAGTTCACTGAAGTTAATACCAATCATTACTTAATAGCTGAAGCTGTAAAGTGGAGGTTTAATTGTAATCATGTGTTATACTGATTGGTGAATTCTTTAACTGTCTAAATGTTGTAATAATACTCTGAGAACAACAGATGTTGTATTACTAAAATAAAGTGGAGTGGGAACCTGATCAGCTATCTCAGTGGGAGTCCATTGGGAAGAGCAGGATATATGTTCAGTAATGTTTTTTAAAGGTACCCGTTTTCTACTAGGTTAATAATATATCAATTTAAAAGTTAGAAAAGTAGCTTGAATATTTTTGCATGTTCTTAAAGAGAAATGTGGCTACATAAGTACGTGCAATTTGCTATCCACATTTTGAGTCCACTATTTAGAATTTTAGAATATAAATTGTAAACTATGCTCACCAAATGGTTTGTATACAATAGATCACCTTCTTGTTGTATTCTTTTATAGTGTAAACCAGAATACAAGGTGCCTGGCTTGTATGTCATTGACTCTATTGTACGACAGTCTCGACATCAGTTTGGGCACGAAAAGGATGTGTTTGCTCCTAGGTTTAGCAATAACATCATTAGCACCTTCCAGAATTTATATCGTTGCCCTGGGGATGACAAGGTATTTTGTATTCTACATTTTCTCCTCTAAAAGTAAATAAATCCAGTTACAGCATTCATAAAAGTTTTGTAAACTTTAATGCTTTATTTTATTTTTTGGTAATTTGATGACTTTTTTTTTTGGTAATTTCACTGGGAAAGAGTCATATATTCTCAATGAGAATTCTGTAGAAAAGTGCCTACTGGTAAAGGAAAAAAGGGGTTGAAAAAAAAAGGATTAACACTTTAATGGCTTAAACATATTTTATAAACTTTATTTAAAATAGAAAAAGAGACATTTGAATTGCATAAAGGATCTTGAACAGAATACAGAATAGTAGATTTAAGCTATAACAAATAATATAAGCAAGATATATAACGACACAACTAAATTTCATATTATTCCTCTCTCCTTAATTGCTTATACCCAGAATTTTATACTCAGCATTCTATATTCAATCATATATATCACATTTTATATTCACCATTTAAAAAATCTTAGTTTTATCGTTGATCTGTATCCATGTTAACTATTCTTAATATTTCTTAATTTCCAGCTACGTATTCGAAGAAATCTCTCTAGTTTTCCTTCCTGTGTTGGCCTGTTATGCATGTAAAAAATTAATTTAGCCATAGAGGCATATTCATACAATTTATTCCTCCAGTCAAACACATCTGGACAAAATTCTGTCTTCCTTTTTGGAACACTTTAATGACTTTCTAATACAGCTTTCAGACATTACATTAAAATTATATTATTGTTTTGGATACTGATGTAGTAATTGTATAGGAATGTTACTTTCTGGATTGTGAGTCTTAAATTGTTGTTGTATACATTAATAATACCTTTATAATGTTTTTGCTAAGTGCTCAAAGTACTTTATATTACCTCAGGAATATTTCCAAGAGCCTTAATAATATTAATAAAGAGGGCCAATATTATTACCCTCATATGGTAGGTGAGGGGATGTACCTGGCTGGGAGGGTGGCTTCTCTAAAGCTAACTTATATTCTCGGGAGGTGATGGGGGGAGGTGATGATGACATAAGACAGAGATAAAGTGTAAAACTTCTGCTCTTCAGCTGTACATTATTTTTCTTGTTTGTATCACCCATCCCTCCATCACAATTTATAATTGAAGTCACTGTGATTAACTTTTTCACAAATGGGAAACTTGAGTCTATTTGAAAACTATTTGTTCATCTTCGTTCTTCTGTGCCTCCACACATGGGGGGACTGCGCAGGCGCAGGCCAGCCGCCGGAGAATTTTCTAGAGCTTCCATGGCTCCGAAGGGGCCGTTTGTCGTGCGCCTCAGCGACCGTCTTCCCGCCCAAACGGTCACGTGCTCCTCCAGCGACCAACGGCCCCTTCCCTCAGTTCTCTTCTTGCCGCCGCTTGGAGAGAACGCGAGCTTCGTTGCTCTGTGCTTTTGTGCTTCGTGCCTTTCTCTAACTGATTGCTTGGCTTTTGACTTCGGACTTCGTGACCTCGACTATTCTTCGGATCTCGCTTTGGACTTTGACGTGGACTCGGTAATTTGACTCGGACTGTTTTTTGACCCTTCTTTCGCGTGCCCCTGAAGATGGCCTCAACGGCTCTCTTCAAGCATTGTCTCCAATGCCACACCAAGATGGCCAAAACCGATGGCCATGAGCTGTGCTTCTTTTGTTTGGGGGAGACCCACAACATGTCGGCCTGCAAGATCTGCCAGGGCTTCACCAACAAGGCCCGGCAGGATCGGAGGGCCCGACTGAATTCGTCACTGTGGCAGTCGGTCATGTCCGAGGGGACCCCGTTACCTAAGGCCGGCCCTAGCCCCTCTGCCGAAAGGCGCTCAAGAGCTGGCTCTGTGGCCTCCGCGAGGTCGGGGTCGAAACCGCGTCCCCCGAGTGCCTCGGCGTCGAGAGCGGCCTCCCCAGCGCAGGGTCCGGCGCGGCCGCCCCGCAGCGCGTCATCCACCAGGTCGGATCCGAGACCGACGTCGGAACCAAGGATCCTGGTGCCGAGTCCCCGGTCGGAACCGACGACCGGTTCGATCCCTATAAAATCTAAGAGGTGGAAACCGAGGTCCCCTTCGAAGGCGAGGAGCGTGTCGGTTCCGAGGTCTTCTTCGGAACCAGCAAAAAAGAAGAAGAAGACCAAACATCATCGGTCGCCGCATCCCGCTCCCCAGGAGGAGGTCATCGTGCTTCCTCATACGCCTTCCCCTCATCTGGGTTCCCCCGAACCAGAGGAAATCTCCGTGCCGGTGCCGGATCCGATGGCCTTCGAAACGGTGCCCGCAGAGTTCTCGTCGGGGCCGGAGCCGAGCCCGCGCCGTCGGAGCCGACCATCTCCTGCCCTTCGGTCGCCGAGGTTGGAACCGAGCCCGTCTCCTCATCGGGGCCGTCCATCTCCTGCCCGTCCATCTCCGCCTGCTGTCGGTCGTGAGCGCCGTCGGTCCGGGGACAGCATTCGATCTGCCCGATCCGCTGCATCCCGGCATCGTCAAGCCTCCTACCTTCCCTCACCATACCGTTGCCAGTGGGAAGGGGCACCTGGTGGTTTCTCCGAGTCGGAACCGGGGCCATCGACGTCGAGGCGAACGTGGTTTCCCCCTCCAGTCCAGGGTGAGGACTCCCAGCACGGTTCCGAAGAAGGAGAAGTGGAGAGCCTGGCCGAGTACCAGTCGGAATCCTGGTCTGAACCATCGCCGGCTGATGATCTGGTGCCATCTACGGGCTCCCCGTACGAGGACCTCCGCATCTACGCCGACCAGATGGCGAGGATGGCCCAGGCCCTCGAGATGGACATCTCCTCGGCGACCCCACAGACCAAAGACAAGCTGCTCAAGCGGATATACGGTGACAACCCGGCGTCCATTGGCTTCCCCATGCTCGAGGGTATTGAGGAGATCGTGGAGAAGGTGTGGAAGGTGCCCTGTGACCAGCCTCCAACATCTAAGAGGATCGAGCAGCTTTATAAGATCAAACAGGGCACCTGGCCGGCGTTGGTGAAGCACCCTCCACCTTCCTCCTTGGTCACAGAGGAATTCAACCCCCGACGGTCGGGTCACTCCTCGGTGCCTGCCGATAAAGAGGGCAGAAAGCTTGATGCCATGGGCAGGCGCCAGTACATCGTCGCTTCGCTGGGTCTGAGGATTGCCAACTACCAGACCATCATGGCAGGGTACCAGCTGTACCTCTGGGAGAAGTTGGCGTCCTATACCCGGGACCTCCCACCTGAGCAGAAGGCTGTGGTGTCCCTGCTGCAAACAGAGGCTGTCCGGCTGTCTAAACAGCAAATGAATGCTGGGAGCCATGCTGCTGACACTGCTGCTAGAGGGATGGCTTCGGCGGTGGTCCTCAGGCGCCACTCCTGGTTGCGGTCGACCGCCCTGTCTCAGGAGGTGCGTTCCAGGGTGGAGAGCATGCCCTTTGAGGGGGACTCGCTGTTCTCCAAGTCCACCGACGAGACCCTGAAAAAGAAAAAAGAAGACAGACAAACGGCTAGGTCCTTGGGTCTGGCTCCTGCGGACAAACCCGCCTCCAGGCCACGGTACGCTCCCCGGTCTGGCCCTTACCACTTCCAGGGCAGATACCAACAACAGCGGCCGGGATACCAGCAGTATCCGGCCTACCAGCAGCGGCCTTACCCTCCCGCACAGCAGCAGAGGAGGCGTAGGCCCTTCAAGCCTCGTCCGTCACAGCAACCGGCCCAGCAGAGAGATCAGCAGGGCGCCGGGAGGCAGTACTGACGGGTCGCGCCAGCCGTATCCCCGAACTTTTCGGACAGACTGAGTCCACTCCTCTCTGAGTGGGAGTCGATAACATCTGACTCATGGGTCTTAACGATTGTTGAACTGGGATATGGGCTGGAGTTCGTTGAGCTGCCTAGATGCAGTTCACCCCTGACAGCTGTCAATAACACTATGGCCGAGCTGGATGCGGAGATCGTGTCGCTCTTGGCCAAGGGTGCTGTGGAAGAATTGCCCTATGAGGACTCTGTAAAGGGTTTCTTCTCTAGGTTCTTCCTGGTCCCTAAGAAGGATGGGGGCTTACGTCCCATTTTAGATCTGAGGGGCCTTAATGCCTTCCTCAAGGTGACCAAATTCAAGATGGTTACGTTGGCGGCTGTGATCGCCTTGCTCAAACACGGGGATTGGTTTGCGGTCCTTGACTTAAAGGACGCATATTTTCACGTGGGGATACGGGAGGAGCACAGGAAATACCTGAGCTTCGTTTACCGGCGAAGGGTTTTCCGGTATAAGGTGCTCCCCTTTGGCCTGTCCACTGCCCCACGAGTGTTCACGAAATGTGTGGCCCCTGTGGTTTCCTTCCTACGG
Source organism: Eublepharis macularius (assembly GCF_028583425.1). Classification (NCBI taxonomy): domain Eukaryota; kingdom Metazoa; phylum Chordata; class Lepidosauria; order Squamata; family Eublepharidae; genus Eublepharis; species Eublepharis macularius. The sequence continues at coordinate 132,078,055 of NC_072790.1, forward strand.
GAAGAAGGCTGTACCATCTTTCGGTACCTCGATGACTGGCTCATCGTGGCTGAATCGGAGTCTAGGCTGGTGCAGGACATTGGTTTGGTACTCAGCACTTGCCAACGCCTGGGGCTCCTGGTGAACTTGGAGAAATCCAAACTGGTGCCCAACTGCAAAGTGTCCTACATTGGTGCACTTTTAGACTCTGTGGAGGGTAAGGCTCTGCTCCCTTTGGAGAGGGCTCGGTCCCTAAGGGGTCTAGTGTCCATGTTTAAGAGGAACCGATTCCAGTCTGTGCGCACTATCCAGTGCTTACTAGGGCATATGGCAGCGGCCACCTCTGTGGTGCCCTTTGCTAGGCTGCGTATGCGCCCGCTCCAGAACTGGTTTGTGCGGAGGTACGATGCTCTGCTGCACCCTCCGTCCCTCAAATTCTCTATCCCGAGGGTCATCCTCTCCTCCTTGGACTGGTGGCTGTCTGATGACAACTTGTTTAAAGGGACCCCCTTTGGGTATCAGCACCATGACGTCACGGTTACCACTGATGCCTCTCTGTTGGGATAGGGGGCTTACTGTGGTGATGTGTCTGTGCAAGATGTCTGGTCTGAGAGGGAAAAGACCCTCCATATCAATGTGCTTGAACTAAGGGCCATTCGTTTCGCACTTGTGTCTCTTACAGCACTGCTGAGAAATCGTCAGGTGTTGGTGCAGACGGACAACACGACTGCCATGTACTACGTGAATCAGCAGGGGGGCACGGTGTCCATGGCCCTGTGCCGGGAAGCCACGCTCACTTGGCAGTGGGCTATCAGGAACGGCGTGTCGCTCCGTGCTATACACGTGGCTGGGTCAGACAATGCCCGAGCAGATGCCCTCAGCAGGGTCCCCTTGCTGGACCACGAGTGGGAACTGAACATAGAGTGCGTTGGGCCGATCTTCCAGATGTGGGGTCATCCAGTGATAGACGTGTTCGCCACTGCGGCAACCACCAAGGCCCACACGTTCTGTTCCAGGGCGGGAAGCGACCCCCTCTCTATTGGGGATGCCTTCCAGTTTACGTGGACGCAGGGCTTGCACTACATGTTTCCTCCATTCCCCTTGATTCCCAGGGTCCTGTGCAAGATAGAGGAGGACAGGACGGACTGCATCCTGGTGGCTCCCTTTTGGCCACGGCAGGTTTGGTTCCCGAAGCTCCTGCAGATGTCCCAACGGACATATGTCAGTCTGCCCCCTCGGCAGGACCTTCTCCTGAACGGGAGCTTGGTCCACCACGATCCCAGGAAGCTGCACCTGACGGCTTGGCGGATCGTTCCTCCCCTGTAGGCTTTACTGACGAGGTACAGAGAGTCCTCCTGAATGCTCGTCGGCCATCCACTAGGTGCGCTTATGCGGCCAAGTGGCGCAGGTTTGAACTTTGGGCACTTGCTAAAGGAGTGGTGCCTGACAGCAGTCCCTTGGGGGTTGTATTCGAGTATTTGTGCCACTTGCGTGGCCTGGGCTTGAAGGTTTCCTCCCTCAAGGTCCACCTGGCAGCGATATCAGCTGCTCACACCCGAGTTGAGGGTGCTACACTGTTTTCTCACCCACAATCCCGCCAGTTCCTTAAGGGCATGTACAATCTTTACCCACCTGTGTCGGCGCCGGTGCCTCAGTGGTCGCTGTCCCTAGTGCTCTCACGTCTCATGTTGCCTCCATTTGAACTTATGGCTACCTGCCCCTTGGATATGCTATCTTACAAGGTGGCATTCTTGGTGGCTGTGACATCGGCCAGAAGGGTCAGTGAGCTGTCTGCACTGCGGTCTGACCCTCCCTTTCTTGTGTTTCATCCCAACAAGGTGGTCCTGCGTCCCTGCCTCGGTTTTCTGCCCAAGGTGGTGTCCGCTTTCCACCTCTCACAGGATATTTCATTGCCTGCATTTTTTCCTCACCCTTCCTCTAAAGGGGAGAAGGCCCTCCATTCCTTAGACTTGAAGAGGGCCATAGCCTATTACCTGGATAGGACGAAGGGATTCCGCTCCAGTCCTCACCTGTTTGTATGTTTTGGAGCCAAGGACAAGGGTAACAGGGCTTCCTCGCAGACCCTGTCTAGGTGGATTGTGGCGGCCATTAGCAGGGCCTATTCCCTGGCAGGAGTAGCTTGCCCGCTTCATGTTAGAGCCCACTCCACGCGGTCCCAAGCATCCTCTTCGGCACTCCTCAAGGGGGTGCCCCTGGTTAGCATTTGTAAAGCAGCCACATGGTCCTCTGCAGACACCTTTGTCAGGCATTACGCCATTGATGTCAATGCGGGGCAGGATGTATCTGTGGCCAAGGCTGTCCTACACTCCCTTTTTTCCTGAGGGAGTCTTGGAAAGACTTTCTTGGCGTACCTGCTAGGTACCCTTGAGTGAAGAGTGTATATATGTATATTTGTGTGTATATATGTGTAAATATTGGGTACTGATGTATCACTGCACAGTTTACATAGATGTATATATGCATATCTATTTGTTGTTGTTCTTGTTTGTTCAATAAAATTGTGTTGGACTTCACCCCACCTTCCTTATTGTGTGAAGCTTGGTACACTCCCATGTGTGGAGGCACAGAAGAATGAAGATGAAAACAGGGTTAACATACCTGTAACTTATGTTCATCGAGTTCTTCTGTGCTGACACACAACCCTCCCTCCTACCCCGCTGTGAATTCCAATGCACAAAGATGTGGTGGCTGTAACTGAATCTGATGTGTTTTAAGGTGTTACGGCTAAGTGTGTTGGTCAAGCGGCGGCAAAGGAGAACTGAGGGAAGGGGCCGTTGGTCGCTGGAGGAGCACGTGACCGTTTGGGCGGGAAGACGGTCGCTGAGGCGCGCGACGAACGGCCCCTTCGGAGCCATGGAAGCTCTAGAAAATTCTCTGGCGGCTGGCCTGCGCCTGCGCAGTCCCCCCATGTGTGTCAGCACAGAAGAACTCGATGAACATAAGTTACAGGTATGTTAACCCTGTTTTCTTGGTCATTTAGGTCACAATTCTGTGCACACTTAATGGGATTAACTCCCAATGAACTCAGTGAGATTTACTTTTATTTAGGTTTACATTGTCAGTTATAGGATTGCAGTGTGATTTCAATCCTTTTCTTCCAGGTCCGAATCTAGTACTTTACTGAACCACGTTGGCTCAGTTTGAATGGTCCTCCAACCCAGCCTTTGAAGAATTGGGGGCACATGCTTTGAGCTTGAATGCTCCAATCTTTCCTCATATGCTTCCATTTCTGAATTGCTATATTTAAAAGGATGTCCAAACTGGACTAACTCTGGCTTAGTAATAACTTCCAAACCAGTTTTGAAATGGATTTGTAAACCATGGTATGGAGATTAGTGCTGATCATAGTTACCAGATTTGGATGTCATAGCAAGCTATGGTTATCATAATTGGAAGTTGAAGAGGGAAGTAGTATATGAGATTGAGGAAGCGCCCAAACCTATAGCACTTTCCTGATAGTTCATACCAGTGCTGGTATTAAGCTGTGTGTTGCCTTTTTCTCCTTTCAGAGTAAAATTGTCAGAGTTTTAAATTTATGGCAGAAGAATAATGTGTTCAAGAGTGAAATTATTCAGCCTCTATTGGATATGGCAGCAGGAATTCCTCCTCCAGTCGTGACCCCTGTCTTGCCTGGCACAACAGCTACCATGAGTAACAATACACCAGGTAATAAAAATGATTATATCATTTTATTTTTATGCTGGTGAATGTTGTTGGTGTTCAGAATGTGTCATGCTGTTATATGGGAAATGAAGCTCTGAATTAGTTTCTTGTGGGAAAAGTGGACAAAGGATAGTATGTGATTTTGTGTGTGTGCGCACGTGCACCATCAAGTCACCTCTGACCTATGAATGAGAGCCCTCCCAAATGTACTAGTATTAACAAACTTGTTCAGTTCTTTCAAACTGGAGGATGTAGCTTCTTTCATTCAGACAAGCCATCTCTTCCTACTGCCTTCAACTTTTCTTAGCATTATTGACTTTTCCAGAGATTCTTATCTTCTCATGATGTGACCAAAATACCGTTGCCTCAGTTTTGTCATTTTAGCTTCTAGAGAGAATTCAGGCTTGATGTGATCTAGAACCCACTTATTTGTCTTTTTAACTGTCCATGGTATCTTCAAAACCAGCACCACGTTTCAGTCCATTTTCTTCCTCTCAACTTTCTTTATTGTCCAATATTCACATCCATACATAATAATACCGAACCATACCATAGTATGAATTATCTGGGTCTGTTTCCCCATCAACACTTCTTTATTCTTAAGGATCTGTTCTAGTTCCAGGTCTCAATCTCCTTCTCATTTCTTCATTGTAGTTTCCCTTTTAGTTGATGACTGAACCAAAGAATAGAAAATCTGTAACAATTTCAATTTCTTCACAGTCAACCTTAAAATTGTGTAGTTGATTTGGGTTCGGTATACCATGCTGGAAAAAAAATCTGGTATTCCCAGAATACCAAATTCATTCTCCAGTTCGGCTCAGCAATACAGACCAGTCACTATCCATTGTTTCCTATGAGAACCAACATCACACCAGAGGATCACGCCAAACCAAAATGAAGCAAGGGACAGTCTTGCAACTAGAAGCAAACTCAAGCAAGGGAATGCCCACCCGCCCCCGAACTCAAGCTCAAAGCTCTATCCAGCCAAGTTAAGCTCCTTTAGTCATTGGTTTCAGTGATAGATTTAAGCCTGTGTTGCATTTTTTCTGTTGAAATAAATTGGACTGAAAATTGTTGTGTTGTGGGAAGCTGGGGTTGTTGAACACTTTGCCTAGACTGTCCTCCCTTGCTTCATTTTAGTTTGGGTGATTTTCTGGTGTGATGTTGGTCCTCATGCCTATGGCCATGAAAGCCATGAGCCATGTGTTTCTGCCATGGGAGTAATTTTTTCCCCACAATAAAAACTAATGGAGAGTGGCCAGTCAGCCTGCTCAGGCGGTGCTGGTGTTTTTGGGAGGGGTCTTCATTTTCATTCTGTTGGGCTGTCTGGTGTAATTGGGAGCGTGCCTGTGGCCATGGCAGCCATGATCCATATGTTTCTGAAATGGAAGTCATTTTTTCCTCACAATAGAAACTAATGGGGTGGCTGGGGGCACCTTCTTTGGGAGCCCATAAAATGGCTCTCCAGAGTCCAATCTTCATGAAATTTGGGGGTCTTTAGAGGACACTCAGGGGTATGTCCATGGAAAATTTTGTAGATTTCTTTTGCAAAGTATCACCCCCATCCCCCTGAATAGTCCCCATAGTTTTCTCCATAGGGAATTTCTATGTCTCAGGGCAATTAACAGACTTTAAAACAAGTATCACAATTTTAAAAATTAGCATAGAAGTATTACTAAAAGAACAACCCTTTATATAGCAAATTCAAGATAATTTTCAAATGTCAATAAATTTAGAAAAGCAGGTAAGAAAAAGTAGGCTTGATTCTCTTTCCTCAGTTTTTAACAAAAGCCTCTGGAATAACTAGGTCTTATAGGCCCTACAAAAATGGCACATGGCCTCTGGCAGACTGTTCTGAGATGACAGGGTGACGATTTAGAGTAATGTATTGCTTGATATCAGACAGACTTCCTGGGAAGACAGGGTTAACAAGGTAGATGAGTATATCCAAGCAGATGTACAGATTTATACTAAACAGTTGCTTAGGTAAACTATGCCAAATGCTTAAGCAGGTATGGATCAATATAAAGAGTGGAGTGGGGAAATGATGGTGACAGTTAAGCTCTCTTTGACATTTGCCCAGTTGATGATAACAGAGGGCCTTTCTTGGTGGTAGGTTTTCAGGCAGTGCATTAGCTGCTTATCTATGCACTGTTCATCCAGTGAGGGGGGTCGGGGGTGGGGGTAGCTTATAATTCTTGTCAGTAGTTTTAGCATAGGTGATTGAATGTGATTGAATAGTTCCGCCACTTATAAACAGTTGGGTAAATATCTCTTGTCAAATAAATCTTAGCACTCCAGGCACAACAAAAATAGTGCTTAAGTCCTCTGTTTATATTGTTTTATTTGGGTTCATTTGGGCAGATTTATATCTTGGCCTTTTGTTGCTTATCGCTAATCATAAACATGTAACAATAACTTCCTGCTTCTCTCCCCCACCCCTTCTCCCCATCTTTAGGCACTCCTGTGACTCCTGCCACACCAGCAAATGTAGTCCAAAGCTTACCTGATCCTTGGGTGTCGCAGATAACAAATACAGATACTCTTGCTGCTGTAGCACAGATTCTCCAGAGTCCCCAAGGGCAGCAGGTAAAAAATAATATACGTGTGGCTTTTTAAAAAATGTCCAAATTGGATCATTATGCAACTTCAGTGCTACATGTAGTTTATGTGGCCTACACATACTTTCAGATTTTTAGAAACCTGCTTTCACTTTCTTGTTTTGTCAAAGACAATCCAGAATGTGAAATTGAATGCCAGCAAGCATCTTATTATAATCTGTGCTCAGATTTACAAATCCAATATTGGAGTCGAACAACATGTTGTGCCTTGTTTTAGATACTACATAATATAATATTTTTTATCAAAATTGCTTGAACAGTTTGAATATCCTGTATGTAGGTGCTTTTGTTGTTTTACTATCTCTGTCTGCCACAGCAAACTTTAAAAGTCTGGTCTGTAAATGCAGATGCAGAATACTTTATGTCAGAGCTGATATTTAACTCGAATTTGTTTATTGTTCAGTAAAAATTCTATCATAAGCTTACCTTTTCCTCTCCCCTTCCCCCCAAATTCCAGCTTCAACAGTTAATACAGACACTGCAAATGCAACAGCAGAAGCCACAACCATCACTGCTACAGGCACTGGATGCTGGTCTTGTTGTTCAGTTACAAGCCCTCACAGCACAACTTACAGCTGCTGCTGCTGCCGCCAATACACTTAATCCACTAGAACAAAGTGTCTCTTTTAACAAGGTAGAAGTTATTTAGCTAGCATAGCAGCAAAGTATTTCTTCCAACCTGAATTTTTACAGAATATTTTTTGTGGATTTTGACTATACTTTTCTTGTGTGTCAGAACTTTGATTTTATTATAAAAGTTATAATTCCAATATCTTCTAAACCTTTTTGTGATGTTAATCTCATTACTAATTATGACAGAATTTATTAAAATGTTTCAGAAATGATACGTTGAGTATTTTTGCTTCTTTCAAAATCATTGGCTATCCACATTTACAATGTCAACTTTGACATTGTCAATGGCTAGCAAGAAAGATAGACTAGAACTGAAACAAATAAATTGTTTGGGAGGGATTCGGGCCTGAATCTTAAGCCTTACTGTCCAAACTGGGAGGCAGGGTGGTTTTTTAGGATGTTAGTACCAGTTCCCAGAAGCAAGTGATCAGTTTGCCTCGATTTGGTACCATGTTTACTAATTCTTAATTGAGTTTCAGAAAAAACTAAGAGCTTGGAGTGATGGGCTCTTGGTTTTTTTCAGTAAAAACTGTTCAAGATTTTAAAAGTATAACTGTATTACAGAGAAGCAGCTGTGTTGCTGATAAATTGATCTATAAGTAAAGAAAAAATCTTGAAATATGAAGTTAGGCATGTAAAACAAGTTGCCTATGAGGGCACCAACAAAGTTAGTACCATGTTTAAACAGATTAATGATGCCTGTGTACACTAAGACACAGATCCCTGGTGTGCTGTTGCTGTAAATGTACCTGGGTGCTTGGCTCTTTGGATAACTTTTGGTTGTTTTTAACATGTCCACTATTCCCTTTAAAGCATAAGATGTAACTCTAAAAAGAGTTAACAGGTATTCAGCAGCCTCTTGTAATGGGAGGAGACAGTTTCCAAAGTTGATCAGCCCACCCCCTCCAGGCCCAATCTGATGTTCAGTTCCGTCCATGCTTGCCCCATGAGCTTACCTTAGTAGAGACATGGGTTACAGCATCTAGCTCCTCTTCCTTCCATTCACTTCCGCTCCATGCCTTTAAGAGTGGAAGGTCAATGTACTCCTTGACAGCCCTTTCAAAGAGCATAATGCACCTGGGGTAGTAGGCCCCACAGGGTCCTGGAGCCTCTTGCAAGAGTTCTCTCCCTCACAGGAGGACAGGTTTCCCATGTGACTCCCCCCCCCATTGGCTACTGCTCCGCTGAGGGGGCAGCACAACTTTTCATGTTTCCCTCAACATGGTAGCTAGCCAGATGATCAATAACCTCTTTCCCTACTCACAGCAACTGCTTTTTGAGGGTGTCTGAGTCCTAGTCCCTACTATATCCTTTTTTATACCTAATTTGTATTTTATTGTTTTAACATGACAGGTGTATGTATCTAATATTTGAAATACTTGAAAACAGACATCTGTCCAGCTGATCACATGGAGGGGTTCAGTGGTACAGTTCATACTTTGCATGCTGCAGGTTCCAGGTTTTATCCTTGGCATCTCTAACTAAAAGGATCTCAAGTAGCAGGTGTTGAGAAAGAGACCTTTCTGAGCCTGAATTCTTTCACAGCCACTTCTAGTCAGAATATGCAGTTTTGAACTAGAGGGACCAATGGTCTTACTTTGTAGAAGGTAGCTTCATGTGTTCAGCTTGCACACCTAGTACATTTCTAATGTTTGGTTTGTTTTCTCCTAGAAGTTGATGGACAGGTTTGGGGATTTTGGGGAAGAAGCTGACATTAATGAAGAACCTAAAAAAGAAACACCAACTTCCCAGCTGTAAGATTTGTTTTTCTAAGTTAGAAACACTTTATTTGGAAATAATTTGGAAAGTTTGATTTTGTTCCTATGCACTAATTTGTCAAAGTTTCCCAGATTTCTTTTAGGACAAACTTTGAAAGGAAGTATAATACCATCTGATGTTTTCACATTATCCACCTAAAAAAATCATAAATCTCATCCATCTGAGCAGGTTTTCACTGTGTGTATAAATGAAATCTTTTAAAGTCAAGTTACTCTTCTTACAGCCTCTATTTTAATCATGCAGTTATACTTGCTAATATTGATATCCCTTCCATTATGATGAATTTTGTAATAGTTAACCTTTTAAGATGCCGGAAGATATTTTCCTATATATTTGTGTCAAGTTCATGCATTTAACCTTTTAAAAAATCAAGTGAAAACTGATTTTTTTTCTTTACTGTCCAATTCAAGAATAAGACAGATTACAATTCCCTGGTATTTTTTTAATGCTAAAAACAGCTCCACAGATTAAATTAAACAGTAACTTCATAATGACTTTTCAAAGTAGGATTATTATTGCCTTCAGGAATTGGTCCCACAAGTACAAAAAAATTAACCTCCCCATAATCCAAAGGCCTGCACTTGGTGTTATGTCATACACTAGAATTTTACTCTCGTTCTTTGATAAGCTAGTCATTAGGGTAGGAGCTCCATCCCATCCCCTGGAGCAGCGTTGGAGCTGTGGTTGAAAGTGAACACCATCGATTCATGTTCTCACACACTGGACTTCTCAGATCATAACTTCTGGACTTTATTCTTCCCCCTATGGAAGTAGGTAGTTGAACAGTATGATCTCTTATCAGGATTTCTAATACTTTTTAGATAATGCAATTAAAAAGAAAGCAGTGACCTTTGGGGGGGGGCTCGTTTTACTAGAAGAGGCAGATCTACACACTACTGTTGATCTTTTCCAAAAATGGATTTGTTGAGATGACTGCTGCAATTTTGCACCCTGTTCCCAAAATGTATTTTCAGAGCCCTAGGTTTCATTTGTTGCAGGTATTGGTCTAAAGTAAAATCCCAAAGTAAAAGCCAAGTAATATATTTTATTAAGACTAATCAAAATAACACAAATTTTCATGTTTTTGAGAGCCAGTTTGGTGTAGTGGTTAAGAGTATGGGACTCTAATCTGGAGAACCAGATTTGATTCCCCACTCGTCCACTTGAAGCCAGCTGGGTGACCTTGGGTCAGTCACAGCTCTTCCAGAGCTCTCTCAGCCCCACCCACGTCACAAGGTGTTTTGTTGGGATAATAACAGCATACTTTGTAAACTGCTCTGAGTGTCAGACTGTGGCTAAATAAGGCACTCACTACAGGGTTCCCTTTAGAAGCAAACACAAGTCCATTGTTTGGAAAAGGAAACTTTACTGCAGAAAAGGTCCATTATAGTCCACTGTCCTGAATAGGAGAATCAGGATGGTACATGATCATTGTTACCAATGAAGAGCAAGCATAAGATACAGAGTAACAATACCCATCTGGATCAGCCTCCCCCCACAGTTCTCAAAACAACATCTCTCAGTCCTGGGAAGCTGCTCTCCTTCAAGGCCAATGCTTGGTGGAACGGTGTTAGACAAAACAGTCTCCGCCGGTGGGAATGCTGCCTGGGAACTGGTGCACCTGGGAAGAGAATACTCAAACACTAGAAGCATTAGAAAATGGAGTCAGTACAGTTTAGATATACACTGGACCTGACATTCTGCCCCCCTTAAAACAAATCCCCCCCTGGCTTATATGGATAGCGAGTATGAAAAGCTTTGGTTAATCTAGGAGCATGAACATGTGCAGAGTTCACCCATTCATCGTAACCAGAATCAAAGTCCTTCCACCTAATGAGGTAAAAAAGCTGATTTCGTTTAAGTTTAGAGTCCAAGATTTGTTGTACTTCGTAGTGTGTTTGGTCGTCAATCAACGTTGGAATGGGTGGAGCTCTGACGTGCCATTTGTTGTCGGTGGGAGCTCTTTTTAGAAGACTGACATGGAACGTATCATGCACATGGCGCAGGTTCTTGGGCAGAGTTACAGCAACAGTCACTTTATTTATTATCTTGCGCACAGGAAAAGGTCCTAGGAATTTCAGAGCGAGTTTGCGGCTGGTCTGAGCAAGTCTTAGGTTTTTTGTGGAAATATACACATGATCTCCGGGTTGTAATTCCCATTCGGCCGCACGGTGGCGGTCTGCGTATTTTTTGTAATCCAGTTTGGCTTTGTCAAGGTGCTTCTTAATAAGATCCCATTGCTGCGCCGCCTCCCCCCACCACGAAGATACATCTGGCGATTTAGAGGAATGGAGAGGGGGGGCATCCAACGGGAAGGGATTGAAGTGAGTCCCGTAGACAATTTTGAAGGGGGCCTCCCCCGTTGAAGCGTGTACACTGTTGTTATAAGAGAACTCGGCCAGAGGGAGAAGGTCCACCCAATTATCTTGTTGAAAATTAATGTAGCAACGAAGAAACTGTTCTAAAATTTGGTTTGTTTTTTCGGATTGCCCGTCGGTTTGTGGGTGGTGGCTTGAACTGATGCCTTGTTCAATATTCAACATTTTTAAAAGCTCCCGCCAGAAGTTGGCAACGAACTGTCCGCCGCGATCCGAAATCACCTTGGACGGAAAAGAATGTAATTTTACGATGTGTTTTAGAAACAAATCTGCTAGTTTTCGAGCGGAGGGTATAGTAGTACAGGGGATAAAATGAGCTTGTTTGGAGAACAGATCTACCACCACTAGAATGCAATTATGTCCTTTCGAGATAGGTAGATCAGTGATAAAGTCCATAGATATTATTTCCCAGGGTCTGTTTGGCGTTTCCAATGGTTGCAGGAGACCCGGAGGCTTCCCTTTTCTGGTTTTGGCGCTGAGGCAAATAGGACAGGAACTAACGTATTGGGAAATGTCTTTGCGCATGCCCGGCCACCAGAATTGTCTTTGGATTAGGTGCAAAGTTTTCAGATACCCATAATGTCCAGCAGTGGGAGCGTCATGACAGCGCTGCAAAACTTCCAGTCTGAGGCTGTCTGGGACATAAAATTTGCTCCCGGCTAGCCAATCCCCTTGTGGGGCTTGGGTTAGTTTGCTTCGCGGAGCCTTATCCCCCTCCTTCTCCACCTCAGTTTTAAGTTTCGATTTCCACTCTTGGTTGGCCGGGAGGGGCTGCTTGGCACGGCTGCGAGTAGTCACCACGCCCCCAAGTTGCGTAGGCGAGAAGACAGTGTCGACAGTCTCCTCCCGTTTGCTCTTATGTTGGGGCATGCGCGATAGGGCGTCTGCCAAAAAGTTAGTTTTGCCTGGGAGATAATTTAGAGTGAAGTTGAATTTGGAAAAGAATTCCGCCCATCGCAATTGCTTGGCATTCAGTCTGCGTGGGCTTCGGAGGGCCTCCAGATTTTTATGATCCATCCAGACCTCGAAAGGGTATCGCGCCCCCTCCAGCCAATGTCTCCAGTTAGTAAGGGCCGCTTTTACGGCAAAGGCCTCCTTCTCCCACACATTCCAATTCCTTTCCGCCTCCGAAAATTTCCTAGACAAGAAAGCACACGGCCGCAGCCTGCCATCCTCCCCCTTCTGCAGTAAAACCCCCCCTATCGCCGTATCGCTGGCGTCAACCTGTACTATGAAAGGGGAATGTTCGTTTGGGTGGGAGAGGACGGGTTCCGTTACAAATTGCTTTTTTAGACAATCGAAGGCCGTTTGGCAATCGGGGGTCCATTGCAGTTTGGCAGAGGGTTTTTTAGCTTGGTCCCCTTTATCTTTGGTTTTCAGCAAGTCTGTTAAAGGGAGCGTGATTTGGGCGAAATTTGCTATGAAGTCTCTATAGAAGTTGGCAAAACCCAGGAAGGATTGCAGTTCTTTACGGGTGGTGGGTTTCTGCCAGTCCTGGATCGCCTGTATTTTGGCTGGATCCATTTTCAGGCCTTCTTGGGAGATACAATACCCGAGGTAAGTGAGTTCGGTTTTATGGAATTCACATTTGGACAGTTTGATGGGCAGCTTATTCTTCATCAGGGTGGCTAAAACTTTTTGTACCGTTTGAACATGTTCTTCCTCGGTGTCTGAGTAAATTAACACATCATCAAGGTACACTACCACCCCTTTGTACAGAAATTCGTGTAGAACTTCGTTTATCATGGACATGAATACGGACGGGGCTCCCGTCAAACCAAAAGGCATAACTAAGTATTCATATTGTCCGAGGGGCGTATTGAAAGCGGTTTTCCACTCATCCCCTGCCTTGATACGAACGTGGAAGTAAGCATCTTTTAGATCTAATTTCGTAAAGATCTTACCTTGGGCCACGACGTTGAGAAGGTCTCGGATGAGCGGTATAGGATAGGCGTTGTTGGTGGACACTGCATTCAAGCCTCGGAAATCTGTGCACAGTCGAAGTCCCCCATCCTTCTTTTTCACGAAGAGGACTGGCGCGGCGTGGGGGCTAGCGGCTGGGCGGATGAACCCTCGTTGGAGGTTGGTGTCGATGAATTTCCGGAGCTCTTCGCGTTCATGGAGACTCATGGGATAAAGTCGTCCTTTGGGCAGTGAGGCTCCGGGTAAAATTTCTACCGCACAGTCCGTTCGTCGGTGCGGGGGTAGAGTATCTGCTTCCTCTTCAGAGAAAGCATTTAGAAAAGGCCAGTACGGTTCGGGTATTTGGTTGACTTCTTCTTGGGTGAGAAGGGCCTTTTCTTTATGAGTCGGATCTTCGCCCCAGTTTTGATTCCAACGGTGATTTTTGCAGTTGGTATGACTGAAGGTAATACATCCTTGTGCCCAGTCTATGTAGGGATTGTGATCACACAGCCATTTGCTGCCTAAAATTAACGGGTACTTGGCAGTCGAGCTGATGACAAAGGACCTCTTCTCCCAATGTTGTCCCATGCCTGTGATCACTGGGATGGTTTCAGTTGTTACAGGATTCATGTTGGTACCATCCATTTGCTCAAAGATTACTGGGTTTTGTAGATCCCGAGTAGGTAGGACTAGTCCATTGACTAGAGCAGGGGCAATGATGTCTCTTGAGCAGCCCGAGTCAATAAGAGCTTGCACCCGAATATGCATCTTCCTCTCTGGGTTGATTAGAGTCACTGGCATGAATAAGATGGACCCAGGCGGCCGGTTCCGTGCAGGGACGGGCTTAGGACGGATCTGTCGTTTGGGTCCTTTCACGACAGATCCATTTCGTTTCCCGACTGGGGACTTTCTGGATTAGCTTCTGCGGTTGGGGAAGCGGGATCGTATTCCATGACTTCTTCTGCTTCCAGCCCTCTCTCCGAGGCTGGCCTTTGGGAAGCGCCGCGGCCTCTATTTGCTCGGGGTGCTGGAGTCGGGCGTTGGAGCGTAGGAAACGGAGCAAGGGTTGGACGCCGTAATTGGAGCGGAGGTCTTTGCACAGGCCGGTAAGGGCATTGTGCTGCAAAGTGACCAGCTTGTCCGCATTGCAAACATAGCCCTTGTTGCCATCTAGCATCTCTCGCTCCACGGGTGGCGTAGCTAGCTCCCCGTGTTCCCCTTTGTAAGGTCAATGGCCTTCTTTGTCCCGTTTGTTGTTGTTGTTCAACCAAACGGACTTCCAACATGCGATTTTCTACTTCGCAAACAAGTTGGATCCACCCTAACAACGTGGGGGGATTGTCTTGCATGAGGGCTCTGTCCAGAAGTCTCGGGTTAAGGCCTTGTTTGAACAGAATAATTTTGGTGGACTCCTCACACCTAGGGCACTTGGCTGCTAATTGCCGGAATTTTGTGACATAGTCTCTTGCTGACATGCTGCCTTGTTTGATGGCTTGCAACTCTGTTCGGGCCCGGGTTTCTTCTAAGGGGTCTTCATACTGCGCTCGGATAGCATCCACTAACCCCTGAAGAGTATCGAGTTCTGGGGCCCCAACATTGTATAGTCCTACATACCAGTCTGCTGCTTTGCCCTGTAAACGAGATCCAAGATGTTCGATTTGACTGGCCTCACTGCCGAAGAGGTGCCCCCACCGGTTGAAAAACTGTACCACTTGGACTAGGAAAAATCCCAATTTGGATGGATCCCCATCGAAGGTGGCTTCCAGCTTCACCCAACCCATCGGGAGTTCCTGTCTCGGAGCAGGCGCTGGGTAAAAGTCCATCGGCAGTCTTAGTTGCGCCTGAGGAACAGGAGGAGGTAACTGGAGTCTCGGTCGGGGCAACGGTGCCTGCTGTACGGGTGGCGGTTGAACTTGCGGTGCCGGCTGGGGTTGGGCTGGTTGTGCGGGCGGAGGTTGCCGTGGTTGCTGTGTCGGGGTTGGTCTTGGTTGGGCCGGAGGCTGTAGTGGCAGGCGAGCAGGAGGCGGCAGTCTCGGTCTGGCCGGTAACACGGGAGGCGTTAGTGGCAGCTGTCGAGGTGGAGGAGGTTGGTGTGGGAGAGTGGAAATCGGCCGCTGAGGAGGGGGTTGAAGGTGTCGTAGTGGTGCAGGCCGTCCCGGTTGGTTCGGGGGTGGTAAAACGGGCTGGTCCTGGGGCTGCTGCAATAATATGAGCTGCGGTCGAGGTGAGAGAGGCCGCAGCGGCGAGGGTTGAACCGGTGGAAGGCCGCGCGGGCTTGCCCCTCCGGGTGTTGTTAATCTGGGAAGCAGCGGCTGGCCTTGTGGCGCTGTTAGACCGTCCCCCGTAGGTTGCCCGGCGGGGACAATGTCTCGCGGTTGCCGAGGGGCTCCCTCCTCAGAGGGAGCCGCGTGTGCTCCCTCTTGGTCCGGCCGGACCGTTATAGAAGAAGTAAGAGGGGGTCTCACCGGTGTATCACTGGGCTTTTCTTCCCCTTCCGTAGGCCTCTTAGCGGGAGTCCCGTCTGGCGGCACATCTCCTGCCTGGTTAGGCAGTTCGGTGGGGGTCTCTCCGGGTGGCTCAACCGGGTCTCCCTTGCCCGGTGGAATTTCCTGCTGTGCGGGAAGTTCCTTGGGTTGCTCTCCCGTCTCGCCCGGATGGGTGTCCCCTTCGCCGGTAGGTAACGGCCGCTGCTGGACATTCTCCATCGGGTAGGAGATAACACTTTGAAGGGTAGCTATCTGTACCGCCATCTCTTCAGCGGACAGTCTTTCCCCTGCTCCCATTGCCGAAATTAAATGGATGGCATGGGCCAAACTTTCTTCCATATCCATCAGTTTAGCTTCTAGCTGTTGCATTCGACTTGCCCCCGGTTGCTCGCTTATGGAAGCTTCATTCGTTGCACTCACCGGGGACAAGGGGCCCCAAGGAGGAGGGTCCCCTTGGACGACTCTCGATCTCGCAGCTAGGATTCCCTTGGCCATACCCGTCACAGCCGAGATGCTGGTATCCACCGCATAGGTGCGACCTTGTATCTGCTCCCAACTTTGTTCAGGGACCTCCGTTGGCTCTTTCCACGAAACAAGTTCGGAGTAATCCCAACTCAGGGCGCCGCGGCGAGACGTGTCCCCCTCCGCCTGTTCGGACGTCCTGTTCCAATATCGCCATGGTTGGCTGCTGTCTAGCTCCGGGACGGTTCCTAGGCTTCGGCGCCCTTCCATCGAAACTAGTGGATGAAGTCCACCTGCCCGACGCTCTCTGGTTTCACGGGGTCTGGCTCCCCACTCCGACGGGGTGGGTACCGAAATCAAAGGGAGAGCAGTCGCTTTCGGCCTTGCCCCGAGGTTGGCTTCGGTCTCGGCCCGAGTACTGAGGTCGATGAGAGGCGGGGTGGAAGTGGAGGCTCCGGTTCCGTTCCCGGCTGCTCCCAGCTCCTGGGAGTCTTGGGCTTGCACGGGTTGCTCAGGTTGATTGTCGGGAGACGCATACGGATCAAACAAAGGATCCCTGTCCGGGACAACCTTGGATTCCGCTGGGCCCGACTCAGACATGATTGGTAACAAAATGTCAGACTGTGGCTAAATAAGGCACTCACTACAGGGTTCCCTTTAGAAGCAAACACAAGTCCATTGTTTGGAAAAGGAAACTTTACTGCAGAAAAGGTCCATTATAGTCCACTGTCCTGAATAGGAGAATCAGGATGGTACATGATCATTGTTACCAATGAAGAGCAAGCATAAGATACAGAGTAACAATACCCATCTGGATCAGCCTCCCCCCACAGTTCTCAAAACAACATCTCTCAGTCCTGGGAAGCTGCTCTCCTTCAAGGCCAATGCTTGGTGGAACGGTGTTAGACAAAACAGTCTCCGCCGGTGGGAATGCTGCCTGGGAACTGGTGCACCTGGGAAGAGAATACTCAAACACTAGAAGCATTAGAAAATGGAGTCAGTACAGTTTAGATATACACTGGACCTGACACTGAGTGGGTGTTAAGTTGTCCTGAAGGACAGTATATAAATCAAATGTTGTTACTACTACTACTACTACTATTGATATCTGTAGAACTCTTTTATCTTTTCTCCCCCTCCCTTTTTTTGTCATCTTTCTTGATGAAGTGTTCCACAGGATTTGAAAACTTGTGTGCTATTTTGTCTTATTGTGGTTGGACATCAGTTTTCTTTTTGACTAGTTGTCTTCCCTTATGAATAGAACCAGATGAATGGATCATAATATGAATTTACAACATAAATCATAGTTGATAGGGAACTTATTTACTAGGTTGTTGCCATGAAGTAAAATAAATTGATTGTTCTGATCATATTATTCTAGGCCTCTTGTATCGGAGTCTGTGAACAATTCACTTTTTCATCAGCTAGCTGAACAATTACAACAACAAAACCTAGAACATCTTCGCCAGCAGCTTTTAGAGCAGCAACCTGCAAAGGTATGTGACTCTGTCTTTGGACAATAAGTGTTGCTGATTTTTATAATGTTTATTGCTGCTCCTGTGCATCAAAAGATATCACCTTGTAAACGTTCTTTATCAGAAAACACAAACCCATTATAACTGATTAGCTGTGGAATCTTGAAAGGTAAGTAAAGAGCCATCCATATACCAAAACCTTTTTGAAGAGCCTTCCATATCATCAGCTGCTACTAAGAAGCACCTGGCAGGGATATGTTAGCACAAGTGGTTCAAAAGGTAACATGAGTGGGAAGAGAAAGAAAACACACTGCACTCCAGTAACACTTTCAGTTAAGGCAGTTATCAAACCTGAGGCTCAAATTATCAAAATGGACATCAAGGAAACATTAACACATATAAAGCTACCTCATACTGAATCAGACTGTCAGTCCATGAAAGTCAGTATTGGCTACTCAGATTGGCAGCAACTCTCCATGATCTGAGGTAGAAGTCTTGCACATCATTTACTGCTTGGTCCTTTTAAGTAAAGGTGCCAGGGATTGAACCTGGCACCTTCTGCATGCAAAGCAGAGGCTCTTCCACTGAGCGACAGGCCCTCCACATAAAAATGGGGAAAATTAGTCTGTGCTGAATGTGTTCTCATTCTGATTTTGAGATTGAAGGTAGTATATCCAAAATGGCAGAAATATTCCCTTCATAATTCTGACTGTTGCTTTTTCAGGCCTGTTCACTGGCATTATTTTTCTCTAGTTTTTTCTTAACTTGCTCCTTTTTTTTTCTTTTATCTGATTGTGATAACACAATACTGTTTGGCCGCTGACAGTATCGTATGCTCAGTTTGAAGGAAGCCATTTTGTTGTCCTTACTGTGAACACTTTCTTAAACAGTTTTTGAAAAGTGGTTGCTGCAGAGACACATAGTGTTGCAGAAAGTGTTAATTCAAAACACTTTCCTTTCCAGCTCATCTCTAATAATAGTTATGTAAATTTATGCAAAGACGGTTCGTTTGTATAATTAAATCACAAGCTTTTGGTTATCCTGGTGCATGCAGTATAAGAGAAAAAACAAGGGAAAAGGGATAAACACCTCTGAAAAAACAAACAATACCAGAGGTATTGGAAAAAGAAAAGAGAAACAAAATCCTGGTTTATGTATTAATTGTAATATTATAATATTAATCACAGGGAGTGACAAAGTGTGGAACATATATAGTAGATAACACATTACTGTGATAATTGTGTGAACATCGTTCAATATGCAGAGCAGTTGTTGTACAGCTGAGCCAAACAACTGACAGTCTGCTGGTTAATTAAGTCCCATTTCAATATTTTCTTCAAAGTTGCTTAAACGTTTGTAGTCTGACCGTGTTGTTGTCAGTCTGAAAAAAAGTCAAAACATATTTCTCTGTAATACAACACCAATGTAAACTCTTACAACAGAGAAATAACACTTACTAGTTGTATCAGCCAGTCATGGAGGGAAACAGAACATAAATCTGTTACAAAAGACATATAGACATTAATTAAATAAAATGTGCTGAGAGAAAAGAAAAAGGGAAAAAATATAACCAATGATAACGAAATCGCTGTGAGAATTCAGAAAGTTCCAGAAATCCACCTATCCATGTACAGCTGAATAGCGAAAATGCCAGGGTGAAAGAAAATTACATCAGTACCACTCGTATAGGAACTAAGTAGCCCAAATTTTGTTTAATTGTACTGCAGTTGCTCTGCACATTGAATGATGTTCATGTATTTATCCTCTTAACGTGTTATCTATTTGTACATGTTCCACACTTTTAAGTCACTCCTTATGAATAATATCATTCATTTATACATAAACCAAGACTGTTTCTTTTATCTTTTTGACCTCTTGTATTGAGTGCCTCTTGTGTTTGGCAGAATATGCATAGCCCAGGCAAAATCTCAGAGCGTTATTATTTGATAACTTTTCTTTATAGTTGCATGAATTTTTTCTGGATCAAACAAGAATGTTTGGCAGCTTTTTTGTAACAATAGAAAGTTTGGGTGGCTTATGAAAGTAAATAGGGAAAGAGGGACAGGGAGAGAGTAGGAATATAAAAGATCCTGAGAGCAGAAGTAATACTAAAGAATTAGACAAAGCTATACAGCTGGTTTTCAGTATGTATAGAGACAGTGAAAAAACACAAACTTTGCTGAAAGAACTGAGATCAGATGGTGGGAAGTAATGTGACACTTTTTATGTGCACACACTGGTATTCTTGAACAAACCTTTTTTGTTTTTAAGAGTTTCTCTTCAGGTTAAGAACCTGAACAGTCTTGCCACTAGGTGTCACCAAATATTGCTGCTGTAAAACACTTTTAATGTAACTTCAGATAGTGTTGGGATATAGCTATTCAGCTGAATTACCAATCCTGTGTTGTATATGGCATTCATGCAGTCATTTTTGGGAACTTCTAGGAGGAGCAAATTCATTAACATGAATTTGGTAACCAGTTTTACACTTACTAAAAGTGTGCTGCCTCCTACTCCAGATGAATCCTGCAGATTCAGTGTAAAATTATAATACTCGGATGGTGGAGGAGGGAATCCAGCAAGTTACTCTGCCCACTTGCTCTGCAACCAAGACTGTGTTTAACTAGCTGTGGAGAGGGGGCTGTAACTTCCCAATCTTGCCTGTTCCACAGCTAGGTTCTTCTACTCTTCTGGCTCTGAAACCTCTGGAACCTGGAGAAATTGAGATAATTATGGAGACGGTAGCTTCCCTAAACATTCCCTAAATTATGGAGGCATGTGCTGCCATCCCAATTCATCCCAGCCGTTAGAGATTCCTACACTTTTCCTATCACCACCTACACTAACTGTAGGCAGCCATTCTCTTTGGTCTTCTCTCTGCCAACAGGGTCTTTACAAAGCTCATGGTAGCCCAAGATAGAGCGTCTACACTTTTGGGGATCTCCCTCTATCTTTATTTGGACAACTTGCTCATTTGCTGTTTAGGTGCAGGGAGAGTAATATGAGATCAACAATTAACTTTCATTCCCTCTATGGTAAACCTAAACAAGAGTTCTCCAGTCCCATCCAAGAGGTTCAGGCATCTACACATCTTCTTTGAGTCCTAGATGGACTATTTTTCATGCAATGAGAATAGACAAGGTACAGTCACTCATATCCTAGACTGACAGATCTCATAGTTTTGGTACAACCCCAAGCCCGTATAAACCTCTCAGTAGAAGTAATGGCACAGGCAAGACTTCATTTCAGACCTTGCAAAGATCTCTTTAACAGGATAAGAAGGCAAATCAGTATTGGTGCCATTTCCAGATATTAATTTCAGTGACAGTCAAATGCTTTGGTGGTACTAATCTGACAGAAAATGTCCCCCTCGTCTTTTCCTCATCACAGGGGCTGGAGCCCATCTGAAGTAGAGAGGGGCATGAACAGAAAAAAAAACACGAACATGATGTTCGTTGTCCGTTGCCATCCATGAACAGGGACTCACGAACAACCACGAACATGGCCCTGTTACTCAGCAGAATGGGCCACTGAACCTCAGTATCTTCAGAGCCTTCCCTAGACTTGTTTGTCTTTTCAGCAAATCAAATAATTAATAGGTTTTATTCCAATTTTCTTTTTGAGAGAACAGAGGGAGTAGCTGGCCTTACTGTGGACTAGCTGCCTGGTCTGCTTTTTGTATACTCCACTCTTTTCCCTACAAGAGTCCTTAGGAAAGTGAGATCCAAGTAACTGGAAGTCTCCTAATACTGCTCCACTGGTCCTACATACAGGGTTTTTTGGACATAATTCAACTGGCCACTCATCCTACACTGATTATTCCTGTAGCTCACAACCTGCTCCACCAAGGCTTATTTCTCCACTCAAATCCTGCCTGGTTATGCTTCCCCATTGGAGATTGAGCAGCACATTCTTCAGACCTCAGCCTTTCATAAATATCCTGGTCTTTTGTAGGCAGACCACTAACATTAGAGAATATGACTTGGAAGGCCTACTTGTGATGGTGCAGTCTCAAATGCCACCATGGGCAACAAAGAGATTCTCCAGTTTCTTTAAGCAGGCCACCAACAGGGCCTCCGCTAACAGACCTTAAAGTGCCAGCATCAGCTCTTTCATCACTGTTGTCTACTACAGGATCAACATCCCTCTTATCTCACACTCCAGTAAGATAATTCTATGCGGTTCTGTTATGATTCTTCCTGGGACTCTGCAAAGTTCTGCGCTCACTAACAAAGTCATCCTCCAAATTGTTGCTGTCTACATCCTTATGTTACCTCTCATTCAGAGTAGATTTTCTGGTTGCTGTCACATTCGACTGACTTGTTTTGAGCTCAAAGCCGTCTCATTCAGGAAGGAACATTGTGTTTTCCACAGGTATCAAGTAATTATGTATACAGATCCTACCTTTCTACAAAAGAGAATTTTCCACAGGTTGCTACAGCTTGTACTACCATCTTTCTGCCCCTGCCCCAACCACAGCATCTAAGGGAGGAGAATTGGTACAAACTGGATGCATGCAAGGCCCTTCATATCTACTTGAAACACAATGCCAACTCAGGAGGATTGTCTTCAGTGTCAAGGTGGATTAGGGCCTGCATCTCATTAATGTGAAACCTAACATCTTCTTATACGTAGAAGAGTATCAGCACATAACTTCAGCAGCATTCTGCACTCAGGCACCTTCGAAAGAGATCTGTAAGGCTGCCATGTGGACTTCAGTCTCATCAGTCATCCAGCACTACATGTTACATATGTGCATTGGCTGATGGCACTTTTGGCAGGAAGTGCTACAGCAGGGTCTCTCCAGATGAAACTGCTTTACAGTGATTCTGAATCCTTTCCAAGACATGCACACTGCTTTTGAACATCTCATCTTGGACTAAGTACTCCACTGTCAGAAAATAGACTGCTGGTACTTACCATGAGGAAGTTTCCTTGATGGTGAATGGTGGGGATTCAGACCCACCTGGAATAACATGCTGTGACATGGCTGTCGATTCAGCCAAGACTTTCCCACCCAAGCAGGGGCTGTTAGATTCTTATTGTTCCAGTTTTTTCTGATTTTTCCACCTTTCACCTTTCTATTTTATAGGCATGTTTTCACCAAGTTAACTCTTTGTTTCTCTGTGGTGGTGGAGAAGTCATGCACTACTTGGCATACTACGTCCTGAAATTGGGATGTTGCTTCTCTGCTGGCTAGTTAGGCTTACTAATTAGCAAAGTCTGCCTGCTGAGCAAGTGAGAGGAGTAACCCATCTTGGATTCCCTTCATTCGTCATCAAGGAAGGCTCTTCATAGTAAGCACCACTATTCCAAATTGTTATGTCTAGTTGAGTTTGAAGATTCTCAAGTCCTATATGCCGGATGTTGTCCTTGAAATTCAGAACAGAAGTTTACAACACTACCTGTGACTTATTTATAGTGTCCAACTCAGTTATATTTCTATAACTTATTTCTAATCATAGCTTCGTACTAGTTGCTGAACTTCAAGCTGGTCTAATATGATGAACTTCTTTTTAGATGAAATGCACAATATGATGATAGAAAAAATGATTGGTTAATTTTTTTCAAACATTTATATCCTACAATCTCTACAACATTCTCCTCCAATAGAGATGGGCACGAACCAGAAAAAAGAACCATGCGGTTCATGGTTCATCGCATTTCACGAACCACCAACTCTCACGAACCTGCCTCGGTTCACAAATCGGTTCGTTTGGTTTGTGAAAACGTCATATCCAGGTCAGCAAATCATCACTTCCGGGTCAGCAGAAAGTCACTTCCAGACCAGCAGAAGGCCAATTCTGGGTCAACAGAAGGTCTGTAGGAAGTCCATCCCCTGTTGCCTAGGAAAATGATCGGCACCAGGCTGTCTACAGTGACGAACCAAAAAAACGAACCAGCATAAAGTTCGTGGCGGTTCATCCGAAATGGGTTCTGACGAACCACTGGTTCGCAAAGCACGAACCGCCCTGGTTCATTACGAACTTTAGTTTGTATTTCGGTTCGTGCTCATCTCTATCCTGCAATATAAAATTGAATTTCATTTTTTGAAGACAATAAACTCACCAAGAATGCATTCTCCAGAACATATTATGAAGAATACATTCGTAACAAATTTACTTTATTCCAAATGTGAATTTCTATTTTATACCTGGCACTGAGAGAAATAGTTCTTTGAGAGTTGGGTAAGATTGACTAGCACACTGGTTGTTTAATGGTATCTGTAGTTTGTACAGTCTGATGTTTTAAAACCCATGTATTTAGTGGCTGTTGCAGTGTTAAAAGGGCTTAAGGAAAGTTAAATTCAAATTGCAGTTGCCTAAGCTTGTTTCATTGGAGGCAAACTCAAATCATGACAATTGAAATGTTTTTTTAAAAAATAAAATTTTTTAAAAATACTCCAGTAATTTATGCAAATTGTGCCACTACATATGCCTTGCGTACATCTTCAGCTCAAAAAGAGTAATGCCATGTATTCTTACTTTGCAGGCTAGTCCTGAGGAAACTCAAGAGGGAAATTTTGGTTCTGAGCATTCTGCGACGCCCTCACAAGATAGTAACCACCAGCAGTTTTTAGAAGTTGAAACAAACCTGGACAATTCAATGGATGTTCAACAGCAGGTGAAACTCACTATTTCTCTCTGAGTTAATGTAGTATGACTTCTCTGGTTAAAGAGAAGTCTGATGGGTCATATGCTTGCATATTATACCATTCCCGTTTCGTATAAACAACTTCTTCCTGGGCACAGTTATTGGACTTCCTAATGGTCTTCAATTAGAACAGCTCACCACATGATATCTTCATTACTGACATGTCCGTTGCGCTGAAATGGTGGTTCATGCCAGTAACCACCATTTATACCGTTTATACGAAACGGGAATGGTATAATATGCAAGCATAATCCCGTCGGCACATCAATATTTTCATTTGATCTGGATTGTGGTCACCCTTCCCTGTGGGACTCTCTGCCTACATTCCTAAGAAGGCTCTACTGCAGCTCTCACCCAGATGCTTTTCTATGAACATTACAAAAACACAGACAAACAACTGTTACCTTGTATAACTGTTACCTTGTATTTATTATATATTTATTACTTTGTATGAAATTGTATTTATTGTGGACACTTTGCAATTTTGCACACTTTGCACTAATATATTGTTACAAAAATCCAAAATTTCTTTGACTGTATATTCCCGGTATTGTTTCTTGGGGGAAAACAAGTGATGGCAGTAGCTAAGAGTGCATTTATTCAGTTGCACTTAGCCTGAAAACCAGCGCCTTTCCTAGGTGTAGCCAACCTAGCAACTCTGATCCATGCTGTGGTAACCTAAAAGTTGGACTGTTTGTGAGTCTACCCTTGAAGAGAACTGAATAGCTTTAGTTGGTTTATAATGCAGCCGCCCAATGTTTGACTGGGCTAAATAATTTTGTGCATATATCACCTGCAGTAAAGGTGCTGCATTTGTGGTCTGCTTGTGTCGGTTCAGTTCATGATGCTGTTTTTGACCTTTAAAGCACTTCATGACCTACAACCGACATAATTGAGGGGTCACCTCTCTCTATCTGGTTATCCCCTTTCTTCTGGTGGTTCACTGTGCCACTCCAATCACAGGCTTTTTTGTTGGCTTCCCCATCATGGTAAAGTCTTCCTCATTTTGTCAGACAAATCCCCCTGACTTATAGAAAAATCTGCAAAGCAGTGAGTTTTAGAGGACTTTTGAGGGGTTTAGTGGTTTAATATTAAGCTGTTTTGGCTGTTTGCTTCTTTAAATTGTGATTGCTGTGTGTTTTTAATTTGAGGGGGGTGTTTTGTTTTATGTATTATGTCATAATTTTTTTCCTAAAGTGCCTTGACTTACTCTTTAGCAGGATGAAAGCTTTTAAATAAGAAATGCAATGGCTTTGTTCAAATATTCCCATATGCAAAAATGACTTGTGCATATTGAGACCAAGGGTACCCCCTGTTCTGGCCATGAAATAGAATTTTATAGTCAGTTTTGACAATCTTGATTGCTTCTTGGGGCCATGCGTGTTGTGTGAATATGACATTGTACACTCAAAGAGTCCCCCCCTGAACCTCTGTGTCTGTGTGTATGTGTGTGAGAGAGAAAGTATACAACCACATCCATTTAATAAGATTTTGTTTTAATGTTCATGGGTTGGTATTGCTGAATTGGAGTCACCATATTTCCTTTTCTTATATACTTAGGACATGGATATAGATGAAGGGCAAGAAGTTGTTGAACAGGAAGTCTTTGAGCAAGAGGAAAAGAAATCAACAGTTCTTTCAAGATCAAGAACACGTTCAAGATCTCGTTCAAGGTTATATAATTTCTTTTACCCCAGTAGATACTTTTATACTAATTTTTAAAAATCTAATTGTGTATTTCTGGTGGAATATTTTTCTAGTGGCATTATTAAAATTAATATTTTATAGGTCCCCAAGAAAAAGAAGGTCCAGATCACGATCTGGCTCTCGAAAGCGTAAACATAGAAAACGTTCACGGTCTAGATCAAGAGAAAGAAAAAGGAAATCCTCGAGGTCATACTCCAGTGAAAGAAGAGCTAGAGAAAGAGAGAAAGAACGACAGAAAAAAGGGTTACCTCCCATACGATCCAAAACACTAAGTGGTAGGTAACATGTTTTCACTTTGTAATTTAAGACAATATAATCCTTATGTCTAGTAGCCAAGAGCTGGATCTCACATGGATCAAAAATCTACAAACCAAGCCAGCCCCGGCTGCAGTTTTGGGCTCTTCATATCTGGGGTTGGATTCAGTGGCATGGTCAGAAGAAGAGCAGGTGTTTGTATATTTCTCCCCCCCCCCCCCCCCCCCACACACACAGAACAGTCACTTTTGACCCCAAGAAAGTTGATTCCTGAGGTTGCAGTACCTGTGTTGATTAATAGTCACTTAAAGGAGGGGCTGCAGCCAAGAGGGAAGAAAGCAAATTGCCTCTGTCTTCCAGATAAGAATTCTGTTGACAGAAAAGAGAGAGGGAGAACTCCCCCAACTTGCATGGCTATTATCCTGTGCAGGTCCAGTCAAACTCCTTCCAGTGTGTATGGGGCATGATTTAAAGCAACATTGGCAGTCCTCATGAATTGCATGTACTTTTCACCTCAGAACACTAGCAGTTTCTCCTGATGGAAATGATTACAGTTTTGGAGGCACAGTAGGAAAAAAGATGGACAGGATAGGGGTGGGCTCAGTTCCCCCTTTGGCCCACTCATAATGTAAATTAAATATCTCATTGTGGATAGGCATGTGCGGTTTGGGAATCCAATTCGGGGAAAAATGCCCAAATCGGACCCAATCTGTAAAGTATGCCAGCCCCAATTCAGAAATCCCAAATCAAAGCTTTACGAAGCATTCATTATGCTTTGGAAAGCTTCGGGGCTGAGTTTAAAGAGCCCCGCCGCTGCTTGCAAGCAGTGGCAGGGCCCTTTAAACATCATCCCACCCGCACCCACCCCCACTTACCTTTGTAGCGTTGGCGGCAGCAGTGGCTCCAGCCCTCCCCGCCGCCCGCGGAGCGGCAGAGGAGGTGGAGAAAGTCCTTCCTGCCCCTCAAATGGCCGCCATGGCAATTTGAGGGGCAGGAAGGGCTGGAGGAGGCAGCTCCAGCCTTCCCCACTGCCCTGCAGGGCTCAGGAGGTGGTGCGGCAGCAAAGGAGCCAGCTGGCTCCAGGCCGTCACTGCCTCGTGCTACCATGCATGCTGCCGTAGCGGTGGCGCTGCGGCAGCAGCCCACCATCCAGCTGATCACCCTCCCCTTCTCCCTCTGGCCAGGTAAGTGGGTGCGGAGTGGAGGGGTTGCCCCAGGGGGGGTGGGAGGTGGGGCTGGGGGAGTTGCTCCCATTCACTTCAGTATGCTCTGAACATTTACAGAGCATACCGAAGCGAGTAAAATGCCATAATTCAAGCCACTTCGGAATTACGGTATTTCCGAATTTTCCCCCCGCTTTGGGTTTACTTGAATCTTTTCAGGATGCACACCCCTAATTGTGGATCCACAGCATCCCATTTTGTATGATTTCCATGACTATCTTCTTTTAACAGGTCTGCCATAGTCATCTAGAGTTTATCCCTTTGTCACAGATGACACCTTCATGGCAGCAGTGTCCTTTTAAGAGTTCTGGAGAATGTATTTGAAGTTAGCAGGCACCCACCGGTGTTGAATGTCTAGTTGCATTACTGTAAATAATGAATTTACCTTTGATCAGAGTCAGGATAAAAGATTCCAAGTTAAGTAAATATATCTTGTAATGCAACAAAAATATACATTATTTAAACAAAATTTGTTTTAACAGTCTGCAGTACTACACTTTGGGTTGGACAAGTGGACAAAAAAGCCACACAGCAAGATTTAACCAACTTATTTGAGGAATTTGGACAAATAGAATCTATAAATGTAAGTGAAGTCATAGTCCTTTACTGCTTAAAAATATTAGTTAATATTTGGACTTGATACAGAGAAGAAATTTATATTCATTTTCATGCTGCCATAATTTATTGTTCATCCTTATAGATGATTCCCCCCAGAGGTTGTGCATATGTCTGCATGGTTCATAGGCAGGATGCATATCGTGCTCTTCAGAAATTAAGCTCTGGGTCTTACAAGATTGGATCAAAAATTATTAAGGTACTTCTTCAGTAGTATTTTCCTTCTTTTGCTTAACTTTTTAACTGTATAATTTCACATGTAAAGAAAGCTGGATTCTTAGGAATCTTAATGTATGCAGTATTGAGAAAATTATATATTTCTGGATAGTTCTGTGGAACAGTTTTCTTGTGAAGGCAATACTTAGTGATAAATGGAGAAGATTTTCAGAATGAAAACTACAAAATACTAAATAATGCCACTGGGATAATAGAGGAAAGTGTATCAATTTAGTATGAAAGGGAAAATGTAAACATTCAAACTGTTTATTGTGCTGTAGGGTAACATCCCTTAAAATCTTGTTGGCCATGAGTTGCAGGAGCCATGCTAAAGCTAAGTTACTCATCTACATTTTGGGAGAGTGGTCAGACATCTGTGGGAAGTAGCTGACCTGTGTTTGAAGGAAAAACTAGCAGGAGGCTTCCATATAAATTCCATATACCTGTATACTGTCCCCACTTCTCACATATGCTTTTCATGAAAGTGCAGTGTAAATGATGATCATAGGGATGTGCAGTTCAGGTTTCCAATTCTGGTAAAATACCTTGGCTGTCCTGGCCTCGGGTGGTCTGTGGTGGCGACAGAGGAGCTGGCTCCGGGCCATCCCAGCCTCTCACGTGCTGCTGTCATCGCCACCGCCTCGGCATCCTGCCACCCAGCTGATCACCCTCCCCTTCTCCCTCCCAGCCAAGTAAGGGGTGGGGGTGGGGTGGAGGTGGGTTGCTTCCCCTCACTTCAGTATGCTCCGAATCTTTACGGAGCATACAGAGCGAGTAAATATCAGAATTTTGAAGTGGCTTGCCACTTCAGAATTCTGGTATTTCCTAATTTTTTTCCTGCTTTGGGTAAACCTGAAGCGGGAAACCCAAATCTTTTTGTGATGCACACCCCTAGATAATCAGTGGCAAAAAAATCATATTAATTTTAATATTCCTGAGTTTTCCTTATAAATTGCAGTCAGACAAAGAAATTTAGTAACATGAAAAACTAGATAATTGAAGGGACAGCACAGTGGTGGTGATTGGACAAAAACAATTAGGTGTTTATCATCTATATCTGCTTATGGTAAGCTTGATGGATGCAGCTATGGGCTTTATTTCTGAACATTCCGAATTGCAAGCTAAATATCCTAAGAATATTTTTAATACCAAAGATGGATTAATATTCTTTTACCGTTGGTGGTTGCAGTAGGCCATTGGTAAGGAAGATTATAGAATGTATAATCTTAGAGGAGATTTATTTCATGGAAATAAAGTAACTCCTATTTCTAGTATCATGGAAACTTTCAGAAAATTTTATTTATTTGCTTCATTTATACCCTGCTTTTCTTACCCAGTGGGGACCTAGATTGGGTTACATTGTTCTCCTTTTCTCCATTTTATCCCTGTGAGGTAGGTTAGGATGAGTGTGTGACTTGCATAAGGTCATCCAGCAAGGTTCCATGCTTGAGTGAGGATTTGAACCTGGGTGAGGGTCTTTCATCTCCTAGTCTAGCACTCTAACTGCTACGTCACACTGACATGTCAGTGAATTCTTCTCTATTCTGCATGATATATGGACCATTTTTAAGCATGTTTTTAAGTGGACTTGGCAGAATGCCACAGTAAAAAGTAAAGTTGTGATTGTTTATCCTACTACTGAATTGTGTTTTTGTTTTAGATTGCATGGGCTTTAAATAAAGGGGTGAAAACCGAATACAAACAATTCTGGGATGTAGATCTTGGAGTTTCATACATACCTTGGGAAAAAGTTAAATTGGATGATTTAGATGGCTTTGCAGAAGGAGGCATGATTGACCAGGAGACAGTAAATAGTGGTAAGGACATTTTGTACATATCTTTCAGCTAAATTTCAATTTTTTCAATGTTTTATTATATAAAAATGTATTTCTAAGATACAGAATGTGTTCATTAGAATAAACAATGGCAGGTTTTTTGCTTCCTGACAGTTACAACATAGGTTTTCTGGCATGTGAGTTGATCACAGCTTTTCTAGCTAGTAAAGTTCTTGGATGATATTGTCCATCAGATCCGCCTGCTTTTAAATCTTCCTATCATAGATGAAATCTTCTTGGGGGAGGTGTTAGCTAATAGCAGTGGATATCATTTTGCCCCAGACTCTGTTAGGATTGTATTTATTAGTCTGGTTAGTCTGTTTGGCAAAATGAACAAATCTTGCTTTGAATGCAAACCCCAATTTTTCCACTGCTTGTTTTTTCTCTACCTGCCAGTAGGGTGTACATCTTCCTTATGTACATCTTTATGGAATCAGTGGACAGATAAGAGGTCCAAGGAAGGTTCTGAATGAATTGTGGTTTGTGCATTGTGTCATCACAGCAAATCATAATTAGTACAATCTGTTAACAAACTATCTGCAAACTTTAGTTCAAAATCCTAGTTTCGTGCCCACCAGCAAATGCCGTTTCTTGGACTGTCTGTATTCGAGCAACACAGTTAACTGGGTTGATCATGACGTCTGAATGCAGTGTCAGAATGGTACAGAGATAGGTTTGGGGAGCTAGTTCACACAAATTACTATGGTTGGATGTGAGTTTTTCTGCTTTGTTCTTAAATTATGCTGCGGTGACATCTGAGAGCATGTCAAATGACAATATGGCACTGGGGTGATTAGTTATACTTTAGATTCAAAGAGCTATACAAGCTCAGTAGGTTGTATGAATTGCCCTTTAATGAACAGTTTGTCTCGTTGCATATTCTTTTATTGCAAAACTTAAGGTTTCCAGATCAGCAACTTGAAAATTCCTGTCCATTAACCTTTTTATGAAATATTTTCCTGCTCTACTTTTCTTTAGAATGGGAAACAGCAAGAAGCACAGAAACTGTAAAAGAACCTGTGCAAACAACCCAGAGTACCACAGTTGAAACAACCACAGTTGCAACAACACAAACAGAAACGTACACACAGTCTGTTACTATGTTACAGGTTAGTATTGCATTTGTTTGCGCTCCTGCTTTTCTTGTGTAGTCAGGAAAGGAAGCCAAAAATAGAAGCTGTTAATTTCTGAGCTGTGTCTGAAGTTGGGCTCAAAATCTTCTGATACCAGAATGTGTGGAGTGGTCCCCCCTGCCTGTTTGGTTTTGGAACTAGCATGAGAGTAGGGCCTTTGCAGCCTTCTGTGCTATTGTGTTCCTTTTTTTTCTCTTTTACCTGAAACTACTAGTAGCAATTTTTCCAATGATTGCCATTTGTAGGAGAAATAGAACCAACGTTTATGCTGGCAACATCATGAAATCCTAAAATGAGTTACTCTAGTCTAAACCCATTGAAGTCAGTGGGCTTAGACTGGGAGTACCTCTGCTTAGGATTTCACTGTTAGTAAGGACAATGAAACAGATAGTCCCAGAAGAGGCTTTAAAAAAAAAATAGTCTAACAGATTTATGGCCTACGAGGGCTTCATCCACAAAGGTCTTCCAAAAAATCCAGGTTAACTACCTCACAAACCAAGCAATGTTGCCAGCAGACCTGGAGACAATTGTCTTGTCTCTTTAACAGAGGCTTAAAGTGTAGAAATGGGCAGCTGAAGCTTTTCATGACATGGAGGAAAATAACATCCCAGTAAAGGGTCAGGACAATTTTTCTGTGAGCAGCTGGCAACTCTGCAACAAAGAGGGCTTGTAGCTGCAAAATGTTTGCTACGCTGTCTAGACTGATAGGATGCACTGAATTAGTCACTGTGGGAAGGGAGGAGGACTCACATTCTGAACTGTAGCAGGAGGAAAAGATCAACCTCCCTAACATGGGAGAGTTGCCTTCAATTGCCTTTGCTATCCTTGGTTTATGATGGATTCCTCCCCTCTTAAGTTGAACTAGAGTATTAGAGTTGCCAGGCAAGCACACTGTAGGCAGGTCCAACTCAAAGGTGAGAGTTTTACAAAGGTGAAAGAAAAGCGTTCCACAAAATCATCTTTGTGCTTTTCCATAGAAATCTCAGATCAAACTGCAAAGATAAGGGAATTAGTTTTTTTTAGTTAGCATTCACAGTTCCTATCACATCCCTAGCAAGGGTAGAAAGGGTGAAGATGCTGAATAAGAGCACCCCATAGCAGTTTTTTTTAAAAGGATTTTTATTGCGCTAGTGTGAGATGTCTTGAAGAGCAATCAGGGCTCTTGAATTAGATGCAGTAGGCAGCATATGCCCCTTGAAGGAGATGTGAGTACCAGGATAATAACTGATGGGCATAGCAAATCAAATACCAATAGGTGAGATGCTGCTAGAGGAAGCGTGGCACCTTTCTACAGATTTAAAGATTCTCATGCAAGCCTCATCCCACTCTTCTATAAGACAAGCCCAGCAGACTAGTTTTTTTTCTGTCTTGAAAGCACTTATCTGGCAGCACAGAGATTGGAACCAGAGCTGCTTCTAATGACTCTCAACAAAACACAGGTCTAGGTAGGGAAATGGGGGTTAACTAATATGAGATTCATGCTTTTTATGTTGGGAAGGGAAAAGTAAAGAGCTGAGTGGTTGATTTTTACAGGTTTCCACCCTTTCCATTGCAGACCAAACAGTTCACTCCTCATGCTATTACTTTTGAGTCTTCTGTTCCCAGAAGCAACATTTTGGTGAGCCTTTCTGTCTGCAGTATGAGAGTGGAAGCAAGAAATCCCATTCTGGTGATGGAAATCGTCACTAGATCCAGTCCTAAGTTTAGAAGCAGGTCCTGTGACAACCCAATCCTGGGCATGTTTATTAAGATACTCCACTACATTGAATGGACAATTGCAC
Organism: Eublepharis macularius; assembly: GCF_028583425.1. NCBI lineage: Eukaryota > Metazoa > Chordata > Lepidosauria > Squamata > Eublepharidae > Eublepharis > Eublepharis macularius. The sequence goes on from NC_072790.1 coordinate 132,110,876, forward strand.
AAGCAGTTGGGCTTGTGACTGCAGCCTTACTTAAAACATCTCCTATCCAGTGAATGTATTCTAAGTTATGTAAATATAAGAAGTTGCTGAATGTATTTTCTTTTCACCTAGATTCCTGTGGCTCCAGCTGTGCCAGCTGTTAGTTTAGTTCCCCCAGCATTTCCTGTTACAATGCCTGTCCCCCCTCCTGGTTATAGTACAATTCCTCCACCTCCTTTCTTGAGAGCAAGCTTCAATCCTTCACAACCACCTCCTGGTAATCTACCATTTTAATAAATAATGCTTGTTGGTGAAGTAGAAATATGACCAACTGTAAAATAAGATGCAGGCTTTCGGGCTTCTAGTAATTGTCCTAAGTTTAACAGCAGTGATCTCTGTAGAGTTACTGCAGTCTGAGTCCATTGCTTTTAGTGAGCTTAAATTGGAGTAACTCTACACAGGATTGCAGTATAAGATTATTATGTTAACCTCTTGAGAAAATAATGTAATCAAGACTGACATTTTTTTAAAAAGTTTGTGGGGAATGGTTTTCTGTGATTGCCAATGAAGGTTTGGATATATATTTTGGGAAAAAACTAACAAGTATACCCTACATTGTATTCTAAAGAAAAACTTTTATAAAATGCCAGCCCAATGGCATCCTGCTCCATATATGTTACCCAAAACCTATGACAGTATTAATAGTAGTTGCTAAAAATGTGGTCTTACCAGGGTGGATTGTCTGTATTGTTAGTGATTATACCTAAAAACTGAATTATATTGGACTTGGATTCTTTGATTTAAATACAATATTTATAGTAATGTCCTTGGATTTAAAATATTGTTTATCAACTTAAACAGTTGCAAGGGAATAAGAAAGATTTTTGTTTCATATTAATTGTTGCAGCAAGACTAATTTTCTCTTAAGTATTAAAAAAGTCCCTACAGATAATAAATAGTGCATTTATACTGTGGGAACTAGGCATCCTGAGTAGAATTACACCTTAGTTTTGATTTTGATTCATTGTTCTTAATGCATGTTGCTCAAGTGCTTTGTTGTTGATTCGTTAAAACTGTCAAAATAAATTTACAAGCAAATATACAGAGAGATGTCTTGATACATGTTGAATTTGCTAGTTTTGTCTACTTGTAGTTATCTGTTTTTTCTAGGTTATATGCCACCTCCTGTTCCACCTCCAGTTCCACCTCCAGTTGTTCCACCTGTAGTCCCAACATGTAAGTTTGTTGCCATTCTTCACATTTTCCGTAAAGCAGTGTTAGACCAATGGTATGGAAAATGGGGTGCTATGTATTAACTTACGTTGGTTTTCGATTTATTAAATTTTAAAATTTTTCTGAGCTTCCTCTTTGTCAAAATATTGTATTCACATTACATTATAAAAGTTAAAAAAACATTACCTACATATGCAAAAACAGTGTTAGGAACAATTTTTTAAAAAGCACAGATACATAGCCAAAACCCAATTTAAAATAGCAGCACTCGACAAAGAGAGCAGTTTAAAAAATTGCAGTAGCCAGAAGCAACAATGAAAAAACAATATAAATAGACTAGACCAGCTAACCGAACCACAGGAATTTTTTTAATAGAATTTTTTGTTTCTTTGTTTTTAAAAAAGTCTCCAGTAAACACAGTAGACTTTGCCTGGTATCTCAGGGATAGCAAGGACAGTGTAAGCTGAACATCTGTCAGGAAAGAGTTCCATAACCAGAATGCAGTCACAGAAAACCCCTATGTATGCTCACCACTGACTGAACTTCCAAAGGTGGGTGTTAAAGAAGGGCTTCCACTGACAAGCTGACTTGACTGGCAGATTCATCAGTGTGATCCTGTATTCCCAGAATGTTTGTGGCTTTGTAGATTGAAGACTTTTTAAAAGCAGTTAGTTGACTGTGTTTTTCATATCTTTACAATACTTTTTTTTTTAAAAAAATTAATTTTTTAAACTCAGCCACGTAGGACATAATTTACCATCATACCGTCATCTTAAATCACACCTTTACAAACATCCACAAGTATATGGTGACATCAGTAAGAGTAATATTTGTAGCAAAATGGAAGGCAGAAAAATGTCCAGATCTGATGGAATGGAAGAATAAGCTTATATGAACGTGCGACAATGGCAAAAATAACATTTTATATACACAATAGGCCAATTTTAGAATTTCAGGAACAATGGGGAGTATTTTTGATTATATAGTTAAAAATTAAGAATAATAACAGATTATTATAATTAGATATGAAGACAGACAGAAATATATTTAAATAGAAGTGAAAAATTAAAAAATATATATAAGGAAGGTCTATATAGATATATGATTTAATTGATGACAATATCATCTAAATGATAGTAGTTTATTCATTACTTTTTTCTCTATATGATTTAGATGATGTGTATGTTTTAATGTATTATTTAGTTTACTGTGTAATTCAGTGCAGGAATTAAGTGGGTGTTACTGGAACTATGGATAAATATAATATGCTTTATAAATATAAAGGTTATGGTTGCAGCCCTGCATCTAGTTACTTATACACAGATTGGTAGGGCTTGTATCATGAATTGGGGAAATGAGCCAGTGGGAGCTTTTTCACAATCAGCAGTTCTTACACTAAACCTAAAGCTATTGCTTCACCTCAGTGGGAGTTTAAAACATAGTTTGGGAAGAACTCCTAATCTGAAAAAAAGTTAAAAAACCAATGTGTATGTTATGCATATGCATCTTTGGATTATGCACTGTGTTTTTAGTATAATAGAGAAATAGAACATTTTCTAGTTCATGAGAAAGTTGCCAATTATAAGGTCTACACTAAGTTATTATTAAAAATGAACTTTCTCATAGTTCTATGAACTTGCATTTGATATATGGCACAATTTGCCTTTCATTTACTACAGCATTGAATTTTGCAATACAAAGAAGTTCTTGCTGAACGTTCATTTTTTTCCCAGCTCTTGTACAGCCTTCACTACCAGTTGCTCAAGAGACAATGAAAGAGGTTCCTTTTAGCAGCCTTGTTCTACCAGTTGGCACTCTTTCTAGTAGTCTTACCACCTCAACTTTGTCTGCTGGAAGTGTTTTTACTCCTCTTTCAAGTAACAAGTCAGAATTGGATGAAAAAGGTTCACACCTTGCAGACCTTCAGATGTCATCTGGTGAAAACAGAGCTGGTAAGCAGTACTACAATAGAATGGTATCAAGCAGTGACATCATGCAAGCCTTGCATTGTTATTCTGAAAGGGTAGGTGTTAGAATGTAGCATCACAATTGGCAGCCCCACATATTGTAACTGTTGCTGGATTTTACCTCTTTAGAGTGAAGATGGGAGTTCAAATATGCCTTACCATTTTTACAAACCTTCCAGAAAATTGTGAATGCTACAAATTTTGCAGCAAACCTGTTTGGCAGTTGAACATACCTTGTTCTACACTCATGATCAGACCATGAGATGATCAAGGATATGCTCAGCTTGCATAGAGGAACTCAAGCAACTGCTAACCAAGTTTGTTAACTGCCCTGTGGTCAAAAGCCATCAAAGAATCAGCTGGCATGGGGTTCTTGTTTCCCAGCACTGCCTTATATCCTAGCCTTGTTGTGCTGGGACACAGGAAAGATTGGGGGCAGGGATCAGAAGGTGACTCATAGTGGATGGATCAGCTGGTAACAGGCTAATGATCCAGCACCCAAATCACTTCACAGAAAAATTGGAGATGCAGATCAGTTGGCATCTTATCTCTCCATTGCAGAAGGGAGAGGAGACAGAGATCATTTCTCTCTTTTTATTTTTTCCTGCAGTCTAAGATATCTGCTCAATTTCTCTGCAGCCCAAACCAACAGCATGGGGGGGGGGCAAGATGAAGGAAATCAATCTGTTTCTTCTGCCTCGAACAAAAAATTTAAGCTGCTGAGAACAGGAGTTGATCTCCTTTTCTATATAAATCAAGTTGACGGCTTGGGGCGAGGAGAATGGAAATCTGTTAGCGTTATGATCCCACCCCCAGAATTTGCTGCATCTCAGCAAGTCTGTAATGCAGCCCATTTTCCAGGATGGAGGATCAGAAGAATGGGGTTTCCAGCTGATCCCCACAATCACCTGGATGTTCAGCCTTCCAAAAATGTTATGCTTGGTACAGAGCAAAATTTCTCTAGCAAGAGATGAGAGATCAGCTGGGAGGCAGCTTCTCATGTCTGTAAATAGCCTTCTCCTGCATATAAACATGAACAGATTACAAATAGACTGCTGGTTAATCAGCTGCATGATTGTTACCAGCAAACAGGATGTGAATCAAGCCAGCAGGTGTTTAGGCGTCTCTACAGAGCAGAGCAGCTGACCCTTTCCCTTGACATGCAGGCTTTTACTGTGCGTGGAAGATTTCTTGTTTACATGATGTACTGCTTGAGTATTCCAGAGCAAGCAACAGATACATCATGTAGGGCTACTGTTCTTGTATGTTTTATCTCTAAGACCAAGAAGTATTCCACTTCTTTTCTGGAAGAGTAATGGAGTAGTGGTTTAGCATATCAGTAACTATCTTGTATAGAACATAGTTCCTACTGTTTTTCCAGTTTGGGCTGTTTTTCATATCTCATAACATTTTTCATTATTGTATCACAAGCCTTTTGTAGCTCACATTTTTAGGAATGTAGGGAATTTTATTCTTAAACCTTGGTTTTCCTTCAGATTTTTGGTTTCTGTTTTGGTTCTCTTTGTCTCCTTACCTAAAGCATCTAGAGATTAAATTATAAGTAGTTCTAAACTGTGTTCATTTCATGACCCAGTCTCAAGTTTTATAAGCTGTTTCTGTTTTTCTTTAAAAAGATACTATTCCAAATTGAAATGGGAAACCCAGCCATAGACATTGATCTCAATTTAATCTAACTCTGCTGTTGATCAGAGTTAAAGGTTTTCAGTTCTGATAGCAGCATTGAATAAGATTTTCTGGATTTTCCATGGAGTTACGACTATTAATACATAGCAAAAACTTGAGGAAGGATTTATTTGGATGTGCTAGACTCACATGATGGTGTTCTGGTGACAGTTTATTTTTGTTAAATTTGCAGTGCATGTATGCTTTTCCATGTCTTTAGCACTATAAATAGCCTTTTAAAAATCTAGCTGTTTAGTATTAGGTTCACGTCTGCTAACAAATTTTTGTTTTTGCATTTCAGTTCTAGATGATGTTTCAAGCAGTTCTGGACTTATTGGGGGACTACAACCGCCCAGTGTCTCATCCAGCTCTGGGCTTGTGGGTGGAGTGCAACCACCTAGTGTCTCAAGTAGCTCAGGGCTTGCTCAGCCTAGTGTCACAAGCAGCTCTGGACTTTTGACAAGAGTGCAGCCACCTAGTGCTTCAGGCAGCTCTGGGCTTCTGACTGGTATTCAGCCACCCAGTGTCTCAAGCAGCTCTGGACTTCTTACAGGACTCCAGCCCATGAGTGTCTCAAGCAGCTCTAGCCTTCTCATGGGACTTCAACCACCCATCGTGTCAAGTAGCTCTGGACTTTTGACAGGAGTTCAGCCACCCATAGTGTCAAGTAGTTCTGGGCTGTTGACAGCACTCCAGCCACCCATTGTGTCAAGTAACACAGGGATTTTGGGATTGCCACCACCAATGGTCTCAAGTAGTTCTGGACTATTAGGTGTACCACCACCAAATATTTCAAGTGGTTCTGGACTTATAGGGCTACAGCCACACACTGGGATTCAGAGCATACCCCATTTAACTATTGCAAGTCAAAGGTTGCCTGGAATGCCTCTTGTAGATATCCGCCCAGGACTAATGCCACAGCCACATGGGCCAAGATTTCCACTAATACAACCTGGAATGCCACCACAGCGTAGTATTCCTCCTCCAGCAATCCTTGACCCATCACTTCCTCCCCCACCTAGAGCTCCATTCCTTCCAGGAGATCTTTTTAATCAGACAGAGAGGCCTTTTGGAACTTCTGGTAGACAAAGTGTTGATAACATTTCTAATCCAGATAAAAGGTTGCCACTTGGAGATGACAGCATTCAGCAGGAAGGAGATAGGGATTATCGCTTTCCTCCCATGGAAAATAGAGAGAATCTTAATCGGCCATCTTCAGGGGACATTAGGGATTCTATTGGACGGCCACCACTAGATCCAAGAGAGTGTCTAGGAAGACCTCCAGTAGATGGAAGAGATCATCTTGCCAGGCCACACATAGATTTAAGAGAGAACTTTGCAAGGCCAGGTATGGATACTCTTAGCCGGAGAGAGCATTTTGCTTACAATTCAGATAAGCATTGGGGACAAAGAGGAGATTATGATGAAAGAGAGCATCATGCTTTTCCTGCATATGGCGGTCTTAAAAGCTTCCAGGAAGATCGAGAGAGATATCGACAAACAAACTACAGATTTGAAACTCGAAGTGGCCCTAGCTGGAATAGGGGCCTGGAGCAAGATTCACACAGAGACTTTGATGACCGCCGTAGACCCTGGGAAAGGCAAAGGGACAGGGATGACAGAGATTTTAATTTTGGTAGAGAAATCAATGGAAACAGATTTGGGAGAGAGAGATTACAGAGTAACTGGATACCCCCTCCACACCCAAGAGCATTTGAATATTTTGAAGGGGGCATTTCTCAACCAAAAGCTGACAGTGTGCCCCAAGTTAATGGTGAAAACGCAGAGACAGAGAGCCAGCCACCTGATGTGGAGCCACAGGATGAATCGGAACTTTATGAAAAGCTGGCAACTTCAAGTGACTTAAAAAAAGAGAAGAGTGACACAGAAGCTGAATTAGAAAGTGAACCAGTGGTAGAAAGCACAGAAACTGAGGGGACATAATCATCACTCAGTAGGTAAAAAGATACCTTTTGTAAAGTTGTCATCTCTCTCTGTAATAGGTGAATGGCTGACTGGACCTTAGTAGTTCACTTTTGTCTGCCAGAATTAAGTTAATCTAATGTTCATGTTCATCTTTCACTTAAGTAGCTGTACAACTGACTTGTATAGAATATTGTTCTTAATTTGAACATGGTAGGTAAACTTTTCTTTCTTTTTAAAATTTTCTGATAAAATGCAAAGTTCCCCCACTTGCTTTTACTTCACGAGGATAAATAACAGCTTGTCAAACAAAGACTTCCTATGGAAGAAATGAAAGTTTTAGATTGCTATTAGGTTGGCCATGGAAATTGTTATACTTGAAAACAGGTGCTGGTGTATCTTGTTCAGGTTTTTAGGCTACTGCAGATTTTTAAAACATAGGCAGAGCTGTGATGTATGTTCCTGCAGTTTGGCAAAAGGAGCATAAATAATACAGAGATGGGGTGTTCTTGAAATGTCTGCATTCTAGTCTCTGTTTCTTAAAAGTAAGTGTTCGTGATTGTTTCTCATACTGCAGTGGGTAAAAAAAATTGCAAATTAACATACGTTTTAATGTTTTTTTTTAGATGCCAATAAAGCATTATTTGTTTGATAAGCATTCTAGGCATTGTATTTTTTATATACAATCTATAAAATTCTGGATGAACTGTGCTTTACTAATTGTTGCAAAAGGTTAATAGTACCCTTGTAAGACCAGTGCAACAATTAAATGTGCTACAAAAAGCATATGCCTTTCTACTAAAAAAATCATGGAATCACATTAGTTTGTGTATAACATTATGTATGTAAATATTTGTGTAAAACTGTATGTAGATACCGCTGTTTCTGTGTGTGATAGTGTATGTGCACGCACTCACAGAATAATGTAGACAGTTAAATAAAACTGAAATGGAATTAGGTTATAAAATGAAAATTTGTCTTTGACATTCTTTAGGTAGTAACAAATAATACAAACTGATGGGACAGGTTAAATTAACATTTGCTCTTCTAAATTCATTACTTTGAAAAGTGAAGTCTGGAACAGTTAGATGGTGGGATTAAAGTGTGGATATGTATTGAAGCAAAAATTTAAGCAAATGTTTGAATTGTCCTTTTTTGTAATACTTTTGGTGTTCTGGATAGAAAGTCATAGAATTAAAATACTTTGTGCTTACATGTTTGCAGTGAATATCTGACATCAACAGTTGTTGCGCAGACATATTTAGCCTCTGTAAAAAAAAAAAATCGCAAAGATAGCAAGCCCTCTCTAGATAGTTTGAACTAGAGCTAGGTTACTGAGATGAATAAGCAACCTATGTGGATAATTAACGCTGTCCTGTTCATTTGTTTTTGTATTTTATTTGGTTTAAACTAGGCTGGAAAGATCCCAGTGCCTGCTTGCTCTCTAAAGTTTTGATGCTGGCACCTAGAAATTCATATTTACTGGAATCCCGTTTCTTACATAAATATAATGCTCCCTTAAAGTGTAGTGCTGTGCACTAGGAATGGAATGTATTTTTCAGGACATGATATTTGATGAATAGTGAAGAGGTTGGCCTTATGTAGCCATTTGTTCCCTTCTCTTTTTAAAAGTTTCTAAAATTTCAATGTGTATTAGGCATCTTCTCAATGCGTTTGGCTAAGATAATCTAGCAGGCTATGTGCTATGATGTGTAAGATCTTATACACAGAAAAGAGCTTTTAATTCAAAGAGAGCAAGTTTGATCTTTGTTATTAAAATGCTAATTTGTCAGGTTTTATAGTATTCATTTTTTTCATAAGATGATAAAATATATGAAAGCTGCAAAGAAGGTAGTGATTAACTGTAAACCATAGTAATACACCATTATCTTTTAATTGCAGTGAAATTTATTATATTGGAAGGAGCCCCCCTCCTGTTTTAAATTAATGACTGCATTTGAAAACATTGTTCCTACTACATTGTCTGTTGATATTCATTAAATAATAAATGCCATAGGTGGTTAGAATGTTTCTGGTTAGTTCTGTTTACAAATTTAAAGATCATCTTCAAATTGGAGCATTGCTATGTAATCTGATCACTGCTGTTTATACAACAGTGATGCAACATGCATAAATCTGAGTTTTTATGTGGTAAAATGAAATAATAGTTGGATTTCATTTGGAAGTGGCAGAAGAACCCACTCTTCATGAAAGAGATTGTTAAATATTCTAGCAAATAGAGATACAGAGTTCTATAACATGTTTGTTGGGTTGCATTCTTGCTATAAAGTTTGGCCTGAGTGTTTAGCTGAATCACGCTATTCCACAGGTCTTTAAAACTTGAAGTGCTGCTGTTGCTAATGTCACCATTGTTGGTATCACTACTTTGTAAAAGAGAATCTAGTTATTGTGCTTAATTTTTCAAACCTTGTTCAATAATACTACTTCAGACATAGTTAGATCCCTAACACCTTTCCACAAAGAAGTCATCTTCCATGAAAAGCAAGCCTGCCAGAGCAAAAGGGAGTCAGTGGATTCAGCCCATTGATATGTGTTCCTTGATGTTCAGTGACTCATGAACAAAGCAGATAGTAGTATAGTTTCTTGTACTTTGTCAGCTGTAAACAATGGAGTTTTCTACTGTTAGGTTTATTATAGTTTCTTGTCCTTTTTCAGCCGTAAATAATAGAGTTTTCTACTGTTTCTACTGTTCATTATAGGTCAACTGAGCTGTTAAGACAAGACTTGAAAGTGTAGCATCCAAGTTTGCTATCTGAGATGGACAGGATATGTTTTGTTCCTTGTGAAACAAGAACTTGATAGCTTTAATGTATGATTGATAGTCATAAAGCTTTAATCAACTAAAGCTTTAATATCTGACAAAAATAGTTTCTCAGTTATTTGGTGAGATTTAGGGATGTGTACTCTATACCTTTCTATCTCTTCTCTGTCCTGATTTTGAGGAGGAAAACATTCTAACTTGTACTCAGATGTAAAGGATATCATACTTTTTAAGATGGAACCACTAAGCATTTTCATCTAACAAGAAGTGCAAATAGCCATAGCAGTTAACAATGTTCAAATCAGCAACCATCAGTTTTTAAACAGTTTTTTTCCCACAGATATATATCTGTGGATCTGATACGTTTTAATAGGGAATATATTAAAACATTCCAAAATGGTACAAAAGAAATAAAGTATACGCATTTGTTTAATAGATCGACTAAGCTACTAAATTTTAATTGACTAACAACCTTGCATGAAATTTAATTGCATTTTATTGTTACTTCATTTTGCTATTTCAAGAGAAGGTAGTTCACCTTGACCATGAATATGTGTTAGAAATAATAGTGCATGGAATGTTTTGCAGTTGTTTGGAAAAATAAATTGACAATCTTCAAAAAGTAAATGTTATTATTCAAATATAAATGATCTACCTTTATTAACTGTTTGAATGTATATAAATATTCACTGCCATTTTATTTTACTGCAATTCAAAACAAATTTTCAGTGTTCCTAATTCGTATGAAATCACAAGTACTTGTATTTGGCACCTTCACCAGAAATCTACATTTTGAAAGTCAAAAACAATTCTAAAACGTTTGTTTCAAAACATGACAAAAGTATGTCACCTGTAGCGCCTATCCATTAATCCTGATATATATGTGCCTTTATTTTTGTTTCCTAGTATGAAATAAAAAGGTGTTACAGCCAAATTTTATAATGCTTACTCACATTAAATTATGTGGGACTTGATCCCAAGTAAGCGTGCGTAGGATTACTTTTGTTTCCTAGTATGAAATAAAAAGGTGTTACAGCCAAATTTTATAATGCTTACTCACATTAAATTATGTGGGACTTGATCCCAAGTAAGCGTGTGTAGGATTACAGTCTTACTTGCATATAATGAAGTTGATGATTGCTTGTTTTTTACTTCGACTTGCTTAACCTTATTGATGTGATAGAGTTGGCATACTCTTGCAACTCTTTAAAATTGATTCTCTATTTGTTCAGAGGTGGTATTACGAAGGTGATGCTTTGATGTGACTGTGTCTGTAGTGTTTCTCAAGTGAGAAATAACTTTGGGGTGGTTAGCTTCTCACACCATGATTCCTAAAACGTTGAAAGCTGTGTTACTTCCTTTATCACCTTTATCTTATTTAGTCCTGATTTCATTTCTTCCTTTAGTATATCTACCTCTTTTAAATGCAGTACAGGATTTGCAGATACAAGATTACAGTTTATATGAAAATGCATGAAAGAGCCCTTAGACTTAATACAAAGATAAAATTGTATTTATTCACCCATGATAACTGAACATGTCTCACTTAACACAAATTGAATTCTTTACCCTTTTTCCTCAGTTAATTACCTTACAATACTTTTTAAAAGTCCAGCACTGTAATATTTTACAGCTTTGTAAGACATGACCAGTCTTACAGCTGTTTTGCCATTTTTCTTTAGACATGATAACTCTCTTGATAGCACCTAAGAACCTAATCACATAGCGGGTTTCCATAACGCTGGAGGAATTATCTCAGAATGTTATGTTAACCTGTAGGAAAAACGTGTGAACTGACACTACTTTATATTTAAATGTTGCATTTCTTTTGTAACGATTCAGTACTTTATTCAACCACAAAGTGCAGGATTGGATTCTTCTTGTGACATGGATGGATGGAAACTTCAGTTTCAAAGCTAAAAGTCAAAGCCAGTTTAACATGGATGTGATTTATTGCATTTACCTTCCTACCACCTGTCATATTGCAGACTTCAGAGAGATGGTTAGAGCAGCCATGGAGAATGTTGATCATGACATGAGAACAGACTCAGGCAGGGGAAAGAACAGTATGCACTGGATACACCTGATCTAGGACTAACATGACCATTGCCTTCTTGGAACACAGAAGGAGGATTGCCTACCAGAACTTTTTGTTCCAAAGAATATAAGAGTGCTGCTGTTTGTAGGTGTTGCTGCATCCCCACAAAATCACACTTGATGACAAGATGGTGCACACAGAGAAAGAATGCTACTGTTACTTGACACATTACTGATCTATACAGTGGATTAAAGGGATTTTTGCTTTTTTCAGCAATGATAGTAAACATAACTCAATAGTATGCGCCAGATATACCTGTTCACAAGGCAATACATCTTTACCTTTAGCCAAGCCCTTCGTAATTTGAACAGGAGGAGAATTTGAAAGGCTTGGTAATTTAGATTTACAATTATAAGCTGTATGAAAGTTAGAAACGTATGTCAACATATTTGCATCAATGTTGCAATTCAATGTAATGAATTGCCCCTAATGTTACAATTTGTGCTTTTGCTAATGGTCACTGGGATATTTTTTAAAATGCATGCATAGTTGAAATGAATGAGCACATATGGGCTTTGTATATACCAGTCTGATGAAGGTAGCTGGACTATTGGTTTTGAACATGTGAAACCCAAGTTCAAATGCCTGTTTGACTGTAAAGTTTATCAGGTAGCCTTGGGAAAGCCACTCAGGATAACCAACCTCAGAGCTGTTACAGGGCTAAAATGCTGCTCTGATGTTGGAGGGAAAGTGGTCTAAAAATTTAACAAAATCTCTCAAGCATATTAGTTTATGTAATAATACATATCAATATGTGGGAAGGGGGTGTCTTTTGAGCTTTTTCACATTAGACTGGATTCAGAAAAAGGATAATTAGTACACGAATTCTTAAGTATGTTGTAGCACTAATTATCTTTGTTTAAGAATCGTTTTAATGTAATAAATATTAAAGGCTTTTAGCTTCCATGCAGTTGAACATAGCTCAGCTTTCTTTATGTAGGGTGGAAGATCATTTCATATTTAGTTTTGGTGATAACTGGCAGCCTTTTAAAAATTCCTCATTTTGGTTAGCCTTTTTATTTTGATTGTTGCTGTTGGTATGTATATTTCTGAAGTTAGTGCTATTTACATAGTGCCCTAAAAACAGAAATTTTGGCTACCAATTGTGTAGTTGTGGCTACCAATAAAAACATCAGGACTGTTTTCCAGTAGCTGATGAGAAGAAGAATTTGAAGAACATGACCTCTTTCCATTCCATGGCCTGGAATGTTGTATCCATAGAGTAAACTCTGCAAAATCTACTTCCATGTAAAAGTAAGCAAAATGTATCGTAAAACTACTCAGTAGTGAAATTGTTGCACCTAAATTTCCAGCACTTAATTCCTATAATATTTTCAGGGTCTTAGATGAATTAAGGTCTTGAGTTTTGAATCCTGTTTGCCTATAGATGTGGGAGCTCTGATCTTTACAGAGACTTCATATTGCATACTTTAAACTTGGAGTGGGCCCACTTACAAAAACATTAAAATGTAGTGACCTGTATAATTGAACAAGGATGTATAGAGTTCTTACTTGGACACTTTCCTCAGTCAAACCACATCTCTTCAGTTGTCATAACAGTTTTCAGAACCCTTTACTCTTTAGGACCAGTTATTATCTAGCAGGAGTTTCTGCTTTTACATGCAGATTGGAGACTGTAAAACTTTTCCCCAGTACTGTTCAAGTAAAACAGCTGCTCACATCAGATCAGTCTCTGAAAATACAAAATATGTAATATGTACCTGCCGCTCTCAGCTGGTCCTGACACTAACTTCCTACTCACTCCACTAACAGCGTAAGACTCAAGTTCCAACATTATGCTGTGTTCTGTCTAGCAGGGGGAAGGGTATATCAACACAATTGTGACTTCATTAAGCTGCCCTAGTAGTTTAATATTCATTATATAAAGGTATTTGTGTGCCTGCCTGAGTGTATACCTCTGAAATCTTGAAAGTTGGAATAAACAAAAAGCTTGCTCTTCAATATTCATATGACTCTTAGTGTCTAGTTCTGACTAATATTGAAGACAATAATTATTCAACCTGATGATAGTATGTTCTTGAACATACTTTTATTTGTGAAACTTTTTACACCAAAGGCAGTGATTAACTACTTACCTCTGTGCCTCTCAGTTTGGGGTAACATAATTACTTACAAGATGACAAGGAAGCCTTGCTAAAAGTACAGTGGCTTATTAAGGACCATATTGTAATGAATAGTGGTCAAGGAAGAAGCACAGGAATGCATAATTAAGTTCACATCTTTCAAAATTCCAAGTAACTTGTTTATCATAAGAGTATACTTGGACACATTTTTCCTTAATTTTATCATAGACTAGATGGAAGAGGAGATTGACCTCTCCAATGGGGAATATAAACTAAAACCATTTTTGGTGATATGCTGTGGGTAGATATGCAAAAATTAACTCTTGATACCATACGTTGAGTTCTTTGGTGGTTACAAGAATTCTGTCACATTGTGCAGTGTAATAATCATTAAGTCTTTCTGAGAAGAAGGTACAATCTTTATACAGTGCACGAGTTTCTGTTAGTCTCTCTTAGCTCTCTTCTGTCATACGTTTTTGCCTTTCCTACCACTGTGGTCACTACAGCATACATTTGTCCTTAATTTGTCTCAACAACAAAATTATGGAAGGAAAAAGGATGGAGAGGGTATGTAGAGTTACTGGCCAGCCCTTTCCACATACTGTTGTAGAAAATTTCCCCATGTTTGTTTGTTTATTTAAAAAATTCATACCCTGCCTTTTTACCCCATCAGGGCCACCAGTGTGGCTAACAGTTAAATCAAACATCATAAAAACAGTAAGTAAAATACAGGGCAAGAGAGAGGGATCATTGAGGGAAAGACAAACAAAAAAGTCTTCACCCACTGGCAGAAGACAATGACGGACAAATTTCTCTGAAGACAGAATTCCACAGTTTTTGGTGTCATGTCTGAGAAGGCTATCTCCTAGATTGCCTCTTGTCTGTCACAAGAAAGTGGGGCACTCAGAGCAGATCCGTGGAAGATGAGCGTAGCAGTCCTGTAGGTTTGTTGAGGAAGAAGACAGTCCTTCAGGTATTGTGGTTCTGAGCTGTATAAGGTTTTAAATGTCAGTAGTAGCACCTTGTATTGGTTCCAGAAACAAACTGGAAGCCAGTGTGAATGGGCAAAGATATGACCCAATCCAGTCAACATCCTGCAACATTCTGTACCAGTTGAAGTTTCAGAACATTTTTCAAGGCAGCCTCACATACAGCTCATTGCAGTAATCTGATCTGGATATTACCAGAGCGTGTAAAACAGTGACCAGATCTTTTCTGCCCAGGAAAGGCCACAGCTGACTAACTGGTCAAAACTGGTAAAAGGAGCTCCTAGCCATAGCTGCCACCTGCTTATCCAGCAGTAGGCCCAGGCTAAAATATTTCTGTTCACCCAGGCTTTTAATAAATGGGTTGATCTTTTAACACTTTTAATCTGGAAACTATTTTAAGTTGTTTTTTTACTCTGTCTTTTTATGCTAGGTTGGATTTTTAATGCTAGATTTCAGTTAATTTCCATAGTCCTCTGAGTTTTTCTCTTAATAAGGAGGTTGTTCTGTAGGAAGGTAATTACCTGCAGTAAATATTTCAAAGCTCCAAGACTCCCAAGGGTGTTTTTCTTCTTAAATCAGTGATGCTCAGTGGCGTGGGAGCCGCATGTGGCTCTTTGACATGTGACCTGTAACTATTCTGAATACTGCTGTCCAATATGTAACCTGCTGTATGTTCCAGGGAAGCAGATAAGGTCATTGCCTACTGGAGCCTGTGGTTGGCAGATGGTTTTCACCTTGAAATAACCACTGCTAGAGGATGGTAAGCTATGGGCCTCTTTATGTTGTGGGCCTTATACAAGGAATAGAAGTAAAGGGACTATCCTCTACCAACCCTTCCTTCTCCTCAGCCAGTGTGCTCTCAGCTGCTGAGCAACTGCCAGAAGGAGAGCATGTGGACTGCAGTAAAAACACCACAACCATAGCAAGTCACCCAGGAAAAGAACAAGCTGGCCATAGTGGGGAGGGGAGTAGCTTTATTCCATTTTCTCCATGCCAAGCTTTTTTTCCTCTTGGCACTTTGGCAGTGTCACTCTTTTTATGAACTTTATTTAAAAGAGAACAAAGGCATTTGAAAGTGCATAAAAGATCTTGAACAGAATAATAGGCTTAAGCTACAGCAAATATATATATATGTAACGACATAGCTAAATTTCATAATATTACTCATCTCCCTCTTCTCAATTACTTATACCCAAAGTTTTGTACTCAACATTCTATATTCAATCATATACATCACATAAAATCATGGCAGTATCACTCTTGTCTCATTCTTCATGCTGGGAAGAGTGTGAGAAGGCAGGGGTAGGGAATTAAAGGATGCTGCGGGGACCTGCTTTTGAGTCAGCCAGCAGTGCACTGGCTTGGAATCTCCCTTCAGAACATTCATGGCCTGACCCAAGGAAGCTCCTGCTGTGGGAAGCCTGAGTATCCTTTTACTGCCATCTCTGCCTTCTGGCTCTCTTCCCATCATGAGGAAGAAGAGAATGATATAGCTGCTGGCCAGATCTGAGTGAGCAGAGTCTTCAGAGAAAAAAAACAATTAGTCTTCAATCCTGTGTACACTTATCTGAGAGTAAGTCCCATTGAACAAAATGGGAATTTTGAGTAAGATTGCACTTTGCATAAAGATTACACTGATGGTGTTTTCATAGTCCCTGTGTTGGGGAAGTTGGTGGCTTCACGTGGCATTCAACCCTATCCTGGGTGATGAAGAGGAAATGGAAAGATAAGAGAAGCTATTTAGAAACAATTTCATCATTAATATGAACCCAAGATAAAAATAAGTTTATTTTTAAAACATAACTTGACCTTGATTACATCAATGTTGTGGTGATACAGGGCTTCTTTTGTACTGGATCAACAAATGCTGCGGACTGAAGGAATGGGGCACACCTTTGTTGAATGCTGCTCCATAAGACAAATCTTGCCAATGGAAAACTTAACATGAAGAGTGATTCTAACTATCTCCTGCAACACTAGGGTTCAACTAAGGGAATTTTCAACAAAGGGAAGCATTTTTTAAAACATTCAACCTAATAAAGAGTTCTGGAGAACTTGAAAGCTTGCACTCTGTATTGTGTTGCAAGTCTTACATGTGAGCCTTTCCCCTCACCCCACATACACAAGCACTGGCTATGCTTCAACAAAGGTAGGGAGAGGTAATATGGTAATTAAAAAATGTTATATATTCCAACATTAGCAGTTTTATTGCGCTAGTTTATCATGAGGATTGTGGCAGTGGAGTGTGCAGGTATTTAAGCCTTTCACACATGCCATTTTCCTGACCTGCACTGATCCTTTGGAGATGTTATATGCCCTATTACAGAAAACAGAAGATACTTTGTTATCTTTGTCTTTGCCCAGTGTAGCAAGTAGCTCTGTGAGACTCTCGTGTCAGGAGGAAAGCTTGGGGAAATGGGATAAATTCCCTTCCTTTCACACTTTACTTTACTTTACTTTAATTGAATTTTTATACCGCCCATCTC
The DNA here is from genome assembly GCF_028583425.1 of Eublepharis macularius. Taxonomy (NCBI): domain Eukaryota; kingdom Metazoa; phylum Chordata; class Lepidosauria; order Squamata; family Eublepharidae; genus Eublepharis; species Eublepharis macularius. The sequence continues at coordinate 132,128,100 of NC_072790.1, forward strand.
CCGAAGGACTCAGGGCGGTGTACAGCAAAAGTAAAACATACAAATATAAAACACTTAAGAATATAAAATAAACATATTAAATAATTTAACTCAAAACAGGACAGTTCAGTTAAAACACATTTAGGCCAGCCCCGCTTGTTGGAATAATAACGTCTTAAGGGCACGGCGAAAGGTGTGTAGGTCAGGGACCACACAGTTGTCTTGATCGGAATTCAGAGCCTAGGTAGCTGTTAATTTTAAAATTAAAAAGTGAGTGTTCTAGACACACAACTTCCAGACTCGTGTGTCATTTTGGCCTTGAGAATGCATAATGTTGTCAGTGCACTCCATTGCACTCAGAAGATACGTTTAGTCAGTGACTCATGCAGAACCACGAAGGCTGGACATGTTCTATTATTACATGTTCTAAAAGTAAAAATTCAAGTTTTTAATTTTAAAAAATGTACCTTGATTAACAAATTTTGGGGACTGTGACATACACAGAGGGAAATGCACTGCAAGGGTTCTACTGTTAAGCAATAGCTACATGAAAGAATATGGGATATCCACAACATTCAGTGGATCCCTAGCTAAGAATATATTTAGCCAGTATACTAAATGTTGAAATTATTGCTGGCTCATCTGTATAATACCTAGCTAAAAATAGAATCAGAAAAGCTCAGGTGCTTTGTACATTACTTCTAAGGGGGTTGTGAGAAACTTGATAGGTAGCCAAGAATGGTGCGCACACACACTCATGTATTTCCATTTCCCCCTTCCACCTAGAATACGCATAACCCGGCATTATAATCAAGCCAAGTATGCATTAAACTGTCATTCCTATAATAGGGCCCAAATAATCCCAAAGGTAATCCATGGTTTCAATTGCCTCTGGAGTTACCAAATGGTTTCTGCAAGAATACTGGACAGGGATGGGGGGAACACACCTAAGGAAAGATCTTCACTTGTGCGCTCTCCTGGTCCTGGTGCACTGATGTCCCCTGGACAGTCCCAGAAGTGACATAATTGTGCTGCCTGCTACTATCAATGCCACTGGCAGGGGGCTCTTCAGGAAAAGAAGAGGGCCCCTGCCCGGGAGAAGCTGCTCTTGTCTCACTTGTTGCTATGATTGACTTGCTGTGCTGAAAGCACAGGGGGGAGGGGTCTCCTCAGTGAGGGCCTGCTGGCGCTGGCACCAGCTCATGCGTGCTCAGGCGCAGCAGCCACCAGCCTGGTACCACTGCCCGCTTGCCTCGGCCAGTCACCCCTCCCACACACAATAATACCGGATGTTTATATGTCCAGTATTTTCACTCCACTTCCCCTGGACTGTCCAAGAAAATAACAGACTGTCCAGGTGAAAACCAGACACCTGGCAAACCCTAATTGCCTCTGAAAATAGAGCTGCTGTAAAGATTACCCATAACTGCTTGTTATGTTTTCATGAAGTATTTTCTGCACTCTAAAACAGAGTTCACCTCACAAAATGAAAGATAAAACAGAAGAAAAGTTTTTATAAATTGGGAGCAAAGACGAGGATGAAAGGTTCAATTATAGAAAAGTTGGGTCTTTTAAAAATACATAAAATACTTCAACTGAATCTTACAATTTCACATGGAAGAGACCTGTAAGATACAGGCATGTTTCTTTTGAAAGAACAATGGCCTTTGTAGCTGCATGTCCTTACTCCTCAGAGTCTTACATCAGTTTAGAGGTAGTTCTTAGCTTGATAAATGGAATCCCAATAAATGCCCCGAAATAACAGAATATGCTGTCAGCATGAAGATCTCTTAGTTTTTAATGAGAATTACATGTTGACTGAAAACATTTTAGCTACTTTACACAACAGTTTTCCTTCATAGGTATCACTTCATGTGGAGAAAACACTGTTTCACATGGAAGATGGTCTATATGTCTGTTTTTCAATATGTACACTATGAAATTTCAGCCAAAGTAGTTTTACATGTTTAAGGTTTTGGCAGAAAACCTTATTTGTCAATGGGGCTTCACCAATTCTAGTGAATGTTGCATTGTAGCTAGGTTTTGGTCCTTATGGCCTCAATCTATTAGCATTTGATTAAATTATTTACTTCACCATCCATCATGTGCTCTGTTTCCTGCTGCTTTCTTCTTCTTTGACAGTCTTTTCTGGAAATAGCATAGGATTCTTTTGCATTTCCTCTAGTCAAACAGCCCTCTAATGTAGGGCAAGACAAATTCCATTGTTGGCCCTTATCAATCTTGATTTCTGCCACCTTACTGGATATATTGCTGAAAAAGAGATGTTTCTTCCCTGATTGACAAGGTTCTATGCCTTCATCTACACGTGTTTGTGCAACTGATCTTCAAAACTCCTAAAGTATCAACCGGGGAACATGTGTCTTGTAACACATCCCTCATCTTTTTTTGCAGTCTTTGGACTGTGGCTGGTGATTTAAGGCTACTCTTCTTTACATGCAGCAAGTGTCCTCGTTCTTACTGATGTTCATAATCTAAGGTATCTAATAAAATACAGCTTGTAAATGCTTTAAAATTATTTTTTCTGTTTTTTTGACTGCTTGCTGCATGTTATGGAGACAGTACTCAACTGAACTCCCAAAAGCTAGTGTTATATATAATGAAACTACTTTTAAGGATAGATGGTTCCATATCAAACAAAACTAGAATACACAACATTGCTAGTGACAATCCTTTCATGGCATGTGACATTTTAAGCTGCCCCTTGTACCTCACAAATTGTCACTCTTGAGAATTAAGAGATCTTTCAGAGGCACACAGTATATGCAGCACCAGGTGCTACAGTGAGAAGAGGGAATTACATTGGGGTTTGGGGATCCAATACTTGGGCCTTACTTATAATGCCAGAGGCATCTAAAGTTAATTTAGTTGTTACTCGTTTAATATTATCCTAAACTAATATAGGATTAGTTTTTTTAGCCACATACCTTATACAATACCATAAGTTAAGTGCAAGTTTGTGTACTTACACTCAATCCTGAACTCCATATACTGGCCAGGGAGTTAAGAGCCTCTATTCTGAGACACACTCACTTTATACTAACTACATTGATACCTTCATTGTGTAAGCCGGTGATATCCTATTATATAAAAGGCTAAGCATATTCAAGACAACTCACTTTCTACTCTGGTGTGCCTCCAGAGGGCGCTGCTGTGGAGGGAAGCCCAGATGAGACAGCCAGACCTCCAGAGAATGTGCCATGGTGGGAAGCCCAGGCCGGGATCAGGCGTGGAGCAGGTGACAATGCCTGCCCCCCAACTTCACCCGTCTGGGATCAGGAGCGGAGCAGGTGGCAATTCCCGCCCCCCCCCTTCACCCAGCTGGGATCAGGAGCGATGGACGTGGCAATGCCCGCCCGCCCGCCCACTGCCTTCACCCAGCTGGGATAAGGAGCAGAACAGGTGGAAATGCCCATCCCCTCTTCACTCAGCTGAGATTAGGAGCAGAGCAGGTGGCAATGCCATCACCCAGGTGGCATCAGGAGTGGAGGAAGTGGCAATACCCACCCCCCTTCACCCGGCTGGGATCAGCCATGGAGCAGGAGGAAATGCCCACCCACCTTCACCCAGCCAGGATCAGAAGTGGAGCCAGTTGGCTATACTCACCTCCCTTCTTCCAGCCAGGAGCAGGCAAGGAGCAGGTGCCCTCCCCCTTCACCTGGCTGAGATCAAGAGTGAAGCATGAGGCAATGCCAATGCCCCTTCACCCAGCCTGGATCAGGCACAGAGCAGGAGGTAATGCCCGCCCCAACTTCAACCGGCAGGGATCATGAGTGGAGCAGGTGGCAATGCTTGCCCTCCTTCACCCGGCTGGGATCAGGCGAGGAGAAGATGACAATACCCACCCCTTTCACCCAGCCAGGAGCAGGCGCAGAGCAGGCGGCAGTGCCCCCTCCTTCACCTATCTGGGATCAGGAGCAGAGCAGATGACAATGCTGGACTCAGGCACAGAGCAGGTGGCAAGGCCCACCCCTTCACCAGCAGGATCAGGAGTGGAGCAGGTGGCAATGCCTACCCCCCCCCTTCACCCAGCCGGGATTAGGTGCAGAACAGGTGGCAATGCTCACCCTCCCTTCACTCAGCCGGGATCAGGTGCAGAGGAGGGGGCCATGCCCACCCTCCCTGCCTTCATCCAGCCGGGATCAGTGACGGAGGAGGAAGGAATGCCTGCCTGCCCTCCTTCCCCTATCTAGAACCCATTGTATTTTTTCCCACAACAGGTTTGTTCCTAGTACTGAAATAAGTGAAGGGCTGATGACAGCAACACTGATTATATCATTGCTGCCATGACAGCCATGGGACTGCTCCAGGTTGTGATGGACTCAACACATGCAAACAGACCTATGCTGGATCTTCTTTTCTGTACTGAATGGCTTGTCAGTGATGTCATTTGGGAGCTGAATGTTCAGCACTTGTGGTTCGACCACAGTCTTCTGAAGGCATGGTTGAACTTGCTGTCTCCTTCCTGCAGGGGCAGTGGACCTGATAAAATGATTTACTTTGGAGATTGATGAATCCTCTTGGTTTCCAAGCAGCTTTGGCAGATTTCAAGACTCTTTGAAGGCCCTTGTAGCCTCTTAGAATGGGTGCTTTATAGAGCACTCCCACTCTATAGAAGGCTCCCAGTTCCTTGGTTCACAAGATGCCTGGCCGGGGGCAATTAGAGGGGGAGTTATGAAGTGGTCTTGGACACAACTAGAATGCTGTTGGTGGAAGATTTGGGGCAAGTCAGAGCACATCATAGAGTCCATTAGCAGGCCTATGAAGCAACTGTGAAGGGTGCTGAAAGCTCTTTCCCTCTATGTTTGTGTCTGCTGAATCTTGTATATTTTGGTTGTTTAAAATGAATCTGTAATGTGCAAGTCCCCCTGCCAGGCACTCTCTCTGGAAGGGAGGCTCATTCATTGTTGCTCCTTCTGACTCCCCATGTTTGAAAGTCAGAGGAACCCCATAACTCCCAATAAACCTTGGCAAGACGACCAGTTACTCTCTCCTAGATTCCAAGGGTGGGATACTCACAAGTAAAACAACTAAATTTGGAAAAATAAGTAGTTTATTAATTCAATTAAATGATCTATTAAAATCAATTCCCGTGCAAGTCTCAGCAGTTCTGAAGCACAAAACAAGTTATCTGAGCTAGATCTTACAACTGTTACCTGGAGCTAAGTTGTTCTTTAGCTCCTCTGCACAGATGATTTGAGTAGCAGCTGGCCATTTCACAAGCAAGACACCAAAACTCATCCAATTGCTGTTGTCACTGCCTTCTTTTGTTCCACCTTTCCTCTTTCCTAATTAGATCTTGGGGTAGTTATAGGCTTCAGGCTCACATTGACAAATCAGGAGGCCAGTTTCTGGTAACTTTCCAGGACACTGATCTAAGTGCTCTTTACTCCCCCTCCCAACACTAAAATCAGGCTGTATCATTCTCCAGCTGAAGTGGCCTTGAGTTGTTAATTGGAACATCTTTTACCCAGCTTCACTGAGTTAGCAGAACTGAGTTATTAGCTGTTCCATTAACTCATGATGCATCAGGGCTCTTTTGCATCACAGATTCATTACTTGGTAAGACCCCAAGCCTGACTTGGCTAATAATGCTCATCTGGCTCCAAGCTGTGACACTTTTGTAAGATGCCAGCTTGGAAGACAAATTGAAAATAGATCTGGTTCCGGACATGTTAGAAACCTTCTATAGTTTGAATGACTCAGATTGATCTTGCCAGTGAGAGAGCCGCCACTTGTGGTCCTGATCCATGCCTGTTGTAGGCTCTGGTTAAAATCATTCATTGCTGACCAAGGGAGTTTTCCCTATCTCTTTTGAACAAAGCAATTATTAAGCAATGCTTCATAAATTTTCATTGGCTAGAGTTGATATGAGCAGTCATCTACTATTTTAGGGCAGGTGATGGAGCATGTGGTGGCAGAGCAGCCCCAGTGATTCCTAGATAGCACATCTGCCCTTGACTCATTTCATACAAGTTTCAGGCCTGGTTTTAGAACCAAGACAGCATTGTTTATTCTGGTGGACTATCGCTATTTAAATCTTAGCAGGACTCTCCTCCCGGGTGATATTGCTAGATCTTTCAAAGGCCTTTGATACAGTTGACTGCTCCACCTTTGTTTATTGGCTCAAATATGATTAATGTTAGAGTAGCCACCCTTCTGTGGTTTCAATTTCTCTTTTTGTCTGATTACACACAGTTTTCATTGGAGAAGTAAAATCAACAGGTTGGACCTTGTCTTGTGCAGTGCTTCAGCGTTCCATTTTGTCATCTATACTCTTCAATATTTGAGGCAGCTGAATGAAATCATCTAGAACTTTGGGGCTAGATGTTATCAATGTGTTGGTGACACTCGGGGCTTTTTTTCTGGGAAAAGAGGTGGTGGAAGTCAGTGGTGGAACTCAGGACCGCACAATAACATCACTTTGGGTCAGCTGGAACAAGGGGGGAGTTTTTTAAAGTTTAAATCGCCCGCTGCGAAAATGGTCACATGGCTGGTGGCCCCGCCCCCTGATCTCCAGACAGAGGGGAGTTTAGATTGCAATCTAAACTCCCCTCTGTCTGGAGATCAGGGGGCAGGGCCACCAGCCATGTGACCATTTTCAGGAGGTGCTGGAACTCCGTTCCACTGTGTTCCAGCTGAAAAAAAGCCCTGGTGACACTCAGCTCTACAGTTTGTTATTTAAACCACCATATTAATCCATTCTAGCTCTGAACAAGTGTTCTGGGGTACGGTCAGGTTGGCAGGACAGAACAAACTGTCTCTAAATTCAAACAAAACAGAGGTAATTCATTGTCAAGAAGGCTGATGCTTGTGAAGGGCTGGATCCATTGGTGGTAGGTGAACTGAAGTTGACATTAGCAGAGCTGGTTAAGGGCTTGGGGAGTATTTGTGGATCTAGTTCACCAGCTCTTTCCTAGAGTCAGAGAGCCTCACCCCCATTAACCCATGCTTTGTACTACTGTAGAATGCTGTATCATGGTCTGCCCATCACGATAATCCAGAAAATACAGCTGGTCCAGAATGTGGCAGCCTAATTGTTGATAGGGGCTGCCCATCAGGAACACATTGCCTATTAAAACAGCTTCATTGCTGACCATTTACTTCCAAGTTCAAGGTGCTGGTTATGACCTTTAAAGCTCTTCATGACCTGGAACCCACATATCTAAAGGACCATCTCTCCCTACATTTCCCTGTGTACTGACTATATTCTTCACCTTACCACCTTCTGGGTTTTCCTTCATTAAAGGTAGCCTGTCTGGCATCAACTATGGCCTGCACTTTCTCCATGGTAACTCCCATGTTATGGGATGGGGTCCCTGAAGTGGTGTGGGAGGTGCTGTCCATGGAAACCCTCAGAAGGATCTGTACGTCTGCTTTATTTGTTAGAGGTTTAATGGACTGCAAATGGTAGGCATTTTATTAGATTGTGGATAAATTGGGTTTTCTTGTCACCTGGGTATTTTAAATTATGTATTGTACGCTATCTTGAACTATGGGGAAAAGCAGGAGGGTATTCATGTTTTAATAAGTAAAAACATAAAACTGCAGCTTTTGATGTAAAAGAGCCCTTGCATTTTTGAGACGATTACCACTGCTTTTTCATGCTGCCTCTCTGGAAGAGTCATTTGCTGGCTAACTTATTCTGAGAGCTGAGCAGAAAGGGGAGTGATTTTCAGTAGCAAAGCACACATCCTATTTGTCATTTGGGATAGCCCTTTCCCCCCCTCTGCTGTAGTTGACTGATACCTCTAAAATAGATCTAAGTTTAGTTTAGTATAGTTTAGTTTAGTTTATTCAGTGTTTAACCCACTCTCCCCACAAGTGGGCTCAGGATGGGGTACAACAGTCATAAAATACAATTACATAGCAGATTCTACAATAAAATTCAGCCGTTAAAATTATATATATACAAAAAGCTGATATAGTTGGCTATAGTATAGGCATAATAATTAAAAAACACAGAGTTAGGATATCGAATTACCTACACATAAGGAATTTCAGTATGTGTAGTACCTCTGCTTGTAGAACCTATTTTAATTGATTTTGTTCTACCAGCACTATATTCAACAACTTTCTAAGCTTTTCAGTATCAATATAAATCCCATATATTGCCTTTTAAGATAGTGTCCATTAGAAAGATCAAAGAAAGCTGCCAGTATTCTTGATGAATCTTATTACTGTGTATACATACAAAAATGTATAGTTGTGCTCTGTCTGTAAAGGAAATCTGTTACCTGTGATAATGTGATAACCATTCATAGTCCCTATTCAGTCCCAGCTTGACTGCTGAATTGGAATTCATATGCAAATTTGACTCTGTCAAGATGGGACTGAATAGGGACTATGAATGGTTATCACATTATCACAGGTAACAGATTTCCTTTACAGAGGCTGGGTCTGGGGGAGCCCAGTGACACCTGGCATGGGCTTGCGGGGACCACAGTTCTCTTTGTCAGATGCATCTGATGGGGAGAGCTGTGGTTATCGAAGGCTTATACTGCATTGGAATTGTTTTTGCTGCTACAAACTAACAGGGCAAACTCCAACTGACCCCAACACGAAAAGGAGATGTTTACATTTACTAGCAAAGGAATGTTTTGGTTGCACCCTCCCTCCCTCTCCCCCCCTAATTGCCTCTTCTCTCTCCTCCCTCCCTCCTCTTCTATATTTGACCAGTTTCTGTATCATACGTCTGATGAAGAGAACTTGATTCTCGAAAGCTTATGCTACAATAAAATTGGTTAGTGTTAAAGGTGCTACTGGGACTCTTTTTGATTTTGCTACCACAGACTAACATGGCTAACTCCTCTGCATCTATCTACAAATATAGTATATCTGGATTGACTCATGTCAATCCAGATATACTATATTTGTAGATAGATGCAGAGGAGTTAGCCGTAAAATCAAAATTTTCAAAGCCAAAAAATAGCCTCCTACAGCCAATATGTAAGTAGCTTGCAGTTTCACTATAAAAACAATGGTGTTCCCCATTATGATATATAGATGTGAAAGTTGGACAGTGAAGAAATCTGACAGGAAGAAAATTGATTCATTTGAAATGTGATGCTGGAGGAGAGTTCTGCAGATACCATGGACAGCCAAAAAGACAAATAAGTGGGTACTAGATCAAATCAAGCCTGAATTCTCCCTAGAAGTTAAAATGACAAAACTTAGGCTATCATACTTTGGTCACATTATGAGAAGACAATGTTCTCTGGAAAAGTCAATAATGCTAGGAAAAGTAGAAGGTAGTAGGAAAAGAGGAAGGCCTAAAACAAAAGGGCTTAACTCAATAAAAGAAGCAACATCCTCCAGCTTGCAAGATCTGAGCAAGTCTGTTAATGATAGGCTGTTTTGGAGATCTTTCATTCATAGAGTTGCCATAGGTCAACCTTAGGAGGCCCTTAGTTTATCATTAAGGATGTACAAATATTTTTTAATTTTTTCTTCTTCTGTGTGCATTCTTGGGAAAAACCACTTTTGTCACACCTATTTCCTTTGGTGAACTTGCCATTTTTGTTTCTTTTACATTGTAACACTATTGTTATAAGCCATTTTTACAGTATTTTTATGTGATGATTCCATTTGTATATATTTGCCAGGAAAAGTCATATATTTTTAATAACAACAACAACAGTAACAACTGAGCTTATATACCACTCTTCTAGACAGATTAATGCCTCACCCAGAGCAGTGAACAAGTTAGTGTTGTTATTATCCCCACAATATAGATGGAGAGCTGGGGCTGAGAGAAGTGGCTTGCCCAAGGCCACCTACTGAGTTCATGGCAGTAGTGGGATTTGAACCAGCAGAATGCTGATTTGTAGCTGAACCACTTAACCTCTGTGCTACAGCTAATGGCAGTGCTTTTTTAAAACATTAAATTTTGTTAATATGTTTGGGGAAAGGCATAAGCACAAAATTGTCTTAAATGTGGAGAAACTGTTTTAAAAAAAGCTTGAATGTTCAAATTGAATTGGATTTGTAACAATTTAGTAACATCCCTGAAATTGTTCCTGGTAAGCCTGCCTGGGTCCCCGGGGGGGCTGTTGGTCATCTTTGATGGTGCCAAACGCAGCATTTCCAAAAGACTGGCAAGTGAAGCCTCACTAACCAAGATAATGAGCTGCCACCAGCCTCTTTTGCCTCAAGCCCTCCGGGTGCTAACAGGCCAAACCAAGCCTGCAAGGTAGCCACATTGCAAGCTTCATTCAAATAACAAATAACTATGTAGCTTGTGGCAAATTGGCCAAGGTACTTTATTCAGATTGAAGCCACAAGACTTATTAAGTCCACACCAATATAAAGGAAATTTATTAAAGAACATTCAAAAGGCAAATATGCAAAGAAGCGTGTAGGAGAAACAAATAATATCAGGATATTTAGCTTGACTAGCATATGCCTGCAACCCTATTATTTTAGGAAGTTTCAGAATCAAAATGGGAGCTTTAGCTGTTAGGTCCAGAAATCCAGAAGACAAAAACACAAAGGCTGCTAGCTCCAGGAATCCACCAATAGTGTAGCATTCAGAAGCAGGAACAAAAAGTTTGTCCAGAAAAGTGTATTCCCAAGGAAGGGGGAACATAGACTAAAAGTCAGCTTTTTGAAGACCAGCTGACTGCAGCAGATCCAGATAACTTAGCTAATCAGAAAGGATTTAACCTGTGACAACAAGCCCTGCAGTAACTTGTCCTCACGGATTTAGAAAAAAAATGTTACTCCACGCCCATAACCATGTGTGTTAATCTAAAAGGCTGGTGCCAGCCTCCCTCAAGCCTCTGACCTTGAGAGCTGTTTAAATTCTGGAAACCAGCCTTACAGTGAAATCCTAAGAAGAGTTACTTCAGTCTAAGACCACTGATTTCAATGAGTTTAGACTGGAGTAATTCTGCTTAGAATTTCACTGTCTCCTAAAAGAAGGGGAGAAAAGTCTCAAAAGCCTGATCCAGAATGTTTAAACTGAACAAGAAACGAATTAAATAAATGCATTTCTTTACAATCTCTAATTGTTAGGTGTTGAACAAGATCTTGGCTAAAATCTCCAGGGATTCTGGAAATTTTGTTTCAATCTGGGTTGTTGTTGTAATGAAAAAACTGGGTTGAATACGTAGCCTAATGATTAAGTTCTCTGTGTCCTGCCATTCCACTGTGCAAAGACTGAAGCTTTCTCCAGCCTGAGAATCCTTCCTGCAACTTAAGTGGCTCTTCTTCTTGAGGAAGAGCTTTTTAAATTGGAGAAACTCTCTTGGGGAAAAAACAGGTTTGGTGCCTAAAACATTATTCAAGGGCTACTATAGGAAAGATACATCCTATGCTTTCTGGGATTCATTACTGCTCCTCTGTTCTGCCAATAGGGAGTGAAGGAGTAAGCGATAAAATGTTTGTGTACACCACCCTCACACAAAACCCAAACAAGCTGTTCTGGTTACTGTAGCATAATGGAATAGCTACGCGTCAGTCACACAAAGGGTTTCTAGGTCTCCGTTGACAACAGGCAGGGAACCAGGGAGAGATGTTGGGCAGTTGGGTTGGATGCTTCATGAGTATGCTGTGGTGACATGATGATGTCATTTCTGGTAATGATGGACATGATGATGTCATTTCTGGTCATACCGGAACCGGGCACAAATCTATGGGTTTTGCCCAAGTAGCAGATCTTCACATCATTTCCAGGCATACAGAAAGTAATATTATTGCATTGCCAACCATGTCACAGTGTTGCAGAAGAGCTTTCTGCAAGCTAGTAAGTCCCACTGTTTCTTCCTCCACTGGCTAGCTGAGTGGAGATGGAGGCCGTGGGCCAGCAGGGGCATGGTGTTGGAAATCCCCCATCCCTGACAGGGGACTGGCAACCCTACTCATGAATACAAATGAAACTACTTTACAGTAAATTAAATCATTAATGCATCAAAGTCAATCTTGTCTGCTTAAACTAGACAAACGCCTTGTTTTTTTCTAACTGGAGCTATCAAGGATTGAACCTGGGACTCTCTGCATGCAAAGCAGAGACTTTTCCACTGAGCCACAGCCCCTCTCTAGTCCTAGCAACTACCTGCTTCAAATTGTTCTTCGTAAATGAACTTGCTTGAAAGCCTCAGGCAAGTCAATCTCTCAGGTTCAGCATCTTTCTGTTTTTTAAAAAATAATGGTATTACTGATGTCAAAGCAATCAAGATAAATAAAAAGCTGTTCAATAAGTTCGTCCCCCGACAATACAGTCATTGTGAGCATGGCCATCTGAATTAGTCCCATTTGTGTTAATCAAGAGAACTCCTTTCCCAGATGAGAAATCCTTTTTTTGTCAATGGATGTTAAAAAGGTGAGGAAGGAGAAAGCAAATTATTTACATCATAGCTGCTGATTTCTGAGAACAGACAACATGCTCCAGAGCCCTCTGTGACTATATAGGTAGGGGGGGTACTTTTTTATAGAGGGCTGTATGTAAAAGTGCCATGTTTCTGGCGAGCATTCATCCCTCCCTAACTAAGGCCAAAAGTTACTTTTCCAAGGGAAAATAAATTAGCATATACCAGCTGAACATAAGAAACTAATAATATCTGCACTTGGCATATGTAAGCAAGATTCTGGGCAGTGCACATGTTCTCTCTCTCTTCCTTTTGGGATCACTAGCTGTTTCCTTGTTTGATCTTTAATGATGATGTGGGGGGGGGGCAGGGTCATACAAAAATTGTTCTGAGTATAATGCTAAAGTAGTGCAATCTTGTTTCTGGCCTGAATCATACATATACTGGATGAACTTAGGGTTAGGGTTGCAAGCAGGCTATGGAAGCTCCAGCTCTGCAAAGGATGCATCTTGAATATAATTTTAAAAATTAAAAGGCATTCCAAATGGTATTGCACAGGAAAAGGGGAGCATGGCAAATATTTGCTGTTTAAAATATCAAAAAGCTAGATCACTGCCACTAGTGCCACTGCCACTAAAAGCAGAACTTTTTTTTTTTAAGAGTGCTGCATGGGGCTGTTAGTGATTATCAGTAGTATTTCAAAAGCTAGTCTATGACACTTTGGCACCCACATAACATGTTTAGCACAGAAATATTACTGGTGGATGCAAATTGAATGCTGGAGAAAATGATTTCTACAGACCTAAACAAGCTAGCAAGGGAAAGATGTTTTGTGTTCCTGCCCTGAGTATTTTAAGAGTAATCCATGCACAATGCAGAATCTGGAGAAAAGCATTAAATTTCCCTATGTGAAACAAAAAGATGCATTTTTTGCAACTTCTGTAGTGAGTATAACTCCAGAGGTTTGCATGGCTACTGAGGATGCTGGGCAGGAATTTTATGGCAGCAGCCATAGCATGTACACATGCACACACAGACAAAGCCACCAGTGCCCTTAGGCAGAGGATTAAGGACTGGGAGGCAGATTTGGAGGAGGCAGCTGCCAGGCCTCCACCACTTCAGGCTGCATGCAGTGGGCAGGGAACCAAAGATTCTCTTGCCAGCCTTGCTTAGCAGACTTCCCAAGTCCAATCTTTGGGCAGCGATCCTCCTTCAGCCCTGGCTAGTGGCTCTGGTGGAGAGCTCTTCTGACAACCTTTGGCAGTGCATTCACTGCAACCACTTCTGGTATGAATGGAAACAGTAGCCAAGTTACAGCACATACACAGTTGCCAGAGCTCAGGGCCGGGCAGAGGTGAGTTGAAGTGAGGCCGGGGACTTAGGGAGGCAGCCGCCACTTCTCCCCTACCCCCAGCCACACATGTGCACGTGCACACACATAAGATGAGAGCTCAGCTGAGACAGAAGACCGTCAACAATAAATAGAATTAAGGAAGGGTTGGCTGGCAAAGCCATCTTAAATATTGTAGTAATTTAGATCTCCTCATTTGCCCTATATATAGACTTATATTATGTTCTGGGCAAGCTGACTCACGGATGCTTTCATACTGCTGGGCATTAGTGGCAGCCTCTTATGTAAATGTTGCATAATAGCTTGATGCACAGCAGATAAAGTCTGAAGATCGTTATTAATGATACTTGAAGGTAGAAAGTGTTGTGAGAGAGTTCTGTGTGACTCTAGATCACAAGTGGTATATTCTTTTCTGCATTTCGTATGTGTAAGTATGCATACTGAATGAAGTCTTGCAATGCCACATGTAGCCCTAAGAGAGCCAGTTTGGTGTAGTGGTAGTGGTAAAGAACTCAGGACTCTAATCTGGAGAGTCAGGTTTGATTCCCCACTCCTCCAGTCGAAGCCAGCTGGATGACCTTGGGTCAGTCACAGCTTCGAGGAGCTCTCTCAGCCCCATCCACCTCACAGGATGTTTTGTTGTGAGGATAATAATGGCATACTTTGTAAACCGTTCTGAGTGGGCATTAAGTTGTCCTGAAGGGCGGTATATAAATTGAATGTTGTTGTTGTTGTTGTTAAGAAACCATACAGCCCCATTCTCTGTTTCTTCATGGTAGTAGTTGTCTACCAGAAATCTGGTATCTTCATAGATCTTACTCACTTATTTATCTCTCTGCAAGCAATCTTGGGAAAATCCACACAACCTGTACAAGTTCAATACTGTCAGAACTTTTGTAAATCCTGTTGTTAATTGCATTCATTTGGAAAATCCTCCATGGAATTCAATGCTCCTTCCCTTGTACACGAAGGAGGAAAGTGGCATTTTGTTCTACCATGTATTGAATACACTTCCTTGCTGTGTATTTTCTAAGAATACCCATTCCCCTCCATCTAATGGAATGTAGATACTCACATTCCCTTAAGAAAACCTGCCAATCTTTTGTAAGGCCATCTTCAAGGCAATGATCTTTCATTCCAGTTCATTATTTGCAGGATGTACTAGCATTGTCAGCCATTTTAGACATGTATTAGCCTCGTTGAATTCAGGCTTCCAGGCCTGTTACTGCTTTTTTTAGCTGCATATGGTTAAACTACTTTGCTTCAGTATCCTAGTGTATGCATCAGGCTTCTTGCAAATATGGACCCAAGGTGGTTTACAATATACAAATAATGCTCCCTCCATAGCAAAACATACCTTCCCAATGTCTTTGTGTGCAATTTCTCATTGCAAAATGAAATGGGGCTATCCCTACTCTCCCAGTAACAGTCCAAGGATTCTGGAGTTTAACATGGCTTCAGGCAGGGCGCTTGGGTAGTGTGATAGCAATACAAATTTTCACTTCTGTCTTTACTGCTGATCTGTGTAGGTGTTTCAAAAAGTGAGATTGCAGATGGTAGATAGGAAATTTAAATTCTGAGTCTTCTGAACTTCCAACAACTTAGGGTTTTATGAGTGTCAGGCTCAGTACAACACATCTGACATTACCATCCATTAGGAAATGTATACAACTGTAAATCTGTGCCTATTTCATGAATGGTTTGAAAGGAATAATTACAGTGGTTTAATGCAAAGAAATCATTCCATAATGCTATGTTATGAATTTTGTGGATTACAAAATAAAGATGCAAATGCATGCATATGCCTACCCACATTCTGTAGGGCAGTTTGAGTGAAAGGTCTGGCTACTTGTTAAACTGGAAAAAAGTTACTCCTTCCCCCAGGCAAAGAACTCACTGCACAATTTATTGTACTATTTTGCTCCACATCATGTCTAGTGGGGCCAGGTCTCCTGTTACAGTGGGAAGACCCCCCCCCCCAGTGATTCCCTTCCTCTTCTCACTGGCCCCTCAAAGGCCAGCAGGAGAAAAAATTGAGCAAATGGAAGGTCCACCAGATATTGTGAGGGAAGCCTTGTCCAAAGCTTATGAATGCCAAGGGCATCCCCTGTGACATCAGGACATCATGTCCAGTTTTTGTCGGAAAATGCTGGCATGCCTACACTCTTCTCCCTGTCCCTAAATCCTCCCAGAGAGTTGTCAGGCAGAGCTGGTGAGGAAATTGAAAAAGATGAAGTAGAAGGAAAGAAACAAGAACTCAGGCATTTAACAAGTGCTGTGCCAAATAAAACACCCAAGACATTTTGAAAATCTAATGACTGGGACACCCTGTGCACTTTTAAAAACAGTTAGATGGCTTCTATCTCTCTAACCATAGGTCTAGTTCATACTGTCAGATATAGAGTCCATTATCATCTCATACTTGTGAATGATCAGGGTAGGGTGGAGGGGTATATCATGTTAATAGAAAATACGTGCATACCAATAAGTATAGTTGTGATTGATCCTCCTTAATCACAACTATTTGGGTTCCACTTTGAATATACTTCTGATTTACCCATACACCTTCTATGTAGCCCTAGGAGAAGTGTAAACAATCCTGAGGAGATTGCATGGTAATTCTTGACTCTAAATCAACTCATACAGCTTTCAGATTGGCTTTGAAAAATGGTTACCGGCTTCACAGTCTGTAGGTGGGTCTTCCATTTTTATACAACGTAGGCTTCATTTGACACATGGTTAGCCACGAGTATATTTAAAATTTAGTATTAAAGCCTGCCTATGAAAATCTTTATATTTTTCATTTTTATGAGCGTTTTGCTTTGGTTCCAGATCAAATTCTGGATTGTATGCTAGATCAATTTACCCTGCAAAGTAGGTGGCCACAGTTACTTTGGTACAGGCTGAGCTCTTCTTCAGATATCCTTGGAACTGTATATACCATGATGTATACATACTGCTAGTACCCAGAGCCATTCATTAATGTATTTGTTACAAGCATGTGATTACAATTTTCTGTTAGAGATGTAAAATTTCCAGGTATTTTGAAGCCATGGAAGAAAACCAGTTGGTGGTAATGGGGGGAAATTGACATACTTGCAATATCTACTTAAACAAACAGCTGTTTTTATAGCATGAAGTGCAACATTTATAACTGCACCTACAATTTCATTAATTGGCATATCTATAAAATTTATAAGTATAAATGCCTCAGTTTTCTACAAGAAAAATTGCAAATGTACCCAATATTAAGAGGAAGCAACAAACTGCTGCACCCTGTGCTGTCTTAGCAGCACATTTCATCTATTCCAACAATGTATGCATATGTATTTATTTCATTAGGGTTTTTTCAGTGGTCTTCAAAATGCCTCAATTTTTCCATTAGAGAAGTTGAATGCTATACATTTTGTGCGAGTAAAATTTGGTCTTAAAAAGCATTTTGCTCATTCTAAAATCAAGGAGAAAAAAATTCCTAAGATTTTTTTTTCTTTCATTGTTCCCAATATGTATCCATTGAAGAAAGGGGGGAGGGAATCCTTGGACATTTCAGACTATACCTTCTGAGTGAGTAAAACATATTCATTCCAAAAGGGGAAAAAATCAAGTTTTTTTAATGCTGCCTCAAATGTCTTGATGCTTTGATTGGAGAAACTGAGGGGCGGGGGGAAGGGGTAAGTCTTTTTTTAAAAGCCTGAAGTTTTTTCCTGAATTTTTCCAGTTTTTTCTTCACATATTTAGTTCTTATTAAAAATGTTCCATATGAAATATCCTTATGTGTAGGGCTGTAAGAGAATATGTGGTATAGGTCTATCATTGCATATCAAGTATGTTACTTTAGATTATCTACAACGTGAACTCCTGGATTTCCTCAAATGCTACCTTTACCGCAAATACAGAGGTGTGGTATACTCTCTAGGCATTCCTCCACCATAGACAGTGTGTTCTTAATACTCGGTAATTTTGGGTGGTAGTGAAGAGAATTGGAATCACTTTCTTCTGAATAGAATGAAGAGAGCTTTCTACTGACATTTGTAGTTACTACTTGTGCTTTTGCCAAAAAAAAAGTCACTGTACAGCACTGTGCCTAAAATGAATGGTACGCAAATAGTAGAAACTGTTATTTGTGATAAAACAGGCTGCAGGCACCTTAAGAGCCCCAGTCAAAGTCACTGGATCAGAGAGAGCAAGAGTTTCACTGCCTGTTTTGACCCAAGTATCCCCCTCCCCAAATCCACCCCACCACTGTGTCTACCTGTGAAGGTGCTGATGTGCCAACAAAGTGGTAGTAGAGATTACAGTTATTCTTGACTGGGAGACAGCTGAGCCTCATTAATGGAAGTAAAGGGAGCTGCTGTAGCATAGTGGTTAAGTGGTTGGGTTGTGAATCTGCCCTCTGCTGGTTCAAATCTCACAACTGCCATGAGCTCAGCAGGTGGTCTTGGTCACCCACTCCCCAGCGAGCCCCAGCTCTCCACCTGTATTGTGGAGATAATGATAACATTAACTTTGTTCACCTTTCTGAGTGGGACACAAATCTGTCTAGAAGAGCAGTATATAAGCGCAGTTGTTGTTGTTAAATCTGCCAGTGCCTCAGAGGACACCCATGTCCTTTGGGTAGAGAACTGGCCCAGTGGGCTAAACAAAATGATCTGGTATACCATTAGTGGGCACACCTGCTTGGGATTGCCTACCCTTGAGCTAGATGTTAAAGGAATATATAGTCTTTTCTACTCTCTGCATTTCTCCTAGTTTTTCATTTGATCTAAAAGCAATCTAGAGTTTTTAGGAAACTTTCATCTGGTACAGCAAAAAAAGGGGGTGTTGAGATAAATTGGAGGCACTGATGAGATTTAAAAAAACTGAATGTAGACTTAACCCAAGAAACAGTTTTTTAAAGCACAGTTAATACATGATGATAACTGTCTGGGGGCAAGTACCCCAAGCACCCCAGACTTGCCACAGACCCCTTACCTGCAGACTGACAGCACCCCAGCAGCAGACACAGAGAGCCTAGAGGAGTTGACGCAGCTCCAGCCAGTGGAGAGGGAGGGGGGAAAGGAGCCAGCTGGAGAAGCCAGCCAGGCACACACTGCCCAGCCAAGCCTTAAAGGGCAAGAGGCACACACGCCTACCTGGGACACTGACACCAAGACAAGTGGGCTAGATGCCCCTGCCCAAGTCCTGGGGGGAAACCAGTAGCCAAGTTTACCCCTGGGAACTGTCCAGAACCCAGGAGGCCAGGGTGGCTCCTCATGAGCAGAGGCAGCCAAGCCGCATTGCCTGGAAAGGCCCCGCCCGCCCCATCCTACAGGAAAGAATAACCCAGGAGGCCAGGGTGGCTCTTCATGAGCAGAGGCAGCCAAGCCGCATTGCCTGGAAAGGCCCGGCCAGCCCCATCCTGCAGGAACGAATAACCCAGGAGGCCAGGGTGGCTCCTCATGAGCAGAGGCAGCCAAGCCGCATTGCCTGGAAAGGCCCGGCCAGCCCCATCCTGCAGGAACGAATAACCCAGGAGGCCAGGGTGGCTCCTCATGAGCAGAGGCAGCCAAGCCGCATTGCCTGGAAAGGCCTGGCCAGCCCCATCCTGCAGGAAAGAATAACCCAGGAGGCCAGGGTGGCTCCTCGTGGGCAGAGGCAGCCAAGCCGCATTGCCTGGAAAGGCCCTGCCAGCCCCACCCTGCAGAAAAGGATAAGGGGGGAAGGAGGAATGAGGGAAGGAACACCTGAGGGTGCCACCAGGTGGGTTACATCTAGCCCCACCCTGCAAGGAAGAATAGGAGAGCAGGGAGAGACTGGGATGAGAGAGGAAACACCTGAGGGCGTACCCAGCTGGAGGGCATCAAGGATCAGGCAGAACCTGGGAGGAAGGGAGGGGGAAGTTGAGAGAAGCCCTATAAAGGCAGGCTCAGTAGGGAGCTCATGGTGGGTTGTGTAGGATGGTGAGAGAGAGAGGTGGAGAAGGAGTGGAGAGTTTAGGAGAGGATGTGAGCAAAGAGAGATGTAGAGAGGGGGGGAGAAGAGGACAAGGGTTGGAGGCAAGAAGCAGGGGCGGAAGGGTGCTCAACAGGTTGAGCAGGCCTGCGAGTGGTAGAGAGGGAGCAAGGGTGATGTATACCTCCCCTCCTTCCACAGAGCTGGAACCTGTGCTGTCTCTGTCTGTGCCTGGGAGCTGTAGTTCAGGCCCACTGGTGCTCTGCGCAGCTGCGCCCATGCCAAAGCCTGACAATAACAAAGGCTGGAAAACTTGGGGTGCTATTTTCTCACAGCCCCTATCTTTTTGTATATATACTTCTCTCTCAGATTGGGGGTCCTGAAAAAGCAAGGCTTCTGATCATGCACAGAAAGCCTATGGGGCTATAGAATTATATGCATGTGGATTCTATTCTGATTTTCTAATAAATCTGCAGAGGTCAGGGCAGGGCCAGCAGGCACAGTCCTGCCCTCTATCCATATGTTCAGTCACCTCTGAAATACCAAAGGAGTTGATAAGAGTACTCCATCAACAGCAGAGTTAAGGAACTGCTCGTTTGGTTTCAAAGAGACCCCTGAGAGTCTCTTATAAGGGGCTTTTACATCTAATGACTGAGAAACATCTTTCCAAATGCTTTAATATGAGACTGAAAATACTATGAGTCTTTTCATATATTTCACAATGATTACCTTTTCTGACATTTTCTAAATTCTGAGCTAACCCAACTCACATGCAGTGGATTCATTGTCACTGAGATATGTTGAGGATATATGAAAGCTCTTGGAACACTTGAAATGCTCTGTTAAAAAATAGTATTTAATATTAAATGTAAGTGAAGGACTCCCACTGACTTTAGGGGTATTTGTATAATAAACTATTTTATTATTTTCATTTGCAACTGTTAACAGAGCCATCAGGCTGAGAACCACCCAGCGGATTGCCTAGCCCTGCTACCAGTTGTGAAATCCTCTTAACTTTAGCCAATATATGTAATAAATAGTTTCAGGTGCATAAAAATATACATCGTGATATGCAAATATAAATTGTTAGTTAACAAAATGTAATTAAAATAACGATGATTGCATAAGGATTATGTAAAATCTCCATTCTTTAAAAGTTTTTTCCAATGCCAAATACCATTTATTTAGGAAATTTGACTCTGACATAGGATACTCTTACTTATTTTTATGCAACTTGACTTGGAATTCTGTCACCTTCTGTAGTGAGTTTTTCACAATACAATTTTTCCAATTAAAAAAAAAGTGGTTTGAGGTGCCAGTGTGAAGTGGCAAGCAATACCATACTCCAAGATCTCTTTCAGCTAGCTTGCTTAACACTTGCCTTGCTTCCACCTGCCTGCTGTGACACATTGTCATATTTATTTTGATTTGGGTCTGTACATTTGAACATACCCAATTCACATAGACATAACTCATCATTATCACTTTAAACTATCTAAACTCGTGAAAATCTTGTTTCTTTATCACCGTGGCTAAAAAGGAAGCCACTATAGCAGAGGTTTGATTGTCAGGAAAGTTATCAGCTTCCCTTCCTTCGTTGGGCAATCTCAGTGTTATTCACTGAGATTGCCCAACGAAGGAAGGGAAGCTTTTCTTTTAACATAATAGAAATAATAAATCTCTCTCTTTCCTTACTCCACTTAGGGCAAAAAACTATTATATGATCCAAGGTCTCTAACTTTCCTTGTCCACAGTCACAAACTCGTTCAGAATAAGGGAGTCCAGAGAAACGACCAGAAAGCACTTTAGAGGGGAAGGAGTTAAGTCTAGCCAATGTGAAGGCTCTGTGTTGAGCTGGAATCTTTAAAGAATAGCAATAAGATGGAATACCCTCTGGGGGTGAAAGTCCCAGGGATAAGCCCGAACATGTACGTCTGGCTCTCTGGAGAGTACTGCTGTAATCGAGATCCTTTAGTTTTAATTTTATAACTCTTAGGGCCTCATTTGTCTGTAAAGATGTTATATCAATATCCAGAATTTTTAGTTTCTGGTTAATTAAATTAGTTCAGCTACTCTTATAGGTATCCTGCGAGATCAAATGTGCAAAACCTACTTTCCCTGAATTGTCCTTGTAAATTTCCTTGTTCAAGAACAACTTAAAGGCTGTAATCCATGCTCTCTTCTCAATTGAGGGTTGGGCGAATTCCACCCGAAGTGCAGTACCTGCTACGCATCTCGGGACTGCCGCTATCTCCCTCAAAAATGTGTGTAGAGGGGTGTCAAGGTTGTCGGATACACCTTCAATGATTTGGGTCTTAAAATTTAAGTTTTAATTAGCTCTGTGAGTCAGGACCTTATTCTTAACCCAGTCCCTATTACATTTCAATTTACAGTAGTCCTAGATGAAGTTCTATAGATGTTGAGACACAAGGGGACTTAAAAAGAAACTAAAAGATGCTTCAGTGAGTTCCTTTGGATCTGTGTATATTAGTAAAAATACATCTATATCTCATCTGCTTGCCTTTTACATTAACTTTGAAAATGTGTTATTGAATTCTGTAAAATATCTGTATGATAGATGGTGCACAAAATAAAGTTTTAATTGCGTTCGCCAATCTGTATTTTGTCAATAAAGCTAGACTTCTTACGTTGGAACAGATAATCTTTTCTTTTACACTCTGGATGAAAATCATTTCAACTCTTTCTGGAAAACTTTTGCTTCAGTCCTGACCCAGCATATAAAGAGAGTAGGTACCAACCTGACCTATACCTCTAAACTTTGGTTCAGCATCAACAATATGTCAGGTGCTTTTTCCTAACAATAAATCCTGTTGAACAAAGTGAGGCTTTGTTTCAGCTACACATCTTTTTTCAAAATGTGCATATGCCTAGGATTGCAGTCCAGTCATTTATTTAAAATATTTAATCCCACCTTAGTGCCTTAGACTAAAGTCAGCTAACAGAGCAAAAATATACTGCAAGGACACACAGAAACAACGTAACAGTTCAGCTAGATAAAAACAACACACAATGTGAAAACACAGTCTTACGTACGTTTCCTCAGAAGTAAGTCCTACTGTATTCAGTGAGACTTATTCATGGGCTAAGCATACCTAGGATTGCAGCCTTACTATAACTCCCTGGTCCTCAGCTTTAGTGCATCTGTATAGAAATACTTTGGATGGATCCAACCAATGGATACATCACTTGAACATCACAAAACACAATATTATGCCACAGAGTGTTGGTACACAAATATTTAGGACTTATCTTATTAGACACAGTTCTGGTAAGTATGTTTCCTACTGAATAAACAGGTATAGGTATTAAGGTACTGTAATACATCTTTTTTAAGCTTAATGTTCTTTAGGAAGGATAAGAGTACCCTAAGATATCTGTATTATATGCTAGAGCAGAATGTCTTTGACATGATGCCACATGATAGCTTGAAAGTAGCTCCTGAAACAGGGAAAGAAACTCACAATAAATGTATCCTGCAAATATCATCACATACACTGCTTATATGAATGCACATTTGCTTCATTGGGGAGTAGATAAAAATTGATAGAGTTCTGTCAACGCAGTGAAATTTCACTAGCTATTAATGACTTGCACCCTTGAAGGAAAAACAGTAGCTCTCCTTTCTTGAGGACTCTGGAAAGCTGCTGCTAGTCAGACTACATGTCCCTGCTCTTGATAAGCCAACAGTCTGACTCAGTAGAAGACAGCTTCTTGGGTTCATGTGAGTCTAGGCCTGGTATCAAAGAGCATTCAGAGACAGAGACAGGCATAAGGAGAGTACAAGGGCATTCCACAGCTTGTGAGCAACTACTGAAAAGGCTCTGTTCCTTGGCCACCTGCCTCACATTTAAAAGCAGGGATATATGAAGAAGAGCCTGGGAAGACAACTCCAGTGTTTAGATAAAACTATATGTATTATATAGCTAGAGTTTAAAGCCCGTTTGCCTAATGATTTAGATTACTGTAAAAGTCATCTCTTAAATTAGAAAATATCCAAGGGCAGTCTTAGGCATGGGGCATCTAGAGCAATTGCCCCAGACCCCATATTTCCACCCTGTGTACAGCCAGCTGCCCTGAAGTCCTGAAGTCACTGGCATGGGGAGGAAGTGCTCAGTAGGCCAAGCCCTGAAGCTGCTGGGTGCAGGGAGGAGAGGAGGCACCTGACTGGCCCAGTTGGCAAGTTGTTTCTCCCTCCTTTGGGGGCTGAGGCCTCTGGGGTCCCATACTCAAGTTTGCCTGGAGCCCCAGAATCACTAACACCATCTCTGAAAGCATCTGTGTGTCTCAGGTGTTTGATGTCAAAGTACTAATTCTTTGTCTTACTGGCTTCTTGCTTTGAGTGCAGCTTGGACATACAGAAGTGCAGAATATAGAGTCATACATGCTTTTCCCAGCCTTGCTACCTAAGTTCACCTTAACTGGAGATGCCACAGAACAAACAAAGTATGTTCTCTACTATGGTTCCTTCTTTATGTTCCATCAAAAAGACATTTACCTTTCCCAAGGAAACTTTCTGCATTCCATATAGCATTCTCAAAGTACAAAAGCACTTATTGTGTGTAGCCAAAAGCCATTACAATCAAACACAGTGAATTTAAAAAGAAAAAGAAAAACATAATTAATATCAACTAAAATAATCAAGTCTAAAATTCTCATGTTAAAACATGACATCCTTTTGAAGGACTTAAGCTCTTCCTCGGAAGCAGAGAAGCTGATATTCCTTCTTTTAGATGCCAAGCCATTTGTATCATACACAGTGTCATTGTTTACTTTGGCAGTTTTGAAAACATGAGCAAAAGCCACATCCAAAGGGTGTCATATAGCATTTTAAAACCTAGCAGCAGAAGACATTGCCGTAGTGCCTGGATAATGCTACATAGCATTATGATACCCTAATTTACATCCTATGTATTTCTTGCCTTAGAAAAAACATCATTTTGTATATTGTACATCATTCGTTAGATTTCTGTCATGTTATTTGATGCTTCTTGCATTCTGAGAAAGAGAAGCTACACTTGTAACAATCCCTGAATGTGTTTCTCATTTGTTGAGTTAAAGAGGATAAAGAAATGATTGTGAAACTAGAGGTTCTACATTTTAATTAGTTAATGGTTCCACCATAGGTTTTGTCTGACCCCGTGCAAAACAGTAAAGGCTTTTGCTAGACAGTTAGCATCTTGAGCAATAAATGTTGAGTTGTCATTCCATTGTGCTGTAGAATGCAGACAACTTTCCTAAAGATTGTATTTTCCCATGGTTTTTTTTTGAGAAAATGTGATATACCATCTTGATTACACATCAGTTGCAGTAGTGATTAAAGTATTTATTATTTATTTATTTAATTAATTCTATTTATATTACACCCTCCCTGCAATAGCAGGCTCAGGGCAGATTACATGCAATATAATACATTAAAATATAAATATACACTTTAGAATCAGATAAAATCACATAAATATTTAAAACAATGTAGCAGCACTTCTTGAGAAGATCCACCACCCAGTCCTCTCCACGAATGTTTAACAAAAGGCTGGGCGGAAGATACGTCTGGTAGGGAGGGCCAAAGTGTCCCAAACATCTATTGCATAATGTCCATGACAACACCAGTGACTTGTGTGAGAACAATCCTCCTCCTAGCCTATGTTTTTTCCAACATAATTCATTTTTTAACAATGTTCAAACAATCTTTCTAGATGTGCACTTCTGTATGCCATTTTTTAAAAGAAAGCAATTAGAGAACATCTGCAAGACTGCTCCTTTCCGGCAATTCCCTGTGATATAGTGACACCCCCTTATTCCCTTTTTAGTTCTTTGAGTCTCTTGTTTCCTGTCTCCAACCCACATATTCATGGCTTTAAGAAAAAGAAGCAGTTACAACTTCCTCACCAAGCCACAGCTCAGTAGAGCATTTGCCCTGCATGCAGGAAGTCCAAGATTCAATTTCCCGTATCTCTGGTTAAAAATCATCAGGTTACTAGGTGATGTGACTTCTCTTGAGACTCTGGAGGGCAGCTGCTTGAATAAACAGTACTGACCTTGATAGCTCAGTGCTCTGATTCAGTATTAGCTTCATGTGTTCAGTCTCCCAAGAGCAGCTAGCCCCTACCCTCTGCAACCATGCTGTTTGAACCTGGAATAATTGTTGAAGTGGTCCTCCAACTAGCCTATTATCTTGTCAGTCAGTGGCTGGTGTCAGGGCTTCCAGCGGCCGCTGCTGGGCGGGGCGCTGGGTGGTCTGCTCCTGACATCAAAGGGGGGCCAGGGATTCTGCAGGATCCTGCTCTGTGGAAGGAGGGGCAGTATACATCACCCAGACTCCCTCTCAATCCACTTGCTGGCCTGCTCAACCTGTGCCACTCACCCTCTTTGGCCTCTGCCATCTCCTCCTCCTTCATCCACTCTCCTCCTTGCCTTTGCTCTTGCACTGCTCTGCTCTCACTCCACACCATCACTCCTTGCTCTCACCCACCACCTCAGAGTTCTTCCTAGCCACCTTATATAGGGTTTCCTTTCCCCGCCCTGCCCTCCTTCTAGGATTGTTCCCTCTCCTGACTTGGCCCAGCTGTGCCTTCCCTCAGGTGTTTCCCTCCTACCACTAATCCCTTCTTGGCTTCCTTGCCTTGCTGGCAGGGTGGGGTTGAATGCGAGCCATCCCCAGCTGAGGTCTCCTTGGCCTTGCTCACGAGGAGCTGCCCCAGCCGGCTTCTGTGCTGCTGAGCTTGCCTGGCCTTGCTCACGAGGAGCTGCCCCAGCCGGCTTCTGCGCTGCTGAGCTTGCCTGGCCTTGCTCATGAGGAATTGCCCTGGCCAGCTTCTGGGCTGCCTGCTCATTGATGCTGGGCGGGGCTGCCCATCTCCTCCCCCAGAATGCCTGTGGCAGCTCCACCTGGAGGGGCTTGGCTCCTAGCAACTCCTGAGCCAGGCTGCTGTCCTCTAGCCAGGGTGTGGCTCTGGGCTGTAGTGGCTGCTTCTCCTCCTTGGCTGGTAAGGGCTCTGTTTGGGCTGCTGCTGGGCCCCTATTCCCCCTGTCTTGGCCCTTTTCCTCTGTCCTGCTTAGCCCCCTCTCTTCCCCCTGGAGGGTGGGACTGGCTGGTCTCTCCCTGCTCCCTCCAGCCCTCTGAGGCTTTGGCCTTTTGCCCCTTCCCCCTGGAGTGAGCAGGTTCTGGACCTGGTTGCTGGCTGGGGTGGTAGGGCCACTGCCTCCCGGTTGCCTCCCACTGCCCCCTCCTGGCAAGTCTGGGGGCTGGGACTCAGACCCCGGACAGCTGGTACTGGATACTGAAAGTATATTAAGAGCAGGTTGCAATAATAGAATATGTTACAGGTAGATGGCTTTTTTTCTGGGGAAAGAGGTGGTGGAATGCAGTGGTGGAACTCAGGACCACACAATTACATCACTTTGGGTCAGCTGGAACAAGGGGGGGAGTTTTTAAAAGTTTAAATCACTCTTGGCGAAAATGGTCACATGGCTGGCAGCCCCGCCGCCTGATCTCCAGGCAGAGGGGAGTTTAGATTGCCCTCCACACCGCTGACCATTTTCAAGAGGTTCCAGAACTCTGTTCCACCACGTTCCAGCTGAAAAAAAGCCCTGCAGGAAGACATGGGCACGAACTGCATTACAAACCAAAAAAACCCACGAACCGCCTGATCATCTGTTCGCAATCCGGCAATTCATGAGGGTCCATGGCCAATGAACCAGTGTTCGTTGGAAGCCCGATTCATTGCGTTCGCCCATGGTTCGTGAAGCCAGTCAGGCACCATCAATCTATTCCCTTGGAAACAGAGCTGGGAGAATGCCTGAACTCTGTCTGCACTCCTTCTGTCACCCTGGAAATCCGAATTGAAGCCTAGCTTACCTTGATCGGCAGGTCTTCCTTCCAACCATGGAGCTGCAGATTGGTTACAATTGGTTACATGGGAGAAGACACCTGGCGAGGGGGAAGGGGGGTGTTCTGTAGCCATGGGCACTCCAATCTCATCCCTGCAAACCCTGATAGGCAGCTCTGATGGCCAACCCCTTGTACACTGGGCTAACATCAACTGGTGGCTCTAATTGTATCGAGTGGGAGTTTCCTGGGGGCCTCGGATTGGAGAGGGTATAACTCCAAGATCCCTATTGCAATCTTGACCAAACTTGGATGCTGGGTGGAGGAGAGCCTGCTAAACACTCCCTGTGAATATGGGCTCTCTAAGTGCAATGGGGGCCGTTCCAACGCCCGCAAACCAGTTCAGTAACGGGAAATGTTTGTTACGGTTCGTTTGTTCGGGTTCGTTGGTGGCACCGAACCACAAACCACATGTTCGTTAATTTTTTGAGGTTTGTGCCCATGTCTAGTTACAGGCTGTCATACTGTGTCCTTCAAAACCCCTGAATTCCTTATATGTTTATCAGGACTTCCTCAGTGACAGCACCACTTATTCAAGGCAAGAATCTTGAAAAAACCCTTGGCTGCCCTTACAGATCTTTGCCTGCAGTGAGCATTCTATGATTCTACTCCAGTTCCATGGAGCAACGGTTTAGACTCAACAATCCTTGCTGGCATCCCTTCAAACCAAGGATGTATACCCTACACAGCACCCTAGAATTCTTTACAATATATAGGAATTCCTTGGTAGAGAAATCTATTTCCAAACGGTTTCATGAAAGTTGGAAATTTTAAAACAACTTGGAACATGGTATTTCTTGTTAGTTAATTCCATTTTCTGTGAGTATAATAGATAAACATTAACTGAGAAGGAGAGTATATTTCCTGATCTGGTAGCCGTCACTGGAGCTCTTAGCTATGAACTTAATAGCATTTTTCGTAGCAGACTATTTCTCTTAATCCCATCTCATAGGATTAAATGAAACAAAACAGGAATTCATGCTATGAAAAATAACTTTATTTCAAAGGTACCAATCTGAAATTAACTGGACAGGTTCTAGCTTTTCAGCTTCAGGAAATAAGAACAATGTTTTACATTTATTTCTTCTACATTTATGTCATGCTGTATCCCCTCTTAGTCATTTTCTTTTTAAAGCCTTTCCTCATTTGAAAGTCATTACATACTGGCAGTCATTTTCATTGACTTTCTCCCTACTATTACCAGTTATAATGTTACCTTTTAAAACAAGATAGCTACAGTTGTTATAATCCTAAAAATAATATGCATTATTTTATTAGTGCCTTTTTCTTAACAATGCATAAGATAATTATGAATAATAGTAATAAATGATGTAACCAAGAACATGAACTGGAGGTCTCACAAAACAATGAAATGCTGCCAGTAAAACAAAAAAATGCATTTATCTCTCAGTCCGTTATCAGACCTTTTATTTAAATTTGTGTTTTTATCATAAATTGTTCAATTTTTTAATAACTGTGCCCAATCTGTTATGGCTAGCAGCCTGCAGAAGAGGACAAACATCTCAGGATAGCAGACATTTCTGGAAAGGGTGTTACATTTCAAAGAGATAATAAATGGATTTGCAGAACTATTTTTCTTCCCAATATCATCAAATACGTTGTAAATGCTTTCTTCAGAGCCCAGTTGCTCCATTTTTATCCAGATTTGATGATAATCATGTATATATTTGACTTTGACCATCTTAAACGATTCTCAATATTGGACCAAAACGGTATCTGATTAAATTGCTCATTTGCAAAGAAGAAACTCTGTGGAAAACAAATGTATTTTATTTCATACTTGCATCCTATCTCAGAGTATAATAGAAGTAGCCCAGGTAGTACAGTTCTCAAGTTAAAGCCTGGAATTTTGCTGTCACACTTTTTATGTGAGGAAAGAATTTATCATGCAAGTATGGGATTGAAAAGTGTCAGAAAGTCATCAAGGCCTATCTCATCCCACCCAAGCAAGATATTTGTGTGTGTGTATACACACACCCAGCCTGATCCTCATTATGCAAACCATATTATATTTAAACAAACAAGGTATAATTCACCACAATGTAGTCCATTTGAAGAGAATACAAAATTACTTAAGCCATAGCTGCAGCAGGAGGCCAGCAAACCCAGCGCCCCTTCTCAAGGTTCCTTCACAGTCCCAAACTTGCTGACAGATGCATCCTAGATATGAAGCCAACTTATTTACAAAGGCGCTTACTCAGCACTCTGTGTCTAATTTTGATTGTCTCAGCTGCCCCACAGAAAATAGGGAGGAACCGTTTCTGTGGATTGCAGAAAAAAGTATACAATATCTGTTATGAATTCTTTCTCCATGCTGAAGATAACGTAATCTTTTTCTCCTTTAACTTTTCTGCCTTGTAAACTTGCAGTGTATTCCTGTGCACCCCAATCTAAGACTATTGGAATCAGTAGTAACTCGGCACAGGATGGCACTGGAAATCCACCAGTTTTCTGCCTGAATTTTTGAATGGACTATGTATAGCACTTGATTCATGTATCTGCTAGCTTTTCTAAGCTAAATAACTCCTGTTCTCTTCTACAATATCATCTTATTGCCTTTAAACATTTTTGTCACCTGATCCAGTGTGAATATATTGCTCTTGAATGCAAGTGACCAAAAGTGGAAATAGCATCCCAATTCAGACCTCACTAGCATTTTGTGTAACAAATTAATGCTTTTCAACCCCTTCCTCAAACAGCAGATCTCAGGCTGTTTCTATATAAAATCCTTGTTCTGTGTGTTCTCTATTGTTGCCGCACTTCTGGCTGAAGAGCTCTCACAGGCCTGCTTCCTGATGGGTTGCTTTCTTGTACTTTTTCTCTGCTTTTCTAACTTGGCCAGTTGTTACCTGGATGGGACTCCTTGCGAGTAAGAGGGAAATTAATGGTAAGGAGAAAGCTTTGAGAAAGGGGTAACAAAGAGGGATACTCCACCAATTTTTAAAGGGTCCCCTCCCCAAGGAAACAAGACTGGTGGCCTTGTATTAAAGAGTAATTTTATTGAGAGGGGAAAACTCACGTAAACGCAAGAAATCTCACAAACACACAAGATGCCTAGGAAAAGCAGTGGTGAAAGTAGAATATGTTTGAGGGATTTCGGGGCAATAATTACCTATCCAGGGAGTAGAGCGGAGTAGTCCACGGAGGAAGAGGGCTTCAAACGGCAAGCGTTTTTGACCAGGAGAGTCTTAGGGAAGGAGACCCTAAGAGTACAGCACTTGGATCCAGGAAAGCATACACAGTTTGAACGGGGCAAGAGCTCTGGTTTTTATAGGGCAAAACGTGTCCTGAGACTAGGGAGCTCCCTCAGTTGTTGGGACAAAGGCCTTAAAGGGCATCTCCTGGGAATAACAAAGATTTGATTACCTTTGGTTAATGCTACTGGGGTGTGATAAAAGAAATGCATAGTGTCTCCTGGTGCTTCACAAAGAAACAGTTTTCTAATGAGTTGAACTGATGAATTTAGAAGTTTTGACTAAGTGTTCCCAAGGAGTGGCGAACTTATCAGGGCTGATTGATGGCTCTCAATCTTTAGGGTGGAAATGCAATCATGGAAAGGTGAGCAGGATCAGAATGTGGGGCAATGACACAGCAAGTGCCTTTCTTGTCATGAATGCATGTCTGCAGTGCGGGAAGGCAATAAGCCAATCACACCCAGTCCTCAGCGTTTGAATGCACATTCCATTCTAGCCCCTGGCTATGGAAAACCCCTCATTCCAGCCCCTTGGGTTGAAATTCAGTGTTCCAGTAGCCGTCACTGCCAGCAAGAATCCTGTCTTACTCTCTGCCATTCCAGCCACTCTGGGGGGCCCTGGTCCTCAGAGAATCAAGAATGGGTATGTGAGTGACTGCTTGGTAACTCACTGAATCCTCTTTGTCTGATCCTCCCAGACTTTGGAGCTGTCCTTTGCAGTCAACACATTAAAGAGGGGAAAAAAGGAACTAAGCATAACCATTCCACTCTACAACAAGCCAGGTATTGAATGTTTACAGCAAACTGTACAAACTCCACAAAAAATGCTTTAGGTGTGTTCCTTTTAGAACATTGTTGCAAAAGTGGTCTGGAAAAAAAAAACGGGAAAAGTTGGGAGATAATCAGCAAAGCAATGACCAGCAAATGATACAGTGCGTAAGGTTGGGGGGAAATGATGTCGTCGCAAAGCCAAGCTGGAGCAAAGCTCTGAAGAGAAATTACCAAAGACTGGCATTTAGATTTATAGCACAAGTGCTGCACAAGTGTTAGGTGAAGTCACCATACCTTGAATGGAAATTGCATCAGCGATTACAAGCAGCATCTGAATCTGTAAGCACGGCTTTTTCATCAAGAATTCTAAATTGGCTCTCTTAAAACATGCATGTTCTCACAGCTGCTACTTGGAAAGCAGTGCAGGTGCAGGTAGCACATTGCCTAGGCACCCACGTCACCTGAATGCCTTGTCCCATGCTGCGTATTTTTTGGAAGAGGGGTCAGCAGCGGCAGCTCCATCAACATTTATAATTACTTTTCTAAAAAGCTCAAGTCACTTTCAAAAGCTTCGGAACAGTTTCATCAAAATCAAGTAAGGAGGGATTAAAGCTACCAGCTTCTGAAAGCACCAACCATACTGAACTCAGCTCCTGGAAAAAAGCAACTCACAAATGCAAAATATTTTTGTTTTTAACTACCGAGTTACAATTTGAGGGCAAGGGGACTTGACTCATACTAATAATAATAGGTATTAAGAGTAGGGGAAATTCACATGGCAAGCTCATTATTTTCAAACTTCACAGCATCGCTACATAGAATCATCTTGTGATCAATGAAGAGCCCTATCAGTGCAATCCCTAAGAAGAGTTACTCCAATCTAAACCCATTGTTTTCAATGGGCCTAGACTAAAGTAATTCTGTTTAGGATGACGCTGTAATTTTTTTTCTTCTCTTCAAGACTTTTAGCTGAAATAAATTTTTACAAAAGTTTGAAATAAGACTGAATTTTTTTCAGATACAGAGTTCTGGATTTTACTTTGTGTGATTTTATCTGAAAATTCAGTAGTTGTTATCTTTTAATTGTTTCAATACAGAAACCGTCAGACAGGAATAGACATTTACTGTCAGCTGTCAGATGCAAAATGACATTGCACAGCACGTATCAAATCTAATATTAAATAGTAAACCAAGCATTAGTGCAGTTGCATATCAGATACTGTCAAATGTCAAACCTCATATCTAGGGATTTTATATGAATATTTGAGAGAATATTTAATCTTTTATGACAGAATTCAGTGAAGAAAAATTTGGGTAGCAAATGTTTTCCACTCTGTCCTAGAAGCATGTCCCACGGTCCACCTTGATTTGTTAAGTTCTGACCTTTGCTTCTGTGAACTAGTTATTTCAGTATCTTTGGAGTTCACAGTGCAGCAACTCCTGCAAGAGAATTTTTTTGTGTGTCACTTTTTTCTAGAAGCAGAGGTCAGTAGTACCATTGGTGCTTTCAGAAGCTGATAGCTTTAACTCCTTACTTGATCCGGATGAAACTGTTCTGAAGGTTGCTGAAAGCAACTTGAGCTTTTTGGGATCCATTTTAAATAGCCAAGCACATCCTATACATCCTGAATAGTGAGCACATCTTGAGCTCAGTTGCTTTGGCATAACTGAAAACATGTGGACTCATGAGAAAGAGGCTATCACATCTTCCACATGGTTGTATCTGAAAGTGTATATGATTGATGACACAAGGTCAGTGTGGTTCATAATTACTGTAATACCAAACCTCACTCCAAATAAGGAAATCTTGCTAGCACCACCTAAGTTGTCTAAGAAATATATTGGTTATAAAACACAACCATTAACAAAATCAAAACAAGGTGGTTTCATTTTCTATGGTATGTCGTTGTCTATGATACGTCATTTCATGATCATGACACTTCATTCAATTCTTTAATTCAT
This sequence comes from Eublepharis macularius, assembly GCF_028583425.1. Classification (NCBI taxonomy): domain Eukaryota; kingdom Metazoa; phylum Chordata; class Lepidosauria; order Squamata; family Eublepharidae; genus Eublepharis; species Eublepharis macularius. The sequence goes on from NC_072790.1 coordinate 132,161,540, forward strand.
GACTTTCCTAGCTGCAAAAGGTTAATAACAGTACTTAAAACAGGTGTGTGAATGTCATCAAGAAATATACACTGCTGGGCTGTATCTGCTGTCCTCTGCACTCCTCCAGTCTCTTCCTTCAGTGTGGCAAAGCATAAAAAAGGAGATCTAGAAAAGAGTGTCATTTCTTGCATGACTGTTCACTGGGAATCAGTTATGTCCCTTGACAATAACAAGGGAAAAAAACAAGATTCCGATCGGGGCGCTTGTGACTCTTTCCTAAACACTCTTGAGTAGAGACTGATGGACTATCAAAGATGAAGCTGGAACTCTGCACAGTTATAATATGACCATGTTGAATCTTTCTTCCTAGTTGACGTCTTCTCTGATGAAAGCAGAGCCACAACATAATGCTCCAAGATTCACACAGTGAGACAGAGAAATTACACCATCTATTTACAAAAAGGATTAGTAGGACTACATTTAAAAAGTCACATGTTTAGATTAACCCACCATTAACATTACCTGTTTTTCTTGATAAGAGTTCATCCAAATAATACAAGTCGTAATTGCTTCAAGAAGAAAAGCAAAGTCAGGAGTCTCAAAATCTGCAGGATGTCAGTCCTACAAGAAAGAGGATGTCAGTCCCACCAAGAATGCAGCATTACCTTTTAAAATTGCCACAGGCAAGGCACCCCCAGGACATACCCAGTTTACCATGTAAATTACAGTAAGACATAAAGCAAGAAGCAGTCTCTGATATACTTAGGCCCTCAGTGGTTTATTGTTGAATCCAGCACCTTTAACTGTGCCCAGAAGGGTTTATGTACTCCTATCTGTTTGCCGACTTCTGTATTATGCACTAACTACATTCTCCTTGCCAGAAAAGGGTATATACATTATTTTATGGTCTAAAACTGCTGATGAAGAACAGGATTTCCTCTTTACAGAAGAGCAAATACATAGAGACATGGAGACTTCAGATGCTACAGATAAATGCTTGGTCAGATTTATCTAGAGGGTGACATTGCTGAAGAGACCATGCATATGTTGCAATGTTTCTGGCACAATCTTATATCCTGGCTTACAGCACATGGGTCCAACATCCTATAAACTTCTCAGAAAGAGTAACAGAAATGTTAGGCTTTAGGTTAGACATAAGGTCACAGACCTTTACTGCTATAGAGCAGAGGGATATAAATCCAGATTCATGGTCCTTTACTCCAAGCAATATTCAAAGGTAGGCCCATGTAGAAGAGATGCGTATCACAGTGGTATTTTTCTTACCCGGGTGAGACTCCACATTCTGAATCCTGTGTGTCATCCATTTACCCTACTGAAGTGAGATAGTTTCTGCTGATGCAGTGTGGATTTCTACCCTGTATTGATGATGACTGTACACATTACATGCCATATAATATTTATAGTTCTATTTTAATAAGAAATAGATGCAGGTATTCTAGGTGTTTCAGTAGAATGATTTAAACTAGCTCAGCAGACCACAAGCTATTACTATTACTCTAAAAGATACTTGACCTTTTTTAATAAGAAAATATTTCATAACTGACCAAATTTAACAAAATGAATTAAAAAGTACAGCTTTGTAAGATCCTGTATCTTTTTAATAATCTCACCATAGCTGGTAAAAAGGGCAGGATATAAATGTTTTAGTTCATAAACAAATGATAACCTAAGAAATCCTTTAATGAAATTGTCTAGTAAATAGTTTCAGGTGGGTAGGTCTGCAGTAAAACAGCAGGATTTGAATCCAGTGGCACTTTAAAGACCAACAAGATTTTCCAGGTATAAGCTTTCAAGAGGCAGCTTCTCTTGTCAGATACAAGTAGGAGTGAAAATCCTGAGCCTTTATATCCCAGTCAGGACATGGGAGGAGTGAAGCAAAAAAAGGATGTCAGGATGTAAAAGTACAATGCAGCTTGACTAGAGGAGAAATTAGCATCTGTAGTGAGATAAGAATCCTATGTCTCTAGTCAGCCCTGGGGGGGGGGGGCATAGTTCTGAACTTGTGAATCTCATAATCTTACATTGTAATCTCCCCTTGAAACTTATTTGAAGACTGCCACTTTTCTATCAGCAATGGACTGTCCTGGAAGATTAAAATGTTGTCCCACTGGATTTTGACACCAGATGCCACCGACTTTCTGAGAAAAAAAATCTTCCAGCTAACTCTATTTTGGCCACCATGGATGTTCAGTCTATAGACCAATGTTCTCCACAAAAATGGATTACAAGCCATTAGGAACACCATTTCTGACAATACCACAACTTGCTTCCAAGCTCTGCCAGTTTGTACTCACCCACAACTAACGATTTATTCGTTCAGATCAATAGCACACCCATGGGTACTCTCATGGCACTAAAATATGTCAGCATTTTCATGGCTGACTTTGAATAGCACTTTCTTAGCTCCCACCTGCTAACACCCCTCCTGTAACTGAAATTTATTGATGACATTTTTATCATCTAGACACATGGGAAAGAAGCACTGGAGGAATTTCACCAGCCGTTCAGCAACTTCCAACCCATCATCAACTTGACCATGAATCAATCCACACAGGAAGTACATTTTCTAGACACAACTGCACAAATACATGATGGAAGCTTAAGAACCACCTTATACCAGAAACCTAACACATCTACATGCCTCCAGTCACCATCCTAAACATACCAAATGATTTGTCTACAGCCAAACTCTGTGTTACCTCTGACAGAAATTCTCACCTGCGGGATCTACAACAAACATTTTTAGAATCACAATTACCATCTATGTAGTAAGGAAATAGAGACATAGGATTCTTCTCTATTTATTTATTTATTTAATTAGTGTATAGTCCGCATTTCTCACTGAGACTCAAGGCGGATTACACAGTGAGAGATTAGTACAGTCAGTTTCAAGGACCTTTCCATAAACAAAGCCATAGGGTAAATAAACACAATTTACAAAGACATAGCATTAGTAAGAATCCAATACAGAGTTGAAGAAATGTTGAAACAGAACATAAGCAATTCTAGGGCTGACATTAGACCACATGAAGCACAAGTAGCTCATAGGAGTACATATTTAAGACAACAGGTAGTACGTAAGGCAATTTAGAGGTGACGTCTATAGTCTTTAACTCATTAGTGAAGCATCTGAGAGCCCCTCCCTACAGTACAAAAGCCTTTTTGAATAGGTTGGACTTGCATTGTGGAAAGCTAGGAGAGTGGGGGCTCCCCTGACCTCAGGCAGGCCGTTCCAAAGGGTAGGGGCCACCACAGAGAGAGGCCGTGTACGGGCTGCTGTTGATTTCATCCATGTGCAGGGTGGCACCTGTAGGAGACCCTGTTCAGATGAACGGAGCTGCCATGGAGGAACATAGGGAGGAAGGCGGTCCCATAGGTAAGCTGGGCCAAGGCCGTAAACAGCTTTGTATGTGATAACCAATACCTTGAACTGAGCATGGTAGCTGATAGGTAGCCAAAGGAGTGACTGCAGGATGGGGGTGATGTTCATGCTCCTGCTCGCTCCTGATAGCAGTCATGCTGCAGCATTTTGCACCAATTGGAGTCTCCTAGTTAATTTGGAGACCTATGTATAGTGCATTACAATAGTCAAGTCTTGATGTTTACATAGCATGGATCCAGGCAGCCAAGTCATTAATTTCTTCTCTAATCCAGCTGCATTGTAACTTTGTAGCTTTACATTCCAACTACTTTACATTCCAACTTCTTTGCTTCACCCCTCCCACCTCAGTGATCTCCACTCCTACTTGTATCTAATGAAAGGAGCTTTGTCTCTTGAAAGGTAATACCATAAATATCCTGTTGGTCTTTAAAGTTCCACTAGACTCAAATCCTGCTGGCTGATTCCTCACATGTTGGATAATGCACTTCCAATGCACTTTATCAATCGTTGAGGTGGATTTTGTGTTCCGCACACAAAAAAATCCATTCCAAATGATCTATAAAGAGGATTGGAAGTGCATTATCCAACATGTGCGGAATCACTCACTGTCTAGTAAATGTAATAAATTGTTTAGTAAATGTAATAAACGGGCAAAGAAACACAAACACACAAGTATGGCAATTTGACAATACATTTGGATATCTTCCTCTGAGCATAATGTCATGACAGAAATAGCACAGACTAAGTTTTTAGATTCCATGTTAGAAGTCATTTTCCTCTGGTGAGTTATGTCTATAGACAGGTGAGGCACCACTTGTGGCTCCTTTGCACATTACTCATAGATTCTAGCAGCTTCTACTGCAGATACACTTACCAGTAGATATAAGATCGGATCCACCAGATACTTCCATGAACATAGTTGGTTTCCGTCCATGGAATGAGACTTTCCTGCTTTCTTCTCCTGAAGCAGATCAAAATACCCCCCAGAATATTGGTCTTGGATAAAAAAGGATCTCCAGGAATTACAGGAGGGTTGGAGGCCCACAACAGAAGAGGGGGGGGAATTGGCAAAAAAAAAATAACTACCCCTTTTTAATAAAAAGGGATTAAACAGATTAAAGGAGGATAAATCCATCAATTGTCTCTAGCCATGATGACTAAAGGGAACCTCCACATTCCGGAGGATACTTTCTGGCACTGGAATCCTCTGAATACCAGTGCTATGAGTCAGCATTAGGGGACTCTATGCCCTGTTTGTTGGCCCTCCAGTTCAACTGGTAGTTGACTATGTTAAATAGGATGCTGGACTAGATGGACTACTGGTCTGATCTAGTAAGACTCTTCTTATGTTCCATCTGTGGAAATGTTCCACTGGATCCAATTTATAATTGCTTCAAAAAATCTCAAAATCTCCAGAAGTTACAGATGTGATTCCAAACCAAGGACAAAGCAGATAGCCCCACTGAGTCACTCCTTAATGCACTGTGGAGCTGGACATATGTCAGGTCAAATCACATAAATGATTCATATAGCTTGATTTGATCTTTTCCCAAAAGCCTGGTTCATAAGCAGAATGTGATGAGCATGTCCATGTATAGACTGTTTCTGAAGGTGAAGACTTTCCCTTTAACAATCATGGCCAATGCACTACCCAGTCCTCATAAAGACCTGGCACATGGGTCAAGAGGAAAGAAGAGGAAGAGAGAATTAGTATACAGTACATCTTAAGTTTTCAAACGTTATCACTAGAGGTGGGCACAATCCAAAAAAAATTATCGATCAAGCTGATCAGGGATTGGTGCCGACGACGACCCCAAATCACCAATCCACATCAATCATCTCCCATTTCCGATCCGTGAATCGGATCGGGGAGGCCAAAGCGGAGGGGCGCCCCGCTATTCCCAGCTATGTGGGAAGGTGGGTGGTGGCGGCGACCGCTGGGCCCGGTGGGCACAGGGACGGGACGTTCACACACACACACTTAGACCAGAGGGGAGGGAGTTTTTAACCCGTTGATGAGCCGCCTCCCCTCAGGGAGGGGATGTTCATACACATTTAGAGCAGGGGGGGAAGTTTTTAACCCGGCGACGAGCCGCCTCCCCTCAGGGAGGGGACGTTCACACACACACACACACACACACACACACACACACACACACACACTTAGAGCAGGGGGGGAGTTTTTAACCCGTCCCTGCCTCTCCAAATAGAGAGAGAGACACACCCCGTCAACATGTTTCAGTCAGCTTTTTAAAAAAAGCAGGGACAGAATCCTCCATTCCTCCCCACCCGATTTTAAAAGCAAGCAGCCAGTCTTCCAAAAGCATATTTTAAACACACTCACAGAGCCGTGAATGAGGTTTTCCCACAAAATACAGTGTTTTAAAAGCAGGTTAAAAACAGAGTGACAGACAGAAAAACAGCCATTCCTCCTACAAAGCCCCATTTTTTAAAAACGGGCCATGGAGTGCCCATGGCTACAGAACACCCCCTTCCCCCCTCCCCTGGGTTTCTTCTCCCAACTGGTGAGTGCGTTGCTGCTCTGTGGTTGGAAGGAAGCCCTGCTAATCAAGGAAAGCTGGGCTTCCATTCAGGTTTCCAGGGCGACAGAAGGAGGGCAAACAGCTCAGGCATTCCCCTGGCTCCGTTGCCCCGGGAATAGATTACTGGCGCCTGATTGTCTGCATCCCTGATCAGATCCCAATGGCCCAAATCAAGCCCCGATGAAGCCCCCCCCCCTCGAATGCTGGATCGGTTGCCGTGGACGGCACCGATCCCCCGGGTCCCGATTGCGCGAACGCCATTATCATGGGTATTTTTCTATCGTAATGCCCATCTCTAGTTATCACCCAAACTCTCTCACTACATAGTAAGTTTCCCACTGCCATCTACATACTGTAGAACAAGCCACCATGTGATCTGACTACTATGTTAAGAGTTTTCCAAGTAGTGAATGCCAGTGATGTGGATAACAGGGAGCAAAAGTCATAACAACAACTGCACTTACATACTGCTCTTCTAGACACTCCCCACTGAGTGCCCCACTCAGAGTGGTGAACAAGGTCAGTGTTATTATTATCCCCCCAATACAGCTTTGGAGCTGGGGCTGCGAGGAGAGGTTTACGAAAGACCCCCTGCTGAGCTCATAGCAATAGTGGGATTTGAACCAACAGAGTGCTGATTTGCAGCTCAACCGGTTAACCACTATGCTACAGCATAAAGTAGTAAATGAAACCAGGGTATGTGTGTGGGGAGGGATTTGTCAAGAGGCTGCCAATCGTTAAATGATAAAACCCTCTTGTTGAATAACAAAAAACTTGTGTATAAGGCCTGAATGTTAAAGACAACCGATCATAAGTGAGGATGTAGTAGGGGAAAAATCAATTGCACCCTTGGAGGTCAATTCATATTTGCAAACCTAGCAATTAAGTAACCCATACATGTAGGAAACCAGGAAATCTGAGGGGTGGAAAAATATACAAAGCCCATTTTCTTTAAACTCCCTGAATTTAGAGATGGAAGGGCCCAAGTATGGAGCAGGGAGGTGAAGCCCAAACTACATGTTTTGTTAACATATGATCACCACAGAAACTTGCAGCAAGATGCCAACTTCTAGTTTCCAGTGCAAATTCAATTCTGAAGAGTGGCAGGTATGGTTACCAGACAACCAGTAGGAAGATCAGAGGCAAAGACATAGGAGGGTGCAACATTCTTTGTTCCGCTATGTCACTTCTGGGTTTTCAGAGTAGCTCTAGGAATCGCTGGAAACTCTATGGTTTACAATAGTTTCTAGGAATCATCCAGCAATTCCTAAAAATACCTTCATTTCCCTGGAAATGAAGTACTGGCACACAGGATACTGATCTTTTTTTAAAAAAATGTCTCTGTGTTACAAATATTTCTGCATGTTACAAGAATGGCTGCTGGCAGGAGGTCTCCTACCATAGCGGGAGGCCTAGTAGCCCTAGCTGCAGGGGTCTGGTTTAGATTGGAGACATGGCATGGGGAGAGAAGAGGCTTCAGCCTTCCCCCTTACACTGTTTTCTTGGTCCAAAGTAGCTGTAGGACATTATTTCTTTGCACGGGGGGGGGGGTGCACATGCAAATATTCAGTGCACATGCTCCCCACCCCACCCCTGTATGGCAGTTAACATCCACAGGGCCATTCTGGCTCAATAAATTATTGTGGAAGATTGAAAACCCTCCTCCCTCTGTACCATGATCCCAATCCAAACTGGGCACCTGTGGGGCTTCAGAATTGAGTTCCCATGGAGAAGTTGCAGCTGCCATATGGCTGCAAGTCCCCATGGCAATTGCATGGGCTACTTACGTAAAAAAGAAATGTTTCTTTTACAGTTCACGAGATTGTGCATGTAGAAAAGTACTGTGGAGGGAGGTCATGGGTTTGTAACAAGCTCAGATAAATTATGCTTGGGCCCTGCCTGGTGTGTGTGTGTTACGTCTTCCTCTTTTCCTACTGCCTTCCACTTTTCCTAGCATTGTTGACTTTTCCAGATAATCTTGTTTTCTCATAATGTGACCAAAGTATGATAGTCTTAGTCTTGTCATTTTAGCTTCTAGGGAGAATTCAGGCTTGATTTGATCTAGTACCCACTTATTTGTCTTTTTGGCCATCCAGGGTATCTGCAAAATTCTCCTCCAGCATCACATTTCAAATGAATCAATTTTCTTCCTGTCAGTTTTCTTCACCGTCCACTTTCACATCCATACATAGTAATGGGGAATACCATAATTTGGATCATCTTGATCTTGGTTCCCAGAGAGACACTTTTAAGGAACTTTTCTAGCTCTCTCACAGTTGCTCTTCCGTGTCTTTCTGATTTCTTCATTCCAGTCTCCCTTTTGGTGGCTGATTGAGCCAAGGAATAGAAAGCCATGAACAATTTCAATTTCCTCATTGTCAACTTTAAAATTCTGTAACTCCTCAGCGATCATTACTTTTGTCTTCTTGATGTTCAGCTGTAATCCTGCTTTGGCACTTTCTCCTTTAACCTTCATCCGTAGTCGTTTCAAGTCTTCACTATTTTCTTCCAGTAATGTGGTGTCATCTGCATATCTCAAATTGTTAATGTTCCTTCCACCAATTTTCACTCCACCCTCTTCTAGATCTAATCCAGCGTTTCTTATGATATACTCTGTATAGAGGTTGAACAGGTAGGGAGATAATATGCATCCTTGTCTGACACTTTTGCCAGTTGGAAACCATTCTGTTTCTCCATATTCTGTCCTAACAGTAGCCTTTTGCCCAGAGTACAGGTTGCACATCAAAACAATCACATGTTGTGGCACCCCAATTTCTTTTAACATTCTCCATAGTTTTTCATGATCCACACAGTCAAAAGCTTTGCTATAATCTATAAAAAACAGGCTGATTTTCTTCTGAAATTTCCTGGTATGTCCCATTAGCCATTGTAAATTTGCAATGTGTAAATTTGCAATCCAGCTTGAACATCTGGCATTTCTTGTTCCATATATGGTAAGAGTCTTTGCTGTAGAATTTTGAGCATTACTTTGCTTGTGTGGGAAATTAGTCTGATAGTTGCTGCACGCTTTGGCATCCCCTTTTTTTGGAATTGGAATGTAGACTGAGCATTTCCAGTCTGTGGGCCATTGTTTTGTTTTCCATATTTGTTAACAGATTCTTGTTAAGATTTTAATGGACTCAATTTCTGTAGCTTGAAATTGAAATATTTACCATACATGAATCAGAGGAGTATGATACAATACTGTTGAATGACTGTTTGCGCCAAGCTAGGGCAAGATAAATTTTGTTAGAAAAAGATGTCATGAGGAAGGAATATGGGACCCTTTTAAACTTGGGAGACAGAGAGAAAGAAGGAGATGTGGGTTTTTAATGGGATCTTAGGTTTCTTTTAGAAGTTAACAAATTCTTGCCTATTTAAACATACTTTTTACAATATACTTCATAAACTTTCAGAGTGAATGTATCAAGTGCTGTTTGCTCTTGTCTTACTGAAGTTCTATGAATGCATTCTCAGTTATTTTATTCAGCACTTAAATGATGACTGGATTGTTATATTGAACTCAAATGACTTTTGAGTTGCATGTCAATATCAGCCTTTGATAAACTTGATGTTGTGTTCAACTTGATTTGCAAAAAATGGATAGTGAAGTGCAAAGTCTGCACCCCACATAGATGGTGATACATAAGGAACCTAGTGGGGAGCCTAGTTTATGGGGAGAGGCACTTCAGCCATCTGACAACCCCCCCCCTCCCAATCTGTGTGGTTTTTTAAATGCAGGATGGCTACAGTGATGTGGTTTGGAACTTGACATCAGTTCCTGTTAGCATTGAAGCCCTTTTCACCTTTCATCCATTTTGCGGCTTCTTCCATCCCCTTCTTCCTCCAAGAACTCAGAGGTATACAATGCATAGAAAGGGAGGGTGAATACAATGTTTGTACTGAGCCCTGAAAATCTTACTGGTGGCCTTGTAGAATGCTGGCCAGATTTTATGAGCCTCTCCATCCTGCTCCACCCTATTTCTCCAGCCTAGGGTGAGATTGATATGAGGAATTCTAAATACTTCTATTCTTTCCTTGCTATTGGTCATTGTTTCTTTAAATGACTGTTAACACACTGCAGCTGATGTAGAAGGTAACAACCTGTTTTCTTATGGGGTGGGGTTGCTAGGAGCACATTATATGATTTCTGTGATTTTTTATTACAGAATATATTGACTTGTGTTCTCATTAATTGTAAAAATGATGTACTGACTGGCTCAGAAAACAGGTAGTGGATGTGTTTGATTATGTTAATTATATACACACTTGAAAGCTAAAGTGTGAGGTTGCTAAGAAAGGTTGCCTATTCCTAGGAAGCATTTATGCAATTTTTGATTATCGCTTTCATAGCTTTTGATGTAATTTTGAAATAACCTACGTTTAATGTCTCCCTATGAGGATACTGTATACATCCCTGTTACTTCTTTCTAATCAAAGCCAAACTCTTAAAAGGTTTTAAAGTGTGAGTCATGACTAGAGATGGGCACAAACAGCAATACGAACTTTAAAAAGCCACAAACAGCCCAATCAGCTGTTCACGAACAAGCTGTTTGTGAGGCCCCATTCTAAACTAACTCTAAAAGTTGCAAGCCTCCTTCCTTGCTGTTCGTCAAGCCAGACAGTCTGGCACCTGCAATCAATTCCCTTGGCAACCGGAGGCAGGGACTGCCTGAAATCTGTCTGAACTCCTGCTGTTGCCCTGGAAACCCCAATCTAAGCCCAATTTAGCTTGATAGGCAGGTCTTCCTTTCAAGTGTGGAGCTCCAAATTTGTTACAAGGAAGCAAAGAGCAGGGGGGAGGGGGGCTCCCAGTTCTGGTTTTGCAGACAGTGGAGAGGGAGAGACAGTTGCTGTTGGCATTTTGAGAGAGAGACAGGGAGAGTGCATTGGAGCTTGAATTTTCTTTGTGTGTGGTGGGATAGGAATCTACCCCTTCAGGCTGCTGCCAGGCTCTGGGGCCAAGGTATTATTTATTATTGGTACCTTTCCTGCTGCCTGCTCAGGTAGGGTTTCTGGGAGTGGTGTGGTAGGGATCTTGATGACTGGAGGAGAGCCTGCTGGCCCCCACAAACAACAAACAATGAACATGTTCGTGAACAAGTCATGTTAGTCAATGTTCATTGTTCGTGGATGGCAACGAACAACGAACACCATGTTTATTTTTTTTTCTGTTCGTGCCCATGTCTAGTCATGACTATCACAAATGAATTGTTGCTAGGAAGGGAGCTCCCAATTATAAAAATAGCATTACACTGTAGCCCTACTTCTCACAAATCATTGCTGCCTTTTCAAAATGTTACAAAAGTATTGTGGGAGGAGCTTTTCCTTACATTCATCCAACAGAGTTCCTCTAAAGTCCTAATGCTTATAGCCACATAGGAGGGACTCATTAAGTGAGCATTTCCCCTTTCCAGGAGTGCTGATTCTGTTGGGAGGACTCATTCTTCTTTCATGGAATTGCTTCACCTGCCGTGACCCCATAATTCACAATTCCACTAGTTTACACTCTGATCAATTAGTAAGAGTTGCCAGTTTCCCCTACCCCTCAGGCAGAAGGTGGGAGGACCGGCACTCACCTTCTCTTCACTGGTCATGCATGTGCATGCTCCCAACCTGCTTGATGATGTCACTTCTGGGAAGTGACATTATCGTGCGGACCACAGGCCACCCTGGGAGCCCTCCCATGGCCACTGCAGAGCACAGGAGTACGGCTGCTCTCCAAGGTAGCCGGATCTGAGCTGATTCGGGCCTGATAGGGCTCAGATTGTGGGAGCATCAGGGATGTGTGGGAGCATGCCATGCAGCCCAGGAGCGCACATATTCCTCCCCCCCCCCACCAGCCAGTTAAACGAGTGTGGAGGGTGGGAGCGGAGGATTCCCCACCCCCAGCAGGGGACTGGCAGTCCTACTAGGTACAGGATATGTTGCTAAGTTTGGATGTACTGGATCAGTTCATCAGGACCTTCTCTTGTTGTGTGGCTGCTTCTTGATTGGCTAATGGATACATTTAGTTAATACTGCAGTATTTGCATCATGCGTTACTCCAGTGCTTTCAGGTCATTCCCCCTACCCCGGAGCTGCCTTCAGGTTTGGAAATTCCTGAAAATTTGGGGGATGAGCCTCAGGAGGGTGAGGTTTGGGGAGGGAAGAACCTCAGTGATGCATAATGCCATAGGGTCCATCCTCCAAAGCAGCCATTTCCTCTGCAGATCAGTTGGAATTACAGGAAGTCTGCAGGACTCATCCTGAGGTTAGCAACTGTACTCACTTGTTTGGTTTTAAAAGTGCTTTTATTTTGTGCTCACTCTACAGATAAGAAGAAATTATTTTTAAGAATTTATAAAATCCATAAGAAGAAACCAATTTATATTTGTTTAATGAGTTAATGCAATAGGAGACTCACGTGTGAGGTATAATGATGTAACTAGCAAAAGATATTAGGAATATTTGCAGGACTTGTAGATGACCCATTTCTTGATCTGAAGTACTTTATAACAATGCAGTTTATTTAAATAAATTCAAGTATGAATAACACGCCCTTTTTGTAAAGTATACTATCCTTTCGTACTGTGACTGTAACAAATGTCAAAAAAGTTAATGATCCTGAAGTTTTTAATCATATATATGTGTGTGAGAGAGAAAGAGACTCATTTCATGCAGAAAACTGAGCAGAGATATCCATTACATTTAGTCTAGTTAGCTGATATGAAACAAATAGTATCAAACAATAGACTTAATAATTTGCTATCAGTATGCTAACAGTCAAATACTAATCCAGAGATATTTGGACAACAGTAGCTTCTGATTGTTGACCTCTTTCTTTTAAAACTGGAAATACCCGTCCAGTGATGACTAGTAATTATTCCTTTTGTCAACAGGCAATATGATGAAGGATGTTGTGGCAACTGACCGTGTGCTGGGCTCGGCAGAGTTAAATGAGAAGTGCTTCTGTGTTCTAAAGGCCATCACATCGGATCTTGGTTGTGGAATATTAGAAGGAAGGAACCTGGCATTACATATTGAGAAGGCGTTTTGTGTCAGTACACACTTTCTGATAAACACCAGGGATTATAAACGTATCTACCAGTATTACCTGTCTGGAGCAGGGTTAATTTTATAAATTGAAACCAATAAACTCTGTGAGTTTTTTAAAGACTTTTTTTCTGCTCAGATGAACAGTTTTTGCGTCTTATACAGAGAGAGGCTCTTCTGCAGGACCAGAAGATAACACTGGATTGTAAACTATAACAAAACCCACTTGAATCTTGTAATACAAGTAACTGAAGGACAGACTGCAAGAAAAACTTTTGGTGGGAAAGGTGTTTCCTTTCAGGACTAGACATTTCAAAATGCATTTTTAGGTGGCTCCAGATTGATGTTATACTACATGTGCTGTCATTGTGTAGAACTTGAATAGTAATTGGTGCTGACAGTTCTAGACATTTGCGGTGAAAGCAGTGCAGCGCTAGAGTAGCATCAACCTTTGTTCTGCCAGTACATGTCAATAGACCACATCCTAAACTCTTAATTGGTGACACAGGAGGTCTAGGGGAAACGTGAACATGTTCAGGGTGGCCAACCCTAAAATCTTCAAAATACCACAAGAATTGGAAATCAAAATATCAGCATCAGCATTTGGTCAGACTCATTTTGCTGTTTTTTCCCCTAATTGAATGCCTAGAAAGCAAAGAGAAAAATGGTGATGAGATGAAAAATTACAATCAGTTAATTTTAACATTCACTCAGCAGACAACATTTTGCATCTTTCTAATTAAGGTAATAGCCTCTCTAAGTTCCCAAAGAAAATCTCTCCATTTCAGGGTTGAACATGTGGTCTTGGTTTACTGAGCAGCTATGGAACAAAAGAGAAATGTGGTTACATGCCATATGTGAAATGGTTGTTTTTGTCTCTTTGCTATTTATGTTTTGCTCTCTCAGAATTAAAGAGCCAGTCACTTGGAATGTCGTAGTCTATGACCTCTTGAAATCTGATTAGTCAGAACCTTTCAGGAAGATCATTCCCTTTATGCTGTACCTGCATGGTGACCACAGCTTTGTATAACAATAAATGAAAACAAATGCAGAGCTTTGTTTTCTCATAGTTCTCTGTCATACTGTATAATGTATACCTTTTAAATCTTACTGTAGCCTCACATTAAACAAAAAATGACACACAGTTCATAGTAGCAGTAGCCCTGTGGGTGAATAGTCAAGGGGCCTGTGTCCCACTCTGGCTATAGTACTACACTATGTTTCCCCTCTGTTTACTTTGCCACAGTGGCTATACTCAGGACTCGCTATCAATATATTTAATTCTTAACCAGGCCAAATCTGAGGATACTTAAATCTAGAGACTGGAGCTGTGAACAGACAAGACAGATCTTTCAGTAAACCTAAAAAATCCCCATGTTTGCAGAAAAATCTTTTAAAATGTATTGGGGGTGGGGGTAAAAACCCAACATGATAAAAGGAGCACCTATAGCTTTAAAAACCAGATTCCCTCAGTAGCCACTGCTAGGCAACCACAACAATTTTGTCAGCATTCCAGGCTTGGTTTCTGTTAGAAAAAAGCAGTGGAAGGGGCAGGGCATTTCTGGAATTGTTTTGGCTTTTGAGGGAGGACTCATTAGGGCCAGACATGACAGCAGCCACTAAATGACTTGATACCACCCAGGCCTGGCTGCTTGTTACTGTTCAACAACAGCCCCCCACCATCATTAAAGCCAGAGTCATGTAGTGGTTAGAATTTCAGACTAAAACCTCAAGTCCCCATTCTCCCTTGAAAACTCACTGGGTGAACTGGAGCCAGCCTAATTTACCTCACAGGCAGCATCAGATTGGCTGCAGAGCACTGGGATGTTCCTCAGTGAGCTGATTGACTCCCCCCCCTCACCTGAGATGAGGTGAGGGATGTGATACCCAGCCTATGCAATGTGAGGGAGGCTCCTCAGGTTCTACTTGAACCCTGTGTAATTTCCAGGGAAGTAGCACCTAGCCCACTTGACCTCCATACAAGCAGGGCTCATTTCAAGGGGGAATGCACAGGAACACAGTTCCCCAAAGAGGTCACATGTCAGATGGCCCTGCCCACCTGACTCTCAGCCATTTGGGGCCCGTTTCAGCCTGGATTGGGGACAAAACAGCCTGGATTGGGCCTCTGACGGGTGGTAGATCACTCTCCTGCTCATCAGGGGGCTGATCCTGACCATTTTGAGCCCCTTTTCGGCCATTTTCAGCCTCTTTTTGCCATTTTGGGCCCAATTTTGGACCTGAATGGCCAGGATTGGGACCAAAACAGCCAGAATAGGTGACGTCAGGGGGTGTCGCATATGCAAATCAGTTATACTAATGACACACTTCCGGTGATGTAGCAAGTAGAACAATACTCGGGAGGAACAAAAATAATAACTGTTATAGTAAAGTCTATTATCACAAATATTTACAATGGCAACACGCTCCAAAACTTATATAGATTACAATGGATCATACAAAACACAGTTACAGCAGGCAGATCCTATCTGCAAACATAATATACACAGCAAAGTAATTTTCTTATGTATTTTGAATGTCCAGAAAATGGATATGCACAAAAAGATTCTTAAAGGTGCAGGATGTCTCAGAAATGAGGACATGCAAGGTGGATGTTCCACAGGTAAATTCTTCGATAGTTCAGCAGAGATAGTCAGATCACACCCGATCCGGGGCCGGCTAATTACCGCAGATTTCGTGCCCTTGCTTCCTCAGGGGCGTGATTCTTAAGAATGACGTTAATTCTGAAATTTAGTGCAAACAATTCCAAACATCTGTTGCATGTAAGGCGTTATTCTTTAGCGTGCAAAACATTTCTCTGCAACATATGTAAGCTGCTTCTTCAATTTATAAACATGCACTTCTGAGACCTTGGAACTGGCGGCAGTTCCATGAGAATTCACTGCTGTGAATATATACTTGCTGGTTATATTATGTTTGCAGATAGGATCTGCCTGCTGTAACTGTGTTTTGTATGATCCATTGTAATCTATATAAGTTTTGGAGCGTGTTGCCATTGTAAATATTTGTGATAATAGACTTTACTATAATAATTATTATTTTTGTTCCTCCCGAGTATTGTTCTACTTGCTACATATTGATTCCGGGAGTTGCCTACTCTTGTCCCATGGCAAGAGGCGTGGCATATACTAATGAGTTATGCTAATGAGTTCCTCCAGCTCTTTTTCTACAAAATGACCCCTGCATACAAGGTGAGGAAACTGGCAGCTGGCCAACTGGTTAGGCTGGCTACCTGTTCCTCCTCCCTCCCACCTTCGGGGAGCAAGGCCAGGGCAGGCTGAGGGAGGGGCCCTTTTGCAGGGTTTTCCCCTTCCAATCTGCTTCTGCTCACAGAGTTGTTCTGAAGATCAAGTGGAGAAAAGGAAAAAGAAGCTGCTTGTATGTGTCCTAGGGTTGCTGGGTCTCTATATCCTCCCAGTGGGAGGGGGGGACCTGGCACTTATCTTGTGCCGGCAGTGTGTTCTCTTGCATACGGAGTGCTCCAGCAGCTGCACGATGACATCACTCCCAGAAGTGATGTTGTTGCACTGGCCATGGGAGCATTCCTGCAGTCTGTGCAGGGCCGATTCAGCCCATTTGGGGCCAAAATCAGCCCCAAATGAAGCACGGGAGGACTCCTGTGGTCAGTGCAACAACATTACTTCCTGGAGTGAGGTCGTCGTGCCCCTGGGAGCATGCACACTGTGCGACACATCCCCGCCCCCGCTGGCCAAGTAAGCAGGGGGGAGGGGAGGATCAGGGGGATCCCCTGCCCCAGGTGGGGGAATGGTACCACTACTTTGCAGCGCAATAGATTTTTTAAAAAGTTCAGCAAAACTTTTAAAAAGTTCAGCAAAAAAAAGTCCAGATCTATGCCAAACACTATTGATGAAAGAAGTGCAATGCATTTTGAGCCTTTAAAATTTGCTACAGTATTTAACATACAAGAATTCATGAAGCCTTAGCAAAAGGCAATCACTGTCCCCTAGTGGACAGTGATTAGTAAAGTATATTAAAGAGGGGTTTTTTTTAACCAGCATCTTTTTAAAAAGAATTCATGACTGGTTCTTTAGGAATAGGGCAGCCCTATCCTAAGATCCCAGTGCTGCAGAGTGCCAGCTCAGCACTGCAAGTCAGCATCCTATGGCCACTCCACAGAATTGAAATAAGTGACATATGTCCCTCGCCAGGATTCAGACCACATAGTGAGTGCACCAAAGTCCATAGCAATAGCCACAAATCAAAGAATAGCCTGCTGCTGACACCCACATGATTGCCAGCTATGGCCCCCTCATGTTGCTCACACAGAATGAACAGAAGACACAGTAGAGACTGACTCCTTTATTCCCAGGGATACCAGTGGGGTAAGTGAGTGGAGCTTGAAGTTGGCATATTGAGTGTGCCAACTGACTCCCTATGTTGACCTTAACATGCTAATCCATGTCACTGTAATCTTAAATCTAATTGTGATCCATTATATGTTGCACTACCCTTGAAAACTGTTCAGAAACTTTAGCTAGTACAAAATGCTGCTGGTAGATTTTTAATCAGTTTACACAGGTTCAGTCATATTACACCTGTGCTTTAGAAGCTTCATTGGTTAACTGTTTGTTTCCAGGCACAATTCAAGGTGCTTGTGGTTACCTTTGAAGCCCTTCATGGCCTTGGATCCACATATCAAGTGGACTGCCTTTCCCAATATGATCCCATGCATTAACTAAAGTCCCCCCTTGCTTCGGTTTGCTTCTGTTGGGCTAAGTTGCAACAATGACCCTTGCTTCAGTTTGGTCCTAAAATTTGGGAGATTTTTAGAGGACAGTCAGGAGTACGTTCCCTGCAAAGTTTAGTGAAGTTTGCTTGAAAAATGACCGCCTCCCCCGCCCCCTGGATTGATTTCCCCATAAGGCTGAATAAAACTATATTTTGCTGATATAGCTGAACTGGTTCGGAAGTCTTGGAATTCCAGATTTTGGGGGGACTCCAGTATACTGAATCCAGATCTACCGATTTTTTTTTTCATGCACATCCCTAATCCCCAGCCCTTTTGAGCCTGCAGAAACCCTTGGAATTCTAACACTGAGTAATGGACACAGCCACAAAATGGATGCTGCAGGAGGTGGAACCAACCACAAAATATCGGAGACTTAGGTTATGCAACTCTAATAGCAACTCTTCATTATGTCAGGCAGACAGTCTGTTTAATAAGATGCCTTTTTAAATGGGCATACTGTTTTAAAATAGTTACATGTAGAGTTGCCAGGTCCCTTGAGTCCCCCGGTGGGAGACTGGGAACCTCGCACTCACCCTACGTGGTCTTCAGTGTCTCTTTTCTCATGCACGCAGAGTGTATGTGCACTCCCAGCGTGCATGATGATGTCACTTCCAGGAAGTGAGGTCATCACGCGGGTTAAAGGGTAGCCCAGTGTGCACTCCCGTGCTCACCAAAGGGCTGAATCGTTCCCCCGTGCCTGATTCAGCCTGAAACAGACCCATTGCGGGGTGCAGGGGCATGCCATGCCGCTGGGGTGCATTGCACCACTGGAGGGCGCCCTGGGGAGCACACCCCCCCTGCTGGCCAGGTAAGTGGGATCAGGAGAAGGAAGTGGGAACAGGGGATCCCCCGCCCTGGGCAGAGGATTGGCAGCCCTAGTTACATGCAGCTTACCTTTATTCACCCAGTGATCATCTTTGAACTGTGGGAGCAGCTGTTGCCAAAGCAATATTTTAAGGATCTGCACAGCCAATAAGATCTTCAATGGCCAAAGCTCCATCTGTTCCTGCCTACTTTTTAAAAACACTAGGCAGGGACCAGGGGGCGCCAGCAAATAATATCATTTCCAGCACGATGCAAAAGCAATGGGTCTTGCTGGGGCTGGTTCTCTAAAAATCAGCCTCAAACTCTATGTTGTGCTGGGAGCTGATTCTCTAAAATTGGCCCAAAACATATTGTTTGGGACCAATTTTTAGAGAATCGGCCCTTTTTGCTTCTCTGGAGAGTTTCTATTTTATTTTATTTACTTCATTTATACCCTGCCTTTTCACTCATAGGAACCCAAAGCAGCTTATATTATTCTTTTCTCCTCTATTTTATCTTCACAACAACCCTTTGAGGTAGATTAGGCTGAGTGCTTGACTGGCTTAAGGACACACAGAAAACTTTCATAACAGAGTGAGAAACTTGACTTTCTATTTGAACACTCTAACAACTACACTGGCTACCAGTGTCCTAGCAGTTAGTATAGGCAGTATTGGACTACAAAATCCAGTTTAGTATAAGGTTGCCACATGCATTGTAGGGTTTTTATTATTCTCACATATTCTGATTTGTGGCCAAATTGTCTGGAAGCACAATATTCTCTGTCCTTTCTGCAACCACCATGTTGTAACCTAGACTAACTAGTCTGCTGTTCAAATAACAAAGAAATTAATAACAATGCTGGTCTAGATCAAAATTAGATCAAGAGTGTCTTATAATTATAATGGAGGGAGAGGGAAGAATTTAGGGATTTTTTTTGTTTTTAACTAAATATTTTGTACTGCTGCTTATATGCAGTGAAAAGGGAAGAATTAAGGTTAAGAAGATTACTTTATAATCAGGATAGCTCACCTTTACATTCTAAAAGGCCATTTTGTAAACAGTGGTAGAAGCTCCAGAAGTTTGTTTTTCCAGACAGTACAACCTGTTCGGTATCATCAAGCCCTGTAATAAAATATTTGAAGTAACTATCAGATAAGGTGTTCTATATAAAACCCAAAGAGAAATATGAAATAGAATATGGAGTACCTTTATCTTTCAGAACTTTTAAACACCATTTCATTTTCCTTATGAATGCAAATTGAGGGCATAGGGCCCAATCATTATTTTTTTGGTCCCAGTACAAACTTGTAAAAAGGGCTCCGTGCACACACCAACACTACAGTCCCTCAGCTCATACATACAATTTCATGCACCATGAAAAAAGTATGCTTTAGTTATGACATTACTGTTAGATATTCTACATTTCTGAAAAATGCCCACTTTTGCAACTTTTGTTTACTAATCAAAAAGAGTCCAGTAGCACCTTTAAGACTAACCAATTTTATTTTATTGTAGCATAAGCTTTCGAGAATCAAGTTCTCTTCATCAGATGCCTGATCCGAACTGGTCAAATACAGAAGAGGAGGGGAGGGGAAAGAACAGGACATATATCACAAGAAGACAGAATGCAATTAGTGTGAAGGCGATCAAAACATTCCTTTGCTTGTAAATGTAAACATCTCCTTTTGGTGTGGAGTCAGTTTGCCGCAGTGAAGGTATACAATTCCTATGTAGTATAAGCCCTCGATAACCACAGCTCTCCCTGCCAGCTGCATCTGACAAAGAGAACTGTGGTCCCCGAAAGTCCACAGGCACTCAGGCTGAGATAATTGACAAACAAAGCCCACACCAGGCGTCTCTGGGCTCCCCCAGACCACGCCTCTGTAAAGGAAATCTGTTACCTGTGATAATGTGATAACCATTCATAGTCTCTATTCAGTCCCAGCTTGACAGAGTCAAATTTGCATATGAATTCCAATTCAGCAGCCTCCCGTTGGATTTTGTTTTTGAAGGGTTTCTGTTGAACCACAGCGACTTTTAAGTCTTTGGTGGAATGTCCTGGTAGATTGAAGTGTTCTCCCACTGGTTTTTGGACGTTTCCATTTCTAATGTCAGATTTGTGTCCATTTATTCTTTTGCGTAGAGGTTGGCTGGTTTGTCCAATGTAGAGAGCAGAAGGACATTGTTGGCACATGAGGGCATATATCAGATTGGAGGATGAGCAGCTGTAAGAGCCAGAGACAGTGTAGTTGATGCCATTGGGTCCTGTAATTGTATTCCCTGGGTAGATATAGGGGCAGAGCTGGCATCTGGGTCTGTTGCAGGGCCTGGTACCTGTGCTGGTGGCCCTGCTGGCCGATTCATGATTGTAAGTGAGAAGTCGTTTAAGATTGGGGGCCGATTCATGATTGTAAGTGAGAAGTCGTTTAAGATTGGGGGGCTGTCTGTAGGCAAGGAAAGGTCTTCCACCCAGGACTTCTGAGAGAGAGGTATCATTTTCCAGGATGGGTTGTAGCTCCCTGATGATACGTTGGATGGGTTTGAGCTGGGAGCTATAGGTGACAACCAGTGGTGTTCTGTTGTTAGTTCCTTTAGGTATGTCCTGGAGCAGACTGTTTCTGGGTACTAGTCTGGCCCTGTTGATTTGTTTCTTCACTTCATTTGGTGGGTACTGTAGTCTCAAAAATGCTTGTTGTAAATCTCTTAAGTGTGAGTCTCGGTCGAGAGCATCGGAGCAGATACGGTTGTAACGTAAGGCTTGGCTGTAGACAATAGACCGAGTGGTATGTTTAGGGTGGAAGCTGGAGGCATGTAGATATGAGTATCGGTCTGTTGGTTTCCGGTATAAGGTGGTATTTATTCGTCCATTATGTAGTTGTACAGTGGTGTCCAGGAAGTGTACCTGTTGTGTAGAGTGGTCCAGGCTTAGGTTGATAGTAGGGTGAAAGTTATTGAAGTCCTGATGAAATCTCTCAAGGGCTTCCTTCCCATGGGTCCAAATGATGAAGATGTCATCCAGGAATCTTAAGTATAGTAGTGGTTCCAGTGGATGGGAGCTGAGGAAGCGTTGCTCCAAGTCCAGCTCTGCCCCTATATCTACCCAGGGAATACAATTACAGGACCCAATGGCATCAACTACACTGTCTCTGGCTCTTACAGCTGCTCATCCTCCAATCTGATATATGCCCTCATGTGCCAACAATGTCCTTCTGCTCTCTACATTGGACAAACCAGCCAACCTCTACGCAAAAGAATAAATGGACACAAATCTGACATTAGAAATGGAAACGTCCAAAAACCAGTGGGAGAACACTTCAATCTACCAGGACATTCCACCAAAGACTTAAAAGTCGCTGTGGTTCAACAGAAACCCTTCAAAAACAAAATCCAACGGGAGGCTGCTGAATTGGAATTCATATGCAAATTTGACTCTGTCAAGCTGGGACTGAATAGAGACTATGAATGGTTATCACATTATCACAGGTAACAGATTTCCTTTACAGAGGCGTGGTCTGGGGGAGCCCAGAGACGCCTGGTGTGGGCTTTGTTTGTCAATTATCTCAGCCTGAGTGCCTGTGGACTTTCGGGGACCACAGTTCTCTTTGTCAGATGCAGCTGGCAGGGAGAGCTGTGGTTATCGAGGGCTTATACTACATAGGAATTGTATACCTTCACTGCGGCAAACTGACTCCACACCAAAAGGAGATGTTTACATTTACAAGCAAAGGAATGTTTTGATTGCCTTCACACTAATTGCATTCTGTCTTCTTGTGATATATGTCCTGTTCTTTCCCCTCCCCTCCTCTTCTGTATTTGACCAGTTCGGATCAGGCATCTGATGAAGAGAACTTGATTCTCGAAAGCTTATGCTACAATAAAATAAAATTGGTTAGTCTTAAAGGTGCTACTGGACTCTTTTTGATTTTGCTACTACAGACTAACACGGCTAACTCCTCTGGATCTATGACCATGGAAAGCACTTTGTTTACTAATAATGCCCAACCTCAGAGTCCTACAAGTTCCTAACTATTTTGTAACTTTTTAATCACTAAGAAGGAGTTATACTGTCAATGTTTTTTTTTAAACTAATAAACTTTTTAAAAAATCTATTGCGCTGCAAAGTAGTGGTACCATTCCCCCGCCTGGGGCAGGGGATCCCCCTGATCCTCCCCTCCTCCCTCCCCCCTGCTTACTTGGCTGGGGGGGGGATGTGGCACACTCCTGGGCTGTACAGCACACTTCCACACACCACCGTGGCATGATCTGAACCAATGCAGAGCACAGGAGTGCTGCTTCATGGGGCACCCTCCCGGGAGGTGTGGCATGCCCCTGAGTGGCATGGCACACTCCTGAACCTTCAGCGGGCCCAATTTGGGCCAAATTGTGCTCCGCAGCAGGCCAATTCAGTGCCCTGGTGAGCATGGGAGCACTCCCAGGCTTCCCTTGACCCTCACGATGATGTCACTTCCCAGAAGTGACATCATCACTCAAGCCAGGAGCATGCATGAACATGAACCCGGGAACGGAGCAAGGTAAGTGCCCGGCCCCTGATCTCCTGCTGGGGGAGTCAGGGGACCTGGCAACCCTACTACAAAGGCCAAATACCTTAAAGCTTTATTTTACTGTCCCTTTTCATTGCAAAATCATAAACTAGTCCCCAAAAGTCAATTTATCATGCAAGTTTATACTCAATAGATAAGAAGGCTAGGTGGCTTAACTGTTCTTGCACCTGCAGTTTTTGATGAGCACTCACTTGATTAAACTTCTTTCAACTTATCCCACAGTCACAAGTAGTGTGCAAAGAATCCATAGGGCTATGCAGACATCACTGAAAATTAGTTGCCATGGACTCAGTCCTATATTGAAATTATTTCCATTTTGATTTTATTTATCTGCTTTCCTGGGCACTGTATTGTTGCCTGACTGGAGAAAAGACTTGTTGGATTTGAAAACTGGAGTATAGATTGGTTTCCTTTATTTTTGTTCCTGTTCTTTTATCTCCTTACATTTCTGGCTGCCTGATTTGTATTTATAGCCATCACCACACATGATAGCATGGAGCATATATGTGTTTGTGACTGAGGGAATAAATGAATAAATAAGTGAATAAATGAATAAATGACAGGCAAACTCCAAGGGATTTGATCTCGATACAACTCAGAAGTGGCAATGGTAGCTCTAGAAATTGCCAGAATTTTACCATTGAGTTCCAATGACCCCTAGAGCTACCCTTGTCACTTCTGGGCTGTGCCCTGAAGTGAAGTAGTGATATTGGCAACATTGCCAACATCACACGACCCCCACATCCCTGCCCCCAACCTCCCACTGGTTGCCAGGACAGCTTAGTCTGGCAACTCTACTGCCTATGCAAAAGGAACACTGGGACTGGTAGGTCTGTCTGTCTGTCTGTCTGTCTCACAGTAATTTAATTGCAACCTCCACCAGGCCCCTTTGGACCTCCAGGCCCCCATAAAGTGTAACCTTCTCCCATGCGCGGGCCCTGTGTGGGCAATATTTTGACCATACCTCTTACCATCTGGTAAGGGGTGAAACAGAGCCACTACATCCTGCCAGTCATCAAGTTGCTACAGACAGAGTGTTGAACTAGATAGGCATTTGGAAGTTTGTTTTTAATTTGTCTGTGAGCAAGAAAAAAATGCTTTTGAGAGTCCACAGTGTCCCACAGGCCTCCTGTTGGCATCCATTGAAAAAAAGAAATTTTGGATCTAAAAAAGATGAATTTCACAAACAGAACTAGTGAACTAAACAATTGAATGGAGTGCTTTCTAGGCGTTCTATCAAACCTAACCTGTAGCAAACTCAAAATGACAAAGAGGCAAAATACTATAAAAACATGACAGGGGGAACATAGAAATCACTTTAAAAAAAGAAATAAAAAGTTATGAATCAAAACCATAGTTAAGTACTTTCAAAGTTCCGTTAATTTTTGTTGGAGAGAGTCAAATGTGCACAATTAATGGGACTTTAACATACTTAATACTGGCTGGATCATATTCATTGCATTATTGGTATTATTAGGTACCTTATATTTATATGGTGCCTGATACGTTCATATTATGAATCACAATGGCTCTAGGCTAAGCTGTGGTGTTCTATTAGAGGCTGTTCTCTGCAGCTGCGTAAGGAAAACTCCATCTGTTGAAGAAATCATTTTTGAAGACAGAGGAAAATCCCAGGGAACTCTAACAAGGGTTGGGGGTCTTTGTTCCCCATATAAATCTGCGTTTCAAAAGCCTTTGCTTCTTGCTCCTCAGCATCTGGACAAGTCTCTCTTTGTGAATGTGCATGAATATTTACAAGGTCTACCCTCCGCCCCTCCCCTCCTGCAGTTTCAAAGACAAGCTTTCAAATGCCATTGTCCTCTGGGAACTTTGAACATTTTGATGCAAGACAGGGCTAGTTTCCTACATAATATTAGCTGACTTTGACAAGTTGAATCAATTCAGTACTTACACAATTGGAACAATATTATGTTCATATTCAAATAAGATGGGTGGTTTTCAATCAGTTCTTTAATGAGCAGTATCTCCCTCCCCCCCCAAAAAACATCTGTTTTTGCAGAACTTTATCTGTTACAAAAGAAGATAGCCAGTTTATTCAGAATTATGTGGATATTAGACCTGTTGAACCTATTGGTCCAATTAATATTCAAGATTACCTCAAGAATGCTGTGGCTTAAATCCATAGATGCTTCCATAATAACTGACAACTGCAAACATGGGATTACAAGGATGGGCTTCTCTTTCATTGACCACTCTTCTAATGGTGCTGGAACACAACTCAACTTCACACATCTAGGGCCCATTCCACACGGTACGCTTTAAGCTGGCTCTTCTGAGTATTCATACTGATTGGCACTGAATTGGCTTGGGCTCTTGGTGTTCTGCACTGTATGAACTCAAGGTGATTTGGCGTCCACTTTCTTATTCCAGATGAGTTGAGGTGTGTCTGTTTGAAGCCACCTTTTGTGGGGGCTAGAGCTGCCGTCACTTCTTAAAAAATTTCAGCACATGCATCATAACGTTTCAGTGCTGGAACCCAGTGCGTCCGATACTCCACCCCCCTTTTCTCTGTCCCTGTATTCATTGATTGGGAAGTCCTATGCCTGCCATTTTTAAAAAAAATTCCAGAGAGGCAATTGGCAGCGGAATTCTGAGAGAAACCTTCAAAGTACTTTTTGTGCTTATTCTACTGGCTGCTAGCAGATTGTTTGAATTGTCTGCTTGGAGCCACTCTGAATGGAGCCACTCTGCCAGAGCAAAGTGTTCAAATGCTGCTGTCCAACGAAGTTCTCACTCGCCTTCTCACATCACGTGACCATGTTCTGAGATGGGGAGGGTGGATTCTTGAGATGAGTCCCCCCACCCCCATTTCCAAATCACAGTGAACATGAGCCCTGATTGTAAAGAAAGGAAATAAAAAAGTAAGAAGTGATCAGTAGGGAATGTGGAAAAACAGGATGGAATCTGAATTGCCCTAAACTGACCATGCAGAAAGCACCTACGTCTCCTTATCTAATGACACTGCTTTGGCTCTACCCTTGACATTTCCATGGGTGCAAGGATTTCTGACCCCAAAGTTTGATTTTCCCACTTCCCCCCTCTTGCTGCAGTTGGGAAATGCCCACCCTCTTTTCAAATCCTGTTCTTGGTTTTGAGGGTAGCTCCAGGAACGAGATTTGAGGGGAGATTTGGGGCTGCTGTTGGAGGGGAGAGGCAGGAAAATTGCATTACGTGGGCTGAAATCCTTGCATGTGTAGAAATATTAATTTAGATCCAACCCAATAATTTGAACTTAACTCCTATACTTGATTCAAAATAGAATATTACTCAGCGCTCACTCAGTGCATGTTCTCCCATATGAACTTGCCTGTTCATTCTAGTGATCTTTTGAGGCCCTGCTTTGGGTGCCCCCACAATCTGAGGTTAGACAAAAAAGGGCCTTCTCATTCTTGGTGTCAAAATTTTGGAACTCCTTCCCCAGAGAAATTTGTCTGTCCCTCCCTCCATTGCTGTCTTCCCCAGCAAATGAAAACTTTTGTGTTTCATTTGGCATACCACCAAAGACTGTTATCAGCCCTACTCCCTGTTCTTTGTATTGTATGTTTGCATGTGTGGTTTTTCAATTGAATTGGTTTTATACTATTTTATAAAAAAATGTTTAAAATTTAAATTGTTTAAAGCATTTTAAATTTTTTAAATGTTTTAATGTTTGCTGCCTTTGGGAACCTATTTGGACAGAAAGTGGCAAACAAATGTTTTTAATAATAACAACAATAACAATAATAAACATTAAACAATGCAAGAAAAGGTATTACATAAGAAGAAACAGAATGCAATGACAGCAAGATAAAAATATACAGCAACCTATAATATGTATTAGTAGTGCAGTCCATATTCCCATTCCCTCTATTGAAATGTCTTCTTGAACCGCTCTGTTACAATGCCACACTACCCCTTTATGAAAAATGCCCTCCTAAACAGTTCTGTTTTACATTAACATTAATCACTATTTGTTGCCAGCTGAAACAAATGTACATATTAGCAATTGGACTGAAAAATTATGTAACAGGAACATATTCAAACTTTCATGGAATTCAGATTTCCAGTTATTGAATAGAATTATATATATACAATATCAACATGATCCTCATCCATGAATGGAAGGAGTTCACTGAAGTGGATCTTCACTGCTTTTCACTTCCCCCAGCAGCGCTACCTGAAAAGTCTATCCTGTGGGTCAGGACAGGAGACCCTGCTGAATAAAGTGCCATGTGGAGCAGGAGCAGCAGTTAGGAAGGGGAAATCAAGCAACATCACCTCCCATTGGTTGTTGTGGATTTTCCGGGCTGTATCACCGTGGTCTTGGCACTGTAGTTCCCGATGTTTCGCCAGCAGCTGTGACTGGCATCTTCAGAGGTGTAGCACTGAAAGACAGAGATCTCTCTCAGTGACAGAGATCTCCCAGAGATCTCTCAGTTTGACACTGAGAGATCTCTGTCTTTCGGTGCTACACCTCTGAAGATGCCAGTCACAGCTGCTGGCGAAACATCAGGAACTACAATGCCAAGACCACGGTGATACAGCCCAGAAAATCCACAACAACCATCGTTCTCCGGCCATGAAAGCCTTCGACAATATATCACCTCCTATTCTTGTGCAAGTTGAACAAGTTCAGCAAAGCTTTAAGCTCTGATCATCTGTTACTAGAGGAGCGAGGGAAAAGGAGTTGACCATATTTTCTATCCACAACAGACAAGAATACAGACTATAAATGCCATAAAACTAATTTGGAAAATGATCAAAGCTGAAGCCATTGATCATCACTTCAATCAAGGCAGAGAGCTGCTACCTTGTACTGCTTGCAGACATGTTTGGTTTAGGGCTGAGCCTGTACTCCTGAAGCTCCTCACATCATAGAGAACATAGGAAGGCAAGCAGCAAGTTCAAGGCTACTTGGCTGAGACTGATCATCATAGATCCAGTGTAGTTTCGAACAAGAGATGATCCAGAGGCAGCACTGCATCTTCCAGGTTCCTATTTATGACCCACTGCCTCCATTGAGACTACCTGCCCTGTCTTCTCCCACTGTTTATCGGATTGCTTTGCAGACAACTGTGGATCATTGATTCTCAGTAGTGCCACCGGGGCTTTTTTTCAGCTGGAACGTGATGGAACAGAGTTCTGGCACCTCTTGAAAATGGTCACATGGCTAGTGGCCCCGCCCCCTGATCTCCAGACAGAGAGGAGTTTAGATTGCCCTCCATGCCACTGGAGGGGAGGGCAATCTAAACTCCCCTTTGTCTGGAGATCAGGGGGCGGGGCCACTGGCCATGTGACCATTTTCGCTGAGTGCGATTTAAACTTTAAAAAACTCCCCTCTTGTTCCAGCTGCGGTCCTGAGTTCCACCACTGAGTTCCACCACCTCTTTCCCAGAAAAAAAAGTCCTGAGTGCCACTCATTCTCACTAGATTCTATGCACTCTTCTACCCTTTCAACCAGTTTGTACTACAAACTGCGATCTTGCCTGCCACTCTTCCCTCTGACTTCAGTGTCTCACCTGATAGTTGCCCATTTGTAGGCCTTTGTCAGAGATGTTGATGGCTCTGCTGAAATTCTTTCCTTTTGCACTGTGTAAATATACAAATCCTGAAGCCACCTTCTGACAATGTAACAGTCTTATAAATAAGTTGTGAATTACTATTGCCACCAAGTATTACGTTTTTACTAGCTGGCTGCAAATTTAATCATTCACACATTGTGAGGAGCATTCGTGCAAAATGACTCTATGTAAGAATAGCTTCACAGTTGCAAAAATGGAAGTGGCTAATTACTTCCATCTATTTATGCCTCTGTGAAATCATACCCAATGTTCCTGAGCATCCTGCATATCCAAACCTACTCATATGTGTTGCACACACACAAAAGTGATATAGAGTGGCCTGAATCCATCAAACACCATCCACTCTCATGGTGGAGGTTTCTGCACTGTTGGTTATGAAATACGAATGTTCCCCCAATGTTTTGCCATTCCATTTAAAGTAACAGGATATGATATCTGTGCTCTTATGGGTCTTGATTCTACAGTCACCACCCGCAACTCTAAACACAACAGTTCTCAGAATGGGTAGAGGGGCTTCCAAAGCACAAGGCTTCATTCAGTAAACCACTCCAAGCACTAAACATGGTGGAGAGGTGATACGCAAGTCAAATAGATAAATCAATAAATTCTACATTTGGAATTAGAACAGTCTTTCCCTTTTGTAGGCAGATTCAATGTGATTTTGTGCTCAGCTGTATATAAATATGATTGAAACAGTTGCACATGTCACTGTAACACTGTTCTTCAACACATATGCTTTGTAGGCACTTTCTGATATTCCTTAAATGTCATCTTCATATTTTATTGTACTTTATTATTCTCAGATCCAGGAAAAAACAAAGATACATATTTTACCACCACCCTGTCCCCGTTATTCCATATCCATGTAATTGTGCATAAACAGAAGGCTCACGGTAGTGTTGCGGGTCTCAAGCTTGTACTCAGGTTCTTTTCCCTGTTCATGATTTTCATTTTGGTCTGGTCTAACCTTTTCAACAAATGTGTACACAATGCAGTGCACTGACCTAGTTAGGGCATATCCCCTGAACCTAAGCAAAAGTCCTCAACCAGTTTCCTTTGTTTCTCAAAATAACAGAATATGAAGAGAGTGGTTGACTTATATACTTGTGATCTATTTTTTTCAAAAAACAAGTTTAGTTGTGCTCCTAATTTATTGCCTTGCATTGCCAAACATCCATCTGTACTTATTCTGCAAGTGAGATTTTTATTGCCAATACATTTGGGATAATTTCTTCTATTTGTCTGAAATTTTATGTGGAGGATCCCTTGAGTAAGGGGCCTTCATCCCCATGTGGCGGCGGGGTGGGGTGGGGGGAGTGATGAGAGATTGAAGTAAAATGTATCTCACTAAAACCAATGGAAACATAAATCAAACTGAATCACTAAAAATCAATAGCTTTAATAAATAATTTGACAAAGCTATTTTTTTAAAAATCCCTATAAATTATATACAGGTGTTATTCCTCTTACTACCACTATGGGGAGCTCACCTTACCTTGTTTTTGCACACTTGGTACAGTATAAACCTCGAAAAGGCACACAAGTGTATGAAACTAGTTCCTTATTGTTAAGACAAATAAAAGCACACTAACAGTGCAATCCTATGGCAAGTTACTCCAGTCTAAACCCATGAAAGTCAATGATCTTAGACTGGAGTAACTCACCAAAGGATTGCACTATAAAGGTATTTATATCCTACTAAAGTAATATCCAATGTCTTTTCAAAAGTTCAAGATATTTCTATGGTTGGGGTTTACTGCAGTTGAATGAATTAATTACATGACTTTATCTTAAAATGTTTTTTATTAGGCAATGTTAACCAATGCTTGACATATTAGTGAGGCAAGGAGGTTGTCTTTTCAATGCATGAATTGCCCTGCAAAGCTAAAACAGAAGTTTATTCTACTGAGACCACTATCATGTTAATGACAAGCCCCTAAGAAACTTAGCATTCAAACAGGATGGAAAGGGAAAATCAATAGCAGTTCCAAATGCAACTACTGTATTCTTTCTCTCAAAATAATTGAAGGATTACCCCACATCCTCTATCCAGACCGCAACCTGACTATGTTAAAAACTAAAGAGGAAGTGATGCTTGTTGGGAAGGCAGAGATCCTGAAGGACATTTTATTCCTCACTTTCAATGGAGTTTGTCTGACCCTTGCAAGCTCGGTTAAGAGACTAGGGATTATACTGGATCCAGTGCTATTACTAGAAAAGCAAATTAAGGCAGCCACAAAAAATGCTTTCTACAATCTCTCCGTAGCCTGCAAAATGGCTTCTTACCTCAACATGGCCAACCTGGCCACCTGGATCCATGCTATGGTAACATCAAGACTTGGCTATTGTAATGATCTATACATAGGTCTCCCATCTAAACTAACTAGGAGACTTCAATTGGTGCAAAACACTGCAGCTTGACTGTTATCAGGAGCGAGCAGGAGCATGAACATCACTCCCATCCTACAGTCACTCCATTGGCCACCCATCAGTTACCATGCTGAGTTCAGGGCATTGGTTATCACTTACAAAGCGCTTCATGGCCTTGGTCCAGCATACCTACAGGACTGCCTCCTATTGTATGGACCTCCATGGCAGCTTCACTCTTCTGAACAGGATCTCCTGTAGGTGCCACCCAGCACATCGACGAAAGTGACAGCAGCCCATACACAGGCTTCCTCTGTGGTGGCTCCTACCCTGTGGAATGGTCTGCCCGAGCAGGTCAAGCTTTCCACAAACGATGCAAAACCAAAATGTTCAAAAATGCTTTTTACTCAGATAGAAGGGCTGTATTGTAGGGAGGGAATCTCAGATGACCCACTAATGAGTTAGGAACCATAGACCTCACCACTATGTTGTATTGGATTCATACTAATGCTATGTCTTTGTGAACTTGTATCTATTTACCCTATGGCATTATTTATAGAAATGTTCCTGATATTGACTGTACTAATCTCACACTGTGTAATCTGCCTTGAGTCTCAGTGAGAAAGGCAGACCATAAATGATATACATAAATACATACACACAAGGCTTTTTTTCAGCTGGAATGCTGTGGAACAGAGTTCTGGAACCTCTTGAAAATTGTCACAGGGCTGGTGGCCCCGCCTCCTGATCTCCAGACAGAGGGGAGTTTAGATTGCCCTCCGCACCCTGGCCATTTTCTCCAAGGGCAACCCACTGAGTTCCACCACCTCTTTCCCCAGAAAAAAGCCATACATACATACATACATACATACATACATACATACATACATACATACATACATACATACATACATAAGAAGTCCCTGTCCATACCCTGAAGATTGAAGGTAGCTGGTATATTCAATGTTTGAATCTGAGGGTTTCATTAGCCTTCTAGGGGAGCCATTTGATTACGATTCTGCTTCTTTGAAAGACATCAAATAATCAAATGCATCATGGAAGAGCAGAAATACTTCCCCTCGCCTTTCCTTCCTGTGATCATCAGTATGCAACCGCACAGAGAAATAGGGTTCCCAGTTGCCCACTGGTGGCAGGTAATCTCCTAGGGGTTTGCACCATTGCCTGCCAATTTCTGCCAATCAGAGGGCAATTGCCCACCACCAGCAGGCAACCCAGGCAAGTGCACAGCAGGTGAGCTCCCAGCAGGGCATAAAAACATCACTTCTTCAAGTGACGTCATTGGTCTGCTGGCAGGCATGTTCCCACATTTTGCAGGGGGCAGTTTTGGCCCCCAGTGGGCTGAATTGTCCCTGCCTGATGCGTGGGAGCATGCCCACTGCTGATGCGATGACAACACTTCCCAGAAGCGATGTCATTGCATCAGCTTTGCGCACATGCAATGAGTGACCTGCAGGTAAGTGCTGGGTCCCCCCTCCCTCCAGGAGGGTGGAGGGACCTGGCAACATAACAGAGAAAGGCGAATGTGAATCAAGCTGCACATTCTGTTATATGGCAGCTATTGCTATGATAAATCAAGTGCAGCCACAGCCATGGAAATACAAGACATCTAGCTCATGCATGTTCAATCACATTCACTTTTGTTTTTCTCCCCATGGTTGAATATTCACATGCAAGATCTCACAGAGGATATGACTGCTTAGACCAGAATTGAGTCTTCTTAGTTGTGGAAATGCATTCAACACCAGCCATTCCCTCCTTTCTGATTATTTATGCCACCACTGTTACTCTTCTGAGGTTTTCCATTAAATAGTTATTATTGCCACTTCTAAAAACAGGTGTGGTGGTGCTGCTTGTTCATCTATAGTCTGAATAAAATGTGTCAATCCCAGTAGTATAAGAACAGTGCTCTAACTACTGTTAAAAACTGAGAACCAGAATAGTGTGGATATTAGAGAATCAGACAAGCATCTGGAAGACCCAGGTTTGAATTTTCACTCTGCCATGGAAGCTTGCTGGGTGATATGGGGCTAGTACACACTCTAAGCCTAACCTATTTTACAGGCTTATGTTGAGGGCAAAATGGAGGAGAGGGAAATAAGGTAAACTGATTGGGATGCTCATGGGGAGAAAGATGGGGTATAAATGAAGTAGGTAGATAGGTGGATGGATGGATGGATGGACAGATGCATGCAGATATACCTGGAGTCAGTCACACACTCTATGCCTAACCTATCTGATTGGGTTGTTGTGAAGATAAAAATTGGAGAAATTAAGAATGTTGTAAGCTCTTTGGGTCACCATCAGGGGACAAGATGGGTATAAATGAGGTACATAAAATTTAAAATTGTCTCAATTGTGGAAGCCCATCTGGTGCTTTGCTCCCTCGATTATGGAGAGACTCAGTAGCAATCTGTAGAGTAGATGAATCCATAACTGACAGCTAAAGAGGAAAAAGGCTTTACTTACATGACTTGGCCAAGACTCAGTCTAAGGGGGATGGGTGAATAGCTCAGATTTTGACCTGGAGATTGCACTGTTAGTGTTTGCCTTTCGTATCACAAAGCTGCTTCCAGTTGTAAAAGGACATGTCCTGTGTATCAGGTTGGAGATGTCAAAGATGGGTGTGGAGCTGGCAACTAGTACCACAACATAGAAAACCAGTGTTCCAGTTTCAGTAGGTGTGATTTCTGATTACCACAGAAGAATTGTAACACATGATCTAGATGAAATATAGTCACCAAACTTTCTTTAAAGAAAACCAGTAAACTGCAGGCTGTTAACTATTAGCAAATAGAGTGTCGAGCCTGCCCAGTAGAATAAATTGAAGCAAACACTGGGTTCTTCTGCAGGCTTGACTTCCTCCTGATTTTCTTAGCAGTCAGTCCACAAGGACTGGAATCAGTTTGGGTAGGTTCTTCTGTATGTCTGCCCCTGCATTTTTACAGTTGTGGAGTTGGTTTGTTTTCTTCCATTTCTTCAGGATTTTCAAGCGAGGGTGTTTTCATCATCAATGGCATCACCAGTGATGTGACAGCACCTCCCCTCTTTCTAAATTTGTCGTGCGTGCTTATATAGATTTATACAGATATAAGGGCTTAATATAAAGGGAAAAAAATCAACCAAGCCGAGGGGATTAAAATCTCCTGATTTTCCTCTCTCAGTGTCTCCAGCACCTCCTCTCTCTGAAATTGGTGGGGAGGGATGCAAAGCTTTAAGATTCTCTGGAACTCCAAGCTAAGCCTCTCACCAAACTCTGAAAGGGAGTGTGTGTGTGTGTCTCCAACTAAGTGGAGATTGTCAAAGAGTCAGGCTCTTCAATAATTCATTGGGTTGTGTGCCACCAATCAGGCCCATTTCGGTGCAGCTACCATGAAGCACAGCAGGGGGCAGCCACAGCAAATGTTCAGTGTGGGTGTGTCTGTATGCATACACAGACAGGGCAAATTGTTCATCAAGTACTCTTTCCTTCTCCCCCCCCCCATGCCACCTCCACTTAACCCCATCTATCTTCCCAGGGGAGCTTACTATTTCCCCCCACAAAAAAACCCCCACTCTGTATTGAATAATAGCAGCAGCTGCATGTACATGTACATTCTCCACCTTATGCCTGAAGAGGTCAGGAAAGTACCCACTCTCCTGGCTTTCCACAAACTGCAAAACTGAATTATTCAGGAGGGGGTTTTTTACACAGAGGTGATAGGTCTGTGCTGCAAGGAAATGATTCAAAGAGATGTATTGGAAAGGGATAGGGACTGTAGGTTATACTACTGTGCACTATCTCTTAAGTATGCTCCTACTGGACAGTTCCAGATCACATAATATGTCTTATCAATTTGCTTATGTTTTGTTTCAGCATTGTTTTTCAACTCTGTATTGGATTTCTGCTTCTTCTCAAATGTCTGCAATCCTTACCAAGTTGTATTGTTTATTGAATGTCCCAGCTGTTGATTGTATTAACTTACACTGAGCAATATGCCTTGAGTCTTAGTGAGAAAGGTGGACTATACATAACATAAATAAATAGATAGGTAAAGGTAGTTGCCTGTGCAAGCACTGAGTCATTATTGACCAATGGGGTGATGTTGCATCATGATGTTTTCTTGGCAGACTTTTTGTTATGGGGTGCCTTCCCCAGTCATCTACCCTTTACCCCCAGGAAACTGGGTACTCATTTTACTGACCTTGGAAGGATGGAAGGCTGAGTCAACCTTGAGCCGGCTACCTGAACTTGGCTTCTGCCAGGATTGAACTCAGGTCATAAGCAGAGCTTGGGCTGTAGTGCTGTAGCTTACCACTCTGTACCACGGGGCTCTTCTTCAAGTAAATAGATAACATAAATAAAAATGAATGTCTATTTCTCTCAGTACAAATCATACTTAAAGCAGACAATAGTGAATAGGAAAAAAGGGAGAGATAGAGGGTGTAGAAAGAGAAAGAAATTAAAAGCTAAAAAATGAGAAGTTCAAAGGGAGAAAAGCAACTGAATCATAAAAAGCTGCAAACTGTCCAGAAACTTCATTTGGCTTCTCAGTTTGAAAGTTACATGATATCTGATCAGGAAGGCAAATGGAGATGGGGGGAGAGAGATAAGAGAAAAAATGCC
Source organism: Eublepharis macularius (assembly GCF_028583425.1). NCBI lineage: Eukaryota > Metazoa > Chordata > Lepidosauria > Squamata > Eublepharidae > Eublepharis > Eublepharis macularius. The sequence goes on from NC_072790.1 coordinate 132,197,213, forward strand.
AAGCTAAAAGGGAAGTAGCCCAGATAATCATATTGGAATTCATCCAAGTGTTTGACCAGATGGAAATGAAGCCAGCATGAAATGAAACCTTCCAATCATGCCTCCTAAGGGTTCTGAAAAGCAAGAGAAAGGGATGCTCGTGTATGAGAGTTGTCCTGCTGGCAGTTCTTTGATTGGTCATTGATAATCACCATTTTCTCCCTGCACAGAACAGGAAGTGATAGAAAGCTGCAGAACACAAGAAGGAAGGGGGAACAGCAGAGGGTGTAGATGACGATAAGGAAAAATTAATTATTGAAAAGTGGGCTGGAGTGGATGGGACAAATAATACTGAAAGAAACATTACACACAAGAAAAAAGGTGGCTCAAAATCAGCTTCTAAAAAAAGATCAGAGTAAAAGTGTTCTCAAAAGAGAAATAAATCCAGGAAAAATACAAAACAAAAAAAAGAAGAGAAAACTGAAGGCAAGAGAAATCAGGGAAAACACCAAAACAATATAAGGCCAGAACTGACCAAAAAAAAACCCCTCTGCGGAAAAACCCACTGTTGAGCTTCTGAGAGTTGTAAATTTGCAGTGGATTCCTGTGCTTGCTAATGAGAGGAAGGGGGTGGCCACGTGGAGACTGATGAGGCACCCAACCTGTTGGCAAGGAATGGCACAAAAGCCACCGTGCTCAGAAAAGGCTAGCCTACCAATCAAGCCTGATGTTACTTATAAACACTTCATTTGTTATATGCCTAGGAAGGCCCAGGGAAATGTAGATATGCAAGGAGGGAGAAGACCAAAGTACAAAGGTAAATGTGAACAGTGAAATAAAAGCCCATGCTTGGCTAGGCATAGATAAAGGAGAGAGAATCCAAGCCGTCTATTTAGCTTCTGTCTGTCGTTTGAGACAAGGGGCAGGGCGGGGGGGGGGGGAGGCTGAAATAACATTCCATCACATTTCAACCTGGCAAAACATAAGAGAGCTGGGGAAAGGGAGGGGGGGTAGAGAGAAATTAATTATAGATCTGCCAGTATGGAAGGATAACATTGAATACTGAGACTGTTCTGCCCAGGAAAACCTCATTTTGTCACTCTAAAACTGTACTGTCAAGAACCACCCTACCCCACAGTATCTATCAACCTTTCCCTTTAAGTGGTTGCCTATGAGACTAGCAGTAGAAAACAGTTTGGATGCAGTCATCACCACTGCTTGCCATTTATAACAGTGGGACTCTTTTCCATTTCTCTGCCCTTTCTCCAGTTCCTTCATACTTTCACACTACTTTTTCCTCTTGTGCTGCCCTGGTTGAGAGAACACCAGAAAAGGGGAGCAGACAGAGAGCCCTGCTGAGGAGACAAGGAATGGCCCTGAGGGCCAGAAAGGAGAAAACAGCTGCAAGTCCCTCTCCAGGGCACCGTACTGGACCCCAAAATTCCTCTCTCTTCCCACTCTGCCCTCTCTCAATTTTCCCTTCATGTGGGGCTGCCAGGGGACCTCTAGAAACATTACTGTTCCTGACACATTTCCTCAGTAGGGAAAAATATGTACATGCAGGAAAAAATAATATATGCCTTTGCATTTCCAATCTTTTCATATACATTAGGAGGCCAATATGGATTTCACTGTATTACTGTATATAAATGTCTCACTACCAGTCATGCGTTAGGATAATATCATGTTTGAGAGAGAAACAGATGGCTATCAGATCACTTAGGTCACACAGGAATGATTAGCTGGGGGGCGGGAGTAGAATTAAACATGTATGGCTTAAGTCTACTGGAGCATTTCCTTGGATTGAATAATTTCCACCCGCAGAACACAACTTTCTTGCCTGTCTACCACTGCAGTCCCAAATGACACATGAAATGCTGCTTTCCCCACCCCAGAAATATAATTTTAGGCTGCAGTGGGTAGGGGAAAGTGAGAAAGTCAGTTCCATGGAAGGAATCCTTCCACTCACAGAAATGCTCCCAATGGTCTGTGCCAAGGACTGAATCCTTATTAATTATTCTAGTCTCAGAGCAAAATCCAAGCTTGGCCCGCAGAATCATGGCCTCTGCCAGGGCCAAGCAAGGGGCAGTTAGCCCCACACAGGACAGGTAGAAGCATCACCATAAGCTGGCTAACTGAGCCCTGGATGGAACGGGCACAAGAGGTCACTGGTGAGTTGACTGTATGAGCCCTGGACACAGTGAGTGTGAACAATTGGGCAGCCCAAGCCCCAAACAGGCTGGGTACAAGTGGCAGAAGCTTGCTTTTTTTTCTTCTCCCCACCCCCCATTGGGAGCCAGGCCCCTCTAGCACATGTCCTGGGGCAATAACCCCAGTTGCCCATTGACTAAGACCAGCCCTGGTCTTAAAAACCAGCTAGCCCACCATTTTCACACCAGTTGTGAAAGGCCGCTGAATTCTGTCACTGTCATTGCTTAAAACTACTTTCTTATGTAGATCCCATAATATCACTCTCGTATCAGTGGGGCTTGTGCCCCATAGAAAAATGGGATTTTGTATGCCATGAACAACCTGATTTATTTGACAAAGAGTGCTTTGACTCTCAAAAGCTTATGCCCTGGAAATCTTGTTGGTCTTTCAGGTGCTACTCAAATCAAGTCTTGCTGATTCAAACAGAAAAAGAACAATTAACAATTAACAATTAAAGAACAGAAAGTTCAGTATATAATAGGATCTCCCCCCTCCCTTTCTCTTCCTCTTTCTATTTTTAATGGCTATGTAGTCCTGAGGGTGCCAGATAATTAAACTGCATGAATATGGTAAAGTTTATCATACCATTCACTGTTTGCTTCAAAATTATTTTTATTGTGCACAGATTTAGGGGGCTGGGGAAAATGAACTAGAATACAACTTCTCTGATCCCTATTACCACCCAGGGGTTGACCCTTATGCAAATGATTGTGAAACCACTGTCTATGAATCACTCTTGGAATGTATGGATTTGTTTAACTCATCTGGAGCCGTGAAGTGACTCATCTCTAACCTGGAAAACAAGCGGTCTGTTCTAATGGCGGGAAAACAGCCTAAACAGACTCTTCTGAGGACTGCCTCAGATTTAGATTTATGAACTCATGTAATTAATATGCATGCAAGAAAGAATCAGAAAGTGGCTACAGACACTCGGCATTGTATGTGCATCATACATACTCGTAATTCAGCATGCCAGAACTCTGATGTGTGCATAGAGTTTCCCTGGCAGATTCCTTTATATGCGTAGACTGGTGGTAAGAGACCTCAAAAGCATAGGAATGTATGTGTCCCTATGGATTAGCAGTGGGACTATGACTAGCCATATTTCAGATTTGCAAAAATTGTGTTTAGATTATAATGGCATGTGTCTGTACTCTGTCGCCATTTCTTGAAAAGGCACTAAAAATAGTGCTTCATTTCCGAACATTAATTTCACTGCTTTTCTAATGTTTTGAACTGAGTCATTGACCAGCTAAAGATCCCATCCAGCTCCTAATGTTTAGTTGACTAATTGGCTATCTGTCAATCAGTAATGTATTGTTGAGGAAATGATCCTTAACACATTGCCTGTCATGTAGCAAGTGAAGCCTACAAAAACAGCAATGGAACCGTCACAAGTCTTTTTCACCCATATCAGACACCTGGCCCCAGCTGTGTAGACAGATCTCTGGAGCCACAGCCATTGCCTTTAAACTAAGGGATGTTAATAAAGTAAAGTTGCATCATCCATGTTTAATGTTTTGTGACTGATCAGTAAAGAAAGTAATGTGAACAATTCAGTGCTCAATGCTTAAAGGGCAGAGTCAAGCAATGGACAGAGTGCTGGGTTATCATATGTAAGATTGCCTTCAAATGCAACTCAGGTGTCACGCACTGCAGCTTATCACATAGCAGTTTGTGCTTATGTATAGAACAGTCTCAGTTTTAAGGAGTGAACACATGTGTCTGCTCAACCCTTTTACACACTGGGAAGTTAATTACTACCATCACCACCTCCTCCCCTTCCAAAGAGACAAACAGTGAAATAATACATATGCAGCCTCCACAACTAAAAGAGCCTGCATTAATTCTGAGAATACCTTTACCTGAGAATCAACCTCAGTCTTACCAGAAAGCCTCGAACAATGCAATCTCTCTCAGTCTTTCACTTATCTTAGACATTAGTTTGGGAAAGAAGACAAATGGTTAATCAACTTGTAGAATATTTATTACATTTCAGAATGAGAACTCTCAGGGTAATTGCATCCTTCTGCCTTACTTGTCTTGCTTTGATTTTCCTTCTTTTCTCCAATGTGTGATTTCTTGAATAATAGATATAATAACAAAACAATAGTCAAAAAGAGAAAGAGGAGACTCATCTAATCCTAAATATAAATTTGACAAGTTGCATGCAATTTCATCAAAGATATAACAATATTGCCTTTTCTTTTTTATATTGCAGATTGCTTCCATTTGCTAAGTCTATTTATTTCCTTTGCCTTTTGATGTGATGCTTAAGATGTTAGAATAATGTTAGACGTTAAAATAAACTACGTTTCCCCCTATTTGGCTTGGATTCAGCAAGTTTTCCTTCTGACTCACATGAAGGATACTGAAACTTACTCTGATTATTTGAACAAAAATTTTGATGGTATGATCCACTGTATGACTAATGCATTTGCTTATTCAGGCCTTTTGATGCTAACAGAGATGTACCAAGGACATATGGGAGAGGAACTCTTCCATGCACAGTGGTTTTATACAGCTGCAACTGTAATAGTGTATTCCTATGCAATGTTACTCCAGTCTAAGCTTACTGAAAGTAATTAAGCTTAGAATGGAGAAAGTCTGTACAGGACTCCACTGTAAGCACACCAGTCTGGTAGTAAACCCCATTACAATCAATGGAGCATACATAGTTAAACTATAAACTGCCTATAGAAGTTGTATTTTTGGTAAGTTTCTACACGAGAAGGTGTTTGGCTTGCTTAAAAATGACTACAGTGTGTTCCTAAAAAAGAGATAAAGTGGACTGCTAAAAAAAGAGGCAGAAATGTCCAATATGTAGAGTTGCCAACTGGCCTGGAGGAAAATATTCTCTCTCTTTAATAGAGGATTAAGAGGTTATTTTCCAGATTATATCATTTGCCTCCATGCCATGAAAAGCTTCACCTGCCTATTTTCACACATGAAGTATCTATTAAAGCGGCATTTCAAGGAGGAGGGTGGCCCTGGTAATACATTCTTCGAATCAGTAGTCTGTATGTGGAAAATGTCTCTGCACAGCTGGGAGCCAGCAATAGGCATGTGAAAAGATTGTTTTTTCACTTTTGTATTTTCTTTTGTTTTAACTTAATGGGACCCTTTATGGAATTAAAGATATTAGTTTAGGTATGTATGATTTATTTTTCATTTGTTTCAATGGGAAACAGGTTTCTGAAAGCAATCCCCCCTCAAAATTATTCTTTCAGGGATCGCTCTCTTTACCCCATGATCCTCTCTGCCAAGTTTCAGATGCATAAGGGGAAAGGGCAATTAAAATTCTGGTTTGTAGAACTGGCAGAAGGAGATGCATCAACAGTAGCATGTAAGCTGCCCCCCGCCCCGATTCACAAATGACAATTAGGTACATGTGTCAGTCCTTGCACCTGACTAGGTGGATGTCCTTATATTTGATATCCCCCCCCCCCGTTGTTTGTTTTAACTCTATTTTGACAAGTTAAATCCTGAAAAAATTCTTCTTTCATATTTAAACAGTTCACCTTATTCATTTTCTTTTATATCCCTTTAGTTGTGTGTTTGTGTTTGCTTACTCAGTGCTATAGGAGGGAAGCCTTAAATCCCAATTGTTTCTGTCTGAAGTGCAGGTGAACTGCTATCACTGAGGGAGGGCAGGGTTGCCAGCTCTAGGTTAGGAAATTCCTGGAAATTTGGGGGTGGTGTGTGGAGAGGATATTCAATAAGGATGTGATGCTATAGATTTTGCCCTCCAAAGCTACCATTTCCTCTGTAGTCTGAAGATCAGCTGTAATTCCAGGAGAACCCTAGAGAGGAAGCAAATTGTGGGCATCTGCAAAGCTTGCTCCTCCTCATTGAAGTTTTTTCCTTCCGTGCTTATGATGTTGGGATAGGGGAGCATGAGACTACAGAATAGCTCTGGCAAACAAGCTGTACTAAGAAAACTCTCAAGCATCTACGCCTGCACTTACTGCTGTTTACTTATGGCACTTCCACACTGATTGTGCATGTGTTATGTGCCGTCACCTTCCACCTATAGTGATCCTATGAATGAGAGACCTCCAAAATGTCCTATCATTAACAGACTTGCTCAGATTCTTTTACTGCGTCAAGCCACCTCGTTTTAGGTCTTCCTCTTTTCCTACTGCCTTCCACTTGTCCTAGCCTTATTGACTTTTCCAGAGAATCCTGTCTTCTCGTGATGTGACCAAAGTACAATATCCTCAGTTTTGTCATTTTAGCTTCTAGGGAGAATTCAGGCTTGATTTGATCTAGTACCCACTTATTTGTTTTTTTAGCTGCCCACGGTATCCACAAAACTCTCCTCCAGCGCCACATTTCAAATGAATCAGTTTTCTTCACCATCCAATTTTCACATCCATACATAGTAATGGGGAATACCAAAGTTTGGATTATCTTGCTCTTGGTTCCCAGACACTGATTACCTTGCCCCAATTTCTCTCTGCTGATGCCTTGGCTTTTTCTGAAGGGAGATGGGAATGGCAATTTCAGACAACCTTTTAAAGGAGGAGAAGGGAAAGGGGGAGACAGCCCTTAAAAGGAACACATTACAAAAGTCCCAGTTTAGCCTGCAGAAGCAAAGCAGCCTCTTCACACAGCTAATTTGTTGCTAGGAGGCAAGGTCCACAAAGATAGCTGAGGTGTTCAGAGGCAATGCCACATAAAGGAATAGTCTGGGCTGTCAGATAACAGATAGATTTCATTTAAAAAGAAATAGCGTATCAAAAGTGGCCTAGAAAACTACAGGAAAAAATGGAGAACACATACACAACAAATGGATTAGACAAACAAAATTACAAAAAAAATGAGGTAAAAAGTTTAAAAGTGACCTTTTGTAAAGGCTTGCTGTCCACAGAACATCAGTCAGGAAGATCTCATTTGGCACGAAAGGTCAAGGTCTCTGTCAGATATATATCTGTGGACGGAGCCAGGCCTCGCTACCCCTAACCTGTGCTACTTTGGGAAATGGAAAAGTAAAGACAGTGCAGGTAAATGGAAACTAAAAGCAGAGTGCGGCTGGAGCAGACATCATAATACCACCCAAAAGAATGTTTTGATTAGTCCTGTTTTTTACTATCAGTATCAGAGGCAATTTAATTTGGATTAATGATCACCAACACAGAGGGTAATGAACAGGGCATATTTGTCTTGGATTTTGATTAGTTACATTCTGGATACATATCCCTGGGGTTTAGCTCCCCTGGATTTGTTCAGAAACAAACCCCTCCCCCACACATCTCCAGCGTTCTTTACATGTGATTGGGAGATTATCTTTTCCCCGCTTCTATAGCTATTAGGAGATGGTAGGGGACTATTTGTTGGGGAAAGTTAAAAACATCCAGATTCTTCAAAATTTGATCCTCACCAATCTCTAATGTACCATGTAGATCCTTTGCCACCACAGATCTGTCAAGTATTGCCCCAACCGGTCCTGCCATTGATTGGAAGGAGAAAGCATTTACTTCCTGTCTTCAGAGAATGCAAGCATTCTCTGCCTGAGTAGAGAATGGAATAGCATGTGAACAGAACCCACGTCTGCTTACACAGATTCAGAAAACACCGTTAAGGCCACTGTGAGAGTTCAATGATTGGAATAAAATGAAAACTGTCCTCTTCAGCAGCAACACTTGCTAACACTTCTGAGTGTGAATTGGATTGAGCAACTCTCTGTTCTCCTCTGCCACATTCTGTGAGAGGCACAGACACAGAAATTATAAGAGGCATTGTGGATGATTACCAGTGGTCATAACTTTTAGCACTCAAATGCAACATGATATATTTTTAAAAGAGAGAATCAGTTCAGATTTCCAGTCATTAATTTCCAGCACTGAAATTTCTCCACTTCTTCCAGACAGCACTTTGTCTAGTGCCTAAAACAAGAGCAACACAACACATCCTAAAAAGATACAGAATATTTATTTTACAAATGGCTGAATGTGTTTCAATCCTTACAATGTTTTACAGTGTATTTTTTCTCTCCTCTGCAATTCTTCATGGGAGAATATGTTGCTGTTGTTGTTTTTGCTTGCTTGCTTGCGCTGGTTTTCTGCAAAAAATTAGAACCTGACATTAATAAAACTTGAACCAAAATTCCACTTTTGCATTTTTAAAAAATCTTTCTAAAATACTTTCATAAAATGTATGCATTTGATTCTCAACTTCTTTGTATCCTGATCTTCAGCAGCGGAACGATCACTGGCAGCCATACAAGCATCATGGTCTGTTGCATGCGGGCAGTTGTTGATACTTCCTCTCGTAAATACTTTTGTCCTGTTAGAAAGCTTTATTATTACCTATGGTCTTGTTTCCCCTTATTTATGATCTTGCACCAAATCCCAAATCCTGCCTCAAAGGCTAAGTTGGATGTTTAACATTGTAATGCATAGACAGGATCAAAAATAAGATTTTGTAAAACATAGCTCCTATCATGGGCATCATAGAAATAATTCAGGGGTAGGTGGCACAGACCGTCATGTCTGTCAGCTGCATCCTGCTATTGTGAGTGATCTACCATCTCAATAGGCTTCAGTGCTACTAAACTGTTTGTGTAGAAGCCAACTGACAAAAATGCTCTCCTTTTGTTTTTCAGTGCCATATCTAAATAGCACCCTATGGGGGGATTCTTAAGGGAATAAAGGGTAGCATGTTGTTCTATTTTTCTCTTCCAGTTTTAATTCCTTTCATTTGCTTTTAACACCTGGAAAACCTTTGGGCATGTTCACAGCATTTTCTTCTTATTACTGTGAAACCACTTTACCAGTGGTACAATGCATGCTTTGAATGTGAAAAGTTCCAGGCTCAATTGAATCCCAGTTAAAGGATCTCCAGTAACAAGGGTCAGAAACTGGGTTGCCAAACTCAGATCTCCCAGAATTATAACTGATCTCCAGATGACAGGGGTCAGTTATCCTGGAGAAAATGGCTTATTTGAAGAGCAGACTCTATGGCATTATACCCTGCTGAGGTACTTCTCTTCCTAAACCCTGCTCTCCCCAAAACCTTCAGGAATTTCATAACATGGAGCTGGTAAACCTAACTTTAAAAGACCTTGCTGTACTTGAGAACCTGGAGAACTGCTACCAGTCCGATGATACTGAGTTAGATGGACTAATGAACTGGTAACAAAGTAGTTTAATACATTCAACCCAAATCAGACAAAAATTAATTCAGAATACAACAAAGGTATGTGGGAGTTTCTTGACCCTTGGCATAATTAATCACTATTTTAAAAATCCCAAGAATATACAACACAAATGGCAATCTATGTGTTACATTCAAACCTAAGAAATGAAGCACATAATGGCTGGTTTTTAGTGAAAAACAAAGAAGTTGTGGAAAGCCATATAGAGAAGTACTGGGGGAAGGGAGAGGTGCTCCACACTTCTGTTTGAGATTGCAAAATAAGGGCAGGGGTCACAAGGCATCTCACAGGAAATAATACAAAGGTGGTGAGCTGTTGGGGGGGGCAGTTGATGGATCATTCCTTGGGCTGACCAGCCATAGACAGGCCCAGGAAGAGTCACCATAGCCCCCCAAACAAACATTCCTTCCTCACATTCAGAAGGACACACACACATTTCTTGATCAAAAGAAGTAGGCTGCTCTGGTCCCCCAGAGGCACCCTATCTAGCTCTCTGTCTCCAGGCTGACCCAAATTTCTTGAATTTTTGTACTCAGTCCAGGCTAGAAAAGTTTCTTCGTGTTCCACAATCAAAAATACTTGTTAACAGAATCATTTATCAGATATCATTTAACAGATATCATTTATCAATCATCGTATACCTATACATGTTTGCCAGGAAGTTAATTTTAGTGAGTTCACTAGGACTTAGTCTCAGATATATCTCCATCCATCCCTCTATCCATCCATCCCATTTATACCCCACCTTTCTTCTCAATGAGGACCCAAATCACTTTACAGTATTCTTCTCTTCCACCATCTTACCCTCAACATAATCTTAACATAAAAGGTTAGGATGAGAGTTTGTGAATATCCCAAAGTCACCTAGCAAGGTTCCATGGCAGAGTGGGAATTTGAACCTGGATCTCTAACCCACTTCACTCTAACCATTATACAACAGTGACCCTCAATTTATGATTATAGCATTAGTCCCATAAAAATAAGGCTCAGTCTTGTAAGATATTTTTGCACTTATGTGTCAATGCCCAAGTACAACATACACAAGCACTGTGCCAAATATTAACCATGCTTGCATTCCTTTTCTCCTCATTCTTCACTTTTGTTGTCTTAAAACAGAGCACTAAGCTCCGGTTGTTTCAGTCCTAACATAGGTCAGTTTTTGAAAGAGGTAGTAGGGAATGGCCTCTGATCCCTTAGCGTCTGAAATATGGGGTCTTTAAGGGCTCTAGCTTGTCCCCCATGCCATTTAACTTTAAACCACTGGGAGACATGGTTCAGAGATTTGGACTAAGGCATCATTAACATGTGGATGACAACCAGCTGTGCTGTTTTTTCTTTTCCTATGTTTTTTTTATTACGCTCAGAAAACATATCCAGCAGAATTGAATGACATCAGCACACTGTAAATACATTACGTAAATTTACAATTCAGTGAGACAAGCAGAACGTAAATGTAAACATTTAGGTTAATCGCAGCTCATAAGCACTCCCATCACATGTGAAAAAAGTGGTATTAGCATTGCCCCAAAATAAACACTTCATCAGGGAGTCATAGAGTTTAGAAAGTCTATTTGGTGATAAATACCATTGGTTTGCCATTTTAATAACATTCTCTCTTAAAGAGAGGTTCAGCCAAAAATGTTGATCCTCTTATAAACAAATTATTCTATGAAATTGGATTTACTTGATGGTCGAGATGAGTCTGCCACTGTTTTCCTTCTTACAAATGGACATTACAATCCTGACACCCACTGTGCCACCCAGCACCCTCTTATCTGCAGTGCCAGTCGTCTGCTCCCAACGGACCTTCGCGGGAGAGCTAGGTCAGCAACTGAGCCCAACAATGCATGGCAAGGTCACAGCAGGAGACACGCGCCCCACCATTCCCCTGACAACCCTGCCAGCATTCCCAGTGGCTGCACCATCCCCATGAAAGGTGCACAAGTGGCAAGCAAAGGTGCAGTCAATGCACAGGCTGCGATTTCCACTGCCCATCAACATCTCCATCCCCCACCACCACCAGAGAGCAGACTGCCCCCGCAGTCACAGTATCCACATCAGAGAGCTCATCTGGGGAGAAGCTGTCTGGGGGGAGCCTCAGTGCCACATGGACAGCTCCCAGAACTGATCATGCAAGTCACAGACCCACAGCCCCTCTGGCTTTGCTGGGGGTGCCTAGCCCAGGCAGCTGGCCCAGTTAGCAGGCCCTTTACTGTGCGGGAGGAGGCGTGCTCCAGTGCCATGGCGTCTGCAGCCTTGTGACACCCTCCCATGCAAGCATTACATGGTCTGCTGGACAGGGCCAGTCTCCCTCACCCAGCCACACACATGGGGGTGCAAGAGGTGCAAGACCACTCCCCGGCCCTGACCCCCCGGCTGCTGCAAAGGATCCCTAAATGCAGATGAGGCAATAACCCCTGGCAATAACCGCTCTCAGTTGTATTCTGCCAGGAAGGTGCCAATACAGGACCCACCCCAGCAGTTGTCATGGCCACCTCATGTACCCCCAGCTGCTGGCTGGCTTCCCCATGCCAGGGTGAGAGGGCCACTTGCTGCGACCAAAAGGACTCTCTGGAGATGGTGGATTTAATTTTAATTTAATTTAATTTATTATATTTATATTCCGCCCTCCCCGCTTTCGCAGGCTCAGGGCGGATAACAAATACAAATATCACCCAACCATTAAAAACATTTAAAAACATTAAATAATACATTAAAAATATTTAAAAGCATTAAATATTACAGTTCATACTGCATAGTAGTTCATACATGGGGATGGGGATACCAGGAGTGGGAGGCTCATCCAGCTCAGGCAGCTCTCTGGGTTCCTGGGCCATTTCAGTTGGGACTGTCAGCCTAGCGAGTACTACAAGAGAACTGGCATGTACTTACACCACCACATACATACTCTGATCTCTGCAGACTGGTATTCCACATGGAAGCACTGATCAATGGGGGGGGCATGGCACTCCCCCACCTCTTTCTTTTCTTTGTTACTCTCAATTTCTTTGGTATTCTCTGGGTTAATGGTCCCAGTCAGAATGGAGGAATGACGGCCAGCCACCTTTTCAGATCCTTATTTTCACTGGTAAAGAGAACATCTCCACAGGGTTGACAAGCTTCCCCTACTGGCATGTGCACACGGATCACCTTCACTCCCCTGGCCACAACAGCTATCTTCCCGGCATCTCAGACCCAAGTAGAGCTGAGGGGGGCTAATAGCCTCCCAACCACACACAGGTGAGACCCAACATCCCACCCTGTTTGCCTTGCTGCCATGTGAGGGGGAGCAGGCAGGACAGGCAGCATGCGGTGGCAGCCCCCATGTGATTGATGGACCCCCACTCCAGCTGAGGTGCCTGGTAGATCCTCACGGCTGCCACTTTCCTGGAGGCCCAGTGCTGGGGACCACTCCCAGGGATGTACTGTGGGGCTGCCCCAGGATGGAGTGGGGGGTGGGGTGGAGCTACTGTCAGCCACAGGCTAGCAAAGAGGCCAGGAGGGATTCTTTCTTCAACACAGATTTTATTGAACTGCCAACAGTGAAGAGGATGTCTGGCCATGGGGTTGAGCATCTCTGGCCAAGTCATGCTGACTTCTGAGGAGAAGGGTTGAGTTGTGGGCTGCCTGGGGAACAGCTCCAAAGACAGAACTCAGATGGCAGTTCAGAAGGATCCTCGGGGGCTGAAACAGCCATGCTCCTTGGCCTCCCTTATGGGTTCTGACCTGCCTGAAAGGGAAACAGATACATGTGTGGCAGGGGGCCGAGCCTCACAGACCACTGCCAGGTCTGCCATGTCATGGGAGGATGTCCATGGCTGTGGACAGCAGCAGTGGCTCCATTGTCACAGGTGCTGCTGGCAAATAGATGATGGATGCCCCTCTGGTGAGAAAGTGCTCCTCATCTGCATCTGGCTGTTCTGTTACTGTGGCTGCTTGGAGATCTGGACCTGTGAGGTGCACAGTCACCTGCCATTGTGGGGGAGTTGCAAAACGAGTACCCAGTCACCATGGCTGCACTCTCTCTTCTGCCTGAAGGGGGGAGCCCAGCCAAGGGAGTATGAACCAAGCCCTAGCATGAGCTGCTAGGAGCCCTCCCCCTGAAACAGCTGCATTGAGTGTGGCTCCCTGGGCAACTGGCTCTTTGGCACACATGGGCCATGTCCCCACTCCTGTTGAGCCTCAACTACAGAGGCCATTGTTGGGGGCTGCTGGTGAGGGGAGAAGGTAGACAGGTGTGAACAGGCAAGCCAGGGCAGCCCGCTTCTCAGCTCCTTGTTTGTTGGTGCACCCTCGTTCTTCCCCTAACCAGGACTCAGGAAACTGGTAGCCCGTAAGGAAAGTTGGGTGGTGGTTGTTGGTTAGACATTCTGGACTTAGCTCTCTTCCTATGTGTGACTGCAAGGTGCTCCCTGAATTTCACAAAGTTTCCCCTGCACACTCTTGCCCTTCCACCGTGAGCACACACACACACCCCTGCTTCATGCCCTATGTCCCTATGGAAGAGAGCTCTCAGGCAGAGCTTCTGGCCACCTCCCCATTTACCTGGGTTCATGGGCATCCTGGCTGGAGGTTATGTAGGGGGCCTGAGGGGATGATTAGGGGCAGGGGCAGGGGCTCAGCTGCCACGGGGCACAAGCTGATTGATCCCCACTGTATTTGGCACCCTATGCTCCACCAGGCCACGAGTGGGGCCAGGGGGCACGCACTTCTCCTACACAATGGGCACCTATGGGCTGCACTGTTATTTTTTGTAGTGTAACTTTCAGCTGCTGCTGGGGGTGTTCTAATGCCTGAAACAACATACAGACCTGATTAAATCACACACTGCCCCTGTCGTGCTTCCCCCGGGCTTCTGTCACAGGAATTTAAACCCCAGTTGCATCCATGCCCAGCCTCCTTGGCTGGGTGCCAGCAGGCAACCTGGGTGGAGTGGCATTGGGCTGGGATATGCTGGCGTAACTCCTAGTTGCCTTCCAGGGTGCTTTCAGCCCTCCCTCTCAGGATTGCACTGTAAATCAATCAGCATATAGTAAATGCTGGTAATATGCCTTGTTTTCCACGTATAGGTAGCTCTTCAAATGGTTTTAGCCCTCTCAAGAAAGTTCTCCTCCTTAATTGTGACTCAAGAAAGCTTTTAATCTGTAAATATTGAAATAAAGAAATATCCGTGCCTTCTTTTTAGTACAATTTCAAAAGGTACAACTTTATTAATTGCTATTAGTATATGATACTTGACACATCTGGGTTTGAAACTGGGGGATGGGGAGATAAGGGGTGCAACAGGTGCTAATGTGCTCTGGAACACTTCCATATTGCCATTCTCAGCATGATGCGGAAGTGCTCTGAAGTACATGGGAGCGTGTGGTAGGGCTCCCAGGCCCGTTCCCCTGCCTTTTCACCCTGCTGGCCAAGTGAGAGGTAGCAGGGGGTGAACGTTGGGAGCGAGGGATCCCCTCCCCCCACTGGGGTGACTGGTATCCCTAATCTAGTGTTTCTCAAAAATTGAAGGCATCAGGATTGTTGTCAGATATTCATTTTGCATTCCTGATAACTGAAGCTAATGGAGAGGTAAGAGGTCCTATTTTCAGGCCAAATCGTGACCAAGTATGCATCAGTGCATTAACAATAAAGTTACTAGGACTGTAAGATTTCTGCATTTCATTTTTTTCATTCCTCCTTTAAATATGTGAAACTGGCAAGCAACTTCCTATGTGTTTTTTTAAAAAAAGAAACCCTGTGAAAAGGAATGTTCACCAGTTTGTATTTACTGTGCTTGTGTATTTTGTACTTCACATGCAGCCAGACCATAGTAAGCAAACCATATCAATCAGTGTTCTATTTATTCATTTCAATGCCATTAATGAAACTCCTGGAAGTGTAAATATGCCTTATTAATAATGGGGCATGTGGAGCAAAGCCACAGTGTTAAAATCCTGAAAATATGTACATATTCCGTAGCGATTTTGTCCCTCCTTGAAAGAGAAAGTTGCACAAGATAAAATGAGCAAAAAGGGTTAATGGGAATCATTTTTTTGTTCATTTTCTTCTTTAAGATGCACTGTGAAAATGTGCTGGCAGCACTTAGAAATAGCACATGCCTCAGTCTGCTGACACATCAGTGTTGGCTCATGCAGAATTACCTGGGTAGGTGATAGCTTTCTAAAAGCAATAAATCAAATTACTTGGTGCTTTCTTTTGTACTCCCAAAAGGTAGCATTAAAATACCCTTAGTAATTTGGTTCATTTCTGGGATTTAGAAACTTTTGGCATGTTATTTAAAAATGCAAGATAGACACAATTAGAGTGAAGTTTCTGCAGAAAACGCTTTACTGATTTCCATGACTTCTCAGTAGAGTTCAAGAAATCAAGTCTATGATCCTAGTCTAGAAGGTCAATAAGGCCTGCACAGGATGTGCTTTTCTACCTTTCTCTATTTTAAGGAATAATTTTAGACTGCAAAACCCTAAGTTGTTTCACCAATGAAGCATTAGAGCTCAGATTTTCAGTTAGTTGGGACTTGGAAGAAGGGGAGGTTGGCAGTGCCAGAAAATAATAAGGTACCAGAAAATGTAATCTGAATGTACATTCTGTAAAACGCTATACGCTTTCTTTAGGTTAATGCTTTGTTAGCTATTTCTTGTAAAAATATTTTTAAAGATGTTATTTTCTAGTGATCATCCTTTGTTGATTTAACTATCTTTTCTCAAGATATTTGCAGGGCACAAGACTGTGGGGTAGGATTCAGATGTAAAATGGGAAAAGTGGGGAGTGGAAGAGTGCAATGCTTTAATTATCAGAGTTACACTAGCCTGCAAAGCACTCGTCCCGTCTAGGAACTCATCCTTTAACATAGGAAAAGTGCATGTGTATGGTTACTGCATTTTTAAAAAAAAATACACTTGCACATACCCACAGCATTCGTTCTTGCCTGTTTGCAAACCTCGCACTGAAAGCAGCGGATATCTTTGGTTTAAACTTAATTAAACACTATCTAACTTTTATAATGAGATAACAATGTGACTTTAGACTGCCTGGAAATCATGGCCTATATGCCCTGCTGTAAAGTACTTTGTTTGCTGTTATTAGAAGTCCTGGCTTTAAGACTGCCTAAGCATTGTGCCTCTTTGATCCTCTAGGCCCATCTCAGCTGTTGGGGGAGGGGAAGATATGGACGAGACAGTGATGGCTATTCTGCATATTCAATGGCAAACAGAGAGGCAACCCCCAAATAGCATAAATCTCATTCAAATGTTCTGCCTATTGCTTTTACTTGTGATGTTAAAGAAGAGAGAAAAAGAACAAGGATAAAATGTTAATGGAACAGATGAGAATAAACTCCATAACTAATTGGCCAACTGACTCAAAAACAAGAGCCTCAAAGCCTTCTTGCAGCTTCCCTTACCACCGCTTCCTAAAGATGTACTTTGGGGGGAAAATCTTCCTACACATTTTCTCTTATAGTGCTACAAGGGAAAGGGCTAGTACATTTTATTTAAAATGAAACTAGTAAGTCAGAAAGAGGGCATAGTGTATTTCTAAGGGGGTATTGACCCCACATGCTCGAGCTAACAGTAAAATAAATGAATGAATAAATAAAATAGTATCATAATAAAAAGAGAGCTTCAAAGCATCTGTTGTGCATTTTACTTACCACTAGATATGGGCACAGACTGGGAAAAAACCCACAGACCATTGGTTCATGGTCCGTTGCGTTTCATGAACCACGGACAACAAACTTTTCATGCACTTGCCCCTGTTCGTGGACCGGTTCGTTGGTCTGTGGTCCATCACTTCTGGGGGCCCTAGGACTGCCTCCTTTGCACTCAAAGCGCCAAACTCACAGTGGGTCTTCAGCAGGCTCTCCTCCAGTGACCCTCCAAGTTTGGCCAAGATTGCATTTCAGATGTCTGAGTTACAGACCCCCAAAGCGACCATCAATGGAGGAAGCCAGACCTCTGCGAGGAGGCACGGAGGCTGCACTGGTGTGTGTGGGGGGTCTGTTTCTAGGAGCAAGAGGCCCTTAGAAGACTTTCAAGAGGGGGAGCAAGCTGTGCATTGCCCTAGCCCAACATCCCACAAGCAAGTAAGAATTGAAAGAAAAAAATGAAACAGAAAAAAGGAGTCCTCAAGGAGCCCAGTAAGCTTGCACCCAGAGTCTTACTGCAGCTCTGAGACGGGGTTGGGGAAGAACCCTAGGCTAGCCCACTACCCCACAAGCAAATAAGAATTGAAATAAAACAATTAAACAGAAGAGTGAGCCCTCAGATGAGGAAACCCAATAAGCTTGCTCCTAGAGCCCCAAGCCCCAAGCCTCCCTCTTGCTCAATCCAAAAATCTCTAGTAACAAGCAGTTCCTCCCTTGGTAACTGCCAGCTGGTAAGTGAAACCACAGTTCAGCGCTGGCTATTATATATAGTGCTTGCTCTCATAGAGAATAATGGGAGCTCTCTAGTTGGCAGCCAGAGCTGCCTATCAAGGTTTTCAGGGCTAAGATTAGTGTGTTCCAAAGGCAGCAGAAGGTCTGCAGGTGACTCCACTATGTTGCCTAGGGAATTGATTGCTCGGTGCTGGGATGTCTGGATTCACAGACCAATGGACCAGTCCAAAAGTCATCACGTCTGTGAAAAACATGCGTCCCACGACCCGCCTGTTTGCAAACGCCGAACCAGGCCAGTCTGTGTAAAATTTTGGTCCATTTTTTGATCTGCGTCCACCTCTACTTACCACACTTAGGGTCACTCTAGATGTTCTTTTTTGAGTTTGCCATGGTGACAACCCTTGCTCCATGACAGTGCAAACGGGCTCAGAAAGCTTCTGCTGGAGGACGGAGAGCGCCTGTCTTTCTTCCATGCTTACTCATGCAAAAACAGTGTGGGAGGGGAGAGTTTTCTCACTTCTTCTGCTGCACATGCACACAATACCTCCATGTGGAGCAGCAGAAATGGGGAAATAACTCTATTCTGCACTGTTTTTGCACAGGGAAAAAAAGCTTGGGCGAAAGATAGGCACTCTCCCTCCCACAGTGACAGTTTTCTGAGCCCATTTGGGCTCTCCTCTTTTTATGCAAGCCATTCCCTGGATCTGCTGTGTGACTGCACAGAGCAAGGGTCGGCTCCATAGCGAACTCATAAAAGAAGTAATGTCTACAGAGACCCTAAATATATGTTGTCAGTTTCTAAACCCTTTGAATACTTGCAGCCAAGCTCTAAGCCCTCACACTTCTTTTACATTCTCTTTGAAATTAACACGTATTCTATACAGTGTACATGAATTACTTGCAATTTCTGGACATTATTATCAGTTGCATTTTCTACATTGTTGACCTTTCAATATCTACTATATTTACTATCTTAGATCTTTTACAATCTGAAAATAGATGTTTTATTAATAAAACGAGATAAATCTACTAGCACTCCCTTGAAGATCAAATATTATGACTATCAAACATTATAGCAAATTATTTTCCATCAAGACTTCAAACTTCTACACCTAATAAGCTGATAGATCAAGATTACTTCAGACTAAAAGTGGGCGTGGCACATATTTGTTAATCCTGTATATTACAAACAAACAAACCTTCTTGTATATCACAGAGAAAGGTTGTCAATAGGCCATTCTCTGCTGTGGTAGTTAACTATAGTACTTGCAAGGATTTTTTAAAATTAGAATAAACAAAAACATTGCACCACCTCCCGCATTATTGTGGTACAGTCCACAGTGCTGCCACCTAAATCTTCCATGTTATTTTGCATCAGAAAACCTGCTACATTAGAAGGAATTAAAAATTACCCAGTGAGGCCATAATTGAGAAAGCAATTATGACAACGCCATGTGAAAATTCAAGTTTGAATTTTCAGTTCTTATTGGCTCTGCCGTTATACAACACAGCTTTATGAAAGGCATTTAACATGGTCTCCTTCCGCAGTCTCCATAGAGAGCTGAAAAGATTTTAATGGGCCTGGAAGCAAAACTGCCTTGTCACACTAGATTTGCTGTATCCTGCTTGGGGTGAAGAAATGCACAGCTGCTGAAGCCTGCACTCCAGTTACCTTTGTAGAATTAGTTAATGGAGGAGAAAGAAGTCTTGAATTTCTGAGGCTGTTGCCCCTGACAAATTTCATCAGTACCACAATTCAGAAACAAACATCCGGCAAATAGCTCTGCCCCACTCTGTCAGAACAAATTAGAGTCCATAGGCCTAATTCTCCACTCCATTACACCAGGATTTATGCTGGTGTAATTTCATTTGCCTCAAGTGACTTCAACAAGTGTAAACCTAGGGGGACTGATCCGAGAACTAGGCTCAGCTTCTATTTTTGAAATATATACCCAGATAGTTGCATTGTTATGAAAAAACAACAACTCCATACTGATGTAACAATGATCACAGAGCTTAGGAGTTTCACTTTTTATACAGGTCTTGCACCTATGCTTTTAATAGGAGCCCAACACTCAGAAATGTAGCTAGTGACACTTTTCCTCTTAGAGAGATAAAGTGATAACAAAAACTTAAACCACTTAATTGCTCAGGGTTTCTATTAAAGTCAATGTAACCGGATAGAAAAAGTGTTTGTTTTAACAAAATTAGGCACACTTTAGGCCAACTAGGGTTGCCAACTTTAGGTTAGGAAATTGGTGGAGATTGGGGGGGTGGGGTGGATCCTGGCAAGGGTAGAGTTTGGGGAGGGGAATGACCTCATTTTGGTATAATGCCATAGAGTCCCCTTTCCAAAGCAGCCATTTTCTACAGGGGAACTCATCTCTGTATTCTTGAGATCAGTTGTAATTGATAGCTGGGAGATCTCCAAGCTCCACCTGGAAGTTGGCAACCCTAAGGCCCTACATTGCATTTAAGCAGACTGTGTCCAGAGTCTGTAACTGTACACTCAGTGAATGAACATTTCAACAATCTCATGTTGTACTCTTCCCTTTCAAGTTTTTCTGTTTGAGGACAGGCACTTTCAGTTCAGCAATGGCATGTCCTGGAAGTTTAAAATGTTCTCCCACTGGTTTTTGAGTGTTGTGATTTCTGAAGTCAGATTTATGCCCATTTATTGTTCCTGAGGAGATTTTGGAGGTGGAACCTGGAGATGGCAGGGTTTAGGGAGTGGAAGGGCTTTGATAGGGTATAATGCCAAAGTCCACTCTTCAAAGAAGCCTTTTTCTCCAGGAGAACTGACCTCTCTCGTCTAGAGTTTGGTTGTAATTCCAAGAGATCTCCAGCCATCCCCTGGAAGCTAGCAACCCTATTTACCATTGTTCTGGAAGTGACATTCCCCTGCCCCAGCTTGAAAAAAAAGCCCAGTCATAAGATCAGTCAGTGCTTAGCTCACCCAAAACTGCAGAATCAGTAATGTGAAGGCCAGGGAATGCTTGAAGCCTCCCTAAATTCTCTCTCTCTCTTTTTGAGCATTTTCAGTGTGCTTCCTTGCTACTTATCTGTATTCAGAGAGAGCCCTGGACTGAGATCTTATTCTTAACTACTTTGCTGTTCCTATGAGAGAAGTGGATGAAGAGAAAGATTAGCACTTCTGTCTTTTGGATGCATAGGCACTCCTAACGGACTTCCTCCTTGCAAATTCATCTGAATATACTTGTGAAAGGGGATATTTCCTTCTCAGTGTACGATTTTGCACTTGGCATATTCCTGTAGTTTAACAATACAAAATTCAATAAAATTAGTTGTAGAAAAAAATGTGATTTGGGAGCAAAAGCTGTGGTTGTGATATAAGGGTGGGGTCTCCCAGCTATCTGAACTAAGTAATTAGATTAATAGCAATTTGGAGGTTTGCTGCCTATTAGGCATTGTGCCTCTTTGATTCTAAGTGAAATGTGAATCCATTGACTGATGGTTCAAAAATGCGTGTGTGGGGGAGGGGAATAATAACTCAGCATCTGCCTTCTGTTTTCTATTCAGGAAACATTTTTTAAAATCAGTTACCACTCTGAAAAGCAGGGCGGCAAGCAAGGGGCTGTGAGATAGAAACAGGGTAAATGTAGAACAATGTTAGGTTAGAATATGTGAGTTATCAAAGCTGAGTGTCCAAGGAGGTAAGGGCTGCCATGCATCGTTTACTTCAAGGGTCTGTAGGATTTCATAGTTTAAATACAGGCCATGTGGGTAGGGCAGGAAAGCAATAGTATTCAGGATTATGGAAGATGTTTTATTTAATTAATTTATTTCAATGTCTATTCCACCCTCCCCGCACTGGCAGGCTCAGGGCGGATTACATTCCATAAAAGCATTTCAATATTTTTTTTATTTTAAACTTTTTAAAGTTCATAAACATAACTTATTTGTAAGTCTGAAGATTTTTAAGAACATATTACTCCATGTGCAGGCATTCTGGCTGAGTTGCATATGCATACACATATCAGATGGTTGCCATGGGCACTTTTAACAATCCCAATCACCTTTTTAAAAGAATGGGAAAGGCGGAATCGTCTCTGTTCAACAATGATAGTACTGACCACATTTTTCATAAAGGTAGGTATTTTAGGAGTTGTGAATCTGGGCCAGTTCAGCCAAATCTAAAATAAGCAGCGCTGTGGAATACAACATTGGCTACGATCCAATTTATTTTCTTACCTAGCTCAGCTAAGCAGCCATCCCTGACAAACAGAAAGAGTCCTCTGTTGCTATATTTTTAGACCATAAGAATTTAAGCAGGAAGAGTACAAGTGTGACTATGAGTCATTCCATGCTCGCATTCCTATAGATGCCTTTTCATGATACAAGTTAAAAAGCTGTAGTAAATAAAATATCCAGGACATCCAATGCTTGGTCAACCATTAAAAACTATGTGAAAATTTAGATGATTTCTCTGCATGCAGCGGAAAGTGGAAGACAGCACTGTCAGCATTTCCTTTTCAGGAGGAAAGATATGGAACACAGCAAACAGAACTTGTTGATGGGGATACTGAGTAACGAAAGTAAGAGAGATGGTTATGGTAAATTTATAAATAGCCCTGTAGTGTTTACTTTCCAATTATTTCCATACATTACTTTTTTAGTATAAAAATAGCTATGAATAAAACTTATTGGAAAAGAGTGCTCTGTTTGTGGTCTGTGAATATCCTGGAGAATAGCCATAATGCATATATTAAATCCACTAAATTGGGACTTTGAGAGGACTCCAAAAATATACAGGCATCTCTGTGGATGAAATTTAAAATACAGTGGGTCATGGAAGTTGCTTGTGCTTAAGGCTCACTCTCTGGAAATGGCAGGATTACTGACAACAGGGAAACAGGAAATGGTAGGAGAAATGTTGCAAATAATATATCTTTGCTTGTGTAAGATATTGTTTCTCTAGGTATAAGAGGGAGTTTCACCCAGTCCTACAGAGATGCATATGCACATACCCCAGACCTGCAGACGGTATCTAGTGCCATGGCTAAGGCATAGTGCAAAATCATTTTTTGTTCTAACTATGGTTTGTTTGTGAAACAAGGATGCCAGCTCTGGGTGGAGTTTTGGCATTATACCTCAGCAGAGTCTAATACCATAGCAACCACCCTCCAAAGCAGCCATGAACTCTGTGGTCTGGAGATCAGTTGTAGTTCCAGGAGATCTCAGCCACCACCTGGAGGTTGACAACCCCGTCATACCAGGAATTGGCTTGAAGACGGCCGTTAAAATCCTGGCTTATCTCAACAAATGGTTGTTCCAGCTCCTTTAGTCTTTCTTCTATTCCCGCCCCCCCCTCCCCAAGAGGTATCCCAGCCTGCATTACAGCGAGAGTAGCACGAGGAAGAGAACAGAATTTCTGCATTTGTATGTCATATGAAGCCATTTTCAGACTGTGGTTTAATACACCTACTTCAAATGATAGTTTCAGATCCTGGTTTACTATACCCTAACTAATCATAGTTAGTCTGTATTCACACAAGCACAATAACCATAGTTGTTTAATTAAACAAATATTTCCAAGGTTGACTGAATGGAGACAAAGTGTTAAATGCTTAGGGCACACAAAGTCGCTCTTCTACTGCAGACTGACATGGCTACCCACCTGAAACTATTTTAGGAAGCATAATGGAACAGTATTAGCACAGGGTGGGAGAACAACAAGCACAGGAAACAACTAAACTCAACAACCATAATATGCCCTTACTGTTAATATTGGCTGCTACAAACGATATAAAATGGCTCCAAGAGAGACTAGTATAGAACATTGGTTACTTAACACTGTACAACTTGTATTTCAACCCATCACCAAATGTCTGCAACCTTAGGATCCAGTTCTCTGCTTATATTCCACAGGATTACCTCCATGCACCCATGGGCCATTTAAAGGGCCCTGCCGCTTGCAAGTGGCAGGAAAGGGCCCTTTAAGGAATCAAATGCCCCTTTCCCTGATGCTAAGCAGCCGGAAAGGGGCATTTAAACTCCACGAACCACGAACCGGTTCGTGAACTTGCCCCAGTTTGTGGGAGTTCGTGGTTTCTGGATCGTGGAAACCCCACGAACCGCATGGTTTGGGTTTTTTTGTGGTTCGTGTCCATGTCTACTCATGAGTTCCTGAGAACACAGCTGGCAGCCAGAATTAATGTGAATTGTAGGGCACATTGATCACAGTCACTTTAAATGTACTTGTGGCCCTGCCCTAGCTTCCTCCCATAAGTGTTGCTCTTATGACTAAACCCCTGTAAGTCAGAATCCTCACTAAACAATATTATACAGCTGTGTTGCAGAGTCTCAGTTGGCCTCAAAGAGCCATACCACCGTGTCTGGTGCAAAGAGCCATCTGTCTTGGAGCACAACCCAGAGGGAGCCACTTCCCACTCATAGGGCATAGCAGAGTCATCTGGAATCTGGTGCTAAATCATTCATGGACAACTGGATTCTAGGTCAGTGTTTCATATCTTGCAGTCAGAGCTGCTCCCTCACAGACTGCAATGCAAAGTCCCTTTGAACACATTTATTTCTATGATATAACACTTTCTTGTACATGTAGGCAAAGTGGGTAATAACTGTACCCAGCTGTGAGTGAATATAATTTGAAAAGTCAAAAACATTGTTTTGTAGCACCATTTGCTGAGTGCCCCCAGCAAGTTCTCTTGTCAATTTTATGCTTTGATCCCAGCTCCAGTACGGAAATTGCTGTTGGAGTTTTTTCAGTACTGTGTGTACTGTGGCTATTCTGCAGCACTGAGTTTCCAGTTAGGACTGCTTCCAATAAACTAAAGAAACAAAGCCTTATTAAAAATATCTTAAGATAGGCACATTTCTGATAGACTATCCAGCACAGATCAGTTGTGAGGATTCAGAATACTGAAGTAGGCGGACCTTGTACTGATCCACCAAGATGCAGTATTCCTTACATTCTTAAGCAAAGGTATATAAGTAGGGATGCCAGACACCTTTTGCCCCCTGGCCCTGCTCACCTGGACAGCAGAAGGGAAGGAGGGGGAAGGCAGGCTGGGAGCCACCAGAGCACCCGGTGAAATGGCAAGCACATGTTCTGGAGGTAAGGTTCCCAGGTGCCCACCGGTGGCAGGCAAACTTCCGGAGATTTGTCCCCTTGTCCATTGATCGCTCTCGGAGGTTGCCTGCCACTGACAGGCACCTCAGGAATGCATGCTGCACGCACGCTCACAACTGGCGTGGCGATGTCACTTCCAGAAGTAGAAGTTAGCCGTGTTAGTCTGTAGTAGCAAAATCAAAAAGAGTCCAGTAGCACCTTTAAGACTAACCAACTTTATTGTAGCATAAGCTTTCGAGAATCACAGTTCTCTTCGCTAGATGCATGGAGGGCTAGAAGAAACTTCCAGAAGTGGCATCGTTGCACCAGCCACTGGAGCATTTCCACGCTTCGTTTGGGGCTGATTTGGGCCCCAAATGAGCCAAAATGACCCAAATCAGCCCTGTGCGGAGCATGGGAGCACTCATGTGGCCAGTGCAATGATGTCACTATCAGAAGTGACATCATTGCGTCAGCCCTGGGGCACACGTGTGCAAAGCATGTGTATGAAGAGGATTCTTGTGCGTGGTACAAGGTAAGTGCCAGCTCTCCTTACCTCCTGGTGGGAGGTGAGAGGGACCTGGCAACCCTATCTGGAGGCCCTGATGGTGCATTTCCAGTTGAAAAATCAGAAACTATGGGGCTTCAGCGGGGCCAAATCAGCCCCTAACATATGTTTGGTGCTGGTTTTGGTCCCACTGACACCCCATAGCATCTGATTTGCAACCGGAAGTGTGTAATTGGGTTCTCCAGAGCACACAAGAAATGCAGATTGATGCCTCCTACTGATCCCATCACCAACTTTTCAGGTAAGTGGGGCTGGCAAACCTATGTATAAGCAAGATCACTTAATAGATTATTTAATAGATTTAGGCTCTCTTGCGGTTAAGGAACAGATTAATTCTTATCTGTATTCCTACTTTGGTAGGCCAAAGTAGGCCTCCCCCAACAAATCCCCCCCAACAAAGTAAACCATGCAAGGTGGAACATAGTTCACCCCTGTCCTATGATAATGGAGGCTGGTATAGCTATACTATCTTTATCTCATATTAAGTATAGAAATAGCTGTAGCTGATTAAGGAAAGTCCTGCTGAAGCCTCAAAATTTTGCATGGTTCTCTTTCCCTCCTTGAAAATTCTAGGTTACCCATCATTAAGAATCCCAGGTCCCCTGGTGGGGGTGGAGGATCCCCCATTTCCATCCTCTGCCCCCACCACTCACCTGGCCAGCAAGGGGAGAAGGTGAGGGAACAGGCCTCCCGGGCATGCTTCTGGGGTGGCGTGACGACATCACTCCCAGGAGTGATGTTGTTGCACTGCACCGAGAGCACTCTTGAGCTTCACAGCGGGCTGATTTCGGGTTCCAAACAGGCCGATCAAGCCCTTTTGGAGTCCAAATCAGCTCGCTGTGAAGCATGTGCATGTGAGGAACAAAAAAAAAGGTGAGTGCCAGGTCCCCGTTCCCCTGTGGGGAGGGTCAGGGGACATGGCAAACCTGCCCATTGTTACTTTCCCCACTCCTCTACCAAGTTCTCCTCCCAGTTTGTTTTACTTCCTCTAGAGCTTCCCATTATCAAATTGGGATATTGCCATTTTAAGCAGAGATGTGTAGGGTGAGTTGATTTAGGAAAGGGATCAGAGGCAAGATTAATATATTAGTTGAGACAACCAAAAAGAACCGGGCCATTGCTGGAAGTTTTCCCACTGAGACCTGGTTTAAAGTACTTAGGTGAACTTTGAACCACCACGGTTCAGGTCCTCAGGATGTGATTTTGGATTAATGGTTTCAAAATTATTAGGTGGAATTCGGCCCAACAAAATGTATAACAGTATTACTTGTGCACATTTTATGTTATTTTTCTCTTTTATAAAATCTGCTGTTGCTTGTGTGATGGTTTTACAAGGATATAGAAGCTGGAGGAAATCAACGCTGGCCAAATGAAATGTGTGGGAAACCCATGGAGTATCACACAAATTTTCATACATCTTAGTAAATCCTCTAAGAGGGGTTGATTTTATTATAGAGCACTACATTGCTCTGTAAATGCTAAGTATTTTTTTTACTAAAGTAAGTATTGAATTACATAGTTTCTGAAGGGCTCTTCTGATGCTTATCATATAAAAACATAAGGTGTTCTCTTTCTGTTTAAATATATACAATTTATTTTAAAGACATGAGAGCTAAAATAAGCTACCTTAATAGTGTTTAATTTTTTTATTGCATCACTCGTTCATCACAAAGTTGCCCAGCATTTATATGAATTCACATTTGACCTTTGCACTCAGAAATCTTGAAGGCTATTAAAACCTTGAGTGCTTAACACTCATTCAAAGATCTGTCATTGCTAAACTGAACGTATTGCACAAGGTTTGAACACTCACATTTCCTTCCTTTGAATGCATCACAATAAATCTTCTTTCCCTGCATGCAGATGGTAAGGCTATGACCTGAAGGCAGAATAAAGCTCTGCTCATCAGACTGCTCTGGCAGTATAAGCTCCATTCATCCCAATGGAGCTAGCCTCAATTTAGTGGAGGCTTGTGCTGTTTGCTTGCTTTACCTCAATCCTGGAAGGGGTGGGGGGAGAGCTTGAAAGAAACTGAACAGATACAATACGCTGCATTTCCACTGCTTCTTTCTGATATCACACCATAATTGAAAAATACAAAGCATAGGCTGTTTGTGGTTTACAGTTCTGGACAGGTTTTGTTTCTATTGTGACATGCCGGTTGAGGGTTGCATTTAGGAGATTATGATGGTGATGTTTTAGTTATGCTAGTATAACCAGCTCCATTATGATTATATCAAAGTTCTAGCCAGCACTGCTTGCTAGGCTGGGGTGAATGTAACATTTCCACATGAGGAGAGCATGCATGTGTGTACATGTGTGTGTGTTGGGGGGGGATCAATGATGCCATAGCCCCCAGCTGAAGACATTGGCCATCTCTGTTTTAGGTTACCACTTAAGCTCTTTGAACACTGGTCATACTTTTTTTAGCAGGAGAATTTCCCATTCCAAAAATTAGCTCCTGTTCTTTAAATAGAAATTGCCATATCACAAACTTGGCAATTGGAAGCTCACAAATTTGTATTTGCTGAGGTAAATATTTCAGGTAGAAAAGGGCATTTGTTGTGGCAGATTAATTTGGTGGGCAATTCCTACACTTTGCAAATGCTTCCCTCAAATGTTATTTTCCCTTCATTAGGTTTATTTCTAGAATCAAAACACAACATAGGAAAAATGGCCTAAAACCACCTCTTCTTGAAAGAACTAGCCCCCCCCCCAGGGCTAGTTCTTTCAGAACTAGCTCTGAAAGAACTAGCTCCCCCCCCACGTTATACGGTCCTCCACCAGTCCCAGACTAGTGGTCGGGGGGGAGGCGTGGCTTTGCTCATTCGGGAGTCTTTCTCTTTCAGACCCCACCCCAAAAATTACTGGCATTGATTGTGTGGGCCTAGTGTTGGACACCGAGGAGAGGTTGGCAATATGCGTGGTGTACCGACTGCCTACTGCACCTGCATCTCCCCTGTCTGGTTTGTTGGAGGCGGTGGCCGGCTGGACCTTGGAATTCCCAAGACTTTTGATTCTCGGGGATTTCAACGTCCATGCTGATGACGACGCCTCCACGCAGGCCATGGACCTGGTGTCCTCCATGGCAGCCCTAGGACTCTCCCAGTTTGTTTCGGCTCCCACGCATCAAGCAGATCATGCGCTGGATTTTATTTTTGGGGCGGGGATGATGGTGGTCCTGGATGCCTATGATGCTGTGCCATGGTCGGATCACTTTGTTCTGAAGGCTCGTCTGAGCATGCTGCTCCTTTCCTGGGTGGGCGGTGAGCGGATTTACGCTCGCCCGTGGAGACTTATGGATCCAATTGGTCTCCAGGTGTCTTCTGCGGGATCCGATGCCCCCTGGCAATACGTTAGATGAGCTGGTGGATGACTGGCATGGCTGACTTTCCGAAGTCATCGATGTTATTGCCCCCTGACATCCTCTCCGAGCCCGCAAACGGGTAGCTCCTTGGTTCACCAAGGAGCTTCGCCAGATGAAGTGGTCTCTGAGATGACTAGAGCAAGTGTGGAGGCAGGAGCGCGACGAAGAGGCAAGAACATCTTATAGGACGTTTATGAAAGCCTATGAGGTGGCAATGAAAGCAGCAAAGAGGGATTTCTTTGCTGCTTCCATTACATCCACTAGCTCACGCCCGGCTCAATTATTTCAAACAGTTCAGTCTTTGGTCTCCCTCTCTCAGGAAGACCGCCAAATTCTTAATTCGACTATTGGCTACGAGGCTTTTGCGAGCTATCTTGTCCCTTTGCTGTGGCCTGCCGCCCACTGTTGATACAGTAAGCAAACTGGAGACCCCTTGGCCGTCTTCTGGGTCTGTATTAGATCATTTCAGGCTGCTCTCCTGGGACGAAGTTGACAGGATCCTGCAGGGGATAAGGCCAACCACCTGTCCACCTGGTCCTCTAGCTTGAAGGCCAGCTTGGAGGGGCTATGGGACCATTTGGAGGCCATTGTTAACATCACCCTGAGCTCTGGGGTTTTTCCCAGAGCGTTAAAGGAGGTGGTGGTGTGGCCCCTCCTGAAAAAAAATCTTTGGACCCCACCGACCCATCCAGTTACTGCCCAGTGTCGAACCTCCCGTTCCTGGGCAAGGTGATTGAGCAAGCGGTGGTGGTACAACTGCAGGAATTCCTGAATGATGCTGTAGTCCTGGACCCATTCCAGTCTGGCTTCTGTCCTGGCCATGGGATGGAGATGGCCTTGGTTGCCCTCACAGATGACCTTCACAGGCATCTGGATCGAGGTGGGTCAGCGCCGCTTGTGTTACTCAACCTCACAGCAGCGTTTGACACGGTCAACTATGACTTGTTGGCCAGCTGCCTCGCTGACATGGGGATTAGGGGGACAACCTTACAGTGGCTGGTCTCCTTTCTCCAGGGTCGAGGACAGAAGGTGGCGCTCAGGGGAGATCTATCACTCCGTCACCCTTTGGTATGTGGGGTTCCGCAAGGGGCGATACTCTCCCCGATGTTATTTAACATCAACATGCGCCCCCTCGCCCAGTTGGTGCGGAGGTTTGGGCTGGGCTGTCATCAATACACGGATGACATCCAGCTTTTTCTGTTGATGGATGGACGGCCAGACGTGGCCCCGGACAATCTGACCAGAGCTCTGGAGGCTGTGATGGCATGGTTGAAACAGAGCAGGCTGAAACTGAACCTGGTGAAGACGGAGGTCCTGCAGCTGGGACGGGGGGGGGGTTGCCAGATGTTGGGATCCAGCTCCCTACCCTGGATGGGACACCACTGGCAACTCTGCCAGTGCTGAAGAGTCTGGGCGTGCTCCTGGATGCCTCCCTGTTGATGGAGGCCCAGGTCACGGTGGTTGCCAAGTCTGCATTTTTCCTTCTCCGTCAGATCAGGTAACTTGGCCCTTACCTGATGCCCCCGGACCTGGCTACAGTAACCCATGCAATGGTCACCTCCAGGCTAGATTACTGTAACTCACTCTATGCTGGGCTACCCCTGGGCCTGATTTGGAAACTACAACTGGTCCAGAATGCAGCGGCGAGGGTCCTAACCAAGTATATCCTACCAGTCACATATCACACCTGTCCTGCACCAGCTGCACTGGCTTCCGGTTGAATTCTGAATCAGGTTCAAGGTGTTGGTTCTTACCTTTAAAGCCCTGAGCGGGTTGGGACCGGCATATCTTCGGGACTGCCTCTCCCGGTATGTTCCCCGGAGACCGCTTTGATCAGTAGATAAATGTTTACTGGTGGTCCCCGGCCCTAAGGAAGCCCGCCTCGCTTCAACCAGGGCCAGGGCCTTTTCAGTCCTGGCCCCTGCGTGGTGGAATGCTCTGTCAATGGACACCCAGGCCCAGTGGGACATATTATCATTCTGCTGGGCCTGTAAGATAGAGCTGTTCCGTCAGGCGTTCAGTGGTTGAAGGGGGCAGTGCCATGTCGGCCTCTCACCTTTGGGGTGGGGGGGTTCTCCCCACCATTGCACCTTAATGTATTTGGTTAATTTATTTTATTATTGTTTATTGCATGTTGATTTTAGAATTATTGTTTTCTTGTTTTTATTGATTTTAACTGTTGTTCACTGCCCAGAGCCCCTGAGGATGGGCGGTTTAGAAATTTAAATAATAATAAAATAATAATAATAATAATAATTTCAGTGATTCTCTCTGAAAATGGCCCCAAGTGCTCACATTAACATTATAGATAAACATGGTGTCTGGAATTCTGTATTCTACTGCATCAATATGCAGATGACACCCAATTGTATCTAATGATGGACGGACGGCCTGGCTCTGCCCCAGATGTCCTGGAACGTGCCTTCGGAGCTGTGACTGGATGGTTGAAGCAGAGTCGGCTGAGACTGAATTCCTCGAAGACAGAGGTCCAGCATGTGGGTCTAGGGTCCACGGGTGCGGGACTCTGGCTCCCCGCTCTCAATGGAGTGCCACTTACGGCGGTGTCAAGAGTGAGGAGCCTGGGGGTGGTCCTGGATGCTTCCCTATCTATGGAGGCACAGGTCGCAGCAGTTGTTCGATCCTCATTTTTCTATCTAAGACAGGCTCAACAACTTGTCCCTTACTTATCGACCCATGACCTTACGACAGTGATCCAGGCAACAGTCATCTCCAGATCAGACTACTGCAACTCGTTCTACGCAGGGATTCCCTTGGCTTGATCTGGAAACTGCAACTGGTTCAGAATGCAGCTGCACGGGTGGTTGCCAGAGCACCAATCAGGGCTCATATAACACCTATCCTCCATCAGCTGCACTGGTTACCGGTTGAGTACTGGGTTCGGTTCAAGGTTTTGGTGCTGACCTATAAAGCCCTATGTGGACTGGGCCCAGCATATCTTCAGGACCGCCTCTCCCCATATGTTCCCCAGAGGTCGCTTCAATCAGCCAATAAGCACTTGCTGATGCTCCCTGGCCCCAGGTAGGTCCGCCTGGCCTCTACCAGAGACAGGGCCTTTTCAGTCCTGGCTCCGACCTGGTGGAACTCTCTGTCTGAGGAAACTAGGGCCCAGCAGGATTTGTTATCTTTCCACCGGGCCTGCAAGATGGAGATGTTCCACCAGGCATTTGGTGGGGGCTAGGTTATCCTCTCGCTGGCCATACCACTGAAGACCTTCCACCACCCATGCAGGAAAATGCTGTATTTTAATATTTTATACCCACCAATTTTAATTGTTTATGATATAATGTTTTAATGTTTTTATTGTTTACTGTTGTAATAACAACAACAAATAATAACTGTTGTAATAATAACAATAAATAATAACAATAAATAACAATAAAAATAATGTTTTTATTGTTTACTGTTGTTAAACCGCCCTGAGCCTGTCTGACGGGGAGAGCGGTCTAGAAATGTGATAAAATAAAATAAAAATAAAATAAAACAAATACTTTCATTACTTTAATAGCTATGGATGACAGGAATTTGTTTATAGTCCATTAAGGTATTGATCTGAATTAATCTCTGTAATATGCAAAGGTGTCTCCATATAGCTATTTTTTGTAATTTGGACTACCTTTGCCATTCCATACGCTCAACCCTACTTCGGATTACATCCCAGCTCAGAACTGTGCTAATGAAACAGCTATTGACAGTGTTAAACTAACATAGAATATTTAATGCCATGTGGTTGCCTGGAAGGAATCATGTTTTTAAATTATTTTTGCTATAATTTTGCTGGAGAATAATGATTTATGACACTTACTGACTAAATTATAAACCATCTGGACACAAATATATATTCTACAAATTTTCTACTTGACAGAAAATCAGATTGGGTTAACAGGCATCCTAACACCTCTTGTGAAATGTTTTAATACCTGAATTGTGCGACTACGAGCCAAGTTACAAGTGACGCCTGGCATAGGTTGGACACTTGTCAGCTTCCCTCAAGTTTTGATGGGAAATGTAGGCATCCTGGTCTTGCAGCTTGGCTCTCCATTTAATTGAAGTTTACAGAGCGGCAGTCTATGGGAGGGAGACCATGTGGTCGGGAGGGGAGTGCAGGCGTCGGGCTCTTGCCAGGCGCCCCCCTTCCCCTCTACTGGGTGTGTGTGTGTGGGTTTCTGTAAACTTCAATTAATAATAATAATAATAATAATAATAATAATAATAATAATAATAATAATAATATGTTTATTGCTTTTCCGGCCAAAGCCATAAGCCATACAAACTTCAATTAAATGGAGAGCCAAGTTGCAAGACCAGGATGCCTACATTTCCCATCAAAACTTGAGGGAAGCTGACAAGTGCCCAACCTGTGTCAGGCGTCACTTGCAGCTTGGCTACATGGTTGGTTACACCACATTTCTGGAAAGCAGAAAGCCACTTCACATGTCACTAAATTACATGATTAGCCTTATTACACACATGGTAATTCCCCACTCCACCCCATCATACATTAATAGGCCTTTCCTTTTGAAAATAACCATCATGTGCACTTAAGGTGAAGCTTGCTGGTAAATCAAGCGGGTTGCAATTAGGTTACTTTCCTCTTTTCTTCTTTCTTCTACTACTGCTACTGTATCAGAGCAACAAAACTAATTAATCTGCACATGGATTATGGCATGGAGTCAATGGAGCCTTCTTAAGGACAGGAGGATTTCTATCTGTTAAGTGTCTTTCTCACCTCATCTCTCCCAAATGCTGTTCCTGGGAGGCAGCCAGGGGCCCATAGGAACAGCATTTCAAGGGGCACTTCAGGCCTCAGCGGGAAGGGGAGGCAAGAAAATCATACTGTAGAGAGGGAAATCCTTCCATCCACAAAAAGGCTTCACTGGCCACAATCTTTAGTTTTCCTAGATTTCCTATTTCCATCTTTCTAAGCTTTCATGAATGTATAGACCAGAAAAGTCCCAGTCTCCCCTGTGATCTGTCAAAATAACTGTACACATTCTCAGTCATGTTTAATTTGCAAATAGAAAAAGCTAAGCGAAAGTGTCATATTATCCTATTAACAAAACATGGAAAGCTCCCTGCACATATCAGTGGAAACCATGATATGCTTTCACTGCTCAATATCTAAAAACGTTCTGAGATGCTTCCATGTGCCTACTTCTGTTTGTGGAATTAGCTACTGATTTCAGAAGCCTTACAACCAGATCCTCCAAGACCCTTAAGATATATTAATAATTTTGGACTGAAGTTTAAACAAGGTAGCTGTTTGCTAAGATTTTTTAGAAAATACCACAGGCCTGCACAGCATAAGCAAACACACATTTCTCCTTCCCCAGTAGTTCTTTCGCTGCCTGCCTGGGGCAGTCCTGGGTAGAAATTACCAAGCACCTGATAGACAAAATACATGGGTGGTGAATTACATTTCTATAAGTTGTACAGGCCTGGAATAGTAAGTGGTGGGACTTCCCACTCCCATCCCCAACATCTTATCAGTAGTCTTGTTGTTCAGAACAAACTGTTAGGTTTGACAGACTTTTCTTGTGCACTAGGGATGAAATCCAGGTGTGTATTTTTTGCATAAAGAGCTTTAAGGCTCAAAGAATGCCTCAGGATTGCCTTCTTTCTGACAGTCTTGTCTGGTATGATTATAAAGTAAAAGAACAAACATCAGTGTTTTCTTGTCTTGTTAGTACAAAATGTAATTTTCTAAAAATATGAAAGACTAGTTTATGGTAAGCAATATACACACACACGCCAGAGTGAAAGAAAAGGCAAACAGGAATCTGCCCAGACTGACAGCCAGAGTCATTTTTGATAAAAACTCAACTGAAACAAGATCACTTAGTGGTTATGCTGAAGACCAACATATTTCAACAGACAGACAGGCTTACCATCCACACCACATAGTGGCTGGAGCAGTACAGTGGAATATGAAAACATACATTAAGGATTATGTCATAAAGCATGTTAATCTAATCCAGCGCTGGGTTCTGTTTGCACTTTAGTACACAGAACAAAACAACAGATCTAGCTTCAATATTTCCATACGTTTCTAGTTTTTATCCAGGAATAATTAGGCACCCCTGTCGCTCCATTTGGCCCTTGCAATTTTGCCTCTGTTCCTTCTAAATTTCCTTGTATTGATGTTTTTAAAAAGCACAGCTACAATACTCATGGGCTGCATCAGCTGCAAGTTCTGATACAGAGAAGGCTGGGTTCAAGCAAGTTTCCCAGGGAAATGAAACCAGCATGAGAAACAAAGGGACATTTCCCTCCCCTCATTTCTATTCCCACTACCATCTTATTTTGTTAGAGTTGCTTGCTTCTTAGGTCCTCATGAAGTAGTAATAACATGTTGTGTGTGTATGAGAGAGATTTAGATGCCAAGCATGAAGATGTTTTCTGTTTTGGTGGTTTTTATGTTAATTTAGATTTATGGTTATTGTATGATTTTTGTAGTTTAAGTTTCAACAACCACTTTGAGAGCTAATATGTCCACTGCAATATAGATAATAACGATACAGCTTCTCATATTGACCACCATGGATGTACACCAACATCCCCTGCAAAAATGGATTACAAGCCATTAGGAACACCACAGCTGATCTTGCTACCAAGCTCCGCCAGCTCATCCTAATTGACAATTACTTCAGATTTAGTAATGATTTATTCCTTCAGATCAAAGGCACAGCCATAGGCACCCTCGTGGCACCACAATATGCCAACCTTTTTATGGCTGACTTGGAGCAGGGCTTCCTCATCTCCCAGCCATTAAGACCCCTCTTAGGCTTGAGATATATTTAATGGCATTTGTATCATCTAGACACATGAAAAAGAAACAATGGAGAAATTTCACCAGGCTTTCAGAAACTTCCACCCTACCATCAAGCTGACCATGAATAAATCCACACAAGAAATAAGTTTTCCAGACACTACTGTACTACTGTACAAATTCATGATTGAAGCATAATAACCATGTTATATTAGAAACCTAATGATCATGAAATGCATCTCCCCCCTCCAGTCACCATCCCGAACACTCCAAATAATCCATCATCTGCCGCAAAGCTCTATGTTACAGCCACATCTGTTCCAATCCCTCTGACAGAGATTCTCACCTGTGGGAGATGAGAACAATAACACACATGCTTTGAATTACAATGCCCTCCTGATATAGCAAGGAAACAGACTGAAAAAGCCAGAATATACCAAGGGTCAACCTGCTAAGTCCAAACGGAACAACAACAGAGCACTGGTGGCCACAGACAGCTCTCAGCTCAAACCAGTTCAACACTTCTTTAATTACTTGAAACCTATGCTGGACAATTATATGGCTCTCTCACAGGTCAAGCATTTTCTTTCCCACAGACAATCCCCTTATCTTAAACAACTGCTCGCTCACAGTAATGCACTTCCTAACATGGACACAGACTATGGGACCAGGGCCCGTAATGAACCAAGATGCCAACTTTGTCCCCATATTCACCCTAACAATACAATCACTGGACCTAACAACACCAAACAGGACATCTCAGGTTCATTCACTTGGTCATCTTCCAAGATTATATATGCCATCAAGTGCCAACAATGCCGTTCTGCTCTCTGCATTGGACAAACAAGTCAGTCTCTACGCAAATGAATAAATTTGCCCTATGAGGAAAGGCTGAGGGCCTTGGGAATGTTTAGTTTGGAGAAAAGGAGATTGAGGGGGGATATGATTGATCTCTTTAAATATTTGAAAGGCTGTCATTTGGAGGAGGGCAAGGAGTTATTCCAGTTGGCAGCAGACGATAGGACTCGAAGCTTAAATTACATGCAGAAAGGTACCAGCTGGATATGAGGAAAAACTTTTTCAGAGAGAGTAGATCAAAGATGGAATCAGCTTACTAGGGAGGTGGTGAGCTCCCCTTCACTGGCAGTTTTCAAGAAGAGGCTGGATGAATATTTGTCAGGGATGCTTTAGGCTCATCCTGCATTGGGCAGGGGGTTGGACTAGAAGGTCTGTATCAGGGCCAGATCTAGGGTTGCCGGCGCCCAGGGCAACCCAAGTCTAGCCTCGCGCAGCGACATGACGTCATTGTGCACTGCGGAGCGCGCCACCCCCGCGCGGCAAGCTGGCTGCCCCGGCGCGCCATGGAGCTGTCAGTGGCAGCGCAGGTGGCTGGGAGGCCACCCGTGCAGTTCACCTACCCCGCTGAGGGGGCGGCCGGCTTGTTGCAGGCCCCCTGTCCTGTGGGGCAGGTGAATGGTGCGGGCGGCCTCCCAGCCACCCACGCTGCCAATGCCAGCTTCACAGTGCGCTGGGACAGCCAGCTTGCTGCGCGTATGGCACACTGATGGGGCGGCAAGCTGGCCGCACACCCCGTGCTCTTGCGGCAGGCGAATG
This sequence comes from Eublepharis macularius, assembly GCF_028583425.1. Lineage (NCBI taxonomy): Eukaryota > Metazoa > Chordata > Lepidosauria > Squamata > Eublepharidae > Eublepharis > Eublepharis macularius. The sequence continues at coordinate 132,234,368 of NC_072790.1, forward strand.
GCGCGGGCGGGCTCCCACTGCCCTCTGCTCAGCTGCCCGTGCACTCCCGGGGGCTGGCAGCTGCGCCCGGTGCCCCCTCTTTGACGGTGCTGGGGGCAGACTACCCCCCCTGCCCCCCCTGTCGATCTGGCCCCATCCAACTCTGTGATTCTGTGAAATGGACATAAACCTGGTATTAAAAATCAAAACTCTTAAAACCAGTGGAATAACATTTTAATCTTCCAGGGAATTCCATTACTGACCTAAACGTGGCTTTCCCCAAACAGAGAAACCCTAAGAAGAGATTACAACATGGGATTCAGAACAATGGAACCCCACCCCCCACGGCTGAATAGGGACAGAGGATTCTTATCTCACTATCGATGCTTATTTTCTGCATTCTCTTCCCTGTTGTCATCAAGCTAATTATATTTCACATTGTACTTTTACATCCTATCTTCTTTGCAACACCCCTCCTACCTTTTGGCTGGGATACAAAGACTCATAGATCTCCACTCTCACTGGTATCTGATGAAAACAGCTTGACACTCGAAAGCTTATACCTCGGAAAAGCTTATTGGTCTTTAAGGTGCTACTGGACTTGCACATTGCTCAGCTTCTCATAGGGTCTGTAGATTAGTGAGAGCCAACCCTCAGGGTAGTATAGACATCAAATATCAGAATGTACAGTTACTTGGAGTTCAAGAAAGACAACTGATCAAGATATATAGGTTTGTTTCTACCAAGTCCAGAATTGAGAACTGGAGTGACTATCATCACTGCTCACAGTCAATGATCGGAAAGTCCCCAAAGGGTTCTTAGATGAGAGGGAAAGGGCTTGTTACCCAGAATGTCCAAACCAAAGCATCTCTTACCTGATTTCGAGCAGCGATAGATACACTCAGAACACAGATATTCACTGAATAAATCAGCATTCACCTTTAGCAGGTTGGAGTAAGGACTCTACCTGAGGAATAGCATAAGATTAGGATGCTGCCTAATCACTTCTAGCTGTCTCAGAGAACCTCACAAGAAATTTCCTCTCTACAAGAAAGAAGCTTCTTATAGAGGCTCTCTACTCATACTTACCTGCGACAGCATCCCTCAGCAATATGCATCAACTCATTTTTATCAGACCCTGAGATTGTGGGTAGCAGTCACAAGCAATAAGAGAATAAGGATTCTCTGTTTATTGTGGCAAGGGTTATTTTAGCAGTCTTATCTTGTTCCTTTTTTTTATATAATATTTTTTATTTTTAACATCTAAAACAGTAAACTACAAGAAACTACAATAATACAAGGGGAGGAAAAAAAGGAAAAAAAAGAAGGGGAAGGGGGGGTGGAAAAAAAGGGGAAGGCAGCATACAAACACTAAACACTACACTTCAATGCTTTCCCTTCATACTGCCATAATTAAAAATTAAAGCTTAATAAAGTAATGATGGAATGGTTGATCTTACAAAATACAAATTACAGTTCAAATTAAATCTTTTTCCCCCTCCTGGGCCTCGGACGCAGTTCTCTCTGAGCAGCTACAGCCGCAGCGCTCATTGCCTCCCCCCTCCCTCCAGGCTTCGAATCGTCTTCTTTTTGCTTGGTGTCTTGCCCAAATTCTTGATTTTTGTCCACAAAATCCCTTAGCTGATCTTCCGAATTAATCTTATAAGCTTGATCTTTATAACTAAACCAGATTCCTTCCGGAAATAGCCATTTGTACTTTATACCACATTCCCTCAAGAGAGCTGCCAGCCTTTTATACTTAAGTCTTCTCTTCCAAACTAAAAATGGAACGTCCTTCAGTATCTTGACTTTATTTCCCAGAAAGTCCAAGTCCGCATTATATGAGTTATATAGGATATTGTCCCGGACCCTCCTAGATGAAAACTCAGTAACAATCTCGCGAGGCAGCTGCCACTTCATTGCATATTTTGAAGAAGCCCGACGGACTCCCAAAATGGCGCTTTTAACTTCTTCTTTAGTTGCCCTCGCGGGTGTCGCTAAAAGTTCCGAGGCAAGATCCCTTAAATCCTCGTTTTCCTCTTCTTTAACATTCTGGAGACGCAAAATGGTCTGTGTTCGCTCCACTTGCAGCCCAATCAGCTGGTTTTCCACCAACTTTAGCTCCTTGTTCGTTGCTCTCATAAGTGACGCATTTTCCCGAGCAGACTTCTCTGCCCCCCCCGCTACTTCCTTGATGGCTTTCACATCGCTCTCAATTAAGCCCACCCTTTGATCTGTTTCATTCAGTTTGTCAACAAAGGGTTTTATGGCTTCGATAACCGATCTTTTCACCAATTCCTCGAGCGACCCCTCTTCCCTGCAGGGCAGCCGAAACTGACTTGCCCAGAGCAGGACTCTGCTTTTTCGCTGCCATTTTAGGGGGGGGGACCGCCAATCTTCCGAGACTCTGCGAGGGGGAAAAATCCGAATCTTCTTAACTTCAGATCCCACCACTCCTCCACATGCGCTTGTAGTGACAGAAGGGATTCGCTTACTTACAGGCTTCCGCCTAGTCCTGTTCTTTGCCGTTTTCCGTGGCCCGGCAGCACGCAGGGTGCCGCGCACGTCTGCCGGCCTCCATAGGGACAAACGGGCAATTTACCCCCTGCCTCGATTTGCCAGAGGGCTCTTCCCGCTGCGTCCCGGACCCAGACTCCCTCCCTGGGAGTCCTGGGGGCTAACCTTTGCAGATCAGCCGCCCGGTCAGGCTGCTCGGCCACTTCCTCTCGGACCTGCCGAGAGGAGCGTCCGACATGGCCGCGAAAACGAAACCGAATCGTCTTATTTTGTTCCTTTGGGGATGGGGGAATACTATCAGACTTCCTCACATGGACATAGCCCCTCCCCCATTTAAGCAGGCGAACTGTTCTGAAAAGTAACTACTTTAGCACCACATATTACAGTGAATTAATACAGATGTTTTGGCAAAAATAGATTGGAGCTCCCCCCCCCTGATTACAGGACTCTTGTTCTACAAGTAGATGTGTAAAACAATAATCCCAATTCAGAGAACATGGAGGAAATGCCTCCTTTGCTTGTGTGCTATTTAATATATAACAAATTCATCATTCAAAGTATTATTTAGTGTTTTGGTAGACCCTTGTCAGAGAGGTGTCAAGGTTCAGAAAATCCTCCATATTATACAGCTTGGGTAACTCTTATGAGACCATAGCAGTCAGATTTAATTTTAGGTTTTAGCTCTAGGTAACTTTCAAACATCAAGACAGATCAAGGGGTATTCCACATGATCGATTTTGATCGGACTTTCTGAGCAGTCATGCTGAAGTGGAGTCGTACGAATCCACCGCTCCCCGATTCCACATTAAGGCTTTTGTTTCGCATTGACATTTCATTTCATCATGTTCAAAGTCCATCGTGCGGAATTTGCCAGTATAAAAATCGATTCCTTATTGCTTTTTCCGGGGGAAGTGTTGACAGTCATGCATCTTCTTCATTTTTTAAATTCCCCTCCCCCCAAAAACATTGCTACGTATAAACGTTGCATCAAACAAACACATCTGATAGGTCAGAGCATTTCCTGCCAATATCGTGGGATGAGTATTGGCTGCCTCAGAAGCTGTCAGCTGTCAGCAAGCAACGTAACAAATTTGGTGCATTGAAAAACGGACCCGTTATTGGGCAGCTGTCGTCACATGACACAGGACATGTTTCTGCATAGACATGTAGAAACGTTGCAACGTTTTTTTATAATTTTTTTTTTAAAAGAGAGAAACGAGGGGAAGGGAAAGGGTAGTGGGTGTGGCTTGGAAAACGTGATCAGCCAATCAAATTTAGTTTATTCGAAGGGCAGGAGAAACGGGCAAGGGTGGGGAAAACATCGGATAAAGAATTTTGCATGATTAAAATCCCTAATCTGCAGCAAATGGACAAATAAATCAGGGAAAAGCAGGAAGGAAAAAAAACCGGACAAAACCTGCAGTGACTTCGAAGCTGCTACTAGGATTGCCTTCCCACATGTGAAAAAAAAATTTGAGGTCATTTGGAAGCTGAACCGCAGAAAACCACTAGTGGGGAATCACCCATAGATGAGTAGCCGTGTTAGTCTGTCTGTAGCAGTACAAAAGAGCAAGAGTCCAGTAGTACTTATAAGAACAAAATTTGAGCTGCGGCTTATGAAAGCTCATACCCTACCACAAATTTTGTTAAGTCTTATAGTTGCTACTGGACTTTTGCTCTTTTCTACTTCAAACATCAAGACAGCTAGAGGCTCCAGGTCAAAATTTCCAGTACTTTGCTGATATATGTCTATGCCGTTGGTACAGTTCAGAGACAGCCACATTCACACTTGCCCTCAACCAAAACAGCCACATTTACTTGCATCCTTGGCACAAGGCCTACAGTTCAAGGAGACTTGCAGCTTACCCATTCCTCCAGCGGCAGCTGTTCCAAGGTGGGAACTACCTACCAACCACCACCTCTCTTCAAGGTCCTTGCTTACTTTCCTGTAACATGGGGCAGATGCCATATTAGGAAGCAGTGCTCATAAGAGCCACAGAGTGAGTATCACTCATCTATGCATTCCTTCCTCATTCAAATTAGATGGCTTTCCAACCTACTATTAATGTCTCCTCCATAATATTATAGGAATAGCATCTGAGCAAAGCTTTGTGGGCTGGCCTAAAACCTTCATGCCCTTGAGAACAAAGAACTGTTAGCAAGCGGCAATGTATTCAGGAAACGGAATATAATTAAAAGCATATTAAAAGAAATATAAAACTATTTTAGCTAATATCCTGACTATTTATATTTGGCAAGTCTGAGATAGATTTTGAATGCTATAGGTAAAGGGACCCAACTTATGAGCTGGAAAGAATTCTTAGGTTTATCTAGATCACTCTCAGTAAAGGACTGGTTTGTTCAGTGTGACAGAGGCTGTTGGAAGCCTGATTCCATACAAACACTCCACACCTTAGCAACAACCTAAGTTCTCAAGGCTCTCTATTTAAAGATGGAATTAAATTACAATTCCTCCTTTAGAAAATCTATCTATCCAGTATGCAGGTGTTATGCAGGTAAGAGCCAGTTCGGTGTAGTGGTTAAGAGTGGCAGGACTCTAATCTGGAGGACTGGGTTTGATTCTCCAATCCTCACACCTCCGCTTGAAGCCAGCTGGGTGGCCTTGGGTCAATCACAGCTCTCCAGAGCTCTCTTAGCCCCACCCACCTCACAGGGTGATTGTCTTGAAGATAGTAACAACACACTTTGTAAAACTCTCTGAGTGGGTGTTAAGTTGTCCTGAAGGGTGGTATATACATCAAATGCTATTATTATTGTTATTAATTGTGACAGTTTTCACAAGGCTATTAGCCTTACAGGTAGGGACTGTACTCAGATGAACCTGAATAGTGGTGAGAACTGCTTTGGGCCAAGTTTATTGGACCAGTAAAGAAATAGTATAGGATTTCTTAAAATCCAGTCTTCTGATCCTATGCAGACAGTCCTGAAACTTACATTGTTCACATTGCTAGGACAATTGTGATTTGCTTTCTTGACAGTACCACTGTGCTGTTGTGGGTAGAATGTCAGACTAGGATCTGAGACCTTGCTGGGTGACCTTGGGCCACTCATATTCTCTCTGCCTAACCTACCTCACAAGTCTGTTGTTGTGAGGATAAAATAGAGGAGGTGAAGCACTGTCAGCTGCTTCGAATCTCCACCTAGGAGAAAAGTAAGGTAACTGTCATCACAAAGATTATTTAAACAAGTAGAATTTTGCAACGGCAAGGATGGGAAATTGATAGCAAAATCACGCAGCAAGCTGTTGAAGAGCTATTCAGTAGGTGCAGACGTGTGGAAAAGTTATGTCCAGTCAGACCCCTAATTTTCTAAACGCAGACCCGTGAAGAAAGAATTAAGCTCAATGATCCGATCTCATTCCCGGAAAGATCACTGAGTTCACCATGTTGACCTCTCTAACTTTTCTATATGTTTATGTTTCTGGAAGTCAGAAAGTCCAGGTAGAATTATTAAATGCTGCATCTGAAATTTTCCCCTTCGCCCCGTTGCTACTTAGCAAATCGCAAAGGCCGCCCCGGTTGAATTTCGGTTTGTCGTCGAGCAGTTAAGTCACAGCGCTTCCAGTCCGCCGGCCCTGCTTCAAAGGAGACACAAAGGGGCGAAGTTTATCCAGAAGGGGGCGGGGAGGCAAAAGGCTGCCTCGTGGTGGCGAAGACGCATCTCGCGCCGCCGCCGCCTCCCTCGCCCCCGTGCGCGCAAGGGGGCAGCCGCCGCACCGCAGAGGAGTGGCTCGGCTTGTATTGCTGTTGTTCCAGTCCCAGCGGCTCCGGGGGAGGGAAGGGAAGGAGTCCGGAGTTGAGCTGCGTGCGGCCGCCAGTCTCCGAGCAAACTCCAAGCAAGGCAAGAGAAACTTCGCTCCGCCTGTTTGTCTTTCTGCGAGTGGCAGCACGCCGGGCGCTGCCTGCTGAGAGCAGCCGGGCGGGGCTGGGCTGCTTTGGGGTGTCCCCAGACTGGCCGGGACTCTGCGTGGAGCTCTCCGGGCGGCGAAGGACCTTTCCTTCTCTTCAGGAGACAAAACGGTAGGGATGGAAAAGCCCCCCCCCCCGCTTGTTTGACGCAAAGCCCAAACTCGGCTGCTTGCCTTTCTCATTCCCTTGCGGATGCGTGTGTGTTTCTGTTTCTTGTGCCTGGAATTGGGAGGGGGGGGGAAGCTCTAAAGACTGGCGTGGGGCGACCTGTTATGCAGTTTTCACATCAAGGAAGAAGATGCACTTCCTCGTGGACTCCGATCACGTAGACCCACTGAAGTCAACAAGTCTGCCTTCGAGTCGCTGAGTCGGGAGGCTCTTCAGATGGCGATTTCAGCATTTATCTATCTCGTTGCTTATATTGTCTGACTCGCGATGATAACTTCAGCGGGGGGTCTTGGATCGAATGAACTGACCTTGTCCCAAGGGCTTCTATAGAGGATAAATCCTTCGTTCTGAAACTTCACGCGGTCAGTTTGCAAGCAGAGCCGTAAATCTCGCAGGCGGTGAGGATCCAGATTTGTGGCGCTCTGATGCGGTCACACTCCCGTTGTGTTACGCGTGCTTTTTTAACCGTAGCTTGTGGGGTGAACGTAGATGGCACTTTCTACACAGTGGAAAGGCGTGTAGTGTGTAGTACCACAACGTGGCACTGTGTTGTTCAAGTCCGAACTGTATTCTAAGGGGACCACACAGGCATAGGGCTTTCCTAAGTGGCCACCGCTTCGGTGCTGGTTCGAGTCATGTGACACAATTAGGTGCCTTTTAGCCTTTAGCATCGAGTTAAAAGCAAAGGCAGGACAAGCCTCCATGCTTGAGAGTTTTGCAGTTTTCTGCATGGGGTCCAGTAATGGTTGGCGTCAGGAGTGCAAAGATAGGATCTTGTGCATGTAGCCTTAAACCTCATTCTTCTGGCCACGCATCCCAGAGCAGCCATGCTTACTTACATCCTTATAATCCAGCAGCGATTTTAAATGGTATGGTTTGAATTGTGCAAATTGTCTTTCATACATTCGCATGAGTGTTTTTCTTAGTGCCCTTCCGGGGAAGGCAGTTGTACTTGGTGTGTCTGGTTAACTTCACTGCAGCCCTTTCATCACAAAGCATCTAAGAGGATGCTAAAAATAAGCATGTAAACTGTAGTGAAAATGTTTTTGAACTGCTGCTTTGGAAGTCTTGGAGGGCGGGGCCAGCCAGATAGTTCCACAGAGTAATTCGTTTACATTAACTTATAAGTATTTTGCTGTTGTGTTTAATAGCTTCCTTGCTTAGTGAAAATACTGGAGTGGTGAGGCACATAAACTCAGGTTTTCCTTAGCAAAGACTAGCGAAAGATAATAGCTTTTGCAGTATTTTATAGTTTGATAGAGGGATAGTTACTCATAGCTTGTGTATACATCCTAGTTTTACTTCCATCAAAGAAATTTTCCATGGTGTGTTATTTCAAAACCTCTCTGTCCAGAGGCAACAATGAGACAAAAGCAATTTGCACATCCTGGAAAGTGATGCCTTTCACAAACCACTTTTCATTATCTTAAACTGTTTCCTGCCATAGACTACACTGGTGAATGTATGGGGGTATGGAATAGACTTTGAATGCAGAGATCACTAAGGCTAGAAGAGTAAATTTATTTTCACTAAAGAAAATGAAAACATCTAGGTTAAATAGTATGGGAGATCTGTGTTGTTTCCACAATACCAAATAAATGTAGTTTTGGAAAGTCCACATAGCCAGATTAGCATCAAAAGAATAATAATTGTGTTTCTTCCCCCTTCTTTTTCTTGAGTGACTGTGTGACTGGAAACCAAAGGATTTTGGTGACAAAGAATGCTAAGAAAAAGGGGAGAATAGATTTCATGTGGCTCCCTGATTAAAGCTGGTTCTTTTTACACTTGTGAAGATTTCCTTTCAGTGGAGTCTAGGCTTCATCTGAAAGGAAGGGGTAGAGTCCTGCACTAAGTTCTATGCAGCTGGAGCTCTTGCCAAGCTCCCTTTGCCAAGTAAAGGGTCCCCGCACTCCAGGCACTCACTGTCTGGTGACACTTGTAACGATTACGGCATCTGAGTGCTGTGATAAGGCCATTATTTGCAAATAAGATGTGGCTGCCACTTCCCATCTCTCCTCTCCTGTGGATGGCGTCTCCCTTCCCCCCAGCTGCTCTGACTGGTGACCTACTTATTAAAACAAGAAGCACCTGCTTCTCTTAAGCCTCTTCTTGAATTTACAATTCTGTTTCTTCTATAATTCAGTACTTTTAAATAAAAACAATTCTTCTATATTTGTGGTTTCTTGAGGGTTTAATGTCAGAATGTGAAGTTCTTTTGCTTCCAAATCCAGATATATACGAAAGCAGTGTGCCTTAAATTTATACAGATTATAATCTCTTGTTTAAAATAAAAAAAAATACAGCAATGGGCCAAAAAAGATAGGCGGGTTTGTAAGGAGTGTTTTAACTGTAGCAGCAGAAATGCTGTGAAAACTGAATGTTTTAATTAGCTGTAATTTGGGCAGCATTGTGTCCTCAGGATTTTTGCCTGGAACTTTAAGGAGTATTGAATGGATTGTTGCATGAGAATCTGATGGTATAATGTGTCTCTGCAGGAACTTCATAAGAGTTGGATTTCATATTCACCTAGAGCTTGGCTGGAAGCTGGATGAGTTCATTAGTGCTGGTGCTGATTGTTGCTTACTTGGCTTTCTGTTTGAGGATGCGTAGGAGCATGTACATTCTGCGAAACCAGGAAGTGATCTGCCACTGCAAGGGCAAAGCTTGTATTACAGGTTGTCAGATACATTTTTCATGAGGATGGCCCCCTGTGACAGAATTCAACGAGTGCTTAGATTTCTAAGATTCACACTGTACAGAACATAATGAATAGACTTTTGACTTTATAGTTAGAAAATGTCACATACTCTTGAAAGTTGAATGTGAAAATACTAGCTTTACTATATTTTCTTTCTCCCAAACTTCTCTTAAACTACCTCTGAATTTTGCAGATTTGGACAACAGTTAATACAGTGTACTTTCAGTCACTTGAATAAGCATTCAAGATATATCTAAATCAAAAAGTTGTTGGTAGAACCAGTTGCTGATTCCTTCTTTCGATAGTTTGCGCTTAGCATTTCTGTTTGGTGTTCCATCCACTTGTCATATCCCCCCTCCTCTATAAGGATGCAGTGAATTGAAGTTTACAGCGAACTGCCCATGGTGATTCCGGTATAATATATGATCCAGGTCCAATAGCACCTTAAAGACCAACTAGATTTCCGGAGTATTTCCAAAGTCTATTAAAATCTCCCCTCTTCTCCTGTTATTGCTTCACTATATGCATACTACTAAACATTGCTGTCTGTTGACTGTAGTCACAATTTTGATAGATCAATGTAAGCACCTTGTCCAGTCTTTCTCTGATGTTTTACTGGTGTAGAACTCCTTTTAGACTACCCAGCAAGTTTTGCAAAGGGTACTTTGGAAGCAAACACCACTTCTCAGTTCAAATTTCATGAACAAATGTCTGTTTTTCAGGATAGACACAAACCTGATTGAATGTTAGGTTTGTGTGCTTTCTTCCCTTTTATGGCACAATGAAATTGAAGATGGTCTTCGGCTGAATCCAGTTATTCATGGTGTCTGAATGTGAGCATCTGAACAAACTGCAGTTAGCTTCCTTCCCAGTAACTTGTATTCTTATACTGAGTCTACTTTGATTTTATAACTCCCTTCCCTAGTTCCTGAAAACTTTCACATTGTGTTACCATAGAAATGGATACCCTCTTGAGAAGGTTGCTTGCTTGTTTGCAAGAATAATTAGCTGCTAACTACTTACCAGTTATAAATAGCTTTATTTTCTAACATGTAGATTTAAAATGCCTTTGTTTGAAGCCTGTCTTAAAAATTGAGTGTTACAGAGGGCATGCACACCCACTTGTAATAAACTGAAAGAGGTTGGATTTAAACATCTGTAAAGAGAGATCAGAGAGCCCATGGTGCAGAGTGGTAAGCTGCAGTACTGCAGTCTATGCTCTGCTCACGACATGAGTTCGATCCTGGCAGAAGCCGGGTTCAAGTAGCTGGCTTAAGGTTGACTCAGCCTTCCATCCTTCCGAGGTCGGTAAAATGAGTACCCAGTTTCCTGGGAGTAAAGTGTAGATGATGGGAAGGCAATGGCAAACCACCCCGTAACAAAAAGTCTGCAAAGAAAATGTCATGATGCTACATCACCCCCCATGGGTCAGTAATCTCATGATTTTTATGCATTTAATAGTTATTTTTTCATGTATGGTTGCTTTCAAAAGAAATCTCTGTAATTTAAGCTATTGAGAAATTAATTCAGTGGCCCTGAACAATCAGAATATATTGTTTCCACTACTGTGACATACTGCTATCTCTGTATATGTGACTAGAAAGTAACAAGCAAAAAGATGGACCCCTGCCCTGCTTACAGTTTAAATTTTGGTGGATGGGGCAAGAGGACAGTACGGGCACTGGCTGAAAGAGAAGAACAATGTATGAAAATACAGTTGCACATTTTAGTTTAGGCAGGGCAAAAAGAATTAGATAAAGTCATGGACAATAAGTCTATCAACAGTGGTTAGTCATTATGCTTAAAGGGAGCCTCCATGTTCAGATCTAGTATTCTGCTGCATACCAGTTGCTTGTGGGGCAAGTGTTGGGGGATAGCAGTTTCATTTATTTATTTGATTTGCATACTGCCTTTCTACTCAAATGGGGTCTTCAAGATGGCAACCACCTACATTAAAACATTAAAATAACACTTAAATGTATATATAAATATAGCAAGAACATATAAACATACAAACAAACAGCAAACACGCACTCCCTACCAGGAAGGAGAGTTAGTAAGAGTTTACTGGGGTACACCAAATGAAGCAAAAAAGTCTTCACCCACTAGCAGAAGACAATGTCAGTGGGAAACAGGCAAATTTCCCTGGGCAGGAGTTCCAAAGTTTCAGTGCTAAAGTTTCAGTGCCACAGTTGAGAAGACCCTTCCCTGGGTTGTCACCTCCCTAATTGGGGGGGGGGCACTCGAAGCAAGGCCTCCATAGCTGATTGAAGAGGACAGGTGGATTCATATGGGAAAAAACATTCCCAAAGCCATATAAAACTTTAAAGGTCTATACCCGCACCTTGAATTGGGCCCAGAAACAAATTGGGAGCCAGTATAGATGGAACAGGACTGGAATGATATGGTCCCTATGAGCTATTCTAGTCAACAGAATGGCTGCAACATTCTGTACCAGTTGCAGCTTCCAGACACTTTTCAAGGCCAATCCAACGTAGATCACGTTGCAGTAGTCTAAAGTGGATGCTACTAGAGCATGCAGTACAGTAGGGGCGTGTGCTTTGAGTTCCTGGTTCGGGAAAAAATCCCAAACTGGGCCCGATTCGTAAAGATTCGGTATTTCCGAATTGGGTCAGTATGATGGCCCTGATTCAGAAATACCAAATCAAAGCTTCCCGAAGCAATTCCCAAAGCACCCTCCCACCACCACCCCACTTACCTGGTGGCGGTGGAAGCAGCAGCCTTCCCTGCTGCCTTGCTGGCCGCTGCAGAGGTTGAAGCGACAGCATGGGCAGTGGAGGCAGCAGCTGTGGCCTTCCGTGGCAGCCCCCACAGAGGCCAAAGCGGTGGCGCAGGCGCCGGCGCTTGCTGCCACCTTGCCAGCCGCCACGGAGGCTGAAGTGGCGGCTGGCAGGGCGGCAGCGGAGGTGCTGGCGTTCGTTGCCACTCTGCTGGCTGCTGTGGAGGCCGAAGTGGTGGCACGGGCGGCAGAGGTGCTGGCTGCAGTCTTCCCTGCCACCCTGCTCTGGCGTTTGGGAAAGGTAAGTGGGGTTGGGGTTGGGGGGAGGGAGGTGGGGATTTACGTTGGTATGCTCCGAATCATTAAGAAGCATACCGAAGTGATTCCAGTTTGGTTATTCTGAATCATTTTCCTGCTTCAGGGAAAACCCGCTGCACACCTCTACAGTACAGTGGAAAGTCTTTCCTGCCCAATAAGGGCTAGAGCTGGTGAAAGGCACCCTAGGCCACCAGTGTAATGTATGTGCCCAACAAGATAAATTATCAGACAGGAGGCTGGGATCCAGCAGTACTCCCAAGTTATGAATCTGACCCTTTAGCATCTATGTTTTGTTGCAATTAAGCTTCAGTTTGTTATCCCTCATCCATCCCAAAACTCCCTCCAGATGCAGCAGAGCACTTGTGTTCTTTGGGTTTTGAGATGGGAGTTGAAGGAAGAGGAAAACGTGTATATATAGTGATGGCCTTCATGCAAGGATTGCAAGAGGGAATGATGGGAATCTAAATGGACAGGAGATGAGGGAGGATTGAGAGAGAAAAGTGGGGCAAAGCCATGGAGGGCTTGGAGGGTAAATGCAAGGGGCTTGTGCTCTGTATGGGGCAAGAGTGGAAACTAGTGTTGACACCCATCCTAGTCATGGCTTGAATAAAGGAATAAAGGAAAAAGTTTTCACTGAGTGCATAGGTAGAAAAGTTCCAGTAGACTAGCCATGTCAGTTTATTGTAGCAAAACAAAACACAAGTCCAGTGGCACCTTGAAGACTAACAACATTTTTTTGCCAGTACCAGGCTTTTGTGATACAGGGCTTATGTCTTGATATACAAAGGGAAGTGCAGAAACGGGCATATTTTACTGTGTTTTGTAAGGGAATGTGGCATAGAATATAGTTTGTGGATTTTTTAGAAAGCTGCAAGCTCCAGTGGAGGGATGTGAAACTAGAGAAACATTTATAGTCTTGTCAACTTGTGAAATAAACCCCTCCTACTGATTTCTTCCTGTTTTCCTGCCCTTTCTCTCCTCTAATGAGCCCAAGCAACCTAGAGCAACCTTGTTTCCTTTCTGATATAGCCAGTTTCCTATATTATTACACTCATGTACTATAGACCGCCCAAAATGTTCCCATCTAGTATCACATTAGATAAAAGTGCAGGGATAAGGCATAGAGTAAAGATTGCGAGTGTTTGTCATTACACTTGCCTAGCATATCTTCCTGCTGGCTATGTGCTCAGGAGTGGAAGCTTTCTACATATCTGCATGTCACATGGCATGTGCTCTTGCAGATGCCGCTCCCTGACATATGGAAGGCTACGTGGATGTTTTGGTGACTGCTGTGTAGGCAGGGTAATATTTGAATGAACCCATCCTCTTTTTGCTACTCTCTCTCTCTTCCTATACTTCTCGAGCCAGCTGCCTTACTTTTTAAGACCCTTTCTCTTGGCTGGTTCACAGGGTATACATCCAGATAAACAGAAGTTCTTTCTTGACTCTTGCACTTTTTGGGTAAGATTCCCCCCAAATAATCTGAATATTCACTGTCATTGTAATGCTTTTTACCATCAGATTTCGGCACCAAGGCATTATATAGTGTATTTCAAAAAGAGGAATCGAAAGGCAGCACATCAAGAAGTTAGGTCTGTTTAGTCTCTTGTGGAAATATAAGTCTGCATTCTTCGTGGCTAGCATGAGCAGTAACAATTTCACTTGCATGCATTGTTTGTCCAAAAGGAAATTCCTGCTTTACAGAGAAGGAGAGTGGCCAAGGAGGAGAACATATTCTTCTAATTAATTGAACCAGATTGCATCATTAGGGGCACCATCTATGAATGTGCTTGTCTTTTTTACAAAAGAAAGTACAAACCCTTGAATTGTAGAGATTGGGGTACTATCTGGTTCCACTAAACTAGTGGGAGCTTTGGCATTGGAAAGTGAATTGATCTGTTTATTGAGATGATTGTTTTAGTAGTTCAGATAAGGGAAACAAAATTATTACATATGCTGTCATATGTTCCAATAAATAATTTATTAACAGCTTATATGATACAGGGTTTTATCTTTTATCACTTACAATAGAAAACACTTATCTGCATGAACCATGCTGAAGAGTTTCTTCACAGAGACTTGTCGTCTGCTTCCATAAGTAACTGAAGTACTGTGTTCATTGGGACAGCTCTCATTTTCAGTCTTCCTGCCCGCACACTACACAATTTAGCTTTGGTTGTTTTCATTAGTTCTATTTATTAAATGGTAGTCCAAGCTCAGCCTAGCTCAAGCAGTATAGTAGCTATGCTACTCAGAATGGCTCTGTACATTACAAAGCAATCATGCTCGCTGAGAAAAAAAATGGTGTTTTCCTTTGTGAAATGTGAAGTGTAAATGTCCTTAAATATCCATATATGTATACCTGGAATGGGCTGATGTTATTTGGTGCTTATGGATATGTACATGTTCTTTGTCTTTGAGTCTGCTGTAAAAACTCTGATATACAAGCATGTATGTTTGCCCTGTAAAATGTGGAACCATTCCTAGACTCAATTCCAGTGAGCTTGGACCTGATTAATTCAGGCTCAAACACTTCCATCCTTGTATGGTGCTGTGAAATCGAAGACAAGCATCTGACCAGCTCCAGTGTGCCATGTCATTTGAATAGGGTGTCTTAATAAATTGAGGTTCGTTGTGGTTTTATGGTTGTCAACTGCTTCAAGAAAAACTATCCTGTCCCTTTAACAGAGGCTGGGATGGGATGTTATTTACCAGGTGATGTTATTCAAGTCCATGCCATGAAAAGTTTCAGCTGTCCATTTATATATGTTAAGCCTCTATTTAAAGAGACAGAACATTATTTTCCAGGCCTGTTGACAAACCTCTAGGTGGTTTTATCCTGGTTGAAAATTCCAGTTACTGGAAAAAGATGGACTTCCATTTAAGGAGCTCTCATCCAGATATTGCAACAATTTGGGTCTAGTTGAATACATTCAGGGGAAGAGAAGGTCTGGGGAAGATTCTGCTAATTAGCAGCAGCTGAGTAACATCTGGCTGAGTTTGCTTTAATTTCTTCACACATATATTTAAAGCATGGGTGTGCCCGAAGGTGTGAGACCTGTGGCAGAAGCCAAAGGGCAAGGGCTCTTGTTCTTTGACTTTTAGCCTGTAGGTTGGAACCTAGAACTGGGTGGAAGATCAGCTGGTGGAAAGAGAAGACCTGCTTGGCAGTCAGAGGTCTCCCCTATCTTTCTCGTTTGTTGTGTTTTTTCTCTCTGTATTGTTAGCTTCTTGAGTCTCCATTAGGGAGAAAATAAGAATATAAATGTACTAAATAAATAAATACATTTGAGCAGACTGAGCAATGAGTGGAGGGAGGGAGTATATTCATGTGGCAAGTATGTTCATGCCTATCATAATCAGATTTCAGTCTGAATGAAGCTGTAGTTTTGTAATGGGTCTGCTACTTAAAAGATATTAGTTCCAATGTGATGTATAAGAGTTTTTATTCAGTATCTGGCTGGAATCCTTGTGAGTAGTGCTGTTCTTGAATACCTGAACTTCCTTCTCTGTGTCTTCTAATTACTACTTTTGAAAGATGTGCACAGAAGTTTTGTATTGGACCTCTTGCACAATTAATGGTATGAAATGAACACTTGGTAGTTTTGAGGAATATTATTTACATCATTTATACCCTGTCTTTCTGCAAAATGGGAACCCATTCTCCTCTTCCCCATTTTGTCATCACAACAACCCTGTAAGGTGGGCTAGGCTGAGAAAGTTACTGGCCCAGAGTTGTCTAGCAAACTTCCTTAACAGAGCAGAGATTTGAACCTCCGTCTCCCAGATCTAGTCTGACACTCAAACAAGTACGTTGGTAGTATAATGTTATGATCATGTGTTACTGATAATGGTGGTTTCTGGAGCTCTAAAGAAGTTGGTGGAATAACGAATTCTTAGGGCTGAGGAAATTTGTCTAATGCTTCTTCAGACATTAAAAAAAGCTGCACTATATCAGTGTTTCCTAACCTTTCTTCCATGAAGGAACTTCTAAGTTAACTTTTCAAATCCTGAAGAACCTGTACATATGAAAATGCTTACATGCCAGAAAAAGTTGATGATAGGGAGTACAATTCAGTTACTGCTAAATAATTGTAAAAAGATTTATTTGTAAAGTGCTGATTATAGATCGATAGATAATGACATAGAGTCAACTTACATCACCTTAATTGCTATATTTTGAGGGTTTGGAATTTTCTGCAGTATTACATTTTTAAAACTTATTCTATTGTTTCTTGAGGAGCCCCTGACAATGGCCTGTGGAACTCCAGGGTTCTGATTGAGAAACACTGGTAACAATTTGCACAAGGTGTTTTTCTGCGTGATTTCTTACTCAGGGATGAGCAAGAGGGATTTTCTGTGTGATTTTTTTACTCAGGGATGGGCAAGAGGGAAAAGGCAGGTTTGCATGTAAAACGAATCTTTAATTATTAATATTCAAAGTTTATTTTGTGAATTTCAATCTTCTTTTCATTCAGCACTTTACACAAAATGACAAAAATGAGTTTGGCAAATATGTAACATCTGAAGGTGACCTTTGAAGTAGTTTTCCATTTCCTGTGTGTGTGACCTTAATGGTAAGCTTTACATCACTTCTGTAGGTAGGTGTATGAGCTCTCTCTCTATATGTGTATATATATACGTATCTTCCAATGAAGCACATGTTATTTTCATACTTTTCCCTTCCCCTTTTATATGTTGCATTAGAAGCATGAAAATGGATTCACGAGAGTCTGTTGCATATATCCTTTTCCTGCTTCAGCATAACATCCAAAGTCACCCCCCAATTAGTCATTAATTCCCCTGGCATGTGTGCAGGGTAGGAGTATGTTGTGCAGGGTAGTAATCGCATATGTGCAGGGTAGGGGTAGGTTGACAGTAGACTGTTGTGGTAATGAGAGACTTGGTGATGAGAGACTCCAGTGGTCAGGTAAGGAATTCGGGATTTGTGAGATATGTTTGGTCTCTGTGATGGTAGACTTATCTAGAGTGAAGATATGAGCTACTGCTATTCCCAGCAATAGTTATAATTTGGTAGACGGTACCAGGAATTAGAGAGTAATTCTTGAATTTTTAAAGGAAGGCACTCTTGGTGAAATTGTGTGTGAAGTTAGTAATGGCATGAATGACTGTTGCTATGTATGAACAAAAAGTAGAAAATAGTGAATTAAGATATCCTTTAGATCACAAAGCTAGTTACAGAATTGTGTACCTTTAAGATTAAAAATACCGTATGGAAGACAATTTGGAAAACTTCAATTTCTACATCTGTTGTTACTCTTCTACTAGCTGCAACATCGAAATAATTATTTAACTTACATTCATTTAAATGATCAACATTGCTGGAAGTAATACTTTTTAACTTTCTTGAAAACTTCATTGAGCTGCTTTTGTCAGAATTTTTGTCAGCATAGGTATGTTCTAAATAAATAAATCTTATTGAATGTGCCACTCAGAGTCTTGAATATATTGTAAATACTAATCAAGTTCTGTGGTATAACAGTTGCAAGTGGCCCCTCTGGAATAATTAAACGGCAAGTATAACACTGTATTGGTAGGTACCCTTATCTCCAGGTGTTGGTGTTTGCTGTCTGATGACTCTTTCCTTTATAATTTATCATAAGCCACCACATGAAGTAGTTCTTGCCAGCTTGTTCCTCTTTTCTCCTGGAGAGCCAGTTTGGTGTAGTGGTTAAGAGCACGGGACTCTAATCTGGAGAACTGGGTTTGATTCCCCACTCCTCCACTTGAAGTCAGCTGGGTGACCTTGAGCTAGTCACAGTTCTCTGGAGCTCTCTCAGCCCCACCCACCTCACAGGGTGATTATTGTTGAGGGGATAATAATGACATACCGCTCTGAGTGGGCATTAAGTTGTCCTGAAGGGCACTATATAAATCAAATATTATTATTATGTTATTACCTTTCCATCTTGTTCCTTTTCCAATGGGGGAATGAAAAAAACATGATCTAGATCAAATGTCTCAAAAGGTTTTATGAGAGTACTTTCCTGTATGACCGTTGCAATTTCAGAATAACTTGCTTTCGCTATAGTCTTATAGGGATCATATTACTAATTTCACAGCTCAATCCTATGCGGGGGGAGTGCTTAGGAAGTCATTGAACCACCACATTGGTGTATCTGCCTGCTATGCCAGTGTAAACCCCACTTATGCCAGCAATACTTCCTGGTGCCACTGTGCCTGGGTTCCCCAACTGTGCCCAGTTGCCGTGGCTTGGATTTTACAAGCCTTGTTGCTTGTAATAATGTATTTTGATAGCTTCTCTTGATTTCCTGGTTATGATTTGTACATTATTCTTTATTCTTAGTAGCTCGCATTTCATGGATGGTGAGAAGTTTTTCTTCAGACAGCTAGTCGGAAGACTCTGAAGCCAACGACAAAAATTTCAGTTCAGTCAGAGCAGCACACAAGCATTGACATGACCATCCCTTTTTGCACTTTCCTGTGTGATGTGCTTATTTTGTCTCCTGAGTTAGGCTTTCTGATATTCAAAATTGACTTCAGTCTTTCTGTCACTTCTAATCATTTTGTTAACTTAACATTGACTTTGATGCAGAACATCCTTATTATTCCAACCAAACTGACTGGAAGTAAAGAATTTATTTTATCAAACAAAGTGATGTGGGCAGATTAGTAATTTAAGTTGACTGAAATACTTTGGTGTCCCCCCCCCCCCCCGAGAATTAAAGATGCTTTTGGAAGGGCTGAAGTAGCCAAGAAAGAAGACAAACCTAGTTGTGGGGGAGGGAGATTTGTTTGTGTTGAGAAAGGTAACACAACTGTAGGATCTGTTGGGGCTCACCTTTTAATGTTTTGCTGCCAGGAAATGCTTCCCAAAGTTATTAGTTTATGAATACTTGGCAGATCTATTAGTATATGAGGGCCCCTTCTCATGTTACATTGGTAGTATGTGAGTGGCTGCAGCATGGCCCCTTCCTCCATTTTTGGATAATTTGAGGAGCCCCAGAATATGTGGGAAGAGCCCTGGTGTCATGGACTAGTCTGGGCTCAGTGAAAATGAGGACTCCTCAGTTGAAGAGGAGCTTTTTGTGTAGCCAGCCCTGACTCAGCTGAAGCCAGTGATCAGGAAGAACAGCTGCTGGCTAATCAGAGTCCACAGCCAGCAGCTGAGGCAGAGCCACTGGCGCCCTCCAGCACCAACAGCACAGAGGAAGCTCAGCCAGGGACTTCCAACACCACAGGTGAAGCCCAGCCAGGGGCTTCCACCCCACAAGGTTTGCCACACTCAAAGAGTGCTGCAGACGAAGGCAGCGAGGGGAGCTGCAGGAGAAGCAGGAGAAACAGCGCAGTGCTCGTCTCCTGGGCCAACGCCAGCTGCTTGCGGATAGCAACGATGAGTAGCATCAGGATAGAGCCAAGCAGCTGGCTGCAAACCATGCCTGACTATAAAAGCCAGTCTAGAGGAACTGCCAGGTGTGGAAGCAATGTGTTGGATTCTTGCTACTGCTGCAACCACTCTCTTGACTCTTGCCTTGCTCCTGTAGCTTTAGTACCATGTCTGTATAAAAGCATATTTACATGGCTTAGCAATGTGAAATTTATTATCAGATACTGTTTTATTAATGTAAAAAAAATCCTGGAATTATCATAATCAGATTAACATGTTTTCCAGCAATTTTATCTTTGATGTACAAGGAGCCGTTTGCTTCTTACCTGCGTTGTATGGGATCTAAATTAGACTTCAGCAAACTTAACTTTCCCTTCCAACTTTTTTGCCAGGAAAAGAAGCTATATTGTTAATTATTCTGTGTTGTTGCTCTTGTAGATAATTTCTGAACACATTTCAGAAGGGCAATTAATATAATTGACTCCTTTTTAGAACATTTAGGTAATCTTTGTGAGTAGTTCTTGGTTGTAAAATATCCATTATTATTTTCACTGAATATTGAAGATGTACAGTGTCATAATGTTATAGGGCAGCGATAATCTCTTAATTGAAATAATAGTTCTTTTTTAATCATTACATTTCTTACTTGTTTTAAGGATAACATATTAGCTTCTTCCCCTA
Organism: Eublepharis macularius; assembly: GCF_028583425.1. NCBI lineage: Eukaryota > Metazoa > Chordata > Lepidosauria > Squamata > Eublepharidae > Eublepharis > Eublepharis macularius. Next base: position 132,254,767 of record NC_072790.1, read on the forward strand.
TGGGGCCTGTTAGCATTAGTTACTTTAGGACAGGACTTTTTTTCTGGGAAAAGAGGTGGTGGAACTCTCTATTATCACAAGTGTGAGCGCAAGGTGTGCGTGCTCCTGAAAATGTGTGATGACGCTGCTTCCCGGAAGTGGCCCCGCTTCCCGGAACCCAGCACAATGCATTACGATGAGATAAATGTTAGTAAGCTTGGGAAATTACACTATTATGAGAAAGGGCTTGTTTCCTTTCTGTATCCTCTACAGTGAAATCTTACATTCCCTTTCCCAAATATTTCAATTCTTTGGAATCATATTTTAAAATATGCAAGAAGGAGGAGGGCTCTAAAAATCCAAAACCCATCTCACAAATCTAAATTCTAACAGATTCCCTCTGGCAGCGTAGAAAAAAAAGTCTAAAACTCTTTCTCAAAATTCCACAGAGTCTGAAATGCCTAATCTAATGAATATTGAATTTTCAATTTTTCATGGAAGGGTTTTGCTTTACTGGAATAATTCAAAATTAGATACTCAACTTTAGCAGCATTAGATTTATACTTAGTTTAAAATGGCTTTTTTTAAATTGTTGCCTGCCAACTCTATCTTACCGATGGCTAAGCTGTTGTGACATTGTGAAATGCTCATAAATATTCCAATGTCCCAGACAAACAATATTCATACAATATTATTTTGTTCAGGAGCATAGGGCTTATTTGGGAATAATATCCATGAATTGGTAACTTCAGAATTTATGTAGGCACTGATGCGGTGTCTGGAGATCATTTATAATTCCTGGAGAAGGCCAGCTTCAACCTGAATGTTGGCATTCCTAGTTTGTATAAACAGGAAGTTGACTTGTCAGAATGTGGGATACCATGCCATATCACAGCAACGTAATGTCCAAGTAGCATTCTAGGGTATGGTTGCAAAGTTCAAAGTTTTATATTTATATGCTATCTTTGGGACCCCATTTGCGTGGAAAAGCAGCATCTAAATGCTTTAAATAAATATGATGTGAGCATCAATCAGTCTTCTCAGCATTTTGAAACCAAATTGGCCTTACTCAAAATTCCCATTTTCATTCCAGTCAAGTATTGGGCTCATTTCGATGATTTGTTCACGGTTTAAAATGAACAGTATTTTAACAGTATTTTTGCATTTTGCATGGTTGTCTGGATTCATTAGCTCCCACCAATTGTCTTTCACCAATTCATTGTCTTTCACCAATAGCTGCTGTTGGTATATGCTCAGAACTGCCTGAGTAGCTTGGAATTATACCTATTTCATTTCCATCAACTTTAGCAGGAAGTCCATGCTGGAAAATAATGGTAACTTATTCAAAAGATAATGTTGGGTTACAGCTTGTTTTAGATTTTAAAGCCACTCCCTGCAGCAGGTTATTCCCTCCCCTTTGGAAAGATAAGGTTTGGGAGACTTTGGGAGAAGGCAGCTGAGGAGAAGAGGGCAGACATCTGTTGTGTATTATGTGAGTATTCTATCGCGCATGCACAAATGGCCATTAACCATCTTTGAGTGCTCAGCAGGGAGACTTGCAAATATGTGAGTGGTTTGGGTTGAGCACAGGCGTTTTTGCCCATAATGAAGAATGTATACTGCTGACAAATAACCCAAAAGTTAAAAAAAAAAATGTAACTAGGAGCGGAACTACAAGTGACAAAAGGCACAGATTGGACACTTGTCAGCTTCCCTCAAGTTTTGATGGGAAATGTAGGCATCCTATTCTTGCAGCTTGGCTCTGTGACTGCTGTCCAATGGACTTTTCAACTGTCACTTGTCCAACATTCCGCCAAGCTGCCTACGTTTCCCATCAAAACTTGAGGGAAGCTGACAAGTGTCCAACCTGTGCCTTTTGTCACTTGTAGTTCCGCTCTAGGTTAAAATTGGTGCTCTTCATCCATTGAAATTTTTTCATTAGAGCAGGTCATAACTGTATGATTAAAGAATTATATGGATAAAAGCATATATAATTCTTTATCTTGAACGTTAAGAATTAGACCAGGAAAGATGCAAGAATGTGAAATGAATGTTTAGCACATTTTTCACCTTATATGGAAAAATGTCTGCAACAGTTCAGGTAGAAGTAATATTTTCAGCTATTATCAAGTTTCTTGCAGCTGGAAAAAATCTTTATTAATAGGGTGGTTTGCAAATTTGCGGTTGAGTATTGTTTTTTAGCCTAATTAGCCAATTATTCTTCTTAAGCAAGTTAATAGCTTCACATATTTTTAGTGCTGTATTACAGACAGGCAGAGAGCCCTGGGTGTCTGAAGCTAAATTTGCAACCCTATTTGTTGGTGTGACTGGTGCCTCCCCCAAATGAAGGCACTACACATGCCACCTACCTAGCCAAGCCACCACTCTGTCCCTTGGTGGTTATTGTGAGAATAAAATGGACAAGAGGAGAATAATGTAAACTGCTTTGGGTCCACATTGTGGAGAAAGGAATGAAGAAAATGAAGTTGCTCCACCCCAACCCTGTCTATAGAATCTCCTTTCATTAGTCATGGTAGCTAACTAGAAAGTCTGTATTTAAACACAGTATGTGTCTGACTAGATACAGGGGACAAATAGAGCACGCTACTGTTTGCCTGCCCTACACATTAACCTCCAGAATAACTTACTGGCTGGCTGCTGTTGGAAGCAGGAAGTGGGGTCTGATCCCACTCTCGCAAACCTGTTCCGTTTTTCTACCCCGGATACAATTCAGTAACTTTATTTTTTCCCTCCTTCCCATTTTGTTTTTGATTTTACCCTCTGCCCCCACTACAAAAGGGAATCCCAGATTTTTTCTCACAGAACCAATATCTCTGGCTTTGCAGCTTGACTTAAAACAGCATCTCCTGCTTCTAATGTTGTGGTTGTGTTTATCTTGAAGAAGAAGGACGGGAGACGCTTCAACAGTTGCTGTCCAATCACTATCTTCCCGCATGCACCCAACATTGTTTTCCCCCCACCATGCAAGCATGTAAGCTGGGAGCTGAGGTGATTTGGGAACTCTTTGGAGAGCAATTCTGCACCCTCCTTCCATTTTTAATAAAACACATTTGTTATGCCTTGTCAAAACCTATCATTCTATGTACTAGAAAACAGGTTTTTGCCTTTTTTCCTATGGATGCATAGAAGAATTGCAACTTGGGAAGAAACTTGTGTCTCGGTAACAAAGCAACTAGATAAACTGTGGGGAATGCAGAGGATTCAGATGTTGTTTTTTTTTTAAAGATTCCTGTTTTCACTTTGATATTGACCTGCAATACCAGAATGTTTCAACACCTGAGGCTTTGAGATGAAAAATATTTATTTACAACCATTACTGTCTTCTTTGTGAAGCTCAGGGATGGCTTAGCTTAGCAAGGCTGCTAGATCATGTGCCTTCTGACCATATGCCTGAGATCTTGTGATTTGCTATGTGCGGCTCTTGTCTATAGATTAAAGCCAACTGTGTTCTGTTAAGTATTTTTAGGACTTGTGTATGGAATTTAGCTGTAAGTTGTTATAATGAGGTAGTCATGTGTGGATCTGACAAAGGCCTGAGTGTGTGTTTCTTTTTTGCTACTCTGTGCCTTCTATAAAGTGAAGTGTCCTTACACCACTTTTCTAAACTGCCCATATTTACTCTTAGGTTTCCACCCATGGACTTGCACATTACTATTTTAGTATAACAAAGTCTATATATAGCAACAGTGGTAAATTAAACACTATACAAAATGTAGTGTTAAAGATAGAATAACATTTTGCCAATCTAGTTTAAAAGTAAATGATATTGTATGAAAGCCATATTTAAAAGGATCTCATTTTGGTTTGTTACTAAGCAAATGACTAACGTTTTTGCTGGCACGTAAACCCTGTAATTGGAGAATCTTCCATGCAAATGTTTTAAATACCTGGGTTTGCTGCTTTTTGATGCATAGAATTTTGAGTCTAGGATATCCTGGATATACATAAACTGGCCTAAAAACATTCTTCCTTCTTCCAAACTCCCATAAAATGCGTTTTCAGTTCACTCTGGTGGGTCTTTTGGATGAGAGAAAAGTTACTCCCTGAAGTGTTTTTCAGGTTGCTACATCCATTTGAAGAAAATGAATTTATTTTTGAAAGGAAAACACATCATGCTTCCTTTTTAGAGGTTTATTTAACCATATGAACCCACAAAGCTGCCTCATATGACTGCTGTTCTATCTAGTTCAGTCCTGTCCAAGTTTCACCAAATCCTACAGTGTATGAACCATGCCATTGCGATTTGGACCTTCCTGATGATTGGGGCTGTGTGTATGTTGTGTACTTAAATTTATCACACAGGACTGGAATGTGACATCTTGGCATCAGTTTGGTACCCTGAGAATCTTTTTTGGTTCTTTCCAGACAGGTGATAACTAGGGGTGTGCAGTTCAGTTCAGAATACAGATTAATATACAGAATTTTGGCTGACTCAGTGAAATCTGAGTATTTTGAATTAAAAAAATACTGAATTCAGATATTCTGAATTTTTACTGAATTAATTAGGCAAAATTTGTCCATTTTTTCCTAGAGGAAAATCAATCTGGAGGCTAGCTGGTGGGCTGGGTGCCCACTTCATCAGATTTGGAGGAGTCCTACAATTGATTGTCCACTAAAGTGCTCCAAAGTTCTGTGAATATTAGACCCTGGAGGACAATTTTATGAGCCCCCAAAGAAGGTACCTCTAGCCACTCTTCATTATTCTCTTTGGGGAAAAATATCTGGGGGCTATCTGGAAGGCTGGGGTGGCATTTTTCAAATAACCTCCACCAAATTTTCAGAAGATCTACTTCTGACTGTCCTCTAAAGACCCCTCAAGTTTCAGGAAAATTGAACCTTGGGGGCCAATTCTATGGTCCCCTGAACAAGATGCCCTAAGCCACTCCATTGTTTTCTATGAGGAAAAAAAATTCCCAAGCTAACTCCCACTGCAGAAACACACTGGAGCAAGGCTGCCTTGGCCAAGACACACTCCCAAATGGAAACTGAGCTCATCCCTGAGAAAGCCAAACAGAACCAAACTGAAGCACAAAAATGGAATTCTCCCTGAACCAAAATGAATCAAGGGGACCAACATCATAGCAGAGAATCATGTCTATTCCACTGAAACCAGGACACTGTTGCAAATTAACCCAAAGTAAGTTATTTCCCCATAGGAAATAATGGCTGAATATTACCGAATTTTTCAGAAATAGCTGAGCCGAATTAGAGAACTAATTTGGAATTCAAGGAATTCTGAATTTATTCTCAGACTTGGTAAACAATTTTAGATTTAGTCAAACCATTTTTTGGTGCACATCTCTAGTGATCACCTCCTCATTGAGGCAACCGTGCAGTGTCTGCAAAAAGATTGGAAAAAATAGGAAGGAATTCTGTTCTCAGCCTTACACAGAGATGTAAAATTTCATGAACATTTTGAAAGAATAGAAAATTCGTTTACCTGTTTTTGACATTTGGGGCTGACATTTAGAGCAAAAATGTTCAGTAGGCTTAGGTTTGATTTACATTGCTTTAACAACATAAGAAGCATCATTTAGTGTATAAAATTTGTCATATTCACATTCATATGGTACTATTTGGCATATTCATATTTTTAAAAAACCTAGTGTTTTTTTTTTAGGTTTCAGTTTTTTATGCAAACCTGGGGCTTTTTTCAGGTGTGTAGGAAGATCTGTCTTGTCCGTTTACAACTCCAGTCTCTGGATTTAAGTATCCTCAGATCAGGGCCATTTGGCTGTTAGTATATAAAATAGCTCAAAATCAAGATTCTGTAACTGGAACACATGGGCTTGGATCCTAAGTCACATTAGAGGAAAGTAGTTTTCCTACTTGCCCCTCACTACTGTATTCAGTGCCCTCTGAAATTTTGTTTTTGTGGTCACTGGACTCCTTCCCCCCAGAACAGTGGATTGGGACAAAGTGGGGTAGTTTGCAGCAGGAGGGGAGAGGTGATGGTAAAATTTTCCTCCCTGCCTCCACAGATTGGAAATCTCTTTTATCAGAGGAGCTGCTACTGTGTCAACGAACAGAACCTTGGGATCCAAGCCATAGTTCCCTGTAAACTTTTAAAAAGAGTTATTTAAATAATGGGGAATTTGTTGAAGATATTTGTCCTCTTTTGCCTCAGAAAGAAAGTGTTGTAATTCAGAGCTTCATGGGGAGCTCTGAAAACAGTACATATGAAGGAGGAGTGATCCCTCCATGTTTTAATTGTTTTAAATGTTTCAACTGTTGTTTTTGTGACTTTGTATGTTTTTATGCTCTGTTTTAAATAATGTGTTTTGGTTGATTTTAATGGTTTTATAATGTGATTTTAGTATTATGTTTTAATTTGTTAGCTGCCTTGGTGCCCCTTAGGAGGGAAGAAAGGTGGAATATAAATTTTGTTAAATCAATATTAAGAAGACTACTGTTTTCATCTCTCTCTTTCTATACAGAATTCACAGTGGTGGCAGTGGGAGATGTTTGGTAATGATTGGCTTGTTGCTCAGTTGACAGCTGTTGATGACCCACCTTCCCGTGCTGTTAGAGTCTCCATATGATAGACTTTTGTTAAGCAGCTCCCCTTCATTGCTTGTGTCTGCACAATGCAAAATGTACATCCGTTAGCCTTTACCCATAGAAACCTGTTTCCAGAGAAATTAGGCTGTATTACTTTCATACAGAGCGCAGTGTGTTCCATATGTGACAATTTTATCAGGAGTACCTCTTTGATCTGCTGTATATATTTTTATATACAGCTAAACCTTTTCTATAAGAAATGTGACATGAAACATAGCCTGTTTTTGAACTTAAAAGATGTACAATGAATGAGGCAAATGCACACATTGAATTATTTTGTTTTGCCATGATAATTCTTTGTTTAATTAATCATTCTGTTAGTATGTGGGTTGCTGTTTGCAAAGGGAGGGGTTGATATCTTGCCAGAGGAAATCAGACCGTGCAGTGAACCTAACCTTTTGACTCTGTCCATGATACTTACATTTTCAGGAGCAGCAGTCTATCACATCACTTGCATAAAACTGGCTTTAAGGAGGAGTGACTGTACCGTTCTTTCAACATAATTTTAAGATTTTACTATAGTTGAATAAAAATGCTTTAATGTTAAATGTGCTTCTGACCACTCATCCCTTTGTTACTAACTTACTGCTTTTAAATATACTAACTTTAATACAGTTCTTATTGTGTAGGTAACTGATCTATTATTTTTATACATGTGGCCTGTCCAGACATACAACATTAGTGGAGCATGTCTTTGTTGTCTTAGGAGGTATTGAAAGTAGTGTGTTTGGAAGTCTTGACTTCTGTTGACACAACAATGTAAGATTTATTGGGTCAGGATCTTTGCAGTTTTAAGAGCTAATTTGGTTCTTGTGGCTTGTCTTTTATGGTGCCACTCTGTTGATGCAGGAGTAGCTTCTCTGACAGAATGGGGTTTCCATCTACAGAAGGGGGAGGGAGATTTTTGCCAGTTCCCTCCTTCAACTGTAGACTTCCAGTTTGCTCCTCACACTGTTCCTCTGGTCCCACTGACCTGCAGGAGCACAATTTCAAGGGGCTGAAAGCGGAAGGCAGAGAAGTTGCCTTGCAGTAGTTCGACTTTACTTGTGCTCCTTTAGGGTCCAAGCCCATATGTTGCTAGACTTGAGGTGTGAGTCTCTACTAGTGCATGTAGCCTACTGTCCTTGCATTCCTCTTTGGATTTCTCCCAGCTTTTTGAGATTGTGTGTATCATGTGAGTGGATAATGATTACTGAGCTTAAGGCTCACAATGGGATTTATGAATCAAACTTTGAATGTTATGGAGCATAAAAATTCAGAAACGTATTTCTGGAAGTACTATTTATTTATAATATGGCTTAAGTCATTTAACTTTCCCTTTTGCCTGCTTGTAGCTAGTACATGAATACTTAGCCTGTCAATAATATTATTGGTAGTGTTTTAATTTTTTTAAGGCAGGGAGAGAGCTGCTCATAGCGTAACCCCTACAGCGGCAAATACTCTGTCTAGCCTTGTGGTCTTGAAGGGCTAGTAGCTCTTCAGTAAGAATGGGAGAGCCGCAAGTGTAGTAGGCTCTGTAGCATTGTGAAACTGTGCCTGAAGTCTGTGTTTCGTGCAGGAGTCCAGCAAATGGCACGGTGACGGAGAGGAGGAACTGTTCCTGGATAACTCTGATTACAGGCCTGCAAGACTTACAGAGCAGTCCTAAACAGAACTGTAATTGAAGAGAGTCGGCTTACAATAACGTTTTCTCATTCCTTATAGGTGCCCTGTGTGTTTTTTTTCTAATGGCATGTTAAACATATTTCACCATGCTCAGTAAGCAAATGATAGTATGTACACTATAGAATTTAAAATGGCCTACTCTCATCTGTGTCTCACCTTCCCCCCTCAACCCTACAATTTTAAAAATCCCAAATCTTCCGCAAACCTATTCTTGGCGTTGTGCCTCTTTTATTAATTAGATTTCTTTTTACAAATAAATATAAGACATTCTTCATTCATAACTTCCTGGAAGTTTTAATTGAAACCAGTGTATATTCTTATTGTATTGAACACAAGAATATGTAATGTTGTAATGCTCTGTCTTCTCTTTTAAAGACTGGAATTGTGAGCATTTGATTAGATGGCAGGATGCATTGGAAAGTAGCTTTGCTGCTGAGGAAGAGTATATAACAGAAACACAAAGTAATTATGTTGTTATATCTGGGAACAAAAGTCTTATTACTTACATTTCCTTTTGGGTGTGATTGCCAGCATTATTAGTATGCGCTAATGGTGTTCTGCTTTGCACTATGAAGAGAGTTCCACTTCTTATGCAGTGGATAATTAGCTGCTAAATCTTGTAGGTCCAGAATATTGAAACTAACTGTTTGCATGGCAGTGGACTATTCCACTTGCTTATCTTTTGAAAATAATTGTATTTACAATACAATCCTATACATGCTTACTCCAGTTTAAGCTCCTTAACATTAATGAGTTTGGACTTGAGTAAATCTGCCTAGGATTTCCCCATTATGAATATAATGAATATGAATGACATGAATCATAATGAATATTTTATTGTTAAAAGACTGTTAATGTACATTAACAGGAATAATACTGTGAATTGGCTTTAGTTGCAGCTTTGCCATCAGACCAGATTACTCTTGAGGATCCAGTTTATACTCTGGTTCTCTGATTCCCTAAGTCTTGGCATCTGATAGTGCGTGAAAGTGATGGAGCATTTTGTGCTAGAACAGAGGCACAGAATGGTGGCTTAGCCTGCACAATGAAAACAGCAGATGTAATTCAACTGTGTGCACACAGTGAAAACAAAAATGATGATACCTGGCGCTGTCTAAAACATTTGCCCAAGATGTGCTTACAAAGAAATTGCTGTCTATGCTATAAAGTGATTTTATCAGGCAAGTCTGCCACTTCCAACTTTTCTGCTGTTGTCTTGGAGGAACTTTGAACTGCATCTTTGGATAGCTTTCCTAATCTAGGCACTCGCTATTTCAGCAGCTGGTTTAGGAAATGTATCCTGAAACATCTTGTAGTCATAAATTCAATGTTTATGAAATGGGGAGGAGAAAGATAGATGGAGATTAGGGGTATAAAATTCAGGATTCCTAGGAAACTCATCAAGGTAGAGGATAGGAACAGCATATCTGCTCCAACCAATCATTTTGTCTGTGTTTTTCTGAGCATAAGGGGATCCAGAGGGGATCTTTGGAGGTACTTTAGCCCGACATGGGACTAGGGGGAGAAGAAAAGTATAGATGTAAAGTAGTGGAGGCCAGAGATGAAGTGTACATTTACTCTTTTGCTCTGCCTCATTCTAGACATTGTGTGTGCATTCATGCACATGGAATAGGTTGTGTGAACATCTACATTAGCATGTTTGAGAATTTTCATGAATTAAAGAGAATGGCATGTTTGTGTAGATACAAGAGTTCCCTTTCTCCTACTGTCTTTCTTATCTACCCTCCAGTAATGATCATTAGTCTCTACTTCATGTTGTCAAATTGAAAAATGGAAATTCCTAGAGTTGATTTTAGAATCTTGAGATTGTAAGATTATTGACAATGAGAAGCCGTCACAGCTTTAGGGGTGTTAGCATAGCCAAGTGATTATGATGCCTCTTTCCCCAAGCAACTTCATAAGTAAGTCAGGTGGGAAGAGAACATAAGAGAATATTCTTCTGTACTGTAGTACTCTTCTTGCTAGCCAGCAGGCAAGGGTCAGGTGCTGCTGCTTCACTATGTAATCTCTCTCAAAAGCAGTATACATCAATGGGAAACAATGGACAATTACTTCAAGTTTTTGAAGGGTGTGAAGATTTCAAGATATTTTATTTTGTCCTGGACTTTGAAAGAAATCTTCATTTCCAAATGTTTTTTCAAATGCTTTTCTTTTCAGTGTGAAATTAGTTGTGTAAATAAAGATCTGGCCTGACAACATGCTAAATTCTGGTAAGAGGTTGTTGAAAAGCAACCATTTTACTTTTGGTCCATATGAGATATTTTGCCAACTAGAAAGTGATGAGTTGGTATGGAATGAAAAGCTCCATTGAGCTGTTACTGTTCAAGCCACTTTATTTGGATAGCGAAGCAGAGCGGTGATAGCCTCTGTTGTTATATAAAAAGGTGATAGGGGAAAGAATAACGTGCTAACACTAGCAATGGCTTAGAGCCTTTGACTTTGTTTGACTTGTGCCAGAACTTCTCTCAGTGCCTTGAAAAGAATTTGTAGTGTCTCTTCGTTTTCCCTTCATAGCACATTTGTTGTTGTCATATGTCACCTTCCTATACTCTGGCAGGGTCAGAAATCTAAGATCACGTGGGAGGAGCCCATACCAGCTTCTCCTGGAGGCTAGGGTAGAGATTGTGTGGGAAGGAGACATGTTTTGAGCTCCTTCCATACAGTCACAGGGACCTTAACATTGCAGTCATGACATAAGAAGGACAGATACCATAGTACAGTAGTTCAGCACCATGAAACATCACCAGAAGAGGCAGCTCTTTTTAGTACCATTTTATAGCTAAATGCTGTTTTCAGAATTGATGTTTTGATAAAGTTCATGTTTCTGCATCGGGTAAATCTGAAACTAGGGACATATACCCCAAAAGCTGTCACGGGGGTGCCAGTTCTAACTACTGGCTGACATTAACACTATCAGATGTAAACAGAAATTTCATTCTACTTGGTGTTCCCTCAAAACTTTGTTGCTGCCTTAACTCTTAAAACTCTGTTTTATGAAGGTTCAGTAAGGACATTGAAAGTGAAAATGGACAAAGGTCTTGTTCTCCAAACATATTTTACATATACTATCTTCTTTGCCAGTTTCACTGTGTTTGTAGTGATTTCTCCAAGCAAGGCCTGACTAGTCTGAATTAACACAGCCAGTTTTATCATGCTGCTTTATTGTTCTAAAGAGTGGGGCATTCAGCTAGGTTGCCATGTTCCTAGGCAGGCACAAGTGGTTTGAAGGCACATGCAACAGCACTTCTGTTGAACATAAGGAAGCCTGTAAGAGTTATTTGGCAGGTATAAGGTCAGCTGTAAGTTGCTCTGAGGTTGTCTGAGGAAAAGCAGGGTAGGAGAGAAATAAATATTGTCCCTTTTTATTTTGTTCTGATTACTTGTGTATAATTGTGTTCCTCCAGAGCTTACTTGCAGTCAATTAGTTGCTTCACGTCCTCTGTACCTCCCCTCATGGGAGTACTATTCCCTTTAGGAAGTGGCATACAGACAACTTTGCAAACAAACAATCCTTGGTTCACATCATAGCTATTTTATATTGTGAAAACATATACTAGGGTATAATCATTGGTGCAGATAAACAGTTAGGTCAGAGATTGTCTCTTGGATTGATTGCTTTCAAGGTAACTGGCACGAATGTGCCCTTGGAGATTAGTTGGTCATTAGCAGAAATGTCTGACACAATTACCTTTTATACTTTCTTTGCTTAGGGAGGCACATGTGTCTGTGTTAAAGCAATCCTGGTGTACTGTTTTTGAACCAGCCTTGAGGAGTGCTGATATGAAAATGGCTATTAGACAATTTCTGAATCATTTCTGTACTCATCCACATACAAATATTTTTTATCTTTCAGAAGAGTATCTCATCTGGTTGAGAAGTAAAGATGTGCAGCCTGCTCGAATTCTAACATGCCTCAGTGTTGTCAGTTCAAGATGCAGTGAAGATGAGTAAGACCACCAGATAGCAGATAATCAAGGTTTGTTTGTTTCATTAAGTGTGTGTGTGTGTGTATGTACAAAACTCCATTTTGTTGTGAAGTCTGGATGCAGGTACTTCCAACAAACTTGCACCTTCTTTCCCCTGTAACCACCATTCCACACCATGGTTTAAATTCCAGTTTGTTTATAGCATCTGAATGAAACTTTTGCAAAGGAGGGAGAGCATGTATTCACTTAAGTTTCGGCAATGTGCTTTTAGTAGTAAAGCATTATGATACGGTCTGCTGCCAGAGATGCTGGGCAGACAGTTTTCTAGAAAAGTTTCCAATGCTTCATTTTTCCATGGAAAATTTCCCATTTCTAAAGATTCATTGTTTAAGAAAATTGGTAAAAATAAGTGGATGCCATTGCCAATGTGATATTAGGCAGGCTTTAAAGTTGTAGTTAATGTTTTTGAAGTGTTTTGTACCTTGGAGTTGTGTAAGAGTACACTTATTTTTTGGTGATTTGTTAAGTGTGAGTGGGGAATAAACCCACAAATACATATAAACCCCAACCAACGACCCAAAGCAAAGAGCGGACCCCCCCAGAGCGAAGGAGAGGCCAAACTCCAGTTGAGGAAAATCCTGCTGAAGCCAAGGGGACGATGGGAGAGATGCCGATTGCAAGCATCTGCACCTGCTGGCCCAGCCCACTCCATATTTAAGCCCCACCTGCAAAGCCTGTCTATGCCAGGTGTGCTGGCCAGCGGCCCTCCCACCACTTGGCCAAGATGCTGCTAATTGGCCAGCTGGATGACCTGAGCCCATTGGTTTCTCACGCTGGGTGTGGAGGCTGCTGGGAGCCGCCCAATCTGAGACAACATGGCAGCTGCCCTGCCCCAGGCACTGCACCCTACAGTCAACAAACGGCACCCCCCCCCCCAGTGAGTTGGGAGGCTTGCAAAGTGAGTTGGCTTGCAAAGCCAACTTGAGGGGTGGAGGGCAAGGGGCAAGGTGACTGAAAATACACAGATACATCAGATGGAGTTTAAAAGGCCACAACTTTATTGAATACAGCTTTAAAGTGCATGGGGCTCGGGTCCAAGTATTGGCTGACCCACCTGCCAGTTGATGACCCCACATCCCCTCAGCGAACCGAGGAAGAAACTGTGGAAATCCACGTGCATGCAAGCCTCTATGTAGTTCTCTTGCCCTGAGCTGTGCTTGCCCCTTCTTTGCGTAACTCCCAAGATCACTTAAGGGGATCCTCATCTATGGAGGAACAGTGCCAGCTGGCTATGTTTGCCCCCCAAAGGATCTGTGCCACATGCCAAACTGCCACAAGAGCTCCACCTTCCAACACCTTGTTAGGAACTAAAACCAAGCAGGATTAATGGCCAGCCTGAGGTGTACATATGCTTTATATGTGTTAGACTTCTATCTGGCCACTGTATGGACCTCAGGAGGGGAAAGGCCAAGGCCTGCAGCTGCTATGGTGACTTCAATCCGAGAGGAGTGAGCTCTGAACTCGCTGGCAGGCAGGCCATAGGCCTTTAAAGATGCCTGAAGCATGATGAATTGGAAATGCAGTGTGGGGGGGGTCAGCATAAATAAACAGGGGGCCCTGGCCATGTGGGTGGGCTGCAAGGTAAGCTGACAGAGTGCTGACTGGGCATGTTAGTTGTCCAGCTGACCCCAAGTAAATTCCCCGACCCTGCTGATCAGTCTTGGACCATTTCAAGGTGAGGTGAATCCAGGAACTCCAAAAGGAGATGTCCGTCAGCTTGAGAGCCCGCCCCGAGGTGTCATGACAGAAGATGGCCACCATTTCTCCCACGCAGCAGGCCCCCCAAAAGGCCAGCATGAAGGTAGCCTCGAACGCAGACTGGCAGGTGTAAACAAGCTGTCAAACGACCCTGGCAAGAATGTTCCTGTTGATGAGCCTGTGTGAATCACAGTGGGGCGGATCGCTCCACCTCCACAGTTCCTCTGGGAACAGATCTGGGGTTTGACTAGTGTCTGGGGCAAGGGCGAAGAACTGCTCCATTTGAAATCGAGACAAGGCATGCACCATGCTGTTATCAATGCCTGTGACATAACAGGCTGAGAACAAGATATTAGTGGCCAAGCAGGCCAGTGGGCGGATGAGGTGCATGACCCGCTCCAGAGCACGAGGACTGGCTGTTCAGGACCCAGATGACTGTCTGGTGGTCACATCAGAAGCGCATCCATTTGTCCTTAAACTGCTCCTACCAGATGCCACCGCCACCATGATCAGGAAGAGCTCAAGGAATTTGAGATCCCAGCTGGTCCCAGACACTCCCCAGTGTGCGGGTCTTTTCTGGACACACCACCGACCCTGGACATAAACGTCAAAACCCATGCAGCTGGTGGTGTCAGAGTGCACCTGCAGCTCTGGCCCTAGTTCCACCGAGTCCTGTCAAAGTGAAACCCTGTTGTACCCAGATGGGAACAAAACCCAGATCTCCAGATCCCTCCTCATTCCCCAGGAGACCCTGATGTGCTGGTGGAGGGTGATGGCCACAGCTGTTGCCCTAGCGAGCCTAATGCAGAAGGCCTGACCTGGGGCAAACACTCTACAAGCAAATTTAAGGTGCCTGAGCAGAGCCTGTAGCACTCTCAGTGTGCACTTAAGGTGGGACAGGGTGTGCTGGATCAGTGCATGGAGGGAATGGAGCTTGTCAGAGGGGAGACAGGAACACCCAGCCATTGAATTCAACTTGATGCCCAGATAGGTCAGGTGGAAAGATGGACCCTTCTCCTTCTCCTAGGCCAAGTTGATCTCCCAAGTTGCTGGCCGGCACCTGAAAGGCAGCCAGGCAGTTGACACAGGTGGTATTGTCCACCGGGGCAATTATGAGAAAATTGTCCAGGTGATGGGTTACGTGTGGGCACCCCATGTGTTCCTTTGCTACCCATTAAATGAATATGCTAAAGGATTCAAAAGCTACATAGGCCATGGAGCAGCCCATAGGCATTGCCTTGTCCACGTACTGGCACCCCTGAATTTAAAGCCCAGAAGGCAGAAGTCCTCTGGACACTCCAGCAGCTTCCAGAAGGCCGACTGCACATCGCACTTAGCCACAAGGGCTCCAGTGCTGCAAGACCTAGTGAGGCAGACCCCCTGATCGAATGATACATATGGGTGGAGCAGTATTCTGCTTGGATGGCATTGTTCACAGAGGAACTCGTGGATAGGACAAATGGTGTATCAGGCAGTACTTGCCTGGGGCCTTCTTTAACACCACCCCCAGAAGAGAAACCCTTAAATTGGGGAGAGGAGGGCTAAGGAAACGGCCAGCAATGTGGCCCGCCGTCAGCTCCTTGTTGATTTTCCTAGCCATGACCTCTGGCAGCTCCCTGGCAGACTTGAGGTTGCTGGAGGTGGTGGTCATCTGAGGGCTCTTGAAAGGGATGTGGAACTGGTTGCAGAAAACTGCCTACAAGCAAGCCACTGCTGCCTGGTTGGGATAGCAATCAAGGAGAGGGCAGAGAGCCTCCTTCTGAATGGGGGTACATGTCAGACCCAACCCAGTGGCTGGACCGCTGCTTTCTAGCAGTGGTGGGCTGGGCAGCAGTGCTGTCGGATCCTTGCTTCTTACTGGAAGGTGGCCAAGCAGCCTGAAAGGACTGCTGACTTCCAGTGGGGTGGGAGCAATATGGGATGGGGTGTGGGCCAAAGCAGCTGTCACAGCTGTGGCTAAATTGGCCCCTGGGCCGATGGCACCTCCCATAGTTATACTCCCAACATATGCCCTTGCCCTATTCCTGCCTTCCAGCCCATTTCCCCCCTCCCCAAGAGGGGTCAACCTTGCCCTTGTTGTGGGGACTCACCAGCCACAGCCAAAGTTTCTGGTCGGATGAGAACTCACCAGAGGATCCAGTGCTGTCGGAATCCTTATTGTAGCACAAGGATCTTCAGGGCTTGACGGACCTGTGGTGCTGCTTCTTTGCAGGTCTCACTCTCTGCTCTGGGCTCCTGGAGCTGCTGGTGGAGGTGGACTGGGTAAGTTTGCACCTTGTCACACATTTTGACCCCCTGGCAACTTCACCAGCCAGCCGAGAGGGTCCTCGATAGGATCCTGGTCTGCAGCCTTTGCCACAGCACTGGATCTGGAGGTGCCCAGCTGCTCTGCATGTTCTGTGAGTCGCTCAAGGGCCTTGGACAGCCTTTTCAGTGTGCAGCTACCCTGCTGTGTGGCCATGTGTCCCTGGGCAGGCTGAGCCTGCCGCACCAGCCCTCCATCCTTGTCCTGGGCAGGAGCCATGGAGGGGACAGGGTAACTGTCCCTTTCCCTTATGGAGGCTGCTGCCTCCGTATAGGCTGACTGCACTGAGGCTTTGGCCCCTCAGCGGGGGCGGGGGAGCCATGGCCTTTGTACACACCTGCTTGAATATTTCCTCTGATTGATCCTGGCACGTACCTGGCTGTGGCTGTCTCTCCTCCCTGCACCCCTTTTGCTCCCCTTCATCTCTTCTTATCTTTCTTGTTCCCTTTTTAAAAAAGTATTGCTATGTGATGGTACTGCCCCAGGAAAGAGGGCCATTGCTGCGAAGGAGAGAAGCCCGCAGCACCGGGGGCACCCCTTGGATGGCTCCCAGCTAATGTGGGCTGCTGGCACCGTGGGAAGGAGCCCCCATGGGGAAAGGGAGCTGCTGCTACAAAGCTGTGAAGCCTGCAGGGCTGGGAATACCCTCAGGATGGCACTTGGCTGCCCGGGCTGCCACTGCTGTGGAAAGAGTTGCTGCCGTGAAGTGGTAAAGCCCACAGGGCCAGAAGACCCTGAGAACAGCACCCAGCTGAAAGGAGGGGGCTGCCACTGCTGTGGGGACCACTACTGGGAAGCATCCACTGCCACCTCTAATGAAATGCTGCTGCCAAGGACACCACTGCCTCCAATGCTGATCTTAGGCAACTGCACCTGCAAGCCAAGCCGGCTTGCTGTTTGAGCCCCTCCCACAGACTTGAGCAAAGCCCACCTATGCCATGTTCACTGGCCAGGGTACTCCCACTACCCAATCAGGCCACCACTGATCAACCAGCTGGGTGACCCAAGCCCATTAGCTCCCCACACGAGGCACAGAGGCCACTCGGAGCCATCCGGGCCAAGAGAGCATGGTGGCCACCCTGTCCCAGACCCTGCATTCTGCAGCTTGCAAACAACACCCCCCGGAGAGTTGGGAGGCTTGGGCTTATAAGAGTGTGAGGTTACATGCCCACCTTTTAACACCAATATTTCTGTTTGTTTTAAATAATTAATTCCTGTGTTAAACATCTTGTAAATAAAAGTTATTTTAGTTTATCTTTTGACCCTGGCTGGCCTGAAATTATTGGCTAAGGAGAAATAAAACACACACAAAAACATGAAGCATTCTGGTTACGATGACCAGTGGTACTAATTTAACTAAATGGTGGTAGCATATAGATGGACTAAACACTGAGACCCCTTTCCCTAATAGCCCTGGGCACTAGCTGAGTGAGGGGTGGTGAATATAGGGAGCATGGAGCCTCTGAGGAGAAAAGAAAGAGAACCTGCTGTGGATTTGGGTAAGGGCTCTCTGCCTACCTGACAAATAGAAGTTAGGCAGGTGGCTTGTTGTGGCTGCCCTTAACTGCCTGTGCAGCCACATGCCTGTATAGGGAGCTTTATGGTGGGTGACAGTGTGTGTGTAGTTTGTAGTTTCTTGTTTAATCTGGTTTGAAGTGCAAGGGTAACCACAAGCCATAGGTTAGTTTTAATATGTGCAGAAGAAATTATTCGTTGATGTTTTATGGAACTATACCTGTGAAACATTTTAACAATATGATAGCTGTACAGCTTTGCTTATTTAGTAATCTTGAAATAAAAAGTGCTGGTAGTTGTGTTTAGTAGAATATCAACCATTAGTTGCATTTCTAAAGCAGCTTTTGAAAAAAAAAACCCTCGATAATACAAAAATTACTTCAGTATATCTGAAGACCACCTGTTGCCAGTGCTTAGTAGGGGATTAAAATTCCCTTAATCTAGCCTGCCATTAGTTCTGTGGCATAGTAATCGACGTCAGTCTTTTTCTCCTATAAGTGACAAATTACTTGGTCATTGGTATTGCCTGTCAGAACCAGAGCAGAAGCTTTGTGATGGGGATGTGAATGTATTTCTCAGGCATGCTAGGCTTTGACGTGCTTAAATTACATAAAGCACGCGTCTTTTCAAAGTGGATTGGGCCTAAATCTTTCTGAGGTTGTCCCAAATGGGAAGTTCTGTGAGTCTCATGAGGTAGCATTATGCAACAATATGAGAAGACCTGCTGCTGGGCTTCACTGCACAGCCAGAGCTGAGATTCTCTCCATTCCCTGCATTTGTTTCCTACTAGACAGACAGTGAAATCTTTCAGTGGGCTTAGAATGGAGTAACTCTGCTTAATATCTAACAAAACAAGCAAGTTGTGAATTGAAGCTCTGCTAACCAGACGTAGTCCCCTTTTAGAGGTTAAAACTTCATTGGTTTAACAAATGCAAAGTTTGTATGATTTTTTTCAGTTGTAAAAAACGTTGTTTTTTCTTCTGGATGTAACAGTTATCTTCCCAAATTTTGTTGCTGCTCAGTTTTTGAGTTCCAGATACGTTGTGCCAGCAGGCCAGTTTGAACATTAATCTAATTAATAGAATTCCAGGATACCACATTGTTAAGCTTTAAGTATCATCTGTTCACACTTTACAGAAAGCAATTGGCCAGTCAAGCATTGGAAGGCATTTGATTATTAAATTTTACTTCTGTGTGATCATTGTAATGTTGGATGTCTTCAGCAAAGAACTCAGGCTGATTGTCTAGTTGCCTGCAACCCATCTGAACACTGTTAATTGTGCTGTTGCATTGTTGCATTGTATTCTAAAATGTGGTACCAGTGGCTATACTTCGATAGAGACACTGACCTCTATTTTAGCCCTATGCATAGCAATTTCCTTCATATTGTTTGTAACATCTTTGTGGCTTTCCTTGGGGAGAACTGCTAAAATCCTTACTTTAATATTATTGCTATTTACTATTTAAAGGGCTGACATTTTATTTTATTTGTCATTTATAGTCCACCTTTCTCACTGAGACTCAAGGCAGATTACATAGTGTGAGCTTAGTACAATCAATATCAGGACATTTCCATAAACAATGCCATAGGGTAAATAAATATAAGTTTAAAAAAAAAAACAGCATTAGCAAGAATTCAATACAGAGTTGAAGAAATGTTGAAACAGAGCATAAGTATAAGCAATTCTAGAACTGACATTAGACAACATATAACTATCTAGTAGGATTTGAAGCACAGGTAGCACATAGGAGCACATACTTAAACAAGTAAGGCAACATAATGGTGAAATCTGCGGTTGCTGAGACCCCTCTCTAGAAAAAAGCCCTTTTGAATAATTTAGTTTTGCACTGTTTGCGGAAAGCCTGGCCTCCTCAGGCAGGCTGTTCCACAGAGTAGGGGCCACCACAGAGAATGCATGTGTACAGGCAGCTGTAGATTTCACCCATGTGCAGGGAAGTCCTGTTCAAATGAGCGAAGCTGCCGTGGAGGAACATAGAGGGGAGGCGGTCCCATAGGTATGCTGTTGAAAATCACATTTTCCATTTTGCACAGGAGGAGGGAAAGCTGAGTGAGAGCAAATTCCCATGGACTTTCTAGCTTGTTGTCTCATATGGTTGCCAACTCCAGGCTGGGAAATTCCTGGAGATTTGAGGGTGAGATCCTGGGGAGGGCAGGGTTTGGGGAGGGTCCTCTGCAGGATATAACACAATAAACTTCACATTCCAAAGCAGTCAGTGTCTCCGGGGAACTGATCTTTATAGTCAGTTGTAATTCTGGGAGATCTTCATGCCCCACTTGGATATTGGCAACCCTGTGTCGTCATGATATTCAGGCCAAGTTGTTTGGTGTTCGGATTTGTAGGAAGTTGTTTTTGTGTGTTTTTATTGTATTTTAGCCATTGGCGTTAGTTTATGTGCCTTGAATCTTTGGAGATGAGTGCATTATATTCTAATCATTCATGATGTTGGATGTAGCTTATGTGTCTGTAGAGCACTGTACCCATTAGACAACATATAACTATAGCTTTGTTTCTGCAAAAATGTATTGTAATTTTGCTATGTTTTTGTGTACATGATGTACATCAACAAATCTTGCTGACAACAGGTCTTTATGTCCTATAAAATGGCAAATTTGCCTTTGCTCTGAAGGAAAATTTGTAGAGATATTTTGACCATCTTTGCAACATACGCTTCCTCTAATGAGTTTGGGGAGGCATGCTACTGTTCCTTTTTATCTTCTCAATAACGATACAACATTTGATTTATATACCACCCTTCAGGACAACTTAATGCCCACTCAGAGCAGTTTACAAAGTATGTCATTATTATCCCCACAACAAAACACCCTGTGAGGTGGGTGGGGCTGAGAGAGCTCCAGAGAACTGTGACTAGCTTAAGGTCACCCAGCTGGCTTCAAGTGGAGGAGTGGGGAATCAAACCCAGCTCTCCAGATTAGAGTCCTGCGCTCTTAACCACTACACCAAACTGGCTCCCAGTTTGTAAGGTAGGGTCAGTAGTAATTTACATAAAAAACCCCCTTCATAGCTGAGTAGAGATTTGATCCTAGCTCTCCCACCTTTAAGTCCAACCCTAGTATGTTACATAACATTAGTCTTAGTTTCTTGGGTATTAGTCCACCTTGGATGCTGTCATGGCTAAACCATGAATAATGATGGCCTTGCAAACTTCTTCCTTCCCTCTTGCACAACGATTCCCATCCTTGGTTTGTTTAAACCATAGTTTGCTGTGACATCTGAAATGATTACTGTGAACCAGTAGACTTGTGAAGACATGATTTGGAGGCAGTTCCCAGTTAGCTGTAACCATAGTTTGCCCAATTTAGATGTTGTTGTAAGCTAAGTCAAAGGGAACCAAAAAAGGGTGGAGGAACTTTGCACATCCATGGGGGAGGAGGCAGAGGGAACATGTCAGCCTGCAATATTCATGACTGTCCAACTGTGGTTTGGCTGTGATATTAGACCCTGATAATATAGAGGGGAATTTAGCTTGTAACCAGTTGATTTTAGTACATTTTGTTCATTTTTGCTTCAGTGATTCTTGTATTAAAAATATGGTCATCATTTGCTTCCTAACTAATTCAGTTTATTTTATTTGTCATAGTTTTACTTTCTCCACAGGATTATGTCAACTTTTCTTGCCAACTTTTGGATTTTCACAGTTGGCTGTCAAGTTTTGATTGGCACTGGTTTATTTTAAATCTAAGAAAACCTCACCATTAGAAGTGGCAGAGAGGAACTTTTTGTACTATTATATTGTTACTAGCCTTTGAATGGAAATAGCTGGAATTTTCAGAGAAGTCCAGAGAAAGTAGATCATGAGGCACACAGAACTGTATTTGAGAGGATATATATTGTTCAATTAATATTTACATTTCTTAATAGCAGTATTTCCACTTGACAGACTACTTAGTTGTTCTCTTGTTGAGCATAGTCTTATTGCTAATTACAACACAGATAAAAAAAACTGTAAATAGTAATACAGGACAAAATTGTTTTCTCAGGCATCACCACAAAACCGTAATTTTTTCCTAACCATTTTCTATTTGTAATCCTGTTTCTAATGTAGTAGGGTACAAAGGCCCCTCCCATCGAGAATCATGGAATTCCAGGGAGCCATGCCAGGCTTTCCACTCCACCCCACTACTGTCGCTGTCAGTGAAGACTGGGAGCCCCTCCCCCATGCTTCTCTTATTGAAGTGGTGCGGTGGCCATCTTCCCACATTGCTTCAGTGCGAAAATTGTGTGGGGATTGCAGGGTACTGTGACAGGCTCCCTGCCTGGCTCAGCAGTGCTGCTGCTGCCATCTGAAGCTGGGAGCTCCCTGTCCCGTGTAATTTCTGCACTGAAGCAATGTGGGTGGCTTTGCTGGTTGAGTAACTGGGCCGGGTAGCTGCCTGGCCATATTGCTTCAATGCAAGAATTGCATGGGGGGTGGGCGGGCTCTGTCTCTGGGCTCAGTGTGGCTCCTGAGCTTGCTGCCTGCTCATCTGGCCTCAGCTTCATCCCTTTGGCTGTGGTGGCAATGAATCCTGCTTGCCCACCCCCACCTTCACCCCCTTGATGGTGGCGATGAATCCCAGCTTGGCTAGTTCCAGCTTTATGCCTTTGGTGTTGGTGGTGATAACACTGGGGACTCCCTACTAAGCCCCAGCCTCAACACCTCCACCTCAACACCTGGAGGGAGGTGCATTTCTGTGCAGAAAAATCTTGTTATTTTTTAGGATTTTTACTCCCCTATGTAATTTTAGTAGGTTTACATGTTCTTCTATAAAGCTGGGGATACCCCAAGTTTGTAGAAATATCTGCATGGCCTAGATTGTTAGATTTAAATATTTGCATATTGGAGCCATTTGGCTATTACAATATATGATGTTTTTTAAAACTGAGATCATGTATAAGTATGTGTTATTAAACTATCTATTTGGCCTATATTGATGTTTGTATTCTGTTGACTGTGAGTCATAATTCATTAATAACATGATAGTACTTCTGATTCAGTTGGATGACAGTACACTTAAGTTCTCAATGGCATTTAAACTTCACATTGCTTGAAGATATAAGCAGGGAGGGAAGAGAACCTGATCAGGGTATAGTGTCTTAGAATCTACCCTCCAAAGCAGCCAGTTTCTCCAGAGAAACTGATGTCTGTAGTGTGGAGATCAGTTGTAATGCCTGGAGATTTCCAGGTGCCATCTGGAGGTTGGCAACCCCACTTGTGCCTAAACCTGGTTTGTTGCTGGTATCATCACACATGTGCCTTTCTTTTCATCTTGAAGCTATGTAACTGCCATCTGTTCAAGCATCTTGCCTCAAGTGGAATGTTGGCTATGGAGAAATAATAATTTGGGCAGTTCAGTTTCAGGGATACCTTCTTCATGAGCGTTCTTGTGACTACTCAATAGTTGGAACCACATCTTCTCATGGAGGTGTTTCTCACCCCTGTTACCTAAAATCAGGGGTACACACAGCACCTCCACCTGTGTATGTCCTGACCCAGTTCCTTGAAATTATTTATTTACAAAATGTATACCCTACCTTTCTGGCCTCATCAGTTTTACCAAGGTGAATAACAATAAAAACATACATAATAAAAGCAATCATTAATGTAATACAAAAACATCTCTTTAAAACCAAGCTATACTATACATGCAACAATATAAAAAGCAACCTTTAAAACATAGGACAGGAAGAAGGGATCACTGTGGTAATGCCAAGGTCTTCACCAGCTGGTGGAAGATGGCAACAGAAGGGGACAGGTGATTCTCTTGAGGGGAGAGTTCAAGAGTTTTGGTGCCATGACATAAGAAAGCACTCTCCTGGGTAGCCAGACACCGGGGGGGGGGGGGCGGTAACAGGGCCTCAGAAGATGACTCCAGTGGTCAGGTAGGTTTGTAAGGGGTGGTCTAGATATGGGGACCCCAAGCCATATTGGGCTTTAAAGGTCAACATCAGCGCCTTGAATTGCATCTGGAAACAAATTGGGAGCCAGTGTAAGTGGGCCAAGACTGCATAATGGTCCCTATTACTCACTCCAGTTAACATCTTGGCTGCAGCATTCTGCACAATTATTGACATTTCAAAATACTTTAACAGGGCTGTCTCACATAGAATGCACCGCAGTAATCTAATCTAGATATAACCAAGGCATGCATTACAGTGGCCAGAACTTTTCTGGCCAGGAAAGGCCATAGCTGGCTAACAGTTTGAAGCTGGTAAAAGGCACTCTTGGCCACAGCTACCATCTGCTTATGCAGCAGGCCTGAGTCCAAAAGTACCCCCAAACTTACAGACTTGTTCCTTCAAAGGGAGTACAACCCCATCCAGCATGGGTGACACCTTAAGTCCTGAGTCACACCTTCTGTTCGCCAGTAGTACTTCTGTCTTGTTAGGACTATTCTTCAATTTATTAGCTCACATCCTCTCCAAAATTACCTCCAGGCATTGGTTTCTGCAGCCTCCCTGAGAGCAGCCAGAAACATGAGATAGAGCTTAGTGTCATCTGCATATTGGTGGCAACCCAGCTGAAGTCTCTCTGGATTACCTTACCCGGTGATTTCTTGCAGATATTGAAAAGCGTAGGGAACAAGATGGAGCCTTGTGGGACCCAACAGGCTAATGGCCAAGTATGGTCTATGTATATACAGGAGCAGATTTGGTGTGCTGTTTCCTCAGGGAAAAAAGTGAGAGACTTTTATTAAGCAGATTTAAACTTTTATTGACAAGTTAATAAAAACAGGCAGAAAAAAATGATTACATATGGCAGTCAATAAAGTTGCAAATTGTCCTAGTGCTGAAAATACAAAAAATATTGAATGGTGTTCTCCCCACAAGTAGTTTCATTGGGGTCCTACCTTAGCAAGAGAAGGTGTGGATGTAGATGAGGTTAGAAAGGAGCTGGGAGAGGGAGAGAAGTTGCCCGAGGCCAAGGATGCGGATTGAGTCACTAGCAGGCAGCGTCTGAATAAATGGTAAGAGAAGAGTCAATTGAGAACTAGAGCAGGGACTTGGGGAGGCTTAGAGTTGATGGTGGGAAGCATTGGGGGAGGGAGTAGTATTGTCAGTGGAAGAGCTGATATGGGGTGGTGGGATGAGCAGGGGGAGGCTAGCGGGAGAGGTGGCAACAGGGAGCCAGGGATGGTTGTCTGGGAAGAACCGAGGGTCAGGAAGGAAATTGGTCAAGAGCCAGAGCAGTATATTGAGATAAAAGTCCTCACCATCTGGAAAAGCTCTTCATGGACATAATTCTAATGCTGAAGTGAGCTTTCTTTGCCATCATCATTGCTACAGAGTAGGCCTGATGGATAATATACTCTCTCAAGTTCAAATCACTTTCTTTTTAAGTTTCTTTCACTTTGTGGTCTAAGCATCTGCCAACCATTTCATCAGTATCAACATCAATATCAACCTCGCTCACAAGGGTTATGAGAAACCTTCATTCTTCTGTGTGGGATGCCCTAAATGGTCCTCCGTTCTTCTGGAGGTTCCGTGAATGTCCATATGTTTTCTTAATTAGTATAGAAAAGAACTATATTCTGAAGCTGGTCTGAAATCTCACAGATCAGTTGTCCAAGTCACATGTTGTGAGCCAAGGGCAAAGAAGTCCTTGGCTCCTGCCTCTTATCCTCAGTCAGGATGTGTACCTGAATCAGCAAGAACAAAACTAAAGCACAGTTTAGATGGTGTATCCTTTTCATCAGGAAGCCTGAAGTGCAAAGCTAGAAACCCCTTGCTCTTCACCCCCACCAGCTTGCCATACTAGATCAGCATCTTCATTCAGTATTTATTCCTAGATTCATTATTAATTCCTAGTAATTCCTGTACTATGAGCCAACTTGGTAGTGGCACTTTTCCCACCACCAGAACTAGTCTCGGTGCCTGCCTGTACCTCGGTAGCAGCACTTCTTTCCCATTCCTTGTGTAGCACATCCCAGTCCTCCAGATTTCAGCCACTGTTCCTGCTACTACTGATGTCAGTAGCCTCCTGAGTGACTCATCAGCCAGAAATAAGGGCAGCTGGTGGGCTTCTTACTTGTAGTCTGCTTCATTACAGCTTTCTGTTGTTCTGGCCATTGCCAGTGCTATGTCTTGCTGGAGTAGTTCAAATAGGACCAAAGGCCAAGAGCCTTTTGGCTTGCACCTCTGGCATGCTCTGGTTTTCGTTAGGTTCTTGTCAGGAAGACACGGAAAAGCAGTGTTTAGTGGATCTTCACAGTTATCCTAAGTAAATGCTGCCTAACGACTTGCTGTTGTAGAAATGAAGTACCTGCAGGTAATGTACTCAGTTGTGGCTGGATAAATACATGTACCTTTTTGCTTCATATAAGTAATCAACTATTCAAACTGGTGCATTTCTTCTATATTGTCGTCTAGTAATCTGCATTTTTATATTTAGCCATGCCTGTTTGTTTTTGCTAGGCTCAGCCCTGTGCAAATGCCTGAATGTAAATACAGGGTTACTTTTTTATATAGTTGAAACATCATTAACTGTACTTCTGTTGCTTTCTGCCCTTCAGGCCCTCTTAAGTCCTGAAACACTTTAAGAAATCTAGAGAGTGAGAGATGATTCATCTGGCCATCTAGCAATCACAAGTTTTAAGTGCTCTGAGTTTTATGGATCAGAGATAATTATATTTCTTGTATGAGACTGTAAACTATAAGAAATGCTAAAAATTAGGTTGCAGCCCAGTGATTTAGCTCTGTAAATGTTACATAAAAGACACATGTACTTGAATATGTCCTGATTATAGGGTATAAAATTCTGGCATATGATCATCTTGACATTTGTCTGGCTGCTAGCTAAAGCAGCCCATAGCCATTGCAGCAAACTAATTTGCAGCATTATAAGCTGATTAAGTTAAAACAAACTAATCAGGTGAAATCTGAGTTATCCTGATGTCACTGGTGGGCAGGAGGCTAGGAGACAACCAGCATTAAATCTTGTCTTTAGAGTAAAGATACAGAAGGGACATATTCTTATAGAGAGATGTGACAGATGGGAAGCTAGCAGGATTTTCGTCCCGTGGCGCTTTAGAGACCAAGGTGCAACTAGACAAAAATCCTGCTGTTTTACTGCAGACCAACATGGCTACCCACCTAACTAACCAGAGAGGAGACTGTCCTCCCCTGAAAGGTAAAACAGCTACTCACCTGTTTCATCCCTGAGCCCATGGGAGGGTTGTCCCAGCATCCAATCACCTTTCGGGGTGGGGGTGGGGGGATGGAATGTTGGAGGGAGCAGTAGCAGCAGTTCATTTGGTGTCTGTCTCAGCAAAAGAGAAGAAAAAGTTGTGTGTAGCTCTTCCTAGTATTATGGCAGAGTGATCCAGATGGGTAGCCGTGTTTGTCTGTAGCAGTAGAAAAGAACCAGAGTCCAGTAGCACCTATAAGACTAACAAAATTTGTGGTAGGGTATGAGCTTTCATGAGCCACAGCTCACTTCTGCAGATACAGCTAGAATGTTAGTCTACCTGTCCTTATATCTAGGAGAGTGGAGTGATTACAGAAGCCGAATGTTAACACCCAGCGAATGACAATAGCAGATGTGATTGGATAGGGTGGGATATGCAGAGGGGTAGTGGGTATGGAGAAATCAGCATTGGTAATGAGGCAGGAAGCCTAGGTATTGATTCAGTCCATGTGGATGCATTGTCTTGAGCTTTGTTATCAGTTGCACTCTCTTAGATATAAGGACAGATGGACTCACATTTTAGCTGTATCTGAAGAAGTGAGCTGTGACTCACAAAAGCTCATACCCTACCACAAATTTTGTTAGTCTTATGGGTGCTACTGGACTCTTGCTGTTTTCTACTGTGGAAGAGTGGTTTAACTCTACCTCTGTGAGAGGATAGAGTTGTGAGGACTGTCTCTGGTGATGAGAAGCCCTTATACCTTTTAGTCTGAATCTTGGTAAAGGGCATGCTGGTGTGGGTGTAATCTTGTGTGTGAAAGGTTCTAACCTGGTGCCTGTTTGTACTTGAAAGGGAGTTAAAATTACAATCTGAAGCGATAACTAGTTTAGAATTATGTGCCTTAGCTCCTTTGAATGTTAGGAGACCTGGGCTGCTGATCTGTTCTTTAAGAACAACCTGCACATAAATGCTCTTTGTTATTTTTATAAGCCCCCTGCTTGAGTGATCTCTGTACCCTCTGTGCTCAATATAAAACTTACCTCGTAGCAGTAAACCGAAAGCCTTTAAAGTTGCTACCATGAGAACATCTAGCAACTGTGGGTAAGGTTTATATTTAAAAAAAAAACCTAGTTCCCCCAAATTATAGGAGGCTATATGGGTCCCTCAGTTGGGTGAAAAGGCCAGTCATGGGGGTGAGGGGTGGGTGGGGGCGGGGAGACACACAGAATGGGAGTGTTGAGGAATAATAAAGTATTTTCAACATTGAGGAATTTCAAGTTGTGAATCTTTTTTAGGATATCAGCAAAAAGGGGATGAGATTTATTTATTAAGGAAAGCTGTGTAGAAGGCTAGCTGGATGAAAGTTGCAAAATATGTGTTTAGAGGCAGGAAAACAGGCATGTAGATCTATGCAATTGGAGCCAAATCTGAATATGATTTGGACGTAAAACTCACTGATTAGTGGGATGTACTTCCTGGTAGTATACTTAGACCATCTCACTTTAGTTAAGTACATCTGTTTTCTTTTTGCTATTACCTAGATTTGTGATGATGAACTTAATTTAGAAGAAAATCTATTCACATCTAAAAGATCATGCCACTGCTGAAAGACAGGAAATGCTGTGTGTATGCGACAGATACCCTTTATCTTTTTCTGTAGGAAATGTTTTAAAAAAATTGTTGACAGAGGGGATGCTTTTTGCAGACTTATCTACATGAACTTGAGTTTGCTGGCTGTGTGAATTTGCTCCATAAGTATTTAAAATATTTTATTTTTTCCCCAAAGGGGAATATAGATTTTAGCATTCTAAAATAATATATCAAGAGAAAATGTTCATACCACTAAAATTGCAGAAACACACAAACCTCTAATTTACATACCTTTTCAAATGTCAGCAGGCAATTCTTGTTATTTCCTTGCTGTTGTTACAGGTGCTGACAAATCACTCCTTTTAGACACTTGTTCATCTCTTCCATTTCTTTCCAGAATAGCTCTGCAATGGGTGGGGTGGGAACTGATGATAACAGGAGACCCCATGTAATCCTTTGTCTTGTTCTCTGTTTTACACACTCTCTCTCTCTCTCTCTCTTTCATATTGTTGTTTCAAAAAAATCTAAAAGAATATTATTAAATCAATTTCCAAATGGAGTTTCTGTTGAGATGCAATCTTCAGTGAGTCTTAAAACTATGGCACATTGGTTAACTGCTGAATTAAAGTCTTTATCACCAATCTTTGATCAATAGCGCAAAAACCTCCTGGACAGAGACTTAGATGGAAATGACATCTCTGAAGAAAAACTTGTTTCTCAGCTGGCATTCTATTCTTTATTTACAAAGAGCATTGAAAATAAGAACACAGTTGGGTTCTTTGTTTACTGTGTATTGCTCTCTCTATATGTGTATATACATATACACACCTGAATCTAATATGGGCTGAAATAATTTATGTCAGAGTAGTTCTGCAATTTTATTGACATTTGTGAATTATCCAAAGGTCTGAGCGTGTCATTTCATCTCTGTGTTATGGTTAAAAAGTAAGCCTGTTATATATACACATAACATTTGGGCCTGGATTTTAAGAAGCTCAAGCAGGGCTGTGCTTGAGAAATGCAACTTCCCTGCTTTCCCCTCACACCACAGCCTTCTATGCCTCCTGAAATTGTGCTCCTGTGCACCTGAAGAAACAGTGTAGGGGTCAAATTGGGAGTCTGTAGCAGGTGTGTGTATGGGGAGGCGGAATCAATGAAAGTTCTTCCCCTTCTGTTCAGATGGTAAAGCCATTCAGTTAAAGAAATTGGTGTTGCACCAATAGGATGTTACTTTAGGATGCAAGGTTTGGTCTCAGATTAAGATGTACAGTAGCCACCTTGGTTACGGAGCTTGTGTTAAGAAACAGCGGACTAAGTAGTGGATGGTATCTTACTGTTCTTGTTTTAAAGAGTCTAGAAATGCATTTAGCTTTAGAAATGAAGTATTAGTTTTATCTGAGATCTTTTTTTTCTGCAGTCACGAAACCTGTAAATCTTAAAATTAAGTTGTACAAACTTTGGCTGTATTCTGACATCGCAGACAAGTTGTGGTTTGCTAGGAAGGTGAACAAGCCTCACAGTCCTTGAGCTTACATGTTCTCTCCCTCTTCTTTTTGAGCTGGAGACGTATCCTAGTTTAGAAATCCTTCAATTTAACACCACTTTGTTGTGAGGCTGAAATTCTAGTTTTTAAAGTACTCAGATTGGGATTTTACAGCAGAATGAAGATACCCTGACTAGGAAGCCTTCAATTGTGGATCCATGTACAAGTGAAGGAGGGGGGAAGCTTGTAAGTCCGATTATTTGTTGCTCATTTGTTTTCATATCCAGTCATAATTAGTTTGTCCCTTCTGAATGCAGTCATTGACATGACAAGAAAACTTGATGCGAGAGGCCGGGACGGTGGCCATTTGAGGTGTAGGAAGGGCTTTCTCCACCTCCTCTGCCGCTGCCGTGGTACCTTCTCCGGGCCTGCAGGGCTGCAGGGAAGGCTGGAACTGCCTCCTTAGGCCCTTCCTGCCCATCAAATAGCTACCACAGCGACCATTTGACGGGCAGGAAGGGCTTTCTTCTCCACCGCTGCTCCATGGCCCTGCAGGGCGGCGAAGAGGGCCGTAGCCAATGCTGCCGCCGATGCTGCCTCCACCAGCAGCGGCAGGGTCAAGATAAACGGGGCTGGGGGTTGGAGGATGTTTAAAGGGCCCTGCTGCTTGCAAGTGGCAGGAAAGGGGCTCTTCAAACTCGGTCCCGAAGCATTACGAATGCTTTGGAAAGCTTTGGTTCAGGATTTCCACATCTGCTGGCCCCGATTCAGAAATCCAGAATCTTTACAGATTGGGTCTGATTCAGGTATTTTACCCAAATCGGAAACCCGAAGTGCACACCCTTACTCATTATTGCTTCCAGGCCTAACCCTGATGAGTCCTCCCTCAAAGACCAAAACAACCCTATAAAGGGCTGTCCCCTCCCCCTGCCTTTTACTGAGAGAAATCAAGGCTTGAAGGTTGAAGGTTTCGTTTTCTCGGCCATGTCGGATGCTCCTCTCCGCAGGTCCGGGAGGAAGCGCCCGAGCACCCTGACCGGGCGGATGATCTGAGAAGATTAGCCCCCAGGACTCCCAGTGAGGGAGGCAGGGTCCGGGACGCTGCGGGAAGAGCCCCCTGAAAAACAATGCGGGGGGTAAATTGCCCGTTTGTCCCTATGGAGGCCGGCAGACATGCGCAGCGCCTCAAGTGCTGCCGGGCCATGGAAAACGGCAAAGAGCAGAACTAGGCGGAAGACTGTAAGTAAGCGAATCCCTTCTGTTATTACAAGCGCATGCGAAGGAGTGGTGGGATCTGAATCTAAGAAGGTTCGTTCTTCCCCCCCGCTGAGTTTCAGAATCCGGCTGGCGGTCCCCCCCCTAAAATGGCAGCGAAAAAACAGAGTCCCGCTTTGGGCAAGTCAATCTCGGCTGCCCTGCAGGGGAAAGGAGAGTTGCTCGAGGAATTGGTGAAGAGGTCGGTTATCGAAGCCATAAAACCCTTTGTTGACAAGCTGAATGAAACAGATCAAAGGGTGGGCTTAATTGAGAGCGAAGTGAAAACCATTAAGGAAGTAGTGGGGGGGCAGAGAAGTCTGCTCGGGAAAGTGCGTCACTCGTGAAGGCTACGAATAAAGAGTTAAAGCTGGTGGAGAACCAGCTGATCGGGCTACAAGTGGAACGAACACAGACAATTTTGCGCCTCCAGAACGTGAAAGAGGAGGAAAATGAGGATTTATGGGGTCTGGTCTCGGAATTATTGGCGACACCCGCGAAGGCAACTAAAGAAGAGGTTAAAAGCGCCATTTTGGAAGTCCGTTGGGCTTCTTCAAAATATGCAACGAAGCGTCAGCTGCCTCGCGAGATCATCATCGATTTTTCATCTAAAAGGATCCGAGACACTATCCTATACAACTCATACAACGCGGATCTGGACTTTTTGGGCAATAAAGTCAAGATACTGAAAGACGTCCCATTTTTAGTCCGGAAAAGAAGATTTAAGTATAAAAAGCTCGCAGCTCTTCTGAGGGAATGTGGAACAAAGTACAAATGGCTATTTCCGGAAGGTATCTGGTTCAGTTACAAAGATCAAGCTTACAAGATAATATCAGAAGATCAACTAAGGGATTTTGAGGACAAAAATCCGGAATTCCAGCAAAACACCAAGCAAGAAGAAAAGGCGAAGTCTGAGGGGGGGGAGGAAACGAGCACTGCGGCTGCAGTTGCTCAGAGAGAATTGCGTCCGGGACCCAGGAGGGGGAGGAAGACTTAATTTGAATTGTAATTTGTATTTTGCAAGGTCAACCACTCCATCAATATTATACAAAGCTTTAATTTTTTTTAATAATGGCAGTATGAAGGGAAAGCATTCTGTGTAATGTAGTGTTGTTATATATTGTTGGTTTTTTCTTTCTTTCCTTCCCTTGTTCCCCTTCCTTTCCTCTGTATTGTTAGTTAATGTAGTTAATAAAAAGAATAAAAAATCTTTTTTAAAAAAAAGGCTTGAAGGTTGGCAATACTGTTGCAATTATGTAACATTTCATATTTTTTGGCAAATCTATGGCTTTTTTTAGGCTGTGGAAAGATCTATCTTGTTTGTTTGTAACTCCAGTCTCTGAATTTAAGTAACCACAGATTTGGCCATATTGAGAAATAGATATATTGATATACCGTAGCAGGCGGGACAGGATGATACGTAAACCACACAAAAGCAATCTGATCTTTGCCTAATCTTGGATGTCTTAAGTTATCAGGACCGTCTGTTTGCAGCTTTAAGCAGGCAAATGCATTGAGATTATTGCATTATAAATGACCTTTCAACCTTAGCATTATCATGTAACTTGCATATTTTATGGTTCTTGTTCTTAATGTTTGTTTTCTAAATATTAATAACATGATGTATTGAAGAAAGTACTTAGACTGACCCTTTGATTACAACAGAAAAACAGAAAAAAATGCGTTAGTTTTGGCATTTATAGGAATCTCAAACGGATATTAAGATAGTGCTTGGCGTGCAGTCTTGTTTTCTTCTTTCCTGTTAATGACTTCCTCTGTGTCAGGAGATGTGCTTTTGGCCATTTCCTCTGAATAGGTTTCACAGGCTTCAAGCAAAATTGGTGGCTGGTTTCTGGAGCTTGTGCATATTTCTATTGTGATTGTTCAGTATGTATTGGTAGAGTGTGTGTTAGCAGACAGCGGATTCCTCCTTAGCTATCTTTGTATGCTTTTGTGGAATAAAGTTCTCTATCTTTCTTGCTTTTTATAGACAGTTTTGTGACTTTGGCAACTCTGTGCTGATGCTAACAATTTCAAGGGGGCTTTTAAACATGTACAGCTAGCTTGTAGGGAGTCTTTTCCTTTTTTTTAAAATGATGCTATATATTATGTACTACACTTTTTTTTTCAAAAAAAGGCAATCAAATCTAACTTCTTCAGTATTTGTTCCATGTTTGCAAAGTTCATACAGTGGATAATATTTGTGTAAAAAAAGACAGTATAAACAATGGGCAGTGTAAAACTGTACATATGTAGTTACCCCGGCAAGCCTTAACAGCATGTCTCATTCCTAGCTTTTGATAAACTTCTAATCTAGGGATGGCTGTAAGCCAAATCTGGCTCCCAGATTTTTCTTCGCTTTTGTCATTCATCCTGTGCTAAATTGGAAATGTGACATCTGGCATGTCTCATTTACTGATGGGAAGAACACTTATGTGGCAATAAAATGCATGATTCTCCATTCAAACCTCTCCTTTCAGGTGCCCCCCCCCGTCCTCTTATACCTGGGAGGGGTGGTGGTGGTGGTGGTGGTGGTGGCCAAGCAGCTGACGGAGCGTAGATCTACCCCCTGCATAGCTTGGATAAGGAAAGCCTGTCTCTCTTCTCTTCTTGGCTGAAGATGGTTGGCTTCAAGCTCTTGGAAATCTGTGCAAATCAAGATGGCTCTGTTAGCTGCTCTTAAAGACTTTGAATGAGCACAAGTGAGAAACCAGCTTGCAGTTTTGTAAGGTCCAGTATGCTAAGAGTTTTATAGATCATTTATGATTTAATAAAATGCATTGGACTAAATGAGTTCCACAAAGGACAACACCTGCTTGTTAACACTATAAATGTTAGCTTCTGTTCCTTATATGGTGGTGATTTTTCTTTGGAAATTCTTGAAATAAAGATATCTTTTACATGTGATGAATCTGTGACATTTCTGCTGAATGGAGAACTTGTTTTTAATTTGAAGAGGAGAAAAGAAATGTGAGTGTTCTTAATCTTCTCTTCATCATGCATCTGATGAAGAGAGCTGTGGTTCTCGGAAGCTTATGCTACAGTAAAGTTGGTTAGTCTTAAAGGTTCTACTGGACTTCTTACGATTTTGCTTCTACAGACTAACATGGCTAACTCCTCTGGATCTTAATCTTCCCAGATTCACAAATAAAATTGTTCCCAAGTAATACCTTTGATAGTTAATCAGAGATGCTGGATTCTTCAGCTAACTAACTGCATACCTAGTATGCTGTAAGATACAGATACAGGAATGAAGCATCAAAATGGACCTTGCAGATTATTATACCATCTGTGTTCCATATTATCTATTCAGATTACAAAAGGATTTTCACTTTTTGAAGGTTGCTTATGATGACTCCACAGCAGAAGACAGGTTCCTGTCAGCATTTAGAGTGCAACTTCAAGGTTCTTTGTAAGGAATGGAGGAAGGAGCAGGACCACAAATGCTGTTCTTTCTTTCCCCTTCTGTGTGCTCATTTCAGGGCCCAAATCTAGCCCATGTCTGTATACAGTGCCTTTTTATTTATTTTTTTAAAAGGTGCTGGTAAATTAAGCCAATTTACACCATTTCCCCCATCAGATCTTGAGAGCCCTCCCCCCAATTGCTGGTACTCAGTACCAGTGAGCACCAGCACAAAAAATGCCCTATCTGTATGGATGTCTTTCTATGATCAGGAGCCTTGCTTTTTCAGCTGAATATGTCTTGCAGGCAGGGACATCACACACAGTTTTGTTCTTTCTTCCATATCTTTAGTAAATGTATGGTTTTTGTTTGAGAATTCACCGTTCAAATACAGTGCGTGTGAACTATGGGAATTTGTAGACATTGATGAGCAGTCATTTCTGTAAACTCCTGACTTAAATTGTACCACTGACCACATGTATAGGTTCTGGAGGTAGAGGGTAACCAATGGGTATGCACTAAGGAACTCATAATTGAGAATGTTGAAAGATCATGTTGTGCTGACATCTCCTTGACTTGTTTTTCTGCTCAGGCAGTTGTTGGTAATGTGCTGAATGCTGTTCCCCTGCAGTTTTATTACTCTTACTGTTGAACTTTGTTTCTATGGGATGAACTTTCACCAAAGGGTAAATTGCCTTTTGCTAATCTGTGCCCTGCTGTAAAAGAGGGTGTTGTCAAACTCAGTTCCGAAATACTATTCTGTCATGGAGCTTTACTGATATTGCAGTTGCAAGACAGAGGAGTGGTATGATAGGTTCTTTCCTCATATCTGCCTTGGGGATGTCTTCACAGGAATGCAGAGTGAAAAATGGCAACAATTTTACAGAAGGCAATTTTATTAAACAATGGCTGCAGACCTGAGCCTCAAAGAAATCTTGATTTGTTCTGGATTTTTTAAATTAACTAGCCAATTATTTCATTTCATTAATAAAGATCTAGGTGGGTATAGGGCTGAGCCATAATGGGTATGTCTGTGTAGATTTTGTGAAACGATTACTATCTGCTGAGGAAAACACTCTTAGGAGTGAAAATGTTTACTAGAGATGGGCACGAACCTAAATACGAACCAAAAACCCCCACGAACCAGCTGGTTCGTGGAAGCTCGTTTCCACGAACTTTCACAAACTGGTCTACTGGTTCGTTTGGTTCGTATTAAAGGGGCAATTTAAATGGCCATTTCCTAGGGAAATGCCTATTTAAACTTTTCCTGCCCCTTGCAAGGCAGGGCCCTTTAAACTATCAGCTGGCAGGCAGCAGTGGGGGATCCCCTCCTCGCCGCCTGTGAGCTGATAGTTTAAAGGGCCCTGCTGCTTGCAAGCGGCAGGACCATTTAAATGGCCCAAACTTCAGCCCCAGCCCCCCTCCCCAGCCGACCCCCCCAGCCCCAGCCCCACACTTACCTTGCTGCTGGGGAGGTGGAGTTGCCCTGCGGGCCCGCAGCCTCCTCCTGCGATGGGCAGGAAGGCCATTTTTGGCCTCTCCCGCTGCTGTGTGGGCTCACAGAGCAGTGGAGGAGGCCAAAAATGGCTGTCCCATCCCTCACATGGTTGCCACAGGCCCACAGGGCAGCAAAGAAGGCCAAAAACGGTCTCCCCGCCCTTCGAATGGCCACTGCAGGCCTGCAGGGTGGCAAAGGAGGCCGAAAACGGCCTCCTCCGCTGCCCTGTGGGCCCGTGCGGCAGCAGAGGAGGCCGAAAATGGCTTCCTTGCCCCTCAGATGGCCACCGCGGCCTTTTTCTGCTTCCTCTGCTGCTTTGTGGGCCCGTGCAGTGGTGGAAGAGGCCAAAACCGGCCTTCCTGCCTCTCGCAGGAGGCGACTGTGGGCTCGCAGGGCAGCTGGGCTGCAGCCTCCACCACTCCAGCAGCAAGGTAAGTGTGGGGCTGGGGTTTGGTCCACTTAAAGGGCCCTGCCGCTTGCAAGCAGCAGGCCCCTTTAAACTATCAGCTGGCAGGGGGGATTTCCCCCCCTGCCAGCTGATAGTTTACAGGGACCTGCCCCTTGCAAGAGGCAGGAAAGGGCCGTTTAAACGATCAAATGCCCCTTTTCCTGCTGCTAAGCAGCTGGAAAGGGGCGTTTAAACCCCACAAACCACGAACTGGTTCGTGAACTAGCACCAGTTTGTGGGAGTTCGTGGTTCCTGGTTTGTTCCTGTAAACACATGGTTCATTTTTTTTTGTGGTTCGTGCCCATGTCTAATGTTTACCTCAGGACCAAACTACCCTTTCATGTTTTTAAAAAGTTGGGTCTCGGTTTCTGCTCCATGTGGAATATTTGTTCATGTGAAGTATCAAAAATGGAGTAATAACTCCACCTCCCATGCTGTTTAACGCATGAAAATGGCTTTTGGGGAAGGCAGAATTGTTTAAGGATGTGCAATTTGGGTTTGGCATTCCTTTTAAAATACTGAATTTTACCTGATTTGGTAAAATTCAGTATTACCAGACTCAGAAGGGAATACCAAATCTTTCAGTATTCCCAAACTCAAGCTTACCTAATTAAATCAGGTTAATTTGGTAAACTTGGTAATAGTGGCTGGGCTGTTCCTTTGCTAAAGAGCCGCAAAGAAACAATGTTTCCTGCCTTTCTGGGAGGAGGGAGAAGGAGGAAGGGGGATTAAGTGGTCAGTCCTTGCAGGAGCTCTCCTTCTCTGGCCAGTGAGATTCTCTGGAAGGAGAGTGCCTTTTTAAAACTGCCCTGCAAAGATTTAAATAGGCAGGCTTGCCTCAGAGCAGCCTCCATTTTGTGGTTTGTGTGTGTGCTCTGGCTGCCTGAAGAGAGAGGAGACACTATCTGCCTGCTCCGGCTGTAAGTTCTCTCTCTGTGGTATGGCCTGGGCCTGGCCTGCTTTGGGCCTGACGTGGACT
Organism: Eublepharis macularius; assembly: GCF_028583425.1. Taxonomy (NCBI): domain Eukaryota; kingdom Metazoa; phylum Chordata; class Lepidosauria; order Squamata; family Eublepharidae; genus Eublepharis; species Eublepharis macularius. Next base: position 132,292,321 of record NC_072790.1, read on the forward strand.
GCAACTGGATCCTGCTGCCCAGTGGATTCCTCCTGCTGCTGCACCTAGAGGACTTCTGCTTCTAGTTTGAGAGTTGTAGACTCACTGGGTTTTCTCTCTCTTTGGGGGCAGCAGGTTGGTCTAGCATCTGGGAGGGATAAGGTTTAAAGCTTTTTTTTAATGTTTGTATGGGGCTTTGGTGTGTGCGGTGCTTTGGTTTCAAGTTGGTTACTGTTCATTTTGCTGCTTGTTCTTCTGCGTGGGTGACTTTTTGTTTTGTTCTGTTGTAGGTGAATTGTTGTTTGGCAGTTCCAGTTAATTTTATTAAATTTTCCTCTTCTCCCCAGGGTAGGGTGGGAGGGCTGTTTTCCCTTGTTGTTTGGGGCTTTGGGTGCTGTTTCTCTATAGTGTTTTTCACGTGTTGCTGCTGACATAAATTTGGTTTGGTGTTCCATTGTTGTTAGTTGTTGTTCTTCCTGCGTGGAGGGGGTTGCTGGGGTTCAGTTTAGCTTAAATTACCTAATGGTGTTTGGATGTACTTTTTGGGAATCCTAAGAGGGCTGTGAACTTTTAAAAAGTGTTTGAAGATAGACTAGTTGTAGATCTAGTAAAGCAAAACTTAATTGGTAGCTTTTAGGGGCCAAAGAGAGGTTTTCCCCCTTTAATTGGCTTGTGTAGGAATTAAGAAGAATTCACGTTCTAGTCAAATTCTGTAGATAAATAGAATTAGCAACATTCAACTAGGCTTTCCCTGCCCACCTCTGGCTCCCTTGGAACCAGGCCAGTGACATTATAATTAGTTTTTTTTGTCTTAGGCTTACCTCTAGATTGGGGTTCAGGGATAGCTTGATTCCTGAAAAGGAATTAAGCTAATTGCTAGTGTGTGCCACATACCTAAATAAGGCATTTAAAAAGGGGATTTGTGTGTCCATATCCAAGAGGGGTGAGGGGAGGGGGAGCCTGCAGATCTCCCCCCCATCTGAGCAGAGGAGGCAGTGCAGCTGCTGTTCACCAGCCTGACTTCTGCTGACAGCAAGAGGGTTCACAAGGCCCTCTTTCCTGAGGCAGCTGCAGGAGCACCACCCCCACCACAGGTGCTTGAGGCAGGACCTGGCACTGGGCAGGGTTCTGCTGTCGAGGCTGCCCCTCGTCTTGCTGTTGAGACCCAGCAGCAGGAGGAAGAGCAACATGAGGAGTCTTTTGGGGTGGGCTTGGGGGTTGTTGCCCAGCTTCTAATCTGCCCTTTTTGGGCAAAGTAATTGAGAAAGGAGTAGCTGAACAACTCCAGATCTTCTTGGAAAACTCTAGCTCTCTAGACACTTTCCAATCTGGATTCAGACCAGGGCATGGAACAGTGACAGCACTAGTAGCGTTAGTGGATGATCTCCAGCTAAATATTGGCAAAGGCCATGCCTCCTCATTGCTCCTCCTGGATCTGTCTGCAGCCTTTTACACAGTAGACCATGCCATCCTGTTGAGACTTTTAGAGACAGAAGTAGGCATCAAAGGATGTGCCTTGGATTGGTTTAAATGGTTTCTCAGTGGACGAACCCAAAGGGTTGCTGTTAGAGATCAGCTGTCTCCAGAATGGGAACTATCTTTCAAGGTTATGCAGGGTACAATCTTATCTCCCATGTTATTCAACCTCTATGTAAAGCCTTTAGGAGAACTCATTCGCAGCTATGGAGTTGGATGTCACCAATATGCAGATGACACTCAACTCTGTATCTCACTATTTAGGTTTCCTCAGGATGCAGTAGAAATCTTGGATCGCTGCCTGACAGCTGTAGTGAAATGGCTAACAATGACCAAATTGAAATTGAACCCATACAAGATGGAAGTGATGCTTGTTGGGAAGGCAGAGATCTTGAAGGAGATTGTACTCCCCACTTTCAGTGGAGTTTGTCTGACCCTTGCAGACTTGTTAAAGAGCCTAGGGGTTATATTGGATCCAGTACTACTACTAGAACAACAAGTTAAGGCAGCTACAAAAAAACACCTTTTATAGCCTCACTGTAGCCTGGAAGATGGCTTCTTACCTTGACATGGCTGACCTGGCCACCTGGATCCATGCTATGGTAACATCAATACTTGACTGTTGTAATGCACTATACATAGGTGTCTTTATCCAAATTAACTAGGAGACTCCAATTGGTGCAAAATGCTGCAGCCGGACAGCTATCAGGAGCGAGCAAGAGCATGAACATCACCCCCATTCTGCAATTGCTCCATTGGCTGCCTGTCAACTACCATGCTCAGTTCAAGGTATTGTTTATCACATGCAAATCTCTTCACGGCCTTGGCCTGGCATACCTGTGGGACCGCCTCCCTCCCTATGTTCCTCCATGGCAACTTCGCTCATCGGAATAGGACCTCCTGCAGGTGCCACCCTGCACATGGGCGAAATCAACAGCAGCCCATACACGGGCTTTCTCTGTGGTGGCTCCTACTACCCTGTGGAATGGCTTGCCTGAGGAGGTGAGGAGAACCCCCACTCTCCTAGCTTTCAGCAAACAATGCAAAACTGAATTACTCAAACAGTCTTTTGTATTATAAGGAGGGGCTCTCAGATACGTTGCTAATGAGTTAAGGATCATAAACTTTACCACTATGTTGCCTTACGTACTGCCTGTTGTCTTAAATATGTACACCTACTTATGCTTCATGTGGTCTAATGTCAGCCCTAGAATTGCTTATGTTCTGTCTTAGCATTTCTCCAACTCTGTTTTGGATTCTTAGTAATGCTATGTCTTTGTAAAATTGCATTTATTTACTCTATGGCATTGTTTATGGAAATGTCCTTGAAATTGACTGTATGACATAAATAATAATAATAATAATTGTGAGTTTTCTATCCCTTGTGCTCACCTCAGGAACCCAAATTATGTTTGAGGAACAGGGGGAGGGGCCCACCATTGGTGAGCCTTCCTTAGTGCCAGAGGCTAGATGGCCATCTGAGAGCAATGCTGATTCTGTGAACCTAGGCAGATCATGAGAGGGAGGGCAGCACATCAGTGCTTAGTTCTCATGGCCTCTTCTTACAGATCACCTTCCTCCCATATTGCCACATTGGGGTCAGGAAGCAGTTTCCCCCAGGCCAGTTTGGCTAGGAATCGTAATGGTCTTTTGTCATTTTCTGGGCATGGAGCAAGAGTCACTGGGTGTGTATGTGTGTGTGTGGGGGGAGGTAGTTGTGAATTTCCTGCATTGTGCAGGGGGTTTGGACTAAATAACCCTAGAGGACCCTTCCAACCTTATGATTCCAGTTTCCAGTGAGTTCAGCAGCAGGCCTTTCAGGGTGAGTCAGGAGGAGCGAATGGTGGAGGAAGAGGAAGAAAGTGACCCCTACATCTCTATCCCTTCACTCTCAGCCGTCTTCTTCTGCCCACCCTAGACATAGTGTTTCTGGCCTCACAGGAGGTGCCTCCTGGAGTGCCCACAGCTGTAAGGCAGTGTGGGCACCTCTTGTCTTCCAGTGTTTGGGACCATTTCCAGAAGATGGAGGACCCAGGTATTTGTACTGCCAGCACTGTAGGGCCTTGGTCAATTGAAGGAAGGATGTGAATCATCTTTTAATGACCAGCTTCAGTAACCACATGAAGAAACACCACTATGCTGTGCTTCTTCGAGGGGAGAGAGAGAGAGATTGGCACCTCATGGCTGCCAGCAAGCAGCAGGGCAGTCATCCTGCAACCATTTCTGGTGCTCCCTCCCCCAGGTTTCCTGTAGGGAAGAGATGGCAAGCATCTCTGATGGGGAGGTTTGTTACTCATGGCCTTAGTGTGCCTAGGGAGAGGATCCAGAGGGCATTTAGGCTTGTTACTCAGAAGATTGCAGAGATGATCACTGTAGACAGGCAGCCTTTCTCTGTAAAGGACTTCAGCTTCCAATGTCTCCTCCAGTTAGTCTGTCCTTGGTACACCTCCCCTGCTTGCACAACACTGAACAGGATCGTGGTGTTCTCCATTTACAGGGCTGCCAAGGAGCATGTGAAGGCACAGACGTCTCGTGCTGCCAGGAGAATGGCACACTTCACATCAGACATCTGGACTTGCACTCAGTTGCAGCATGCATACCTCTCACTTACTGCACACTGGTGGCAACCCAATGACCTTCAGGGTAGAAGTCGGACAATCAGTGTCAGGCAGGGCCAGATGGGAGTCTGCTAGGCCAGCTACTGCAAGGCTTTTCTCCAAGCTGAGGTTCTCAGTGTGGTGCACACAATAGAGAACATTGCTGTTGCCATTGAGAGGAGTTAGGTGAGGGCAGCATCACCATGGGATACATGGTGACAGATGATGGCGCAAACGTGAAGGCAGCGATGGCGTGAGTGAGCTCAAGCACAATTTACAGTGTGGCCCACAGACTTCACCTTATGGAGAAGGACATGTTTGGTCTGGGTTCCAATGAACCTGCAGAGGATCCCACAACTCATGAGTTCCAAGGTCTCTTCAGGAAATGCCAGCGACTCGTGAGTCACTTCTTGCGCAGCATGAAATCCACTCACCAACTGTGCCAGAAGCAGGCTGAGACAGGCATGCCGGACCGTCGCTTGATTTCCAGTGTTGTCACTCTCTGGAACTCCACTTACATTGCACTCGCCTGCTCCCCTGGAGAGTTGAAAAACAAACTGGGATCACAGTGTAAAAAAAGCCACAATTAACAAAAAGCAAACAATCACTATCATATATGACTAGTGTATGTTATAATAATTTAAATGACCTGGAGATTCGAGCAGTTGGTCTTCCTGAAGGTCAACATGCTGCTCTCTGATTTCTCAGCTTTGGATATCCAGAGTGAATTAGGTGAGCCCACCTTGTGATATGCATCCTCTGGAAGTCTTTGAGGTAGGGAAAAACACTGTTCCTAAGACTTTAAACTTAGGTAGAAAACCAGCAGGAGAAAGACAGTTGATTCAATTGGCACAACAAATGCAAACTCCAATTTGGATCCCACACGTGCATGCGGGTGCATGCCCACATGAACGCACGCACATACACACGCACACACACACACAAGCTCGCTCGCTCGCTCAGTTGCTTGCTTGTCATTGCCTTGTGCTTGTGGCTTTGGTTCTGTTCTGTGATGTTCTCCTGGCTTCTGTGAATGACACTGGTTCTGTTGGGCTAAGTTGCAACAGTGTCCCTTGCATCAGTTTAGTTTGGGTGAAATGAATGTAATTCTCTGGTGTGAAGTTGATCCCCTTGCTGCACTTTGGGTTGGGGGGGGGATTCTGTTCCCTTGCTTCAGTTTGCATCTAGTTGCAAGACTGTCATTTGCATCAGTTTAGTTAGGGGATTTTAGAGGACCTTAGGGGACAGTCAGGAGTAGGTCTTTTGAAAAAATTGTGGATTTTGCTTTCAAAACACCACCCCCAACTGGCTGGATTTTGCCGAATTTGCTCTGTAATACTGATTGGAACTACAGAATCGATTTGGTATTTGGAGAATGCTGATTTCCCCCCCCCACAGTTTGGTATTACAGAACCAAATGTACTGATTTTTTTTTCTGTGTACGCCCCTAGGTGTATTCCAAGCCCATTTGGCCTCTCCTTTTTTTAAAGAGGGAACCATACCCAACTTGTTAAAAACACAAACATGTAGTTTGACCCTCATTTGCTCTGCTGTGTGGAACCCAATCCTCCCTTTCCTTGTCTGGAGAGGGGACATCAAGGTCTGCATATCATACTGCAAATTCTCTGCTTTAAAATGACTACATCAGTTGCTTAGAGAAAGGGAACAATCCCAAATTTCTATTAGAATTCAGGATTTCCCCCCATTACAACAATAATAGCAACAACAACAGCAATGGTGATTATGATAACAATGTGCTTATATACTGCCTTTTTGGACAGATTAATATTACACTCAGCGGTGAAGAAAGTCAGTGTTATTATTATCCGCACAATACAGCAGGCGAGCTGGGGCTGAGAGGAGTGGCTTACCCAAGGCCGCTTGCAGAACTCATAGCAGTAGTGGGAGTGCTGATTTGTAGCCCAGTGACTTAACCACTATGCTATAGCAGTTCCACAAGGCAAATGCTCACTTATAAAAGCAAAACCCAAAACTTTGCACTCCCCAAAATGTCGCTTTTCATTGTGAAAAATCAAAGTTGTGCAAACATGTGGTTCGGCCTGAGATGAGTTTTAACAATATGGAGACTGTGCTGATTTTTCCTTTCTGGCCTTATCCCCTTTGCTGTTGCAGATGTTGCTTGGGTTGTTCTATTACGTTTAGGATCAGTTTTTAGGAGGCATGATGTGCTGCAGAGGAAAGGACTCACTTTGGATGTAACATAAAACCATAGTTTGAATTTGAGGCTTTCAAAGAACTGTGGTTAGATTGGGTCCAACAAAACAGAATCTGAAATAATAGTTACTGTTTTGTGTGAGGTGTGGACACGGACATTCTGGCAGAGCCTGGGCTTGTTCCCCAGTAACATGCTCAAAAACGCCCCAACTACAGATATGTCTGGCCATAACAAAGGCACTTGTCAAATCAACATATGTCAAAGTGAGCAAGGATCTGACTGATTATCTGTGAGCTGAATAGTTTAATGATAATTAAACTGAATAGTGGTTTCCTGAACAGCAGAGAAAGTTTTTCTATAAGGGTTAGTAATATAGAAAATGGATTTATTTGAAATGTGGTGCTGGAGGAGAGCTTTGCGAATACCACGGACCGCCAAAAAGACAAATAAGTGAGTACTAGATCAAATCAAGCCTGAATTCTCCCTAGAAGCTAAAATGACAAAACTACGGCTGCTTCCACACACGTTGGATGATGCACTTTCAATGCTCTTTAGTGATCATTTGGAACTGGGTTTTCGTGTGTGAAATACAAAATCCACTTCTAAAGGATAGCTAAAGTGCATTGAAAGTGCATTATTCAATGTGTGTGGAGATGGTCTACAAGGCTATTGTACTTTGGTCACATCATGAGAAGACAAGATTCTCTGGAAAAGTCAGTAATGCTAGGAAAAGTGAAAGGCATTAGGAAAAGAGGAAGACCTAAAGCAAGATGGCTTGACTCAATAAGAGAAGCCATATCCTCCAGTTTTCAGGATCTGAGCATGTCTGTTAATGATAGGACGTTTTGGAGGTCTTTCATTCATAGGGTCGCCATAGGTCAGAGACAGCTTGAGGGCACGTAACACACACACACACGATGTAGTCTATTACACTGTTTATACTACTTATCGCCTCTCTTTTTACTACAATGTCCCCTATCTTTATAACTACTTTCTTCATTATGTATATCATGCTTTAGACCAATTTTCATTTGCATTGTTTTCCAGTTCTGTAAACCTTGTCCTATTGCACTGTTTGCTGGAGGTTTTTGGTGTCTGATTGAATTGCCTTAAGTATTTTGTAATCTGCCTTGAGTAAGTAAATTGGGTTATAAATGAAGTTAATAATAATGTCTGAACTGAGTTTGTGTGTCTATGTGGCCCTTTGATCCCAGCTCTTGTTTGCAGCTTTTCTGTATAATCGTGAGAGATGAAATTATACTTTCTGTTTTAAAATGAAAGCCAGAGTTTTTCTTGCCTGTGGTTTTTTAACTCAGTTGCCAAGGCTGGTGGAATACCTGCAGAGTCAAAATAGATTCTGTTGTCCAGTTTCATACCAACCCCGCATTCTGTTCTTACTCAATATCTTCAGTTTTCCAGTGATGAATGGATATCTGTAATCTGCAGTATTTGTGGTTGCTGACTCTGTACATTTAGAGCAGAAAGGGATGGTTTTAAATATAAGGAATTGGTGTTAACTAGATGAAAAGTTGTGATTACTCAGTGCTGCCTGTTTCTAAATATTTCCATAAAGAAGGCTGTTGGCTAAAAAATGCTGTTTTATATAAGAAGCCAGCGTAGAATTTTTTATTTCATTATCATTTTTGTTATGATTTAATTAATTAATTAATCTAATGTTTAGAAATCGTCTCCTCTTCCTCTTGGGGTGACTCCAACATAGTCAAGTATTTTATTTAAATGGATCATTGGTCTAGGAATTTGAAAAACGTCATTAGTAAATTTTCACGAATTAAAATTAAATTACTAAGTAACTAAAACATTTAGAAGAGTGAATCAAAAGGACAGAACCAGAAATGTATGATTTTAAAGTAGACTCTCTTCTGGTGAATCATTCTTGACTTCCTAGATTGCTGGGTAAAAATGAATATGAAAGTACACGGAAATGCTTGTATATGAACTTGTTCTCATTGTGAATTATGTTCGGTGCTTGACAACAGCTTTATGAACTGATTAATGAGCTGTGTTCCTGTAGGCGTGGATTTCCTCTTCTGCTGGCCAGTAGGACTGTTAGCATTCCGCAAGTGCTGCATTCCTAGAAAATTAGGAAAGAGCTTTAAAAGGAAACACTGGAACAGCAAGCTAAACAAAATAAGAGCTAGTTATCCTTTTTGAAAAATGGAAGGAAAAGTTCATAAAGTACCAGTCAGTGTGCATTTTAGTGCCCTGATGACATATCTTCAAGTCACACCTGAACTAAATCACCTACCTACCACATAATTGCTCATTTTTGTCTCATGCTTGTTGCTTGCCTCTGTAAATTCTGGTGTGTTGGCTGAAAAAACTTGCATGATGGTTCTGTGTACCCCTCCCTTAATCCACTCCTTTTACCTGTGCTTGACAATGCCAGTGTGGTGTAGTGGTTAGAATGTCAGACTAAAGTCAGGGTAAAACCCAGGTTCAAAGCCCCATTCTGCTATGGAAGCTTGCTGGGTAACCTTGGGCCAGTTACACACTCTCAGCCTAACCTACCTAATAGGGTTGTTTGTTGTGAGGATAAAGTGGAGAAGGGGACAAAGTTGTAAGCCAGTTTGAATCTCTATTGGGGAGAAAAGTGGGGTATAAATGAAGTAAATAAATACTATAAAATATAAATAGGTAGTGGCCCAGATATTTTCTAATCATGTCAGTTTCTTACAAGCAATCCCAATCTTTCATGATTCCTTCCAGTCTGTCTAGCTATTGGATAAACGTACCAGGTTCCTCAGCACCACTGTTTTCCTTTCACCCTCTCAAGAATAATATGTAAAGCCTTCAAAGGCATTATTATTTTGTCTTCTAGATGCCGAGAGTTACTATCAGGAGTATGGATATCTGAGCATGATTGTTAAAAAGCCTACTGGGCTGTTTATGTACTGTGGACCTAGTATTATGGGTTGTTTTGTGAGGGTACTATGTAGGAAAATGATTTTACCTTTTGTGTGTATTGTTTTATATATATGCTGGGGAAATCAATCTTGTGAGTTTTCAGCTGTGAAATTTGGGTGGCTGCTAAAATTCATAAGGATACCTCCAGACATTTTCCAGAAACCATTGGGTTGGATTGAGCAGAATGCTTCCTCTGATGGGCTGCTTTCACACATGTTGGATAATACGCTTTCAGGAAAATGCATTTGCAAACAGTTGCTAAGGCGCATTGAGAGTGCGCATTGTCTAACATATGTGAAAGCGGCCTAAGCAGCATCATGGGTTTTTTTACATAGTTGGCTATTTTTTCACACTGTTCTAATAGCAAATTCTCCCCCCCCTCTCTCTAAATTTGCTTTAAACTTACATAGTTGACTCAGTAGTACAAATCTCACACATCTATAATATTTAAATGAAATATGAATTTTGATCAACCAAAGACTTCAGGTGTTTCATTTACTGTAAACATTTGGGGTACAGGTATATTTAAGACATATCATTTGAAAAGGGATTTCCCCCTAACCACAGTCTAGCTTTACATGTATCAAGATTACATTGTAACGTTATATATTTTCCTTTGCTTTGTTGAATGTTAACGATGGGAGGGAATGGTCACCCGCAGATAATGATGTATATTTTGATTCTTCAGAAACAGATGAAATAAGATTCCTCTTGTTTTTGGCAAAGCTGTCTGAGCAGACTGTGTTACTCCTTTGCCATGAGCATAGGGTTGGTATTTCCTTTTTGAGCGGATGAGACCAAGTGTCTGCCAGAGTGGCAGAAGCTGCTTCTGATCCCTGATAAGACACAGGCCTTTGTAAGGAAAGCCTAACTACTTTGAGTGAGCTAAGCAGCCGATTTCTTAAATGCTCTGAAATGGGCTTGCTGCTTGTCTGGAACTTTTCAGGCCTGCTCTTGTAGTATATGTATTATCCATCAGAATGATTGATTATAGGAGAAAGGATTACCCCACTGCAGCCATTTCTCAATAAAATCATGTTGAGTTTTAAATAGTGTCATGCATGTAGCGTATAAGCGATTTTCTGTGAAACGGTTTATTTGTTAAATCATAGTTTTATTCCCCCCACCCCCCAAGAAATGTCCTTTTTAAGAAGTACATGTTCAAATAAGGATTGCCTCCATTCCCTTTTTTGGTAGATAAAGGAAGTTTTTTGTCTATTTAAGCAGTATGATTAAAATGGGCTACATGTTGATGTCCCCCCTTGATTAGCATGATTGGCTATAAGGGAAGAAAAAGAGCCCATGTGCCGCTTGAAACCCCCCACCCCCACCCCATGAGTAGAAAGAGTCCTCTGAGAATTGCTGAATAAGTCAGGGTATTAAAAAGCTGTCAGTTTAAACAAAGGCATCTCCAACCAGCAAAATGGTTGTGAGTGATTAGATGCCCTGGCAGATGTTGAATTTGTTTGAGTCATTAATTTTGCCTTGGACAGCTTTTCTTGTAGCAATAAACAAATTCCAATGCATCATTCAGCTAGCAGTACAAATGCAGATAATCATTTTGAGCAATTCTCTGTGAATTCTCAGTAGTACAAATGCAGATAAGAACTTTGTATTATAAAGTATTTCTTGTGGCTTTCCCTTAATGTGGTAATGCCATCTTTCCCTCTAGATACAAATAAGGCAAATGTCTGTTTTGCTTGTATGCATTTTTATATGTAAACTTTGTGAACAAGTACCAAAGGATGGTCTATAGTACATAATTTCAGGTTATAAGAATACTGTAGTATTTGAAGACAAGCACTATGCATTAAAAAAAAACCTGGTGTGTCTCCCCAACTATTTATGCTCCAGTTGAGGTGATTTTATCAGATCCAGTGAACAATTGCAAGCTAATACAAGGTAATATAATGTCCTTGTACTGATGCTTGATCAAGGTGTAAGAGCCATACAATTAGAAGATCTGCAGTGGAATGACCTGATTTCAGTTGCTGTCATAGGAAAGAAAATGAGAAGAGTACAAAAGAATACTGAAGTCATAAAAAATCATTATCAGAGCATGTTGCATGAACCATGTCATTCTGCAGTCTTTTCTTTTTTTTTCCAGAACAAAGAGGGGTACAAAAAAAGAAGGGGGGATAACGGTCAGAAGAACAATAAGATTTTTCACTACAAGAGTTGTTATAACAAAATACAGAGTGCACAAAACAAACATACCTTAATCAGAGTTCATCAATATTGCATCTCCTGTTCCAACTCCGGTGTGTCTTCTCAAACTAAATATGAACTTTTTCCTACACAGTATTCAATTTTAGATCAACTAAAAGTCAAAACAAGCAGTCTCCATGTACATTCTTACTGCTATATCTTAATATGGTCTAATGCTTCTATACAGATCATTTCTATTTAACTTAACTATTTTGCCAGAGTTTCCATATCATGCATTCTACCTCATCACTAATATTTAACCAATTTTATCTTATCAGATCCTAACCTTATATCCAATCTATAACAATATATCAGTACACCATCCTATTCAAGTTTCTAAAACTAAGACATTTTATGCATTTTATCCTTCGTAAGCAAAATAATTTCCCCATTTCTCTTCGAATTCTGTCATTGGTCTTCTATTTAAATAGCTTGTTAGTTTTGCCATTGCTGCGTATTCTGCCATCTTATCTCTCCAGATTTCCCTAGTTGGGCATTCATCTTCATTCCATCTGGTTGCAAATGCCACCCTTGCCGCTGTCAATAAATATCTAAATAGTTCATGTAATTTTCTGTCTACATTTTCTGGTAGTATTCCCAACAGCATAGTTTGTGGATTCATGGCGAAATCAAATTTTAAAATCTTTTGCATCTCAGCATGTATTTCTTTCCAGAAGTTTTTGCTTTTGTGGCAAGTCCACCACATGTGATAGAAGGTACCATCTGCTTCATTACATTTCCAACAGAACCCCACATATTTCTTGTTCATTTTCTCTATGTCTTTTGGTGTAATGTACCATCTAAAGAACATCTTGTACCAATTCTCTCTTAAAGTTTGACTTGCCGTAAATTTTATGCCCTTTGTCCAAAGATTCTCCCACTGTTGAAATATTATTTCTTTTACGAAATTTTGCATCCACTATATCATGCACACTTTAACTTGTTCTGATTCAGAATCATATTGGAGTAAAAGTTTATATATTAGACCCAAGATGTGTTCTTTTTTCTGCATGATTATTTTCTCAAAGTCAGTAAGATTCCTTAACAGTCCTCTGAGTTCCTTCTGGGCTTCTTGTATTCTGGAAACTGCCTGAAAATATATCAGCCATTGTATTTTTTCCCCTTCACCTTGAATTTCTTGCCATGATTTTATCTTTCCTTGAGGGTTTATCATATCTTGGTACGTTATAAAATCATTATCTCTTCTCTGATTCTTAACACAAAAGGCATCAATTGGTGAAAATAGTGGCGATATCAACGGGCTTATTCTTCTTCTAACCGAATCCCAAATTTGAATGAGACTGTCTCTTATACCATGATTTTCTTGTTTGTTTCTTGATCTTTTTGCCACCCAAAGGAGGTTGTGTAGTCTGTCTGTCAAGACCACTGCTTCTAGTCGTATTAGTCTATCTTTGGGGTTTCCTATTCAGTCTGTAATCCAAACTAGACCAGCTGCTTTATAATATAATTTAATATTTGGGACTGCCAACTCTCCTCCGGAAGTTTCATCTTGTAATACCTTGAATCCTACTCTTGGTTTTTTACTGTTCCAAATAAATTGTTTAATTTGTCTCTGCCAATCCTTCAATGTCTTATCTTTTATGCTGATTGGTAACATTTGAAACAAATTTTTTTGGGTAAAACATTCATTTTAATCGCTGAAATCCTTCCAATCCAAGACAAATTTAATTTGGTCCATTTTTCCAAATCTTTTTGAATTCTATTCCACAATGTCTTATAATTATCTCTAAACAAAGTGTCTTTATGTCTTGTTAGATAGATGCCCAAATATTTCACTGGGGTTGCTGCTATCTTACATCCTGATACTTCCTGGATTTTTTTCTTCCTCATGCTTTGTTAAAAGTTTAGGAATAATTTTTTTTTCTTGTTAATTTTTTCTTTGCTTTGACTGCCTGTTGGTTTCTGAGTCCACTTCAAGGTGCTGGCGCTTATACCTAAAGCTCTGTACAACTGGGGGCTCCCATACCTGAAGGATTGCCTCTTCTACTATGAGTCCATATAGCAGCTTAACTCAGCACAGTTGTCCAACCCATGCAAGGGTACATCCTGTTTGCTGCCCACTCGCAGGCTTTTTTGGTGGCTGTTCCACCAGCCCTCCAAAATTCCAAGAGAGAGACAAACTTTCTTATTGATGGACAGCTGTTTCCTATATTATTAGATTTACCAGGCCTGACCTGGAAACTAATAGGAGACTGTGGGTGCATAAGGGGTGGCTGTCAGGATGACATCAGTTGTAGGAAAACCTGGAGGCGTTGTCAGTCCTCTCTAAGAATTGCCAAAAACTCTATGGCTGACAGCTGTTTTTAAATTTTACTTTTTTCTCACCACAATTCAGAGTGGTGGCAGGAAGCATCAGCTGAAGGTGGGGGATTCCCCGCCCCCATTAGGGGGCTGGCAGCTCTGTATATTGTCCATCCTGCCGGTTAAGATCTGCTTCACAAGCCCTGTGTGTGGGGGGGTGTCAACCAGAGACAAGTTTTTCAGTAGAGGCATCATGCTTATGTGTTGCCTGTGTTCCTTTCATTTATGGGCTGGGCCAAAACATTTTTGTTCATTCAGACTTTTAATTAAAGGATTGCTTTTTTAAAAAAAACAAACAAAACATTTTAGTCTGGAAACTATTATTTTAAGCTGTCAGTGGTTTGTTTTATCGTCTGTATTTTTATGCTGTGCTGGATTTTTGTATTTTTATTTTGTAAGTTTTGTAATATTACAAAACAGTATTTTGTAATATTTTGTATTTTTATTTTATTTTGTATTTTCCCTCACCCTCTCTCTCCCCCCTCTCCCACTCTCTCTCTCTCTCTCTCTCTCCCTCTCTCTCTCTCTCTCCCCCTCCCCCTCTCCCTCCCTCACCCTCTCTCTGACTCTCTCTCTGAGAGCGGAACTACAAGTGACAAAAGGCACAGGTTGGACACTTGTCAGCTTCCCTCAACTTTTGATGGGAAATGTAGGCATCCTGGTCTTGCAGCTTGGCTCTCTGACTGCTGTCCAATGGACTTTTCAACTGTCACTTGTCCAACATTCCGCCAAGCTGCCTACATTTCCCATCAAGACTTGAGGGAAGCTGACAAATGTCCCTGTGCCTTTTGTCACTTGTAGTTCCGCTCTGAATCTCTGAGGGCTCGTAAGATGGAACTCATAAAACTGTACTCCTGTGCCCTTTACTAGTAAACTGTACTGCTGTGCACTGGCTGTCATTTCAAATTGTTTGTTTTGTTTCAACACTGTTTTCAAATTTCTGCAAGCTGTAACCTATTGTATTGTTCACTGAATTTCCCAGCTGTTGATCATATTGACTTACACTGTGTAGACCGTCTTGAGTCTCAGTGAGAAAGGCGGACTGTAAACAATGCTATAAATAAATAAATAGGTGATTACATCGAGAAATCTCAATATCATAGGAAAAAGAGATTAGTGAATGACATCTTGGCAGAGGTAGATGAAGGGTCTTCAACTCTTTTGAGTCTGTGGACACCTTTGAGATTTGAGTATTACCCCAAAATGGCTTTGCCTGGCATTGGAGCTAAACTCAATACCTTCCTCGTCATTTGGCAAAAGAATCACAGAAGGGGAATAAAAAGAAATGAAGGAAAGCCTGAGAAGGGAGGGGGCAAGAAAGAGATAGGGGAATAACAAGAAAGAAAGCCTAAGGAGGAATGGAACTAGAAGCCTGGGTGTTTCAGTCCTCCTGACTGAATGGCTATTGCTGCCGTTGAAAAACCTTTCATTTGAATAAGGGCAGCAAGTAACAAGCTGTACCTTATAGTGGTTCTACCTGCTTTCTCAAAAGCTTGGTGGACAGCAGAGGAAAACACCATGGTGCCGTGGGTGCCATATTGGGGAACCCTAAGGTAGATAATTGTGTATATCTGTGAACCATAATAATCAGTAATCAATGGAAAAATTAATGCTTATTAAGTAATGCAGTGAAGGAAAACCTTGAACACAATTTTCAGTGAAATCCTAAGAAGAGTTACTCCAGTCTAAGCCCATTGAAGTCAATGGTCGTAGACTGGATAACTCTGCTTAGGATTGCACTGTTAATAATGCAGTTGTTCAGCTAGTTTCTCTGTTTGCCATTTGCAAAGAAACAAGATTTGTGTTTTGATGTTAAAAATGTTATAATACTCTGTACGTGGTATGAAGAAAATAGCATCAAGAGAAGAACAAGAGTTTATGAAATACTACAGAAGACCTTAGGTTTGGAGCAAGGGAAAAGTACAGAGGCGGAGTGGGCAGGACATGTTCTAAAGGCCAGTAAGAGAATACCAGTAAGACCAATATTGGAAATGTGGTGGTTGGTGCCACTTCACAGTGTAGACCAAATCAATGATTATCTAAAACCTGATCTGAAAAATATGAAAGTTTATGTCCCCCAAGGTATATGGGATTATTTATTTTATTTATTTGTTACGATTTTTATTTTGCCCTCCCCGCACAGGCAGGCTCAGGGCCATTTCCATAAAACATTTCCATAAAATTTACATTTAAACAGTTTAAAATAGCAATAAACAGAAAATATAATATAAATATTTAAAAGATACAAGTTAGCAGCAGGAAGGTAGTCAATCTACCACCCAACCATCTCTTAAAGAGCCAGTGGTGGATACCTCTAGCAGGGAGGGGCCTGATTTCCTCTATTCGGCCGGTGGAGATCCAGCTCAGCCTCAACCATATGCTTGGCAGACCATCTCCATCTTGCAGGCCTGGCGGAAGGATAGTAAATCTTGCCAGGCCCTGGTCTCATTTGACAGAGTTCCACCAGGTTGGAGCCAGAAACGAAAAGGCCCTGGCTCTGGTTGAGGCTAGGCGGGTCTCCCGGGGGCCATGGACCACCAATAGTTGTTTATATCATGATCAGAGCATACTCTGGGGCACATATGGGGGGAGGTGGTCCTGCAGATACGGTCCCAGTCTGCATAGGGCTTTATAGGTTAGTACCAAAACCTTGAATCTGATTCGGTACTCCACTGGCAGCTAATGCAGCTGCCACAATACAGGTGTTATATGTGTACCACTCGGCCCTCCGTTGACACGTGTGCAGGGCCTGCGCCACCGTTGAGGCCGTGAGGCGGGGGCTGCAGGCGCTGCGGGGCCAGAGGGGGCGCTGGAGGGGGCCCTGGGGGCAGAGGCACGCGTCCTGTGCCACCACTGGCCAGCCCTGCGCCGTCGCCGCCCACCCGCCCACAGGCGGGTGCAGCAGACACGGGCCAGGAACGACAGGCAGCCGGGGTGGCATGTGGTGTGCGGGCGGCCTCCTCGCTCCGCCCCAGCCACCCACCTGCGTCATCACGCAGTCCAGGGCCGCGTGCGCAGAGCGCACGTGCGGGGCTGGCCTCCAGCGCCAGAAACCCTGGCGCCAGGGCTGCATGTGCTGCTGCATTTTGAACCAGTTGCAATCACCAGATCAGAATCAAGGGAAACCCTGTGTAGAGCATGTTACAGTAATCTAACCTAGAGGTGACTGTTTCCTGAATTACTGTAGTCAAATCACAGGTCAAAAGATAGGGTACAAACTGCCTGGTCTCTCGAAGATGGTAAAAGGAAGACCTGGCAACCGCTGCAACCTGAGCCTCCATCTTCAAGGAGGCGTCTAGGATCGCCCCCAGGCTCCTGATCCTCGAAATGCGTAAGTGATGCCCCATCAAGGGCCGGAAGCTGGAGTCCCAAATCCATGCACCTACAACTCAAGCACAGGACCTCCATCTTCGTAGGATTTAGTTTCAGCTGACTCTGCTTCAACCATCCAGTCACGGCTTCGAAAGCGTGCTCCAGGACATCTGGGCTGAGTGAGGCTAGCCGTCTATCAACAGATATAACTGGGTGTCATAAGCATATTGTTGACACTCAAGTCCGAAACTTTGCACCAACTGGGCGAGGGGGCCCATATAGGTATTAAACAATAATGGGGAGAGTATTGCCCCCTGTGGCACACTGCATACCAACGAGTGGTGGGATGACAACTTCTCCCCCAGCGCCACCCTCTGTCCCTGATTGTGGAGAAAAGAGACAAGCCACTGTAAGGCTGTCCCTCGTATCCCTACGTCAGTGAGGAGGTGGGTCAAAAGATCGTGATCGACCGTATTGAATGCTGCCGAGAGATCTAATAATATCAGCAGTGCCGATCCACCTTGAACCAGGTGTCTGCGAAGATCGTCTGTGACGGCGACCAGCAGTGTCTCCGTCCCATGTTCTGGGCGGAAACTGGACTGGAAAGGATCCAGGGCTGAGATGCCCTTCAGGAATCCCTGCAGTACAGCAGTTGTATGGAAACCATTTATCCATTTGTTGCTGGCCATGTAGTTTAAAAGCCCAGTGTCATGTGAACAAGGCTAATCATACAGGTCTTTCTAACCCAAATGTCATTTTCATTTTGGCTGGACAGCAGGTGAGTTTGAAGAACCCATGTATTTGGCCCTGTCTGTTTGGTGCCATCCTCTATGTATTACAACAGCTTTGTGTGATAAGGTAAGCAGCTCCCATATCACAGCTAAAACCTTAAGGCTATAAATCTGTTACATGATTCTAGTTTTTAGAAAAGGCAGGCTGCCTTATCTAAAAATGGTACTTCCCCTTTTGTGTATTGTGAAATAGAGATGGGGGAGGTTTTCTAAGTCACTTGTAACAAAAACAAGTGTGCATACATGTGTGTGTGCGTATGTGCTTTTTCATGTATTCATGTCAGCTGTTCTGTCCAGCTCTATACATGAGGTACATTGAATCTTGCATTAACATACATGCGTCTGTTTCTGAGAGAACCAAGACATGCACACTTTACAAATAAAACTGAGGATCCTACTCTGAGCGACTCTGCCAATGCGGGTCTAGCCAAATAGACACTCTTCAACATTGTCTATTTGAATGCAATATTCTACACATGGCAAGAGACAGCTGGATCAAGCCCTATATCCAGGACCCAGGAAGTATAGAGGATAATTTAAGGCTTCTTTTAGCAGGGGTAGATTTTAGTACTACTTTAGCAGTAGCCAAGTTTCTCTCCCAATTGGTTAAGGGAAAAACTTATGAAATATTTAATACTATACAGATTATGTATTAAAAATGTTTCCTTTTAATTCTAATTCTAGTATGGCACTGCTCAGAGCCGAATAGGCTGCATGAGCAGTATCATTAAAGTAAAGTAAAACTGAGGATCCGTACCTAGATAAATATGGAGTTCAAGAACTGCCCCCCCCCCCACAAGTTCAACTGATAGAGTTGCCAATTCCAGTTTGGGAAATTCTGGAGATGTGGGGTATAGCTTGGGAAGGGGAGAGACCTCAGCTATGTATAATACTATAGAGTCCATCCTCCAAACAGCCATTTTCTACAGGGGAACTGATGATAACAACTACTACTACTACTACAAATATTCCTACTCCTACTTTATTTCTGTACAACCCTTATGGACAGATTGGTGCCACACTCAGTGGTGAACAAGGTCAGTGTTATTATCTCCACAATACAGCTGGGAGCTGGGACTGAGAGGAGTGGCTTACCCAAGACTACCTGCAAAATTCAGGGCAGTAGTGGGAGTCGAACTAACAGGGTGCTGATTTGTAGACCAGCCACTCAACCAGTATGCTACAGTAGCAAAGGTAGCTTATTAGGTAACTGTTTATGACTTTTTGATGCTTTTATTAAAGCACAAGAATGCCAGAGGAGGCAGTCTGATTCTAATAGAGGGGTAGGTGGACTCCCTGAGGTCAAGGAGATAATGTGGAACAGAATTGGTTCAAAGAAATAAAATTAATAAATTTCTGTCCCCCACTGCCAAAACAACTGCAGTGTCCACCTGTGAAGAAGTTGGTGTCCCAGCAGATAAGGGGGGGCGGGGGGGGGGGAGAAAGGTTGTGCTTGGCTGGATGCAGTGAGAGCAAAGAGAGTCCCAGTTGTGTTGCTGGTGCCTGGGGCTCGCTTTGGACCTGGCTAGGGGCTGCATGGACTAGGGTGTGTGTGAAGAAGGGCTCAAACCATGTCATTCTACTTCTTCCATACTGCTGGCCTCTGCTGTGCTGCTAGCTTGCCTTGGATGCTTGAGGAGACAGCAGGCTCTTCATACTGAGCAAAATCGCCTGGCTTACCGCTGTTTTGCCCCTGTGCTAATTCATGAATAGTTGTTGAAGAAAACAAATTCCGAACATGTTGGTACTTGTTTGTGGCACCCATGCAGAAAAATGAAATTGTAGTTGTACAGTCCCTCATGGCTGTTTATGCCTTAATGTTTTCCTCTGCCCTTGGGATTTTTTTGTTTTTTGTTTTGTTTTACTGCAGTACTGTTTTGGGGAGCATCCACATACTGTCATATTGGCTGCACATTTCTTCCTATAACTCTACAACCAAAAGGTCTGGATGTCTCCTCTTTTAAAATGGTAGCTTGGAATTATTACGTCATTACTATAGATTTATAATATGATGATAATGCTATAGTAATATAACTATTACCATTTCAAAAAACCAGGAAAACACCCTCTAGTGGTTCTTTGAAATAGCAACCATGGAGGGGGAGGGGATATGGCAAGGAAAAGTATGTATGGATGCTCCTCCGCATTTGCAATAGCAATGGGAGCTACACAGACTATTCTCTCCATGTGGAAGCAGCCCTGCTTAAGTAAGTCCTCTAGAAACATTTTACAAAAAATTATGCAAGGGAACTAAAGTAAGGCATCCTAAAGCCAGGGAGTGTTAAAAAGTTTATTTTGAGGCTTAAGCTGGCCAACAATTGCTTTGTAGCATGAACATCTCATTCCTTCCTGTAGGGCATATTGTACTTTTCTTGGAAGAACTGTGATATTTTGGATTGTCAGCATGTTACAAAACAGTAAGCTTACAATAATGCTTACTTGTAGCATTGCTGTGATAATGGGGCTAAGTACTGAAGTTTTAGCATTGCTTGTTAAACAAAAGTAAAGGAAGTGTCAGACTTGACTTATGTTCCCAATATTATGTAATGCAATAAAATTAATTCTCAAAGAAGGCTCTAAAATTTTTCATGTCTGTCATTCGAGCTGCAGTTTGGGAAGTTGTTTGTTTACCTAAGCGCTGCGTATAAAAAGGGAGAATGTCAGAGCTGCGCATTATTAATTAACTTTTAAAAAAAATGTGTTGAAGTCCTACCTTGAAGCAAACAGACCTTTATTCCTTATCCCTCAAGCTTTCCTACAGCACTTTGGTAATTCAGGAATGCAGGGTCAGACAACAGCCTAGTCATAGAGTATTCCCTGTTGGTTTGGAGACATTATGGCAGGCTGTCCAGGCTAATTATTTCAAGCGGCCCATGGAAAACCACTTTCTGGTTAAGTCTGCATCATCCTGTTCCACCAATGGAAAAAATTGAACATGAGGAGGGTGTGTAGCTTTGCAGACAAAAATAAATCCAACGTAACACAGGATCTGTTTTTAGCCCATAACGGTTGAACATTTTGGAGAGTTAGACACAGTTTTCCTGGCTTAGCAGAAGCAGCAAGCAAGGGAGAGTCTGTCTGTCTGTATGCCGGATAGTTTTGTGACACATATGAAGAAACAGTCTGGAGCATAAGCATTGGTGGAAAGTAAGTCTGTCGGGCAGCAGTAGTTGGGGAAAGGAAGTTTTTGGACACAGTCTGCTCAGATAGCAAGAACCTGTTAACAGAGTCATTCTGTAGCTATATCTTTGATATTTGCTCCCTCCTCTGTACAGGTTATGAGGGAAGTGTTTCCCTTTCAGATACTTATCAGCATCTTTACTGAATTGTTAACTGTTTTAACTCCTGAATTTGCTGCTACCCAAAGTGTCTTTACAACTTGAATACTGAATTCAGTATAAAAATTATTTTTATAGGGAAGATTCCTGTGGTAGAGGCTTTATCCTGCCTGTAATATTACACACAGTGTGACTAATGCAAAAATAACTCTCTTTCTTGGGTTTTTGCCTGTCCTGCCCTATAATTTACAGTGGAAAAATGCGAAGCTTGATTGGTTAAAAACTTAGTTTCTTCTGTATTATTTATATATTGGAAGAACACTTTAGTTTTGAATGTGCTTTGATGTTTGATTAAGTAATATTTAAAACAAAGCAGGGAAGCTTTCTCCTCTCCATCCTCTAGATAAAACCTTTAAGGTATTATGTAGCTTCTCACATGGAATATAATTCATTTGCCATACTATATAACTATTTTAATAATACATTTACTGTTCCAGATTATAACTATGTGGCTGACTGGTATTAGAAACAGGATGCTAGATGGATCTATGGTTTTATTCTATAGGGGTCCTCTTAGTGTGTTTACTAAAGAAAAATGCTTTTAAAAAGAGAGAAATGTATCTCTTTATTAAGTGTGTAATGTATGTGATTGTTTCCCACAGAAGGGACTTGCAAAGCTGCTACTACCATCTGCATTTTTGTAAAATGGGGACTCAGTGTATAGGTTTTTTCTTCATTTGGCATGGTGGTGATAGAAAGGGTAGTCAAGTGGCAGTCAACTTATGGAGATGCTGTATGGTTTTCAAAGCAAGAGATTTCAGAGGTGATTTACGATTGCTTGCCTCCATGTAGCAATCCTGGACTTCCTTGGTGGTCTTCTATCCAAGCACTAATCAGGGTCAGCCTGCCTAGCTTCTGAGATCTGATGAGACTGAAGTAACCTGGGCCACTCATCGTCTCTCTTTCTGTGGCACATGACGAGAGAGAGAGTGTGCTGCAGGTAGCCCCATCAGTACAGCAGGAAGAGGTCCTTCAACCCAAGGAAATGAAAGCGGCCAAGAAACATTACTTCTTAGCAACCATTCTGTTGGCTAGTTTGTGACAGTCATGATATCCAGACATCGTTTAACCCCTAAATCTGAACCTTTACAGTTCTAAGAATAGACAATTAGCTGTAAGGTCTTTGCTAAGGTTTTCGCTGATAAAATAGCACAAATACACTCTTATCTAGATGCTAGCTGCAATGCAAACGTGATAGAAGAAATGCTTAATACATCATCTGGCCTACGTTTGGACTGCTTTGAACCAATTACAGTGACAGACCTTAACAGGATCCTGGCACCTATGAAAGCCACTATTTGTGTGTTTGATCCTTGCCCATCTTGCCTGTTAAAATCAAGTAAAGATCACATAAGTGAACCACTGAACTCTATTGTAAATCAGTCGCTAACTCGAGGCTCCTTCCCCCGGCCACTCAAACAGGCAGTTATCTGTCCGCTAATTAAAAAAAAATCACTAGACAAAACTGATGTGGCCAATTATCACCCAGTCTCTAATCTGCCCTTTCTGGTCAAAGTGGTTGAAAGAGCAGTAGCTGACCAATGCCAGATCTTCTTGGAAAACTCTAGCACTCTAGACCCTTTCCAGTCTGGATTCAGACCAGGGCATGGGACAGAGACAACACTAGTAGTAGTGGATGATCTCTGTCTGAATATAGACAAAGGCCATGCCTCCTTATTGCTTCTGTTGGATCTGTCTGCAGCCTTTGACACAGTAGACCATGCCTTTCTGCTGAGGCATTTAGAAACAGAAGTGGGCATCAAAGGATGTGGCCTGGACTGGTTTAAATTGTTACCATCGGAGATCAGCTATCTCCAGAATGGGAACTATCTTTCAAGGTTATATAGGGTGCAGTCTTATCTCTCATGTTATTCTCTCTATGTAAAGCCTTTAGGAGAACTCATTCGCAGCTATGGAGTTGGATGTCATCAATATGCAGATGATACTCAACTCTGTATCGCACTATCCAGGTCCCCACAGGTGAAATGGCTGAAAAATAACAAATTGAAATTGAACCCAGACAAGACTGAAGTGATGTTTGTTGGGAAGGCAGAGATCTTGAAAGACATTGTACTCCCCATTTTCGATGGCGTTCATTTGACCCTTGCAGACTTGGTTAAGAGCATAGGGGTTATAGTGGGTCCAGCACAATTACTAGAAAAACAAGTTAAGGCAGCCACAAAAAATGCTTTCCACAACCTCACTGTAGCCTGGAAGATGGTTTCTTACCTCGACATGGCTGACCTGGCCACCTGGATCCATGCTATGGTAACATCAAAACTTGACTATTGTAATGCACTATATATTGGTCTCCCATTTAAATTAACTAGGAGACTCCAACTGGTGCAAAATACTGCAGTTCGACTGTTATAAGGAGCGAGCAGGAGCATGAACATCACCCCCATCCTACAGTCACTCCATTGGCTACCCATCAGTTACTGTGCTCAATTCAAAGTATTGGTTATTGCATACAAAGCTCTTCATGACCTTGGCCCCGCATACTGACAGGACTGCTTCCCTCCCTATTTCCCTTCGTGGCAGCTTCACTCATCCGAACAGCCTGCACATGGATGAAATCAACAGCAGCCTGTACACAGGCTTTCTCTGTGGTGGCCCCTATCCTGTGGAACGGCCTGCCTGAGGAGGTCAGGGGAGCCCCCACTCCCCTGACTTTCCACAAATAATGCAAAACTGAATTATTCAAAAAGGCCTTTTACTCAGATAGGGGGGTGGTACTGTAGAGAGGGGGGTCTTAGATGCTTTGCTAATGAGTTAGGAACCATAGACTTCACCACCATGTTGCCTTACATATTATCTGTTGCTCTAAATATGTACTCCTATATACTATCTGTGCTTCTTGTTGTCTAACGTTAGTCCTAGAATTGATTATGTTCTGTTTCAGCAATTCTTCAATTCCGTATTGGATCCTTACTAATGCTATGTCTTTGTAAACTTGCTTTTATTTTTCATATGAGATTGTTTATGGAAATGTCATTACTACTGATTGTACTAATCTCACACTATGTAATCCGTCTTGAGTCTCAGTGAGAAAGGCAGACTATAAATAAAGAGAGAGAGAGAGAGAGGTTGCTTGTCCTGCAGAACCTGCTCTGGCCCACTGCTAGCTTTTCAGGTTGTCACAGAAATATGGAAATATGGATTAGAGCACATTATATTTAGTGATACACATGGATTCTAGTGAACTCTGTATGAACTTTACTGTAGTTTTTTTCTAACATGTTGTATAACTATACAATCATAGGTTATCTATGCTATCACATGAAAAAGATCTTAGATTTCTGCATAAGATAACATATAAAAGTGCTAACCCAGATAGCCGATTAGGGGTTTGGCTGAAAGAAATCTCATGGAGATCTAAGTGAGAAACGTACTTTTGTAATGTGTATTATGGGAATTCAATATATTTCATCAATCATTGATTGATTTAAACTTTGATTTAATTGAAAAATGTTAGGAGCAGGTTTTTTTCCAGCTGGAACGCGGTGGAAAGAAGTTCCGGAACCTCATGAAAATGGACACATGACTGTTGGCTCCGCCCCCTGATTTCCTGATGGCGCGGAAGGCAATCTAGACTCCCCTCTGTCTCGAGATCAGGGGGCGGGGCCACCAGCAATGTGACCATTTTCACTGAGGGCAAAATTTAGACTTTTAAAAACTCCCCCCTTGTTCCAGCTGACTCAAAGTGACATCATTGGCCCTGGGAGAGTGCACGCACTTTGCACGCACACATGTGGTACCAGGGGCACCACCTCCCACCAAGAGTTGCCCTCTGGACTGGCAACCCATTGAGTTCCACCACCTTTTTTCCCAGAAAAAAAGCCCTGGTTAGGAGAGTTTGTTGCCTTTATCTGTTCCAACTTTGTAGGTGTTATCTTAATAAGCGTTTATATTTTAATACCTTGCTTTATCAAAAAGACTAGTTTATTTTAATAAAAGAAATAATTATACTCTTAGGAGGAGTCTTTGTTTCTTGGTGGGGAGAGTACTGCAAGAAGAAACTATTTTGTACTGACAGTTTCTCTAAAAGGAGGAAAAGCTGTTTTCAGGTCTCACTTCAAGGGCTGAAGCTGCTCAGAATATAAGATAAAATCTTTAATCTGAACAGTTGGAAGCCTTAATAAGATGCGGATAAGCATTCTGTCACAAGGCCACTTCCTTATTGATGATGATGTACTACAAAAGAGTGGCCCCCGTACTATGATAGGGAGGGCCATTGGCTTTGACAAAAATGGTGTATGAACTATGGCTGGTGCAACCACCGGAGGGATGTGTTCTATATAAATCTAGCCAGGGAAAGGAATGCAAACAGTGACCGGACGCAAGTAGAATTACCAACTCCAGATTGGGAGATTTGAGAGTGGAGTCTGGGAATGGTGGAGGTTGTGGAGGGAGCTCAGCAGGGATGTGATGCCATAGAGTCTGCCTCCAAAGCTGCTATTTTCTCCAGGGGAACTGAGCTCTGTAGTCTGGAGATCAGTTGCAATTCCAGGAGATCTCCAGCCCCCACCTGGAGGTTGGCCACCATAGATGCAAGAGACCTTGTGTATTGCATGTTCCTGCGTCCTTGTCATTGAACCAGAGATCTAGTGGCTGCCCACAGACAAGTGGGTACAGACATAACTCTCTCCAACCACCTTGTTTGCTCTAGAAATGGCCTTTAATCTTGGCAAAGTTTGTTGTGGAATTAAATGAGCATCTTTCCAACTACTCAGCTTGATGAATAGGAAACCGTTTCAGGGCTTCTCCACTGATAGGTGTGTGGCTGAAGACTAAGGGTAGAACAGCCATACAAGAAGACATGGAGACTCAGTGCGCCCAAAGGCATCATGGAAGTAAGTGCAGGAGAGCCCACAACACTTTGGTAGAAAAGGTTATGTGTAAGCACAAGTGAGCGTTTAGATGGTGTTCTGTATTCACTGAGCCTTTTATTGTTTACTGTACAAAGCACTTTGTATGCCTCCTTCTTTCCATATAACAATGTGGAAGAAAGCTGGGCTGTGAGTCTTGTTCTGATAAGCAGGGATTTCAACCTGTTCATCGGACTACTCTATCCCACCCATCAAATCACACAATGACTGCAAACTTGACTTTCTTTTTGATTATTTGTTTTCTGAATATTTGATGTTTGTACTTGTGTATTTGGAGTTCATTCCATAGTTTTCTTCCATTTATACAATCTGAATTTGTGTTAATGTTTTGAAGATCAGTTTTCAAATTTGAGATTCTCTCATTCTTTAATATGCCCTCTTTTCGCTCTCTCTTTTATAAAATTATATTCCTCGAATGCAGATAACTTTGTACCTTTCTACCCATTTTTGTACCATCTCATTAGCTTTGTCAGGGCTTTCTGATCCTCTGTAAGCACCTAGGCTGCATGAATTATTCTGCTATACGCACCTTCTGCAAGAGCTAGGCAGGATTTGCCTGTGGCCTCTGTGTTCAAGGCAGGAAAGGCTGGTGTGTATACAGTGTCATCAAGTTCACATAGAATAGAGCGAAATGTTTGCTTGTGTTAGCTGACAGGTGATGTTGCAGGTTTTAGGAGGGAGGGAGGGAGGGAGGGAGGGAGGGAAGAAGAGCTTCCCATACTGTAAACAGCCTGGAGGATATATTATTTATTTAAGGTCTTTATATATCACAGCCCTAGTAAATAATTTCAGATGGCTAGCCATGTTGGTTTGTAGCAGAAGAGCAAGATTTGGGTCCTGGTCTCTAAGGTGCTACTGGACCCAAATCAGTCTCAGTAAAGCCTTTCTGAAAGCAGTTAGAAACAGAGTCTAAGACTTCATAACCTACTCCCTCCTAGTAAAGTGCACACATACACACCACTCTTCATGAGATGGGATGGATCAGTGATAAGCAAGGATCAAATCTCTAGACGATTAAGAACCTATGCTATCTTTGCTAATAATTTCATATAGGAACACTCAGAGCAGAACCACAAGTGACAAAAGGCACAGATTGGACACTTGTCAGCTTCTCTCAAGTTTTGATGGGAAATGTAGGCAGCTTGGCGGAATGTTGGACAAGTGACTGTTGAAAAGTCCATTGGACAGCAGTCAGAGAGCGAAGCTGCAAGACCAGGATGCCTACATTTCCCATCAAAACTTGAGGGAAGCTGACAAGTGTCCAATCTGTGCCTTTTGTCACTTGTGGTTCTGCTCTCAGTAGCCACTTCTTTATTTGCAGTACAAATCAACTCTCCCCACCTGCAATTAGGGGAAGAAAGACACACAACTCCACCCATTACATGTAAAGAAAGCAGGGGCTAAGGTCATCTGTTTTTAATCAAAGCTAAGGTACACAGATTGGGAGAATTAACTCTTGCCTGCTCTGCATCTTACTCTGGTGCTTTCCGCCTTCATCCCCTCACCCCCACCCCACCCAGCAGACCTCTGGTATCAGAATCAGGTTGAGACAAAAATGCTGAAGGTACCAGAACACAGTGAGGTAAGGCTGAGATCACAAGATGTGTAGTGCTTTCTGTCTACATGCGGCCAGGCCAGCTTTGGATAACGTTCAAGAGCCCTAGGCATATCAGCCCCTCATGTGCATGCATACACATGTCTCCTATCCTGCAGGCAAGGCTAAAAGGGAGATGAGAGTCATGTTTCACTGTCTCCAGGCTCTTCTCTGGCCTGAAATGGAAGAGCACCCTTGAGGTGTTGAAGGAACTTGTCTGGCAGTGGCCCTTTCCTGGTGGTAGTAGGTGGTCCCCAAATCTTTTGGTTGTGGTGGACCATCTGCTGTGTTGTAGGATGATGCAGTTTCCCTATCATTCCCTTTCTGGGTCTGTTCTGGAATGACAAACTATAGTCTGTGTTAGAACTAGAGTTGCTGATTGTTAGGGAATGAGAAAGAAGCATATTACATTTGAACCTGCTGAGTAAGAGGCTGTTGTACTAGGCTGCAAACAAAGTAGCATTATAACTCAACAACCCTTTCTTTAAATGGAATAAGTGAATCATTTAAAACTAAGTAATGCCTATAAAAAAGAACCATGATCATTGCTGGTTGTTTGCCTGCTCATTTGAGTATCTAGGTATTTGGGCAGCCAAGAGTACCATGGTATAATTATGTTGGTTGAATTTTTGGCATAGGACTGCCGTTCAGTTTATAGGAGTGAAAAAATCTCTGCTTTTCATTTGCGAGAGCATATGAGTAAAATGCAAGTTTTTTTTAAAAAAATGCAATGAATTCTTTCCAGAAAGCACTCTGTATTTATTTGAGCTGAAAAGTGACTGTTATGTACATCTCTAGTTTCTTGATCAAAAAAACCTCGTGGTCGTGGCAAAAGCAAATTAATGTAATAGTTTGAATATGACTTTATGTAAAACTGCAAATATAAGAAGACAAATTGCCCATTTTGAACAAGATACAGTAGCACATTTTACCTGTGTCAGATTGTTGAATCAAATATATGAATTCCCTACACAGCATCTGACTAATACACAAATTCTACTCGAGTGTCTGAGTTATTAAGTACTGGGGGGGGGGGGGGGAGCAGGAGGCGAAGAGAGCAAAGCTGCTGTTTTGCTGATTGTCACAAGCAGATGTATGGTTTTCTAAACCTCAACTATTATATTTAACACCCCAGCAGTGCAGGAGAAATAATTTCAGTGGAGGAGTAAATGCAATCACCTTGTCCACTGATGGGATGGCTATTGATTAGGAGTAATTCTCGCTCTCTTTTAAGAACCAAGTAGTAAATTTTGGTATTTTTTTACATCCTATGGATTATATGATGCCAGTCACTTATTTGAATGATGTCATGTTAATGATAGTTGTGAATACTAGAGTATTGCTGGATAAAGTATCTGTAAGGAGCAAGCAGACCATTTGGATTGATCTCCAGAATCATGAATACGGTGAGGCAAGTTCCTTTGGGAATGGCATGGCATGAAAATTTAGTACCTTTCAGAAGGGGAATTGGCAGAAATTGCCCCTTCTTGCTTCTTGCAGGAGGGGCAGGGACAAGGGAGCATGCATCTGGTCTCAGCAATGTTACTGACATCACCATGTCACTTCTGAGTACAACCTGGAAGCTACAAAAGGTAGCTCTGGGAATCTCCAGAAACTCTATGGTTTCTACCTGGAAAGTGACATGGCAATCTTGTTTTTAATTTTATTTTTCTCCCATCTCACATCACTGCTTGAAGCAGTGATGGGTATTGGGGGTTTCTACCAGGAGGCCTCATGCTGTGGGGAAGCAGGAAGCCTAGGGAAGCGACCCTTTGCTCTGAAGAAAATATAAATCTCTTTTTTTTCAAACTGAAAGGGAAACTGTAGGGCAGCTGCTGGTGGAGAGTTCACCACAGGTGTGCATGAACACAGGGAACTGTCTTATACTAACCATGAATCCATTAAGGTCAGTATTTACTACTCAGAGTGGCAGCAGCTCTCCAGGGTCTGAGGTATAGGTCTTTCATATCACCTACCACCTGATCCTTTTACTTGGAGATGCCACTGGGAACTTGGGTCCTTTTGCATGCCAAGCAAATGCTCTACCACAGATCCCTGAGAGGGGTGGAGCTAGGCTGCACCTTCAGAATGACAGAGGTAAGTTCCATATCCCGTCACTCGTTTCAGCTTTTAAAAGGCCATTCCCCCTCTTCCCATAGAGGTGCTGACGTTTTACAACACGGCTCAGTAGGCAAAAGGGAACCATGAGAAGAAAAGGACTGTTTATGGACCACAGAGGGAACCAGTGAAATAGCTGTTGTGCTTGTGGGTTTGCACAGGTGCAATAGGCAAAAGAGGGAAGGATGTGCTGGCTACAGCTTATAAAAGTGTGCATCTGTGTGTGTGTGTGTGGGGGGGAGGCATTTCCATTTGTTTCTATGCATCCTGCTGCTGCTGTACTGTAGTGGTGATATATTTTTGTGCCACCGTGTGGTTGAAGTCTTTATTTCCTATCTAGCATAACTTATATTGACGCACATAACTTTAATTGGCGGCAAACTATCACATGATCACTTTCTGCTATTTGGAAGTTTCCTTGTGTGATAAAAGAAATGATCCATGATAGCACATTTCATAGGCAATTACTGTAGTCTTAACTGCTCATTGTGCTGCATGTCAGCTTATTTTGCATACCTACCTTTGACAGACGTATTCTTTAGCATTTGTCATTGTAACTGTGCACAATGGAAGGTGTACCAGTAGGCTTAAGTCTGAAGAATTGATGCAGTTATATTGAGGTCTATAACAGCAGCTTGCTTGTTAACATTTCCATTAAAAAGGATTACCCAGTCTGTGAATGCAATCACAGTGCAGACCAGATGGTCTTTGATGGAATCTTTAGACAAATTGGGTTTCATGTACTCTTATCAATAGGAATTGCTTTCTGAAAGTAGCCCTGTGAATGTGGTTTATGCTCCTGGAATATAGGTTTTGAATATAAATACCTTGGATGATGACTTTCCTGTGTTGGATTGGTCAGCAATCCCCTAATGATTTACGTTTATTCAGTAAATGAGAGCTTGCAAAATTTATATGGTGTTTGCTTTCCAATGCTTGGCATTGTCTTCAGCACCGAGCCAGTTGCATTGTAGTAATTGCTACCCTAAACTGTGTTTTTGTGTTGGTGATATTTACATTTGTAAGCAAATAACATTTACAAGAAGGAAGCAATAAAAATCATAAATGTTGACTCAGTTGCTTCTTTAAAAAGCAAAAGTATTCAAAAAAATCTTTTGTCACTTGTTTGCTTACTTACATCTGTGCTTTCTTCAGCACTACATTAAGGCAACTTTCAGGGCAATCCTATGGAGAATTACACGTCCATCGACTTCCGTGGACTTAGACTGGAGTAACTCACCATAGGATTGTGACCTTAAAGTTCATTGAATGGAAGGTTGTCAAAGTACTGCCATGACTACCTTTTGTGATGAGTGAGATTTTCAGTATGTAATACAAACATTATAATGGAATGTTGGTTTTATTGGTAAAAATCTACACTTTACAATCTGTATTCAGTTATAGGGTTGGGCATGCATTGCTTAAGCGCTTTGGTTTTTTATGGACTCTGCAAGAATTGTTGTCAGATGTACATTTGGATTTTTTGATCCCCCCCCCTGTTTATAATTTGAAATCTGCAACAATAATATAAGAAGCTGATCTCCTTCTCCCCTCTTAGCAATGCATCTTCTTGTATTCCCTGTTGATGTATGTATCTCTTTCCATAGCTACTTTTGTCTTGCTGCATACTGATCTGTTCTGTGGCTGGTGCTGTCTTTTTTGTTGCTGCTGTTGGTAGCTGCTCAACTTTAAAATACAAATATAGAAGTTGCCAGTTAGTGGGGTGAGTGAATTAACCAGTGGCCTTTCACCTTTGCGTCACAGCTACAATTTCTACAGGATTTTGAGTACACAGAAATGGATCATATGGTACGGCGAGATATACAGCCAAATTCCCATTATGTTATCAAGTAGAAGAAATTTTGAAATTTTTTAATTGTTCCACCTTAAAAGATTTACTTTAGTTGAGGTTATTATAGCCTTGTTAAATCTTATCTAAATAATATTATTGTCTCATGTATTAAGAATCATATCCCTCAATTTCTCCTGTTTTCTTCATTTTAATGATGATGCTCCTTATATGTAGTTTGAGGCTCGGACAGAAGTGTGTATTGTAATTTCAGTACTGCGGCGTAGTTTAGATATAAAGATAGTCCATGACTTACCATTCCATGAACAAGCATGGGGGAATTTCTGGTCATGTATCCTCCCTTCCTTTCTGCATGGTGTGAAAAGTAATTCTTTCTGGGTTAGTAGCAAATCATAGTTTGCTATTTTGTCAGAAACACAAACCATGAATTATTTTCTTTCCAAACGAGGTTTCTAAACACTAGTTTATGTCTAATTTAGAGAAAAGAGAACAAACTATAGTTGTAATTGTGAGAAAATGACAAACTATGATTTGCTGCGAAAGCAGTAATGATGATTTTGTTTTTTGAGCCAGGAAGGAGGAGGATGGTATACAAGCACAAGTAAATTCCTCAGGCTCGTTCATGTAATGAGATAATGATGTGTCATTATTATATCTGAAATACTTCTGTGTTTTCATATTGGAGTAGAAAAAGGTTGTTGAATTAGCTCTTGTACTTCTGTGTTATTTTTTCTGAAAACATCTTCTATTATTACTGAGATGCTACATGGATGTTCATAATAAACTATGAAAATGTATAGATTTTTTTTTGACCTACACATTTTCCTTTTCCTTTTGTTTGCAGGAATATTACAAAGAATTTTGTCCATGCTTAGAAAACTTGGTCACTAGCTATAAAGATAATGCTAAGGACACAGACTGCAAATTCTATTCACTATTGAGGAATTGCACAGGTATGCTTGACATAGTCCTTTGCTTTTTGAAATATTTAGGAGAATTTTGTGAAGTTTGATAGAATAAGAGATGATTTACAAATAAATATTAAAAAGTAACTTCATAAACCATTGTTATGGACAGTGTGGAAAGACGATGGGAACCCTGTTTGCTTCAGTGGTCTCAAAGTTACAGTTACAATGAAAGTCAGTTCTAAAATAAAAGGTACTTCACGTACATCATGAAGGTCTAAGACTGGCATAATATGTAGATTTCCAGGCTAATTTTCTGACAGTAAAATTGATAAATTCAAGGTGAGGTAAAGACTAAGATTTGAGAGTCTCTTTAAATCTTGTTCTGAAAGGAACAAGCCTAGCTATATAGCCATCCCTCCAGTTCCCATATTGTGTCATAACTGCAGATTATTGATGGCCATATTAATTTTGCTTTCAAGGCAAGGTGGCAGGTCAATATACTCCATCCTATTTTAGCAACATTTTTATACATTGATAACTTATTTGAAAATGAAATTAATTAATTAATTATAGATAAATAGAAGGTGGGCTTTGCTTCATCATTAGTGTGCAGTGCATCATCTTACCCATTTGATTGTTATGTAAATATTACAGGCATGAGTTTCAGTCTTCTAAATATAGGCTATATGCAACAAAACTTGCTTACTGAATGAAGGAGAGTCTGAGTGGATTTATTGAGTCTCTCTTAACTTTAACTCCATATGAAGTACAGAGAAGCTTCATGAACAACTTTAGTGCAAACTAGTCATTGTCACCTAAAAAGCTATTCAAATAAATGGAGTTTACTTAGAAGCAAACACATTTAGGAGTTTACATGAGAGACTAAAAAAGTCTATGAATAACGCACATCTGTTTGTGATATTCTTTTATTTAGTGAAAAATGGGGAATTCAGAAAGCCAGTACAGCCTTCAGGGAACCAAAAATCATGCTAATTCTACATCCGGTGCCAAGCAGAAGCCTTGCTCTCTCAAAATTCGCAGCATCCATGCTAAAGATGAGAAGTCCTGCTCCTCACATGGATGGGGTCATAGCAACAGTGGCACAACTTACAAATCCCGATCATTAGCCAGGAACTGCCTTTCACATTTCAAGAACACTCAGCCTTATTCTTCTAGGCTTGGGGACACAGTAGTGAAGGTTTCTAAGGGCAGCATCCAGAACAAACATCGAACACAAACCTCGGGGAGCCAAGGGAGTAATAATGTCGTGTTTTTGCCAGAGAATGGTTTTCACTATATTGACTTGGAAGCTAAAAGCAACCATGTTGCTTCCAGAGAATGTAATGGTCACTTCTTAAATTGCTATGGGAAGAATGAAAGCCTAGCATCAACTCCACCATCAGATGATCGAATGAGCCCAAAGGTCCTCATTAAGACACTGGGGAAGCTGGATGGTTGCTTAAGGGTTGAATTTCATAACAGCAGCAGTAATAGCACTGTCTCCAGAGAGGAATCCAATGGACCAGTGCAACTTTTACGGTACTCACCTACGGAGTCTGAAAGGAATAATCTGCTTGAAGTGAAAGAGAGTTCTAGTACAGGTTATGTTGGAAGCCGGTGCCTATCAGCCTCTGACTCGAGACTTAGATCCAGTAAAGGGAGCTCCATTAGCTCTGAATGTTCGTGGTATGATGCTCCATGGGGCAATAATGGAGACATGAATGAACTGGATGGACCGTACATATCGAGGAGCACCCCAGATACAAGTATTCAAGTCAGTTTTCCCCAGAATGACTGCAAGAAGCCCTTGAACCAAAGTTCATCTCTCTCTTCTCTCCGTGACATGTACCGAGATACAAATCTTAGAAACTGTCAGCTCTCTGATATTGGGCTTTCTGCAGATTACATCAATACTCATGCTAGTTTAAGCAACTGTGTTTCATTTACCTCCGACATAGATGTTCCTTCCAAAGTAGTAGACCACAGAGCAACTCCACAATATTCTTCCTACACCCTTCCATGTAGGAAATCTGCACGCCTCAGTGACAATGTAGCCAAGAAGGAAACTTTAAAAAGCCGAATGCGTCGGATCAGTGACTGGACAGGAAGCCTATCAAGAAAGAAAAGAAGGCTGCAGGTATGTAGAATTTTCAATAAAAAGTCTTACCTGAAGTATGAGTCAACTACTTCTAACTTTAAACTGTATGCTTTTAAAATAAATTTGTTCCAATAACTTCAAAATCCTTCAAAGCCAATCCAACTCAGTCTGCAGCAGATAAGCATTAAAGCCACTGGGAAATGTCCCAGCAGGCCAGTGGCGAGGTGGGCTGTCCCCCAGCCAAGTCTTTCCTGGACAGGTTGCAAGGGCACTACATAGCTGCTATATTTTCCACAGTTTTCATTTGATTACTTTGTTACGGTTCTGCTACTGTGCTAGAGGGGCCCCTTCTCAGCAGTTCAGCCTAGATGTTCTCAGGAGCTACCTGAGTCATGGCAGCCAGTTACCAAAGTGCTTTCCAGGGAATCCTTTCTTAACTGGTACCCAAAATGGGGATGGGAATGTAGAAACACTTGATTTTCATATGTGTGGAGTCAGAATGACCACTATCTGGAGCTCACTGTAGTACAATGGATTCTCAGCTCATATAGTATATTAGAAGCAGATAATCAGTTAAGTGGATGAACAGATATGATGTCTCTGTTACATTTGACCTACATTGTTCTTGATTTCGCTTGTGCTCTGTGAATGCTAACAGATTCTTTTCAGAAAGCTGCTTTCTTCAGCCAGTCTCATAGAAATTTATTTGCTCTGTGTATTGGGACCCAAGTATAAAATAGAAACAAAGCTCACATTGCCACGATATATAATTAAATAGTTGAAATCTAGATTCAGTGACAAGCTTCAGTAAAGAAAGAAGCAAATCCCTGACTAAACCTTATTCCCCTCCCCCGGTATGTCCTGCCAACAAACCTCTGTACCACCATACACTTCCGTTTTGCCTTCCCTTTCCCCTATCTTTCTGTGTTCTACTGCTTATGTGTCCGCTGCTCTCACTCTGTCTGTTTCTACCTGGTCATTGCCCAAAAGGCAGATTATCTCCAACGTCTAAATTTACATCAAGATGCATTTTTCTTCATCAAAACAAGGGGAAGAAAAAAGATTATATACCAAGCAGAAAAAAACAGAAACATTGGACTGAACAATCTGCAGCTACTTCTCTTCCCATTCTTGGGATGTCTCAAGTAATAAATTGGTTTTTCAAGAACTTATTCTCAAGTTAGTTATATAGGGGGCAAAAGACTGCGGGGAGGACAACACTTACACAATGTTTCGTGAAGCTTATTTTGAGGAGGTTTTTTTGATGCATGTGTTTTGCCACACAAACCACATTTACTTTAACACCCAGACATTACAAGGTACACTGTCCCCTACTCCATCCCCCCAAACATTAGATAGGGTAACAGTCTGCAAAAAATAAAGGAGTTTGCAAAATTGCTCCTGGGTTGGCTAAGCATTCCTCTTCTCCTTGTGACTCTAAATAAATGCCATGCTAGCAGTAGACATTTCATGGGAAATGTGATCTTTCCTATGACAGCTGTACCATTGTGCTGCTTTTGGCTGCATGTTGGAGGGAAGTGACCATCCTACCAATACATGACACAGCTTTTTGATGAGTACCATTTCAGGAGTGGGCAGTTAGGCAGCATTCAGTGCTTCTGGGTTAGAGACCAAAAACATACTGTAAAAGCCAGTTCTATTTGATATGTTCTTAGATTTAAAAACAATGTGCAACAACATTGGGGAGAAGCTAAAGAAAAACTGTGAGACTCTTATAATCGAGTTGTAAACAGCTGGTTTGGATTTCTTTTAGTAGTTAATGGCATTAGGTAATTGTTCATTTAGCCTTTAGTCTGCTATTTTAAACTTTATGGTAATATTTTGTTGTGAGGACACTCCTCCCAGCAGAACTTCTTGTTCAGTTCCACTGAAATTTGCTTAAAGATACTTATTTGGAAAGATTCTCACAGTGCTAGTGAGAATTATGGGCAATTATCAATTTCTGATAGCAAATCCTTTAGATTACAGTCTTGCCTTGGGCTCTGGATAGCCCAGTGTGTAAGCAGAAACTCAAGGAAATAAATGCTGCCAAATGAAAATTAAAAGCATATGTAAAACATTCAACTCTGCATAGTTAAGTGCTCTACCCTTCTTATAAAAATTCCTTCATGTTATTACAGCTAGTGCAAGTGAGTTGCATATAATTATAATTTTGCTCACACGTAATTAATTTTGCTGAAACAACAAACATAATAATCAGCCATTCAGAAAGTATGTGCCAGAAGAGTATATCTTAGAAATTCAAATTGAAATGTAAGATGAGCCCTGTACATTTTTTTGATACAGAGTATATTCATTATATGCTTTTCTGTATATTGGTTCTGGAAGTGGTGGCAAGATCAGGCTGTAGCTTCCAAATGATCTTAGTATGAAGGTTTCCGCCCACCTCAGGAATGAAAGCAGAGCCTTATAAGAATGCTGGTAACTGGGAATTGGAAAGAATGGACTAGAAGAAAAATACAGATTTGAATTAAGTGATGGCCTAAAGACTGATGTTGAAAATTTACTTTAATACTGAATGTGTGAGAACAGAGCAGAGGCAGAAAGGAAAAAATATAAAATAAAAAAGTAAAATAAAAAAATAATAATAATAAAAATAAAGGATTCTTGGAAGCAGAGTGTG
Source organism: Eublepharis macularius (assembly GCF_028583425.1). Classification (NCBI taxonomy): domain Eukaryota; kingdom Metazoa; phylum Chordata; class Lepidosauria; order Squamata; family Eublepharidae; genus Eublepharis; species Eublepharis macularius. Next base: position 132,329,506 of record NC_072790.1, read on the forward strand.
AATAAACTTTTTGAGCATGTGCCTAGATGTGGCACAAGGAGACTCGGTAGTCCTCTGTGAGCAGTGTGAAAGTGAAGCTAGCTGGTGAAGAGAAACCACATCATCACCACATTCAGGTCACACACTTGAAATGTAAAGTACAATTCTGAAGGAGCGGCTAAGAATCTCTGGACTTCAACAGGATAGTCCAGCTGTAAACGCTTTTCAGAACGTCCTGAATTTTAAGGGGATAGAACAGCATAATATTGGTGGATACGAATTAAGTACACTTTCAACAGAATGAAAAGAATATTAAACCATCTCAACATATCTATACAATTGGTCTTTTTCAGTACCACACAATTCGAATATAGTGGAATTATACCCTGGTTTCAGGTGCCAGTATTTATTTTTAATGTGAATGTGTGCAAGTTCTTAGGTAAAAAATCTTAATGGGTATTTTCTGAAGTGTTCCTGTAAAAGTTTCATCCTTGTGTGGTGGGATTTTGATTATATTGACTAGAAATGGTAGAAACACATTTTAAATGTCTTAGTAACAAATCCGGCTTTCAGCTTATCACATAAAAGCTGCAGTACTACTGTAAGATCATACTGCTGTTTCACAATACTTAGATGAAGTGCATGCATCTTTAGTCCTCGGCAGTGTTTCTGATTCTAGATGCCAGACTTTTGGCTACAGAAGTAACAGCAATTACAAATGAGTTATGAGGTTTCTTCTAAGTCCATTGAGTGAGTCTCTGGAATTTTTAGGCGTGTGTTGACTTACAGTAGCACTGATGGGTGCAGAGGTCAGTCTGTACTAGGAGATTATGGAAAATGAATTGCTTTGCAGCAGACATAGTCAGGGAACCAGTTAAACTGTGTTATATAATTGCTATATATTAGTTAACAGTGGGATTGTTTTTCTTATTGATAGGAACCAAAATGCAAAGATTCGAGTGAGTACTTTGACATTGGACTTGACGGTCTTCCTCCTGACCCTCTTGCCCCTCCACAGTTCTCTGGTTCTCTGTGGTCACCAAGCTCTGGCCAGCTCTTTCCCCAGAGAAGTGAATCTGCTAATGCAATCAGCAGTGATGTCCTGAGACAAAACATTTATGAGAACTTCATGAGAGAACTTGACCTAAGCAAGACCAACATTGAGCACCCAGAAATGTCCACAGAATCTGAGGACTCAAGCAGTGAATCGCTCAGCTCCTTGGAACAGTTGGATATGCTGTACGAGAAAGAACAAGGAGTTGTTCGCAAAGCTGGATGGCTGTTCTTCAAACCTCTTGTGACGTTACAGAAAGAAAAGAAGCTTGAGCTGGTTACCCGTAGAAAATGGAAACAGTACTGGGTAACACTAAAAGGCAAGTAATGGCTTTTAACTAGTACAGTGTTGGGCACTATGTTTAAAGAATTAATCTCTTCATCCATTCTTTTATAATATCCTTTTTCTTTTAATGAAAACACATGTAGCATACAATAGCTTCACAACAGCATGTTTCCCTCTAGGTGATCATCTTGTGAAAATTTAGCAAGTTGTATCCCAAGCATTGGACTTGAGTTCTGGTTCACTGCCTTAGCCACCCAAGTTGTTGCTTAGGGCACCAAACTGGTGGGGGTGTCAGTGTGGGAGCAGGTGACAGGAGGGCATGACTCTCATAATTTTCTGCACCATTGTTAGGGGCACAAGGCTGGATGTGGAGGAATTTCTATATACCTACCACCTTAAATCTTACCTGCTTGGTCTGTATGAGAGGAGGTGTGCACCTTCTCTGCTGCTGCCCACCCTGGATCCATGCAAGGTGCTGCAAAGGTCCTTTCTTTGAAGTCTATCTTAGATCCTCAGGAGGAGAAAGAAAAGTAGTTGAGGTGACTTAATAACGAGCCACTCCTGAATGCACATGCACAAGTAATTCTAATTTGGTTTTTATAGCTTGCATGATGTATTCTGATCATGTTAAGCTAATGTGAGGATTATCTTGAAGTAATATTGCTTTTGACCTCTCATTCTTTTACTCATTCTTCAGTATGAATCTGGGCCAGGCTATTTCAGATCTGTCCTGAGGGCCAAAACAAACATGACTGAGATCACAGATCTCTGTCAGTCTGTAAAAGATAAGTTTTACACACACACAGCTGCAGTTCAGATCAGAGGTGTATGGGGAGGAAGAGCTGATTTAGATTTCAATTCCTGCTGCATTTTGTTAATCAAAACCAGTCTTCCCATGCTTTTATCATTTTAAAGAAGAAAAAGGTAAATGTAAAAAGAGTGTTTCACCCCTTTAAAACTGCTAATAGTGCAAAGAGCCTGGCTTTGATTAGTGAAACTGAGAGCCAAAACACACGTGACGAAATACCTAGATTCAACTCGTGTTCTCTTACCTCAAGGTTTGTCGGGAAGTGTAGGCGTCCTTGCAGCTTAAAGTTTAGCATTTACAGAGCAGCAGAGAGGGAAGTGCGGGCGTCCTTGCAGCTTAAAATTTAGCATTTACAGAGCAGCAGAGAGGGAAGTGCGGGCGTCCTTGCAGCTTAAAGTCTCCCGGTGCAGCCAGGCGTCGCTCTGCAGGGCCAGGCTGGGTGAGGGGAAGGGAGAATGCCGTGATGCACCTTGAGAGTGGGAGGAAAGGCGCCCCGCGCCTGCACTTCCCTCCCTGCTGCTCTGTAAATGCTAAACTTTAAGCTGCAAGGATGCCTGCACTGTAAATGCTAAACTTTAAGCTGCAAGGACACCTGCACTGTAAATGCTAAACTTTAAGCTGTAAGGACACCTGCACTTCTCTCCCTGCTGCTCTGTAAATGCTAAACTTTAAGCTGCAAGGACGCCTACACTTCCCGACAAACCTTTAGGTAAGAGAACACGAGTTGAATCTTGGTATTTCGTCACGTCTGTTTTGAGTCTGAGTGAATCTTTAAGGGTTAAATCCTCTCTTTGCTTCCTTCATGGCCCTGATCCCAATTTCAGCTGTGCACTTGTGTGCAGTTGACTTTTTACATGATCTCTGTCACATCGGTGTTGGCCCTGAGCCTCTTGCAATAAAAGCCAGTAACGGGGCTGCGCCACTTAGCAACTGAAAAAAAGATACCCTGAATATGCTTATAGCACTCTGTTGTACATTACAAGTTTCAGGGCGTCGGAAACATTAGATGAAGCTTTAATGAGCCTTAGTTCAAATTAATCCCTGGCTGCATTACATATTATAGGTTAATACTACTTGGAATGCTGGAAGAAATTACATGTACTGAAAAGCATGGACTAGAAATAATGTGCCTGAAGAGGAGGTAGATTTTTGGCAATCTCTTTGGCAAGATTTGACCTCCAGTACACATCATTGCAAAGCCATTTAAATGTTTTAGTTACCTGGGAATTATAGTTCTAGGGAAAGAAAGGAAGGAAGGAAGGAAGATTGTAACATTCAACAAGATTTGCACTTGCCAAATAGAAAAGAGATATGTTATTAAGAGATCCATGATTGGATACCCCCCCCTTTTAAAGGAGGGTCTAAATTAGATTGGTGTGATGCTGAGCAGAGCATGTTTAACTCTTTCTTGCCCATATGTTGTTTTTTCAGTCTAAATCATCCCATTGAAGTTTATCTGTCTCCTGAGGGGAGAAAGTATATTAATATCATACATATATCTCTGCTGGTTTCCTTCCCTGATTCTCCTCTGCCTCCAAATAACTACTTTGACTTAAAAAAAAAAGAACTGCAAATTATCCAACTGTCAGTCTTCTGTAATTTTTTCTATATAGTAAATATTACCCAGTATTATTATTTGAAGAGTGGAATTGCTGGTTTATTTAAAAATCTCTTTAAGGAAGGGGGGGAGGAAACTTTTTTCACTAAGAAACCAAAATATATTGGAGTCTAATATTTCTTATGCTACTTGACAGGACTGTGTGCCTCAAGACAAAGCATGTGTATCTAGGGTGCTCGCAGAGTATCAAATCTGACTTCAGTGATGTTGTCGTCCATTCCTCCTCTGGACATTGATGTCTATTTTGAAAATATCCTAGCTTTATGGGTTTTTGTAGAAAAAACGCCTTTTAAATAACTATGTAGTCATTGTCGTGAATAATGCTTGTATTGTGAGACGCTTGGAATCCAATTTGGCAAAAAAACAGTGAATTGGTTTTCTCATAATATTTGAATGGCTAGTAAGTGTGTGTGTGTATGTTTGTGAGTACATATTTAACTAAAAAAACATACACACTGTTCTCATTTGTTGCATGACTTTGTTTATCAGTGTCATGAAAGATTACAACCATCTGGTTATCTGCCAGAACTGAATTGATAGGTGCCCTGAGACTTCACTTGTGCTTAAAGGGCCATCAAAACCATTCTTTAATGTGAAACGTTTTTCCTTTCCATCTGTCCTCCCTAATTAATTTATCCGGCCAAAGGGTACTACATTTCTTCCACATTCTGATCATAGCACATATGCTGTAATCAGACCCTGGGGGGTAGTCAGATAAAGGTTGTCTAGTCCCATCTAAGGACAGAGATTGTGACAGCTGTTATTTTTTAAACAAAAATTGCAACTCTATCCTTGCCTAAGAACCGATATTAAATCACTACAATAAGTTGTTCTTCCATAAACAAATTATTTAGGAAATTTTTAACACATTTGAAATTGTTAGATTTTTAAAAGTTAAACATGGTACATCACCTCTAATATAAAAATGCAGTGCAGTTGTTTATTTTGAATCAGGACTTAATTTATTTATCAGTATATGCATCCCTACCAACAATTGCATGCATTATCCACTTAGTGGATTCTTTTTGAACAACCACTTCTGTCCCCAGATACTGGTTCAGTTTGAGAAGAGAGTTCTTGACATTTGTCTGGTTCATTTTGGGATGCTGTGCTGACAATTCAGGCCTTCTTGCACAGCCCAAAGGCATTTTAAACTTTGTGAGAAGGAGGTTCTACACCACTGACAATACACTTTTCATTAATCACAGATTAGGAAAGATTACCTTGCTGCTGTTTACAATGTCACCATTTAAATATTTGGTTACCTCCACACTTAATTGTAGAAGAGGGGGAGCCACCAAATAATTAAAAATTATATTAACTAATCAAAAGTTCATATAATTCTGGGAACTTTTGCAAATATTAAAGCTTCCACATACTGGTGAGAGGCATTACTAGCTCAGCAAATAATATAAAATGACTCTGTTAGATAATATTTTAGCTTGAGTGCTCTTTGCCATTGATTTCAACAGCAAAGTTCCAATTTATTTTAATGGCTACAGATTCTGCCCCACTGTTGCTTATCATTTCTAAAGTGCTTTTTGCACCTACAAAGTGCTTTAAAATGCTTCCTTGTTTTATCCTTACAACAACTTTGTGAAATAGGTTAAGCATAGAAATTGTAGACCAAGTCCACTGTTTATATGTCACAGTCAGATTCTGATTGCTCTGTTGCTAGGTTTAACACTTATACTTTGTGTATCCTTTGTTAATCTGTGAGCTTTTCCTCAAGGGTCATTTTCATCATTGTGTCTTCTGTGCAGTCTCACATGGGAACTGCACATGCACAGGCTAGCTGGAGATGTTTCAAAGCTTCTAGAGGCATGAGATGCTCGCCTAGACTTTTTGTACACTTCCCCCCCAAGCGTGAATGTAAAAGGCAGAGCAAGTGGCTCCCTCCCTTGGTGGTTCTTAGCTGCTACTGAAGAAGGATATGCTCTTCACTCCGCTCCTCAGTTCCAGAGATAGACGTGAGTTTGGACCTTCGACTCCATGGCATTGAAGGCTCTCTTCAAGAAGTGTTCATGTTGTGAAACCAAATGGCCCAATTGTATGGGTCTGCAGTTTGAGTGTGCAGTCTGCAAACAGTTTACTCATAAAGCACACCATGAAAGCACATTGCAATTAAAGCGGCTCTTTGGGAGTTAGCTCTGAAGGGAACTACCAACTCTGATATTAATGCCACAAATAAAGGGACAGAGCACCCAGAATGGGCCTCCCAGTTCCACTAGCATACTTGGGGCCAGTCGCTTCCAGCTGAGCCTTCATTGGTTCCACCTTGTTACCAGTCAAAGCCACCTATGAAACAGGCCAAGCTGATAAAGCATCGACTTCTAAATTGCAAAAGAGGAAAAAACCCTCTTCATTAGCTCTGAATGCTTCCATTGCGTCAAGTCTGCCCAGGGTTCCAAGAACTCTGTCTCCAACCTCCAAAAGGTGTTCTGCTTCGGTTCCATCCCTTTCAGAGGGTGAGATTCCAGAAATCATAGAACCATCTACAGCTATTTCTCCATTGCAGCCATCACCAATAGAGCCTGGAGAAAGACAGAAGGGTTCCTCAGTTCCATCTGAGAATGACAACCGCTTGGAACTGGCTCCTCACCACACATGCCATAGGTTCCATTACTCTCTGTATTGTTTCCCTTAACATTACCCGCTTATGGGTTTGAAGGTTCACTGGGGATGTACCCCCCCTCATTACTTCTTCCATGATGAAGGCCCTTATGTTTCCATTTGCTCAGAACCAAGGAGCAAAACTTAACCTTCATTGGTTCCAGCCATGGTTCCAGAGGACAACACGGTTCTGGAACCATCTTTGAACCATGCTACCCAGTCTGATGACGACTCAGATATAGGATCGGATTTTGCATCAGAATTCCTTACTGAAGATTCTGCTGTATCCCCAAGAGAGGATCTCTGTTTGTACACTGAACAGTTAGTCCAGATGGTGAGATCTCTGGACATTGAGGTGACCTGTTCTGCTCTGACCTCGTCGGATCTGGTTGTCAAGGTATTACATTCAGAAGCAGCCAGACTAGCCTTCTGCCAGTTTGATTGTCACCGAGACCCTCCAAGGCAAGGGCCTCCAAAAAAGTATGGTTTATGTTTCTGCAGTCTTAACCTTTAGAATCAGTAATTATGAGGCCATTATGGCCCGCTACCAGCTTTTCTTATGGGAAAAGATAGGCCCATACCTAAGCCTAATCCTGGATCAGAAGCAAAGGCTAGCTAACATTTTGCAAGGAGAAGCATTAAGGCTCTCTAAACAACAAATGAATATCATCAAACATATTGGAGTTGCTCTTTGAATGTAGACGTGCATGGCTCAGAACCATAGCCCTAGCCCCTCACCATAAGATGAGGGTAGAAGACCTTCCCTTTGAAAGGACAGACCTATTTTCTTCCACAATGAATGAGGCACTCAAAAAGATTAAGGATGATGAGGTGACAGAAAGGTCCTTGGGTATCATCTCTCTACCCAAATCCTTTTAGGCAGAGATTTCCCCCAAGGTAATATGCGCCTTACAATAGTAAATATAATTGGTTCCATTCCCAGTTGATGCACATAGGCTCTCAACAGCCTTCTTCTTCTGTCTCTGTTCAGCCTCGGAGGAAATACTTTCAAACCAAGTCGAAGGATGGTTCCTGTTCCCCAAGGGAGCAATCTGGATCCAATAAACAAGGTTTTTGACGCCATGCCTCCCAGAGCTATGTCAGTCAACCACTCACTTCCTCTGCAGGCTTAGGAGTCAATCAGGAGGCTTAGGTGTTGGCCATAATCAGCCAAGGCTACTGCCTGGAGTTCGAGACAACTCCACCCAAAATTCCTCCTCTGTACAACCTCCATCTCCTTCTGCCTTACTCTTCGAGGAAGTTCAGTCTTTGCTGCAAAAAAGGGGCAAAGAACCGATTCTGTCTGGTTGCACCAATGGGTTTTTCCCGGTATTTTATTGTTGACAAAATGTCAGGAGGTTCCCGTCCAATTTTAGACATCTGTTCTTTAAACAAGTTTGTACTTTTCAAAAAGTTCAGAATGCTGTCATTAAAAGATGTTTATCCCTGTTAAAAACTCAAGTTTGATTAATTACTGTCAATTTAAGGGACATATTTTCATGTTCTAATAAATGTTCACTACAGAAAGTTCTTCACTTTCAATGTGGCTCCAAGAACTACCAGTACAGGGTTCTTCCTTTCAGCCTCTCATCTGCTCCTCATATTTTTACAAAAGTCATGGCAGCAGTAGTAAGCCACCTCAGGGAGAAAGCTCTGTCCCAGATCCTTACCATCTTCCACCAGCTGAGCCTGAAGTTAATGTGAAGAAATCATCTCTTATTCCCCAGCAAAAGGGGAGGCAGTCTTAGACTCCTCCCTAGCCCTTGCCTTCCCTACCCAGAAAGGACAGGGAAATTTCTCCTCACTCTGAACAAGGTCCTTTCATAGAAGCACCAAAGTGCAAAACAAATTCACAGAATGTAAGGCTTTATGGCCTCTCTGACTCTGACAGTTCCATTCGGCAGGCTGAGGCTTTGTCCCCTGCAGAACTGATTCATCAGAGTGTTCCACCCACACCGACAGAACCTGTAGAAGTGGTTCTCTATTCCCAAGGTTCATTCACAGGTCCCTGAAGTGGTGGAACAACATGCAGAACTTCTTGGTAGGGACTAGACATCGGCACAAACAGCAATATGAACGAAAAAACCCATGAACAGCCCGTTCGTCTGTTCGCGAACAAGCTGTTTGTGAGGCCCCATTCTAAACGAACAAGTGGTCATTGCAAGCCTCGTTCGTTGCCTTCGTCAGCCGTTCATCAAGCCAGACAGTCTGGCGCTTTTCAATCAGTTCCCCTGGCAATGGAGGCAGGGACTGAACTCTGTCTGAACTTCTGGCTTTAACCCTTCAAAGTACTTCCAGCAGAGAGTCCCATTTTTGCCACTGTGAAGAGAAAATGACAGCAAAAGGGGGGACCCATGGATCATGCCTTTCCCGGGGTGTAATCTCTCTGAAACTTGGGGGGGGGGGTCTTCGGAGGACAGGGAGGACTATATCCCCTGCAAATTTGGTGGGCATGGGACATTGGGAAGGTCAGTTTGTAACCCCTCAAAGTAGCTGCCTTCCAACAGGCAGTCCCGTTTTTGCCACTGTGAAGAGAAAATGACAACAAAGGAGGAGACCCATGCATCATGCCTTTCCCGGGGTGCAATCTCTTTGAAACTTGGGTCTTCGGAGGACAGTGAGGACTATGTTCCCTGCAAATTTGTTGGGTATTGGACATTGGGAAGGTCAGTTTGTGGGGTGTTTAAAGGGCCCTGCCCCTTGCACATGGCAGGAAAGGGCCCTTAAAACTATCAGCTGGCAGGTGGCAGGGGGGATTCCCTGCCACCTGCCAGCTGATAGTTTAAAGGGATCTTTAAAGGGCCACAAACAACGAACATGTTTGTGAACAGGGTCATGTTTGTTACTGTTCGTCATTCATTGTTTGTGGATGTCAACAAACAACAAACAGCTTGTTTGGGGTTTTTTTCCCGTTCATGCCCATGTCTAGTAGAGAGCCCTTCGTCTACTTCCCAGTTTACATACCAATCTACAGAGATGCCTTTCTTTTGCAATGGGGGCTTGTTCTGGGAGCAGGGTCCCCTCAAGAACCATCCATGCACATCAGCCTTCTCAAGCTCAGGCAATAAGGTATGCTCTAGAGCCTCTGTTTCACCTAGTGGAAAACAGGAATGTTCAAATATGCACAGACAATACAACTTCCATTCATTACTTGAACAGATGGGGACACAGCTTCCCTGGCTCTCTCCTGGGAATTCTCACTCATATGGGACTGGGCTATCCAGCATTGAATCTCTCTCTTTGCCATAAACATAGCGGGCAAGGACAATTTTCTAGAAGATCTACCAAGTCGGTCTAAATCTCAGAACTATGAATGGTCCATCTGCATGGACTTCCTCCATCCTGTTTTTGCAATGTAGGGGTATCCTGCTGTAGATCTGTTTGCCACAGACCTCAACAGGAAATATCCTTAATATTGTTCATTGGTAGGAAAGGGGAAAGTCTCTCTCATGGATGTTTTTCAGATCCTGTAGTCAGGCACCCTCATGTATGCATTCTCCCCTCTTTCTCTTGTGATTCTCAGCAAGATGATGAAGAAAGGTTCCTCAGCAATTGTAATAGCCCCGTACTGGCCAAAGCGAGCCTGATTTGCCATTCTATTTCAAATAGCACAGGGTAGAATCATATCATTTTCCCCTAACACCACATCTGCTGCAGGACGATGTGGCTCTCCACCACGATCTGGGCACTTCTGAAGTGGACAGCCTGATTCATATCCCCCCTGGACTAAATTTCCCCTGCCTTGTCCAGAAGGTCGTGTTGAAAGCTAGGAAACCCATCCACCAGGAAATCATGCCTAGCCAAATGGAAAAGGTTTTCTTTTGGGGCTGCAGCAACAATTTGAACCCAGTCTCAGCCTCATTACTATCTGTTTTGCACTATTTGGTCCAGTTAAAGGATCAGAATTTGGCTAATTCCTCTATTAAAGTCCACCTAGTGGCCATTTTGGCCTATCATGATGATACAATGCAACAGTACAAGTCCTTTCTCAGAGGTTTAGCAAACCTATACCCCCCCCCCCCCCCCGCATTCAGGCCAATTCCCCAGTGGATTCTTTTCTTGGTTCTTGCTTGGTTCACTCATGCATAAACCTTTTGACCCTCTAGCTATCTGCTCTGTTAAGGTTCTGACAGCTAAAATAGATTTCCTGATGGCTATAACCTCAGCTAGGAGGGTGAGTTAATTGCAAGTCATGAGGCATGACTCTCCTTTTGTTAAGATGTTCGCAGATAAGATGGTTCTCCGTTGAGCCTCTCCTTTTTTCCTGAAGGTTGTCTCCACTTTTCACTTAAAGCAGGACTTTGTTTTACTGGTATTTTTCCCTACTCCTATGACTAGCACAGAGAGACCTTTGCACATCTTCAGTGTTAAATGTGCTCTGTGCTTCTACTGGGATGGGACTACTCCTTTCTGAAAAGACTGTAATATCTTTGTCTCGTTTAAAGGGCCCAAGAAAGGTCTAAAGGTCACCACACAGACCATTTCAAGTTGGATAGTTTTGCTCCTTAAAGACTGTTATAATCACATAGCAAACACTCTACAAGAGCTCAGTGTATCTTGTCAGCCTTCAACTTGGGCATCCCTCTAGTGGAATTGTGCAAGACAGCCACCTGGTCTACACTGTCCACATTCATCAAGCATGATGTAGACTCCAGAAGGGACACAGTTGTGGGCAAGGCTGTCCTCAAGAGTCTCTTCCATTAAAGAGCTTCATGCCCACCTCCTGGGTAAGTTAGCTTGCTACTTTCCCATATGGGCCACTGCACAGAAGGCACAACAATGAAAACAGGGTTGCACTTACCTGTAACTGTTGTTCATCAACTGGTCTTCTGTGCAGGTACACATCCATCCTTCCTTCCCTGCCGAGTGCTCTCTTTTCTAACCTTCCTTCTGCGCCGGGGGCTTACAGAACTGAGGGAGGGAGCCACTTGCCCTGCCTTTTATAGCCACACCTGGGGGAAAAACGTGCATAAAGGCTAGACAAGCGTCTCATGCCTCTAAGAGCTTTGGAACGTCTGCAGCTGGCCTGCGCACGTGCAATTCTCATATAGGACTGCAAAGATGACCACTCAATAAACTACAGTTACAGGTAAGCACAGCCCTGTTTTCTCTGGGTTTGATGCTGTTGGAAGCATTTTTTCCCCACTACCCTCCCAAATTTTCCAAAGCTTTTCTTCAATCTTTCTCAAACATGCTTTGCTACAAAGTTTGGAAAAAGATTGTAGGAAACTGTGGATGAATGCCGTCTGGGTGGGAAAGTTTGGATTTTCTTGTCCTACTTCCAAGGCAGCCATTTTCCTTGCTGCAGTTTCTGTGGTGGTAATTTTTCCCCTTCAGATGGCTGGAGGATTTCTGGCTTTTTTAGCATTGGCAATTGAATATTGTTATATTGTTACAATGTTATAGCAACCTATCAGCTGTTTCTGAATTCCCAGCTTTCATTTTTTTTAAAGGTTAAGTTTCTAGACCTTTTTGTTGACAGAGATGCGCATATATTTCTGCAACAAAAAGGGGCTAGAGACTTACTCTTTTCTAAGAAATGAAAGCTGGGAATTTGAAAAATCTGATACAGAGACTGTTAGATTTTTATAATATGATATATTAAATTACTGATAAAACGCCCGTAGCATAGGGCTGGGGTATAGCCTGTGCTGGGGGACTGTGGCAAAGAACCTTGTGGGGAGACCTGCCATATGGATGTGCTGTTGCTGCTATGCTATATTGGCAACTGCATTAGCAACAGTGAAACCAAGCAAGCCTGTCCCCATGTGGAAAACATGTGTTTGGTTGTGTGGGTGGGAAAGGAAAAGGCAGTAATAGTCAAAGGTAAACAGTACATAATTTGGATGAGAGCCACTCAAGGTTGGATCCCATAGGTCTGTCCTGTAAATGGTGGTGCCTTCCCCTGACAGAAAAGACTGGTAACAGAAGAACCTCCTGCAGTGGAGGAAAGGTCCACTATTAGTAGAACAGACCATAGGGGGACTTAATCCTTCAAACTTTTCTTAGTTTTGCAAATCAAAACGACTTTCTGAAGTTAAGAAAGAAAAATAGTTGTGTTCTTAAAAAAAAAATCAATTATTTTTTTCTTTAAAATGCTAATAAAAGCACAAGAGACCACTTTTGATCAACAAAGGCCGGGATTGAAAGGGAGTAGGGATTGAAAAGTCAAATCCTCATCTCCTTTCTATGAAGCCCCAATCCAAACTGTGGTTGCATACACACAATTACCTTTGACAGGCTGAGAGAGAGCTGTGGTTTTCATCTTGTCTGTTTCGCTCCCTACTTTCTTTCAAGTCAGATAGACAGTGAGTAGCTCTGATTTTGAGGTGTGTTACCTGTCTTACCCTTCAATGCTAAGCCCATCTACTTGGAAGCCAAGTCCTACTGATTACAGTAAAACTCAGGGTAACTCTACACAGGAAGTGGTGGTAGATAGTAAGAGTATTAGAGAATGGGCTTCACATAGCAAGCATATAAAGTACAGACAATACATTATATATACTCACTTTTAAAAACCCATCTTCAAAAGTCTAGAAACGGTAATTGGTCAAGGATTTCCAGCTGTATGTACTAGTACGTATGAAGGTTGTCCACACATGATGAGTTTGGTATGGGAAATACTGTAGTAATATGCTTCCTGCCTCATTCTTTATGTATAATATTTTCCTTGATTACAGGTATGCATAAGGTCAAAGTGTTAATCTTATATTCCAGGAGGGAATAGATCAGGAAATCTCAAAGACCCAAGCTGGAGCTCATTTTTCTTTTCTTTTTTCTTCTTTTGAAAAGGATGCACCTTGATGTTTTATGAGACTTATGGGAGGAATTCCATGGAGCAGAACAGCTCACCTCGATACGCTCTGTTTGCAGAAGACAGTATAGTGCAGTCTTGTCCGGAACACCCCAAGAAAGAGAATGTTTTCTGTCTAAGCAATTCTTTTGGAGATGTCTACTTGTTTCAGGTATTGTTTTAATTTTATTTATGAAGAATTTTCACAATTTTCCACATTTTCAAAAAGAAAAATATAACATCGGCACTAATAAAAATAACATAGTTAAAACATAGATATTAAAATAAGCAAGAAACAAAAATTATATTAGGGATAACAGAGACCATGTGATTTCTATCAATAAAGCAAGTTATGGATTAAAGATAAATAAGATTCAATGCAGCAAGTACTGTAACAAAAAAAGACCCCAGGATATGAGAGGTAAGTTTCAAAAAATGTATATAAATAATTTTGTATTTGGCCTTTGATGCTGATTTATAAAGTTCTTTGGCATATGCTGCAGAAAGCCCAAGTAAATAGAAAGGTTTCTGGTTCAGCATGGGCATACTGAGTTAATTTGGTATGCAATGAAAAAATCCCATGCATTTCTAAGCCATAGAATGAAGACGGAAGTAGTTTTTTGCCAACTCTTGTTTAGCTCCTCTTAGTAAATAACAAATAAGAGCAGATTTTGAATTGATTATCATCTCACTGACAGAATGCTGCAAAATATGGGCTAGGTCTACAGGAGGAGTCATTTTGTTGTTTTAGTTCTTCATTAAATATACTTAAATGACATAACCCCCAAACTAAAAAATATGACATTACCCTGGCATAGCATTCCAGTTCCGATGGTTTTACCTATATTCTTTCTAGATTCTCCAGCAAGCACAGCTGTCAGCCAGTCTTCTGGCTTTATGAATTGTATGCTTCTGCCTATTCATGATGGGGCAAATCTGGCAGCACACAGTGCAGCTGTTTCTGAACAAAGGCAAGAGAAGTTAGTAAACTCAACAGAAAATCTGGCTTATTTAAATGAATGATAGGTGATTAACAGCATGTGTTTTAATAAACTTACTTAATACATCTACATATACTTGCACACAAATAAACATGATGCTTCTGATAGATGGTACTTGTATGATGGGTGTATGTATTAGAGGCATTCCCTCAAGGGTGAGAGAGAACAGAGATGCCTCCTCTAAGATGGTGCCAGTCATGGATGGTTTTATAAATTTTATATCTAAAATAATTACAGCCTGTGTTTCACACAGTTAACGTTTTTTAAAAATCAGCTGAATGACTAATTGGACACACTTATAATCAGTGGGGTGGATCCAGTCACTCTACTCAATGAAGTATGAAGCCTTCCTCCTGACTAAGGAGCCTTCTACCATGGCTTCTTACGCTGAAGGAAGGCTTCCAGCTTTGTTGAGCAGAGTGGCTGGATACATCCCAATGATTTTAATTAATCATCTGTCAGCTTTTCAATCATATCTAGTAGTCATTCACTCCTACTTGCCAATAATTCTTGGAATTCTTGCTGTTGGAAGTATACATAATGGAGTTCTTGTTGAAATTAAATTCCCTTTTAAAATACTTTCACCTAAATTTGAAGCATTGAGTTCTCACCTCCTCCCCATAATATGTAGATTCTCTTTCTCTGTAATGGGATGATATTGTTTCTTCCATGCCAGTTCATTAGTTCCCCTGATAGGCTCAGTGATGGTTTCACAACATGGGGTAAGTGGTCCTTTGCATTTGGTAGGAAAAATGACAGATTCAACACTGTGATGCCCTTTTTGACAATAACTCTGTATCTCACACAGCATGTAGTCCCACCCAGAGTGTTCAATATGTGTTTCTGTGAACACAGAGAAAGGCTGTCCTGGCTTTCTTCATAGATTATAACAAGAATACAATGGGTGGATTGTCAGTCTGGACCCATTTCTGTTGCTGGATCCAGTAATGGCCAGAGATGCTTGCATGTAACCAAGGGCTGCTTGCGTACTTTTTTTGAGCACAGATACTAGTTCTTCTTTGTAGGAAAAAAAACCATTTACTTTGAAGAGGGAACTGCAGAAATACATAATATTATATTAACTGCTATTGGACAGCAGCTGAATTTGTGATTTTCTTTCTCTTCTCTTGCAGCCAACTAGGTGAATTCTGTTCTATGATTACTTTCAGATGCTACTTCCGCCCTGTATAATTCTTTAATTTTACACTAATAATGGGTTACATTTAATTGCCATCCTTCTAGCCAAGCACGTTTTGTCTTTTTTAAAATATATATATATATATAAAAAATCTCCTTTAGACAAGGAGTAAGCTTTACTAGCAATTACAGTGGCCAGTTCTTCAAAGGAACTGTGATACCCTTTTATTATTTCTCTGCTTGGAGAGAAAAAAGTTGTATGTGGGATTCATGGAGCAGTGGTGGAGGAGTTGAGATGAACCCACATGGTGACCCCCCACAGTTTCCTCTGCTTCTCTTGAAAACAGTGAGATTCTGTTTTTACATTCTTAGTTTTTAATGCTAATTTTTGGTTTGCATTTTTTAGGCTACAAGCCAGACTGACCTTGAAAACTGGGTTACGGCGATACACTCTGCTTCAGCTTCTCTCTTTGCCAAGAAATTTGGGAAAGAGGATACAGTCAGACTTCTGAAAAATCAGACCAAGAGCCTCATCCAGAAGATTGACATGGATAGTAAGATGAAAAAGATGGCGGAGTTACAACTCTCAATTGTTAGTGATCCAAAAAACAGGAAAGCCATTGAGAACCAGGTACTGAAATTATATGTTAGTTTCTGCACATTCTCTCATTCATAGTATAGGTTTGTTAATACTTATAGGCTTGAAAACAAAGATTTCTGTGAACGAGCACTGTAAAAGGGGACATTCCCTGTTGCGTATATAATACTGACAGTGTTTTAAGCAAACCATCACAGACAACTATTATCATAGACAAGTTTCCCCATATTTGGAAATTTATGTCCCTGTAGTATCCTGGAAGAGGCATACCAAAACTTACTTGCACATCCTGTTGTGTAAGTAGAAGACTTATATCAGAACCTGGAACATACGACATACCAATGCAGTGGTTCGATATATTCATAATATCCCAGCCCCCTGCTAGTGCCTTTTGCAGATAGCACTACATGTGTTCCACTGGGGGATATAACTTCTTCCTTCTGTGTTTACTACATCTCCACCTGTGAGAATGTACCGCTAGATAGAGCATGCTAGGTAGGAACCTCGGACAAAATTGGGTTCAGTGTGTTATGTCAGCAAGGGCTTGTTTCCTGGTCAAAGATTGCTAAGCTAATATTGGCTTTCTGTAGCTTGATCATTCATATTTCAGACATAGAATCATAGAATTGGAAGTCTAGTCCAACTCCCTGCCCAGGAACAACTTAAAGTGTCCCAGACAAGTATTCGACTAGTTGCTTCTTGAAGACGGCTAGTGAGGGGAACCCACCACATCCCAAGGCAGCTGATTCCACTGCTGAATTATGCGTAATGTGAAGAAGTTTTCCTAATGTTCATTTCTCCTGGCTTTAAAAGTCAGGTAAGGGTTAAATGGCTGCTTTCCCCTCTCTCCTGGTGTCTTCTGCCAATATATATATAAAAAAGTGTTTTGCACAGCATTTTGCAATTCAAAGTGGCAGCGAGGGAAAGAAGCAACAGCATTTTAATCCTTTCCTGGCTTGGCTTTTTTTTTTTTTTAAAAAGGAGTGGTACATGTTTTCCCCCGAACTCTGCCACTAAATTGCCTCTCCAGTGAGCAGGGGACAGCCCAATCAGCAAAAGCAGGGGCGGTGTGTGTGTGTGTGTGTGTCCAACATTGCAATGTTACTACATATGCTCAAAGTTTTAAAAAAAGTGTGACATAAATTGCAAAGTCTTGGAAGCTCGAAACTGCGCCGAGACTTCAAAACCTGTCTAAAATGAAAAACAGGGTGCCAAATCAAAACTGCCTCAGACAGTGTGGAACATGGGTGTGCCAGGTCAAAGCTATTGCTATCTCAGCAAATGCTCATAAATGGTGGTTTAAACTGTAAGTGCGAAAAGGACCTAAGTGACAGCCTTTTAAAGACTTGAAGAGACCAGTCATGTCTCTCCTCAACTTCCTCATTTCCAAACTGAACATTCCCAGGTCCTACAGTCTTTCCTCTTAGTGCTTGGTTGTCAGGCTCCTGATCATCTTGGTTGCTCTCCCCTGCACCTGTTCCAGTTTGTCCACATCTTTTTTGAAGTGAGACCTCCAGAACTACACACAAAACTCCAAGTGGGGCATGACCAACATGGTATATGGTGGGACAATGACATCCTGTTATTTGGATGTTATGCCTTTCTTGATACACCCCAAGATTGTGTTTGCTTTTTTTGCTGCTGCATCACACTGACTGCTCATATTTAGTTTCCCATCCACCCAAATCTCAAGATCTTGTTCACACACACACTGCTACCCAGACGTGTATTCTTCATCCAACATTCATGCTTCTCATTTTTGTTACCCAGATGGAGAACCTGGCACTTCTTATGTTAAATCACATCTTATTCAAATCTGCCCACCTTCCTAGGATGTTCAGATCTTGTTGAATTCTCTATCTTCAAGGGTGTTTGCTACTCCCCCCAGTTTGGTGTCATTCTGCAAGCTTAATGAGTAATTTATTCATACCCTCGTCCAGATCATTTATAAAAATATTGATAATCACTTGGCCCAGAACTGAGCCCTGTAGCACTTTACTGGACACCTCCCTTTAATCAGACTTGATGTCACTGAGAACCCCTTTTGGGGTTTGGTTATCTAGCCAGTTCCTAGAGTCTAACCATCCTAAAGTCCAGTCCACAGTCTGCCAGTTCACCCATTAGAACATCATGAGGAACCTTGTCAAAAGCTTTACTGAAATTCAGATAAACTACATTGACAGCGTTCCCACGATCCATTAAGCCTGCCATTTAATCGTAGAAGGAGATGACGTTGGAAGTGTTGTCCAGTATTTTGGTGTCCTGGAATAAGATACTGTGCCCTGTTTGGAAAGAAAAGAAATCGAGGGAAAACTTCCATTTCTGGATACCTTGGTCATCTGCAAAGCAAACTTTCACAAGGTCTACAGGAAACCAACTCACACTGATCGGTACTTACACAAAAACTCCAATCACCACCCCCGACAGAAAAGAGGCATAATGAAAACATTAGTGGATCGTGCAAGACGGATATGTGAGCCGCACTTTCTCAATGAGGAAATTAATCATCTAAACCACGC
The DNA here is from genome assembly GCF_028583425.1 of Eublepharis macularius. Lineage (NCBI taxonomy): Eukaryota > Metazoa > Chordata > Lepidosauria > Squamata > Eublepharidae > Eublepharis > Eublepharis macularius. Next base: position 132,347,911 of record NC_072790.1, read on the forward strand.
ACTTCAGGCAAATGGCTACTCCAGAAATGAAATCCGAAGAGCAATCAAACCCAGGGTGAATCAAACAACCAAGGAAAAACAGTCTCCTACAGGAAAAGTGCTTTTGCCATATATCAAAGGAATTACTGATCAGATGGGAAAGCTTATGAAAAAGCATAACCTTCAAGCAGTATTCAGAGCCACCCGAAAAATACAACAGATGCTATGATCAGCAAAAGACAGTAGAGACCCCCTCACCTCTGCAGGAGTATACCGTATACTGTATACCCTGCAGTTGTGGACAAGTTTACATCGGGACCACAAAGCGTAGCATCCAGACAAGAATAAAAGAACATGAAAGACACTGCAGACTTGGACAACCTGAAAAATCAGCAGTGGCTGAACATAGCCTAACTCAAACAGGGCACAGTATCTTATTCCAGGACACCAAAATACTGGACAACACTTCCAACTACTTTGTCAGACTGCACAGGGAAGCCATTGAAATTCACAAGCATAAGCAAAACTTCAACAGGAAAGAAGAATGAACAGAGCATGGTTTCCAGTTCTGAAAAACACCAGGCTAACAAAACACTCTACACCCGACAATAGCCCTGCAGAGAAGCTTAGCACATCAAGCACCAATCCATATGCAAAAGAACCTCCTCAGGATACAGTGAAGCCTCCCGCCATTAGCATTCCACACCCTGGGAAACTCTTACAGGATGACTCAGCTCAACCCCACCCCTCCTGAGTAGATATAAATGACCTGCCAACATCTTTTCCACACTGTGACACTGAGAGATCTCTGTCTTTTGGTGCTACACCTCTGAAGATGCCAGCCACAGCTGCTGGCGAAACGTTAGAAACTACAATGCCAAGACCATGGCAATACAGCCCGGAAAACCCACAACAACCAATATTAATCTAGTCTCCTGTGGAATGTATTCTACATCTTTAAAAATGGAGTCCAAAATTATACTTTAAAAAATCTGTAGGAATAATGATTTATCTTTAAAATATTCTAGACAAAATGGAGCAAAGGTGTGAAAATCAGTCTGTGTCCTTGAAAGACTCTGATTGTAATGAGAAGTCATATAGACGTCTTATGAGGTTGTGCAAATATTTTGGATAAATTTTTGGTAGCAATATTAGGGAATGCTTTTGGTGTCCAGGAAACTATAAGCTTTCATTTAAATACTGGCTAGATTTCATGAGCTGCAAGCAAAACATGTAGCATTCCTTCCTTTTCTATGACAAGGCAGCAAATAGGTATGTTCCTGTGGAGTTAACTGCTTTCTCAGATTTATCTTCAAGGAGACTTGTAAATCAAAGATGAAATTTAATTTTGTATATGCTGTTCCTTTTAATTCCTATGTCTCCTTAACTGTCTTTTTATTTTGCAATTCTTAATAAAGGATAAAGTTTATTTCTAAAGCAAATTTAAACAATGACTAGGCTAATGCAAATGCGATCCCATATTTTTGTAGAAAAACTAGAGATTATTATTGTGTGTAAAGGTGGCCAACTTGTGGTTTGGGCAGTAAGGGTTTGTGGAACATATGAACATTTCCACTGTCTATAGCAGCATTACATGACATTTCTGACTCAGCCCACCTGTGATGAGGTGGGGAGGTGGCTTCATCTCACCCAAGCCCCCTGTGAGGGAGAAGAGATGGCATCTGGCTTGCATGAGGGGAGGGTATGGCAGTGCCCATCTTGGCTAAGCCCTGTGCAATGGGAGGCAGTGGCCTAGTGTGGCCCTCCTAAGCCCTGAGTGATGGAAGGGAGGAGGTGGTGGTGCAAGGCTTGGCCTACTAGAGCCCTATGACAGAGGAGGAAGGTGCTGCCTGGCATGGTCTGCTTGAGGCAAGGGAGGAGAAACCCATCCAAGCCCTGCTCAAAACCCGAGAAGTATTGCCTAACCTGCCCAAGGCATGAGAAGTGGTGTCCAATCCACCCAAGCCCTATTTTGCAGTGAGGAAATTGGTGCCCGTTGATGCCAGTTGGTTAAACAAGGCGCCTCGTCCAACCTTTTCTCCTTCCTTCCCCCCTGTCTCCCAAAGGAGAGAGGGCAGGGGCAGGCAGACTGCCTCTTTCCTTCTCTCCTTTGGAGGGGGGGGGCAGGGCCAGAGTAGGCTGAGGTAGGAGCTCTTTTGTAGGGCTCCTACCAGTCTGCTTACGATAAAATGGTGGAGAGGAGAAAGATGTAAAATACTTTGGGTTGCTGTTGTACAGAAAAGTGGGGTATAAATGAAGAAAATATATAATAAATATTGGTGAAGATGTAGTAGATAAAAGTTAGGTTAGTTGGTGTGTGGGAAGGAGAGAACGAACAGAAGGGTAAGGATATGAGGTTGCCAGGAGGAGGGAAAGAGGAAATAGTATGGGGAAGTGGATACAGAGGAAAATGAGTTGATCTCCCCAAGTCTTTGTAGGTTCCCCACTATGCAACTGGGCCTGATGATAAGCATTGTGCAACTGGAACATAGTTTTTCCAGGCAGAGACTGTAAGGGGCAGAGGAGGAAAAACTGAAGGTGGAGGGGAATAAAAGTGGGTTGGCTGGTGAGTGAAAAAGAGAGAAGGCAGCAGGAAGAGGTGAGATGCTGTATGGCAGGTTCAATAGGGATGCAATTCCCACCCCCACCTTTTGCCCCCTAGCCCCACTCACCTACTGGTGAGGGGGGGTGAAGTAGGGAGAAGAAAGTTGGGAGCCCCAGAGCATGCTGTGAAATAGCGCATGCACATGTTCCCAAGGCCCCAATAATGTAATTTCTGGTTGAAAACCGAAAGCTACAGCATCTCAGTAGGGCCAAATTGGCCCTGAACATAGCATTTTTGCCCCAAAATTTGGCCCCAGAGAGATGCCATTGCTTCCATTTTACACCAGAAGTGACATCACTGGGGGGGCTTTGACATACAAAGCCCAGGTTGGAGCCTGCTGTTCACCTGCCACCCCTCCTGTGCCCTGGCTTCAAGATGAGAGCAGGTGGCAACCCTAGTAGCTTTCAGGGAAGGGAAAGAGGAAATGGAGGGGAAAGGAGAAATGAGGTGCCTCCCACAAGTCTTTGCAGGTTCTTGCTTGTATAAGCATAACTCAGGGACTATTTGATCTCATTGATGTACATAGTAGGAAAATCTCTTTTATTTTCAGAGGCAACAAAAAATGGAATTATCTTATTAAGGGCACTTTACGGCTTCTTGGAAAATCCCAGCCCTGTTTGTTTTCAAGTACATCTTTTAAAGGGCACTTCGACTTCAACACATTTGCTATCTTCTATAGGAGTTATATTGGTTGTAAACACAACTGAAGTTTTCCAGTCTTTGGTTTAAAGATTGATAGGACTATAAAGTTATACACTATGCTTGAGCTTCACATTTTCAGGAAGCAAGTGTGGGTGTATCAGTAGATTAAGACATTATGAAACAGCCTTCCTTGGATGTCATCCTGTTTGTGAATCAGATGGTTCAAAAACAGTATCTGAATAAGGAATAAACTCGAGGGAGGGTGAACAGTATGGATTTGTAAAACAGTCCAATAAATAAAAAAGCATATTATTTGTGATAAAATTGCAGTTATGAACACACATCCACATTTGAATCATTTGGATTTATACATGATTTTCCTGATGAATCCATTTGAGCTTCATTTGTAATGTTGAAATTTCTCTTTGACTCCCTTTCTGAACAACTTTAGGAATAAGTAGCTATTAAATGTGGCATTGCATGTCGTGAACAACTTTGTGAACAACTTTAGGAATAAGTAGCTATCTTTAGATCTTTGATGACTCCTTGCTTGATTTCACAGCTCTAATTAGCTGGTGCACCTGAGCCATATTTTCTTTTAAAATCTCCCTTCTTTTCTGTTCTGGCAAATCATGGAGTTGATAGCCAATACGGATTTGAGTGCACCAGACAAATTTTTGCCTGTGATATCTAGTCAATAAACAAGACTTTCTTGACAGAGCTTCATATACATGAAGTAAAAAGCTTTGGATTCACAAAACAAAACTGGTTTTTAAAGTTCTGTATCTGCTTTTACAACCAGTTAAGAATGGTGAGAATTTTGTATCTTGAGGAATCCCTCTCCCACCTCACCACAGGTGGAGCTTGAGAGGGCTGGGTTCTGTCTTGGTTCGACACTGCTTCCCTCGCCTTGCATATTGGTTGGTGGACCAGGATCAGCTTTTCTCAATCCTCCCACAAAGGTCAAAACAGCCCAGGAAAGGGCCTTGCCTTCTTCCCCTGTCTTTTAGTGACAGAAACCAAGCCTGGAACACTGGCAAAACTATTGAGGTTGTCTAGCAACGGCCACTGAGGGTATCTGTTTCTTAAAGTGACAGGTGCTCTTTTTATCATATTCTAAGGGTTTAACCCCACCCCCATGTTGCAACGGGATGTGAAAGTTACAGCAACTAGATCAGTGACATAACCTAGAAAAGCAACAAACATCGCAACAGGAGTCTTCCTTCCTTGGGTAAAGCTACTGCCCTGTTCATGTTTGGTTTTAATATTAACATGAATTTTATGTTGTAAACTTCATTTTTATCTCAGTTCAGATTTTGAGAAGTTGTTAGAGTGCGCTGGAATTGGTGCATACTCTCTTTTGAGAACGTAAAAACTCACCCGTTTAAAGTAATTTATCAGACAGTTTCAGGATGCAGTCCTTGTTTTTACATGTACCTCATTGATTTTTTTCTATCTAGTATATTCTGCCCCTTTTCCAAGGAGCTCAGTTCTCCCATTCCATGAGGTAGGTTAGGCTGGTAAAATTATTGTTCCCTGGTGACCATATAGGTTTCATGACACAGTGAAGATGTGAAAGTGGGCCTCTCAGATTCTAGTCTGACACGCTATTAAAATTTGTCTCCTAATATTTCATTTGTTTACCTGAATAGATCCAGCAGTGGGAGCAGAATCTGGAAAAATTTAATACGGATCTCTTCAGGATGCGCTGTTATCTGGCCAGCCTGCAAGGTGGGGAGTTACCAAATCCTAAGAGCCTTCTGGCTGCTGCAGCTCGTCCTTCAAAAATGGCACTAGGGAGGCTTGGCATCTTCTCAGTCTCATCCTTCCATGCACTGGTGAGCAGGAAAAAGATTCTATCAAAATATGGGCATGTATATGGGGAAATGTCAGTGTTTTTCATAAGCAGTTTTTAAAAAAAATATTCAACTAGTAAATAAAATAGTGTTATAAAAAGTGTGAGGAGAAAAAAGTCTGAAACATCTCCTTCCCACACCAGCCAGCTTTTTGAAGAATTCTAGAGAACTCTAAAAGCTTGCACACTGTTTTACATCATTTTAGTTCATTTGAAACTTCTAAATAGGTAGTAGCTTCAGAAGTCAGATTTACACAGATGCCCCAGTTTCTGTCCCTTTTCTTGTCTGAGCAAAAACTGTTTCAAACATGACTAATTTGTTACGGGTTTCCTTGGCACACGAATCTGCTTCTCTCTTCAGTCGTTTCTTTGTGCATATGCTGAGTCTATATGCATGTGGGGGTGAGGGGAGGTGGCATTGTACCTGCTAACCATGCCTTTCTCCCCATATATTTACACCAATGTCTGAATGGTGACATGGCACTGGGACCCTTCCTTTTCCAAGCTTCCTGAGCATGTGGAAGCTTTCTGCTGAACACACAAGGTGAGAGGCCTGTGGGCATGATCCTGCTGATCTCTCTCTGCAATCAGACTCTGCACCAATGAACATCTGGACATGGTTGCTTGTCCTGGAAAGCTGTAATTGATCACAGTCTTCTTGGACATAGATGTAACATGCATTTGTTCCTCACAAGTAATCTGTGTGCAGTTTTTCTCTTTTTATCTTGTTACAGTTGAAGAGATACGAATCACAAAGAGGTTCCTACTGAAAGATTAAAGTTTTTCGCCCTTTTTGTCTCCAGAGAAGACAAAGAGCATTAAAACACAGTGAATAAAGTACTTCTTTTCGCTGAAAGTTCTTGCTGCTTTATTAAATGAATAACTTGGATTACTAATGTATATTGAAAAAAGCATTCTTTAAACATGTTCATTATACTGTATTTTAATTAAATTTTTCTTTAAATGTATATAAGTGCAAGGGTATAAAAGAACATACAAAATCCCATAAAACATTTAATGGAAATAGAGTAACATTTTAATCTGATTGAAATATATTAAAAAAATTAAAAGGCAGGTTTTTAGGATACTATCATTTCCTATAGTCTATTATGACTTTAATTCATCCTTTAAAAAAATGTCTACACTCCCCTAATTTTGAAATTAACTCAAATCATATTCTTTCGCTTCTTTACAAATACCAATAAAAAATGAAGGGAAAAAATCCCTATGCTACTACTGTCTCTCGCATACAGTTGCTATGTGGGGGAGAACTTCGGCAAGCCCCTTCGTTGCTTGCTGGGACTGCAGTGCTGGCGGGAGGAGACTGAAAAAATGTAGATGTGCACCAGCATTGCACTGACGTGCTGATGTCACTTCGATCAAAAACTGAAAGTAAAGTCATGACATCCTAGGGGAGGGGATGGTCTGGATTTGCAAAAATGCTATGGTAAAAACATAGTCTGTGATATAACTATACCGTTTGTGCAAATCCTAGAGCATCCCCCCCCCATTATGTCACTGACATTATGTTGGCATGCCATTGCTTGTCCCCAAAATCCTTCCAGGGGTTGCTGGCTGTGCCCTGGCAATCCTACTCCCACAACAATTCAGACTTTATGGTCTTTCTCCATAATTCTCTAAGGCTGCAGTCCTAAGGATACTGGGAATAAATACCACAGAACAACATGGGACTTACTTCTCAGTAGATCTGCTTAGGATTATTTCTTAAACTTGCTTTGGAATAGTTAGTAGGGTTGAGGCTAGAATAACCTATGAGAATGAAAACCTTTGGGCTTTCTGTACATTGTTTCTGTAAATCGTAGCCTTAAGAACATTATGGAGAAAGACCTTAAAGTGTGAATTTTGTGAGATATAGTAGTAGCACAGTCCCACCCTCATTTTTTTTAAAAAACTTGCATTTATAAAGAATTCAGCTGAATCCCAAAATTAAGGGAGGTAGTTACTTTAAAAAGTAGTCATTATTGACTATAGCAAATGCTGACTTCCTAAACAAAGCAACCCCTCTTTAATTTTTAAAATATCTTTCAAAATAATACCTGTTTTCATTGGATGTTTTATGGGATTTTGTGTGTTCCTTTATACACTTGCAGTTACATACATTTAAATAGAACTTTAATTAAAATACACTGAATGTGGTTAAAGAAAGCCTTTTCAATTTATATTGGCGATCAAAGTTGTATTATTATATTGGTTCTGTGCATGCTATGGCACAGTGTATAGGAAACACACAGCTATAGAGCTTTGAATGCACTCTGCAGCATGGCCGTGTTTATTGCCTGTTGTTTCTGAGATGAACTGAAACATCATTTATTTCTTCCTTCATTGTAGTTCTGTTCTGTTCTTTTTAAAATGATGCCTATATTGAAATTCTTCCTTGTCTCACTTTTATTAGGTGTGTTCCAGGGATGATGCTGCTCTTAGGAAGCGAACACTGTCTCTGTCCCAAAGAGTATGGAGTAAGAAGGGTTTGTTTTCCTCCCTTAAGGGGCTGGACACTCTGACAAGAAAAGCAAAGGAGAAAAGGCCATCTATAACACAGGTTTCCCCCCTCTTCATTTTTTTTAAAAAAATTAGAACAATTATCCCCAAATTAACTTAGTTTCTGCTTGGTAGCCATGTTGGTTTGCATTAGAACAGCAAGATTCGAATCCAGGAGCACCTTAAAGTCCGAATTGTATGTTATAAGCTTTTGACAGTCAGAGCTCCTTCTGTCAAATCTGTACTTATATATTTATATTTTTACTGTGTGTGTGTATGAATGTATTTTAAATGTAACTTTAATTTTTTAATTATTTGCTGTTTGCTGCCTTGAGGATCCTTGTTTTTGGATGGTAAATAAATAAAGTGCTACTGAACTTGCTGTCCTAAAATTAACTTGTCAGTGATGAAATTATTGTTTGGATTAGCTGATCAGCATAAAAATAATCTTATACCACCAACAGTGGTGTGGGAAATCTGCACTCTTTATAACAGTTACTTCACCTCTTTACCACCCCAGCATATGGGTATTACAGGTCAATGTGGAGGTAGTTTTGGTAGTTGTAGCAGTTAACTTCAGCAGAGAGAGTTCTGAAAGTTACTATTGAGAAATATCAGGGCCTGAACCAGCTGTTCTATCAAAAACACTTTTTTCTTCACTTGATCTCTCAAATCTCATCTGGTTTTGTCTGTATAAGTGCTGAAAAAGATGTAGTTTCTTCCTTGTCTCTTCTTCCCACTGTCTGTAGGGCAGATTGACTACCAGTAACTGGGGGAGTGGAGCTTAAGCTTCTGCCTGGATTTCTCTATAGGCTACCTACTTGAAAGTTAATATAAAGGAAGTAGGGTGAATCCTACTCCTATTCTTCCAATCCACTGACCAAAGTTTGAAGCCTTCCTCCAGGCCCTGGAGTCTTCATCTAACATTAGTAGCTTTCAAGATATCTATTGAACTGGATTGATTGAACTACTTCCAGTTTAAAAAAAAATTAAGATATTTAAGTATCTCCATAAAGATAGGGCCACTTATTAGGCAATAAAAGAAAAGCAACAGGTTATGCAAAAAAACTATAGCTAGTACAAGTAATGTAACAATGTATGACGGTTGTTAAATTACCAGTAACATATAGACTGTCTTTTGTTAGTTCCAAAAATGTAATGAAACATGGAAAGAAAAAGCCCAGTTTGACCAAGTTTGCTATCACTATAAATTCTTGGCACCATGTGGTTTTTCTAAGTGACATATTTTTTCATTAAACAAAGGAGAGATTTCCATCTAGTTTTTTCGTAGCTGTACCTCCAATAGGTTTCAGTTTATTACAAAGCCAAACTTTGTCGGTTTAGTTTATATCACTTTGGTTAATGTCCCTTTGGCTAAAGGGCTTATCAGTTAGTGCTACAGCAGTTTTAACATACAAACATTTCTCAAGATCTTCAACCTAGGATAATTTTATTTGTCTTTTGGTACTATAGTTTTGATGCTGCAAATATGTGTGTTTTACATTTACAGTCTGACACTTAGCATATTATGCTTCTTCAGATGCATGTAGATAATTAGAAGTCTCATGTTTCCTGGGGGGAAATTATCATAGAAGAGCATCAGAGGGATGAAATATCCTCCCGTGCTCATTCTGTGATGTATAGGATTTCCAGTCCAATCAGCATTCATAGGTTGAAATTGTAATTTAGCAGAATGCTTAGCAAACAATATTAGCTGTTTGCCAACAATATGTACCAGATTGCAAATGCTACATATCAACAAGCCTCTCTCATGTTAGAAAGTTTTAAACCAAAGTATCTCCAAGCCAAACATAACAAGATGCTGGGAGTTCCATATATAAAGCCAGTTGGTAGTCTTCACCCTCTCCTCTTTTAAATAGTCAGTATACTCTGATTTGCATTTAGGTAGGGGTATAAATCTTCCTTTTTGGTGTTGATTTCGTGGCCTAAGATGGCCTTATGGAGCTGCTTTTATCCTGTTGAAGAAAATATACAGGAGACAAAGGCTTAACATCCCCACACCTCACCCTGTGATCCTGATTAGACATGGGCGTGAACAGAAAAAAACCCGAACGTAGTGTTTGTTGTTTGTTGCCATCCACGAACAGTGAACATTGACGAACATGACCTGTTCACGAACACGTTGGTTGTTTGTGGGAGCCAGCAGGCTCTCCTCAAGCCATCAAGATCCCAGGCAGAAGGAAATGTACCAATAATAAATAATAGCTTGGCCCCAGAGCTTGGCAGCGGCCCTGGAAGAGGTAGATCCCTATCCCACCACACACAGAAAATTCAAGCTCCAATGCACTCTCCTTGTCTCTCTCTCTCAAAATGCCAACAGCAACTGTCTCCCTCACTGTCTGCAAAACCAGAGCTGGGAACCCCCCTCCCCCCTGCTCTTTGCTTCCTTGTAACAAATTTGGAGCTCCACACTTGAAGACCTGCCTATCAAGCTAAATTGTGCTTAGATTGGGGTTTCCAGGGCAACAGCAGGAGTTCAGACAGAGTTCAGGTAGTCCCTGCCTCTGGTTGCCAAGGGAATTGATTGCAGGTGCCAGATTGTCTGGTTTGACGAACAGCAATGAACGAGGCTAGCAACAACCACCTGTTCATTTAGAATGGGGTCTCACAAACAGCTTGTTTGTGAACAGCTGATTGGGCTGTTTGTGGCTTTTTTTTAGTTCGTATTGCTGTTCGTGCCCATCTCTAATCCTGATCTGACTTGGCATCCTGTGTTCCAGCTAATTAAAAAGAAAAGAGACAGTTGGAAACTGTACAGGGTGGGCTGCAGAAGGTAGCAAAGTCAATCATCTGCCAGGGTCTGAAGACTAACCAAACTAAAGAGAGTAAAGAGTCCAGTAGTACCTTTAAGACTACCATTATGACAACTTTATTGTAGCATAAGCTTTCAAGAACCACAGCTCTCTTCCTCAGATGCATGGAGGGTATGAAGAAACTGGCCAAAGATATATAGGTGGTGAGAGGAGGGGGGAGAGGGTGCAGGAAGTGAGGGCCATGTAAATGTAAATCAGTTGCAAAAGTCATAAAAGAAGTGGAGTGCACAATCCAGGCTGGGTGTGACCCCCTTCCCTCCATTGCTGAATCTGAATGGAATGCCTGAAAGGCAGTTACTTCTGAGAATGAGATAACCATCCAGAGTCTGCATTCAATCCAAGTCTAAATGAGTCAAATTTACATATGAATTCCAATTCAGCAGCTTCCCGTTGGATTTTGTTTTTGAAATGTTTCTGTTGAACTTTAAGTCCTTGATGGAATGTCCTGGTAGATTGAAGTGTTCTACTGGTTTCTGGATATTACCATTTTTGATGTCAGATTTGTGTCCATTTATTCTTTTGCGCAGAGGTTGGCTGGTTTTTCGTATCTACAAAGCAGATGGGCATTATTGGCACATTAGGGCATATATCACATTGGAGGATGAGCAGCTTTAAGAGCCAGAGATTGTGTAGTTGATGCCATTGGGTCCTGTAATTGTATTTTCTGGGAAGATATGTGGGCAGAATTGGCATCTGGGTCTGTTGCAGGGAATGGTTCCTGTATTGGTGACTCTTAGTCAGTTCATGGTTGTTAGTGAGAAGTCATTTAAGGTTGGGGGGCTGTCTGTAGGCAAGGAGAGGTCTTCCACCCAGGGCTTGTGAAAGAGAGGCATTGTTTTTCAGGATGGGCTGTAGATCACTGATGATATGTTGGATAGGTTTGAGCTGGGAACTATAGGTGACAACCAGTTGTTGGTTCTTTTTGGTTTGTCCTGGAGCAGGCTGTTTCTGGGTACTAGTCTGGCCCTGTCTTGTTTCTTCACGTCATTTCGTGGGTACCGTAGCCCCAAAAATGCTTGTTGTAAATCTCTGAAGTGAGAGTCCCAATCAAGAGCACTGGAATAGTATAATACTGGAAACCCACCAACCGCTACTAATATCTACATGCCTCCAGCTACCACCCAAAACATACTACTCGGTCAATTGTCTACAGCCAAGCCTTATATTACAATCGTATCTGCTCATAATAGTATTTACTGTTTTGCAACTACAGAGTAACATGGCTAACTCCTCTGGATCCCAAACAAAAGAGAGTATCATGGTAACAGAATCAGTAACAAAGTAATGGCCATGAAAACGAACTAAGTGTGAAATAAAGATACCAATAAAGCAATGTAGTAAAGTTTAATTATTTAGTCTGTTCTTTATTATAAGCATATGTTCAATCCACATACTTCATTTATGCAGCACAACACTAGGTCTCTAAACCTGAGGCAACCTGGCCACTTTATATTGCTAAATATAAGCGGTAAATCTGATATAATATAAAAGGATTGCAAAAACTTTTAAAGTGCAAGTGCTTGTAGGTTCATGTATATCAGAATAAATACCACAATAAATATCATAGTCACATTGTAAATAATTTAACTTTATTACCTTGCTTTATTGTATATTTTGCACTTCGTTAGTTTTCACAGCTATTACTTTGTTACAGGGTCTGAAGACTGGCCATGAGCCCAGTCAGTGAGGCAGAGGACCAAAGGAAGGGTTCTGCCACCCTTAACCCCTCACACTAACTAAAAGTGTGTGGAGGGGGAGTTAAATGGAGAACAGTTCACTACGCAAATGCAGAGAACTGCTTTCCAAATGCAAGGAGACATGCAAACATGAAGAGGACCTTCCAAGTTGAAGATGCCAGTGATGAGAATTACAAGGATGAAGATGAGTCTTGTTTAGCATCTGTTTCTCCCTTCTGCCCACCCGCAGCTTTGCTGCCTTGATAGTGGCTCTGGCTCCCTCCGCCCCCAGGCCCACCAAGACCTAGATTCAGTCCTGACTCTGTACACAGTATTGTATTTTATTTTTACCTCATAGTAATTGACTTGAATCCTGTTATGCAATAAGTCCTCACTGATAACTTGGGCTTTTCATGAAGGTGCCATAATGGAAGTGAGAAAGACTGCACTTTTGTAAAAGCCTGGAAGTGCTGTACAAATGAAGGACTGTTAAGGGTTAATCCCTCACAGATCCAGAGAGCTTTGAGTGACAGGCTATTCCAAGGAACCTGATTGGATAGCATGACCTATCCAATCAGAGGGTCTGTTTTCAGCTCTAGCTGAGAGGAATCCATTGTGAACAGTTGAGGAGACTGAGTCCTAACTGAAAGCAGTTTAACACCAACAGGAGAACAGGGGAAAAGTTAGCAAGGAAGTTTGGGCTGTAGGTGCAAACTCCCATTTGGGCCAAAGTAAAAGGATACATCCTCTAAGGAGAGGAGACTTTCCTTACCCAATTAAACAGAGAAGTAGCTCTGGAGAGTGAAGAGATCCTTGATTGAGTGTGGTTGGAAACTGCCTTTTGGAGACCTTAGGATTCAGTCAGAAACTGAAGGAAAGCATTGGTGTCTGAAGAGAAGGGGTTTGGGGTACTAGAAAGTGGATACCAGCATTCTTAAACCCCAAGGAGACAGAGAATACTAAAAGAAAGTGTACCAGAGTGTTTGGGGGAAAACTCAAGAACAAAAGTCTCTGAGCATAAGCAGGGCCAGCGCACCCATTGAGGCCAGGTAGGCGGTGGCCTCAGGTGCGGGGTGCCGGAGGGAGCGCCGGAGGAGACGCGGGGGGCGGGAGCGTGCGCCACAGAGCTGCAGCCTCCTATCCCTCCCGCCCCGCGCCACCGCCGCCGCCAGCACATGCCCCCAGCCGGGTGCAGCTGCCGCGGGCAGGCATCTGCAGCGGTGCAGGCAACCGAGTGGGAGAGCTCAGAGGCCACCTGCGCACTGTCACAGCCCCCCGCCGCAGCGATCGGGCCAGCGGCGGTGCGCGTGCTCCTGTGATGACGTCACACGAGTGCCAAAAACCCTTGCGCCGCCCCTGAACATAAGACCCCAAGTATCTGTGAAGAGCACAAGAACTAAAGTCTTGTCCTCAGAGATTTCTATATTGAATTACCTCAGAAATTTTCAACTCTTGATTTCACCTGACCTTTCCCCTCTAAAATAAATAAAATAGTTAATTATTTTTTAATTAAAAAAATCCGGCCTCTGGTGCTGTTTCTGCTGTTTAAGGACAAAGAAGTGGAGGAAGGGAGCGTCATAAGAGATCTGCAGTATAAGCATGTGGCATAAATTAATCTTTGGTCTCCTTTGTACATAACTTAATCATTCAGTGCCCCCACTCTTGAAAATGAGTATTCTTACTTTTGCAAACCATTTAAGCATGACTTTGATCCCACCTAAAATTTCTGTGGATGAAAGGCTTTCCATCTGTCGAGTACATCTTCCTAGCCTTTTCCTCTCTCTGCAACCCTAAAAGTTCTCTGATATGCTAAAGGGAACTTTCAAGAACTGTGGCGTTGTACTGAATCATGAGCAAACTTGGAACCTTGAGTGTAGGTGCTGATGAGAAGACAAAGTCACCAAAGCCAGGTGGCTGCTGTAGCAAGCATTGTAAAACTGGGAGGAAAAAAGGGAGGAGAATAGATGGGGGATCTCTCATCAAAATAGCATTGTAGAGAATGTTTGTCCACTATTCAGTCCATTCCATACCTATTTCCCTATTGGTTGACTACATCATTTTGTTCTATATTTGTTGTACCCAAAAAACCAAAGCTAGGCTAGTGCTAAATAACATGAACAACTATTACCTTAGCATACTCGAGGGATGGAATTTTATATTTGCCTCCTTGAATTCCTTGGAAAAGGAGAAGATACAAATTAGATAATAAATATGTAGGATGAAGGTAGCAAATGCATAGTTTATTCTTGTAGCAGACCTAATTGTGTATTACATCTAAAATGGGTACAGATTCTGCTGTAAACATTAGTAAAGGGGCATGACTTTTAAAATATATTTATGCCTATCAGTTACTTAATGGAAGAGATGGAAAGTTACATGATATGTTCTTCCTTAAGATTGCTATCTATTCTTTTGTTGCTCATAGTAGCAAATTGTTTTGAAAGGTCATAAAATGTGACAATTTAACCATCATTGATAGGGCAAGGTAAAGCAAAAGTTGAAAGGGAAAAAAAAGCAAATGTCAGCAATGTCTGATGGGGAAAATGCTTTTAAATAAGCAAGCTGTAATGGCAGGTTTGATTATGTAACTCAATGTATGTGGGGCTGCCTTAAATATGGTTTGGAAATTTTAGTTGGTTTAAAATGTGGCAACTAAGAGTCTTTACTAAGACTTCATTGTAAACATGGATTGCAGATTAATACATTTGGATGTGCAAGTGAAACATGTTTTTTGCAATGCCTTGAGAAATGTCTCTGGGAATCACACATCTTGGACATGCATGGAGCCGTTCTCATATAATATTGTACCTCTATGGCTGTTCATCTGCTTGTGTTTAGGAAAGAGAGCTGTGGGAAACAGCTGAGTTGAATGTTAACAGTGATTAGCAAAAACCTCAAAGTCATGAGCACAGTGAGTCACTTAAAACCCCAAATTCAGTTCCATAACTAATGATAGTTAGTTAGATACAGACAATAATCAGTAACAAATCAGAAAATAAAACATTAACAGTTCTAACATTATCTCTTGGCAGTTTCTCACGTGCAGTTTATCTCAAACCCTGTTATCAAGTCACATGGGAAAATGACAGTTCTGCAGAGCAGAACTGTATAGTAATAGAGAGTTTCAGAAATCCTCTCCACCCATGATAAGTTATTTGTCATGTAGAGTATTAGAAAGGTATGCCGGGCTTTAAAATAAGCTGCAAAATTTGGTTAGGGTTCACTATAGATGAAGGAAAGGGCTGGTAATATGAATTCATGTGAACAGGGAAGAGCTGGGGGAAGAAACATTTGATCTTGTGGCTAGCATCCCAAATCTTAAACACAATTAAGAGATGAGGAATCTTTTAGGTGCGCCAGAACTCAAATACTATACCCTAAAAAGCTCTTGGTGGAAATTAACCCCAAAATGGAGATATGTGTTTTGTGCAGCAGAGCAAACTGCAGCTCAGTGGACATTTTCGGCATACTCTCAGGATTACCTGTTGCTACTCAGATTCTTAAAGGGAAAGAGCCTGGCTGTTTGGGAACTTCATTAATAAGTTTATATAGTATTGAGCAAATGTTTGTCCATTTGACCACATATTCTAAACTTATGGGTCAGTAAAATAGCATGAAGTCCTAGCAGTGTAGTAAAAAAGCCTGCTGCTGATCATTTTAGTTTTGTAAATAAAATAACTTGATTTGGCAAACAGTAAATTGATTGCTAGGGATGTGGCAGATGGATTTGGCTTAGAAGATGATGTTTTTGAGCCCTTTATCATCTCCAGTGGTTGCTTTGGAACAAAAGGAAGACTTCGGTTTCCTAAAGATACCTTTTGGGGTGCAATTAGACTGTGCACTAAAGGGGTAGAGTTCTATTTCTGTTCCTTCCTACTCCCTGTGTTTGATTACAGGGTGAGGAAGAACTTGGTGAAGGGCAAGCTGGGCAAACAGGAACTAGGAAATGGGAAAGCCTTGGAGAGGCCAGCACCACAAACCAAGAATTCTTGGATGCGGTCGCAACTAGAGATGGGCACGAACAGCAATATGAACTAAAAAAAAACCACGAACAGCCCAATCTGCTGTTCGCGAACAAGCTGTTCGTGAGGCCCCGTTCTAAATGAACAGGTGGTTTTTGCAAGCTTCGTTCGTTGCTGTTTGTTGCTGTTCATCAAGCCAGACAGTCTGGCACCTGCAGTCAATTCCCTTGGCAACTCAAGCAGGGATTGTCTGAACTCTCTCTGAACTCCTGCTGTTGCCCTGGAAACCCCAATCTAAGCCCAATTTAGCTTGATAGACAGGTCTTCCTTCCAAGTGTGGACTGGGGCTCCAAATTTGTTACAAGAGGAAAAGACCAGGGGGGAGCGGGGCTCCCAGCTCTGGCTTTCAGGGAGAGAGAGCTGCTGTTAGAGAGACAGGGAGGGTGCATTGGAGCTTGAATTTTCTTTGTGTGTGGTGGGATAGGAATCTACCCCTTCAGGTTCCAGGGCTGCTGCCAAGCTCTGGGGCCAAGCTATTATTTATTATTGGTACCTTTCCTGCTGCCTGCTCAGATAGGGTTTCTGGGAGTGGTGCAGTAGGGATCTTGATGGCTGGAGGAGAGCCTGCTGGCCCCCACGAACAACGAACGTGTTCGTGACAGGATCATGTTCATCAGTGTTCGTTGGTCATTTTTCGTGGATGGCAACGAACAGCGAACACCATGTTTGTTTGTTTTTTCTGTTCATGCCCATGTCTAGTCGCAGCCTCCACCACCTTGACAGCTTCTTGTCTTGCTTGAGTGAGAAGTGAAGTATGCTTCCTTTTTGCCTGTTTTATAAGGATCTAAGGCTGGTACCAACATGCAGCTGTTCTGGCGGAAATTATTCTCTAGCAGTATGATTTTACTTTGAATGGTGTTGAAGATACAGCTTTTTCTGTAACGCTTCTGTAATTTCTTCCATTTAGGCCCCTGGGATACTTACATACACAGATCATGTTTGAAAAATATATAATTAATTATTTTGCAGTCATTCAGCAATACCTATCTGTAATTCTGTATCTTTTCCTCTTTGTTTGCATACAAAAGTTATTTCACACAATCTGGTATTTATACTTTAACATATGCATTTCTTTTGATTAGATTTTTGACTCAGCTGGTGGACATGGATTTACTGGAACTCAGCTTCCTCAGAATTCCAGTAATTCTACAGAGGTAAGATAAACTAACTTTTGCTCTGGGCACTGACTTAATGTATTTTTTTATTCATATAATATGAAAAATGTAAAGCAGGAGGAAAGTTGGTGTTTGGTCTGTCTCTGAAGGGGGGAAAATACTGCTTATTTCCCTCACAAGGTTCTGAAAGGATTCTCAGGAGACACATAAATATTTAATTGTATTTCTTGAATCAGCGCAGTGTTATCACACTAATTTGCACCATGGATGTTGTTCAAATGTTACGTTTTTCACTTAAGATATACACGCCTTATGTCTTCCATGGAACAGGCCACATTCCCAGGGGAAGGGCTCAAATACTGTTTTCTATATAACAGTAGTTTTCAAATTTTCTAACTTCAAAGGAATTTTCTGCCTCAATTTGTCTGCCAAGGAACTCTTGAGTACCTGCCATAGGAGTCACAGTGCTTCGCAGAGGATTCAGGCATGGCCTTGGTCCATTGTGTTTGGACTATTGGCCTTTTGATGCCTATTATGTCATAAATTATAGGGGAAATAAGCTGTGAGTGGTTAAGCTATCTTTATCAGGAACTTCTGATAAAGCTTTCAAGCAGCCACAGGGTTATTCAGAAGACATTTGAGAACTATTGCAGTCTGGCATTAAAATTATTATGTTTAGACCATTTGTGTTGGAGGCAGAAAGAGATTTCAACATGATACTTGTGTAAGTGGCCTGAGAAGAAGCAGGACTAGGAACCCCAGGCAAGCCAGTTGAACTTGAACGAAGATACAGCTCTGTTCTGGAAAGTTCCAGGTGTTGTATTCTCATCTCTGGGACAAAACTACATTGTCCAGTGTCTCTGGGATGAGCAGTTCTTTTCTCTTCCTACAGTATTATATGAGGTTCCTCTTCTATCCATTTATCTTTATTTGGCGACTTTATTGCCTGATTGGCACATATATGGTTTGGTAGTTAGAGCTCCAGAATTGGGAATCGGGTATCATGGATTTAATTGAGTTTGGCTTTACTACTTGTTGGGTCTCCTTTTTCAAATCAGAGATGGTGCTTCTGAAAAGAGAAGAATCCTATTACAGACTTGGCTATTGTTCTAAGTGCTCATGCAGGCACATATATTGATGAATATTCTAGTATCAAGTATTTAGTGAGCAGACTTGGGGAGATGGTATGCCCATTCATCCAGAGAATGTGGAAGAATGTTGTTCATGCCAAAAAATCGAGGCAAAGGCTGCTCAGCTTTCTGCACATTTGTGGTGATGCAATACTTTACTAGCCTCCATAAAGGTTCTTCCTATGTAGTGCTCACTGGGTACAATGTTTACTTTTCCCGCTGTTCTATTGACTATACAGTTACTAATAGAAAAGCTACCCTTCTTAGAGTTTCCTCTAGGTATGCACAATTTCCATAATACCTTTGTATTAAGATGTAAATGTCTCAAATGGCAGCTTAATAATCCATATATTGTTCCACAAAAAAAATCCAAGGGGGAAAATAGGAACTCTTGTCTTGATCTGCATTCTTAGGTGACATGTGAAGAAGATCAAATTAAAACCAGTGGAAATTTGCAACTGATTTTTTTTTTTGCCAGAGCTGTTAGGAGGTTTTTTTTTTTTTTGTAGTTGATCACTTTTGAATTTGTGATAAAATTTCAAACTGTTTTTTAAAAGATGCGTTACCAATGGCAGTTATAGGAAACTCCCCCAAATAGTTGAATGATTAGTCATATTTAACGGAACATCTTGTATCTTGCTGTTTAGATTCATTTAATTGTGGTGTTTAAACAAAATAGGTACAGTGCTAGCATTTAAAAACTTTTCTTTGGAGTTGGAAAAAAGTTTGTCATCTGTCTTGGAACTTGAAGCCTTGTTTCCTGTCATGGTCCCCTTTCATCCTAAGTAACGCAATGAAAATGGCCACACAAAGTCTGCATTTTTAAAAAGTATTTGATCAGAAGCCCAGCAGTTCAGAGAACAGATGGAAAACTGATAATTTATAATGAGACTGGATTTAAGGTGAGTTATCCGTTCTGTGGAACTTGTTTTCCTATATGAGCTGCTAGCTGTAGGTCTGCTAAATTAATAAGATTGAGTATTCTGTCCCTGTAAACTTTTTAAGGAATAACAGCTTCTGTAATTTTGCAGAAGTTTCTGCAGTTTTAGTGCTTTATCCAGTGGCTAAAGAAGTGATTCATCATAACTTGCAAAACGGTTGAGGTTGGAAATAAGCCTATTTTATTAGGAAATTTTGGAGGAAAGAATAAAATCAAACCTTTACATGAGACTTCCTTATGAGTTCAGTGAAGTATAACCCCTTTAAATGTTCCATGCAGGTTTTCTGAGGTGTTTCATATGAAAATAGTGACAAACAAAGGCAGGAAAACCATGAAGTAACCAACTGTTCTTCAAACAACACCGTGGTATAACATGCTACACTCTACAGCCCTGGCATATGTTTCTGGAAAATTGAATGTGCTGTCAAAGTTATCGGTGGCACTGAATGAATAAAGTTACTGTGGTATTAGTGACTGTACAGGCATAGCTGGAAAAATACCCTCTCGTTTCTAAGATGGAAAATATGGATGAAACAACCATCTCTTGAAAACAACCACCAAAAAATTAATTTTTAACATAGAGTGTTTCCATCAAACTGCCAAAACTTTCAAAAATATTTATGCTTGGTTATCTACAATCATTGTAAACCTGTAAACAGTGTTTGCTGCTTTTAGGGATTAATCACTATGATACTGTTAGACAAAAAAAATGTTATTAGAGCAGTTCAATGAAATTCCAGTTTGCTGTTATGTCTGAATGCAAGTGTCTGGCAAAGTGGAGCTTGTTTCCTCCCTGTAGGCCATGGTTGATGCCTAATTTTGAATCTAAGGTGTGTGTGTTTTTTTTGTGGAGGAGGGACAAACTGCAGCTTGCCGAGGCACTTGAATTCTGATTTCTTGGCAAGCTGTGCGTGAAGGGAGGAGTGATAGAGCACACAGGCATGGTACATAAGCTGTGTCTATGCCTATCACGAGCAGGGGTTTGATGTGACATCTAAATGTGAACCAACTGTGGTGCAAAGCTGAGCACATATATCTGCTATATGAATACAGGCGCCTCAAAACATAGTGAATGTGTGTGCAAACCACTTCCTCCACAATTTAGATGGCTGGTGATATTGTTATAATGTCATATGCTTGGTTTTTAAAAAATTTTCCCTAATACACAACAGCCATGTTCTGAGTAGACCTTTTGGTTTAGTATTTATGACTCCCCCCTCAGTGCAAATCAAAGAGCCCCACCCAGGCTGACCCAGAGCTGGGAGGCAGAGGCCAGCAATGACATTATAACATCATTAAGTTTTCTTCATAAAGAAAAAGGTGTTCATAACAATATAATGACAGGCTTAAGTTGTGTTGTGGTTACATGGGTCTCTCTTAGGTTTTCAAAGATTAATTTTCTGTGCTTTTAGAGTAAAAAGTTCTGAGTCTGGAATTGCTTTACACCAACACTGCACCCATGCCATGTTGAGTTTCCTTTTGCTTTCATTTATCTCTTTATTTTTTCCCCACTGCTAATGTCTTAGTGCTGGGTGCCTTTGGTCCTCATAATGTAATAACGTAATTGGGCATACACCAAAATAAAAAAGGGGTGGTGATGATGCAAAGGCACTGGTGATGTCAACAGTGATGCCAATGATGAACTTCTGCACCTTACCATATAACCCTCTTTATTTCATGGCAGCGTAGACCAAAACAAACAAACAAAAAAACCCCGACACCCACACCAGGATTAAAAGTGGTATGCAGAAGGGTGGCCAAAATGAATTTGAGCCTTGAGGAGTGAACACTAAAAAAGAGAGAAGTAAATTGCCCATGCAGAAAAGGCCTGTACACCCATGTGGCCATCCGTCCAGGCTTTCCCCAAATTTTGTGGTAAAGCAGACTTGAGAATGATCAGAGAAACGCTGCAGAAATCTCATTAGGTGCATAAATGCTGTTGGGAGGGAGGATAAAAACTGACTTCCCAATACCAGATCCAGAGGAGTTAGCCATGTTAGTCTGTAGTAGCAAAATAGAAAAGAGTGCAGTAGTATCTTTAAGACTAACCGACTTTACTGTAGCATAAGCTTTCGAGAATCACAGCGATTCTCGAAAGCTTATGCTACCGTAAAGTTGGTTAGTCTTAAAGGTGCTACTGAACTCTTTTCTATATGACTTCCCAATAGCATTGATCCAGGGAAAAATAACCCATGTAGAAATGGATGAAGAGGGATTAATAACTAACTCCAGCTATCCATGACATGCAAAACTAGGTTCACAGATTAGCCAGAGTTAGGCTCTCCTGCCGTCCCAACTTCTCAGATTCCAAATGAAACTTTAATGCAGGCTTACAGTCCTGCATGTGTGTACATCAATGTTAACTGGAATTGGTTTCCACCAAAAATGCTCCATATGAGAAAGGAAGATGGAAAAGAGTGAGATGTATGTGTGATTCTGGCAACGAGCTGGATTTGTGCTCATGTCAGTTAGTTTTTTTTAAAGTGATGTTTGAATGCATTTTAAATTCCTCAAACTGGCTCTAGAAAAAGTTTTGCTGCTGGCTATTGCCCCACTTTAGCTGGAACCTTGAAAAAAATGGCTGGGGGGCGCTGTTTACTTTCTCTGAGGAGAGTTTTCCTTTCTGCTTCTTGGGTTCTCATATTCCTAAAATAGACTATTAAGTTTTAAAAAATCAGATTTGGTCCACTTTATTTGGACAGCCAGCATTAACCCAAAGCAGCCTTCATTCTCAGGTATCTTGTTGGCAGAGGTGGAGGAGATTCACAGTTCTCCATTGAACACTTTGTTTTGAAACTTTTAAAATCAGCCAGCTATGTAGAGATAGCGTTCTTTTCTTACTGCTCATTGAGATAGGAACAGGAAAACCATTTCTAATATAATTCTTGCTGTGGTCTGTTCTACTAAAAAATATCGTTATAAAGTGCAGATGCTTCCTAATCAGATTTAGCAGGAATTTAATCTCACATTCAAAGGGGTGCTGGGATCTCTTTTTGTGGGTTCAGCCTTCAGTCTATTGAATTGGATACTTTTTCTGTAAAGTGTGTTGATGGCTTTGATTCTGTTGTTGTAATTTACGTTTGAAAGTGGGTGGCTTGCCAGATTTATCTAGTATTTTGATGTTGGAGTGCTACAAAATGCAAACCTTAGATCCAATATTTCCTCCTGCAGTGTATTTCCTTATCTAGGTGATGTTATACTACAGTGCCCTCTGCTGATGGAATTTTTAAAAGTAGTATGAACTTCTTAAAAGTCATTGCATCAATGACTATAAATGGTATAATTTTATTTATTATTTTCTAATCTGCATAAAATTACATAAGAAAGCAAATGTTCAAATTCAGATTTTGAAAGAATGCTCTCAAATCTGGAAAGAAAACATTTAGCCACATTTACTGGATTTTTGGTTTATGTAAAATTATTTTTGTGTGTTTTTATAGATCATATGATCATTTCAACTGCATACATGAGTATAACTAGATCATTGCCAGTAGCATATGTAAATTTATATGGGAATTGTGTGATGTGACCCTAAGACTCTTTGAAATGTGTGTGTGTTTCTGTATACCTGTCCCACTAACATTACAATGGGACATGAATATTTCTGTCAAGGATGTCTTATTTTACTCAACATGTTTTGGAGTGAGAACTATGTAGGTTTATTAACATGTAATTATATTGGCTGATTCCGCACACATTGGATAATGCACTTTCAATGCACTTTCAATGCACTTTATCAATCGTTTGAGGTGGATTTTTTGTTTCACACACAAAAAAAAATCGGTTCCAAATGATCTATAAAGAGGATTGGAAGTGTATTATCCAATGTGTGCGGAATCACTCATTGTGTAGGGTGGTCATTTGCTAAAAGGACCTTTCACAAAGTAGGTTAGTTATTAGTTAGCAAAATGAGACCAGGGCCCGGCGAGATTTATTAGCATTTCGCTGGGCCTGTAAGACGGAGCTGTTCCGCCAGGCATATGGCTGATGCTGGGCAGTGCCCCCTAGCCGGGGGAGCACAGTATATGCCCTCCCTACTAGTGACACCTCCATCTCTCATACATCCCTGGCAAAATACTCTGGAGATGGGGTGGGGGAGGGTTCTCTCCACCATTGCACTTGGTTAATTTATTTCATTATTGTTTTGTATATTGATTTTAGTATTGTTGTTTTTGTTTTTATCGATTTTAAACTGTTCACCGCCCAGAGCCCCTGGGATGGGCAGTATATAAATTGAAATATAAAAATAATAAATAAATAAATAGGGGGTCGTCTGGATTATGAGCCGCTGTGTTTACATACATACATACATACACCCATATATATGTGTGTATGTGTGTGAATATGTTTACATGTATTTTAATCTATGTATTGGGATGTTTATGATTTTAAATTGTATATAATGAAATATGTTTTTAAACTTGGTTGTGATCCGCCCTGAGCCTGCTGATTTGGGGAGAGCGGAATATAAATTAAATATAAATAAATAAATAAAAAACCCCATTATTTTGTGGGTAAGCCAGTATTTTGTGCTGTTGGAACCTGGATGGTTCCTAAAACAACTTTTAGTAACAAAGGAATCTTTATTTAGTAATCTGTAATTGTTGTATTCAGCGCTGGTAAGCAAATGTGAAGAATTACTCAACTCCAGAATGAAATTCTTGAAGTAAACTGCTGACTGTTCTGAAATCTCTACATGAATGAAACAGTGGTGCTAGCAGGAATGTTTTGTTAGGCAGCAGGTAATGTTTTCGGCCAAGCAAATCCTACTATATAAAAGGTTAAGTGTATGCAAGACAACTCACTTCCTACCCTGGTGCGCCACCAGAGGGCACTGCTGTGGAAGGAAGCCCAGATGAGGCAGCCAGACCTCCAGAAAGTGTGCTGCCGTGGGAAGCCCAGACCAGCATCAGGAGCAGAGCAGGTGGCAATGCCCGCCCTCCGCTTTCACCCACCTGGGATCAGGTGCGGAGCAGGAGGCAATACCCATCCACCCCCATCTTCACCCAGCTGGGATCAGGAGTGGAGGAGGTGGCAATGCCTGCCCCCCTTCACTCCGCCAGGATCAGGTGCAGAGGAGGAGAGAATGCCTGCCTGCCCACCCTTCCCTTTCTAGAACCTATTGTATTTTTCCCCACAATGGGCTTTGTTGCTAGTCCTGTATAAAAGAGGAGACATCCACTTGAACCTAGTCAGTTTGCAGGATATTCTCAAAAGCTCTCTGTCCTGGGAGAAAGCCAGCAGCATCTAGCTCAGGTTGATTTATCCCTGATGGTTGATGGATTAGGTAGACTGTGTAATGTAGATAGGAATGGCCTTGACATTGGTAATACATTAGAAAAAGTCACTGTTTAAGGACACCAAAAGGCAAAGGGTGCTTGGAGAAGGAAACCGTGTATAGGTGATTATGTGCAAATGCTAGAAGGCTCTGAGCTAAGAGGAGCGAGATGCAATGTTTAGTGTTTCATGAAACCATAGACTTAGTAGGCATTTCAGAGACTTGGGAAAATCAGTTAGATCATGTGACTGACCCTCCCTACTTCCTGACCATCTCCTTGCCTGAGCTGGTGAAGGTGATCTCGGAAGTGCTGTTGAAGACTCCTAGGCTGGTTGCTTTGGGGGACTTCAACGTCAATGCTTAGGTCTGCCATGTCAGGAGCAACTCAGGATTTAATGGTCTCCATGACTGCCATGGGCCTGTCACAGGTAGTAACAGGCCCCACACACTGGGCAGGTCACACTCTTGATCTGATGTTCTGGTCTGGGAAGGAAGAAGGTAACCTGAAGGTGGGAAGATTAAAGACAGTGCCCTTCTCATAGACAGATCGCTATAACTTCTAGGCACCCTCTGTCAGGTCTAAGAGCCAAGGCAGTCCCTTGGTTTACTGAGGGGCTGCAGATGATGGAAAGACAAGGGAGACAGCTAGGGTGACAGTGGAGAAAGATAAAAAGATTTTTTAAAAATCAGTACTAAATGCTGTTTATGTCAGTGGTCTTTAATAATTTCAGAACTGGGACCCAACTTTAACCCCAGGAAGAAGCATGGGACCCAGTGAGCTGCAAGCACATGGCAGGCTCACATATCACATCACAGGCAAATGACAGGAAGATGAGGAGTCAGTGTCTCTGAACCTGCCTGTGCTAAAAATTCATCCTGTATGCTGTGAAGTAACCTTACCTTATTATCCTACTCCTACTTCTCTCAGTGTGTGAGCAAAGAGTGACAGGAGATATGGTGCCCTTGCTCTCCATGAAAATGGAGTAGCAGCAGGTCTTTCCAAAAGATGCCCCCCTCCTACAGCAACTTTATAGAGCTTCATGGCTCATCTAAGGGTTCTGTCCCATAGGTTGAAGACTGCCAGTCTGAGTAACTTTGCTTTATTAAAAGTTCTTTCTCCTCTCTTCTTTTTTTTTCCAGCAGAAAGTAGATGAATTTCTAAATGCATACTACTCAACTCCAGAGAACACTGAAAAAGAAAATACCTGGGACATCCAAACATATGTTCATTTTCCTGATGGGCAAGGACTAATATTAACTTTCAAACCAGAATACAGAGTAGAGGATGTTTTAACTTTGGCATGCAAGGTACACACTTGTCATCTTCACGTAGCTTGTTAATCATGTTTTAAAGTACAGGAATTGGATCCTAGAGTGGATGTTTCCTTCATTCCCTTTTCCCAGAATGGTAATGTTGGTAGAAACATGAACAGCTACAGTGATGAAGTGGGAGAAATTGCGTCTCTTGTCTCTTATTCCAGTGGATCCTGCCAGAGTGAAGCCTTTTACGTGAGAGGAAAGGATTCATAGGATACAGCCTCTGATCTTAGGTGGGCTGTTGGAAGGGTAATGGTGTAGAAATGGTTAAAAGGTGGCACAGCATATCATAGCATCTCTCTCATTCTATAATCAAGCAGTAGAGCATGGCACATCACTTAGATCTTAAATCTTCTGTGTCTCAAATTATGAATTAACTTCTAGTATGATGGACAAGGACATAAATAAAACATGAGTTTGGCTCTCTCAGGTGATTTCTCTGGATGGAATGGACTTCTGGCCACAGAGTGTGATTTATCTGCCTCAGCTCTCCCCCCACCCTCAATTCATGGAAATACTTTGTGGGGTTTTAAATATAAAGATCTTCAAAAATTAGTTAGGAAGCTTGATTTCCCTCTCTCCAAAATCAAATTGAAGCCTACGATTGAAAACCTCTGAGACTTTTATCAGGTTTGACTAATTGAACAGACCAATCCTGCCCCCACCACACTTTTCTTCACAGTGCCCTGATGGGGTTGAGGAGACAGGCCAGTGTGCAGGTAGCACTGCAAAACAAACCAACAGGTGTACTTAGATGTAAGTCCCATGTTATTCAGTAGTGCTTACTCCCAGGGAAGTGTCTTTTCAATTGCAGCCCATGATTGAAGTCTCCCCCTTCTAAATGTTTCCAAAACTGAGAGGCGTGGAGGCATCTCCCCTTGCAAGGACTCAGTTGGCAGAGAGACAATGCCATTTCCTGGGTAGTGATGAGGTGGGGAGAAAGGTGTACTTATGTGCATTGTGCTCCTTTCTGCTCCCTTTCCCGCCAGCAGAGTTCATTAATAAAGTAAGAGCTCTCTCCCCTTGGGATCTGATTGATGAATGCTGTTCAGGAAGACAAGATGCTGCCCTGCAAGGCGAGCCCAGTGCCTACCTGCTGCTGCAAGGTGTGAACCAAAACAAAATGTGCAAACTTTTTGGTGGGAGGGACTTATTACAATTTAATTTCCCGGATTTCATTCAGTGTTCCAGAAGCTGCTTTAACAAAATGAAAGAGCACAGTAATTTTTTTCACACCCCTATTTATAAATCATAGCTCTTACCAAGAAATTTTAACTTGCCTGAAAGAGTTTGATGCAATCAAGCCCAAACTGAACCGAATTAAGTGGACTTCATTGAATAGTTAAGAGTGATCACTTTTTGGATTATGCTGGACTGACAGAGGAAAGGAAAGTGGCATGGGTTGGGAGGGGATTTAGTTTAGACGACAAAGTTTGCTCACATCTAATGATAGATAGTCTTCACCAATGCCATTAGCTTTCATTGAAATTGGAAGGCCCAGGCTTATGAATCCTATACTTTCAGTGTAGCCAGTAAGGCAGGTTGGATTCCTGTTGAGCAATCCCCCATTCCTTTTACAACTAGAAATATTGTTCCAGCTTGCCTTTTATTTTGTGGGGCCTTTCTATACAATGTTATATACGAATGGCTACATAATAACTTTTTTCGTTGCCTCAGTTTACTGAACTGATAAAGTTTGTTAATCTGCTCAGCACAGTGTGAAAGCATGTTGTCCTGCCTGATGTTGTTTCCAGAATTAAAACCTATAATATAGTTTAGCTTCTATTGAAACAACTAGTATTTAAAAACTGGAAGGAAAGATGTATGTTTTTGTAGGCAATCCTTGAGTGACCTATAGGTGGCAGGAGAGAGCTGAAAAATGAAAATATTTTTGGAAAAGGTATTTCTATTTCAACATGGCAAATTTTAAGACAGCCAGAAGCATTTGTATAAGATTTTTTGAAATCACTCTTGTTACTTAGTATGCTTGACAAACTATCTGTTTATAAAAACTATTTAACTTTTCTTTTAGTGGCTATCACATCATTTGATCTGAAGTTATTTTGGTTTCTTCATTTCAATTAAAACTTTTTCCTGTTTTATCTTTCTTTCTACTCTGTATATTTTAATGTATTTTTTCCGTAAGACATCCCTTAATGCTGACTACCTTCTGCTACATATTTCCTGGTTCTTTTTTCTTACATTACCATACTTCTCTGGTGAGTGTTGGGAATATTCATTCTTTAGTACAGTATGATGTTTGAAGTTGGTGTATGTTGATGTTTGTGTGTGATGCAGGGCTGCTTATTAGAGACTGAAAAGGCACTGGGTGCTTAACTCCCATTAGCTACTAGGGAATATCAGGTTGTCTTAATACCGAGTAGGTGAAGGATCTTTGCCATTACTTGCAAACATCTTGTGTTTCCTGGTATTAAAAAGATGTCTAAATTAAGTGGCTTGGATCCCATGAAACTGTTCCACTAACCTCCTTGCACTAAGCGGGGTGCACAAGCCTCAGTGAATGGAACCCGTGTTCTTTACTTTCTACAAACCATTATCTTGGCTTCGATGAAAGTATTTCTAAATGGCCCATAAAAACAAATGTTAAACAGCCTGTAGACAATTTATCCTTTAGTTCAGCAAGCAGAACAATGTACTAAACGTGCTTGGAAGTCTTCTTTAGTATGCAGAGGAAGTCCTAGTCAAAATAATTCTGTGAATCCAGTAACTGCACATAATTGTTTTCTTCTTTTAAGGATGGATGGTGTTGCCAAGCAGTCGTTCTCAAAAAATGTACCTTAAGACAACTTAGGGTGTATTGCTATTTTTGCTGTGTATTCATTTTCTTAATATTATCATAACTCATAGATCTCTTTGGTACATTTTTGTGAACAACTGTTGTTTGCAGC
The DNA here is from genome assembly GCF_028583425.1 of Eublepharis macularius. Classification (NCBI taxonomy): domain Eukaryota; kingdom Metazoa; phylum Chordata; class Lepidosauria; order Squamata; family Eublepharidae; genus Eublepharis; species Eublepharis macularius. The sequence continues at coordinate 132,376,712 of NC_072790.1, forward strand.
ATCAAAGATTCACAAAGATTTAAAAATATTTTTTCCCATTTGAATTGATATTATCAGATATAATGGTACGTGGAACTTTTTATCTATATTCTATAATATAACTAATAGTTTTGAATGTGATAATTGACATCTGATGCAATGTTCTTAACAAATATTTATTTGTACATTTATAACATTTATAACAAACATTTATTTGATTCATTAGATTTTCCTCTTCTGGTTGTGCTGTAAATTGGAATATAATGTAATTTTAAATTAAAGTTTGGTAAATGTGTTGCTGAGTACATTGTAGCTAGAAATTCTACTGACTGGTGAGTGAAATAAGAGTCTGCACTTACAGTCTGTTTGACTCTGCATTGCACTACTGATGTTAAAAGTAAAATCAGGGCAGCCTCAGTAGCATTCCAGATGTTTGAGGGATGAGCCCCTGAAGGATATGAAACCAATATCTTAAGGGAAGCATTCTTTATTTCATTATTTAGCTTCCTGGCTATAACCACACGCTGCGAAAAGTAGGTGGTTTCATGATCTCAAATGAAATTGCCAGTAAAAACACAGTAAAAGCCAAACCAGTACATAACACCCTTCTCTTAATAGCCTGTGTGCGCACATGCATTTTCTGCATCAGATGTGAATGTATCACTCAGCAGAACTATGCCATCTGTAAGAGCTATAGAAACTAACAAATGCCTGTGTAAGCAGAGGAAGAAGAGAACAAGCTTTAAAGTTTATTTACACATCCTACCACTTGATTTATTTTATACACAGGAAGTAACACCATAAACCCTTCAGGGGTTTAGAAGCAATCCAAATCTGTGCTTCTAGGAATTTTGTACAGTTAGGTTTATTTATTTATAGTGGCTATTTAGGATATGACTTGTTGAAGGTTATCTTTGCATAACTTGAAGGAATGTGTATGTATGACATCTGGGCTTGTACAAATAAATTCTGAGTTCCCAAAAATTCTTTTTACCTCTTAGATTAAGCAACTGGAACCAAGACATTATGCCTTACAACTTAGAAGGCTTATTGAAGAAAATGTTGAACACTATATTCCTGAAGTGTATGAATATATACAAGACCAGGCAAGTGGCATGTTAAGGTTTCTTGGTCAGCACTCTTATTAGTGGATATATTGTGTGTTATTTATAATTGACAAGCTGTATATAAATTCCCTAAATAAACAAATATATCCTCTTTGTATTCTTATTTTATTTATTTACGTCATTTATAGTCCGCCTTTCTCACTGAGACTCAAGGTGGATTACACAGTATGAGGTTAATACAATCAGTATCAAGTACATTTCAATACAATACCATAAGGTAAATAGATACAAGTTTAAAAGACATAGCATTAGCAAGGATCCAAGACAGAGTAGAAAAAAATACTGGAGCAAAACATAATCAATTCTAGCACTGACATTAGACAACATGGAGCACAGGTGGTGCATAGGAGTACATATTTAAACCAGCAGATAATATGTAAGGCAATATAGTGATGAAGTCTATGGTTCCTAACTCATTAGCGAAGCATCTGAGACCCCATCCCTACAATACAGCCTTCCCATTTGGGTAAAAAGCCTTTTTGAATAGTTTGGTTTTGCATCATTTATGAAAAGCCAGGAGAGTGGGGGCTCTTCTGACTTCCTCAGGCAGGTTATTCCACAGGATAAGGGCCGCCACAGAGGAAGCCCATGTATGGGCTGCTGCTGACTTCACTCGTGCACAGCCTGGCACCTGCGGGAGACCCTGTTGAGATGAGCGAAGCTGCTGTGGAGGAACATAGGGAGGTAGGTGGTCCCGTAGGTATGCCAGGCCAAAGCCTTGAAGAACTTTGTATGTAATAACTAATACCTTGAACTGAGCATGGTAACTGATGGGTAGCCAGTGGAGCGACTGTACGATGGGAGTGATGTTCATGCTCCTGCTTGCTCCTGATAACAGTCAAGCGCCAACATTTTGCACTAATTGGAGCCTCCTAGTTAACTTAGATGGGAGACCTATGTATAGAGCATTACAATAGTCAAGCCTTGATGTTACCATAGCGTGGATCCAAGTGGCCAGGTCAGTAGTGTCAAGAAGCCATCTTCCAGGCTAGAGTGAAGTTGTAGAAAGCATTTTTTGTTGCTGCCTTCACTTGTTTTTCTAGTAGTAATGCTGGATCCAGTATAACCCCTAGGCTCTTAACCAAGTCTGCAAGGGTCAGACTCAGTTCTTAATAATTATTATTCTTAATAATAAAGGCTGACTAATGTTGACTTACTACATTTTTATCCTGCCCTTCTAGGGAGCTTGTAGTGGTATATGTGGTTTTCCATTTTGTCCATACAATTGCCCTGTGGGTTAAGTAGTCTGGGAGAAAGTGACTGGTTTTAGGACAGCCAGCAAGCTTCATGTCTAAATGGGGATTTGAACATGTGTTTCCCCAGTACAAGACCAACATTCTAAGCACTTCTGTGCACCAATTTACAAATCTTGTAAGGCGCATGCAGTTGGACTTGAGGACTAGTGGCAGCCAGTTATTAGCGATTTTTTTCAAAACCTGGCTACTTTGATTTCTTTTGGACTTTGCTTTGAGTAAAAGGAACATAAAACATGTAGCTTGTATAATTATAACTTTGGTTATAGTTTATTAATTTAGTTGTTACATGGCTCTGAGAACCAAAGACTTCAGTTCTCTAGCCACGTATTCAGGAGCTGTCCCCATGGAGTCAATGGGAAATGAGACAGGAGGCAAGGGAGAGTGGGGAGCAACTGAATGGCATAGGAACAGCTGTGGTTAGAACAAATCAGCTGTTGCCCCAACCCAATCTTAAAACCAAACATCTAAAATAAAGGAGGAGGAACATGTTCTTCCTCAAGGCATATATAGGGGCTCTCACACATTAGTCTCAGATGCTTCATTTAATGAGTTAGGGGTCATAGACTTCACCACTATGTTGCCTTATGTCCTAACTGTTACTTTAAGTATGTCCTCCTATGTGCTACCTGTGCTTCTAGTATGATCCTGGTGGGTAGTTACATGTTGTTCAATGCCCGTCTTAGAATTGCTTATGCTCTGATCCAGCATTTCTTCAACTCTGTATTGGATTCTTGCTAATGCTACGTCTTTGTAAACTTGCATTTATTTACCCTATGGCATTGCTTATGGAAATGTCCTTGATATTGATTGTACTGATTTCACACTATGTAATCTACCTTGAGTCTCAGTGAGAAAGACGGACTATAAATGACATAAATAAATAAACATTAAAAAATCTACCAAAGAAATCATACGGGCCTGAAATTTTGATGCCTGTCTCCATGTGAATATGATGAAAAAGAGCTGGTTGCCAGGGTGGGGGGTTGGCTGTAGTATTTGATAGTTTGGTGCATGACTTGCATGTAACATAGCCTCACCACTCTTCTTCACAGTAAGCTGCTAACTAGTAGCTAATGTAGTGCTTATCTGGCCATGCTGAGTACTAACTTGATACTACTCTATTATTTATAAGAATGGCACTTAACTGAATGCAATATAGCTGACTGGAGAGTTACATTGAAGTCAGTGGGCTCAGAAGTGTGTATCTCTGTTTGGGATTTCACTGTTAATTTTGACAACTTTGCTCACTCAACATCAAGGCTCAGGCACAGAGTTCTCAAGCCATCTGACTTAAAATCCAAATGACATTCAGCCTAACTGAGCTAAAATAGAACGAATTTTAAAAAGCTGTTATTTTACCACCCTTTAATAGTGCCCAGAATCTGCCACTTAAAAGGAATTCATTGTTCTGCCTAATGGCAGGACCCATCCTAATAGTGGCATAATTTGACTTGACTGCTAATGCATCCTGCAGGTACATATTTCATGGTTCAAATTCAAATTGGATTTTTCTTTTCTTGCAGATATATGATGAAATAGAAATCATCCCCTTAAGTATCTATCATGTGCATCTTACTAAGAATGACGGTGTAACTGATTTTGGTAAGTCTGCTTTTTGGTAAGTCTCCTTTTGTTGATCTTGTATCTGTGTTTTTCTTGGCTTCTCTTACCAGGAACTTTGGGGTTGTGTTCAATTAATCTGGGACAGAGAGAGACTGGATTCATCCTACTATGTCTATGTGATGGTTTGATTGTGTATATTGGGGCAGGAGAAGCAGGGATTTCTCTGTGTCAAAGCAAACTTTAAAAAAAAAACCCTGCTGTGTTATGTGGGAAATGACCAGGTGTTGATGAGCTTGCTGTTTGGAGGTAAAATACATGAGAAGTGAGTTCAAGCAGTTCCCAGCAGTAGAACACGGGGATTCAAAATAATGTTGCATTATTTTGGATAATTTCCTATTCTCCCAGTAGATCCCTTTCCTGCTTGCTTGCTTTTCTTTTTTGTTCACGTGGGTCTTGCTAATCCATGCATCACCTATTTAGGGGTGAAGAGGAACATGTGGGAAATCAGTTAGTAGTTAAATAATATGAGACATTTTGATAAACACTTAATGAAGCCTTGTCAAATATGAAATTATATTAAGAATTTTTTAAGGAAACACAAAAAATGGCAGTATTTTTTTCTAGGATTTGCAGTTACCGCACAAGTTGATGAACATCAGCATCTAACCCAGATATTCATAAGTGATGTTCTTCCTGATGGGATGGCATATGATGAAGGTACGTATTAGCTCTTTTCTGATGGTGTTATCTTCTAATGATGCAGATGTTGCATTGGACACAGAGCAAATACCTCTGTGAATTTCTGAGTTGTGCCAGTGTTTATGCAAGATTGTTGGTAGTGTTTCTCTTGGGCATCCTTAATAACACAACAGTGGCATAGCGTGCGTTGCCGGAGCCTGGGGCAGGGCAAGTATTGCGCCCCCTAACCCGTGGACCTTTAGCACTCCCTGAGTCCCTTCCACCAGTCCAGAACTGAACCCCTTACCCCCCTCCCAAACACATGTATTGTATTTTAAGAAAATACTGATGTAATTAAAATAAAATTAATTTAATGCTAGTATACTCAAATTTATTTAAAATAGCCTGGTTTCAATTTGTGCAACTTTTTCAATAACAGTATTGAAATCAATATTGAAATCTCTCTCAATTGATAGTATTGCTAGGTTACTCATTCTTTCTTGGCTCATTGTAGATCTCTGATACATTTTGATTAAGTTTTGAGAAACTTCTTTCACAACTGGCAGTTGAAATAGTGATAGTTAAAATGATTCTTAATGTCACAACAACCACTACACCAAACTACACCACCATGCTGTAGGGAGGAGTAAAAGACCCCGCTTCCCAACAGTATTGAACTTGGGGCATATAACTGGTGTAGAAAAACCCCATGATCTCCCCCAAGCCTTGTCAGTTTCACCTGAGTCGAGAAAGGGGGAGGGGCATGGATGTAATTGACCAAGCGTTCATCTGTTCTTGGTAATGGAAATGCTTGCATGGTGGCAGGCAAGTAATACAGAAAGGAGGAAGAGTCATGGATAGACCTGTCCTCCCTGAATCTGTCTAATCCCCTTTTAAAGCTGTGGCCACCATTACATCATTTGGCAGCGAATTCCACATTTTGATCACTCATTGGGTAAAGAAGCATTTCTTTTTGTACTCCCTGTATCTACTGCCCATCAACTTCTTGGGATGCTCCAGAGTTCTAGAATTTTGAGAGAGGGAGAAAAAATTTGCTTTGTCTCTGACCCCTTAATCATCTCGGTTGCCCTCTTCTGTACCTTTTCCACTCTGCAGTGTCTTTTTGAGAAATGGTGACCAGAACTGCACACAGTTCTGGACTCAAATCCTGTAGATCTGAAGAAGCGAATTTTGACTCTAAAAAGCCTCTACCCTGAAAATCTTGTTGGTCTCTAAGGGGCATTGGACTCCAGCAGATACAAAGAAGGGAGCTTTGACTCTCCAAAGCTTACACCCTTGAAAAATCTTGTTGGTCTCTAAGGTGCCATTGGATTCAAACCCTGCTGTTCTAATTCACCTTGAGCCCTGTTGAGAAAGGGTGGCTGTAAATGAATAATTAAAGATTTTATGGGATAACATCTGGCGGTGCTCTCTCCCATTCTTATTTAACTTGAAAATAGTGGGGATGTGCAGAGCAGCAATGCATGCCTGGCTTTGGACCTCTCTGGGTCCATGCCCCTGTGTGCCAGCAGCAAAATGGAGGCCACCCCATCGTGCTAACTTTCATAGCAGCAACTCCTGGGCGGCAGTCATTCCTATGTGTCCTCCTGGAAGCCACGCTCTGGCCAATCTCTCTTCCCTCCTTCCCTCTCTGGCGCATTTCGATCCAATCTCGAGACAAAAGCAGACAAATTTAGCGCTTCAACTTCTGCAACACGAATTGGGATCAGGTAGCGGGCTCACTCGCTTTTCCATGTGACTTGCTTGGAATCCTCACTCGCTCTCACAAGCCCCCTGCCTGGGTCCATTTTCGCACTGCACGGAAGGGGGAAGATCGCCTTGCGAGGGAAAAAAAACAACAAGTAGGGAAGGACCTTGTGAATTTCGCCAAGGCGTCTTGGAAAGGAAGCACCCTCCTTGCAATGTTCTGCCTGCCTGGAAGGTTTCCTTCTGGGGAAGGCAGCGCGCCTTTGCAAACCTTCTGCGGGGAGGGGAATTGCTCTCCTTCTGCTTCTGGGACTTCTTGCAAATGACGTTTTTGCATGGACCCAGGAAATTTTGCTCCCCTAAGAATTCTGCGCCCGGGGCAATCACCCCTCTCGTCCCGCCCACACTACGCCACTGTAACATGACAACTTTCCCATGCACTAGTGTTAATGCTGTGTGTGAGGATCTCACAAATGTCTTTTTTTCAGTGTGTGTGCTCATTGAGAAGCTACAGTTGGTAACATGTTCCAAATGAGTATATACTTTACAAACAGTGATATTCCTATGTGACGTTGTACCCCAAAGCTGGGGAAATGTTTTGACTGGATTGTCTCACAGCCTTGCTCTACCAAATTGGAAGTCTCTGATTTCACAGTTGGATATGATAGGAATATTTGGCAAAATAAAACAAATTCCGGTGGCATCTTAAAAACTAATCGCATTTATTCCAGCATTAGCTTTTTTGAGTACGACCTTCTTCAGATGTTAAAGATAATCATTTTGGAGATTTTTTTAAATAACAAAATTACAAAAGAGAGGAAAGAAAGAGGAAGTACTGGAACAGAGAGAAGCTTGGTGTGATTCCTGTCATAAACCTTTCAAATGTGATTACTTGTGTAAGGAACTGGCATGGATTTGACAGTTAGTGCTTGATTAGAGAGGTCAGAGGTTTCAGCCTTTCATGGGGCACAGCTAAACATAATTAAAGTGTAATGAAGTAAGATCAACATGGTTAGTCACAGAAGAAATAGTCTGAAGCATAAGAAAAATTAACTATTAGTTAGTTACAGCATGGATAGTTATATCAATAGATTGCTGTATGATACAATGTGCTAAGAAGAGCCAATTAAAGTCCCTTAAAATGGGTTGTGTTGAGCTATTAGAGTAAGGAAATCCCAATCTCTCTTTAAGCAAGGGTGAAAGATAGTGTTTAATTTCTAATTTAGGACTTTCATGTTGTATGCTCCCTTTGAAGTTTTTTTGTAGAACAGTGACTTTTAAATCTACTGCGGTATGTGTAGGAAGATAAAAATATCCCCCCCTGGTGTCTGAATGTAGCATTTTTTAATATCAGATTTGTGTTAACTAATTCTCTCACACAGAAACCATCCTGTTTGTTCACTATAGATAGTAGAAAGGCATTGTTGGCTCATGATTCATATATTAAAGTAACTGATGTTATTAGGTCCCATAGTCGTATTGCCTGAATGTATATGGCAGGGGTCCTCCTCAATGTAGTGCCCGTGGATACAATTGTGCCTGCTGACACCTTTTCTGGTACCCGCCAAGTGTTTTTAGAAAAGTGGTGAGGCCAGGTGGGACTTTTGCCCAGCAACGCTTCTGATTGACCATTAGAGATTTGATTGGCTGTACAGATTTTTAAAAACATTGCTTTGGCAGAAGGTGCTTCTAAGCACAAGGGATATTCTCTTTATGAATGAAGGTAAGCTGCAGCAGCCATTTTGCGGCTGGCTCAACTTCATGCAGCAGCCATTTTGTCCCTGTGCCTACCACACTGTGTCAGAATTCCAAATATGCCTGCCGACTTAAAAAGGTTGGGCACCCCTGGTATATGGGGACAAGATTAGGTCTGTTATAGGATTCAGTTCCTGAGTTTGTCTCTCTGTTAAGTGGTCCATTGACAAGAAGCTGTTGGTAGGGTGCAGTCTTTAAGAAAGGAAAAACCTCTCTTAAAAATTGTAACTAAAAAAAGAGAGAGAGGAAAAACCAGAATCATGGACAAATTTCATAAGTCTTTAAAGTGCCACTGGATTCTGTTTTATTTTGGGATAATAACATGGCTGTCCTTTTGGGAATGTTCAGTTTGTGTTCATTTATGTATTTGTTTTATTTGGAAGATATCTATGCCATCTTTTCCAGAAAGCCTGCTTAAGATGCCTTACAAGTAAATATAATAAAAACATGCCATGTAGAAAGGGAATCTTGAGCTGGGTGCCCCAAAGGAAGGAGGCAGATTCTGAGCTTCAGGGTACTTGGATTTTATATCACTTTTCCTGTGTTTCCTGGCCTTAGCTCTATGCCTGCCCCCAGGGAAGACCATCAGCTCTTGGCACTTAGAAATAAATGAACGGAGGCCCTGTTGTTTGTTATTTTATCCCCGGAATTCTCAGACTCCTGGAACCCGTGCTAATCTGGAGGAATTAATAAGCATCCCACATTATCCATATTTCTCTCCTGCCAAATACCTTGGTATTTGAGATCTTGTTTCTTTCATTTCTTTGTAGTCAGTTATACTGGTGTTATGAAGAGATTTGGTTAAATTCTGTCTGTTGCCTATTTTGTGGCTTGGACAAAACACTAAGCTAAAACCGAATTAATCGATTCGTAGAAGTAAAACTTTGACGATAGTTTTAGGAAACAAGAAAACACTTGGGGCACCTTAAAGTCTAACAAAATTTATTGTGGCATAAATTACATGGATCTGATGAAGTCAGCTCACAAAAACTTATGCCATAATAAATTCACTAGTCTTTAAAGAGCCTCAAGACTTATTGTTATAGCTGTTTTGGCTACAGTAGACTGTTGACTAACATTACTACCATGTCATATTTTCATGGTTCACCTTAAAAGTAACAAGCACAAAAATTATTCTCTTATTTCCAGCTTATTCTTTTATTTCTGCTTAAGAAAAACTAAATTCATTCTACCCTTCTGGATAAAATACAGAATTTGAAACTTGATAAAGACTGTAATCCTAAAGAATACTTTCTTTGTGGTAAGCCCCATTTAATAAAATGGGTTCTCTATTAGAGTAGACCTGTTTAGGATTATTTCCAAAGTGTATGTTTGGACACCCCCTTTCCTCAAAGTGCATTTCATCAACTGCAGGTAATAATATAAGGAAGCTGAACAATTAAATTGCAGTGTGGCATGATGATTACCTTTGACCGCTAGTATAGTGTCTACCAAATCATTTTTTAATTTTCTCTTTTTCATGTCCCCAGGGTTGCGTGTGGGCAATGAAATCTTAGTTATAAATGGAGAGTCTGTATCCGATCTTGACCTTAGACAGATGGAGTTATTGTTCTCTGAGAAGAGTGTGATGCTCACTTTGAGTACAAGTCACAACAGCAATAAAAGTGCTCTATGTACTTCGTGGTCAGATGGTGATATTTCCAAGGAACCAAGAAACTTGTTGCCCCCTCCTAACCAGTCACAACTCCTGGAGGAATTTCTGGACAACTTCAAAAAGAATACCACAAATGGTGAGATGCTGCTGGTAATTAATATTTTGCTCATCATCCTAGTACAGCTAGTTGTTTTCAGAGTATAAAACCCAGATATATATTGTGTAAATGATATTTAAATTACAGTTCAATAAATATAATATTTTTCTATAAGTTAAATAAACAAGAATAATTATTTTAATGGGAAATCTCTTTAAATTATTGAAATAGAAGTATTAATGCTTCTCTCAGATCGAAATAATAAAATGAATTGTCAAAGTTATCAAAACAGTTATCAAAAAGTATCCTAAACTCTCATTTTAAAAAATCCTTAAATCTCAAAAGCCAGTAGATTGAATATAAATTGCCTTCAGTAAAATATCTGTTGAGCTTGTTTTTTAATGTAGGTAACTAGAATGATATGACAAGTTACCATATAGGAAGGCAATCCTCTAAACTCATGGAGTAAATTCATATAAAACATTTGCCAATGCTATGTAACAGTGAACATACTGAGGAAAGACAGTATTTTACATGGAAAATATAGTACAGTCTATATGTTGTCCACTCAATGTATTTGCCATTAGAGACCTAAACTACATAGCTGCTTTTCTGCACATTTGACTGTGTATGAAAAAGTGATTCAGGAGGAGTTGAGCTGTGCAAACAAAGTTGTTCAAAAAACTGGTCTTTCACACATGTGGTTAACTCATCCTATATGGATTCAAGTTCACTTCATAGCCAAACGTGTGGGAATCACACTAGTGTAGCTGTAACTAGTGACAGCAACCAGGCTGTCAGGGTAACATGTGAACTGGTCTCCCATAATACAGGTAAGCCTTCTGATCCCAAGCATGGCTACTTGGAAGCAGGATCCATTGAGACCAGTGTTTCTTACTTCCAAGAAAATGGTTTAGGAGAGCCTTTTTGAAAACATTGCCAGATTTTGTACAATTTCCATGTGAAATTTGATTTTAAGTACTTAATTGTTCAGTTGGGGACAGCCTGTGCCAATTCAAAATAAAGGATTTTAATTTGGTGAGACTTGTTAAGTATACCTCACTGCTTCCCTGGACATGAACACTGTCACCTTTAGTGAAGTTTCATCCTTCCCGTTGAAGTCAATTGTGAAGTTTCATCCTTCCCATTGAAGTCAATTGGCTTAGTAAGGTTGACCTCTGCTTAGGTGGGCACTGTAAATCACTTCCCAACAGGGTTAGGCTGTACATCATTTCTCCCTACACTATGGGGTGTGTTCAACATTTACACAATCTCTTTGCTTAATGCCACAGATGAATGATACCATTAAAATTATTTGGCACCTGTTGGATAGTACTTACTGCATCACTGATGCAGAGGTTCTTTTTCCTTTATGTGCAATGTTGTAAACAGTTTTATGGTATTTATTTTTTTACTAGAGGCTGACCACTAATCTATATATTTTGCGTAGTGAAAATGCCACTCACAAGCTATCTGGGCATTAAATGTTTAAAGAACATTGAAGTGTTAATGTTTGGTATCACATATGTAAAGTCGAGAAATCTGCATTTAAGTTGCTTAAATATTCAAGCATGTTTTTTTTTATATGAGCACACCCTGCACACATGCTAAACATATCCTTCTGATCCACTTTTTCTCTCCTCTCTCAGGGACTGAGAAAAATAGATACCAAACAGAAGGAAATAAGAGTAGAAAAGTGGATCTGGACACTAAGGGGCAGACAAAAAAAGAGATGCTGTGAGTTCTGCTGTTTGGCCTCCCAGTTTTTTTAAAGAAAGCAATAATCAGTCACAAAGGGGGCAAATTCTGGTTAGAATCGTAGTATGCGTAGGGATTAAGCTCCCTTATCGACATCTCCCTGGTTTGAAATGCCCTAGAATGCATTTATTTGCTTTGCTAGGGAAAACATACAGTTAACAGCAATGTAGAGCAACGCGGTAAGCAAGTAGCGAACCAAAAACAAAATTATTACCCGCGTATTAACAATGTCTTCAAAATTTAATATCCACTGCTTAACACGTATATATAATTAATGAACTATACCACATGTAACAATTACACCACTGTTTGACCAGTCAGAAAATAACATTCATACAGGCGTCCTCAATTCCCATTGGCAATCAATAAAGTGCTCAGTGCTCAAAGTGCTGACATATTATTATTGCACTAGATTGTAAAGTGCAAATGCATGATTAGCACCATCTAAACACTAGTCCTTCAGTCCAGGGTCTGGCACGCCTTGTATTCCGACTGTGAGTTTGAATGCAGTTTAAAAGTTCATTCCAGTTGACCGCATGAATCACAGATTATTTAGTAGACCTTTCATATATTTCTCCTGGTGTACATTAATTGTTCTGTGACAACAAATCTTCTAACGGGTGGTCTAGATCCCAGTCAAACCCGTTTCAGGAATATCTTTTTCAAAGAACACAGTTACTGGAGAGATATACAATAATAAATATTATGTAACGTGGTGACAATAAATACTGTGCAAACATCATTATAGCAATAACAAGCATGAATACACTTACTTGAAAATACATTCAGCCATTACTCTTAAGTACCCATTAACATATCCAATTCCTATCACGTTTGCAATCATTAACCTCATTACTACCTTAAGTACAAAAACACCTTCCCACACCTTCCTATTGTGGAGAGTCTCTATTTAAAGTGATCTCTACTTATCAGCTGCATTACCCCAAGAAGCACGAAAAGTCATTTGCTATATTTAAACCATTGGGTATAAGACTAGCTAGCTTGTAGATCCAAAAGGTCTCCTTCTGTCGAAGTTCCCTTGTAGCCACAGTAGGAGCCCTTGCGTTAGTCTTAAAAAGTATAGTAAAGTGCATATCCATTTCGCTGTGCTTCTTATCCAGGTAATGCGGTACTAACGGGGCTTCTATTACACAATTCTTAATTCTAGACTGATGTTCACTTAACCTAATTCTAATAGAGCGTGTGGTGCTGCCTACATGTAACAGTCCACATGGACACCTCAATAAATATACAACACCTGTATTGCAATTTACAAAATCACGTGTAGTATAAACACCCAGTGGTTCTATCTCATCTGGAGTCATGATCAAGGAACACTGTTTGCATCTTCCACATTTATATGAGCCCTTTGGTAGACCTGTATCCTGCTTATTATTATTATGGTGTAAATCCAAATGAACATTGCTGTTAACTGTTATGTTTTCCCTAGCAAAGCAAATAAATGCATTCTAGGGAATTTCAAACCAGGGAGATGGCGATAAGGGAGCTTAATCCCTACGCATACTATGATTCTAACCAGAATTTGCCCCCTTTGTGACTGATTATTGCTTTCTTTAAAAAAAGCTGGGAGGCCAAACAGCAGAACTCACAGCATCTCTTTTTTTGTCTGCCCCTTAGTGTCCAGATCCACTTTTCTACTCTCATTTCCTTTTGTTTGGTATCTATTTTTCTCAGTCCCTGAGAGAGGAGAGAAAAAGTGGATCAGAGGGATACGTGTGCTCATATAAAACCTTGTGCTTCCTCTCAGACTATGATATGTTTTTCTTCCTAGCAACGCATTGTATTTTCACCAATATGTAAAATGTTCTCACAAAGAAAGAGCAGCAAAAGATTGTTTATAATTGGGAGGGGGAGGAAGAGTGGACTAGAAAAGAAATGTCTCTCTCACATGTTGTCATTCCTGTCAATCTCTACTCAAGCTGCTTAGACTCTTGTCTTACTCCTAAGTAGACCTATGGACCTGAATATGGGAATGATCTGATTTCTGAATAAAATCCATTTGATTAAGTACTGGTGTCTTACTGCAAATGGGCCAGAGATCGGTCTGCTGTATCCTGTCAGCCATAGCCTGACAGTGCTTTTCAACACATAGTGGGCGAAGTTATAGATATCTATATCTTTTCCTGGGAAAGGAGTTGTGGAGGCTGTTTTAACCAGAAAAACAGCTGAAAGGACAAGGGCTAAGCATATATTCCTTCCAGCAAGTCCAATGAATAACAAACCTGGTTCTCCAGTCCTGCGCTCTTAACCACTACACCAAACTGGCCACACCTCTTCATTCAGTAGATCTGGTACTAAATTTTGCATTTTACCAATAGTGCTAGAATGTGTGGTCATCTCATCATAACTAAGTTTTCCAACTTATCAATTGACAATTACAGCAGCCCAGAACTAAGCAGGGTTGGTCATAGTCAGTACTTGAATGGAAGACCACCAATGAGGAAGGGTTGCTTAGTGGAGGAAGGCAGTGGCAAAGTACCTCTGCTCATCTCTTGCCTTGAACACCCCATGAGTCACCTTTATGTTCTTGGAAATTACAGATTCACAGCCCCCTTATCTGCTTTCTGTGATACTGACGGAAATTGAGGTAAGCAGTGACTCATGGGTTGTTCAGTATTGCAGGATACTTACTATATGGATCGTGGTGGCATCTGAAGACTGTAGGGGTTTTTTACCTAGAAAAGGCAAGAGACTGATAAAAAACATGGCTGCAAACAAAGTCAGACTAGGTATTACATGGCTATCACTTAAGAAAATTGTGAAAAGCTGTGAATTTGATTGGTGCTGCTTAATCCTTTTCCGGCACTTTTCTACTCAGACATGCTCTTCTGCAGTGCGTTTCAACACACAGTGAGCGAAGTTATAGGTATCTATATCTTTTCCTGGGAAAGGAGTTGTGGAGGCTAACTAGAAAAACAGCTGAAAGGACAAGGGCTAAGCATATATTCTCTTCCTTCCAGCAAGTCCAATGAAAAGCAGAGCTTCAAAATAGGGCTTGCTCCAGGATTTGAGAGGGCCAGTTTGGTATAGTGGTTAAGAGCGCGGGACTGTAATCTGGAGAGCCGGGTTTGATTCCCCACTCCTCCACTTGAAGCCAGCTGGGTGACCTTGGGCTATTCACAGCTCTCTGGAGCTCTCTCAGCCCCACCCACCTCACAGGGTGTTTTGTTGTGGGGATAATAATGACATACTTTGCAAACCACTCTGAGTGGGCATTAAGTTGTCCTGAAGGGTGGTATATAAATCAAATATTATTATTATTATAGAGTGACCACCAGGGCCACCTCTGCCCATTACCAGGACCCCTTCTTCCTGCCCCCCTGCCCCCCACATGCCTGTGTGTCCTTCCCCTATCCACTCACAACTCCTCCCACCATCCATATTCAGAGCCATCTGCACACTCTTCTTACTGAGGTTTGTGTGGCTGGGAGTGCCATTGCTATAACCATCAGGAGTGTTGAGGCCCCTTATATCCACAAGAAGGGCAGTGTGGAGGTCAAGAACAAAACACACTACTGGGAGGTGAATCCTCACCTGGAGTAATGAGAGACACCACCTGTCCCTCTTAACAAATCCTCAGCTAAGAGACCAAAAACCAAATATCCCGCCCTACTGGGTGTTAATCAGGACACCTGCAAGTTGAATTCCATATAAACAATTACTTGATAGCTGTAGGCCTGAGTACTGAATTTAGACTGAAGCCCCAAAAACCAAATAACACCACAGAAGTATAATTAATAAAGTTTATTCAGAAAGACAGGGAAGAAAATAACAAAACTACATAACTACTCTAAATACTGAACGACTTTGTTCCTCTGACATGGATGTTACCTTGTCAGATGAGAAGCACAGAAGTCCAGGTAGAACTCCAAAATGCAAAACCCAGAGAAAAGAGTCCTAGACACCTGTCCTGACATGAAGCAGCAGCAACAACAGCCTCTAGCCAAAGCACAACAATGCACAAACTAAAATGAAGAGCCTTACTTTATGCTAGGCTGCCTGCAGCGTGGCCTGATCCTGCTCACCCAGGGTTTCTTGAGATGGAATGAGAACGCAAAACTCCCTCCTGGTCTCTGGTCTTGAAGCTCCCTCTGCACCTGTCAGCCTCAGTTCCATCTCATCCCTTATGTTCTCTGGGAACTGCAAAGCCATAGTGACTAATTTTCCACAGATGAGGCCTTCGGTAGCCTAATGAGGCCAAAGCCTGAACTAAAGATTTGAAAAGCCAAGAAACCGACTTGTTTCTTGACAAGGAGCAGCACTTGTACTCAACTGCATGCTCTTCCCAGGTGGTGCTGGCAGCTGGGGAGCCTGAGCAGCCAGAAGCACAGGAAGTGTATTGTGTGCAAGTGAGCAGCAGGGGAGAAAGGCGCACAGGTATGTGGCAGAGGAGGGATGTGGGTGGAGGTTGGTGGAAGTGGGCCCTGCCAGAATTCCTAGGAGATCCTCCACCTAAGGTTATGTTGCTACTGGCTCTGCTTTCAGTTAAAAAAACACATCAGGATATTTCTGGGTATCTACCAGGTAACATTTACTCTGAGCCTGGGTGCTTCTCACATTTTGTAATAGCAGATTTTGTAAGATGCTACTGAAATTCTACTGAAACTATTGACGAACCTGGTGGTTCTTGGTGAGTGATTCATGTGCTCAAGATAGCAAGGCAAAGTGTTTTGATCTCATTCTCTGAAAATGTAAAAAAGTCACAAAGGAGTGTTTTTAAGGGTTAATTTAATTAAAGCAGATTTATTAGGCCATCTTTGAAAAAAGTTAAGATTTGTAATACAGTTAGGGGCTTCTTTCCCATGGGTCTCTGTTCAATTTAAAATGCTATTAAGTTGATGGTTGCCATATAAAAGATCATGTCATAAAGCAAAAATTATGGATCTAATTAATTACCCTTTATTATGTTAGGCTGTTGTTCAGCTTGTTAGCTTGATATTATACGACAGCATTACCTGGAATATTTGCCATAAAACATGTGTGTCCCTTCACCAGATCCATTATTCCTGGTGGATGAAGTTTGCAACTTGTGTTAATCTCCATATATTCCATTGTAATACTAAAATATATGGGAATATATGCTGCTCAGTATAATAATGGATAAAAAAAATTTTAAGCCTCCAAGGCAGACCATGTTTACCATTAATGGGGGAGGGGAGGAATGCTTCAAAATTAATTTGTGTGAGCGAGTTTGTCACATCAGATTATAGTGTGTCTGCATTTCATTTATGCCATCTTGATGGCTTGATATGGGAACAAGTGCAAGCAGCTTGGCTTTGATTGAATGCATCATTTTAATGGTTTTATCCTTTCCCTGTTATTTTGTGCCTGAACTTCATTTGCAGTGGTCTGCCAGCCTAGTTTTTGCTGCATAAATTTGTGAGAATCTCCATTAGGCAATTAATAGATCCAGCTCCCCTACTTCCTCCTCTGATTTCTAACATTGTGTGCAGAATGGTTTCAGACCATGTAACTGCCTTTCTGTATCTGACTAAAGTTTGGTGTTCTACTTCTAGCAGTGGCACACTAGAAACTTCAGTAATGTAATTCAGAAATGTAAAACCAATATACGATTTAAAATGTGGTACCAATATGCATTAAAAATTAAAAAGTTATATACATATAAATAAATCCAGATTAAGTAGATGCAATAGTGATGGCAGTATTATCCTATAAAATTATGCTATCTAGTTTGTATCTTCCATTGCAGTGGCTTACTACTAACATTGCTACTATTCAATGTCTTCAGTCTTCAGTTTTATTAAAATGATCAGTGGCCGTTTCCACATGGCTTACCTTCTTCCAGAAAACAGCGTCTTCACACACGAAATCGTGCGAGAAGACGCTGTTACTGCGTGAAATCGCACGAGAAGACGCTGTTATCGTGGAAGACAGCATCTTCTTGCGCAATTTCGCGCAATAACAGCGTCTTCCTAGCGTGATTTTGCACGCAAAGACGCTGTTTTCCGGAAGAAGGTAAGCCGTGTGGAAATGGCCCATGATCAAAATTCAGATTAGCATATACAGTGAGATACAAGTGCATTAATTCTAAATTTAAGCATATATAAGAATTAAATACAGGTATGTACTAAAATGGGTAAAATTATTAAAATCTAATTAACATTTCTTAGAAGAAGTAACAATATTATGTCTGATTACACTAGTCAAGGTGCAGAATCTTGCTACCTAACCTACCTCACAGAGTTATGGTGATAAGGGGGAATGGGATGATTCTATGTGTGGATTTGTGAGGAATAAATATTTTTCACTCTAAAACCTTGTGCTGTCCTATGAGTAAAACTAAGACAGTAGGAATATGAAGTGTGACCTTTTGAATGAGCTTGAAACTAGCATTTCCTCAAGTGATTCCTAACTGCTATTGAAGCTTTTGCTTTTTATTTTCACAGCTTTTCATGTCTTTGCCTGCCAGCACCTGTCAACTCAGGCATTTTTAAATATGAAACTCTTTTCTTATATGGCTTACTTAGAAGGTTGATAAAGTAAATCCTACCTTTCTGCTTGATAGGAAAAGGCATGACATTATCTTAAAGATCATTTTTGGTGGAAGGACTTGCTTCCACATCTTTTGAGTTAAATACCGTTTGCTATATCTTTTTTTCATATTATCTCCCTAAATTGCATAGAATGATGTAAAGAAGTTTCTGCACCATGAATTCAGAATATGCCCTACAGTTCTCATTTTGCATGAGCCTATCCTTTTGTTTGGTTCAAGGGAACAGATATGTACATATATACTAGCTTGATGCCCATGCTTTGCTACGGTATTTAACTACTTTAAACCCAGTTATAATACTTATGGATATGTAACGTTTTTTGGTTTGTGGGGGTTTTTTTGGAGTTGGTTTTGTAGTATAATAGCATAGTACCCGAGCTTCACAAATGTGTTTGAATAAAGCGAAGCATGTTGATGCTGAAAACTGATGAAGTGAATTTCAAAATGTAACATTTATCGAAGAGATTTTAAAAGGAAAAGATTGTAGTGCAATAAACAAAGTGAAAAATACATACAACCTTTTTTTTTCAACTGAAGGACCTCTTTGTAGACCTCATTGGTGGTTTTCCCCTCAGGTGCTAGGTGAGCTCACTCTGGAGCAGACCACGTAGAACTGCCCATGTGAGAAGCAGTCCTCCCTCAAGTCAATTCTTGCCACCTTCAGTGTCTGCCCCTGGGATTTGTTCATCATCATAGCAAAGTAGGCCTTGAGGGGGAACTGCAGTCTCTTGAATTTGAAGGGGTTCTCTGATGGTATGAGTGGTATGCGTGGTATGAACACCAACTCCCCCCCCCCGTGCCCCAAGCACTGCCAGTGAACAATGTGGCCTTGATGATGTTCCTGTGGAGTCTTTCACTCATAGTCTGGTGCCATTGCAGAGTTGGGTGGGCTGAGGTTCCGGAGCAGCATCACTGGAGCTCCCACTTTGAGAAGAAGCTTGTGGCTGGGAAGCCAGGAGGGTTGAGCATACTGAGGAACTCCACAGGATAGTAGACCGCATCATCCATTTGCACCACTGAGTCCACAGATCTGTACTCCATTTTGAGTGAGTTAAGTTGTGTTTCATTAATGATGGCAGCTTGCCAATCTAGGGGGTCAGAATGGCATGCTTGCACAGCCGGTCCGTGGACTTCTCCATGATAGTGACGGTGTCAAGGTATATCGTGGCTGTTAGGTCTGCTAGGGTTGTCACTACTGTGCCTAGGCCTGAAGGGATGGTCACCTTTCCTTTGGACTCGGAATATGCTCTGTTCCCTATTTTTAGTAGGAGTTCAGAGAATTCCCCAGCGGACATCTCGCCTCTCAAGTGGACCCTCATGTTCTTTCTTAGTGAGAGTTTCCTGATGAGGGGCCACAGATTCGACACCTTGACACACACAGTAACCTCGTCAGCTTGAGTTCCCCTTGGGACTACTGGCAGACTCTGCCAGAAGTCTCCAGCCAGCAGCACTGTGACTCCCTCCATCACTCTCTCATTGCCCCTGACATCTATGAGGATTATGCTCAGTGCCTCAAAACACCCTTTAAGCACCATGGTGCTCTCATCCCAAACAATGAGCTTACAGTTCCACAGCACTTGGGCCATGTTGCTTTGTTTTGAGATGCTGAACAGGGGTGTTTCTGCATGGATGAGGTTAAAGGGTAGTGAAGGATCATACGCCATGCCTGAGTGAGCCTTGACCTTCCACGGAAGTGAGCGCCTCTCTACTTGTCTTCCAGGATTGCTTTGCTCATAGAGAGACTCTGCCACTCTGTGCACCTCGGGGTGATCTTGCTGGTACTTGGCCACTGCTGCTTGGAGTACCACAGGAGCAGGATGTGCATATTTCCTTGCTACATCTTTAAGTTGCTTACTCTTTTTAACATCGGTGTATCTTGCACAATATCTGCCAGAAGGCTTCTTGGCAGCAGTAAGAGGTGATGGCTGCAAGAGGTGTGAGGTGGAGTTGGACTGAGGGATGGGTGGTGTATTGGGCACTTCGGCAGGTTCATGTGAGAGGTTCGCATTGAAATGGCCCCTAGAATGGTTGTGTACCATCTCACCATGAAGATTTAAAAACTCAGCTGCCGTACTGACTTTTATATAAAATCCCTATTCAGGAGTCGTGCACTGTCTTTCTTCAACTGTCTGCAGTTTCCTTTGCCTAGTTTGTACCTCAGAATACAGAGTTCCACAACTGACCCATCAGCCTTCCAGCCACACAGGGAGATTGGCAACCCTAGAGGGGCAGAGTGGGAAGTGTATTTTTACCTCAGGACACATTCAATGACTGGGAGTCATTGAATGTGTCCTGAGGTACTGCATGTGTCCTGCATACTGTTTAGAATGTTGGGATGATGACCAATCAAGGCCACATATGCAAATGACCTCAGGGAGGCTGAGTTGGCAGTTGGTGGTGGTGGAGAGGAGCACCCTGCTAGCCACACAAGGAAGCTGTATCCCTAAGGGAAAACACGTTTTTTTTCTTTTTAAGGTTAGTGGTTAGTGGGAAGGAAGAAGAAAGGTTCCCATAATGCACATTCAAGTACATCTGGTGTCATCAAAGACAGCCTAATTCATGTTGCGAAGCCTGTACAGAAGCATCAGCATGTACAGCCACATTCTTTCATTGTCCCTGGAGCCTCTTCATAGACATCAAGTTTGCTTGTAATGTGAGATTTTTGATGAGTTGTGCCCCCACTTTGGGACAGTTGTAATCACTGAAACATCAACTTTCAAACCAAATTCTTCTTTTAAGGGAATTTGACTGTGTGTATTTTGTGCAAGGTAGAGCTATTGCAGAATAGTGGTTAAATGGTCAGGCTGTAAATCAGCACTTTGCTGGTTTGAATCTCACAACATCTATGAGCTCAGTAGGTGGCCTTCAGTAAGCCCCTTCTCTCAGTCCCAACTCTTCAGCAGTAATGTGGGGATAATAACAACACTGACTTTGGTCACTGCTTTGAATGGGGTATTAATCTGTCTAGAGTAGCAGTATATAAGCACAGTTACTATTATTATTTGATATGCTATTCCCTTGATTTTTCTGACCACTAGTCTGACTCATTCATACAATATCATCCTGTTCTATCCCCACAATAGCTGTGGGCTTGAGATACCAGGCCATGAGAGTGGCTAGCCCAGTGTCACATAGCGAGCATCATGGCTGCCCAGGCATTTTAACATGGGTCATTTTGATTCTTTGGATATATATCCTGTTCAATCAAGGAAAGTCTAATTTGATATTGACCACCCAGTCAAAAGTTGTTTTTAAAAAGGACATTACAGGTTGAGCTGAAATTATCTTTTCAAATTAATTGGCTGTTTACCTTTTGGATCTCGAGCTTCATCACTACAAAGGGGTCCAAGTTTACCTCCTTACAACAGCTCTGAAAGGTTGGTTAGGCTGAGCAGTAATGAATAAAGGTCATCCTATGAGTTTTTGACAAATACACATTTGAACCTGGCTCTTCCTGGGTATAGTCTAGCATTCTAACCACTATGACTAACTTACCTACTTGAGCGAATAGATCTTCTGTTCAAAGATTTGCATCAAGATAATAGCTAAGTAATGTATCAGGTGATTTACTATAACATTTGTTTCAACTTTATTTACATACATACAGTATTTGCTGTTAAATTTTCTAAATACCTTGCTTCTACAAAGCTTGCAGAGCAAAAGATTAATACAAGTTTCCAATTGAATTTGTATAGTTTTTCATCTAAATAACAGACCAAGAAAAAGCATATTTTTATCTCTCTGGCAGAACTATTTGGATCTTAGTAATGTTGCTTGCTAAGGGAAAATTGTTACCATTCATTCAACATCTGTTTCCATTCAGAATGCAGGGCAATTCCATTTGCCACTCCCTTCATTTTTTTCCCTAATAAATCCTAAACAGAGTTACTCCAATCTAAGCCCATTGTTTTTAGTGGGCTTAGACTGGAGTAACTCTTCTTAGGATTGCACTCTAAGTATGCTAAGACCACTGAGGCTTTGCACTTTCCTGAAGTTTAGCTCTGTTCCTGAAACAAAACAGAAGGATTTGGCAGCATCTTTTCCAAAACATCTGGAAGCTTGCCTGCCCTCTTATCAAACCCAACAGAAGAATGCAAGATACTCCTTATTTAATATCTTAAACTGGCCTTCATTCATAGAAACCACCATTGCTAGTTATGGTGATACTTGCCATAGCAAGCTTTTCCTCCTTTCTTTTTCTCACCTCACCATTCAAAATTTGATGCTATTTGAGAGAGAGTTTTAAAGAGCTGGCCTTGTTTCTTTCAGTAACTTGGACCCCTTTGTAGTGATGAAGCTCGAGATCCATGCACTAGCTTCTAGCTAGGTAGATTAGAAATAACTGGCCTCAGTCTGTTTGCATTTCATCTCTTTCCCTACGCTGTGGCCATACCCCCCTGAGACCCTGCTGTCTTGTTGAAGAAGAAAATTGTATGAGTTAAAACCTGCAAGAGTTGCTCTGAATCGCTCACAGGCATGACCTAGAAATCAGAACAAATTGCCTATGCAGTTCTCAAAGTTTCTAAGAGATAGGGTTCATCTAATTTTGCTGTGCCATCTGCTTTTATTTTTAGTTTTCCATTCCCCACCCCCATTCGTATATTACTGTCAACGGAATAGAAGGTAAAACATCTTCTGGCTTGCAACAGAGGGTGTTTTTACCACCTACCCTACACTTGACATTTGATAACACTTGATGAGCAATAAGACACTTGTTTAAATTGGCGATGGTTCAAAATAGAACCACTGAACTATGATGGGTGGAAAGAAATTCTAGCAGGCAGATATTTAAAATCAAGTTCCCTATTCCTCCTTATCCTTCACTGTAATTTCCCTTTCATTTGTAGAGGAAAGGGTGAATTGGTAAGAGCAGCACTGATTAGAATGTAATTAAGCCTTCATTAATTAAATCGGTTAAGACAACCGTTTCCATCTGTATCTCTTCCTGTGTGGTTGAATGACTTGCTTCCTCCATGAGTGACAGATACATTTCTTTAGCTTTGTTCTCTGTTACCTTTCCATGCTCTTAATATACCCATATCAAAAATCCTTCAAGGAGTATGCATGGCATTTGTCTTATAACTTTGCGTATACTCAAATAACTTTTGCACGGGCTTGATTTTTTGTGTGGTTTGGAATTTTGTGGAAGCACAGAGACTTCCATTTCCTTTGAACTCTCTAGCTCATCTTTATATGGTCTGCTTAGCTTTAACTGAATAACATGAAGAATTTACTTAGGAAATGTGTTCTCTTTGAATTGCGATGGTTATACTTAATCATCTATGTAGTTTCATAGATAGGAAGTACATTTGAAGGTGCAGGACTTTAATTCTTTGAAGTTATCTTTTATTGGTATAATCCTGAAGGTACAGCAAATACCAAACTGAAATTAAGCCAAAGAAAAGTTCTTACGGAGACTCAAGGCGGATTACACAGTGTGAGATTAGTACAGTCAATTTCAAGGACATTTCCATAAATAATGCCATAAGGTAAACAAACACAGTTTTACAAAGACATAGCATTAGCAAGAACCCAATACAGAGTTGAAGAAATGCGGAAACAGAACATAAGCAATTCTAGGGCTAACATTAGAAGCACAAGGAGTTCATAGGAGAAGCACAAGGAGTTCATAGGAGCATGTATTTAAGACAACAGATAGTTCATAAGGCAACATAGTGGTGAAGTCTATGGTCCTTAGCTTATTAGTGAAGCATCTGAGAGCCCCTCCCTATAATACAAAAGCCTTTTTTGAATAATTCAGTTTTGCATCGTTTGCAGAAAGTTAGGAGAGTAGGGGCTCTCTTGACCTCCTCAGGCAGGCCATTCCACAAAGTAGGGGCCACCACAGAGAAAGTCTGTATATGGGCCGCTGTTGATTTTGCCCATGTGCAAGGTGGCACCTGCAGGAAACCCTGTTCAGAGGAGCAAAGCTGCTGTGGAGGAACATAAGGAGGGAGGTGGTCTCGTAGGTATGCTGGGCCAAGGCCGTGAAGAGCTTTGTATGTGATAACCAATACCTTGAACTGGGCATGGTAGCTGATAGGTAGCCGATGGAGTGACTGCAGAATGGGGGTGATGTTCATGCTCCTGCTCACTCCTGATAGTAGTCATGCCACAGCATTTGCACCAATTGCAGTCTCCTAGTTAATTTGGATGGGAGACCTATGTATAGTGCATTACAATAGTCAAGTCTTAATGTTACCATAGCATGGATCCAGGTGGCTAGGGCGGCCATGTTGAGGTAAGAAGCAATCTTCCAAGCTACAGTGAGGTTGCCTAACTTGTTGTTCTAGTAGTAGCACTGGATCCACTAGGCTCTTAACTGTGTCTGCAAGAGTCAGACGAACATCGAAAGTGGGGAGTACAATGTCCTTCAAGATCTCCGCCTTCCCAACTTATCAGAAAAATGTATATGTGAATATATTTTCCCAGGACAGATTATTGTTGATGTTGGTCAACTGTTGATTTCTGTGTGCTAATTTTGACCTATAAAGTGACTGTCCTGCCCCTGCAAAAAGTATCTGAAGGACTGGCTGCTTGTATATGACCCTGCCTTGTTAATAAGATTTTCATCATAGGTCCTTTTCTGGGTTTCCCAGTGGACAACTAACGGGGTTTTATTAATGTAGTAGCTGCTAGTGTAAGAGAAGGAGAGCTGCCCCGTCCAGGATCCCCCAGAACGATGGCCCTAGTTCTCAGTGGTAACAGAAACAAAAATGCAAAGCTGGAAAGTGACTCCTCACTTTCCACAGTAGCTGCCACCATCAACCCCTCTAATTAGCCCAAAGCTTGAGACTGAGAGGCGAGCCTCAAACCCTCTGGGCACTAGACAAACAGAAGCCAACCTTGCAAGGTAGGAACCCGTCAGGCTGAGTCCAGAAAGTAGTTAACTGGGTAGTGAATGGCAAATTGACCAAAGTACTAGATTCAGATTGAAGCAGTAACACAAATGACTCCACACCAGATAAAACCAAGATGACAAGTCCAGATCCAAAAAGACAAAATCAAACAGATGCCAGCTATAGAATCCCACCTATAACGTGATCTTCAACGTCAATTTTTCAAGCAGGAGTGGACCTAGAGCAAAATGGGACAAAAGGGATCTCAGAGAGAAACAAGAAATAAATTAAAAAGACACCTTTTAAAAGAAATCTTTGATTTGAATCTAGTACAAATCAAATCATTTCCATATATATGTCCATAGGATTACTCAGAAGCAAAGTAAGCATCTAAGCAGTAAGAGCAAGACTGACAGGAATAGTGATATGTGGAAAAATCCTTCCTCTTAACACACACGTTTGCTCCTTCCCCCCTCCCAATAGTAAATAGGATTTTTGGCGCGAACTTGTGTGAAAACATCTCTCATATTTGTACTATCAAGTTGAGTCACCAAGAAAGCAAGACATAGCAATAAATGGGAGTGAGTATTGTACAAGGTCACGAACACTGAAAGATTCTACAGTCAGTTAGATAAGCACCTGTACTAAGCCTGTGAGAGAAACAGTTACGGCATTGGCAATATGATATTAAGTTATAGCAAGTTACAGCATGAAGTATTGGTTCAGGATCAGGACAACAGGTCTGCATTAGCATTGCTGACTACAGCATCGGTATTGGCATGGATGTGGCTCAGACATGACAAAGATTTTTATTTTTCACTTTGTAGGAATGGGGATAGAAGCTATCCCCATTAATATCTGTGAATAGAGGGTTGTTGTATATTACTGGCAAATAAAAATTTAACCACGGTACAGCCTCTTTTTGAAGTTGTTGGTGTATGAGAAAGGATTACAAGGGGTTTTTTTCCTTTTCAGCCCACTAATGAATTTAACAACCACATCATGTCATACAAGGATGTGTTCATCCGAGAGAGTTCCTTGATAAATATAATCATTTTGATTGGTTGTTCGTTTCTGTTGGCATAAATTGTGCCACACTGTCGATGGATAAAGCTATTGTAGGAATCAAGAAAGGAGAGGTTATATCTAGCAGATGAAACTGTTTTAGATCAACTGTCTTAAATTTTTTAAAAACAGCAAATCTTCAATACGGTAGTGGACTTTTCTTCATTTGCAAAGAACTTTTTTGAAAGAGGTGTACCACACCTTTCTCCTGATGTTAAATTCTCTGCCCCCCCTTTTATTTTACATGCAGATTTCAGCAATGTGCCTGATGTTGCCGCAAATCTGAAAAGGAGCAGTACGGACAGCACTCTGGATCAGATTCCATACCAGGAGAAACTTGAGTTACCTTTCACGGTAAGGGCACTCACTGTATGTTACAGCAAAGTAATTAGTAAGCTGACTTTAAGATTAGCTCTTTGTTGTTGTTGTTTGAGTGGGGAATAAATTGCTTTAAAAGATATCAGCTTTTCTCTGTCTGACTTTAATATTTAATAGAAAAGAATCCAGTAGCACCTTTAAGACTAACCACCTTTATTGTAGCATAAGCTTTCAAGAGCCACAGCTCTCTTTGTCAGATGCAACTGAATATTTAAGTACGTTTTAGACTGCCAGACCATGCAATGCCTGATATTGGTGATATTGAGTAACGTAGCAGCTTAGAGGAGATCAAATGCATTTTAATGTATCGTGATAAAGATGACTGAGGTATGGCCATGATGATAACAATGCTTAGTTAGCTACTGCGCTGTAAGACACTTGGACTGCATGCCCTGCCTGGTAGAGTACTTGGGAGACCTGGGTCTGATTACCTGTCTGCTAAATGGGAGTAATTTAACAGCCACAGCAGAGTTATGACAGTGTGTTGAGAAAAGGATTATATAGCACTTTGCATACTTCAGAATGTTTTAGAAGCTATTTTTAATTGTGCTTCTAGTATTTATAGTCTAGCTGCTGTGGAAATTTATATTGCCTTTTGTGGTAAAGAGAATGGCTGTGCTTGTGTAGTAACACACTGTTACTAATACTTGAATAGCTAATAGAATCATAGAATCATAGGGTTGGAAAGGACCTCTAGGGTCATCTAGTCCAACCTCCTGCACAATGCAGGAACTTCACAACTAACCCCCCCCTCCCAACTGCCCCAGTGACCCCTGCTCCATGTCTAGAAGATGGCGAAGCACCTCCAGGATCCCTAGCCAAACTGGTTTGTGGAAAATTGCTACCTAACCCCAATGTTTTGGATAAATCAAATATGTGTCCAGTTTTGTAACTGGGATACTTCATTGTGTGTGGTGGTAGAGGGGGGGGCAGAGTTAGTGGTCTACATGTATTATATTGCTACTGGTAGTAGCTTCTTACGCTGCTTTCACCCATCAGGTTTCTAACCTCTTGTGTAGTTTGGCTAACCAAAACAAGGGTTCACTACAGAAATGCTGCTGGCTGCCCTATCAGAGAATTTATGTATGAATTGCTTTAGTGGGGCTCATCGGGAGACCAGAGCACAGCTGCAGTATATTTGACCGTGACTATCCCTTAACTATGTGTGTATAATTGTGTGTGTGTGTGTGTATGAGAGAGAGAGAGAGAGAGAGAGAGAGGGAGGTTGGGGCCTGAGTACCTGAAGGACCATCCCCTCCCACACTATCCTCCCCACTGGTTAAAATCTACTTCTCAAGCTCTGCTATCTATGCTCCCTCCTTCAGAGTTGGCAACTAGAGGCAGGGCATTTTCTGTGGTGGCACTTCACCTCTGGAATGCCCTCCCCCTTGAGGCGTGCCTGGCACTTGCTTTCCTTTCCTTCAAGTGCCAAGCCAAAACACATCTTTTTACTCAGGCTGTTTAATGGTCTGTTTCTGTTTTATAGATTGTGTTATGATGTTTTATGTCTAATGGCTTGTTTTTAACGGCTTATTAAGTTATAATTGTAAGCCACCTCAAACAGGTGACATAGAATATAAATAAATAAACATGACATCTAGATTCTGCCTTAGTTTCTGCTTCAGTGATTGGTAGGGCTATAATGATTAAAGTGACTTTCTGATATTCTTTGTTAAGGATGAATTATCTTTCAGACTAGTTAACTTCCTTAGCCCTGTTTTAGAAATCTTTAAGCCTGTATTTTCTCTTTCATCATCATGTCTTCTGTGCAGTCTCATATGGGAATTGTGTATGCACAGGCTAGCTGCAGGCCTGCACATGCGCAGTTCCCATGTGGGACTGCTCAGAAGAACACTCAATGAACAACAATTACAGGTAGGTGCAACCTGTTTTCATCATCATGACTTCTGTGCAGTCCTACATAGGAACTGTGCATGTGCAGGCCAGCGCCTGGCCTGCACATGTGCAGTTCCCATGTGGGACTGCTCAGAAGAACACTCAATGAACAACAATTACAGGTAGGTGCAATCGAGTTTTCCATTCTGTCTTTTTCCAGTTGCATCTGGACATGTTGTCTTGGAACACTCTTTTGAAAGGGTTTTTGAAATCCATTCTTCACTCTTGGCCCTAATCTCCTTGATCAAAATAAATAAAATAAAGCACAGAGAGTTTCTCTGTGTGTTGTCCCGCCTTTGTTAAAAGAAAAACAATCAATACATAATTTGATGATTGAAGGAAAAGGGTTGCTTATCAAAAGAATTTCTGCTTCATTTTTCTTCTGTTCTGGAACTCTTGTAATAACAGCATATTCAGCGGGTTAGCTACACATAGAAACAATATATTTATAGTGAACCTGATACAAAGAGTAAGGTTTTTTTGTCCTTTAAATTTTTGTTCTGCAGATCCTAATTTAATGATTCACTGGATAGGCATCGATAGGTGTTGTTCCTTTACCTGTTTCTCCTCAAAATTGTGTTGTGTTCTCTCAGGTTTGTCACCTTTATTCATAATTTTTTTTTAAAGATTCAGTATTATGTGGCAGTGAATGCTACTGACATTTTAGATAGCTTATTTAGGATGGCATGAGGCTTTTTTGTTCTTTTTTTTTAGTGCAGTGGGAGAAAAAAACCAGTTCACAATCAAATGCTTTCTGACTTGGATGAACTGCTGTAACAGTGTCTTTGACAGCCCTACAATTTCTGCAAATGGTTTATAATCGATTGCCATTTTTTAGTTGGAGGGCACCTATTACTGTCAGAGCAATGTGTAGATCCTGTCTGTCTCCAGTAGATGTGTATGGGGGTGTGAGCATGTACACGAGAGGAGTTAAAAAGTAGTTTTTCTGTATAGGTCTTGTCATTAAACCGGAAAGAATAAAATGACTTTTTCTTCCAGCCTTGTTTTAGAAATTTGCTTCATAAATTGCCTTAAGACTTGCACAAAAGTATATTATTGTGGATACTTGATTTCCACCCCCAGGTTTATATTTCTGCTTGATTTCACTGAATACACTTTTGCAAAGTACAGTGGAAGAAGCATCTTGGCATTATGTAATGTTGTAAAGTGTGGGGCTGTGAGAGGAGTCTACATGTGTAAAAACACGATGCATAGAAGACGGCGGATGACTCCGGGAGGTTTTCGATGCAGACTAGAAGAACAATCAGTTTGGGGATTATTTCGTGAGAGCAGAAATTGCCAGCAGTGCTCAGTTCCGAGCAGATAACAGCTTTAGCTCTAATCGCTTGGCTTGGAGGGAGTAGAATCTCTGAATCTCTTTCTTTAACATATGTAAGTAAAGAAATAGAACTGCTAAGGAATCTGAACAGCCCCTATAAATTAGTTTCTTTCTCTTTTTCTATGTCTGTTGTCAGTGTATGTGAGTGTATAATACAAAAACGTGTGCCTGAGTTTGTTTCTTTCTTTCTTTTTGGCTGTTTAAACTATTCTTATTCTTAAACTTAAGCAAATACCTGCTGTGAGGGTCAAAAGGCATGTACTTATGGGAGGGTGCAGAGAAGACTTTACTCTTACCTGTCCTGCACATGTTTAAACAGACTAGCCAGTGTCTGAATGAATGAACAGAAGCCTGTGCAACTGGAATTGAAAGAAAACAAAAGGAACCCTGAAAGGCTGGTTAATTGATGACTGAGAATGACCCACCTCTAGATATACAAATATATGTTAAAATCTATATATACTCTCAAGAATCCAGAAGCTTATTTTTCTTAGACATCCCTCCTTGTGTGCCATGTTCCAACTTTTTGATTTATTAAAGTAAGACACTTGTATATTTTTTTTCTCCCTTCAGAATTGTAGTGTTGTGTTTATCAGGTTATTGGTTGTATATCTTTGTAATGCATACATATTCAGTAATGTTTCAAACTGTGGTAAATACTGTTTTGTGATCATGGCATATAGCCTTGGCAATTGTTGCTCTGAAAATATGTAGGAGTATTGATAAAAGAACAGAAGTTCCAGGAATGCTCCATAATTGCCGATTGAACTGTATGTACTGTGTTGAGTCATACTGGTCTTTCTGCTTGGATATATAAGTATATGCTGATACTAGTCAAGGTCCATACATTGAAAATTTGCAGATAGCATCAAGCTCAACACATTGCTCAATAGTCATTTGTCTTGTTGGTTTTTGTTTGTTTGCATAAGTTGCTAAAGTTAATACATTCCCATACTATGCCTATGCTTATTTGGAAGCAAATGCCAATAAATTCTGTGGAGTTTTCTCCCAGATTTATACAGATATGTGTAAACCCTCCTTTTGCAGGGTGTGTGTAATATTCCTTAAAAATGCAAGAATAGGAGATAGCTAATAATGTGTTTTACAGTAAGCTTTTGCAGTCTCTTGAAATATGGTATAAATTGGCTTTTTAAAGAGAGTTAAATAATTTTATAAAATAGAAATTCATAGGCTGAAACTTTCTTATACTATTGTTGTAATATTTTTACCATATGAAGTGTGTGTTTTCTCAACTCCAATCTGAATAGCATCCTCCCCTTCCTCCTATGTCAGTTACATTCTCCAGGCACTTATGTGGGTGCACACTCTTGAGAGCAAAATATTGAGGGACTAAACAAAAGTCCAGTGACACCCGAAGGACTAACCATTTATTTGCATTTGAACTCCACTAACTATCACATCTGCCCCTCAGGATTTTTTGCGGGACTGTTTCTACAAATGTGAGGAGAATGGAGTTTGCATGGAATGTTATTTTAAAGAACGCACTAAAGCAAGTGCACACATTTCATATTTTTAAATTTGATAATATGCTTCATACAATAGTTTGTGTTTCTTTATGTGTAGGTGTCCAGTGAATGGAGTGTATATCAAGTAAAGAGTTTTACTGTATTTTCAAGATTAGCTGGCTGATATTTTTGATAATACCTAAATAAGCTTATTTATGTGTATATTTATTTATATTTAATTATTTAAAACATTTCTATCCCATCTTATCTCCTTGGACTCTTTGTGAAAGGAATATATAAGGAGGACAGGAAGGTTGTTTAGAATTACTTCTGTTTTGAGGGGGGAAAGCAACATTAATATTAGCATCTTAATTGGAGGATTTGAGAATAGCAAATGTAATATTTAGGTTGTTGTTGTTGTTAAAGAAAGCAGACCTGTCCATTTAACTTTTATTCCAGTTAAATTAGTGGAAAGTGTTATTAAAGCTAGAATTGTTAAACACATTCGAAAAACAATGTGGCTAAATCGATTCTTCTCCCTGTAAAATAGGTTAAACTTGAGCTGGGGGTGAGGCGGATATCACTGATGGCTGCACTGGGATTTGAACACAGATTTATCCTATCCAAATACAACACTCAGTCCAGTGATCCCCAATGTGGCAAATGCCTGTGTGTTTCCTGGAACCCATTTGCTGCATGACAGTTGGGGAGAAAATCCAAAGGGTTTTGAATAAGATCGAAATAAAGAAGGAGCTTTGGATAGTTGTCTACTTACTTTCTGGATTTTTTTTTTAAATGGCTCTATGGCAAGCATGACATCACTTCTGGGGGAAACCTGGAATTGACAATGGGTAGATCTAGGAATTGCTAGAAACAAGAGTTTCTGGTGATTCTTAGAACTACCTGCCATCATTTCCGGGTTTTCCTCAGAAGTGACATCATCATGCTTGTGACTCCACCCGCCACCATGTCTCTGCCCCCAACCCTCCTGCCTAGGGTTGCCAGGTCCCCTGGTCTTAAAACCAGGGGACAAGGGTTGGGTTGTGTGGGGGTATGCTCTCGGATTCCTTACCCCTGATTTTAAACAAAATAGACCTATGCGGGAGACTTCACTTCTTTTGTCGTGCTGTGAATGATGTCATTCTGTGCGACAAGGAAGTGCTCATGAGTGTGCTCCTGGGCCCATTCCCTGTGCCTTTCCCCAGCCAGTGTGTGGTGGCAGGGGGTAGAGGTTGGAAGCGGGGGGGTCCCCCACCCTCACCAGGGGACTGGCAGCCCTATTCCCATCAGTTGCCAGGCTTAGACTTGCTACTCTACCTGGCCCCCCATGACAGCCAATTTGTGGTGGTCCATACTGCCTATTTTTAAAATTCCAAATGTTCCCACAAGCTCAACAAGATTGGTGACCTCTGTTCTAACCGTAATACCTCACTAGTTTACCACAGTAACCTTTGTATCATGCCAGCCCTTTTAGCATCACAGAATTTATAAGCAAAAATGCCAGGCTTTTGGAAGAGAGTTAGGCTTAGGCAAAAACGTCTGTCTCTTCCCCTGCCTTAGGCTTGTCTTTACTCAGCTATCTGCTGTTATGGCTCAACCAAGGAGGATACTTGTATATATGGCACAAAAGCTGTATTTAAACCAAGGTAAAAGATCGCATGATTTTCATATGTGATTTATTCCTCCCTTACATCTTTGTGTGGAAGCCATCATGTTATGTTTTATTTATTTATTTAAACTATTTAGGTTCCTAAACGTGATTCTCAAGGCACTTTACGACAAACTATAAAATGAAATAAATATGATAACTATAAATAGAAAAAATCTAAGTACCGTATTAACACTGGCAGATCTAAAAGAATAACAATAAAAAGCCGATACCATAATACATTTTAGCTACAAGAAATCAGCCACTTAACACAGATATTAATAAATGCACGGAGTACTCACGTAAAAAAAATGCAGCTCTCCAAGCAGGATAGGATTGTCCATTATGAGTTTAAGTACAAGACAAAGAACTTCCTGAAGCATGTACTTGCTGTAAAATAGCTTATTTTTTTAATGGTGAGAAATTTTCTAGAGTACTTGGTTGTATCAGGCCTGAGAACAGGGGAATAATCTGTAATTAGATCTTTGCTATGTAAGGGAAGAAGAAAATGAACAGTTTTATTAAAGTAGTTTTAATTTTTCTTGGGATGGTGGAATAAGTACAAGGCATGTCAAAAATTATCTCAGAGACCATATAATTTGAAATGCAACTCCTGCATTGGATGGAGTAGCCCCAGTGGAACTAAAAGACATTTTCATATGTTATGAAATATATTACCCCCCTCATTTCTTTTTATTCTCCTTTTGTTATTATTTTGCAAAGTGAGATGGGAAGTATTACATTTGGCTGCTCCTCCTCTAGCAGCCATTTTGAGTTTGGCTCAACTTCCTGTGGCATCCATTTTGGGGTGCTGCTCACAACTAGAGATGGGCACAAACAGCAATACCAACCAAAGAAACCCACGAACAGCCCAATCAGCTGTTCACGAACAAGCCTCGTTTGTTGCTGTTCGTCAGTCCGGACAATCTGGCACCTGCGATCAATTCCGTTGGCAACCAGAGGCAGGGACTGCCTGAACTCTGTCTGAACTCCTGCTGTTGCCCTGGAAACTCCAATCTAAGCCCAATTTAGCTTGATAGGCAGGTCTTCCTTTCAAGTATGGAGCTCCAAATTTGTTACAAGGAAGCAAAGAGCAGGGGGGAGGGGGGCTTCCAGCTCTGGTTTTGGACAATGAGGGAGAGACAGTTGCTGTTGGCATTTTGAGAGAGAGACAGGGAGAGTGCATTGGAGCTTGAATTTTCTTTGTGTGTGGTAGGATAGGGATCTACCTCTTCAAGTTCCAGGGCTGCTGCCAGGCTCTGGGCCAAGTTATTATTTATTACTGGTACCTTTCCTGCTGCCTGCTCAGGTAAGGTTTCTGGGAGTAGTGCAGTAGGGATCTACCCCTTCAGTTTCCAGGGCTGCTGCCAGGCTCTGGGGCCAAGCTATTATTTATTATTTGTACATTTCCTGTTGCTTGCTCAGGTAGGGTTTCTGGGAGTGGTGTGGTAGGAATCTTGATGGCTGGAGGAGAGCCTGCTAGCCCCCACGAACAACGAACATGTTCGTGAACAGGTCATGTTCGTCAGTGTTAGTTGTTCATTGTTCGTGGATGGCAATGAACAATGAACACCATGTTTGTTTTTTTCCTGTTTGTGCCCATGTCTACTCACAACCCTCATGCGGAATTCCAAAGATACTCACAGTCTCAGAGGGGACCCTGGTTTAGGCCAAAAGGAAATAAACAAGAGATACAGGAAGCACATAAAATACAAGCTTTATGCTGTTACAGAACTGATGCTATTAGGCCTTGAAATAAATCTCATTGCAAATCTTCTATCCATAAGCAGATAAACAGTTGTTTTTTCAGAAGAGGGAGGAGCAAACCAAATGCCCGAATGGCTGCCCAAGACAGTGAAAAAACTGAAATAACATCATAATGGCTTATCCATTCCATACCCATTTTTGAGGTCTTTAGTCCTCAGATGAGTCCAGCATATGTTAGACATTGTAGAGACTGAGCAACATAATTCAGCTTTAGGGGACTGGAGCCCCAATAAATTCTACCCAGTGATTTATTTTTAGATGTTATTTATAGTTGGTCTTTCTCCCAGGGATTTTCAATAAATAATACAATATGGGGTATGGATTGCAGAACAATCTGAAAACAAGTGGCGATTTGAGCGGGAATGCGCCAATGTCATTTGTGATGAGGTGCAGATAAAGAATGAATTTTCTGCTTTGGGACCTTTTTTTCGCAACAAACACCCACAAAACGCGCATGAGGACGATGCATCTGAAAGGTGAGTTCTTGAAGCAGATTGGGAAGATGTGGCTTTGGGACAAGGAAACCCCCCCAAAAATGGAGCATGTGGAAATGACCATAATAAACAACAGTAACTGACAATGCTCAGTAGTATGGGCTATAGCTCCTATCTCTTTATTGAAGCATCTCTTTAACATAGCCCTATTACCTATGTAAGGAAGGCCTCCTGAATAATTCTGGTTTTTGGACATTGAAGAGAGTGGGAGCTTTCCTAATCCCTTAAGGAAGGCAGTTCTGTAAGGTAGGGCCACTACAGAGAATGTGCATGTATGGGCAGCTGTTGATTTTGTCATTTTGCAGGGTGGCACGCATAGCAGGCCCTGTTCAGATGAAAGAAACTACCATGGTGGAACATAGGGAAAGAGGTGCTCCTGCAGATATGAGGGGCCAAGGCCATAAAGGGCTTCGTAGGTGGAAGCCAAAACCTTGAATTGAGCCCAGTAACTGATGGGCAGTGACATTATTCTTTGAAAAGCAGCTACATTTCAAAATGTTTACAAACTTAAAAACTATCTTGCTGCATGTGCATAAAGAAAAAGTTCTTCTGAATGTGCAAAGTGAATTGTTCAGCTTTTAGATTATGGGTTGTTATATTTCCTCTATATTTTTCTTGTTAAATGCATTGGTGTAGTCCATTTCTTGAACTACCTTAGGCTGAATATAGGTGATCATTCTCTTGAGCAACAGGAGAGATTTCACTCTTACTAGTAAATAGCTCTGATCCTGCAGTGCAGCTTGATAACTGTAAAAACATCATTTGTGAAAGGTGAGGCTAGCGGTGGGGGGGGTGGGGGGGGGTGGGAGACTTGCTGCTGGGTGAAAAGCCTTTTTACTCCTTTTTCAAATTCTTAATTGGAGCTGGCTGTCCTAGTCCCGAAGAATTCAGAGGAGATGTGAAGGTGAATGGAACAAGTCGCAAGCAACATCTAATCTAGTTAGTCCCTCTTGAGAAAATCTTTGTTTTTATTTTCTTTCTAAAGGATTATAGAAACCCCTTGGCATTTGTAGGTGAGGGAGTATGGTGTTGGGAATATTGGCCTACATGAGTATCACACAAAAAAGGTGTGTATCGTGGACTATAAATAAAAAAGAAACAAATAAATAAGCACTGAGAAGATAGGCCTCAGGATTTCCATTTTACTTCTCCTCCTTGGTATATCTCTGTGCACTGATGTTTGGGTTTCATGTGACGTCTTTTGCAAATTAGCTGATCTGCATGATCCACAGTTCTCCACTACTACCACCTGCCCCCAAAACATGGGTAAACTGTTACCATGACAGTTCATGTTTGCAACAGTTTTGCAAATCTTCAGTCAGGGTAGATTCAGATTCCAGTTTATTCCTGTTGCATTAAGATAACTACAACAGCTATGCAGTAGGATTTAATATGGATGGAAATTAGTGCACAATCCATAACCACACTGTCTTCACAGACAATGGGGGTTGGACTAGATGGTCTGTAAGGTCTCTTCCAACTCTATGATTCTATGCATTAATTTTCTCCGTTATGTGAGTGTAGGTTCCAGCGTTTCAATGAATTATGACTATCCCTTGCATAATGAACACCAGCACCTGGCAAGTAGGGTGCCAGTGGTTAGCAACTAGCAGAAGTCAGGGGGGCACATAGGGGTGCTATGTAATTTCTAGAAAAATCCTCTCCAGGAATCATCAGGAAACTATATACCATCACCCAACAGTGATTTTTAAAAATTTCTTTTCCTCCTGCTGGCTGCTGGAGTGCTGCCCCCCAGCAGGAAGGAAGCCTACTGGCAAATGCCTTAGGCCCATCAGTGTTTAAAAGCCAAGCCCCGTCTCTCTTCTTTCCTACTGTTGCTTTCTCAGTTCCCAGGAGAGCTGTGAGGGAGGTAAATGAAAAAATAATGAACTGATGTAAGCAGCACATGCTTGCTGCAAAAGAGGTTGATCCTTTGCTCAGACATGAAACCCAAAGCTTGTCTTGCAAAAGTAGAATTTAATTCTGTATCTTGGGGTGATAATACTCTGAGGATTTGTGTGTGGTAAAAGTGCTGTGAAAACGCAGAACCAGAATTTTAAACACTGGTTTATGTTGTTTCTCTTTTCCCCCTTCTTTTTTGGAATTTAGGGCATGACCCATAAGATGGAGTGTCTTGCCTTAGAATTCATTTAATTGTTTACTTTCAGAATGTGAAATGGGGAAAAACATGAGCGGACCATTGAGAACTGATCATTGCCCTGTAATTATTTAAATATAACAGTTTATTTTAATGAGCACCTCTTAAGCATATAGAGTAAAATATTAGCTGTATCATTTCTTTGATCCTAAATAACCATTCTAATGTTTTTGCTATAATTTTTTAGCATTTCAATAGCATTTCAGTTTCAATACTGTAATTTCAGTATTGCTGATGTCTCTCTGAATGGCAAACCAAGTATAAAGATGAGAGTTATTTGAAAATGAATTCTCAATGGTATAGTTTTAGATTCAGCTTCTTTGGAAAGGTTCTTGGATGTTGAACAAAGCTGAATCTACTAAAATAAAATGGAATATTACATAGTACTTCTATAAAAGGTATCCTTCTAAAAAAAATGAAATCTGGATTAGAGCATCTTCACATGTGGGTGATAAACCACAGAAGTCAAACACTTTAGCAAAACCCTATGCTAATGGTAAAAGCTATGTTTGACGACAAACAGTTCCAGGCATCAACTTTTAACTGAATTTGTACTATGAACTTTGTTCAGAAAATTTATTTTAGATATGTATTTTATTTTTTAAAATTATAATCTGTTTTTCCTACCACCCGTGGAGGTTCAGGAAAGTTTAACAGAATCTCTAAATTCAGTTCAGGATTATAGAACAAATTATCTGAAAAAGGTAAGCCAATGTGATATAGAAATTAGAGTGACTAGCATCTGGGAGTCCCAGGTTTGAATCCCCGCTCTGCCATGAAAGCTTGCTGGGTGACCTTGGGCCAGCCACACAGTCTCACCTTAAACTACCTCATAATGTTGTTGTGAGGGTAAAATGGAGGAGAGGAGAATGATATAATCTTCTGTAGGTCCCCACTGTGGAAGTATAAATGAAATAAATAATAAATAAAATTATCTGAATATTGCAGAAAAACTCAAAGAACTGGCACTTCCTAGAAACCTTCGCAGTGAATTTCATAACACATGGAACAATTTCAAGAGTATTTCTTAAACTGTGATTAAGCTATTGTGCCTGTGTTATGGGATATATCCCAATATTTTGATATTTCAAACCCAATATATGGGTCAATAGCGTAACACTGATAAATAAAGTCTAAAGAATTTTAGACCACTTATCCAGAGAGCCTGTTACTTAGTTCTTACAGGAGTTCAGAAATTAGTTGAGTTTAGTACATTATTATGCTTCCCATCCTTATTTTCTCAACTGCTTCTTTATTCCTATTGCTTTGAGCGTCTATATTTTTGTGCTTCACAGACCTGGCGTTGCACTGCAACTGACTGCTAAAACAGGCCAGAATTTGCCCTTCTCTAGTCTCAGTGATCTGTTCTGTGCATACACTTTGGGTGTTTTTTTCCCTGCCCAATTTGGCTTTTTGGGCTAAATTGAAGTTCTGCGTTTGTTCTCAGGAGTGTGCAATGAACCAAAACTGTCAGTAAACTGCTGAAAATACACAGGCAAATCAGCACAATTCATTAGGCATACAACAACCATGTTTAACGTAAGCAAACAAAACATTAATCTGCATTCAGAGATGAAAACTAAGAATAAAAAGTGATTAATATAAATCAACCCACAGATTTTCATCTGATTAGCCTTTCCTATCCACTCTATCATTTTTCTTCCTTTGCCCAGCCTCTAAAGATAAGGAATAGTGAAAGAACTAAGTCATCGATTTTCTCTTTCCATTAAGTTGTGGAGAATTTTAAATCTGTTTTTAAATGAAAACTGTAAATGCCACAATTTGTAAAATACTCTGTTTCAGTGGATTCAGAGGTCCATACTGAGTTGGTAGTCAATATGGTAGGGTTTATCTGAGCTTTGTTTTTCTCTGAAACATTTGAAAATGATAACATTTATAGTGTTAAGAACTAAAAATCAATCTTCTGCTTGAAATTAACACATAAGGCTGGAGCAAATTAATTTGAGCAATATCTGTCTCTGTTTTTACTTACTTTTTTCAAACTCCAGGAGGAGACCTAAAAAGATCCTTGGAATATTTGACAAGTAAAAATAGTTGGACTTGCTAATTGAGAGCTCTCACTAGCTGCCATATGGCCAGTTGGTAATTCATAAGGATGCCAAAGCTGTGGAATTCAGTTCCATCTCCAACACAGAACTGAAACATTTGCTGTGTTCTTTAAGCAAAGGTTAAAATATTTTCGACTAAAGAACTACACAGCCTTTTTCAGTCACGGTGTAAGTGGCAGAGTGTTTTTTAAAGATTCATCTCTTTAGAAAGTTGCATATTGTTGTTCCTTCTTTAAAATGTATCAAATGAAATTAAGAAGAGTAGGGGTGGTTTAATGATGGTTTGCTAAAAACTGAGTTTGTTCATGTTTTGTATTTAAAATAAGAATAGTCAGAGGCCCTTTCTTGCTAGGTACCTCTCAGGACTGGCTCAGAATGCACATCCTGTATACTTGATGACGACCAGTATGATATTATGATTAAAGTTTCAGATTAGAATTTGGGAGACCTAAATTTGAATCCCAACTGTGCCATGGAAGCTGAATTGTTGGGATAAAAAGAAGGGGAGAATAATGTTGTAAGTCGCTTTGGATCCCCCACTAGGAGAAAGGGACAGAAATAAATTATATGTGAACCAACATTCCTGAAAAACATGATGTACAAATTGACACAAACAAGTTTAGTGTTTTGCCTTGTGACAGTCATGGCATGGTACTTATCACCTGATGTTATTATCAAATGGTGAAACACGTGTCAACCAGCCACTGGTGTTTTCATTTCACTCTTAGGACTATTTCAAGGTTGAAAGCATAAGCAATATCATCTCTAGACAGCAACCACAAAAGGTATGTCCATTAACTGGCCTGCACAGGGTCCAATACCACCCCTATGTTCTTTCTCCTGTTTGCACTCTGCACACATTCCCTGCTTAGGCAAGAGGATTTGCGCTAAATTCATCAGTTCATAGAAAGGGAAGGCGATAAGCTGGTCTCTGATTCCCTGAGCAATTGTTTCTCAGATCTAACCCCTAGATCTGCAGTGAGAGAATGCAAAGTTATTCTGACAACTGTATCTTTCAGATAAGGCTAGGGAGCAATGGTGTTACGACTACAGTGGATTCATGTGTCATCACTTCTATTTTTGGTTGCAGGCGTGCAAACAGCTAGTTATTAGACATCTCCTAAGAGGTGTTCCTGTTTCAAAACTGCCACTTTCTGTTTGCAACTTTGAAATGCTGCTGGTTTGTGGAGCTCACTTTCTGAAGCATCACTTGTTTTCTTGCACATTCTTTTGCTCTCCTAATCATAGGCTGGGTAGCAGTGGGCAAATCATGATCTTTCATCTCAGTTCCCCAGTTGTGATTTTGAAGGAATAATAGTGACCCATCTCACAGGTTTACTAGGAGAAAGAAAGTGATAAGCAATGTAAATTGTTTTGCACAAAACACTGCCAATACTGATTAACAGTCCTGTATATGATACCACAGTCATGTGTAGTGTGGTGGTTAGGGTGCCAGACAAAGGTCAGGGATATCTATGGTTTAATCCTTGCTCTTCCATGGAAGATTGCTGTGTGATCTTGGACCATTCTCTCTCTCTCTCTCTCTCTCTCTCTCTCTCTCTCTCTCTCATTGTCAGGATATAGTAGAAGAAGGGGAGAACGATCTATGCCGCTTTGAGCATCTTGGAGGAAGGAGAGGATAAAAATGGAACAGTAAACAATCACGAAAGCCAGGGACATGGCTTCTTACACTCTAGAGTGACTAAGCCATGGAAGACTAGGGCAAGGCTATGCAGGTGAAAGTTGGCCTGATTCTTCATGGCTTACATTACATTCTGTGGGACAAAGAAATGAGCTCTGAACTCAGGGGAAGTTAGACAATCTGTCCTGCACACAAAAATGAGGAAACCAGTGATGATATTGCAGATTAGTCCTCATCCCATTAGGTCTTACTATGTATGCCTTTATGTGTCTCATTTGCCATTCACTGCTATGAGAGGGCAAAATGATCCCCATCCCAACAGAGGGTCTCCACTGAAGGAAACACACAATGTGTGTCTGTGCATAAAGCATTGTGATATCTGTGCCATTTTCCCACCCATCTCATTCTGTCTGTCATGACTGGCATCTTGCTACTACATAATAATGAATTAATGCAGTCTTGGCATGCCCATTCTAACCATCAGCAGTCACATAATAGCATGTCAGTATTAAGATCAGCTACCTGGATAGACTTGCAATGGGATTGGGTACAAGCAATTATTCTACATGACTAGCATCTCATAAAAATGTCTCTTTAGGAACAATTCTGACAATCTTGAAGTCAAGGAGGCTTAATAGTGCAGATACATCTTGTGTAACTGTTTTAAGACAGGCAGTTAATGCATTCAAGCAATCTATTCTGTGTGAACTAGTTTAGTGCACCTAGCAGGCTTGCAATTATCCAGCAGTTGTTCCTTTGTGTTGCAGTGTGGTCTGTTGTGCCCACAGATACTCCCCCTGATTCATAACAGAATCCCCTTTGTGCTTGAAGCTCCATGTGAGTTTTGGAGCCTTTCAGAGATTTGACTCATGGCCAAGTACCTCTAGGCAAAATATGAATAGCTCATACCTTAAACAGAGAAACCTGGACATGTCTTATGTTTCCTAAGAGCACATTCAGCCCCCAAAGTAAAGGGGTAGCTGTCTGGCTACCTTACACAGAATTTTGACATGCCTGTAATTTTCTTCTGTAATATAGTTTGACTGGTTCCAAAGATATGCATAAAGCTTTCTTAACTCTTAAATTGTACTTCTAGTGTCACTTCTACTGAAGTCGTGTTGCTGCTCTTCCATCATACTGCATAGCATTGTGCCTAGAGACATTTTTTTCAGTTGCGGTAGGGGAGAGAATTTATCAGTAGGGAGAGAAAAATACTTTTCCATGCATGAATTTATTAATGAGCACAGCTTAGATCCTTTGTATGGATGCAGTTGCAACTAAGGAGGTCAAATAACGGACAAGAACAATTATATAAACAAGACACTCAGCAAACCGTGTACTGCTTTCAGCATCCCACTGTTCCAAAGTATGTTTGCTTTTGTTTTTAAGCCCCCATGTTTAGTGACCAAAATGATAGGACATCAATTTCACAGGAATTTCATACTGACCTTCAGAGCCATCCCAGTCTCTCCTTCCCATACTCTGCCAGTTTGTAAATAGTCATTGGTGTTTGTGTTTATGTGGTAAGTTTCATAGGCTTTGTTAGCTAGTAGCTATTTCCTCCTAGGATTTAATCTATAGCACTATATGGATCTACCTTGCAGTATTTCTTTTGCCATTTTTGTGTCTAATTTTAACTGCTTGAAAAAGAGAAGCCCAATGATGCACAGACATTTATTTGTAATTAAGAATTATTTTAAAGGAGATGTTTGCAAGTGGAGCAATGTTTTCTTTCCCCATATTGTTTAGCCTAGCAGTATAGCAGTATAACAGGTTATCATATGTCAGCACACAAAGTACCTGTCGGATACTGTTCTTCCATGTTGGTACAGTGTGACTCTGAGCTGTGTGTCAACATGAGCTAGCAAAGATCTTTTCTACCTTATTTATGGAGTGGTGGATTCTTCAGAGAGTAAAAAAATCGTAATTGTGGCAAGTGATAATGCCTGCCTTCAAACAAAGGGAAGCCAAGGTAAAAAGCTTAGATTTGGGAAGAAAAGCAAAGTGGCAGACATCATCAGCATATGGGTTTCTGCAGAGGATAGTTTCTATGGTAAGTTTTTCTTAAAATTTGAATGAATTAGAAAAGTTAAGGAATTAGAAAAACAGTAAGGGTTATCAATCCATTACATTCATGGCCAGATTGTTACTAGCTGCTGTGAATCTGAGTGACCAGAGCTGTTATTTATAGACATCTGAGTAAGGATAGAAATAACTTGGTTTGTTACCGTGTTTGAAATCTGTGTTTAAAAATAATGCCTATCTATCCCATCCTTCCTCTCAAGTGTTTCAGGGCAGTGTACATGGTTCTCCCTTCCCCATTTTATCCTTATACTATCCCTGTGAGGTAGTTTAAGGGGCAGCATAAAATGGTTTTGTAGAGTTTTCCCCTTCTTTATATTTCTGCTAAACTAGTTGAGACTTTTCATGTCAAAGACAGAATTATTACACTAATATCAAAATGATACATTTTGCGAAGTGTTGAATAATTGCTACATTGCCAGCAATTAACTGTATGTTCGGGTCACATTTAATTGCTAAGTCTCTAGATTTTGGGTTACATGCTAATTCTAGAAGCATCATTCCCCACTGTCTGCAGGATTACATACCTATACCCTCATCCAGAGAAGAACCACATATTGGAAGCAGAAAGAAGGAG
Source organism: Eublepharis macularius (assembly GCF_028583425.1). Taxonomy (NCBI): domain Eukaryota; kingdom Metazoa; phylum Chordata; class Lepidosauria; order Squamata; family Eublepharidae; genus Eublepharis; species Eublepharis macularius. The sequence goes on from NC_072790.1 coordinate 132,420,202, forward strand.
CATAAATAGGAAACACACCTGGTTGAGGTTCTTAAATATATTGGTTTATATAGATGTCTTGTAATATCTGTTCTGTTGGTGATTCAAGGGCATCTAATCCAGCAGAGGATTATTTATTAGAAAATGATACTGTGCTTGTTGTATTATGGATTTTTTTATCTGTGTCTGGAAACTTTTTAGCCATACTGTGTGACTGATTAGCAGGGAGAATCGTCTATATTTCACAGTGACCATTTTAGTCACCTGTGGATCCTACCCTCAAGATACATTGATAAGATTTGTGAGGTGCATTTTCCTTAGACTAGTGAACATTCAACCTTATTGTTCCCCTTTCTTCCTTAAGCTAAATATCTAATATTTAAAACATTTCAGAGCATTGGCTTGAAGAAGAAATGCACAAAAATAGTACTGGAATGGTGAGGAACAAAATAAAGTGAAATGAAATGTGACAAAGAATGTTTGGTCATAGCTTATCTGTTTCATTCATGAAAAATGCCTTAGATAGACATGTCTAATGCAAACTATAAGAGCAGTAAACCAGAAAAAGACCATTTCTGTCACTGCCTACATCTTTGTTTTAGTTTGCACTGTGATAATGTTTTGTTCTCTTTTGTTGTGATGAATGACCACCCGCAAATTAAAAGAAAAAAGTTGCTGTTGACAATTTTTGCAGATGCAGTAATTTGTTATAGAAGTCTGAAATATTGACCACTGCTTTCCCTCATTGACCATTCAATTTCTTCAAGAATTAAAGAAAATACACATTCTTTATTTCAGTCATTTTTCTTCAGTAAATGTTGTTGGGATTGTAGCACTGAGATTGTGAAACAAAATGCATTTAAATGGGAACTAAAACAGTAGCAGTTGTCAGGTTCTGCCATAGGCGCCGCCCTTTGAGACTCCAGCATGCCTGACTTCAGCCTTCAGGAAATATGCGGAATCCCGCTCTGTGGAATGAGGGGGGTATACCTCACCCTCACACCCTCTCAGTCCACCCACAGGTCCCTTCAACCTGACATTGTCTCAGCTGTCTTCCACAGCAGCTGTCTCCATCCAGTTGTCGGTCTTGGTCTTGGTCTTGGTCTTGGTCTTGGTCTTGGTCTTGGTCTTGGTCTTGGTCTTGGTCTTGGTCTTGGTCTTGGTCTTGGTCTTGGTCTTGGTCTTGGTCTTGGTCTTGGTCTTGGTCTTGGTCTTGGTCTTGGTCTTGGTCTTGGTCTTGGTCTTGGTCTTGGTCTTGGTCTTGGTCTTGGTCTTGGTCCTCCCCCTCCCCCCCTACACTACCCACCCACACCCTGTGGGTGGACTTCCCTTATATCCTTTTCCTCATTCCTGGCTCCACCTGCTAGCCACACCCCTCGTTTGCACTCTAGCCCTGGCCTTGGATGCCTCAAGCAGCTGCACCTGGGGTAGCTAGTCTGGCTGCTTTGGGCAGCTACAGCTGTGTTCTCTTGGCTGGCTGCCAAGCCTCCTCTGCTCAGAGCTTCCAGCAGCCTCAGCTGGTCCCTATTATTCCATTCCTCCCTGTTTGCAGGTTGGGGTGTGGACCTGTTCTGCTTCTGCTGCCTTTCTTCCCCTGCCAGTAAGGCTGCTGTCTGGCTGACTGATGGCTGGCTGTCCCTATCTCTTGTGCCTTCTCACTCTGCCCTGGTCCCCTCCTGGCTGTCTTTACTCCCCCTGTAGGGCTCTTAACCTCCCACTGGAGGGTGGGGCTAGCTGGCTTCCACCTGCCCCGACTGACCCTCTGGGGCTTGGGAGCGGCTCTGCCCTCCTGTGGCTTGGGTGCCTCTTTCCCCCTTTCTGTTGTTGGTCTGCGCTGGCCCTGGGTGTCCGTTGGGGTGCCTGGGTAGTTGTCCCCCGACTGTCTCCCATTCCCTCTTCCTGGTAAGTCTGGGGGCTGAGCCTCAGACTCTGGACAGCAGTAACAGTGCAATCTTATAAAGAGTTACTCCAGTCTAAGCCTATTGAAATAATACAATTTTACCATGAAACAATGAAGTATGAGAATCAACCTATTTAATCTATTACAACTTTGATGAAGATGGTTAATTTTTAAACCACTTTTCATTACTTTGACTCCTGTACAGAGGGGTAAAGGAATTCCCTTTTGGCAGCCTCCCAGCAAGTGCTGTTTTTTGCCAAAATTTCAGGGTGCTGGCTTTGCCCTTCAGTCCTTGAACTGCCTGGTCTCTGTATATCTTAACCCTCTTCCCACTTCGAAGATTTAAAATCAACCCACAAGGCCCTGTTGCATATTACTTGCAAGGTAGGGTTGCAGGCTGAGGCTGGCAACCACCAGGGGACTTCCTTTGGGGGGGTGGGGCACTAGCCAACAATGTTGTTGGAAAAGTGATCACTTTGTATGTAACCCAGAAGTAACATCTTCTCATAGGAGACAATGCTCTAGCATTCACCCCAAACTCTATAGTTTGGATGGTTTGGGTGAACACCTGGAGCATTTCCTGCCTTGATGATGTTACTCCTGGCTCGTGCGATAAGTGACATCATTGTATTGCTGGGAACCATCATTCCCCCCCCCCCGCTCCCCGGCCACTATGTTGAGTGGTAGCAGGAAAAGTTGGGGGTGGGGAGGTCTAGGCTAGATTCATCTCCACTCAGAATGGGCCTTTTTCTTTTGTATCAACAGAGCTGTGGAATGCCCTTCCTGTAAATGTGCAGTAAGCGCTTTTATTATTTGCTTCTTGAAGGATAATCAAAAGGTTTATTTCTCAGTTGCCTTTTGGCTGCTTTGTTTCCTGACCGAAACACATTTCTGCGAATGTTTAAAAACTGCTGTCTGAAATTTGTTTCGTTCATGTTGTTATAGTAGATGCCTGCTTTTACAAAGTAATCATTTCAATCATTGTATGCCACCTTGAAACTGTGCAAAAATGGCTTAGAAATAATTTGTAAATTATTAAAATATGATGCAGCAACCTTGCTTTAACACTAAGGAAGTCTAGATCTGGTCAGTGGCTTAATGGGAGACCACATTGGAACTCTATGAATGCTATGCTGAGCTCTGTAATAGAAAAAAGTCACATAAATTTAAATCTATAATACCACATACATAAAGCGTATTTGGGGTACATGATCTGGGTGTCATGACCAGTGATGTTTCCTACTCGATATTGTGGCAATACTCACAGTATGTCTTCCTACTGAAGGACATTGGTGATACAAGTGGACAGAAAACTGAGATAAATAGGCTTAATGAACTATCTTAATAGACTCCTGAAGTTCTTCTGCCATCAAACACTATTACTGGCTTTTCTGTGCTAGTTGAAAAATTGCTATGCATTTGTAATCTGGAACTGTTACAATTTCAACTTTTATAAGTGTTGTATGACCTACAGTTGATTGCATATCTTTTAAGTATTATTATGGGTCATTTAGCTCTGAAGTAGCTAGAATAGAGGGGTAAAACGTTCACGGACTGCATATCTACAAAAACGGCCATTCTCAAAAGGCTGTTAGCATTATAGCTTGAATGTGATGTAATTAAGAAGTAAATTGGGTTTTTTTGGATAAGAAATAGTCTAGTTAGAAGCCAAATTAACCAAGGTTCACACTGTTTCTGAACTTTTATTCTTTTATAAGGTTGCCTTTAAGAGAACTATAAAAATTAGTTTATAAGGTGAAAGTTAGTCTAAACCCATATAGTTTCATCAGAAGCTTGTTACATTTATATAAATCCTTCCGTTTTAATGCTGTAATGTTTCCATCAAAGTTGATTATTTCTGGATCTTTTAATATTGAAATGCTTAATTTTGCCTATATTTTTATGCTGGCTAGTTGGTGTTCTTGGTTAAAAAGCTGATCCTAGGAAATCTACATCATTTGCATTGTATTCTTTGGTGGCTGAATCATTATGACATAGAAAGTAAAATCAGGAATGAAGGGACTTTCCTACACACTCAATTTGTTCGTGATTTTTATAGCAGTTGATCCCCACACATTCGAATTGATTTGAGTATGGTTCTTTCACATGGTTGCCCTCCCTTTGCATTTTTACAGTTGTGGATTTGGTTTATTTTGTTCTGCACATGCCTTAAATAATCTGGATTTTCCAGTGGGGGTGCTGTTGTCATTGGTGGTATCATCGGTGATGTCACAGTCCCCCCCCCTTATTTTTTGCACATGCTTATATTGATAGAAGTCTTTGCATGGGGAAGCCTAAAACAGAAGCAGCTCCACCACCCATACCTAAATTTATCTGCCCAAACTGGAGAGCCCTGCCTCGGCTGACCAAGAGCCAGGAAAGAGAGGCCAGCACTAGGGATGTGCGCTTCGGCTTTCTGAATGTCGAAAGAAAGCCGAGACAAAAGTGTTTCGGCTTCTTTCGGGTTATCCGAAACGTTTCAGAGAAAGCCGAAACGTTTCGGCTTATCCGAAAGAAAAAAAGCCGAAACGTTTCGGCTTCTTTAGGCTTTCTTTCGGCTTTTTCAATGGGAAAATGCCTCCGTCTTCCCGGACGCCTGGGGGAGGCATTTTCCCACCGAATCAAGCCAAAATTGGTGGGGACCTTCCTCTAACCCCTCTCTAACAACCCCCGAAGTTTCAGACCGACTGGGCTTTGGGGGGCCATGTTATGGCCCCCCAAAGCAGGTCCCCCTATCCTCCCATAAGAAAGCGAAGGGTGAGCATATTGTTAGCATGCTGCTGCTCATCTTTCTTCATTATTTCCTATGGGGAAAAATGAAGAGGCAGGCTTCCTTTGCCAGGGCTGGCATTTTGCATGCAAAATGCCCCCCAACCCTCTGGGGCCCTTCTCCCACCCTTCCTCCCACCCCCCACCAAGGCTCAGCCTGCTCCCACTTGGGGGGGGGCATTTCATGGCCTCCCCAAGTAGGTGCTCTGTTCTCTACCACTGACAGCTGGGGGAGGCTTGTCTTGCCAGGGGTGGCATTTTGCATGCAAAATGCCCCCCAACCCTCAGGGGCCCTTCTCCCACCTCTACTCCCAGCCCCCACCAAGGCTCAGCCTGCTCCCACTTGGGGGGGCCATTTCATGGCCTCCCCAAGTAGGTGCTCTGTTCTCTACCACTGACATCTGGGGGAGGCTTGTCTTGCCAGGGGTGGCATTTTGCATGCAAAATGCCCCCCAACCCTCAGGGGCCCTTCTCCCACCTCTACTCCCACCCCCCACCAAGGCTCAGCCTGCTCCCACTTGGGGGGGCATTTCATGGCCCCCCCAAGTAGGTGCTCTCAGCCCCCAAAGTCCACCCCTACAGCCCCACACAAAGCCAATTCCCCCCCAGCTGCCACACACAGACCCAAATCCCCACATTAGCCCCTCACAGACCCAAATCCACCCCCAGCAGCCCCACACCCATAACCCCAGGAACAGGCTGGCAAAGGCCAGCCCTCTCCCTTTGTTCCCTATGCTGGGAACTTCTAAATTCTCTTTCCCTGGCCGATTCTGCACAGCCCAGGGGTGCTACAATGGTGGGCACACTTCTGAGTGCCAGCTGGTCCCTGTGAAAGAGCACCTGAACCACAGACACCCTTCCTCAAGTTCCCCCACCACCTACAGAGATGGGAACCAACTGATGTCAGTGGTAGATTTCAGGATCATGGCCATATCTCTATCACCTTGAGGTGAATCCCCTTTATGGGGAGATTCTTTATTACAGGAGGTACATTGATGATGTGGCCATGATCCTGAAATCTAGTGAACACCTTGAAGAATTAGGACAGTGGATGAATTCGGTGGATAGCAACATTAAATTGACTTGGCAGTCCAATTCCAACAGCATTAACTTTTTGGATGTGATGGTGTATAAGACCTTAGAAGGGAAGTTAGGGGTAAAACCCTTTAGGAAGCCCACGGACAGATGGGCATACTTACATTATTCTTCCCATCATAAGATGAGCCTTAAACATAATATTCCATTTGGCCAGTTTTTAAGAATTAAACGGAATTCAACTAGAATGGAGGATTACAGGAGGGAATCCACTAGGATGCGGGATGCCTTCCTTGCCAGGGGGTACCCTTATAGAGTGGTGGATAACGCGAGGAAACGAGCGGATGCCACGGTTAGAAGTTCCTTACTACGCCCAACCACTAAGGAGGAGAACAACAGACTCGCGTGGTCGCTGGATTATTCCCCCCTAGCTTCACCAATTATGAGTATCATCAGACGGAATTGGCACATAGTAAGCAACATTACGGGCTGCTCTCAGCCTCCCATGGTGGGGCTTAGACGATCTAAGAACATAAAAGGTCTGGTGGTGCACTCTGACTTTAAGAGGGAAGAAGCACTTCGCTCCCTTCCAATTGGCCATTTTCCCTGCGGCCACTGTAATGTATGTCCCATGTCTGTTAATGCAGGCACCATAATGAATCCTGTGTCCGAGAGGAATTTATTTTCGAAAGAGTTTTCCACATGCAGTACCCACAACGTGGTCTATATAATAAGATGTTCTTGCGGATTGTTATATATAGGGAGCACGACTCTCTCAGTTAGGCTCCGTATTCAGGAGCACATGTCAAAAATCAGAAATAAAGTTTTGGAAGCGCCTCTCACTCAACACTTCATACAGCATCATACAAACGAACGGGAATTGGAATTCACAGTTCTGAAGGTATTGAAGGAGGGGGCAGGTATAAATATGCGGCGGTCTTTATTAAAATTGGAAACAGAATTGATTTTTAGACTGCACACCTTGGCCCCAAATGGTCTTAATCTGGAGGCAGATTTCACACCTTTCTTGTAGTTCCAAATGATCTCGATAAGGAGGTATTTTTTTAGGTGTGGAGGCACCGGAACTGTACATTAAAGAGTGACATTATTATAGGATGTTTTGTGTGGTCGAAAAATGGATAATTTATTTGTGTGAGTGCACTTTAAGCAGTTGATACCGAGAAGCAACCCTCATTGGGGCAATACCCTTATAAACTCCACCCAGATTCATATTAGTACTATAGAGGAGATCGAGAAAAGACAGAGGCTTTGCCCAGGATTAAAACAAGGAAATTTACATGATAGACGACTCCTGCCTTATATATATCAAAAAATAAATTTCATTGGTAAGTTTATGGAGGTGATGGTTCTTTTCGTAGTTTACATCATAACTCCTGTACAAATGCTAAGATTTATGTACTTGGATATGTATTAAATTGTATACATTTAATTGTGTTTCCAGGCAATTGTATGGAGGCTTTTGAAGAAGCATGTATATAGCGAAACGGGATACTTAGCCGGGCATACCCGTTGCCATTCTCCCGTCGGGAGAAACCCCCTCCCGCGGGGGTTGCTCCCTGCATGAAATACTACCAATTTGGTTATACAATATGTTGCCTGAGATGAACCAGTAAAAGCATTTTTGGAAACAGAATTTCCGTCCTTCTACGGTCCTTTATTGACTCTTGCTTGGTTTTTCTCTGTTGGGACAGAGCCTGGAGAGCTGCAGCTATGTTCTTTTCAAATTGCCTTTTCTGGTGCCGGAAGTGGTCATCAGGGCTTTTGTAAATTTTCAGATTTGTCAATTTCATATCAATAGATAGATGTAAGATTGTAGTAATAAATGCAGCAGATTCTCTGAATTCCCAGTTTCATTTAATAAAAAAGAAAGAGCAAGTCTCTAGCATCTTCCTCGCAGAGATATAAGAAAAAAGAGCCAGTTTGGTATAGTGGTTAAGAACGGCGGGACTCTAATCTGGAGAACCGAGTTCGATTCCCCACTCCTCCACTTGAAGTCAGCTGGGTGACCTTGGATCAGTCACAGCTTCTAGGAGCTCTCTTAGCCCCACCCACCTCACAGGGTGATTGTTGTGGGGATAATAATAACATACTTTGTAAACCGCTCTGAGTGGATGTTGTCCTGAAAGGCAGTATATAAATCAAATGTTGTTGTTAAAAGCTTGTCTCTGCAAGGGAAGGGGCTAGAGACTTACTTTTTAAAAAATGAAAACAGCAAATTCAGAGAACCTGCTGCAATATTTATTATGACATTAGGTTGATCTATCAATATGAAAATGATGATTAAAAAAAAATAGTCTCTAGCTCCTTCCATCGTGGAGATAATTTTTTTCCCTCATATCTCCTTAAGGAAAGAGCTACAGGCTTACTTTAAAAAAAAAAATGAAAGCAGGGAATTCAGTGCACCTGTTGTTACAATGGTAGGTCAGTGTAGTGATATGAAATTGATGATTAAAAAAGATTAAAACAAAAGGTGGGACAAAAGAAATGTTATGCATGAGGGGAAAAAACTATTCAAAATCAGCTTCCAGGAAAAGATCAGGGTAAAAGTGGTCTCAAAAGAGCTGGAAAAAAACAGGGATGGGAGGTGCAGCTTAAATCAAAAAGGCAAAAAAAAAAATGAGTGTGGAACTCATGGTGTAAATCGATACAGTACGGGACCAGAACCAACAGAAAAAAGCCCATGTGGAAACCCCCAAATGTCTCACAACTAACCTCTTTTCAAAAATTCTTCTTCATTGTAAGTATTCCTAAAATACATGTCTAAGTCACCACATGAAAATTTGAAAACATTTTTATCTTCATCTATAAACAAAAATAAATAAATGCTTATAATAACCTGGATCATTCTCTCCCCCCCCACCAGAAAGTTCGTTATAAAAGTATTGAAATCTCTAATTCTTCCATATTTAATGCTCTTATAAATGCTAATTTCAGCTACTGAATACCTGATGTCAGTTGCTGTACTTTTTTCACTGTGTTGGCTGTGTGTATATTAACACTATCACTGAAGAATTATGAGAGTTTTTAACTGCTGGAGAAAAAAATCAACAGGTATAAACTTGCTCCTTGATACATACAAATTAGATCAGAATATATGCCTTCTTTCATGGATATTGTAAACCAGCTGTTATTCTGTAGTATGTACTTGTTTGCATCATAAATAATTTATCTCACCATCTGGAGTATATCCATTACAAATCTAAGGCAATTTAAAATTATTTCCTTCAAGAAGATTTTAAAGGAATCAGTGTGCACTTGTAAGCAGCTACCTCTATTCTTTTCCACCGATAGAGCACTGAACAGATTTCGGCATTGTTTCCAAATTTCCATGAAATCCAGGTAAACAGTATGGAAGGAATAAAGGAAGGGTCTCCTTTAAAACCACTGGCACGACAACTTACAGATGCAGACAGACTTAGGAAGGTCATCCAAGAACTTATGGACACCGAGAAATCATATGTAAAGGTAATAAAAATGCATTGTAACCATCTCCCCCCCCCCATAGCATTTACTTAACTGGAAACATGATTTAGGAACCATGCCGTATATTAACTGGTAGTGTTTGCTTTTTATGTGAATTTCCACCTCCTTCTATGAGTATCCCTTCCCTACAGTCTGACTAAAAACAAAAATCCAAGATTTAAGGGACAAAGGACAAAACTGAAGCAATTCTCTTAGAGCTAAACTACATGAGATGCCTGACACGTGTTAAGTTTACCTGGGAAGTGTAGTTGGGCCTGCCCCTGAGCTCCCAGAGGAAAACCCGAGCAAAGAGGAATTTTGCATGAGTGCGCCTTGCAAAAATCAGCTCAGCCCGGGTTTTTATCCAGGAACGGGAAGCATGTCAGAGCAGCAGCAGAACCAGAAGGATGGGAGGGAAAGAGTCAGTGAAGAGAGCCCGAAGAGAGCCTTCTGATGTTGCTAGCTCCCTGTCAGCTTCGGGTTTGGCTCTCTTTGGGCCCCTTGCTGACTCTTTCCCTTCTATCCTTCTGGCCCTGCTGCTGATCTGATATGCCCCCCTGCCCCTGAGCTCCCAGAGGAAAACTTGAGCAAAGATGATTTTTGCAAGACACAGTCTTGCAAAAATCTGCTCCATTTGCATTTTCCTCTGGGAGCTTGGGGACGGACCTGACTACACTTCCCAGGTAAACTTGTGGAAACCTGACACAGGTCAGGCGTTTTGTGTAGTTTAGCTCACAATCATGCAAAGACTTCCAGATCTTATTTTTGTTATGAAATATGGCATCCAGATCCGAATCCTCTGTCCAAATCCGAATCCTCGAGTGAATCCAGGTTCTGATTCAAGGTTCTGGTTTTGTCTTTTAAAACTCTTAATGGACTGGGACCAGCATATCTACAGGACCATCTCTCACCCTATACTCCCCAAAGGCTGCTCCATTCAGCAGACAAACATCTACTGGTAGTCCAATTTGGAGAAATTCTCCTGGAGTTCTTCAAAATGCATCCTGGTTGTTACCCTCCTGAATAATTTGGTATCATTAGCAAACTTGGCCACTCCACTGCTTACCCCCAAATTTAGATCATCTATGATAATCTAAATCTATGATAATCTGAATAGTATCACTTTCAGGACTGATACTTGTGAGACCACCACAGCTTCTCTCCTTTTATTCCTGCTCTTTGATTCCTTTCATTTAATCATTTTTAATTAAGTTTACTCTTGAATTTTTGGTGAAAGATCCTGTCAAAAGCTTTTTGGAAGTCCAGTTGTATAATATCCCAATCACCTGTTATCTACATGCTGTTAACATTCACAAAAACTCCAGAAGGTTAGTGAAGCAAGACATGTTGGTTTCTCATCAGGCTTTGTTCCTTGATGTGCTTAATTCTGTTTTTTATTAAAAGCTTCTGTAAGTTTACTTGGTCAGATGTTACGCTACCTGGCCAGTAATTTCTTGGATTCCTCCTGGGCACCTTTTTAAATATAGGTGCAATATTTGCTGCTTTCCAGTCTTCCAGTAAAGGCCAATTTTAGTGACAAGTTGCTGGTTAGAATATCAACAGTGTCACACCTGAGTTCCTTAAAAACTCTTTGGGATATGCTATTTGACCCAGAGACTTGTAAATTAATTTGCTGTGTAGTTCTAGAAGAACCTCATCTTTTGTCACCTCAATTTTACTCAGTTCTTCAGATGCTCTTCCTGAAAACAGCCCCACATTTTCCATAGTGAAAACAAATGTAAATAATTCCATTTCTCTGCCATCTTCTACCTTCTTTATTCAGGCCTTTCACTTCTTTGTCATCCAACTGTCCAAGTGCCTCCCTGGCTGGTTTACTATAACTAACATTTTTGAAGAAACCACATCTTGCTCTAATGCAAAGTTGTATAATGTTTGGTATCTTTACAGGATCTGAGTTGCCTCTTTCAATTATACTTGGAGCCTCTTCAAAGTGAGACATTTCTCACACAGGATGAGGTAAGAAAAATTTGGGGTTTGATTTTTAAAAAACCTTGCTTTTCCATTTTTTTAAAAAAATACTGCATTGTGTCAGACATGAAAAGAGACAGTTTAACAAGATGGAGGCTATTTCCATAAAGGTTGTTTTCCCCAGAAGCGATGCTGTTAGGAAGTAGGGTTTTTTCCTGCTTACGCACAGCAGCAGCATGGCACATTCATGCACCTTCTCCCAGGGTTTCACTGGCTCTCTCCTGATATTTTCCAAATCTGATGTGTTCCAACATTTTGGGAGAGACTGCCACTAAGCCTTGATGGTTGCCATGGGAGGGGGGGGGGGGTCACATTTCCCTTATAGCAGCCATTTCTTCTCCCCACCACTGCAGGGGGGGGCTTCTTTGGAGTTTTTAAATTTTAGTATTGTTATATTAAAATACCATTATAAGAACACATGCAGCAGGTTCTCTGAATTTCTAGGGTTTTTTTGTTTTTTAAAAAAGTAAGTTTCTAGATCCTTTCGTTGTAGATATACAAGGGCAAAGACATATCTCTGCAATAGAAGGGGATAGATACTTTTTAAAAAGCTGAAAAGTTAAATAAGCTGTTACACTTATTGTTATAAAGTAACATTGATATAACTATATGTAATTTCTGTTATAAAAAAAACCCCAGCACAAAAGCCCTGGTGGTGCAATGCAGGAGGAGAAGCCACTGCCAGGGGACCAGGGAAAGGAAACTATCTGTAAATTTGCCATGTGGAAACCCTTTGCATTATGTTGGAAGCTCCAGCAGCAACATGGAAACTACACATACCTGAACCTGGGCCAATTCCAGACGACTAACCTGAAGGCGCTGCATGCCGCCATGTTCTGGATCGCGACGGGGAAAACACGATATTTCGTGTTTTCCCCGTCGCGATCTGGAACATGGCGGCATGCAGCGCCTTCAGGTTAGTCATCTGGAATCGGCCCTGTTGCATTATAGTAATATCTCTGCTCTAAACATTGACTGCACTGCTGACAAATGTTTCTAAGAATTTTGTATTGAAGAAGCCTGTTTATTTGTGATTGGGGCCGAAACTATTACAATACAAATTCAATCACGTTAAGTGTCCCCTTCTTTATCTCCAGTATTTATTTAAAATGTCTAGATCCCACTTACCTCCTCAGACTCAAGGCTAATAGTGTCTTGTAACAAATTGATGTATTGCCTTTTCATATTACTATTATTAGGCAGCATTATGACAAACTCATATCCCCCAAGTTTGATTCTGCCTCTCTCCTGGTCTTCCTTCTTGTAGATGGAGTCTTTGTTTGGCAGCCTGCCAGAGATGTTGGATTTTCAGAAGGTGTTTTTAGAGACCCTTGAAGATGGAATTTTGTCCTGTCTGGATTTTAATACCCTTGAAACCCCTTCTCAGTTCCGGGTGAATATAAGATCTTGTTTTATGTCTAAAAGTGCATTCTAATAGTAAGGCTTATTTCCTCTATTTCTTCTTTTCTCTGTTCCAAATGGAAGGTTTTGTACTTAAAAATTAAAGTGCTCAAAAGGAAAGCTATTTAGACATTTAGTTAATTGAGAGATACCGAGTACATTTCTATAACTGCTGCCATTTTGATGCTTATGTGGCTTCTTTCTAGCACAGCTTCTGCAGTTGGTTCAGCCTGAAAGCTGCTGTTCTGTCTTCATGATCCTTGAGAATAAAGTTCAGGCATTGGCTTTCTCAACCCACCAACCGTGATTCTTACAGGCACAGTGTGATTGTGGGTAGCATAAGTTTGTGTGAATGTGAAAATAGTGGTGTCTTTTCTAACAGTGATTGCTGTAAACTTAGAAATTATGATAGAGGCTGAACAATTAGTTATCTTTTTAATGTATTGGAACTCCAAATTCCAAGATGGAATCTGTGCATATGTATACTTTGGTATGCTATAATTGAAGATACATTATTTGTAAAATGGGTTTGGCAATAGGAGCTTATTGGTAGCTATTTTTATATATATGCAGAGAATGTACCCATTTGTAACAGTAAAATAAGATTACTAAATAACTTCTGTAAGGCTTTGCATCTTGGAACCATGTACATTTTTGTAGTACCATAAGCTATATCACACACTTGCTTGATCTCTCCCATTCCAGACTTGTAAACAATATGTATGGCATTCTGAAACAAATACTGTGCTCAAAAACTGAACAATTTTTTATCTGAGAATGACCAACATTGATTTTAGCAAGGCATAATCAGCTTCCTTTTTCCCAAGTATGTTCATTGTATTTGGTACCATGGTCATTCTGAGTGAAAATGTTGAAAATCTGTAGTTACAAAGAAGCAGCAGCTGCACCCAGACAAGATTAGAGAAGTCTTAAATTCTGATACTGCGGCCTAAAAACGAGGGGGAAATATCCTTAAATACTGTGCGCACTACTTAGTACATGAGGCAACAATAAACTGAGTTTATTTCATATAGCATTGTAGAGGTATAAAGATGTGTAGAGGAAAGCTGAAAATGTTCATGTTTTTAACTGGTCACTTAGGCATAAGTCAAACCTGATTTTCTTGTACGCACATAACATGGCTATTGCAAAACATTCATTAGCATATTTTCTTAGACAAGGCTATCAGGTGGTACATAAGTACAAAAAATGTTCAAGTGCGTAAATAACATTTTTTTTTTTTTTTTTTTTTTTTTTTAGTTTCAAAAAATTTTATTGAAAGTGTAACAAGTAACAAGATCAACAGTAAATGCGTAGAAAAAAGATGACATCATACGTAACAATGTTCGGATACAACAATACATAAACATCAAAACACTAACAGTTGGCAATATTCAAGTGTGCAAATATTATACATAATCAACAGGAGTCTAATACAGTGTTAAGCAAGCTAATTATAACAGCATCGGGAGAATCATGTACAGGCACATCCATTATGTCGCAGAGTAAATCCATATTTCAAATTTCGGGGTTTATAATCGCGTAGTGAGGTAGCTTAGAGATCAGCCATTCATTCTGAGATAAAAATTCCAGGAAAGGGTACCATTGTGCGTAAAATTGTGTAGGTTTGGAGGGGTTATGCAATGCTCGAATTCTGTCTGTGATCTTTTCCATCATAAGGTGGTCCCACACCACTCTATACCATATGTCAAGAGTGGGAGGGAATCGCGATTTCCACCTGAGTGCAATTGCAGCCTTTGCAGCTGCTAGGAGAGTTCTGACCAATGCCTTCCGCAGATGGGGAATATCTAGGTCTCCCCAAAGATCCAAGAAGACAAGTCCCGGGCTTGGGGGTATCACATAAGTCGTGATACGGGAAATTTCCTGGAGAACCGCCTTCCAGAAAGCAGCAACACTTTTACACTCCCACCAGCAGTGTAGGAACGTACCCTGCTCCCCGCATTTTTTCCAGCAGAGTGGAGACCTGCTGGGATATATTTTCGCCAGCTTTTGGGGAGTAAGGTACCACCTGTGGATAATCTTATAGGTTTGGAGGCGCACATTGGCGACAGGGGAGTTAAGCAATGCAGAGTGCCAAACATGCTCTCTATCTTCTCGTGTGAGTTCTATCCCACAGTCCTGTTGCCATTTATTGAGCAGCGCTTCAGTGTTTAGGGGTTTGGTATCAAGCAGGGTGAGATATAGTCTTGACAGGAGACCTTTACGGTTAAATGAGTGGGAGTCCAGAAGTGTTTCAAATTTAGTTGGTGGTTTAGTCATTACGCTTTTTATATTCAATTCGTGCAGAAGATATCGCAGTTGCAGGTAGAAAAACCAGGGGACTTCCCTGCCCAGGTTGTTGTTCAAGTCTACTCTGCTTATGATACCATCCTTGGTGGCTATGTCCAACAACCTCAAGTCCCGCAGGTCATCCCAGGAGCGCAGTGCGGTTATATTATGCTGGCGAGGCATGCCCTTATGTGATGTGAGCACTGAAAAGCGGGATATGGCCGGGAGAAGGGAATGTTTATGTCTGTCCCAAAGCTTCAGCAGTGCAGCAAGGAACATATTTTGATATATGGAGGGAGGACGCAAACTTGGGGTAGACCAGAAAGTCTCTCGCAACGTTTTTGGCTGGGAAAAGGTGCCCACTATGTTTATCCAATCAGAGTGTCCAGAGGGGAGTAATATCTGGAGGATGTCTGTCAATCTGGCTGCATCAGAATAGAGCCCTATATTTGGGTAGTTAAAGCCCCCTGCTGTTTTAGGGGCGCACAAAACTTTGAAGGCAATCCTAGGGCGCTTATTCTGCCACAAGAATCGATTTAATGCCGTCTGCCATTGGCTCAGAATTTTGCTAGGGATTTCAATCGGAATTGTTCTATACAAAAATGTCAATTTTGGGAGGACGAAGGATTTTATCAAATGGTATCTTTCATACCATGCCAGGTTTTGCTTGTTCCATTTGAGCAGGAGGTGTTTGATTTCTTTCATCTTTTGGACGTGGTTTACCTGGAGTAGCTGGGCTGGGTTGGGAGGGATATTTATGCCCAGATATCGGAGGTGTGATTTGGCCCACTGGTATTTAAATTGCCGTTTTATGTCGTTACACGTCTCCTCTGGGAGATTCACTGATAGGATGGTGGATTTGGCTTGGTTTATCCTCAACCCCGATATACACCCAAAGTGAGCAAGAACAATTGCCAGAGCCTTTAGGGAAACAAGTGGGCACGTAAGAAACAGCAAGATGTCATCAGCGAATAAGCATATTTTGTAAGTACGTTTGTCTATTTCAATGCCTCGAATCCCTTCATTGGTTCTTATCTCCTCTGCTAAGGGCTCTATCGCGAGGGCGAAAAGGATGGGGGAAAGGGGACACCCTTGGCGCGTGCCTCGGTGTAGAGTGAAGGGATCGGACGCTAAGTCATTAAGTTTGATTCTTGCCTTGGGGCCTGCGTATATCGCTTTAATTGTTTGTAGGAAGTTGGGGCCGAACTTCATGTGGGAAAGGAGCATCTGCAGGTACGGGACCTCCAGGGTGTCAAAAGCTTTTTCGACATCCAAGGAGAGGAGTGTGGTTTGTAATTTGCTGTGTCTACTGAATGTTAAAATGTTCAGCGCCTTATAAATGTTGTCGGAGATGTCCCTATTGGGGATAAAGCCTATCTGATCTGTACAAATATAATTTCCAATGAAAGAATTGAAGCGTCGTGCATATATTGAGGTAAAGATTTTATAATCGACATTCAGCAAAGAAATCGGTCTATACGAACCGGGGTTAGAGGGGTCTTTGCCTTCCTTGGGGATCATGGTGATGACTGCCTCAGCCCAGGTTCCAGGTAAGGTCCCCAATTTATGCACCTCATTACAGGCCGATAACAGGGGCGGGATTAATACCAAAGCAAACTTTTTATAGAATTCGGCCGGATAGCCATCCGGCCCAGATGCCTTATTGCTCTTTAAATTCTTAATGGATTCCAGCAGTTCTGCGGCGGTGATTGGGGTATCCATTAATTGGCTATGTTCCGCTGCCAGTTTTTTAATGTTCTTATGGGTTGACAGATAGTTCCTAATTGACATTTTATCTGGCCTGGAGGAAGTATATAAATTTGTGTAAAATTTTGTAAATACATCCAATATTTCGGGAGATTTAGTGAACGTTTGTCCCTTGTCGTTTTTTATGAGTCTGACGTGCCTATTTATTCTCTTCTCCTTGACCTTCCAGGACAGATAACGTAGGGTCCTAGGAGAGTGGTTCCAGTACTTTTGCTTTAAATATAAGATGTTCTTTTGAATTTGGGACGTTTCAAGTGACTCCAGAGCTTTGCGCTCATGGAGCAGCTGTTTATAGGTTTTTTTGCTGTCTCTATCCTTGTGTAAGCGTTCCAATTGGTGGATTTTATCCATTATGAGTTGTTTTTGGAGTTTTTTCTTCTTATTTAGAGAGGCAGAGAGAGCGATCAGTTGTCCCCTTAGTACCGCCTTAAGAGCGTCCCACACCGTTTGGGAGGATGTCGTGCCTGTTTGGTTATCTTTGAGATATTGGGTGATATCTCGTTCAATTTGTAGGACATTGTTCTCATTAAGTATGAGGTTTTTCTGGAACGTCCAATGCCTCTCCCTTTCGTAGGGCCTATCTAGGGATAATTTGCACGTTACCCAAGCATGATCCGAATAGCTTATGTCTCCTATGCTGGAGAGTAGTACTCTGTCTCTCAAATCTGGGGACACCAGGATATAGTCGATCCTGGTGTATACGTCATGGCGTGGGGAGTAGTATGTGTAATCTTTGGCCAGTTTGTTCATCTCCCTCCATATGTCCACTAAGTGGAACCGAGTAAATAGCGTGAGCATCTGTGTGTCACGATTAGGGTTCTTAGGCCTTCTTGGCACTCGAGGTGCATTGTTGCGGGGAAATGAGGATTTATCTAGGTCATAGTGTGCTACATAATTGAAGTCCCCTCCCACAATTACTGATCCCTCCTGGAATGCCTCTAATTTTCGGAGGATTTCTTCCGTGAACTCCAGTTGCTGCGTGTTGGGCGCATAGACAGATGCCAGTGTAAGCAATTGTCCATTGAAGTGCCCCTTTATGAATAAAAACCTGCCTCTAGGGTCCCGTAGGGTGGCTTTGTGTTCAAATTGGACCCTGTTTGCTAGTAAGATTGCCACCCCGCGGGATTTGGAGGAGCCTTTTGCGTGGAATTGCAATTTTATCCATGGGGCCTTAAGCTCCGCCTCATAGGATGCATGGAGGTGTGTTTCTTGGATCAGGGCTACATCTACATTTAGTTTCGCCAGGCTGGTCAGAACTCTCCTTCTCTTCACCAGGTTGTTTAAACCCCTCACATTTTGCGAGACAATATGGACATGTGGTTGTGAGGCCATTATAGAATGGGTAAAAGTAGAGTATCAGAATTGGTCTTTGAAGTGAAATGTACTGGTATTGCAGAACCAAAAGTGCAAGTATAGAGACCGCTAGCAGGCGTGTAAGGGCTCTTGCCTCAGTAGTTTATAATAGATATGAATGAGATGGCTGAAATGATCTAAGCACCAAAGAAAGGGTCAATACGTAAATGCAATAAGATTCAGGTAAATAAATCACTGTCTGGTGTTAATTAATTAAGCAATCAAATTTCATCACTTTGAAGGCAATCATGCAACAAATTCATTGGAAAGGAACGAGAAATCGTATCACAAAACACAAATGCAATGAAATGTATAGCAAGCGTAAGTTAATCTACTATGTTGGTAATTTTCAATAAATAATTAATCGACTTCCGCCCTTACCCTTTCAAAATATGATGGGAAGCAAGCAGACTGTCAGTGGACAAAACTGACAGTTGTGATAAGCTTGTAGTCTGTTATGCTACCTCCCCTCTCCGATTATGGATGGATCAAACAGCAATTAATTCCAGGTATATGATAATCAAGTTACAATCAAGTAAGTACCAATTAATTAAAATTTCTTATTATTACCGTATGTAGGAGTAGACCAAATTAATAGATGTACCTCTTAACCTTAAATCACTAAGTTGCTTGTGGTTTGCTATGTTACCTTCTCTCTCTGATTATGGATGGATCAAACTGCAATTAATTCCAAGTGTACAATTTGCTAATCAATCAAGAATCAATTAATTAAGATGTTTGTTTGTTACCTTATGGAGGAGTAGATTGAATTGATGGATGCACCTCCTAGCACTAAATTACTAATTTGCCTAACTACCTTAACAAAGTTATATACAATAAGCACGCAGCACTTTAATGTTGTTTTTGGTAAAAGCTTGAAAGTGTAGATATATTCAATTAACTCACTATTTATACTCCTTTAAACCAACTGTCCCCAGACTTGTAATAAATGATTAATTAATTCTTGCCCTTACCTCTGCCCAATGCAGTAAGGAGCAAGCAGATAGTCAGTGGGTAAAACTGCAAGTTGTGACTGGTATATAGATTGCTTCGCTACCTCCCCCCCTTTACTAACGTCGGATCAAGCTGCAAGGAGTTCCGAGTATCTGATATGCCAATCAAGAAGGTAGTAATTAATTAAGATTTCTCTTTATTACTTTATGTAGAAGTGGATCAACCCAAGGGGCGCACCTTTTAATATTAAATCACTAACTTGCCTTAACTACCGTACTAAACTATATACAACGAGCACTCAGCGTCTTGTTACTTATTTTCCAGGAAGAACTTGAAGAGTGTATTTATATAATTATCACAAGATCTAATATTTCTCTAAAGCAACCGTCTCCAATAGAGAAATAGAAACTAAGGTGCTACACAGTTCTCAGCAGCCTCGCGAGAAATCTCTGCAACGAGGTTGCTGTAAATAAACAGAACGGAGGACTGTTTGTGTAAGGGGCTAATAAAGAAGCAATCCCTTCAATCCCACCCCAACCACCCCTACCCACGAGTAAATTAAGTAAGATTGGGACGTTCCAACACAACATATTCTGGTCATAAGTCCTACCAGTCAGAGCTTCAAGTGTCCCGGACCGGTATTTTATTATTCTTCTGAGGAGACATGGGTAGCGGTCGTTTTCTTTTCTGAGAGCTGGCCTCCGTCTCCATGGCGACCTCTATGCCTAGCTCACGTAGAAACCGGAGGCCTTCCTCGGGAGTAGAGATCGGGTGCTGTATGCCCTTCAACGAGACTCTCAATGCAGAATACCGGGTCCAGCTGTATTCTATTTGGGCATTTCTGAGTTCCTCAGTTATCTGTCGGAGTTGTCGTCGTCGCTCCAAAATCTCGGCCGGTAGGTCTGTATAGACGCTGATTCGCGCTCCATTGTAGGAGAGGAATTTTCGCGCCCTCGCCACCTCAAGCGTTTTTTTCCTCAGCCTCCAGTCGGCAAAGACGGCCACCACATCTCTAGGTCCCCGCCTCTTATCTGGATTTCTGGGGCCCACTCGATAAGCTTTGAATATAGTCAATGCATGGGTTTCCTCCAGCTTTAGCTCCGTCATCAGCCAGCCCGCCAAAAAAACGGCCAGGTCTGCATCCACGGCCACATTTTCCTCTATCCCCCTAAACTTCAAATTAGCACCCCGCAGCTGAATCTCCATGTCCAGGATCTTATAGTGGACACGATCTTGTTCTGATTGTAGGGAGTGGACGTCCTCCCTTAAAGCCGCAGTCTGGGTAAGAGCCTGATCCGATTTAGCGACCACAGAGTCCATCACTATCTTAAGGTCAGTTAATTGTTGTGATAGTGGTTCCATTAGATGGGAGATTTTGTTAGAAAAGCTCGATTCGATGTCTAGCAGTAGGGCTTTTAGTGCTGGGTCATAGGAAACCGTCTGAGTTTTTCGCGCCTCAGCATTCATCATCGCGGCCGCCATGTTTGCACTCGTTCCCTCTATCTCCCCCTCCGTACCTTCTGCTTGCGAAGCTGGGAAATAGCTCTGCAAATTTTTCGCCGCCTTAGAGTTGGGCTTCTTTGCAGTAAGATCTTGCTTACCCTTCATACTAAGTTGTGTAGAACGTTTTTGATGTGCTTATCGGGGTTTAGGGGTGGAATTGAACCGGAGCTCTGGCTTTAGGCGTCCATTCCTCTCGGTGCCGACGCCACGCCCCCCGTAAATAACATTTTTGAAAGTCTCTTTAGGTGTGTATTTGGTGATTGTTTCATGTGTGCCTTTTTAGTATGGAGGGTTAGACTTATTTTATAGCTGTATATTCTGTTAGAGGATGTAAACACAATCTCTTGTGGCCCTGCTATCAAAACATTTTTCCTGGCTGTGTGCCAGCCTGTATTTGGTGGTTGCTTTTCTTCTTATCATCTCCGTTCTTGGGTCTGAAAAGCACAAATGGAAACTTCATAGTTTTCCTCTGCTTTCTGCCTTACAAAGGACCTCTGTGTTTGACTGGTGATGGTATGTATATTCTCAAATGGAGAGTGGCTATTTCTTTTCTTTTTCTGTACCTGTGCTGCATCTTGAGATCTCTTTTATGCCCATCACCATGTAGTACAATTAAGTCTGCAACACGTCCTGTATTCTATTCTAAGACGCGACAAATTGCACTCTAGGGGCTTCTGCATTGTGTTCAGAGACATCTTTTTCTCTCTTTCCTGCATGCTTTTCTTCAGGCGTGTTTGGCAGTGATTATATAGCCTGATGAAAAATTTGGGAGAATTTGAAAGCTTCCTCATTATTTTGTGATACTTTTAATCAGGGCTTTTTTTCTGGGAAAAGAGGTGGTGGAACTCAGTGGGTTGCCCACAGTGAAAATGGTCACATGGCTGGTGGCCCCGCCTCCTGATCTCCAGACAGAGGGGAGTTTAGATTGCCCTTCTGCCACTGAGTGGTGTGGAGGGCAATCAAAACTCCTCTCTGTCTGGAGATCAGGGGGCAGGGCCACCAGCCATGTGACCATTTTCAAGAGGTTCCAGAACTCCGTTCCACCACATTCCTGCTGAAAAAAAACCCTGCTTTTAATTGGTTCTAATTTTTTTAAAGAAATGTTATATTACATTTTTTCTGGGACAATACCATTCATAGGCTAATGATACTTTCAGACATACAAATAAGGACAGAATGGTTTCCACTGGGTCCTTCTCCACATTGCACACTCCATTATTCTACCCGTGGTCTTCCTCAAGGTCACTGACCCTCACATGTGGCTTTTGAAGGAACAGGGGAGTGAGTTGTGGGGAAATGGGAGCTGACAGTTCTCTCTCTTGGGACCAGAGTTGTCTGGACCCACACCTAAATTTTTAGATTCAGCCCACAGTTACAAAGATTTGTGTTTGTTTATTTTAAACATTGGTTTGTAGAGCTTGTTCTTGACCGCTAAAGAGGTTACCTTAAAATGAAGATTATTTCTGCTTTTGTAACAGTAACAGATCTTCTCTGTGTTGGTTTCAGAAGCTGCTGTTCTCCCTGGGAGGCTCTTTCTTGTATTATGCTGATCACTTCAAACTGTACAGTGGTTTCTGTGCAAACCACATAAAAGTCCAGAAAGTTCTTGAAAGAGGTAATTGCCTTGGTGATGTAATCCATGCATGTGACTGATTTTAAGCACCAAAACAGTAATTTTACATGCTGAGAACATTCTGAAAATAATTTTTTTTGCTTTAGCTTTGTGCAGGCTGCCCTGTAATAAATATGTTATTTAGGAAGTAGCCCTCATAATAGGCTATGTACGTGCCACCATCACTCATTTTTCTTTTGATTTTGGTTGCCCCTGTTTATTTCTGGAACTACTCTTCCTCTATCCCCTGTGTGCAGATATGAAGACAAGGTAGTGCAGTTTTATAAGTTAAAAAAACCAACCACCTGAATTTGTCCAGACAGCTGCTGACAATAAGTCTTTTTTAAAATAATGAACAAAAAACATATACAGGTACAATTTTTTCCTACTGGTAGAGGTGGCCTGAAAAAAGTTTGTTGCTATAGCTACTTGTGACTAGATTTTCATGTGACTGGATGCTGTAGTCAGTGTGGCATAGTAATCAGAGTGCACCTACACTGCCATGAATCATGCATGCTGGGTGACCTTGGGCCAGTATGTCTCTTTCGGTCCTAACCCACCTCACACGATTTTTAGGATAAAAGCTGCCATGTAAGTCACCCTGAGCTCTGTGAGGGATGGTAGATCAAGATGGGTAACCATGTTAGTCTGTCTGTAGCAGTAGAAAAAAGCAAGAGTTCAGTAGCACCTATAAGACTTAACAAAATTTGTAGTAGGGTATGAGCTTTCATAAGCCATAGCTTACTTCTTCAGATGGGTGAGAGAAGGGTGAGAGACAACATGATAGATTGCAAAAAGGTAGACTAATATTCTTTGTGTCAGTAACCCACTTCAGAGGCAAATCCTAAATGTATTAAGGATTCCACTCTTAATTGATGCTGACTGTACCAGTAGTTTGTGATATGTTTTTAGAAGTATCCATTGGTGTGGACACATTTAGACGAACAGAAGCGTTTTCTGTAAAGCTGTGTTGCTTCTGAAAACAGCCACTTTTATGCTGATTGAATGACCTGCTTATAAGCAAGTGTGGTAGTCCAAGCAATATAAAGTTAACAGTGGGTGAAAATATTTTTTTCTCTGATCTGCTCACATTTGGTTTATTCTAACTTATGATATATGTAATTCTTTCATTTTTAAAATGCTGCTTAGCATTTGTTATGTCCAATAAAAATAGATTGTACCAACTACCAATTGCAAATGATGCACAATGAAATCATCCTGGTGAATTTATCAATCCAGTAATTTCTGTTTCGTAATATGAAAACTAACTTGGTAGGAGAAATAAAGGATGCACAGTCTAGTAAAGGGTAATGATTGTTTTGCTTACTAATCCAGAGAGTGCTGATTGTTTTCACCATGTAACCAATACTTCTCTGGCTTGCCAAATACAAATTGATTTTCATTGTAAACAAAACACAGTAGGTAGTTTTTGATCACACTGAACAGTTGTGCATAATATAATCTAGTATGTATGGAAGTATTAGGTATTCATGGTTCTTTTTTGGAAGTTTAATGTCTTCATAATTTCCCCCTCTTTAGCTAAAACGGATAAAGCCTTTAAGGCCTTTTTGGATGCACGCAACCCTGCAAAGCAGCATTCTTCCACGCTAGAGTCTTTTCTTATCAAACCAGTTCAGAGAGTACTGAAGTACCCACTACTCCTAAAAGAATTGGTATCTCTGACAGACACCGAGAGTGAGGAGCATTACCACCTCACAGGTACTTTCCAAGAACTCACAATTTTACCAAAAGTTCAAAGGGCTGATTAAGAAGAGTCATGCATTGAACACTTTGAAGGTGAATATTTTTTTTGTCTGGGAGTATGAACAGCTTTGTATGAACATGTCTTATATTGACTCAGGCCCTTGGCCCATCAAGGTCAGTATCATCTGCTCAGACTGACAGTGGCTGTCCAGTGTCTTAAGCAGAGGTCTTTCATATCACCTGCCACCTGATCCTTTTAACTGGAAATGCTGGAGATTGAACCTGGGACCTTCTGCATGCCAAGCGGTTGCTCTAGTACTGAGTCATTGCTCCTCCCTGTGGCTGCCCATGTGACTTGGGTACTTTTTACTGTAGTGCAAAATTCTTTTCTTTGGGATACTTTTCTTGACCTGCTTAAAACTGCCAGAACCATCTGGAGAGCCCCCTCTGCTGAACACGTTCCTGTACGTTTAGGAGCCCTGCATTAAGTTTGCATTGAGTATCTTCTATTATACTTCAGGTACCATAATGAAACCTGTTTCCACCTGTGGTTATCAACATACTTATGTCTTGCATTTTCTAAGATAATGAGCAAATTTAAGCAAGTTCATTGCACGCTTTTTATACTGACTTGTTAAACTTCTTTTGAACACTGCAGAGGCACTGAAAGCAATGGAGAAAGTGGCCAGCCACATCAATGAAATGCAAAAAATTTATGAAGATTATGGTGCAGTGTTTGACCAACTGGTTGCAGATCAGAGTGGAATTGAGAAGGAGGTAACGGGACACTTTATTCCTGCAAGTAAATCAATCCTTAGAGCAGGTTGGCCTCTGACCTGATGGAATAATGAAGCAATTTTCAGCTTGTGTAACCAGACTCCTCCTGGGTTGCTCTTAGTGGTGGCAGTTTGAAGAAGCTAGAAGCTTCAGCTGGAAAATGGCACTGACCAAAAATTGGAAAGGACAACAAAAAGGGGGGAAACAACAACCCTGCAAACCAAGGGTAATCAAGGAGGTTGGAACAACAGAAAAAAATAAAATTGTAGAAAATAACTAAAAATATGAATTAAAAACACCTGTATGAAGTTTAATTATAAATATATAAATTAGATCAAAAACATCATATGGTTCTACATATACATACTATATAAATAAAATAAAATCACTAATATACAGGTGTAATAGTACAACTCAATGTCATATGTACAGAAATGTACAATCACAGAAGGTACCACTGTTTGCTTGCATCTTTCTAAGCAATCTCATCTAGCTTCGTTAAAATCATGGAAACCTGTACTGTCTTCTGTTGCTTGGACTGCCGTCTCTTTGAATTAACACTTAAATATCCTTTGTATTTTACAATAAACACAGGTCACAGAACTTTCCATGGGGGAACTTCTTATGCACTCTGCTGTTTCCTGGCTGAATCCATTCCCATCACTAGGCAAAACCAGAAAGGACTTGGAACTCACAGTGTTTGGTGAGTGACTTAAACTGAACTAAATGCCTCACTATAGATTCCTCAATGTCTTGGTGGCTCCTGTCATTAAATGGATTGATTTGGGCAACTTTTTTTGTTAAAAAGCAAAAAAGTGCTGATACTCGTATATAAGGAATTAAGAAATTAAAACATACTAAATTACCTTTTATTGAAAATTCCAAATGTTCATTATGTTCTCATCTGACACATTTCAAAGTAGGGTTGCCAACTTTTTTACCAGGCCCTGGTCCTGTGCCTCAAACAGACCCTTATTCTACCGAAATTAGGTGACCCTGCTTATCTCAGCAGCACGAGAAGCTTCACCTGTTGATGTCTGCAGATCAAGCTACTGTGAAAAATACAAGCAAGACAAGACACTTTTAGTGGGCAACCTTACTCCAGAGCACAAAGCGCCACTCCTAAATCAGACCAAAGACTTTGCAGAACCGTAATCAAATGATTCTGCAGCTTGAATTAATGAATTTAGTACTGTGACCAAAACCTAGTGCTTAACAGTGTATATATTTTAATTACAGAGGTTTAAATTTAAGCTTAATCCCTCCAATTAGAATCAGTTTTAAGTCTGCCTGAAGCCAGGATCCATGGAATGATAGATGTAGCTATTGGGATCAGCTGTCAGGGCCTGCTCATGTGACCCCAGCTTTTTCTACCCTGCAAGGGAAGGAGGGAAAGCAGGCAACTGACCTCTAGTTTCTCCTTCTCCACCACCAGGTTCTACCTCCCCCTGCCCAGCTTCTTCTCTCAGCTCCTCTCCTGTCTCTGCACCCATCCAACTTGCAGGGCAGCAGTGGCTCCTTGCCTACCTGGGGCCTTGACAACTTGCCCCATTGCCTGGCCTGCCTTTCCTCACCTGGTTTCTTTGCCTGCCTGGCTTTTCTTCCACACCCCAGAAGAAAGAAAATTAGAGCACGTGGCCACCAGCTACTTTCCCACTGCTGGGCTTCTCTCCCAATGACGCTCCCCAACCCCAGCCCAGCCTCTTCCCCTGTGAGCTCCTCCAGGACCACTACTGGAGTTTGCATACACCCAGGTCATGGAGTGGTTGGGCCACAGCAATTTTCCCGTTCTGCCCAGTTCCACAAAAGAGTAAAGAAGAGAGAAGATAGCTCCCCACTCACCCAGCTCACAGGCATGGCCAGGTCCCTGCATGCCCACCCTGGCAGCTTCTCTCTTTTTCTCTGGCTGAGAGGAGTGGGCCAGGGTGCGAGGTTCAGGATTGAGCAATTTTTGCTATGGCTGTGATGCACTTCTCTGGACTTCTGCTGCCTGACCACCAGATCATGAAGTCTGGGGACTTGGAAGAGCCCTGAAAAAGGTGCCAGTACATAGTATTGATGCATGCCATCACAAAAATAGCCCCTGCTCATGTAAAGCAGAGACTCTCTTGCAGCTCATCCGTCATTCACATTTGCACAGTTGGATTCACCCGTTAAATAATGAATATACAATAGATTGCATTGCTGGTCTTTTGTGTCTGCACTGTCTGTGGTGTCCATTTAAGAAGTGATTGCAAAAAAATCTCACTGATTTTTTAAAAAAATCTATATGTCACAAGCAGTGCTTTGTGCGAATGGGCACATCCAAACAGCTTGTTGAACTATCAGCTCCCTGCTCACTGTGTAATGTTTGCAAGATGTCAGCATGCATATTTTCCATGCAGTTTTGCCCATCTTCATTGTGAACATCTAACAAACATGGACACACTTGGAATTGTCATGATGCAAAAGGTTTTTTTTAAAAAAACGCAGCTGCTATTTTAGGTCAGTAACATTTAATTTAGCCTAGTTTACAGATTGTCTGCAGCATTCCAAAATAGAAGTTGTAATCATGCGAACTGCTGTGCTGTCTGTATATATAGTCTTGGGTGTTGCACCTGTGTGTTGTAAATAACTTGATAAGGGTTCAGATAGCATTTTTATACATTACAAGTTGTAATTATTCAAGTATATTTTGACTACTTATTGCAGTGTATTTAATTTCATTTTTGAAGCTCATTATCCCAGAACAAGTGTTTGCAAGCTTCTCAGTCATACATGTTTGTTCCTCCTAGAACTGTGAGTTCAGGGCTGTTCTTAACTATCATTGGATTTGTACAGCTGTAAAAGTTTACACTCTCTCTGCCCTCAATACATTTAATCCAATTTACTGGGGGGAAATGGTGAGGACAGGGAAAAAACTTGAAAGGGCAGATTAGATGGAGTTGTGAAGCAACTAGTTGTGTGACTTCTGAAGAAGAAATGAAAAGACAGGAAAATAAATGGATGAAGTGGCATAGTGGTCCATGTTTACCCCAAAAAGAATGGGCTCTAATAATGGAGGGGAGGTAGACTAAAGTTCAATCTAGACTATCCAGGCCAGTCATGCAAAGCTTGTTGTTCTTTAAAGACACTCTTGAATTTGCTCACCTATATATCCAGGACATGGAATCCAAACAGATCTTTCCAGTATGAGATTGCACCCCTTACATAAACATCAGTAGTAGATAGGGCATCCTGATCATTCATTTTACACACTCAGTTCAAAGAAATAAAATGTCAGTAATGCTTTAACAAATCATAGGATAAAAGATAAAATAACACTTGCTTCCCAGCATAACTTTTAATTTCTCTTCTTTTCTCTTAGTGTTCAAAAGAGCAGTCATACTAGTATATAAAGAGAACTGCAAACTGAAAAAGAAATTGGTAAGTTGTTTTGGCAACTTTTTTAATGCTCACATTTATTTATTATCTTTATATCCTGCTTTTCTGAAGATCATCTTCCAACATGGTTTACATCAATAAAGAGACCGCTCTGCCGTCAGTCTAAAAAGATGAGACATAACAAGGTAGTACAGGGGAAAAGCAGAGAAAGGAGTTCAGTTTGATGGTTAGAATTTTTATATATAATTTGACCAGACTGATCTTTTCTTGCATGGCATTCTTGCTTGCATGTAAGTGGTGGAATGATGCTGTGGCTAGTGACAAAAGCCCATGTTCTTTCCCTTCACATCTCCAGTCTTGGGGCAACTGGCCCGTATAGTAGAAGCAAATTTTCTGTGTCTATTTCTTCTCTGTCTGAAGTCTGAGTCAGGGTGTTCTTGACAGAAAGTTGGTGTGATAACACACATACAGTTGCTCTGAGCCTTGAAGCTATTTATTGGTTGACAGCAACATCTTTAATTGCAGTGGTTAGAGCAAAAGTGACCATTATGGAAGTCGCTGCAAGCTTGTAAACACAATTGCTAGGCTGGCATTTGTACATCAGACTGGTCAGTGTAGAAGGTAGTACAAGGGACCCTTGCTAGTTTTGTGTGATAAGTACCCGTTTGTGCTGATTCATGTGGGAACGAATGACACGGCTGCGAATACTGTCGCAAGAATTAAAGGGGATTATGAAGCTCTTGGAAGGCGGTTGAAGGCATTGGGGGCACAGGTGGTATTCTCTTCTTCCAGTCATAGGAAGAGGAACATGCAGGGAGCTGACCATACTTGAGGTGAATCGTTGGCTGAGATGATGGTGCCAGCAGGAGCGCTTTGGGTTCTGGGACCATGGGATAGGTTTTTAGAGAAGGCCTTCTAGCACATGATGGGCTTCACCTCTCAAGGGCAGGGAAGAAAACATTTGGAACAAACCTGGAGAACTTCATCAGGAGAGCTTTAAACTGATGCCGCAAGGGGAAGGGGACAATTGACATGGGGATTTCAATGACGAAGTGAAAACAGTAGGGACCCACCTGGGTAGGACAGGTCAAACAAAGGCACAAGGCTACAAGTGTCTATACATCAATGCCCAAAGTATGGGTAATAAGAAAGAAGAGCTTGAGCTTCTATTGCAAACAGAGGGCTACAATATAGTAGGAATTACTGAGACTTGGTGGGATGATTCCCATGACTGGAATGTGCTAGTGGATGGGTATGAGTTATTCAAGAAAAACCGGAAGGGTAGAAGAGGAGGTGGTGTGGCGTTGCATGTGAGGAGAAGGCTTGATTGTCACTGAGCAAAATATCATTATAGGTTGATATTTATATAGTAAGGACGGAGTACATTGTTTATGAGGGCTGCTAATATGTAACTTAGATTAATATATCCATCCCAAATACATTTATTTGCACACTCAATTGGTTTCAATGGGACCTCATTTAAAATTTTTAAAACATTATTAGAACGTCTAAATTAACTTATTATTTTCCCTTTTCTTCATAAGCCAACAAATGTCCGTACTACACATAGTCATGGTGACTTGGATTCATTTAAGTTTCGCTGGCTGATTCCTTTATCTGCTCTTCAAGTCCGATTGGGGAATACAGCAGGTAACTTATAAAACTAGATCTGTGATTCTTAAACTGAGTAAGATAAGTTAATCTTGAAAGTTTGCCAGTGCTTACTGCTGTCCAACATTTTCCTGTGGAAAGAATTGAAGGCATGTTGAAAAGCATTAACTGGATGGTTAATCAAGTAACGCATTAATCACAAATTTAAAATAGAGATTTTGATAGCAGCTCTGAGAAAATGTCAGTGTCTCTAGTGTGGCTGTAAACAATTTTAAGTGCATCTCTAGATCAGGAAATAAGCTTAATGCTGTCTGTATTTAGTCAAAGGAAAATTGACGTCTAAAATATCAAACATACAGGAAGGTTTTTTTAAATTAGATAAAAGCAAGCTAGTCAATTCATTAAAAGCTTTGCATTTGTTGACAACATTAATTTCGCATTAGACTGGCAAAGAGGGTTGAGTTGTTAATGTGATGTTATTAAATGCCTTCAGAATGCATATAAAGGTGGGGGATTTTGCTTTTCTCTAACATACCTTCTTATTTCTCCCATCCATGGATTGCGATTGAATTTCTGCCAACATTATCCTTCAACTTTTATGTGAGGGTATATACTGAGCAATAGAAGGAAAAGAAATGGGCAATAGGGGAAATATTTGTGAAAGATTAATTGCTAAAAATAGAGAGAATTGGATAATTTAAGAACAGGTCACAGAGGCCACTATCTCCATGAAGATTTCATGCTATTTAATTATGTGAGCATTTATAATCCACCTCTTCCCTCTGTAAACTGTATAACTACTTCCAGAGTTATATGAAAACTACTTTGCTACATATTGAAGAAATCATGAAATATTTACATCACTAAGAATTTTTTTTATATTCAGGAACAGAAAACAACTGCATGTGGGAAATGATTCATACTAAATCAGAATTAGAAGGAAGACCTGAAACAACTTTCCAGCTGTGTAGCAGGTACACTCACTAGTGCTGATAATGGGAATTTTTCCCAAGATGGATTCTTTTCTCTTTCCATCTATTATAAAATTGGTATTTTTAAAATATACAGTTTGAATCATGATAAAATGTATCTTATAGAAATATACTGCACTGGATTTACTTGTTTATCTGTTGGCAGCTGTGAACCTACTGTTTGCTCAAAAAACCCAAACCTGCACATTGATTCACCAAAAACTTTTTTCTTTATCTTCAGTCTCAATCAATTTGAGCTTTAAGGAACCTGCATGATTTAAAACATAATTCTGTTTCCTCACATCTACAGTGACTCAGAAAGCAAGACTAATATAGTCAAAGTGATTCGTTCAATACTAAGAGAGAACTTCAGGCGCCAAATAAAATGTGTCTCACCTTTGGAGAAAACATGTAAGAGTCGGTTGGTTCTGCATAAGAATCGAATTCCTGTTTCAGCAAAACTGGGTAAGACAAAATTTTCTCAATGCATGTGTCAAAAGTTATATCCATACTATTTGAGTAATACCCCCAAATGCTCAGATATATTTCAAAATATGATTAGCTGCATATAATGGAAGGTACTAGATAGATAAGTTTAAGTCCACTTATCGTTGCTCTTTATCTGTGAAATCGGACTAACAAAATTTATTCCAGAATAAGTTGTACTTTCAGACATGCCAGAAAGGTCATGTTATGAAATGAGTCTTTCTGCAGGATGGGAAGCTAGAGTAAATTTTCGCAGGGACATTTCCATGAGTTTTCTCATGGGAATGTCCCATAAAACACCCCCTTCCTAATCGTTTTAGTTAAGTGACTTGTTTTATAGCACTTACATTGCATCAGATACAGTCTAACTGTGGAAATAGGCAAGCAGTTTGAAAAGTTAGTTCAAAAGGACTACATGTTTTTCTCTGGTTATCTTCTCCCCTCTGTATAAGAGGAATCAGGAATGCATACTCTCATGAGCCTGGTGGCTCAGTTAAAACTTGGCAGTTCATTATAGAGGTTGATCTCCATGATTTTACATCAGATTTATTTATTTATGTCATTTATAGTCCGCCTTTCTCACTGAGACTCAAGGCACATTACACAGTGTGAGATTAGTACAGTCAGCATCAAGGACAATTTCATAAACAATGCCATACAGTAAATAAACACAAGTTTACAAAGACGTAACATTAGCAATACAATACAGAGTTGAAGAAATGCTGAAACAGAACATAAGCACTTCTAGGGCAGACGTAGGAGCGTATATTTAAAGCAATAAGATAGTAGGTAAGGCAACACAGTAGCAAAATCTATGGGTGAAGTCTATGGTCCCTAACTCATTAGCGGAGCAATTGAGACCCCTCCCTACTAGAAATGGGGAAAAAACGAGTTTCACGTTTTGTCATGTTCCACAAATCACAGAACACGAACTTCCACAAAATTGTCCCGTTTCACGATATGATTAGTTAGTTTTGTGATTTGTCAGAACCTGGGGCACTTCAACGGCCCCCTTCATACCCAGAGATGCTAAACTTGCAGGGAGACTTCAGCAGGCTCTCCTCCAGCTGCCCTCCAAGTAGCTCTCTTCAGGCTGTCTTTGCTGACTTTTCCTTCCTGTCCTCTTGCTTTCTGCCACTGCTGGAAGTCAAGCAGAGCGGATCTGCATGGGTTTTCCTCTCTTCAGTTTCTTTTTGCTGACTTTTCCTTCCCATCCTCCTGTCTTCCTGCTGCTCTGACATGCCCTCTC